>NC_135232.1:108074604-110474604 GCF_051348905.1 Ranitomeya variabilis
CATGTTACTTTCTCCTACGTATCATTGGGGGACACAGGACGAATGGGTGTTATGCTGCTGCCACCAGGAGGACACTAAGTTAAACACACACAAAAGATTAACTCCTCCCCTGCAGTATACACCCACAGACTGGACAATCCAGAGCCAGTTCTTACTTAGTGTCTCAGGAGGCACTTGGGTCCTCAGGACCCCACCAATTTTTTGTTTTTGATTTAACGGAAAGAAGGGAGCGACAGGCAAATTTTTTAGCTCTGATCTCTCCCGCACCAACAACGGGCAAGTACACGGAGCGTTCCTCCTGTATCCTTTCCCGCAACGATGGATGCCAGCCCTGGCTCACCTTTCAGTGTGGCGACGGTTCCCTAGCGTCCCGATCTCCTTCCATCCTTCTCAGGCGACCATGGGGACTAATCATCCACCTAAGTCTCCTGGAGCCAGGGCACAGCCGGACAAATTGACAGGGCGTCCGCGCAGCCGCCCACTGCACCACCACTGAATATAGTGGCTGATACATGGCGGCAGTAGCTCTCCACCCTCTCCCTATCATGGTGAAGGTGGATGGAGCATCGGTCCCATCGCACAAGGTAAGTGCGGGGACCGACCAGCTGGCAGCAGGGGGCCCCCCTTACTCTCTTCTAAATGCGGCCCTGCAGCCGCGGGACAATGTGCGGCTCTGCAGCCGCGGGGCAGCGTGCGGCTCTGCAGCCGCGGGGCAACGTGCGGTTCTGCAGCCGCGGGGCAGCGGGTGGCTCTGCAGCCGCGGGGCAGCGTGCGGCTCTATAGCCGCTGGGCAGCGTTTACTTTCTGAGAGGGCTCGGCGGCTCCCAGGCCTGGGTCGGACTACAGCGCCCGCCTACAAGCATGCCGCCGCCCGCCCACGACACGCCCCCTCCCTGGGCGCTTCTCGCTCCCGAGAAGCGCCCTTCTCACTTCTCGGCGGCCATCTTGGACCAGGAAGTGCGCTGGCGGCTCTGCAGCACCGCAGCGCTCAGGACAGGAGGAAAGCTTCAGGATCTCCCTGCCAAGCCACCGCGGATCCTAGGTGAGACGCACCCAATAGGATTGCCTCCCCCCCCTGCCAGTACGCTCACTCCACAGCAAATATGTCACAGTCTAGGCAAAAACGGACTGGAAAGACCCACTCTGTTATTTTTGCTGTGTGCACCTCCTGCAAGATTTCTCTGCCCCGAGGTCACACCACCCCGCTGTGCTCTGCCTGTGAAATGCCCGCGGCACAGGATAATCCGGCCTCTGACCCGGAATGTAGTGAGCCTAGTACCCCCGCATGGGCGTCCTCCCTTGCTCGATCTGTGGCATCCTTGGAAAGGACGATACAGTCCCTCCGTGAGCCGTCCCTTACCCAGGGTACTTCCAAGGATGATGTAACGCGGTCTAAGAACCCCTCACGGCCCAGAGGTCGTACCGTTTCCAGAAGCCCTCACTCATATAGAAAGAAGTCCAGGGTAATATCTCCGGTCCGTGATGAGCCTTCTGGTTCAGAGAGCGAAGTCTCTCGTCACTCATCCCCAGATCATAGCAGGGAATCTTTTCTGGACGACGCTTCCAGCGTGTCCTGTTCCCCAGAGTACCGTCATGACCAAGAGACCCTTGATTCTCTCATAGACTCTGTAAGTCAGACTCTACAGTTAGAGGAGGAAGCCCCGTCTAAGGCGGCTCATCCCGTGTCATTTGGGCGGACTACAAAGGCTCATAGGTTTTTTCCCACGCATCCTCAATTCAAGGACATTGTCGATCTCCATAGAGTCCGTCCGGATAAACGCTTCTCAGGTCAGAAGGCCATGCAATTGAAGTATCCGTTTGCTCAGGACCTTGCTAAGGAGTGGTCTCAGTCACCCTCCGTGGACCCGCCAGTGTCGCGGCTAGCCACAAAGGCGGTTCTATCTTCCTCCGAGGGCGCGTCCATCAAGCATCCCACGGATAGACAAATTGATCAGATGGCTCGCTCGGCTTTTGAAGCTTCCTCGGCTTCTCTCTTTCCTTCTTTTGCCGCCACATGGGTTGCAAAAGCCATGACTCATTGGGCCGAGTCTTTAGCCTCTACTGCACTTCATGCCGACTTACCCCCTGAGGTTTCTCACCTGGCCACTCAGATTGCCAGAGCGGGGGACTTTGTAGTTTCCGCATCCTTAGACGCGGCCAACTGTGCCTCACAGGCAGCGGCCAATGCTGTCACGGTCCGCAGATCCCTTTGGCTCAGGGACTGGAAAGCGGACTCAGGATCCAAAAAATCTCTCACGTCCCTTCCATACCAGGGTGAACGTCTGTTTGGGGACAAACTAGATAAAATGATCGCAGACTCCACAGGGGGAAAGAGCAAATTCCTTCCCCAGCAACGGACCTTTCGTCCCTTTCGCAACCAACAGGGCCGAGGCCGATATTTCCGTTTCGGTTCCAACTGGTCCAATCCTTCCTCCGCGCCACCTGGCGTCGGGAGAGGTCAGCGCAAGGACAGAACCTCCCAGCCATCTTACAAACCTTCTCCCTCTTGGAGAGGCAGACCCAGACAACAGGGGTCCAGGGGGTCCAGATCTAACAGGTCTCCTCCTCAATGACTCTTGGCAGACGCCAAAGGACACCGACAGAGTTGGCGGCCGCCTACTCTTCTTTCGGGACGCGTGGCTCTCGGTAGTTCCCGACCGATGGGTCCGCGATCTGGTATCCGTCGGTTACAAGATAGAGTTTGTCTCTCTTCCCCCATCTCGTTTCTTTCAGTCCCCTCCTCCCAGAGCAAGGGTCCGTCAGTATTTCCAGGCCATAAAATCGCTATGGGACGACGGGGTCATCATCCCGGTACCTCAGGACGAAAGGTACCAAGGTTTTTATTCCAATCTTTTCATTGTACCAAAGAAGGACGGCTCCGTACGTCCGATATTGGACCTCAAACTCCTCAACAGGTACGTCCGTGTACGTCAATTCCGAATGGAGTCCCTCCGCTCGGTAATTGCCTCTCTGGAAGAGGGCGAGTTTCTTGCATCTCTAGATGTTCAAGACGCTTACCTGCACATTCCCATTCTGCCGTCTCATCAGCGTTTTCTCCGCTTCGCGGTCCAGGGCCACCATTTTCAGTTTGTCGCCCTACCGTTCGGGCTGGCCACCGCTCCTCGGGTGTTCACCAAGGTCATGGCGGCTGCCGTGGCCATTCTCCATGCTCGAGGCATAGTGGTGTTGCCCTACCTGGACGACATTCTTATAAAGGGACCCTCTTTCCGGTCCTGTTCAGAGGCGGTAGATGTCACTATAAATACTCTTTCACGCCTGGGCTGGAAACTCAATTTCAAAAAATCTTCCCCAGTCCCGGCCCAAACCATACCCTACCTGGGCATGATCTTAGACTCCTCTCAGGGTCTAGTACTCTTGCCTCCGGAAAAGGTATCTACTCTACAGAGAGAAGTCCGGAAGCTTGCTCAACCTCGCTCTCACTCCCTACGCTTCTCCATGAGGGTACTCGGCAGGATGGTGGCGGCAATGGAGGCAGTGCCCTTTGCGGTTTTTCACCTCCGGCCCTTACAACACGCCATTCTGGCAGTATGGGACAGGAATCCCGCCTCGCTCGACCGCCGTCTCCTTCTCTCTCGCCAAATCAGACAATCCCTCAGGTGGTGGACCGAGAGGTCCTCCCTGACTCGGGGGAAGTCTTTCCTTCCGGTGCACTGGCTGGTTGTCACAACGGACGCCAGTCTCTTCGGCTGGGGTGCAGTGTTCCAGCGCCACTCGACCCAGGGTCGCTGGTCGCCGCAGGAGTCCCAGCTACCCATCAATATCTTAGAGATTCGGGCAATCAGACTAGCCCTCCATCATTTTCAGCAGTTCCTCTCCGGACGTGCGGTAAGAGTCCAGTCCGACAACGCTACTGCAGTAGCCTACGTCAACCGCCAAGGGGGCACTCGCAGCAAGGCGGCCATGGTCGAGGTGACGCTAATTCTCCGTTGGGCCGAGGCACATCATTCCATACTCTCAGCAGTTTTCATACCAGGCGTGGAAAACTGGGAAGCGGACTTTCTAAGTCGCCACAGCCTCGATCCCGGAGAGTGGTCTCTTCATCCCGCAGTCTTTCACCAGATCTGCTCTCGTTGGGGGACCCCGGACGTGGATCTAATGGCATCCCGCCTCAATTGTCAGGTTCCCGTCTTCATGGCCAGGTCTCACGACCCCTCAGCCTTCGGAGCCGACGCTCTCGTCCTCTCATGGCAGGGCTTCAGTCTCCCATACATCTTTCCCCCAATTCCCCTTCTGGGGAAGGTTATCAGGAAGATCAAGGCAGAACGGATTCCAGTAATCCTCATCGCTCCGGATTGGCCACGCAGGACATGGTATGCCGAGATGGTTCAACTGGTCTCAGACGTACCTTGGAGGCTGCCGAATCGCGCAGACCTCCTGTCTCAAGGGCCCATTTACCACCCGAACTCAGAGGCCCTGTGTTTAACGGCGTGGCCGTTGAGTCCTGGGTTCTGAGGCAGAAGGGGTTGTCTCAGACGGTGATATCTACCATGCTCCGTGCACGCAAGTCTTCTTCTATGCGCATCTACCACCGCGCTTGGAAGGCATACTTCGCCTGGTGCAGGGATCGGAGGCGTTCCCCCCTCCGTTTCTCTATTCCTCACATTTTGGAATTCCTCCAATCAGGCGTAGACTTGGGTCTTGCACTCAGCTCTCTTAAGGGCCAAATTTCTGCTCTCTCGGTCCTTTTTCAGAGAAGGATCGCAAACAGATTGCAGGTCAGGACCTTTATCCAGGGGGTTTCTCATATGGTTCCGCCTTACAAGATGCCTTTGGAACCATGGGACCTGAACTTAGTTCTCTGTGCTCTTCAAGAGCCACCTTTTGAGCCCTTGCACGAGGTGTCTTTGCTGTTCTTGTCTTGGAAGATTGTCTTCCTCGTGGCTGTCACGTCTATTCGACGTGTCTCTGAGCTGGCAGCTCTGTCGTGCCGACCTCCTTTCCTCGTGTTCCACCAGGATAAGGTAGTTCTGCGGACATGTCCGACTTTTCTTCCGAAGGTCGTTTCCTCCTTCCATCTTAATGAGGAAATTGTTCTTCCCTCACTGTGCCCTGCGCCTTCCCACCCCACGGAAAGGGCGCTCCACACTCTGGACTTAGTGAGGGGTCTCAGACGTTATGTCTCCAGGACTGCGTCTTTCCGTAGATCAGATGCCTTGTTTGTTCTTCCGGAGGGGCCACGGAAGGGACTACCCGCTTCCAAGGCCTCCATTGCCAAGTGGATTCGTTCCGCCATCCAAGAGTCCTACCGTGTCAAGGGTCACGCTGCACCTCCGGGGATCAAGGCTCATTCTACCCGGTCAGTCGGCGCGTCCTGGGCCATCCGGCACCAGGCATCGGCAGCACAGGTCTGCAAGGCTGCTACATGGTCCAGTCTCCATACATTCACTAAACACTACCATGTGCACTTTCAGGCCTCGGCAGACGCTTCCGTCGGTAGGCGAATTCTACAAGCGGCTGTGTCTCATATGTAGTTTGTAGGCTCGCACAGCACTCATAACTTCTGGTGACCCGCCCAGGGACTGCTTTAGGACGTCCCATTCGTCCTGTGTCCCCCAATGATACGTAGGAGAAAAGGAGATTTTTGTGTACTCACCGTAAAATCTTTTTCTCCGAGTCATCATTGGGGGACACAGCACCCTCCCTGTTAGCCTAGTTGGCTCAATTGTTTTTTTCAGTCTGTGTTTGTTGACTTTGACATGTTTTCTGTTTGATAACTGGTTTACTCCTACTGCTTTGTTACCGAACTGGCTCTGGATTGTCCAGTCTGTGGGTGTATACTGCAGGGGAGGAGTTAATCTTTTGTGTGTGTTTAACTTAGTGTCCTCCTGGTGGCAGCAGCATAACACCCATTCGTCCTGTGTCCCCCAATGATGACTCGGAGAAAAAGATTTTACGGTGAGTACACAAAAATCTCCTTGTTTTGCTCCTAAAAATCTAAATTTTATTATTTTGTAAATCCACCCTTGGAATTTAACACTGCTTTCTTATTGAATTGCAGTACAAAGTCAGCCCCATACACATTTGTATCGCATAAACCTACAATTCCCAGTATGTTCTTAACAATGGTAAGGCGATACTTTGAGACTGCAGACCATAAAGGAACAACAGGACTGATGATACTCAGGCAAAAAATATTTACATCCAAGTACCTTTTCTCTGATCCTTTAATTTTTGTCTCCATCTTCTGATGCCATGATGACTTCTCACATCCACAGCTCTAGTCTTCCATCTTTTCTGGTCTTCTGCAGCACATCCCAACACTGTACCTTTAAAAATAAGAGTTATTAAAAGGCCCACTGCATATAAATATTTGTCCATACTGTGCCCTAAATAAGTGTCCTATGGTATATGACCTCCACACTGTCTGCTTTAATGATCTATAACCGCCACACTTTCCTCCACAGAACTCCCATTGTATAGAATAGTCATCAGAGCCCTCCCATTATATAGAAAGGTCACCACAGCCCTCCCATTATGTAGTATGGTTACCACCACAGCCCCTTATATACAGTATGGTGGTCTCCCTCAGTCGCCAATACAGTATAATGGCCCCCACAGCCCCTTATAAAATGTATGTTTCTAACAACACCCCATACAGTATATCCACCACAACCCCCTATCCAGTATGGTCACCACAACCTCATATACAGTATGATGCTGGGGGAGAAATTGGCTAGAAGGTTGGAGGAGTGTTTAAACTAGGGAATTGGGGGGAGGGTATTCATTTTATAGGAGGGGAAGATAGTGCAGATAGAGACCTGGGCACAAATAAGGAAGTTGGGGGTGGCGGAGGCATGGGGGGTGGGGTTAGAACAGTTAGTAATTTAAGAAAGAATAGAGGTACAGAGAGGAACATCAAGTGCATGTATACTAATGCCAGAAGCCTCGCCAACAAAATGGACGAATTAGAACTAATGTTGTTGGAGCATAATTATGACATGGTGGGGATATCTGAGACGTGGCTGGATGAGAGCCATGACTGGGCTGTTAACTTGCAGGGTTATAGCCTTTTCAGAAATGACCGTACAGATAAGCGAGGGGGTGGGGTGTGTCTGTATGTAAAATCGACCTTAAAACCCATCCTGCGTGATAATATAGGTGAATCTAATGAAAATGTAGAGTCCCTGTGGGTGGAGATAAGGGGAGGGGGAATAAAATAATAAATTACTGATAGGGGTTTGTTATAAATCTCCAAAAATAATGGAAGCAATGGAGAATATCCTCGTAAAGAAAATAGATGAAGCTGCGACTCAAGGAGAAGTCATTATTATGGGGGACTTCAACTACCCTGAAATAGATTGGGGAACAGAAACCTGCAATTCCAGTAAAGGTAATCGGTTTTTGACAACTATGAGAGACAATTACCTTTCACAACTGGTTCAGGACCCAACAAGAAGGGGGGCACTGCTAGACCTAATATTAACCAACAGGCCAGACCGCATAGCAAATATAAGGGTTGGGGGTCACTTGGGGAATAGTGATCACAAGATAATAAGTTTTCATGTCTCCTTTAATAAGATGTGTAGTAGAGGGGTGACAAGGACACTAAACTTCAGGAGGGCAAATTTCCAACGGATGAGAGAGGATCTTGGTGCAATTAACTGGGACGATATCCTGAGGCATAAAAATACACAAAGAAAATGGGAGACGTTTATTAGCATCCTGGATAGGACCTGTGCACAGTATATACCGTATGGGAATAAACATACTAGAAATAAGAGGAAACCAATATGGCTAAATAGAGCTGTAAGGGGCGCAATAAGGGACAAAAAGAAAGCATTTAGAGAATTAAAGGAAGTAGGTAGTGAGGAGGCATAAAATAAATACAGAAAATTAAATAAATTCTGTAAAAAGCAAATCAAGGCAGCAAAGATTGAGACAGAGAGACTCATTGCCAGAGAGAGCAAAAATAACCCCAAAATATTCTTTAACTACATAAATTGTAAGAAACTAAAAAATGATAGTGTTGGCCCCCTTAAAAATAGTCTGGGTGAAATGGTGGATGAGGATGAGGAAAAAGCCAATATGCTAAATGACTTTTTTTTTCATCAGTATTTACAAAAGAAAATCCCATGGCAGCCAATATGACTAGTGATAAAAATTCCCAATTAAATGTTACCTGCTTAACCCAGCAGGAAGTACGGCGGCGTCTAAAAATCACAAAAATTGACAAATCTCCGGGCCCGGATGGGATACACCCTGGAGTACTGCAGGAATTAAGTACAGTCATTGATAGACCATTATTTTTAATCTTTAAAGAGTCCATAATAACAGGGTCTGTACCACAGGACTGGCGTATAGCAAATGTGGTGCCAATATTCAAAAAGGGGACAAAAACTGAACTCGGTAATTATAGGCCAGTAAGCTTAACCTCTACTGTGGGTAAAATCCTGGAGGGCATTCTAAGGGATGCTATACTGGAGTATCTGAAGAGGAATAACCTCATGACCCAGTATCAGCACGGGTTTACTAGGGACCGTTCATGTCAGACTAATTTGATCAGCTTCTATGAAGAGGTAAGTTCCGGTCTGGACCAAGGGAACCCAGTAGATATAGTGTATATGGACTTTTCAAAAGCTTTTGATACGGTGCCACATAAAAGGTTGATACATAAAATGAGAATAATGGGGATAGGGGAAAATATGTGCAAGTGGGTTGAGAGCTGGCTCAGGGATAGGAAACAAAGGGTGGTTATTAATGGAGCACACTCGGACTGGGTCGCGGTTAGTAGTGGGGTACCACAGGGGTCAGTATTGGGCCCTCTTCTTTTTAACATATTTATTAATGACCTTGTAGGGGGCATTCTGAGCAGAATTTCAATATTTGCAGATGACACTAAACTCTGCAGGGTAATCAATACAGGGGAGGACAATTTTATATTACAGGATGATTTATGTAAACTAGAAGCTTGGGCTGATAAATGGCAAATGAGCTTTAATGGGGATAAATGTAAGGTCATGCACTTGGGTAGAAGTAATAAGATGTATAACTATGTGCTTAATTCTAAAACTCTGGGCAAAACCGTCAATGAAAAAGACCTGGGTGTATGGGTGGATGACAAACTCATATTCCGTGGCCAGTGTCAGGCAGCTGCTACAAAGGCAAATAAAATAATGGGATGCATTAAAAGAGGCATAGATGCTCATGAGGAGAACATAATTTTACCTCTATACAAGTCACTAGTGCGACCACACTTAGAATACTGTGCACAGTTCTGGTCTCCGGTGTATAAGAAAGACATAGCTGAACTGGAGCGGGTGCAGAGAAGAGCGACCAAGGTTATTAGAGGACTGGGGGGTCTGCAATACCAAGATAGGTTATTACACTTGGGGCTATTTAGTTTGGAAAAACGAAGGCTAAGGGGTGATCTTATGTTAATGTATAAATATATGAGGGGACAGTACAAAGACCTTTCTGATGATCTTTTTAATCATAGACCTGAGACAGGGACAAGGGGGAATCCTCTACGTCTGGAGGAAAGAAGGTTTAAGCATAATAACAGACGCGGATTCTTTACTGTAAGAGCAGTGAGACTATGGAACTCTCTGCCGTATGATGTTGTAATGAGTGATTCATTACTTAAATTTAAGAGGGGACAGGATACCTTTCTGGAAAAGTATAATGTTACAGGGTATATATATTAGATTCCTTGATAGGGCGTTGATCCAGGGAACTAGTCTGATTGCCGTATGTGGGGTCGGGAAGGAATTTTTTTCCCCATGGTGGAGCTTACTCTTACCACATGGGTTTTTTTGCCTTCCCCTGGATCAACATGTTAGGGCATGTTAGGCTATGGGTTGAGCTAGATGGACTTAAAGTATTATTATTATTATATTATTATTAGTATTATTATTATTATATTATTATTATTATTATATTATTATTATTATTATAAAGTCTTCCTTCAACCTTAATAACTATGTAACTATGTCCCCACAGCCCATGGTATAATGCCCAGGTATAATGTCTGCCATAGCTTTTCATATAATGTCCCCCCCACAACCCCTTATATCTTAAGCCCCATACATATCCCACACATCTCTCATGTCAGGTCCCCCCTCAGCCTCTCATATTATGTTCCGCACACATTATACATACACTGTTATTTACATACACATTATGTACAGGGCTGCCACCAGGAATTTCAGGGCCCCCTTGACACTCGGCCCAGGCTCCACCTCCACCTCCTGAATCTTCCACAGTCCCACCGCCCACTCTTGGAAAAACTCCACTTCAAGACTCTTTTGCAGGGCCCTACTCCACTCTAACCTATTAAACATTTCTTAGAAATACACATAAAAAGAGTATTAGATATTTTATTTATTTTTGTTTAAGGGAATGTGTCGCATACATTTTTTTTTTTTTTAAATGACCAATAATACCACAAGGGACAAATATCACCACTCCATGACCACACCACATATTACCACCACATAGTGACTGAAAAATACCACATACAAGAAAGGAAATATCGCCACACTAGGACCAAACCACATATTACCACCGCGTAGTGATCGAATATTGCAATACTGATCACGAATTAAAAAACACAATACTAATATTATCATAAGTGCCATTATACACAGTAGCGCTTCGAGGTTACCACTGGTCACTGAGGCTGCGTTCCCAGCCAGGCTGAACTGCAGTGACTTTAGCACCGTGAGAAAAAGTCACTGAGTTCACCGCAGATCACTGTGAATTCTGACGGTGATCTGCAGTGAACTCGGTGACTTTTTCTCATGGTGCTGAGGTCACCGCAGTTCAGCCCAGCTGGCAAAGCAGCTCAGTGACCAGCAATAAGTCGATGAGGTCACCGCTACTCACTGATGCTCATCTCGAAACAACTCATTCATCAGTGGTTCTTGGCCTGGACGGTCGCATCTTGCCACCATCCAGATTGAAAACTATTTATCCCCACGTCGATTACGGTGGTGTGGGACAGAACAACTGACAGGTGAGGGATGTGGATTTTTTTTATTTTTGTTTTATTACAGGAGACGAGGTATTCAATGGAACGGGCATTAGGTGAGTATAACTGTTTGTTATTTTTAAATAAAAATGGAAAATTGTGTTTTGATTTCAAATAAAAGATTTTATACTTGCTGTGTCTTTATTTGCAATATAACTATAGGATTAGTAATGGAAAAGTGTTTTATATACACCTCTCCATTACTAAGCCATGGGCTTGACGTCACCAGACAATACAAAAGTGACATCAACCCCACAAATATTAGCCTACTTGCCACCACTATAGGGCAAGTAGGAAGAGCCGGGCAAAGAGCCAGAATTGGCACATCTAATAGATGTGCCTTTTCTGGGCGGCTGCGGGCTGCTATTTTTAGGTTGGAGGGGTCCAATATCCATGGCCCCTTACCAGCATGAGAATACCACGCCACGACTTTTTTTTTTTTTTTAAATAAATAATTTTATAAAACAGCATGGGAACCCCTCTACTTTTGATGCTGACAGCTGAAGGTTACAGCCCATAGTTGTCAGTTTTGCCTCGCTGGTTATCAAAAATACATTTATTTATGAATACTCCCATCAGGATATCTCCGGTACTGGAAATATCAGGTCGTGTGAAACCGGCCTAACAGACTGTTTTACTATATGAACATGTTATGTCTGAGCACCAAAGTTTAAAATACATTTTTTTTCTCAGGCAAACCTCAATACTTAGTCTTTTGTTTCAGGAAATCCACCTGTATTAGCAGCAGTGAGCAGACTCTGACCCTGCCTTCTAATGAAGCATCTAATGAGCGAGTTCAGGCGTCCTTGTGAAGGCAGGAGGAGCTGTGACG
Source organism: Ranitomeya variabilis (assembly GCF_051348905.1). NCBI lineage: Eukaryota > Metazoa > Chordata > Amphibia > Anura > Dendrobatidae > Ranitomeya > Ranitomeya variabilis. Next base: position 108,086,427 of record NC_135232.1, read on the forward strand.
TCGCCTGTTGTGATCATTGCATCCTGCTATTTACCTGTTATTGTAATTATGCCTTAGATGATAATGAGACTACTGAAAACTTCTCAGAGGACAGGAAGTATGAGCCTAATATAGCCCCAGTGGCCTGTGTGAAAATTGCTAAATTACCAGTATTTAATTTGTTTAATGAAAATATGTAGAAAATAAGAGATGTAACACAGAAACCTGATTTAAACAATAGGTTATTTTCTGACACATTCCCTTTCACATTTACAAATGCAGTATTTTCTGATTCTTCTGTGTCAAAATAAATGCTATATAGTGAGACTTTTTTCCTGCAACAAAATAGGAGTGTTTCTGTCTCTTCTGTAGGACTGAAAAGGGCTTTGTAGATTTTAATGTAGAGTATAAATTACATAAAATCAGACATATCTCCACGACTTGGCGCGATGTATTACATGTGCAGAGTTCCTGTATTATACTTTGTATCATAAAGGAAATATTACAGCAAATTTTTGTCCTGAGAAGACCAAGGATTCACAAACAGACTGAGATAGCGATCACATGGCGCAGCGTTCAGTGGAAACATTAGGAGGAACAGCTACATTTTTTTCCAAGGTGTTCTTTGTATATTTTGGAGATACTTCTGTCCAGTGCAACTTTAACCCTTAACCACTTCATGACTGTGCTATATACCGTGGTGGAAAAAAAATGTGAATATTTGTAAAAAAAAAAAAAAATTCTACATGCCACTATTTTCCAGGGCCCATAATGTTTTCTGTTTTCAGGTTCTAGGGCTGGGTGAGGGCTTTTTTTTTTTGTGCCCTAATCTGACGTTTTTATTGATACCATTTTCGCGTAGATACAATGTTTTGATCGCCTCTTATTGCAGTGTTGTGCCTGGCAAAAAAAAACGTAATTTTGATGGTTTGATTTTTTTTTTACCCTTTATGCCGTTTACCAGAACTGATTTATTTTATATTGTCATAGATCAAACTTTTACAAAAGCAGCAATACCAAATGTATGTTGTTTTTTTATGGAGCAAAAGGGGATGATTTGAACTTTTTTTTCCCCATATTTTAAAACTTTTCTCCTTTTACTGTATTGGTTAGCCTCCTTATGTGACCTGAACCTGAGATCATCCCATCGCTTGTAGCACTGCTATGTATAGCAGACATCACGGTCTCCTATGAACGCCAGCTAATCGCTGACTTTCACAGGAGAATCGTGACAAGCATAGAGCTCTTCAGCAGTCCTCCACCTGTCATTGTAACCCGGGGGCGCCCCACGATCACGTCACAGGCCCCCTGCTGGAGCGTGTTAAATGCCGCTGTCCAAGATTGGCAGCAGCCTCCTAAGGCCATGTGCACACATGGAGTATTTGAGGGTTTTTTACCTAAATATTTGTAAGCCAAAGAGACTTGAAGGTTTTTTAAAACCGAAATGTCACTGTCTGGGCTTAATACTATTCTATAATATACTATACTTCTATGCTATTCATTTGCATTTATTTTGCAGCTCTGCTTTCCTGTTTTTATATACTGTATATTATAGCAACTGCATATTTGTTTTGGGGGGCCCGGCACCTGCTGTAGATTACTGTGGTGCTGTTCCACTATTTTTTATGTGTGGCCAGTAACTTTTTATGCATTTTTTTTTTTGTCCATAGAGATGTATAAGGGCTTGTTTTTGTTTTGTTTTTTTCATTTCGTGTCCTGAGTGGTTTTATTGTATCGAATTAGGAATACATACTTGGTTGGATTGTTTTTTTTTATTGCATTTTACAGGTGAGGTGCCCAAAAACCATTATTGCAGGATGCAGATTTTTTTTTTTCTCTTTGCAGTGTTTACTGTATGGGTTAATTATTTATGTATGAGTGGTTGACTGAAATCAGCAGGTTCAGGCATCTTTTATCTAATCTGTTTTTACTGCCTCACTCTTCTCGACCCATTTCTCCATGTTTGGATGATTACTATATTTGTGGAAAGCATTGTTTGCACTGAGATAAGCAGAGCTACATAACTGTCCACATACATGCATACATACATACATAATGACCATACGGATGCTGAGCACCATTAGTCGTATTCCCATCACTTGTTGAATGATCCACTGTCTTTTTATGTTTTTTATAGCCTGTGACCAGAGTTATAACTTCAGGCCAGCAAAAGGCTGGAAAGACGATAACGGCCCGTGCTACTGCTCGTGCTGATCTAACGCAGAAGATCACCAGGACTGGAGGAAGTGTCACTTCTATGGGAGTTTCACCACCAATGAGCTCCATAGTGGTGGAAAAGCATCATCCAATCACTCAGGTAGCTTCAAATGTCCTGTTTCCCCATTGTAAGAAATCAACAGAATGGCTGATTGCCTGTTGAGAAGTCACTACATCCCTCATCATTTGCACTACAACCTGACATCTGTAGTGAACGTCCCATTTTGAGTAAAACCTATAATGGAGCAGGTCTTCCAAGCATAGGCCGATAGTGTCACCCGGAATCGCGCCTCTGGGATCTCTGCAATTAGCAGAATAAAGGATCCATACTGCTGTCTACCTTTTACCCCAGTAACAGTAATAAGATCTTAGTCCTAACCAGAAAAGGGTAAGACAATAAATTGGCCCAGTCAGTTATAAATCTTTATTTTCAACAAGACAAAAAACAATGTTGGAGCACCTTTTCTTAGAACTCTACTGTCCTCTTCCTTTCTAAATCCTCCTGAAAATGGAAGAATAAATTTACAACGGACTCTGATAATCGGGCGTTTCATTTCACAGTCTTCTACAATCAGCACTGATTGGCCAGAGTCCGTAGGGGCACACCTTATTGGCTAAAGGGGATTGTTAACACCCACTTGTCAGTTTATTTATACATTTCCAGGTAGAATTACAAAGGAACGCCACAGTGCAGAGGTCTAAGAAAAGATGCTCCGGGTTGTTCAGGAGAGCTGGTCTCTTTAATCTGTACTAGGATATTGATTATTTCCCCTTGAAGTCTTTGGTTTCTCCTACGGACATATAACACCGTGAGGATTTATGAGCTATGTATCATCAGTCTGTTTTACTGCTAGACTCAGACAGATCTATTTAGTTCCACACTTCTTCCTGCGGAGTCCTCTGTCCTGCTTCTGTTATATGGCAGTGTTTCTCATTGGCACAATGTGGCAGAAGAGGTAAGGGTCATTATGCCAGGTTTGAGTATTGGCATGCTAAACAGCCTGATTAGCCTAGTAATGACCCATCTGTCGCATTCATTTCCGATTGCAGAGGCATTGTTCTAATCTTTCCATTATGGATCTTTATGTAACTCTGTTACTAAATGTCCTTTCTCTAAACATTTGTATCTTTAAAGCAAACCATTTCTCAAGCCATGGCTGCAAAATACCCTCGATCTGCATTGCACAGTGCCAGCTCCATCAGTGGCAGGGGTACTGGGCAAAGTACCCGAACATCTCACGTCCCCTCCGGGGTTCATTCAATCAAAGTCGTTGACTGACCTTCAGTTCCTTTGCCTTCAAAGTCCATGAGCAAATCCACAAGAAGAACCTCAGTAAAGCAATAATAAAAAAAAACTGGTTCTGAATTGATACATTGTCTTGATTCTGGATGGAGCAGATCAACCTCTGAATGAATTGTACCTGCTCGTGGCTTTAGGCACATCGGAGTCCTGCTTCTCCTCATCGATCCTGACCTCTCTTTTGCAAGTGGCTGTGGGGTGTTTACCAAGGTGCCTTATGTGTGTTGTATAGTATTTATCACGTCGTATTTATGTTTTTCATTTAATACTTTTCTATAGTGATGGTGTATGTGGGCCACATTGACCTTAAATCAGATTATCTACAGCTGCTGTGTTTTTATAATATTTTAAAATTTTGTAATAAAGCAAATTTTCAATTACTATTTCCGAGTGTTTCAATTAAAAGGGCAGAAATGTAAAAGACTGGAGGTTACGGTTTTGTTGGAAAAAATAAACATGAAAGCATTGCCAACTGTACTGGTGCCATAGCACAAGCTACCTCAGACTTAGTGAATGCACAATATAGGCAGCACGGTGGCTCAGTGGATAGCACTGCATCCAAACAGCACTGGGGTCCTGGGTTCAAATCCCACCAAGGACAACATCTGCAAGGAGTTTGTATGTTCTCCCCGTGTTTGCGTGGGTTTCCTCCAGGTTCTCCGGTTTCCTCCCACACTCCAAAGACATACTGATAGGGAATTTAGATTGTGAGAGTCTGACAAAGATGATAATGTATGTAAAGGGCTGTGGAATATGATAGCGCTATATAAGTTTACATAAAAGCATAGTAATAAGGTAGCTGCCGATCCCAACACAATATAGACAATAATAAGTCTGTAATAAAACCCATGTCACTAATCAGGGCCACTTAACCTCTTAGAGGCGGTAGTTAAGAGGTAGGAGGCTCCCCCTTATTGGCCCCATGCGATCGTAATTCCTAATATGTATGCAGAGTCATTCTCAGTTAGCTTGGGCAAACTAATCCTTGGAGGGAAAAGCCAGAAGCTTTGTCCAATGCTGTGGACTCAACAAAGGGAAGAAAGAGTCTCAGAATAAGAATGCTATTTTAACCTGATCAAGAAACCTTTTCATGAAGCCTTTGAAACTCAAGATTTCCGTAAAACTAAATGCTCCCATCGCCAGAGACCTGTCTGGCCTTTGGACCAAAAGGTCTTGTACCTAGATATTCTGTTATAAGAAAAATCTGTTTGTGAAGGCTGAAAGCTGTACCAATAGGGCATACATCAGTATAACCCTGAAAGCCGCAAATAAAAAGGTATGGAATAACCTAATAAACTTCAGCCCATGGCCCTTCCAATAGTTTATGACCTATCTTTCACCTTGAGAGGGTTTGTTATTTGGGACGACTTGGAGTTTCAATTGTTCTTACCTTACACACTTTTCCGTCCTTTTTTTTTTTTTGGTGGGGGAAGGGTAGCAACAGAATTTTACAATAAGACCGCTTCCTACGGAGTCCTCTGTCCTCCTGCTTCTGTTACATGCCAGTGTTTCTCATTGGCACATTATGCCAGGTTGGTGTATTAGCATGCTAAACAGTTTCATCAACCTCTCAATGAACCATTTGTTGCATTTCCCAAAGGTTAAAAAGGCTGCTGCCGTGTCACGGAGGCATTGTTCTAATCTTTTTATTATGGATCTTTGTTTCTATGCTCCTAAATGCCCTTTCTTTAAACATTTATATTTTTTTTTAAAGCAAACTATTCCTCAATCCTTAGCTGCAAAATACCCTCAATGCTGTCTCCTCTATTTATCTAATGTTGATCTAATACGGGAGATATCAGTGCTGCTGAGGTAAGAAGAGGCTACTCACACTGCTGTCCATCTGATCTGATACTGGAGATACTAGGGGTGTTGTGGTAAGAAGAGGCTGCTCACACTACTGTCCATCTGATCTAATACTGGAGATACCAGGGGTGTTGTGGTAAGAGGCTGCTCACACTGCTGTCCATCTGATACTAGAGATACCAGTGCTGCTGAGGTAAGAAGAGGCTGCTCACACTGCTGTCCACCCTGTCTTTCTGGTCTAATAATAGAGATACCAGGGGTGTTGTGGTAAGAAGAGGCTGCTCACACTGCTGTCCATCTGATCTAATACTGGAGATACCAGGGGTGTTGTAAGAAGAGGCTGCTCACACTGCTGTCCATCTGATCTTATACTGGAGATAATAGGGGTGTTGTGGTAAGAAGAGGCTGCTCACATTGCTGTCTATCTGGTCTATTACTAAATATACAGTGGGGCAAAAAAGTATTTAGTCAGTCAGCAATAGTGCAAGTTCCACCACTTAAAAAGATGAGAGGCGTCTGTAATTTGCATCATAGGTAGACCTCAACTATGGGAGACAAACTGAGAAAAAAAAATCCAGAAAATCACATTGTCTGTTTTTTTTATCATTTTATTTGCATATTATGGTGGCAAATAAGTATTTGGTCAGAAACAAACAATCAAGATTTCTGGCTCTCACAGACCTGTAACTTCTTCTTTAAGAGTCTCCTCTTTCCTCCACTCATTACCTGTAGTAATGGCACCTGTTTAAACTTGTTATCAGTATAAAAAGACACCTGTGCACACCCTCAAACAGTCTGACTCCAAACTCCACTATGGTGAAGACCAAAGAGCTGTCAAAGGACACCAGAAACAAAATTGTAGCCCTGCACCAGGCTGGGAAGACTGAATCTGCAATAGCCAACCAGCTTGGAGTGAAGAAATCAACAGTGGGAGCAATAATTAGAAAATGGAAGACATTCAAGACCACTGATAATCTCTCTCGATCTGGGGCTCCACGCAAAATCCCACCCCGTGGGGTCAGAATGATCACAAGAACGGTGAGCAAAAATCCCAGAACCACGCGGGGGGACCTAGTGAATGAACTGCAGAGAGCTGGGACCAATGTAACAAGGCCTACCATAAGTAACACACTACGCCACCATGGACTCAGATCCTGCAGTGCCAGACGTGTCCCACTGCTTAAGCCAGTACATGTCCGGGCCCGTCTGAAGTTTGCTAGAGAGCATTTGGATGATCCAGAGGAGATTTGGGAGAACGTCCTATGGTCTGATGAAACCAAACTGGAACTGTTTGGTAGAAACACAACTTGTCGTGTTTGGAGGAAAAAGAATACTGAGTTGCATCCATCCAACACCATACCTACTGTAAAGCATGGTGGTGAAAACATCATGCTTTGGGGCTGTTTCTCTGCAAAGGGGCCAGAACGACTGATCCGGGTACATGAAAGAATGAATGGGGCCATGTATCGTGAGATTTTGAGTGCAAACCTCCTTCCATCAGCAAGGGCATTGAAGATGAAACGTGGCTGGGTCTTTCAACATGACAATGATCCAAAGCACACCGCCAGGGCAACGAAGGAGTGGCTTCGTAAGAAGCATTTCAAGTTCCTGGAGTGGCCTAGCCAGTCTCCAGATCTCAACCCTATAGAAAACCTTTGGAGGGAGTTGAAAGTCCGTGTTGCCAAGCGAAAAGCTAAAAACATCACTGCTCTAGAGGAGATCTGCATGGAGGAATGGGCCAACATACCAACAACAGTGTGTGGCAACCTTGTGAAGACTTACAGAAAACGTTTGACCTCTGTCATTGCCAACAAAGGATATATTACAAAGTATTGAGATGAAATTTTGTTTCTGACCAAATACTTATTTGCCACCATAATATGCAAATAAAATGATAAAAAAACAGACAATGTGATTTTCTGGATTTTTTTTTCTCCGTTTGTCTCCCATAGTTGAGGTCTACCTATGATGTAAATTACAGACGCCTCTCATCTTTTTAAGTGGTGGAACTTGCACTATTGCTGACTGACTAAATACTTTTTTGCCCCACTGTATCAAAACAGACACATTGGTGAAACTAACCGATCCTCCAGAGTAATGCTAAAAAAAATTTTAATGTAAAATAAATGTTTATTATATTAAAAGTGCATTATTTACATAATTACTTTATGTAACAAACTTTGCATAAATGAAAAATTAAAAAAAAACTAATTTTTGTTATTGGATAAATATGCTTCTTTCATCACTTACAAGACTCCCCTCCACACATTGTCCTGAAATCACTCTGAAAACATGCTAAAATTCATCTGGCTCAAACCAGGACAGACGACCAGTTTATTGAGGTGGCAGATGACAGATGCCTATTGAAAACTATGAAGGGGGAGCAGAGTGAGACACAGGCTGAGACACACAGGTGAGAGCTTCTTTATACTGTTTTCTTTTTTTTCCCTTGTATGATTTGGCCTACATTTTTGGGATTTAATAACACTCTAATTGTTATTAACAGATTTGGCTAAGTCAGCAATGCAATTAATTTTAGAAGCAGAAGATCTTATGAGAATTTAACATCTATGTCTTCACCTCTCGGCAAGCGGCAGTCTGTGTACAACATGATTTCTCAATTATTCATCCTGAAACCTGAGACATTTTAATACAAGTCTTGAGACCATGTCATTGATACATTGTCGGGAGAAGTCCTATGGCTGTTCACAACTGGAAATACAAGCAAGATCCAGAGCCGTTTATAGAATGAGGCCTAATGTTTGTTCCTTTTTTTGTCCTCATCTCACATAGACGTATGTGCCAGGACCAATCTGAGATGACATCAGGTCATTGATTTCTTGGTTTTACTTAGTCCTTATGTTGTAAAATGTTTCAGTACCATCCAGTATTAGGAAATTGTGCACTTCTTGGGCTGCACACCATCACTGCTCTGTACTCTGAAGTTTTCTGTAAAGAAAGTAAGACCGTGAAATGTTAGCTAGGGAGGTAATTTGTCCATGATGTTGAATTCCCCCAACTATACTATCTTCAATAGTAAGATCAGATGTAAGCTATTATATATAGTCTTAACTGTGGTTCTCGATATGTTCACCTTTCTAGAATCCATGGCTGCCACTATTTTGGTTGACTACAATTAACCTACAGACATTACATACTGTGTACACACACACACACACACACACACACACACACACACACACACACACACACACACACACACACACACACACACACACATCCCCAGAGCGAAATGTTACAACCACAGTGCTGATAGATTACTAATGTCTGAAGTGGGAAACCCCTTTAGAGGAGTGGACGTTCACTTTTGTAAAGAAGTATTCTTCCTTGTCAAATTTAAAAAAAATAAATAATCATCTCCCACGTCTGCGTCATTCCAGTGATGTCAGCGCCGGTGTCCTGTGGCTCAGTTGACACTGTTATGCCACGTGAGCCCTGCAGCCACTCAGCGTCCACTATTGGGCTCTCACTTCTTCCTTTTGTCAAACATTTGCCCTAGGGAAGGAAGCGAGAGCACAGGAGCCCAATGACAGACACGATTGCCTTCATGACTCACAGTACGTTACAATGTCACGTAAGCACATAGAGATCCAAGGCCGACATTGCTGGAGCAACGCCGGTGCAGGAGATGAGTGTTTTTTTATTTTATTTAACAAGGAGGGATTACGGTACTTCATTTAAAAAGGGCTTGTTCAAGTAGTGGGAAAACCCTGAAGACCTATAAAATGGGTATGCTATAAACGTGTACATGGTGGATGTCCGAGTCGGCACGCTTGGCAGCTTTTTTCCAGGAGCACAGATCCCGGCCTTATCATTCTCTGGATTAGTTTCATATCAAAAACGTGTTGAATGTGAGAAAAATCCCATGTCGTAGAAAAAACACTCATTTTCAGCTATTGTGAACACCCTCAAACAAATGAGCAGTGGCTAATCTGCAATAAAAAGGAAATAGTAGAAAATGTCATGTTCTTTGCATGCCTGGCTCATGCTGAGAAGAACAATTAACAGGAAACGGGAATAAATATTTTTCGACATCTACAAGGTATCTGCTAGCTCCTATGTTACGCTGATGGCTCATGCTGGTATTTTCATGTGGTTTTGTTAGTTTATCACTTTCCTATTACAAAGTTTCCTAGTCTTGTTTTTATATGACAATGTTTTATGTTTTGGATATAGATCATTAAAGGGATCTGCATGAGTAATGTGAATAAAACAAAGAGTATGCTAACTTGGCTCATGGTTAACAGTTCACATATAAAATTAATCTTCATAAAAAGTTGTTTAGCTCCTTAAATACATTTTATTATTAATTTTGTGCTGATGCAGGGTTTGTCTGTAGCATTTATTGTTCTGGCTTCGGAGCTGAAATTTGGCAGCATTCCTTCCTTACTATCAGTGGTGTACCACCAATAGCGGTCGCTATGAAGACCGTGAGTCGAGGGGGGGTGCCAGTGCCAGCGTCGCCCCTTTTCCCCTGCCAGGCATCATACTTTCAACTGTGTCGGCATCCTGGATTATTTTATGAGACCTCATCCGTAGTGCACATAGTTCTGTTTTTTCCACTTGTTTTCAGTAAGGGGAAATGTGAATTTTGTCTGAAGAAAAGCTCCACATTTCCCTACTGAATATATGAAAAGTAGGAAAAATACACCCCATAAGCAAAAAAATTCTTTAAGAGTAGAAGAGGTTCCCCTAATTCAGAACACTTAACCCAATTTAACATGTAACAGTAAACCAAAAGAATGTGAGGAACCTCACAGCACCTCTGGCAGTTGTGCATGCCGGCACAACGCTGATGCTAAGCGGTGAATGATGGCGGTCTTGGAGCGCTGCAGCACCTTCCTCCCGCTCCTGGCGTCCTGCTCAGGAGCCGTGATGCAGTGAAAAACTATGAAAGGTGGGCGGTGGAAATCCACAAGCGTCACGCTCTGAGTCAGGAGCCACCCAGGTCAGATAAGAGTTTATTTATTCAACGTACAATGCGTTGCAGGGATGATCTGTCCCCTTCATCAGGTAATCAGCTGATGAACGGAACAGATGGTCCCTAAAACATGTTGAGTTTTGAATAAATCACCCTGTGGATTTCCACGTCCTGAGTTAAAGGGAGGCTATAAAGAGTGACTCTCTCTGGAGCATGCAGCCCTTCGGTGTATTTTGCAGTAAATTATTTTCAATATGAGCTTTGTAAATACTTCACTTCACCTGCGGAGGCACTGCAGGGAGATTGAACAGTTGCTGTCAGGTTCCTTCACAGATCTCAACCGTTTGATAGGTGTACCTGCTTTTAATCATCCATTAACCCTCCTAACAGAAATGAGTTACTGAAAGAAATAGCCCTTTAAAACAATACTTTAATCTGTAAAAATTAAGAACTTGATAGGAGTGTAGTTCTGATGAAAGGTGTCAGGTCTTTTTACTAATAAAAACTTCAAAAAAGGGAATCTGTTGGAAGAATTTCACACCCCAAATATTCATTTGCACATGTGGCTCTTTGAAAGACAAGTCCAGCCATACCTTTACATGTTCATTTGTTACTGAGAAATCAGTGTTTGAATTGTTAAGCAAGTGAGGCCGAAGAGTGATTTGTACATCTGAAACCTCTGTCACTCCAGCTCTATTCTCCGCTCAGTTCCATCTCCTCCTGCTTGACTGACTGCTCTTTTGCCTGAAGTCACTATGCATAGAGGCTGTTTGTCAAGTAGGAGGAGACTAGGCTGAATGAGAAATAGAACTGGAGTGATAAATAGCTCTTCAGCCTTATCTACCTCTCAATTCAAACACTGATTTTTCAATAATGGAGAAATGCACTGGCCATGTAAAAGTATTGCTGGACTTTGAAAGAGCTGCATGTTCATATACAGCAGGTGAAATAAGTATTGAATACGTCACCAATTTGCTGTGCTACTGATATGAAATTCTATCCAGGTAAATTAAGTTGTGTAATAATGAGAAATGACATCGGGAAAATGTATTGAACACGCTTACTGAAATTTATTTCATATTTCGTACAGGAGGTTTTGTTGGTGATGACAGCTTCAAGATGCCTTCTGTATAGAGAAACTAGTCGCATGCATTGCTTAGGTGTGATTTTGTCCCATTCTTCCACACAAACACTCTTCATGTCCTGAAGGTTCCATGGGCTCCTTCTATGAAGCTTTAGTTCCTTTTATAGCTTTTTGGTTGAATTTAGGTCAGGTCATTGGCTGGGCCATTCTAGCAGCTTTGTTTTCTTTCTCTGAATCCCATTGAGTGTTTCCTTCGCTGTGTGTTTTGCATCGTTTTCTTGCTGAAATGTCCATCCTCGTTTTATCTTCATCATCCTGGTAGATCGCAGCAGATTTTTTTTTTTTTTTTTATAAAGAATGTCTCAGTACATTTGTCCATTCATCCTTCCTTCAATTATAAGAAGTTTGCCAGTGCGTTATGCTGAAAACAGCCCAACACCATGATGTTTCCACCACCAAATTTCACTGGTGGTATGATGTTTTTGGGGTGATATTTAGTGCCTTTTACCTCCAAACATGGTGTGTACTATGGCATCCAAAGAGTTCAATTTTGGTCTCATCTGACCAGACTATAGTCTCCCAGTAGTTCACAGGTTAGCGTGCATACAGGCTATGGAGGTTGAGTGCATTAGTTATAGCTTAGCTGATTCCAGGTCTTTTTGTAGCTCTCCCCAAGTGGTCCTTGGCTTTTGGACAACTCTTCTAATTATTCTCTCTCCTATCTCTGAAATCTTGCAATGAGCAGATGGACGTCACCTTTTTATGGAAAAATTATCTTCTTTCCACTTCCAGATTATGGCCCCAACAGTACTGGAGCCTTCAGTAGTTTAGAAATTCTTCTGTAATCAATGTCATCAGTATGTTTTACAACAATAAGGTTGTGACGGTATTGAGACCGCTCACTGGTTTTACTCATCTTGAGATGTTTCTTGTGTGGCACCTTAGTAATGAGACACCTTTTTATATGCCATCAGTTGGATCAGTTGATATTACTTTCAGTAAGTGGCAGGATTGCTTTCTAATCACTGATTTCAACTGGTGTCCTGACGTTCCATGGTTTTTTGTACCTCTTTCTTCATGTGTTCAATACTTCTTCCCTGCGTCATTTCTCATTATTACACACAACTTAATTAATGGGCATCAATGCTTTTATATCTTTCCCTGTGTAGATTGGATGAGTTGTTACTGACGTCTGGTGAGAATTTCATGTCAATGGCACATTTAGAAATATATTTACTTAGAAAATTAGTGACGTGTCCAATACTTATTTTACTTATTCTTAAAATTGTATAACACCACAAGGTTCTGGAGCAAATAACTACAGAACTGCACTAAGATGGATTATTCAAAAGTGGAAGTTTTATGTTAATAGTGTAAAAAAATAAAAATGTGTGCATTACCAGCGAGCTGTGGGTGCCCCATCTTCACCAGATCCTCATATAAAGATTTAATTGGATTTTCTTTTTTCAGTAAGACGCCATGTAGCCATATGAGCAACATCCGGTTGCCGTGTTCCTTGTAGCTGAATTTATCTGTTAATAGAAGAAAATTGCAATATTGAATTGTTACGTTGTGCTGACACGTTGCAGCATTATATCTTGTGGCTTTTGCAGGTGAAACACACTTTAAAAAAAAACAAACTATAAAATGCATAAAAATGAACCACAATGTAAAATTGTGGCAAATCAAAGTAAGAGGAATTCAGCTTTAGAGTTCTCTCCTGAGAGGAGGGATTGTGTAAGCCAAGATGGACAATGTCATGGATTGAGTTCAGCCAACACAATGCCAGTCTTGATATTAAATAAGTCATTTTACAAAAACTGGATACTAAGAATACACAGCCCAGCAGCTAGAGTCTTCCATAGGAGTCCATCAGGAAGCACGGCTGTAGTAACCAGTTACTCAGATTGCATCCCATCAAAACAATGGCTCCAATGCATCAATTGCATTTTTGTAAGTAACTTTTCTTGTAGTATTCAATACCATTTTTTTGTGGTCAATTCATCAAAATGGCGCACGCGGTTTACAGATATTGGGCAAAGTCAAAACTGGTCTTTATTTTTGTCCTTATCCTTTTTTTTGTGCAAAAAGTCGGTTTGCAAAAATGTAGCCACATTTTAATATATACAAAAAGTCACTCCAAGGGATGAACTGCACTACCTTTACAACAAACTTTGCATCTATTCGAAAAATCGCAAATGATGATTTAGGTGAAAACATCTGAAAACCCCAAACTTTGCCCCAAGGGCCAACAAAAAAAAGCAAATAAAAGAGCAGGCAAGCACATCTAAGATACACTGCTCAAAAAAATAATGGGAACACTTAAATAACAGAATATAACTCCAAGAAAATCAAACTTCTGTGAAATCAAACTGTCCACTTAGGAAGCAACACTGTTTGACAATCAATTTCACATGGTGTTGTGCAAATGGAATAGACAACAGATGGAAATTATTATACACTTGTGGTAGCATGAGACGGACTCTACAACCCACACAAGTGGCTCAGGTAGTGCAGCTCATCCAGGATGGCACATCAATGCGAGCTGTGGCAAGAAGGTTTGCTGTGTCTGTCAGCGTAGTGTCCAGAGGCTGGAGGCACTAACAGGAGACCGGCCAGTTCCACAGGAGACGTGGAGGGGGCCGTAGAAGAGCAACAACCCAGCAGCAGGACCACTACCTCAGCCTTTGTGCAAGGAGGAGCACTGCCAGAGCCCTGCAAAATGACCTCCAGCAGGCCACAAATGTGCATGTGTCTGCACAAACTGTTGGAAATCGATTCCATGAGGATGGTCTGAGTGCCCGACGTCCACAGATGGGGGTTGTGCTCACAGCCCAACACCGTGCAGGATGCTTGGCATTTGCCACAGAACACCAGGATTGGCAAATTCGCCACTGGCGCCCTGTGCTCTTCACAGACGAAAGCAGGTTCACACTGAGAATATGTGACAGAGTCTGGAGATGCCGTGGAGAGCGATCTGCCTGCAACAACCTTCAGCATGACCGGTTTGGCAGTGGACCAGTAATGGTGTGGAGTGGTCCTCCATGTGCTCACCAGAGGTAGCCTGCCGTTAGGTACCGAGATGAGGTCCTCAGACCCCTTGTGAGACCATATGCTGGTGCGGTTGGCCCTGGGTTCCTCCTGCTGCAGGACAATGCCAGACCTCATGTGGCTGGAGTGTGTCAGCAGTTCCTGCAAGATGAAGGCTTTGAAGCTATGGACTGGCCTGCCGGTTCCCCAGACCTGAATCCGATTGAACACATCTGGGACATCATGTCTCGCACCATCCACCAACGTCATGTTGCACCACAGACTGTCCAGGAGCTGGCGGATACTTTAGTCCAGGTCTGGGAGGAGATCCCTCAGGAGACCATCCGCCGCCTGATCAGGAGCATGCCCAGGCATTGTAGGGAGGTAATTCAGGCACATGAAGGCAACACACAAACAACTGAACATCATTTCCTTTTTCTGAGGCATTTCCACTGAAGTTGGATCAGTCTGTAATTTGATTTTCCACTTTGATTTTGAGCATCATTTCAACTCCAGACCTCCATGGGATATTCATTTTGATTCACGTTGATCATTTTTATGTTTTATTGTTCTCAACACATTCCACTATGTAATAAATATAGACTTGCAACTGAAATATTTCATTCAGTGATATCTAGGATGTGGATTTTAGTGTTCCCTTTATTTTTTTGAGCAGTGTATAAAAGGGTGCCAATGGAAAGATGGTAAAAAAAGACAAAAAATGGCACACATGTAATGGGGCCCAATATATCTTATAATAAGATATGGGTCCATTGGGCGTGGGTGATGTAACTGGAAGCAATGGTGCCTAACCAGGTCTTTAGCTCTGAAATGGTTGATAGAAAGGGAGAAAGACTGGTAATATCCAAATTACACACTGATCTATACCATCCTGCCAAATTCCTTTGAATCTAACCATAAAAAAATGTTGGTACTTGGTACAAATCAAAACAGGATGGGTTAGGGTTAGGATCCCTAGGGTTAGGGTTAGGATTCCTAGGGTTACTAGGGACCCTAACCGTTACCCTAGGGATCCTAAACCTAAGGGTTAGGATCCTAACCCTAAGGTTTAGGGTTAGGATCCCAAGGGTTAGGGTTAGGATTCCTAGGGTTACTAGGGATCCTAACCCTAACCGTTACCCTAGGGATCCTAACCCTTAGGGTTAGGATCCTAACCCTTAGGGTTAGGGTTAGGATCCCTAGGGTTAGGGTTTTCTTGGTTTTTTTTGTGTTTTCTTGTGTTTTTCTATAGAAACGCATGCGTTTAAAAACGCATGTGCTTAAAAACGCATGCGTTTACATAGACAGCAATACATTTTTTTGCCGCGAATAAACGCATGCGTTTTTTTTGCGGCAAAAAAACGCCGCTAGAAGTTACTAGAGGTTGCATTTCTGCAACTAAACGCACGCGTCAAAAACGCATGCGTTGGCGAAAACGCATGCTAAAAAACGCACGCGTTTTTAATGTTAAGTATAGAAAAAAACGCATGCGTTTTTTAGCGCTAAAACGCTGCAGATCAAAACGCAAGTGTGAAACCAGCCTTATACAGAACGAGCAAGGTGGGCACTACAAAAATATAGGGATCATCTTTCCAAGTAGTCAACAAACCATATGGATAATAAAAGACAAAGAAGAGTACAAAATATGGCGAGGATCACCAATAAAGTATAAATCTTCATTAAGAGATAGGACACCAAATAAACCTCACTTGCATCGCCAAACGTAAGGCAACTTCATCAGGGGTAGATAAAGCGTCATGAGCGACTGGCTATGGTCCAGTGTATACATATCCGCTATTCTGTTTAAGTATTTTTTGCTTTATTTTTTTATGGTGTCCTGTCAACACATTTTTCATTGGAAATTTGCCTTTGTGGTTATTTTCCTCTTGGCATAACAGAAGGGTGTTATCTTATCATAGACACACCTTACCTAAATCATGTATGTTTTTAAATATGTTCTTTATTTGGTGTCCTTTCTCTCAATAAATATGTATACTTATTGGTGAACCTTGCTACATTTTGTACTATTATTTGTCTTTTACTATTCTGATTTCAAATTCAATCCACAGATTAATTTTTGCTGATCATTTTTTCTGGAACATATTTGTTAAAATGTCATCCACTGTACTCCTCTCCGTCATATACCTGCTTGGCCTGCCCTCAGAGCGTGCTCTAGATGGATGGAAATTGAGAAACTATGGTTGGCCCCAATCCACCCGAATTCATACCTTTGGGCTACAACATCACAAACTAGATTCCCCTATGCTTGGCCCAATAACTTTTACTAAGATGATCTGGGATACATGTTTGAAAAAGTTTCCATCAATGTCCAAACACTCCCCGATGACCTCTTTTCTAGGGATGAGCGGACCCGTGGATGTTCGGGTTCATCGTGTCTGACCGAATTTTATTTCAAGGTTCAGGTACCAGAACTCTACCCGACCTTGAACCCAAACCCCATAGAAGTCAATGGGGACCTGAACTTTGGTGCTGTAAAATGGTCCTAGTAAGGGCTAGAGGGCTGCCAAAGGAAGCAGAGTATCCCCACAGAATTCTCTCTCCCACTCTCCCAACACTGACTTTTGGGAGAAGTCCATGTTTGGAATTCAGCACCAGATGCTAGGTGTCCGGTACAAACCCCGAAATTACAGTTCGGGTTCGCTCATCTCTACTCTTATCTATTTAACCCTGCTATACCTGATAGTTTGAAAAACTACTTCATTAGACCGTGGTTTAACAAGCAACTTTTTTGTTTCACAGATCTAGTCGGCTTACACTCTAGGGTCTTATTAACTCTTGAGACTTTACAATCTCGATTTAACATACCAGTAAACTCCTGTTACTGATATTTGCAAATTAGACACTCTATGCATTCCCTCTTCTCCCTCCTCAAGGTCTCCCAACCTACATATTTTGAAAAGTTATGTAGAGCAGGCGTCTTCACTAGAGGGATTAGATCTGATATCTATCGACTTTTACTTATCCTTTATTTACTAGATCACAAGAATCAGCCTTGTATGAGTAAATGGGAGATATTTCGAGGGGGGGGGGGGGGATCTTGTCACCTGATACCCGTCAGGGAGTCTGGAGGAGTGCAGATAAGACCTCCACATGTTTCATCTATAGGGAAAATCAACTGTTTTACTTACTCAGTATCCCACCATTTCAGTTCAGCCACAAAAGTCATCAACTTTTGATGCACATGACCACGGGGGCTAGATGTTTGATAGCGTGTAAATGGAAGATGTCTCGACCTTCTTCTAATAATCAGTTGCACGCATGGACACACGCATTCAGGGCGTGTGAAATATGGAACTTCTCACGGCTCTATTGAATAACACAATTGACTGTTTGCAAGCGGTACAAACAAATTGCTAGCGGTCAGGGCTATGTAAAGTAGGCCTGGTATTAAAGGCTGAAATCGATGTACCTCCTTCTCCCCCCACCATGTGTCAATATCTTGTCATTTATTCAGGTACAATGGTTCTTCAGTGTTGGGTCAAACTAAGATGGAATGTTAGATAATACTTAGAATATTCTCTATGTTGTTGTTTTTCTGTAACTTTATATATGAAAGATTTAATAAAACTCAGTTATTAAAAAAATAACTACTGTAATCTGCAAAATGTTCCACTCGGAAAATCAACAGTGTATCTTCCACAAGTAATTATTCCCTAAATGTATTTAGAACATACATAAGACCCAGCACTCTGGTAACAGAAGACCAAGAGAATTCTGAATTTAGCATAAAAAGATTTTGATTTTTGACACCTAATCTGAATGCAGCTTGATGTGTCGCTTACTGTTCTGTTTGCTGTAGATTTGATAAAAATCACTATTTTATCAGCAGGAAATTATCACTAGAGGACTAGTAAACCTGATGCCATGCAGTGCACCATATTCATGAGCTCTGTATAACAACACTCCCATATATTGGCAGTTTTCTGCTTATGCACAGTGTACACAGGAAGCTGTCAATCAGTGGGGTAGGTGGGGTCATACAGAGCTCAGCATTGAGAGAACTGGTAGATCTGCAGCAGAGAAAACAGTCTATCAAAATTGCAGCAAGCAGCAAAGTAGGTGACACATCACTGGAATCAGGGTCTCTGCCCCTATATCATGCTGTTCTCAGAAAAGGTAGCAAAAATTTAGTGACAGATTTCTTTTAAGTCTGCATTCACACATCCTAGTGCTGCTGTTTTTCTCGAACAACGCACAGGCCTATAGAGTTTCATTGCGCCATACACACATCAATTTAAAAAAATGGATCCATGTCTCCAGTCCGTGAGACTCCAAGCTTTTTCTTATTCTTTCTTTGCAGATCAGACTCTGACATTAAAGTCTATAGGAAGCAGTGCAGACCAGATGACACACTGAAGACATAGGAAGAGTCACTTAACCAATTATGCACAACTATCACCTAGCGCTGAAGCCAGAAATGTGCTGCAGTCTGGGATAGACATACATTCCTGGAGTAAGTTACGCCACCTGTGTCACTTATGATGTATTTGACAGGCGGTGTGACCACACCTCGGGACATCCATGCCCTGCCAATATTGGTGTAGCTGGCCAGGACTGGCGTGTACATGCCAAAAGTCGTATGATTTTTTTGCGCAACTTCCAAGTTAAGCAAAAATATTGCAACTTATTAAGGTGTTTACATTAGATTTCTGCTGTAAATATCTTAATGATTTGCCCCCATACTTTTTACTTAGAGATCCATCCGAGTACTATGTTTTTTAACTGATACGTTGCTAAGCGTTAATGGCTAAAAAAAAGTTTAGTCTACCTGCTTTAGTAAAAGAAAAATATGGTAAGACTCACATGGATGTATGAATGTAGCCTTAGATGTGAACAGAGTAGAAATAAAGAAATGGAAAACAAAAATTAAAACAGATATGTCTCCAACAACATTACTCATTCCAAATAATGAGTGTTACTTTAAAAAGTCCTCGTACTATACCTGTCCACTGCATCTCAATGGCTTTAATCTGCCGTTCGGAGAAGTTCCACACCTGAGCCAACCTCTTCCATTCATCGGGCTTCAGCTGCTGATACGCCAAGTTCCAGAGAGCTGAGCGGATCTGACCGGTCTTCGACAAGTGATCTTGTTTGAATGTCACAGGTCCCTCATGGCTAACCTCTTCATTAAGGCTCTAACCAAAGCAATGGAGACAATGACACATCAAGACTTAACAAAATTGAGCAATGATGACAAAATCAATAAATAAAAGTCTACGAGATGCTCCATTGGTGAGATCTCTTTCTGGAGTAAAGTGAATGTAATCGCACTTGCGAGCAAGTTTTCTCTAACTTGTGAAAAGGTAAATCATTCTAACTATGGTACGTATAAAGCAAATTTATCATATCATCCAAGAGTCTGAGAAAGAACAACAACTTTTATTAGAGTTTTAATAGTGGACTTTCACGATTGTGGTTTGTGGAACCACTGTGCCAAGGACCGAGGAGAGCCTGGAGGGGCATGACTAAGCGATCACATGACTATTCACTAGAGCCTCTCATGGTGAGGTTAGACTTGGCTCCCAATGAATGCCAGTTGCCACTCCAGGACAGACCAACGGCCAAGCAGCAGCTGGACCCAAAGGACAGACTGGATGGAGCAGCAGGCAGAGCTAGCATCAGAGTGCAGCTGATCAAGTTTGTATCAGAGTGCAGCAGAGTTTGTGTCAGAGTGCAACCAGCAGGATTTGCTTCAGAATGCAGCAGGCAGGATTTGCACTGGTATGCGACCTTACACAACAAACTGAAACAGGAAGGTTGCTCAGGCACCTCCCCAGTGGTGAGGAAGCAATATATACATAGTGTTTCACAGCCATTGGCTGGGGAGGAAATAGCAAGTGAACATGCTGGCCCTTTAAGGGGGTGGGAGCGCACGCATGCGAGACCTAAAGGAATGGCTGGAAACATGCTGAGCATGGGGAAGGAAAGAACCATCTGCAGCATGGGTGAATGAAAAGACACGCCGCCGACCCTGCCTGTCAGAGCAAGGATCCGGCGTGCTGCTAACATGGACGCTCTGGTTGTTGCAACGCTTTTCCAGAAACATGAAAAAAATGGCTAAATTAATAAAAGAATATTACATTATATCTACCGTATTTTTCGGACTATAAGATGCACGTTTTTCCCAAAAAATTTTTTGGGGAAATGGGGGTGCGTCTTATAGGCCGGATGCACTTACCAGGAGACAAATCCCAGGCTGATGCTTGGCAGTTTCGCAGATGATCTGTGGTGTGGGAGCTTCGCCGGCATTTGTGGAAATCCTGGAGCCCCCACACATCCATCCCAGGTTGGTGTGTGCACTTTTGTAGATGCTCAGTGGTGCGGGGGCTTTGCTGACATTTTGTGAAAGGCTGAGATCTCATTCTGCGCATGCGCCACCTCCGGCCGCCATTTTCATGGAGACCAACTCATTACAGCAATGGAAGTGCGGGGGCTCCGGCCTGGGATGGATGTGTGGGGGCTTCGGGATTTCCACAAATGCCGGCGGAGCCCCCGCACCACCGATCTGTGAAACTGCCACGCATCAGCCTGGGATGGATGTGTGAGGGCTTTCACAAAATGGCGGAGCCCCCACACCACCGAAACTGCTGCACCAGCCTGGGATGAGCCAGACCACCGAACACCTCCTGTGAACCCGCTCCACCAGTGCTCCCTATCACACCCTACCCCCCAGTTAAGCTGAATAATTTGGACTGTAAGACAGATCCTCATTTGACGCTTTAATTTTTTCCCTATTTTTCTTCTGAAAATTTGGGGTGCGTCTTATGGTCCGGTGCGTATTATAGTCCGGAAAAAAATGGTACTTGGAAGTATTTTTTTTTTTTCTCTTTTTATTATGGAGAATGCCTCATAAAATAACTGCTGCATGCAGTTGTACCTAAAGTTGGGCCTGCAGATGCCAGTAGATACCTTCTATTTCTAGTGACTCTTTGGATCAGGCACTGCCCCGTCAGGCCATGCACTTTGCAGGATAATGTTCATTTTCATGGAGTGTCCATAAAATCTTTAACACTCCATAATGATACTATAACATTGTGCTAACGTTTTGGGTGATTTCACCATCATTCACAACATTCTGTACAAGTGCAGCCTGATGCTTCATTATGGCTACCGCTGTACTAGATCTAGCTATATCTTACCTCCATCCACGTGTAATATCTTTCAGCTTTGATAATCATATCCACGATGAGGGTGTGATTGCTTCTTGCTGCTGTATCAAGTGCTGTTTTGTTTTGCTGCAAACCCAGATATAATATTTAGTAAAAATATAAAATATATATATTTCATAATATAATAGTAGGAAAACATGATAGTGCCATAGTTACATGCCTACCGTTCCGAAAAATATACCCATGTTGCCATGGAGGACCAACGTGTTGACTGAGCTACATAACTATCCCCCGCCCTCTACCACCAGCGTGTCATCTACAGTAGAAATACTTACAGGGGTTGGACAAAATAATGGAAATGCCTAACGTTTTGGCATCATAATCTTCGAACATGTGATAAACATGCAAACCGTGACATATGGTAGTAGTAGTTGATTATTTGTGTTATGTGAATGTAAATTAACTGTTTGTTTTGCAGAATTGTAAGAACATTGATGAGAACCTGATACCAATGGCAGACCTCTCGGATTTTCAAAGAGGCCAAATTGTTAGTGCTCATATGGCAGGCGCTAGTGTAACAGAAAGTGCCCGAATGCTTGGCGTGTCAAGAGGTACTGTCTCCAAAGTAATGACTGCGTTTGAAAGAGAAGGAAAAATGTCCGCAGCAAAGCACAGGTCCGGCCGAAAGTCAAAGTTGACTGAGAGAGACCATCGGACACTAAAGCGAAATGTGAGAGAGGATCGCAAGACCACGGCTCCGAAAATCACTGCTGAGCTCAATGAACACCTACAGAACCCAGTTTCCACAAAAACTGTTCGTCGGGAGCTGCACAAATCAGGATTCCACGGAAGAGCTGCAATTAGAAAACCGCTGCTCTCAATGACAAATGTTTCCAAGCGTTTAGAGTGGTGTTGAAACCTCCAGAATTGGTCCCTCGAGTAGTGGAAACGTGATATTCTCAGACGAATCATCGTTTACCCCATTTCCGACCTCCGGCCGAGTGTACGTTTGGAGACAGCCGAAAGAAGCATTCCATCCAGACTGCCTTCTCCCAACCGTAAAATATGGCGGAGGTTCTGTGATGATCTGGGGTCCTATTTTGTGGAGATCCGCCGGGACAATGATATCCCTTCATGGAAGAATTAACAGCCGAGATTATTTAGGCATTTTGGGCGACCAAGTGCATCCAATGGTTCAAGCACTGTTCCTGGAGGGGAACGCCATCTTTCAGGGTGATAATGCACCAGTTCATACAGCTAGAATCGTTAAAGCATGGCACGAGGAACATTCTAATGAAGTTGAGCATCTCATCTGGCCCCCACAATCCCCAGACCTCAACATTATTGAGCATTTATGGACGATTTTAGAGATTCAAGTTAGACGTCGATTTCCGCCGCCATCGTCGCTCAAAGAACTGGAGGGTGTTTTAACTGCAGAATGGGCTAAAATTCCTTTGGAAACAATTCACACCTTGTATGAATCCATACCTCGGTGAATTGAGGCTGTAATCGCCGCAAAAGTTGGACCTACACCATATTAAACTAACTTTTGTTGATGTTTCCAGGTGTTTCCATTATGTTCCCTGTATATGCAGATGTTGCTTTAGTGCCAAAGAGATGGTTGCGGCCTCCGAGGTGCTGTACTTGGGGCAGCTAATATGCCACCACTCGGGAATTCTGATACGCCAAGCTTTTACATTCTAAATTTGGAGTTCACTTCCACTCCATAGAATATGTATAAGTATTATACAGAGATGAGTGGCGCTACATAGACTAGTTTTTCCAAAAGCAATATGTCACAGAATGTTTTTGTAGGAAGTTCCATCTCATGACCAAGTAAATGACTGACTGATGAAAAACTCGTAGTGAATAATTGCTATTCCGGGCACGGTATGGTGGCAAACGATGCAGACTTTATTTGGAAATGATATGTCTTAGGCACAGTACAAGAGTTCCTGGGAATAGGTTGGAATATGGAAACATTAATTTGTACTGGTATTTCTTGAATGGTTATCAGCATTACGAGTATAGTTATTGGAGAAGGTCATAATGAATAGTAAGGGATAAGCCAACCACTCTCTTTGCTTTGAATCTTAATTATAATCTTGCTATATGTACCAAAATTCTGGCTTTATTTGCAATTATCTTACCTGCCTTGCATCGCATTTTCTATTTGTTTCAGACACATTTTTTAACACTCTCAACTGGGTGTGTGGCCTATTAAAGAGGTTGTAGTTTGACTAAAGGAGCCGTAGCCCAAATTCTAAATCAAATTGAGCTAAAATTTACTGCAAGTATTTTGCCAAATTATGTCAACTAGCAGCATAGATGGTGAAACATTAAGCCTATACTTTAGCTGTTGGCCATACGATGGTTCAGCTGGCAGCAATCACACCTAACTCTCCCATACACCGGAGCGCTTGCACTTCCGAGCGCTCATATGTTCTCTATGACAGAGCCATTGCCACACTCCATGGTGATATCTTATCTCTTGGAGAACAAAAGGAACGGTAGTCCGAAATCAGACATGCAAAATCCTTTTCTCCCTTGATATCATCGGTATGGAATTAGACTATTGGCCGAATCCATCTATATCAGTGGGTTCAGCCAACATTAGTCTAATGTGTTGGGGGGCTTTAGACTGAAGAATTTATAGATGTGCCAAATTTATCAAACAGCATCAATAATTTTGATAAATTTGGTGGCTTTAAAACTGGCTATTCAAAGTTTGCATTTTCTAAGGGCTTATTGACGCATTAGTATTTGCTCAGTATTTCATCAATGTTTGTATGCGAAAACCAGGAGTGGAATTTACAGAGAAAAACATTAATTAAAAATTGACGCCTGTTCTAAAAGTTAGATATATGTAACAAATCGGCCCGCAGACCATTACCTTGTCTGCAATCCTGAGATCACAGCCAGCTATAAGAAGCTTTTCCACCAAATCAATGTTCTTAAGTTCAGAAACCAAATGCAAAGGAGTCTGTTGCCTCTATATTTAACACAAAAAGATTGATTTAATTTAAAAGATAACTTCATCTGAACAAGATAATCATTACTGGAGAATGGCATGCAAAATTTCTTACGTGTGCCACTACCAAAACAATTAGAAAAAGTGAATCAATTAGCCTAAAAGGGTGAAGCCCCAATGGAGTTTAACCCTCCTTAACAGGTTAAAAAAACTTAACATTTAATTCATATTGCTAAAACATATATTTCTAACATTCTGACATTTCGCCATTAACGCCTTTGACCCATTCCCAGATGACGCCGTGTATGCAGTGAAACATGTCAGGGGGACATGAGCTTTCTGTCTAAGTTTTATGCTCCTAATATTTACCCCTCATCTTTGGATGATACTGCGGGGTACCATGACCTTTATTTAGGCAAAAATACGAAAGGTCCATATATGATCCACCACACAAAGGATAAAATAGTCCAGAACATGAATGCAGTTCAGTAACAGGATAAAAGTCTAACAATCCAGCAGACATAGGATAACATAGTCCATATACTCTTCTTTCTCTCTGAGATGCTGTGAGCACATCATCATTCCACACAGGACTGATCTGTGTCTCACCTCCCTGATATTTACAAGTCTCCCTCCTCATTCACAGGTCAGGAGGGGGAAGGTCTCAGGGGCTCATTAGCATACAATACAGAACTGTGGGGGCTGATATCAGATGGCAGCAACAGCCATTCATCAATTAGCAAATAACTCCTTCTACAAGAGAACACCATGAAAATAAAATAGAAATATACACAAAAATAAGTTTCATAACCTGCTAATGAGGGTTACTATCTTTGGGACTTTGCTATTTGATGGGAATGGTATATTTATGTATCTCTCTAGGTTTTCTATAGTGCTCAATAATCAGTGAATACTGACCTCATTACAAGATTCCAAACTCAAAATCTTGTAAGACTTGAAATCTCCACCTAAGATGTTGTGCTCTGTATAGCACTGGCTGCGGAGAACTGTTCCTGTGAATCAGTTTTACTCTTTGCTCTCTCATGCTACTATTAATCCTAGATCTCCAAATTGGCAAAAACCATTGTTGGAGGCGCTTTATTCAGGCTGAGCTTTGGCGCCTTGGTTTACATGGAGCAGCGAGCTGATGGTTGTTGTATTTCTTAGAAATTTAGAACAGTTGTAACAAATAAATTAGACGGTTGAGCCACTTATGGTCAACTGTAAATCCCTTTATGAGGACCTGTCACCTCTCCTGACAAGTCTTAGTATTAAAGTTGTATTAACATTGTATTACCCCTAATATAGTATTTGTAAAGCATCTTTTCTTAGAACTCTGTGCCATACCATTCTCCCGTTACTCCTACTAGAAAAAAAAATTGACAACTAGGTGTTACTAGTTCAGGTGTGTCCCTATACAATCTGCAAATTGCTTCTTTAGAGAAAAAGAACAGTTGAACTCTAATGCCACTTATTGGAAATAGCGATCCTAAAAGTCGATTTTGACCATTTAACAAGCCTATCCACATGACTTAGGATAAAGGAAAGGCTTGTTAAAGGGTCGATATTAATTATTAGATTGCTACTTCCAATAGGAGCCACTAGAGTTCAAGTTCTCTTCCTCCCTGAAGAAGCAATTTGTGTATGTATTTCCTAGAAGAGCATTGCATGGCCTATAAGTCTCCTTACACTGGCATGTCAGGCATGAAAAATATCTAAATATGTTGGTATTTGCTTATATAGCTCCTGTGAAGACCTGTGTGTCTCCATAGTTACAGACTACAAACAAATGTTTAGTGTAGTCTGATCATCTTCTACATATACACTCTTCTTTCTAGAGACAGAAAAATAACTACAGGATCAGACTAAATCAAACCTTTGTTTTAAGTTAGTAGTTATGGAAAGTTAGTAGCTATGGATTGATAAATCACCCATAGGGACTGCATACTAAGTTTTTTTATTAATTAAAACTATTCACAGATATGCTTCATTTTTTTTCTTTTTGGATGATGAAAAAAAAAAGTCAGCAAAACAAAATTTATTATATCACTATTAATTTAGAGTTACTTGCTGCAAAAGGAAAATGTGTTTAAGTGCATTCTGAATAAGAGAACAATTCTGAAGCATACCCTCTGTATTGTGCCATTCCCCTGTCATTTCTACTGGCAATGTATCAGTTCATTGACAACCGGTTGTTATATTCCCCTTGTCAAAGAGGTGTGCACCTGTATAGCCTGACATGGTCGGCCCTGATTGGACATTGACTGGCAGAATAGAGACCCCCCAACTGATAACACCTAGAAATTTACTGATAATTTGTAACTAAGAAGAATAACAGGAACACCATAAATCAAAGTTAAAAAAAGATGCCCCATAATATTTATTTCAAAAGAAAAGTACAATAAGTACTTACAAAAATAGACATGGCGCAGACAGGTCCTCTTTATGTATAACAATTAGAATGTATCTATCTACTGTCATTTAGAAAACTAAATCCAATTGTTAAAGATTCTAAACCTGAACTATAGATTTTGTTTGTAGA
Organism: Ranitomeya variabilis; assembly: GCF_051348905.1. Classification (NCBI taxonomy): domain Eukaryota; kingdom Metazoa; phylum Chordata; class Amphibia; order Anura; family Dendrobatidae; genus Ranitomeya; species Ranitomeya variabilis. The sequence goes on from NC_135232.1 coordinate 108,113,428, forward strand.
GAGTAATCTGTTGTTTCATACTCCTCTTCTTTACCAATACTTACCACATTGATGGTGTTAATGTCATATCCGCTCTCCAAGAGAACATCTACAATATCCATATGATCATTGAGAATGGCTAAATGGATGGGGGTATTCTTATCCTGAAAGTGCACGTTAATACGCAAAGAGATCAAGTTAATTACACCTTTCTAAAGACAACTTTTTTAAACCACTTCCGATTTATACTACATTTTGCCAGGATAGAATTGTAATTCCACTTTATCCCATGCATTGTGCTCACCTCCTTGAGAGGACCACGTATCATTTTTTAACTGCAGCTTGGACTGGTTGTCTCAAGGAGGTTTAACTTATTTGTCTTCAGAAGTAATTCAGAGTGAGACACCATAAAACTCCTCAAATCAGCAAGAAAAGTTGTTTTGTTGGTGCAAAATGGGCTTTCCAATGCCTTTTGCTAATTTTGTCATTTGGTGCTTTAATAATCAATAACGTGTAGCTATATCCAAGCCTCCTATTCATCTAAAGGGAAGGGGTGTACAGAAAACACATGGATGTCAAATGTTGGAGAAATGTGCAAATGGGGCAATGGAACTATTTGTAAAGTGACGCTACAATGACAACATGAAGAATACTGCGTAGGTATGACTCCCCTGTCATAATGTTGTTATCATTAATATTTCCTTTAAAGATATATTCCCATCTTAGACATGTATGGCCAAATATGCCAATGTTAAGAGGGTCTAATCTCTTGGACTCGCATCCTTTTCCAGATCAGGAGTCCCCGAAACCTCCATCTTGCCTGTTGAGTTGACCATGGGAAGTAGAAGTAGTTGGCTACTCCTTTGTGATGCACTATTTATTCACTTTTATTGGTGTCAAGGAAAGAGCCAGGTATAGCTCTGTATATTTAGGAGACTGATTAATCAACATTGACATAGTGCACATTCGCGTTAGGCCAGTCTCGTGGAGTAGAAAAGGTACCGAATTCATTAAGAGACACATGAATTTGGCGCTCCTGAGTAGTGTGCACCTCCATGCGCCATGTCAGAAATGCTACTCCAGTTGCAGATTATGGGGGCAACTCCTAAAGTTTATCTAGGCTATAATATTTCAAGATTTAGGTAACCCATTAAAGATCACAGCAAAGATGAAGCTTTAATTTGAAAACTCAATGTATTCATAATATTTTTCCCTGAGAAGAGGAGAAGGAAGGAATGGACGACTTGCTCTGCTTGTCACCTGTACATGTTGTCTTTTTTTTTTATTTTGGCTTGATAAAGACCATTTGTGTCCCTTTTCATTTTTCTGCCATGTGATGAGATTAATAATTGAGGAATACTTTGATGCCTTAGATACATCTTGTTGGATTTTCTATTTGGTTTATTGAAGAGTCCGCCCCAAAGTCAGCATGAAGGTGAAGGAGTGGTGTACGGGAATTCTGTAGCTAGTACTCTTTTTCCTTAAGTTACACCCTTTTTTTAGACTACTGACTAGAGATTAGAGAATATGTTCGGAAAACGATTGCCAAGTCCAAATTTGCCATATTCGTACCATATTCGTGATGATTTTATGTTTGGAGATCGTACACATTCGCTCATCTGTACTCCCATTGACTCCAATGGCGTTTGGCTATGTTCAACAAATATTGCAAATACGTCGATCGTAATCCGAACTGAATATTGATATATTCCTTATCTCTACTTCTGACGCACTCTGATCAGAGATCGATCATAATGTGATCCGATTTTCTCGGATACGGAAAAGATGAAACAAATAAAATTCTCCATCTTCTCCATTCTGTCAGTCAGTGAAAATTGACCGCCCTAGAATATCATCCAAATGCCGTCTGATTTTTGTTTTGTTTTTTTACGGACCCATTGACTCGCATGTCCGAATGTGATTGGATTTACGGATGTAAATCATGCATGCTGCGATTTTTTTTCCTTGGACAGACTCAGTCAGAGGAAAAAATCGGACATGTTCATTGCCCCATAGAATAACATTGGGTGTGATCCGATGTTTTATTGGAATCGCATTCGGACCAAAAATACAGTTGTCTGCACGAGCCCTTAATGTTTAGATTCACAACCTAATGTATGACAGACAGTATTATAGTCTCAATGTGAATTATTTTAAATCTTAATCCAAGAAATTAGTTTATAAATTATCTTGTATCAAATTCTGGAAAACAACTAATACATGAAAAATGACTAAAAGAAAAAAATATAAATAAATACATTTACATAGTTACAATTCCAATATAAACACTAATACTACTAGCTACTTACATTGGGATTTGGTGTCATATCATAGTTGTTTTTCAGGAGAAAGCAGACCAGGGATAAGTAACCTTTCTCTGAGGCTAAATGTAAGGCCGTGTATCCTTCCTGAAGATGGAGTAGATTGTAAAGTTCAAGCATTTTAAGCAAAAAGTATTATACTACACATTAGATTGGTATGAAAATTAAATATATGCCTAGAATATAGTATACTATAATATAGATCTGCAATCGGAGCCGCAGTCTATGACTCAGGAAGAAAAGCTGCTAAAACACCAGCCGATATTCTGCTGGACGTCGGCCATGTCTGTGTTTTGTCTTGTGTGAAGGCAAGAAAATTATTCAATTTTTTTTCTTCGGCCAAGTCCAAATTTGTTTTTAGTTATATGCAGAAAACAAAGCCACAAATACAGCTGTGTAAAAAAGAAAAGTCCTCCGTGTATGCTTTATATGTATATACTACACACCATGGTCTATGCCGGCAGCTTGTTAAGTGCACATTAGAAATATCCCAGAAATGTCATCTCATGGACTATGTTCATCTACTTTATCATCACTAACGTCTGATCCAACATCCAGCTCTCTCATTCACAGGTATGTCTGTTTCTGAGCGGCACCACTAATCCCAGCATCTCCCAATTGTATAGTCACACCTCTGTATCTATCTATTTCTGGTACGTGTGTTTCGCTCCCCCTCTGTATAGTGCAAATTGTCGATATTAAAGGGGTTGTCTGGGCTCTCTGTATACTTGTGTATGTAGGATGCAGAACGCTGACAGTTTGTAATATACATTCTGCATGGTGTCCTAGATATCACACTGGTGAGCAGCTGTCTCCTGATCCTGGAGGAGCTGCTCACTCACTGACTAGAGTTTTCCAGTCTGGCAGAGACTGGTCGTAACCATCCCCAGTCTCTGCCAGACCCTCCTGCTCCAGCCTCCTGGTGCTGCACACAGTGGGAGGCAGAAGGGGAAAGACTCAGCTGATTAGATGAACCAAGAAAGAAAAGGTTTCTATATTCTGTAGGTGAATACAATGTACTGTGTGCATCCATTCCTCCCTCATTCATCCCTGCTTCCCAACCCTCCTTCTGTCCCTCCCTCTCTCCCTCCATCCGTACACTCACATCCATCCGTACACACATTCATCCGTACACACGCGTCCATCCATACACTCACATCCATACACTCACATCCATACACACAAATCCATCCATTCACACAAATCCATCCATACACACACATCCATCTGTACACACACATCCATCCGTACACACATGTCCATCCATACACACACATCCATCTGTACACTCGCATCCATCCATACACACACATCCATCCATACACACGCGTCCATCCATACACTCGCGTCCATCCATACACTCACATCCATACACACAAATCCATCCATACACACACATCCATCCATACACACACATCCATCCGTACACACACATCCATCCGTACACTCGTATCCATCCATACACACGCGTCCATCCATACACACGCGTCCATCCATACACTCGCGTCCATCCATACACTCGCGTCCATCCATACACTCGCGTCCATCCATACACACATCCATCCATACACACACATCCATCCATACACTCACATCCATCCATACACTCACATCCATCCATACACTCACATCCATCCATACACACATCCATCCATACACACACATCCATCCATACACACACATCTATACACACGCGTCCATCCATACACCCACGTCCATCCATACACCCACATCCATCCATACACACGCATCCATACATACACTTGCATCCATACATACACACACATCCATCCATACACACACATCCATCCATACACTCACATCCATCCATACACACATCCATCCATACATACACACATCCATACACACGCATCCATCCATACACACGCATCCATCCATACACCCATGTCCATCCATGCACTCTCGTCCATCCATACACACATGTCCATCCATACACTCACATCCATACACACAAATCCATCCATGCACACACATCCATACACACGCATCCATCCATACTCACGTCCATCCATACACAAGCATCCATCCATACACTCACGTCCATCCATACACAAGCATCCATCCATACACTCACATCCATTTATACACACATCCATACACATCCATCCATCCATACACACACATACATACATCCATACACACGCGTCCATCCATACACTCATGTCCATCCATACACACACATCCATCCATACACACACATCCATCCATACACACACATCCATCCATACACACACGTCCATCCATACACACACGTCCATCCATACACACACGTCCATCCATACACACACGTCCATCCATACACTCACGATCATCCATATGCACACACACATCCATCCATACACACACACATCCATCCATCCATATACACGCATCCATCCATACACCCATCCATACACACATCCATACACACACATCCATACACACGTGTCCATCCATACACTCTCGTCCATTCATACACACACATCCATCCATACACATGCGTCCATCCATACACATGCGTCCATCCATACACACGCGTCCATCCATACGCATCCAGCCATACACATGCGTCCATCCATACACACGCGTCCATCCATACGCATCCAGCCATACACAAGCATCCATCCATACACACGTCCATCCATACACACAAATCCATCCATACACCCACGTCCCTCCATACACACACATCCATCCATACACTCACATCTATCCATACACACATCCATACACACATCCATCCATACACACGCGTCCATCCACTTGCGTCCATCCATACACTCGCGTCCATCCGTACACACACGTCTATCCATACACACTCCAACATTCATACACACACGTCCATTCATACACACTCCCACATCCATACACACACACATGTCCATCCATCCACATACATCTATCCATCCATACTTACACACACATCACTATAGACTGAGGTTCTGCAGCAGCTGAGGTGTATTATGTGGTTTGTATGTTGATGCACACACACATCACTACAGACTCTTCACCTCACAGTACTGCTATCTCAGGGGTAATGTGGGGATGTATGATGTGTGGAGTGCAGTGATTGCTGCTTTCCACAGACAGGACACTGCTCTGTTATTTCCAATACTGGAGTGATGACGCAGGCCTGCGCAGGGGCAGATTACTAACAGCCAATGAGTGTGCAGAGGGCGGTGCTGGACACTGAGGATGGGTGGGGCCAGCTCTGGCTGTGAGGTTAGATAGTAAAGTACAGAGAGCTGTCATGTTTGGTAGAGCTGCAGGTAAACAAAGTGGTTTCAGGGAATGAAGTGAAATTCAGAAGAATGAAAGGCAGAACCAAAAAAACAAAATGTATAGTGGTGTTGTATATCACAATGCAGCACAGATTAGTTTTAAAAAAATTTTTTGGATTGTCCTTACACTTAGTACATCCTTTCCATTGATTTTAGCACCTGCCCTTTGTCCACACCTAGTAACATTCATGTGCTATTAGACTTGCATAAATTTGGAGGCCTAGGTCTATTCTGACAGCGGTCTGTGCGTACAGCTCCTTTAAAGCCCTCCTCCCATCAAAGTTTTTATCCTCTTAATATATTGCAATCATCATATCGTACAGGACTGTGTACTTACAATTGCTGATTTTACCATTCTACCCAGCGATCTCTTCTGTTTTCCATTATGTCTGTGACATCACATGATTCAAAACTGACGACCTGAATCTTCCTAAGCTCTATGTAGAAACAGGCAGTCTCTTTTCCCTGCATAAATCATTCACCTGTTCAACCCCTGACCCAGCTGCTCTGCCCTCCCCCCCTGCCAGGGAGTTTTGCAGTGACTCATGAGTCATGCAGAGTGTAGCAAATTAATTGACCCTTGCTCTTCCACTCCCTCTCTCTGGAACACTATGGAAAACCCTCTCCATCTGTGATAAACTCCATGACAAACCCTATCTATTCTTCCTAGGCTTCACAGAAACATGGATGACACAATCTGTAATAGCCTCCTCTGCAGTGTTATGGTGGTCTTCACTGCACCAACAGTCATCGCCCTGATTAAAAAAAAAAAAAACATGGTGGAGGAGTTGTTCTTCTCGTTCCTAACAAGTCAGTTTTCAATCCTATCCCACCTCTACCCTCCCATATCCTCCCTTCTTTTGAAGTGGACATTATCCACATCCACTCACACTCCAACCTTCAAGTGGCCATCTCATACCAACCTCGAGGCCCTGTCACCGTGGCCTTTATCAACCACGTCTCCACCTGGTTTCTATAATTTCTCTGCTAATATTCCCATCATCATCATGGGCAATTTCAACATCCACATTGACACCCCCAACAGTCCACAGTTTCCATGCTTATACAATTAGCCTCCACAATACCCTAAAAAGGGCCAAAATAGTCTAGATGTCAAAACTACACCTCTCCCCCATCTGACGTCACCTACTTATATTCTCATTCCTGTACTGTTTTACTGCCTTTCAAGTCCAGCAATAGGTGGTTGCCTTATTGTTGGTGTGCCTAATTGGCATTTATAGCCTTTTAGCTTACTAATTGTTTGTGCAGTTGTCTTTTTTGTCTTCTCAAGCTAATAAAAAGTACATCTTTTATAGGTGATACCTATTCATTTGCATCTTCTTTTCCTTTGTTCCTCAAGTCCAGCAATTAACACACTATCACAGAAACCTTACAACTAGACGTTCAAACATGCTCTGACTCTCTTCTACTGCTGCTCACCTTATCCTCATTCCATGACCCAGAGAAAGCCACTGTATTCTACAATGCCACACTCACATCAGCTATTGGCTTGGTATCAGCTGCGATCCCATGCTGTAATGCCTGTATACTCTCTTTTGCTTCCTCCCCTGTCCAGGAGATATGATATGATCAGACCATGTTCCTGTACGGTCAGACACAGCTATTACACAATACACAGCAGGGACACATTTATAAGATTATATCAGCACAATAACATTTTCTTAAACACATCCAATTGTGGAACATATTACTATTCAAAGATCTATTAACTAAAATATTTTTTTTTGTGGCAAAACCACTTTAACCTCTGATGTTTTCCCTTTTGCTTTCAAATTTGCAACAATCAGGACTATCTTGAAGAATCCAACCCTTGACCCAACCTCTGTGTCCAGCTATCACTCTACATCACAACTTCTGTTTGTCTCCAATCTTCTTCAACAACACATCCACATTGAACTTTCCTCCCACTTATCATCCAACACACTCTTTGACAACCTACTATTTGGCTTCTTTCCCCAGCACTCCAATGAAAATGCCCTAACGAGAATTACTAACAACTTAATAACTGCCAAAGCTAACAGACAATATCCTATATTTATATACTCTTCTTTCTAGACCTGTCCTTTGCCTTCAACACAATTGACCACTCACTCTTAGTACATATCCTCTCTTCCCTTGGCATCAAAAACCTTGCCTTCTACTAAATCTCCTAAACCTCACATTTAGCATCTCCAATTTCCATCCTACCTCCTCATCCCACCCCTTCTCTATTGCTGTCGCTCAAATCTCTGTCCTGGGATCCCTCCTCTGCTTCATCTCCACCTTTGACCTGTCCAACTCATAAAGTGTCATGGCTTCCAGTATCACCTTTATGTTGATGACACTCAAATCTACCTCTCTGGCCCAGTGACTTCTCTGCTTTTCACAATCCCAGAGTGTTTACAAGCCATATCCTCCTTCTTGATATCACACTTTCTAAAACTCAATGTGGACAAGACTGAACTGATCATATTTCCTCCATCTAGCTCAACGCCCTTACAAGATGTATCAATATAAATGACATCACTCTTTCTCCTTTGTCACAAGTCCATTGTCTCAGTGTAAACCTTAACTCTGCCCTGTACCTTAAACCACCCATCCAAGCTCTTTCCACCTTGTGTGGCCTCCAACTCAAAACTATCTCCGGAATTTGACCTTTCCTCAACCCCGTATCTACTAAAATGTTAATGCATGCTCTCATCATCTTCGGGCTCAATTACTGCATTATCCCTCTATCAACTAAGTCTCGCACTTCTCCACTTCATCCTTAACAGGACCCTATCAGCACAGAATGACTGCTCAACTCAAGTACAGTCGTCCGGTGCTTCATGATTGAGCCAATCATTTAAATAAACCCCACCTGCTTGGTTTACTCTCTATGTACACCCTTCTCTGGCCCAATGAAGCCAGAGCTGTCAGTCAAAGAAGAAGGGAGTGGAGACAGCGGGAAAACAAGCAGGTGGAAGGGGTATTTAAAGGATTGGGCAGAGCACGATGCGCCGAGTGGTGGGATTTCATTCAAACAGTCATTTTGTGCTGAAAGAGTCCTTTTAACTCCGCTGCCCGATTAGTCCACCTCTCCCCTCGCTGCTCCTCTGCTTCTACCAATCTCTTCACTGGCTTCCAATCCTCCATTGAATCCAGTTTAAGTTACTAACAATGACTTACAGGGCTATCCATAATCGTTCTCCTGCATAAATCTCCAAACTGACCAAAAGACACTTCCCCACACGTAATCTCCAGTCCTCACAAGATCTCTTTTCTTCCTCTGCTGTCGTACATTCCTCACCCAGTCGCCTCTAAGATCTTTCCCAAGCATTCATCATTCTCTGAAATTTAATGTCTCAACTTTTCCTGCACATTTGAAAACTTTAACTGCAACCTGAAAACTCACCTCTTCAGGAAATCCCATAGCCTGCAATAACCCTGCTTCCACCTTACTACCAATGGAGCTGCTGCAACGCCCTGGCCTACTGTTTCCATACCCATAACCCTGTAGATTGTAAGACCATGATTAGAAAGAGAGAGAGACCAGAATCAGGTGCTGTCCGGTTTTTCACCAGACACAAAAAACGTTCATCTGTCTATTTTGTCCGGCCGCCGGATCCACATCGGCGAAAAACGTACAAAACGGAAGGCGATCCGGCACTAATACAAGTCTATGGGGAAAAAAACGGATATGGTGGCGTCATTCGTCGGGTCCGTTTTTTAAAAAATTAGTCGGATTGTGCCTGATGGCAAAAAACAGATGTGTGAAAGTAGCCTAATATGTATGTAAACCCTTTTCACATGTACAGCACCATGGAATTAATGCTTTAAAAATAATAATAATACTGACACTTTGACAAAATGCTGTGAGAAAATTAGCGCAGCTCTGCAATAGAGACATGCCCCACAATATGTCAGGCTGACCAGCATTGTCAATGTAAATGCTTATTTTAATGATTTTCATGCTGTGGCCACTGAAAAACGGACATTTCTGTCTGACTGCAACTGCCTCTGGTAGCGTCACCAGTTTGCCGTGCCCTTCGCAATCAGCTGATGTAAGAGTTTTCCTCATTTCAAAAGTGAACTGCTTTGTTGAGAAAATATTTTGAATTACTATAGTTTTTATCGTAGAGTTTTGAACAGATTAAAAAATATTAGTAAACACAAAAGCTGCACTCCTGGACACAGAGCCTCAGACCAGTGGTCTCCATTCTCTAGGCCTCCTCCAAGCTATTACAAAACTACAACCAGCAGGAAAGTTGTAGTTTTGCAACTACTGAGGAGCAATAAGTTGGAGAACCCCGCTCTACAAATATAGAAATCTAGGACCTTTATGAAGACTTTTGAGCGAAATCATTGTGATTAGTGATGAGTGATCGTGCTCGGATAAGGTGTTATCATGCTCCTGTGCTAATTGAGTGTCTTCTGTGTGCTCAAATACTACGTTTGAGTCCCCGCAGCTGCATGTCTCGCGGCTCTTCAACAGCCGCAACACATGCAGAACTTGCCTAACAAACAGTAAATCTATGCATGTGTTGAGGCTGTCGGACAGGGGACCCGAACATAGTATTCGAGCATGCCGAAGATATTTTATTAAAACACAAGCATGCTCGGACAATACCTTATCTGAGAACGCTCGCTCATCACTAATTGTGACCTGTTCGGTCAATAAACCCATTGATACATGACTTTCTTTAATGATTTCAATCTAATTTCACAGAATTTCAAATAGAAGCGTCCTAATTAAATTTTTCACCGACTGAAGACACTATTTCACGATAAAGTAAATGACCACAATAAAATTTAACATTTACTTAATCTAAATAAAAACAAACCAATACAACATACACGACCTAAAAACACGTATGGCTGCAGACAAAGATTGCGCAGGTGTATAGGGTGCCAACCCCCGCAGGCAGGTAGGGCGTATTTAGGTTCAGTGCAGGGGCATAGGTTTCACTACCTCATCATAGGGTGGAAATAAATGTGCAATATATTATATAAGTGTGTACATCGCTAAATAAAAAGAAACACACTTTTGCACAGGCCGTATTGTATATCCACCTATTTATGTGCAATATATTATGAAAGGTGTATAAGCACACTTTTTGCACAATTTTTCGTCTAGTGACATTTTTTTGTCTGTCTGTTATGTATGGTCTGCTGTGTGCTGTTTTACTATCCTCCGCACGATAGGACCTATTAGGGACAGTTAGGGCGAGCCTACGTGGAGCAGGGGCGCCATTGCGCAGGTTTATAGGGTGCCAACCTTTGCTGCAAGGTAGGGCACAGGCAGTAGGCTGTTGTGAAGTAGGGGCTGTACTGTGTGATCGCCTGCTGCCTGCTATATGGGTAAGGATAAGCGCTAAGACTTACACTACATTATATATGATGTGAAACAGTTACTAATAGTCTGGTTCGTGGGGCTCTTTTTCCTTTCCCATTAGAATGTATTATAGCACTGAGCACTTTATTGTAATTAAATGGCAGTGAGTAGGCTATCATACAGGTCTGGTACCGTTGCTATTTTCCCATGCTGAACATGTAAAAGTAGATATGTGATATTTGACTTAAGTTCTTATGACTATTGTTGATTAATAAAATTTATTACATTTTTATATACTAAATTGGACTTGAACTCCGTTTGTGTATATGGTCAAAAGGTAGGGCACAGGTAGTAGGCTGTTGTGAATTCCGTTCTCGGGCTCCCTCCTGTGGTCATGAGTGGTACTGTGTGAGTTTGGTCTTGGGCTCCCTCTGGTGGCCTTTAGCGATATGGCTGGTCTTGGCTGGGCTCAGCTGTTTCATCTCCTGCTAGGCTGGGCCTATTTAACTCACCTGGACCTTTACTTGTCGCCTGCTGTCGGTGTATTCAGTCCTGATCCTGTGCTCTTCTGAATATTCCTTGTGACCAGTCTCCTGCTATGAGAAGCTAAGTTTGCTTGTTCAGTTTCTCATTATTTCCTTGAAAACGTTTCTCATTATATAATGAGTTCAGCCCAGCTTGCTTTTATGTGATTTTTTGCTTGCTGGTTAGTTCTGGGGTGCAGAGTGCGCCCCTCACATCCTGAGTCGGTGTGGGGGTTCTTGTATTCTCTGCGTGGTTTACTTTTGATAGTTTTGTACTGACCGCCCAGACACCTATCTATTTTCTGCCTATCTAGTATTAGCGGGCCTCATTTGCTAAATCTGTTTCATCTCTACGTTTGTGTTTTCCCCTTGACTCACTGTTATTATTTGTGGGGGGCTATCTAAAACTTTGGGGTACATTTCTCTGAGGCAAGTGAGGTCTTTGCTTTCTCTCTAGGGGTAGTCAGTTTCTCAGGCTGTGACGAGACGTCTAGGTTTTCAGGTAACGATCCACAGCTGCCTTTAGTGTGTTTGGATAGGATCAGGATTGCGGTCAGTATAGCTTCCACATTCCCAGAACTTGTCCTATATACTCAGGGTATATTTGTCAGGTCAGTTTGAGATCCTACCACCAGGATCATAATAGTACAGCAGGCCCAAAAGTGTTAATGCAGCTAAAGAGGGAGAAGAGAAATCTTAAGGTCATTTTTTTTTTTTTTTCCCCCTCTGCACTGTGTTTTGCCTCTCTCCTCCCCTTAATCTCTGGGTGGTTCTGTATGCAGCTACTAATATGGACATTCAGAGTCTGTCTTCTAGTGTGGATCATCTCACTGCAAGGGTACAAGGCATTCAGGATTATGTAGTCCGCAGTCCTATGTCAGAGCCTAAAATACCTATTCCTGAGCTGTTTTCCGGAGATAGATCTAGGTTTTTGAACTTTAAGAATAATTGTAAGTTATTTCTTTCTCTGAGACCTCGCTCATCTGGCGACTCTGTTCAGCAAGTCAAAATTGTTATTTCTTTGTTGCGGGGTGACCCTCAAGATTGGGCATTCTCTTTGCCGCCAGGAGATCTGGCACTGCTAAATGTTGATGCGTTTTTTCTGGCGCTTGGAGTGCTTTATGAGGAACCAAATCTGGTAGACCAAGCAGAGAAAGTTTTGCTGGCTCTCTCTCAGGGTGGGGATGAAGCAGAGGTTTATTGTCAGAAGTTTAGGAAGTGGTCAGTGCTCACTCAGTAGAATGAGTGCGCCCTGGCGGCGATTTTCAGAAAGGGTCTTTCTGAAGCCCTTAAAGATGTTATGGTGGGGTTCCCCACGCCGGCGGATCTGAATGAGTCAATGTCTTTGGCCATTCAGATTGATCGGCGTTTGTGGGAGCGCAAACCTGTGCACCCTCTGGCGGTATTTTCTGAGCAGAAACCTGAGCCTATGCAATGTGACAGGATTCTGACCAGAGTTGAATGGCAAAACCACAGACGTCAGAATGGGTTGTGCTTTTACTGTGGTGATTCTGCTCATGTTATCTCAGCATGCTCTAAGCGCACAAAAAGGGTTGCCAAGTTTCTCACCATTGGTACTGTACAACCTAAATTCATTTTGTCTGTTACTTTGATTTGCTCTCTGTCATCCTACCCAGTTATGGCTTTTGTGGATTCAGGTGCTGCCCTAAATTTGATGGATTTGTCATTTGCCAGGCGCTGTGGTTTTATCTTGGAGCCTTTACAATTCCCTATTCCGCTAAAGGGAATTGATGCTACACCATTGGCCAAGAATAAACCTCAGTACTGGACTCAATTGACCATGTGCATGGCTCCTGTACATCAGGAGGTAATTCGCTTTCTGGTGCTACATAATTTGCATGATGTTGTCGTGTTGGGTCTGCCATGGCTGCAGGCTCATAATCCAGTCCTGGATTGGAAAGCAATGTCTGTGTCAAGTTGGGGGGGCCAGTTGGTTCACCAAGATAGATCTTCGTGGAGCGTATAATCTTATGCGCATAAAGCAGGGCGATGAATGGAAAACAGCATTTAATACACCCGAAGGCCATTTTGAGTACTTGGTGATGCCTTTTGGGCTTTCTAATGCCCCCTCTGTGTTTCAGTCCTTCATGCACGATATCTTCCGAGAGTACCTGGATAGATTTATGATTGTGTACCTGGATGATATTTTGGTCTTTTCTGATGATTGGGAGTCTCATGTGAAGCAGGTCAGGATGGTATTTCAGGTCCTGCGTGCCAATGCATTGTTTGTGAAGGGCTCTAAATGTCTCTTCGGAGTCCAGAAGGTTTCCTTTTTGGGCTTTATTTTTTCTCCTTCTACTATCGAGATGGATCCAGTCAAGGTCCAGGCTATTCATGACTGGACTCAACCTACATCTGTGAAGAGTCTTCAGAAGTTCTTGGGTTTTGCTAATTTTTACTGTCGCTTCAACACTAATTTTTCTAGTGTGGTGAAGCCTTTGACTGATTTGATCAAGAAGGGTTCTGATGTGACGAATTGGTCTCCTGCGGCCGTGGAGGCCTTTCAGGAGTTGAAACGTCGGTTTTCTTCGGCTCCTGTCTTGCGCCAGCCCGATGTCTCTCTTCCCTTTCAGGTCGAGGTTGATGCTTCAGAGATTGGAGCAGGGGCTGTTTTGTCGCAGAAAAGCTCTGATGGCTCTGTGATGAGACCATGTGCTTTCTTTTCAAGAAAGTTTTCGCCTGCCGAGCGGAATTATGATGTTGGTAATCGAGAGTTGTTGGCAATGAAGTGGGCATTTGAGGAGTGGCGACATTGGCTTGAGGGAGCCAAGCATCGTGTGGTGGTCTTGACGGATCACAAGAATTTGACTTATCTCGAGTCTGCCAAACGGTTGAATCCGAGACAGGCTCGATGGTCGCTGTTTTTCTCTCGTTTCAATTTCGTGGTTTCATATCTTCTGGGTTCGAAAAACATGAAGGCTGATGCCCTTTCTAGGAGTTTTGTACCTGACTCCCCGGAAGTTTCTGAACCGACTGGTGTTCTCAAAGAGGGGGTGATTTTGTCTGCTATCTCTCCTGATCTGCGACGGGTGTTACAGGAGTTTCAGGCCAATAGACCTGACCGTTGTCCACCAGAGAGACTGTTTGTCCCAGACAGATGGACCAGTAGAGTTATTTCCGAGGTTCATTCTTCGGTGTTGGCGGGTCATCCTGGGATTTTTGGTCCCAGGGATTTGGTGGCGAGATCCTTTTGGTGGCCTTCCTTGTCGCGGGATGTGCGTTCCTTTGTGCAGTCCTGTGGGATTTGTGCTCGGGCCAAGCCTTCGTGTTCTCGTGCCAATGGATTGCTTTTGCCTTTGCCTGTCCCGAAGAGGCCTTGGACGCATATTTCCATGGATTTTATTTCGGATCTTCCTGTCTCTCAGAAGATGTCTGTCATCTGGGTGGTTTGTGATCGTTTTTCCAAAATGGTCCATTTGGTACCCTTGCCTAAGTTGCCTTCCTCCTCCGATTTGGTGCCATTGTTTTTTCAGAATGTGGTTCGTTTACATGGTATTCCGGAGAACATTGTGTCCAACAGAGGATCCCAGTTTGTGTCCAGATTTTGGCGATCCTTTTGTGCTAAGATGGGCATTGAATTGTCTTTTTCGTCAGCCTTCCATCCTCAGACGAATGGTCAAACCGAACGAACTAATCAGACCTTGGAAACTTATTTGAGATGTTTTGTTTCTGCTGACCAGGATGATTGGGTGACCTTTTTGCCATTGGCTGAGTTCGCCCTCAATAATCGGGCTAGTTCTGCTACTTTGGTTTCACCTTTCTTTTGCAATTCTAGTTTTCATCCTCGTTTCTCCTCGGGTCAGGTTGAGTCTTCTGACTGTCCTGGGGTGGATTCTGTGGTGGATAGGTTGCAGCAGATTTGGAACCATGTGGTGGACAATTTGACTTTGTCCCAAGAGAAGGCTCAGCGCTTTGCTAACCGCCGTCGCTGTGTGGGTCCCCGACTTCGTGTGGGGGATTTGGTATGGTTGTCTTCTCGTTATGTCCCGATGAAGGTTTCCTCTCCTAAGTTCAAGCCTCGTTTCATCGGTCCTTATAAGATTTTGGAAATCCTCAACCCTGTGTCTTTTCGTTTGGACCTCCCAACATCGTTTACCATTCATAATGTGTTCCATAGGTCATTGTTGCGGAGATATGTGGTGCCTGTGGTCCCTTCTGTTGATCCTCCTGCTCCGGTCTTGGTCGAGGGGGAGTTGGAGTATGTGGTGGAGAAGATCTTGGATTCTCGTATTTCGAGACGGAGGCTTCAGTACTTAGTGAAATGGAAGGGTTATGGTCAGGAGGATAATTCCTGGGTTGTCGCCTCCGATGTCCATGCGGCCGATTTGGTTCGTGCCTTTCATTTGGCTCGTCCTGATCGGCCTGGGAGCTCTGTTGAGGGTTCGGTGACCCCTCCTCAAGGGGGGGGTACTGTTGTGAATTCCGTTCTCGGGCTCCCTCCTGTGGTCATGAGTGGTACTGTGTGAGTTTGGTCTTGGGCTCCCTCTGGTGGCCTTTAGCGATATGGCTGGTCTTGGCTGGGCTCAGCTGTTTCATCTCCTGCTAGGCTGGGCCTATTTAACTCACCTGGACCTTTACTTGTCGCCTGCTGTCGGTGTATTCAGTCCTGATCCTGTGCTCTCCTGAATATTCCTTGTGACCAGTCTCCTGCTATGAGAAGCTAGGTTTGCTTGTTCAGTTTCTCATTATTTCCTTGAAAACGTTTCTCATTATATAATGAGTTCAGCCCAGCTTGCTTTTATGTGATTTTTTGCTTGCTGGTTAGTTCTGGGGTGCAGAGTGCGCCCCTCACATACTGAGTCGGTGTGGGGGTTCTTGTATTCTCTGCGTGGTTTACTTTTGATAGTTTTTGTACTGACCGCACAGACACCTATCTATTTTCTGCCTATCTAGTATTAGCGGGCCTAATTTGCTAAATCTGTTTCATCTCTACGTTTCTGTTTTCCCCTTGACTCACCGTTATTATTTGTGGGGGGCTATCTAAAACTTTGGGGTACATTTCTCTGAGGCAAGTGAGGTCTTTGCTTTCTCTCTAGGGGTAGTCAGTTTCTCAGGCTGTGACGAGACGTCTAGGTTTTCAGGTAACGATCCACAGCTGCCTTTAGTGTGTTTGGATAGGATCAGGATTGCGGTCAGTATAGCTTCCACATTCCCAGAACTTGTCCTATATACTCAGGGTATATTTGTCAGGTCAGTTTGAGATCCTACCACCAGGATCATAACAGTAGGCCCTTTAAGGATTTAGTGCACCCTGTATCTTTGTCTGCAGCCATACGTGTTTTTAGGTCGTGTATGTTGTATTGGTTTGTTTTTATTTAGATTAAGTAAATGTTAAGTTTTATTGTGGTCATTTACTTTATCGTGAAATAGTGTCTTCAGTCGGTGAAAAATAATTATTTCAATCTACTTAGCGCCATAATTTCTCAATAAAACAATTAAAATACGATAAGAATAAAATACATACACGGTTCATAGTGTCGATATCACTTCCATCTTCCAGTAACAGACGAGCACAAGCCAGATGTCCTTCTTCAACGGCCAAGAAAAACGGCGTGGCCCCTGACTAGTGAATAATCCAGAGATTATTAACAAGGCAGAACTGTGTATTTACTAATTATTATCACCCTGCAACACCTTATCATGGAGGGTGTGAGAGCCGGACTGAGGTGCTGGGGGGCCCACTAGTAACATTGACTCTGGGCCCACTGTTCAACTATGTGCAAATATTACATAACCCTCATTCATAACTTTATTTCTCCTTCTTTATAATAATAATAATAATAATAATAATAAACTGGGCAGTTTCTTAAATGAGCGATGAATGTATTGCATCAACTACTGCTATTATAAAAGATCAGCACAGGGGCCTACCGGAGGATCTTTCTGGAGCTGATCCCTACGTCCTGCATGTTTTAGATCTCTTTATTTTAGATTTTAGGCAGGTGCAGTAATTGATATTTCTTATCCATGCTCAAATAAATTAGTGTTCACACATCCACCCATACACTGCTGCATGTACACTAAACTATGGAGACACCTACACATTATACAGTGGGTACGGAAAGTATTCAGACCCCTTTAAATTTTTCACTCCATGTTTCATTGCAGCCATTTGGTAAATTCAAAAAAGTTCACTTTTTTTCTCATTAATGGACACTCTGCACCCCATCTTGACTGAAAAAAAAAAAGAAATGTAGAAACATTTGCAAATTTATTAAAAAAAAACAAACTGTTTTTCATCCACGATATCTCTTACTTGGCCGCATTCATGTGTCCTTCAATGACAAGCTGTCGCCCTGTCCCTGCAGCTGAAAAACACCCCCATAGCATGATGCTGCCACCACCATGTTTTTACTGGTGGGATTGTATTGGGCAGGTGATGAGCAGTGCCAGGTTTTCTCCACACATACTGCTTAGAATTATCACCAAAAAGGTCTATCTTCGTCTCATCAGACCAGAGAATCTTATTTCTCATAGTCTGGGAGTCCTTCATGTGTTTTTTAGCAAACTCTATGTGGGCTTTCTTATGTCATATGCAAATTTAATAACAAAGAAAAACTGAAATATCACATGGCCATAAGTTTTCAGACCCTTTGCACAGACACTTATATTTAAGTATCAAAAGAAGGAGGACAAAGGAAATGCTAAATATTGGTGAGGGTATCTGTAATAAATAGTGGATAAACAATATAAGCTAAATTAAAGACCCTGCAACCCAGAAGCCGGGCAGCAGTAATATCAAGCGGACAATCGGAAGGTTACATAAAACTGAAAAAGGAGGCACAAACCGATCATATAGTCCAAGAACAATAATTTATTATTACAATACAGGAAAACGGTAAAATAGCAAAACGATAAAAAATGACAATGCTAATACAGGAGTATATGCAGGAAAAATTATTGTGATGTTAAAAAAATGTGGGAGGGAAGGTAACCACCCCTAACAACAGTAATATGAAGGCTGTGTGCCGAAACGCGTGTTGGGGAGGACGCCATCCAGGAGCAAAACGTGCTACACTACCTTGTAAGTGCTCTCTTACTTTGGTTTTTATTTTGCGCTCACTCTCATGTTTTACTGCATGTTTCGTTACACTGGTTGCCAGCACTGCTTTCATATGATTTTCATCACTGAATGACATTTACTGGTTTATGTTGGTATCACTGACTACACAGACACTATTTGATCTTTTATATTTCTTTCATATATTTTATTATTCTAGCTTCATCATGTTTTTTACCTTGTTGCACCAAGCACTTTATTGAATTGTTTCTTTAAACCAAGTATCAGTATTTACTTCGTGTTACTGTTGTTAGGGGTGGTTCCTTCCCACCCACATTTTTATAACATCATAATCATTTTTCCTGCATATACTCTTGTATTAGGCGTCCCATTTAGCATTCTCATTTTTTATCCTTTTGCTATTTTACCGTTTTCCTGTATTGTAATAATAAATTATTGTTCTTGGACTATATAATCGGTTTCTTCCTCATTTTTCACTCATATTTAAAGGGAACCTGTCACCCCCAAAATCGATGGTGAGGTAAGCTCACCGTCATCAAGGGCTTATCTACAGCATTCTGTAATGCTGTAGATAAGCCGCCGATGTTACCTGAAAGAGGAGAAAAAGACGTTAGATTATACTCACCCAGGGGCGGTCCCGCTGCGATGGGCGTCTCAGGTCCGGTACAGCGCCTCCCATCTTCATTCCATGAAGTCCTCTTCTGGTCTTCACGCCGCGGCTCCAGCGCAGGCGTACTTTGTCTGCCCTGTTGAGCAAAGTACTGCAGTGAACAGGCGCCGGAAAAGTCAGAGAGGCCCGGCGCCTGCGCACTGCAGTACTTTGCTCTGACCTCAACAGGGCAGACAAAGTACGCCTGCGCTGGAGCTGGGGCATGAAGATCAGAAGAGGACGTCATGGAATGAAGATAGGAGGCGCCGGAGCGGACCTGAGGCACCCATTTGACCAGACCGCAGCGGGACCGCCCCTGGGTGAGTATAATCTAACCTCTTTTTCTCCTCTTTCAGAATACATTGGGGGCTTATCTACAGCATTACAGAATGCTGTAGATAAGCCCCTGATGATGGTGAGCTTACCTCACCATCGATTTTGGGGGTGACAGGTTCCCTTTAAGTCACATGCTGCCCATTTCCTTGTGATCTTCTTTGAGATGGTTCTACTCCTTCATTGGAGTCCAGCTGCATTTAATTAAACTGATAGGACTAGATTTGGAAAGGCACACACCTGTCTATATAAAGGTACCTTCACACGAAGCGACGCTGCAGCGATAGCGACAACGATGCCGATCGCTGCAGCGTCGCTGTTTGATCGCTGGGGAGCTGTCACACAGACCGCTCTCCAGCGACCAACGATGCCGAGGTCCCCGGGTAACCAGGGTAAACATCGGGTTGCTAAGCGCAGGGCCGCGCTTAGTAACCCGATGTTTACCCTGGTTACCAGCGTAAAAGTAAAAAAAAACAAACAGTACATACTCACCTGCGCGTCCCCCAGCGTCTGCTTCCTGACACTGACTGAGCTCCGGCCCTAACAGCACAGCGGTGACGTCACCGCTGTGCTTTCACTTTCACTTTAGGGCCGGCGCTCAGTAAGTGTCAGGAAGCAGACGCTGGGGGACGCGCAGGTGAGTATGTACTGTTTGTTTTTTTTACTTTTACGCTGGTAACCAGGGTAAACATCGGGTTACTAAGCGCGGCCCTGCGCTTGGTAACCCGATGTTTACCCTGGTTACCAGTGTAAAACATCGCTGGTATCGTTGCTTTTGCTTTCAAACACAAC
This sequence comes from Ranitomeya variabilis, assembly GCF_051348905.1. Lineage (NCBI taxonomy): Eukaryota > Metazoa > Chordata > Amphibia > Anura > Dendrobatidae > Ranitomeya > Ranitomeya variabilis. The sequence continues at coordinate 108,133,663 of NC_135232.1, forward strand.
GATACACGGCGATCGGACGACCAAATAAAGTTCTGGACTTTATTCAGCGACCAGCGACATCACAGCAGGATCCTGATCGCTGCTGCGTGTCAAACTAAACGATATCGCTAGCGAGGACGCTGCAACGTCACGGATCGCTAGCGATATCGTTACAAAGTCGTTTCGTGTGAAGGTACCTTAAGACCTCACAGCTCACACTGCATGTCAGACCAAATGAGAATCATGAGGTCAAAGAAACTGGCCAAGGAGCTCAGAGACAGAATAGTGGCAAGGCACAGATCTGGCCAAGGTTACAAAAGAATTTCTGCTGTACTCAAAGTTCCTAAGAGCACAGTGGCCTCCATAATCCTTAAATGGACGAAGTTTGGGACCACCAGAAGTCTTTCTAGACCTGGCTGTCCAGCCAAACTGAGCAATCGTGGGAGAAGATCCTTGGTGAGAGAGGTAAAGAAGAACCCCAAGATCACTGTGGCTGAGCTCCAGAGATGCAGTAGGGAGATGGGAGAAAGTTCCACAAAGTCAACTATCACTGCAGCCCTTCACCATTCGGGCCTTTATGGCTGAGTGGCCCGATGGAAGCCTCTCCTCAGAGCAAGACATATGAAAGCCCTCATAGAGTTCGCTAAAAAACACATGAAGGACTCCCAGACTATTAGAAATAAGATTCCCTGGTCTGATGAGATGAAGATAGGCTTTTTTGGTGATAATTCTAAGTGGTATGTGTGGAGAAAACCAAGCACTGCTCATCACCTGCCCAATACAATCCCAACAGTGAAACACGGTGGTAGTGGCAGCATCAAGCTATGGGGTGTTTTTCAGCCGCAGGGACAGGATGATTGGTTGTCATTGAAGGAAACATGAATGCGGCCAAGTACAGAGATATCCTGGATGAAAACATCTTCCAGAGTGCTCTGGACCTCAGACTTTGCCGAAGGTTCACCTTCCAACAAGACAATGACCCTAAGCACACAGCTAAAATCACAAAGGAGTGGCTTCAGAACAACTCCGTGACTATTCTTGACTGGCCCAGCCAGAGCCCTGACCTAAACCCAACTGAGCATCTCTGGAGAGACCTGAAAATGGCTGTCCACCAACGTTCACCATCCAACCTGACTGGGGAGGATCTGCAAGGGAGAATGGCAGAGGATCCCCAAATCTAGGTGTGAAAAACTTGTTGCATCATTCCCAAGAAGACTCATGGCTATACTAGCTCAAAAGGGTTCTTCTACTCAATACTGAGCAAAGGGTCTGAATACTTATGATACCATGTGAAATTTCAGTTTTTCTTTTTTAATAAATTTGCAAAAATTTCTACATTCCTGTTTTCTTTTTTCCAGTCAAGATGGGGTGCAGACTGTACATTAATAAGAAAAAAAATTAACTTTTTTGAATTTACCAAATGGCTGCAATGAAACAAAGAGTGAAAAATTTAAAGGGGCCTGAATACTTTCCGTACCCACTGTAGGTCTTTATGTTGACATCTTGAATGCAAGACGATGTGCATCACGCTAAAATGAACTAAAAGTCACTCTAAACAATCATCCCCATTAAGGCTTGTTTCCACTTGCGAGAAACACGTCCGTGTCTCGCATGTGAAAACCCAGCTCTGGCACCGGCACTCCAGAGCGGAGCGTGCGGCCGCATAGCAACACATGGAGCCGCACGCTCTGCTCCCAAGTGCCGGTGCCAGAGCTTGGTTTTCACATGCGAGACACGGACGTGTTTCTCGCAAGTGGAAACAAGCACTTATACCCGTTCTGCGCAGACATACAGATGGCCTGATATTAGCTATACATTGTACATACAGTGGCACGTAAAAGTTTTGGCACCACTGGGCAAAATTACTGTTATTGTGAACAGAGAAGCAAGATGAAGATGAAATTATCTCTAAAAGGCCTAAAGTTAAATATGCCACATTGCCTTTATATTTTAGGGGGAAAAAATATATTTTCATATTTTACATTTTAAAAATTACAAAAAGGAAAATGGTCCGATGCAAAGTTTGAGAACCCAGCATGGTTAGTACCTAGTAGTACCTCATTATGAAAGTATCACAGCTTGTAAACACTTTTTGTGGTGGCCAAGCAAGAGTCTTTCAAGTCTTGTTTGATGGATTTTCATCCATTCTTTCTTGGTTCTTCAAGTTCTGTGAGAGTCCTGGGCCGTCTTCCATGCACTGCTATTTTGATGTCTAGCCACAGATTTTCAATGGTGTTCAGATCAGGGGACTATGAGGCCCATTGTAAAACTTTCAGCTTGCGCCTTTTGAGGTAGTCTATTGTGGATCTTGATTTGTGTGTTTAAGATCATTATCCATTTGTAAAAGCCATCCTCTTTTCAACTTCAACTTTTTACAGATGGTGTTATGTTTGCTTCAAAAATTTTTTGAAATTTCATTGAATCTATTCTTATCACTACCTGTGAAATCTACCCCATACCATTGGCTGCAACATAACCCCAAAGAATGATTGATCCACCCCCATTCTTAATGGTTGGTGAAATGTTCTTTTCCTGAAATTCTGTGCCTTTTTTTCTCCACACATACCATTTGATTATTGTGCTCAAAAGTTCTGTTTTGACCTCATTTGTCCACAGGACTTGCATCAGGCTTGTTTAGATGTTCTTTTGCATACTTCTGGTGCTGAATTTTATGGGGAGGACACAGGAGAGGTTTTCTTCTGAGGACTATTCCATAAGGGGTCATATTTGTGCAGGTGTCTCTGAACAGTAGGACAATGTACTAGAACTTCAAAATCTGTTACACTTTTCTGAAGGTCTTTTGCAGTCAAGCTGGGGTTCTGATTGCTTTTCTAGAAATCCTAAGAGCAGCTCTCACTGAAATTTGAAAGTGGGATGAACCCTCGTTCATGCGGTCTTTTTAAAGACAGCCGGGCCAGTGGATGAGAGCACCCACTGACCCACATCCAGAACTTAGATATTGATGGCGTATCCTTATGCTTTGGATAAGTCATCCTTATCGGATGGTTTGAGGTCTGACACCCCATGTTCAGCTGTACACAGGTCTCACTGCAGCCAGAAGTGAAGAAGAGCACAGCTCCATACACCATGTAGGGTTCCTCTCATATACAAACATGTATGCTCATGTAAACAATATAAACAATGAGGTGGGGCACCAAAGAGCATTTTTACACAGGGCACCATAAGGCCGACCCTAGCTATAGTCATCTTAACTCTCATATCTAAAAATCTATGATAATTGTACCTTATTCGGACTGTCCTTTTCTTTAAAATGTTCCAACAGAACACTTACAACTGTTTCATGACCATTAGCAGCAGCCAGATGAAGAGCCGTGTTACCATCCTGTGCCAAATACAAAAATAAGGAACGTGAAGACGTAATCAACGATCTGATCTACTTACAAGCCACGATCTCAACGGTAAGAATATTGCATGAAATATACAATCCAGTTGTAGCAATTTATTACTTGAAGTGAACCTGTCAAGTTGAAAATGGTATCTGATCTGTAGGCCGGATGTTGTAAAGCTAGGGAAGCTGATCACATTGTTATACATTTTGGTTAGAAAAGATTGAGTAGAACTTATATTTTATTCATTGAAATCCTTGGCGTTTGTATGCATATGAGTCCAGTGGGCGGTCCTGCTCAGTGATTGGCACTCTTCCCTATGTGTATGTGCGGGCAGAAAAGCAGAGATATCTATCTACCCACTGGACTCGTATACATACAAACACCAAGGATTTCAATGAATAAAATACAAGTTCAAGTGAATCTCTCCTAATAAACCTATATATCATTCCACTCAGCTCCTTCTTCTCTATACTGTGCTGTCCACAGAGCAGTCTGCATGTACAACATGGCAGGTTCCCTTTAAATACTGGATATTTCCAGAAATATTTCTTGTTCCCAGGTTGCATGCCGTACTGCAGTGCTAATCACTTTAATGGAGCTGAGCTATACCTGCTACAACTCATGGACAGAAATGATGCGGGTTCTAGAAGAAAGCAGCCAGGTATTTCTAATTCTGCACAACCCCTTTAAGAAATTGATAGTTATGTATGGTGAGAGTTTTAACTCCTTCCCGACATCTGCAGTATGTATAGGCTTCTACTATTACATGTTTGCTGGATTTCAGCCCAGCATTGCAGGGCTGCTGTGTTTTCCTTGTAATACTTGTGGATGTCCCAGTTACAGTGAAAAACATTATACTTCTTGACCCCTTGGGGGAAATATTATGTGATAAATATAATATTCTGCATATTTTTTTAGGAAGCTGGGAACGTCCACTACACTGTGTACAGGGCTGCGCTGATCACCCCATTCACTGTCTCCATCCGGCTGCCGCAGGTAGTGATGGGTGGGATGTCCACCACTAGGGAACTCCACACTTCTCCGGTATTGATGACCTGTCCATGGGATAGGTCAGCAACTTGTGTGACCAGACAACTCTTTTTAGAATATACTGTATTCTTTACAGCTGTTCATAGCAAATAAACACACCTTACAGTACTGTTGGTAAATGGTCATGGAAGAACATGAAAAACTTGTTTTCTAAGAATGTAAGTCAACGGGACACATTGTGCTGGTACCATGATATTTGTCAATCACTTTATGGCAATAAAAAAAAAAGAAAAAAAAAGAAAGGTCAGGCTGAGCTATACTGCACCTTGTCTTCCTGAGATGTGAATAATCCCATCGAAAGTAGATTATTGATCATGTTAACATGTCCATTCTCAGCAGCTAGATGAAACGGTTCTCTGCCTCTCTGGAAAAGACAATGAAACAAATCATTCCCGTTTTATAGAAGTTTAAACCTAAAGAAGCTTCTGAGCCCAATGGTAAATTGTTAAATTTGGAACAGGTACATTAGTAGGTTACCTCTGCACCCCCTATGGCTACACCCTTGACTTTTAATGTGGATATTACTAACTACTATCAGAACTCCAGTGACTGCACCAATTCTCTAAAATACTGCTGTTTCTGGAATTCTTCCTCTTCTATAAGTGGGAACATTGCAATAAATGAAAAAGGGAAACGATCGTCCTGCAGTCACACAGCCCCTATTTGGCTAGTTGGTATGTAGAGCAATGAGGCGATATCAGATACCCCGGTCATTGCCTTACCAGATTAAAGCGATTGCTCATTACTTTTTCTATTCAGTGGACATTAAGGATAGATCAGAATATAAAAGTGGTGATCGGCAGCACCTGGTAGCAGCCACCGACCGTGTACGCGGCTGTGGTGTTCTGCTCCGCACACTGTTTATATCCAGCCACCACCAGAAGTGATGACAGTTGACTCAATGCTCCCGCCCTCGTCTCTGTTGTGTTGTGTTGACTGCAGTGGTGACGTCCTTTTGACAGCACTGCAGCCAATCACTGAGCTCAGTGCTCTTTACTTCTTAATATACAGTCATGCGAAAAACTAAGTACACCTCTGTGAACTCTAGGAACATAATACAAAAACATCAAATCCTTAGAAGATCTAAAAATTAGGTAAATACAACCTCTCTTGACAAAGTGTAATTTGTCATGTGCCATTGTGATTATTTATTTGGCAAAAACTAAGCCAAAATGCAAATACAGTGTGTAGAAAATTAAGTACACCCTTAGTGCTTTCATAGCAATTAAGAGGGTACTGGTAATCAAATGCCCTTTTAATTAAATGTGGAAAGAGCAAGTGTGACCACCTCTATAAAAGCAGGCAGTTTGCGGATCTGGAGCATTCAGGCGTGTGTTAGCACAGTGCCAAGGAGGAAAGCAATTATCACTTGAATAGAAAAGACCTAGGGAGGTGCCTATCCCTAATTGCCAATCACTCATTAACACCCTACCTGACAGCGGAGGTTGGCACCCTAAACCTGAGCAGTGGCGCCCCCACTCACCGTCGACTGTCCCTTCTATCCTACAACTCTCTATAACGGAATGGATGGAAAGATGTATGTATATTATGTTGATAGATAAGGACCAAAGGATGGGGACTGTCCCTTAATCTGGCCCTGCCTCACAGCGGAGATTGGCACCCTGAATTTTCACGATATGTGGTGCCCCCGCTCCTCGACGACTGACCCAAAAAGAATTGCCCTAATAGATCAATGTCGGGGCAATATATGGCTTTAGTAAAAGGTGCTAAAATGTAAGACCATATATAAACAGACAGTGGTGAACCATGGCAGAAAAAAAAGAGGGGGAAGTGGGATTTGCAGGAATTGTTCTGATCAACAATTATCCTAAGTACCAGTATTATACAATATTAGTCTAGGTAATAATAACCATAAATCCCAGTAGAAGAGAAACACAGGATATTAATTGTGCACAAACAATTATCCTAGAAAAAGAATATATTGCACAATGCCATACAATGATAGTCTCAATAGTTCAAATAGACTATACGTTATGCACAGAAGTTAATATTCCATATAGAAAAAACCTGCATCCCATCCAAACCCAGGTTCACACACTTTTATAGAACCATAGATAGGCCTATATAAGTCAGTCTCTCAGACTCTAAAATTCATGAATCCATAAATAGGCATAAATAGGTCAGTCTCACAGACTCACAAACTCTAAAACTCATGAATCCATAGATAGGCATATATAAGTCAGTCTCACAAACTCCACGCGTTTCTCCTCCCAAAAGAGGTTCATCAGGAGTATATTCACATATTATCAGAGACCGCTACTTAGCTTATTATGTTAGTTGTCCATAACGAAGCAGGACATCAGCACGTCAAGTGTATACCCTCTGGATAGAGGCACTATCCTTTGGTCCTTATCTATCAACATAATATACATACATCTTTCCATCCCTTCCGTTATAGGGAGTTGTAGGATAGAAGGGACAGTCCACGGTGAGTGGGGGCGCTACTGCGCAGGTTTAGGGTGCCAACCTCCACTGTCAGGTAGGGTGTTAATGAGTGATAGGCAATTAGGGATAGGCACCTCCCTAGGTCTTTTCTACTCAAGAGCCAAAATTCTTTGGTGATGGTTTTGTGTGCACTAGTTTTTAATAAATTGGTTAATAAAGGTATTTAAAAAAAAAAAAAATTGTGGGGGGGGGGGGGGGGGTTCCCTGTGAACTGTTTACTTGAATTCCACTCTATTAACTATCGATTTTCGCTGTGAGTTTTTTTTTTTTCCAGTTCCATCTCCCTAGCCTGTTAAAGCTTTTCCCGTATCCTGTGTCTCGTTAGTCCCCTGTAGGTTGTCCTTATTTCCTGTCACCACTTTCGTGGTGTCCAAATCTTGAAGCTGCGTCCATTGTATCCACAGCAGTGGCTACCCAAGACCTGTGTGTCTGAACTTGCCCCAAGTGGCCATCCTGTCTGCACAGTCTGAACCTGTCCCAGTGGCCGTACTGCCCGGTGTAGAAATCAGGATTAATGGCTTAGACCCTTGGGGTCAGCTGCTACTGCCGGACATCGCCCTTGAGTGGCACCTGGCAGTTACCTGCAGTACAAGCCTGACCTCACCACTAGAAGCTCCAGTAAACACCAAGGTAGCTAGTTAGTTATTCCCCTCCAGGGTAGGTCAAGTCTGTGGCACAGTGCATCCATGAACGACATGTGCGTGCAGGCGTAACACTAATGAGTGGTTGTTTAAGCAAATTCACCCACCCCAAAGTCAGAACAAGTAATGAAAAGAGAAGTTACAGCTTATAGCATGAAGGCCTGAGTTAGCATCTTAGAGTTAACCTGACATTTGATCCATGTTGCTTGATCAATGGATATTATGTATTAGGCACAGGCTGTAGGATCTCAGCCATATATGCAGTTGCGTACCTAGAGTCCAATGGGCCACGGCGCAAAATTTGGACCTACGCCCCACCCTTTCCCCCGTATCAGATGTAAGGGACTTTGTAGTGTTCTAAATCCTATAAGGACATATGAGTAGCACCCACACACCCATTATGTATTAATGTCCCCCATCTTGGGATCATCCCTGGTGTATATATCCTGGGCCCATCCTAGTATACACTGACGAGCAATAGGGTAACAATGTCTTGACATTTTGACTTTCAGGCTCCATTTCTCGCCATCCACTACTGCTTTGAATGTGACAGTTCCATCATTTTATAGACAATCTTGGCTATCTCATACAGGATTTTTACTTGCAACTATATAGCATATGATTAGTTATGCAGACTCTTGACATGTCACTGCATTGTTACTGTTTTGCTCCTAAAATCTACATTTTAATTTGTATTATTTTGTCAGCATTTCTTAATTCCACCTTTGGCTTTCAACACTGCCGGAATCCTTCTGGGAATGCTCTTGATCAGATTCAAACAAGTCTTGATCGAAATCTGATCCCAGGTGTCTTCTACATGTTCTCAAAGTGGGTGCTTACTGGTCGATTCACTTGGGTATTAGTGATGAGCGAGAGTCCTTGGATAATGTGTTATCCGATCACACTCATGTCCTAATCAAGTATTTCGGCTTACTAAGAAAAAAAATATGCTTGAGTCGCCGCCGCTGCATGTGTCATGGCTGTTTGACAACCATAAAACATGCAAGGATTGCCTCTTCGTTAGGCAACCATTCCAAACTTGTGTAACATGTGTCTCATGGTGCTTGCATGGACACTGTGATCTCACTATTCTGAAGCATATGAGCCACTTCCACTGCCGTGTTTGTCACGCTAGAACTGGTAGACTTTGTGATGAGCCAACTTGTTGATATTTTTCCTGGATGTCCACCTCTTGGCTTTTGAGTGGATGGATGGAGTTTATTTCATATTATTCCAACTGTCATGGCACTCACATGATGCAATTTGGCAATTTTCTTGGCCAATTGACCACTATTGATGAGCTGGATGATGCGGTTTCTATTTTATTGGGAAATCTTCTTCATGACTGCTCCTCAATTCAAATCAGTAACTTTTCACTTGGGAATCAACCTAATAATACACTGAACTATTAGGAAATATGAGAACTGGTTGTATTTTGTAGTTTACAGTGTAACAGGGTCACTGGTAATGTGCTGGAAGGAAGATATGTTTCACTGAGGTTATTAGCTTCAGTGATATGGTCCTGGAAGCTTGCTTTTATGTGCTGAGAGGGGTTTAGTCGGCCTTGACAGGACCAGGTTTTTCTGTTTAACAGCTAAAGAGTGGGGCAGGATGGCTGTTCATCATATCTCCACCCTAGGGTGTAGTCCATGAAGTAAAGGTGAAGGCTCTGGACTTAATGATTGTTCTGTGTGTGCTCTGAAGGTGAAGCTAACCTACAGAGCTGTGCTCTTACTAAAGAGAGCTGAACCCTGTTTTCTGAACAGGCAGGTCCCCGCAGTTATATGGACTGGAAACACACTGCAGCAGGGATTTTGCCTCACTCCTCCATACAGATCTTCTCCAGATCTTTCAGATTTCGGGGCTGTCACTGGGCAACATTGAGTTTCAGCTCCCTCCAAAGATTTTCTATTGGGTTCGGGTCTGGAGACTAGCTAGACCACTCCAGGACATTGAAATGCTTCTTACAGAGCCACTCCTTAGTTACCCTGGCTGTGTGTTTCAGGTCATTGTCATGATGGGAGACCCAGCCACAACCCATCTTCAATGCTCTTACTGAGGGAAGGAGGTTGTAGGCCAAAATCTTGCATTACTTGACCCTATCCATCCTCCCTTCAATATGGTGCTGTCGTCCTGTCCCCTTTGTAGAAAAACACCCCAAAAGTATGATGTTCACTCCACCATGCTTCACGGTTGGGGGAGGTGTTGTTGCTGTACTCAAACACGGCAAGTGGAGTTGACACCAAAAAGTTCTATTTTGGTCTCATTTTCCCACATGACCTTCTCCTATGCCTCCTCTGAATAATCCAGATGGTCATTAGTAAACTTCAAATAAACCTGGACATGTGCTGGCATAAACAGGGGGGACCTTATGTGCCTTAAAGGATTTTAATCCATGAATGCATAGAGTGTTACTAACTGTAATGTTTAAGAATGTGATCACAGCTGTCTTCATTCCATTGACCAGGTCCTCCCATGTAATTCTAGGCTGATTCCTGACCTTTCTCGGAATCATCCTTTTCCCACAAAGCGAGATCTTGCAGGGAGCCCCAGACCAAGGAAGATTAACAGTCATCTTGTGTTTCTTCCATTTTCAAATAATTGTGCCAACAGTTATTGCCTTCTCACCAAACTGCTTGCCTATTGTTCTGAAGCCCATCCCAGCCTTGTGCAGGTCTAGAATTTTGTCCCTGATGTCCTTAGACAGGTCTTTGGTCTTGGCCATGGTGGAGAGGTTACAGTGTGATTGATTGAGTGTGTGGACAGGTGTCCTTTATACAGGTAAAGAATTCAAACAGATGCAATTAATACAGGTAATGAGTGCAGAGTAGGAAGACTTCTTAAATAAAAACTAACATGTCTGTGAGAGCCAGAATTCTTGCTAGTTAGTAGGTGGTCAAATACTTATTTCATGCAATAAAATGAAATTTCATTAAAAAATCATACAATGTGATTTTTTTTTCATTTGTAGATTATGTCTGTCACAGTTGAAGTGTACCTACGATAAAAATCACAGACCTCTCCATTCTTTGTAGGTGGGAAAACGTGCAAAATCGGCAATGTATCAAATACCGTACTTATTATTCCCACTGTATATATCACCCATCTTGGGCACATCCTGGTATATATGTTCCCCATCCTGGAATATAAAGTCATTGCCAAAAGTGTTGACACCCTTGAAATTGTTCTAGAAAATGAATTATTTTTTCCACAAATGGACAGCGACATTTTTTTCCTATCTAAATGCAAAAAGGAGAATCTAATTCCCAAAGGACTCTGGATTACAAACCCAATTCTTCATACCTACAATACCCATTATGCACAAAACCTGTGTCACAGGACTTCTGAGAGATTAAGGAATCATCTTTTGCATGTCTGCTACAGCATAAAGAGTAAAGTCCAAGGGCAATTTGAAACTCTGAGGAAGACACTTACAGAAGACACAGAGCAAAAATTACAACAATACTACAAGAAACTACGGGCCCTTCTGATTTATAACAAGGAAAAGAAACTGCACAGATTGCGCCTCAATTCAGGACTCTATGCAAACAGATACAGAAGCCAAAACCTGACACCTTGGACAACCACTCCATTCCAGACACAAAAGCATCTAACTGTGTCATTAATCTCTCAGATTATAAACCCAACAAAGTGGAGCTGGCCGTGCTCTCCAGAGGACTCACATTTTGTCCTACTAAGGCCCTGGATAAAACTGAACTCTGCAGTGATATGGAACATTTTTTCAGGAGACTGCGCCTGAGGGAATATTTCAATGATACTGAAGATTCAGAACCCACCTGGACTGAAGGAAAAGGGATCCTAACAACAAAGAAGAGATCAGACTGGACACCTCCACCTGGACGCAACCCTCATTTGGATAAATATATAGACTCCTTCAGACATGTGATAAAATCCACCATCATAAATACTAACAGGAGACAAGCATCCAACACCAGTGCCCAGGAGAGAAAGGCCATACAGTCTCTGAAAACCAACAAAGAAATCATCATCAAACCTGCTGACAAGGGAGGTGCAATAGTCATGATGAACACATCAGACTATATGAAGGAAGCAAACAGACAACTTTTGGACACACGCTACTACAAAAAATTGGAGTCGGATCCTACACAGGACTACTACAAGGAACTAAACAAGTTGGTATCTTGTCTGCCCGATGAATCCATAAGAGCCAATGACCTGATACCAGAAAGTCCAAGAACAGGGACATTCTACATGCTTCCCAAAATCCACAAATCTGGAAATCCAGGAAGACCAATTATTTCATGTGTGGGCACCCTTACTGAGCAGGTATCTGGATAAGTAGAGGGTGTTCTTAAACCCCTGGTAAAGGATACACCCAGCTTCATTCAGGACACAACTGACCTATTGAATAAACTATCAGCAATAGGTCCTCTACCAGAAGGAACCATACTGGCCACCATGGATGTGGAATCTTTGTACTCCAATATCCCACACCAGGATGGATTAAATGCCTGCAAATTCTTCCTGGAAAACACAGGGACTGATGCAAATTCTGTGGTGAAACTTATAAAATTCATCCTCACCCACAATTACTTTGAATTTGACAAGAAGATCTATCTACAGGAGACTGGCACAGCCATGGGAAGTAAAATGGCCCCACAGTATGCAAATCTTTTCATGGCCAAGCTTGAAAGCGACTTTTTGTCCTCATGTCCCATCAGGCCTCTGGCCTACTACCGCTACATTGATGATATTTTAATCATCTAGATGGAGTCTGAACCACAGCTAAAGACGTTCCATGAACAGTTTAATCAATTTCACCCTACCATCAACTTGACACTCAACTACTCCTGTACTGAAATTAACTTTTTGGACACCATCATTAAGCTGCAGAACAATAAAATAGAGACATCCCTGTATCAGAAGCCAATCGACCGTCCAACATACCTTAAATGGGCCAGTTTCCATCCAAAACACATAAAAAACTCCATTGTCTACAGCCAAGCCATCAGATACAGTCGTATATGTTCCAACCCCATGGATAGAGATGAGCACCTTGATCGCCTCAGAAAGACCTTTTTGAATCAGGGCTACCATCCAAGAACAATTGAAAACCAGATTACAAGAGCCACCAGAATATCAAGGAATCACCTGCTACATTACAAAGCTAAAGAAGAAAATAACCGGGTGCCTCTAGTAGTTACCTACAATCCAAATCTGGAGGTGCTAAGGGGAGCTGCACGGAAATTACAACCTTTACTACAAAAAAATGCCCGCTTACAATCCATTTTCCCAGACCCCCCCACTACTGTGTTTTACGCAGCCCCCAAATCTAAGAAGCATCATTGTCAAGAGCTCCCTGTCCTCTCCAACAGCTGCAGGTACCTTTCCCTGCAATCAGAAAAAATGTAAAACCTGTCCATTCATAATGGCCACGGACAAGATAAAGATCCCCAATTCACATCAGGACTACAAGATACCAGGTACATTCAGCTGCGTCACTTCTAATGTGGTGTACTTAATTATTTGTACTAAATGTCCAACTGGGGGTCTGTATGTGGGGGAGACAGGGCAGAAACTGAGAACAAGAATGAATTCTCACCGCCACACAATAAGAGAAAAAGGAATGGATCTACCTGTGGCAATACATTTTTGTCTCCCAAATCATAGCATTATGGACATGAAATTACTTGTGTTAAAGGGTTACTTCAAAACTCAGAGAGATAGAAGAGTCTGGGAATATAAACTGATGACGACCTTTGACACTCTCACTGCAGGAATGAATGTGTCGCATGGATTTATGTCTTTTTACATCAACTAAGGAACTTGCCCCTCAGACCATGTGGGGTCATCACAACAGAGACCCCAAATCAGAGGACAATAAAACATTCCTTATCTAAGAACTGGCCCAACATTTATGGACATAACTGTTTATCACTCATGGTAATTCTGCTTCATGCCACCTGTCTTATCCATGTTTTTTTTTTTCTGTGCTATGTTGTGCATAAATATGTGATTCTTCAGAATTTGTATTAGTCTATGCCTGATGAAGAGACCTGTGTAGTCTCGAAAGCTTGCAATTTGTTACCATCTTTTCAGTTAGCCATTAAAAGGTATCAACCACTGAGGACTCTCAATTCTAAACATTATTTTTTCCAGAAAATTATTGCAATTACACATGTTTCATTATACACGTATTTATTTCCTTTGAGTGTATTGGAACAACACAAAAAACAGAGAAAAAAAGGCAAGTTGGACATCATTTCACACAAATCCCCAACAATGGGCCGGACAAAAAAATTGCTTCATATATCAATAAACAAGCTTCTTACTCCTCTCAAATGGAATTTTGGACCACTCCTCTTTTGCAAACTGCTCCATGTCTCTCATATTTGAAGGATGCCTTCTCTCGACACCAATTTTAAGATCTCCACAATTGTTCAATGGGATTTAGAACCAGACCCATTGCTGGTCACTTCAGAACTCTGCAGTGCTTTGTTTCCATCCTTTTATGGGTGCTTCTTGAAGTTTGGTTGGGGTCATTGTCCTGCCGGAAGACCCATGACCTAGGACGCAAGCCCAGCTTTCTGACACTTGGCACTACATTACGACCCAAAATCCATTGGTAATTTTCAGATTTCATCATAACACCTTGCACACATGTAAGGCACCCAGTGCCATAAGCAACACAACAACCCAAAAATATCTTTGAACCTCCACCATATTTGACTGTAGGTACTCTGTTATTTTCTTTGTAGGCCTTATTCTGTTTTCAGTAAGCAGTAAAATGAAGAGTTTTACAAAAAGAAATATCTTGGTCTTATGTGTCCATAAAACGCATTTCCTGAAGGATTTTGGCTTACTCACTTACATTTTGGGCAATCTGCAGTCTAGCTTTTTTATGTCTCTGTGGCAGCAGTGGGGTCCACCTGAGTCTCCTGCCACAGCGCTTCATTTCATTTATCATTTAAATGTCAATGGATAGTTCAATTACACTGATGCACCCTGAGCTTACAGGACAGCTTGAACTTCTTTACAACTTGATTGGGGCAGCTTATTCGCCATCTTGACTATCTTGCGTTGCAACCTTTTATCAATTTTTCTGTTGTATACATCAAGGAAGATTAACTACAGTGCCATGGATTGTAAACTTTTTGATAATGTTGCTCATCGTGGACAAAGGAACATTAAGATCTCTGGAGATGGACTTGTAATCTTGAAATTATTGATATTTTTCAACAATTTTGGTTCTCAAGTCCTCAGACAGATCTTTTCTCATCTTTCTGATCTCTATGCTTAGCGTGGTGCACACAGACACACAATGCAAAGGTTGAGTCGACTTCTCCCATTTTTATCTGGATTCAGGTGTGATTTTCATATTGTCCACACCTGATACTTGCCACAGGTGAATTTGAACAAGCATCATATGCTTGAAACAAAGTTGTTTACCCACAATTTTTGAAAGGGAAAAATGCTTCAATTTATGGAACAATTTCAAGGATGCCAACACTATCAGCCATGAATGTATGTCCCTTATCCTGGTCCCCATCCTGATATATATGTCCCTTATCCTGGGCCCCATTTTGGTATGTTCCCCAGCATGGTATATGTCTCCTGGTCTGCCACTGTTCTTTAACCCCTTAATGACCGCCAATACGTCTTTTAACTGACCTGAGATATAAGAGAATAGCCTCCCCATACAGGTGACAACCCAGCAGTTTTCAGCTGTACACTATAGCTAACAACTTGCTGCATCAGCCAAGATCAGTGTTTTCACCGTCCAAATCTGTTTAACCCTTAAGATGCTGCTGTCAATAGTGACTATATCATGTAAGTGGTTAACAGAGTGTGGGGGTCTTCCTCTTTTTCCCAGTTGGTGCCCTCAGATCATGATTGTGTGGTCCTAATGTTTGTCATGGCAATTCATGACCAAACAGCGGCCTTACAATCTGCCAGCTGTTGTAACCTGTTCAGAAGTTAGCAACAATTAGGCGGTCAAGAATACACTTTTTCATTTCTGTCATGCCACTTTGCATTAATTCCTGAAAATCACCTGAAGGGTTAATAAACTACCTGACTGCAGCTTTCAATATGTCAGAGGGTGCTGTTTTTAAAATGGTATAACTTTTGGGGTTTTCCCAATATATTGGACCCCTAAAGGCAGTTCAAACATGGATAGGTCCCTAAAAAAATAAACTTTGTAAATTTCCTAGAAAAAAATAAAAATTACTGCTACATTTTTTAACCTCCTAAAATGCTAACAAAATAAAAGAACATTTTACAAACGGTGCTAATGTAAAGCAGATATGTGGGAAATATTATTTATTAATGTTTTGCTATGGTATGACTATCTAGCTTAAAAGGACAATCATTCAAAATTTGAAAATTGCTAATTTTTTAAAATTTTTCTCAAATTTGGATATTTTTTATAAATAAGCACAAAACATGTCGACCTAAACTTACTATTATCATAAAGTATAATGTGTCACGAAAAAACAGTCTCAAAATCACTGGGATTTGTTGAAGCGTTCCAGAGTTATTACCAAATTACCAAATAAAGTGACACTGGTCAGATTTTAAAAAGTTGGCTCCGTCACTAAGGGGTTAATGCATATAAAAAAAACAAAACAATTATACTCACCTCCCATCCGGTCTCGCACCGTGTACTGTCCTCTTCTAAAGCCGGCAGCTGACTTAAGCATGCAAGCAACGGGAGAGAATGACATCACTGCCATGCCACCCCAGTAATGTGCACGCCGACGTCAGCTGCTGGCCTCTGATTGGCCAACAGCATGTATTGCTGTGCATGGACCCGGCAAGCAATCTGCACTGCAATACACTTCAGCTGAATGTGCGTTTGAGGACGCACATCCATTTGAAGTTTGTGCTGGTCTCAGCAGACCCCCACCCGCATGGGCCCGGTCACAGCAGTGACTTCTGTGACCGCAGCCTTTACGCCCCTGCATATATATTTTAACTCTAAAATGCTGCGGCATTTCAGAGAAAAACATAGTTTAATAGCAGCAGGGGGAATTGAGACTAGTCAGACAGGTGGGTCCCTATATGGATGAAATCATACAATGTATCAGCTGTCAGGTTCCCTTTAAAGAAAATCTGTCAGCAAGATTTCACAACCCAAACTATGACTGTTCCCAAGTAGCTCTTGGTCCAGCAATTCCTATACATGGCCAGTCTGTTTCTCTGGTACTGAGAAATTAGCGTTTGAATTAATCTGCAAATGAGGCTGTAGATCTGAAGCTTTGGTCACTCCAGCTCTATTCCCCACCTAGCAATGCCTCCTCCTACTTGACTGACCGCTCAGATGACTGAATTCACATAGCATGGGGGCAGGCCAGTCTAGCAGGAGGAGACAGGGTGATGAGTGTGATCATATTCTCCACATTACCCAGTGCGTAATTCTATATTTGCCACCAGCTGCACCTTGGATATGATGACACATAGCTACTTTTCTGCCTTTAACCTAGTCACCCAAGGATTATCTGCAGAATAAACCACATAGATTAGATTGTACCTGCTTGCTATTTCACAAAGGAGCCAGGCACACCTCACAGAACCAATATTGGAAGACTTTTACATTCAGCCTACCCAATTCTTACTAAAGAAATATATTGTGTCACGTTTACAAGAGGGGAGGCTGATATATAATCCACATAGTACATAGAATAAACTGCAGAATCTAGGTCAGCAGCAGCAGTCCCTGGGAGGATGTCGTAATACCTGCACAGATGGTAGAAATATGAGGCAAAAGTGGATCCTAAATACAGTCCATGTAAGGTGTTTTTTTTTAATTTTTCAAAGGTAACACATTTTTCAAGTAAAAATGCTCCTGTTTTGGGAAGTTTTTGGAGGAATTTTTCTTTCTTGAAGCAAGTCTAGAAGTGAGTTTTAAAGAGCGCCGGAAGAGTTTTTCCTGTCCTTTATGCAGCCTTTTGATTCAACATTGCCAGCTTGGAGCAAATTCCATAAAATGAATGAATGAAATTAAAGAAATAAACATATTTCATATTGCCGACTCTGTAAAACTTGGATCTAACAAAATCTAAAATTAATTATCTTGTATCACAAACATTGCTTTTCCAAGCATCACATCTCCCTTAAAAATACAGTAAAAGAGGACAACACATTGTATATATCAAACAATGGTATAAATAAAACCATGAGCACGCCATGCAAAAAAATAAGCCCTCACACATTTCCATTGACAGAAAAATAAAAAGGTTACAGACCTGGGAAAATGGTAACAGCAAAAAAAAATGTGTTTTTTTGCAAACTTCAGAATTTTTTTTAGCATTAAATAATAAAAAAAAAATACAAGTTTCCTATTTGTCACAATTGTACTGACCTGGGAAATCACGATACCAAATCATTTTACTGCACAATGAACAGTGTAAAAACAAAACCCAAGGAACAATGGTGGAATTCTTTTTCCACCAGTTTGATTTCACTTGGATTCTTTTTCCAGTACATTTTGTGTAAAAAAGAATGGTATAATTCAAAAGTACAACTTGTCCTGCAAATAAAAAGCACTCATACGGGTATGTGACAGAAAAATAAAAAAGCTATTGCCCCTGCAAGGAAGTGAGGAAAAAAACTGGGAAAAAAAAAAGAAAAATTGCCCGGTTATTAAGGGTATGTTCCCACGGTCAGTAAACTCTGCGGGTTGGAAGCTGCGTACATCCGCAGCTTCCAACCCATAGCGGCCAGATGTTACAGCATTGTGGCAAGAAATCCCATCTCCACTATGCGTGCACGGACGCCTTCAGCTTCCCTGCGGAGACGGACATGCAGCGCGTCTTTCCAGACCGCAGCATGTCTATTCTTGCGGAGACCCTCAGACTCAAAGATAAATTTCACCCATCCAATGTATTGGACGGGTGATACCACACGGTTCAATGAACACATGCAGAATCATCTGTGTTCAAAAGCCGTCAGCGCTTTGGATGCAGCGGACATGTGCTGCCTCCAAAGCTCTGCCAATTACTGACCGTGGGGACGTAGCCTAAGAGGTTGAAGCAGTCTTGAGTCCCACTCCTTAAAAATGGGAAAAAAAAATTCTGAGGCCCCGCTCTGCATGTCTATCAGGGTGTATGGCAGTCCCTCCTTCTAATTTTTGGCAGCCCTTGCTTTTATTGCATAGCCTTTATGAGTCTAGGAGTCCCACTACCTAACAATTATAACAGAATGTGTAAGAGGCCCTCCTTTATGTATACAGGGTGTATCTGAGTTCCTTTTCCTTCTTATTTTTGGCAGTTCTTTCATTGTCTTTGTGAGCTTCAGAGTCTCTCCTTTAAAAATCAAACAGGATGTGTCTGACCATGTCACACAGAACACATGTCCAGATAAGTTGAAAAAAATTTAAAATTACATTTACCGGTCAATACTTGTGGGTGTAGTTTTATTCCCCCTGTACTATGTTATCTAGTTCAGTCATAGGTGACGGGTAAATACTGTGATGGATAGCCTGGCTATTAAAGGGTGAAGCAGACTTTTTTCTATTTTTTTGCCTTGTATACAAGTCATTATATGGGAAAGAATGTTACAAATGACATTCTTTATGATTGGATCATTCACAGTTCCTGCCTTTACCATATTGCCCAGTGCAACATGACAACTTCTTCCAGGCAGGACTCATCTACAGAGATTACAAAAAATTCACATTTGACTTCTCACATTTCCAGAACGGCCCCATCTATTCACAACCTGCACAAACTTCTCATCCTACTGATACCTCAATGCTGAGCTGCTTCTGCCATATGTGTCCCTATTACTGCACCTGCAGTGTGGCACTGTTTGCCCTCTAGATGGTAAAACAAACCTCTAGAATATATTAATGCCATGTGCAAGTCCCCTAGAAAACAGTCCCCACATTTTGCCCCCTAGAAAGTAATAATGCCCTGTGTGCCCGTTTGATAGTCAGAATAACCTGAGTTCTAAAATAAGTGCCCACTTATCATTTAACAATGTCCAGCTCCATGTACAGCTCCCCTATACACAGTATGATGCTCTCTTATACATAGTATAATGCCCTGTAGAGTAACCCCCACAAAGTATACTAACTCCTTAGTAGCCCCAAAACTGTTTGAAGGCTCCAACACTGTATGATGGCCCCCACAATGTACAAAGACCCCACATTAGCTCCCATACTGTATGATGGCCCTCTCACTGTATGATAGCCCCTTAAAAAGCCTATATATAGAATAATGCACTCCCCATAGGCCTCCATATAGTGTAATGCACTTCACATCGGCCTCCCTATAGTATAATGCACTTCCCATATGCCTCTATATAGTATATTGCACTCCCCATATGCCTACGTGTAGTATTGTTGCTCTCCCCATAGGCCTCCATAAAGTATAATGCACTCCCCATAGGCCTCTATATAGTATAATTCACTTCCCATAGGCCCTTATATAGTATAATGCACTCTCCATGGGCCTCTATATAGTATAATGCACTCCTCATAGGCCTCTATATAGTATAATGCCTTCCCCATATGCCTATGTATAGTATAATGCACTTCCTAGCCTCTATATATTATATTGCACTCCCATAGGCCTCTATAGTGTAATGCACTCCCCATACGCCTTCATATAGCATAATGTACTTCCCATAGGCCTCTATATAGTATAATACACTCCGCATAGGCCTTCATGTAGTATAATGCACTCCCCATAGGCCTCTATTATTATTATTATTTATTTGTATAGCACCATTGATTCCATTCCATCATAGAATCATAGAATGTTAGAGTTGCAAGGGACCTCAAGGGACCGCATGCAACCCCCTGCTCAATGTGGTGTAGGATTCACTAAACTATCTCAGACAGAGGACTGTCCAGCCTCTGTTTAAAGATTTCCATTAAAGTAGGACTCACCACCACCTCTTGTGGCAGCCTGTTCCACTCATTGATCAACCTCACTGTCAAAAAGGTTTTTATAATACCTCATCTGTATCTTCTCCCTTTCAGTTTCATTCCATCGCTTATCGTGTTTCAATGTGCAAATGAGAATAAGGACGATCCCTCTATACTGTGACACACCTTCAGATATTTGTAGACAGCTATTAAGTCTCCTCTTAGCCTTCTTTTTTACAAGCAAAATATTCACAGACGCTTTAACCATTACTCAGAGGACATACTTTGCAGTCCACTCACAATACTAGCATCTCTTCTCTGAACTTGCTCCAGTTTTTCAATATCTTTTTTAAAATGTGGTGATCAGAACTGGACACAGTATACAAGATATGGCCTGATCAAGGAGGAGTACAGGAAGATAATTACTTTGTGTGATCTAGAGTCTATGCTTCTCTTAATACATCCTAGCACTGCGTTTGCCCTTTTTGCTGCTGCATCAAACTGTTGACTCATGTGCAGTCTGTGATCTATTAGTATACCCGAGTCTTTTTCACACGTGCTGTTGCTTAGTTCTATTCCTCCCATACTGTAGATGTCATTTTCATTTTTCTTACCCAGCTGTAGAATCTTACACGTCTCCCTGTTAAATACCATTCTACTAGTCACTGCCCATTGTTCAAGCTTATCTAGATCCTTCTGAATCCTTTCTCTGTTTTCTCTAGTGTAAGCTATCCCTCCTAGCTTTGCATCATCTACAAATCTGATCAATTTACCTTCAGTTCCCTTATCCAGATTATTTATAAAAATGTTGAACAACACTGGGCCAGGACATAGCCTGGTGGTACCCCACTTGGAACACTATTCCAATTGGATGTGCAAACATTTATTACCACTCTTTGAGTACGATCACTAAGCCAGTTATGAATTCACCTTACCATAGCCTTGTCAATCCCATACTTGGTTATTTTTTCAATAAGGATAGTACGAAATACTTTATTAAATGCTTTTGCTGAAGCCGAGATATAATATATCTACCGCATTTCCCTGATCAACCCAGTCAATGATTTCATCATAGAAGGAAATTAGATTAATCTGGCATGACTTGTTTGCTAAAAACCCATGCTGGCTCTTGTTAATTACTGCATTCTTATCCAAGTACTTACATACATGCTGTTTAATAATTAGTTCAAAGATCTTTCGTGGAATAGAAGTAAGGTTCACTGGCCTGTAATTTCCTGGCTCCAGCTTATTTCCTGTTTTTTGAAGATAGGGACAACATTTGCCCTTCTCTAATCTTCTGGGACTTCTCCTGGTCTCCAGGATTTTACAAAGATTCTGGCTAGTGGTTCTTTGATGTCCTCTGCTAATTCTTTCAGTACCCTCAGATGTAATTCATCTGGACCAAAAGATTTAAATTAATTTAAATGTGTCTCCTCACCATCGCTCGATTTATAGATAGTGTGTGGATTCCTTTATTCTTACGATGGCACTGTGAAGATCAGTTGATGTTACAATTGCTTTCTTAGAGAATACAGAAGCAAAATAACAATTTAAAGGTCCGGTCTTCTGAAGATCATTTTTGAACAGTTCACCATTTTCATAAAGTAAAAGTCCTATAGCATTGATGACTTTTCTTTTGCTTTTGACATACCCCCAAGGTTTGTATTTCAATCATGTGTATCATCCCACCAAGTTTCAGTGCTGCCTATGATATCATATCATGTCATGAGAAGGGATTACATACAAAAAACAGGTATCACTTATGGTAAACAAACTAACAATGATAGACTGATACAGAGGGAAGAGGACCTTGCTCTTGTGAACTTACATTCTACAGATATACACTCACCGGCCACTTTATTATGTACACCATGCTAGTAACGGGTTGGACCCCCTTTTGCCTTCAGAACTGCCTCAATTCTTCGTGGCATAGATTCAACAAGGTGCTGGAAGCATTCCTCAGAGATTTTGGTCCATATTGACATGATGGCATCACACAGTTGCCGCAGATTTGTCGGCTGCACATCCCAAAGATGCTCCATACAAGGCAGGATGGATCCATGCTTTCATGTTGTTTACGCCAAATTCTGACCCTACCATCCGAATGTCGCAGCAGAAATCGAGACTCATCAGACCAAGCAACGTTTTTCCAATCTTCTACTGTCCAATTTCGATGAGCTTGTACAAATTGTAGCCTCAGTTTCCTGTTCTTAGCTGAAAGGAGTGGTACCCGGTGTGGTCTTCTGCTGCTGTAGCCCATCTGCCTCAAAGTTCGACGCACTGTGCGTTCAGAGATGCTCTTAGGCCTACCTTGGTTGTAACGGGTGGCGATTTGAGTCACTGTTGCCTTTCTATCAGCTCGAACCAGTCTGCCCATTCTCTTCTGACCTCTGGCATCAACAAGGCATTTCCGCCCACAGAACTGCCGCTCACTGGATTTTTTTTCTTTTTCGGACCATTCTCTGTAAACCCTAGAGATGGTTGTGCGTGAAAATCCCAGTAGATCAGCAGTTTCTGAAATACTCAGACCAGCCCTTCTGGCACCAACAACCATGCCACGTTCAAAGGCACTCAAATCACCTTTCTTCCCCATACTGATGCTCGGTTTGAACTGCAGGAGATTGTCTTGACCATGTCTACATGCCTAAATGCACTGAGTTGCCGCCATGTGATTGGCTGATTAGAAATTAAGTGTTAACAAGAAGTTGGACAGGTGTACCTAATAAAGTGGCCAGTGAGTGTATAGTATAATGCACTCCCCAAAGGCCTCCATAGAGTATAATGCAAAAAATATAATAATCACCCCTCTTCTACGTTCATCCGCTGCTCCGAGAGCTTGCAGATCTCTGCACATCAGAAGCCATGTAGTGACGTCATTGCACTTGCTGTCAGTGTCTGCATCAATTACATCAGACACAGAGGGGAAATGATGGGAGGGGGAGCATGATACTCCCCCTCTCATCATTGCTTTCAGCTGTATCCAGCCGATACAGTTGAACTTGCGTTGACGGGTGGGGGCCTCTGCTCTGCTGCAGAGTTTAACTGTATGGGTGTGATGTGCACGTCTATACAGCTAACAGTAGCCTACCTCTGGGTGGACCCCTCAGAGCGCGGGACCCAGGGTAATCACCCTCTCTGCCCACTTTGTTCCCATAAAAGCTTCAAAGAACAACCACAATGACCCATCAATATAGAGTAGGTTAAATATAAATTATATGTGGTCAAAAACGTATTATGGACGTAATGGGAAAAAAATCACTGAACTACTAAACTATGCAACCAAGAAAAACGATCAAAAATTCCCAAACATTGTTTTATAAAAGTACAAACAATCTTTATTAGTCAATAGGGGTACATGGAAGTGGGGGAAAGGACCACCAAAAACATGCACATGCAAGATATGGGCACACAAACTAACAGGGTATATATAGTATGAAAGTATCAAATAACCCTAGTTATATTGCACATTCCCAATAGGCCTAGTAACAAATAGGCAGGAACCTCTAATGCATATGTACAAAAAATGTTCATCAGCAAGTATGTACCTGATCAGATGGCCGGGATTGTGTAGCAGTGCACCCTCCCCTTGTTCCCAGCAGCGACCTGGGAGCCAGAGATGCATCCAGGCGTCTTCCCCATGCCGTCTCCATCCATTTCAACAATTTTCCTGCCTCCCCAGCCCTCATGTCAGGGTTTTCTGGAAAAATGCTTGAGTTTCCCATTGACTTCTAATGTACTTGGTACTCGAGTCATGCCCGTCCAAGCATCTGATCGATTCGAGTACCGGGCACTCGAGAATTTTAGTGCTCGATAATCACTGTTTCCAGTAACAACTAGCAGAAATTTTAATGCAGCTCTTGACTGTAAATACTGACCAATACCAGGTGTTTTCTGAGATATCAAATGTTGGCAACACAAAATGTACGAGTCACCTATAGATAAGATGGTAAGAAACATATTTTGCACTATAGTGGATGTGATTTCTTAGAAGAGAAATGTGTATGTTTTCACTTCAGGCAAAAGATCGGTGTCACTAAATACACTCACTGGCCACTTTATTAGGTACACCTGTCCAACTTCTTGTTAACACTTAATTTCTAATCAGCCAATCACATGGCGGCAACTCAGTGCATTTAGGCATGTAGACATGGTCAAGACAATCTCCTGCAGTTCAAACCGAGCATCAGTATGGGGAAGAAAGGTGATTTGAGTGCCTTTGAACGTGGCATGGTTGTTGGTGCCAGAAGGGCTGGTCTGAGTATTTCAGAAACTGCTGATCTACTGGGATTTTCACGCACAACCATCTCTAGGGTTTACAGAGAATGGTCCGAAAAAGAAAAAAAATCCAGTGAGCGGCAGTTCTGTGGGCGGAAATGCCTTGTTGATGCCAGAGGTCAGAGGAGAATGGGCAGACTGGTTCGAGCTGATAGAAAGGCAACAGTGACTCAAATCGCCACCCGTTACAACCAAGGTAGGCCTAAGAGCATCTCTGAACGCACAGTGCGTCGAACTTTGAGGCAGATGGGCTACAGCAGCAGAAGACCACACCGGGTACCACTCCTTTCAGCTAAGAACAGGAAACTGAGGCTACAATTTGTACAAGCTCATCGAAATTGGACAGTAGAAGATTGGAAAAACGTTGCTTGGTCTGATGAGTCTCGATTTCTGCTGCCACATTCGGATGGTAGGGTCAGAATTTGGCGTAAACAACATGAAATCTTTGGGATGTGGTGGAACAGGAGATTCTCATCAGGGATGTGCAGCCGACAAATCTGCGGCAACTGTGTGATGCCATCATGTCAATATGGACCAAAATCTCTGAGGAATGCTTCCAGCACCTTGTTGAATCTATGCCACGAAGAATTGAGGCAGTTCTGAAGGCAAAAGGGGTCCAACCCGTTACTAGCATGGTGTACCTAATAAAGTGGCCGGTGAGTGTATATGGCCTATAGTACAAACAGTTCTGGGAAGTGTCCTGGCTTTTAACTCCTAATATACAGTATATAAAGGAGGACACTTACATTATCCTTGATGTTTAACTCTTTTAGCTGCAGCTCTTTCAGCAAATAATCCACTATGTCATTCTTATCATTCTGAGCAGCAAAATGCAGAACGTTCATTCCATCCTGTGAAACACAATCCAGTTTACATTTTATATTCTTGACCATTCTTTTTGTCTTTTATTAATATGACCAGACAAGTGAAACATTGGGGAGTAAAACATAAAATGACTTCTGTCATTAGGAAAAGAAAGAAAAAGAAAAAAAGGAATTTTATTGTAGTTGGTCTTTTAATTAAAGTGAATATCCAGGAATAGAGAACGATCACTATTAGTCCCAATAACAATCAATTACAGAGATATTAATCAAGTAAAACTGAGATTTACTAAGCAATATACATGATAACTTTTACCATAGAATTAAAATACATGTATTATGTGTTCTAGAATATTTTTTTATTTTTTACACATTTTGGCAGTTTTAAAAAGTTTTCATAAATACAGTGTGACTAAGAGAAGTGAAAAAGCGTCAAATTTATTAAACGCTATAATATTTTTATAGTAAAAAAACGAATATGTATACTAGGTGTGTCTGATATACTAAGCCTACCTAATCACACCATATGCGTCATTTTTACCAACTTGCAACTGCATGAATTCCTGTGCTCTCCTCAATATTTAGTATTCCCACAAGGAAATGAGATATATATGTATATGACCTGAGTAATAAATGATACCGACCTGATTTGTCACCTTCTGACTTGCTCCTGCTTTGATCAGCATCTGCACAATTGTCAGATCTGCTGACCATGCGGCCAGGTGAAGGACAGTGAGGCCATGCTGGGAAAAAAGCAACTTGGTCATTGGGGGTTTATATAACATTTCAGCTGACTTCAATAAAGAAATTTAAGAAGCAAATGATACAAAAAGGAGGAAACTAGTTTATGCCATAGAGGCATAATACCATGCTGGGGCCCATGGAGAGAGGCTGCTCAGTCCTAATTTATCCAGTCACCTTACTTATTAGGTGAAAACCTGTGAAGGACTCGCCTCTGTAGAAGATCTGCCTTGTAAGCAAACGATTGGTGATGAATTGGTCCAAGAGTCATGGACAGGAGTACTACTACTAGACCCTTCTGTAGACCAAAATAGGGACATAGTTTGAGCTTTTCTATGGTCCCTCTCTTCTCTGAGTAGTACCCATTCATCCATATTAATAAATCGTTTGGGTTTTATTATTGCAGCCCTGGAGTGATAAAACTAATGTATGTTCCCTGCAGCAAATATCAAAGTTACCATCCACCATCTTCAGCTGTTCCCAGTGCTGCTCCAGTCAGTCTTCTGCAGGTTGGGACCTGCCGGATCGTTCCAGTGTTTGCTGAGGGATCCAAAAGTCACAACTCAGTGTAAGTCTATGAGAGCCAGAACAAGGCCAGAACAAGGCTCCTATAGACTTACACTGAGAGCTTGCGACCGTTACCTCTGACTTCCAGTCAGTCAGAAGTTGTATTTACAAGATGGCGGATCAGGACCAGAGTGGCACCAGGAAGAGCTGATGATGGCAACTGGTAAGTGTAATACTAGGGGCAGGGAACTTAGTGCCTCCACATAATATTTTATAAAACTATCCAATACACGCCAAACTTATCATAGACAAAGTCCTGTACATTATTCATCTGATGTTCATGGATGATTCTGAGGGACCTCCTAGCAGCTACACAGAAATAGAGCATGTTCACTTATTATACAAACATGTTAAAACAGAAAACACCTAACAAAATGTAGTGAAGACATATGGAGGAGACATGGAGGTGGGCAAGGAAAGGGTAGAGGTCCAAGTAAGACCTAAGGCGGCAGGGCCACACAGTCAGTATATGCCATAGTGACTCTGTGGCTCTGCCTCCCTAGGTCTTACTTGGACCTCTACCCTCTCCTTGCCCACCTCCATGTCTCCTCCATATGTCTTCACTACATTTTGTTAGGTGTTATCTGTTTTAACACGCTTGTATACTTGGTATTGATAACATTTATTCAGTTTATAATCTATGGTGGTTTATGGCTTACTCCATTTTTCTTAGCTTTGTAACACAATATAATGGTGCAGGTTTTTGAGTGAGAGGAACAGACCCTTTTTAATACTAACCTCATACTATCCCTTTAAATTGTGATCAAGCAGCAATACATATATTGCAGTTTTTCTCTTACCTTATCCGCAACGTCAACTCGTGCTTTATGGTTGAGAAGAAAAGATACTGCTTGATAATGTTTTCCTGCAACTGCAAAATGTAGAGCCGTGCGATTGAGCTAAGAAAAGTAAAAAACAGCAGATTTTATTTCATGTGCATTAGTAGATAGCTCTATACACAAGCACACAGAGTTAGAAGACAATGATGTAAGACATTTTACTGTTCATACAGATTTCCAAAATAGTTTTTTTTTAATAAAAAAACTGTTAAAGGAAATATGTCAGCAGTTTTTTTTATGTAATCAGACAGCAGCATGAGGTCGGAACAGAGACCCTGGTTCCAGGGATGTATCACTTAGTTTACTGGGTGCAGCAGCTGTGATAGAATCACAGTTTTCTCTGTTGCAGCTATAGCAGATTGAGCTGTATATAACCCAGTATACACTACAGCTTTCTGTGTACATTGTATAGTGTCAGAGTTGTGAATTAGTGCTGGGGGTGGGAATGGACTAGAGAAAATGAGACACTTGGTCCTGTAGTGATGATCTCCTTCTGATAAAATACTGATTATATTGAAAAAAGCGAAACACAGCTCAATAAGTGACACATCCCTGTAATCAGGCTCTCTTGAACTGCATTATGGTGCTCTCAGATTACATAGCAAAAACCCAGTGTCAGATTTACATTAATGTAACGTTTCTGAAACATGTTTTCTTAAAGGGGATAAAGAAAATGTGCTTAAGAACTAACAGGCAGGTGGATGCAACTTACCTGCCTGTTGTGCACAGCGCCATTCTCTGCCAGCACAGAGTGGTCACTGACCGCTCCTGCTGGCGATTCAGCTGCTCCCTGCGAACAGAGCGGCTCTTCCAGGCTACACTGCTGACAGGGCGGGACTGCTGACATCATTCTGATTGACAGTCAGTTCCCCCAGTTAGGCAGCGGCGATCCAGCTGTGAATCAGAATGATGTCAGCAGTCCCACCCTGTCAACAGAGCAGAGCAGAAGAGAAACTGCTGCCCTGTCGATGGTACGATGGAGAACGGCATCTGGCACTATAGGCAAGTAGGTCGCAATCACCTGTATGTTAGTGCTTAAATATGTGATTCTCCAAAATTTCTTTTAGTCTATGCCTGATGAAGAGACCTGTGGAATATCGAAAGCTTTCAATTTGTTACCATCTTTTCAGTTAGCCATTAAAAGGTATCAGGACTGAGGACTCTCAATTCTACATATTTTTCTATCCACTGGCTAATACGGTACCAAGATATATATCTTTCCTATATGTTAGTGCTTAGGCACTTTTTTTTTTGCAAAGTCCTGGATATCCCCCTTTACATGACTTTAATTGAATAATTTAATAACTTTACATTGTCATGTTCCTCATTTGAAGAGTACTACTGTAAAGAAACATGATCCACTAAAAAAAAGAGGGCAAAAGAAAGAAGTCTGCATCATATTTTGTGTCCTGATGCACTTACTTCAAAGGTAAATTTGCTCCCTAAAGAGGCATCTATCAACAAGATGCAAAACGTATATGTGATAAGAGCCTTCATTGTTTAGGGTCAGACAGGATCAGTCACCAGTCAATATCTGATAATATAACAATTATTGCAGAATGTTTCTTAGACGTCTATATTGTTACGTTCCTTAGTTATTCCTCCTTAAAATATATGAATAAAACAGCTGGGTTAGGCCTCTTTCACATGTCAGTGTCTCCAGTACGTGGGGAGACACTGACACACGTAGACCCATTCAAATGAATGCGTCTGTGCACATATCTGTGCTTTTTCACGGACCGTGTGTCTGAGTGACCCACACGTAGACATGTCCATTTTTGTGCAGCTGCACGGACCACACGGACACTTTCAAGTCAATGGGTCCATGTAAACACGTACCGCACACAGACGGCCGCCAGGGATGAAGCGCTATTGTAAGCGCTGTTCCCTGGCGGCAGGTGCTGAAGATGTCTCTCATCATTCTCCCCTGCTCTGCCGGCGATTGGCGTGAGCAGAGGAGAATGATGAGAGTTATCTTAAAGTCCGAACGGTGACAGCAGGTGGGGACTTTTGTGACTCTTACCCCCATCATCTGACATCTGCTGCCTCTAATAACAGTGACAGCAGGAGTGGATTATCGGGTATTCCATAGCTGCCACCTGTGATCTAACTAAATAAGTGAGTGAAAAACCCTACGTGGGTTCCCCCCTATTTTCTTGAACCAACCAGACAAAACTCACAGCTGGGGGCTACAGCCTCAGCTGTCAGCTTCAGTAAGGTTGGTTATCAAGAATAGAGGGGTCCCCACGCTGTTTTTTTTAAATTATTTAAATAAATAATTTTAAAAAACGGTGTTGGGTCCCCCCCTATTATTGACAACCAGCCTTGCTAAAGTTCACAGCTGGGGGCTGGTATTCTCAGGCTGGTAAGGGGCCATGGATATAGGCCCCCCAGCCTAAAAACAGCAGACCGCAGATGCCCTAGAAAGGGCGCATCTATTAGATGAGCCTTTTCTGGCGCTTTGCCCGGCTCTTCCCACTTGCCCTGTAGCGGTGGCAAGTGGGGTTCATATTTGTGGGCTTGATGTCACCTCTGTAATGTGAGGTGACATCAAGCCCACGAGTTAGTAATGGAGAGGTGTCTATAAGACACCTCTCCATTACTAATCCTATAGTTATAAGTTAAATAAAGACACAGCCAGAATAAAATACTTTATTTGAAAACATTACACAGACTCCTTTAATATTCTAAATTAAACCATACTACCTGCAATGCCTAATTCCTGCAAAGCCCTCGATCTCCTGTAATAAAAGTAAAATAAAAAAAACAACAATATACCAAACCTGTCTGTCGTTGTGTCCCACGCTGTAATCCACGTCTGGGGGCTAAATAGTTTTCAACCTGGATGGTGCCAAGATGTGACCGTCCCAGCTCAAATCCATTGGTGAATGAGATGCTGAGAGCGCAGCATCATTGACCAGCACACATGTGCCGCACATAGTACACACACAGACACATGGACACGGATATCTCCGGTATCGGTTTTTCCGGTCCTGGAAATATCAGGACGTGTGAAGTCGGCCTTAGAGTTAGTATTAGTATTTTGGAGTTTGCATCCACACACTCTGACATTGCCCAATGTTGGTAGTATGACGCCCCAGGGCCCTGGTCGTCACAGTGGCATTGCTTTCCTCACGAGGAGAGTGATGTCACGCTTGGAGGCAAGGAAGGATATCTTTCACCAGCTAAACACAAACATGCAACATGTTCACACTCCAGGTCACAAGGGGAGCTCTGATCTTGCTTATGGGTGGCTCCCCTGTATATATATTGTGGTTTGGAGGGAAAGTGAGTCAGATAGTGCTGGACAGCAGACTAGAGCAGTTTGAGGCAGGAAAATGTGTGAGGGGTCGTTCAGCCAGAGGTGCTGCAGCCCCTGGATAGAGAGACTTAGAAAGACGAACAGACTTGGAGTGAACGTGCAGGAGAGCGAAGCAAGGGCGAGTGACATCTGGGGAGGACAGCTGCGACTGGGCTACCTCCCTGGCATAGCGCAGATACCGGTAGCCGGAACACCGAGGTTGTGAGAGACTCTAAGACTTACAGCAGAAACCGGCAGGACAGCTGGATTATTACAAGTAACCTGTCCTCCCTAACATCCAGGAGACACAGTGGCACATAGAGCCCGGGTCGTGATAGACACCCTGTAAAAAGGCTCGAGTCACCTGTCATACGGGTTTGTGTCCTAACCTTAATGGAGGACAGAGACGAACTGTGAGGACCTTGACAGAAGCCATAGGCAGTAAGGGACTACAATACCACTGCGCTTAGAGGAAGACTTTTATCTCCACCTGGTGAAGGGGACTCCCAACTTGCTTCCAAGCCGGCCGGACCTTTATTCTTTACTGCACCATTCACCATCTCCAACTACACACGGGAGCCCTGGGGACCTACTTCACCTGTGGGAAGTTATATCATCTAGCTGCCATACCATCACCCCAGAGGACCCCTTTAAGCAGCGTCGGTCCCTACTGACCAAATACCACAGGTGGCGTCACGAACAAACTTTATTCTCAAAACCCCTTTAAAGACATTCCATTTAATTGGGCGCCCAGAGCCACGGACCGGGTCTCAGCCACCGGGACATCCCCTTTACGTACCGGACCCGGTACCAAGTACCCCACGGCCCAGGCGGGCGACCCAGTAGTGCTTAGGAAAAAATGCTTCCTCAAATTTGTACCAAAAATGTATTAAATTAAAGGAATAAGGCATTAAAACAGGAAAATTGTAATAATCACACAATAGTTATTGCGTATTTTACTTTGTTTAGCTTTAAAAAACATACTAATAAAAAGAAGCAGAAAAGAATGCCCTATTTACACCATGTGTGACCACAGCTTAGTGTTTAGGTCCTGAACGCGAGATGCTTATTCCTGTGCTCATAGTCGTCCTCTAAGTAACATAATATTTTGCATGGCCTTCTAAGAAACGTCATTTGAAGATATTCCTGGACCAAAAAGTAATGTTGACTTTTATGATCCATCCCGCCATTGCCTGCCCAGCACTATAACACTTCATCTTACCACATTTCTAGAATTGATGTTCACTTTCTTTTCTTTGAGTAAGGTCATCGTCTCCACATCATTTCTCTTTGCTGCTTGATGAAACTCCATCTCATTTTTTAGCACTGGAAAAACATAATATTAGGATAAATGGAAGTAATGTCAGCAGGCTCGCCAAGTGCAGAAAAATTAGGAAGACTATCAAATATTATCAGCCTGCAAAAAAGAAAAATAAAAAAACTAAGAAAAACTGGAAAACGAAAAAAAAAAAAAAAGTTGTTGGACTAGGTTTAAAACCTTGCTTATTTTTGGTAAGAAAAAAATGCAATTTACAGGCTGGCTTTTACAGGAGGATCGTCATGACAAGCATGGAAGTTTTCAGGAGACCCCCGATTGTCATGGCAGCCCATGGGCGCCTCTCTATCACGTCATGGGCTCACTGAGAGGGAGCATTGAATGGCGCGCCTTGCCTACCAATGCACGTTATACGTCGCTGTCAGAGATTGATGGGCATTTAACAGATTAACAGCCGCGGGTGGAGCTTAGCTTAGATCCACCAGCGCCTGTTAAAGGCACATGATGGCTGAATAACATCTGCCAGGAAACATGCAGGCTCGGCGTGATTCAGGCCACGTTCACACATTCAGTATTGGTAACTTTTTTACCTCAGTATATGTAAGTCAAAACTTTATTAGTGCGTAGCCGCTGGGATACACACCAAAACCGTATGTAATCTGCACGTGACTGTATCAATAAAGTTTTCTCAAAGACAAATACCAGGAAGTATCAAAAATAAAGCAGCTTTATTTAAAAAGAAAATGACACACCAAAAAGTCAAAACTGCAACGCAATAAAAACACACGTAATAAAACATAATGAAAAGCACAAGTGACCTAATTTACTTAAGAGATGCAGAAAATCTGCAACATCAAAAACTCACCAAATATTCATCGTGGGCACACAGCCTTATGGTTTCAGTGGACACTAATGTTCTACCTTTTACATGTTGTCTATCATATAAAACAGCAATAATATATAGATATATCCAAAAGCATAGCAGAGGTAGCAGTCGCCTTAGTGCTTGAGAGGCCCAAAGCCCTCTGACACATAGGAAGACACTAGCATTCTACAGAGCAGAAGCTTTAAGTTACACCTCCTCTTACACTTCAAGGGAATCTGTCACCAGATTTGTATCAGTTAAGCTGAGAGCAGCATAGTGTTGAGACACAGACCCCAATTCCAGTGATGTACTACTTACTGGGCTGCTTTCATTAGTTTTGATACAATCACTGTTCTCCCAGCAGATTACCACAACAGGACTAGTAAACCTGCTGCTATGCATTCTCTATACTCATGAGCTGAGTATAACTCCGCCCCACCACTGATTGGCAGCTTTCTGCCTATGCATAGTGTGCACAGTAAACTGCCAATCACTGGTGTGGGCGGGGTCATACAGAGCTCAGCATTCAGAGAACTGATAGATCTGCTGCAGATAAAACAGATGTTATCAAAATGACAGCAAGCAGCTCAGTCAGTGATACATTGCTTGAATTAGAGTCCAATATTGGTGAAGGGGCTGAAATCCTAATAATAACCTAGTAAAAATCAAAATTAATTAAAAGTGTATACTATTTTACACAATGGCTCCGATTCAGTAAAATTGTGTTTTTAATATACATTTTGTTGCCAGAAATGTAAGCCAGGAAGGGCTGGTGTACATTTCTGTTATTTATGCCACCATTGTGGTGTAAAGTATGATGAGTTTGTTGGGAATGCTTGGCTATGTCCCGTGCCGTCCACATCTTCGCCCACTTATTAAAAAGTTGCTGGTCCTGGACGGGACAGAAGTAAAATGACCAAAAAGTCAAAACTCTCCTCATCTACAAAGCCCCTCACATTTCTACTCCATCATACATCTCTGCCCTAATACACGTTTGGCTTTT
Organism: Ranitomeya variabilis; assembly: GCF_051348905.1. Lineage (NCBI taxonomy): Eukaryota > Metazoa > Chordata > Amphibia > Anura > Dendrobatidae > Ranitomeya > Ranitomeya variabilis. Next base: position 108,167,693 of record NC_135232.1, read on the forward strand.
CTGCTGATCCAATGACCTATAACGCTCATGGAGCGCCCCCAGACGCAGGGCCGCGGGGTACTCGTTACCGGGCCTCTCAGTCTCAGTCCTGGGGTTGTCACGGTGGCTAGACCCGGTCCGTGACCCTGCTAAGGGGCGTCCAATGAAAGGTGTGATGGTGGTGCGAGGCGCGATGAATAACGAGGACACAGGGTTGCAGTCTCTTTACCTCTTTACTGAAGGCTTCGGGATCCACAATCCAGAGTACTGCTAACAGGGCTGGCTGAGACCGGCCGGTCCGAAGGCACATCCAGAGTTCCCTTTGCAGGTGGAAATCAGTGCCTACCTTCTAGCGCCTGGGTGTTGTAGTACCTCCCTGCTGAGCACCACGGGATAGTCCTCACAACTGTTGTGTCTGTTTCTGATGTTCTTTCTCACAACTCGTATCTGTTCTGATGTTCTTTCTCCGTCCCCCAGATGATATGGCTAGGACGCACCCGTATGACGGGTAGGCCTGGAGTTCTTCTGGGACCCTAGCGTCGCCCCTCTCCCACAATTGCCCCCTATGTCTGCTTAGGTGATTTAGGTGAGACAGCCAACCTATAATCAACTGCCCTGCCGCTGTTTGAAGTAATGCTTGGAGCCCAATACTTCCTCGGCGTTCCGGCCACCGGCTACGCGCCTCAGTAGGATGTTGCCTCGATCTTACGGCACGACTCCTACTGGCTTTATCTCCTTTTTGCTGCGATCTCGTTTCTCACTTCTCCACAATAAACCTCGCTTCGTTTCCTTTCTTAGGATGCCGCCGCAACGGGTGCAGGCGCGGCTCCGTAACGTTCTGTTCTTTTCGCTAGGCCACTGTCAGGATCCCACCCCTGACAGAGACCCCCCTGAATCTTCCCCTGCAACACCCCCTGCCACAGGATGTTGCCTGGTTCCAACCCAGTCAGCTTCTGGCTAACTTCCTATCCGGCCCCCAGTTTTACCAGATTGTGAGGAGTGGCCTAATACAAAGAACCCTTTGCTCCACCTGGTGGCCAGAATGTGACGTGTAATGTGTGACTGTGATACCTGGTCAGGTGAACTCCTTTAGTGCCATCAGACGTACCATCACTCCCCTTAGTGGCGGAGCGTCAGTACTGCAACGACCAGGACTCTGGGGCGCTGCACTCATCCTCCCATATTACATCCTTTCTCTACTGTCTGCAGGAGTTTGTGCTGTAAGACATTTCTTCAAAGAAGTCTAAGTCACCAAACAATTGTCAGTTCCCAACTTAACCCCTTCAGCTTTATTTATATCGCACTTGCCAACACAATTAGCTGTTCTGCATCGACTAAATGAACACCATGTATTTGTAGTGACATTTGGGCAATGGCATTTCTCTTTTTGTCTCACTGTTTATGCATTGGTTTTGTTTACTTCTCATTTTACTTTAACTTCGTTAGATCTTAACCAGACAAGGATTCAATATCCGTCATGTGGTGTGAATAATGGTCTAAATACATTGTCAATATAGAGAAAGAACATAAACATTTATATTGTTTTCCTCTGTCCTTAAATATTTTTCTTGGCAATGTACAATCTGATGATCCTGCCAATAGGGAAGAAATAAGAAGCGTTTCCCACATCAGAAACATCCTACAAATTCACTATGCACTGATTATTGTTGTAGCAAAATATGGGTTCATGCACCCGCTATATTCCAGCTTCATTTTATACAGAGCAGTAACGACAGTGCCATAGGGGGGCATAAGGCTTCTGCTGAACCTCTGTACGCCACACAATCTCATATGGAGACAAACAAGTGTTTTGTTATGATGGAAAATTGTGCCATGTTCTATAAAACTCTCTACAGTGGGTACGGAAAGTATTCAGCCCCCTTTACCTTTTTCCATCTTTGTTTCATTGCAGCCATTTGATAAATTCAAAAAAGTTCATTTTTTTCTTATTAATGTACACTCTGCACCTCATCTTAACTGAAAAAAAAACAGAAACATAGTAATTTTTACAAATTTATTAAAAAAGAAAAACTGAAATATCACATGGTCATAAGTATTCAGACCCTTTGCTCAGTTTTGAGTAGAAGCACCCTTTTGAGCTAGTACAGCCATGAGTCTTCTTGGGAATGATGCAACAAGTTTTGGGGATCCTCTGCCATTCTTCCTTGCAGATCATCTCCAGTTCCGTCAGGTTGGATGGTGAACGTTGGTGGACAGCCATTTTCAGGTCTCTCCAGAGATGCTCTATTGGGTTTAGGTCAGGGCTCTGGCTGGGCCAGTCAAGAATGGTCACAGAGTTGTTCTGAAGCCACTCCTTTGTTATTTTAGCTGTGTGCTTAGGATCATTGTCTTGTTGGAAGGTGAACCTTCGGCCAAGTCTGAGGTCCAGAGCACTCTGGAAGAGGTTTTCATTCATGTTTCCTTCAATGACAACCAGTCGTCCTGTCCCTGCAACTAAAAAACACCCCCATAGCATGATGCTGCCACCACCATGTTTCACTGTTGGGATTGTATTGGGCAGGTGATGAGCAGTGCCTGGCTTTCTCCACACATACCGCTTAGAATTATCACCAAAAAGGTCTATCTTCATCTCATCAAACCAGAGAATCTTATTTCTCATATTCTGGGAGTCCTTCATGTATTTTTTAGCAAACTCTATGCGGGCTTTCATATGTCTTGCACTGAGGAGAGGCTTCCGTCGGGCCATTCTGCCATAAATGCCCAACTGGTGGAGGGCTGCAGTGATACCGTAGTTGACTTTGTGGAACTTTCTCCCATTTCCCTACTGCATCTCTGGAGCTCAGCCACAGTGATCTTGGGGTTCTTCTTTACCTCTCTCACCAAGGATCTTCTCCCACAGTTGCTCAGTTTGGCTGGACGGCCAGGTCTAGGAAGACTTCTGGTGGTCCCAAACTTCTTCCATTTAAGGATTATGAGGGCCACTGTGTGTGCCTTTCCAAATCAAGTCCTATCACTTTAATTAAACACAGCTGGACTCCAATGAAGGAGTAGAACCATCTCAAGGAGGATCACAAGGAAATAAATAGCATGTGACTTAAATATGAGTGTCTGAGCACAGGGTCTGAATACTTATGACCAGGTCCATGACCATGTGATATTTTTCTTTTTCATAAAATTTGCAAAAAATTCTACATTTCTGGGTTTTTTTTCAGTCAAGATGGGGTGCAGTGTGTACATTAATGTGAAAGAAAAAGTTTTTCGAATTTACCAAATGGCTGCAATGAAACAAAGAGTGAAAAATTTAAAGGGGTCTGAATACTTTCCTTACTTACTGCATATATTGTACGGAGGTGTTCTCTCCTATATCTTAGTCCACAGAGCCACAGATTTACATCAATACCATCTAATTCCTAGACAGGGATAAAATTACGAAAAGTGGTGTTTGATAAATCTTACCTAATTTTAAGACTACATATAGTTAGAGAAATGGCGTAAAAAAGACTGTCTTTTTTTGGTAATAAAATGTAACATTTATTCGATAACAAAATAGAATCAAAGTATTAAAGTCACCATATACAAAATTGTAAAAAACACATAGTCATTAAGGGGTAACTACAGAAGCGAAGGATACAGGTAACACCTCCACAAATCCACACTAGTAGCAAACAATCCCCGGAAGAAGCCTACGCAAAACGCGCGTAGGGGCTGGCATTCCACTTCCACACTACGACCATGACGGGTGAGGATCAGTCCCATACATGTGTGTGCTATTAGATGTCTGTTGGGACATATAGTGCTTGTTACTATACGGCCTATATACTTCATGACCTTGATACCTCGAGTCAGATTGTTTGCTACTATTTTGTTATCGAATAAATGTTACATTTTATTACCAAAAAAAGACAGTCTTTTTGACTCCATTTCTCTAATTATATATGATGCTGGGAGTTTCTGTCATGGTTTATTCTGGATAATTTGTTGCTCTGATCTATTTAATTATATGCTAATTTTAAGACTGTCTGGGCTAAGTTTAATCACCTATTGGCAGGTGTAATTTGTACCAAAAACTTTTACCAAAATATTTGTACATTTTGTGATACATTTGGAGATCACACCCCTTTTCTGATATACTTTGTTTCTTCATGTCAGACAAGACACAGAAAATGTCAAAAATGGTCATGAAAAACAGTTTTAGGCAAAAATTATATCACAATTCTGGCTCATTTAGTTTCATAAATATCCCCTATTACCTGACTTAACCTGGAAAGCCATGCACAAAGGTAAAGCAGTGCTTGGAAGCAAGGCACAAAGCAGTGCTCGGTGGCAAAGCAGTGCTCAGAAGTAAAGCAGTGCCCGGAGGCAAAAGAGTGCTCGGTGGCAAAGCAGTGCTCAGAAGCAAAGCAGTGCCCGGAGGCAAAGCAGTGCTCGGCAGCAAAGCAATGCTCAGAAGCAAAGCAGTGCTCGGCGGCAAAGCAGTATGGAGGCTGTATGGCTCTGTACAGAAGAAGTAAGAAGTCATGCAGGATGTGTCCTGAGGATGATACATGTTATATTGATTTAGTTTTCACATGGCGCTACATGGTACTGAAGTGTATTCAAAAAGTATATATCTCTCATCTCTGTCTATCGTCCTACATGTTCTCTCCGTTCTGAAACTGACCTAAGACAAACATCCTCCATAATTCGAACCTCGCACCTCTGTCTCCAAGACTTCTCTCATGCTGCACCAGTTCTCTGGAATGCACTACCCCCCATTACCTGTTGCCTAGCCCCCTTTTTTTGTGTGCTTAAAAACACATCTCTTTAAACAAGCCTATCACCTCAACTCACTAACCTAACTCTCCCCTGTTCCCTCCTTCTAAACATTATTCAGAATCTGCTCCCTCCTATTCACCTGTCTCCAAACCATTCATGCACCTGATAATTGCCCTTAAACACACTGGCTGATGACCGGATCATGCAGCTTTATATGAAAATCCTTATTTATTACAATTGCTGGATCTGAAATAACCTGCACTTTTCACCTATTGTGTCTCCTTCTATTTCCTTGTAGATTGTAAGCTTGCGAGCAGGGACCCCAATCCTAATGTAACTGTTTAATCTGTCTTACATTGTATTGAATTTATTGTCCATATATGTCCTCTCTTATTTGTAAAGTGCTGCGCTATATGTTGGCGCTATATAAAATACAATTATTATTATATTATAGGATGTACAGTACCCACATATGTGCAACTATCATAAAGGGGTTGTCCTGTTTTAACCTTTCATACTCCATACACTCAAAATTGAATCCAAGTGATCGATTGCAGTGGTGATGTCACGTCAACAATGCTGCAGTCAATCGCCAATCACTAGGATCAGCCGCTCGTGCTGTCAACAGACCTGCTGAGTCCAAAGATTGAATGCAGCGAAAACGAGCAATATTGATGTGACATTACTGCTGCAGCTCAATAACAAGGAATGGAGCAGCAGTGGAAAGACGTCGCTTGACCAGGGGACGAGTAATAACTCAGTTTTTTTATTTTATCAGTCTCTGAGCCTAAGAAATAATAAATGTAAATGCAGGACAGTCCCTTTCTTACATCTGCATTTATTAACATTGGTGGAACTTTCTGGTATATTTGGCACATGTTGAAGACATATGGACCTAACATGAAACATCTGCTAAACACTTACATTGTAAGATTCACAATAATTATTTGCCATGACTTACATATCTGATGATCCTCAGTTGGGCTCTGAGGGGTATTTTTATTCCGTACAGTCTGAACCAGTCCATTGACAGTACCAATCATCTTCTGCGCTCCATTTCTTCCCAGTGCAACCAGCTTTGCTTTCTTATCGTCTTTCTTGTTCTCCTCTTCTTCCTCCCTCATGTCTGTGCCGTATGTTCCCTTTTTCACTATAATACTTGTATACAACTTTCACAAAGTTTTCAGTAGATTTCTACTCGGGATTCCCTCCATGCAGTAACTCCATGCGCTCTGCTGTGTTTCTACTTTTTGAACAGTAAGTGAGAGACTTGGGCTGGGCAGTAGATCAGGTCTTTCCTCTGTCTCTGTCAGTGATGGGAGTCCCCTCAGGTGTAGTACAACCAGCCCCGGGTGACTCATACCTGAAGGCACTCATGACTTATAAAGTTATAAAATTCTCTTCAAACAAAGCATTATCAAGATAAGAAGTGAACTAGAAGAAAAACACATATATAACAAAATAGTTATATAAGGAAAGCTTTACATGGTGTAAAGAAATTAGACCCTAGGAAAATACACTGCTCAAAAAATAAAGGGAACACTAAAATCCCACATCCTAGATATCACTGAATGAAATATTCCAGTTGTAAATCTTTATTCATTACATAGTGGAATGTGTTGAGAACAATAAAACATAAAAATGATCACTGTAAATCAAAATTAATATCCCATGGATGTCTGGATTTGGAATGATACTCAAAATCAAAGTGGAAAATCAAATTACAGGGTGATCCAACTTCAGCGGAAATGCCTCAAGACAAGGAAATGATGTTCAGTTGTGTGTGTGGCCTCCATGTGCCTGTATGACCTCCCTACAATGCCTGGGCATGCTCCTGATGAGGCGGCAGATGGTCTCCTGGGGGATCTGTTCCCAGTCCTGGACTAAAGCATCCGCCAACTCGTGGACAGTCTGTGGTGCAAAGTGACATTGGCAGATGGTGCGAGACATGATGTCCCAGATATGTTCAATCGGATTCAGGTCTGGGGAACTGGCAGGCCAGTCCATAGCTTCAATGCCTTCATCTTGCAGGAACTGCAGGCACACTCCAGCCATATGAGGTCTGGCATTGTCCTGCATTAGGAGGAACCCAGGGCCAACCGCACCAGCACATGGTCTCACAAGGGGTCTGAGGATCTCATCTCGGTACCTAATGGCAGTCAGGCTACCTCTGGCGAGCATATGGAGGGCTGTGCCTCCTCCAAAGAAATGCCACCCCACACCATTACTGACCCACTGCCAAACCGGTCATGCTGAAGGATGTTGCAGGCAGCACATAGCTCTCCACGGTGTCTCCAGACTCTGTCACATCTGTCACATGTGCCCAGTGTGAACCTGCTTTCATTTGTGAAGAGTACAGGGTGCCAGTGGTGAATTTGCCAATCCTGGTGTTCTGTGGTAAATGCCAAGCATTCTGCACGGTGTTGGGCTGTGAGCACAACCCCCATCTGTGGACGTCGAGCACTCAGACCATCCTCATGAAGTTGGTTTCTAATCGTTTGTGCAGACACATGCACATTTGTGGCCTGCTGGAGGTCATTTTGCAGGGCTCTGGCAGTGCTCCTCCTGTTCCTCCTTACACAAAGGCTGAGGTAGTGGTCCTGCTGCTGGGTTGTTGCCCTCCTATGGCCCCCTCCACATCTCCTGGTGTACTGGCCTGTCTCCAGGTAGCACCTGCAGCCTCTGCACACTACGCTGACAGACACAGCAAACCTTCTTGCCACAGCTCGCAATGATGTGCCATCCTGGATGAGCTGCACTACCTGAGCCACTTGTGTGGGTTGTAGAGTCCGTCTCATGCTACCACGAGTGTGAAAGCACAACCAACATTCAAAAGTGACCAAAACATCAGCCAGAAAGCATTGGTACTGAGATGTGGTCAGTGATCCCCACCTGCAGAACCACTCCTTTATTGAGTGTGTCTTGATAATTGCCAATAATTTCCATCTGTTGTCTATTCCATTTGCACAACAACATGTGAAATTGATTGACAAACAGTGTTGCTTCCTAAGTGGACAGTTTGATTTCACAGAAGTTTGATTTACTTGGAGTTATATTCTGTTGTTTAAGTGTTCCCTTTATTTTTTTAAGCAGTGTAGAAATATACACATTCCTCAACATTGAACACCAAGAATGAAAAGTCGTGGAGTTATGGAAATCACAGGTTGGGTAGACAATACATTAGTGATGAGCGAACAACCAAACAAACAGAAGATGATTTAAAGGCCCAGATATGATGAAAAAATATTCAACTTTTATTAAACACAATTTAAAAGTACAAAAGTGGAGTAGTGGATGAGACCACAGTGCATATAAACAACAAAACCGGGATGGGTGAACCGCGGTTATAAATAACAATATATTACAAATACATCTGTGCAAAACTTTTTATATGCACTGTGGTCTCATCCACTACTCCACTTTTGTACTTTTAAATTGTGTTTCATAAAAGTTGAATATTTTTTCATCATATCTGGTCCTTTAAATCATCTTCTGTTTGTTTGGTTGTTCGCTTTCATAATTGGTGATTGGCCATTTACCAGTCCTATTAGCAGTGACGATATTATTATTTAATATGATCTGATACTTTGAAATATAATGTCACTCAGTTTTTTGTTGGTCTTTGCTTATATTAGTGATGAGCAAGTATATTCGTTGCTTGGGTTTTCCCGAGCACGCTCGGTTGATCTCCAAGTATTTGTCAGTGTTCGGAGATTTCGTTTTTGTTGATTCAGCTGAATGATTTACAGCTACTAGCCAGCCTGAGTACATTTGGGGGTTGCCTGGTTGCCACGGAATCCCCACATGTAATCAAGCTGTCTAGTAGCTGTAAATCAGTCAGCTGAATCAACAAAAATCATACAGCTTCTGCAAGGAAAACTAAATCTCCGAACACTAACAAATACTCGGAGACCACCCGAGCGGGCTCATCACTAGTAGACATATTACTGACATGAACATGATGAAAAAATGGAAGCAAAATTTTTAAAAACATCTAGACATATTGGGTATTGAGTATGAGCGCCACATGCAGAAAAACATACACTTACACATCTTGGTTGCTATCATTGAGGTTATTAATGTTTGCCTGAGGAATATTCTACCACTCTGAATGCACTTGGGCATACAAATCATCAATATCCACTGCTGACAGCTTGATTTGCGATTGTGGACCAATAAATCCAGATGTTTTGAAAATTCTGTTTCCATCATTTGCAAATCAGTTACTTGTCTATCGTGGAGGTTCAATAATTTCATGGAGAGTCCATTGGCCTCATTTTCTTTCAATAGTAATTTTTGGTTTTGTGAAAAAGACATTTAAAATTGAGTGTCTCGGTAAAGACCATAATTGTTAGCACTAAATAAAAAAGTACATATCTCAGGAACCATATTGCAGATTTAGAAAACCCAAACAAAATGAATAAGGGGAGCAGTGGGAATAATAAAAGAGAAAAACGTGGCCACTGTTCTCTGGTGGCAGATCCCCTTTAAAGGGAATTTGTCAGCAGGTTTTTCTCTTTAGGCTATGGCCCCACTATCAGTGTTTGGTCAGTAATTTTCATCAGCATTTGTAAGCTAAAACCAGGTGAAGAATCAATCAGAGGAAAAGTATAACAGAAACACGTCACCACTTCTGTATTTTTGACACAAACTCCTGGTTTTGATTACAATTACTGAGGAAAAATACTGACCAAATACTGATAGTGGGGCCATAGCCTAATTCTGAGAGTAGCATAATAAAGGACATGAGACCCTGATTCCAGGGATGTGTCACTTAAGGCCCCGGCACACATAGCGATTTATCAACGATCACGACCAGCGATACGACCTGGCCGTGATCGTTGGTAAGTCGCTGTGTGGTCGCTGGGGAGCTGTCACACAGACCGCTCTCTCCAGCGACCAACGATCAGGGGAACGACTTCGGCATCGTTGAAACTGTCTTCAACGATGCCGAAGTCCCTCTGCAGCACCCGGGTAACCAGGGTAAACATCGGGTTACTAAGCGCAGGGCCGCGCTTAGTAACCCGATGTTTACCCTGGTTACCAAAAAAAACAAACAGTACATACTCACCATCTGATGTCCGTCAGGTCCCTTGCCGTCTGCTTCCTGCTCTGACTGAGCCGCCGTACAGCGAGAGCAGAGCGCAGCGGTGACGTCACCGCTGTGCTGTACTTTCACTTTCACTTTGCGGCGCTCAGTCAGTGTGGGAAGCAGACGGCAAGGGACCTGACGGACATCAGATGGTGAGTATGTACTGTTTGTTTTTTTTGGTAACCAGGGTAAACATCAGGTTACTAAGCACGGCCCTGCGCTTAGTAACCCGATGTTTACCCTGGTTACCAGTGAAGACATCGCTGGATCGGTGTCACACACACCGATTCAGCAATGTCAGCGGGACCTCAACGACCAAAAAATGGTCCAGGCCATTCCGACACGACCAGCGATCTCACAGCAGGGGCCTGATCGCTGGTACGTGTCACACATAGCGAGATTGCTACTGAGGTCGCTGTTGCGTCACAAAACTTGTGACTCAGCAGCGATCTCGCTAGCGATCTCGCTATGTGAGACTGGGCCTTTACTATGCTGTGTGTTGTAGTTTAAATGCAATCAGCATTTTATCAGCAGGAGATTAACACTATCTGACTACAGCTCACAAGCATTCCAGTCAGGCTAATCTGTGTTACCCCACCCCCAACAATGAGAAGCTGCTTGCTCACAATGTGAGGTATACAGGAAGCAGTCAGGGGTGTGGAGCGGAGTTATACACAGGGGTTTATAGAGTGTTCCTGATAGAGTTACCCCTGTTGTGGATGGCTTGCCATGTCCTTTTAGGACAGCTTCCCCATCTTTGGTCCTCATCTGCTACTCAAATCTCAACTGTAACTCCAAGTAACTGCTAGCATGTGGCAGTGGCTACACCCTGGAACACCACCTCGGCAGGCGGGCCAAACCACGTGAGGGTAACCATCGATTTTGAGGCCCATGGTGACTTTAAGAGTTTGGCTACCTTTGTATGTGAAGGCTGGATTCAGCGGACTGTGCAGAAGAAACCATCTAAGATTCAATAGACAGAAAAGTAATTCCCAGCAAAGCATTATAAAGCACTTAGCGTGCGCAGTGAGACACATATAGGACACTTATGGCCATCCAATGCATCTTGACCTATCTCCGGTTGTCTTGACTAGCTCTTGCTGTTGGGACTCAATAGGCACAAATGAGAGGACGAGGCTGATGACATGTGCAACTCTTCCTAACTTTAATTCAAGTCAAGAGCAAGCCATGACTTCAATCTCCTAGTCCAAGTTTCAAACGTCCTGTGGTGATAGGGGAGTGGTGAAGCAGCAGGTGTGGAATCACTGGAAGCTGTAGTCACGAACCTGGACACAGGTAGCCCAGTACATAGGGTCACTCCCCACTGGAGCTAAGCAACAGTGGAGTTTGGCAGCCCCCTGGGTGTCTGAACAGCCTTTTGTTATGATTGTGTAACAACTCACATGCCAAAATAGGTAAAACGCTGAAAAACTGCAACTGACCCAGCCGGTTCATGTACAGGCTAGAGATTCTGACGCTGCAGTCCCTAGTGAAACGTATGTGTGCTGGAACAGCTCTAGCAATACAAAATAAAACAAGGGCGGCTCCTAATAGGCCGTTGAGTGCTTCACGTTCGTCCCAAGGATCCGGAGGGCAGAGCAGAGTGCGGTTTACCTTCAGAAGGGAAGGAGTGCTGAGATAGAAAGAGATCCCAGAGTGAGTTAAAACAAACCATGAAATACAAAATGAAAGGATACATTACATACTGCTAGACAGTATGCCACCTAAACAAAAAAACAGAAGATAGGTGTGCAGGTTAAAAAGCATAATCAGCAGAGAGATAAACCCTAGCTGGTATTTCACTGACTGGCATAAACAATGGCAGTATTGCTGGACATCCAAATGAGCAGCAGGAAATACTAGCAGGGAGAAAGTACATATAGCCGCATCCAAAAGGTGATTGGGCAGACAAATGAATAAATGAAACATCTGTTAACCTAAAAAGACTAAAGCCGGGATAACCGACAATAATCACCTGGAAAAAGGGTGTAACTACTGTGGCTCAGCGGATAGAGAAGCTGACTACAAAGCACACTCAAGGGTTTGAACCCAGACGCATGACATCCTTATCTCAGTAATCCCTCAGGCAGACAAGCTCATTATAATCTGAAACTGTAATGCCAGAGTGGGAACTATCAAAACTGGGAAGAAGTCATTAGGAGAAACAGCATTGGCAAGTGTAACAGTAATGGCCTTCTGCTCCTCAAGACGTGTGCCACACATGACCCTTGTCATCACCAACACCCTGTTCCCTCTACCCACTCGTAAGAAAACATTGTGGATGCAACCATGTTTGAGGCACTGGCATCTCATTGACTACGTCTTTGCCAGGAACTGGGATGGTATGGACTTTAGAGTAACAAGAGCCATGTCTGGTTCTGACTGCTAGGCTGACCACCGCCTTGTTGTGTCTAAGTGCAAGCTTGGCATTCTGCCATTGAAGAGACACCCCAAGGGCAGAAAACTGCAAAGAGGCTGAATTTCTCCAAGTTGCAAAGCAGAAGAGTTGCAGGGGAATTTACCAATGACCTTGACAACAGACTGTCAGACACAACACGGTTTGACAAGACCAGTGTTAGAGAATAGTGCACGATTATTAGAAATGCTATATATAATACTGCCCTGGAGCATCTCAGGCCGCAGGCCGAATTAACTAGAATTGGTTTGGTGAAAATCATGATGAAATAAAGGCACTCCTAGAAGAGAAACATCAGCATTACAAAACCCATCAAATTGACCCGATGTCGCTAACCAAGAAGGATGCCTTTATCAGCACAAACAGAAAGGTGCAGATAAAGTTTAGCAAGATGCAGGACAGCTGGTTTAGCAAGAAGGCTGACAAAATCCAGGGCTATACAGACAGCCACATACTGAAGTGCTTCTATGATGTGCTAAGGCTGTATATGGACCTTAATCATCCCACTCCTCATCTCTCCTCAATGCGGATGGAACTAAGCAGCTAACAGAAAAGAAACAGATTCTGGAACAGTGGGCTGAGCACTTCAACAGTGTCCTTAATCGCCCTGCCAATGTCAAAGATTAGGCCATTGCTCGCCTGCTCAGGTAGACATCAACAAGGGCCTCAAGGTTCTTCCCAGTGAAGATAAAGTCAATAAGGCAGTAAAACTACTCTCCTGTGGTGAAGAGACAGGAAACAATGCTATACCTGCTAAACTGAAAGATGCCAGCATAATCCACATTTACAAGAGAAAAGGCAACCACCAATCTTACGACAACCATCGAGGCATCTTCCTTTTGTCCACTAATGGGAAGATTCCAGCTCATCTCTTGCTCAACCTCCTCCTTCAACATCTTGACAAGGTCTACTACCCAAAAGCCAGTGCAGCTACCATGCTGAATGTGGGACAGCAGATATGGTTTTTGTGTCACATCAACTCCAGGAATAGTGCCAGGAGCAACGCAGCAACCTTTTTGTGAGCTTTGTCGACTTGACTAAGGCTTTCGACAATTTTTACAATTCTGACCACTGTCCCTTTATGAGGTTATAACTCTGGAATGCTTCAACGGATCCTGATGATTCTGACATTGTTTTCTCATCACATATTGTACTTAATGATAGTGGTAAAATGTTTTTGATATTACCTGCGTTTATTTGTGGAAAAAAAATGGAAATTTTGGAAAAATTTTGAAAATTTCGCAATTTTCCAACTTTGAATTTTTATGCCCTTAAATCACAGAGATATATCACACGAAATACTTAATAAGTAACATTATACATACATAAAAAATCCAGCACTTCATATTCACTGGGGCCAAGGACGTACAATCCCAAACCTTCCCCATATATCAGAGCGGCATATTGCCAGGTGAAATACTCCAAACTACAATTTTTCCACCAAAGAAATAGAGTACAGATATCACCAACACATCAACTTAGAAAAAAATTCATTTTTATTAAACATTTAATATAATAGCATACAAAAAACAAATATCTAGAGGAACAACAGTTGAGCACTCAAAGGGAGGAACACCGCTACCATATGTAAGACTTGGTATAGCATATGTCAATATATTATATAAGGGAGAATTCCGTTACTGCTGGTGCTTCAATATAGAAAAAATCCGGCTCTCATCATAATAATACAACAAGGAACATCACCCTGATCTCAATGGTGTCCAGCATATATATCTCTGACATCAGTGCTTACCCATTGTAGGTCTGAAGAGGTGCAGTGGTCCACCCTGTGGCCCCTGACGCGCGTTTCGCGTTTGATGGCTTTCTCAAAGGGGATATGTGACATTTCCCACATGTCTACTTTACATGAGCACAATTTATGAACCCAATTTTTTTTTTGTCAGGGAGTTATAAGGGTTAAAAGTTGGACAGCAATTTCTCATTTTTGCAACACCATTTTTTTTAGGGACCACATCACATTTGAATTCACTTTCAGGGGTCTATATGATAGAAAATACCCAAGTGTGACACCATTCTAAAAACTGCACCCCTCAAGGTGCTCAAAACCACATTCAAGACGTTTATTAACCCTTCAGGTGTTTCACAGGAATTTTTAGAATGTTTAACAAAAAATGAACATTTAACTTTTCTTCACAAAAAATTTAGTTCAACTCCAATTTGTTCATTTTACCAAGGGTAACAGGAGAAATTGGACCCTAAAAGTTGTTGTGCAATTTGTCCGGAGTACGCTGATACCCCATATGTGGGGGTAAACCACTGCTTGTGTGCATGGCAGAGCTCAGAAAGGAAGGAGCGCCGTTTGACTTTTCAATGCAAAATTGACTGGAATTGAGATAGGACGCCATGTCGCGTTCGGAGAGCCCCTGATGTGCCTAAACAGTTGAAATCCCCCATTTCTAACTGAAACCCTAACCTAAACACACCCCGAACCCTAATCCCAATCCTAACCATAACCCTAACCACACCCCTAACCCGAACATGCCCCTAACCCTAATCGCAACCATACCCCTAACCCCAACACACCCCTAACCCTAATCCCAACCCTAAGCACACCCCTAACTCCAACACACCCCTAACCCTAATCCCAACCATAACCCTAACCACACCCCTAACACACCCCTAATCTCAACTGTAAATGTAATCCAAACCCTATCCCTAACTTTATCCCCATCCCTAACTTTAGCCCCAACCCTAACTTTAGCCCAAACCCTAACTTTAGCCCTAACCCTAACTTTAGCCCCAATCCTAACCCTAACTTTTGCCCCAACCCTAACTCTAACCCTAATGGAAAAATGTAAATAAATACATTTTTTTTATTTTATTATTTTCCCTAACTAAGGGGGTGATGAAGGGGGGTTTGATTTACTATTTATAGCGGGTTTTTTAGCGGATTTTTATGATTGGCAGCTGTCACACACTAAAAGAC
Organism: Ranitomeya variabilis; assembly: GCF_051348905.1. Classification (NCBI taxonomy): domain Eukaryota; kingdom Metazoa; phylum Chordata; class Amphibia; order Anura; family Dendrobatidae; genus Ranitomeya; species Ranitomeya variabilis. Next base: position 108,182,843 of record NC_135232.1, read on the forward strand.
TCTTTTTATAGCAAAAAATTGTTTTTGCGTCTCCACATTTTGAGAGCTATAATTTTTCCATATTTTGGTCCACAGAGTCATATGAGGTCTTGTTTTTTGCAGGACGAGTTGACGTTTTATTGGTACCATTTTTGGGCACGTGACTTTTTTTATCGCTTTTTATTCCGATTTTTGTGAGGCAGAATGACCAAAAACCGGCAATTTATGAATTTTTTTTGGGGGGGCGGGGCGTTTATACCGTTCCACGTTTGGTAAAATTGATAAAGCAGTTTTATTTTTCAGGTCAGTACGATTACAGCGATACCTCATTTATATCATTTTTTTTATGTTTTTATGTTTTACCGCTTTTATAAGATAAAAACTATTTTTTTAAATAAAAAATAATTATTTTTGCATCGCTTTATTCTGAGGACTATAACTTTTTTATTTTTTAGCTGATGATGCTGTATGGCAGCTCGTTTTTTTGCAGGACAAGATGATGTTTTCAGCGGTACCATGTTTTTTATATCCCTCTCTTTGATTGCGTGTTATTCCACATTTTGTTCGGCGGTATGATAATAAAGCGTTGTTTTTTGCCTTTTTTTTTACGGTGTTCACTAAAGGGGTTAACTAGTGGGACAGTTTTATAGGTCGGGTCTTTACGGACGTGGTGATACTAAATATGTGTGCTTTTATTGTTTTTTTTTTATTTAGATAAAGAAATGTATTTATTGGAACAATATTTTTTTTGGTTTGATCGCAGTGTTCCGGGGTTTAATGTACCAGGAGTGGTCCGTGACTGCTCCTGTCACATAGTGCCGGATGTCAGCTGTGATAGACAGCTGGAACCCGGCCCTGTTCGGCCGCGCTCCCCCCGTGAGCGCGGCTGATCGGTGATGACGTACTGTCCCGTCTGTGGTCATACGGGCCCATACCACCTTGACGGGATAGTACGTCATATGTCAGAAAGGGGTTAATGTTACTTTACATTAGCAAGGTGACATTAACCCTTTATTACCCCATATCCCACCGCTACTCGGGAGTGGGAAGAGAGAGGCTAAGTGCCAGAATAGGAGCATCTTACAGATGTGCCTTTTCTGGCGTGGCTGGGGGCAGATGTTTGTAGCCAGGGGGGGGCCAATAACCATGGACCCTCTCCTGGCTATTAATATCTGCCCTCAGTCCCTGGCTTTCCCACTCTGGCGGAGAAAATTGCGCGGGAGCCCACGCCAGTTTTTTCCATGATTTAACCCTTTATTTTAACACCTAGAGCTCCCACATTTTACACACAGACACCTCTTACATTATTAGTGAGGACTATGTGAAAAAATAAGGGATATGAAATGTTTACTGTATTTAAACCATGTCTCATATCCTGTTGGGTTTGATAAGGAGATAGCAAAAGCCGGCAATTGAATTACCGGCTTTTAAGCTATCTAGCTCTGTATTAAATATATATATATATATATATATATGTGTGTGTGTCAATGACATATATATATATATATATATATATATATATATATACCTATTCTATGTGTAGACATTTATTTGATCTATTCTATTCTAACCTGTCGGTGTGATTTTACTGTACACCGCACTGAATTGCCGGCTTTTCTATAGAACACCGCTGCGTATATCTCGCAAGTCACACGCATGGTCCGTGTGTAATCTGTGTTTTTCTCGCCCCATAGACTTTCATTGGCGGATTTTTTTGCGCAATACGCTGACAAACACAGCATGCTGTGATTTTCTCAGCCCATAAAATATGGCCGAGAAATATACGGCTGATGGGAGCTGCCCCATAGAGAAACATTGGTCCATGTGCAATGTGTTGTTTTTGTGCCCCTCATACGTCCGTATTCCTCTCTAGTGTGACCCCAGCCTTACTGTCCCTGTTAGCTACCTGTTGCTGGGCACAAAGCAGCTTCATCACAAACAATAAAGATTATTACAAACATCATAACCAATTGCAGAATTGCACACGTCTTCAAGGGAGAACATAGGCAACATTTCCATCTCCTTACAGATTCTCCCACGCAGTGATCCCAGAAGCTGAGGTCAACAACAGAATTGCCAAAGCAAGCCCTGCCTTCGGGAGACTGCGTAAGGATATCTGTGAACCAAGAGGACTCAGTCTTACCATGAAGCTAAAGGTCTACTGCGTGGTGGTCCTTGCCACACTTCTCTATGCTTGTGAGACCTGGATGGTCTACAACTGGCATGCCCAACAGCGCAATCACTTTCACATGATCTGTCTCTGTAGATTTCTCCACATCAGGTGGAAAGACAATGTCCTACGGCAATCTGCAGTGTTTACACTATCATGCTGAAAACCTAAGCAGGTTGGGTTGGACATGTGGTCATCACTGTTTAATATACTGTAGTGAGATATATTATGTGCATTATTATCTCTCAGTTTCATCACCTTGTCTATTACCTCTGTGCTGTTGCATCACTTTCCTGTACTTTGACATCACTTTATTTATTACATAACATAACATTTCATTATGTTCATTACTAGAGTTGATTAAACCGGTTCCCCAGACCCTGGTCTAGCAGCCATGTCAGTTGTCCATAGCCATTAGACCAGAGCCTTGTGAACTTTTTTTATCAGCTGTTATCCCTCGCACCTCTTCTGATTAGTTGCCCCATTGTGATTCCATTTGTGCGTTACGCCAGACCTACTATCAGAAGAGGCGCCGGTGATGAGGTCGGAGGAGGTTGGCAGGGCTCTGGTCAAACAGCTACGGACAACCAATGTGGCTGCTACGGACAACCAATGTGGCTGCTACGGACAACCAATGTGGCTGCTACGGACAATCAATGTGGCTGCTACAACAGGGTCCTACAAATCCTTTTCATCAACACTAATCTTTATCTCTGTACTGTGACATCACTATGTGCATTATCTTTGTATTGTAATTCTGTGCTCATCATTCATGTCTAATGACATCACTGTGTGTATTCTTCTTTTACCATGCTGTATTCATCCCTTTACTGTGACATCACTGTTCATTTCTTCTGTGCTATGATATCACTATGTGCCTTGCCCTTATTTTTACAATGTTATATCTATTATATCTTTACTGTGTTTCAAGGGAATGGGAGACAAATGACAGTATTCGGCAGCAGTTCCTGAACAATGTGCGACGAATCAGCAAAATATTTGAAACATTTGTGTAGATTTATAGATTATGAAAAATAGATGACAGATCTGCCCTGAGGTTTGTGCCACTGTTCTGACCCAGAAAACTTTCTACTGAAAGAATGCGAACATTGTAAAGATGTACGTCATAACAACCATAGAAGTAATCACATGATCACCCAGTACATTTCTATGTAGATTGTGCAGTATATTATACATACGTACCTCTATCCAGGGACATGACTACAGTGGGTGCAGGAGGCTGTTGTGAATTCCGCTCTTGGGCTCCCTCCGGTAGTTGTAAGTAGCACTTTTGTGAATTCTGCTCTTGGGCTCCCTCCTGTGGTTTTGAGTGGTATAGCTGCTTCTTGGATTTAGCTTTAGCAGCTGCTTCCACTGATCGTCTTTCTGGCTCGGCTATTTTAGTCTGGCCCTGGCCCTCAATCAATGCCAGTTGTCAATTGTTCCTGCTTGGAGCCACTGCTCTTTTGGATTTCCCTGACACTCTGTCCAGTTCAGCAAAGATAAGTCCTTACTTGTCCTTTTGCAGTGCATTTGTTGTGGACTTTATTGTTCAGCACATTCTATGTTTTGCTCATTTGTCCAGCTTATCAGTATGGATCTATTTAGCTAAGCTGGAAGCTCTGGGCTGCAGATTTTGCCCTCCACACCTTTAGTCAGGTGTGGAGATTTTTGCATATCTCTGAGGTGGACTTTTTCTAGTTTTTATTACTGACCGCACAGTGTTCTTTCCTTACTATGTATATAGCTAGAAGTGGCCTCCTTTGCTAAATCTTGTTTCATACTACGTATGTCATTTCCTTCTCCTCTCACAGTCAATATTTGTGGGGGGCTATCCTTTCCTTTGGGGATTTTCTCTGAGGCAAGATAGCTTTCCGGTTTCTACCTTTAGGGGTAGCTAGTTCTCCGGCTGTGACGAGGTGTCCAGGGAGTGACAGGAACATCCCACGGCTACTTCTAGTGTTGTGTTAAGATCAGGAACTGCAGTCTGTATAGTTACCACCTGCTCAGAGCTAGTCGCATGTCGCTCCTAAATTACCAGTCCATAACAGTACAACTGGCCAAAAATGAGTTGAATGCATCTCAAAAGAAGGAAAAGAAAAAGAGTTCTGAGCCATTTTTTTTTTCTTTAGTCTGTTTTGTCTTTTTCCTTCCTCTTAATCTCTGGGTGGATTTGGGCGTGGACATGGATGTTCAGGGTCTGTTTTCTCGTGTGGATCAGCTTGCTGCAAGAGTTCAGAGTATCCAAGATTATGTTGTTCAGACTCCAGCCTTAGAGCCTAGAATTCCTACTCCAGATTTGTTTTACGGGGATAGATCTAAGTTTTTGAACTTTAAAAATAACTGCAAATTGTTTTTTGCTCTGAAACCCCGTTTCTCTGGTGACCCCACTCAGCAAGATAAAATAGTTATTTCTCTGCTGCGTGGTGACCCTCAGGACTGGGCATTCTCCCTTGAGTCAGGGGATCCGGCATTGCTTAATGTAGATGCATTTTTTCAATCGCTCGGATTATTGTATGACGAACCTAACTCTGTGGATAATGCGGAAAAAACCTTGTTGGCTCTGTGCCAGGGTCAGGAAGTGGCAGAATTATACTGCCAGAAATTTAGAAAATGGTCTGTGCTCACTAAATGGAATGAGGACGCTCTGGCAGCAATTTTCAGAAAGGGTCTTTCTGAAGCCCTTAAAGATGTTATGGTGGGGTTCCCCACGCCTGTTGGTCTGAGCGAATCTAGCCATTCAGATCGATCGGCGCCTGCGTGAGCGCAAAGTGGTGCACCATATGGCAGCATCCTCTGAGCGGAGTCCTGAGCCTATGCAATGTGATAGGATTCTGACTAGAGCGGAACAGAGGGGATACAGACGTCAGAATGGGCTGTGTTTTTACTGTGGTGATTCAGCTCATACTATCTCTGATTGCCCTAAGCGTATTAAGAGGGTCGCTAGATCTGTTACCATTAGTACTATACAGCCTAAGTTTCTCCTGTCTGTGACCCTGATTTGCTCATTGTCATCTTTCTCTGTCATGGCATTTGTGGATTCAGGCGCTGCCCTGAACTTAATGGACTTAGAATTTGCCAGGCGCTGTGGTTTTTCTTTGCAGCCTTTGCAGAGCCCTATTCCTTTGAGGGGTATTGATGCTACACCCTTGGCCAAGAATAAACCTCAGTATTGGACTCAGTTGACTATGTGCATGGCTCCAGCACATCAGGAAGATTGTCGTTTTCTGGTGTTGCATAATTTACATGATGTTGTTGTACTGGGTTTTCCATGGTTACAAGTACACAATCCAGTGTTGGATTGGAAATCGATGTCTGTGACTAGTTGGGGTTGTCAAGGGGTACATAGTGACGTTCCTTTCATGTCAATTTCCTCTTCCCCCTCTTCTGATGTTCCTGAAATTTTGTCAGATTTCCAGGATGTATTCGATGAGCCCAAGTCCAGTTCCCTTCCTCCACATAGGGACTGTGATTGTGCTATTGACTTGATTCCAGGCTCTAAGTTCCCTAAGGGCCGACTTTTCAACCTGTCTGTGCCAGAACATACCGCTATGCGGAGCCATGTTAAAGAGTCCTTGGAGAAGGGGCATATTCGGCCGTCTTCGTCACCATTGGGAGCGGGATTCTTTTTTGTTGCCAAGAAGGATGGCTCCTTGAGACCCTGCATTGATTATCACTTTCTTAATAAGATCACGGTCAAATTCCAATACCCTTTACCTTTGCTCTCTGATTTGTTTGCTCGGATTAAGGGGGCTAGTTGGTTTACCAAGATTGACCTTCGAGGGGCATATAATCTTGCTGTTCGTATTAAACAGGGTGACGAATGGAAAACTGCATTTAATACGCCCAAAGGCCATTTTGAATACCTGGTGATGCCTTTCGGGCTTTCTAATGCTCCTTCTGTATTTCAGTCCTTCATGCATGACATTTTCCGCAATTATCTTGATAAATTCTTGATTGTGTATTTGGATGATATTTTGATTTTTTCCAATGATTGGGAGTCTCATGTGAAGCAGGTCAGGATGGTATTCCAGATCCTTCGTGATAATGCTCTATTTGTGAAGGGGTCTAAGCGCCTATTTGGAGTTCAGAAGGTCTCTTTTTTGGGGTTTATTTTTTCTCCTTCGTCTATAGAAATGGATCCTGTTAAGGTCCAAGCCATTCATGACTGGATTCAACCCACATCTGTGAAGAGCCTTCAGAAATTTTTGGGCTTTGCTAATTTTTATCGCCGTTTCATTGCCAACTTCTCTAGTGTGGTTAAGCCCCTGACCGATTTGACGAAGAAAGGCGCTGATGTGACAAATTGGTCCTCTGAGGCTGTTGAGGCCTTTCAGGAGCTTAAGCGCCGATTTACTTCTGCCCCTGTCTTGCGTCAGCCGGATGTGTCTCTTCCTTTTCAGGTTGAGGTTGACGCTTCTGAGATTGGGGCAGGGGCCGTTTTGTCACAGAGGAATTCTGATGGTTCCTTGATGAAACCATGTGCCTTCTTTTCCCAAAAGTTTTCGCCTGCGGAACGCAATTATGATGTCGGCAATCGGGAGTTGTTGGCTATGAAGTGGGCATTTGAGGAGTGGCGACATTGGCTTGAGGGGGCCAAGCACCGTATTGTGGTCTTGACCGATCATAAGAATCTGATTTACCTCGAGTCGGCCAAGCGGCTGAACCCTAGACAGGCTCGATGGTCCCTGTTTTTCTCCCGTTTCGATTTTGTGGTTTCATATCTTCCGGGATCTAAGAATGTTAAAGCGGATGCCCTCTCTTGGAGTTTTTTGCCTGATTCTCCTGTAGTTCTTGAGCCGGTTAGCATTCTTAGGGAAGGGGTGATTCTTTCTGCCATCTCCCCTGATTTACGGCAGGTGCTTCAGGAATTTCAGGCTGATAAACCTGACCGCTGTCCTGTGGGGAAGCTATTTGTTCCTGATAGATGGACAAGTAAGGTAATTTCTGAGGTCCATTGTTCGGTGTTGGCCGGTCATCCTGGGATTTTTGGTACCAGAGATTTGGTGGCTAGGTCCTTTTGGTGGCCTTCCTTGTCGCGGGATGTGCGTTCTTTTGTGCAGTCCTGTGGGACTCGTGCCCGGGCTAAGCCTTGCTGTTCCCGCGCTAGTGGGTTGCTTTTGCCTTTGCCTGTCCCTGAGAGGCCCTGGACGCATATTTCCATGGATTTTATTTTGGATCTTCCTGTGTCCCAGAGGATGTCTGTTATCTGGGTGGTTTGTGACCGGTTCTCTAAAATGGTCCATTTGGTACCTTTGCCTAAATTGCCTTCCTCCTCTGATTTGGTTCCATTGTTTTTTCAGCATGTGGTTCGTTTGCATGGCATTCCAGAAAATATTGTGTCTGACAGAGGTTCCCAGTTTGTTTCCAAGTTTTGGCGGGCCTTTTGTGCTAGGATGGGCATTGATTTGTCTTTTTCTTCGGCGTTCCATCCTCAGACAAATGGCCAAACTGAGCGAACTAATCAAACCTTGGAAACCTATTTGAGATGCTTTGTGTCTGCTGATCAGGATGATTGGGTGGCTTTCTTGCCGTTGGCCGAGTTTGCCCTTAATAATCGGGCCAGTTCGGCTACTTTGGTTTCGCCTTTTTTTTTTTATTTTGGATTCCATCCTCGTTTTTCTTCAGGGCAGGTTGAGCCTTCTGATTGTCCTGGTGTAGATTCTGTGATGGACAGATCACAGCAGATTTGGACTCATGTGGTAGACAATTTGACGTTGTCTCAGGAAAAGGCTCAGCGTTTTGCTAACCGCCGTCGGTGTGTGGTCCTCGGCTTCGTGTGGGGGATTTAGTCTGGTTATCTTCTCGTCATGTTCCTATGAAGGTTTCTTCCCCTAAGTTCAAGCCTCGGTTTATTGGTCCTTATAAGATCTCTGAGATTATCAATCCAGTGTCTTTTCGTTTGGCCCTTCCAGCCTCTTTTGCCATCCACAATGTTTTCCACAGATCTTTGTTGCGGAGATATGTGGTGCCCGTTGTTCCCTCTGTTGATCCTCCTGCCCCGGTGTTGGTTGAGGGGGAGTTGGAATATGTGGTTGAGAAAATTTTGGATTCTCGTTTTTCGAGGCGGAGGCTTCAGTATCTTGTTAAGTGGAAGGGTTATGGCCAGGAGGATAATTCTTGGGTGGTTGCCTCCGATGTCCATGCTTCCGATTTGGTTCATGCTTTTCACTTGGCTCGTCCTGATCGGCCTGGGGGCTCTGGTGAGGGTTCGGTGACCCCTCCTCAAGGGGGGGGGGTACTGTTGTGAATTCCGCTCTTGGGCTCCCTCCGGTGGTTGTAAGTAGCACTTTTGTGAATTCTGCTCTTGGGCTCCCTCCTGTGGTTTTGAGTGGTATAGCTGCTTCTTGGATTTAGCTTTAGCAGCTGCTTCCACTGATCGTCTTTCTGGCTCGGCTATTTTAGTCTGGCCCTGGCCCTCAATCAATGCCAGTTGTCAATTGTTCCTGCTTGGAGCCACTGCTCTTTTGGATTTTTTTTGGATTGTCCAGTTCAGCAAAGATAAGTCCTTGCTTGTCCTTTTGCAGTCCATTTGTTGTGGACTTTATTGTTCAGCACATTCTATGTTTTGCTCATTTGTCCAGCTTATCAGTATGGATCTATTTAGCTAAGCTGGAAGCTCTGGGCTGCAGATTTTGCCCTCCACACCTTTAGTCAGGTGTGGAGATTTTTGCATATCTCTGAGGTGGACTTTTTCTAGTTTTTATTACTGACCTCACAGTGTTCTTTCCTTACTATGTATATAGCTAGAAGTGGCCTCCTTTGCTAAATCTTGTTTCATACTACGTATGTCATTTCCTTCTCCTCTCACAGTCAATATTTGTGGGGGGCTATCCTATCCTTTGGGGATTTTCTCTGAGGCAAGATAGCTTTCCTGTTTCTACCTTTAGGGGTAGCTAGTTCTCCGGCTGTGACGAGGTGTCCAGGGAGTGACAGGAACATCCCACGGCTACTTCTAGTGTTGTGTTAAGATCAGGAACTGCGGTCTGTATAGTTACCACCTGCTCAGAGCTAGTCGCATGTCGCTCCTAAATTACCAGTCCATAACAGGAGGCGTTGTGACACAGAGCCTACGGGGGCCCAAGAGACCTGTTTAGCCCATATGACAAGTCCAAGACTATAAAAATTCCAAGTTGGGGGATCTTGTTGGAGAGTTTCCATTGGGGCCACGAGTTTCAAGTTACACCACTGCCTCCATCACTGCAGGAATAAGTTTGAGCTTTTCCATACCTCTTGTCAGCTGTTCCTCTATGTTCTCTACAACATTGATGTTTGCTTGGATGATTGCTACATATCGATATCATCAAATCGTTATCTTGAGGCCTTATGGGCGCCAATGCCTCTACTTATCATGTGCCATTAATTAGGGTATCTCGTTTTGGGACACCTTAAAAAAGTTGTCCAACCAAAAGAAGTAATCACCTATCAATAGGATAAGTAATAACTCGCTGATCTGACTGCTGGTACTTGCACCGATGGGTAGATCAGGGAGTTTTTATCCCCGCTACAATATGGCGCAATAGGTTGGATCGCCGCTCCATTCATTCTATGCAGGACTGCTGGAAAAAGCTAAGTGCAGACCTCAGAAGCCCCATAGGGAATGAATGGATCGCAGCTTGCACATAAGCACTGACACTCCATTGTAACAGGGATAAAAATGCCCCATACTGCCGATAGCTGCAGGATAAGTGATAATGTGCTTCACTGGACAACCTCTTTAATTATCAAAACTTTGGCTTTTCAGTCTGGTGTAACGATGTCATATTGAGATGTTTTGATGATGCAGTTTGATTGAACCTTTGATTGAAAAATAAAAACAAGCATACTGTGAAGTTGATGTTTCTGCCAACGGTTGGCAAGTACCTTATAAAGTGGCATGTTTGTACGCTGTGTGACCATCATGGCTGCATGGGTATTGTAGATATTAGCTTGTAGTTGTAGCCTTGGGTATATGCAGGATTTTATAGAGTTCAGAGGCCATGAACCTGGACACCCTTGTAAAATACAAACATGATACCATTGTACTATGAGGCTGTAACCCAAGGTTTTCCAACAGAACATTGCCCAGGCCATTACACTGCCTCTGCCCGTTTGGTTTTTCATATAGTGCACCCTGACATTATCTCTTCCCTAGGTAAGCAGTGCCGCGCCCATGGCCATTATTTAAAAGACAACAAAAAAAAGCATGCATCCAACCATGTTAGATTCTTTGTGGGTTACCCAACATGACGCATTGCTCCATGGTCAATTTCTGATGTTCACATGTCCATTGAGGGCACTTTAAGTGATAGGCAGGCGGCATTCAGACTGGTTTTCGCAAGATATACAGCATATTGTGATACACAGATTCCACAACAAACAGTTCATCATGGTCAGCTCTATCTTTTTGAGTTACTTGTTTTAAAGCAGATTTTCTGTAAAATCAGGCCTAACCAGCTAGTCTTCACTAGGATAGCCACACAAAAATGACACTTGAGCGTCTGTAATCCTGGCACCAGTTCTCTGGTTGTCCACTTTTGTTTGGTAATAACCATTGCATACCAGGAATTTCCCACAAGGACTTCCAATGTGCTGACCCAGACTTAAGACCTCATACCTCCACAACATTTGGTCCACCAAATGATTCCTGCCAGTCCGCTTGGAGAACCTGTAGAAAGTCAGGTTTGCTTCATTTTGCATTTAATTGCATTTGCATCTTTCAGAAACAAAAACATTTGAAGACATGAGCGCTGGCACGGAGGAGTCCTCATCAGCTTCCTTCCCTAACGTGCACCGGCAAGATGACGACATCATGGTGCTGACCTCACTGTACTTTGTTGTAAGTGCTGCACCGAAGAGGCAGCAAAGAGTGCGGTTAAGGAAAGAGCTATATGAATACTGATGTTAATATAAGGATACAGTATGGTGGATGCAATGTGTAGAGGGGGCACAGTGTGAGAGGCAGTGCAGCATAGAGAGGGACAGCATGGTGGAATGGGAGCTTTGGGAGGATAGTATGGAGAGGTGGGAGCCTAGGTGGGGGCAGTATGGAAATGTGGCAGTATGGGGTGAACATTGAAGATGGAAACAACGAGTTTTTGGAGCTAAATAAAGATTGATGAAATACACTGGCGCTATAACTAGAAATATGGACCACACAAGTGCTGCCGGTATATCAGACAGATACTGCACCCAATCCGTCAATAAAACAAGAATCAATTAGATAATAAGAAATACCGAGCTACAAGTGCCTAGGACTACAACAAATCCGCGGTCCTAGAGAGTCATAAAAAACCTTCCCATACACAAAGGTTACAAACATCACCTACTGCACAATGTTAGTCAGCATGCCAGCTTATTAATTGCCATATAAAAAGTGATGAAAGGGAAACGTTAAAATCCTTATATTCCCCCACTTATATTGCAACTTGCTATGTCATATAGTAATATTAAAACAGTTGACAGTGCCTGTTGGTAATATGTTTGCTTACATACCTAATGTATGGAGATGTGTGTGAAATGCTGAGCGGCTAGTCTTCTTCCAGGGGACCGAGGTGTGGGACCCACACATGGCGGTACTCGCTGCGACTGAAAACAACCCCCGTCCACTACTGAGGGTAAGCGCGCGTCTGCCGGCGTCGGTAGCAGCCGGTACTGCAGATGAGGACTAGCACTACTGCGTGCAGCGCCAGAGACGTCCCGGCCGGTGGCGTCCCTGGATGCACGAGGAAAATAGCCGACACTGACAAGCAGTGTGTGACGTCACTGGCCTATGGAGCCTCAGCAGGGCCAATTCTAACCAACACGTTTCAAAGTGTAACGCACTCCTTCATCAGGGTTACCGCCCATCATTTAGTGCTCCATATATAGAAACTCTGCATGTACACCGCTGTGCACTCCACCCTCCGTTCAATTACACCCTCATATCTGCTTATAGCTGCCAACCCAGGAACGAATCTATGTATTATCCCTCTATACAAAAGGAAAGATTCGCAATCCCCCTAAGTATATCCCACATTAGGAAATGTTTGTTTGGATATACATGTGTTAGCTGTTTCGGATTTGTTTCTGCCATAATAGCACCCTGGGGATTGTAGAGCCATCCCATATTGCGCTCAACCTATTACTGTCTACGGATATATAATTTAATTTAAAGCAACCTACCATAAAAGTTAAAACTATTACTTTTATTAAAGACCATAAATATGTAAAAAATTATTTTAAAAATAAATTAAAATGTTAAATACATACATTAAAATATGACTAAAATACTATCCACTAATGATTAATATGGCTCTTTTTATGCCAACCTAATGATAATCTCAAACATGTGCCTATCCGGAATATTACATTTGGCTCTTTCAGCACCTATCTAGAATTACAATAATTCAGTGGGATTATCATCATAGGTTATTGGTTAGTACCGTAAACACTCCCAGTTATTTATATAAATGGTCATATTAAATCACACTAAACTCACTCTCCTTAGTAGGTGATGAAATTTGAAAAGCATATAGTTCCAATTCACAGTTGAGGCCTTTGGGTTTTAGACTGTCCAAAGTAAAAATCCATTGGGATTCCATTCTGGACATCTGTTTTAGGAAATCACCCCCTTGTTTGTTCGGACGTACGACTTGAATCCCATAAATAATTGTTCCTTTTAGGGATTTCCCATGTTTTTGGAGCCGAAACTGTTGTGAATTCTGCTTTTGGGTTCCCTCCGGTGGTAGTAGGTGGTAATGCAGTTGTCCCTGGGTTGCAGTCCTGGTCAGGTGTGTCTGCTGATTGCAGTTCTGACTGGGGTATTTAGGTGTGCAGGATTCATTAGTCCTTGCCAGTTGTCAATTGTTGTTGGGAGGTGTTGGACCTCTGCTTGGTTCCTCCTGCCTTTCTGCCAAATCAGCAAAGATTAGTGTCTGTTTTTTTTTTCTGTGGCACACATGCTGTGTGCTTCATAATTCAGTGCTATTCTTTTGTGTTTTCTTGTCCAGCTTAGATTGTGTCAGTATTTTCTCAGTGTTGTTGGATTCTCTGGGGTTGCAGATATTCATTCCACGTCTTTAGATTGTGGAATTTTTTGTATTATCTGCGGTGGATATTTTTGGAAGGGTTTTATTACTGACCGCCTAGTATTCTGTCCTATCCTTTCCTATTTAGCTAGAGTGGCCTCTTTTGCTAAATCCTGTTTTCTACCTGCGTGTGTCTTTTCTTCTCCTACTCACAGTCATTATTCATGGGGGGCTGCCTATCCTTTGGGGTTCTGCTCTGAGGCAAGGTAGTATTCCTATTTCCATCTATAGGGGTATTTAGTCCTCCGGCTGTGTCGAGGTGTCTAGGGTTTGTTAGGCACACCCCACGGCTACTTTTAGTTGCGGTGTTAGTTCAGGATTTGCGGTCAGTACAGGTTCCACCGACTCCAGAGAAAGTTTCATGCGCTCCAAGGTCACCGGATCATAACAGTACAACTGGCCAATAATGAGTTAAATGCATCTCAGAAGAAGGGAAGAAAGGTGTTGAGCCATTTTTTTTTCTGTAGTCTGCTTTGTCTTTTCTTCCCTCTTTATCTATGGGTGGCTGAGGAGTCTTGTGCCAGCATGGATGTTCAGGAATTAGCTTCTCGTGTAGACCGGCTTGCTGCTAGGGTACAGGGTATTTCTGATTATATTGTTCAGACCCTTGTTTTAGAGCCGAAGATTCCTACTCCTGATTTGTTTTTTGGTGACAGGTCCAATTTTTTGAGTTTTAAAAACAATTGTAAACTGTCTTTTGCTCTGAGACCGTGATCCTCCGGTGATTCCATTCAGCAGGTTAAAATTGTCATCTCCCTGCTGCGTGGCGATCCACAGGATTGGGCATTTTTCCTGGAATCTGGGAATCCGGCCTTGCTTAATGTAGACTCCTTTTTTAAGGCTTTAGGATTATTATATGATGAACCGAATTCTGTGGATCAAGCGGAGAAGACCTTGTTGGCCCTGTCTCAGGGTCAAGAGTGTTGTGAATTCCATTCTCGGACTCCCTCCTGTGGTCATGAATGGTACTTTGGTTAGTTCTGCTCTTGGACTCCCTCTGGTGGCTTTGAGCGGAACTGCTGGTCACTGAGGTTGGCTTTGTCAGCTGCTCTCGTTTATTGCTTGCTGGCTTCCTTATTTAACTCCACTCAGATCGTTACTTGATGCCAGCTGTCAATGTTTCAGTATTGGTTCAGATCTCTCTTGGACTTCTCTGAGGACCTGTCTACTCCAGCAGAAGCTAAGTCTTTGCTAGTTCATTTGTTGTTACTGCTTCCTGAATATATTTCTTAGTACTGCTAATTTCTAGTCCAACTTGCTATCATGATATTCCCTTGCTAGCTGGAAGCTCTGGGGTGCAGAGTGGCACCTCCACACCGTGAGTCGGTGTGGGGAGTCTTTTTGCTTACTCTGCGTGGTTTTTTGTAGTCTTTTGTGCTGACCGCATAGTTCCCTTTTCTATCCTCTGACTATTTTAGTGAAGTCTGGCCTCCTTTGCTTAAACCTGTTTCATTCCTGTGTTTGTGACTTTCCTCTTAACTCACAGTCAATATATGTGGGGGGCTGCCTTTACCTTTGGGGAATTTCTCTGAGGCAAGGTTAGGCTTCTATTTCTATCTTTAGGGGTAGTTAGCTCTTAGGCTGTGAAGAGGCATCTAGGGAGAGTTAGGTACGCTCCACGGCTATTTCTAGTTTGTGTGATAGGAGTAGGGTTTGCGGTCAGCAGAGTTCCCACTTTCCCAGAGCTTGTTCCGATTACTAGTTTACTCATCAGGTCATTCCGGGTGCTCCTAACCACCAGGTCCATAACACAAGAGGCGGCAGAATTGTATTGTCAGAAATTTAGAAAATAGTCTGTGTTGACTAAATGGAATGATGATGCTTTGGCGGCAATTTTCAGAAAGGGTCTTTCTGAATCCGTTAAAGATGTTATGGTGGGGTTTCCCACGCCTTCCGGTCTGAGTGATTCCATGTCTCTGGCCATTCAGATTGATCGGCGCTTGCGGGAGCGTCGAACTGTGCGCGCTGTGGCGTCGTCCTTAGAGCAAAGTCCTGAGCCAATGCAGTGTGATAGGATTTTGTCTAGAACGGAACAACAAGGATTCAGACGTCAGAATAGGTTGTGTTATTATTGTGGCGACGCTTCTCATGTCATTTCAGTCTGCCCTAAGCGGACAAAAAGGATCGCTAGTTCATTTACCATCAGTACAGTACAACCTAAATTTCTGTTATCGGTGTCCTTGATCTGCTCATTGTCATCATTTTCTGTCATGGCGTTTGTGGATTCAGGCGCCGCCTTGAACTTAATGGATTTTGAGTTTGCCAGGCGTTGTGGTTTTCCCTTGCAGCCTTTGCAGAACCCTATGCCTTTAAGGGGGATTGATGCTACACCTTTGGCTAAAAATAAGCCCCAGTTTTGGACACAGGTGACCATGCACATGGCGCCAGCCCATCAGGAAGATTGTCGATTTCTGGTGTTGCATAATTTGCATGATGTTATCATGCTGAGTTTTCCGTGGTTGCAGGTACATAATTGTTATGGACCTGGTGGTTAGGAGCACCCGGAATGACCTGATGAGTAAACTCAAAATCGGAACTAGCTCTGGAAAGTGGGAACTCTGCTGACCGCAAACCCTACTCCTATCACACACACTAGAAATAGCCGTGGAGCGTATCTAACTCTCCCTAGACGCCTCTTCACAGCCTAAGAGCTAACTACCCCTAAAGATAGAAATAGAAGCCTAACCTTGCCTCAGAGAAATTCCCCAAAGGTAAAGGCAGCCCCCCACATATATTGACTGTGAGTTAAGAGGAAAGTCACAAACACAGGAATGAAACAGGTTTTAGCAAAGGAGGCCAGACTTCACTAAATAGTCAGAGGATAGAAAAGGGAACTATGCGGTCAGCACAAAAGACTACAAAAAACCACGCAGAGTAAGCAAAAAGACTCCCCACACCGACTCACGGTGTGGAGGTGCCACTCTGCACCCCCAGAGCTTCCAGCTAGCAAGGGAATATCATGATAGCAAGCTGGACTAGAAATTAGCAGTACTAAGAAATATATTCAGGAAGCAGTAACAACAAATGAACTAGCAAAGACTTAGCTTCTGCTGGAGTAGACAGGTCCTCAGAGAAGTCCAAGAGAGATCTGAACCAATACTGAAACATTGACAGCTGGCATGAAGTAACGATCTGAGTGGAATTAAATAGGGAAGCCAGGATAGCAATAAACGAGAGCAGCTGACAAAGCCAACCTCAGTGACCAGCAGTTCCGCTCAAAGCCACCAGAGGGAGTCCAAGAGCAGAACTAACCAAAGTACCATTCATGACCACAGGAGGGAGTCCGAGAACGGAATTCACAACAGTACCCCCCCTTGAGGAGGGGTCACCGAACCCTCACCAGGGCCCCCAGGCCGATCAGGACGAGCCAAATGAAAGGCACGAACTAAATCGGCAGCGTGGACATCGGAAGCAACAACCCAGGAATTATCCTCCTGACCATAGCCCTTCCACTTAACCAGGTACTGAAGCTTCCGTCTCGAAATACGAGAATCCAAAATTTTTTCCACCATATACTCCAACTCCCCCTCAACCAACACCGGAGCAGGAGGATCAACGGAGGGAACCATAGGCGCCACGTACCTCCGCAACAACGACCTATGGAACACATTATGGATGGCAAAAGAAGCTGGAAGGACCAAACGAAATGACACAGGGTTGAGAATTTCAGAAATCTTATAAGGACCAATGAAACGAGGCTTAAACTTAGGAGAAGAAACCTTCATAGGAACATAACGAGAAGACAACCAAACCAAATCCCCAACACGAAGTCGGGGACCAACACAACGACGGTGGTTAGCGAAACGTTGAGCCTTCTCCTGGGACAACGTCAGATTGTCCACCACATGAGTCCAAATTTGCTGCAACCTGTCCACCACAGAATCCACACCAGGACAGTCAGAAGGCTCAACCTGCCCCGAAGAAAAACGAGGATGAAAACCAGAATTGCAAAAAAAAGGCGAAACCAAAGTAGCCGAACTAGCCCGATTATTAAGGGCGAACTCAGCCAATGGCAAGAAGGTCACCCAATCATCTTGATCAGCAGAAACAAAGCATCTCAGATAGGTTTCCAAAGTCTGGTTGCTTCGTTCGGTTTGGCCATTTGTTTGAGGATGGAAAGCCGAAGAAAAAGACAAATCAATGCCCATCTTAGCACAAAAGGACCGCCAAAACCTAGAGACAAACTGGGAACCTCTGTCCGACACAATGTTCTCCGGAATGCCATGCAAACGAACCACATGTTGAAAAAATAATGGCACCAAATCAGAGGAGGAAGGTAATTTAGGCAAGGGTACCAAATGGACCATCTTAGAAAAGCGATCACAAACCACCCAGATGACAGACATCCTTTGAGAGACAGGAAGATCTGA
Source organism: Ranitomeya variabilis (assembly GCF_051348905.1). Classification (NCBI taxonomy): domain Eukaryota; kingdom Metazoa; phylum Chordata; class Amphibia; order Anura; family Dendrobatidae; genus Ranitomeya; species Ranitomeya variabilis. Next base: position 108,200,410 of record NC_135232.1, read on the forward strand.
AATAAAATCCATGGAAACATGCGTCCAAGGCCTTTTCGGCACTGGCAAGGGCAAAAGCAACCCACTGGCACGAGAACAGCAGGGCTTAGCCCGAGCACAAGTCCCACAGGACTGCACAAAAGAACGCACATCCCGTGACAAGGAAGGCCACCAAAAGGACCTAGCCACCAAATCTCTGGTCCCAAAAATCCCAGGATGACCAGCCAACACTGAGCAATGAACCTCAGAAATAACTCTGCTAGTCCATCTATCAGGGACAAACAGTTTCTTCGCTGGACAACGGTCAGGTCTATCAGCCTGAAACTCCTGCAGCACCCGCCGCAAATCAGGGGAGATGGCAGACAGAATTACCCCCTCTTTGAGAATACCAGCCGGCTCAGGGACTCCCGGAGAATCAGGCACAAAACTCCTAGAAAGGGCATCCGCCTTCACATTCTTAGAACCTGGAAGGTATGAGACCACAAAATCGAAACGGGAGAAAAACAGCGACCATCGAGCCTGTCTAGGATTCAACCGCTTGGCAGACTCGAGATAAGTCAGATTTTTGTGATCCGTCAAGACCACCACGCGGTGCTTGGCTCCCTCAAGCCAATGTCGCCACTCCTCGAATGCCCACTTCATAGCTAGCAGCTCCCGATTGCCAACATCATAATTACGCTCAGCAGGCGAAAACTTTCTAGAAAAGAAGGCACATGGCTTCATCACAGAGCCATCAGAACTTCTTTGAGACAAAACAGCCCCTGCTCCAATCTCAGAAGCATCAACCTCGACCTGAAAAGGGAGCGAAATATCTGGCTGACGCAACACAGGGGCCGAAGAAAAACAACGTTTCAGCTCCCGAAAAGCCTCAACGGCCGCAAAGGACCAATTCACCACATCAGCACCTTTCTTTGTCAAATCAGTCAAAGGTTTAACCACACTAGAAAAATTAGCGATGAAGCGATGGTAAAAATTAGCAGAGCCCAGGAATTTCTGGAGGCTCTTCACAGATGTAGGTTGAGTCCAATCATAAAAGGCCTGAACTTTAACAGGGTCCATCTCGATAGTAGAAGGGGAAAAAATGAAGCCCAAAAAGGAAACCTTCTGAACTCCGAAGAGACATTTAGACCCCTTCACAAACAAGGAATTAGCACGAAGGACCTGGAATACCATTCTGACCTGTTTCACATGAGACTCCCAATCATCCAAAAAGACCAAAATATCATCCAAATATACAATCATGAATCTATCCAGATACTTTCGGAAGATGTCATGCATAAAGGACTGAAACACAGATGGAGCATTTGAAAGCCCGAATGGCATTACCAGGTACTCAAAATGGCCCTCGGGCGTATTAAATGCTGTTTTCCATTCATCGCCCTGTTTAATACGCACAAGGTTATACGCCCCTCGAAGATCTATCTTGGTGAACCAACTAGCCCCCTTAATCCGAGCAAACAAATCAGACAGCAGAGGCAAAGGGTACTGAAATTTGACCGTGATTTTATTGAGAAGGCGGTAATCTATACAGGGTCTCAGAGAACCATCCTTCTTGGCCACAAAAAAGAACCCTGCTCCCAATGGTGATGAAGACGGGCGAATATGCCCTTTCTCCAAGGACTCCTTTATATAACTCCGCAATGCGGCGTGCTCTGGCACAGATAAATTGAAAAGTCGGCCCTTAGGAAACTTACTACCAGGAATCAAATTTATAGCACAATCATAATCCTTATGAGGGGGTAGGACACTGGATTTGGGCTAATCAAATACATCCTGGTAATCCGACAGAAACTCAGGGACTTCAGAAGGAGTGGAAGCAGAAATTGACACCAATGGAACATCGCCATGTACCCCTTGACAACCCCAACTAGACACAGACATTGATTTCCAATCCAATACTGGATTATGAACCTGTAGCCATGGCAAACCCAACACGACCACATCATGCAAATTATGCAACACCAAAAAGCGAATATCTTCCTGATGTGCAGGAGCCATGCACATGGTCAACTGAGTCCAGTACTGAGGTTTATTCTTGGCCAACGGCGTGGCATCAATTCCCCTTAATGGAATAGGATACTGCAAAGGCTCCAAGAAAAAACCATAGCGCCTGGCAAACTCCAAGTCCATCAAATTCAGGGCAGCGCCTGAATCCACAAATGCCATAACCGAGTAGGATGACAAAGAGCAAATCAGAGTAACAGACAAAAGAAATTTAGGCTGTACAGTACCAATGGTGACAGACCTAGCGAACCGCTTAGTGCGCTTAGGACAATCAGAGATAGCATGAGTGGGGTCACCACAGTAAAAACACAGCCTATTCTGATGTCTGTGTTCTTGCCGTTCAGTTCTGTTCTGGTCAAAGTTCTATCACATTGCATAAGCTCAGGCCTCTGCTCAGAGGACACCGCCAAATGGTGCACAATTTTGCGCTCACGCAAACGCCGATCAATTTGGATGGCCAAGGACATTGATTCATTCAGACCAGCAGGCGTGGGGAATCCCACCATAACATCCTTAAGGGCTTCAGAAAGACCCTTTCTAAAAATTGCTGCCAGGGCACACTCATTCCATTGAGTAAGCACAGACCATTTTCTAAACTTCTGACAATATATCTCCGCTTCATCCTGACCCTGACACAAAGCTAGCAAGATTTTCTCTGCCTGATGCACTGAATTCGGTTCGTCATAAAGCAATCCAAGCGCCAGAAAAAACGCATCTACATTAAGCAATGCAGGATCTCCTGGCGCAAGGGAGAATGCCCAGTCTTGAGGGTCACCACGCAACAAAGAAATAATAATTTTTACTTGCTGAATGGGGTCACCAGAGGAGCGGGGTTTCAAAGCAAGAAACAGTTTACAATTATTTTTGAAATTCAGAAACTTAGATCTATCCCCAGAAAACAAATCAGGAATTGGAATTGTAGGCTCTAACATCGGATTCTGAACTACATAATCTTGAATGCTTTGTACCCTTGCAGTGAGATGATCCACACAAGAGGACAGACCTTGAATATCCATATCTACAACTGAGTCCTGAACCACCCAGAGGTTAAGGGGAAAAAAGAGACAAAACACACTGCAAAGAAAAAAAACATGGGTTCAGAACTTCTCTTATACCTCTTTTGAGATGCATTAACACTTTATGGCCAGCTGTACTGTTATGGACCTGGTGGTTAGGAGCACCCGGAATGACCTGATGAGTAAACTCAAAATCGGAACTAGCTCTGGGAAGTGGGAACTCTGCTGACCGCAAACCCTACTCCTATCACACACACTAGAAATAGCCGTGGAGCATACCTAACTCTCTCTAGACGCCTCTTCACAGCCTAAGAGCTAACTACCCCTAAAGATAGAAATAGAAGCCTAACCTTGCCTCAGAGAAATTCCCCAAAGGTAAAGGCAGCCCCCCACATATATTGACTGTGAGTTAAGAGGAAAGTCACAAACACAGGAATGAAACAGGTTTTAGCAAAGGAGGCCAGACTTCACTAAATAGTCAGAGGATAGAAAAGGGAACTATGCGGTCAGCACAAAAGACTACAAAAAACCACGCAGAGTAAGCAAAAAGACTCCCCACACCGACTCACGGTGTGGAGGTGCCACTCTGCACCCCCAGAGCTTCCAGCTAGCAAGGGAATATCATGATAGCAAGCTGGACTAGAAATTAGCAGTACTAAGAAATAAATTCAGGAAGCAATAACAACAAATGAACTAGCAAAGACTTAGCTTCTGCTGGAGTAGACAGGTCCTCAGAGAAGTCCAAGAGAGATCTGAACCAATACTGAAACATTGACAGCTGGCATGAAGTAACGATCTGAGTGGAGTTAAATATGGAAGCCAGGATAGCAATAAACGAGAACAGCTGACAAAGCCAACCTCAGTGACCAGCAGTTCCGCTCAAAGCCACCAGAGGGAGTCCAAGAGCAGAACTAACCAAAGTACCATTCATGACCACAGGAGGGAGTCCGAGAACGGAATTCACAACACATAATCCTGTGTTGGATTGGAAGTCTATGTCTGTGACTAGTTGGGGTTATCAGGGGGTTCATAATGATGTTCCTTTGATGTCAATCTCTTCTTCCTCTTCTGAAATTCCAGAGTTTTTGTCTGATTTTCAGGATGTATTCGATGAGCCCAAGTCCAGTTCCCTTCCACCGCACAGGGACTGTGATTGTGCGATTGACTTGATTCCAGGCAGTAAGTTTCCTAAGGGCCGACTTTTCAACCTGTCTGTGCCTGAACATACCGCCATGCGGAGTTATGTTAAAGAGTCTTTGGAGAAAGGGCATATTCGGCCATCTTCTTCACCATTGGGAGCAGGTTTTTTTTTTGTTGCTAAGAAGGATGGCTCCTTGAGACCTTGTATTGATTATCGCCTCTTGAATAAGATCACGGTCAAGTTTCAATACCCTTTACCTTTGCTTTCCGATTTGTTTGCTAGGATTAAGGGGGCTAGTTGGTTTACGAAGATTGACCTTCGGGGGGCATATAATCTTGTTCGTATTAAGCAGGGTGATGAATGGAAAACTGCGTTTAATACGCCCGAAGGCCATTTTGAATACCTTGTGATGCCATTCGGGCTCACTAATGCTCCATCTGTTTTTCAATCCTTCATGCATGATATCTTCCGGACTTATATTGATAAATTCTTGATTGTATATTTGGACGATATTTTGATTTTTTCCGATGATTGGGAGTCTCATGTGGAACAGGTCAGGATGGTATTTCAGATCCTTCGTGACAATGCTTTGTTTGTGAAGGGGTCTAAGTGTCTCTTTGGGGTGCAGAAGGTTTCTTTTTTGGGCTTTATTTTTTCTCCCTCATCTATGGAGATGGATCCGGTTAAGGTTCAGGCCATTCATGATTCAACCCACATCCGTGAAGAGCCTTCAGAAATTTTTGGGTTTTGCAAATTTTTATCGCCGTTTCATTGCTAACTTCTCCAGCGTGGTTAAACTCTTGACCGATTTGACGAAGAAAGGCGCTGATGTGGCGAATTGGTCCTCTGCGACTGTCTCTGCCTTTCAGGAGCTTAAACACCGATTTACTTCTGCTCCGGTGTTGCGCCAACCGTATGTTTCTCTTCCGTTTCAGGTTGAGATTGACCTGAGATTGGGGCAGGGGCCGTTTTGTCTCAGAGGGATTGTTGGTTCCTTGATGAAACCGTGTGCCTTCTTCTCCCGCAGGTTTTCGCCTGCTGAACGCAATTATGATGTCGGCAATCGGGAGTTGTTGGCTATGAAGTGGGCGTTTGAGGAGTGGCGACATTGGCTTGAGGGAGCTAAGCACCGTATTGTGGTCCTGACCGATCATAAGAATCTGATTTACCTCGAGTCTGCTAAACGGCTGAGTCCTAGACAGGCTCGATGGTCCTTGTTTTTTTCCCGTTTTGATTTCGTGGTTTCGTATCTTCCGGGTTCTAAGAATATTAAGGCTGATGCCCTTTCTAGGAGTTTTTTGCCTGATTCTCCTGAGGTCCTTGAACCGGTCGGCATTCTGAAAGAAGGGGTGGTCCTTTCTGCCATTTCCCGATTTATGGCGGGTTCTTCAGGAATTTCAGGCTGATAGACCTGACCGCTGTCCTGTGGGGAAATTGTTTGTTCCTGACAGATGGACTAGTAGAGTGATTTCTGAGGTTCACTGTTCTGTGTTGGCTGGTCATCCTGGTATTTTTGGTACCAGAGATTTGGTTGGTAGGTCCTTTTGGTGGCCTTCTTTGTCACGTGATGTGCTTTCTTTTGTGCAGTCCTGTGGGACTTGTGCGCGGGCCAAGCCTTGTTGTTCCTGAGCTAGTGGGTTACTTTTGCCATTGCCGGTCCCTGAGAGGCCCTGGACGCATATTTCTATGGATTTTATTTCTGATCTTCCGGTTTCCCAGAGGATGTCGGTTATCTGGGTTGTTTGTGACCGGTTTTCTAAGATGGTTCATTTGGTGCCTTTGCCTAAATTGCCTTCCTCTTCAGAGTTGGTTCCGTTGTTTTTTTCAGCATGTGGTTCGTTTGCATGGTATTCCGGAGAATATTGTGTCCGACAGAGGTTCCCAGTTTGTTTCTAGGTTTTGGCGGGCCTTTTGTGCTAGGCTGGGCATTGATTTGTCTTTTTCTTCTGTATTTCATCCTCAGACAAATGGCCAGACCGAGCGAACTAATCAGACTTTGGAGACTTATTTGAGATGCTTTGTGTCTGCTGATCAGGATGATTGGGTGGCCTTTTTGCCATTGGCCGAGTTTGCCCTTAATAATCGGGCTAGTTTGGCTACTTGGTTTCGCCTTTTTTTTTTAATTTTGGTTTTCATCCTCGTTTTTATTCTGGGCAGGTTGAGCCTTCTGACTGTCCTGGTGTGGATTCTGTGGTTGACAGGTTGCAGCAGATTTGGGCTCATGTGGTGGACGATTTGGTGTTGTCTCAGGAGGCTCAACGTTTTGCTAACCGTCGTCGGTGTGTTGGTTCCCGGATTCGGGTTGGGGATCTGGTTTGGTTGTCTTCCCGTCATGTTCCTATGAAGGTTTCTTCCCCTAAGTTTAAGCCTCGGTTTATTGGTCCTTATAGGATTTCTGGGATTATTAATCCGGTGTCTTTTCGATTGGCGCTTCCGGCCTCTTTTGCTATCCATAATGTCTTCCATAGATCGTTATTGCGGAAATATGTGGTGCCCGTTGTTCCCTCTGTTGATCCTCCGGCCCCTGTGTTGGTTGATGGGGAGTTGGAGTATGTGGTTGAGAAGATTTTGGATTCTCGTTTTTCGAGGCGGAGGCTTCAGTACCTTGTCAAATGGAAGGGTTATGGCCAGGAGGATAATTCTTGGGTTTTTGCTTCTGATGTCCATGCTGCTGATTTGGTCCGTGCCTTTCATCTGGCTCGTCCTGATCGGCCTGGGGGCGCTGGTGAGGGTTCGGTGACCCCTCCTCAAGGGGGGGTACTGTTGTGAATTCTGCTTTTGGGTTCCCTCCGGTGGTAGTAGGTGGTAATGCAGTTGTCCCTGGGTTGCAGTCCTGGTCAGGTGTCTGCTGATTGCAGTTCTGACTGGGGTATTTAGGTGTGCAGGATTCATTAGTCCTTGCCAGTTGTCAATTGTTGTTGGGAGGTGTTGGACCTCTGCTTGGTTCCTCCTGCCTTTCTGCCAAATCAGCAAAGATAAGTGTCTGGTTTTTTTTCTGTGGCACACATGCTGTGTGCTTCATAATTCAGTGCTATTCTTTTGTGTTTTCTTGTCCAGCTTAGATCGTGTCAGTATTTTCTCAGTGTTGTTGGATTCTCTGGGGTTGCAGATATTCATTCCACGTCTTTAGTTAGATTGTGGAATTTTTTGTATTATCTGCGGTGGATATTTTTGGAAGGGTTTTATTACTGACCGCCTAGTATTCTGCCCTATCCTTTCCTATTTAGCTAGAGTGGCCTCTTTTGCTAAATCCTGTTTTCTACCTGCGTGTGTCTTTTCTTCTCCTACTCACAGTCATTATTCGTGGGGGGCTGCCTATCCTTTGGGGTTCTGCTCTGAGGCAAGGTAGTATTCCTATTTCCATCTATAGGGGTATTTAGTCCTCCGGCTGTGTCGAGGTGTCTAGGGTTTGTTAGGCACACCCCACGGCTACTTCTAGTTGCGGTGTTAGTTCAGGATTTGCGGTCAGTACAGGTTCCACCGACTCCAGAGAAAGTTTCATGCGGCTCCAAGGTCACCGGATCATAACACGAAACTCTCCAAATCTTCCTCAAAAACTCTAAACTCATCAAAACTTGGGGCCAGAATCATCATTTGTAATTTACAAAAGTCACTTTTATTTTTTTTTTGTTTTGTGGTATTTGCCACATTTTTTTGCCACAAATTCTTCTAAATGGTCCACACATGCATGAATTTGGTGCAAATAATATATTCTCAATATGTGTATTAAATAATATTTTTGACACATTTTAGCATCAAAAGTCACAAATCCTTTTGCGCTCGGCAGAGTGAGTGCTCCTGTGTAGGGGAGAGTTGGGCGATATAATTGCTGGTCAAACCACAGTTCTCCCAACAGCTATCTAATGTGTACGGGGAACCTTCCACTTGGCCATTTTCTGCTTTCAACATATGAATTTCAAGAACTGTTTATTTGTAATTTGTATAATAACATTTTATCAAGGGACAGGACACAATTCCTGAATATTACATGGATCAGTACAGCAGCCTCATTTAATATAAGTGACTAATAATTGGGAACTCATGATGTTATTCTTTCTTTGATCAGTAAAATAGAGGAGTGAACGCTCTACGGTTTCCAAATATATTATTTGTCACAATGCAGAATGTTGATAGTCCCCCTGCTGACACGCCATTTCCCCGATAATGAAAGTCACGTCTCGCTAGTTCATCGTCTTACAATATATTACATTTTACTTATTTTTTTCTTTTCCCAACACTGAGAACAAAGAAACAGACATCAATATGTACGGAGCAATCAGCGACTGTTTCTTATTATGGAGTAACAGATTCCAGAAACAGGGTAATTGCAACTGATTTGTGTCTTCAAAATATCTGTTTGCTGTCAGTTAAAGGGATTCTCCAGGAATAGAAAAATCAAATAACTATAGGAAATGTCATTATGTATTCCTAAATGCATTTAATTAGAAAATCACAATGGTTTTGTCTACGGAGGTGATCACTATAAAAATAAAATGGACACTGTTCATAAACGTTGAAAGAAACCTGTCCTTGAATGTTAGTACATGAGCATGAGACCTGGCGATAATCTATACCGTGTGTATACAGCTAATAGCAGCAGAACATGTGGCAGATATGGGGCCCATGGGTCAGGGGGACCGGTGCCAACACTACCCTCTTAACTGTATCTGCTTCATGGATATACGTACAGTTGAATGTAATGATGGGGCAGGGAGCTGTCAGCTCCTTGGTTCTACCTGTGCGTCTGAGCTCTGCTGTCAGTTTATCGTGCCCACAGTGTGGAGCTTCAGAACATGCTGCAGAGCAAAGCAGCAGGGTAAGGCAAGTAGTCTTCTTTTATACTGTGGAGGGCCATTTGTATAGTGGCCATCATACGGCTTGGAGGACATTATACTAATTGGGACCATTACACTGCTTGGAGATGTGTGTGTGAGGGGAGGGGGGGTACAATATAATGTTTGGAGGGCAGTGCGGACCCTCAATCAGTATGATGGACCCTATATCCCACCCCCTCAGTATTATGCTCCCACAGTCCCTTACTCAATTTTATGGTCCCCTACAACTCCCCACTCGGTATGATGGCCCCTACAGCCCACCCCCCACTCAGGATCAAGGCCTCCATAGCCCACACTCACTACTTACCTACCCTCATTTTATCTGACGCAGCAGGTGTAATGTAATGACGTTATAATGCCTGCAATGTGCGGAGTCCGTTGGCATCCTGATCCACTGCAATGGTATCCGCATCCTGATGCACATGCCGCTGAAATTGGGATGACGGGTGAGAGGCTATGTACTATGCAGCATCAGGTCCCCAAATCATGGGCCCCATAGCAGCCTCATAGTCCACCACTATAGGTGGTACACCCCTACTCAGCACCCCTAGTATGTCCAGCATTAGGTAGGGTAGACAGCAGCGTGAGCAGCCTCTTCTTGACTCAGCACCCCTGGTATCTCTAGTATTAAATTGTATACCTAGTGTGGATAGCAGTGTGAGCAGCCTCTTCTTACCTCAGCGCCACTTATATTTCCTTTATGTGAGCAGCCTCTTCTTACCTCAGTACCCCCAGTATCTCCATTATTAGATCACATAGATATGGTGGACAGCAGTGTGAGCAGCCTCTTCTTACCTCAGCGCCACTTGTATTTCCTGTATGTGAGCAGCCTCTTCTTACCTCAGTACCCCTGGTATCTCTAGTATTAATTCATATAGCTAGGGTGGGTAGCAGAGTGAACAGCCTTTTATCTCAGCTCCCCTTGTATTTCCCGTATTAGATCAGATAGACAGGGTGGACAGCAGTGTGAGCAGCCTCTTCTTACCTCAGCGCCACTTATATTTCCTGTATGTGAGCAGCCTCTTCTTACCTCAGTACCCCCGGTATCTCCATTATTAGATCACATAGATATGGTGGACAGCAGTGTGAGCAGCCTCTTCTTACCTCAGCGCCACTTGTATTTCCTGTATGTGAGCAGCCTCTTCTTACCTCAGTACCCCTGGTATCTCTAGTACTAATTCATATAGCTAGGGTGGGTAGCAGTGTGAGCAGTCTTATCTCAGCTCCCCTTGTATTTCCCATATTAGATCAAATAGCTAGGTTGGACAGCAGTGGGAGCAGCCTCTTCTTACCTCAGCACCATTGGTATGTCCAGTATTAGATCATGTGGCAGCATATCATCCTACACGAGGGAGAAAGCGGTGCGTCCTACTGCACATGCTCACAGACTTCTGACATGCTAGGACAGATTTCTGTCAGTGGAACCAGGCAGCACCCATTTTAGTCCTAGACTGATTGCCTCCCTAGACAAAAAAAACTAAGATTTGCTAAATAAAGTTAATTAGGAATTAATTTATGACTTTTTTTTTAGCTACTTATTTTTGTGATTTTTTATAGAACCTGAATTATTGTTCCATAGTGTTCCAGAAACTTCTTAGACCCCGCCAACCTGATACTGCCATCATCATTCATAAATTCCACCTATAGAATAGAAGCAGGAGACTATTCCTCCTCAAATCTGAAGCTTTTCTCTATGAACAAAATAACCTGCTGGATTACATGCAAGACTTAATTCAACATAACATTACTGATTGAAAAGGTATAGATCATGGCTTGTAAATTATATGCCTGTGCAAAAAAAAAAATGTGAAATTTGGTAATTTTGGAGCAGTACCAAAACAAAATCAAGACATTTTGTGTAACATTTATTTTTAATATCAAAATAACAAAAAAAATTAAACAGACTTTAAGCTCACATTTTTGTTTTGTCATAAATTAGAAATATAATAAATACACAATATTAAAAGTATTTTGTGAAAATATTACTGGAAATAAATAACCTAAGGAGGTCAAGATTGATTATAACAGGAGTACGGTACCTTGTAGATTGCACTGATAAAAAATATATATAATCGCCCAAGTTCCAAAGGGTGTATAACTTTTACTGTTATAAAATATATAGATGATAGAAAGAAGAGGAAAAAAAGCTTTTTTTATTTGTACTTACAAACAAACAGTGCCATACCTGTCCACAGGTCGTGTGTGGTAGTGCAGCGCAGCTCCATTCAGTTCAATGAGGATATATAGACCGGTACAGCACTGTTTTATAGGTATGCCATGTGTCTCTTCTACTGTTAGTCTCAACCTTCTGCAGATTCACATGGTAGCCAGAAAAAAAAATTACGGCTCAGAAAACCATGTTCCAAAAATATATATGCATTTAAAATAAATAAAAAAATTAACTTAACTTCTAAAAAATATATATTAATTGCAAAGCTTCAATATAGGACATTATTTTAGCGCAGGCTTGAAAAGCAGTTGAGAAGTAAATTCTCAGCATTTATCAGTCCAATGAACAATCCACATGGAGCTCTGTGGTCACCTTCAGCCAGCAGGCGATGCCGAGTGAAAGTCTAGGTGGACAGATCTCGTAAAGTCAAAATGGTCCTCTGATATGTCGTAGAAGCAGACTTGTCCACCCTTGATTTCCACAATGACAGGGCTTTATGGAGCTCTGCAACCCCTTTGCTACAACTCACAAAATCCCACACATTTAGAGACTAATGGTATTTAGAGTTTAACACAAAGATTTGTGATGCCCTGGCCCAGCACCCAGTCCAGTCCTCCATGGCAGCTGAACAAAGGCAGTTGTTACTTGTATGCCGGCATCCTCGGCACCTCTTGCACTTACTAGGTCATGACTTCACGAGGCCTTGGGCAACAGCAAAGGGCCTAGTAAGCACAAGAGGCATCCAGGATTCCCAATGCAGAAGGGAAGACTGCCCTGGTCCAGCTGCCACCAAGGCCCAAACTGGACACCAAATTGATCTTGCTCAACTCTATACTATTGATATTATTGACCTTTGCGTAAGTTCACTTTATCCTAAAAAAAAGTTTCTAAACACTACCAAAGGGATGCCAAGTTCTCTGAATGTGTCCTTATTCTGGAAATCAGTGAAAGGCTTGGAAAACAAACTTCAGCAGTGTGATCTCCATATTCATAAAAAAAATGTTTATGTCATTTCTAAGAAATTTGAGATGTCTTCAGCCCATACCAATTCTATTCTTCAATTGGAACCAGTCTGAGCAGAAGTAGGCAATGGCTAAGTAATACACCAGTTATAGAGCTCGATCCTGTCCTGTCACTGGCAGCCATCACAGGTCACACTTCAATTGGAAAGTAATCTGGTTGTGGTCAGGGAAGTCTTACCAAGGTCAACGTGTGGCTTATTCAGATATACTTTTTCTTTTACTTAATTTTTAAATAAACAATATTAAAAATCACAACACCGTTCCCAATAAAATAACTTAGAAAATTCAAATATATTATTATATAAGATTTGGATAAAGATTTTAGGATTGGATTAAGATGACCGTGTGTAACGTTAATTACAAAAAAAAATAAAATGGCCATCATTTCATAGTCTGGTCACAGTTCTGGTGAGGTATCCCATGTGCGCAGTCATTAATGTCTGAAGAGCCTGGAAACTGTCTTCATCTGTACCGATGCAAACCAGTATTAACAAAATGGCACCTGTAATCTAGGCCACCATGGGTGGAAGATGGATCTTCACTGAAAAAGTAAGATCTAAAAAAATAGTAATTATGCAATGTAATTGCTGTGCTTCCAAATATCACATTGTTTAATAGGAATCATTTAAAAAAAGCATCAATTGTCAGACTGGAGCGATTTGTCTTGGCTTTTTTAGAAGCCGGGTTCTGCTGTGCGGTTCCGCGTCTGTTGGGAAAAAAAAAAAAATCAACAAAAAGTCAGAAATCAAATACATCATACCAAGGATTGAGCCAGGTATAGACATCGCTCCATAACAATTGCTGTACAAAATGTCCATAGTCCAGTTGTACAACGTCTAGAAAGTCTTTCTAAGGGTATGTGCACACGTTGCCGATTAGCCTTACGAATTTCTGGTGCGGATTTTGCCTCTCCTGGCAGAAAACGCAGCCTTGGATTTGTCGCTTTTTTTTGTGCGGATCCGCAGCGTTTTTTGTGCGGTTTTACTGCGGATTTTTGGCGGATTTACTGCGTTTTTTACCCCTGCGGATTAACGTGTGCACATACCAAAAAAAGGCGCAGATTCTGACCTGCGTTTTCTGCCAAGAAATGCAGAATCTGCACAGAAAATTCCACAGTCAAATCTGCAACGTGTGCACACAGCCTTAATGGAATGGGTACAAAAACGCTGCAGATCTGCAAAAAAGAAGTGACATGCTACTTCTTTTAATCCGCAGTGTTTCCGCACTGGATTTTCCGCAAAGTGTGCACAGATTTTTTTTTTCTCATTGATTTACATTGTACTGTAAATCAATTGCGGATCTGCAGCGTTTCTGCACCGCAAAAAACGCTGCGGATCCGCAGAGAATCCGCAACGTGTGCACATACCCTAAGGCCAAATTCAGGAGTTTGTTTTCTTGCAGTAAGAGGAAAACAGACTGAGATTCATCAAATTTTGATAAGTTTCATTAGTTTTTTCACTGATGTGGGAAAACATTTTTTCCACCTTCTCCTATCAGTCAGTGAAAAACTGAACAGCACACAGATGGCATCCAAGGGCAGCCTGATTGTTTGACGGACCCATAGATTTGCATTGCAGACTCTCGGGCCAATATCTCCATGACTTTGCATTAACCACTCGGTGCTCAAAAAAAAAAAAATCACTGACATGTGAACAGGTCCATAGACGATCACAGGTACAAGTGTCATCTGTGAAAAGAATAGATAGCACTCGTACTATAATAATAATCTTTATTTATATAGCGCCAACATATTCCGCAGCGCTTTACAGTTTCAACACAACAGTCATAAGTAACAACGTTAACAATACAATAGTTAAAGCAAAATAAGACGACCCTGCTCGTGAGAGCTTACAATCTACAATGAGGTGGGGGGAGATACAAAGTACAGGTGTGTATTTACAATGATGTATTTACAATGATGGTCCAGCCATCTTCAGGGGGTGGGGGATAGATGGAAGTAGTGAATGGGCTACACACACACAAACATAAAATGACTGATTAGTTAATGTGGTAGGCCGCTCTGAACAAATATGTTTTGAGCGAGCGCCTAAAACTATGCAAATTGTGGATGGTCCTAATATCTTGGGGTAGAGCATTCCAGAGGATTGGCGCAGCACGGGAGTAGTCCTGGAGTGGGAGGTACGGATTAGTGTAGAGGTTAGTCGAAAGTCGTTTGCAGAGCGCAGCGGTCGGCTAGGCCGATAGACAGAAATTAGGGAGGAGATGTAAGGGGTTGCCGCACTGTGGAGAGCTTTGTGGGTGAGAACAAGTACTTTGAATTGTATCCTATAATGAATGGGCAGCCAGTGTAATGACTGGCGAAGAGCGGACGCGTCCAAGTAACGATTAGCCAGATGGACAACCCTGGCTGCTGCATTAACCCCTTTCTGACATCGGACGTACTATCCCGTCGAGGTGGGGTGGGCCCCCATGACCACGGACGGGATAGTACGTCCAGCGCGATCAGCGGCGCTCACGGGGGGAGCGCGGCCGATCGCGGGCGGGTGTCAGCTGCCTATCGCAGCTGACATCCGGCACTATGTGCCAGGAGCGGTCACGGACCGCTCCCGGCACATTAACCCCCGGCACACCGCGATCAAACATGATCGCGATGTGCCGGCGGTGCAGGGAAGCATCGCGCAGGGAGGGGGCTCCCTGCGGGCTTCCCTGAGCCCCCCGCAGCAACGCGATGTGATCGCGTTGCTGCGAGGGTCTTACCTCCCTCCCTGCCTGCTCCAGACCCGGATCCAAGATGGCCGCGGATCCGGGTCCTGCAGGGAGGGAGGTGGCTTCACAGAAGCCTGCTCAGAGAAGGCACTGTGAAGCAGCCTGCACTTCTCTCAGATCGGTGATCTGTCAGAGTGCTATGCAAACTGGCAGATCACCGATCTGTATTGTCCCCCCCTGGGGCAAAGTAAAAAAGTAAAAAAAAATTTTTCCAAATGTGTAAAAAAAAAAAAAAAAAAAAAAAAAAAATATTCCAAAATAATGAAAAAAAATATATATATTATTCCCATAAATACATTTCTTTATCTAAATAATAATAAAAAACAATAAAAGTACACATATTTAGTATCGCCGCGTCCGTAACGACCCGACCTATAAAACTGGCCCACTAGTTAACCCCTTCAGTAAACACCGTAAGAAAAAAAGAAAAAAAACGAGGCAAAAAACAACGCTTTATTATCATACCGCCGAACAAAAAGTGGAATAACACGCGATCAAAAAGACAGATATAAATAACCATGGTACTGCTGAAAGCGTCATCTTGTCCCGCAAATAACGAGCCACCATACAGCATGATCAGCAAAAAAATAAAAAAGTTATAGTCCTGAGAATAAAGCGATGCAAAAATAATTATTTTTTCTATAAAATAGTTTTTATCGTATAAAAGCGCCAAAACATAAAAAAATAATATAAATGAGGTATCGCTGTAATCGTACTGACCCGAAGAATAAAACTGCTTTATCAATTTTACCAAACGCGGAACGGTATAAACGCCTCCCCCAAAAGAAATTCATGAATAGCTGGTTTTTGGTCATTCTGCCTCACAAAAAACGGAATAAAAAGCGATCAAAAAATGTGACATGCCCAAAAATGTTACCAATAAAAACGTTAACTCGTCCCGCAAAAAACAAGACCTCACATGACTCTGTGGACCAAAATATGGAAAATTTATAGCTCTCAAAATGTGGTAACGCAAAAAATATTTTTTGCAATAAAAAGCGTCTTTCAGTGTGTGACGGCTGCCAATCATAAAAATCCGCTAAAAAACTCGCTATAAAAGTAAATCAAACCCCCCTTCATCACCCCCTTAGTTAGGGAAATAGGGAAAAATAAAAAAAATGTATTTATTTCCATTTTCCCATTAGGGCTAGGGTTAGGGTTGGGGCTAGGGTTAGGGCTAGGGTTAAGGTTAGGGCTAGGTCTAGGGTTAGGGCTAGGATTAGGGTTAGGGTTGGGGCTAGGGTTAGGGCTAGGGTTAGGGCAAGGGTTAGGGCAAGGGTTGGGGCAAGGGTTAAGGCTACAGTTAGGGTTGGGGCTAAAGTTAGGGTTAGGGTTGGGGCTAAAGTTACGGTTAGGGTTTAGATTACATTTACGGTTGGGAATAGGGTTGGGATTAGGGTTAGGGGTGTGTCAGGGTTAGAGGTGTGGTTAGGGTTACTGTTGGGATTAGGGTTAGGGGTGTGTTTGGATTAGGGTTTCAGTTATAATTGGGGGTTTTCCACTGTTTCGGCACATCAGGGCCTCTCCAAACGCGACATGGCGTCCGATCTCAATTCCAGCCAATTCTGCGTTGAAAAAGTAAAACAGTGCTCCTTCCCTTCCGAGCTCTCCCGTGTGCCCAAACAGGGGTTTACCCCAACATATGGGGTATCAGCGTACTCAGGACAAATAGGACAACAACCTTTGGGGTCCAATTTCTCCTGTTACCCCTGGGAAAAAACAAAACTGGGGGCTAAAAAATAATTTTTGTGGGAAAAAAAAAGATTTTTTATTTTCACGGCTCTGCGTTATAAACTGTAGTGAAACACTTGGGGGTTCAAAGTTCTTACAACACATCTAGATAAGTTCCTTGGGGGGTCTAGTTTCCAAAATGGGGTCACTTGTGCGGGGCTTCTACTGTTTAGGTACATTAGGGGCTCTGCAAACGCAATGTGACGCCTGCAGACCATTCCATCTAAGTCTGCATTCCAAATGGCGCTCCTTCCCTTCCGAGCCCTTCCATGCGTCCAAACGGTGGTTCCCCCCCACATATGGGGTATCAGCGCACTCAGGACAAATTGGACAACAACTTTTGGGGTCCAATTTCTCCTGTTACCCTCGGGAA
This sequence comes from Ranitomeya variabilis, assembly GCF_051348905.1. Classification (NCBI taxonomy): domain Eukaryota; kingdom Metazoa; phylum Chordata; class Amphibia; order Anura; family Dendrobatidae; genus Ranitomeya; species Ranitomeya variabilis. Next base: position 108,217,408 of record NC_135232.1, read on the forward strand.
AATACAAAACTGGGGGCTAAAAAATAATTTTTGTGGGAAAAAATTTTTGTTTTATTTTTACGGCTCTGCATTATAAACTTCTGTGAAGCCCTTGGTGGGTCAATGCGCTCACCACCCATCTAGATACGTTCCATAGGGGGTCTACTTTCCAAAATGGTGTCACTTGTGGGGGGTTTCTACTGTTTAGGTACATTAGGGGCTCTGCAAATGCAATGTGACACCTGCAGACCATTCCATCTAAGTCTGCATTCCAAATGACGCTCCTTCCTTTCCGAGCCCTCCCATGCGCCCAAACAGTGGTTCTCCCCACATATGGTGTATCATCGCACTCAGGACAATTTGGACAACAAATTTGGGGGTCCAATTTCTCCTGCTACCCTCGGGAAAATACAAAACTGGGGGCTAAAAAAATAATTTTTGTGGGAAAAAATTTTTGTTTTATTTTTACGGCTCTGCATTATAAACTTCTGTGAAGCCCTTGGTGGGTCAAAGCGCTCAAAACACATCTAGATAAGTTCCTTAGGGGGTCTACTTTCCAAAATGGTGTCACTTGTGGGGGGTTTCAATGTTTAGGCACATCAGTGGCTCTCCAAACGCAACATGGCGTCCCATCTCAATTCCTGTCAATTTTGCATTGAAAAGTCAAACGGCGCTCCTTCCCTTCCGAGCTCTCCCATGCGCCCAAACAGTGGTTTACCCCCACATATGGGGTATCAGCGTACTCAGGACAAATTGTACAACAACTTTTGGGGTCCAATTTCTTCTCTTACCCTTGGGAAAATAAAACATTGGGGGTGAAAAGATAATTTTTGTGAAAAAATATGATTTTTTATTTTTACGGTTCTGCATTATAAACTTCTGTGAAGCACTTGGTGGGTCAAAGTGCTCACCACACATCTAGATGAGTTCCTTAGGGGGTCTACTTTCCAAAATGGTGTCACTTGTGGGGGGTTTCAATGTTTAGGCACATCAGGGGCTCCCCAAACGCAACATGGCGTCCCATCTCAATTCCAGTCAATTTTGCATTGAAAAGTCAAATGGCGCTCCTTCGCTTCCGAGCTCTGTCATGAGCCCAAACAGTGGTTTACCCCCACATATGGGGTATCGGCGTACTCAGGACAAATTGTACAGCAACTTTTGGGGTCCATTTTCTCCTGTTACCCTTGGTAAAATAAAACAAATTGGAGCTGAAGTAAATTTTTTGTGAAAAAAAGTTAAATGTTCATTTTTATTTAAACATTCCAAAAATTCCTGTGAAGCACCAGAAGGGTTAATAAACTTCTTGAATATGGTTTTGAGCACCTTGAGGGGTGCAGTTTTTAGAATGGTGTCACACTTGGGTATTTTATATCATATAGACCCCTCAAAATGACTTCAAATGAGATGTGGTCCCTAAAAAAAAATGGTGTTGTAAAAATGAGAAATTGCTGGTCAACTTTTAACCCTTATAACTCTCTAACAAAAAAAAATTTTGGTTCCAAAATTGTGCTGATGTAAAGTAGGCATGTGGGAAATGTTACTTATTAAGTATTTTGTGTGACATATCTCTGTGATTTAATTGCATAAAAATTCAAAGTTGGAAAATTGCGAAATTTTCAAAATTTTCGCCAAATTTCCGTTTTTTTCACAAATAAACGCAGGTACTATCACAGAATTTTTACCACTATCATGAAGTACAATATGTCACGAGAAAACAATGTCAGAATCACTGGGATCCGTTGAAGCGTTCCAGAGTTATAACCTCATAAAGGGACAGTGGTCAGAATTGTAAAAATTGGCCCGGTCATTAACGTGCAAACCACCCTTGGGGGTGAAGGGGTTAAGGATAGACTGGAGAGGGGAAAGTCACGTGAGGGGGAGGCCAATTAATAGAGCGCTACAATAGTCCAGGTGGGAGTGGATCAGGGCGACAGTGAGGGTATTTGTTGTTTCCATGGTGAGAAAAGGACGGATTCTAGAGATGTTCTTTAGGTGTAAGCGGCACAATCGGGAAAGAGATTGTATATGGGAGGTGAAGGAGAGGTCAGAGTCAAATGTAACACCCAGACAGCGCGCCTGCTGTAGGGGTGTTATGAAAAACTTATGAAAAACTGATGTGAAAATGAGCCTCAATTCAACTCACTATTTGTATGACAGACTCCCCAAATGGTTACTGAATCCCTAAGCAAACACCAGTAATGTATTGTTAATAGAAATCCATAAAGGATGAATGGGGATAATGTAGAAGAACACAACAAAGTGTCTCCTGCAGTCAGCGTGTGAAGGTATAAAATAGAGGTCATGGCAAATTGTCTTCAGCAAGAGCTTTATATAAGCAGGATAAAGTAATAATGGACAAACCATTGAACGTTTTTACATTTTACATCAAAGTGTAATGTTGTGTAAATAACGTATATGCTTTACTATAAAAGGTTTTGAAAAGAAACTTTTTTTATTTTAATTAAAAGCTGCTTTCTACAGTTCCAGTAAAAGCTATGAGAGTTCAGAAATCTTATACACACGCTTTTATTTCCTGACTGAATTGGAAAACTAAAGCATTTTTTTTAATGTGTAGCCTGTCAATTCTTGCATCTGTTCACCAATAAAGCAATGACAAAGTGCAAAAAACACAGAAAGCAAAACGCATGGTTAAAACTAACCTTATTAAAAATGTACAATATACACACCAAAAAAAATGCTGTAAAAATGCAGAAAAAAGGGGAAAAAAATATAAAACTTGCTGTGTGTCGACAGCTTCTTTACTGCCAAGAGAACAGGTGTTGCCTGCAGAACATAACCTTCGGCAGCTCTCGACGCTATAACGTGTATGTGGGCGCTGGGCGACTAATGGTCAGCAGAGATGTCCATCACGCATGGCCGCTTTCAGACTTGCTATCAACGTTGCTCTCCCGGAGATAAGCCACCGGCTGTCGTGTCAGTTGGCTGCTTTCTCATAGAGAACACAGGACGGCTCAGTCAACCGCACGCTCTGGTGTTTGGGAGAGTCGCCTGGGATGACTGTCAGACGAAAGATCGACCTAAACATCGTTAGACTGAGCCATCTAATGTGTATGGCCAGGTTTAGTCTCCATATTGATAATCGACCTGATTAAATGGAATTTCCAGGCTTGGGACAAACGTCTGCAGACACTAAGAAACTACAGACTGATGAATAGCGACAGTCCCAATCTAGGACACCCCTTTAAGTGAAGAGCGTGATCCGATGTTTAACTGTTCATATTCTGATTTATTTAGTGCATCAAAAATCCTAAGGTTAGGTTTCGCACAGGAGGGATCTGCTGCAGAATTTTAGCAGCAGAAATTCTGCTACAAATCTGGATTGCCAAAACTGCTGTGGATTTCCTTGCAGAATTTATTGACATTCCGCAGATTTTAAATCAGCAGTGTCGGTCAGCATCCTCCACAATTCTGCTACTGTGAAGTGTGTAAATGCCTCTTCCATGTCTACCCCCATATTACAATAAATAATATGTATATATATATATATAATAAGTATAACTATTTGATGATGATGAGTGTTCATGGTCACAATCCGGGGATCTACTTCAGGCTATAAACGCCGACAACCACACCAACAGACCCCTGATAACTAAACCTACCGTTTAGTTCGTGAAGTAGATTTATTCCTGGCATTCCCTCTGACTGTGGTTCCTGATGATAACAAAAAAAAATCAAATTAAAAAAGAGCATTTACAACAAATAATACTGTATGTCCCATATTCCAATAAGACACAAATCAACATTGTTTAGAGTTCAACATAGGGTTGAAACTGAAACGTTCTTCTCAAGTGGTCTATTCAGCATCTCAGAACTCTGAAGTTTCCGCACTTTCTTTTTTCTAGCAGGGCGGGCTCTCCTCATTGAGTGACAGCTCTGGTGAGTAGCAGAGCTGAAGTATTCCTAGAACTATAAAGCTCAGCACAAGTTCTGCTGTAACACATTCAGCTATTAGTCATTTGTTCTGCTCTAGCTGTATGTGCATATAGGAGATAATAGTACATTATAAAAGCACAAGGCTCGGGAAAGTGAGCGCCATGAGGCTGATTGCTGGAGAACTGTGATTACACAAAAGTTGATGGGAGCAGCTTGAGAGGGGGGGGGGGGGGGGGGGGAAGGTGAGCAGCAACCTGCTGGAAAGAGGTGACTGGGATATTAGTAGTTAACTCCTCTCCTGGAATGTAACTACTGCACATACTAGGCCAGTCTCCAGTGACCGAGCACTACAGAAACAAGCTGTACACTGCATGAGATAAAAGCTCTCACTGTAGGAGTGTGACATGAGATAGAAAAACCAAGTCAGTTGCAAACTTGGTTATTTTCATGGTGTCTAATTAAAGCAATTTATCAACTTTAAAATAGTTATTTAAGCAGTTAAAAGGGGTTGTCCGATCATAACATCCGACATCTGGAGACCCCTGCGATCGTGCAATTTTTGCTCCAGTGGCTGTCAAATGTAAAAGACTAAACAAAGATGAAAAAACAGCTCCATTTTATGTGTAGCGGCTGCTTTAAAAAAAAAAAAATAAAAAAAAAATAGGAGCTGTTCTGCAGTACCAAACAGCAGTCCCCTCACACTGTCACATTGAAAGGATCTCCGCTTTGCAATGCCGCTCAAATGATTACATCTGGTGACCACCAATCCATTGCATAGGTCATCAATATTTTGTGACCGGACAACCCCCTTAAGAAGCGGTTGTCTAGTAGAGGAGAACCCTTCCGAACATGAATGATGTGAGAAACATCATATAACGCAGCATTAGCAACGCAAAGTATTTAGAAAGCATTGTAAGCTTTTACGCAGACTATATCTGTACTTTGCTCTTTTTTAGGTGATATATTTCTTTTAAGATTCCGCCGAATCACCATTTGTCATACACAGTATCGTCTAGATAAATTTATGTCATATGATTCATAAAAAGAAATGGCTATTTTACAAAGGACAAATATTCCGTCAAAAGAATTGTCTGCAAACAAAACGTAACCGTCCAAACAGATATTAATCACTACAAAGCTCCACCAATATACATTTACAGGAAGACGGTGATTGATGGCGACATGAGGTTATTAAGCAGGAAGGTAGGGTTCAACTCCTGTATTCATCCTGTCTCCGCACATCAGTCATCCCCGTGCATCTAGCTCAGGGGCAGAGAATAAATCTGTAATGTCATTCCTTTCTGTGCAGTTCTGTGTGATGCACGGAGGACGAGGTACTGATGAAACATGGTGGCGCTTTCTGAACCAGAAATGCAGAGGGAATAAACCTCCCATTCTGATTCATAGTGCACGTGTAAAGCAATGGAAGCGTCTGCCGCTGACCCTTTGTTGTGCCGACAGTCGGATGACCACTACTGAACACGTTGGGGCTATCCTGGAGAGAAACACAAAGTTCACCAGCTCCCGTAGAGTACCTGTGAAGATCCATGGCATGGCATGGAAAGTAGAAGCCCCTGCTAGGCTTGAGATACAGACAGCAAATGAAGATGTCCAGTCGTTTGCATATAAAAGTTCATCAATGATTACTAAAGAGAACCAAAGGAAGCTTTGTTTGGATATATAAAATAGATGAATTTATTGGTTACAAAAACACTCCATAAAAACACTTATAAAAAACACACTAAGTACAAAGATGCAAGCACATTATTTGTGAATAACTGTGCATATAACACAAAAGTGTAAAAAAGACACCAGGACTAATGGAACGTCCCACATAAATCATGAGCTGTATATGTCCTTGTGTATACAATTACTGCGGTGCAGCCAAGCTTTTAACTCCATATGCTGTTATAACTAAACAGAAGAATTTTTCTGATATCTCAAATCGCCCTTAGTATATTCTAAAAGGTATGGGCCAGAGTAACAGAATAAGTAATAATACCCAAACGCTAATCCTACAGTAAGGTCCTAGATACCATAACCCTGTGGACCCTCATAACGTTGGTAATACTGAATATAAAGGTTTTACAAGCTGAACATATGGAGAGCAGGTCTCACCAAATATAGGGACGCTCCAGCACGCACCCCGACGCGCGTTTCGCTTCTCGTAAGCCTCGCTTTATGAAGGGGAAGTGTCAAGTTCATCAATGTATTAGTACAGCTTAAAAAGTTTCAAGTACATTAAAAATATTGCATGATGGTAAAAACTGACGTGTTTCGATCACAGAGCTATCCTTAATCATGGTCTCCTAGCCTGAAGATGCCATTTACCACCAGTGAGCCTATGTATCATGGTTTAGTGTATGTACAGGGGAAGTTCACAATGTACTTACACTAATTGAGCCTTATGGGCACGTTTAGTAACCGAGGCTGTAATAGAGTCCTGGTGGCCAGCAAAGACCAGTCAAAATGCATGCACTATACGGTATTCCTTACTTGTACATGGGGGGGGGGGAGTCTATGGGTGATTATTGCCATTGTATGGCATCCATCCCAAGCATCTGCTCTATAAAATCATCATGAGTTTTTAATAGCTATATCCAGTATACCAATGTCATTACAGCCTACGGGTGACGCATGCCTAGTGGTAGCATCCATCACCCTAGGCTATAATGTCATCTGTTTAACAAATAGTTATTAATATAATTAATATATTAATAGAGTCATGAAAAGCTCCTGGCATACAGTACACTGATACCATTACAGCATAGGGGTGATGGATGCCTCCGTTTAATTTATACATGGATTCAATTGAGGCCAAAAGCTCAATATGACCCTGTAAATGGTGTATAAATTACAATGTGGTTCCATCGGTAGTTTACAAAGGAGAAAAGTAATTATTTTTTTATTTAGAGAAGACAAGCACCTTCCTAATACAAGTCAATGTCATGCTTTAGATGCAGCAGACTGGCATTGTGTACGAACATTTGAAGAGAACCTGCCATCAGGATCAGGCATGATAAACTGAAGACAGGGGCATAAATTCACAGTTCTGCTGATTCACTAGGTACCTTCATTGTAGAAATATGCAGCCTGGTTATTCTTTAGTCACCAATGGAAGTTTTGGTGCAATATGCTGTTCATGCATCGGAGCAGGCCAGTGGGGTGGGACTATGGGTAGGGTCTTCATCTCTGCCACGGTTCCTTAGCTGCCTCTGGTGTAAGGCGCTGTCCTAGCTGCACAGATCGATCTGGTTGCAGGCTTCCGTAAAATGGCGCCATGTGCAGATTGAGATCTCGGCTCAATAACAAGCAGAGATCTCAATCTGCGCACGTGCTGCCACTTTGTACCAATATCTTTAGTATAGATAGATAAACTTGTGCACTGCCTTAGTATTAGCGGTGCTCAGGTAGGTTCCAACACCATAACCATATGTAAATAAACCTGGCACTCAACTTTCTTATCTGGAGATTTATTTTATTATCAGCAACAACAAAACGTTTCGGTCTCAAACTGGACCTTCCTCAGTTACTGAAAGTGCAAAAATAATAAAGAAACAATATACAAAAAAATAAAGTATATACAATACTGGACATCCAGTGTATAAAGAACATGGCAATGCAGATATTGCAAAGGTACAAAAACAGTACAGAACCGACCAATATTGGCACAATACTACTTTGGAAGGTGAATGGTTAATCTGTTGTGAGTGAAGTGGTAAGTTACATACCGTGCTATGCAGAGGTTAGAAGAAAAAATGTGCCTGTATAGGCAAATGATTGATAGTTTCTGTAAAAAAGGAATTAACCTATAAGTGGTGGGCCAGGGGGGAAGTGGTTAATAAGAAGCGAGTCATACCCATGAAGATGCAGAATATTGGTCTGTAAACTGCTGACTAGGCAAAGCCCTATTAGGTATAGAATGCAGGGAGGATTAAGAAATAAGGCATGCACCTATATGTCCAGGATATGTTAGAGATGAGCTTACCGTGCAGGGATGGTGTGACCGACGCGGTGTCCACCGCTAGTCTGTCGCCATATGTGCCGCTGTAGTGTTAAATACACGCTGGTGTCCACATGAGCCGTATGCCGCCAACCGGAAGTGGGCGTGTCCGGCGCGCAGAGCTGTGAGGCCTGGAACGTCATCACCATTATGGTGGTTTCCAGGGAGCCTGCGTGTCACGCTGGGGGTCGTGTCAGATGGAGGGAGGTGCCGCCCTGCACAGCCTGGGAGCTGCAGACTGAGCGATGGGCGTGTTAGGAGCAACATAGTGTGGGCTCCAAGCTAGGAACGCAATCACCAGCATGGTGGTGCATTCCAGGGAGCGATGTTTGCGTGTCATATGACATGAAGAGTGGGAGGAGGTGCTCCCTTGTTTATAGTAGTGACATGATGGGTATAAGTTACATTGCCCAAGACAAATGTCTGATCATAGATGGGTATGAATGCTGGGTGACGCATGGATATGTAGATCCACATGGGGAAGTACAGTGAAACCATGGTGATTGTCAGATATATATCAAAGGGTATATATATATATATGTGTCTATATACACAGAGCAGATGAATAACGTGGAACTGAATATGTGAAAGGACATTTTAGGAAGGCAAAGTTACGTTCACTTTACTGTGGCAGTGCCGGTGTGCAGAATGTGAGCTGTCATATAGAAGTGAGTGCCACATGGGGAGATTCTGGATCCAGGAGTCAATATAGACGATTCTAAAATAACAGAAAAAGAATAATTAGCATACATATGGCAAAAGGAGGCAATAAAGTTAAACAGTGTCACTGCAAATGATGGTAGTATAGTTATTCAGATAAACGCCAGCAAGTCATAGTCCCTGTTTAACCCTTTTGGTGTTAGGGTTTCTAGGGTGTGTATCCAGAAGGCTTCCCGTTTTTTTAGGAGTGCAATCCTATCCCCACCTCGTCGTTGTGGGGGGATTGAATCAATCACCTGGTACCTCAGTTGTGAAATTGTATGACCATGGGTGGAGAAATGATGGGGAACTGGCAAAAGTAAATTATTGCAGCGTATAGTGGATTTATGCTTGGATATTCGATCTCGCACCGGTTGGGTGGTCTCCCCGATGTACAGTAATCCGCATGGGCATTTGATGAGGTAAATGACAAAAGACGATTCACATGTATAATAATTTTTAATCTGGAAGCTTTTGCCAGTGTGTGGATGCTGGAAAGTGTTACCCTTCTGTACATTCCCACATTGTGCGCAGTGTAGACATGGGAATGTCCCCATTTTGGGATGTGACAGAAATCTTGATTTGGTTGTCTGTGTAGGCCCAAAGTCCGCCCTGACCAAAGTGTCCCTGAGGTTCTGTGGTCTCTTGAAGCAAGGGAGGAAAGGGAGTTTGAACTCTGGAACCGTAGGATACGCTGTGGAGAGTAAAGGCCAGTGTTTTCTGATGTGTTTATGGAGGATGGAGGAGATCGGGTGGTAGACATGTACAAAGGGGACTCGTTTGCCCTGGTCATTACTCCGGATGCTAGTAGGAGGACTTAATTGTTCCTGTAAAACGCGTTCGGGGTAGCCACGTCGCTGAAACTTCGCGGTCATATCCCGTAGGCACTGGTCCCGTAAGGCCTGGTTAGAGACAATACGGCGTACACGTTGGTATTGTGATCGAGGGATACAGCGTTTAACTGCCGGAGGATGAAAGCTATCATACTGCAGGATGCTTTCCTCCTGGACACAGGGGCATTCCTAAACAAAATCCAATCTATAGGCACTGTACCAATCCAGACAATTCTAGTAACTATGGACGTCAAGGACTTATACACCTCAATTCCCCACATAGAGGGTATCAATTCAGTCCACCATCTACTGATATCTGCTGGTCTAGACTCTAACCAGATAAACCTATGTGTGGACCTTCTCACCCTGATCTTATTCAATAACCATTTTCTTTTCCAGGACCAGTTTTTCCTCCAGATACGTGGGACCGCCATGGGTTCCAACGTCGCGCCCCCGTACGCTAATGCCTATATGGCACACTTTGAGGAATCCATCATCTATAAACATCCTCTCTTCACGTCAAACGTCCTGTACTGGACACGTTATATAGATGACATATTTTGCCTATGGGGGGGGCACGTTGGAATCCCTGGAAACATTTTTTACTTTTTTGAATGGAGCATGGCCGGGCATTAGGTTTACCATAACCCACGACACTGGGTCCGTAAGTTTTCTAGACACCATGGTTGTGAAGGATAACGAGGGTCGTCTAACCACGGACCTCCATGTGAAGCCCACTGATCGTAATAGCATCCTGCATTACGATAGCTTTCATCCTCCGGCAGTTAAACGCTGTATCCCTCGATCACAATACCAACGTGTACGCCGTATTGTCTCTAACCAGGCCTTACGGGACCAGCGCCTACGGGATATGACCACGAAGTTTCAGCGACGTGGCTACCCTGAACGCGTTTTACAGGAACAATTAAGTCCTCCTACTAGCATCCGGAGTAATGACCAGGGCAAAAGAGTCCCCTTTGTACATGTCTACCACCCGATCTCCTCCATCCTCCATAAACACATCAGAAAACACTGGCCTTTACTCTCCACAGCGTATCCTACGGTTCCAGAGTTCAAACTCCCTTTCCTCCCTTGCTTCAAGAGACCACAGAACCTCAGGGACACTTTGGTCAGGGCGGACTTTGGGCCTACACAGACAACCAAATCAAGATTTCTGTCACATCCCAAAATGGGGACATTCCCATGTCTACACTGCGCACAATGTGGGAATGTACAGAAGGGTAACACTTTCCAGCATCCCCACACTGGCAAAAGCTTCCAGATTAAAAATTATTATACATGTGAATCGTCTTTTGTCATTTACCTCATCAAATGCCCATGCGGATTACTGTACATCGGGGAGACCACCCAACCGGTGCGAGATCGAATATCCAAGCATAAATCCACTATACGCTGCAATAATTTACTTTTGCCAGTTTCCCATCATTTCTCCACCCATGGTCATACAATTTCACAACTGAGGTACCAGGTGATTGATTCAATCCCCCCACAACGACGAGGTGGGGATAGGATTGCACTCCTAAAAAAACGGGAAGCCTTCTGGATACACACCCTAGAAACCCTAACACCAAAAGGGTTAAACAGGGACTATGACTTGCTGGCGTTTATCTGAATAACTATACTACCATCATTTGCAGTGACACTGTTTAACTTTATTGCCTCCTTTTGCCATATGTATGCTAATTATTCTTTTTCTGTTATTTTAGAATCGTCTATATTGACCCCTGGATCCAGAATCTCCCCATGTGGCACTCACTTCTATATGACAGCTCACATTCTGCACACCGGCACTGCCACAGTAAAGTGAACGTAACTTTGCCTTCCTAAAATGTCCTTTCACATATTCAGTTCCACGTTATTCATCTGCTCTGTGTATGTAGACACACATATATATATATATACCCTTTGATATATATCTGACAATCACCATGGTTTCACTGTACTTCCCCATGTGGATCTCCATATCCATGTGTCACCCAGCATTCATACCCATCTATGATCAGACATTTGTCTTGGGCAATGTAACTTATACCCATCATGTCACTACTATAAACAAGGGAGCACCTCCTCCCACTCTTCATGTCATATGACACGCAAACATCGCTCCCTGGAACGCATCATCATGCTGGTGATTGCATTGCTAGCTTGGAGCCCACACTATGTTGCTCCTAACACGCCCATCCCTCAGTCTGCAGCTCCCAGGCTGTGCAGGGCGGCACCTCCCTCCATCTGACACGACCCCCAGCGTGACACGCAGGCTCCCTGGAAACCACCATAATGGTGATGACGTTCCAGGCCTCACAGCTCTGCGCGCCGGACACGCCCACTTCCGGTTGGCGGCATACGGGCTCATGTGGACACCAGCGTGTATTTAACACTACAGCGGCACATATGGCGACAGACTAGCGGTGGACACCGCGTCGGTCACACCATCCCTGCACGGTAAGCTCATCTCTAACATATCCTGGACATATAGGTGCATGCCTTATTTCTTAATCCTCCCTGCATTCTATACCTAATAGGGCTTTGCCTAGTCAGCAGTTTACAGACCAATAATCTGCATCTTCATGGGTATGACTCGCTTCTTATTAACCACTTCCCCCCTGGCCCACCACTTATAGGTTAATTCCTTTTTTACAGAAACTATCAATCATTTGCCTATACGGGCACATTTTTTCTTCTAACCTCTGCATAGCACGGTATGTAACTTACCACTTCACTCACAACAGATTAACCATTCACCTTCCAAAGTAAAATTGTGCCAATATTGGTCGGTTCTGTACTGTTTTTGTACCTTTGCAATATCTGCATTGCCATGTTCTTTATACACTGGATGTCCAGTATTGTATATACTTTATTTTTTTGTATATTGTTTCTTTATTATTTTTGCACTTTCAGTAACTGAGGAAGGTCCAGTTTGAGACCGAAACGTTTTGTTGTTGCTGATAATAAAATAAATCTCCAGATAAGAAAGTTGAGTGCCAGGTTTATTTACATATAATATCTTTAGTATATCCTGCCTGATCCGATGACAGGTTCTCCTTAATTAAATTGGTCAAGGTGGGGATGCTTACTAAAACAGGCTAATGTACAAGAACAAGGAAGAGGATTCTTTCATATAACATAAAAAATGCATCCACTAATGTATATTATATATGAGGCAACACTAATATACAAATATACACACACCCCTTTGGGGTTAAAGGATTAATAAACCACTTTTTTTTTTTTTTTTAACAAACGAACAAGACCCTTGTGTGTGCACCAGTATCTGAGAGCGGATAACTTACAAAATATATGTGTGATGTGCATGGAGCACAGACGTTTTTAACATTGAGCCGTGAAAAAAACCCACATTTTTTAAACAAAATTTTATTTTTTTATTTTTAGCTCCAAACCTTGCATTTTCATAAGTTTCAGGAGAAATAGCACCATACAAGTACGCCAATACCCAATATGTGGAGGAAAACTACTGTTTTTTATTGGTACCATTTTGAGGCACATGATATTTTTTGATCGCTTTCTATTCCGATTTTTGGGAGGTAGAATCAACAAAAACCAGCAATTCAGGAATTGTTCTTTGTTTTTTACACTGTTCCAACGTGGTAAAATTGATAAGGCAGCTTTATTCTTCGCGTCAGTACAATTACAGCGTCTGATTTACATTTTTTTTTTATGTTTTGGCGCTTTTATCCCCAAAAACTATTTTATAGAAAAAAAAAATTTTTTTGCATAGCTTTATTCTGAGAACTATAACTTTATTTTTCTGCTGATTAGCCGCCATACAGCTCAGTTTTTTGTGGGACAAGATAACGTTTTCAGCTGTACCATTTTTATGTACATTTGTCTTTTTGGTCACGTTTTATTGCACTTTTTGTTTGGCCTTATGATGATAAAGCTTTGTTTTTTGCCTTGTTTTTAATTACTTTTTTTACGGTGTTCATTGAAGGGGTTAACTAGTGGGACAGTTTTATAGAGCGGGTCGTTCCCGATGTAGCGATACCAAAAATATGTACTTTTTTATATATATTTTTTTTTTAACATAAATGTATTTATTGGACTATTATTTTTTCTTTTTTGTACTTTATTTGGGGATTTATTTATTTTTTTTATATTTTTATACTTAACATTTTTTTATTTATTTTTTACTTTTTTACATTGTCCCAGGATAGGATATCACTGTACAGTGACAGATAGCTGATCTCATATTCTGCAGTGCTTTTGCACTGTAGAGCATCAGAGCAGCGTCTGACATGCAGGGAAGAAGGCTTGTCAGCTCCTGCTCTTAGCAGGAACTGACAAGCCACCATTCCTGAAAGACTCTGAGGCCATTTTGCAGCCAGGGGTCACCATGGAAACCATCAGCACAACGCGATCTCATTGTGTGCGATGCTTTCACATAGAGCGGACACCCGCACCCTATCAAGGTGGTGCTCAATGTGAGCCCCCGCAATCAATGCGCCGTACATGTACTGCTGTTAAATGTCCGTGACGGTTAAATGACCAGAAACCATCCAGCTTAAACAAAAAAGCCTCTTCTGGAAACAAAAAGGTATAACAGCACCAAAACAGAAAATAAACACCATATATAGTACTGGTTCACTCGTTTAAATGTCAGACCTTCACTTTGTACCTAGTGGATATTGAGCCACACAAGCAAGGTCTTTTCACCTTTCTTTTCACCTTGCACACACCACCCTAATGATATAGCTGGACATCCTTATATCTGCCGTATCATGCCCCTGGGGTCGGGATATATGAGCAGCCAGTCCCACTAATCTCTCTGAATGCTCTTATACCCGGCCCTGGACACACCCTATTAACTGTCTCAGCACTATACGTGCTGGAACCAGAAACACATGGGCCACTTGCACATTGAACAAGTCTGTAGGAACCTGTTCACACCATCAGAATACTTGAAGACACAAAAGAGCACAGTGAGGTCAAAAATACTCTGTTGTAAAAAAATCACAGTAATCAGCAAGTGCTAGTCAAAAGATGTAAAGAAAACAGGGTATTTAGTTGATACGTTTTTTTGCAAAAAAAATGTATACTAAGCTGCTCCACCAAATTGTCAAGGTATACCCTTATAGAGCAGTCCTAACTAATGTATAGAATCCCTATCTGATGTATTTAAAACCTGATCATCTGTATAGTACCTGTATAAGCAGGGTTCTGAGAAGGACTATCCATGTGGACATGCAGGATGGAGCAGTTAAATGCAAATGACCCACAGAGGAGTGGTGGACTCCCCAGTCTTGTAGAAACAAGAGAACAATTATAGAACCAAAAACACATGGGCTATTTGCACATTGAACAAGTCTGTAGGAACCTACAGTTTTCCTGATGTGTGAACATTCAATTTGACTTGGGGGTGGGGCACTTGCACTGCTATAGCTGCCTTCCCAGAACATAGTTTCCAGATGGAAATCGCTTGTGTCCTCTGGGATTTTTGCCCGCATTCAAAGCACCAATTGGAAGGGATCAGCTCTCAGGTAGACGCAGGGGTCTGATTAGTTGGCTCAAAACAAACATGCATTTTATTAAATGTTCACAAACCATTTAGCTTAACAAACAAAAAGGTATAACGGCACCAAAATGGAAAACAAACAGTCCATTTAAATCACGGGTTCACACGTTTAAAATGTCAGACCTTCAGTCAGCCTCTAGCAGACACAGAGTCACACAAGCAAATGTCTTTTCATCTTGCACACACACATACTAATGATGCAGATGGACTTCCTGTCAGGTTGGGGATATGTGAGCAGCCAGTCCTACCCATCTACCTCTCTTACTGCTTGTAAACACGACCCTGGACACGCCCTGTTAACTGTTTGATTTTTCCAGATTTACATCACTGAGGCTACTAACATCGATGATGCATATCTCCCCTCCAGGACTTGTCCGGTAGCCATCTTAATATATATATATCTAAATATATTTTCACACATGCACAGCAGAAATATACCAGAAATGTCCAAATAGTGAAATAGAAGGTAAAAGCTACCACTGTTTATTAACTGTGCTTACCTCTTTATTTCCTCAACAGTTACTCTTTCACCTTGCTTACATTAATATTATTTATTATTATTATAGCGCCATTTATTCCATGGTGCTTTACATGTGAGGAGGGGTGTACATAATAAAAACAAGTACAATAATCTTAAACAATACAAGTCACGACTGGTACAGGAGGAGAGAGGACCCTGCCCCCAAGGGCTCAAAGTCTACAAGGGATGGGTGAGGATACAGTAGGTGAGGGTAATAATAATAATAATAATAATTTTTATTTATATAGCGCCAACATATTCCGCAGCGCTTTACAACTTATAGAGGGGACTTGTACAGACAATAGACATTACAGCATAACAGAAATCACAGTTCAAAACAGACACCAGGAGGAATGAGGGCCCTGCTCGCAAGCTTACAAACTATGAGGAAAAGGGGAGACACGAGAGGTGGATGGTAACAATTGCTTTAGTTATTGGGACCAGCCATAGTGTAAGGCTCGGGTGTTCATGTAAAGCTGCATGAACCAGTTAACAGCCTAAGTATGTAGCAGTACAGACACAGAGGGCTATTAACTGTATAAAGTGTATGAGAACATGATGCAAGGAACCTGATTATGTGTTTTTTTGTTTTTTTTCTATTTTTAATAGGCCACACAGGGATAGTTAGGTTAATGCGTTGAGGCGGTAGGCCAGTCTGAACAAATGCGTTTTTAGGGCACGCTTAAAACTGTGGGGATTGGGGATTAATCGTAGTAACCTAGGTAGTGCATTCCAAAGAATCGGCGCAGCACGTGTAAAGTCTTGGAGACGGGAATGGGAGGTTTTGATTATTGAGGATGCTAACCTGAGGTCATTAGCGGAGCGGAGGGCACGGGTAGGGTGGTAGACTGAGACCAGAGAGGAGATGTAGGGTGGTGCTGAGCCATGGAGTGCTTTGTGGATGAGGGTAGTAGTTTTGTACTGGATTCTGGAGTGGATGGGTATCCAGTGTAATGACTGGCACAAGGTAGAGGCATCGGTGTAACGGTTGGTGAGGAATATGATCCTGGCAGCAGCATTCAGGACAGATTGGAGCGGGGAGAGTTTGGTAAGAGGGAAGCCGATTAGTAGAGAGTTACAATAGTCCAGACGAGAATGAATAAGTGAAACAGTAAGAGTTTTTGCAGAGTCGAAAGTAAGAAAAGGGCGAATTCTAGAAATGTTTTTGAGATGCAGATAAGAAGAGCGAGCCAGTGATCGGATGTGGGGGGTGAATGAAAGCTCGGAATCAAGGATGACCCCAAGGCAGCGGGCATGTTGCTTAGGAGTAATGGTAGAACCACACACGGAGATGGCAATGTCAGGCAAAGGTAGGTTAGTAGAGGGAGAGAACACGAGGAGTTCAGTTTTTGACAGGTTCAGTTTCAGATAGAGGGAGGACATGATGTTAGAGACAGCGGTAAGACAATCACTGGTGTTTTCTAAGAAGGTCGGAGTGAAAGCAGGAGAAGTGTATAATTGGGTGTCATCAGCATAGAGATGGTACTGGAACCCAAATCTACTGATTGTTTGTCCAATAGGGGCAGTATAACTGGGTAGAACTGTCGTGCAGCGGTTTGGTCAATCGGTGGTTACTGCACGTTGTAGGCTTGTCGGAAGAGGTAGGTCTTCAGGTTCTTTTCGAAGGTTTCGATGGTAGGCAAGAGTCTGATATGTTGTGGTAGAGAGTTTCAGAGTAGGGGTGATGCGCGAGAGAAATATTGTATGCGATTGTGGGAAGAAGAGATAAGAGGGGAGTAGAGAAGGAGATCTTGTGAGGTTGCGTGTAGGTAAGTACCGGGAGACGAAGTTACAGATACATGGAGGACACAGGTTGTGGATGGCTTTGTATGTCATGGTTAGGGTTTTGTACTGGAGTCTCTGGGCAATGGGGAGACAGTGAAGGGATTGACAGGGGAGAGGCCGGGGAATAGCGGGGGACAGGTGCATTAGTCGGGCAGCAGAGTTTAGAATAGATTGGAGGGGTGCGAGAGTGTTAGAGGGGAGGCCACAGAGCAGGAGGTTGCAGTAGTCAAGGGGGGAGATTATGAGGGCATGGACTAGGGTTTTTGCAGATTCTATGTTTAGGAATGTACGGATCCGTGAAATATTTTTGAGCTGAAGTCGGCAGGAAGTGAAAAGGGCTTGTATATGTGGTTTGAAAGAGAGATCAGTGTCAAGGATTACCCAAAGGCAGCGAGCTTGTGGGACTGGGGAGAGTGGGCAGCCGTTTACTGTAATGGATAGGTCCATTGTGGGAGTCAAGTAAGATGGGGAAAGATGATGAATTCTGTTTTGTCCATATTAAGTTTTAGAAATCTAGCAGAGAAGAAGGATGAAATAGGGGACAGACATTGTGGGATTCTGGTTAGTAGGGTGGTGATATCTGGTCCAGAGATGTAGATCTGTGTGTCATCAGCATAGAAGTGATACTGAAAGTTGTGAGAGTCTATGAGCTGTCCCAAGCCGAAGGTGTAAATGAAGAAAAGCTGGGGCCCTAGGACTGAACCTTGCGCGACTCCGACAGATAGGAGTTTTTACTCCACTAATCCAAACTTTTTCACTATCCACAAACCCAATCATTCTCCAAACAGAAGGTTTATCTCACTATCACTCTTATCTCCCCACCTGAACTTATCTGCAGACCTGCTCTCCTCAACCTCACATCTCTTCTACTAAAACACAAAACAAGCCGGCCACTCTCCTCCTCCCACTACTCCACCAAATCTACCCTGATCAAAATTTACTATCGACTTACTGCCAAAGCTAACAGACAATTCTCTATACTCTGCCTACTAGATCTGTCCTCTGCCTTCGACACAGTCATCCACTCCATCCTACTGCAAATCCGCTCTTCCCTTGGCGTCAAAGACCTTGCCCTCTCATGGAATGCTTCATACCTCTCTTAACGCACATTTAGCGTTGCCGACTTCAATAAGACCTCTTCATCAAACCATCTCGCTGTTGGTGTCCCTCAAGGCTCCGTCTTGGGACCTCTACTCAATCTATACCTTTGGCCTGGGATAACTCATAAGGTCCCATTACCACATATCAGTTGATGACACTCAGCTCTACCTCTCTGGCCCAGACGTCACCTCTCTACAGTCCAGAATCCCAGAGGGTATCAGCCATATCCTCCTCTGCATCTCGCTTCCTAAAACTCAGTGTGGACAAAACTGAACTCAATATTTCCTCCATCTCTACCAACCCCTTTACCCGATCTATCACAAAGAAACCACGCTTTTCGTAGTACTGGGAGTCTGCTGCCTTGGGGTAACCCTCAACTCTGCCCTGTCCTTGAAACCAAACACACAAGCTCTTGCCTCCTCAAATGCAAAAATATTTTCAGAATCTGTCCTTTCCTCAACCCTGAATCTACTAAAATGTTAGTGCATGCTCTCCATGCACTAACCTCTCCAATCTGTCCCCAACTCTGCTGCCCGACTAATCCACCTCTCTCCACTGCAAATCCCTTTACTGGCTCCCAATTCCCCAACATATTCAGTTCAAACTACTAACGCTGACCTACAAAGCCGTCGATAATCTGTCTCCTCCGTATATCTCTGAACTAATCTCCCAATACCTTCCAACACACAACGTCCGATCCTCGCAAGACTTCTATCTCTCATCCACACTCATACGTTCCTCTCCCAAACACCACTAAGACTTCACGACAGTATTCCCCATCCTATGGAATTCTGTGCCTCAACACATCTGATTATCCGCCATACTCTAATTTTTCAGATGGAAATGGAAAACCCACCTCTTCAAGAAAGCTTAGAGCCTGCAATGAATTAGATGGAAATGGAAAACCCACCTCTTCAAGAAAGCTTAGAGCCTGCAATGACGCCCTGCCACCTCACCACCACCAAAGCTGCCACAATCCCTTAACCTACTGTCTCCTTCACCATACCCTGTAGACTGTAAGCCCGCAAGGGCAGGGCCATCTTCGTTCTGTACCAAGCGGTCACTGTTAGTTTGTACACTGTATTTTAGATTTGCATCTTGTATGTAACCCCTTCTCATGTACAGTAACATGGAATGAATGGTGGTCTAAAAATAAATAATTATATTATACATACATGTGTAGATTGTGAGCCCTCGTGGGCAGGGTCCTCTCTCCTTCTGTACCAGTCGTGACTTGTATTGTTAAGATTACTGTACTTGTTTTTTTATGTATACCCCGCCTCACATGTAAAGCGCCATGGAATAAATAGCGCTATAATAATAAATAATAATAATACACAGTACACAAATACCAGTAATATACAATAATATATGCCGAGAA
The DNA here is from genome assembly GCF_051348905.1 of Ranitomeya variabilis. NCBI lineage: Eukaryota > Metazoa > Chordata > Amphibia > Anura > Dendrobatidae > Ranitomeya > Ranitomeya variabilis. Next base: position 108,237,154 of record NC_135232.1, read on the forward strand.
TAGCTCTCTCATACTCCTACTGTCGGCTGTAAAACTTGCTAGCTGAACTGTAAGCCTCTAGTGGGCAGTAAAAGTTTTACGTAAATAGAAAAGTCCTGGCAGGATTTATTATTTTCCAGAGGACTTTTGTCTGTGTGCTGGGCACTGTGCCATGTGTACAGATTGTACTTCTAATGGCTCATTCACCTAGAGCAGGAAGGTGCAGCCAAAGGTCACTGGCAGCTCCCGACACATTCAGGATCTGTTCACACAGTCGTTATTGCAGTGACTACTGATGGGTGGACAAGGCTAAAGGCCCCGTCACACACAGCGACGCTGCAGCGATACAGACAACGATGCTGATCGCTGCAGCGTCGCTGTTTTGTCGCTGTGTGGTCGCTGGGGAGCTGTCACACAGACAGCTCTCTCCAGCGACCGACGATCAGGGGAACGACTTCGGCATCGTTGAAACTGTCTTCAACGATGCCGAAGTCCCCCTGCAGCACCCGGGTAACCAGGGTAAACATCGGGTTACTAAGCGCAGGGCCGCGCTTAGTAACCCGATGTTTACCCTGGTTACCAAAAAAAACAAACAGTACATACTCACCATCTGATGTCCGTCAGGTCCCTTGCCGTCTGCTTCCTGCTCTGACTGAGCCGCCGTACAGTGAGAGCAGAGCGCAGCGGTGACGTCACTGCTGCGCTCTGCTCTCACTGTACGGCCGGATCTCAGTCAGAGCAGGAAGCAGACGGCAAGGGAGCTGACGGACATCAGATGGTGAGTATGTACTGTTTTTTTTTTTTACATTTACGCTGGTAACCAGGGTAAACATCGGGTTACTAAGCGCGGCCCTGCGCTTAGTAACCCGATGTTTACCCTTGTTACCAGTGAAGACATCGCTGGATCGGTGTCACACACACCGATTCAGCGATGTCAGCGGGACCTCAACGATCAAAAAAGGCCCAGGCCATTCCGACACGACCAGCGATCTCGCAGCAGGGGCCTGATCGCTGGTACGTGTCACACATAGCGAGATCGCTACTGAGGTCGCTGTTGCGTCACAAATTTTGTGACTCAGCAGCGATCTCGCTAGCGATCTCGCTATGTGTGACGGGGCCTTAAGACCATGAATAATACATATGTAATGTGGTCCCGAGAGATAACATGGAAACTAATGGATCACGGAAGCATGTGTATTGTTAAATAAGAATACCAGAATTAAAGGGAACCGGTCAGCTGATTCATGCTGCGCAAACCGCAGGCAGCAAGAACCAGAGCTTGGCAGTACGATTGTAGCCAGATAGATTGTCATCTAAAAAAAATCTACATTTGAGAGAAAATATAGTTTGAAGATCCGGCCGAGAACCATAACCAGACACCAGAAGACTATTCTGGCTACACCCCTGGCCGCCTCTTCCTAGCACTGCTCTAAGTAAATTGACAGATCTCACCTGAAGAATACACATGAAAGAAACCTGTCAATCAACTAGTGTGGTGCAGGGAGAAGCTGGCTGGACAGTCTAACTGTGGTCACCATCCAGATCTTCAAACTAAATTTTCTCTGAAATGCTGGAATGTTTCAAGGAAAAATATAACAGACTGCAATCATGCAGCTAGGCTCTGATGCACGCTGCGATGGTTTGGGCAGCACGAATCAGCTGACTGGTTGCCTTTAAACATTGTAATAAAACAGAAGAAAACGGAGTTCATGTCCAAAAAGTTATATAATATTTTATTAAATTACAGAAGTATCAATAATTACCAACAACATATAACAATACACATAGATAAAAATCAAGATAGTTAGAGATGGAAGGTAGCACAGACAAAAAACGGTGCAGCACTCAGGCTGATGCCCTATACATGAAAAATCACCTGCATAGTGCAGAGTCTAGCGCAGGTATTACACCGGGGGGCATATGGAACGGTATATATGAATCTCATGAGCCCTGTACACTGGCTCATTTCTTACTACTTAGGCCATAAGACCCCACCCCGGATTCTTACCCACACGCTGGCACCAGGACCGGACCACACCGTTGGTCCGGTCCTGGTGCCAGCGTGTGGGTAAGAATCCGGGGTGGGGTTTTATGGCCTAAGTAGTAAGAAATGAGCCAGTGTACAGGGCTCATGAGATTCATATATACCGTTCCATATGCCCCCCGGTGTAATACCTGCGCTAGACTCTGCACTATGCAGGTGATTTTTCATGTATAGGGCATCAGCCTGAGTGCTGCACCGTTTTTTGTCTGTGCTACCTTCCATCTCTAACTATCTTGATTTTTATCTATGTGTATTGTTATATGTTGTTGGTAATTATTGATACTTCTGTAATTTAATAAAATATTATATAACTTTTTGGACATGAACTCCGTTTTCTTCTGTTTTATTATATTGGCTTTAGGAGTGTCCTTATCCTATTAAAAATGTCTTCCTGGTAGACTCCCCCACTGTGGCTGTGAGCATGTGGAAGAACTTTATATTGTTTTCTTTCATTTTGGGTTTGTTTTATTATTTATTGCCTTTAAACATTGGAAGCAATTTAGTATTTAGGCCCATAATTCACTGCTCTGTAGAATCAAACCACCTAGACTAGGAGAACCATGTTCCCACCCACAGGCATAAAAATATCTTTCTACATACACGTAGAAGAAAAGAAGCAACACATCAATCTTTAAAGGGAACTTGTCACCTGAATTTGGCGGGACCGGTTTTGGGTCATATGAGTACAGCCTTGCGCAGGCTGGCGTGTACTCCGGAGGACAGAGAATGAACTTCAATCCAATATTGCGGCCAGCATGCAGCCAGCGGGTAAGGAAAGGGTGAATCAAACACCCGAAAACCTCGCCCATATGACCCAAAACCGGTCCCGCCAAATTCAGGTGACAGGTGCCCTTTAAGGTGTTCCTCCTAGAAAAATGCTCCAAATAAGGAAGCGATGTATGGACTGAGCATGAATTGAACAGCATCATGGGAATACATGAGGCTTTCAAGTTTGAGTCTATCGCGTTGTATTGGACGTGTGAAACTCGCTTCAGGCCACTTCAATTAACTGAAGCAAAAAAATTTAAAAAATTCCATGTACAAATACAGCACCAAAAACAATCCAAAACATTTGGGCCAAGTTTTGATGAAGGGTGCATTAGAGTAAGATGCGCCATATCCACTAAGAGGAGTCAGCCTGAGGGGCGTGGCCTAGCACGCAATGTGAGCAGACGTGCGGTAGATCTCTCCCGCCACACTTACTGGTATAAAGATTAATCAGAGGCGCCGCCGAACGCCTGCTACAGCTGCAGGAGTACACGTGGATCCAGTGAGCAGGAGTAGCCCGGTGGTGAAGAGCCTTGGTCTTGGGATGACGAGCAGGAGGCAGAAGGAGCCAGGGACGGCGAGAAGCTCTCGGGCCCAAGATAGTGCCGAGTCAGCAGAGGAGACGGCGGCTAAAGACAAGCGCCGCATATAGAAGAAAGCTAGAGGTGATCTCTAAGCTGGAGAGGTTTGCCAGATTTGAGGAGGCTGAGCAGCTGCGGATGGGGGCTGGAGGATTAGATGACCCAGGGGAGCAGTTGGAAGGAAGAGCCTGGGACAGGGCGGTGAGATGGCGCAGGGGTCCCCTATGAGACCTGATAAGACACTTGATATGGGTGACACATCACTTGCGAAATGGCCCCACAAAAACCTATGCACGCTGATCAGTCTATAGATGTCTGTGCAACAGATATGGAGGAGCCAACTCTAACAGACACTCTCAGAGGTGATATTTTGCAAAACTACGCTCACAGCTTTGACCCTGCAGGTGGATGATTTAAAGGGCGAGGTGGCTACTTTTCGCTCGGCTATGGAAAAAGTTGAGGAGAGAGTGGAGGAGCGTGTGGGTGGTGCTGAGGATCAGATTACGAACTGTTAAAAAGGGAGAAAAAGTACGTCCATCGAGTTGAAGTTTAAAACCGATGATCTTCAAAACTGTTCCAGCAGGAGCAATTTGAGAATAATTGGTGAGTCTGAAAAAGTGGAGGGGAGTAACGCCACGGATTATATTGAGTCATGGCTGAAAAATATGGTGGGAGGAGACAGCCTCACCAAATTACCGTATTTGCTGTTGAAAGGGCACACCGAGTACCAACTAGACCTCTGCCCCCTGGGAGCTATCTTGGCCAAAATTCTGAACTATGGAGACCAAGATATTCTAGTTAGGAAAGCCAGGAATTGTAATGAACTAACTACTGATGGCAATTGGATATCCATTTATCCGGACAATTCTGCGGTGGTCCAAAAGCTCAGGATGAAGTTCGGAAAGGTCAAGAGGAGACTGTGTGGATTGGGCTTGGCTTACTCAAATGATTTATCCAGCCAAATTAAGGGTGGTGGCCATGGATAGGGTGCACTTATTTCAAATCCCTGAGGAGGCGACATAATGGCTGAACATACTGGAGCAGAGAGGACCCGCTGAAGCTGGCTCTTTGTTTGACAGTTGACAACATTTAGTTGTTATTAAGTTTGTTAAAATTGAATAGCTATGTGATGAATATGCTATGTTATGGTGTGATGGTATGCTCAGAGTGAGTTGTGTTCAACAGCGCAACAGACATTTTATTTTGGTATACGTGGGCGGGAGGGATGTAGTTGTGGAGAGTTTAGCACAAAAGAGTTAAGTGTCTGGGAATTTCGGACCTTTGGTATTGCTGGGTTGTAAAACAGCATTTCCATATCTCGTATAGAGAGCGTGAGTTAGGTATTTACATAAAGAGTTGATAAAGTTCTTGCAGGGGTGAGGTGGGGAAGATATGCCTTCAGGAAACACACTTGGTGGGGGAAAAAATAGCTGTGCTGCTGAAGTGATGGGTGAGGTATCTCTCGACCATCTCAGCTTATGCCAGGGGAGTGTTAATACTGGTACATATAAGCGTCCCGTTTGAAGAGACAGAGGCAATACAAAACAAAGATGGTCAATTTGTGTTTGTAGTGTGTAAGATTTTTAATAGATTAATGTGTATTGTGTCAATATATATTCCTCCGCCGTTTTCCAGGAAAACAGCTATAAGAAATGTTAGCAATATCGGGTAGATGGGTAGGGGGTTCCTTTACTTATAGTGGGGGATGTGAATAATATTGCTAACGACCACTGGGATAAGGGTAGACATGCTTTGTTAAGAAGGGAAGAGAATGAGACGCCATTTGGTAATTATTTGAAGGAGACAGCATGGATAGATCTATGGAGGGTACGTAATATAGACAAGTACTCATACTCTTGTTATTCGGCAACATATGGCTTTCTGTCCCGTATTGATGTAGCCTTGGGAAATGGATGGATAATATAGTGCAAGAGGTGGAGTATCTGCCAAGAGTTTTATTGGATCACAGTCCGTTATTGGTGTCATTATAGTTCGAAGATCAGGGTAATTTGGTGGGACTGGGATGGAAAATTCACCCCTTTTGGATACATGACATGTGAAACATTGGAGAGGAGCTAACGGAATTTTTTTAGAATAAATGAGGGTAGTGACCGGGACATGTAGTTTCAGACACTATGAAGACGTACCTAAGGGGGATTTTGTTTAGGGATGTATCAAGACATAAGACTACATCTAGAAACTCTGATAACGCAGTGATGGAGGAATTGAGGGCGGCAGAGGAGGCGTTGAGTAATCAATGTTCAAGTGATACACAAAACCGAATGAAGGCGGCTCAAGAAGAGGTTAATAAATTGCATATGCGTAAGGCCGGTTTCACACGTCAGTAGCACCGGTACGTGTGGTGACCGTTTTCTCACGTACCGGAGACAAGGACTCACATAGACACATTAAAATCAATGTGTCTCTGCACATGTCAGCGTGTTTTCACGGACCGTGTGTCCGTTTGAAAAACACGGAGACATGTCAGTGTTCATGGGAGCGCACGGATCACACGGACCCATTAAAGTCAATGGGTCCGTGTAAACACGTACCGCACACGGATGCTGTCCGTGTGCCGCCCGTGTGCCGACTGAGGACCACATGGACAGTGCAGGAGACAGAACTAGAGTTAAGCGCTGTCCCCAGCGTGTGGGGCTGAAGCCGCCATTCATTCCTTCTCTCCAGCAGCGTTCGCTGGAGAGAAGGAATGAAAAATCATGTTTTTTAAATTTTTTTTGTTTTTAAAATAAAGTTCCCGGTCAGCTCCCGCCTCCCACCCCCTGTGCGCCCGCCCGCTGGCATTAAAATACTCACTCAGCTCCCGCGATGCTTCCTCTCAGCGCCGCAGCTTGTCCTGTATGAGCGGTCACGTGGTGCCGCTCATTACAGTGATGAATATGCGGCTCCACCCCTATGGGAGGTGGTTACGCATATTCACCGTAAAATCTTTCTCTTAGCCTCTAATTGGGGGACACAGGACCATGGGTGTTATGCTGCTGTCCACTAGGAGACGACACTATGCATAATCTGAAAAAGATTAACTGTGGCTCCTCCTCTGAAGTATACACCCCTGGACGGCATCAGCCTTCTCCAGTTTTGTGCAAAAGCAGTAGGAGGAACGTAACATGAATAACATAATTATGCCTGTAAGAAGGCAACTATGTACGAGCTCAAGAAAACAATATGAGAACTCAACAGTTACAACGGCCCGGAAAGGGCAACAGGGTGGGAGCTGTGTCCCCCAATTAGAGGCTAAGAGAAAGAGATTTTACGGTGAGTACACAAAAATCTCCTTTACTCTGTCGCCTCATTGGGGAACACAGGACCATGGGACGTCCTAAAGCAGTCCCTGGGTGGGAAGCAATGGACGAATATTGTGCAGACAGGCCCCTATACTTAGGGAACCGCCGCCTGCAGAACACATCTACCCAGGCTCGCGTCCGCTGAGGACTGGGGATGAACCCTGTAGTGTTTAGTAAACGTGTGTAGGCTAGTCCAAGTGGCCGCCTTACACACTTGTTGTGCCGAAGCCTGGTGCCGAATGGCCCAGGAGGCCCCTACCGCCCGTGTCGTAATATCGGCTGGAAGAGGAGAATTCTTAAGGCGGTAGGCCTCTTGTATGGTAGATTTGATCCATCTGGCAAGGGTAGCTTTGGAAGCTGGCAGACCCTTGTGGCCGCCTTCCGGAAGGAGGAAAAGAGAATCAGACCTCCGGAAGGACGCAGTCCTAGACACGTATATACGCAATGCCCTGACGAGGTCAAGAGTATGCAGAGCCTTCTCCACTCTATGAACCGGGACCGGACAAAGGGATGGTAGTGAAATTTCCTCATTGAGGTGGAAGTTGGACACAACCTTTGGAAGGAAGGATGGGACCGTACGAAGACCTACCTTATCCTGGTGAAAGGCCATGAAGGGCCGTCTGCAGGAGAGTGCTGTCAGTTCAGACACCCTGCGTAGCGAGGTGATTGCCACCAGGAAAACCACCTTCTGGGAGAGAAGGCGGAGCGGGACCTCCTTAAGGGGTTCGAAGGGTGGTTCCTGCAATGCTGTCAGGACCAGGTTGAGGTCCCACGTTTCTAGTGGTCGTCTGTAGGGGGGAACCAATCAGGAAACCCCCTGAAGAAAAGTCCTTACTTGCGGCTTGGTAGCAATGCGCCTTTGAAAAAGCACTGAGAGGGCTAACACCTGGCTCTTAAGCGAGCCTAATGACAGCCTGGCCTCCAGACCCGATTGGAGAAAGCCAAGTAGTTTGGGTAGGGAATAACGGAGTGGGGTCTGGCCACGAGATTCGCACCACGTAAAGAAAGCTTTCCAGGTTTAGTAATAAATCTTGGCAGAGGCTGGCTTCCGTGCCCTGATCATGGTTCCAATGACGTCCGGCGAGAGACCTGCCTGGGTTAGAACCCAGGTCTCAAGGGCCACGCCGTCAAATTGAGAGCCCCTGAGTTCTGGTGGTAGAACGGGCCTTGTGATAGAAGATCGTGGTGGTCGGGGAGACGCCAGGGGGTGTCTGCTGTAAGTTGTACGATGTCGCCGTACCATGTACGTCTGGGCCAGTCCGGTGCAATTAGGATGGTTGGAACTCCCTCTTGTTTGATCTTCCTCACCACTCTGGATATCAGGGGGAGAGGTGGAAAAATGTACAGAAGCTGGAACTGGGTCCAGTCCTGAACCAGAGCGTCTGCTCCGAGCGACCGCGGATCGGGTGTTCTGGCTATGAAGTTGGAGACCTTGGCATTGAAGTGGGATGCCATTAGGTCCACATCCGGGGTCCCCCAGCGATGGCAGATCTGGCGAAAAATTGTGGGATGGAGAGACCACTCTCCCGAGTCTATTTCTTGTCGGCTGAGGAAGTCTGCTTCCCAGTTGTCCACACCTGGAATGTGGACCGCCGACAGAACCGACCCTGTGTTCTCCGCCCAGTGGAGGATATGTGACACTTCTCGCATCGCCTGGGTACTGCGGGTCCCCCCTTGGTGATTCACATATGCCACAGCCGTGGCATTGTCCGGCTGTATTCTGATGTGAGAGGCTGCAAGTAAGTGATGGAAAGCCCTCAATGCCAGGAGAATGGCACGAATTTCCAGGATGTTGATTGGCATGGTCGCTTCCACTGGGGACCACTTGCCCTGTGCCCTGTGGTGTAGGTGCACTGCACCCCAACCCGTCAGGCTCGCATCGGTGGTCAGAACTTTCCAATGACCTGTGAGAAAGGATTTCCCCTTTGCTAGCGAGGTTGGCTTGAGCCACCAGTGCAGGGACCTCTTGGTTGACGACATTAGCCGGAACTCCCTGTCGAGACAGAAAGGGTTATTGTCCCAGGACTTGAGGATGGCTAGTTGGAGAGGCCTGAGACGAAACTGGGCAAATGGGACGGCTTCTATTGCTGCCCCCATCCTGCCGAGGACTCTCATGGCAAACCGGAGAGATCGAGGGGGTTTGCGGAGGAGGGTGCGAACTCCTAGACGGAGAGCCAGTGCCTTGTCCTTGGGAAGGAGCACTAGACCCCTGGAGGTGTTGAATAGCATTCCCAGGAAGGTCAGAGACTGACTCGGGGTTGGTGATGAGTTTTGTAGGTTGACTAACCAACCCATGCGACTCAGAGTGTCAGTTGTGATTGAGACGCTGAGCTCGCAGTCCTTGAAGGTGGGAGCCTTGATGAGTAGATCGTCCAAGTATGGAACGACTACTATGCCTCTGGAGTGCAGGACGTCCATGGTGGCTGCCATGACTTTGGTAAACACTCTGGGAGCCATGGCGAGTCCAAACGGGAGAGCCACGAACTGGTAGTGGTCCTGGTCGATTGCGAACCTGAGAAATCTTTGATGAGCAGGTGCAATCGGTATATGCAGGTATGCGTCTTGTATGTCTATGGAGGCGAGATATTCTCCCTTCTCCATGGACGCAATGATGGACCGAAGGGACTCCATGCGGAAGTGACGGACCCGTACGTATTTGTTGAGTTGTTTTAGGTCCAGTATGGGCCGAACGCTGCCTCCTTTCTTGGGAACTACGAATAGATTGGAGTAGAACCCTCAGAAGCGCTCGGCCATGGGGACCGGTACTATGACTCCTGCTTGAAAAAGCGAGGAGACCGCTTTCCGGAAGGCACGAGCCTTGACTGGTGGTTTTGGGGGGACAGAGGGGAAGAATCGGTCCGGTGGGTTGGAGGTGAACTCTATCTTGTATCCGGAAGACACTAGTTCCCTGACCCACCTGTCTTCTGTAATAGGCAACCAGACTTGATGAAAGAGCAAAAGTCGGCCGCCTACGGGTGTGGTGTCTTCCGGGGTCCGTGAGTCATGATGAGGAGAAAGTCTGAGATTTTCCTCCTCTAGGTTTAGACTGGGTGGCTTTTGACTGCCAGGTCTTGTCCGACCTTTGCGTTGATCGTGAGTTGTTCCTGCGTGGGGAACGTTTACGATTTTGTGCTGGACGCGAGACGGACCAGCCCGAAGAATTCCGAAAGGATCGGAATCGAGTTTGGTTACGCTTCTTGTAAGTGTGTTTAGGTTTTAGTTGGGGAAGAGAGGTACTCTTACCCCCGGTGGCGTTGGATATCATTGTGTCCAACTGTTCACTAAAAAGACGCCCACTGAGGTAGGAGAGGTGCGTGAGGGACTTCTTTGAGGCTGGGTCGGCTCTCAATTCCCGCAGCCAGAGGATACACCGAATTGTGATGGCGTTTGATGCTATCCCCGCTACACCCCTTGCTGAATCCAGAGCTGAATGAAGCATGTAATCTGCTACGACTGCTATTTGAACCGCTTGGTCCGACAGCTCAGGAGCGGATGCTTGGAGAGGTTGTAAATTTTTGGCCCAGGCCAGAATGGCCTTGGCAGCCCAAACTGAAGCGAAACGGGAGCCAGGGATGCCCCTGCGGCCTTGAAAATTGAACAAGCCATGCGTTCTACCTGCCGGTCTGCTGCGTCCGAGGGTTGAGCTATCTGGCAGTGAAAGGAGGGTCTGTGCTGCTAGTCTAGAGACTGGGGGGTCCACTTCGGGTGGGTCTGTCCACTCCTTGGTATCCTTCTGCGGGAAGGGGTACCTCGCCTCCAGATATTTGTGATTAGCAAATTTTTTCTCAGGCTGTGAGAACTGCTTTTTAAGGATCGCCTTAAACTCTGGGTGGTTAGAGAAGACCTTAGGCGGCTTCAGAGGTCCTTCAAAGGAAATCTTGTGTTCTGGGGCCTCTGGTGGCGGATCAGAAATGTCCAGCACCCGATGGATGGAAGAGATTAAGTCCTCAACTAGCGCAGTATTGCTAGGGGGGATTGGGATCAGGGACCCCTCCATTTCCTTGTCTGAGTCGGAGTCACAGATGTCTTCCGAATCCTGTGTATCACTGAGGCGTCCCCTGCTGGGTGAGCTGCGGAGGAGGCCTTCTCTGGTTGGGGATTGCGGAGATCTGCGTTGTCTGTCCCCGGAAGGGGACGGTCTAGCTGACCTGGAACTACGGTGTCTCTCCCTAGAAGGGGATGACCGAGTGCTATTGGATGACTTAGATGGACTGTGGGTCCGCTTGCATCCTGACTTAGACGTGGATGTGCCAGGGTCGTCCTGTCCCTGAGCCAAGCTCTCCCTTTGCTGGGTAACGGTCATAGCCGAGGCATGACTCTGCAGAGCCTGAAGCAATGTGGAGGTTAGGTTATCTATAGACTGCATCATAGATTGCGACATCTAAGTGACCCATTCCGGCGTGGCATTAGACACCGAAGCATTGGCAGGGGCCTCTTGGGGCTCTGACACAGTAGTCTGAGTGCAGTCCTGGCAGTGTGGGTAGATACTGCCACTGGGGAGAGCGGTCCTGCAGGCTGTGCAGAATGCATAATAGCAGTCCTGCCTGGTTCTCTTGGACCTTGAGCCCGGCATAGTGCACAGAGTGCAGAAGGGCTTCTATGCAGAGGACGTTACAGGGGTATCTATGCAGAGAACCCTATAGGGGAGCCTTATAGGGAATATGGATTCACAGCCGAGTAAAACAACCCAGCTGTGATATTACCCCACCTGTTTGCCCCTAGGTCCAGCGCCGAAGATCCACAGTCCTGTGCCCCCCGGAGACTGGCTGGCCTGGTGACTGGGAGATGCAGGGTTAATCCCTGCTGCAGTAGAAATGGCCGCCGAGGAGAAGAGGTAGGGGGAGAAGGGGGCGGAGAGCTGAGAAAAAGGCGGCAAAGCTGTGTAAACAAGCGCCCTTTCTGTCTCGATCCGCCCCCTCTATGACACTATAGAGTGTCATATTTGTCATCCGGGGGGCGGAGAGGAGGCAGCGGCTTCAGCTAGGCCGAAGCCGGGGCCTAAATTAGATGTCTGATGCCCAGAAGGGCTCCAGGCCGGCGCGAAAGTCCGGGAGGGGGTCGGATCTGAACCGGACCCCTCCGGATTTAAAGGCAGGATAGCAGTGGGGCTGTAAATCGGAAGGGGGGCCCGGTGAGGGGTCCCCCTGAGGCAGTATAGAGCTGGTGCTGCCGCAGAGACAGGGGCGCAGGGAGCCCTGTGTCTGTCTGTGCATGCCTGCCTGCACTCCCCCCGGACCCAACAGGAGCCCGCAGCTGAGCTGGGGTCCCTGGATGCAGGCGCAGTGTGCTGGCCCATTGCTGGGAGCTGCAGAGTGCTGCCTATACAGGCCCTACATGAGGCGTCTCAACCTAATACCCCCAGAGGGGGATTAGGGAGGGTGCTGTTGTCACCTTCAGGGCCTTTATCCTCGCCTCGACCTCAACCCGGAAACCAAAAGGAATTGGGGAAGGAGGGGGGGGGTCTCGACTTCGAATCAGCTCCCAAGGGACTGGGGAAGGAGCAACATGGGGAATAGCCATCTCTACTTCAACCGGGCACCCCATAATAGGGGGCCGAGGAAGGAGCCATGCCGGGAGTCTCACAGGAGACCCACTTTTCTTCATCTGTAATCCGTCGGAAAACAACGGAGTGAAAGAAAAAATCTTAGGTGTGCCTCCTATGGGACACTAAGCAAAAACTGGAGAAGGCTGATGCCGTCCAGGGGTGTATACCGCAGAGGAGGAGCCACAGTTAATCTTTTTCAGATTATGCATAGTGTCGCCTCCTAGTGGACAGCAGCATAACACCCATGGTCCTGTGTCCCCCAATGAGGCGACAGAGTAAGTAGGGGCCCTAGGACAGAGCCTTGACGGACTCCAACAGAGAGAGGGCGGGGTGAGGAGGTAGTGTGGGAGTGGGAAACGCTAAATGTGCAGTCGGAAAGGTATGAGGCAATCCAGGACAGGGCAAGGTCTTTGATGCCGAGGGAAGAAAGAATCTGCAGCAGTAGGTAGTGGTCGACTGTCTAAAGCAGAGGACAGGTCGAGAAAGAGGAGGATGGAGAACTGTCTGTTAGCTTTGGCTGTGAGTAAGTCGTTAGTAATTTTGGTCAGAGCAGTTATGCTTTCAGGAGTTTAGGCAAATGGAAGGTTTTGGGGTCTGGAAAGAGGCGGGCATTGGCTTGATATGTCAGTTGATTTACCAAGGTAGGCTCAAATTATTTGAAATGCTACAGGAGGAAATTCAGTAACCACGTCTAGATTTGTATCACTATAAACGGGTTCAACACGCATATCACGCATATCAGGCACAAAGTAGAAGAGGGCCTATAGTGATACAAGCGGATCTCACAATGGACTTTATTCTTAAAAATAGTGGAACGAGGGGGGCAATATCGGAAGTTTATAGAGACCTGCTACATGCCTTCCTAGGTGATCACCCTACTAATTCTAGAGGGAAATGGGAGGCTGAACTGGGAGAGATAAATGATGATAGGTGGAATCTATATTCGAGTATGTACCTAAGATATCTATGAGTGAGCCTGGGAGATTATCTCAGGCAGGTATATTACAGGCAGGTATATTACATATGTCTGGCATTGTCCCAGACTGTCATCCTTCTGGATTGTAGTGCTGAACCATATTGGAGTGGTGTATGGGTGTGTCGTCCTTAGAGACCCGCTGATATGTATAATAGGATATGTGAACGAAATAACAACGGACAATATGACCAAAATAGTAATTGCAAGATTGTTATTTATTGCAAGGAAATGGATTGCAAAATTCTGGATCAGAGAGGAGCCTCCATCCAGACGGGAATTTATTGCAAAAATGGACCATATAATTGTACTTGGAAAAAAAAAAAAAGTATCTACACCAAGAGAAACAAACTGGAATTATTTCACAAACTATGGCAGCCGTGGTGGACTGGAGTTAGTATTGTGATACCAGTGTATAATACTACAGTGTTAGACTTGTGGTGAATTGGAATAATGTTTGACATTGTTAACAATGTAAGAAATATTGTTCGCTTTTGGCATGGTCTCCATGGGGGGCGAATGGGTGAGGGAGCGGTAATTTACCATAAAAATGTAAACTGAGTAAGGATATGTGTTATGTAATATCTCTGTTTTATTTTGTTATATTTAATGAAAATGTATCTGATTAAAAAAAAAAAAAAGAGCTGTCTGCCTCCCAATAAATTTGGCACATATGTCAGCTGCTGTTCGGCATAAGAAATATCTGTCTTATTTACACCACCTTTGTGATGTCCAAAAAAGAAAAAACACAAGACAAACCCTACTAGCTGTTTTGTCACCTTATTTTAGAAAGGTTTTTAGGATTTAAACTGGTTTTTATTATACAAGGTCTATAATCTACAATGCACTCACCATTTTGATGATCATTTTTCGGGGGTCTTAGATCCAGTTTGGCAGGATGTTCCTTGAGCTCATCTAGAATACCCTTATTGAGGCAGACATCAACATGTCTATTAAACACTGCGAGGTCAGAGGTATCTTGCAGAATGTTGCACACTGGACAGATGAACACCGTTTCTCCAGGCGTCAGTGAAGAACTTGGTTGTGACGCTGCTTTACTCTCGTCCCTTTTCACATCGCTTTTTATTCCATGATTTTCCATAGGGTTCTTACCATTAATTTCAGCTTGGCAGGGGTCCTTCTGTACCTGTTGGTCATGGATGGTGCGCATTGTGTTTTTATCAATGACAAAGTCGTCCATGTCTTCGAATGGTGTCATGGTCACCATTTTGTTTTTAAGGTTCTTTATATGGACATCTTTCCCAAAGCCGTCAGAAAAGTCTTCATGACTCAATTTACCTTTATCATTATTTGCCCCAAGTACGTTCTCACATTTGTCTATTATTTCAGTGTTATCGGAAGGAGGAGATTTACTGAGACATCGGTCAATATGTTTATTAAATGCCTCCAGATCCCAATCACTCTGCTTCATCGTGCAAATAGGGCATGTGAAATCAGGTTCTTGGCAAATCTGGCCCACCTGGATTATGTCCTCTTGCTGGTCGCATGGGGCCGGTGTCACGCTCTGCTCCCTGCTCGTGACTGCATTGCTCGTGGACCCTTGCTCCCGGCTCTCTTGTTCCAGCTCCAGTTGTCTGGCTGCACGTTTCTGATTAAAGAAACTTTCTCTCTGTGGGGCCGGAGTCTGAGTTACTTGGCCAGAACTGTCTGCCATGTCTGAGCATTTTGGTTTTGCGGCTTTGCTTAAGCCCAGGAAACTAGTGATACTTTTCTGATATTTTCTGTCATCTTCTGATAAAAATCCAGAAATCCTTACACCTGAAAAAAAAATGACAGTAGCTAAAGCAAAAAGTCAAAATGGAGTGCTGCAAGTATCTAAATAACATTCTTGCATTTCATCCTGGGAAAATACTCTTGGGATTTAGATGTGATTAGTGAATTTATCCTTTGTCATCTTCCCATCCTCTACACAGTGTCCTCCAGGGTCACAGAGGGAACACAGGAACTTTTCTCCATGTTGTCACCCACCTTATCAAATCTATCATGTACAGCAGTGTTTCCCAAACGCCAGTCCTCACGGCCCCCCACATGTCATGTTTTCAGGGTTTCCTTAGTATTGCACAGGTGATGGAGTGATTATTATTAAGGCATCAGAAATTGGCACAGGTTCTCTCCCCTGTGTAAGGAAATCCTGAAAGTATGTTCCGTTGGAGGCTGTGAGGACGGGAGTTTGGGAAACACTGATTTACAGCTTCCACCATCACTAAAATTATAGGGAACCTGTCATGTCTCCAAACATTAGTTTTATACAATATAACATAAGGTTACATCACAGAACAAAAGAGCAAACAGAATTTCTCATTCAATATCTTAACCAAAACCATAAGACCCATGTCAGGCATCAAATATCACAATTTATCACAAGAGAATGTTTATCACCTGGGGACTAATGTTAGTTAAAGGGGAATTAAACCATGGCTTCCATACCTTACCAAATTACAGTTAGGTCCATATATATTTGGACAGAGACAACATTTTTCTAATTTTGGTTATAGACATTATGACAATGAATTTTAAACAAAACAATTCAGATGCAGTTGAAGTTCAGACTTTCAGCTTTCATTTGAGGGTATCCACATTAAAATTGGA
The DNA here is from genome assembly GCF_051348905.1 of Ranitomeya variabilis. Classification (NCBI taxonomy): domain Eukaryota; kingdom Metazoa; phylum Chordata; class Amphibia; order Anura; family Dendrobatidae; genus Ranitomeya; species Ranitomeya variabilis. Next base: position 108,252,956 of record NC_135232.1, read on the forward strand.
TGAAGGGTTTAGGAGTTTCAACTCCTTAACATGTGCCACCCTGTTTTTAAAGGGACCAAAAGTAATTGGACAGATTCAATAATTTTTAATGAAATGTTCATTTTTAGTACTTGGTTGAAAACCCTTTGTTGGCAATGACTGCCTGAAGTCTTGAACTCATGGACATCACCAGACGCTGTGTTTCCTCCTTTTTGATGCTCTGCCAGGCCTTCACTGCAGTGGTTTTCAGTTGCTGTTTGTTTGTGGGCCTTTCTGTCTGAAGTTTAGTCTTTAACAAGTGAAATGCTGCTCAATTGGGTTGAGATCAGGTGACTGACTTGGCCATTCAAGAATATTCCACTTCTTTGCTTTAATAAACTCCTGAGTTGCTTTGGCTTTATGTTTTGGGTCATTGTCCATCTGTAGTATGAAACGACGACCAATCAGTTTGGCTGCATTTGGCTGGATCTGAGCACACAGTATGTCTCTGAATACCTCAGAATTCATTCGGCTGCTTCTGTCCTGTGTCACATCATCAATAAACACTGGTGACCCAGTGCCACTGGCAGCCATGCATGCCCAAGCCATCACACTGCCTCCGCTGTGTTTTACAGATGATGTGGTATGCTTTGGAGCATGAGCTGTACCACGCCTTCACCATACTTTTCTCTTTTCATCATTCTGGTAGAGGTTGATCTTGGTTTCATCTGTCCAAAGAATGTTCTTCCAGAACTGTGCTGGCTTTTTTAGATGTTTTTTAGCAAAGTCCAGTCTAGCCTTTTTATTCTTGATGCTTATGAGTGGCTTGCACCGTGCAGTGAACCCTCTGTAGTTACTTTCATGCAGTCTTCTCTTTATGGTAGATTTGGATATTGATACTCCTACCTCCTGGAGAGTGTTGTTCACTTGGTTGGCTGTTGTGAAGGGGTTTCTCTTCACCATGGAGATTATTCTGTGATCATCCACCACTGTTGTCTTTCGTGGGCGCCCAGGTCTTTTTGCATTGATGAGTTCACCAGTGCTTTCTTTCTTTCTCAGGATGTACCAAACTGTAGATTTTGCCACTCCTAATAATTTAGCAATTTCTCGGATGGGTTTTTTCTGTTTTCGCAGCCTAAGGATGGCCTGTTTCACCTGCATGGAGAGCTCCTTTGACCGCATGTTTACTTCACAGCAAAACCTTCCAAATGCAAGCACCACACCTCAAATCAACTCCAGGCCTTTTATCTGCTTAATTGAGAATTACATATTGAAGGGATTGCCCACACCTGTCCATGAAATAGCCTTGGAGTCAATTGTCCAATTACTTTTGGTCCCTTTAAAAACAGGGTGGCACATGTTAAGGAGCTGAAACTCCTAAACCATTCATCCAATTTTAATGTGGATACCCTCAAATGAAAGCTGAAAGTCTGAACTTCAACTGCATCTGAATTGTTTTGTTTAAAATTCATTGTGGTAATGTCTATAACCAAAAGTAGAAAAATGTTGTCTTTGTCCAAATATATATGGACCTAACTGTATATTTTTATATAACACCCTCTCATTCGACGCTGTAGCATTTACCATGCTGACCCAGTGAGAAATTCGTGGAGGTCTTCTATCCATCTATTTCATGGTGATAGCCTTGCGAGCCAAAAACCGATGTTTCCCTGAGAAGAGTGCGACGGTAGTGAAGCCAGGCCTAGTGATGAGCGAGTGTGCTCGTTACTCGAGATTGCCAAGCATGCTCGGGTGATCTCCGAGTATTTTGGGCGTGCGCGGAGATTTAGTATGTCGCCGCAGCTGCATGATTTACAGCTGATAGACAGCCTGAACACATGTGGGGATTTTCCCTAACAAACAGGATATTCCCACATGTATTCAAGCTGTCTAGCAGCCACAAATCATGCAGCTGCGGCGACACATACTAAATCTCCGAGCACGCCCAGAATACTCGGAAATCACCCGAGCATGCTCGAAAATCTCAAGTAACGAGCACACTCGATCATCACTAGCCAGGTCTCCTCTTCATGGATTCCTAATAAACACACCTTATAGCAGAGTGGTACAGGGGATTGTATGATCTCAATGAGGATGACCTCTTTCCAAAAGTCTGCAATAGGAGGACAACACCACATCAGGTGTATAAAATCTGTTGTCTCTTCCCCACACCTATGGCAATCTGCAGTGGTGGATCTACCCATTTTATATAACCTGCTAGGAGTCAGATAGCATTGATGGAGTATATACATATGGACTAGCTTGTAATTATTTGCCAGTGAAAGATGTTGTGGGGGAGGTCAAGGCTTCATCCCAATCCTCCTCGGATAGGGAGAGAATTTCTGTCCTCCATTTGGCCTCAACCATCAATGGTGATGAGGAGCATCTCCTGCTTAGTAAATGGGTGTATAAAAAGGAGATCGACCCCTTGGGTCCCTGGCTGCTTAGGGGGTATGAGAATATGATGTGAAGAGCCGTCACCTTGCCTCCCAGCCTGATGTCACTATTACGTCAGAAGGATCACGTAATGCGTTCTTCCCACTATCACCAACAAGATGTTCCACCCCCCCCCCCCCTGGGGACACGCTTAGTACAGTTTTACACAGACACCCCCCTGTACACACAGGCCTAAGGAGGAGCGGGGAGTGAGAGGTTGTGGCCTCCAGTCACTGACGTGGCACCACACTCGACCACAACCCTGACAGGCCGAGAGGCCGCTTTCACTAGCACCAGGGAAACAGTGCCTGGTTGGACTGCCAGCAGTTCCTCTTTAGATAAAAGCCCAGTACGTTTACAGGGTTATATCGGGTCAGAAACCAGCCCTGGTAGCATGGAAGGTTAAGTCGAGAAATGGAAATGTGGATTCGTGGATCGAGAGCAGCCCAATGTTAAATTATATATTTAATCGCCTTAAAGGGAACCTGTGAGCAGGATTTTGCTCATTAAACTACAGACTGTGTCTGGCAGTAGCAGATTTTTCTGTATTTTTCATAGTAATTTTGCAGATAAATATTTTATATATTACATTATATAGCTTTTTTCCCCCCCATTTACCATGGCAGTAATGCATTTTCAATGTTCTAGAGTAATCATTCTTAGGAATTCATGATGCAACCTCATAGTTTTTCAAGTTATATGTTTTGGTTGACAGTTGTTAACACTAGCTTAGATAAGCTTGTCCTTTTTTTCTATTTGTATCAAACTCTTTTTGGACATATGCACTCTTACTCCCATCAGCCACTAGAGACTTTAAGTAGTTAGCTGGTCAATTCCTGCCCCATAAATTGTAGGCTTTTTTTGCCCAGGAGAGAGGACATATCAGGACAGGGACCCAACTTTGAAGGACGCCTTGACGTGGCAGGAGGGCTCTCATATATTGGCCAATTTATGCGAGAGGGTAAAAGTGAGAGCAGAGGTAAAGAAAGACAAATAGGTTGTGCCGCAGCTTTCAGGCAAGTGTTTTATCTCACGACAGAGCTGCAGTCACAGCTACACTGCTCATTATTGCTGTATATTGACCTTCATACTGCTATGGTTTCTGAGAATATGCTACATAGAGACAGGAGAGCAAGAATTCCTTATGTCTGTGTTTATGGTCTATGAGAGACTTCATACTAGTCTCCCATCCACTAGCTTAGAGACAACTGGAAATGAGAGATAGTGTGCAGAGGGGAAAAGTGGTGAAAAATACAGAATACAAGTCATTTAATGGCCATAAATAGAGAAATTCCACATGACACCTAATTCTGAAAATGACAGCTATGTTTTAATACATCGGTTCATATAAGTAATTAAGTTTCATAGCATGGAATTCTAGATTTACCCATCAATCTGAGGTGTAGAGGTTCCGGTGAGGCCAAATCAATTTCTGCCTTCAGAATTTCTTTGGCAACAGAGAAAATTTCCTCTTCTGTAGAGACCGCATAGGAAACGGTTGATGCCCTGGTCTTGACTTCAAACTTGACATTTTTCAGTTTCAGTGTAACAGTTCGGCCCTATAATAAAAGGAAGCAGAAGTCCATTTATAACCCTACAGAGGCTCCATTGTGTTGCTTTTGGCCGCACAGTGAAAGTTCACATACAGGTTAAGAAATTCCAGCTATAATGGAACCAGCGAGATCCACCCACTCTGAACTCGTACAGCTCCAAGCACATGCCACAATATTATTATTTCACTTTAATAAATCCTTAGGAAGCACAAACGTTCTACCCTCAAAGTAGAAAGCAGGAAATAACTGGACAAGGACGCCTATAAAACAACTTATGGAGGAAGCGGGAAGCAAGAACAATATAAACACAGTTCTGGAGGACAACCAGGGAAGTATCCTTCAAGTGTGGAAACAAAGATGGTCAACGTTAGAATGGATGGAGGCATCAGGTGGGTGCTGGGACAAACTCACTACTCTGTATTGCCGATGCTCAGTGGTTAGCACTGCGGCCTTGAAGCACTGGGGTCCTGGGTTCAAATCCCACCAAGGACAACATCTGCAAGGAGTTTGTATGTTCTCCCCGTGTTTGCATTGGTTTCCTTCGGTTTCCTCCCACACTCCAAAGACATACTGACAGGGAATTTAGATTGTGAGCCCCAATGGGGACAGTGCCGATAATATCTGTAAAGCGCCGTGGAATCAATGGCGCTATGAGTAAAATAAATAAATAGGGTGAGTCTGGCAAAAGACATGGGAATTTTTTTAATTGGAAGTTTTCTCCCATTTTGAAGATTTTCTGCATCAGGTTTTCAAAAAAAAAACTCTTGGTATTTTTCTGCATTAAAGAAGTAAAAAAAACAAAAACAAAAAACCCACTGCGGATGTCTTCTCTCTTCTCTTCTTGCATTCCTTTGAAGTCACACTTTTCTTCCAGGGCAGAAACTATTTTTTTTCATTCCCCTGTTACTTACAAATGCTGAAAATGTACTTGGGGTCATCATGAAATCCCCCAACATCTGGACGTTGTGGACAGCAGCAGGCAGGTGTGAAGATAAGTGCAGGAATCGAAAAAGAGGAGCGTCCGAAGAGTGCAGCCATAATGCTCCCTATTCTTGCCACAGATGCCTCAATAACAGCCAAAATGTCACCATGTCAGCAATTAGGTCACTCAGCAGCTTCACACGTGTCCCCCAGATATGTTTCTGTAGAAAGGAGGGTTTCTCCATCAAGTGAGAGAGTTGCTAATGTTGGTATACAGAAGGGTTCTATATAAAGAGGGGGTCTGGCTTGGGGTTATATACTTGGTGGGCCTGTTAATAGCGGGTTCAGGTCTGGGTTCTGTATATAAGAGAGTCTAACTTTAGGACTATATAAAAGAGAATCGAAAAAGAGGAGTGTTAAAATAGGTCATCGATATCAAAGTAGTAGACCCCATTATTATCATTGTTGCTGTGGTTTTGTGCTGGTGGGGCGGTGTGGTCTGGAGCCGTGGGGACTCCATCTTGCTGCATGGACGATGTGAGGCACCAGGCCATCTGCCATGCCAGTGCATTGTAGCTGCGCCGGTGGTCAGCGCACGACTCTGCTCCGTTAAGGCTAGTGGGCTTCATACAGTCTGATCAGAATGTTAAACGAAGAACTTCATGTTTATTTTTGCCTAGCGGCATTAGATCAATGTAGGATTTTCAGAAGTGCTGTCCACCTCTTTTTCAGCAGACCCCATTATTGTTCCTTCTTTATTAAAGTGTTTGCACAGAGAAAAAAAACACAACTTATAATGGTGCTATGATAATGGTGGGGACAGTGAGTTTTTAGTAATGTAAAGTCAAACAGAGAATTTTGGGACAATGTTTGGGGTCAGACTTAAAGACCTTTACAGTATGGGGCTGCGTTCGTTTGATTCTTTTTGCAAACTGTAGCAAATACTTCTATTATTCCCTCAAACATTGGCTTTTTGATGACCTTACCTATAAGGCTGCTACTAAAGAAGCACCCAAGTAGCAGGTCTTGTAAAGTGGGTGCACTCTCCCATGACATCCATTACTATAGGTGGCCTTTCTCTAAAGTCCCACAAACCTTTAATCCCTCCTTGTTGAGGTCTTCTGCAAGATCCTTACAAAGCTCCCGACACTGCTCATACTGCTCCTCGGCGGAGCTCATTTCACTGAAGGTTCTGAAATTGGTCAGAATGAAAAAAAGATCATTTGTTATAGTTGATGCACATGTACTATTCAAAGTACCGTATATACTCGAGTATAAGATTTTCAGCCCATTTTTTTAGGCTTAAAGTGCCCCTCTCAGCTTATACTCGAGTCATTGTCCCAGGGGGGTCAGCGGCGGCTGTCACATACTCACCTACTCCCGGCGTGGTCCCTGCATCTCTGATGGTCTCCGGGCGCTGACAGCTTCTTCCAGCGTTGAGTGGTCACATGGTACCGCTCATTACAGTAATGAATATGGACACGACTCCACTGCCATAGGGGTGGAGCCGCATATTAATTACTGTAATGAGCGGTAACGGTGACCGCTCAGTACAGGAAGAAGCTGTCAGCGCCCGGAGAGACCATCAGGGAACTGCCAGGGACCGCGCCGGGAGCAGGTGAGTATAATGGGGAGGGTGAGCAGCATTGCGCGATATTCACCTTTCCTCGTTCCACCGCCGGGCTGAGTCTTCCACCTCCATCTTATGGGGCCATAATCAGCATTTGTGCAGCATTATATGGAGTAAATATCTCTATGGAGCATCTTATGGGGCCATAATCAGCATTTGTGCAGCATTATATGGGGGCAAATATCTCTATGGAGCATCTTATGGGGCCCTTATTAACATCTTATGGGGCCATTATTAACCTTTGTGCAGCATTATATGGGGCATAATTTAATATGGAGCATCATATGGAGCCCATCATAAATTTTATGGAGCATTATATGGGGCGTATTTTGTATGGAGCATCTTAGGGTATGTTTCCACGTTCAGGAAACGCTGCTTGTTTGACGCTGCGCAGCGCTGCAGCGTCAAACAAGCAGCGTCCAGATGTTCCTGCATAGTGGAGGGGATTTTATGAAATCCCGTCTCCACTATGCGTGGAAACCCGCACGCGGCGGCCCTGCGACTACGGACATGCTGCGCGTCTTCTCAGATCGCAGCATGCCCGTACACCTTGCGGGGACGCAGCGTCCCCGCAAGGCATATCACAGGGCCCTATGGGAGAGAGCGATCATCCCGGATTTGAAGAGTTAACACATCCGGCATGATCGCGTCCCAGAAAGGGGGCGGGGCTTAGCGCCGAGCGGCTTCGCCGCTGCGGCGATACAGGCCCCCAGACGTACCGTGGAGACATACCCTTATGGGGCCCATCATGAACTGTATGGAGCATTATATGGGGCTCCTGATTCAATATGGATATTCAAAAACACAACCTACTTTTACTTTCTTTGGTATCTATTTTTACTTTTAACATTTACCGGTAGCTGCTGCATTTTCCACCCTATACTATGCTTATACTCGAGTCATTAAGTTTTCCCAGTTTTTTGTGGCAAAGTTAGGGGACTCGGCTTATACTCGGGTCGGCTTATACTCGAGTATATATGGTAATATCTATAATACAATATATTCAACTGGAAACAATAGAAAGTAATATAAAGTTATGGCGTTACACCTAGATCTAGGGAGCAAAGCCTATAGGCCAGGTAGTGCTCCCTGGGAAAAAGGTTATGCAAATAGCCTCATCCAAAAGAGCGGATCTGGCTCTCTAGGGCCACCTACTGAAGATACTCACCCTATGTTGACTCTTTAAAGAAGCCCTCCTTCTCCCATCAACATTGCTATCCTCTTAATATATTGCAGTCATCATATTATGTAGCACGGTGTACTTACAATTGCTCATTTAGTCTTTCTACCCAGTTAATTCTCCTCTTTTCCATTAGGTCTACGAGATCACATGATTAATAACTGACTAACTGAATCCTTCTAAGTTCTAAGTAGAAACAGGAGGACAATTTTCCCTGTACCACTCATCAGTCACTGCAAGAGTCCCTGGCAGGGCGGAGGAGGGAGCAGCAGTCAGGAATTGAAGAGGGGAATAATTTTTTTGCAGAGACAAGAGACTTCCTGTTTCTACATAGAGCAGAGAAAAAAAAGAGAAGAATTAACTAGGTAGAGAAGCAAAATGAGCAATTGTAATTGCACAGTGCCAATAGGGCATGTGAGGACCTCCAGTGACAAAAAGAGTAACATTATAAATATATATTATATACACATACATGCATATATAGGGCATGAACGTACAGTACCTTTCTGTGCTCATGCTTTTTCTTTCTCCATCTCTGATATAGAAAAGAAAAAAATATATATATATATGTGTTTGAAAAATATATTTTAACAACTTATCAAAAATGTTTCAACATACACTACACTTTGTTGAGGCTTAAAAAGGTTATTGCCCAAATCATAAATAAGCCCCTATTCATTGGAAAGGAGATAACTTGCTGATTTCTGAGGGTCAGATGGCATGGAGGCTTGTGATGCCAAGATCGGGGCTCTGCAGCCTCTTCTTGGGTTTAGCGGAGGTGCGAATCCTCAGCCTCTGCTCCATTCATTGTCTATGGAACCATCTTCAGAAAACAAGAGCTGTATTGTAGGATCTGCCATAAAGATCTAATACAAGTGAGAACCACATCCATCTCCCCAATGGGGATTCCCTGATCTCTAGTTCCAACTAGTGCCTGACAGCAGTGATCGGCTGGATGGTGGACCTTGTGCCAGCTCCGCATACCCGAATGGAATGGAGGTGTGCATGCCAAGCCTCAGATCCATTCATTGTACTGTACATGGGACTGCTGGAAATAGCGGAGTCTAGCTCTCATCTAAGAGCGAGGTCCTCCTGGGAGGAAACAAATTAATTTCCTCCATTAGCTGAGCTTCCATTAAAGGCACCAGTAATTTAACACTATTTTAGTGCAGATCAACCCTAGATGTGCAGGTAAATAGCGTTTTGGTTCACAAAAGTTCCCCTTTAAAGACACAAAGGTGGCCATACCATTTAAAAAGCAAGCTTTGCTATAAACTCAATGTTCTTTAAAAAAAAAAAAAATAACAAAAAAAAAACCCTTTCATCTTAAATGTGACCTCACGGTGAAAAATTAAATCTATGTGCACAGTAAATATCCACTCGCCTTTCTAAGCGCGTTGAGCCCAGACCCATGGAAATGTGCAGAAAGTTGTGCCAGGATATATCGGAGAACAGGAGACAGAGCAGCGCCCTCTGCTGGTGAAGGTCGGTACACGTTGTAATTCCCAGCGCTCGTAACATTTTCTCAGTGACTTTCCCGATGCCTGGGACCTGCAGCCATAAACACAAATGTCAGTAACACTATACAGAGAGCTGGCGGCATTACATGGGGTGTAGCACGCACTTACTGCTGACAAGCACTACTTCTTCCAAGAGCCGATTTGTTAAGGCCCGCTGTGTTTTCTTAACATGCACAATGAATAATTTGGGTTTTATTACCATTCATTACTATATGTGCCAGGAACACACGATGTGCTGTGGTCTAAAAAATGTGTGTCTGTAACAGGAGGGGATCTTATGATAACTTATAAACAATTTGCCCTAATCCATCCCCACCGCTCCAATATAAAGAGAAGAATGATGACCCGGCACTCGGAGAAAGCTTAGCGTAGGTCTTTCCATAACAAACATTAGCTATAGGGAGCCTGCTGTAAATTCTATAGTGCAGAGCTTCTCATTGTGCCCCATGGTCTTTAGTGTGGCCACTATCTAAGGTTGTGTTCACACAATGTGGTTTTTGCAGTGGTTTTCAGTTATGTTCCAGATCACTGGATGACAAACTCCACAGTCAGTCGGTTCACGCGAGAACAGGTTTGGAGACAGAGGTCCGGCGTATGTCATTCTCTACCACGTACGTGATGGAGTTCGTCATGTCCGCACTGATTGTAGAGAATGCGCATGGAAACTACAGCAGCGATTCTTCAGAGAGATTAACTTGTAATATGGCCTAATTTATTTTGACACCATTTTCGTTATTATTCTGAACCGTGCAAAGTGATTGGCATTTGCCAGAGAACACCAAGATTGGCAGATTCAACATTGGCGCCTTGTGCTCTTCACGGATGAAAGCAGGTTCACCCTGAGCACATGTGACAGACGTGGCAGAGTCTGGAGATCTGCTGCCTGCAACATCCTTCAGCATGAGCAGTTTGGCAGTGGGTCAGTAATGGTGTGGGGTGGCATTTCTTTGGAGGGCCACACAGCCCTCCATATGCTCGCCAGAGGTAGCCTGACTGCCATTAGGTACCGAGATGAGATCCTCAGACCCCTTGTGAGACCATATGCTGGTGCGGTTGGCCCTGGGTTCCTCCTGATGCAGGACAATGCCAGACCTCATGTGGCTGGAGTGTGTCAGGAGTTCCTGCATGATAAAGGTGCTATGGACTGGCCCACCCGTTCCCCAGACCTGAATCCAAGTCGAGCACATGTGAGACATCAGGTCTCCTTCCTTCAACCAATGCCATGCTGCACCACAGACTGTCCAGGAGTTGGCGGATGCTTTATTCCAGTTCTGGGAGGAGATCCCTCAGGAGACCATCCGCCGCCTCATCAGGAGCATGCCCAGGCGTTGTAGGGAGATCATAAAGGCACATGGAGGCCACACACACTACTGAGCATCATATCCTTGTCTTGAGGCATTTCCACTGATGTTGGATCAGCCTGTAATTTGATTTTCCACTTTGATTTTGAGTATCATTCCAAATCCAGATCTCCATGAGATATTAATTTTGATTTACATTGATCATTGTCTTTTATTGTTCTCAACACATTCCACTATGTAATGAATAAAGATTTGCAACTGGAATATTTCATTCAGTGATATCTAGGAAGTGGTATTTTAGTGTTCCCTTGTGGTTCTCCTTTTTCTGAAGAAGAAGTACCTGTAACTTTGAAAATGCATAGAATAAAGCCACACTTTATCATTAAATTCTATTTGGACTGACGTATTTTCTACCATTCAGCAGCGCAGAGGATCTCCACTAAACAGTAAAAAGTAGACATGAAAGGGAAATATGAACAGCCGTTATATGAAAATGATTAAAGGGTTGTTCACTACTGAGACAACCCCCTTCTCAATCACTAGGTTTTCCCCAAGTAAATAACAGCTCTGCTTACCTCCTGTGCCATTAGGTCACATGATCCCTGCGGCCAATCAGTGGCTGATCTGTTTTCCTCTCCTTCAGCCATCCAGAAGAAGTGAGAGCATTCGCAGCTCAAACTTCCTTCAGATGTCAATTACATCCTAAGGACAGGACACAGTTAAACGGCTGCTGATCGGCAGCAGGGATTGTGTGACATTATGTCACGTGAGCCCCGGGTTAACCAGTGCTGACACCACTGGAACAGCAGTGACCGCAAGTATAGGTATTATTTTACTTAGGGGAAAAAATAATTGAGAAGGGTTTTCAGAGTAGTAGATATCCTCTTTAATTTTTCCCAGTTTTTCTCAATGGACTGTGAGGTTAAGCTGCAATACCTGGACAGCCCATGGATGAGTGGGGTGCTGTTCTAGAAAAAATTCTAGTCTGGGACAATTGACGGTTATCTGCAGAAAAATAAAACTGTGCATACATAACACCTACATTAAAAAGGTGTGTACATTTCACTTTTCTGCAGAATGTAAAACCCTATTCATCTGCCAACAGATCATTCATGTGTGAGCTAGTAACAGAAATATCCCGCAAGGTGGATAATCAGCCGCATCCTACCTTCCTGATAGGCAGGTCTTTGATGAAGTCCATGACCGCCTGTTTCTCATGTGGAATTATATACTGCCCGTTAGGTTTGTTCTTGTCACTGCAAACCTTGGCCAACATCATGTTCGGAGCAATGCCTGAAAACACAAAATCACTGAGAATGACCTTTATGTCCTAAGAGCCCAGTAGAGGCTTAATGGTTAAATTACTGGCTCAGGAAACATTTGGGACAGAGGACACGTGAGGGCTTTTTAAGCCGCCAAGTACGACACTTGCCCTGTAATAGCTTAACAATTCAAGTGTTCAAAGCTCTCAAGTTGTTTTGCAAAATCCATCAAGTTTAGAGCATCGCCAACTAAAGGCTCTTTTACAGGGGTCAATAAACATGGACGCAACCACCTGACCAACAAGCAAATATTCCTTCATTAACCGAACAGATAAATCTTTTATTTCGCCTAAAAACGATAGCTGGTTGGCAGCCCATCCATCCCTGTATACAGAGGATTTGCTGCTGACCATGTATCCTCCACACACACTGCCCCTTTCCATGATATCCCCCACATCTGATTCTCTCCGTAATATCCCCCCACACTGCCCCTCACCATACCACCCTAACAGAATAATCCGTACATTGAATCTTCAAGTCCTCTGTGAAGTGCTTACCATCACCTGCTACATCACCTGTATGAAGAAGTTAGCAGTTCTGGGGGTATTCTGAAAAGGGGCCGTGTGGGGGGGGGGGGTTATGTTATGGAGAGGGGCAGTGTGAAGGGGATATTATGGAGAGGGGCAGTATGAAGGGGACAGAATATGGAGAGTAGCAGTGTGGGGGGAATATAATGTGCAAAGTAGCAATGTTAATTAAGTGGATATTATGAAAAGGAGCATTGTGGGAGGAGACATATGACATATGATATTATGGATAGTGGGGAGTATGGGGGAGGACATATTAGAAAGAAGGGGGGCTGTGTTAGAGAAAAAATTATAATACTTTTTTTTTTTTTTTTTTTTTTTAAAGGGCACCATGTCGAGCTGAGCTGGCTGACGAAGACCAAACAAGAGTGAATGCTACAGGGATGAACGGTGGATGTCCAAAGTCATCACGGTATATGTACTACATGGAGACAAAAGGAATGGAAAGGACTTCAATCAGAGAAGATGTCGTTCCGGTGCTGCTTTCTTGTACCGCTTGTGGTTCTGCATTCATGTATCGATGATGACTATGATCTTAAAGGGACTCTGTCACCCCCTCCAGCCGTTATAAACTAAAAGAGCCACCTTGTGCAGCAGTAATGCTGCATTCTGACAAGGTGGCTCTTTTAGTTATTGGTGCAGTCAAAGCAGAAATAAAGCGCTTTATAATTTCGCAAACATACCTGTCTTTAGCCCTGGAGGCAGGTCTTAACCCCCCTGCTGCACACGCCACACTGCCGTCACTCAAGGCTTCTTCGGCGCCGGGCGCCGCCCCCTCCACGCTGTTTTCAAATCAAATCCGGCACCTGCGCTGTTTTGTTCTGCCTGGGGCAGGCGCAGTGAGCGCTGCCCGTCTGACCTCAGATGCAGTCTCGCAGACTGCGCCTGTGCGGCCACCCAGCTTGTGAATCCCAGCCCCGCAATGTGCATAATGCATAACACACTGCGGGGCTGGGATTCACAAGCTGGGTGGCCGCACAGGCCCAGTCTGCGAGACTGCATCTGAGGTCAGACGGGCAGCACTCACTGCGCCTGCCCCAGGCAGAACAAAACAGCGCAGGCGCCGGATTTGATTTGAAAACAGCGCGGAGGGGGCGGCGCCCGGCGCCGAAGAAGCCTTGAGTGACGGCAGTGTGGCGTGTGCAGCAGGGGGGTTAAGACCCGCCTCCAGGGCTAAAGACAGGTATGTTTGCGAAATTTTAAAACGCTTTATTTCTGCTTTGACTGCACCAATAACTAAAAGAGCCACCTTCTCAGAATGCAGCATTACTGCTGCACAAGTGGCTCTTTTAGTTTATAACGGCTGGAGGGGGTGACAGAGTCCCTTTAACTCGTCACATGGTATGCTATATAGCTATGTTAAAACACAAATCTCAAAACTAGTTTTAGTAGCAGTAGAATTTGATGAGTTTTTGCAGTTTTTGTTCTAAAAAATGAAAGTTAGGGTTTGTTTTTGGAGTAGAAAGTCTCCAAATGCTCCTCATAATCTTAAAACATCTCAGAAACTTAGTTATAGTCATGCATTCATGTGCTGACTTTGGTTCTGGTGATGTATTCATTTAAGTAACCATTTAAAAAATGTTGGTGGCCCTTTGTATTGGCTCAGTATGACAATGTGGCCTTTGAACCAAAAAACATTGAGCCTTCCTGATTAATTTTATTTTGCGTATATTTATAACTATTGTGCCACAAATACAAGTGAGAAATGAGCAATAAGCCTGAAGTAATTGTACGAGACACCGCTCACAGTGGAATTCACTGATGAAAATGTAACCTACAACATGACAGCCGTCTCAAGTAACTTGCTTAGAATGTGTTACTGGCACCTTCGTTAAGTCAGTGGTGAAATTTTCAGACGGTTAAGAAAGTGAAGCATAAGATGACAAGCACTTGTTGGCAGGTAATAAAGCCAAACCAAGATATTTCCTTAAAGGCAGCTAATTAGAAGAATATGTACATGTCTGCAGCTCATGGATAGAGGTAGGCTGAGTTCACATAGGCGTTGAATTTCACAGACCAGTCACACTTTCAATATGCGGACACCACTGGCCCTGTGTGCAGCTCCATGTGTCCATCTGTAGGTAGAGGAGCAGCCTATGATTTACATGCACTAATCTGGTCCATGAATCAGGCCAGAATAGGGAAAGCTGAAAAAAAAAAAAACACCAAGGTTACTTACCGGTAGCCGGTTTTTCCGGAGCCCATGACAGCACACCTGAGAGAGGGGATCCGGCCAGTCAGGACAGGAAACCTACTGAAATAAAAGGGCGGTACCTCTCCCTCGCTTCAGTTGGTTTTCAGAGCATGAGAGGCCCCCTTGGTTAGTTCACATGGCAATCTACCACCACATTATAATAATAACAAAAATCACCCAATTAAAATTGCGCACCAAAGGGTGAAAAAGAAGGGAGGGAATATACAGGTGCTGTCATGGGCTCCGGAAAGTAACCTTGGTGTTTTCCCGTCTCCCTTGACAGCACACCTGAGAGATTTTTGGATAAAGGAACACCTTAGGGAGGGACCACCGCTTGCAGCACCCTTCTACCAAAGGTAAGGTCAGTAGAGGAAGATAATTTCAGTCGGTAGTGTTTAAAGAAGGTAGACGGTGAGGACCAGGTAGCGGCCTTACATATCTGATCAATCGATACCTCTGCTTTTTCAGCCCAGAAAGTAGCCACGGCGTGGAGTGAGCCTTGATGCCTTCAAGGATCAGAACGCCACATGCAGCATAGGATAAGCTAATGGCCTCCCTAATCTATCTGGCAATAGTACCTTTGGACACCCCATGACCTTTCCTGCTACCCTGGAAAGCTACAAATAGAGACTGATCTTTCCTCCACTGACTGGTTAAGGATATGTACTGTAACATAGAACTCCTTACATCAAGAGTATGAAACCTTTCCTCATCTGGATTTCTAGGATTAACACAAAATGAGGGTAATACAATCTCCTGACTCCTATGAAATTTAAGAACTACCTTAGGTAGATAAGCCGGATCTGGTCTTAGAACCACCCTGTCGTCATATATCTGTGTGTATGGAGGACAAACGGACAGGGCTTGCAAGTCACTCACCCTACGTGCAGACGTTAAAGCTACCAGTAGCACTGTTTTTAGAGTGAGAAATTTTACCAATAATTCTTGCAAAGGCTCTAACTAAAAGTCCTTTTGAGCATCTAAAACCAGATTCAAATCCCAGGGAGGAATTTTCTGACTTACTACAGGTCTAGACCTACTACATGATTTAATGAAACGAGCTACCCACTTATTGGAGGCTAAATTACAATGATATAAAGCTCCTAACGCTGACACTTGAACTTTAAGTGTATTGGTTGCCAACCCTAGTTGTAAGCCTGCTTGTAGAAACTCTAAAATAGCACCCACAGGAGCCTCCTCCAACAAAGGTGGTCCTAAAAACTCTAGAAACCTCTTCCATGTCCTACCATAAATTCTCGATGTAATCAGCTTCCTACTTCTCAACAGGGTGGAGACTAGCCCTGGCGAGAATCCCTGTCGGCTTAGTAATGCCCTCTCAAATTCCAGGCTGCCAGATGGAAGCCCTTCACTTGAGAGTGGCATACTGGTCCCTGGGTAAGCAGGTCCGGAACCTCTGGTAGAATCCATGGATCGGTTACCGACATTTGTCTTAGGAGAGAAAACCATGGTCTTTTCGGCCAAAATAGAGCTATCAGAATCACTCTCGCCTGCTCCATTCTGATCTTCCTTACTACTACCGGAATTAATGCTATCGGTGGAAACACGTAAGCGAGGCTGAATTCCCACGGTATTTGAAGGGCATCTACTGCAACCGGGTTCCCCCTCGGGTATAACGACCACAACCTCTCCACTTTCCTGTTGTGAAGAGTGGCAAATAAGTCTATTACCGGTTTGCCCCAGGCCTGCACTATCTGTTGGAATACCCTGGGACTCAGCGACCATTCTCCCTGTTTTAGCTTTTTGCGACTTAAGTAGTCTGCTTTCGTGTTTTCGACCCCCTTTATGTGCAGAGCTGTGAGGGACAGTAGGTGAGATTCTGCTAACTGAAGAAGAACAGATGTTGCCCCCATAAGTGAAAGGGACCTTGTTCCCCCCTGATGGTTGATATAGGCTACTACTGCGTAATTGTCGGACATAACTCTGGTATGACGACCCTGAAGGATAGGAAGGAAATGTCTTACTGCCCGTTCTACAGCCCATAACTCTTTTACATTGGATGTCTGATGTGTTTCTGTATGGGACCAGGATCCCTGTATCGAAAGGGTCCCTAGATGTGCACCCCATCCTGTACCACTCGCGTCCGTTGTGATCACGTCTTGTATCGGAGTTAGCCACTGAACCCCTGAGCTCAAGTGATCCCTTACTGACCACCAGATTAGGGAATCTCTGACGCCTACTGAAAGGTGAACTTTTCCCTCCAAACGCCCTTCTAACAATCTTTGTGTTGACATGACCTCCCACTGTAATTGCCTCAGGTGAAACTGTGCCCATTTTACAGCGTGAATACAGGATGTTAGTGACACTAGCAGAGACATCGCCTTCCTCCGTGTTATTACAGGCTGATGTATCGCCAATTCCACAAGACTTTGTATTTTGGATACCTTGCTCTCCGGCAGGAGACAGAGTTGGCGCGTGGAGTCCAGAACCAACCCCAGGAAGGACTGAACTTTCTCTGGTGTTAATCTCGACTTGGCGACATTTATTTTCCAACCTAACACTGCTAGGGTCGTAGTCACCTCTTCTAATTTGTGCAAGACAGTGATCCACTGATCTGCCTATTACAAGGAAGTCGTCTAGGTACGGAACAATGACTATGTCCCGGGAATGGAGGAAGGACATGACCTCTGACATTAATTTTGTAAATATTCTTGGCGCTATCGATAGACCAAAAGGAAGGGCAGCATACTGGTAGTGTTTGAGTTGCCCTTGGACAAACACTGCTACCCTCAGAAATTTTTGATAGTGCCGATGAATTGGGACATGGTAGTAAGCGTCTTTTAAGTCTATAGCTGCCATGAAGCAGTCCGGGAACAGCATCTTTATTGCTGTGTTTACCGACTCCATCTTGAAGGAGTAATTTATTACTGACCGATTGAGTTTTCTTAAGTTGACAATAGTCCTTAGCGAGCCATCTGGTTTTCGTATCAAAAAGAGAGGGGAATAAAAACCTTTTCCCTCCTCTTCCCTTGGAACTTCTACTAGGACCCGTTTTAGAACTAGCCCCAATACCTCTGTTTCCAGAGCTAGCTGTTCCTCCGGAAGTTTTCTGTGTGGTGTCAACACAAAAGTCTGTCGAGGTGGATGAATAAATTCTATTTTTAGTCCGTCGCTGACGACACTTAACGCCCAATGACTGGGGGAAATACTTATCCAGGCGTGAAGAAAGGAAGAGAGCCTTCCCCCACTTCTGGCTTGGCGTCAATGGGAGGGCTTTTTTGCCGATGTGGAGGGTCCCTTAAACATGTACCCAGATCCTTTTCTATCTCTATAGTCCCAGTTCCTTCTATCTCCCGGAGGGCGACCTCTATTAAATTTTCCTCTCCGAAAATAAGGCCTTCTGATATCCACCGGAAAGCGAGGAAAACCTTTTTTCTTGTCGCCTGCTTTTTCTAAAATGTCCTCCAGCTTCTGACCAAAGAGGAATTTGCCGTCGCACGGAATGGAACAAAGTCTATTTTTTGAGGGTAAGTCCCCTGGGCACCCCTTTAACCACAAGGCACGTCTTGCTGCGTTAGACAATCCCGCTGCCCTAGCTGCTAGTCTTACAGAGTCTGCTGAGGAATCTGCTATGAAAGCTGCCGCTCCTTGTGTCATTGCCATATTGGCTAGGACCTCTTCTCTCGGCACTTTAGATTTCAATTGATCCTCAATTTGTTGCAGCCAGACAATAAGGGAGCGGGTAACACATGTTCCAGCTATTGCCGGTTTTAGACCTCCTGCGGCTGCCTCCCAGGTATGTTTCAAAAAAGCATCCGCTTTTTTGTCTAAAGGGTCTCTTAGGACGCCCGAATCCTCTAAGGGTAGGGATGACTTTTTAGATGACATAGCCACCGCACTATCAATCTTAGGGACTTTATTCCATACTTCTGAATCCTTTTCCTCAAAAGGATACCATCTCTTAGAAGCTGAGGGAAGGCTATCAGACTTCTCAGGCTTCTTCCACTCTTTTTCTATAAGGGCTTTTACTTTAGAATTACCTGGGAAATTACGCTTCCTTTTCTCCTCCAAACCACCAAACATAACGTCCTCTACTAATCTGGACGCTTTCTCATCCTTAAGGCCCATTGTAGCCCTAACTGATTTCACCAGTTTATCGGTGTTCTCAGTTAGAAAGCATGGTCGACCCCCAACATCGCTATCTGAAGAGGAGCCAGAGGACAAAGAAGAGGATGAAAAGGGAGACAGAGGTTCCTCTTGATATTCCTCGCCAGACTGAGAGGCACCAGAATCCAAAACAGTCTCTAGGCTTTTGCTACTTTTCTTTTTAAGGACTGATTTTAAAGACCCTTTAACCTCTGCCCTAATCATGGCCCTGAGGCTAGAGGCAAAGCCAGGGGATTCAGCCTGAATAGTCTTTTGAATACAGTCCGCACAGAGGCTTTTCTGCCATTGGACCGCTAGCGGGACTTTACAGAGGGCACATTCTTTGTTCTTTGACTTGGCACTAGCCTTCCTCGGCGCCTGACAAGTAAGCAGAGAAATGTAGCCCGTTACCACCAATGTGACATTCACGAAGATCACTCACCACCCGCTGACACTCAAGGGTACCGGATTTTGAGGCCGATCTGGAGTACGGACAACGTCCCTCCTAGAAGCGGAGGAGTCCTGCGACTCTCGATCCGGACGACTGCCGCTTCTCCTCTTAGTATGACATAGCACCTGGTAAGATCTCTTGCTGCTGCTGCAGCAATGGCTGTTGTGGGTGCTGCTCCATATAATCCTCCATAGTGGAGCTCTGTAGATGTGAGCACTTCCACTGTGGACTCACCACCTTTTGAAGGGTGATCCACTCTGCTCACCGCCTCATCCGGTTCAGAAATTGCTCCTCCCCCGCCTCTGCGCCCACCAGGAGACCGCCAGAAGATCCCTGTGACCCTGCCAGCGTTTGTCTATTGGGCGCCGCCATCTTGGATCTGGCGCGTAGCACTGACGTCACGCGGGCACGCCCATTCCCAGCATGCCCTGCGCGCAATGCCTGCCATGCACCCGGAAGCTAGGCCCAGGGCCGAAGGCAGCAGCAGAGGGGGCAGAGCGGCGTGGCAGCCGCAGAAGAGCCACAGGACTCCGGACTGCGCTGACCCGACGCCCGCACGTGCGTGAAGGCCCCAGGACCTGCAAACGGCGCTTCCACAGGCTGAAGGCCGGCATACAGGTTCTCTCCCTGTTCTTCCAGTGCCGGGACAGGAGTGGGTGAGTCTTCAAAACCGCCGTGATTCCAGAACTAGGGCTCCCATCAGGACAGGAAACCCAACTGAAGCGAGGGAGAGGTACCGCCCTTTTATTTCAGTAGGTTTCCTGTCCTGACTGGGCGCATCCCCTCTCTCAGGTGTGCTGTCATGGGAGACGGGAAAAAAAGGGGTATTCCGATATGAAACTGTAGAGTTTAGAAATCTGGCAGATATCCCCTAAAAGAACAACGTCTATTTGTGCAGCTGTCAGCAGGACAAAGGCTGCACATGGGCAGATATGTTCGTTTATTTGTATAAGAGGTCCAAAAATTGCAAAGAATGCATGAGGGGTAATTTTTGGACCTCCGATACAAATTATTGAACATAGTTGCACGTGCAAGGCCAATTCTCCATCCTGGACACCACACAGCAAGGTCCTGTTCTTGAGAGGCAGGTCCTACCATTTATGGCATTTTGTGGATATACAATAAATGTCCCACATGGGACAACCCCTTTAAGGCTACGGGAAGTATTACCCTGGTATGGTGATATGATGTGAAGCAAGGAAGTCTCTATTATGTCAGACAAGTAGGGAGGGGAAGCTTACATAGAAGAAGCTTCTGGGACTACACGAAAGACTGAAATCAGGCTACCTGTACAGTTTTCAGAATTAAAATATAATAGTAGGTTTCATTAACTAACATTGGCAAACCTTAAAGGACTTATTGAGTCAACCAACAACCCCTTTAATTTTATTCTATATCATTAACAGTTTTATTATTCTGTGTTTTTAGACACAAAAATCTAATTTTTCTGCCCCGACAAAGAATTATATATAATAGAATTCCGTCAGCGTGAAAACTTTTGGGCTATGCTGCAAGCTCCTCAGCGCCCTCTAGTAGTGGCTCCTGATACACAGAATTTAATCATTTTGCAGAGAATTTGGTGTGAAAACCAAGAAGGTTGTAAGAATCTTTTCTTTGTACGCAGACCAATTATGCTCTGCACGCAAGTGTCCAGGCATGGTGTCCAGATTCAGA
Source organism: Ranitomeya variabilis (assembly GCF_051348905.1). Lineage (NCBI taxonomy): Eukaryota > Metazoa > Chordata > Amphibia > Anura > Dendrobatidae > Ranitomeya > Ranitomeya variabilis. The sequence continues at coordinate 108,273,727 of NC_135232.1, forward strand.
AAAAGAAGAATAATTGTAGAGAAATTAACTCAAGTAAGAGGAACAACAACATTGTAACGATCCAAGCAGAGATGAAGGATTCCATCAGTGACCTGTGAAGCAGGAGCTGTGTCCACGTAGCTGCAGACAATACAGCGTAGTTAACCCTTACCTGCACTGGCGGTCAGCGTGGTTTTCTGCTCAATGCGAAACCTCATTTCCCTTACAGCGTCCTCTGCTGACGTTCCAAAGACAATCACATTTTCCTGATCTTTCTTCTGACACTCTGTGTCTTGTCTGGCAGTGTCGTGGCAATGGTCTGGCACAAACGTAGGACTGTCTTCAAAAAGAATTGGTGACGTGCAAACTTTTTCTTCTCGCTGACACTCGGCCTTAGCACTCTCCACACCTAGACAAGGAGAACATGACGAGGTGAATAGGATAACGATTCCAGCGCCATTTTAGTCTAGAAATTATTATTATTTTTTTTAATCCTGGTTATCTGATGCTCCCCTATCCCCCAACTGATGGATATAGGCAGATAGTGTTCAGTCAGTGGTGTGAGAGCTGCAGCACACACATAGTGAGGACCTACAGTGAGGGAAATAAGTATTTGATACATTGCCGATTTTGCACGTTTTCTCACCTACAAAGAATGGAGAGGTCTGTAATTTTTATAAGTACACTTCACCTGTGAGAGACAGAATGTAAAAATAAAATCCAGAAAATCACATTGTATGATTTTTCCATAATTAAATTGTATTTTATTGCGTTAAATAAGTGATCACCTACCAAACGCCAAACTCTCCACCCTGGCTAAGACCAACGAGCTGTCTAAGGACACCAGGGACAAAATTGTAGACCTGCACAAGGCTGGGATGGGCTACAGGTCAATAGGCAAGTAGATTTGTGAGAAGGCAACAACTGTTGGCACAGTTATTAGAAAATGGAGAAACACAAGATGACTGTCAATTTTCCTCGGCCTGGGGCTCCATGCAAGATCTCATCTCGTGGGGTAAGGATGATTCTGAGAAAAGTTAGGAAACAGCCCATAACTACACAGGAGGACCTGGTCAATGACCTGAAGAGAGCTGGGACCACAGTTTCAAACATTACCGTTAGTTACACACTACGCCGTCATGGATTCAAATCCTGCAGGGCACGCAAGGCCTTCCTGCTCACACCAGCACATGTCCAGGCCCATTTGAAGTTCACCAATGACGATCTGGATAATCAGAGGAGGCGCAGGAGAAGGTCATGTGGTCAGATGAAACCAAAATAGGACTTTTTGGCGTCAACTCCACTCGCAGTGTTAGGAGAAAGGAGAATGAGTAGTACAACCCCAAGAATACTGTCCCAACCGTGAAGCATGGTGGGGAAAACATCATACTTTGAGGGTACTTTTCTACAAAGGGGAGAGGACAACAGCACCATATTGAAGGGAGGATGGATGCGGACATGTATTGCAAGATTTTGGCCAACAACCTCCTTCCCTCAGTAAGAGCATTTCAAATGAGTCGTGGCTGGGCCTTCCAGAATGACATTGACCCGAAACACAAAGCCAGGGCAACTAAGGAATGGCTCCATAAGAAGCATTTCAAGGACCTGGAGTGGCTTAGCCAGTCTCCAGACCTGAACCCAATAGAAATTCTTTGAATGGAGCTGAAATTCAATGTTGAAAGCTCTGGAGAAGATCTGTATGGAGGAGTGGGCCAAAATCCCTGCTGCAGTGTGTGCAAACTTGGTCAAGAACTACAGGAAACGTCTGACCTCAGTATTTGGCACGGAAACCTTTTGTTGGCAATTACAAAGTTCTGTTTTCCTATTGTATCAAATAGTTATTTCATGCAATAAAATGCAAATTAATTATGTAACAATCATACAATGTGATTTTCTGGTTTTTATTTTTTAGATTCTGTCTCTCACAGTTGAAGTGTATCTACGATACAAATTACAGACGTCTCCATTCTTTGTGGGTGGGAAAACTTGCAAATTCGGTAGTGTATCAAATACTTGTTTTCCCCACTGTAGTCTATGAAACTGCCCACAATGTCCTGCTCACAAAAGCCCCCAATATACATTAAATGGAACCTGACTGCTACCCCAGCCCCCTGAACAGGCATCACCGCTGACATTTTACCCATGGACACAACTTTCTATTTCCTTGGGAACATGCAATGAAGTTGGCTGGACGCCGGATACATTGGCATCCTGCCAGGAAAATGGCAAGGACATTGTATTCGGAACGCAGTGAAGAGTGGTGGTAACATTGCTTCTGAACAAGTGGGAGGGATTAGTCCAGGAAAATCAATGCCCCATGACTAATCACCATCAGATTTACATAGATCAAGCGCAGGTGTAAAGTTAAAGGAATTGTCCACTATTCAGACAACCTCTTGTTCAGACAACCTATGCTTCCCCCTAGGAAAATAATTACCCCTATACTCACCACTTTGCGCCCAATCAGCGGCCCCTTCACTCTCCCTGCCTTTGGACACATCCAGAGGATGTGAGCTGCGGCTGTTCAACAACCACAGGATGTCAGTTACATCCGACGCAACTTAAAAGGGATGGTCCGAAACTAATAATAATTTTCATCCTAAATAACTATTTATTGTAACACTAACAGCTTTTCTAATGTGCTTTATTTAAAAAGTTCCTCACTTTCTAATATAATGGCTTTCTACTTTTCAACTTTTTTTTACCCATTTCTGTTTTGATGATTATTTGTTTGAGAGCCCCAGTGCTTGCTGGGATACTCAAACAAGATGTCATCAGGGGGCACGGTCTGCGGTCACTGTCAAAGCCTCTGTCCCGCACCGTGAAATAAATAGTGATCAGTAATAATCGGTTTCAGGGGCTGGGTTAGTCCCACCTGCACTGAGCATGCTCCAGTTGTCATTTCCAGCGTATGCTCAGTCAGACCTGGTCACTGTGCAATATTCTTCTCAGTGCACAGTGACAGTGCGCTCCCTCGCCTGCTGCAATTAGAAGTGACTAGCCGGCAAGAGAGCGCACTGTCAGTGCACATTGTAAGGAGAAAACGGTGAGAGCAGAGACCAGCTACGTACCCGATGTGTGATGTCACTTTTGTGGGCGAGTCTGGTTCCTGCTTACCGCCTTCTTGTTGTCAGTCAGTCATTGCCGGGGCGAGCTTACAGCTGTGGCTCTCATTGCTGTAAGGGGTGACTGTAGCTGCTTCAGGCACGCCTGCATGACTGAAAGCAGGAGGCTCCTAAGAGAAATAAAGTTCATTTTCTCCTGGGTTCCGCACAGTCAGTACAGCAGACGGGCACCTTCTTGAGGCTATTAACATGCAGCCCAATTGTAATTCTGCAGATAAATAACTATCTGAACTGACAGTTTCCTCTCTTTAAATTTGCATAATGTTGTTCTGGCCGCACAGCAGCTTGGATTCTGTAATGTGACATACATCTCATGTAATCACAAATGGACGAACATATTCCACATTCACTTCATAGCAAGTGGGCCTGTGTGCTGTCAAATGCCAGGGCTGAATTTAATTCCCAGTCCGGCCCTGGTCCACAGCCAATTGGTGAGAATCACCGATTTACAGAAAGACATTAATTGACACTGCACTATTTGATGGCCACAAAACAACACATTATAATTTGCGATCTGTAAGATAACAGAAAGCCACGAAAATACAATTAGTACAAGACACATGTAAAATAATCACGTTCCAAAATAAGAAAAATAAAACTATCCAATCAATCTGGAAGTGGAGAGCATCACTAGATGTATTTCTAAGGCTTTATACCTGCTGGAGAGTTTACATCGTCATGGTTTGCAGTTCTAGCAACAAATCTTCTCCGTTCCTCAGGCCACGTCAGACGTTCTTCTAAATGGTCGGTGATATCCAGATAGGCTTCATCAAGGCTCAAGGGTAAAAAGTTGGGATCATACACAGAAAATATTTCTCGAACCTTAAAAAAAAAATAAAAAAATAAAAAAATAATATATATAGTATCTTTTTTGCATCTTTTTTAAAACTAAGACCCCAACTCATCATAGTTTTTGTGTCTATTTTTGCTCTAGTTTTGTGTGTTTTTCACCTTTTTTTTGTTGTTGCACCCAACTCATTATTCTATTTGCTCGCCTGGGTTTTGTTTCTCGCTTTGTTGTCTGGAGTCTAGCAATTTCAGATGTGACTGTTTAAGAAGTTGTAAAATTTGGTGCAATTTTCTCTCCAGTCGCCCTGGTGTTTTGTTTAGTATTGTCCAATTTTGGCACAATTTTTGGCACCAAGTCAGGAAGAAAGCCCATTTTATACTTTGTGTCAAATTTGTGATTTGTATGTGCCAATTTGATGAATTTGATGCCCAAAACGGTAACAAATCAGCGCTGGCGTCATTGTCCCCGCCTTCAGACAAATTAAACATGAAAAGGAAGTGAGATCAGCTGCAGCCCGGACTTCCTCTTCATGTGCAATTTATCTGAAAGCGCGGACAGTGACGCCAGCGCTGATTGGGCGCCGGATACCACATGTCATACAACCGCATGAGAGTCCCGGGACCATGAATGCCGACACAGCATGAACTGTGCCAGCACAAGAGGAAACTATAGACTTCTTTTCACTTTATTGGGGCCAACAGTAGGGGAATGAGAAGTGGTTGTCGTAGTACTGGACAACTCCTTTAACTATATTTTGATTAGGTTTCCTGTAATTAGTGGACAATGATAAGATGGGCATTAATAGCGTATAGCCTGTGCATAGGCAGAAAACAGTGTTGGAGGGCAGACAAATGGAGCTCATTGATATGGAGGACTACAATGCTGCAGGTTTCGGCCTCTCAGTAATAATCTCCTGCTGATAAAACAGTGATTTTTATCAAAATCATAGCAAGCAGCCCAGTAAATGACACCGCTGGAATCAGGGTCTGTGCCACTACATCATGCAACACTCAGATAAAGCAGCAAAAATATTGTGATGGTGGTCTCTGTAAAATTAACAGCAGAGCTCTCAAAATTGTGACTCCCCAGCTGTTGCAGAACTACAGCTCCCAGCATAGTGGGTATTGCGGTCCAATGTATCTGAATTGACACTTGTTACAAACTACTACTCTAGAGCATCATCAGTCGTCTTCGCCTTTTTGCCACTGTGAAAACAGTACATTCTGCACATTTTCTTTTTTTAAAGGAGAACAGTATTTTAAATATCAGAAAATAGAGGGAAAAAAGCAGGAAAATGCTTCACAGGGTGTGCAGTGCTCATCAATATGAAAGAATAAAATGGAAAAACATCGCTCTCTCCCTGTTGTGAGTTCAGTCCCAAATTCCAAGACATACTCCAAAAACAAACATAACCTAGGGTGTGTGTGCTCAGTTTAAAGCCTTATTTTGTATGCTATAAAAATACAAGATGGCCAGCACCTCTTAGCAAAATGAATAACAAATATTCAGGTGTCGGCTGATGTGGCTGTAATAGTATAGCATGCAAACAAGAAAATTCAGAGCTAAAAAAGTTGGTGAACATTGAAGCGAATCTGTCAGTAAGAACAATCTCTTCAAACTGCTTATAAGGGCATGCAGATCTTTGAAATGCAAATACATCAACACCTTTATGTATTACTAGATGGTGGCCCGATTCTAACGCATCGGGTATTCTAGAATATGTATGTCCACGTAGTATATTGCACAGCCACGTAGTATATTGCCCAGTGACGTAGCATACAGCACAGAGCCACGTAGTATATTGCCCAGTTACATTGTATATTGCCCAGCCACGTAGTATATTGCCCAGTTACATTGTATATTGCCCAGCCACGTAGTATATTGCCCAGTTACATTGTATATTGCCCAGTGACGTAGTATATTGCCCAGTTACATTGTATATTGCCCAGCCACGTAGTATATTGCCCAGCCACGTAGTATATTGCCCAGTTACATTGTATATTGCCCAGTGACGTAGTATATTGCCCAGCCACGTAGTATATTGCCCAGTGACGTAGTATATTGCCCAGTGACGTAGCATACAGCACAGAGCCACGTAGTATATTGCCCAGTTACATTGTATATTGCCCAGCCACGTAGTATATTGCCCAGTTACATTGTATATTGCCCAGTGACGTAGTATATTGCCCAGCCACGTAGTATATTGCCCAGCCACGTAGTATATTGCCCAGCCACGTAGTATATTGCCCAGCCACGTAGTATATTGCCCAGCCACGTAGTATATTGCACAGCCCATGTAGTATATTGCCCAGCCACGTAGTATATTGCCCAGCCACGTAGTATATTGCCCAGCCACGTAGTATATTGCCCAGCCACGTAGTATATTGCCCAGCCACGTAGTATATTGCACAGCCCATGTAGTATATTGCCCAGCCACGTATGACACAGGTTAAAAAAAAAACATATACTCACCTTCCGCAGGCGCGTTGTAGCTCTGTCGCCTGTCTGGGATGCAGGCGGCAGCTTCCGGTCCCAGGGTGTGATAACGTCGCTGTCACATGACCGTGTAGCGGTCACATGACCGTGACGTCACGGCAGGTCCTTTCCGCGCAGGCCTTGTGATGACGTCGCGGTCACATGACCAAGACGTCACGGCAGGTCCTTCTGCCAGACCATCCTTGCCACCGGAACGTGCCGCTTGCATCGCGAGGAGCGGGAAAAGCGGCGTAGGTGAGTATATAATCTTTTTTTTTTATTATTATTATTTTTAACATTAGATGTTTTTACTATTGACGCTGCATAGGCTGCGTCAATAGTAAAAAACTTGGTCACACAGGGTTAATAGCAGTGGTAACGGAGTGAGTTACCCGCGGCATAACGCAGTCCGTTACCGCCGGCATTAACCCTGTGTAAGCGGTGACCGGAGGGGTGTATGCAGGCGCCGGGCAGTGAGTGCGGGGAGTAAGGAGCGGCCATTATCTTCCGGTCTGTGCGCGTCGCTGATTGGTCGTGGCAATGGTTGTGGGCGTTTTGCCACGACCAATCAGCAACTTGGATTCCATGACAGACAGAGGCCGCGACCAATGAATATCCGTGACAGACAGAAGGACAGACAGACAGAAAGACGGAAGTGACCCTTAGACAATTATATAGTAGATATCTGTTGCTGCACTCCTAAGTAATTTTAATTAATACGTAAACTGTTGTTCCATGTGTTCTGGGAGTGATAGAGTACTTAAGGAGCCTCTGCCTCCCCATCTGCAGCTTATTTATCCTCAGGACTAAGGCTACGTTCACATTTGCGGTCAGCGCCGCAGCGTCGGGCGCCGCAGCGTCGCCGCATGCGTCATGCGCCCCTATATTTAACATGGGGGCGCATGGACATGCGTTGTGCTGCGTTTTGCGCCGCATGGCCGCAAGCGTTGGACGCAAGAAACGCTTCAAGTTGCATTTTTTTTGCGTCCAACTTTCGGCCAAAAAGGACGCATGCGGCGCAAAACGCAGCGTTTTAGCGTGCGTTTTGCCGCGTTTTTGTTTGCGTTGTGCGCTGCGGCGCCGACGCTGCGGCGCACAACGCAAATGTGAACGTAGCCTTAGTGTTTCATCTGCATTTTAATTAAAACAGCAATTTCTCAGAAATGCAGCAACAGATAAAAGACGTTGATGGATCTACATTTAAAAGACCTGAATGCCCCTATATGCGGTTTGGGTGAAAGGTTAATGTTACTGACAGATTCCCTTTTAAAATGTTGAGCTTAAAAAAACAAAAACAAATCTAGGAATTCTGTATTTCAAAATTCATATACTTATTGTTCACAATTACCTAAGTGCATGCAGAATGCAGCGGAGTTCATTTATCTTTAAAGTTCCAATTTAGTCAGAAATCCTTAAAGAGGTCTAGTAATGAGTTAAGAAGTTATAAGTTTTCCTATTACGGTAATCTGAGCCAAATGTTTTTTTCTCCCATTCTGGTACATACCTCTTTACTTACTGCCCGATACTTGTCAAAGTTTAGTGGAACAATATGTAAAGCTGGACACAACTTCTTTGCAATGAATCCTGGCATAGCTGCCCGTACACCAAATCTTCTTGCCAAATAGTTTGATGTGGACTTCATAGAAAAAAAAAATGAAAAGGCATAAATGAATGCGTTTGTTAAGATCAGGGGGCAATATATAGTTTCTATATATATATATGTATGTATTATATATATATATTCATATTCTGTGGTTACTTTGAGTGCCAGCTCCCGCCTGCAAACACAACAACACAATTTAAAGAAAACCATGAATATGATTTATGTATAGAGAACCAATGACTAACAATAGTGCTAGAGATTTCACCTCTACCCACCAGCATGCTCATGGATCCCACAGCCATGGGTTTGTCCTTCAGTTCAGGATTATCTCGCATTTCCACTGCTGCGTAAAATGCATCCATGTCAACATGTACAATGACACGACTCAGGTCACGACTCCGCTCAAGTTCCAAAGCCAGTTTGTCCACCTATGTAAAATGGTCATTGAAGAAAATTGCTGAACAGGTGTACACACTTCTCTTATAAATCTTCCATAAAAATGAGACATTGCTAATGAAAATAATGGTTGCTGTATGTCTCAGGTAAAATAGTGTCTAAGTGCTGATGATTCTGCAGTAACTAATCACCAATATATCTAATTCAGATAGTATTTCCTTACATTTGTTCCTTTCGATCTGGAAAATCATGGCATACCTCTGTTCAGTTAAGTCATTTACTCTCATGGGAACGGCACCATTACCCCCGGTGACCCTCCCAATCTCCAAAAGTGCCCATATGATGAAACTGCCTGGACTGTACCACTGAAGTTCTCCACAACGTAGGACACAAAAACGGACTTCTATCACAGTTACTGATTATGTTTACACAGCTCCTGTTGCAGTGTCATAATGACTTTATACTAAAGATATATTGCCTCATTTAGAAAGAATATATAGGAAAGGATAATCAGTGTTATCTAGGAAGCCAGAGATGGCAGTGGCTCTGGTGCGATGTTGCTCTGAGGCATTATAGAATTTTTAGCAGAGCCTAAAAGAATAAAATGCAGGTTGAAATCTGGAGATTAAGATGGAGTTTGAATAGAAGCAAAGTGAAGGCTGGACAGCAGGAAACAAGCACACCATAAGTAAAAGAGGTACATAATGTGATAGACAATTAGTTGCCTGCATGGATGAGAACAAAAATTCACTGACCTGCTTTTTTAAAGGGGTTGGGGACAGGTTTATTTTAATTAAATATATGCATTTGAAGCACAGAAGAAAAAAAAAATTTTGCAGTTGGGATTCACTGCATATTTTACATTTTTTTGCTTTTAGAAGCCTCCTCCACAAGAAAAACTCCTACATAGGAAACCCGCTTTTCTAGTGGATGAGGCTGCTGGACGGGTCTGGTCGCGTGTTCCTCCATCGGTGGACACTGTATGGACAGAATTGTTTTCCAGCATGCGAGGAAAGCTGCACTCACAAGAGAAAGTGGCCGACCTCTTTGCCTGTGAGCCGGTCAGTGAGCTCGTTCTGAAGGCCTAACAAAAGAGTCTGTGACCGTCTTATTTTAGCTCCTCTTAGAAGATGTATGGACACAGACCATAGTTGAATGTACAGAAAAACAGAGCTCGTAAAAGCAAAAATAATGCAAAACGTGTAATGAATCCCAATTTCGAAAATTATGTTTCACACAAAAAAATTTTTATACAAAGTAAAAAAAAAAAAAAAAGTACTCAAAAGGTGACCAACGCCTTTATACGAACACTGTGCCCAGGTCCTTCATGAATGCTGGACAAATAAAGTATCAAAAGATGAACATAAAAATGTATAATTCTACATTTTTTTTTACACTCCGTACACAGTTGGAGACAATTTGTGGAAAGCTGCGTGTTTGTTTTTGAGACCTTCTTCACGCTGGTATTAATGATTGAGTGCATTCCGGCTTTGTCTTATGATTTTCAAAACTCATAAAACTCTTGATCCCGGCATGACCAGAACCTATGACTGGCTTACAACACACTCGTCTGACGAACAATAGGACATTATTTAATAGCTGCCGGTCAAGCACTGTGAAACCTTGACCTTCAAGATTTTCAGCAAACCAGGAAAAAAAAAAGAAACACAGGATAAATTGAGGTTTGAAACAAAGTACAATCCGGTCCTTGTGTTATCAAGTGTGAAAGGCAAACGTGTAAAGAGGACTTTGTCGCTTTCAAGATAAAAGTTGTGAAACTAAAACGTTATTAAAAAGGTAAAAAAAAATAATCAGTAACATGGATTTAGAAGAAGTACATAATGGAAATGTGGTAAACTTTCCAGTATAATTCTGGCAATTGCAAAATTTATATATGATATATATTTATTTTTTAATTTATGCTTTGGGGAACAGAAATTTATTTATTTTTTTATCTACAGGAAGGGGTGCGGCAACCAAAAAGTGATGATTCTTAATTTTTTTGGTGGGGTGAGGCGAGGGGTTTCCACTTTAGGGCACTTAACTTTTGGGTTAAATTTAATATTTTTGATAAATCAGACTTTTACAGACATGGCAATACTAGATGTTTTTTTTAAATAGTTTCAATATCTGTAATTTAGGATAGATGAAAGAAGGGGGAAGATTCAAACTTTTATATTTGTTTGATTTTTTTAATGTTATTTTTAATTATTATTATTTTCTATTTTTACTTTTTAGTTCCCCTAGGGGACTTGAATCTGTGATCACTTGATCATTTGTACTATATGCTGTAATACTTCAGCATTGCAATATAAGATACAAATAATGATCTCCTGTGAAGCCACCAAGATGGTGGCAACAGAGGCCTTCAAATTTTAAAGACATTTTTGTCCTTGTCACAATATTCTGAAGGGAAAGGGATTGGAACTTAAAAATTCATTTTTGCCCAGAAGACCTGGAGAATATAAAAAAAAGGCACAAAAGCATAAATTCACAGCACTGTACCATCTCCGGTGGTGACATAGGCAATGAAGAACTTGATGGGGAACATGAATGGTCATTGATGGGTTCAGGCAGTGAATCTTATCAGGATCAGTAGGGGTCCAAGTGGTGGGACCCCCACCCCTAGTGTTCTGCAAGTTACCACCTATCCTGTGCACAATGACAAACCCCTTTATGTGAAGTTCCAACAACTGGGCCATCGGAGTCAAAACATGAAGTAAAAAAAAGCAAGATGGCAAGTGACCAAAGCATGAATAGTACAAAATGGTGCACTATTCTTGGAAACAAACGTTACAGGATCTTCTAAGGTTTTATTCACACACCCGTATTTCTGATCAGTATTTGTATGCCAAAACCAGGAGTATCTCCACAATACAGATCAGGTGTCAAGGTTTCAAGTTTAAGTTTCACCCCTGGTTTTGGCATACACTGATGCAAAATACTGACGTGTGAAGATACCCTATGGCTGGGTTCCCCAACTCTGGTCCTCAAGAGCCACCGACAGATCATGTTTTCAGGATTTCCTTAATATTGCACAGGTGATGGAACTATCACCCGGCCAATACAAAGGGGATCCTGAAAACATGCTCTGGTGGAGGCTCTTGAGGACCAGAGTTGGGGCAACACTGCTCTAAGGCAATGGACAGAGATTAATGGACACCTATTTAAGGACTTGTTCACATCAAAGTCTCATGCACATGATGCAGATTTTTTTTCTTGCAGATTTGAACAATTACAGAGTCTTTTTCCACATTTGCAGCATGTAAATTCTTTCAGTGTTTTTGTCGCATATTCAACCCATTCAAATAAATAGGGTAAAATGTAAGTAAAACGCATTAAAAAAATGCATGTAAAAACTAAAATTATTTTTCACAAGGTTTTTCCAGCCAACACTCTAGTTTTTGGTGCAGAAAATCAAAATCATCATCACTATGCAATGTGTGCACAGAAGGTGAAAGATCTGCCAGCACAGGGGTCAGAAAACAGAAACAAAAATAACTTAAAAATTAATTTTAAAACCTATGAATTGTTCACCAGGATGATGCAGAAGTTGGAGCATTACTGTACCTGCATTTGAGCTGTCTTTATTTGTGCACTGGTCAGCAGAGATTTTTGTTGCAGCATTTTCTCGATGCGCTGATTTACTTGTTGGTCTTTCTTTAGTTCATTGTCGTAAAATTTGGAACCCTGTAATACACAGATCAAGGCATCACTGTAAAAATAGGGTTCCTGTGTGTCTGCGTTTCTCCATAATGTGCTCCTTTTACACTGAAACTGGCGTGCTTCATCCTGGATTTTATTAAATTATGTTATCAGACTATTACATTCTCAAAACTTGTACAAAAATGAAAAAAAAACGGGACCATCCAATTGCAGATAACGTTATAATTTTATCAAAAATCTTAACCTCGATAATAACTTTTCAATACAGTGAATAAAGAATATTTACTAAATATAGCTACTGCTAACCGTGGCCATTTTTGTTTTGGGTGCTGAGACAAGTCTGAATGGCATGAAATCACAGGTAACTACTATATTTTTTGGACTATAAGACGCACGCAGGTTTGGACAATAAAAATTAAGAAACAAAATATTAATATTAAAACTACCCAGGTGATGTAAATGTAAAAATAGGGAGGGGGTAATGAGGGTTGTGCCAAAAAATAAAGTGCATAATCTACAAGATCTCATACTTTCCCAGTTGTGACATAAGGTCACTTTAGTTGTACACAAGTTCATAAAGAGCACAAGTGCATTTATTCTGGGAATCAACCATGTGCTTGATGCCTTACACGTGTAAGGTCTTTCATTTACAGTATGCCATGGATACTCCTTTTACTAAAGTGTACAGCTGGCTAAAGTGTGTGTGTTATGGTAATTATAACTGGGGAAGTGAGAGAGAGCAGACACTTCAACCTCCATTGAAGTAAGGACCTCCTGCAGTGACCAGGTAATAACAGGAGATCTGCCAGGATTCATTTATTCAGAGGCAGAGAAGTATATTTCCAAACCAAAGAGCTTCCTCCGATCAAGGCACAGCTCCCAGACCTTTTGGAGCCAGTGGTCAGTGATTAAGATTGGGGTTTGCATTGATCCAATATTTATGGGAGATATATTTCCGAAAACACAGAGATAGTACATCAATGCTGTATGATTTAAGGAGGTCTGGCCCTGTAGACCTTACTAGCTGCAGACTATAAGACGCATGTAAATTTTAACAAGATGTTTTACGGTTCTGGAGGCTGTCCTATCTGGGACATTTATGGCATATCGATAAGTACCTTAAAGGTTTAATACATTTTAGTCCCATCACTGTGACCTAAATCTATCATGAGAACGGTTCCTTTCACTTGTTTCTATGGACGCCTTAAAAATTATGAGAGCTCCAAAATAAATAAATGAAGAGAACTAAATATCTGCAGTCATTCCTGAAAGTACGAGCCCCAGTAGTAAAATAGATGTGGGTCACGGGATGGGACCTGCACGCACTGGGCATTTTTAGTATGCCATACATTTTTCAGATTGGACAACTCCTTAAAGATGCCCAAACTCATTACGTGTATACGTGGATTGGGGAGATATATATACTAGAATAGGAGATATTAGTACAGAATTGACCACATTGTTTGCTTAAAATTTTCCTCCTCTAGAACCTAGGTGAGTCTTATGATCCGATGCGTCTTATAGTCTGAAAAATAAGGTACTTCTGTGTGTGGCATTCATACTCGATACTAAATTAATTGAGAGGTTTATAACATTTAGTTTCAACTCTCTTTTACTTTGCAGGTCTATCCAACCTTTTATTTCCATCATTCCATGTCTCATCCATCTTAGTTTTGCAGTTTCAATGTTGATATACATACATACATACATACAAACATAAGCCATATGCTGGTGTATCTCCAGTAACTTGTGCACCCCAGAAAAAAAAAGTTAGGATTGTGGAAATAATGTATGTGACGACAGCAGCATTCAATTTTCATGAACTTGCAAAGACAGGAAATACTCCTTATTTTTTCAATTAATTTCTATTATTTTTGAAATACTGTAAAGTGGCAATTAAACATTAGCACAATTACTGGATATGGCAATGGCAAGGTGCAGTGAATTACAGCCTGATGCTACAAGGTGATGAACATTTGTGCTGTAGGATAATTCACCACGTACATCATGTACATTCATGGCCAAAAGTATTGACACCCCTGCAATTCTGTCAGATAATACTCAGTTTCTTCCTGAAAATGATTGCAATCACAAATTCTTTGGTATTATTATCTTCATTTAATTAGTCTTAAATGAAAAAACACAAAAGAGAATGAAGCAAAAAGCAAAACATTGATCATTTCACACAAAACTCCAAAAATGGGCCAGACAAAAGTATTGGCACCCTCAGCCTAATACTTTGTTGCACAACCTTTAGCCAAAATAACTGCGACCAACCGCTTCCGGTAACCATCAATGAGTTTCTTACACTGTTCTGCTGGAATTTTAGACCATTCTTCTTTGGCAAACTGCTCCAGGTCCCTGATATTTGAAGGGTGCCTTCTCCAAACTGCCATTTTTAGATCTCTTCACAGGTGTTCTATGGGATTCAGGTCTGGACTCATTGCTGGCCACCTTAGAAGTCTCCAGTGCTTTCTCTCAAACCATTTTCTAGTGCTTTTTGAAGTGTGTTTTGGGTCATTGTCCTGCTGGAAGACCCATGACCTCTGAGGGAGACCCAGCTTTCTCACACTGGGCCCTACATTATGCTGCAAAATTTGTTGGTAGTCTTCAGACTTCATAATGCCATGCACACGGTCAAGCAGTCCAGTGCCAGAGGCAGCAAAGCAACCCCAAAACATCAGGGAACCTCCGCAATGTTTGACTGTAGGGACCGTGTTCTTTTCTTTGAATGCCTCATTTTTTCTCCTGTAAACTCTATGTTGATGCCTTTGCCCAAAAAGCTCTACTTTTGTCTCATCTGACCAGAGAACATTCTCCCAAAACGTTTTAGGCTTTTTCAGGTAAGTTTTGGCAAACTCCAGCCTGGCTTTTTTATGTCTCGGGGTAAGAAGTGGGGTCTTCCTGGGTCTCCTAACATACAGTCCCTTTTCATTCAGACACCGACGGATAGTACGGGTTAACACTGTTGTACCCTCGGAGTGCAGGGCAGCTTGAACTTGTTTGGATGTTAGTTGAGGTTCTTTATCCAACATCCGCACAATCTTGCATTGAAATCTCTTGTCAATTTTTCTTTTCCGTCCACATCTAGAGAGGTTAGCCACAGTGCCATGGGCTTTAACCTTCTTGATGACACTGCGCACGGTAGACACAGGAACATTCAGGTCTTTGGAGATGGACTTGTAGCCTTGAGATTGCTCATGCTTCCTCACAATTTGGTTTCTCAAGTCCTCAGACAGTTCTTTGGTCTTCTTTCTTTTCTCCATGCTCAATGTGGTACACACAAGGACACAGGACAGAGGTTGAGTCAACTTTAAGCCATGTCAACTGCCTGCAAGTGTGATTTAGTTATTGACAACACCTGTTAGGTGCCACAGGTAAGTTACAGGTGCTGTTAATTACACAAATTAGAGAAGCATCACATGATTTTTCGAACAGTGCCAATACTTTTGTCCACCCCCTTTTTTATGTTTGGTGTGGAATTATATCCAATTTGGCTTTAGGACAATTCTTTTTGTGTTTTTTCATTTAAGACAAATTAAATGAAGATACTGTAATAATAGCAAAGAATTTGTGTTTGCAATCATTTTCAGGAAGAAACTGAGTATTATCTGACAGAATTGCAGGGGTGTGAATACTTTTGGCCATGACTGTATATTTACTCACTTTTGTGGCTTCCATTATGATTTTATTGATCTTCTCCTTATCCAAACCTTCCATTCCCGCCTTGTTGTCATTAAGACCCATTGTGAACTGAAAGCCCTCATTGCTCGGAGCAGTGTCTTTCTCTTCTTGGTGATCCATTTTCTGAATTTCAGATTGTGGGTCACCACCTGTGATGAAGACAGTTCTCAAACAATTATTAGCATGTTCTTCACACCAGGTTACTTTAAAATAATAGAAAATGAGTACAGGTGGAGACATTAACAAAACGTAAATCATATAGAGACAAATTATAAAAACAAAAAAAGTGACATTCATGTCATATTTTAAAACGCACCATTTCTGTAAAACATGGCCATAACCTGCCCCCTAAATGCCAAACAATGGAGACTCTTTGGACTCTATTGGTAAAAAAGATTATGTCACCTGAAGGGGCGGAGTTTCTAACATTAGAAAACAGATTCATACCAGAAAGCAATATGCTGGTAATTAGAATGAGATATGTACTGTTGGATTGGGCTGTATAGAGGGGCTGAGATGAGAGATGTACTGCAAGATGGCGATGTATATAGAGGTGCTAAAAGGTAGTATGTACTGCAGGATGGGGCTATGTATAGGAGGGCTGAGAAAAGAAATGTACAGCAGGATGGGGGTGAGAACAGTGATATACTGCAGGATTAGGCTGCATTTACAGGGGCTTAGAGGAGTGATATAATGCTTGATTGAGCGGAGAGGCGAGATATTCTGTTGGATCACACTATATATATATATATATATATATATATATATATATATATATATATAAAGAGTCTCTGGAGAGGTGTTGAGCTGTTTGTTGCCTACTGCTGACTGATCAGTGATGTGCAACTACAAATATTGCTCTATTGATGAACATGGCAGAAGTGTCTCTGCTAGATGACAGGCTATATGGTCGCATCATGCAACAATGCAGCCTGCCATCTAGATGCAGCAGAGCTAGACCCCACCGTGGGACAAATGGATTAGCAGCATCTCTGCGGAAAGGTGAGGAATATTGTTTTTTTTTTAAACTTTTGCAGATGACGAGGGAGTCAGGGGAATGGGCGAGGTCATAAGTATGGTTTAATTAACATTTATTAAAGGAGTCTGTGTCATTCTTTTTTTCTTTTTTCTGGGTGTCTGTGTTTCCAATGTGACTATGGGGTTAGTAATGGGGGCATCTTATTGATTCCTCTCCTTTACTAACCTCGGGGCTTGATGTCACTTGACAATACAAAGGTGACATCAAACCCCCCCAACTATCACCCCACTTGCCTCCGTTACAGGGCAAGTGGGAAGCGTGAGGCTAAGTCCCAGAATTGGCACATCTTAGAGATGCGCCTTTTCTGGGGCGGCTGAGAGCTGATGTTTTTAGACTGGGGGGGCAGTATCCATGCCCCCTTCCTAGGCTATTAATATCAGCCCACAGCTGTCTGCATAGCCTTTGCTGGTTATTAATTATAGGGGGACCTTACATCATTTGTTTTTATGGTCTCCCATTTTAATAGCCAGTAAAGGCTAAGTATACAGCTGTGAGCTGATATTAATAACTTGGTAAGCTCCGTGGGTATTACCCTCTTGCCTGGCTATAAACATCGGCCCCCAGCCGTCGGCTTTCCCTCTGCTGGTTACGAAAATAACGAAGGAGCCCACACCATTTTTTTTTTCACAAAAATAATCTTAAATTAATTAAATACATGTACATTAAGCTGCACGAATACTGTACTAATTGTATTTGTCACACACATCTGTATATCTACCTATTCTATGTGTATTTACTTAGTGTAATCCATCTCTTCTATCCTGTCGGTTCCTGCTGTGATTTTACACTACGAGGCTGCTGAATTACCGACTTTCCATCTATCTATGTAATATATTTACATATATACATGTGTGTGTCACTGACATCTATATACAGTATACTATGTGTATATATCTATTCTATTCCAACCTGTCACTCTTTGATTTTACTGTATGCGGCAGATGAATTGCTGGCTGTTCAAAGGACACCGATGCATAAAAATCGGACAGCAATCGCATGGTCCGAGCGCTGGACGTTTTTTTCTCACACCCATAGGCTTGCATTGGCGAGTCTTGGCCGAGTCTCAGTGACAGTCGCAGCATGCTGCGATATTACACGAATGCCGAATACTGGCTGAGAAAATAAACTCTTATGTGAGCTGCCCCATAGATTAACACTGGTCCGAGTGCTATGTGATGTTTTATCGCATAATACTCAGACGTATTCTACGTTAGTGTGACGCCGGCCTAACAGCGTGTCCAGCATTAACACTCCATATTAGAGCCCCAAGCAATGAACTTCCTTAGTTAGGAAATCAGTCCAAGCACTTCAGGTTTTTACGGCCTTTGCCAGTAGATTGCTATCACTAAATTAAATCCTGTTTAATATATTACCTATTTCTATTACACAATCTAAACTTTTGGAGAAATTTGTATCCACATTTCCATTGTCATATTGTCCTACTGCATGAAATCGAGGCATGCCTGCCCACAGATGGCAGCAATTTGGAGAATATATATGTGCTATATATATATATATATATATATATATATATATATATATATATATATATATATATATATATATATATATATATATATATATATATATACACACACACTACCATTCCAAAGTTTAGGGTCACTCAGAAATTTCCTTTATTATTAAGCTAACATTAACTGATTCAGAAATACACTCTATGCATTGTTAATGTGGTAAATGACTATTCTAGCTGCAAATGTCTGGTTTGTAATGCAAGATCTTCATAGGTGTATAGAGGCACATTTCCAACAACCATCACACTCCAGTGTTCTTATGGTACTTTGTGTTTGCTAACTGTGTAAGAAGGCTAATGGATGGTTAGAATACTCTTGAAAACCCTTGTGCAAGTATGTTAGCACAGCTGAAAACAGTTTGGCTGATTAGAGAACCTATAAACCTGACCTTCCTTTGAGCTAGTTGAGAATCTAGAGCATTACATTTGTTGGTTCCATTAAACTCTCAAAATGGCCAGAAAAAAGAACTTTCATGTGAAACTCGACAGTCTATTCTTGTTCTTAGAAATGAAGGCTATTCCATGCGAGAAATTGCCAAGGAACTGAAAATTTCCTACAATGGTGTGTACTACTCCCTTCAGGGGAGAGCACAAACAAGCTGTAACCAGAGTAGAAAGAAAAGTGGGAGGCCCTGCTGCACAACTGAGCAACAAGACAAGTACATTAGAATCTGTAGTTTGAGAAATCGACACCTCACAGGTCCTCAACTGGCAGCTTCATTAAATAGCACATGCAAAACGCCAGTGTCAACGTCTACAGTGAAGAGGTGACTCCGGAATGCTGGCCTTCAGGGCAGAGTGGCAAAGAAAAAGCTATATCTGAGACTGGCTAATAAAAGGAAAAGATTAATATGGGCAAAAGAACACAGACATTGGACAGAGGAAGATTGAAAAAAAGTGTTATGGACAGACGAATCTAAGTTTGAGGTGTCTGGATAACACAGAAGAACATTTGTGAGACGCAGAACAACTGTAAAGATGCTGGATGAGTGTCTGACGCCATCTGTCAAGCATGGTGGAGGTAATGTGATGGTCTGGGGTTGCTTTGGTGCTTGTAAAGTGGGAGATTTGTACAAGGTAAAAGGGATTTTAAATAAGGAAGGCTATCACTCCATTTTGCAACACCATGCCATGCCCTGTGGACAGCGCTTGATTGGAGCCATTTTCATCCTATAACAAGACAATGACCCAAAGCACATCTCCAAATTATGCAAGAACTATTTAGGGAACAAGCAGGCAGCTGGTACTCTATCTGTAAGGGCTGTCCCACACGTCCAGATAATTCCGGTACCGGAATAAATCGGTACCGGAGTTATCCGTGTCCGTGTGCCTGGGAACTCACGTAGGCCATACGTGCGGCACACGTGTGCCACCCGTATGGCGAGTGGGTACCACACGGAGCGTGTGGTACCCACGCGTGTGGTACCCTGCATCGTGCTGAAGCCGCGATTCATATGTTCCCTGCAGCAGCGTTTGCTGCAGAGAAAATATGAATAATAGTGTTTAAAATAAAGATCTATGTGTCCGCCGCCCCCCCCACCCCCTGTGCGCCCCCCCCCCGCTGTTCAGAAAATACTTACCCGCCTCCCTCGCTGCTTCCTGGTCTGGCCGAAGCTTCTAGTGTATGCGGTCACGTGGGGCCGATCATTTACAGTCATGAATATGTGGCTCCACCTCCCATAGGGGCGGAGCCGACTATTCATGATTGTAAATGAGCGGCCCCACGTGACCGCATACAGTAGGAGGCGCGGGGCAGAGAGGAAGGAGTGACAGCCAACGTGGGAGTGGGGTGAGTATTTTCTGAAAAGCGGGGGGGCGCACAGGGGGTGGGAGGGCGGGGGACACATAGATCTTTATTTTAAACACTATTATTCATATTTTCTCTGCAGCAAACGCTGCTGCAGGGAACATATGAATCGCGGCTTCAGCACCATGTTGGGGGGACAGCGCTTACTGTAGCGCTGTCTCCTGCACGCACACGGACCCCAGAAGGAGAACGTCCGTGTGAGGTCCGTGTTTTACACGGACCCATTGACTTTAATGGGTCCGTGTAATACGTGCGCTCCCACGAACACGGACATGTCTCCGTGTTTGGCACACGGAGACACGGTCCGCAAAAAATCAAGGACATCTGAACAGATGCATTGATTTTTATGGGTCTACGTGTGTCAGTGTCTCCGGTACGTGAGGAAACTGTCACCTCACGTACCGGAGCCACTGACGTGTGAAACCGGCCTAATGGAGTGGCCAGCGCAGTCACCAGATCTCAACTCCATTGAGCTGTTGTGGGAGCAGCTTGACCATATGGTACGCGAAAAGTGCCCATCAAGCCAAACCAACTTGTGGGAAGGGTTCTGGAAGCATGGGGTGACATTTCTCTAGATTACCTCAGCAAATTAACTGCTAGTATGCCAAAGGTTTGCTATGCTGTAATTGCTGCAAAGGGAGCATTCTTTGACGAAAGCAAAGTTTGAAGGAGAAAATTAATTATTTCAAATAAAAATATTTTTTTCGAACCTTGTCAATGTCTGGACTAGATTTTTAATTCATTTGGCAACTCATTTGATTAACAAAAGTATGAGTTTTCATGGAAAACATAAAAATAAGGAGAACTGCAGCCACTTAATAATGTTTGCCCGTGTCATAATAGACCTAAATCACTGGGAGTAAACATAAGTATATTCTAAACTTATTTTCACTTGTGGGACCACCTCTGGCACCTATGACCCCCAACCCCCTGGAATGGTGGATGTCAAATGGTGCCTCTCAACAGAGAATGAAAGAAGGGGTTGTCCAGCATGTATGTGCTCTCTTTATCCACTGCTAATGGAAAAAAAGTGCACAACCCGCAACTGGATTTAGGAATACCCCCAAAATAGCGGTAGTAGATATAGCCAACCTGCTCATAATAACATTCTTACAAATTGTTACAGATCTTTAGTAGAGGTAAGGAAAACAATCATTCTATAGAGATATATAAGTAATTTGTCAGCAGGATTTCAACCCCAAACTATTTACATTTCCATGTAGCTATTTCAACGACAAATCTAGCCATACCTTTGCATCATATGTCCGACCCTCCATTTCTGAGAAATCAGCGTTTGAATTGATATGCCAATGAGGCAGAAAAGCTATTTATAGATCTGAAGCCTTTGTCACTCCAGCTCTATTCCCCGTCCAGTGCTAACTCCGCCTACTTGACGAGGTCTCCTTTGCCTGAAGGAACACAGCATTGAGCCCATCAGTCAAGCAGGAGGCGGCAGCACTGGGCATGGAACAGAGATTGAATGACAGATACTTCAGGTCTATAAACAATTAATATGCAAATTAAGCTGAAGAACTATTTATAGATCTGAAGCCTCTGTCACTCCAGCTCTATACTGAGCCCAGCGCAGCCTCCTCCTGCCTGACTGATGACTCCTTTGCCTGAAGTAACACAGCATAGTGGTCGTCAGTGGAGAATAAAGGCAGTGGCGATGGGCAGGGAATAGAGCTGGAGTGACAGAGGTTTCCAATCTATCAAACTCATTTCATATCAAGTCAAACACGGATTTCTCAGTAACGGAGGAATGGACTGGCCATGTAAAGGTATTGCTGGACACAAAGAGCTGCATGCACATATAAATAATTTGGGAGTGAAATCCTGCTAACAAATTTCCTTTAAGAGTGGTGTTTTGCTTTGGACAAACTAAATTGGGGGTTACAAAGCCTAGTGGGTCCTTTATATAAAAGTAAAGTTTAAGTGGGTTCTTGGCAGCGACTTGCAGTTCTTCAGAAGATGGAGTTCACTTCCGAATCTAAACATTCATCAAAACGAGTGCGCCATATTGTTTTTCTCTAGGGGGCATTCATGTGTCTATTAGAAGGCGCACGAGTCAATCTGATTACTCTTTGAATGAGGAGAGAGATTTGTTGGAAGCGCGTCTCGGCACTGCAGGGAACCGTGTCTTCGCAGCGGAGGTTCACGTCAAGATCAATTTAGACACTTCAGCCTCCACACAACATGCACATTTCAGAGAGAGAACTGTCAGCAAAGCCAGACATCCAGAGTCTCCGCAATCAAATCCGAGCAGCAGTGTCAGGTTTTATGTGCAAAACGTCCTTCTTAATGCGAGCACATTATTTGTGCATGTGGGAAGAGGGTAAAAGGAGTTAAACAGCAAGGTTGGATCAGACAGCAGTATGGCGGTCACATTTCAGGGTTTTATTACTGCATTGTGGACGCTGCACCTGCAAAATCGAGATGGCCAGGAACAGAATACAGAAGGGGTCTCTACTCTGTACTCGCTGTGGTCCGCCATCTCAGGAGGCTCTGGGCCATACCATCATTCCATGTTACGGGGTCCATTAAAGCACTATACATCTGCCGATAAAAGGCTTCTCCACACTATCAATCAATGTATGGCCCAAGTGTGCTATAAAAATAAAAATCAATCAATAGCTGATACTTACTGAACCTCTCATTACTCTTCTTTGCCAAGTACCCGCCAGTCTCCTCTCATTTATTAGTCAATAGCGTTGCTTCATCATTTAGGTTTTGTTTTTTCCTTATTTTGTCTTGTGGTATTTGTTGAAGTTCAATGAGGCAAAAGGAAATCAAAACTGTACACGAGGTTCATAAATTTTCTGCTCAAAATTTGGCTATTTTCCTGACAGCCATTTTTGTGACTTTTTGAACAAAAATGTAGTAACTTTTTTAAAATGAGAGGAAATAAGCAAAAACTACACCGGGAAGAGGAGGACAGCATTTAAGGGGTTGTCCACTACTAGGGCAAGTCCTTCGTAAACTAAATGTTCGGCCCCAATAAAATAATAAAGCCCATACTTCCGTGCCGACGCGGTTCCCGCGGTGTCAGCACTCGCTCTCCCCGGGGACGCGGCACTGGTACAGAAGGGGGAGTATAGGCTTTACTATTTTATCTGGGCCAAACATTTAGTTTATTAAGGAGTTGTCCTAGTAGTGGACAACCCCTTTAAAGTTGTCCTAAATTTGGCGACTTAAGTTGTAATTTATGAACTAGCCGAAAATATCTGGAATCACTAAACTCTGCCCACAAATAGAATAACGAACTGGCTGCAGCAGTCAGGCATCGAAAAGACAGAAGGAGAGAAGGGAGCAGAATGGCGTTGGAGGGGGCCAAAGTGCTGCTGAAAATAAAGATCATAGCTAGTCACGCCAAAGTCTTTAGGTCCCCATACACATTAGACTGCTGTCAGGTGAAGGATCGCTTGGCTGACAACTGGATCTGCCAAAAACCCCATACACAGGAGTGCTCCTCTGCCAACAAAATCCATCAGGCCGGATCCATGAGTTTCCCCCTACATCATCTGACATGGGTCTGTCAGGAATACATATTAGACTGTCAGACGATACTGCCAATATCAGCATACACAAATATCTGGCATACACGCTCCTAGGAATTTCATGTAAATCATGGCGTGTAAACTGGCTGCCAGTCACGTCAACTGAGCTAAATGCTAGCCTGTTAGATGAAATAATTTTTTGGTTTGCCTAAAAATAAAATAAATTCATTCTCGGCAGCACATTTTCCTGTGTAAACAGAGCTTGTGCTGCCGAGTTCAATAGCATATGTGCTCAGAGAGATCTATTACTGATTGTTCTGTGAGTGGTCTACCTGTGTAAACAGGCTACTAAGCAACCATTGACCCGTAAACATGTACCCAATCGGAGGTCAGTTAACACCACACATTGGTTGGTGTGAATACACCTTAGGGTCAAGTTCACACCAGTGTTATGAAAAATTATTCAACAATTATCCTTATAAAGATGCATATTAATTATAGTACTATGGATGCACAAAATCATAGAACACAAACATGGGAACCCTAGGGAAGACCCTGGGAAACCAAAATAGTGCAATACAACTACAAGATAAATTAACAAAGTTTATTTAGAAAACATTAAAATATAAATTCCATTAATCAAAAAAAGCAAAAGTTACTCATAGATATCGGGCACAGTGGTATGAAAGGACCATTACGGTACTTTCCAAGTCATGGAAAGATCAAAACCCATACATATTTTAGGGTTGGATGTGCAAAGAACAATGAGCGACACATTATAGAAAGTAATCATATGAAAAGTGCTAGTATGGGCTCCCTATAGAATAGTGGGGGTCATCCAACTAATGAATACTATAATGATCAGAAGCAAATAAAGTATGATGGGAAAAATAAACAACGAGAAATGCAAGGGACATAGTGAAATCCAGCTCAGGCATATATACAATAGATGTAATGTATGTGTAGAAGTGACAGATGTCTAAAGGCGTCTACATAAACATATAAGACAGGAGTGTGACCTAGGGCTGATCCTATAATATAAGCATTAGTGATGAGCGAACGTGCTGGGATAAGGTGTTATCTGAGCATGCTCGTGTGCTAACCGAGTGTCTTAGGTGTGCTCAAATAATATGTCCGAGTCCCCAAGGCTGCATGTGTTGCAGCTGTTTAACAGCCACAGGCGCGCGGACTCGAACATATTATTCGAGCACACCGAAGACACTGATAACACCTTAGCTGAGCACATTAGCTCATCACTAATAAGTATCTATTCAAAAAGGAAGCAGTAGGAAAGTAAATATTAGGATAAGAATATTAAAGTGCTAGTGCAAAATATCTATGCAATTGAAGCATATAATAAATCTTAGTCACGAACTGTACTCAACATAGTTAATATAGAGCCAGCATTACATTCCAATTATTCAGTCACCGCATGTGCCGAGCCCCAACGCGCGTTTCACCCTGCTTCCTCATGGGAGGTAAAAGCTCAGACCAATGTATGAAAAATCGAACCATTTTCATTTAGAAAAGTCGGATGATGTTTATCCATATTGTCATTTTTCAAACAACAACATTTTAAAATGTACATGATCAAATACAGTTTGGTTCATATGGGATCCAATTTTTTTATATGAACTCAATACACTTGAATGGGTGACTCTCAGCTAAGACTCTGAGATTAGAGCACGTTTTCTTTTTTTTCACACTGAAATTGTCATCTGAAGAACCCTATTGATTCTTATTGGTCCGTGTGCCACCTTGATCTTTATTCTGCATGCACATTACCCTCCGTATGTTCGTTTGTCTGAATTAGCTCTAACGCCGGATTTGTTATTTTAATGCTTTATCTGCCTCTTCCCAAATGTCAGGTGAAAATCGACAGCTCTTTAAAGTGTATTTTTAGAAGGCTTCTGCATAAATATAAATAATCCATATCCTTCATTGTTCGATAAGACTACAGACTAAGAAAAGAAGAAACGACTTCTTGTTGCGGCGCTGGAAGGCGATCTAGGGTTGTGTAGCTGATAAATATTTTTCATTTCCCGTTGTCAAAATTGCTTTTGGTGTAATGATAAAAGAAACTGTCATTGGCCTGAATGAGCCAAAAATAAATAAATAGTGACACCAATAATAATAAACTGTTTACAACACGAATAAGGCGGCCATACTGTGGAGCCTAATTTAGATGTAAAGTACCATACTTGTTTTTTTCTTATATTTAGACCTTTATTCATTTTTTTATTTATGACCAAGGAAAAACAAACGTATAAGATTACTCGAGTCAGTATTACGCTATTGCAGAGCCATTTGTATATATTGGTATAAAGCATATTTCCAGTGATTAGATCAACAACCCAGGATACGGGTGTGAGGACATGCAATGCAATGGCTCAATGTACAAAGTCCGACATGTGTCACTGTCCCAGGCATAATGGTTTTCAGCACAGCTACTCAGATCTCAGGATTATATACTGCAAGTAATCACTTTTTCACAATGATTTAAAGGGGTAGTCCAATCTTACTAAGTACCGTAATGGCATTTCCTAGCGATCCTATCATCTAGTGATGGCCGGGAGCCCCATGGATCAAGGGAACGAAGATCTGTTCACTGCACAATGTCGCTTCAAGCTATCCAGCTGGGGCGCAGCGCAGAATCAGTGCCGAGATCCCTTCATTATCAGGATCAGTGGGGGCACAGGACAAACCATCAGTAATAATTAAAGATCATATTTTTTTGCAGATATATATATATATATATATATATATATATATATATATATATAATCTATCTCATGATATGAAAAAAAAACAAGGCTAATGAAGCTATTTTTTTAGACTCATAATTCCTGTTTTTTTCTGGAAGAGTTTTCAGCAGGCTCATTGTCAGCAGAGGCAGGATTGGGATGACAGCTGATAGCACAGGATCCACCAATCACAATGGGTTAGATCAGAGCTCCCCCTTCCTTCACAATGACTTTTGGACATGCTCATTAGTTAGGGCCTTGGTCTGTTCATTTCTCCTAATTTACACGTGGATTTTTTTAAATAGGAAGTATGAATGTGAAACATTCCTCATTTTTATTTTTAATACAGAATGTGATTTTTATGTTAATTGACAAAAATGTTGAAAAAGTCATTTTCTGATTACACATTCCCTTTAAATGATGGTAAAGCCTAGCTAACAACATACCATCAATGCTGAAACTGGAATATCCCTTTAAAATCATGCTGACAACTGACTAAGGA
Source organism: Ranitomeya variabilis (assembly GCF_051348905.1). Taxonomy (NCBI): domain Eukaryota; kingdom Metazoa; phylum Chordata; class Amphibia; order Anura; family Dendrobatidae; genus Ranitomeya; species Ranitomeya variabilis. Next base: position 108,300,568 of record NC_135232.1, read on the forward strand.
CTTGTTTTACACAAAGCCACGATATGACTGCTATAGAGGCGTCCTTAGTGGTACCACCATACACATCCGATCCAATTAGCAAAAGGCTCATTTTTTTATTCTAGGGGGCGAGACAGTCCAGAGCCAACCACCATAACATGTATAAAGAAGAGTAAGCCTGGGAGGCAGAAGCGCCGATGGTCCCAGAGAGATAGATATACACTCACCGGCCACTTTATTAGGTACACCTGTCCAACTTCTTGTTAACACTTAATTTCTAATCAGCCAATCACATGGCGGCAACTCAGTGCATTTAGGCATGTAGACATGGTCAAGACAATCTCCTGCAGTTCAAACCGAGCATCAGTATGGGGAAGAAAGGTGATTTGAGTGCCTTTGAACGTGGCATGGTTGTTGGTGCCAGAAGGGCTGGTCTGAGTATTTCAGAAACTGCTGATCTACTGGGATTTTCACGCACAACCATCTCTAGGGTTTACAGAGAATGGTCCGAAAAAGAAAAAAAATCCAGTGAGCGGCAGTTCTGTGGGCGGAAATGCCTTGTTGATGCCAGAGGTCAGAGGAGAATGGGCAGACTGGTTCGAGCTGATAGAAAGGCAACAGTGACTCAAATCGCCACCCGTTACAACCAAGGTAGGCCTAAGAGCATCTCTGAACGCACAGTGCGTCGAACTTTGAGGCAGATGGGCTACAGCAGCAGAAGACCACACCGGGTACCACTCCTTTCAGCTAAGAACAGGAAACTGAGGCTACAATTTGTACAAGCTCATCGAAATTGGACAGTAGAAGATTGGAAAAACGTTGCTTGGTCTGAGTCTCGATTTCTGCTGCGACATTCGGATGGTAGGGTCAGAATTTGGCGTAAACAACATGAAAGCATGGATCCATCCTGCCTTGTATGGAGCATCTTTGGGATGTGCAGCCGACAAATCTGCGGCAACTGTGTGATGCCATCATGTCAATATGGACCAAAATCTCTGAGGAATGCTTCCAGCACCTTGTTGAATCTATGCCACGAAGAATTGAGGCAGTTCTGAAGGCAAAAGGGGGTCCAACCCGTTACTAGCATGGTGTACCTAATAAAGTGGCCGGTGAGTGTATATATATATACCAAAAGTTTGGACACACCTCATTTAAAGATTTTTCTGTATTTTGATGACTATGAAAATTGTACGTTCACACTGAAGGCGTCAAAACTATGAATTAACACATGTGGAATTATATCCTTAACAAAAAATTGTGAAACAACTGAAAATATGTCTTATATTCTAGGTTCTTCAAAGTAGCCACCTTTTGCACAATAAGGAGGCACTTGAAGAAAAATGGGCTACACTCATCAGCCTGGAAGCTGCACATGGGACGCACTTGGACATTCCAACATGACAACGAGCCAAAACACAAGGCCAAGTCGACCTGTCATTGGCTACAGCAGAACAAAGTGAAGGTTCTGGAGTGGCCATCTCAGTCTCATGACCCCAATATCATTGAGCCACTCTGGGGAGGTTTCAAGCGCGTAGTTCATGCTACACAGCCCAGGAATTTACAGAAACTGGAAGCTTTTTGCCAAGAAGAGTAGGCAGCTTTACCATCTGAGAAAATAAAGAACCACATCCACAACTACCACAAAAGACTTCAAGCTGTCATTGATGTTAGAGGGGGCAATACATGGTATAAAGAAATGGGGTATGTGTTGTGAATTCTGCTCTTGGGCTCCCTCCGGTGGTTGTTGGTGGTAGTGCAGTTGCCTCTGGGTTGCAATCTTGGGCAGGTGTTTCTGCTGATTGCAGCTCTGACTGGGCTATTTAGGTGTGCAGGTTCCATTAGCCCTTGCCAGTTGTCCATTGTTCTTGGAGGTGTTACATCTCTGTCTGGTTCCTCCTGTTCTGCTGCCAATTCAGCTAAGATAAGTGTGTGGTTTTTGTCTCTGCAGCACACATGCTGTGTGCTTTACAATTCAGTGCAATTCATTGTGTTTTTTGTCCAGCTTAGACTGTGTTTGGATTTTTTCAGTCATGTTGGATTCTCAGGAGATGCAGATATACATTCCATGTCTTTAGTTAGATGTGGTATTTTTGTATTATCTGCTGTGGATATTTTTAGGGTTTTAATACTGACCGCTTAATACTCTGTCCTATCCTTTTCTATTTAGCTATAGGTGCCTCTTTTGCTAAATCCTGTTTTCTGCCTGTGTGTGTCTTAACTCTTATATTCACAGTCAATATTTGTGGGGGGCTGCCTATCCTTTGGGGTTCTGCTCTGAGGCAAGATAGAATTCCCATTTCCATCTATAGGGGTATTTAGTCCTCCGGCTGTGTCGAGGTGTCTAGGATGTGTTAGGTACACCCCACGGCTACTTCTAGTTGCGGTGACAGTTTAGGGTTTGCAGTCAGTACAGGTTCCACCTTCTCCAGAGAAAGTCTCATGCGGCTCCAAGGTCACCAGATCATAACAGGTATGTAAAACTCTGGATCAGGGTCATTTGGATGTTTTGGGTTCTCATTATGATTTAAAAAGAGAAAACGCAGTAGTTTGACAATAAATGGTTTCACCCAACCACTAACCATGAGTGGAGAAAAAGTTTTGGTGTAATCATTCATATTCTCTGAAAAAAAGGCGAAGAAAGCAAAAATTCTGCAGGGGTATGTAAACTTTTGAGCGCAACTGTATTCACACAAAAGAGTGAGGCTTTGTCCATAGGGAGTTTGAGAAGTTTTTTCCTTCAGATCCTCTCCAAAAATCCTACAGAAAAATGCTTGTAAAATTCCTCTTATTCAATGCAATGGGAAATCCAGTTTGCAACTTTGCTAGGTTTATGATTTTTTTTTCCTGAAAAAGGTTTTTGAAAAAAAAGTGCATTTCACTCTTTTGAGGTGGATCCTGACAGCATTGTCTCCAACTTGGTGCTGTCCAATCAAATGGGTGCAAAAAAAAAAAAAAGTTTCAAAAACACTAAAGGAAAAGTAAAATTCATACTAAAAAAAAAACAACAAAAAAAAAAACACAACACTACCCCAACCCACCCTCTTCCCCCCAAAAAAAGTGTTTCCTGATAAGATTTCCCCTTAACATTTTAATTTTTCTTATTCCGTTTTCAGATGGGACACGTAACACCTTACAAGTTTTGGACAGTGATGTCCTTAGTCAGGACTGAGTAGTAAGGCGAAGTTCACATTTGCGTCTATGTGCGCAGCGTATCATCTGCATACGCAAACGCATGCCAAAACGCATGTTTATGCAGCGTTTTTTATCCGCATCAGCGAACACATGGCGGCAAAAAAACCGCTGCATGTGCATGCATTTGCATGTGTTTTTTGCCTGCGTTTGCGTTTTTATGCACATGCGTTCGATATTTCCTGGAGGGCGTGTCTCAATCAGTTCCTGGACATGCGCAGTCCAAAGTACGCAAGTGCATCGAACACATGCGTTCCCATAGACAGTAATGTGGTTTTTTTAACGCACTCACCCGCATGCCTGCACATATTTGACGGATTTTTAACACCTCCAAAAGTGCAACATGTTGCGTTTGCCGCGCCCAGCCGCACACCGCAAAAAAAAAGGATGCGTACGCAAAAGAATGTCCATGCGTACACCATGTTAAATATATGTATGCATGAGGCATGCGGATGTATGCGGATCAAACGCTGCGCGAACAGAGGCAAATGTGAAACCAGCCTTAGGACATCAACCATCAACTGTCCGAAAAGTGGAAGGTGTTAGGTGTCCTATTTGGCTTGTTTGATTTGTTTTTAATGTTGATCCAATAAAGTATGTACTTTTTATGGTTGCGGGGCTGGATTTCACCAGTCTTTTCTACATGTGCCTGCTCAGTGGTGCCGAAAATCTGAGCATCGGACATTTCTGGAATCTGTGGACATTTCATCATGGTTGGTGAGCGGATGGCGTTTTCCTTTCCTTTTCCCAATTCATCAAAGCTTTTACTCGAGTATTAAAAAGCTTTGAAAAGTCGCAAAGTTTGGCGCAATGCTAGGCTGGGCTACATTTTGCACCTTCTGGCATTCACACACCATATATAATGGATATTGTGGTAATAACTCATGGGACGATAGTTCTAGTAATGTGAGGGATTTTCCTTTTTTTTTCCACCCAAGTGACCCAACACAAACCAAAAAGCAACTTTTGTGACGCCTTAACCACCATTTCTTCAGATAAAAAGACATAGATAATAATATGGAGATACCATGTGAAGGCCTGTCCGCTGCCTTACCATCAAGCTCATTACAGTAATACATTATTTCTCAGCCGTCCATTAACCCCTCACAGAACTAATTTCACACCACTGTAACTTTCTTATTCATGCATTACAAGATGAAATCTTCCTGAGCGCTCAATTCCAGGAGATGACGGTGGCAGATTTCAGCTTCTCGCATGTCGCTCATCTAGAACAGATTTTCCTTGACAGCATACACAACACTGAAGACGTCTTCCAATTTCCTAAATTATTATCAGGTACAATGCAGAACCCGAGCTGTGATCTTAAGCCCCCCGTACACATTTAACAAAAGATGCAGTGTGAACTTACCCTTAGGCCGGGATCACACATACGTGAGATATGGCCGAGTCTCACAGGTGAAAACCCAGCTCTGGCGCCGGCACTCCGGAGCGGAGCGTGCAGCTCCATGTATTACTGTGCGGCTGCACGCTCCTCTCAGGAGTGCCGGCGCCAGAGCTTGGTTTTTACCTGCGAGACCAGGCCGTACCTCGCGTATGTGTGATCCCGGCCTTAGGCTAAGCTCACATGTTGAGTATTTGGCGACTTTTTACCTCAGTATGTGTAAGCCAAAACCAGGAGTAGAACAATCAGAGGAAAAGTGTAATAGAAACACATCACCATTTCTGTATTTATCACCCACTCCTGGTTTTGGCTTACAAATCCTGAGGTAAAAAACTCAAATAATGACCATGTGACTGTGGACTAAGGACGAATATGTTATAATGTCTTGTGGCACGATAGCCAAATAAATGGGAATGGCCTGTACAAAAAGACCAGACAGTGTAATTTAATATATAACATATATATTAGTAAATGCATACAAGGTATAAATAATGAAGTAGCTAGACCCCTGAAAGGGAATATTTCACCAGGTTTTTTTCTGCGGCATGATGTCGGGGCAGAGACCCTGATTCCAGGGATGTGTCACTTACTCAGGTACTTGCTGCAGTTTTGATACAATCACTTTTATCTGCTTCAGTTATAGCAGTTCTCTTTATGCTGATCTCTGTATAACCCCACCCACACCACTGATTGGCAGCTTTCTGTGTACACTATGCATAGGCAGAAAGCTTCCAATCAGTGATGTGCTTAGACTACACATAAGCAGGTTTATTAGTCCTCTAGTGATAATCTCCTGCTGATAAAAGTGATTTTTTATCAAAACTACAACAAACCGCCCATTAAGGGACATCACTAGAATCAGGATCTCTGCCCCTATATGATGCTGCTCTCAAATTAGATAGCGAACACCTGGAGACAGAGGGAGCATATACTAATAACATGAATGATAATGGAAGCAGGACTTTCACAAGTATTGCTGCCACCGTTTGTGGATTCCTCCGTCATATCTCTGGTTACATTTTTTTGGTATACTCCGCTGCCTTTCTGCTTTTTTTCTAATGCAATCATAAAATGTTAGAGTTGGAAGGGACCTCCAGGGTGATCGTATCCAACCACCTGCTCAGTGCAGGAGTCACTACACCATCTCAGACAGATGTCTGTCCAGCCTCTGTCTGAAGACTTCCATTGAAGGAGAACTCACCACCTCTTGTGGCAGCCTGTTCCACTCATTGATCACCCTCACTGTCAAAGTTGTTTCTAACTTATAATATCAGTCTACAGCTCATCAATACAACTTACAATCTGCATTCATTGTATAATTTGCTTGTATTCCCAGATACGAGCGTTTCCCTGCTAGATTTATACTATTACCATACATCACGTTTCTGCTTTTTTTAGTACTTTTATGATTATTAATAAGAGCGAGGCAAGTACACGAAACAAGACTGAGCAGCTTACTGACCTTCCACTGATTGCCAATAATACATACATATATTATCCTTTAATCTGATCCCCAGCTCCACGATGACAGCACCGAGGGTAATAACGCTGTAATGAGACGAATCTTAGATGGCCATGACAGACTATATAAAGCTTGACTGAATAAGGGCCTTGTGTGCTATAGGATAGTACGGCACAGCGGGTACAAGAGGGTTTAGAATTTAAAGGGATATTTAGGCCAAAAGTGTTTATCAAAACAGGGAGTCTGCCGTCGCTGCCAAACTACACAATATATATATTTTTTTTTTGTCCCAGATCAGCCCCTAAACAGGAAGGCAGGGACTGACAAGAGTTTTACTTAAGAATATTTTTTTAAAAATGGTAATAAAAATAAAGTCCTCTGGTAAGGCTATGTCCACTTCTGCCCAAGAAGGATATGAACGTAGCGCAGTGAAAGCTTCAGAATCTCAGTTGGAGACGAAAGAAGTCCCTGATTCAGTACTGGAACCATTAGGCTGTGTTCACACATGCTTTGGCTGCTAGGTGGCCAATATCCGCAGCAGTATTCAGCTGGAAGGTTTGGCCACACAGTGACACCACCATTTCCTCACAAAAACTCAATGATTGCTTATGAAGCAGTTAGAAGGCCGCAGCAGTCTAGAGTTCTGGGGACCGCCGAGAAGAAAGTCTCAAAATACCTGATCCGACACTGTACTTCTCTAGTGGCTTCTTGTAAATTTAAAAGCATTTTCCATCACAGGCTGAATCCAGGAGGCCGTGGGACACGGTTTGTGTACGGACCACAAGGCACAGACTGGCCACAGAACGTGACAGCGTCATAGGAATAGGACCGTTCTCTGTAGGAGACAGACACCCGGTTATGTATGTTTGTGCTTCTGCTACATAATATTAGAAAATATATTAAAAAAACAAAACAATATTGAGAAGATCACACCATCTCTAGCCACAGCAGGTTTGGCCCCCCTACAGGTCGCAGTGTGTGAACGCAGCCTCGTTGCCATATTCCTAAGGCCGGCAGTAAGGATAGGAAGGGCTGATGGTGGAAATACCGTACGTATGTGACAACTGCCGATCATATCTCATTTTACTAAGAGACGGCCAGAAAATAGAGGCTTGAAAGACTCCATAATGAAGAATTACACTGGAAACTGCTGTTTTTACAAGTGTTTCCGGCTCGGAACAGCGGATCAGTACTGGAAAGTGGCAGCTATCTACAGAAACAGTCTCCAAGTGGTCCACAGACATGGAAAGGAAAACGCATAAAAGGTTATGCCCTGAAAATAACAGATGGGAACCAAAGGCGTATGACAAAAATAGGGTTCTCATGTCAGTACACAAAAAAAAAGCCATAAAATATGTAGCTGAAGAAAAGCCAGCCCGAGCAGGACATTTCCACAAACCTTCCGTGTAAGTGCTGCCCTACGCATTTTAGTAAACAGACATATCCTATGTTTCCATGCCAGGAAAGCAATTGTGCTCCTACAGGAGTAGTGCCGAACGCAGACCTTGGAGGCTTTAGAGGAACACGAGACGAAATATGAAAATACAAATCAAGACAAGAAGTATGAAAATAACCAAAGGGATCTCTCAGGTTAGAAACACATGGAGTTGTATATAGAGGCAGACGCGCCAAAGCGAGTCTTGTGTGCCAGAGAAGGGATCTGGTCCGGACGTAACATTGAGACATTACGTCCAAAGCATATTATGGCTGATGAAGGGCTTTCTGGGCTTATACTAAACATCACGCGATGGTCTTACACTGCTTGTGTGTCTGAGCACGCCACATTTATCCAGCATAAAGGGACATTAGAAGGGTTTTTCCATCTCCAAGATCCTATCCTATCCCAGTATGTAATAGGTGTAATAATATTAGTAAATACTTCCAATTAGAAATGTAGTATAGTTCTCCTGATTCGCTATGTCACTTGGCTATAGGATGTTTCGCCCCCAGCAGTTCGCCCCCTGCACATGATGACGGGCAGGAATTCATGAACCACAAGGGTAGAAACATCCGGGGACAAACTGCTGGAGGCGAAACATCCAAATTCCATGTCACTTACTCCATGTGCAGAGCATTACAGTAGCTTAGGTATTCATGGTTATGACCACTAACAACTAACCATCACTGTATGAGTGGTCATAACCATGAATACCTAAGCTACTGCAATGCCCTGTACATGGGGTAAGCAGTGTAGCTTATCAGAAGAACTATACAACATCTCTAATTGGAGGAATTTGCTAATATTATTACACCTACTACATATTGGGATTGAATCTTGGAGATGGGAATACCCCTTTAAGTGAGAACAGGGTATATATATTGCAGTGCTGTCCCATAGTTAGCAATGTTGGTAAGTATAACACTATATGGACAATTATAATCAGGGCACATCTCTTAATTCAGATTTTTAATTCAGCCCCATTGCCATATGTGTATAACAATCGGCCCAGGGGCGGACATATCATTGGTGCAACCTGTGCAGCCGCACAGGGGCCCAAGAGGTAAGGGGGCCCATTTCTACCTCCAAAGCAGGTACAATTTTGCATTTTTAGGAGCTCTTGGGCTGGAAAGGGCCCCTACATTGTTCTTGCACAGGGGCCTCCTTCGGTCTGTGTCCGCCAGTGCCCTCGCCGGTTGCCTTTATAACATGTGTGAAAGAATGGGTCATCTTACAGATCTCAATGATAGTATTGCGGTCCTGTAATAAGAGCCACCAGTGTAACAAGTCAGTTCACGAGATTCCTTCCCGCCTAAATTTTCACCATCTCCTGTGAGTGGTATTCCTGAAAAGTGGAAGGAACCACAGCAATACAGCCACAACAAGGAGACCACGTAAAGATACAGAGTGTTAAGGAGCAGAGGGCATAAAAATCACCAACGCTCTGAGTCCACACCTCCTCTGGTGTTAGCATCAGCGCCAAAGCCTGCTTCATGGCATGCAAGCCTTAGATCACCAAGCACAACACCAAGCATAGGATGGAGCCACCACCAGTGACCTCTGGGTGGAAGGATCACACTTTGATTCTCTATCTGACATTTGATGGACGAGTCAGGGTATGGCGAATCCCAGTATAAGGTTAACTGTCTCACTGCATTGTGCCAGCAGTGTAAATTTAGTAAATTTGTGTAAATTTTGCTGGAGGAGGAATAATGCTCTGGGGTTGTATTTCAGGAGTCGGCCTTGGACCTTCAGTTCCTGTGAAGACATTTTGGACAAATTGTAGCTTCCAATATGTGGGAACAGTTTGGGGGAAGCCCTCTTCCGTTCCAGCATGACTGTGCCCCAAGCAAGGTCCATAAAGACAAGGTTTGGAGAAGAACCTGACCTTCTGCACAAAGCCATGGTCTCCTCCCCATTGAACACCTTTGGGATGAACTAGAATGGAAATTGCAGACCAGACCCTCTCTTCTGTGCCTGGCCTCACAAATTCTCTTGTGGATGAATGGCCAAAAATTCCACAGACACCTCAAAACTGTTGTAGAAAACAATCTCAGAACATCGGAAGCTGTTATAACTGCAAAGGGGGCATATCAATGACTAGGAGGTCATGAAACAGTGGTGGTGTGGTCAGATATTGGTGTAAGACGGTCTTGGAGGATGGCGCGTTTCATGTCCCGTATTATTAAGTCGAGGATCAATATCAACAAGGATGTGGCCAAATGTGTGTTTAGAAACGTATGTCATGAAGATTTAGAAATGCAAAAATTTTATATTATTTTTTTTAACCAAAACCTATTTCTTAATACATCTTAACCCTTCAGAATATTTACCATTGCAATTATGTCAATATTGGATGTAACTGGAAGTGCCCTTTTAGTGGTAGCCTTTAACTACACATTACTACTGATGCAATCCTGCCATATCTCAGTCCTGGAAGATTAATGGTCCACTTAAGATTAAAGAGTTCCAGACTATCCATTTACTCAGAAGCGATACACCGCTACAAACATCCATGAACATCTATTCCTGTTTCCGGCCATCCTGAAAAAAACTCCTTTTGTCCAGCCCTAGCACAAAAAATATTAACGGGGTTGTCGGGATTTTCTTTAAAAAGAAAGGGCTAACAACTGGAAACATATAATAATGATTACTTATCTAAATAACCCCCCACCCCTGCACTAGGACATTTTAATTGATGGCTGCAGAGATACCGTGAAGAAAATGAAAATGTCGTCATTGCTGGTGGACTGGCGGCGACCACCAGAGCAGCAGGGCATAACTGTGGGGGATGGAGTCGGAGAGCAATGTTTAATATATTTCCAGCTCTAATGCCTCATTGCAGAAAACCCCTTTAAAAAGGTAAAAGCTGTGGACTCATTAAAGTCTAAAAGGTGCCTGACCTGCCTCGATCTCAGGGGGAAAGAATTATAGGAGTAAAAACATAATAGTTTCACTGGAATGTTAAAGGAGTAGTCTGGCTTAACCTCTTCATGACTGGGTGATTTTCTGTTTTGGTCCTTTTGTTTTTCCTCCCCTTCTTCCAATTCTAGTGGCATATCGACAATGGTGGCAGGCCACGCAGCTGCTATGGGGCCCATGAGCCAAGACAGCCCCAGTACAAGTGCTGCCACCGGAACCCCCACCTGTCATCGCACATTCAACTGTATCTAAATCCCTGATGCCGATACAGATAACGTCTGACACTGCACTGAGATGAACCAGAACAGAGGAGGAACGAAGAGGAGAGATGAATAGGAGGTGAATTATACTGTATGGAGGGCTATGGGGAGTGCATGATCCTGTATGGAGGGCTATGGGGTGCATTATACTGTATGGAGGGCTATGGGGAGTGCATTATAATGTATGGAGGACTATAGGGTGTGCATGATACTGTATAGAGGACTATGGGGAGTGCAAGATACTGTATGGAGGGCTATGGGGAGTGCATTATAGTTCATGGGGGAGTGCATGATACTGTATGGAGGACTATAGGGTGCAGTATGCTATATGGAGGGCTATGTGGGATCTGGGTATGCCTAGAGACTCCAGTTTAAAACCCTAAACATGGCACACAAAGCCATATCTGTCTCCTCCATACATCTGTGACCTAGTTTCCTGGTACTTGCCTGCATGCAACCTCCGATCCTCACAAGATCTCCTTCTCGACTCCCCACTTATCTCCTCTTCCCACAATCACATACAAGATTTCTCCCGCGCATCCCCCCTACTCTGGAACTTGAAGACTGACCTCTTCCGACAAGCCTACAACCTGCAGTAACCACCGATGACCAAACCACTGCACGACCAGTTCTACCCTCACCTACTGTATCCTCACCCATCCCTTGTAGATTGTGAGCCCTCGCGGGCAGGGTCCTCTCTCCTCCTGTACCAGTCGTGACTTGTATTGTTCATGATTATTGTACTTGTTTTTTTTTATTATGCATACCCCTCCTCACATGTAAAGCAGCATGGAATAAATGGAGCTATAATATAATATTATACTGGAATGGTCATTAGGTGAGTATAGCTGTTTGCTATTTTTAAATAAAAATTGAAAAGTATGTTTTGTTTTTATTTCAAATAAAATACTTTATTCATGCTGTGTCTTTACCATATAACTATATAATGAATAATAATCTTTATTTTTATATAGCGCTAACATATTCCGCAGCGCTTTACAGTTTGCACACATTATCATCGCTGTCCCCGATGGGGCTCACAATCTAGAATCCCTATCAGTATGTCTTTGAAATGTGGGAGGAAACCGGAGAAAACCCACGCAACATACAAACACCTTGCAGATGTTGTCCTTGGACTCAGCACTGCAAGACTGAAGGGCTAACCACTGAGCCACCGTGGACAGGTGTCTTATAGACGCCTGTCCTATTACTAAACCATGGGCTTGATGTCACCAGACAATATCTAATACTCTACAAATATTACCCCACTTGCCACCGCTACAGGGCAAGTGGGAAGAGTGAGACAAAGCGCCAGAATTGATGCATCTAATAGATGTGCCTTTTCTGGGCAGCTGTGGGCTGCTATTTTTACGCTGCAGAAGTCATTATCCATGGCCGCTTACCAGCCTTAGAATACCAACCTCAAAATGTCTGCTTTAGCAAGTCTGGTTGTCATAAATGGGAGGGACACCACACCGTTTTTTTTTTTATTATTTATTTCAATAATTAAAAAAAAAAAAAAAAAAACACAGCGTGAGGACCCCTATATTCACTATAACCAGCCTTGCTAACCCTGACAGCTGAGCCTCCAGATTCAGTTTTGCCTGACTGGTTATAAAAAATAGAGGGCGAACCCACGCTGGATTTTTTATTTACATATTTATAGAGCAGGCAGTGTATGATGAATACTCCCATCAGCCGCCGCCTGTTCTCACTGTTATTAGTGGCAGCAGGTGTAGGCTAATGCAGTGATTTTCAACCAGTGTTCCGCGGCACACTAATGTGCCACGACACATGGTCGGGTGTGCCGCGGGGAAAGTCCCCCAAACTATGGTGCCCCCTTTGTTTTGTTCCCTGGCAATGCGCAGCGATGCGCAGTCACGGAATAACACATGCGCCCGTCCTCCCCTCTGCCCCCCCCCCCCCACTGTCCGATCGCACCCCCCCATACTTACCTAGTCCCGGTGTCCCTCCCGGTGTCCTCGGTCTTCTCGCATGGGTGCCGCCATCTTGGAAAATGGCGGGCGCATGCGCAGTGCGCCGGCCGAATCTGCCGGCCGGCAGATTCGTTCCTTGCACATTTTGATCGCTGTGATAGGTTCTATCACAGCGATCAAAATAAAAAAATAGTAAATAAACCCCCCCTTTATCACCCCCATAGGTAGAAACAATAATAAAATACTGAAAATATATTTATTTTTGTTTTTCTGTTAGGATTAGGGGTAGGGTTCGGGATAGGGTTGCACTTAGGGATAGGGCTGCACTTAGGGATAGGGCTGCACTTAGGGATAGGGCTGCACTTAGGGATAGGGCTGCACTTAGGGATAGGGCTGCACTTAGGGATAGGGCTGCACTTAGGGATAGGGTTAGAATTAGGGTTAGGGTTACAATTAGGGTTAGAGTTAGGGTTAGAATTAGGGCTAGGGTTGGAATTAGGGTTAGAATTAGGCTATGTGCACATGGTGCAGATTTGGCTGCGGATCCGCAGCGGATTGGTCGCTGCGGATTCGTAGCAGTTTTCCATCACGTTTACAGTATCACGTAAACCTATGGAAAACCAAATCCGCTGTGCCCACGGTGCGGAAAATACAGCGCGGAAACGTTGCGTTGTATTTTCCGCAGCATGTCAATTCTTTGTGCGGATTCCGCAGCGTTTTACACCTGCTCCATAATAGGAATCCGCAGGTGAAATCCTCAAAATTTTCACCAAATTTCCGTTTTTTTTCACAAATAAACGCAGAAATTATCGACCTAAATTTACCACTAACATGAAGCCCAATATGTCACGAAAAAACAATCTCAGAACCGCTAGGATCCGTTGAAGCGTTCCGGAGTTATTACCTCATAAAGGGACACTGGTCAGAATTGCAAAAAACGGCCAGGTCATTAAGGTCAAAATAGGCTGGGTCACGAAGGGGTTAACAGTTAATCAGCTGTTGCTGACTATATGAGCTTTTGCCTGAGTATATGAACTGTTGGCAGAATACTCAGCATATGAGCTGGTACTTTTAGTACCTGGCAGAGGTCCTTTAAGTGTGGCAGATAATGTAATACTCTTCTATTTTAGTGTGTGGCTGCGCACACTATCTCAGCAGTGATGGAGAAGTATTTGAGAATGGAAAAGGCAAATGCCGAACAGGACCCTGGACACAATTCTAACCCAGATGAAGGCCCTAGTATGAGAGGTCGACAAAAGAAAAAAAGACAAGACGGTGAGCTCAAGGCAATACAGTGAAAGCTATCTTTCATTTGGATTTACTTTCACTGGGGATGCGACAGCACCAACACCACTGTGCTTGGTGTGTGGTGAGAAGCTATCCAATAGCGCCATGGTGCCAAGCAAGCTTAAACGCCATCTCCAAACGAAACACCCTTCCGTTCAAAACAAGCTGATGGAGTATTTTGTACGCTTAGGCTAGTTTCACACTAGCGTTAACTGCATTACGTCGCAAATCCGTTTTTTACCGAAAAAACGGATGCGTCAAAAAAAGTGAAAAACGTATGCAACGCATACAGCATTTCGACGGATCCGTCGCAAATCCGCTAAACGTTTCCGTCGAAATACTGGATGCGTTGCATACGTTGCATCCGTTTTTACCATCCGTTGCATCCGTTTTTACGACGGATCCGTTTTTAAAATGGGAGGCTCCCAAATTTGATTGGCTACTGGAAAATATGGAAAACTATATAGTTACTGTTTTTACAGCCCATCTTTGAGGGTTTTAGTTTTGTGGCAGCGATGGAAGGTGTTCTTGTGAGGATTGCTAGCTTGGTTACCGACGTTATCTTTGAGACGAATCGCCTGGATATCATAGTGCGGGAGAAGGAGGCAGCAGCGGAAAGACGTAGGATGCTTCTGCAGCAACGGAGACGGAGGCGACTCTGGATACATCAGATTAATGAACTACGGATGATGATAAAGGGATCCAAACCCTAACCCTACCCCTAACCTCACACCTAACCGTTTAATGAACATTTTCTGACAGTCATAGTGCCACGTATTTCAGTGCCACGTATTTAAGTGCCACGTACTATAAATACTATAACTACGTGGTTATACGTGGCACTGAAATATCGTGGCACGTAAATACGTGGCACTTAAATGCGTGGCACTGAAATACATGGCACTGAAATATTGTGGCATTTACGTGAAATACGTGGCACCTATGTACGTGGCACCTATGTACGTGGCACTTATATATAGGTGCCACGTGTATATATAGGTGCCACGTGTATATATAGGTGCCACGTGTATATATAGGTGCCACGTGTATATAGGTGCCACGTATATATAGGTGCCACGTACATATAGGTGCCACGTACATATAGGTGCCACGTACAGAAGTGCCACGTACAGAAGTGCCACGTACAGAAGTGCCACGTACAGAAGTGCCACGTACAGAAGTGCCACGTACAGAAGTGCCACGTACAGAAGTGCCACGTACAGAAGTGCCACGTACAGAAGTGCCACGTACAGAAGTGCCACGTACAGAAGTGCCACGTACAGAAGTGCCACGTACAGAAGTGCCACGTACTTCACGTAAATGCCACGATATTTCAGTGCCACGCATTTAAGTGCCACGTATTTACGTGCCACGATATTTCAGTGCCACGTATAACCACGTGGTTATAGTATTTATAGTACGTGGCACTTAAATACGTGGCACTGAAATACGTGGCACCTATATACGTGGCACTTATATACATGGCACTTAAGTACGTGGCCATATATGTGGGGTTGAAGGCCCAGGCCAGGTTTATATAGATTTGGGGGTGTCTGGCCAATTGGCAACAAAATCCAGCTTCTGAGCATGCTCAGTGTAAAAAAACGTATTGCAGCGCTGCATTGCGTCGTACGACGTGTCCCGACGCATCCGTCGCTCATAGGCTTCCATTGTAGCCAACGACGCATGCCGCAGGATGCGTCACGACACGTTTTTTAGGCGGAGACAAAAAACGCTACAAGCAACGTTTTTTGCCGACGACGTGTCGCCAAATTTCGACGCATCCGTCGTACGACGCACACGACGTATGCCAATCCGTCGCAATACGTCGCCAATACAAGTCTATGGGGAAAAAACGCATCCAGCAAAAACTTTTGCTGGATGCGTTTTTTCTGAAAAAAGACGTTTTGAAACGTAATGCAGTTAACGCTAGTGTGAAAGTAGCCTTACGTACAAACAATGAGAAAGGGGCAACTTTTTTGAGAAAAAGCACAAAGGTAAATGAGAGAGCCCTCAAAGCTAGCTACATTGTTGCTGAACTCATAGCTAAATCAAAAAAGTCACACACTGTGGCAGAAACATTAATACTGCCAGCTTGTAAGGCCATGTGCACACGTTCAGTATTTTTTGCGTTTTTTTTGCGTTTTTCGCTATAAAAACGTGATAAAAACGTGAAAAAAACGCTAACATATGCCTCCTATTATTTACAGTGTATTCCGCATTTCTTGTGCAAATGTTGCATTTTTTTCCGCGAAAAAATCGCATCGCGGAAAAAAAAGCAACATGTTCATTAAAAATGCGGAATTGCGGGGATTCCGCACACCTAGGAGTGCATTGATCTGCTTACTTCCCGCACGGGGCTGTGCACACCATGCGGTTGGTACCCAGGGTGGAGGAGAGGAGACTCTCCTCCACAGACTGGGCACCATATAATTGGTCAAAAAAAAAGAATTAAAATAAAAAATAGTGATATACTCACCTTCGATGTCTTCCCGCCTCAGGTGCATGCTGCCGCTTCGGTTCCTATAGCTGGTGTGCGGTGAAGGACCTGCGATGACGTCGCGGTCCTGTGATTGGTCGCGAGACCACTCACGTGACCGCGACGTCATGGAAGGTCCTGCGCACACACACCAGCTATAGGAACGGACGCTGCTGAGGAGATCAGCTGTCTGCAGGTGAGTATAAGCATTTTTTTTATTATTTTTAAACATTCTATCTTTTACTATAGATGCTGCATGACGCGTTTAGTGCCATTTTTTCAGCCAATGAAGGAGTGTGGGCAGAGTGATGACATAGGGGTTAGGGGCGTGCACGGCTACCATCATTTTATCGCTTGTGCGCAGTAGGGATTTGCAATGTGTAACGAGAGACGAGAGAGAGAGAGAGAGAGAGAGAGAGAGAGAGAGAGAGAGAGAGAGAGAGAGAGAGAGAGAGAGAGAGAGAGAGAGAGAGAGAGAGAGAGAGAGAGACAGAGACAGAGAGAGAGAGAGAGAGAAAAAAAAAATTCCCAATTGACGTGCATAGGGTTTCGTGTTCCGGCCGATCCTCGACTTTTCGCAGTAATCGGCCGATTTCGCCCGACTCGACTTTTCAAAAAGTCGGGTTTCACAAAACATGACTCGACCCTAAAAAGGTCAAGGTCGCTCAACCCTAGTGTTCGGAGATTTAGTTTTCCTCACCTCAGCTGGATGATTTACATCTGTTAGCCAGCATAAGTACATGTGGGGATTCCCTAGCAACCAGGCAATCCCCACATGTACTTATGCTGGCTATCAGATGTAAATCATTCAGCTGCGGCAATAAAAACTAATTTTCCCAGCACTAAAAAATACTCGGAGGACACCCGAGCGTGCTCGGGAAATCTCGAGTAACGAGTATATTCGCTCATCACTAGCTATAACATGTAAACATGAAATATAAGGCATATGAATTGCATTACTGCTCTAGAAAATAAGAAAAAAATGGAGATGCTTGGCACATAATTTGAGTAATTCATGCATGCCCAGCAGCCAACGACAAGGCGATCTCCGGTTGCCGGGAACCTATTATTATTAATTTATATAGCACCATTAATTCCATGGTGCTGTACATGAGAAAGGGGTTACGTACAGAGTTATAGATTTCGTTTACAGTAAACAAATTTACAATGACAGACTGGTACAGAGGGGAGAGGACCCTATCCTTGCAGATTTACAATCTATGGGATAATGGGGAAGAGACAGAAGGTCAGGGGTGCTGCAGCTCTGGTGGTGGTGAGGCGGCAGCTCTGGTGGTGGTGAGGCGGCAGCTCTGGTGGTGGTGAGGCTGCAGCTCTGGTGGTGGTGAGGCTGCAGCTCTGGTGGTGGTGAGGCTGCAGCTCTGGTGGTGGTGAGGCTGCAGCTCTGGTGGTGGTGAGGCGGCAGCTCTGGTGGTGGTGAGGCGGCAGCTCTGGTGGTGGTGAGGCGGCAGCTCGGGTGGTGGTGAGGCGCAGCTCGGGTGGTGGTGAGGCAGCAGAATGGTTATTTAAGGCTCTAGGCTTTCCTGAAGAGGTGGGTTTTCAGGTTCAGTCTGAAGGATCCAATGGTGGTGGATAATCGAACGTGTTGAGGCGTGGCAATCCAGAGGATGGGGGATATTCGGGAGAAATCTTGGAGGCGGTTGTGTGAGGAACAAATAAGTGTGAAGGAGAGTAGGAACTAAGTCTTGGGGGGATCGGAGATTACGTGAGGGAAGATATTGGGAGATTAGTTCAGAGATATAGGGAGGGGACAGGTTGTGGATGGCTTTGTAGATCAGTGTTAGTAGTTTGAACTGGATTCGTTGGGGAATTGGGAGCCAGTGAAGGGATTTGCAGAGGGCAGAAGCAGGGGAGTAGCGAGGAGAGAGGTGGATTAGCCGGGCAGCAGAGTTGAGGACAGACTGGAGTGGTGTAAGAGAGTTAGCGGGGAGGCCACAGAAGAGGGTGTTGCAGTAATCGAGGCGGGAGATGATGAGGGTATGCACAAGAGATTTGGTAGATTGTGGGCTGAGGAAGGGATGGATTCTGGCAATATTTTTGAGTTGGAGGCGACAGGAGGTGGCAAGAGTTTGGACGTGTGGTTTGAAGGACAGGGCAGAGTCGAGAGTAACCCAGAGGCAGCGGATTTCAGATGCGGGAGAGAGCGTGATGCTGTTTACAATAGATAGATCAGGTAGGGGGGATACTCGAGATGGGGGAAAGATGATGAGTTCAGTTTTGTCTACATTGAGTTTTAGGAAGCGAGACGTGAAGAAGGAGGATATGGCTGACCACACCCCGGGATTCTGGACAGCAGAGAAGTGACATCTGGGCCAGAGAGGTAGATCTGAGTGTTGTCCGCATACAGGTGGTACTAGAAGCCATGGGACTTTATGAGTTGTCCTAGGCCAAGGGTATAGATGGAAAAAAAGTAGAGGCCCTGGGCCAGAGACTTGAGGGACTCCAACAGAGAGAGGGCGGGATGAGGAGGTAGTGTGGGAGTGGGAAACGCTAAATGTGCGGTCGGAAAGGTATGAGGCAATCCAGGACAGGGCAAGGTCTTTGATGCCAAGGGAAGAAAGGTGAGGGCTAATTTGAAGGCAAGTGTAGCTTGTTTGACAGCAGTGAAGTCGTCTGGCTGGCGTGTTTTCTTCCAACGCCGCTCCACGACCCTAATGCTTGTCGAAGTTTTTGGTGAGATTGATATGCCAAGGTTGCCTATTGATTTGTCGCACTTTCCCATGCATGAGAGGGGCGACTGAGTCTATGGCTTATGTGAGGGTGGAGTTATAGAAAGCAGTGTCATGGAGTGAAGATATGGAGGACGGGTAGAAGAGAGTCTGAGAGTGTCTAGGTGTGCGAGGTTTATGCGAGGATGTGGTAATGGCTGGACATGGAGGGCGGGTGAGGAGGGCAAGGATGAGAAGATGAGTAGATGTGGTCAGATAGGGGGAAGGGAGAGGTTGTGAGATTAAATAAGGAACAGAGGCAGGTGAAGATGAGGTCTAGTGTATGTCCGTCTGTGTGG
Source organism: Ranitomeya variabilis (assembly GCF_051348905.1). Classification (NCBI taxonomy): domain Eukaryota; kingdom Metazoa; phylum Chordata; class Amphibia; order Anura; family Dendrobatidae; genus Ranitomeya; species Ranitomeya variabilis. The sequence goes on from NC_135232.1 coordinate 108,319,948, forward strand.
GTGGCTGTGGAGCACCACTGAGTCCAAAGGATGAAGTAAGGGCCAGGAGCCAATGTGAATCCTCTGTAAGGCTGAAGCCTGCATTTATGGGTACGGCCGATGGGTGGAGTGCTCGGTCAGATAGCCAATGTACCTACGCATAAATGCAGGCCACCAGAGAAGCCTTACAGTGCACAATGTGCACGATGTGAGGATTCACAAGTCTGCAGTCAAAACCCTCTTAACATTTACTTATGAAAAACATGGTTGGATTACTTTTTTTTTTCTGATGGTTTCTATATTTCTATTTTTAAACATCCAGGAAAATCAAAGCAAATATTCTATCATAGGTAAAGTATGTCAATGATACTCTTGTTTCTACTTTTGAACATGACTGAGCACTGCCAATACGTCCTTTTTAAGTTGAAATCTTGATGGTAAATCTATATTTTTCAGCTTCATGTCTATATTAAGTCTTTACTGGAAAAGGCTCATGAGCTTGTCGTCAATCTGATAGTAAGAATAGCCCCATACCATCCACACAAATCAAAGTGTACAAGAATAATCATTGATTTAGTATTAATGGAAGATCAACGGTAAGAGCGTGTAAAAAAAAAAAGTTTGCTTTTTTTGCCATTTTTATTTTTCAATGGCTACAAAAAACATGATAAAGCATACCTACAGTAATCAAGCCTGGTAGATGTGATTGGGGACTGAAGTACCAGAGAACAACCACTGCACAGTGGATGGAGCGGTGTTGTACATTACCGCAGCAGGAGGTGGACACAGCTGATCGGTGGGGATGTCAGGTGTCAGCCCCCCACAAATGTGACACTGATAACATAAGGCTAGGCCATCAATATCAAAGTCATAGACAACCCCTTCAAGGCAGGTATTAAACCCTTTCCTTTCTCCCTGCTGATGATATCCAAGTGATCTTATGGATAGCAATAAATATAATTGCTTGAATATCTGTTTCATTGAGATAACTGCAGACTGTTTGCATATCTTACTAGTTAAAGGGGGTCACCAAGGTTTTTACTACTGATGTCCTACCCAATATTAGATGGGTGGGGTCAGACTCCAGGCAATCCCGACGATCAGCTGTGTGATCGGGCCTCTTCATTCTTTACATTGGCGGCACTGCACACTGTGTACTATTTGTACAGTATTGCGACACGTCCCATTCACCTGGATCTCTTTGCATTGTTACATAGAGCTGCATAATGAGCATCTCACATCTCCTGTAATTACACCCTATTTTATCAAACCACAATCTGGTGGATCTATTTCCTTCCCTTGTTCCCACCTCCCTCAATTGTCCAGGAGGATATTTCACATATTATTACATACCTATGTTTTAGGGAAAGTAAATGCCTGCTCATCCAGACATTGCTGGCAGTGTTAGGCCTCAGACGTCACTGATTTTTCTTATACATATTTAAAAAAAAAAAAAAAAAGCGAAAACGATTTCCATCAGTGTTTGGTCAATGTCAGTTTTTACCATCAGTGTTGCGTCAATTTCTCTCAAATACAACATCAAAAGGAGCCTGTCACCCCCCAAAATGCAAATAGGACCGTTATACATTCATTTTAGAGACTTCACCCCTAAACAAATGATAATTGTAGATTTTACTTATTTTAAATAAAATGTAATTCTGGGGTCCTCAGTGCACCTGTTGTGCGACCAAGAGCTCACCCCTCAATCACTATCCTGCTCCCGCTACGTTGCTAGATGTGAATTGAATACTCAGCCCTGCACAAACTGACAATGCAGGAGCCCAGAGCACACAGTGTCAGTACAGGAGTGTTCTCATTGCTCTCCTGTCTGCAGCGGCCGCTCACTGAACAAACAACAACAACAACAACAAGTGAACAAGGCTGACAGAAGAGAGCGAAGAGCGTGCGCTCTGACACGGTGTGCTTGTGCACTCTGCTTATCTCCCTTTCCCATCAGCATTGGCCGCCAGCTACTCTGTGCAGGGAGCGACCACCACAGACAGGAGAGAGGGATGAGAGCACATCTGTTCTGATACTGTGTGCAGCGAGCGACCACAACAGACAGGAGAGAGGGATGAGAGCACGTCTGTACTGATACTGTGCGCAGCGAGCGACCACCACAGACAAGAGAGAGATGAGAGCACGTCTGTACTGATACTGTATGCAGCGAGCGACCACAACAAACAGGAGAGAGGGATGAGAGCATGTCTGTACTGATACTGTGTGCAGCGAGCGACCACTGCAGACAGGAGAGGGATGAAAGCACGTCTGTACTGATACTGTGTGCAGCGAGCGACCACAACATACAGGAGAGAGGGATGAGAGCACATCTGTACTGACACTGTGTGCAGCGAGCGACCACAGCAGACAGGAGAGGGATGAGAGCACATCTGTACTGACACTGTGTGCAGCGAGCGACCACAACAGACAGGAGACAGGGATGAGAGCACGTCTGTACTGATACTGTGTGCAGCGAGCGACCACAACATACAGGAGAGAGGGATGAGAGCACGTCTGTGCTGATACTGTGTGCAGAGAGCGACCACTGCAGACAGGAGAGGGATGAGAGCACGTCTGTACTGATACTGTGTGCAGCGAGCGACCACAACAGACAGGAGAGAGGGATGAGAGCACGTCTGTACTGATACTGTGTGCAGCGAGCGACCACTGCAGACAGGAGAGGGATGAGAGCACGTCTGTACTGCTACTGTGTGCAGCGAGCGACCACAACAGACAGGAGAGGGATGAGAGCACGTCTGTACTGCTACTGTGTGCAGCGAGCGACCACAACAGACAGGAGAGAGGGATGAGAGCACGTCTATACTGATACTGTGTGCAGCGAGCGACCAAAACAGACAGGAGAGAGGGATGAGAGCACGTCTGTACTGATACTGTGTGCAGCGAGCGACCACAACAGACAGGAGAGAGGGATGAGAGCACGTCTGTACTGATACTGTGTGCAGCGAGCGACCACAGCAGACAGGAGAGAGGGATGAGAGCACGTCTGTACTGATACTGTGTGCAGCGAGCGACCACAACAAACAGGAGAGAGGGATGAGAGCACGTCTGTACTGATACTGTGTGCAGTGAGCGACCACTGCAGACAGGAGAGGGATGAGAGCATGTCTGTACTGACACTGTGTGCAGTGAGCGACCACTGCAGACAGGAGAGGGATGAGAGCACATCTGTACTGACACTGTGTGCAGTGAGCGACCACAACAGACAGGAGAGAGGGATGAGAGCACATCTGTACTGACACTGTGTGCAGCAAGCGACCACAACAGACAGGAGAGAGGGATGAGAGCACGTCTGTACTGATATTGTGTGCAGCGAGCGACCACAACAAACAGGAGAGAGGGATGAGAGCACGTCTGTACTGATACTGTGTGCAGCGAGTAACCACCGCAGACAGGAAGGATGAGAACATGTCTGTACTGACCCTGTTTGTGCGCGCTCTCGTCTCCTGTAGTGTCAGTGTGCGCAGAGCTCAAAAGCGAGTGCTGTCCATCACCATAAGGGGAGGTGTGGAGGATGGTAACTGAGGGGGAACAGTGCACTGAGGACCCCTCATTTACATTTGTAATAGTGTGCTTATTTTAAAAAACGATTTAAGCGAAATCCCCTATATGAGTGGATAAATGGATCATTTGGGCGACATACAGTTTAAAAAGCCACAAGACACAGAGTTCTTACAGTCGGTCGTGAAACTCAGTCCCATAATGGACGGTCCACATGTCTCCGGAGCTAGCCTCATATACGCCTGTAAGGTCGCCGCGTCCTGCTGGGGAGACCCGAGGACGGTCCCTGCACGGACTGAGTTTCACTGGCATTTGCATGAGCCCAAACACCCTCATGAAACAAAGCCCCCAAGGAAACAATTCACACACAGAAGATTTGTTGCAGACTTTCCTGCCATAGAACACCAGTCCCTTCCTGAATGGGGTCGTATCTGCAACCTGCGCAGGGATTTCTGAAAAGTCCATTTTTCTGCGATACAACTTCCGCCACATGTGAATAGGATCCTAGGATGTAATATTGAGCTGCTGCACTGCAGTCTCCTCCACACTCAGACGTATATAATCAGTAATCATATAGTGTGTGTGGTTGTGGAACTACAGGTCCCAGCAACCCATGATAGCTGCAGCATGCTGGGAGTTGTAGTTTCTGAAAGGCCCCCGCATCTGAGCTAAGCTGTCATTGATCCCTGACGTTACAGGTATGGGGCATGGACAAGTCTGGACATCTCTACAGATGGAGGCAGCAATATATACAGAGCCCAGGCAGTCATACAAGGACCATCCGTGCCAGCCTGTAATGATGGCGCCCCCCACTCATCGGATCACTTACCAGGGTGTGGGTGGTATAAGCTGCAGCTTCAGTTTTATTTTTCCCTCCATTCACAGTGCCCGCAGCTTCCTCCTATACAGAACACTGTGTGCTCCTTCTCTTCCTGGAAGATTGCAGCCCCTCCCACACAGGAAGCCATGGCCGCCATCTTTGATAAGGGAGGCTGACCTGATTAGCTGGTTGGGGATGATAGGGAGCACAGTAGGCCAGGTAGATGGAGGCCTATGGGTTCACTGTGAGGCTGGAGCTGTAGTACAGTGTTGGCATTCTGACCATTTCTGTTCCTCTATCTCACTGTATAGACTTTTTTGTGTGTTGTTTCTGGTGTAGCCTCCTTTAGAGGAGTCCATGATCAGTGTATCGGGCAATTGCTTATATGGCAGTAACTGAGCTGTAACTATAGTGTGATACCAGTGCTAGAGGCGTAGGTGTCTGGTGGTGGGTAGTAGTAGAACCCTTTTCTCTTGAATAGGAGGGCTCTGTGGGCACACTTGTTTTGTCACTTTTAGCAATGAGCAGCATAAGTAGATGTGGGGATTCCCTAGCAACCAGGCAACCCCCACATGTACTTATGCTGGCTATCAGATGTAAATCATTCAGCTGCGGCAAGAAACACTAAATCTGCGAGCACTAAAAAATACTCGGAGGACCCCCGAGCATGCTCGAGAAATCTCGAGTAACGAGTATATTCACTCATCACTAGTCACTTTCCATTAAAAGGAAACTGTGACTCTTCCCGTATACTGAATCTTTCCCAACAAACGTATATCATTCTGCTCAGCTTCTCCTCCTCTACACCGTGCCGTGCACAGATCATCCTGTGTGTACAACGAGACAGGTTCCCTTGGAAGTCGATGGGATACACAGAAGCAGCTGTGCAGGCTCACTTCATTGTGCTCCATGTCTCTTATTTAATGAGTGACTGTGATGTTGCCTGTGACGTGGAAAAGCACTGTTAACCTGCAGCTATGGGATTAATTTACTGTTCGGGTTAATCTCTAATTAAGAGGATAGCAATTTTGATGGCAGTGCTTCTTTAAGGTATGTTGTTCTGAACCAGCAGACATTTACACAGACATTGTAAATCAATAGAACACTAATACAGCTCTTTATTTTTAGAACATTGTCCAACAGCTTATTCCAAAAGGCAAAAAACGTTGATATATTTTTGGACAATCGTGTCATGAATGTACACACCAATAATGTACTGTATGGACATAGAGAATGAATACAGGGATGCAGATATAGCGGGAGCAAAGGCAGAAGTTGGTGTTAGGGTGCGCACACAACATCTTTTTCAGGCCGAATCCGCCTGAAACCTGCATGAAGAAGTGATCTATAAACGTTAAAAATAATGCATGCATGCACAGGAATATCTAAGTGACTTGCTGTCATATGTTCCGATGTCTTTTGTAACTTCTTTGAACAGCATCAGGCTTTGAAAGCCGCTAAATGATGTGACCCGACCGTTCAGGCAGAAATCAGCACTATTTTATATATAAGATCTATGTATATATTCCATGTGTGAGTGAATTCGAAGCCCTACTGAATTCCAGAGACTCGTCAAGAACTGATCTCCAAGGAAATGAAGCGTATACTGAATCTTGGAGTCACTGAGGAATCACGTGGTCTAACCTGATTGTCCTTGATCCAAAACCAGACAGAGAATTGAGATTCTGTAATGATATCGAAAGCTGAACGAAGTCTCCAAGTTTGATGCATATCAGATGCCGCATGTCGATGAGCTGATCGAGAGACTTGGGCCGGCAAGGTAGCTAACCACCTTGGATCTAACAGGGATATTGCCAAATTTCCATTCCACAAAAAGCCAATGAGAAGACAGCTTTCTCTACGCCCGATGGTTGTTTCCAATATGTCTGTATGCTGTTCAGACTGCAGGGAGCTCCGGCCACCTTCTAGAGGGCCATGGACCCGATCATCGCACCCCATAAGGATTACGCTGCGGCATGCCTGGACGATATCGGAATCTTCAGCCCAGATTTGGGAAGTCATCTGGGAAAGGTCTAGGTGGTGTTTGATGCTCTCACGAATGTGGGGTTCTTTATAAATTAAAAAAAAATGTGCTATGGGGAAACAGGAGACCAAATACCTTGGATGTGTAGTGGATAGAGGCAAATCAAACGCCGGATCAATAAAGTGGATGCAATCCAGAACAGGATGAAATCACTCTCAAAAAAGCAAGTTAGTGGCTTTCTGGAAATCGGGTACTATAGGAAGTTCACTCCAAACTTTGCCATGGTGGCCGCACCCATGACAAACCTCCTTAAGGGAACAAAATCAGTCATGGCCAAAGGGTCGTCAAAGGGGGAAACGGCCTTTCAAGAACTGAGAGTAGCTCTGTGTAAGCAGCTGGTCCGGGTTGCCCCCCGACTTTAAGGGTAAGTTCACACAGGGCTTTTTTGCTGCTTTTTTTTCTGCAGCAAAACCTGATCTTCTTGGCAGGAAAGAAGCTGCGTCAAAAACGCAGGTTTAGGTGTGTTTTTGGTGCGAATTTTGCTGCGTTTTTTTTTTTCTCTTTGTCCATGCTAATGTCCTTGAATTTTCAGCAGACGCCGCTACATGTCTCCACCACGCGGTGATTTCTCAATTTTCTCTTTTCGTACTTATGGTATTGAGAAAATTGAGAAATCGCCGCATGGTGGAGACATGTAGCGGCGTCCCCTTACTCATGAGGAGTATTGGATTTACCATTTGGGCACAAGATTTCCTGATGGTCTAAACAAACGAAATGAAGTTATGTTGCATTATTAGTATTTATGATTTTGCTATTTCATTGTCATATTGTTTTTTATTTTTTTATGTCTGTCATTAATGTAGCCATGTTTTTGTATTACGACAATATTTTTTATGTGATTGAAGAACTTCTTTCACCTGTTGGGACCTGAAGTTTATCACATGATTTGATGTTGTATTTTAATTGGTCCTTGGTTTATTTAAAGTTGTGGGGGTATTGGTGTTTTATAAGCTTTGACAAAGATTACAGATGTGATCGAAACTCATCACTAGTCATCTCTTGCCATCCGATCCTTCCCGGAGCACTTTAATTCTAAATTTTTTTTTTACAATAAACGATTTGCATTTTATTTAAGGAGCTGGAATGTTTTTGTTTTTCTATTACAATCTATTAGGGTGAACATTTTAATTTGTGCCAGACCATACCCCATTCAGGTGGATGAGAGAGAAAAGGGGAAAAATGCTTAGGTTACCCCTCTAGCCCTGCAGGGTTTCCGCTTCCATGTGGAACATAGAGCCGGGAGTGACATGGTAATACCTCATTACTCTAGACTTGCAGTGTTTCCCAAACTCCAGTTCTCACGCCCCCCACAGGTCATGTTTTCAGGATTTCATTAGTGTTGCACAGATGGTGGAAGTATCATCAAGGCATCAGGGATTCTCTCACCTGTGCAACACTATGAAAATCCTGAAGTGAGGACTGGAGTTTGGGCAACACTGGAGAATACCATGATTAGAAGTGCCAAGCCCATGTCTTTAGGCAGAGGGGGAGGTATATAAGGTGGCTGAAGGACACCTAGTGGATGGGAGATAAACCTGGAGAAATGCTTTAGCACATATAGGACTAAAAGGGGTTTATTGGCCATGACAGTTTGATTATAAGCACCTGAAGAGTTGAGAGAGACTGCTGCTCACCATATCTCCACCCTTGTGTGTGGCTGACTTTGTAAATTGAGACCTATTTGTCTCACACATGGCTGTGTGCATGGAGGTGTGCAGATCTCTTGGATTGAGTGACTTTGCTAAAGGACTAAGAAGCTGGACTCTAAGCCAGGCAGGCTAACCAGTACTATTATATGGACTTTTTGCCTTATGTTATTGCAGCGCCCCAGAGTCCTGGTCGTTGCAGTACTGACGCTCCGCCGCTAAGGGGAGTGATGGTACGTCTGATGGCACTTAAGGAGTTCACCTGACCAGGTATCACAGTCACACATTACACTTCACATTCTGGCCACCAGGGGGAGCAAAGGGTTCTATGCATTAGGCCACTCCTCACAATCTGGTAAAACTGGGGGCCGGATAGGAAGTTAGTGAGAAGCTGACTGGGTTGGATCCAGGCAACATCCTGTGGCAGAGGGTGTTGCAGGGGAAGATTCAGGGGGGTCTCTGTCAGGGGTGGGATCCTGACAGTGACCTAGCGAACAGAACAGAGCGTTACAGAGCCGCGCCTGCACCCGTTGCGGCGGCATCCTAAGAAAGGAAACAAAGCGAGGTTTATTGTGGAGAAGTGAGAAACGAGATCGCAGCAAAAAGGAGATAAAGCCAGTAGGAGTCGTGCCGTAAGATCGTGGCAACATCCTACTGAGGCGCGTAGCCGGTGGCCGGAACGCCGAGGAAGTATTAGGCTCCAAGCAATACTTCAAACCAACGGCAGGACAGTTAATTTTAGGTTGGCTGTCTCACCTAAATCACCTAAGCAGACATAGGGGGCAATTGTGGGAGAGGGGCGACGCTAGGGTCCCGGAAGAACTCCAGGCCTACCCGTCATACGGGTGCGTCCTATCCATATCATCTGGGGGACGGAGAAGAACATCAGAACAGATACGAGTTGTGAGAGAAGAACATCAGAAACAGACACAACAGTTGTGAGGACTATCCCGTGGTGGATACTACACGGGAGGTACTACAACACACAGGCGCTAGAAGGTAGGCACTGATTTCCACCTGCAAAGGAAACTCTGGATGTGCCTTCGGACTGGCCGGTCTCGGCCAGCCCTGTTAGCAGTACTCTGGATTGCGGATCCTGAAGCCTTCAGTAAAGAGGTAAAGAGACTGCAACCCTGTGTCCTCGTTATTTATCGCGACTTGCACCACGCACCATCATCACACCTTTCATTGGACGCCCCTTAGCAGGGTCACGGACTGGGTCTAGCCACCGTGACAACCCCAGAACTGAGAGAGAGAGGCCCGGTACCGAGTACCCCGCGGCCCTGCGTCTGGGGGCGCTCCATTATACTTTGAGCTGGACAATGGCTGTATTTAAGCTTCCTGTGATGTGGTTTATGAGGAATGCAATAAACCAGCAAGACTTTAAATAGAAACAGTTACTGTGACACCTCATATCGCTCAGAAGTGAGTAGCATTGTTACATCATATATATTGTGTGTATGTACAGTTGAAATCAGAACTTTACATACACTATAGAAAAAGACACATATGCATGTTTTTCTCAATATCTTACATGAAATCAGAATAAGCCTTTCCCGTTTTAGGTCAATTAGGATTACCATAATTATTAATATTTGCCCAATGCCAGAATAATGAGAGAATGTTTTAATGCATTTTAATTACTTACTGCAAAGTCAAACGTTTACATACACTAAGATTACTATGCCATTTAAACAATTCTTGACTGCCCATATGATGAAGTCATGTGTTTGGAAGCTTCTGATAGTTTTTTTTTGCAACATCTAAGTTAATTAGAGACACACCCGTGGATGTATTTTAATGCACACCTGAAACACACTGCTTATTTGTGTAGCATCATGGGAAAGTCTCAAGAAATCAGCCAACATATCAGGAAGAGAATTGTAGACTTGCACAAGTCTGGCTCATCCTTGGTTACAATTTCAAGATACCTGAAGGTGCTTCATTCATCTGTACAAACAATTATACCGCAAGTACAAATAAGATGGGAATGTCCAGCTATCATACCTCTCAGGAAGGAGACTGGTTCTGTGTCCCAGAAATGAAAGTGCTTTGGTTCATCATGTGCATATCAAGGACAAAAGGAAAAGACCTTGTGAAGATGATGGCGGAAGCTGGTAAAATTGTGTCAATACCCATAATGAAATAAGTACTGTATTAACATGGGCTGAAAGGCCACTCTGCCATTACTCCAAAAGAAACATAAAAGAGCAAGATTAATGTTTTCAAATGAACACAGGAACAAAAACATTCATTTTTGGAGACATGTCCTGTGGTCAGATAAAACTATAAGGCTATGTGGACACGTTGCAGATTTTGATGCGGATCCGAAGCGTTTTTGGATGCACGGAATTGCATCAGATCCGCAGTTTGGTGCACAACCAATGTTAGTCAATGGGAAATTCAGAATTGATGTGCACATGCTGTGGAAAAATATGTGCGGATTTGCAGCATGTCAATTCTTTTTGTGGATCTGCAGCGTTTTTGCACCCATTGACTACCATTGAGTCAGGCAAATCCACAGCGAAACCGCAGGTTAAAAAAGATCTGCGGATTTGCTGCGGATGTGCGAGCGAGAAATGCTGCAGACCGGGAAGAGGAAGAGTTTGTGTGTGGAGACTATGCGTGTGGGCGGAGACTATGTGTGAGTGGAGAAGATGTGCTTGTCTGTGTGTGTGTGTGGGTGTCTGTGTGTAGGCATGCATCGTCCGATGGGACTACTAGTCCCATCTGGCTATGTCTGCTGCAGTGACAGCATTAGCCAATAATGGGACAGTAGTAGTCCCATCATCCGGCTACTGTGTGGAATATATAAAAAAAACACATACACACATACAGTACACATACTCACCATACAGCTAATGCCCGACGCCCTTGATCACCTGCAAAAAAAACCCAACAGTATACTCCCTGTTCTGATGCAATCCATGTAATAACGAAGTGGCCTCCGGTGTACAGTGACAGGAGATAATATTCCCCCACTGTATCACTCCGCCGCCTAGAAGTCACTGGAGTTCGTCCTGTCACTTGCGGCACTGCTGCGTGGGAAAATTCTCACCCCAGTGTCCCAGAATAGCCACTCTGAAACAAGGTCAAGCAGTGAACACCAGGAGGCAGCGCCACACTGCACCTCATAGTTTTTCCTTCACGTACACTGCACCTGAGAGCTTTACCCTGACGCACACTACTGCGCCTCACAGCTTTACTCTCACGTGCACTGTAACTCATAGTTTTACCCTCTCGTACACTGTACCTCACGGCTTTACCCTCATGCACACTAATGCATCTCACGCTGTTACTCTCATGCACACTACTGCACCTCACAGCTTTACACTCACGTACACTGCACTTCAAAGCTTTACCCTGACGCACACTACTGTACCTCATGGCTTTACCCTGATGCACAATACTGCACGTCACGGCTTTACCCTCGCCCCACTACTGCACCTCCTGGTCTTAACCGCTCCACATTACTGCACCTTCCAGCTTTACCCTCATGCACCTCCATCTCTCTTCTTGCTCCCTCTTTGACCGCTTACAATCTGGCTTCCGGTCACACCATTCCACTGAAACTGCCCTAACTAAGGTCACCAATGACCTCTTAACCGCCAAGAGCAAGCGACACTACTCTGTCCTCCTCCTCCTCGACCTGTCGGCTGCCTTTGACACAGTGGACCATTCCCTATTATTACAGACCCTCTAATCCCTTGGCATCACAGACTTGGCCCTATCCTGGATCTCATCATACCTAATGGACCGGACATTCAGCGTCTCCCACTCACACACCACCTCCTCACCTCGCCCCCTATCTGTCGGAGTCCCACAAGGTTCAGTCCTAGGGCCCCTGCTCTTCTCCATTTACACCTTTGGCCTGGGACAGCTCATAGAGTCTCATGGCTTTCAGTATCACCTCTATGCTGATGACACACAGATCTACATCTCTGGACCAGCTATCACCTCCCTACTAACTAGAATCCCTCAATGCCTGTCCACTATTTCATCCTTCTTCTCCGCTAGATTTCAGAAACTTAACATGGACAAAACAGAATTCATCATCTTTCCCCCATCTCACGCGACCCCCCCCCAGCGAACCTATACATTACAGTAAATGGCTGCCCACTCTCCCCAGTCCCAGAAGCTCGCTGCATTGGGGTAATCCTTGACGCTGATCTCTCCTTCAAACCACATATCCAAGCCCTTTCCACTTCCTGCCGACTTCAACTCAAAAATATTTCACGAATCCGTACATTCCTCAACAAAGAATCTGCAAAAACCCTAGTCCATGCCCTCATCATCTCTCGCCTTGACTACTGCAACCTCCTGCTCTGTGGCCTCCCCCTAACACTCTCACACCCCTCCAATCTATTCTAAACTCTGCTGCCCGACTAATCCACCTGTCCCCCCCGCTATTCCCCGGCCTCTCCCCTCTGTCAATCCCTTCATTTGCTCCCCATTGTCCAGAGACTCCAGTACAAAACCCTAACCATGACGTACAAAGCCATCCACAACCTGTCTGCTCCATACATCTGTGACCTCGTCTCCCGGTACTTACCTACACGCAACCTCCGATCCTCACAAGATCTCCTTCTCTACTCCCCTCTTATCTCCTTTTCCCACAATCGTATACAAGATTTCTCTCTCGTATCACCCCTACTCTGGAACCCTCTACCACAACACATCAGACTCTCACCTACCATCGAAACCTTCAAAAAGAACCTGAACCTCTTCCGACAAGCCTACAACCTGCAGTAACCACCGATCGACCAAACCACTGCATGACCAGCTCTACCCTCGCCTACTGTATTCTCACCCATCCCTTGTAGATTGTGAGCCTTCTTGGGCAGGGTCCTCTCTCCTCCTGTACCAGTTATGACTTGTATTGTTTAAGATTATTGTACTTATTTTTATTATGTATACTCCTCCTCACATGTAAAGCGCCATGGAATAAATGGCGCTATAACAATAAATAATAATAATGCACACTGCGCCTCTCGGCTTTACCCTCATGCACACTACTGCACCTGATGGCTTTACCACCACGCACACTTCTGCACCTCACAGCTTTACCCTCAGGCACACTGCACCTCACGGCTTTACCCTCATTCACACTACTGCACCTCACAGCTTTACCCTCACCCACACTACTGTACCTCACAGCTTTACCCTCATGCACACTGCACCTCATGGCTTTACCCTAATTCACACTACTGAACCTCACAGCTTTACCCTCACACACTCTACTGCACCTCACAGCTTTACCCTCATGCACACTGCACCTCACAGTTTTACCCTCATGCCCACTACTGCACCTCACAGCTTTACCCTCATGTGCACTATTGCACCTCATGGCTTTACCCTCATGCACACTACTGCACCTTACGGCTTTACCCTCATGCACACTACTGCACCTCACAGCTTTACCCTCACGCACAATACTGCACCTCACAGCTTTACCCTCATGCACACTGCACCTCATAGCTTTACCCTTATGCACACTACAGCACCTCACAGCTGTACCCTCATTCACACTACTGCACCTCACGGCTTTACCTTCATGCACACTACTGCTCTTCACGGCTTTACCCTCATGTACACTACTGCACCTCACAGCTTTACCCTCATGCACACTATGGCACCTCATGGCTTTGCCTTCACGCACACTACTGCACCTCATGGCTTTATCCTCATGCACACTGCACCTCACAGCTTTACACTCATGCACACTACTGCACCTAACAGCTTTACCCTCATGTGCACTACTGCACCTCACGGCTTTACCCTCATGCACACTACTGCACCTCACGGCTTTACTCTCATGCACACTACTGCACCTCACAGCTTTACCCTCACGCACAATACTGCACCTCACAGCTTTACCCTCATGCACACTGCACCTCACAGCTTTACCTTTATGCACACTACAGCACCTCACAGTTGTACCCTCATGCACACTACTGCACCTCACGGCTTTACCCTCATGCACACTACTGCACCTCACAGCTTTACCCTCATGCACACTACTACACCTCGCAACTTTACCCTCATGTACACTGCACCTCCCGGCTTTACCTTCATGCACAATACCGCACCTCATGGCTTTACCTTCACGCACACTACTGCACCTCATGACTTTATCCTCATGCACAGTGCGTCTCACAGCTTTTCCCTCACATACACTTGTAACTAAGTTTAACCACTTAATGACCACTGATACGCCGTTAAGGGTACTTATTTCTCAGCGCCACTTTTTAACGGCGCTGAGAAATAAGTGGAAAGCCCCCCCAGTGTTGGAAAATCTCCGAGGTCTCGGCTATCGGGGGTAGCTGAGACCCTGGAGAAAATTATTCGGGATGGTTTTTACCAACCCCAGTGTTGCGATCACCGTTATTCAGGTCCCTCCGGCTGTGTCCCCGACATCTTCGTCCGGGATGAAAATGGCGGGCGCATGTGTAGTGCGTTCGCCGAGATCTGCTGGCTGGATTTCTCCTATTGGTTAATTTTGATCACTGTGATAGACCCTATCACAGTGATCATAATCAAAATAATAGTAAATCAAACCTCCCTTTATCATCCCGTTAGTTAGGGAAAAATAATAAAATAAAAAAAATTATTTCCATTTTTCCATTAGGGTTAGGGTTGGAGTTAGAGCTAGGGTTAAGGTTGGGCTAGGATTGGAATTGGGGCTACGGTTAGAGCTAGGTTGGGGTTGGAGCAGTGTATTTTAGTATATGGAGGACTATGAGGAGTGTATTATACTATATGGAGGACTATGGGCAGTGTATAATTCTATATAGAGGACTGAGGAGTGTATTTTAATATATGGAGGGCTACGGAGAGTGTATTATACTATATGGAGGACTATGGGTAGTGTATTATATGGAGGACTATGGAGAGTGTATTATACCATATGAAGGATTATGGGACACCTTATATTTTATGGAGGACTATGGGGTGTGCATTTTACAATATGGAGGACTGTGGTGCACATTATAATATATGGAAGACTATGAATAACAATATAATATATGGAAGGCTAAACAACCAAAATGCTGCCTATTCATCGAGTGATTGGATTCTTTATGTGGGAACAGAAATCCTTGTTCTCAGCATCACATCGCCGGTGTAAACTGCAGATATGCTACTGATAACATGGTACTGTATGCGGACAGACTGATCTATTAGTGATCGTTCTGTGCCTGTCACTCTTCCACAGTTGGTGTAAAGAGGCCGGGAAACAAGCGTCAAATGACTTCAGTATTGTCGATCACACTCGTTTAGCGGCCTGAACTCAGCGCATGTAAATACAACCGAAATGCTTCTGTGTGATGTGCAATCTGTTAGCATTTGGGGCCCCATTTTAAACTTTTCCCTAGGGCCCCACTTCGCCGAAAAAAAAAACCGGCCCTGGATTAGGGTTGGGGGTGTGTTGGGGTTCGGGTTGGGATTAGGGCTGTGTTAGTGCTGGAGTTAGAATTGGGGGTTTCCACTGTTGAGGTACATCATGGGGGTCTCCAAACGCGGCATGGCACCGCCATTGATTCCAGTCAATTTTGCATTCAAAAAGTCAAACGGTGCTCCCTCCCTTCTGAGCCCTGCCGTGCGCCCAAACAGTGGCTTTCCCCCACATATGGGGTATCGGCGTACTCAGGAGAAATTGCACAACTTTTGGGATCCAATTTCTCCTGTTACCCTTGGTAAAATAAAAAAATTGGTTCCAAAGTAAAACTTTTGTCAAAAAAGTAAAATGTTGATTTTTTCCTTCCACATTGCTTTAGTTCTCGTGAAGCATCTGAAGGGTTAACAAACTTCTTGAATGTGGTTTTGGGCGCCTTGAGGGGCGCAGTCTTTAGAATGGTGTCACTTTGGGGTATGTCCTGTCATATAGACCCCTCAAAGTGACTTCAAATGTGAGGTGGGCAACTTTCAACCCTTATAACTTCCTAACAAAAAAAATGATGGTGCCATAATTGTGCTGATGTAGACATGCGGGAAATGTTATTTATTAACTATTTTATGTGACATATCTCTGTCATTTAAGGGCATAAAAATTACAAGTTTGAAAATTGCGAAATTGTAAAAATTTTTGTCAAATGTTTTTTTCATAAATAAATGCAACCAAGTCATATGAAAGAAATGTTACCACTAAGTACAATACGTCAATTGGCCTGGTCATTAAAGCAAATTGGCTGTCAATAAAGGGTTAAGACTCCTGTCCATTGCTCTGTTGTGATTGGGCAGAACCAGGAGCGGCAGTGACGTCACCGGGGCAGACGTGGAGCTACAGTAGAACGTCTTCATGAGCACGTATGAGGCGGAGCCTTTGACGGACAGGTTAGGCTGTCACTTCAGCCCATGGTTGGTTGTGTAGAGGGGGTGGGATAGAAAAAAAGGGCGTGGCTGTCTCTAAAGCTGTGCGTCCCCTGGCTCCGCCTTCCCACAGGGCCGTGACGTCTGGGGGAGAACATGGCGGCGTTGGGTTCTCGCTAGTTTGTTGCCCGATTCTGTCGCATGTTTGTTCACCTGAGGTCTGTACGAGGCGCACGGAGCGGCGGGCGGCAGGGGCAGGACTACGTGGAGGCTCCCTGTCACGTGGTTCCCGGGGCCGTGCAGCGCTCCGAGCAGCCGCTCATGTCGGATAACCAGAGCTGGAACTCCTCGGGGTCAGAGGAAGACCTGGAGACCGAGCCCGGGCCGCCTGTGGAGCTGTGCGGGCTCCTGTCTAAGGTGAGTGCCCCCTGCCGGCACCGAGCCGCGGCCGCCCCGTGTGCAGAGCTCTGTCCGCTGGATCGGATCGGTCCGACCATGGTCGCAGATGAGTGGGCACTGCGCCTGCTCCGCACTGTGGGGAGACTGGCTGCAGCCATACATACCGGCAGAGAGCGAGCTCCCAGCACCCGACACTCACTGCTTGCTAGTGATGATACTTTGGTTGCCAGGCAGTGTCTCCCTAGTAACCAGACTGACCGCTACAGAGACCCTGGTGTGGGGCAGACTGCTGTGTGTCAGGAGATGAAACCACATGTGCAGGACGTATATGGTGACTCCCGGGGGCTCCGACCCGAAATACGAGTATCACGTTATTATAGACACTTTATTTGTCACTAGATGCTTTGGGCACAGTGCAGATAAGTCTGAGGACCCCCGTGGGTATAGACCCCAGAGGAAGCCGGAGGTGCGAAACCTACATCACACATGAACAGAGCCGCAGTACTCTTGTGGCCGCGGCACTCTGGGCGCCTCTCTGCTCTTGTGGCCGCGGCACTCTGGGCGCCTCTCTGCTCTTGTGGCCGCGGCACTCTGGGCGCCTCTCTGCTCTGGTGGCCGCGGCACTCTGGGCGCCTCTCTGCTCTGGTGGCCGCGGCACTCTGGGCGCCTCTCTGCTCTGGTGGCCGCGGCACTCTGGGCGCCTCTCTGCTCTGGTGGCCGCGGCACTCTGGGCGCCTCTCTGCTCTGGTGGCCGCGGCACTCTGGGCGCCTCTCTGCTCTGGTGGCCGCGGCACTCTGGGCGCCTCTCTGCTCTGGTGGCCGCGGCACTCTGGGCGCCTCTCTGCTCTGGTGGCCGCGGCACTCTGGGCGCCTCTCTGCTCTGGTGGCCGCGGCACTCTGGGCGCCTCTCTGCTCTGGTGGCCGCGGCACTCTGGGCGCCTCTCTGCTCTGGTGGCCGCGGCACTCTGGGCGCCTCTCTGCTCTGGTGGCCGCGGCACTCTGGGCGCCTCTCTGCTCTGGTGGCCGCGGCACTCTGGGCGCCTCTCTGCTCTGGTGGCCGCGGCACTCTGGGCGCCTCTCTGCTCTGGTGGCTGCGGTACTCTGGGCGCCTCTCTGGTGACTGCGGCACTCTGGGCGCCTCTCTGCTCTGGTGGCCGCGGCACTCTGGGCGCCTCTCTGCTCTGGTGGCCGCGGTACTCTGGGCGCCTCTCTGCTCTGGTGGCCGCGGCACTCTGGGCGCCTCTCTGCTCTGGTGGCCGCGGCACTCTGGGCGCCTCTCTGCTCTGGTGGCCGCGGCACTCTGGGCGCCTCTCTGCTCTGGTGGCCGCGGCACTCTGGGCGCCTCTCTGCTCTGGTGGCCGCGGCACTCTGGGCGCCTCTCTGCTCTGGTGGCCGCGGCACTCTGGGCGCCTCTCTGCTCTGGTGGCCGCGGCACTCTGGGCGCCTCTCTGCTCTGGTGGCCGCGGCACTCTGGGCGCCTCTCTGCTCTGGTGGCCGCGGCACTCTGGGCGCCTCTCTGCTCTGGTGGCCGCGGCACTCTGGGCGCCTCTCTGCTCTGGTGGCCGCGGCACTCTGGGCGCCTCTCTGCTCTGGTGGCCGCGGCACTCTGGGCGCCTCTCTGCTCTGGTGGCCGCGGCACTCTGGGCGCCTCTCTGCTCTGGTGGCCGCGGCACTCTGGGCGCCTCTCTGCTCTGGTGGCCGCGGCACTCTGGGCGCCTCTCTGCTCTGGTGGCCGCGGCACTCTGGGCGCCTCTCTGCTCTGGTGGCTGCGGTACTCTGGGCGCCTCTCTGGTGACTGCGGCACTCTGGGCGCCTCTCTGCTCTGGTGGCCGCGGTACTCTGGGCGCCTCTCTGCTCTGGTGGCCGCGGTACTCTGGGCGCCTCTCTGCTCTGGTGGCCGCGGCACTCTGGGCGCCTCTCTGCTCTGGTGGCCGCGGCACTCTGGGCGCCTCTCTGCTCTGGTGGCCGCGGCACTCTGGGCGCCTCTCTGCTCTGGTGGCCGCGGCACTCTGGGCGCCTCTCTGCTCTGGTGGCCGCGGCACTCTGGGCGCCTCTCTGCTCTGGTGGCCGCGGCACTCTGGGCGCCTCTCTGCTCTGGTGGCCGCGGCACTCTGGGCGCCTCTCTGCTCTGGTGGCCGCGGCACTCTGGGCGCCTCTCTGCTCTGGTGGCCGCGGCACTCTGGGCGCCTCTCTGCTCTGGTGGCCGCGGCACTCTGGGCGCCTCTCTGCTCTGGTGGCCGCGGCACTCTGGGCGCCTCTCTGCTCTGGTGGCCGCGGCACTCTGGGCGCCTCTCTGCTCTGGTGGCCGCGGCACTCTGGGCGCCTCTCTGCTCTGGTGGCCGCGGCACTCTGGGCGCCTCTCTGCTCTGGTGGCCGCGGCACTCTGGGCGCCTCTCTGCTCTGGTGGCCGCGGCACTCTGGGCGCCTCTCTGCTCTGGTGGCCGCGGCACTCTGGGCGCCTCTCTGCTCTGGTGGCCGCGGCACTCTGGGCGCCTCTCTGCTCTGGTGGCCGCGGCACTCTGGGCGCCTCTCTGCTCTGGTGGCCGCGGCACACTGGGCGCCTCTCTGCTCTGGTGGCCGCGGCACTCTGGGCGCCTCTCTGCTCTGGTGGCCGCGGCACTCTGGGCGCCTCTCTCCTCTGGTGGCCGCGGCACTCTGGGCGCCTCTCTCCTCTGGTGGCCGCGGCACTCTGGGCGCCTCTCTCCTCTGGTGGCCACCTCTCTACCACTGGTCTGTGTATATGTGGCTGGTCGTACAGATCGCTCGTTATTTTCACCATATTCCCTATACACAGGACAAAGTGCTGCCGAGAGCGCTGATTTTTTTTCCCCTCTTGATCCGTCCAATCACCCACTTTTCTCTCGTCATGTGATTGTCGGCACATTTACATTGGGGTCTAAGCGTGGAGCGGGCGAGTTACCCAGCGTCTGCTCCGGACTGTCACCTCATCTAGCTGGGCCTGCAGACCCGTCCTTCCTCTCTATTAATAACTCCTCCACCCATCGTTCTCATGATTCACTAGTATTGATTTGTGTTGTTGCCGTCGTCATCTTTGCACTTATTAGATTTGGCACTGACTGGTTTGTCCCGGGGTTGTGAATATTCATGGTCAATGATGATGTGGCCCCTGACCGTCCTTCCCTTTTTGTGTGTTTTTACATATTCCTGTGCTCGCTGTGCCGCGTGTTATATGACCCTTCCTCCGATCACGTCTGATGAGGGTCCAGGCTTTGTCGGGGGGATGTGCGCATGTTGAGTATTTGCAGCAGACTTTACTTCACCAAAACTCAGTGTGTTGGCAGGAAAAACGCGGCGTAAAATACACACTTTTTTGATGCACTTTTACTCTCGGGGTCTTTTTTTTTTTTTTTTTCACTGCAATCTGTGAAAAATACTGTAAGAATTGACACGGTACAGATATGAAACTTCTGCAAATCTGCAAGGGGGAAAAAAAGAAACCGCATGGAAAAAAAATCCAGTGTGAACAAGCACTTAGCGTTCCTTCCTCTGGCCGTGATGGCTCAGGAATAGTGTGGCTCTTTGCTTCACCCCTTTATCTACTCCGCAGGTGCCGATGGATCGATGTAGGGGGTGTATTAGTAGCTGATGGGTTACTATTGAATGGAATCCGGGATTCCTTTAAAGGCTCATTCAGACGTTTGTGCCAATTGGTCTGTGCCCGGACTGGTCGTGGCTCTCCACCCAGAGCATGGCAGCCCTATAGAAATGTATGATGCTGGCCGGGAGACCCCCAGCCAAGTCCGGGCACAGACCAATTTACAGGCACATGAATGAGCCCTAATGATCGTTTTTTTGCTCTGAGTTCTGAAGTGTGGAAATATTCTCCTAGGAAAGCCCCCGCTTCTAGCCATATTGTGTGGTGTGGCCCCCACACCGTCCAGTGCAGCTCAGAGGCCGGTCAGTCCGTCCAGAAGAAGGCTCTGTGTACTCCTCTACAGTCAGGGTGCAGCCTCCACGCTGGTGTGTTGTGCAGATGTGTGAGGATGCTGTTGGCCGCCCTCCCCTCTACACTTGGAAGTCATCAGATGTCCTAATAAAAGGGTTTGGAATTTCTCAAGCCCACTTGGGTGTGTCTGCTGTAGAAGAAGCGTGAGATGTCAGGAGTCGCTGTAGCAGCAGGCCCTTCGTGTCTGTATCCGCAGCTGCTTACTATACAGAGCTGGGCTAGTGTTTGTGAATGGAGGCGGCCCTGGCACTGCCCGGATTATGCCAGCCTGCTTCTGTGACCTTTGCACAGTTGGTTGGCAATAAATAATTGATTGCGTTATTTCTCCTGCGGATCATGCGAGAGTTTGCTGTCAGTGGGTGATATCCAGGCAGTGATGTGAGGACCACCAGGATGTGGTCACTTCCTTCCTGGCTGTTGCCAACTACCCGACCAATTCACGCTTACACATAGGATTGTGTTGTATGTGCACACAATGTCTTCTAGATACGCAAGCGAGTATTTTAGGAGGAAGACTCTTCAGGACATCAATTGCCTTAAGTCCCTTTTCTTTGGGGGGGGGGGGGGGGGGGTCATTTCCTGAGCGCTTTTTGCATTGTCTTTAGCCACCAACTTTTTTTTTTTTTCTTTATTTGTAATGTATAAACTAGTAAGCAGCTTCTAAGCAGAGGACTCCTGAAGGAAGACCATGACCGTTCTTTTAACCGCTTTGCGTCTTTAGAAACCTGAAGTGGTTAAAAGACCCCAGAACGTCTGAACATCAAGTCAGCTTTACATTAAGAAGTAGATGTTCATTCTTAGTCTTTATTTAGAACATGGCCCATGGGTATCTTTATACAGATATCTGTCCAGTCAGACCAAAATTGGTTTGTGTGATTGGCCAATTGATCTGATAAAATCTGCATTTTTTTTTGCCACCAGAAACTTCATCCAATTCTTAAAATGGTTTTCCAGGAAAAGCAATTTTTCACCCCATTGGGCAGCGCTTGGTTAAAATAATAAGAGCTAATACTCGCCCATTCCACCGCAGCTCCGGTGATTGGTTACAGACATCAGTGGGGACGTCACAAACACTGTGTACACCACCGCTGCAGCCAATCACTGGGCAATGATGACACCGCTGCAGCCTGTAAACAGGGAGGCAGTGCTGGATCCTGGGAGGGCAAATTCCTTCTCTTTTTTTTTTTTTTTTTTTAAATTTAACCAAACCCTGGCTTGGTGACAAACACCACTTTCAGAAAACCCATGTAAAAACCAAGCAAATTGATTGTGACGAGTTAACAGATATCTGAAAGACAGCTGTTATAAGCTTGGTATAACATGGCCGTGTTTCCTGACCGTTCTCGTATCGGAATACCTAACACCACAGAGTCTCCCGACCGATGGTTCTCAGAAGGAGTATATGAGGGATTTGGCTCTGGAGGAAACACCCGCCGGTCGGGCCTAGAGTCCTCGTCTGAGCAGGGTCACTATAGACGGACTGTGAGAACATGATGAGCGTTCCTAGGACTTGTTGTTTCCCAATCGTCCAGTATCAACAGGGCTGCCAGTCACCTAACAAACAAGCAAATCGCTCTCATATGGTGAAATATTTTTTTAGGCTATGTGCACACGTCAGGATTCTTTCCAGAAATTTCCTGAACAAAACCAGACTTTTTCTGCAAGAACTCGGCTCGCGTTTTTTCCGCGGATTTTTCCAGAGCTTTCCACTACTATATTATATAGTGGCAAATCCGGAGATTTTCCGCAAAATTAATGAACACGCTGCGTTTTTTTCCGCGATGCGTTTTTTTTGCAGGAAAAAAATGCAACATGTGCACAAAAATTGCGGATTGCATTCTAATAGGATGCTTAATGTAAGCTTTTTTTAGCGTTTTTATGCGAAAAAATGTGAAAAATCCTGAACGTGTGCACATAGCTTAAAGGGAAACTTATCTGCAGGATTTCACACCCCTAAGTATCTAGATGTGCATGTAGCTTTTCAGAGAC
Organism: Ranitomeya variabilis; assembly: GCF_051348905.1. Taxonomy (NCBI): domain Eukaryota; kingdom Metazoa; phylum Chordata; class Amphibia; order Anura; family Dendrobatidae; genus Ranitomeya; species Ranitomeya variabilis. Next base: position 108,342,618 of record NC_135232.1, read on the forward strand.
AAGTCCAGTGATACCTTTACTTCATCCGTTCTTCCATCGCTAAAAAAAAATTGGCTTCTGCTTTGATATGCATTAGGCTGACTATCTATTTGTAGATCTAAAGCCTCTGTCACTCAAGCTCTATTCCATACCCAGCACTACTCCCTTTTGCTTTACTGACCGCCTCTCTGGTGCGACTTCACGCCAAGAAGCAGTCAGGAGACGACGGCGCTGCGTGGGAAATACAGCTGGAGTGACGGAGGCTTGTGAGGAGCCCAGATTGTTCTTCCACCTTATTTACAGATCCATTCAATCACTGATTTCTCAGTACCAGCAGTGCCAGAGCAATGGACTGGACTTTTCTTTGAAAGAGCTACATGTGCTTATAATTAGTTTGTAGGAGGAGTCCTGACAAATTCCCTTTAAAGATCGTTGTTCTTGGCAGCACGTTGTCTTCTGTAAACACGAGGTGCTTCAAAGAACAATGACATTATTTGTGCACAGAACGATCTGTTACTGATTGTTCTGTGAGATCATTAGGTTATTAAACGGCCACGAATCCGCTGTCTGTTTCACTTGCAATATGATGTTAATGAGCCCCACGGAGCGGGGGAAGGTATTAATTTACAATTGCCACAGATTAGGAAGACTAAATGATCTGTTTATATAAATGTGTGTGTAAATGAGGGATTACTGCAGTGATCTGATGGAGGATCCAGTCGTTGCTGTAGTAAGTAGACCTTGCTGATGACTGATATGGCAGATGACAAGGAACAGGCTGGAGAGACGGCCATAAGACTGGTTGGGTTAAAGTCCGATTTCCATGAAATAATTGACGTCAGATGTGCGGCAGCCGCTTACTTCTCCCTCCATAGAAATGACCGTTGAATCTACTTGGTCAGAAGAGCCGATCATGTGGTCGTTTGTCCTGATCTCAGGACCTGTCTGTTTAAAGTCCCACTATTACGGGTGTGACCACCCGCTGTACTGAGCACCGATCGTTGTTTTCTTCCATTTCCAGGCATCGGTCATCGCTCTGTCCCCATACAGTTCCATTATTGCAGGTCCTATATAGCTGTTCATATGGGGCAATGTTCTGCTGAGCAGCGATAATTTATCCCATGAAACGCGTTTGTTTTGTCTGATATGATTGCAAAAGGCAATATCTGGGAATGAATGTTGGTATGAATGCTCAGAAAATCATCAGCAGGTGTCCCCTTTGTAATTGCTTTTGTTCCCCATAAAATACAAATTCTCAAACCGCTTTTGTCAGCTATCCGTCTTAGTCTTACTCTGTTACCTTTTTTTTTCTGGAAATGTATAAAAAGAATTGCAAACTTGATGTCAAAGATAAGAAATGTTCCAAACAAGTGTCCAGCGTCTGAAGAGCTGATAAGTCGTTTCTACGATTGACCGTAAATAAGTTTCCAAAAATCTGTGCTGCAGCAGCAGTAATGGTGGTTGTATTGCACCCCCACTCATATTACCCATAGTGAGCGGTCACTGTGCTTTTATAGACTTGAAGTATTTTTACCATTTGTATCCCAGAAGTACCTGACTAGATATTGGCCTCCGTGTGGTGTATTGCCTCATTATGTTACGTGGCTGACTGCTAGGTTGGAAAGGAAAGTTGCTGAACAGCCTGGGATACAAGTATTACCAGATCACATCCCCCTCTGGTGTGTCCCTCTCTGACCTGTCTGCCAGGTTTTATACTAAATTGTGCACATGTCACAACTGGTATGAAAAACTGATGAAAAAATGAATCTGAAATTTACATTATTTCTGCCTTTAAAGACATGCGTGATACTGGCTGCAATGTACAACAATAGGAAAAGTAGAATGACTTAAAGGGGCTGTCTCATCTTAAAAAGCAACTAAACTTTTATCATTATTATTTTGACTATTTGAAAGGGAATTTGCCTCCCCCCCCGAGACGTATATGATCTATTAATATGGGCATACAGGTAATAGAAATGTTACACTAGTCCTACCTGACTGCCTCATATTAATGGTCTTGTTGTTGAGAAATGTTATATTCTCTCTTTGATAATGATTTCTTCCAGGCTCCGGGGCGCGCGGTGCCTGAAAGAAATCCCCGCCCCCTGTCTTCATTGTAATACTACCCTCTCCCTCATCAGCGTCGGCCACAACTGATGGGAGAGGGGTATTATTACAACGAAGAGAGGGGGCAGGGATTTCTTCCAGGCACCGCACGCCCCGGAGTCTGTAAGAAATCATTAACATAAAGAGAGAATTTAACATTTCTCAGCTACAAGACCATTAATATGAGGCAGTCAGGTAGGACTAGTGTTACATTTCTATTACCTGTATGCCCATATTAATAGGTCATATACATCCCGGGAGGTGACAGATTCCATTTAACCAGTATAGGAAGTTCTGAATTCTGCAAATTTATTATAGGATTTTTCTTCATTCCTGTCAGGACAAAAAAGACTATGTGGCTTCCAAACTTCTGCTTTTCTCCAGTATATTTGCCTGTCCTCAGCTCCCTTGATATCAGAATGTACTCCTTTGGAGTATAGATGATAGCAGTGAAAGAGTCAGCTCAGCGCCTGTCTCCCTGAGGGTATGTGCACTCGTTGCCGATTTTGCTGCGGATCGGCAGCGGATTGGCCGCTGCAGATTCACAGCAGTTTTCCATGCTTTTACAGTACCATGTAAACCTATGGAAAACAAAATCCACAGTGCACATGCTGCGGGAAAAAAACGCGCGGAAACGTAGCGTTGTGTATTCCGCAACATGTCAATTATTGGGATTCCGCAGCGGTTTACACCGGCTCTATAATAGGAATCCGCAGGTGGAATCCGCACAAAAACCGCATAAAATCCGCAGGTAAAATGCAGTGCTTTTTAGCTGCAGATTTCTAAAAACAGGTGTGGAAAAATCCGCAGAGGTTCCATCTACGTGTTCACATACCCTTAGGCTGTGTGCACACATTGCTGATTTTTCGCAGTTTTTTCGCGGTTTTTCCTGATAAAAACGCTATAAAACCACAAAAAAACATACAATATGCATCCCATCATTTAGAATGAATTCCGCAATTTTTGTGCACATGATGTGTTTTTTTCCGTGAAAAAAACGCATCGCGGTAAAAAACGCAGCATGTTCATTAATTTTGCGTTTTTTTTCCCACTATAAAATGCATTGGGAAATGTCCGGAAAAAAACGGACAACGCGGCAAAACCGTCGCAAAAACGCATGCAGATTTCTTGCAGAAAATTTCAGGTTTTTCTCAGGAATTTTCTGCAAGAAATCCTGACGTGTGCACATAGCCTTAAGGCCCCGTCACACTTAGCGACGCTAAAGTGATCCCGACAACGATACGACCTGTCAGGGATCGTTGCTGCGTCGCTATGTGGTCGCTGGTGAGATGTCAAACAGTGAGATCTTCCCAACGACGCAGCAGCGATGCGGCGACCTGTAGCGACCTGTACAACGATGTCGTTGTGACCCTGCCACATGGCAGCTATTATGACGATTCAGACCTCGATGAGGGACGTCCTGTGTGACGTTGTAGTCAACGAGGTCGTTGGTAAGGTGTCAAACACAGCGATGTGTGCTACCCAGCGGGACCTCAACGATCAAAAAAAGGTCCAGGCCATTCCGACACGACCAGCGATCTCACAGCAGGGGCCTGGTCGCTGCTACGTGTCAAACATAGCGAGATCGCTACTGAGGTCGCTGTTGCGTCACAAAACTTGTGACTCGGCAGCGATCTCGCTAGCGACCTCGCTTAGTGTGACGGGGGCTTTACTCTGGGGATGATCAGCCTCAGGAGATTGTTGTGATAGACTGCAATCAGAGTAGGAGACAGGCGCTGACCCATCACTGCCATCATCAGTGCTCCAAATGAGTAAGTAGGATATGGAAGTTGCTTAGATGCTTTTTTATTTTTTTATTTTACAAGAATGAAGACAAATCCCATAAGTGATTTGCAAAATTTCATAACTTTTCATGCTAGATAAAATTATAAAAAAGTTCAAATAAAAAAAAAAAATGAAACTTTTATTTGAACTTTTTAAACTAGTCAGAAAAATATATTTAGCAATTTACCTCTTTCATTTAGTTTACTGCTCATTTCTCTGGTTACCGGCCAACTCTATCAGAAGTGGCCAGTCTCCTGTACAAGGGGCACAGCGCTTACAATCTCTGTACTATGGAGCTTGCAAGCGTAGCTCTGAATCAGTCATTTCATGTTGGATGCTATAGACACAGCTGCCTCATACAGCAGCATCGGGAGCGCGGCGCCGCCTGGCAAGCATCGGGAGCGTGGCAAACAGGAAGCATAGGGCAGGTGTGCACCTGAAGATTACACATGAGACATCCATTGTACAGGGGATATTACAGTATTATCCCTATGGTAGGGAATGTTTATAAAATAGTTACTCACGCTTTGAATCTGCAGATGTTCTCCAATTTATGCCTCTATATTTCCAGACGGTTGTCATGTCACAGATCCCGTTAATGATAGTCGCCTTGATGTCTCTATATGTAGAAAACGTACTTTCTTGTTTCTGAAATATTAATTTTATGTATTTTTACATTTCTAGTGGACCAACTACATACATGGCTGGCAGGATCGATGGGTAATCCTAAAAAGCAATACCTTAAGCTACTACAAATCTGAGGATGAGACTGAATATGGATGCAGAGGCTCCATATGCCTCAGCAAGGCCGTTATTACGGTAAGTGTTACTTGCACCAGTCGGTGTACAATGGATTTGTTTCCTCTGCTGAGTTTCACCAGTATGGCTCCTCTTAGGTGGACCTCCTTATGTATGCCTCCCATTGGCTGCAGCATAGCCCGCTCTGTACTGATGGTGGCATATGTCGCCCATAGGGTCCGATTAAGGAAAAAAATAAATAAATAAATAAAAAAAATATTGCTGCCTAAGGGCTTTTGGTTTATCAATTCCTAAGTTTCTTAGCTGGGACTGGAGTAGTGGTTTCTGGGTTTCTGGTCAGTTTCTGCAGGGAAACGGGCACATTTTCACCACGATACCCGTAACCTGATGTGTCACAATGTGTGACTATATACATGGCTCCAGCTGATTATCCTGTTCACACAGGGGTCACGGGGCAGTAAGCTTTCTGGGATTAGTCTGACACCTGAATAGCTGCCTTCCCGGGTGATGTTTCATCAGCAACGCATTACATGTAAATCTCCACCTCCCCGGTAGCTGCCTTTTATAAGAAGTTAATGAAGTGGTTTGTTTGGAAAGCAGCTATTACAGGCTTTGTCTTGGTTTCTAAGCTCTGTTCCTTTATATGATCATTTCCGTAAAGCAAATACCGTCCTTCCCATTTTAATAAGTCGTCTCCACCATTCCTAAGCTCTCACTATTGTATTCACTGTTTTCATTAGCAATGGCTAGACAACGGCTGTTTCCATACATCCTGTCTCGCCGTGCCTCCATGTCCCGAATTATCACTGAGTTCTATGCTTTTTATGTAGCCCACTTAAGGCCGAGCTATGAGAAGGGTAGACCCCCTTACTGGATCTGAAATGGTCTCCTACAGTAACTACATACCCCCAAGTCCTGTGCTCTCATGACAACACTTACTGCCTGTGATCTGCTTGTGTTTGCAGCGACCCTGTGCGCACCCAAATCTCCATTCATTCTAGTGTCACCCAGAACTGCCACTATTAAAGGATCTGAGCACTGATGCCATGTCCAAAATGATGGTTATGCAAAACTAAAGGAAATAGGCTGTGCTTTTGCAGATCTGTATTAATTTTGCAAAAAAAAAGACACAAGTTTGCCATGATTACGGCAAAAATGCAGAAATGGTGCCTTTCCATCTTCTCATTTTATCTTATTAGATTTGTCAGATCTAATAAGTCACTACGAAAGAAGTCTAGAAAGTTAGTTTTCCGAGCTGAGAAATAGTCTGCGGCCACACTGTGACCAGACTGCCATATAGTAGCAGTGCGAAATGCGCACACACTGTCACAATCCCCCTATATTTCCTGTGGAGGCATTGAAACATACAGTGGCATGTAAAAGTTTGTGCACCCCTGGTTAAAATTACTTTGAGGGTATGTGCACAGGGTCAGTAACTGGCAGCGCTTTGTACGCAACACATGTCCGCTCTGTCCAAAGCACTAACGTCTTTTAAAGGCAGGTGGATTGTATGGGTGAAATTCATCTTGCGGAGACTCGAGTCTCCGCAAGATAAATTGACATGCTGTGGTCTTGATCCGCGGGCGTCGTTGCACGCATAGTGGACATGAGATTTCTTGAAATCCAATCCACTTCCAATATGCTGTAACATCTGGACTCTGTGGCTTGGACGCTGCGGAAGTATGCAGCGTCCAACCCGTAGCGTTTTTCTGACCGTGTGCGCCTACCCTTATTGTGAACAGCTAAGCAAGTTGAAGATGAAATGATCTCTAAAAGGTATATTTTCATCTTTTACGTTTTAAAAATTACAAAAAGGAAAATAGGCAGACACAAAAGTTGGGGAACCCGCATGGTTAGAACCTTTCTGTAGCCAGCCAAGAGTCTTTCAATTCTTGTTTGTTGCATTTTCATCCATTCTTTCTTGGAAAATTCTTCCTGTGAGTCCTGGGTCGTCTTGCATGCTCTATTTTGAGGTCGAGCCACAGATTTTCAATGATGTTCAGATCAGGGGACTGTGAGGGCCATTGCAATACCTTCAGCTTGCGCCTTTTTCAGGTAGTGTGCATTATGTATTTTTGGTGAACAGGTGCCAACCAAAAAAAACGCATATAGCTTGGTAAATCACGATGCATCCTCTATCATTTTTCAAGTTGTATACAGAGTGACTTCGGCGTGCTCGAATAATATGTTCGAGTCCGCGAGGACTCTTAACATATTTTTCGAACACTCTGAATACACTTGGTTAGCACCCGAGCGTGCTCAGATAACACCTTACCAGAGCACCTTCGCTCATCACTAATCATTATCCATTTGTAGAAGCCATCCTCTTTTCAACTTCAGCTTTTTTACAGATGGTGTTATGTTTGCATCAAGAATTTGTTAAAATTTAATCCATTCTTCCCTCTACCTGTGAAATGTTCCCCGTGCAATTGGCTGCAACACCACCCCAAAGCATGATTGATCCACCCCCATGCTTAATGGTTGGCTAGATGTTCTTTCCCTGAAATTCTGTGGCCTTTTTTCTTCACAAATACCTTTGATCATTGTGGCCAAAGAGTTCTATTTTAACATGATCTCTCCACAAGACTTGTTTCCGAAATGTATTAGGCTTGTTTAGATGTTCTTTTGCATACTTCTGATTCAGAATTTTATGGTAAAGATGCAGGAGAGGTTTTCTCTGATGACTCTCTTCCATGAAGGCCATGTTTGTGCACGTGTCTCTGAACAGTTGAACAATGTACATCTCCAGAGCCTCCTAAGTCTTTCTGAAGGTCTTTTCCAGTCAAGTGTGTGTGTGTGGTGGGGACTCTAGCAAACCTATGAGCAGATCTCACTGAAACTTAGCTTGGTCTTCCAGACATTATCTTGACCTCCACTGTTCCTGTTAACTGCCATTTAATTACATTTCAAACTGAGGAAAGAGCAACTTGAAAATGCTTTGCTATTTTCTTATGGCCTTATACTGCTCTGTAGACCTCCACCATTTTCACAGTACTAGGCAGCTACTTTAGAACCCATGGCTGCTGTTTTTTGGCACAAGGTTAGAAGAGGCTGGGTTTTTATAAATCTGGTAAATTTGCATCACCTGGCCTTTACTAATGGTGATAGTGAAGAAGTCATAACCCTAAGGGTATGTCCACACTATCAGTAATCGCTGCTGGTTTGATGCTGCTTACTTATGTGATGTCAAACCCGCAGCAGCCAACTGTTACAGCATAGTGGATGGGATTTCAAGAAATCCCATGCCCACTATGCGTCCAGATACCCGCGGATCACCCGCAGAGATGGACATGCATGTCAGTCCTATAAATGTCTGATCCTGTTCCTGATCTGAGGATCTCTGCTTTCAGTCGTGATGGATCTGTGCTGCAGTTTATGCACATGCTCAGTAGTGACCAGTGCTGTTGGGGGGGGTCAGGGTCTGGGAAATTGAGGAGTCTGAGGTTTGGCTTACTGACTCCACAGCCCTGCTGGAAAACCCCTTTAACTATTTGGATCCCATTGGTAATAACGTCTTAGAGATAACTAATGTCATAAGACATAATTGGTAAATTAAAGCCAGATTCTGTATTTTTACCATAATCCTTGCAAGCTTGTGTCTGTTTTCGCAACATAAATACAGTGAATTTTGCGGGATGAGTGTTACAGCCCCGTGCACTGCCCCAATGACTTGGTCAGTGGCTCGGGGAGGATATAACTATATTTTGAGGTAAATAGAAGTTTTGCAGTTGACTGGTGCCCTTTAGATTTAAGTGTATACCTTTTGACTTGCTATATTGTTTATCCATCAGCCCATGTAAGAGGCACCAATAGCCAATGTATAGGTTTGGTACTGTAGTGGAGTTAAAAGGGTAGTCCAGCCTTAGCGTGACTGCAGACTTGTGAATCCTGACAGCGCGTGCCTGTGCCGAGAGCGGAGGTTGTGTGACGGCAGCCATGTGATTTGTATTCATGTAGTTACCTGCCGACTAGATGGGGCCTCTCTCAAACCAAGTGAATTGTGAGGCCGGACACTTCTAGTCGGAATGTGACCAAAAGTATGCAAATCGCAAAACTGCAATCACGTAATCGTCCACAAGTCCTTCACAAATCTACAGTCACTCCAAGGCCGGACAACCCCCTTTAAACCACCAGGTACAGTGAGGATACATTCCATTAATACCAACCAAAAACTACTTGAAACAAGTAATCAAAGAATCATATAAAATTCAAGTTATTTTATTTGACACAAAAAAAAACAATACACAAAAGTTAAACAAGAGGGGCAGTTTAGCACTCATAGCATTGTAGAAAAATATACATATATCAGTAAAAAGATATCAATTCCACAGTGTGGAGTACTGGTAGCACAAAACAGATTTTTAACTGCAATACCACAATTAATCAATATCCGCAATGGGACAAAAGTGAGGAAAGATGTGCATAAATATATTTGCTGAAATAAGTAAATGGCATCTTATGTACTACAAATATCCTCCACAGAAGCAGTTTCAAAGAAAGGAAAGTGCATAGTAAATACTAACCAGTACTCATGGTAACTGTGAGGAGGCAGTGTCGGCACGTTTACCATGAGTACTAGTTAGTATTTACTATGCACTTTCCTTTCTTTGAAACTGCTTCTGTGGAGGATATTTGTAGTACATAAGATGCCATTTACTTATTTCAGCAAATATATTTATGCACATCTTTCCTCACTTTTGTCCCATTGCGGATATTGATTAATTGTGGTATTGCTGTTTTGTGCTACCAGTACTCCACACTGTGGAATTGATATCTTTTTACTGATATATATATATATATATATATATATATATATATATATATATATATATATATATATATATATATATATATATTTTTTTTTTCTACAATGCTATGAGTGCTAAACTCTTGTTTTTTAACTTGTGTATTGTTTTTTTTTTATTTTTTTATTTTTTGGGTGTCAAATAAAATATCTTGAATTTGATATGATTCTTTGACTACTTGTTTCAAGTAGTTTTTGGTTGGTATTTAAGTCTATTTATCTGTTTGAAGTTTATTTATTGTTACTTTGGGTTTTTTTTCTTGTCAGATTAAAGTACATTCCATTAATGTCTATGGAAGTTCCTGCTCCCCTGGCTATGGAGTTGAGCCAAAAGTTTTGCAGCACCTTACTCCTGCTGCCATGTCAGAAACTTGTGGCCACTGGACCGTTGTCCTGCGAACGTTCTACTACCTGGAATTTTTCCAGAACCTCTTCTGGTTATTGGGCTTCCACAACTTTGTGTGGGGTGTACAACAAAGTACTACTGATGAGCAGTTGTGCAGGGTTGTCGCGGGTAGTAGGAGGTCCTCTGGGCTCTGGTCCGGGTAACCTTCTTGCTCAACTGTCTTTTGCTCCATGAGGATCTTTTAATAGCTGTCAGCAAAAGGCTGTCATGTCCGACATCACCTGCACACTAATCCTCTATTGGCTGAGTGTTAATGGGGAGTGGGGAATAAGCCGCTGTCAAATACTGTGGGCAGCATCCTATTTCCCTTGAGAACCAAGAATCTGGCATATCAAAATCCAAAATGCCCAACTTTATTGGGTAACCCGGATGTGCATGATTAGATGGCCTGATGTGTATAATATCTGCTGATGGAGGATACATTGGGTTGTGGATTGTGCTAGGGCGGTGCACAGAGGAATGTCCACATACACTGGAGAGCATGCTGAACTAATCATTGTGGAGCGCCGGTCACATGAGGAGCAGCTGACTTTGATCACAACTGGATTTCCTCTTGCATAATGACGATAAGAACCATAAGGCTTTTTCATTTGCTGGTGAAATTCCTGGCATTTCTCGGATAGTGCAATGTTTGTGCTCTGCCCTGTGTTAATCTTGGGGCCGATAACTGAGCCGTGACACAATGGAGCTCTTGTAGTGTTGTGCGGCCTGTGAATAATGATGCAGATTCTGCACCGATTATCCGCCTGTGTGCCATGTGCCTAAAAATAAGCACCATACCGGACACGGGCCATCCAGCTTTAAAGGGAATCTGACCGCTGATTCCTGCTGTGCTAAGCACAGTAGCGGTGTGCGCCTAAGGCCGCCTCCGTTATTGCCGCCATATATATTCTAGTATGAAACGCTGCTGCAGATGCTATAGATACCAGTCATTTAATCATTCTGCCCGTTTTTACGGCACCAAGAATCGTCTTTCCCTTTCTAAGGCTGAAGTTATACATGACCGATATGTTACGTAATTTTGTTACCGTCCTTTTCATCTGAATTTGTTTCACCATGTGATAATTCACCCTAAGATCTAATTCAGATGACCACATGCAATGTGACTACATTTGTGGGTGAGTATTGTCACTTCCCTGTCTGACCACATGTCAGAAGACCCAAACTTGCAGCCTCGCGGTCTCCTATAATGCTGGAGCTTGGGCGGGCCATTGTGATTCTGATGTTGTAATGCAGCTTCCCGTGGATGTCTGAATTGGCTCTAAAGGTACCTTCACACTAAATGATATCGCTAGCGATCCGTGACGTTGCAGCGTCCTGGCTAGCGATATCGTTTAGTTTGACACGCAGCAGCGATCAGGATCCTGCTGTGATATCGCTGGTCATTGAATAAAGTTCAGAACTTTATTTGGTCGTCAGATCGGCGTTTATCGTCAGGTTTGACACCAAAAGCAACGATACCAGTGATGTTTTTCGCTGGTAACCAGGGTAAATATCGGGTTACTAAGCGCAGGGCCGCGCTTAGTAACCCGATGTTTACCCTGGTTACCAGCGTAAAAGTAAAAAAAACAAACAGTACATACTCACCTGCGCATCCCCTGCCGTCCGCTTCCTGCTCTGACTGAGCGCCGGCCCTAAAGTGAAAGTAAAAGCACAGTGGTGACGTCACCGCTCTGCTGTTAGGGCCGGCGCTTACACAGTGCAGGGAAGCGGACGCCGGGGGACGCGCAGGTGAGTATGTACTGTTTGTTTTTTTTACTTTTAGGATGGTAACCAGGGTAAACATCGGGTTACTAAGCACGGCCCTGCGCTTAGCAACCCGATGTTTACCCTGGTTACCCGGGGATCTCGGCATCGTTGGTCGCTGGAGAGCGGTCTGTGTGACAGCTCTCCAGCGACCAAACAGCGACGCTGCAGCGATCGGCATCGTTGTCGCTATCGCTGCAGCGTCGCTTAATGTGAAGGTACCTTAAGACTGGGTCTCAGCTGCTGGACAACAATCTCCCGGGGGCTTTAAAGGGGGTTTCTAAGCTTTTGGCTGTCACTCTGAAACTGCAGATTGCTGAATGGTGACAGTGTGTGATGCGCACTGTCATGATTCCACTGTATTCCCCGATCAAGTGTACGATTTACATAGTTGCAGTTACGTGCCGACCACAGTCTGTCGCTTCTCTCTATGTTCTATGACTTGTGCCAATGTGATGGCTCACCGGGCCTGGGTGACATCAGCTGGAAATCATGACAGTTTGCACTTTGCACACTGTAACAATACGATCTGCAGGCACATAGTGATTACAGCCTGAAAAAACACTTACTGCATGTGGCTATCCGCATATGTCCCAGTTGTAGTTACACAGACCTGGATTAGAGACCGCTGCTTAGCATGTACTTTAAAGGGATTGTCCACCTTTTAGGGACTATTAATTTTACTTTATTATTGTAGTCGAGGCTAAAAATATTTTTTTTACATTTCTTTCCAATCTATGACTACAGCTTGTGTCTTACACTTTATGTTGCTGGATATAGAATGCATTAACTGAGAATGTGCCAGTGAGCTTGTGCTAAAGTCTTGACATATTTTTTTGTCTTTTATCCGTCTTTTTGATCCCCTCTCAACTTATCTTTGACCACAAACAATATAAAAAAATGTGCAGAGTAATAGAGCCTGAAAAAGCTACTGCAATTTTTTTTTTTTTTTTATGAAATCCAATTACAAATATAATTTTTAGCCCCAGATACATACATTTTTATTTAAAAAAAAAAAGCTATAATTTATAAAAATAATGAAAACGTTAACACTGCTTTTATATAGTGCAATCATCACGACAGCCCCAGTTTAGGTTGATGCTGTCTGGTGATCAGATCGTCACTTTAGACCTCGGAAACCTAGAAGATGCAATGTAGTGATGGTATTCATCAGGGCAGTGGATTCGGAGTCCATTTTGGTAGAGTCAGTATAAAATGAACAGACTGACTCCTAAAATATATAAGGAATTGAGTACAGTAGTACAATGCAGGATGTGATGAAAACTTTTTCATAAAAAATTGGGAGAGGTATGAAATGTTCTGTTCCTGATCTAAGGATCTCTGCTTTTAGTTGAGATGAATCTGTGCCGCACTTTATGCACATGCTCAGTAGTGACCAGTGCTGTGGGGTCGGAGGTGAGATGAATCTGTGCCGCACTTTTTGCACGTGCTCAGTAGTGACCAGGGCTGTGGGGTTGGAGTGAGGGAAATGGTGCAATCGGAGGTTTGGCTTGCCGACCTCACATCCCTGGTATATATGGTGATTATTCACATGTATGGTCGGCCAGTTACCATATTTTTCTGACCATAAGACGCACCTTTTTCCCTCCAAATTTGGGAGGAAAGTGTGGGTGCGTCTTATGGTATGAATGTAACGTGGGGAGGTGGCAGCAGCGAGTGGGATTGCACTGGGAGGCAGAAAAATGTCCCTGCCCGGCTTCAGGAATCAGCTCTGGGGAAACCACATGATCCCGATCATTAAAGTGCAGTGAATATTCATTAGTTGCTTCCCGCCCACCTGTCAGCTGAGCGTTGAGCAGCAAATGAATACTCCTTCACAGGGACACACATGGTTTCCCCAGCGCTGGATTCCTGCAGCAGCTGGGGAGATCTGTGTGTCCGGCCCCTGCAGCAGCAGGGGCCAGAGGGGACAAGATCGCTGCATACCTGCCTGCCGGGGCTGTGCTGGATGCTGAGTGCTCCAGCACAAGGACCTGTGTGATGTCATGAAGAGGGCGGGCTGGAGCATCACATGGCAGCAGAGAGCCCTCCCTCTTCTGATGTCATCACAGGTCCTGCAGACACCACACTACAATCTGCAAGCTTACTCCTGTGCTGTGGAGAGGCAACAAGAGGGAGCGCTCTGTGGTGTCATGGGATGGGATGCTCCAGCATTTTACCTCACCACAGCTGGCTGGCTGCCACAATTAAAAGGTTAGTTACTACAACACACAATAAAGCACTCTGCCACTTCTGTGGTGAACTATAACTCCCAGCATGCCATAGGATCTGCAGGACATGCTGGGAGTTATAGTTCTCCCAATGGGATCTCAAAGCAGCACTCCAGTGTTATTTTTCAGGGCTGGAGTGGTGCTTTAAATATAAGCCCTGTGCCCCCATTCTTATACTCACCCTCCAGCGTCTTCATATAGTACTTTACAGACACCACACTGGTCCCGCAGCGCCATCTTCTACCCGCAGCTTCCAACATAATAACATACTATTATATATAATAACAACACATATAATAGTATGTTTGTTATTAAACATTTTACCACCTTTTTTGCTTCAAATATTTTTTTCCCTATTTTCCACCTCTAAAACCTGGGTGAGTCCGGAGCGTCTTATAGTCCGCAAAATACGGTAATATATAGACAGTGCCGGCTGCTCCAGGAAGGGCTCTGACCTTTTATGCCCCGATGTCTGTGTCAGGATGGTTGTGTATTAGTTTGGACACATTGTTACATGAGGCCCATTGTGCCATATTCATTGCGTCCTGCAGCTCCATTACTCAGCCTTGTCCACATCTCCGTCTGTTCCATTTCAGGAAACATTCAGTTGCATAATTATTGTCATGTGTTGGGGACTCGAAATTAGCACACATCCATTTCGTCATGTTTTCCATATGAAGGTTCAGAGTGGGACAACCACAGATTAGTGAAATCGCTGCCTATCTGTCACTGTCCTTCTGCGCTTTCTGAATACGCCCTAATGATGATTGACAGGCACTAGTCTGACACCAGTGAAGGTTCGGAGGCTTGTACGCAGCTTAACATTTCAGTGCGGTACGTTGGCACCACCGTGCATTTTTTGGCGGAGGTGAAATGAGTCATCACTAATTATTTGGAGCCTTCATGGGTGAGTGTAATGAACAGGAACCTTTGGCGGTATAGTTTGTGATACTGTAAAATACGTAAAAAAAAAAAGTGTGTGTGTATATGTGTATATATGTATATATATCTATCTCTATCTACTATATGATTGTCTATGGGTCACTTCCGTCTGTCTGTCCTTCTGTCTGCCTTTCTTTCTGTCACGGATATTCATTGGTCGCGGCCTCTGTCTGTCATGGAATCCAAGTCGCTGATTGGTCGTGGGCGTTTTGCCACGACCAATCAGCGACGCGCACAGTCCGGAAGAAAATGGCCACTCCCTACTCCCCGCACTCAGTGCCCGGCGCCCGCATACACCCCTCCGGTCATCGCTCACACAGGGTTAATGCCGGCGGTAACGGACCGCGTTATGCCACAGGTAACGCACTCCGTTACCGCCGCTATTAACCCTGTGTGACCAAGTTTTTACTATTGACGCAGCCTATGCAGCGTCAATAGTAAAAACATTTAATGTTAAAAATAATAACAAAAATAAAAAATCATTATATACTCGCCTTCCGCCGCCTTTCCCGCTCCTCGCGATGCTCTGGCCGGTCCATGCAAGCGGCACGTTCCGGTGGCAGGGATGGTCTGGGAGAAGGACCTGCCATGACGTCACGGTCATGTGACCGCGACGTCATCACATGGCCTGCGCCAGAAGGACCTGCCATGACGTCACGGTCACATGACTGCAACGTCATCACACCCTGGGACCGGAAGCTGCCGCCTGCACCTCACACAGGCGACAGAACTACAACGCGCCTGCGGAAGGTAAGTATATGCTTATTTTTTATTTTTTTAACCTGTTCCATACGTGGCTGGGCAATATACTATGTGGCTGGGCAATATACTACGTGGACATACATATTCTAGAATACCCGATGCGTTAGAATCGGGCCACCATCTAGTGTGTGTGTGTATGTATGTGTGTGTGTATGTATGTGTATATATATATATATCTCTCTCTCTCTCTCTCTCTCTATATCTATATCTATATCTATATCTATATCTATATCTATATCTATATCTAATCTTCTAGATTTGCACCAGAGAAAGGTGATTGTATCAAAATGGCAGCAAGTTATACATCACTGGAATTAGGGTCTCTGTCCCCTGCATCGTGCTTTCTTCCAAATACCGCACTGCCCCTGTATTAAAGGTTGTGTCTGGGATTGCGGCTCAGGTCTATTGAAGTGAACGGTGCAGAGCGGCAGACGTATGAAAAAGGCAGCATTTTCATTTTCAATTAATAACCCCTTTACCTGAGTGATGTGTGTATAGATTTTGTGATTCATGAGTTCTCACATTTATCCCCAAAACAACTTTTCTTTATGGAAATTCATTGATGGTAATTTTCCCTGATGAAATCGGCTGTGCCACATTCTGGTCGCATCATGACTTGGAGGGGGACTGCTGCTGACTGAGGGGGGGGTCTTCATTTCCTTTTTTTGATGACTGAGCGAGCCCCCTGCTCTACACTCTTGGGGGGCGGTACAGCGCGTGCTCTAATGGCCCTTCTCTCCTTAAGACCACCAGATGGTTATGGAGTCTCCTTTGTATTGTCAAGGGGAAAACAATGTCACTTATTTCTCTTTAGCGCCACCTATTGGAGGTAAGAAACCATTGTCCGTCCTTTTAACTAGTCTTTTAGATGTGTTTTTTTTACTATTTCTAAGCCATGCCCCTTGAAGAAGTGCATTGTTGTCCGCCACAGCATTGTGCTTCTCACCCAGTGAGAACCTTAGAATGAAGTCGTCACGCCGCTGTGGGCTCATAATACGATAATGCTGGACATCACAGCCGATTTAGTGTTAAATTCGCATTTTAGGACACAGATCTGAAATTAGGTATTAAAATATCCTGAAGAAAAGACCTAAGGGAAGGAGACGAGCGTGGAAAATGCGCTATTATCATCTGCAGGCTCATTTCTGCCGCTCACTAAAGTGGAGGGGAAGAGATTAGCTGAAATTTTATGTAGGAACAATTTGCATTTGATATCATCGTTCCTCTCCAATTTGTCGGGCGCCATTCACTGCGGCTCTGCGCCTTACTGCCTTTATGCTCTTTGTGATGTCTGCTTCTTTTTTCTTTTTTTTTTGGCGGGTAGAAGTGTGATCAGCGTTGATATACAGCCACAGTTGTAAGTGACTTCCTGAGCGATCCATTACAGGGCGGGGCGATGGCTGTTATTACTAGGGCACAAGCCGATTTTTAGATCCATTTTTTTTTTTTTTTTTTTTTTTTTCAAATACTTAAGGGGCACTTATGCTCACCCCTCTGGCCACCCCAGCCCCAAGAACTATTAAAGGGAATGTGCCAGCAGGTGTTTTCTATGTAATCTGAAAGAAGCATGATGTAGAGACCCTAATTCCAGGGATGTGTCACTTACTAGGCTGTGTTGCTCTTTTAATAAAATCAGATTATCGCTGCACGACTAGGTGTCTTGTGCCTCCTAGTCACCTGCTTTACCCCACCCCCACCACTGATTAGCAGCTGTCTGCCTATGCACAGTGTACACACAAAGCTGCCAATCAGTCATGAGGGTGTGGCTGTGCAGGGCTCAGCATTCTGAGCACTGCTAGATCTGCAGCAAAGAAAACAGTTGTCACTTTCTGGGCTGCATGCTGTAATTCATACATTGCAGTAATCAGGGTCTCGGCCTCTACATTATACTGCTCTCGGATTACATAACAAAAGCCTGCTGACAGATTCCCTTTAAGAGTAGGTCTCCTCCTGCTCTTTGTTTCTGTAGCTGATCTGTCAGCAATGGATAAATGTTACATCTGTCATCCCAAAAGGAAAAAGACCTTGCTGCTGACATGGCAACGTGGAAAAATTCCATGTACTACGTGTCCGAGGCCGAGACGGAGCTGAATATTAAATAGGGGCCTGTGTGTGGTGCTTGGTGCTGGTCACGGCTTTATGGTGTAGTTTTGGTGTGTTTTTGCATTAGGTGGGCCGGTCTGTACTCTCCTCCTATAACGGTACACCAGGCTGTACAAATGGCAACTTGTCAATGATAGACTGATATGCTGGACGTTCTGGGAGCATGATACTAAAAGTCACCAGTTCATTTTCTAGACTTTCCAGTTAAAAAAAAAGAAAAAAGAAAAAAGCAGCTGGCCTTCTGAAATGTCTTGTTACTGGGGACCATACACTGCCGTTATTGGGGTTATCCTCCTATTTCACTGGGAATTGGGGTATCGTACGTTTCGTCTAGCTGCCGAGTAACCAGCATAGGTCGCTGATCAGCGTCTGCCCCACCATCTCACCAATGTATGGTCGTTATGGTTGAAATCATCCTTTCATCAACTTTAGGCAACAAAAATAGGGGGGTGTCATTGGCAGTCAGTGTAATTCTGACCTCTTACAGGGTGTATAGGCAGAGGGGGTCTTTTGGCTGTAGAAGCGGAGGTTAGAGCCGCTCCAGTCCCCCTACCCTGAGCCGTTCCACATATTTCCTAGTATTGATCTGTAGTTCTGTTGAGCGGAACGATGGATAATGAAGGAGAAAGTCTCACCCATCGCCCCCAGCCTAATCCAGAAGAAAGTGTCACCCATCGCCCCAGCCTAATCCAGAAGAAAGTGTCACCCATCGCCCCAGCCTAATCCAGAAGAAAGTGTCACCCATCGCCCCAGCCTAATCCAGAAGAAAGTGTCACCCATCGCCCCAGCCTAATCCAGAAGAGAGTGTCACCCATCGCCCCAGCCTAATCCAGAAGAGAAAGTGTCACCCATCGCCCCAGCCTAATCCAGAAGAAAGTGTCACCCATCGCCCCAGCCTAATCCAGAAGAGAAAGTGTCACCCATCGCCCCAGCCTAATCCAGAAGAAAGTGTCACCCATCGCCCCAGCCTAATCCAGAAGAAAGTGTCACCCATCGCCCCAGCCTAATCCAGAAGAAAGTGTCACCCATCGCCCCAGCCTAATCCAGAAGAGAAAGTGTCACCCATCGCCCCAGCCTAATCCAGAAGAAAGTGTCACCCATCGCCCCAGCCTAATCCAGAAGAAAGTGTCACCCATCGCCCCAGCCTAATCCAGAAGAAAGTGTCACCCATCGCCCCAGCCTAATCCAGAAGAGAAAGTGTCACCCATCGCCCCAGCCTAATCCAGAAGAGAAAGTGTCACCCATCGCCCCAGCCTAATCCAGAAGAAAGTGTCACCCATCGCCCCAGCCTAATCCAGAAGAGAAAGTGTCACCCATCGCCCCAGCCTAATCCAGAAGAAAGTGTCAGCCATTGCCCCAGCCTAATCCAGAAGAAAGTGTCAGCCATTGCCCCAGCCTAATCCAGAAGAAAGTGTCAGCCATCGCCCCAGCCTAATCCAGGGCCGTTCTGTGCTGGAGGACGAGGAGCTGGATCTCCTCACACATTCCCTCGCTCCCTGCAGTGTCAGCCTCACTTGCTTTCCTTTTCTATAACCTCAGCTATTTAGTGTATGATGGAACGGTGTTCTTAATGTCCCTGTGTTGCTACTGGTAATGTTTGTGTTAGCAGTTTGGATGTTGTGGCGTTCTTCTGTATGTAGTGCCGCTACCGATGCCAAGCCGCCAAAAGCCTGACATCATGCCCTGGTGGGGACTTCAAAGAAAGGCTCCTCGCCAGCTCTGCCAACAGCACAGCACTGGCATTCATCTCCCTTGTCAGCTGGACCCTTCTGCGCAGAACGGACTTGAATTTTAATACAATCTGGGTCCAGCTAAAAACAAGTCTCTGCAAGTATCCTTTCCTCTACAACCTAGGACTAGTGGTCATGGCCACCTCAGCCACTTATGGGCCGGTCGTACTGAGCAGTTTACTGTATCCCTGCTGTAGACCATCAGTCTGAGGAGCGAGGTCTGACCTCAGATACAGCTGCTAACAGCCGCACATCCCGGCCCCAGCAGGTGCTGCATCGTCTTGGCCGATATTGCCCTGCTCTGGTCAGTGTGTTTTGAGCTGTAATTAGCGATCATGCTCCGATAAGGTGTTCTCCAAGCATCTTGGGAAATGCTTGAATATGTCTGTGTCCCCGCAGCTGCATGTTTTGTGACTGTTCGGCAGTCCCTGCTTGTGTTGCGGCTGTCTAACAGCCTCGAATCATGCAGCTGCGGGGACGCTAACATATTCGAGCACGCCCAAGATGCTCAGGTAACACCTTATACAAGCCCGATCGCTCATCACTACCTGTAATGTGTAATTTTTGTGGCTTGGCAGCTGACGAGTGCTACCTGTGGTCATTGAGGACTTTTTATTCATAGCCCCCTATTCAGGTGTCTTTGAACTGTATTGATCGGTATACCTTTTTCTTTACTGTATAGAAATAATGAAGGTTGCAAACTTGCAGATATTGAAGGGGTTGTCCACTGCTCTGACATCCCCTTTTCAATGCATGTTTCCCCTCCTATAACATTTTTATTCGCCTCTGATGCTGTCACCGTTCCCAATGGCGGCTATCCCAGGGATCACGCAACCTCTGCCGCTAATCAGTGCTGCCTTCACTCTCCCCGGCTTCAGACGAATTGCATCCATCTGGAGGAAGTGAAACAGCTGTTCTCATGTATGTGATTCATCCTAAGGCAGTGAGAGTGAAGCCAGCACTGATTATGTCACGCAATCCCTGAGGCCAGTGTCATGTGATCACTGGGGGAGTCAGTGCTGATACTGCTGGAATGGCATCAGAGGGGAGTATAGGTGTGTATTTTACAAGGGGGAACATGGGAATTGAGAAGGGGTTTGTGTCTTTTTTGTTTTTTTTTCTTTTTTTTCCCCTCTGTGGGTTTATTAAAGAACTTTCCCCTTCGCTGTGTAACTGTTGGCTACCTTGTTCTCGGTCAGATTATCATTCCTTTTCATCAGTATTGACTGGCCATCTAATGTGTATGTGGGGGGCCTCCTGATTCTTCCCCACAGATGACTGTTTAATTTTTGTTTTCTGATCCTTATATCCGTGACTTACTGCGCTCTCCCCATCGAGAACACCTGAAGAATTGGCCGAGCATTCCCTCAGGGACTTGGGAGACAGCTGTCAGCTGAATAAGTGTTCGGTTTACAGTTATCCAAGTTGTAGGAGAGCCTTAAAGAGTTATTCCTGAGAAAACAGCTAGCCCTTATCCATTGGCTAGGAGGTGGATTTTACTTTCCCCAGCGATCAGAAAGCTGAGACTGTCTTGAATGACGTTGAAGCAGCCATGCACTGTATCCGAGCCAGAAATTGTTTGAGACTTCTGTAAATGGCCAAGTATATGTCTCTGCTGTCGCACGCAGTCCCATAGACAATGAATGGAGCAGAGGTTGATCATGTGCACCTCCACTTCATTCAAGACAGGGCCAAACGCCAGCAAGTTAATCCCCACCTTGTGGATTGCGGATAACAGCTTGATTTTTTTTTTTGAGAATTAAAAAAAACAAACACAAAAACCCAAAAATCCGTCCCTATGATCACTGTTCTGCCTCCCGTACCTCCTGTGCTGGTAGCCTCCGGACATGGTGACATACTTGTGTGTGAATTATAGCACACATAATTACACGTGTAGTTCGGGTGTTACTTACGTGGCCACAGTCGCACATTTCTGTCCAGTGGTTTTTTAATGAACCCTACCGGAAAGATTTCTATTGTGCGTAGACATCAGCCCTAACGCTCGTCTGCAGGAGGATGGATCTGTTTAGCAGTAGAGCTGATTAATGGTGGGATTGGTGCCTTATTTCTTCATATTTTGTTTTTTCAGCCCCATGAATTTGATGAATGCCGTTTTGACATCAGTGTTAATGACAGCGTGTGGTACCTGCGCGCCCAGGACCCGGAGCACCGGCAGAGCTGGATCGATGCCATTGAGCAGCACAAGGTAAGCCTGCACATAATACATGTTACAAGCTGGAGGTCTCCTTCCCGTCTGCCGGAGTGGCCGGTGGGTGCAGATCACAGGATCAATAGTTTGATTTGTTTCTATCTAGTGATGAGCGAATGTGCTGGGATAAGGTGTCATGCTCGGGTGCTAACGCTGTGTCCTTCGGCGTGCTCGGAGAATACGTCCCCGTGTCTGCACGTCTCATGGCTGTTTGACAGCTGCAGCACATGTATGGATTACCTGTTTGTTAGGCAGTCCCTGCATGTGTTGCAGCCGTCAAACAGCTGCGGGGACACCCGGTTATCACCCGAGCAGAGCACCGTATCCTAGCACATTCACTCATTATTATTTCTAACTAATAGATGATAAAAGGATTTTATTTCTTCTGCTTTTGGAATCGGTCAGCGCAAGAATTAATGCAGTTTGATTCACCGGGCCCGGTCCATCAGTCACTTTAGAGATCTGTGGGCGCTGGACGGGAGCCCTGAGAACCACCTCCTGCCACCCGGCAGCTGCAGCTCTTCTTTGTATTAGCTGGCCTGGTGACACGTGCATCTTTCTATATTGATGCGGTTACATCAGGCTGGCAGATCAAAAGAGGAGCCATGGATTCCTGGAGATAGGAGGTGGTCCTCAAGGCTCCGGTCCAGCAACCACAGATCACGAAGCCCATGGACCAGGGCCTGTAAATCGATTTGCCTCAACTCGAACCAGTCTCCAAACTGAAAGACGAGCCACCATTTATACAGATTACTATTGGCTTCTCTCGGGCTCGAGGGGGGACCTGCAATCTTATGGTTGTTCTAAACTAAGCTGCAATATTATCTGAACACTCTAAACATGAATTGTGTAATTGATGAAAGCCAGATCCCAATGTGCTGAATTAGTGGCATTCTCAGTCTTGTGGTTTTTTGTAGAAATTAGGACTTTTTTTGATAAATTTTGACTCATTTGAGAAGTTGCACAGCAGAAGCTGAGTAAAGCTGGCCATTGGCATGAGCAGTGAGGGGGCTGACCGCCGTAAGGTTGTCCAGTGCTGCCACGAAAAAAGCAAAATATCTGATCCAGAAGGGGGTAAAGGGATTCTTGCCATAGCATTTAACAGAGCTACATGTTATGAGCACGGCGGATTAAAGTTCCAACAGGTTGAGTTGGTCAATGATTGTTAAATATGTTATATCGCTGCTTTGTTCAAGATACGGCGCCACACTTGTTCGTGGGCGTGTGTGGTATTGCAGCGCTGTCACGCTCCATTGAATGGTGCTGCTGAGCTTCAATACTGAAGGTGGACCTTGAACAAAGTGGCATGGTGTCAGATAGAAAACAACCGTGCTTTTTCATCGGTGTTTAAATGTTTGATAGCTGGGAAGACACCACTGACCTAAGAATGGAGGTACCAAACTCGCCTGTGTGAGTGGAGCGCTGGCGTGTATGCTGGACCACTGTTCCATTCACTTCTATGGGACTGACAGAAGAGCAATCTGTCTGCCCTGTATACCTGAAAGGAGCTGGACACACGACTACCCTCAATCCATTCACTTCTATGGGACTGACATAGTGGCGATCTATGTCTGCCCTGTATACCTGAAAGGTGGTGAAAACACATGACTATCCTCAATCCATTCACTTCTAAGGGACTGAGAGAATGTGCAAACTCTTTGTAATAGTCAGTAATCAGGAGAAGCGGCTGTAAATGGCCACTAGTATAGTTCTCATGTGTTGTCTGATGACGGGACTCCATAAAGTAATTTACCATGTAACCCCCGGTGTGGTGTAGATCCCATAGGGCAGAGCTGGGTGACGGCTCCGCTATACCGGGCCCATTGTTCTGTGTTTTCTAGGCTTATCGGTACAATGGCTGTGAAGGCATGAGGCGGTGGAAGGCTTGACCTGCGGCCTATAGGACTGGGATAATGTTTTTGTCAAGTATTGTACTCGATGGCGTATTAACACTTCAGAAGATACATAGGATTTAATGTGTTAATGATGGATGAAAGGAGGCGCCGCGGGTTTCTGCCTCCGCAGTGAATGGTCACGTAGTGATACAAGATGTTGGACACAACAATCCCTGATTTTTTATTTTTTTTTCTCTTCCGCCCTCTTGGAAACAACATGAGATCCTTGTGGACTTTGCTTTCAGACTGATTTCTATTCATGAGCTTCGTGTAAACTTGTGTCTAAAAAGAGCAGTCTTGGCTCCCGTCCCAAGGCTCTGCAGACTGGATGAGCAGGATAGTCTGGTGGGGATTAGATAGGAGAAGCCTGCGTTACCAGGAGTCCGGGACACCGCCGATCCATAGCAGCAGGCGGCCTTGTGGGCGAACCGTCCCAGACAGCGTCCTTGTTACCCACTGTGACAAGGACAGTGCGGAGAAAAGATGGATTTCTGAGTTTTATTACCATCCAGGCATTGCAGATTTGTCTTGTTATATTTAATGGGGTTGAGAAAGCTTTCTTCTATAAGCTGTGGGTATTAAAAAAAGCAAAGTACTACTCACCGTCCCCAGGTCCAGCTCTGAGACTCTGCTACTGCCAGTCTCTGCAACACTGACATCACATCAACAGCGCTGCAGCCAGTCATTGAGCTCTGCGTGCCTCTGCCTGTGTAGACCACATGAGCCACTGAGGTCACCGATTGGCTGCAGACAAAACAGCAGAGACTGAGGCAGCGGTGGAGACACTGCATTGGTCCCAGGGAGGGTAAGTAATGTTTATGGTTTAGTGGGCTTTTTTTCATTACATTTAAAATAAAGATTTTATTTATGATGATTATATTTATTATTTTTACTTTATTTATGTATAGCAGAAGGTTTTTTTAAAGGGGCAACCCCTTTAAGCTTTGATGTCCTTGGCTTGTTGGCCTGTAGTGCAGGACGTTCAGACCTTGCCGCTTTGAGGACTGGCGAGTATTTTACAAAATGGCCTGTTCAGTTTTCCACATTCCAGATCCTACACAACTCCTTTTATTCACTGCTTGTTCTGAACTATTGGTAGTGACAAAATGTTCAATTGGTGGAGAAAGGTTGAACTTGATGGACCTCAGTCTTTTTTCAACCTATGCTACTTGATATATTTCTGATGGGCCATAAAGGACTCTGGTAAAAAAAAATGTCTAGGGTCACTACTTTAATAGTATATAAATCGGGGGAATCATGTTCCTGAAAGCAATAACATTTGTATCCCAAATTGCGAATGTGGTCAGTTGTCAATAACAGGTCACAAAACTACTATACCATGACAAGTGTCAAAGTGTGGCCATAAATATATAGTCAAAAACGGAGTTGGACCTAAAAAGTGACAATATAACAATCTAAACCATGAAGGATTGATTCTAACCGATGTAGGTCTAAGTAGGACACTAGACAGACAGCCCCAACGCACGTTTCGCGTGGGCTTCCTCAAGGGGCCGTTCTGATAAGCTGTAGTGGCTTTCCCATCAGGCCATATAAACGAGGCAGTGTGGGACCCCCTCACTATACTGGAGAGCTGCTAACAATCACTACGCCCTTCATGTATTATATAAATGCCTATTTAATATCCGCCCTATAATGCATTTACCCCACAGCGGCCACTACCAGGACAATGGCAAATTCTCTTCCGAGACCTCGTCTTTCACCCCTACCCACCAAGGCCAAATTATATTTTGACACTTAGTCTTTCAGCCTAGTCTTATATGCAAATTGCCTCTTCAGAGACGAAGAGGACTTAAACTGTATAGCGCCACGTGTTGGAAGTAGCGATCCTACAAGTCACAATCAACCCTTGCACGGCGAATAAGCCTCCTTACCTTGACAAGCCAGCTGGTATGTCACTCTCCACAAGGAGAAACCTTACCCCTTAGACTCCAGTCTATAGCCTCTCCTCTAGCCAAATCAGTTCTCATGCTTCGCACTGACGAGGGCCAACAGCCCGAAACACCGTGTCTGCGAATTGAGATACTGATTTGGCTTTCATCCTAAGTCATATTGCACGACTCG
The DNA here is from genome assembly GCF_051348905.1 of Ranitomeya variabilis. NCBI lineage: Eukaryota > Metazoa > Chordata > Amphibia > Anura > Dendrobatidae > Ranitomeya > Ranitomeya variabilis. Next base: position 108,368,157 of record NC_135232.1, read on the forward strand.
TTAAAGGGTTGATTGTGACTTGTAGGATCGCTACTTCCAACAGGTGGCACTATACAGTTTAAGTCCTCTTCGTCTCTGAAGAGGCAATTTGCATATTATATTTCCCAGAGGAGCATTGCACGGCTAATAAGCCTCCTTACCTTGACAAGCCAGAGCTGGTATGTCACTCTCCATAAGGAGAAACGTTACCCCTTAGACCCCAGCCTAGTCTTACAAAGGCTTGTAGTTTTGAAGGACACCATGCACTTAACCATGCAATCTACTGAACAACGGCCAGAAATTCCAGGTGTGGTGAAATGATTAAAAATGCACATTTCCACCATAGTTTTTTATTTTTTTTAGATTTATTATTTATTTTATTTTTTTTTTCTTAAGGGTATGTGCTCACAGCCTCATTTTTCCTATAGGAAAACGCCAAAGCTAGTTTGGTCTTCCAAGCAGAAGAACGGACCAGCCACTTCCATTAGCCGTTTTGCATCTTTTAAAGCCTGAAGTGGTTGAAAGAAATTGTAAAATACGAAGCATACGCACGGCAAGCCGTTTTGACGTTGTTCTGCATGTGTTTGTTGTTTTTGATGGGTTATTTTTTTTAGTACATTTTCAGGCAGGTTTCAGGTGGGATCTGCCTGAAAAAGACGTCGTATAATCTTACACTACCGGTTTGATCTGGAAACATGGTTTTGTCAGGTCTGTGCAATTCAACAACTATTTTTACATTTCATTTTTAATTCTTTCAGGGGCGTTAAATTTATTTTTCTACCAAAAAACGAACATTTTTTTTCCCCGTCAGTGGATCTGTTATGGAGCAGAGCTATGTGCATGAGGCCTAAAGCTGCAGACGGGAGAGGAGCGCACTGCAGAGACGCCATAGACGCGGTGCAGAACGGGCGGCGTGCCTTAGGCCCAGCACTGTGTCCTCTCCCTGCTGCTCGGCTCCTCTCTGTGGCAGTAAGTCATTATGTCTCGCCATGTCCTTACTTGGTCTCTTTTCTAAACAAACACATGAGAATTATTGATCTGTAATCTCCGATGTCATCCTGCACCATACACAGCGGAGACATCAGTAATGGAGTAAATGCTTTCTAAAATGTCAGCAATCGATACCCTACAGATCTGCAGCTTGTGACGGCCCCGAGTCGCCAGCTATACACACACACTCTAGTGTTACACAGCACCGCTGTGGTCTCCTGCCGTGTCAGCGGGTGGGGTACACAGAGGAGGCTGAAGTCTTGCAGGACATCACCACGTCGTTCCATGGGAGACGTTTCCTTTCCCGATGGACAAAGTCCTTGTTTGGATGCACATTGACCTTCGTATGTCAGATACCACTATTACACGATGGAACAGATTTACTGTCTAATTTTTAGACAATCTGAATTAAGTCTTAAAGGGATTATCCATTATTGCATTTTTTTTTTATTTCAAAAGGCAAGGACTATGATAAAACAACGATTGGAGACACTCTCCTCCTCTCCCCACCAGGGTTTCAGTGAATTCTGCTTCGGTGCTGCACTCCACAAGCCATGACAGTGCTGCCTGGATGTCACCGGACCACGGCAGCAGTTAGATGACTACAATAGGGCATCATAAGTCACCTGACCACTTCAGCCAATCGCAGGCCTCAGCGGTCATGTGACATCTAGACCTCACAATTTTCTTCTGGAGCCTGCATCATCCACCGGGGTGGCCAGCGCTGGATCCATGGGTGTGACAAGAGGCGACTATTTCTGTTTGTTACTTTATTAGTTTGTCTTAATAAAAAAAAATTATGCTGGACTGTCCCTTTAAAATGTGATCGAAGGCAGTTAATTGATGTAGCGATGTAGTTAATTGTATGTGATTGTGGTCCCATTCCTGCTTTTCCCATAATTCCCGGGTGCCATTGTAGAAATCTGGACATGTCCGGGAAGTATTTTGTAGACAATAATTTTGGGGGAAAATTTATGAAAACAATGTTATTTTATCATGTCAGATGGCAAACAATTACATTTCATAGAAAAAAAAAAGATTTTTATGAATAAATTACTTTTCAAAAATGAAAGAAGAAATAGAGGCTCGTGCCTTTGTAATGAATTGGGCACCTGTTACACCAGCGCTGGGAGATCAGGGCCTCACGTTACACCCGTTTCCCCTGATCACATGGAGACTTGTTGGCTGCTTTTCATACAGCCATGTATTATTTCATACAGCTATAAATCCCAGTGGGCGATCAAACATGGATGAACCTGGAATAATATGTGCGGGGCAGAGGCAGCGCGCACGGCAGGGTCATGTCTCCGACCCAAGGAGGCTGCAGCGGGAACCAGAAGATTGCAGGGACACTTCTGGATTGTGCCCTGAGTATTGATGTAACATTACTCTAGCCTTCCTAATCTGTGTAATCTGCTACAGAAACTAAGCGTAATCCCTGCCAGCCGCTTGCCTGTTACAGGTATACACATTTACCAGGATGACCCCAATTTGTAACGTCCGAGACCCAGAAGGAGATCTGTGCATTGTACCCTAGACTGCTTCTCCTGTATCTACTTGTGACACGTCTGTTATACCCAGTATCTGTGTGTCCCATAATATAGCCATTCTGGAGCATGTTATCATTCCTCTCGCCTTCCTCCTGGCACTGTGTGGCCATTTTTCCCCATAGGTAGTTTATATTGTTGTCTGCATTGTGGCGTGAAAAGTGGGCGATATCAGCTCTGTAGGGCTCTTATTAAATTACAGAACCCTTTTAAGTTTTGGGCTTTTGGAGTTCAGCTACTCCAGGATTATGTGACCGCAGAATAAGGCTATGTTCACCTTGTGTTTTACCCCACGTCGAGGCTTTATCAGGAGTCTGTCTGGCCTCTGTTCGGGCAGTGGATGAAGCGTGGTAGACCGTGCCTTTGCTGTGCACATAACCCACGTCCGAGCGCTGGATGTGACGTCCCCTACAGCTGGCACTAATGCTGCTGCGTAGTTTTGGGTGAGCACCAATCTGTAGGTGTGTGATCCTGGCACCCGCTCCACTATGTCCATGAACCGGCCACAATGGTGTTCAGGGGGAGTCCTGGCCTTTATTTTCCTTCTCCATGTTGTAGCTGTAGGATTTCCCCTTGCGATGAGTTGACAACATTCCTGTTTTACTAGTCAGATCTTTCCTCCGTCCATTGTTGTTGGATTCTATTCCGGCTCTGACTAATGCAGTGTGTGTGTAATCTGGAAAGGGTGGAAAGTGAAGAGTTTGCTCCCCGCAGCCGGGCAAGGCCATGATTTCCTGCAGATCCAGGGTTTACCGTCCTATGACTCACGGACCATGTGCCTCTGAGTCTCGGAGGACACGTGCTGCTGCGTCTGTAGAAATGACACATGCTTAGCATAGGGTCCGGTCATAGGGCACTTACTGGGGCCATAACGGGTCCTGGCGATGACGGTGCCCGCACAGGTAGATACATGGCACAAGATGCCCGCCTGCTCCTTTGAAGTATACATCAGGAGCTATATACAGTGTGTGTGTGTGTGTGTGTGTGTGTGTGTATATATCTATATCTGTATCCATATCCTGAATGTGATGTGATCGGGTCCTAAAGCACAGGTACCATCTCCAACCACCCATGTATGTGGCCCACTGTTAGACCATCAAATGCTGAGCTTCGCGCCTCTGAGCTGTCTATGTAAAGCACGGCGTGCGAGATCCCAGGAGCGAGGAGTCGGGTACAGACATTAGGAGCCTCTGGTTTTCTGAGCCGCTTGTTCCTGTGAGGACCCTCTGGCATTAGTATCCGGACGACACTTATTAGCCGTCTCCAGCTCGTGCGTCATCCTCCCATCTGACTGCGCTGCTTAATCGGCTTTCGTCCTGAATGTCTGATCCTGACTGACTTCCATCTCCAAGACAGACACTATAATACTCAAGTGCTAAGACCAGCCTGCGAGCAGAGGAGCCGTGGCGTATAGTACATATGTCACAGGATAATCCAGAAATTCCCCCACTTGTTACCATATACAGGGCTGTGTGACGGCTGCACACCCAGATACTGGAAATGCTTAATAAGGGGGTTATCCTGGTTCTTAAAAAATTATAGCTGATCCTCTTGATTGGCCATTCCTATTAATCTGTCCGCTCCTCACTCCCGTCAATCAGCTGTTTTAAAGTAATACCGTACATCATGAAGGAATTAGGATTTTATATTTAGATTAATTTTTTTTCCTTATCTGTATTGCAAAGCAAAAGGCAGAAATGGTTCAGTTTTCACAATTGTGAATCATGTGTTGAGATTGTGATTTTTTTAACGAGAAAATAGTGTATAGCTGCGTCTCTTGTATTCACCCGGGAACAGAAACTAGTCCTCGATTTGTACCGATCCCGTGCAATGGTCTTTAGCAGATTCACGGAATACTTTTTATTTGGGGACAAGCACTTATTAAGCAGTGCCATATGTAAAATCCTGCTGACAGGTTCCCTTTAAAGGGATCACTGTGTAAGAGAAATGCCGCATTAATCCTTCATGGTGCCCCCTGACCTAGCTGTACACTATGCAACTTCACAACTTCCATTCATGCTGTCCACTGCTTTTGTAGTGTAATATAGCAGCCAAATGTCGCTTTACAAAATGGGATTTTTTTTTTTTTTTAGGGCAGGCAACACATTTGTGTATGTTTTAGAATTTCCAGTCCATTTAAGATAACGGTGACCCTGTATGAGTCTGTATGAGCTAATATGGATGTCACTGTGGGGGTCTTCCCTTCACGACCTACCCACCCCTGTGTGGCAGAGTTGTGCTGGTGTATTCATTGATTACAATGGAGGCTATAACTTACCTTCAGTGATACTGATAATGATTACACAGCTCTTCTATATAATACTGCTCTAGAAAATAAAATAAAAATGCATTCAGCATTTGTTACATAGTTTGAAATATACCCAGGTCCATAAAGTTCAACTAAATTATACATTTTGTCACTAAATGACCCACAATGTTGTGTACTGAGGAAATGGTCCAGCCCTTTGCAATGGTCGGCATTGCAGTGTCTGACTGCTCTAACTGTAAAGAATCCTTTCCTATTTAGCTGCCGGAGTCGCCTTTCTTCCACCCTTAATGAGTGCCCCCCTGGTCCTTAGTATGGTCCTTGGAAGGAATAAAGGTACCTTCACACTGAGCGACTTTACAACGAGAACGACAGCGATCCGTGACGTTGCAGCGTCCTGGATAGCGATCTCGTTGTGTTTGACACGCAGCAGCGATCTGGATCCTGCCGTGAGATCGTTGGTCGGAGCTAGAAGTCCAGAACTTTATTTGGTCGTCAGATCGGTGCGTATCGTTGTTTGACAGCAGAAGCAACGATGCCAGCAATGTTTTACAATGGTAACCAGGGTAAACATCGGGTTACTAAGCGCAGGGCCGCGCTTAGTAACCCGATATTTACCCTGGTTACCATTGTAAAAGTAAAAAAAAAACCGTACATACTCGCCTTCTGATGTCTGTCGCGTCCACAGGGTTAAACTGCTTTCGGCAGGAGCGCTGCTAAATGCACGCGCTCTGGCCAAGGGCTTCCTGCACTGACTGCCAGTGCCGGCCGTAAAGCAGCACAGCGGTGACACATTCAGTGCAGGCAAGCCGCCGGCGGGGGACGTGACAGACATCAGAAGGTGAGTATGTAGTGTTTTTTTTTTTTACTTTTACAATGGTGACCAGGGTAAATATCGGGTTACTAAGCGCGGCCCTGCACTTAGTAACCCGATGTTTACCCTGGTTACCCGGGTGCTGCAGGGGGACTTGGCATCGTTGAAGACAGTTTCAACGATGCCGAAGTCGTTCCCCTGATCGTTGGTCGCTGGAGAGAGAGGTCTGTGTGACAGCTCCCCAGCGACCTAAACAGCGACGCTGCAGCGATCGGCTCGTTGTCTATATCGCTGCAGCGTCGCTGAGTGTGATGGTACCTTAGGCATGGACTAGTCCTTTGTACTGACCACACATATATTTATACATGTAAATGAGATCCCCTCTAAGGCATCTTTTTTTCTATGCTACATAAGCTCAACCTTTCCAACCTTTCCTCATGAGACCTTCCATCCCTTGTAATAATCCAGTTGTCGCCTTTGATCTGACTCTTATCTTCTGAAAATCCTTTTTACAGAGGGGATCCCATATTCTAGATGTGGCCTCACCAGGGATTTATAATGTCTCTAAAGCGCTATGGAATTCGTGGCGCTATATAAGTGTGTAAAATTGTGCTGGGATCGCTGGATTTTATCTCTTTCTATACACCCTAAAATCTTGTTTGCTTTTGCGGCTGCTGCTCAGCTTACTTGTAACCAGAATAGCCAAGTCCTTCTCCTGTCCTGTAGTCCCAAGTATGGTCCCATTTAATGTATATGTAGCTGTAGGATTACTCTGTGCTAGGTGCATTGCCCATCAGACATTTTCTCCAGATTGTTTTGTAATATTGTACGGTCAGTCTGATTTTAATATCCTACGTAGTATGTTGTCATTTTTTGTATACATGGTAGATATTTCGGGATGGATAACAGGACTGGAGTAGGAAACAAAACAAAATGAAATCTATTTTACTCCTAAACACCCAAAGTAAAGTGAAAACCGTAACGTACAGCCTGGCCTTGTCAGTGTGCTGTGCCCATGATACATCCGAGATTCCCTCCATTTCTGCTTGCCGTGTCCATATATTTCTCTGAAGTCCCCAACAATAAAGATCCTAATTGGGACCTTCATCCTCTTGCGTTACGTGTCTTTTTAACTTTTATAGTAATGATTGGTGGTAAATCTGTCAAACCAACATAGAAAGTGCGATAAGTAACCCGCAGGGGTCTGTGTTGTGCTGATCACATATTTGCTAAAGGTTTTCCCCTTTGATTTATATGGTCGCTGTCATTTTATCAAACTTTGCCCAAATCAAAGTACAAGGAAATATATGAAACTTTGTAATGCATCTTATCAGAGAAATCCGCTTCTTTCTCCACTTATGAGCCACTACTTCTCCTGCCTCCTAAACTCACTATCCACTCTCTAAAAAACTGTCTTAAATCTGTCAAGTTACACAGCCTATTGAACTGCATGGAGAGGGGAAGGGAGAAGTAAGGTTCCGTCAGTGGAGTGGGAGACAGGGCAGGTCCTGCTGCAGCTTCATGCAACAGATTTGACTCACTCCAGAGTGGGATTCACAGTTACACAGCGCAGTACTGATGTATAATGTCTTCCATGCTGCTACAGACAGAGAGCAGGATCCCTTTTGTCTGTATGTGCAGTGTATAGAAGACATTATACACACACCTACCTACCTACCAGTCTAGGTAAGATGTGTGGATCAGGGTGCTCGGCCCAGAGGGGGCAACCATGACCTCTAATGCAAAGAAAATCTATGTATCAGGCCGGCCCTTGCCACCATAGCAGCTAGATGACACCCTCTGGGTGAGACCAGGTCAGATAGAGCCAGCAGATTAGAAAACTGGTGAAAATGTAGGCTACCTGCCATATAATGGGCCTAGTGCTGCTTCTCATGTGAATGTGCAGCGTCGTCTTTGGGGGAGGACGTCATTGGATCTGATCGCTGCTGAGCTCGAAGTCCTGTCTTTGGACGTGTCGGTGATTTTTCTCGTGGTAGCATGTCATTGCTATGTGATGTCTTTTTGTGCAGCTTGCGTGCAGTGATCATGGAAATGTTCCGATCTGTGATGACCTGGCGGCCACAACAAGCCCAAGCCTTTCTCTTACTTGTTTGTAGTAAATGCTTTTAAGGCTCCGCTTCCATTTTCTTTTTGGGTGAGATGGAAACAAGAAGGGCCCGTTGTGTTCTAGGTGAAGTGTGTGTATGTCTATTATCCGCTCATTATATTAATGCGGCGCTGGTATTGTCTGATGTGTTACCTTTGGGCTTTGACCGATAGTAACCTCCACTGTAGCTCTGCTGGCTTTATCACCAGCGCCATCTAGTGTTGGACTGTGTGCACTGCGGCTCGTTTTATTTTTTTTATCTTGGGAGTCATACATTAATAATGTGACGGTAATTGATTCTCCATGCTGCTCCATATAAACCATCCTGCCTGCTCTACTGGTCATCCCAGCTGTCAAAACATAGACCGGAGCCGCATCCTCATGGTTCTTGTGGGGTGGTTCATCATTTATTGAAAAAAAAATTTTGCGGTCCTATTCATTAGGATATTTGCGTTTGGTGGTCTCTTTGCATTTTTAGCACTTCTCACTGGATTTTCTGCAGCCCCCATACACAATACATTGTATAATCTATCAAAAAATGACAGTCTCTTCCTCCACCTATGGTTGGAATTTTAACCCGTGTTTGCCTAGGCTGTATATATATATATGTGTGTTACATGAAACCAGTGTAATAGATCTTCCATGTGTCCTTACAAATTCCATGTGAACAGGGTACGGCTATGGGTGTAGACGGACATGGGAATGTGTGGTCTGGGCCCGCTCCCTTGCTGACCAGGCTGCTCCTCCACATCTGTTATTCCTGGGTGTGCGCTAGTCGCCGACTGCCAAGAACAGCACAGATGCCGGAGCATATTGCTTACAGTAGCATGCCGTATGTCGCCGACTGTGCCGGGGCATCTCCAGCCATAAATGCATACATTAGACAGCCGATGTCTAGGAGAAATAATGTCCTCTGCTACTTCTGCGTGACATACAGCCCCTTAATAAAACTATGGTGGACAAGCGCATAAATAGCCATTCCATAATATACAAGAACTACAGGGATTAGAGGTCAGATCAATGAAATGTATCAGAATACATTTTACAACAGAATGACCTTTTATTTGATGTTATGGGGGTCCCCTACCCTTGTCTTGTTGCTATCTCCTAGCCTGGCACATTAGTGCTGGGCACAGCAGGCAGCCGTCCGTATGAAAAAGAAAGACACATCTATTCCGAGAATTTCCTAGTCTATGACAAATCGGATCCCATACTCATCTGTGTAGCATCTGATTTTTCTGGATACATTATTAACCTAAGAAACTGTATTTGATCTTGTACCTTTATTTTTTAATGTTGATAAATAATAATCTTTATTTTTATATAGCGCTAACATATTCCGCAGCGCTTTACAGTTTGCACATATATTATCATCGCTGTCCCCATTGTGGCTTACAATCTAAATTCCCTGTCAGTATGTCTTTGGAGTGTGGGAGGAAACCGGAGAACCCGGAGGAAACCCACGCAAACACGGGGAGAACATACAAACTCCTTGCAGATGTTGTCCTTAGTGACATTTGAACCCAGGACCCCAGCGCTGCAATACTAACCACTGAGCCACCGTGCTGCCCATGTTGATGTATAATAATGGATGTGACGCAGACGTAGAAATCTGACACACAGATGATAAAATGGATGAAAATAGCCCATTGATGAAACTGCCGATTTTTCATGCTCTCGTCTGGCCTCTGCCTGCGTGCAGGTCCCATTGCTCCCTCTTCCTTGCTTTCCTCCAATATGCGCTTAAGTGACAGAAGACAGGTGAGAAGAACGGCCATTTTCCATCATTGTTTCATTCCAGTTCTGCTCACTTTCACATCAGGAGGTGAACGGCACAGAGGCCATCATGTCTGTAGATACCGGTTGGGACGCGTGTGATTGGCAGATATCGTCCACCTGTCCCAGGCACATATCTGCACATATGGCATCACGGTGGCAGGTAGTCTTCTAATACAGAACTGAGCGGAGCTGGAATAATCCTGTAAGCATTAATCTAATTGTATACATTTTTCTCCATTTGGACCTTAGAAAGGGAGCCCGATTCCTGGTAATCTCCCCCGTCCTGGCAGGTATCTGTAGACATTGGTTATTAGGAGGCGAGCAGTGCCAATGTAGCCGAGCTGGAATCGCTCTAACCGCCCTTCTCTCAGCCCTTTATCAATGGGTGACACATCCGTGGCTGGTTGCAGACTTGTGTGTGGAGAACACTCTGACGCCGTGTGCTCTCCATGCAGCGGCTTCTGGCTGTTTTACACAGTCGGCATACTGAGCCGCTCCCAGCAGCTTCACCCTGGTACAACAGTGGCATCTGAAGAACTAGTCTGGTCCCTATGGCCCAATGTCTTCTCTTTTTTTTATTGGTTGGTTATATGGCTTGTATGATTTGTTCCTCTACAATGAGGCTCCCGACCACCTTTTTAGAGCTGAATGTGGGTCTGACGGGGAGAGGTTGATGACCATGGTGGTGTAATTTGCTTGCACCTCAGATTTTGCTGCTTTTGCTCTTTTGCCCATATAGCAACTATGTGAGATCCTGGATTGCCATGTGCCTTTTGTAGCTGTCAGTCTTTTTTAATCCTTATTTTTTAGGGTTTTGTTTGTTTCCTGCTTGAATTTTTTTTTAATATGTTACATTTTTTTTAGAAAATTCTCCGAACCATGAAAACAAATAGATTTTTGAATTGTACATGGTGAGGTGATAGCTGAGTATCAATTTGCTTCCTTACATCTGTTACAAAGTAATGAAGGGGATGCAGCCGCCAGTGGGGTGCTGTGAGATGGACCCCTTCAATCTGATATTGAAGGTATATGCCTAAGAATTAAAGGGAATCTGTCAGCAGGTTTTTGCTAAGTTATCTGAAGACCGCATGAGGTTGGGGTTAAAACACAGATTTTGGCAATGCCTCTCTCATCAAGCTCCTTGATTTGTGACACAGCAGCATGCTAGTCTGATACGCCTCCTCCTGTGATAGGCAGCTCACTGTCTACATACAGATGTACATGCAACCACAACCCACATACGGGTAAAAGCAAGGTGAGACAACAGACAGGAGATATATAAAAAAACGCCTTTATTGATTACAATTGGCAAAAAAACGTATATTAAAATACATATATATATAAAAAAAGTACACAGATGGACCGAAATAATATTTCCTTATACAAAAAATATATAAAAGATATATGGAAAATTATGGCTGACCTCACCCGTAATGCCTGTAAGATAGAAGGTGTGACTCCCACCCACTAAAAAAGCCTTATGCGTATATATAAAACCGATGTAAAAGAAGGGTTAACACAACATAAAAAAAGAGATGTATATAAGCACCACTATTTTAATAGTGCTTCTTAGTGAATAATAAGCCACATGGACCAAAATTGTAAAGTACGAGGCAAAATACCTAAAATCAATATATCGTGCACATACTAGTGTATATTCAATATTACAAACTCACGTGCAATATATAAAAAATATATATTCAAAGTATAAAATCCATGTGCAAAGCAACCAAGAAAAGGTGAAGAAATAAACAAAAAAATATCCTCATGCAAAAAGTGCAACAGTGCAATATTGCCACTGAGTGAGAACAAGTTGCACGGTGTATTGCTCAACTGCTTATATTATGTGATAAAGTGTATTAAGAACTATTATTGACCCAATGTTGGGCCAAAAGCAATACCAAGAGGTCACTATGGATCGCATAAAGCAAAAACCATGCTGCCGCGGTCCATACACTCAGTGATAGCAGGAGGGGGAGCTCACTATACCTCAAATACTGGCTCAAATCAGCGAGGTCAGCCCGGTCCTCATGTGAACGCGCCCCGACGCGCGTTTCGGATAGTGATCCTTCGTCAGAAGGATCACTATCCGAAATGCGCGTCGGGGCGCGTTCACATGAGGACCGGGCTGACCTCGCTGATTTGAGCCAGTATTTGAGGTATAGTGAGCTCCCCCTCCTGCTATCACTGAGTGTATGGACCGCGGCGGCATGGTTTTTGCTTTATGCGATCCATAGTGACCTCTTGGTATTGCTTTTGGCCCAACATTGGGTCAATAATAGTTCTTAATACACTTTATCACATAATATAAGCAGTTGAGCAATACACCGTGCAACTTGTTCTCACTCAGTGGCAATATTGCACTGTTGCACTTTTTGCATGAGGATATTTTTTTGTTTATTTCTTCACCTTTTCTTGGTTGCTTTGCACATGGATTTTATACTTTGAATATATATTTTTTATATATTGCACGTGAGTTTGTAATATTGAATATACACTAGTATGTGCACGATATATTGATTTTAGGTATTTTGCCTCGTACTTTACAATTTTGGTCCATGTGGCTTATTATTCACTAAGAAGCACTATTAAAATAGTGGTGCTTATATACATCTCTTTTTTTATGTTGTGTTAACCCTTCTTTTACATCGGTTTTATATATACGCATAAGGCTTTTTTAGTGGGTGGGAGTCACACCTTCTATCTTACAGGCATTACGGGTGAGGTCAGCCATAATTTTCCATATATCTTTTATATATTTTTTGTATAAGGAAATATTATTTCGGTCCATCTGTGTACTTTTTTTATATATATATGTATTTTAATATACGTTTTTTTGCCAATTGTAATCAATAAAGGCGTTTTTTTATATATCTCCTGTCTGTTGTCTCACCTTGCTTTTACCCGTATGTGGGTTGTGGTTGCATGTACTCGGTAACTAGTGGGTATTCCACTAATTTTCCACAGCGCACTGGTGATCTTTATGATAAAACATATGGTTGATATAGATCTTTATTATATTTATTGTATATGTTAATGAACACCACTGTGCTCTGTGGATTTGCTTAAAACTACATACAGATGTGGGCGGGGGCAGCTTTCTCAGCTCTGCTTCATGTTAAAGCTGAAAACTCTTGATTGTGTCTCGGCTGCACCCAGTAAACTAAATGATACATCATTGGATTAAGGGTCTCTTGGCCTACATCTGGCTGCTTTCAGATGGGATGTCAAAAACCTGCTGACAGATTCCCTTTAAAACTTCAGGAAACCTGTGTATTAAAGTAACATTGCAGCCCGATCCTGCTTATCGGCATGGCCCAACTAATGGCGCTTTGCAGTGGGACTGGAGAGGAGGCTGCATTTTTGCATATTCTAGGGATATACCTTAAATGAAGAGATGAGTAGATCTATTCGCACTGCCCTAGTCTGGCGTCCAGTGTGATACGTCGTAGCCGCCCGGTGTCCTCCACACCTCTTGTGCTTCCTAGACCCAATAGTGTAACAGGAGGCCTTGTCACCAGACCTCACATGATGCCATGACCTCTCGGGGTCTGGTAAGCTCTGGAGATGTCTGGTGCAGGAGTTAAGGCCGGCTGCCCCGGAGGACCAGTCCGGACTAGCACCGGAGCAGGACCACCTGAATCGCTCCCTTCTATTGAATATCCAAACTGCTTTTATCTAGTGAAACAGCTTTGAGACTTCCACCCAAAATTCATTTGCTAGTGGGTCTTAATGGGTGGTCTTTTCCAAAAAGTGGTCTTCTGGAGAAGTTTTACTTTGTGTATGTATTTTATTTTCTTTGCGCTCGCCTTAGAGATTACGATTTGAAATGCTGTTCCCATTGCTGACACGGCGCTAACTTATTCTGCGGCGATGTATGGGGCTTGTCATCAGTCGCATCCATAAATAGAATCATCGATGGATTGACGTCCCCAGGATGCAGCCGGAGAAAATGCAGTTACAGTTCAAGAGGATTTCCCATGAGCCTCTTCAGTCATTAGTGTGATTAACCCTTTCTGCCTGCATGCTTCCCTGGTGTCCTCAGGCTGCATACTGGTGATCCCGGACCGCCTGCCTTGGCGAGCATCAGCAGGGGTTGGGTGGGGCTTACGTGCTTCATCTCCTCTTCTATCTGGGAGCACTACTGGGAAAAGGAAGCCATAACATGGAACCTGCTCGGACGCCCAAAGTGCTGGAGAAGGTGACGCAGTGCAGCAGGGTTTAGACCGGTAACCAGAATTGCAGGACTGACTTTCTGCACGCTGCCGCTGTTCTGAACGTTGGTGACTGCTGGGGACGCTCAAGCAATAGTTGTGCCCTCTAGTTGCCTCTTGGCACTGACAGGGTTACGGTGGTAGGCACCTTAGACCGGCATTGCTCTGCATGTTGGCATTTTCTATCGAGTTTTTTTCTCCTGAGAATAACGGAGCTCGGCTTACCAGGCTCTGTGCTGTCGTACATGTGATTTTTGCTTTTTACTCGTTAATGTCATTCAGCTATTGTGCTGTCTTGTATCCGATTGTGTTATGTCTTCCGGGGGCCTAAGTGTCACATATGGCAATTTCTGGATGGACTGAAGGTTGAGGGTTGGTGGTCCTCTTTGCTGGAGGTGATTTCTTGTTGGTTGTTTCTTAGCAATGTTACTTTTTATTAGACACTGACACAAATCGCACATACTGGCTAATTGTAGTCAATGTATTACTAAGTCAATACTGTACCTAATGCAGGAAAAGTGGTTATAGAAAGATTGCGGCAAGTGTCACATCTCTCCGCAGTGGGTCTAATGTGGAACCCAGGCATCCACTCCATCACTACTGGTCACTAGATACTGATGGCCCCTAGCGCCTTCACCCCATGAGACATTTTGTGACTCTGGGTTAAATTTTGCAGGATTGTAAAGGATGCAATGTTAGTTCTCAACACGAGTGGTGATTGACATGCTGACTGTACCGTAATGCTGGTCGTGGTGGCTGCAGCAATAACCTGTGAGCGGTGGTTGACATGCTGCCAGTACCGTAATGCTGGATGTGGTGGCTGCAGCGCTGACCTCTGTGAGCGGTGGTTGACATGCTGCCTTTACCGTAATGCTGGTTGTGGTGGCTGCAGTGATGACCTCTGTGAGCGGTGGTTGACATGCTGCCAGTACCGTAATGCTGGATGTGGTGGCTGCAGCGCTGACCTCTGTGAGCGGTGGTTGACATGCTGCCAGTACCGTAATGCTGGATGTGGTGGCTGCAGCGCTGACCTCTGTGAGCGGTGGTTGACATGCTGCCAGTACCGTAATGCTGGATGTGGTGGCTGCAGCGCTGACCTCTGTGAGCGGTGGTTGACATGCTGCCAGTACCGTAATGCTGGTTGTGGTGGCTGCAGTGATGACCTCTGTGAGCGGTGGTTGACATGCTGCCAGTACCGTAATGCTGGATGTGGTGGCTGCAGTGATGACCTCTGTGAGCGGTGGTTGACATGCTGCCAGTACCGTAATGCTGGATGTGGTTGCTGCAGTGATGACCTCTGTGAGCGGTGGTTGACATGCTGCCAGTTCTGTAATGCTGGATGTGGTGGCTGCAGTGATGACCTCTGTGAGCGGTGGTTGACATGCTGCCAGTACCGTAATGCTGGATGTGGTTGCTGCAGTGATGACCTCTGTGAGCGGTGGTTGACATGCTGCCAGTTCTGTAATGCTGGATGTGGTGGCTGCAGTGATGACCTCTGTGAGCGGTGGTTGACATGCTGCCAGTACCGTAATGCTGGTCGTGGTGGCTGCAGCGATGACCTCTGTGAGCGGTGGTTGACATGCTGCCAGTACCGTAATGCTGGATGTGGTGGCTGCAGTGATGACCTCTGAGCGGTGGTTGACATGCTGTCAGGACCGTAATGCTGGATGTGGTGGCTGCAGTGATGACCTCTGTGAGTGGTGGTTGACATGTTGCCAGGATTGTAATGCTGGATGTGGTGGCTGCAGTGATGACCTCTGTGAGCAGTGGTTGACATGCTGCCAGGATTGTAATGCTGGATGTGGTGGCTGCAGTGATGACCTCTGTGAATGGTGGTTGACATGCTGCCAGTACTGTAATGCTGGATGTGGTGGCTGCAGTGATGACCTCTGTGAGCAGTGGTTGACATGCTGCCAGGATTGTAATGCTGGATGTGGTGGCTGCAGTGATGACCTCTGTGGTTGACATGCTGCCAGTACTGTAATGCTGGATGTGGTGGCTGCAGTGACGACCTCCACAGCACATCAGCTTCCTATAATAAAAGTGACATCAGCCACACGTCCCATGATATTCTGTGCCGAGTAAGGGGCCAGCCGGCGGTGGCTCGTGCTTTCCTCAGCATCGGTTTAGTGCCATTGACTTCTTCACTAGACCTTCATCTTAATTACCCTTATGTCTTCATAACTGTTCTGTCGTAGTCACATCTGCATTGGAGGCTCCATAGCATAATCTGTCAAAAATGCCTAAAAGATGGGTGCAGCACTATTTTTGTTGAACTGCCTCCTTTGATGAGGTACAAGATAAACTACCAGTCTTTTATGAGGTCACATTGTTGTAGGTTTTTTCTTTTCCAGTCCACTGTATGTATCAAACTCTGTTCACACTTGTGTTCTTGGGTGTCTCTTCATATTCTAGTTTTGATAGCAATAAGTCTGTTCAGAAAGTAACAGACCCATTAGAAGTCCATGTGGTCTGTTAACCCTTTCTGGCATAGCTGTGATAGTTCTCGTCGGCCATAAGGCGAAAATGAACACAACTTATCCTCAATTGCATCCTAACGGCAATAATGGATTGAAGAAAAGCTGTTCCTGATTTGTGGCGTCTGATCGCATGGTGGCAGGACTGGTCCAGTTCACACTTGGAGCCATCTGTGTTTTTTCTTTCTTTCAGTCTGAGTCTGGCTATGGATCCGAGTCGAGCTTACGGAGGCATGGCTCCATGGTGTCCTTGGTTTCTGGAGCAAGCGGTTATTCTGCTACTTCCACGTCCTCATTTAAGGTAATCTATATATTGTCATTATCAGCTGTTCGTAGTAGTCGTAGTATTATCTAATATCTTATTGGACATTCTTAGGGTAAATGATGGGTAATGTGATCTGAACTTTTTAAGTAGTGTTGTTTTTTTACTGACTCCTACCATTTACATAATCTTACATTCATATTCAACCTTATTTTTTTATAGAAAGGACACAGTTTACGGGAGAAACTTGCTGAGATGGAGACTTTCCGTGACATTCTGTGCAGACAGGTTGACACACTGCAAAAGTATTTTGACGCTTGTGCTGATGCGGTGTGTAAAGATGAGCTGGAGCGTGATAAAGGTACGGTATATTATCCCTGTTCTCGGGATCCCTGGGGGTCTCAGAAGTCAGAACCCCCTGCTTGTCGTTGTACTTTATCCATCCTACTTTGGACAAAGTATAGCAGAGCTTATACAGATGCTTCCAATGGGATGTTCTATACACCCAAACTGTAAGGCTGGGGCTATATGGCAACAAAGGTTCTGCAACCAAAGATCATGAATGGGGTCATGTCACGCCCAGCAAGGTGCCGTAATAAATCTCAAAGTTGGAATCGCTTGGATTCTTTACAACTTTCTTTCGGCAGTACCTTGCAGGTTGCAGTGTGAACACATTTTTTTTTTTGCATTATTCTGTGATTTAGCGATGTCTTCGGACACACGATTTGTGACAGCAAAGTCGCTGCGTAACCCAAGCCCGTAATCCTATTAAAAAAAAAAAAACACAGCAAAAATATTTATGGGTCTAAATGGAGATGTTGGGGTTTTTCATTTTCCATTGTTTGTATTTGTACTACTCTTTTCTACATTGTCATCTGAATGTACAGATTTACATGATGTGTATTCTTTCGTGTGTTTTTTTGTTTTGTTTTGTTTTTTTGCTTTAGTAGTTGAAGATGACGAAGAAGACTTCCTACAAAACCACACTGGAGAGTATATTCACAACAGTAATGGGAACAGGGAAAAACGTAAGCCACTTCCTTATATGACCACTGTAACCTGGGTGGTGCTGACTGCCATCTCGCGTCTTCCAATGATGAGCCCCTTCCTATCTTCACTGCCTTTATTCCTGCTTTCCTCTCTATAACACACACTGCCCCCATTGAATATTGGCAATCCTCAGAACAGGGTGCGGTTTCTTTAGGCAGTGTATTCCAATATCTGCTGCCGCTTTTCCAGCCCTTCTGCCCTGTATCCTTGTGTGACGGTGTGTATTAACTGACAATGTCTCCCCATGATTTCCTTGCATTTCAGTCTTCCCACATGTGACGCCTAAGTGCATAAACGGAATTGATTTTAAAGGCGAAGCAATTACCTTTAAGGCCACTACAGCTGGGATATTGGCCACTCTATCGCATTGCATTGACCTTATGGTTAAGCGGGAGGACAGCTGGCAAAAACGGCTGGACAAGGTAATGGCGATTTTTGCATTGTGGTCTATTGAGGCATGATGGTCCAATTGTCAAAAACAAAGGTGGAAAAATCCGAAATTTTCTCTTAATGAATAGATCCTTAAAAGTTTTTCCATAATCAAAATTTGCCATATACAACATTTTTACGCTTATCTTGTTAGTAAACTGCTAGAGCCCCAATGATAGGACCCTTACTTATCGTGAAAGTGAGGCCCCTGAACATTATCCAGGTTGGCAGACAAGCATGCATTCTACCTGTCCATGCACAGTCTATGGGACTGACAGATCACGGAGCCAGGTGATGGTTTTGATTCTGGGAAAATGTATTTAACTCCTTAGTGAGTAATCCCATAAATGTACATCAGCACTGGTCTGACTGTGTGTGGAGCCGACTCAGGAGCTGCGCTCCATGTACAGCACGCGGTTGATGCTGGCTACGTTATATCGCTCACATGTGTGTCTAACCGCAGCGGCCGGAGCTGAGCTCTGGTTGCTGCTTGTTAATCATATAAATGCTGCCGTCAGTCTCTGACAGTGGCATTTAAATGACCTCATTAGCATTGCTCACACTCATCTACTCCCATGAAGATGGGGTACCATGGCAGCCTGGGGTCTCCTGAAGACCCCCATCACCGCCATCTTGGCACTCCTGTGAAGCTCAGCTGCAGGCCTCAACTTTCATTACAGACTGCAAATCTGTGGTATTGTTACATAGATCGAACAAGATATAAAAATTGAACCCCCCCCCCCCCCCCCTATTCCTCCATTTAAAAAAAAAAACTATTTGACATAGACCAAACTTTTACGGACAAGGTTATCATAATATAAAAATAAGCATAGAATAAGATAATAATTAACATAATAAGATAATAAAAATATTCGTTTTTGTGACACCAGCCTCCCTACAAAAATGCAATAAGGGGATCAAAACATCTTATGTGCCTCAAATCTGTATCCATAAAACAGTTGGCTTTAGATGCAAAAAAGAAGAAAAAAATCCTCATACGGCTTGATCAATGGAAATATAAAACCCACGTTTTTTATTTTATTTTTATAAACTTCTGGATTTTTTTCACCACTTACAAAAAGGTATGCAAGCATGGTATTATTGTAATTGTACTGACCTGGAGTCTTGTTGTCACGTCGTTTACCCGCACAATGAACAAAACCCAAAATAACAATTGAGGAATTGCATTTTATTTCTCTGCAATTTCCCCACAGTTGGATTTTTTTTTTTCCACGCGTTTCACTGCTTTATATGGTACAATGATTTCTTTTTTTACATTTTTTACAATCTACTTGTTCCACAAAAACACAAGCCCGTATTCAACTACGTCATTGGAGAAATATAAGTTACGGCTCTTGCAAGAAGCCAAGAAGAAAACGAAAATGCAAAATTGAAAAATTGCCATGTCTTTTAATGTGTTAAAGGTATCTCAGCACAAAATGGCTATGGAGACCAGGCACCATCATTACCGCCCGTTTGGCGTGGCCGAACAGATCGGGGCACCTTCCGACCCACTACTTTATTCTCCATCTATCTCTGCCACTATAATGCCGAGCTGTCACTCAGGGCAGAGGGGCGGAGAAAACTAGTAGGTGGGAAGGTGCACTGAACGGTTTGGTGGCACCAAGCGCCTGTACTTGGTTCCAGTGGTAATTTTGTGGAGAGAGATTACTTTTACAATTTCTGTACTTAGATGGGTTGTCCAGGCTGATCCCAAAAGTTTGCAGTCCCTCCGGCCACTGTGACTAGACATGCATGGATTCACTCATTTCACTCGTGCTGTGCTGGCCGCACACATCTAGTTGGAAGTGAATTAAAATCCGAAATGAATTAAAAATGAACCTTAAATGTGAATTTTTTAAGACTGGAATATCCTTTTAAACTAAATCTCCTATAATGGATTTCTCCTTGTAGTTAGTATTTCCGTGACGCCAACATATGGATATTGAGAACCGCAAAACCCATGCTAATATGTGAGGATTTCCTGCAGGGTAGTTCACATCTTCAGTAAAAAGCTTCTGACTAATGTGTCTGTGCGCGGATGAGATCCCATTAACGTAATTGGTAAATGTAAAGACACTGTGTGAAATATGGCAGCGGCTGCAAGTAAGCAACGGCAAACGGAGCCGGCGGTCATCCAGATCCCACCGTCTGTCCAGCGAGCGGCTCTGTGCTGTGGGTAGCACTTTCTACCGTGTGGATCAGCGAGTCGCGCACTGGACTACTAACCCTGGTGACCAGCCTTACTATTTTTTTCCCCACCCTTTCTTCATTTTGTGCATAGAATCTGACTGCCCCATGGCTGATCATAAAACCAAGCTGTGCCGCCATTCTTTTTCTAATATATAACACTAATTCTACTTATTTTAGGAGGTTGAAAAGAGAAGAAGAGTGGAAGAAGCCTACAAGAATGCCATGACCGAACTGAAGAAGAAATCGCACTTTGGTGGACCAGACTATGAAGTAGGTGTACAGTCTGCTAGGGTAACTCATTGGGACATACTGGTACGGTAGATGGATGGCAGGGGCAGAGCACATCACACGTGTTGGGGATCCTTCCTGTTTCTGACATGTTTATCATGTTGCCGCCAGCTTGCAGAATACACATTACTGCATTATATTGGTTTTCCTATATATTGGGAATGACGATTCACAGCCCAAACTGCACTCCTCTCCCAGACAGGCATCACTCCTCTGCTCTTGCAGCCGTGCCTCCCGCCAGACTGCTGGCATTGACATCCAGCAGGGGTGTCCCTTGATGGCTGCAGCCAATCGTCAATCTGATCGGCTGCAACCCTTTAATCCATCCAAAATGGGTATTGTCTCGAATGAGAAGGCTCAGGCCACTGATTGGCTGCAGCTATCCTATAGCCCGGATTTCTATATCGCCACCAGTCTGATAGCAAGGGACTCAACTGTGAGCAAAGAAGTGACGCTCATCCTTTAGAGGAGTAAAAAGTCAATATTTTTTAAATTCCATCCCTATGGGCCTATGCAGCTTGGCCCGGAATGAAGCTGATTATTGTGACACCGTGGTACTGTCCAATCCGTGGGACGTGGAGACAGCGGATTCACTCTGCTCAGGGAATAATCATCTTTTACGTTATGGCAGGAGGGACCGAACAGTTTAATTAATGAAGAAGAATTCTTTGATGCCGTTGAAGCTGCCTTGGACCGACAGGACAAGATCGAGCAGGTAGTTGTGATGCGATGTGTCGCCGGCAGTTTTATGGGAAGCGGATTGGGAAACCTTACATATCTGTACCCGACACGTTATGCTCCATAACCGGGAGTAATCTGCCCCTTTCCACCAGGAGAGGTCTGTACGAGTAGATGCTACTAGAGTGGAGACTGGATGGTGAAGACCACCTTTCCCCAGGTCAAAAGTATCAGCTTTTCTCTTCTGTTATTCCCGCTGCTCCCCCTGAGTGTTCAGTTTTTTGTTTTTGTTTTTTTTTTTAAATCCTCAATACGGTTCCAGATATCGGGGCCTTTTCATTTAATACTATTTTTAGGGTCTTTACAAAGTGGCAAGGTTTATTATTCTGTGCAATGCCCCCTTGTAAACACCATAGAAAGTAGTAACAACTAAAACCCAGATCTCTGGAATAGTATGGAGAATTTAACAAAAAAAAATTACTCATCGGAGTAGTGGAAATAAAGGCCACTCTGGAGCTGGTAACATGTCCTCTTTAAGCAGCCGTTGGTCATGCATGCTCCCTCATGTATGATCCTAGAACGCATACATACAGGACACACATACGTCTTCTTCATTGCTGAAGGGCCCACTCCAAAGACAAGTGCTCTTCTACACACAGGGGGATGTACTAAATGTATTTAATTGACTTTTTTTTGTTATTTTCTTGTAGTGTCAGTCAGAAAAGACCAGATCACACTTGTCTTCATCGTTACCAGCTAGTGATGCTTTCATTGGTTTGGAAAGTCATCGATTTGTCCGAGCGGTAAGTTTAATGAAAACGGTCTGATTTGTAAAATCTCATGTCTGAATGGACTCCAGCCATTATCCGCTTCCCAATTTTGGACATGCCCAGTACATCATGGAAGGGAATGACTTCCCAATTTGGACGTCATGGCTATTTTGTGGCACCGTGTTAGGGTACGTGTCCACGGTCAGGATGGCCGGCGGTATCGCCGGAGCAGCGAAGCCGCTCGGCGCTAAGCCCCGCCCCCTTTCTGGGACGCAATGATGCCGGATGTGTTAACTGTACACATCCGGGATCATTGCACCCTCGCATAGCGCCCTGTGATATTACTTGCGGCGACGCAGCGTCGCCGCAGGTAGCACGGACATGCTGCGATCTGAAAAGAAGCGCAGCATGTCCGGAGTCGCAGGGAAGTCGGATGCGTGTTTCCACGCATAGTGGACACGGGATTTCATAAAATCCCCTCCACTATGCTGGAACATCTGGACGCTGCTTGTTTGACGCTGCAGCTCTGCGCAGCGTCAAACAAGCAGCGTTTACTGACCGTGGACACATACCCTTAAGGTGCCTGCTGAATCTTACAGCAGGGCACCTTGGCTCATCGTCATGGGGGGGGTTTCGTCGCCCCTCCCCAGCAACTACCATTGCTGTGATTGGCTGTTCAATTCTGAACAGCCAATAACAGCAATTTCAGTTTTTCAGGCTGGAACCTAGCAATGCCAGCGTCACCAGCCCAGCACTGATTGGTGCGATCGGACAGTGACATCGATTGCACTAATCATAATGCAGAGATGCAATCTGACCCCATAATGACCACTCTGCACTTCCTAATTCTGGCTTGGGGACGTTGCAGAGCGGTCATTGTGGTGTTCTGTCGTGCTGTACTGGGCTCTGTGGTGCCACAGACTTTTTCAAGCCTGTGCCACCATTGCTGCTGGCGTTTCTGCAATTCCTCAAAAAAGTCCTTGATCCGCTCCAATCCACTCCTCTCCGCCCCCTCACCTCTCCCTAACGCCTCACACTCTGCCCTTTTACCGCTGAACACTGGTCAGTGCTTGAGCACTTTTGTTTGGCAGGTTTTTTTCTCCATGCGTCCTGCAGCTGCCGAGCACTGATCAGACGCACATCACTGATCAGCGTTTGTTCTCGCTTTTGGCCAGGACTCTTTTTTTTTTTTTTTTTTTTTCCCCCTTAATCACCTTTTTGCACCACATCAGTGCCTATGTCCTACAGCCGTTGAGCAGAGGTCAGTGACACACATCACTGGTTGGCATCCGGTTGTTTTCTTTTTAGTTGCTAGGACTAGATTGGGGACAGTAAAAATATGCCTTAATAATCAGCTTCTACTACAGTATTTCTCACTGAATTTTTTTTTTAGTCAGGGTTAGTATCCGATAGCAAAGCGGGTAAAAAAAACCAATCACATTCATGAGCCTACAGCCATCGCACGTTGATCAGCGACACACATCACTGATCAGTAAACATCACTGATCAGTATCCATCACTGATCAGTATCCGGTGGTTGTTTTTCTTTTTTCACACAAATGTTTTTTAAAAATTATTTAGGTTAGTTGACAGGACTAAATTAGGGACAGTAAAAATATACTGTAGTAATCTTCATCTACAGTATTAATTTTTTTTTACTGAATATAGTAAGTGTCTGCGTCAGTTGCGGGCGCTCAATAATCTTTTTTTTTTTTTTTTTTTTTTTTACTGATGTCCGTTTTAATAAGTTTTTTTTCATTTTCCAACTTTTTACGTTTTTATTATATTATCTTTCTTTATACCAAACACACACCTAAACACAATAAAAAATAAAATGTGCGACACACAAGTAAAAACATTTGTGAAAAAAGTTAAATGTTTGTTTGTTTTTTTCCTTCCACATTTATTCAGTTCCTGTAAAGCACCTAAAGGGTTGTTAAACTTTTTTGGGGATATTTTCTGTCATATAGGCCCCTCAGTTACTTCAAATGTGATGTGGTCCCTAAAAAAAAAAAAAAAGTTTTGTAAATTTTATTGGAAAAATGAGAAATCGCTGGTCAACTTTTCACCTTATTAACTTTCTGGAAAAAAAGTATTTAAAAAATTGTGCTGATGTAAATTAGACATGTGGGAAATGTTATTTACTAACTGTTTTGTGAGACATACTCTCTGATTTAAGGGCATACAAATTAAGTTTGAAAATGGCTAAATTTTGGCCAAATTTCCCATTTTTTTCACAAATAAATGCAAGTCCTATGTAAGAAATTTTGCCACTATCGTGGAGTACAAAACAGGCTCAGAATCAGTGGGATCCGTTGAAGCGTTCCAGAGTTATTACCACACAAAGTGACAGTGGTCAGAATTGTAAAAATTGGCCTGGTCAGGAAGGTGAAAATAGACTTCGGGGTGAAGGGGTTAAAAAGCGTTTTCTGTCTTCAGAAACAGAAATGACAAACTGCTTTATGCTCCCTGGGTCAATAAGTCTATACTGCTGTTCCCGATGTCTGATAATGTCACGGATAGTAAACTCCATTTTATTGATTGGCTGCAGTGCTTTCGATGTGGCGTCAGCGCTGCAGACAGTATCAGACGTCGGGGGCAGTGGTGGAGACTCAGGGCTGCACCTGAGTAGTGTGAGTAAAGCACAGTTTGTCTGTCTAGTGGGGTTTTCTGAATACCCCCTTAAATGCGCCATGTTAATCGTTGCTTGGGAAAGGATTGTTCTACAATCTGATCATTATACTTCCGAATAACGTACTTGTTTGATGCAGGTCGATGAGATGGTACAGAACCACATGACTTACTCACTACAAGATGTCGGCGGAGACGCAAACTGGCAACTTGTTGTAGAAGAAGGAGAAATGAAGGTAATTTATCATTTAAGTCGCCAAATAAAAGGACGACTTTTTCCTGCCACTGACTGATGAATCTGATCTTTGCAGGTTTATAGAAGGGAAGTAGAAGAAAATGGCATCGTTCTTGACCCCCTGAAGGCCACGCATTCTGTGAAAGGAGTCACAGGGCACGAAGTGTGCCAGTACTTCTGGAATGTTGATGTACGCAACGACTGGGAGAGTAAGACCATTTCTACAGCCAAATATACTAGTATTGTGTTTGTTTGTTTCTTTCTTTTTCTTTTTTTTTTTTGCATTTTATTCATTTGGTGTTTGTTGTTTATGTCCCGACAGCAACCATTGAAAATTTTCATGTTGTTGAAAAACTATCTCCAAATTCGATAATCGTGTACCAGACGCACAAGGTATGTCAATCTATTCCACTTCTGTAACATTGTTTTTCTGCAGATCCTCACCACAGCTTCAGAAAACTGCTACAGATAAAGGCAGATCTGGGGAGTCTGGGATATCCTAGCCTAATAACCGTAATGGGCGGCAAAGGAGGATTAAAGGGAGTTGGTCACCCCATCTAAACGCAAATCAAATTGAGTTTATAGTCATATCAGGGACTTGGCCCCTATAAGAATCATACATTTAGTGTATTAATCTCTTCCGTGTCCAAATAAACACGGTTTAATCAATATGCAAAGTATGATGTTCGGTGAATGCTTAGCATGGCCCTTGGCACTGTTCTACCCCTGAACTAGCATCACACTGCCCCTTGTTGTATCTGGATTGACAGTGCTCACTTCCCTAGGTAAAGGTATAATAATGTCACGAGCCCCGGGAAACCCGATGCAAGAGCTGAGTGTTTTTTCTTTGGGTGAGGGGGAATAGGGCACTTAAGAATGGGGGGCCTCCAAGTCCCCTATATGATTGTGAACATAGTCTGTTTTGTGTTGGGATTATTTTTCATTAGAAAATCTATAAATATGTTTTCCTTTTAAAGCTAAAGCATTTCCCAGCAGCCCCCCTGCTTCTCCTAAGTGCTGCAGGCTGCTCCCTCTGTTTTCCTCTGCTTACAGAGTTGCCACACTCGAAGTGGGACAGAGCAACATTTTTGTCCATATTAGATACGACGCTAATACATGTATGTAATATAGTTGTTGTAATAGTTTAAAATTATATTTAGGTACACTATCCCCACCTACCCCTCCAAAAAAGTCAGCAGGATCAAAGAAGATAGTCTGAAATATCTGTATATTCAGGTTCTTAATGGCCACTGAATTTGCTCACCAATGTCTATACAAGAAAAGTAATCCTGTCTGGCTTATGGCTAAACGCCTGGTACATTGGTTACACATACGGCTCTGCGACAGCTATATTATACAAACACTCGCACAGTACATCTACAACCATAGTGTACGTACAAACACACCCGCTACAGCCATTGTACAACACGTCCACTAAAGTTGTAGAATACACACTCAGATCTGCTGTAGCCAAAGTGCACACATTCCCACAGTTCTGTTACCCCATAGTGCGCGCACACAGAAGTGCAGACATGTCACACAGTAAGACGCAGTGTGTAGGGCGGACGACGCCGGCTGAGTTAGGGAGTGCCTGTCTATAAACGTCCCTGCTCACCTCGTGTGTTCAGCCGGACCTGCAGAAGGGCACATGATACACTGGCAGTCTATGGAGTAAAGAACCATAGAAGTGCATGTACTTCATCATTACCGTTCAGACTACAGGAGGACACTTCCAAAGGCGACTGTAGAGTAATCTGATGGGGTAATAGTTGCAGGACGGTCCACATTTACCAATGCTTGGTATTGGTAATTGTATGTAGGGATGCCTATAGATGTTTTATGGGAACCATCTGAAGGTGGGAATAACACGTGAAGCAAAGAGCTGCTATACTTCTCTCCATGTCACTATATAAATGTGCGTTTTTAGAACCAGGTATCCAGTATGGAGTAGTAGTTCTAGGATTGGGTTTGGGACATCCTGTCACTAATCCAATTAAGGAACATTTTTGTCTACTTCTCCCAAGGCTAAAATGGCTGTTCCTGGCACCAATAGATACCGTATATACTCGAGTATAAGCCGACCCGAGTATAAGCCGAGTCCCCTAATTTTGCCACAAAAAACTGGGAAAACTTAATGACTCGAGTATAAGCCTAGGGTGGAAAATGCAGCAGCTATCGGTAAATGTCAAAAATAAAAATAGATACCAATAAAAGTAAATTTATTTGAGACCTCAGTAGGTTAAGTGTTTTGAATATCCATATTGAATCAGGAGCCCTATATAATGCTCCATACAGTTCATGATGGGCCCCATAAGATGCTCCATATTAAAATATGCCCTATATAATGCTGCGCAAATGTTGATGATTGCTCCATAGACACATTTGCCCCATATGCTGTTGCTGCGATTGAAACAAAAAAAAACCAAAAAAATCACTTACCTCTCGTCGCTCAAGTCTTCGGCACTTGCTATAGTCACCTTTCCCCGTTCCACCACCGTGTCATCGCGCCCTCTGACCTGAGCGTCACTGCAGAGGACGGGGAAAACTGAGCCCGGCGATGGAACCAGGTGAGGTGAATATCGTGCAATGCCCCCGTTATACTCGCCTGCTCCTGGAGCGGTCCCTGCACGACCCTGGTTCTCCGGGCGCCGGCAGCTTCTTCCTGTATTGAGCGGTCACATGGTACCGCTCATTACAGTAATGAATATGCGGCTCCACCCTGTGACTGCTCAACGCTGGAAAAAGCTGCCGGCGCCCAGAGAACCAGGGGCGTGCAGGGACCGCACCAGGAGCAGGCGAGTATTATTAGACATCTGCCGCTCCCCCTCCCCTGCCGACCGCGGGGATTGACTAGAGTATAAGCCGAGATGGGGCATTTTCAGCCTAAAAAAATGGGCTGAAATTCTCGGCTTAAACTCGAGTATATACGGTAACTATCATAATTTTTGAATTACTTAAAAAAAAAAAAAAAAAGTCCCTTTTAAGAACATGTTAGATTCAATCCAAAGGCCGACTAATGGTGTTTAACCTGTAATATGTGAGTGTTAATGAAAATGGCCTATGTTGTGATTCCCAGCGAGTATGGCCGGCTTCTCAGCGAGACGTGTTGTATTTATCCGCCATCCGGGTGATACCAGCTGCCAGTGAGAATGAGACGGACACTTGGATCGTGTGCAACTTCTCCGTGGACCATGACAACGCTCCTGTGAGTATATGGCGGCTCTGGGTGCAGGCTATACTGGGATTACAGCTTAATCTGTAAGAAAGCGATGGTGGATTATAAATCCCCATCTATTAAACTGCCAGGATTCAGCAGGTTACCACTTATTTATTTATTTTATTTTTTTTTTTTTACAACAAGAGTCATGATGTGTTTGGAATAACCAACCAGCCAGGGCCAACTAATACCAGGCATATATAGTAATCTAGTATTGGGCTTCAGAGGGGGAAATGCAATTTCTTTTTGGCCTGAAGGCACCACATGGTCACATCGGAGAACCCAGGAGGTGGTGAAATTGGCTTTATCACAGTATTGAGCACCTGAAAAATGCTTTACTGAATGCTCAGAATTTTAACTTGTGCATATGTTTTTGTTTTTTTTTTGCTTTTTAAGCTTAACCGGTGTGTACGTGCCAGAATCAACATCGCCCTGATCTGTCAGACTCTGGTTAGTCCACCAGAGGGTAACAAGGAGATCAGCAGAGACAACATTCAGTGCAGAATTACATACGTTGCTAATGGTGAGACTCCCGTGCTTAGTTTGATGACTATACATTGCCAGCCCCCTGCATCGGCCGTTCTGCTGTGGCATTAGTCCTATTCCCGCATCTTACAATCTTTACGTTTATTTGGTTCTTTTTTTAATTTTGGTTTGTCTACATGGTAACTGCTAAGTAATCTATCCAGGCACTGGGTTTTGATTTGTTCTTTCTTTCCTTTAGTGAACCCGGGAGGGTGGGCTCCTGCCTCTGTACTACGGGCAGTGGCCAAACGGGAATACCCCAAATTTCTTAAAAGGTTTACTACATATGTGCAGGAGAAGACCTCAGGCAAATCTATACTTTTCTAGCAATTGCCAGGTAAGACGTGTTACTGGATTATTGGTCTTTGGTGTTCTGAGGATTTTAGGGCCAACAGCAGTGAAATTCTATAGGGGTTTAGCTACCTATTGTAGGTTGATAGATGGTGGTAGCCTTCAGGTATGAAAGCAAAGCATGGTGGCAACATTTATGGAGTTTATATGTAGTATTAAATATAACCTTTTGGTCAGATAGTTCCCATTAGTTACCCTGCTTGTTTTCCCAGCATGAATGATCACTATAATACTGTTACCCCTCTACTTGAAGGTGTGTGTGTGTATTTTTATTTTCTTTACTCCTTCATGACTGGGTCAATTTCCGTTTTTACCTCCCTGTCTTCCTAGAGCCATAACTTTTTATTTTTCTGTCAATAGATCCATATGAGAGCTTGCTTTATTGTGGGACGAGTTGTACTTTTGAACTGTCAGATCACAACATTGCTGCATATAACAGAAATCACTGTCTCCTTTCAATCCTGGCCACATGCAGAGTTTCAATGGAGCTCCTGTAGTGACCAGCATGGGGGTCTTCAGTAGACCCCCAGCTGTCATAGCAAGCAACCCATGATCACATCACAGGTGCGCCAATGGGCTCAGAGAATGACGCACACCCATGCCGGGGTGTCTTAAATGTAACAGGTTAACAATCGCAGGTGGAGCACAGTTTTAGCGGCAGTTCCTTTCGCCCCGTGAGCCCACTCCATACACCCACTTCCAACTTGCACAGTACATGTACGGCGGATGTCGTGAAGGGGTTGTTAAAGTCTAACTCTGATCGCTATGAGTAACTTGGCCAGCTTTTTGTGACACCCTTTTGAGATTTTAATGTTTTTACAGTTTTTTTTTCTTCTGAATTTGTTTTGACCCTTGAGTGATGATGGCGTGGGGCTGGCATGTGACTGCTCGTTTTTGCCATCTTCCTACAGGTCTGACATTTATCACTGTCCTGTGGGTAGGTGATAAACGATTAGGCTAATCCTAGTGAATTAAATGAATAATGAAATGATTATAATTGTAGCAAATATTTATCATCTTGGGGCTACACATTGACAACATGTAGCATGAAAGCAGGGATCGGTTACGAGTCGCATTACATAGCCGGGATAACATGATACAGCTGACTTGTAACTAAGACTCCATGGTATTCTTCAGTGGCTGCTTGCATTGGCGCAGTGATACTATACAGTCTCTTAGGCAGGGAGCACCATAGGCCGAGATGCGTTGTCCTGCCCCTACTAGATCCCATCATATAATCCTCCTCCAGAGATAAGTATCTGCTGCTTACTCCATTCATTGATGTCCTCTCCTTCCTAACAGACCGGTCTCGTCCTGCAGTGAAATGAAGAGGCGGTATGAACATTCCACGATGGATCAAGCCTTGAATTTTCACCTTCAAGATGGCGTTTGTAATTAATATACACATGGAGGTATCTTCCTGAGGAGACTGAACATCAAACACTATTGGACTTCTGCACCTTTCTGGACTCTTGTAAAAATTCTAAACCTACTAAATACCATGATTGCGTTTTCTTACGATCCTTTTTGATTTTGCTTGCTTGCTTTGAAGCATCACATAAAATGAGTAACTATAAGGATGGAGGCTTTAATTTTCTACAACCGGAAACTGCTTACCTACCATAGGCCTGTAAAAATAATAAAGCCATAACGGTCTTGTGTTTCTGGGCAAGGTGAGGGATATACGCAGAAACACGTGGCGTTTTCAAGGGTTTTTTTTTTTTTTTTAAGGCAGTTTTTGGTTGGAAGGCTTTTGGGGTGGTTTTGTTTTGGGTTGTTTTTTTTGTTTTTTTTCTTCTTTCTGTGCTAGCCGGTGGCTAGCTGCCGTGATGGTGATAACTGAGGGCTGTTCTAAGCTATGGCTTTGCCTTTCCTTGTGGAACGCCAATGAAGACTTAAGTCTGATGGAGTTTCATGAAAAAAAAAAAAAAATTCTAAGAAAGCTTTATTTTTTTTCATAAATCTATATATTTCTATTTGTATTTTTAGTTGCATTAATAACTTGGAGCAAAAATGTAAGTGTGTTCTGTAACTTGATCCAGAAATTTCACAATCACTCCTTGACCAGATGGGAATCTATTTAGCAGAAATTGGGTTCTCTCCAGACGTTTTATCTCGTTCAGAGTGTGCAGACCGTCACTTTTTTTTTAATTTTTTTTATGATGGTGTTTTTGCTGCAGCTTCAATCTCTGGTGTGACTTGAACTGTCTTACTTCATACCTCTAGCGGAAGTACAGCTGTGAATGTATCCGTCATCTAAACACAATGGAGGCCGCCATATTGGTGGAGGGAAACATTAGTGCCTCGTTCTTCAGTCAATGGATCCCAGTGAATGGCTCGGCTCATCACAATGTGCTTGCCTCCATCCGTGTATAGGCAATAGGTACATTATTAAATGCTGCAACCTTTAGGCCGGGGGTCCGTAATCCCAACAATCAAACCATCACTGGCGAGCCTTTTAATGCCCTTAACCTTTTTTTTTTTTTCTGTATTACAATATTGTTTTAATACTGTTCCTGCTTCTCAAATCATGTGGCGAATTTTATTATATTTTTATGACCATTTTTTGTCAATTGATCCATCGGCACAGTTCTTACCCTTCTGTATGAGTGCAATATCCACAACCCTACGTCTTCTAGGTTCGCTGTACGATAAAAGGGGAGAACTGTGAATTTTGCACAAGATGGCTTATTGTTAGGTTTGTTTGTAAATCCCTGTTCGGTGACAATCTTGTTTTAGTGGGATTTGGGAAGGGGCTTGATTATATAGGTATGTGGCGGGGGGAGGGGACACATACTTATTCGAAAAGGTTATCCAAAAAGTTTTGTCCACGTGTCACAAAGTGAGCTGCTTCCTGAGCCTTGCAGCCGACAGTCTTCAAAATCCGCCTAGCGGGTGCACAGTCTAGATCCTCGTCTCAAAAAGATTCCAAACGTTTTCCAATCAAAAGTGTGTTAATTTGGAAATCATTACAAGCGATCGTTCCAGCCTGCAATGTAAAATCCTTTTGTTTTAATCACGGTCACGTCCGTCATACGTTTACCATCCCGGTTATTGTGAGTGTGGTTGGGAATCCCAGCGGACTCCTCCGCTCCATTGATTCATATCAGTCTTGTGCATCTGTCGAAATAGATTTACGGTATATATTGGTGTCCCTTATCGAATGATTAACCTCTTCATAAGCTAGGTTACAATGAGTATATGGAAACAGATGTATATAATTGGAGTATTGTGTAAAAACTTTATAAACCACTGCCCGTAGACTTTTTGTGCTTTGGGGGTCTCTGTCCCCTGAAGCTTTTCGCGGGATGGTTTACTTGCTTTTAATTGTATACAACGCACATAACAAAATATACATATATATATATCTCTCTATATTGCCTTACCACTAAAAAGCTCTGTTCAAGAAATGATCCAGAAGTAGAAGTGCCTACGTGGTAATGAGCAGATGACCGGAAGTCTACACAAATATTTTAAATGAGTCTTGTGATTTTTGTATTAAATTTTTTTTTTTTGAAAGGCCACTTATCCTGGTATGTAAAAAAAAAAAAAAAAAAACCTTCCAAATCTAGTTAATGAATGTTGAACATGCTCGGTTATATCTGGTTAATATCGTGGACTTTGGCACTTTCAGTGATGGGAAAGCCTGCAGTGCGTTCAGCCATAATACATCGCAGACCTGTCCAAGAGCTGAATTTGAAAGCTTTATTTTCCAAAAAGGCTTATGGGACGTTTACAAAATAATATATAAATCTTAATATCATTAGTTGCATTTGCACTAAATGTGATGTACTTTTGCTATTCTGTAAATAAATGTATTACACTAAGTTCTAGGCATCCTGTTTGTATACATAGTGAATGTACATAAATCTGTATGGTGTGTTTGTATGGGAAATGAATCCTAGGTTTGCACACCACCAGATTAGACAAGGAAAGTGTAATCTCATGAACATACAGGTACCTTCACACGAAACGACTTTGTAACGATATCGCTAGCGATCCGTGACGTTGCAGCGTCCTGGCTAGCGATATCGTTTAGTTTGACACGCAGCAGCGATCAGGATCCTGCTGTGATATCGCTGGTCGTTGAACAAAGTTAAGAACTTTATTTGGTCGTCAGACTGGCGTGTATCGTTGTGTTTGACACCAAAAGCAACGATACCAGCGATGTTTTACACTGGTAACCAGGGTAAACATCGGGTT
Organism: Ranitomeya variabilis; assembly: GCF_051348905.1. Taxonomy (NCBI): domain Eukaryota; kingdom Metazoa; phylum Chordata; class Amphibia; order Anura; family Dendrobatidae; genus Ranitomeya; species Ranitomeya variabilis. The sequence goes on from NC_135232.1 coordinate 108,401,162, forward strand.
ACTAAGCGCAGGGCCGCGCTTAGTAACCCGATGTTTACCCTGGTTACCAGCGTAAAATGTAAAAAAAACAAACAGTACATACATGCGTCCCCCGGCGTCCGCTTCCCACACTGACTGAGCACCGCAAAGTGAGAGTGAAAGCACAACACAGTGACATCACCGCTGTGCTGTTAGGGCCGGCGCTCAGTCAGTACAGGAAGCGGACGGCGAGGGACGTGAATGTGAGTATGTACTGTTTTTTTTTTTTTACATTTTACGCTGGTAACCAGGGTAAACATCGGGTTACTAAGCGCGGCCCTGCGCTTAGCAACCCGATGTTTACCCTGGTTACCCGGGGACCTCGGGATCGTTGGTCGCTGGAGAGCGGTCTGTGTGACAGCTCTCCAGCGATCAAACAGCGACGCTGCAGCGATCGGCATCGTTGTCGCTATCGCTGCAGCGTCGCTTCGTGTGAAGGTACCTTAAGTGAGATGCATTTGTTCTCTTAGGATTGACTCATGTAAGCGAGTGAGAATTATAAGGTGTCTCAATCCAAGGTCAAGAAAGTGGTATCATCTCTCTGAGGTTGGGGTCATGCGAGAGAATCGGGCCGGTTATGCTAATGTTACTCAGATCATACTCTATCAGCATTTGAGCCAAGTGTCTTCTTACTGTGATCTGATTCTCTCGTATGAGAGTCTAGTGTCACAGGTGTGGAGAAATAGGAGAACGTAATTTCTCCATCTTCTCCATTTACTGTGTTCGCTGTAATCGGACTGCACTCAGATGGCCTACATTTTTCACAACTCCAGACCTGAGAACAGACAATGTGGGAGACGTTTGTCCGCTGCTTTTAACAAAATGTACTTTTCATGTTATCTCCTCAGTACTCACTTGGATTTCCTTCTTTTGAGGTTCACATAGACAGACTTTTCTGGCCCTTGTCCCCAGGGCTGTGGAGTCGGTAAGCTAAACCTCGGACTCCTCAATTTCCATGTCTCTGACTCCACCAAAATGGGCTCAGACTCCACGACTCTGACTCCACAGCCTTGCTTCTCCCTGCAAGTGGCAGTTGTATATCGCCCTCCGGACCCCTCCAGTCAGTTCCTTGATCACCTTGCCTTCTGGCTTCCACACATTTTAGCCTGTGACATCCCTCTCATCATGGGGACTTTAACTTAACCCCTTCACCTGCCCACCAGCCTCCAGCCAGTTTTCACCTTCCTGACCAGGCCAATTTTTTCATTTCTGACCAGTGTCACTTTGAGTGATTCTAAGGCTTTTTTTGTGACATATGGTATTTTGTGATAGTGGTTAATTTTGGTCGATATGACTTTGGTTTATTTGTGAAAATATCGAACATTTTGCAATTGTCAAATTTTATTTTTCCCTTCCCCAATGACGGCACACCTGAGAGGGGATCCGCCCAGCCAGGACAGGAAACCCTACTGAAAATAAAAGGGCGGTACCTCTGTCGCTTCAGTTGGGTTTCCTGCCCTGACAGGGACCCTCGTGCTGAACACGGCAGAAGTTTCCATTTACCCAGGTCCTGTCCCGGTGTGGAAGAACAGGCAGCTCCTGTGCGTCGGTGTCTGGAAGCACCGTCTGCAGGTCCTCCGGGTCTCTGCGTCTGAGCGGGCGTTGTTGCAGCACGGACAGATATTCCAGCTCCTTCCGTGGCTGCCACGCCGCCCTCCTCCCTCTGCCGGCATCCAGGTGCGGCGGCCACTTCCAGGTCGCCCGTCTGACGTCACGCACAAGGCACACTGGGAATGGGCATGCCCGCATGACGTCGGGGGCGGGCGCCGGATCCAAGATGAAGAAACGCCGGCCGGTGGAAAGGGACTCCAGAGGAGGGGAGGGGCTACTATTGGGCACCGGAGGAGGCAGGGAGTGCAGTGGTCCCCCCATAAAAGGGTGCTTGACCACAGAAGATGCGCTCATGTCCAAAAGCTTCAGCATGGAAGTGGGACAACAGGAGTAGCAGCCACCGCCATCACAGCAGCAGCGTCAGGAGCTCTCGCCAGATGCCTTGCCGAGCGACCAGCACAGGAGCAGCCGCTCAAGTGGTAGCAGCAGCTGTCCTGTGCGGCAAGACTCTTCAGCGTCCAGAAAGGACACTGCATGTGCATCTGTCCAGCCTCCAAAACCGATACCCTTGACCAGGGGTGTCAAACTGCATTCCTCGAGGGCCTCAAACCATGCGTGTTTTCAAGATTTCCTTCTCATTGCACAAGGTGCTGGAATCATTCTGTGCAGGTGATTAAATGATCACCTGTGCAATACAAGGAAATCCTGAAAACATGACCTGTTTGCAGCCCTTGAGGAATGCAGTTTGACACCCCTGCCCTTGACTGTCGGCGGGGGTGAGTGATCAACGTGAATGTCACCCTTATGGTAACAGGGTCCATTTTTTCTGTTTGATCACTAAGGGTTGAGGAAATCTAGCGGCAAAACAAAGAACAGTGAATGTGCCCTTTGTAAAGCCCCACTTGCAGTTCAGTGGCAGAAGGACCCTCTGCTCTGACTGCATTTATAAAACCATACAGGATGAGACCCCTAATTTCGCCACTAGCCTTAAAGCCATAATACAGGCAGAGATAAAAGACTCCTTAAAACTGGCCCTTAAAAAAGCAGGGAGGAAAAGCCGTAAGGTGTCTACGGATTCGGAGGGCTCTCAGAAACAGGAGAGTCAAAAATCATCCCGGTCTCCCTCTACCTCCTCCGCCTCTATCCAGTCCTCAGATTCCTCCTCAGATAGTGATACAGGGGGTCATCCATGTTTCCCAACTGAGGATGTAGAAAAATTAGTCAAAGCGGTCAGAACTGCAATGGGTCTTAAAGAGGAAAAGACACCTAAGTCACTTGAGGATGTCATGTTTGGCGGTTTAGAGGAAAAAAGAAAACGAACATTTCCGGTCAATGCAAAAATCAAAGCATTGATCGAAAAAGAATGGAAAAAAACTGAAAGAATGGGTACATTACCTTCTTCATCAAAAAGAAGATATCCTTTTGAAGAAAGACTCCAAATCCTGGGAGAAAATCCCTAAAATTGACGGTGCGGTAGCCAAATCTTTGAAAAAATCGTCCCTTCCATTAGAAGATTCAGGTGTCATAAAAGATCCACTGGACAAAAAAAGCAGATGGGTTTTTAAAACACATCTAGGAAGCCGCTGCAGGGGGCTTGAAACCAGCTATAGCTGGGACATGTACAGCTCGCGCTTTTATGGTCTGGTTACAGCAGATAGAAGACCACCTAAGGGATAAAGTTCCGAGGAATGACATTCTTGCAAACATATCCCTAGTTCAAGGGGCAGCAGCTTTTTTGGCAGATTCCTCCGTGGACTCTGCAAGTTTAACAGCTAGAGCAGCGGGCCTGTCCAATGCGGCCAGGAGAGCCCTATGGCTTAAAGGTTGTCTGGGAGATTTGCCATCCAAACATAAGCTATGCACCATCCCATGCGACGGTCAACTCCTCTTTGGGAAAAAGTTAGAAGAGATCTTGGAACAGGCAGGAGACAAAGACAGCCTTTCCAACCTTCCCTAAAGATCCTAAAAAAACTTTTTTTCGGAGAACATTTAACAGAGGCCGACCTCCAGGAGATAGGAGAAATTGGGACTTCAAAGATAAAAGGAGATTGGGCTAGATGTTCAAAGGGCCCTCTACAACAGCGAAAGTCCCCCCAATGACATTACATCAGAGGTTGGAGGAAGACTCTCCCTCTTCTATCCAGCCTGGATAAACATCTCCCCGAGCATCTGGGTTTTAAATATTATAAAAGACGGCCTAAAAATAAAATTTATACGTCCACCCAGGCACAATTTTGTAATAACTCCCCGGAGAAAAGCCCGGCAGGAACAATTAGCTCTAGAAACAGAAGTCCTCGGACTGATTAAAAAAAATGTCTTGCAAGAAGTCCCGGTTCAGGAGGTAGGAAGGGGGTTTTTACTCCCCCCTCTTTCTAATACAAAAACCCGATGGCTCTTGGAGGACCATAATCAACCTAAGAAAACTCAAGCATTCAATAGACAACTACTCCTTCAAGATGGAGTCCATCAATACAACCACAAAACTTCTGTTTCCTCACTGCTTCATGGCATGACTTAAAAGAGGCATATTACCATATTCCAATACATCGCGAATACTGGAGATACTTGAGTGGCACTCTACATACAAAACCAAGTGAAACATTTCCAATATACAGCCCTTCCATTCGGCCTATTTACAGCTCCCAGGGTCTTCACCAAGGTGATGGCAGAGGTAATGTCATACCTCCGTTCCCGGAATGTCGTGATTGTCCCATACTTGGACGATTTTCTTGTGATAGGGAAGACAGAGGCCGATTGCTCCCATCAGATAACGGTAGTGACATCAACTCTAATAGAGCTGGGTTGGATAATAAATGTCCCCAAATCAAAGTTAGTTCCAGTAAAGGTGCAGTCCTTCCTGGGTTTGATACTAGATTCAAAACGGCAGCTCTGCCTCCTCCCGGAGAACAAAGTAGCCAAAATAATCAACTTGACCACTGCAGCAATACATGAACCAGCGATGACCCTAAGAAAAGCGATGTCCCTACTAGGCTCATTAACATCCTGCATTCCGGACGTAGGATGGGCACAATTCCACCTGAGACAACTGCTGTGGGAAGTTCTGTCAGCTCAAAGACTGTTAAAAGGGCATTGGGAAGGAAATCTATGTCTTCATCAGGATGTAAGAAATGCCTTAATTTGGTGGACCATAGAGGAACATCTCACTATGGGAGTCCAGTGGCAGAAACCGGTCGAGGACATCATCACGACCGACGCAAGCGGCTTAGGTTGGGGAGCTCACTTAAGATCCCATTCAGTTCAAGGAACTTGGTCCTCCCAAGAAAGGAGCTATGGCTCGAACGTAAAAGAACTATGGGCAGTAGAAAAGTCCTTGAAACATTTTCTTCCCCTGCTCCAGGGCCGCCATGCTCGAATCATGACTGACAATCGAGCAGTGGTGGCCTATATCAATCACCAGGGGGGGACGAGGTCTTGGAACCTCATGGAGGTGTCAAACTTACTATTTCATTGGGCAGAACAACACCTGTCTTCCCTAACAGCACTACACATAAGAGGTGTAGAAAACTCACAGGCAGACTTTGAGTCGCAGAATTCTGAGACAGAAGGAATGGTCCCTGAATCCAGAGGTGTTCCAACGAATAATACAGGCCTGGGGTACACCAGAGAGACTTGTTTGCCACCTCACACAACAAAAAAGTGAAAAGATTTTGCTCACTGAACCCAAAGGAACATCCTTTCGCAGTAGATGCCCTACTAATACCATGGAAATTCTCTCTGGCTTACGCATTTTCCCCGATAGTGATGATTCCAACAGTAGTCCGGAAGATCAGAGAAGACCGAGCAAAAATAATACTCATAGCTCCATTCTGGCCAAGAAAAGGCCATGGTTCTCCCTTCTAAGGCAGATGTCATTAACAGACCCATGGATTCTGCCAGATGTGCTGGACCTGTTAACCCAGGGACCAGTGACCCACTCTCAGGTGAAGGGCTTCCCTCTGGCAGCCTGGTATTTGAGAGGATTCTACTGAGTCGCCAAGGATTCTCACCGGGGTTGGTCTCCACCCTGTTAAAAAGCAGAAAGCCTATAACATCTAGAATCTATGGTAGGACCTGGAAGAAGTTTCTAGACTTCTTGGGTAAACCGTTAGGGGATGTAGCTCCAGTGGGTCCCATCCTAGAATTTCTACAAGCAGGCTTGCAACTAGGATTAGCAACTAGCACCCTTAAGGTTCAGGTTTCAGCCTTAGGGGCCCTATATAATTGCAACCTAGCATCTAATAGGTGGGTTTCACGATTCATAAAATCCTGTGGCAGGTCTAGACCGGTTATTATCCCCAAAATTTCTCCTTGGGATCTAAATCTAGTCTTGGAGGCTTTAACCAAAGATCCTTTTGAGCCTTTGCAGGAGTTATCACCTAAATTACTCACCCTGAAAACAGTCCTACTAGTAGCCCTAACATCGGCCCGTAGGGTAGGTGATTTACAAGCTCCATCAATATGCCCTCCTTACAGTCAGGTTCTTGATGACAGGATAATCCTAAGACCAGATCCAGTGTATCTCCCCAAAGTAGTCCAAAAATTTCATAGGAGTCAGGAGATTACGTTACCTTACCATCATTTTGTAATAATCCTAAAAATCCGGGGGAACAAAAGTTCCATATGTTGGATGTAAGGAGATCCATGTTATAATACATGACCATGACTACTCAGTGGAGGAAAGATCAAACCCTATTTGTAGCCTTTCAGGGTAGTAAAAAGGGGCGTGGGGTAGCTAAAAGTACCATTGCTAGATGGATCAGGGAGGCCATTAGTCTGTCCTATTCTGCAAGTGGCACTCCGGTTCCTGACTGCATCAAGGCTCACTCCACCAGAGCTGTGGCTACCTCCTGGGCAGAGAAGGCTGAGGTATCAATTGACCAAATTTGCAAGACCGCTACCTGGTCCTCACCCTCAACTTTTTTCAAACACTACCGGATAGACCTTTCCTCCTCTGCTGACCTAACCTTTGGTAGAAGGGTACTCCAAGCGGTGGTCCCTCCCTAAGGTTTTTTCTTTCTACAAAAGTCTCTCAGGTGTGCCGTCATGGGGGAAGGGAAAACACCAAGGTTACTTACTGGTAGCCGGTTTTTCTGGAACCCATGATGGCACCCGTATATTCCCCCCCTTTATCACCCTTTCGGTGTGCACTATTGTTTTGGGTGCTTTTAGTTAATATGATGTGGTGTTGGATTGCCATGTGTACTAACCAGGGGGGCCTCTCATGCTCTGAAAACCAACTGAAGCGACAGAGAGGTACCGCCCTTTTATTTTCAGTAGGGTTTCCTGTCCTGGCTGGGCGGATCCCCTCTCTCAGGTGTGCCATCATGGGTTCCGGAAAAAACTGCTACCAGTAAGTAACCTTGGTGTTTTTATGCCCTTAAACCAGATAGTTATAACCACACAAAATGGTTAATAACATTTCTTACATGTTTACTTTACATCAGCATCATTTTTAAACACTTTTTTGTTAGGAAGTTAAAAGGATTAAAATTTTATAAACAATTTCTCATTTACCCATGAAAATTTACAAAGCCAATTTTTTTTTCACTAGGTGTTAGGTCTGGCCATGGCGATTATATGCAACTTTTGCACGTATGAATTTAATATTCCTCTTTTCACCAGTTCCTGTAGAGCTATATGGGTCCTTATTAGTGATAAGCGAATATACTCGTTCCTCAAGATTTCTCGAGCATGCTCAGGGGTCCTCCGAGTATTTTTTATTGTTATCGGAGATTTCGTTTTCCTCACCTCAGCTGAATGATTTACACTTGTTAGCCAGCATAAGTACAAGTGGGGATTCGCTAGCAACCAGGCGACCCCCACGTGTACTTATGTTGGCTAACCAATGTAAATCATTCATCTGCGGCGAAGAAAACGAAATCTCGGAGCACTAAAAAATACTCGGAGGATCCCCGAGCATGCTCGAGTAACGAGTATATTCGCTCATCACTAGTCCTTATATCAGTAGTCCTTTTTACTTATACTAGATGTTGTATCATTCAGATACCACACTCCACTACTAGAGGGCGCCAGAGTACACTACAAAAATGTTTTCAGCCTGTAATAAAGAACAGTGGGTCCCTTTCAGTTGCTGCAATTGCACCAGTGTAGGCCTCCAGCAAACCCGTACCATCTACTATGGAGTATGTTTATTGATGATTAAAGGGGTTGTCCAATACCCATATTGCGGTGTGTAAACATCTATATTTGAGCACTGTAATTTGCTTTGTTAGAAAGATCCCTACCATTCTACCTATAGATCTAGTCACTATATCTGGGATTTTTCTCTTTACTATCTGTTATGTTTCATTTCAGAGGAGTCTGAAATGTGATGTCAAAGGAGGATGGCAGTGCAGTGCCTTCTCCTCAGATTCTGTCATTCCTCGCCCTGAAACGGAGGCCGTACTTCAGTCACTTACCACAGTTTTGTAGCTGCCGTCTCCTGATCATGCCTGGCTTCTGGGGGGGGGGGGGGGGGTGATGGAGAAGTGACCAAAACTTCTTTTACCGACGTCCGCATTTTCAATGTCCACCACCCCAAGTCCTGTTTATGACCCCATCGTCTCTTTCCTGAAATATAATGTCATCAGGGAGCGGTGATGGAAGCAGGGTGAGTGACACAAGTGCCATCCCACAAGGTACGCTCCCTTCTTCATCACCCTATCTTATAAAGGACATAATCAAGGGATGGCAAAACTAAGCTGTGGTAAGTGCCTCCTGATGATGTGCTATTTCAGGGGAGATGATAGAAGCTGCAGGACCATCCTCCTGTGACATTTAAGACTCCCCTCAAGGAGAATGGTAGGGAATTTTATGATTAAAGTAAATTACAAAAGTGGGTAGGGCTTAAAGGTAGATCTTTATAAAATATATTGTAGGTATCAGACTACCCCCTTTATGTTCATGGCATTTAAGACCTACAAGGTTAATGTACCTGTAATAATGATAGAATGTTCTGTTGTGTTTCTACCCCTGAAGACAAAAATTGTGCTATGTGTACAGTGTTACGCGGTTTCATATGCACTATGAAGTATTGTGCATCTTTCATGTTGTACGATGGTAATGTACAGCATACAGCATATAAGAATGTAAAGTGTTAATGTAGAATGTGAGTAGTGCAGTAAGACCTGAGATAGTATAGTACTGTTCATATAGTAAGTGGCTTAGTAACGGCATAGGGTATAAGAGAAGGACAATAGGTATAGGCAGTGGTGTAACTACGTTATGGGCCCCAGTGCGAACTCTCAAGTAGGGTCCTCCCCTCCATGCCAAAATATTTTCCACCCAAATTCACATTTTCCCTATTCATTTCCCACACTATAGTTTTGTTGCAATGTTGTATAGTCTGACCTGATACTGCCCTGTAATCACTGAGAGAAATGATTTCTCCTATGCCTCATTGGGGGACACAGGACCATGGGTGTTATGCTGGTGCCACTAGGAGGACACTAAGTAATACAGAAAGAATAGCTCCTCCCCTGCAGTATACACCCTCCTGCTGGCTCCAGTTCTTGCTTAGTGTCTGTAGGAGGCACTTGGGTTTACTTTTTATTCTATTTTTTCCCTTAACGGAGCGAATGGGGGCGACGGTTCCTTTCTAGGTTCCGATCTCCCCCGAATCATCAACATGCAAGTATGTGGAGCGTTCCTCCCGTATCCTTTCCTGCAACATTGGATGCCAGCCCTGAGCTCACCTTACGGGCGACGGTTCCTCCATGTTCCGATCTCCCCCCTCCATATCAGGCGACCACATGGAGTAGCCCTCCATCTACCCCTCCTGGAGCCAGGTGCATAGCCGGACATAATATGTATGGCGTCTGTGCAGCCCCCCCCCCCCCACTGCATCGCCACTGATATAGCGGATGACACGAGGCGGCAGAAGCTCTCCACCCCCTCCCTGACTATGGCGACGGTGGATTGAGCACCGGCCCGCCGCATCTACCGCGAGTACACTGCGGGGCCCGAGGCGCTGGTGGGTCCTGGTCCCCGGGGTATGGGAGGTCCGCACCTTAAAGCTGGGCCCGTGGGTGGTCCGCAGTGCGGCAATTCAGTGATGGAGTGTGGCTTAAGAATGGCGCGAATAGCGGTAGCGGCGCTGCAGGCCGCAACCGCAGGTTTTAAAAATTTAGCCCCCCGGCTTTTCCCCTTCATACAGGCCGGAGTTTTGGCCATGCCCACCGGCAGTTACAGCCGCCCACTCTTTCTGGCGCTTCTCGTTCCCTGAGAAGCGCTCTCACTTCCTCATCTCGGTGGCTATCTTGGCACACCCACAGGGCTGATGCTGTAGCGCTGCTCCAGCCTTTTGAATCACAGTCTTCAGGACTAGCGATTTCTGAGCATACACTGTGGACCTCCCCTGGGGACTCGACACAGGACCTGGGTAAGCTGCAGAAACATAGCTTAACCCTTCCCCTGTTAGTAAGCGCTCTCAAGGCTATGCTATGCCTCAAAGCCTCACAAAAGTCTGGGAAAACCCACACTATGTTCTTTGCGGCATGTACCGCTTGTGAGGTGTCATTACCCCGGGGTCACAATACTGCATTATGCACAGCTTGTGAATCGGTGACTGCTCAGGAACCACCTGTTACTGATACCGAACCCAGTGAGCCTAGTCCCCCTGAGTGGGCTACCTCCCTTACCTGGTCTATGGCATCCCTGGCCAAAGCGTTAGACTCATTCCGAGACCCTTCCTCTAACCGGGGCACTATTTCGGACGACGCTTCCGATGATCAGAACCCCTTGTACTCCAGGGGTCGTACCTTGCCAAGGAGCTCTCGCTCTTCCAGGAACAGGACTCATGCCATATCCTCAGACCATCACCGGGATTCCAGTTCTGAGAGCTCCATTTCTCGCTCCCCTTCCATTGGGGCTAGTAGAGATCCTGTTTCAGAGGACGATTCTGATACGTCCCTAGATCAGGAATTTCATCACGATCAAGAGACTCTCGACTCTGAGTCAGTGAATAAGGCTTTGAAGCTTGAAGAGAAACTTATCTAAAATGGATCATGCCGTGTGCTTTATGAGGACCAAGCGAGCTCACAGAGTGTTCGCCACTCATCCTGAATTTAAGGAATTCGTTGAATCTCACAAGATCCGTCCAGATAGACGATTCACAGGGCAGAAGCCCATGGTGTCGAAATATCAGGATCCAAGAAAAGATTGGTCGCAGTCTCCCCCGAGCGCGCCTGGCTACTAAATCTGTTTATCCTCTTCGGAGGGCACCTCTATTAAAAACCCAACCTGATCGTCAGATTGACAATATGACGCGTTCAGCCTTTGAAGCCTCAGCAGCCGCACTCTTCCCATCTTTTGCCGCTACGTGGGTGGCTAAGGCTATGACCCACTGGGCTGAGGTCTTGGCTTCAGCGGTGCTGGATACCAATCTTCCCCCCGAGATAGCAGAGCTAGCTACTCAGCCAGAGCTGGAGATTTTGCAGTGACCGTGTCCCTGGATGCCGCTAACTGCGCTTTTCAAGCAGCAGCAAATGCCATCACCATCCGCAGGTCCTTATGGCTCAGGCACTGGCGTACGGATTTTGTTTAAAAAAAAAGAAAAAAGTCATTGACTTCTCTACCATATCAGAGCGGTCGCCTTTTTTGGCGAAAAGCTCGACCAATTAATTTCCGATGCCACTGGAGGGAAGAGTAAATTTCTTCCACATCTACTTCCACATCTCCCGGTTCCGGCCGGGCACAACGTGGAGACAGAGGTTCCCAGGCCTCTTATAAACCTTCCCTTTGATGGAGAGGCAGGCCTAGGCAGTCGGGATCCAGAGGCTCCAGAACGGGCAGATCTTCCACAAAATGTCTCCCTGTGGTATCCGGGGGACACCCTCAAAGTAGGCGGCCGCCTGCTTTCCTTCAGTGCCACGTGGCTCTCGGTCGTTCACGACGAGTGGGTCCGCGACTTAGTGTTCTCCGGATACAAGATAGAGCAAAAGCATCAGAGCTCTTCCAAGCTATTAACTCTCTGAGAAAAGACTGGGTTATTATTCCGGTCCCTCAAAGCGAAAGGTTTCAAGGTTTTTATTCAAACCTCTTCATTATTCCAAAGAAGAACGGTACAGTACTGGACCTAAAACTGCTGAACAAGTTCGTCAGGGTGCGACGGTTCCAGATGGAATCGCTTCGTTCTGTCATCGCTTCTATGGGAAAAGGCGAGTTCCTGGCGTCTATAGAGATCCAGGACGCGTACCACCACATTCCTATTTTACCTTCTCACTAAAGGTTTCTAATTCGCTGCTCTGCCCTTCGGCCTCGCCATCGCCCCCAGGGTATTCACCAAGGTCATGGCGGCTGTCGTGGCCATACTCCACACCCGAGAGGTGGTGGTGCTACTGTATCTAGACGATATCCTCATCAAAGGCCCCTCTTTCCGCGTCTGCAAGGAGGCTGTGAACATCATAATAGATTCTCTTTCTCGCCTGGGTTGGAAGATAAACTTCAAAAAATCTTCCCCAGTACCAGCTCAGCGAATTTCCTTTCTAGGAATGATACTGGACTCGTCCCAAGGGTTGGTGCTTCTTCCCCTGGAAAAGATCTCAGCCTTACAGCGGGAAGCTCAAGCTCTCTCAACCTCGCACTCACTCTCTGCGCTTCAATATGAGTCCTCGGCAGGATGGTAGCAGCCTTGGAGGCGGTTCCATTCACCCAATTACACCTCCATCCCTTACAGCATGCCCTCCTGGCTGTTTGGGACAGGAACCCGTTCTCCCTCGACCGTCGGTTTTTCCTTCCCCAGCGAGTCAGACAGTTTCTCAGGTGGTGGGCATTAAAGTCCTCCCTGAATCAAGGGAAGTCTTTTCTTCCAGTACATTGGCTAGTTGTGACAACAGATGCCAGTCTTCTAGGCTGGGGAGCGGTGTTCTTACATCACACTGCTCAGGGCCGCTGGTCACTTCAGGAATCACCCCTTCCGATCAACATCTTAGAAATTCGGGCAATCAGGTTAGCTCTCCTCCAATTCCATCCCTTCCTGGCGGGTCGTCCCATTAGGATTCAGTCCGACAATGCCACTGCAGTGGCATACATCAACCGACAAGGGGGAACCCGCAGCATGGCAGCCATGAACGAGGTAGGCTACATTCCCCGTTGGGCCGAAGAAAACCACTCAATGATTTCTGCTTTTTCACATCCCGGCAGTGGACAATTCGACCAGGCAGATTTCCTCAGTCGTCAAGGCCTTGACTCCAGGGAGTGGTCTCTCCATCCGGAGATCTTCCACCAGATCTGCTGTCGTGGGGGAACCCTGGACGTGGATCTGATGGCCTCACGGCTAAATTCCAAGGTTCCCGACTTCATAGCTCGGTCCCACGATCCAGCAGCAATCGGGGCAGATGCACTCGTACTCCCGTGGCATCATATTCGGCTTCCGTACATATTTCCCCCGCTACCCTTACTGCCGAGAGTCATCAAGAAGATCAGAGCGGAGGGAGTACTGGTAATCCTGATTGCGCCAGATTGGCCGCGCCGGCCGTGGTACGCAGAACTAGTTCAACTAGTCGCCGATGTTCCCTGGCGATTATCGAATCGCGCAGACCTCCTATCACAGGGCCCCATTTACCACCAGAACTTTGAGGCCCTGTGTTTGACGGCATGGCCGATAAGTCCTGGGTTCTTACCAAGGCAGATTTCTCTCTGGAAGTCATCTCTACCATGATCAGTGCTAGAAAGCCCACGTCTATGCGCATTTATCATCGCACTTGGAAAACCTTCTTTTCCTGGTGCAACGACCGGGGACGTTCTCTTGAATTTTACATTCCTTCCATCCTCGAATTTTTTCAAATGGGTTTGGACTTAGGTCTCGCCCTTAGTTCTCTCAAGGGGCAGATTTCAGCTCTGTCCGTTCTGTTCCAACGCAGGATTGCCAACAGATTACAAGTGAAGACGTTCATTCAGGGAGTCTGCCATATGGTGCCGCCCTATAGATGCCGTTGGAACCATGAGACCTTAATCCCATATGACGTACTATCCCGTCGAGGTGACCTGGGACTTAATTCCCAGTGACGGGATAGTACGTCATATGCGATCGGCCGCGCTCACGGGGGAAGCGCGGCCAGGTGTCAGCTGACATCCGGCACTATGTGCCAGGAGCGGTCACGGACCGCCCCCGGCACATTAACCCCCGGCACACTGCGATCAAACATGATCGCAATGTTCCGGCGGTATAGGGAAGCATCGCGCAGGGAGGGGGCTCCCTGCGGGCTTCCCTAAGACGATCGGTACAAGGCGATGTACTCACCTTGTACCAAGCGTCTCCTCCCTGCAGGCCCCGGATCCAAAATGGCCGCGGGGCTGCATCCGGGTCCTGCAGGGACTACTTCCGGGTCCAGAGCAGGCGCTGGTAAGCCTGCAGCGATGTAAGTCAGATCGCTGATCTGACAGAGTGCTGTGCAAACTGTCAGATCAGCGGTCTGTGATGTTTTCCCCTGGGACAAAGTAAAAAAAAAAAAAAAAAAATTCCACATGTAAAAAAAAAAAAATCCTAAATAAAATATATTATTCCCATAAATACATTTATTTATCTAAATAAAAAAAACAAAACAATAAAAGTACGCATATTTAGTATCGCCGCGTCCGTAGCGACCCAACCTATAAAACTGTCCCACTAGTTAACCCCTTCAGTGAACACCGTAAGAAAAAAAGAGCCAAAAAAACACGCTTTATTATCATACCACCGAACAAAAAGTGGAATAACACGATCAAAAAGACAGATATAAATAACCATGGTACCGCTGAAAACGTCATCTTGTCCCACAAAAAACGAGCCACCATACAGCATCATAAGCAAAAAAATAAAAAAGTTATAGTCCTCAGAATAAAGCGATGCCAAAATAATTATTTTTTCTATAAAATAGCTTTTATCGTATAAAAGCGCCAAAACATAAAAAAATGATATAAATGAGATATCGCTGTAATCGTACTAACCCGAAGAATAAAACTGCTTTATCAATTTTACCAAACGTGGAACGGTATAAACGCCTCCCCCAAAAGAAATTCATGAATAGCTGGTTTTTGGTCATTCTGCCTCACAAAAATCGAATTAAAAAGCGATCAAAAACTCTCACATGTCCGAAAATGTTACCAATATAAACGTCAACTCGTCCCGCAAAAAACAAGACCTCACATGACTCTGTGGACCAAAATATGGAAAAATTATAGGTCTCAAAATGTGGAGACGCAAAAACTTTTTTGCTATAAAAAGCGTCTTTTAGTGTGTGACGGCTGCCAATCATAAAAATCCGATATAAAAACGCTATAAAAGTAAATCAAACCCCCCTTCATCACCCCCTTAGTTAGGGAAAAATAATAAAATAAAAAATTATTTATTTCCATTTTCCCATTAGGGTTAGGGCTAGGGTTAGGGTTGGGGCTAGGGTTGGAGCTAAAGTTAGGGTTGGGGCTAAAGTTAGGGTTAGGGTTGGGGCTTAAGTTAGGGTTAGGGTTGGGGCTAACGTTAGGGTTTGGATTACATTTACGGTTGGTATTAGGGTTGGGATTAGAGTTAGGGGTGTGTCAGGGTTAGGGGTGTGGTTAGGGTTACCATTGGGATTAGGGTTAGGGGTGTGTTTGGATTAGGGTTTCAGGTAGAATTGGGGAGTTTCCACTGTTCAGGCACATCAGGGGCTCTCCAAACGCGACATGGCGTCCGTTCTCAATTCCAGCCAATTCTGCGTTGAAAAAGTAAAACAATGCTCCTTCCCTTCCGAGCTCTCCCGTGCGCCCAAACGGGTTTACCCCAACATATGGGGTATCAGCGTACTCGGGACCAATTGGACAACAACTTTTGGGGTCCAAGTTCTCTTGTTATGCTTGGAAAAATAAAAATTTGGGGGGCTAAAAATCATTTTTGTGGGGGAAAAAAAGGATTTTTTATTTTCACGGCTCTGCGTTGTAAACTGTAGTGAAACACTTGGGGGTTCAAAGTTCTCACAACACATCTAGATAAGTTCCTTGGGAGGTCTAGTTTCCAATATGGGGTCACTTGTGGGGGGTTTGTACTGTTTGGGTACATCAGGGGCTCTGCAAATGCAACGTGACGCCTGCAAACCAATCCATCTAAGTCTGCATTCCAAATGGCACTCCTTCCCTTCCGAGCTCTGCCATGCGCCCAAATGGTGGCACATATGGGGTATCAGCGTACTCAGGACAAATTGGACAACAACTATTGGGGTCCAATTTATCCTGTTACCCTTGTGAAAATACAAAACTGGGGGCTAAAAATCATTTTTGTGAAGAAAAAAAAAAAAGAATTTTTATTTTCACGGCTCTGCGTTATAAACTGTAGTGAAACACTTGGGGGTTCAAAGCTCTCAAAACACATCTAGATAAGTTCCTTAGGGGGTCTACTTTCCAAAATGGTGTCACTTGTGGGGGGTTTCAATGTTTAGGCACATCAGGGGCTCTCCAAACGCAACATGGCGTCCCATCTCAATTCCAGTCAATTTTACATTGAAAAGTAAAATGGCGCTCATTCCCTTCCGAGCTCTGCTATGCGCCCAAACAGTGGTTTACCCCCACATATGGGGTATCATCGTACTCGGGTCAAATTGCACAACAACTTTTGTGGTCTAATTTCTTCTCTTACCCTTGGGAAAATAAAAAATTGGGGGCGAAAATATCATTTTTGTGAAAAAATATGATTTTTTATTTTTACGACTCTGCATTATAAACTTCTGTGAAGCACTTGGTGGGTCAAAGTGCTCACCACACATCTAGATAAGTTCCTTAGGGGGTCTACTTTCCAAAATGGTGTCACTTGTGGGGGGTTTCAATGTTTAAGCACATCAGGGGCTCTCCAAACGCAACATGGCGTCCCATCTCAATTCCAGTCAATTTTGCATTGAAAAGTCAAATGGCGCTCCTTTCCTTCCTAGCTCTGCCATGCGCCCAAACAGTGGTTTACCCCCACATATGGGGTATCGGCGTACTCAGGACAAATTGTACAACAATTTTTGGGGTCCATTTTCTCCTGTTACCCTTGGTAAAATAAAACAAATTGGAGCTGAAATAAATTTTGTGTGAAAAAGTTAAATGTTCATTTTTATTTAAATATTCCAAAAATTCCTGTGAAGCACCTGAAGGGTTAATAAACTTCTTGAATGTGGTTTTGAGCACCTTGAGGGGTGCAGTTTTTAGAATGGTGTCACACTTGGGTATTTTCTCATATAGACCCCTCAAAATGACTTCAAATGAGATGTGGTCCCTACAAAAAATGGTGTAAAAATGAGAAATTTCTGGTCAACTTTTAACCCTTATAACTCTAACAAAAAAAAATTTTGGTTCCAAAATTGTGCTGATGTAAAGTAGACATGTGGGAAATGTTACTTATTAAGTATTTTACGTGACATATCTCTGTGATTTAAGGGCATAAAAATTCAAAGATGGAAAATTGCGAAATTTTCTAAATTTTCGCCAAATTTCCGTTTTTTTCACAAATACACGCAAGTTATATCAAATAAATTTTACCATTGTCATGAATTACAATATCTCACGAGAAAACCATATCAGAATCGCCAAGATCCGTTGAAGCGTTCCAGAGTTATAACCTCATAAAGGGACAGTGGTCAGAATTGAAAAAATTGGCCCGGTCATTAACGTGCAAACCACCCTTGGGGCTTAAGGGGTTAATCTGGTCCTCTGAGTCTTGCAAGAAGCTCCTTTCGAACCTCTACAGGGGGTTTCCCTGTCCTTTCTTTCATGGAAGGTTGCCTTCCTGGTTGCGGTCACATTCATTAGACGAGTCTCAGAGCTGGCGGCTCTGTCTTGTCAAGTTCCGTTCCTGAATTTTCATCAGGATAAGTTGGTTTTGAGAACATCCCCATCCTTTTTGCCAAAAGTTGTCTCATCCTTTCATCTCAATCAGGAGATTGTCTTACCGTCTCTGTCCGGCACCAGTACGTCGCATCGAGAAGGCCCTCCACACACTGGATTTAGTGAGAGCTCTCAAGAGATACATCTTGCGGACGGCGTCATTCCGCAGGTCGGATGCCCTGTTTGTGCTCCCGGAAGGGCCAAGGAAGGGGTTTCCCGCTTCCAAGGCGACAATAGCAAGATGGATTCGTTCAGCTATTCAGGAGTCCTACCGAGTCAGAGGTCATTCTGTCCCAGCAGAGATTAAGGCTCATTCCACTCGGTCAGAGGGTGCGTCTTGGGCCATCCGGCACCAAGCTTCGGCAGCACAAGTTTGCAGAGCTGTGACCTGGTCCAGTTTGCACACGTTTACAAAACATTACCATATTCATTCTCTGGCCTCGGCAGATGCGACCATCGGCAGACGAATTTTGCAGGCAGCTGTGCCGCATCTGTTAAGGCCCCGTCACACATAGCGATTTACCAACGATCACGACCAGCGATACGACCTGGCCGTGATCGTTGGTAAGTCGCTGTGTGGTCGCTGGGGAGCTGTCACACAGACAGCTCTCTCCAGTGACCAACGATCAGGGGAACGACTTCGGCATCGTTAAAACTGTCTTCAACGATGCCGAAGTCCCCCTGCAGCACCCGGGTAACCAGGGTAAACATCGGGTTACTAAGTGCAGGGCCGCGCTTAGTAACCCGATATTTACCCTGGTTACCAAAAAAAACAAACAGTACATACTCACCATCTGATGTCCGTCAGGTCCCTTGCCGTCTGCTTCCTGCTCTGACTGAGTGCCGCCGTACAGTGAGAGCAGAGCGCAGCGGTGACGTCACTGCTGTGATCTGCTCTCACTGTACGGCGGCACTCAGTCAGAGCAGGAAGCAGACGGCAAGGGACCTGACGGACATCAGATGGTGAGTATGTACTGTTTGTTTTTTTTTACATTTACGCTGGTAACCAGGGTAAACATCGGGTTACTAAGCGCGGCCCTGCGCTTAGTAACCCGATGTTTACCCTGGTTACCAGTGAAGACATCGCTGGATCGGTGTCACACACACCGATTCAGCGATGTCAGCGGGACCTCAACGACCAAAAAAAGGTCCAGGCCATTCCGACACGACCAGCGATCTCGCAGCAGGGGCCGGGTCGCTGGTACGTGTCACACATAGCGAGATCGCTACTGAGGTCGCTGTTGCGTCACAAAACTTGTGACTCAGCAGCGATCTCGCTAGCGATCTCGCTATGTGTGACGGGGCCTTTACCTGTGGGTACAAGTAGCAATTACAGTTGATTGTTCTCCACCCAGGGACTGCTTTAGGATGTCCCATGGTCCTGTGTCCCCCAATGAGGCTGGTTTTCTGTGTTGGCTTGGTTTTGACATAGAAAATCACAGAGAAAAAAGCAGAGATGGTTACCTGCTGAAGCCTCCAAACAAATGCACCAGCAGGGCGCATCGGACCCGATTAACGATGGCAAAAACACAGGTGCAAAAAATACCGATGAACCAACCACTTTCAATCCAGTATTGGTTGTTTGGCATTAGTGCACAAAAGGATAAGCGATAATAGTCTGTATGTGGCATTGTTCACACAAGCAATGCAGAGCATCTGGTCTACAGCCTATTACTAATGCACATACAGGCGGGCTGCCCAGTGCTACAAAATGCATGCTGTGTGAATAGAGGCCTACAGTTTACAGAGCCATCTTGGTCCGACTGCGCCCTGCAAGATAATAGTGCAAAAAAAAACACATACCAATGTATGTAAGGTATTAGTTTATATTGGGGCCTCAATACGTAAGCCGGCAACCCACGTCAAGGGTCCTTACATTTTTGCCGGTCCGAACGCTAAACATTGAGTAAAAGCTCACAGACGCACAAAGAGGACTTAAAAATCCTCCAGAAAATTGACAAAAAATCACAGAGAAAAAAGCAGAGATGGTTACCTGCTGAAGCCTCCAAACAAATGCACCAGCAGGGCGCATCGGACCCGATTAACGATGGCAAAAACACAGGTGCAAAAAATACCGATGAAACAACCACTTTCAATCCAGTATTGGTTGTTTGGCATTAGTGCACAAAAGGATAAGCGATAATAGTCTGTATGTGGCATTGTTCACACAAGCAATGCAGAGCATCTGGTCTGTCTTGGTTTTGACATGGTTCATCCTGGTTAAATGTTAAGCTCCTACTGCTTTGTTACCGAACTGGTTCACTTGGAGCCAGCAGGAGGGTGTATACTGCAGGGGAGGAGCTATTCTTTCTGTGTTACTTAATGTCCTAGTGGCAGCAGCATAACACACATGGTCCTGTGTCCCCCAATGATTGGCTCAGAGAAAAGGATTTTATGGTGAGTACACAAAAATCCCTGTTTTATAACTTACATGTCCCTATGCTAATTAGGGTGATGTCTTCAGAAGTGTAGACACTCTCTAGGCGTTCATGTCCTCCCTCGCTCCAATTCCATTTGTCCATTTTCCTTTTTGTAATTTTTAAAATATAAAAGACAAAGGAAATGTGTCAACTTTAACTTTAGGTCTTTAAGAGATAAGCAAGATGAAAATAAAATTAACTGTTCACAATAACAGAAATTTGGACCAGGGATGCCTAAAGCTTTGTAATTTCTTTCTTAAGACCATCAGGGACGATCATGCTCTTTTTCCTCTCTAATAAAAACGGGTGATTTTGTGTATTAAAAATGTATTTTAACCTCTTTCTGACCTCGGACGTTAGATAAAAAAATAACCTAGTCGTGTTAGGTGCCTATGAACTCGTACTGACCTGGAGAATCATAATGGCAGGTCAGTTTTAGCATTTAGTGAACCTAGCAAAAAAGCCAAACAAAAAACAAGTGTGGGATTGCACTTTTCTTTGCAATTTCACCGCATTTGGAATTTTTTTCCCGTTTTCTAGTACACGACATGCTAAAACCAATGATGTCGTTCAAAAGTACAACTTGTTTCGCAAAAAATAAGCCCTCACATGGCCATATTGACGGAAAAATAAAAAAGTTATGGCTCTGGGAAGGGGGGGAGCGAAAAAGGAACGCGGAAAAGCGGAAAATCCCAAGGTCATGAAGGGGTTAAGTGCATAAAATTTTACGGGCACTAATGTGAACAGATTTATACTGGTATTGTGAATGATATAATGAGAACAATTTCACAGAATGTTTTAAATACTAGTAAAGTGAACTCATAATGTGGTAATGTATTAAACATAGGGAAAGTATTAGGCTAAGAAATTAGGACATAAGTATAGGAATAAGATAAAGCGATAGATATAGTCAAGGAATGGAAAGTGCAGTGGAGGGCACAATAGAACCAGGAAGTAGTTAGGGGTAAGTTTAGTAAAAAAAAAAAAAAGAACACTTACTACTTTAGATGAGAAGATTAAATAGTGAGAAGTAAAGTCCAAGGCCAGAGGACTAAAAAGCACAAGAGAGTGCAAACTTTTGAACAGCTTGCGGTTGGCTGTTACTAACTTTAACGAGCATTTCCAGGACGTCTAAGACCTACGGCCCATATTAGGTACAGAGGAGCGTGCCTGTATCACTTTCCTGTGAGGAAAAGTCGAATAGAGAACCATTTCAGAAAGCTGGGTTGTGACCCATCAGACCTATGGAGCCGGACAGAGTATTCCAGGGGCCAGGGAAAGGAATAACTCAGGCAGAAAAAAAAATGTGAATGTAACATTGTACTGTGACTAAAATGGAGTTTGGACTGTTCAGTAAAGTTAAACTGTTTGAAAAGAATCAAGTGGCTCCTCTTCAATGTGCGGCTGTTCCTGGATCTGGGATCGTGGAGTTAGCAGAGGCTTCTGGCCAAACTGTGTGTGTTATAACTTACACCCACAGCTCAAGGGAAATGTGACACTGTTCACTTGTGGGGGGTGCCAGGGTGTGGGAACACAGCAGCCCCTCGCCCATGACTATGGCCCTGGCACCTTACGCTGGGAAAACACGGATGACACACTGATCCAAAACACTGACACAGTTACTGTATTTTCCGGTACCGGTTTCATACAGTCTTTATATGGTTGTGTAGATGATCTATTTTTTTCCTCTGGGTGTTAAGAAAAGTATTGCTGATGGCAAGAGAACACGATCTTCAGTATAAGCCGCTTACTGGTAATCCTTTGCTATATCTAACTTTTACCTTTGTACTAGATTTGTTGTACAACATTTGTTGTAGATGTACAGTATGTGTACTATATGTTTAGCACTGTGCATCTCAGAATTTAAAAGGATGTAATATTTTTGGGAATACAATTAACATAAATCCTTATAAATCAGTCTGTAGGGAACTTTTTTTTTCTGCCTAGGGCCATTTGGATATTTATACCATCCTTTGGGGGCCACACTGCCCAAAAAAAAATAAAGGGAACACTAAAATCCCACATCCTAGATATCACTGAATGAAATATTCCAGTTGTAAATCTTTATTCATTACATAGTGGAATGTGTTGAGAACAATAAAATCTAAAAATTATCAACGTAAATCACAACTAATATCCCACGGAGGTCTGGCGTTGGAATGATGCTCAAAATCAAAGTGGAAAATGAAGTTACAGGCTGATCCAACTTCAGTGGAAATGCCTCAAGACAAGAAAATGATGCTCAGTAGTGTGTGTGATCTCCATATGCCTGCATGACCTCTCTACAATGCCTGGGCATGCTCCTGATGAGGCAGTGGATGGTCTCCTGAGGGATCTCCCAGGCCTGGACTAAAGCATCTGCCGACTCCTGGACAGTCTGTGGTGCAACGTGACATTGGCAGATGGTGCAAGACATGTCCCAGATGTGTTCAATCTGATTCAGGTCTGGGGAACCGGCGGGCCAGTCCATAGATTCAATGCCTTCATCTTGCAGGAACTGCTGACACACTCCAGCCACATGAGGTCTGGCATTGTCCTGCATTAGGAGGAACCCAGGGCCAACCGCACCAGCATATGGTCTCACAAGGGGTCTGAGGATCTCATCTCAGTACCTAATGGTACCGAGTCAGGCTACCTCTGGCGAGCACAAGGAGGGCTGTGTGGCCTTCCAAAGAATTGCAACCCCACACCATTACTGACCCACTGCCAAGCCAGTCATGCTGAAGGATGTTGCAGGCAGCAGATCGCTCTCCATGGCGTCTCCAGACTCTGTCACGTCTGCCACATGTGCTCAGTGTGAACCTGCTTTGATCTGTGAAGAGCACAGGGCGCCAGTGGCGAATTTGCCAATCCTGGTGTTCTGTGGCAAATGCCAAGCGTCCTGCACGGTGTTAGGCTGTGACCACAACCCCCATCTGTGGACGTCGAGCACTCAGACCATCCTCATGGAGTTAGTTTCTAGCCATTTGTGCAGACACATGCTGGAGGTCATTTTGCAGGGCTCTGGCAGTGTACCTTCTTGCACAAAGGCTGAGGTAGCGGTCCTACTGCTGGGATGTTGCCCTCCTACGGCCCCCTCCACATCTCCTGGTGTACTGGCCTGTCTCCTGGTAGCTCCTCCAGCCTCTGGACACTATGCTGACAGACAAAGCATTGGTACTGAGATGTGGTCCCCACCTGCAGAACTACTACTTTACTGAGTGTGTCTTGATAATTGCCAATAATTTCTATCTGTTGTCCATTCCATTTGCACAACAGCATGTGAAATTGATTGTCAAACAGTGTTACTTCCTAAGTGGACAGTTTGATTTCACAGAAGTTTGATTTACTTGGAGTTATATTCTGTTGTTTATGTGCTCCCTTTATTTTTTTGAGCAGTATATATATACTGTATATATTTATATATAAATATATACACACACCCCTATGTGGGTGGGGAAGACTATTTAGAGCTTATACACATTGCCTTATTTTCGGCACCTACGAAGGTCTATGGCCCTACCATAACTGTCCAATTTCATACGGAAATATATAAAATTGTTGATTTCCATGTTAATCCAGCAGGTAAAATGGCGGCATGTTTTGTCAGCTGCTGCATTACAGAATAATTGTCTCCTATAAACATTTCTTCAAAGGGAGAATCCTTCCGTAATATTCTGCATGCACACAGTGTCCCCTGTGCAGACAGCTCAGACTTGTGCAATACAAAACAATAAAACCTTGGTTTTTCCATCCATTTAAACATATATTGCATTATTAGTTAATTTCTAAAAATACAGTCATAATCTGATAAATTATATTATGTTTAAAGGTTGGTAGTTTTATAAAGTGAATAATCCAATAAGCAATTAGAAAATTAATATCCTAACAACTTGCATTGCCTTACGAAAGTATTCGGCCCCCTGAAACTTTTCAACCTTTTCCCACATATCATGCTTTAACCATAAAGATACCAAATGTAAATTTTTGGTGAAGAATCAACAAGTGGAACACAATTGTGAAGTTGAATGAAATTTATTGGTTATTTAAAATTTTTGTGGAAATCCAAACACTGAAAAGTGGTGCGTGCAATATTTACGTTTTCTGTGCAGCTTCTTTCCTGCCAAGAAGATCAGGTTTTGCTGCAGAAAAAAAGCAGCGAAAACGCCCTGTGTGAACTTACATAATGAAATTATACATACAGTATTGCCATTATTGTTATAACTCAGAATAACATGAACATGCAATTTATACCAAATAGTATAAAATAATAGTTTTCTGGTTTAAAAAAAATTACACATTTTTGCACAAATCAGTTTTCCAATTAAGTTGCTGCTTTTTCCAGATATTATGCCATTCTTCCTAATAGCATACAAAGCCATACATTAGCTTAAATTCTAGTGGCAACCTACATTAACTGCTATAAATTTCAGGTTCTGGCATGTGGACAACCCTAAGATGTGCCAAATTTATTATCTAAATATGTAAATAAATGTAGAATTTGTAGAATTTTGATCAAGGCTGGTATATGAATTTCCCTCTAAATACAGTGGGTACAGAAAGTAATCAGACCCCTTTACATTTTTCACACTCTGTTTCATTGCAGTCATTTGGTAAATTCAAAAAAGTTCATTTTTTCATATTAACCCCTTAACCCCTTTCCGGCATGTGATGTACTATCCCGTCGAGGTGGGGTGGGCCCGTATGCCCACCGACGGGATAGTACGTCATAGCGATCGGCCGCACTCACGGGGAGATCGCGGCCGGGTGTCAGCTGACTATCGCAGCTGACATCCGGCACTATGTGCCAGGAGTGGTCACGGACCGCCCCTGGCACATTAACCCCCGAAACACTGCAATCAAACATGATTGCAGTGTTCCGGAACATAGGGAAGCATCGCGCAGGGAGGGGGCTCCCTGCGGGCTTCCCTGAGACCCTCGGTACAACGCGATGTGCTCGCGTCGTACCGAGCGTCTCCTCCCTGCAGGCCCCAGATCCAAAATGGCCGCGGGGCTGCATCCGGGTCCTGCAGGGAGGTGGCTTACCAGCACCTGCTCAGAGCAAGCGCAGGTAAGCCTGCAGCCCTGCATGTCAGATCGCTGATCTGACACAGTGCAGAGCAAAGTGTCAAGTGTCAGATCAGCGATCTTACACTATAACATGACGGCTGTTGTAACCTGTTCAGGTGTTAGCGACATTTAGGTGGTAAAAATAGACGTTTTCATTTCTGTCATGCCACTTTGCATTAATTCCTGAAAATCACCTGAAGGGTTAATAAACTACCTGACTGCAGTTTTAAATATGTCAGGGGGTGCTGTTTTTAAAATGGTGTCACTTTTGGGGGTTTCCCAATATATGGGACCCCTAAAGGCACTTCAAACCTGGGTAGGTCCCTAAAAAAAATAAATTTTGTACATTTCCTTGAAAAAATTAAAAATTACTGCTACATTGTTAAACCCCTGGACGAAGCTTTCCTGAGCGAAACGTGCGTCGGGTGTCGTGGGTCCCTGGCTGGTGGTCTATACTGGGTAAATATGTTCCCTTTACTTGCTTTTTTCTAATGCTGTTATTATATCCTCTGATGCATCGGCTTACAATGATTCTGAACCCTTAAAAACGTTACCATTTGTTGATACTTATATTTATTCCTAGCTGGTACTTTGCACTTTATCTTTATATAAACTATTATTTTATCATATATATGCACTGGCTTTGGGTTCATTGTCATTGACGGCTGTGGTATCAGGTGTATTATTAATGTTTTATATATAAGTCCTTTGAACATGTGATTATTTTGCTGTCATTATGATGATGCTGATATTGTGAAGGTTACTCCATATTGACTGTTACCACTTTTTCCAGCCATACCTTGTGGTTTTTCTGTATTTTTTGGTTCCCCTTGGTTATATATGATATTTACTTGATTGATTTTATTGGTGTTATAATAAAATTTATATATTTTATTACTTTTTTGCTTAGTGCTTTTTCTTTGGTGTATTGTTAAACCTCCTAAAATGCTAACAAAATAAAATGGGAAATGTTATTTATTAATGTTTTGCTATGATATAACTATCTGGATTAAAGGGATAATCATTCAAAGTTTGAAAATTTTTTAACATTTTTTTCAAATTTATGATAATTTTTATAAATAAACACAAAACATATCGGCCTAAATTTACCATTATCATAAAGTATAATGTGTCACGAAAAAAACAATCTCAAAATCACTGGGATATGTTGAAGCGTTCCAGATTTATTACCACATAAAGTGACACTGGTCAGATTCAAAAATTTGGCTCCGTCACTAAGGGGTTGACGTACACTCTGCATCCCATCTTGACTGAAAAAAAAAAACAAATGTAGAAATGTTTGCAAATTTATTAAAAACAAAAACCATGGTCATAAGTATTCAGACCCTTTGCTCAGACACTCCTATTTAAGTCACATGCTGTCCATATCCTTGTGATCCTCCTTGAGATGGTTCTACTCCTTCATTGGAGTCCAGCTGTGTTTGGAATTTGTAGGACTTGATTTGGAAAGGCACACACTTGTCTATATAAGACCTCACTGTATATACCAAAATAGTGCTATTAAAATATACACGTGTGTCACCCCCCAAAAAATCAAGTACGGCACTTAAATATCTACTTTGACAGAAAAATAAGAAAATAATCTGCCTTTTAAATAAAGTTGGGGATGAAAAATTGACAAGCACTTTGTGTTACAAAGTCCATTTTATTTACTAAAGTTTTCTGATTATGACAAAGACAAATGGAACCAGACATGAAATGAACTCCTTGTCTTCATGGTTCTCATGAAGGTCCCTGCTGGACTTTATTTCCCATTAGAATTTAAGGATATGATTAAGGTCTTCAGGCAGTGATACATCCTTCAAACTTTTTTTTGCTTTTATCTGCATAATCCAGTTGATTGGTTCACAAGATTAAAGGATTTGCAAGTATTTTGATAAAAGAAAACACAACATCTGCTAGGAGTTTGTATGTTCTCCCCGTGTTTCCTCCAGGTACTCTGGTTTCCTCCCACATGCCAAAGACATTCTGATAGGGAATCTAGATTGTGAGCCCCAATGGGGACAGTGATGATAATGTCTGTAAAGTGCTGTGGAATTAATGGCGCTATATAAGAGAGAGTAAATTAAATACATACCCCGGCAGAATTTTTGCTTTCTTGGCCTTTTTTCTTCTGCAGTGACGCTGAGGTCAGAGGGCGCGGTGACGTAGTTAGTGCGCGCCTCTGCCTGAATGTCAGTGCGGAGGAGGCGGAAGATGGAGCGGCGGCTGGAACGAGGAGCAGGTGAATATTGAAAGTGTCGGGGCCTGAGTGACGGAGAGGTGAGTATGTGTTTTTTTTTTATCGCAGCAACAGCAATTGGCGCAAATATCTGTGTGGAGCATCTTATGGGGCCATAACATTTGTGCAGCATTATATGGGGCAAGTGCCTGTATGGAGCATCTATGGGGCCCTAACGTTTGTGCAGCACTATAATGGGGCAAGTGTCTGTATGGAGCATCTGCAGTGCCCCAGAGTCCTGGTCGTTGCAGTACTGTTGCTCCGCCACTAAGGGGAGTGATGGTACGTCTGATTGCACTAAAGGAGTTCACCTGACCAGGTATCGCAGACACACACTACACCTCACACTCCGGCCACCAGGGGTGGTGGTTCTATCTATTAGACCACTCTTCACACTTGGGTAAAACTGGGGGTTGGACAGGAAGTCAGGGAGAAAGGAGCTGGGAAGAGCTCGAGAGAGGACCTGTCAGAGGTGGGATCCTGGCAGAGCCCTAGTGAACAAGAAAGAATGCTACGGAGTTGTGCCTGTGCTTTCAGCGGCAGTCTCCTAGGAAAGGACAAGAAGTGAGGGGTATTGTGAAGGAGCGAGAAACAGGAATACAGCGCAGAGGTGATAGGACCAGAAGGAGTCGTGCTGTAAGATCGAGGCAACATCCTTCTGAAGCGCAAAGTCGGTGGCCGGAACGCCGAGAAAGTAAGAGACTTTAAGCATTACTTCAAACCACGGCAGGACAGCCAATTATAGGTTGGCTGTCTCACTTAAACACCTAAGCAGACAACGGAGGCAGCTGTGGGAGAGGGGCGACTCTAGAGTCCCGGAAGAACTCCAGGCCTACCCCGTCATATGGGTGCGTCCTGACTATATCATCTGGGGGACGGAGAGAACGAACATCAGAGACAGACAGAATCAGTTGGGAGGACTATCCCGTGGTGCTCAGCAGGGAAGGACTACAACACACAAGCGCTAGAAGGTAAGACACTGATTCCCACCTGCTACGGGAACTCCGGATGTGCCTTTGGACCGGCCGGTCTCAGCCAGCCCTGTTAACAGTGCTCTGGATTGAGTATCTTGAAACCTTCAGTAAAAAGGTAAAGAGACTGCAACCCTGTGTCCTCATTATTCATCGCACCCTGCACTACACATCATCACTCTCAACTTCTACTGGATGCCCCTTAGCAGGGTCACGGACCGGGTCTAGCCACCGTGACAATTCCAGAACCGAGACAGAGAGGCCCGGTACCGGGTACCCCTCGGCCCTGCGACTGTGGGGGCGCTCCAAATCTATGGGGCCATAACGTTTGTGCAGCACTATAATGGGGCAAGTGTCTGTATAGAGCATCTATGGGGCCATAACATTTGTGCAGCACTATGATGGGGCAAGTGCCTGTATGGAACATCTGCAGCGCCCCAGAGTTCTGGTCGTTGCAGTACTGTGGATCTGCCACTATGGGGAGCCATGGTGCGTTTGATGGCACTGAAGGAGTTCATCTGACCAGGTATCACAGACACCAATATGTTTCACAGCAGGGCCTCCGGGGGGAGCTAAGGGTGCTATTCATTAGGCCACTCCCCACCATAGTGGGTAAACTGGGGGTCAGGCAGGAAGTTAGAAGAGAAAGCTGACTGGATTGAACGAAGCAACACCTTGTGGCGGAGGGTGTTGTGGAGGAAGAGACAGTAGGGTCTCTGTCAGGGGTGGGATCCTGACAGAGGCTTGGCATTGGAAAGAACGTAACGGGACCGTGCCTGCTCAGCATAGCGGCGGTGCCCAAGAAAGGACTAGAAGCGAGATAGATTGTGCTGAGTGAGAAACGAGATCAAGCAAAAAGGAGAATACCAGTAGGGGTCATGCTGTAGGACCGGAGCAACATCCTACTGAGGCGCATTACCGGTGGCCGGAACGCCGAGGGAGTGGAATAGCATACAGCTTCAAGCCATACTCCAAACAGCGGCAGGACAGTCAGTTTAAGGCAGGCTGTCTACCACATATCACCTATGAAGTCTTGGGGGGCAATTGCGGGAGAGGGGCGTCTCTAGGGTCCCGGAAGAACTCCAGGCCTACCTGACAAACGGGTGCCGTTCCAACCTGAATAACAGGGAGGGATGGAATACGAGAAGAACATCAGTGAATCGAGTTGTGAGGGAACTTAAGAAACAGACACGACAGTTGTGGGGTACTTTCCGTGAGCACAGCAGGGAAGGACTACAACACATAGCGCTAAGAAGGAGGGCACTGATTTCCACCTGTGAGGAGAACTCTGGAAGTGCCATCGGACCGACCGGAGTTGCGCAGCCTGGGGAACCGTATTCTGGACTGCGGACTGAGAGATCTCCAGTAAAGAGGTAAAGAGACTGCAACCTGGTGTCCTCGTTATTTACCACGACCTGCACCCCACAACTGCACCGCTACACCACCGTTACTGCACCATCATCATCACTTATTGCACCGGACGTCCCCCACTGACGGACAGGGCCACGGACCGGGTCCAGCCACCGTGACAACCCCAGGACTGAGACCCAGAGGCCCGGCTCCGGGTACCCCTAGGCCCTGCGGCGGTGTGGGGGCGCTCCAACTTGGCGTCACGAACAGGATCTACTTAAGCCTGAAGAATCAGGTCATGTGTGCCTTGGAACTGTGATTTGTTGTGCTTGAACTGTACTTTATTGCAAAGACTGTGTGCTGCGCCAGTTGCCGCCAAAATCCGCCGCCATTGCAGCGCTGAGGAGAGCGCAGGAGAAGAAGAGGGGCGTGAGGTGGGCGTAGACAAGCTGGAGAGCGCGAACCACAATGGCCGCCCAGTCTAAGTATTTCTGCACGGTGAGGACGTGTCCGTCAGCAGCAGAGATCCGCCTCCTAATCCTTAATGGGGGGCGGAGGCAGAGGAAACAAAACCGCTCATGAAGGAGAGAGCGGGAAAAAGACCAGGAAGTGACCCACGTGGAGGACGCTATGGCCAGCAACTCCGGACCCGACAGTGGGGTTGAAGTGGAAGTCTCCCCCGACTACCCGGATGAGCCCAGCCACCCGTCCTCCGTGGATAACACCAGATTCCTGAGAGCCGAGATGGAGGACTTATATAACCAGCTCCTCCAACTGAATGTGGGAGTCCAGGCTCCGCACCCGGTAGTGCCGGCAGAGGGTTCCCGGACATCGGAGTTCTCACCGGAAGAACCAGCGGGACCTGTTGTGGGAAGTGAACTCGTACCAGTTGGTGAGTCCGCCGATCCTGCCCCGCCAGCCGAGGGTGTGTTAGTGGGTCCCGTAGCGGCACCACCTCTCCCGGGAACCCATAAACTCCAGCGCCTGCTACCATGGGAGGACGCCACGGGCATGGAACACCGTATGCGAGCCCCAATCACCCCTACTCCCTTGCTGTGTGAGGTCCACGCGGAGCGTACGGTGTGCCGCTGGGTGAACCCCGGATCCGATCTTATGGGGTTCCCCGGGGTGGAGACCCAGAAGGGGGAGATGGTACAGGCTCTAAGTTGGGAGGAGTACCGAATCCAGCTAGAACAACGGTGGCGAGAGGAGGAGAAAATACATCAGGCTGGGCGGGAGGC
Organism: Ranitomeya variabilis; assembly: GCF_051348905.1. NCBI lineage: Eukaryota > Metazoa > Chordata > Amphibia > Anura > Dendrobatidae > Ranitomeya > Ranitomeya variabilis. Next base: position 108,431,817 of record NC_135232.1, read on the forward strand.
CCACCATCAAAAGGATTTGGCGGTCAAGGACCGGGCCCGTAAGGACCCCACCACTCACCAGGCCCCGCGTAGGCAGGGCATCGTCACCACCTTTAAACTCCGAGGAGGCTGGGGCTTCATTAAAGAACCGGGGCTATATGCGGAGGTCTTTGTTAACCGACGGGATGTCGAGTCGCACCTTAGGGAGGGCCACCCCGATCGGGACCTCTACCCGGGGGACAGCGTTACTTACACCCGGCATTTTGGGGAAAAGGGGTGGTTCGCTCTGAACGTCTACAAGAAAGAGAAACCAGCCCCTGTAGCCAAGGTGTCACCGTGTGACCGATCTGTAACCACCCTGGTCGCCCCCACCCGTCTGATCACAGAACCTGCGATCTGCCGCCTGACCACCGCAACCACCGTAGTGGCCAAGGAGGTGCCTTCTCAAGTAACCGATGTTCCTGATGTACCAGCGCAGAAAGAAGTGGGAACGCAGACCCTCATCACCGCACACGATCTGGTTGTGCAACAGACCCGCACCCATGGGGTGTACCTGGCCGCGGGAGTGAACCTGGAGCCTGAACTGCCTGTATTGCAGGGGTTCACCCGCCAGGTGGCGCCTCGTGGGGGATTCTGAAATTGAATGCTTCAAGAATGTAAATAGTTTTCTAGTTAACTGTTTGAGTACTGTTTGCTGCTAAACCCGTCCAGGGTTAACTCTTTATGGATCCCTTAGTTGACCCGGGATCCTTATTGTTTGTCTTTCTACAGTTTTGCACAAGTTTTACAAACTGAGAAATCATGAACAGTGCATGATCCAAACTTTCTTGTAAATAGTTTGCACCTTATTAAAGGCGCTTCCTACTGGTTTTATATAAAGACTCTTTGCGAAGATACCGTTCTGGAACCTTTGCCGAGCAAAGACTGGTAGGCTGAGAAGACGAGCTACCTCAGAAAGACTTGATTCTCTTTTAAAGGGGATGTCCAACAGCGTACTTATGAGAAGATACTGTTTTAGAACAGTAATGCAATGATAATGTTTGAACGAGAAAAGTTGTATGTGTTTTAACTAGTTAAATGTGAAGAAATACTGATGATGATGCTCTGGAAAGAAATGTAACTGTTTTGCATGAAGAAAAGTTATGTGTGTTTAATTTGTTTAAAGTGTGAAACCTAGATAATGTTCTTTAAAAGGAAAGATGCAGAAAGCCCGTAGGGGTAGATTTAGAGTTCTGCTTAGTTGAAAGTAAAGGAAGTAGTAATGAAGGTGAGGATAGAAGGTAAACCCTGAGTCCCCATAGAAAGTTCGTTCGTTACTAAGGACAGAGAGTGAACCCGTAGGGGTTAGAAAGTGAGTCCTAATAGGAGCCAAATAGAGCTGGCTCAATGTTCTCTAATTGAAAGGAATGTTATGTCTATACCATGTATAGTAGCGAAAGGCAGTAGGCCCTGGCTGAACGGGGCGGTCCTGTAATAGAAAGGAGAGGCAGTAGGTCTGGTGCCGTTAGGACAGGCGGTCCTGCAGGTTCAAAGTAGGAGAATGCAAAGTTAAAATACCTTATAATGTGATTATAGGAAGGCCTTTAGCGGATTAAGAGTGTATATCCTTAAAGGCAAAGTTAAATTATTGGTCAATAATGTTTGCACCTAGTAGAATACCCGGTTGGGTAATGAGAGTTAATTGTAGCCTGTTGCTATGATATTTAATTATGTTTGTAACGTTAAAGTGTCCTCACCTCCCATAAAGGGAAGCTTGTTCAAGTATGCTTATTGTTTTGCACTCAACAAAATTGTATGTCTTTTTGCTAACCTGTATTGTTGTTTTCTTCCCAGTCCCGGAGTACTGTGTTTAACCAGGGGGGAGTGCAGCGCCCCAGAGTTCTGGTCGTTGCAGTACTGTGGATCCGCCACTATGGGGAGCCATGGTGCGTTCGATGGCACTGAAGGAGTTCATCTGACCAGGTATCACAGACACCAATATGTTTCACAGCAGGGCCTCCGGGGGGAGCTAAGGGTGCTATTCATTAGGCCACTCCCCACCATAGTGGGTAAACTGGGGGTCAGGCAGGAAGTTAGAAGAGAAAGCTGACTGGATTGAACGAAGCAACACCTTGTGGCGGAGGGTGTTGTGGAGGAAGAGACAGTAGGGTCTCTGTCAGGGGTGGGATCCTGACAGAGGCTTGGCATTGAAAAGAACGTAACGGGACCGTGCCTGCTCAGCATAGCGGCGGTGCCCAAGAAAGGACTAGAAGCAAGATAGATTGTGCTGAGTGAGAAACGAGATCAAGCAAAAAGGAGAATACCAGTAGGGGTCATGCTGTAGGACCGGAGCAACATCCTGCTGAGGCGCATTACCGGTGGCCGGAACGCCGAGGGAGTGGAATAGCATACAGCTTCAAGCCATACTCCAAACAGCGGCAGGACAGTCAGTTTAAGGCAGGCTGTCTACCACATATCACCTATGAAGTCTTGGGGGGCAATTGCGGGAGAGGGGCGTCTCTAGGGTCCCGGAAGAACTCCAGGCCTACCTGACAAACGGGTGCCGTTCCAACCTGAATAACAGGGAGGGATGGAATACGAGAAGAACATCAGTGAATCGAGTTGTGAGGGAACTTAAGAAACAGACACGACAGTTGTGGGGTACTTTCCGTGAGCACAGCAGGGAAGGACTACAACACATAGCGCTAAGAAGGAGGGCACTGATTTCCACCTGTGAGGAGAACTCTGGAAGTGCCATCGGACCGACCGGACTTGCGCAGCCTGGGGAACCGTATTCTGGACTGCGGACTGAGAGATCTCCAGTAAAGAGGTAAAGAGACTGCAACCTGGTGTCCTCGTTATTTACCGCGACCTGCACCCCACAACTGCACCGCTACACCACCGTTACTGCACCATCATCATCACTTATTGCACCGGACGTCCCCCACTGACGGACAGGGCCACGGACCGGGTCCAGCCACCGTGACAACCCCAGGACTGAGACCCAGAGGCCCGGCTCCGGGTACCCCTAGGCCCTGCGGCGGTGTGGGGGCGCTCCACATCTATGGGGCCATAAGGTTTGTGCAGCACTATATGGGGCAAATGTCTCTATGGAGCATCTTATGGGGCCATAATCAATGTTTCTGCAGCACTATATGGGGCAAGTGTCTATGGAGCATCTTATGGGGCCATAATCAACATTTGTGCAGCACTATATGGGGCAAATATCTTTATGGAGCATCTTATGGGGCCATAATCAACGTTTCTGCAGCACTATATTGGGCAAATGTGTCTACGGAGCATCTTATGGGGCCATTATTAACCTTTATGCAGGATTATATGGGGCTCCTGATTCAATATGGATATTCAAAAACACTTAACCTACTGATGTCTCAATTAATTGTATGCAGGACTCTGCTGTGCTGATTGTCATGGTGCTGAATGAGGGGAAGTTTGTGTGGGGTCAGGAGGGGTTTATAGTGTGGATGTAGCCGTGTGTGTACAAGGTGTACAGAGCGGAGCCGTGTATGTGTGTAGTGGAGCAATGTGTACGAGGTGTAGGGAGTGGAGTCAGGTGTGTACGAGGTGTACAAAGCTGAGCCGAGTGTGAAAGAGGTGAGCGGAGTCGTGTATGTATGGGGTGCATGGAGTGGTGCTGCGTGTTTACGAGATGTATGGAGTGGAGCCGCTTGTGTACGAGGTGTGCGGAGCCACATGTGTACTGGGTGGACGGAGCGGAGCTGTGTGTGTATGGAGTTTACGGAGCGGAGCCGCGTGTGTACGGAGCAGAGCCGCGTGCGTACAGAGCGGAGCCGAGTGTGTATGGAGCGGAGCTGTGTGTGAGAGGTGTACGGAGTGGATCCGTGTGTGTATGAGGTGTACGGAGCAGATCCGCGGGTGTAAGGAGCGGAGCCGCGTGTGTACAAGGTGTACGGAGCAGAGCCGTGTGTGTACGGGGTTCACGGAGCGAAGCTGCGTGTGTACGGGCTGTAAATTTCCGAGTCGGGAAGAATGGTACATGGCTGTGGGCAGAGCCCAGCATGTGCACTGTGGGGGAGTATTAGGTGTACTCGCCAGCGTCAGAATGTGCAGTGCGTATGCTCCGGAGCCGACCAGTACACCCAATACACCCCCACACTGCACAGGTCCGGAAATGATGCACTGCAGCGTCATACCAGGAAGAACCAGCACACAGATTTCAAACGCCGGGAGTGCGCTTGGAATTAGAGCGAGGAAGGACATGAACGCCCAGAGTCTGCACTTCTGAAGACATCACCATAATTAGTATAGGGACTTGTTAGTTATAAAATCATTTTTCTCAGCGATTACAGGGCAGTATTAGGTCAGACTATACAACAAAGCAACAAAACTATAGTGTGTGAAATGAATAGGGAAAATGTGAATTTTGGTGGGAAATATTTTGGCGCGGGGGGGGCCCCATTTGAAAGTTCGCATCAGGGCCCCTCACTTTGTAGTTACGCCACTGCATAAAGTATCTCGACCTACAATATGCAAAACAGCACAGAAACAAGCCTCAAAACTTCTGGAACAAGATAATTTGTAGTGATGAGACGAAAACCTTTTGGCCACAACCATGAGCGTTGCATTTGGAGAGAGGTTAACAAGGCCTATGATGAAAGGAACACCATTACTACTGTAAAGCACGCTGATGTTTTGAGGATGTGTGAGCTACAAAGGCACAGGAAACTTGGTCAAAGTTGAAGGAAAGATGAATGCAGCACGTTATCAGCAAATACTGGAGGCAAATTTGCAACCATCTGCCCAGAAGCTGCGCATGAGATGTACTTGGACGTTCCAACATGACAACAGTCCAAAACACAAGGCCAAGTCAACCAGTCATTGGCTACAGCAGAACAAAGTGAAGGTTCTGGAGTGGCCATCTCAGTCTCCTGACCTCAATATCACTGAGCCACTCTGGGGAGATCTCTAGCGCACAGTTCATGCTAGACAGCCCAGGAATTTACAGGAAAAGTAAAAGAGTGAGCAGCTTTACCATCTGAGAAAATAAAGAACCTCATCCACAACTACCACAAAAGACTTCTAGCTATCATTGATGTTAGAGGGGGCAATACACTGTATTAAGAAATGGGGTATGTGAACGCTTGATCAGGGTCATTTGGATGTTTTGGGTTGTCATTATGATTTAAAAAGAGAAAACACAGTAGTTTGACAATAAATAGTTTCACCTAAACACTAACCATGAGTGGAAAAAAAGTTTTGGTGTTATCATTCATTTTCTCTGAAAAAAGGCCAAGAAAGCAAAAATTTTGCCAGGGTATGTAAACTTTTTAGCACAACTGTATGTCCTATGACCACGTCAGACAGAAGAATCATTGAGCCTAGATGATCAAAATACTATTTTCGCAAAAGTAGAGGATACACTTTTTTTCCCAGATGTGCAAACACACAACAGTTGGGTTCTAAACTAGATTCTTCTGAGAACACAATGTTTTGTGGACTTTTTTCTTAATGATATCAGATGAGCTTTCAAGTCCTAACTCAAATAAGAGAAGTGTTTTCTAGGGTACCCAACTTTGGCAGTTCCAGATGGAACAATATATACTCCACTAAAGTGTCATGAAATACTTGTGAATTGAGTTGGTGCAAATTCATTTGAAAGACTTGGTCCAGTGGTCATATCGCTAATCTGTGACTGCTGGATAGGAGCCTGACAACCACCTCATACCTCCCAACATTCGCAACTCTTTTTTTCATTAGCTGGCCTACCTAGTCAATTGAGGAGGCAGGGATGCCATCAGGTAAGATGATGTTCTCAGGACTCCTCTCCAGCAGCCACAGATTATTGACTTGGCCATTGGACCAGGTCCTTTGAATCGATACACACCAGCTCTACTAGAGAAGACATTCCAGGGAGTGGATGTGAGGTCTTACTTTATAGCTTCCAATATTGGGCAGCAGTTCAGTGGCAGTCACAGGTGAATTTGTCTGGTAATCTGACAGCAAAACACATGAAACTGATGTCAAAAAAAAAAAATCAATGCATCTTCTCCCATCATCTTGACCCTTAGTGCTCCTCATTAAGCTTATAGTTACAGAGCATCTTTGATGAAAAGTAAATGGAACTTTATATCCATTTCTGATCCACTTTCAAGAAGTTCCTAGTTTTCTCTTCGAAGATATTCAGCAGTATCATGGGTATTGTATTAAATAATACATGGAAGACAGGAACTTTGTGTTTGTCATTTACTGTGTGATGAAGGCATTGGCTGCTGCAGAACTTCCTTCTGAACAGAAGGGCGTTAGATTTATTGCCAAATCGCTGTTTTCAACCATGGTATATATCTATACATTATTCCTAATATTCTTAGAGGGTCACTTCGATCAAGTATTTTACATTTTACCTTTAAAGGTCTTTTTTTTTAAAATCAATACATATACCGTATATTGAGCTTAAATTAATTTTTCAAATTGTGTTTCATTAAAAATGTATCACAGTTTGCCTTCTGTAGTGAGGTCTGTTTGCTGGCTGCAGAATAAATTATTAGCTGATTTATAACTACAGAGCACATCAAAGTTGAAAAATAAATGAATAAATAATAAAGCTGAAAATAAATCAGCTGTAGGAGCTCAGAAAAAGACATAAAAGATTTATAAATTTTATGTCTGAATAAGTTGACTGATGGATTCTCAATTAACTCATTCTGCAGCCGTTAATGTGCAGGGAAACAGCCTGTAAAAGCCAAGATGGGGCAATTTTTTTTTAAACTCTACTGCAAAAATGATTTTAGACCAATATAAATGCATAGAAGTTAAAAAAAAGTGTCCATATCCTTTAAGCCAGCACAGTGTTCACTCCCCCAAAAAATTCACACATTCTCGGCATCTGAGAATTACAAATCCATAAATTAAAGCTGCTGCAGTTCTGTGAAAAGATAGTTTGCGAGCAAGGATAGCCATCCCTGGCATGCAGAGGGTTAATGGCAGCATCAGGCCATTTGCTGGGGAGATGTGATGTCAGCAGCGGTCATTGGTTGGCTCCGGTCTGATGAGGAAGCCGTTACTGTAGGAAGAGGCCCCTCTCAGTACTGTGCACAAGAACGGGCTGCAGTGTAGTAACCAGCTACACAGTCCAATCTTATAGTATCTGACAAGAAAAGAAACCTGTTATATAATAAACAGATGCATTTTTTTTTTCTTTTGGTGACAGCCGCTTAGAAAAAATAGGTCTGTAGTGTAAATATATTTGCCAACTGGTAAAACAAGATGCAACGTTTGCAGAGAACGTCTCTTTCGAGATAATGCTTAGAACCTTTCCATTACCTGCCATCCCTAAACAAATGGTGGAGAGGCGTAACACTACTGTCAATCTGCTGACTCTTATGGTGTGCTCACACTAGCGAATAAATCGGACGAATGCAATCCGATAAAAAATCGGATTGCATTCAGACCTATGAAAAAACGCAGCATGCTGCAATTGCATGCAAAGTTCGGATTGCACACACCCATACAAGTCTATGGGTGCGTGTGAAACATTGCACTACACTCGGATGTCACCCCAGTGCAGAGCGATTCCCGCTAATGCCGCCAGCAGAGGAGATGGATAAACTAGTTTCTCAGTCACCTCCACGGCTGTGCTGCGATTCTCTGATGAGAGAGGATCTGAACACAGAACACTGACACTCGGAGCACGCTCGCAGTAGAGCTGGAGCCGAGGGTCATTAGCATATCGCTTTCAAACAAAGATATGTCAAGGGCTTCAAAATAATATCATATAAATTCCCCATACAAATAATACTTTATTAATTAATAGGACCGAGATAAGATCCACACCAAAAAGTGGCCAAATAACAAACAGAAAAAGTGCTGAAAACCAATTAAAACCTGTTGGGGTAGACTAAGAGTCCCTAGGTGTACCGCCTAAGCTCACACCTACCTGGCTGCGGAGGTTGGCACCCTAGGGGAGAAGAGTATTGGTGCCCCTGCTCCACGATGGCTGACCCTAGGGGCCCTGATATACCCTGCAGCCACTAGGGAAACCCTCTACCCAAATTCTGGAGGGGCCCCTACCAGTAGACATAGAAAGACCTATGCTAAGGAGACTCTAGACACCCAGCCCTTAAAACAAAAAGCTGAACACATAAGGCAAACAGTGATATAGTGGTGAATAATCCCAATGATGGACAGGCCTTTTCCAGACCAACCTATTGGTGTTGGTCGGGTTCAGAACCACCACACCAATATCTCATATGATACGCTAACCATCACAATACTTTGAGTGTTGATACATAGAAGTGCAACAAAGTCCGATGAAATAAATGAAAAAATGCTCAATAGCATATGAGAAACAAAAAATGTCAAAACTCATCTTGTTCTTATTTATTTTCACCCAACGTGTTTTGCCTCACTAGGCTCATCAGGAGGCCTGATAACTGGATACCATGTGTCCCGATATCTTGTAATAGCTGACTGGCGACTGATGCAATGCTCCATTTAAACCTACCGCAACCAAACCCCTGTCAGGTAATGAGACCTTTTTTTTTCGGGGGGTAGGGGCTGGTCTTTCTCACTGTTTGGGCAATCACCCTGTGAGAGGGGAGTGGCATAGATTACTATGAGGGATCTAGTTTATCCTACTCCTCCTGATACTTACCATATTATGCTCAATGAAGAACTGACGGGAATCCCTGGATTGTTAAATTGACTACAAAACACATGATATGTCAAAATGGGTGAGAGTAGTGAAATAATTAGTTTTTACGGACATATTCCTAAGTATCTGAAAAGTATTTATGAAGTTGTATTCAACATTGATTGGGAATAGGAATCGGTAGCCTCCTGATGAGCCTAGTGAGGTGAAACGCATTGAGGCGCTAAAATTTGCATGGCAGGTGGTGGGTGAAAATGAATAAGAACAAGATAAGTATTGACATTTTTTGTTTCTCATATGCTATTGAGCATTTTTTCATTTATTTCATCTGACTTTGTTGCACTTCTATGTATCAACACTCAAAGTATTGTGATGGTTAACGTATCATATGAGATATTGGTGTGGTGGTTCTGATCCCCATCAACAACAATAGGTTGGTCTGGAAAAGGCCTGTCCATCATTGGGATTATTCACCACTATACCACTGCTTGCCTTATGTGTTCAGCTTTAAGTTTTAAGGGTTGGGTGTCTAGAGTCTCCTTAGCATAGGTCTTTCTATGTCTACTGGTCGGGGCCCCTCCAGAATTTGGGTATAGGGTTTCCCTAGTGGCTGCAGGGTAGATCAGGGCCCCTAGGGTCAGCAATCGTGGAGCAGGGGCGCCAATACTCTTCTCCCCTAGGGTGCCAACATCCGCAGCCAGGTAGGTGTGAGCGTAGGTGGTACACCTAGGGACTTTTAGTCTACCTCAAGAGGTTTTAATTGGTTTTGAGCACTTTTTCTGTTTGTTATTTTGTCACTTTTTGGTGTGAATCTTATCTCAGTCCTTTTAATTAATAAAGTGTTATTTGTGTAGGGAATTTATATGATATTATCAATAGCATATTGCATCAGATCCCCTACGCTAGTGTGACTCCGGCCTTAGGCTACTGTGAGAGGTTTCCACGCTTAGCTGCTTCCTCATCTAGACACAGGAACACTTTGGTGGTAAAACACCTGCTGGTTTATTGAAGTCAGCATACACCAAGGCAAGGTTCAGAAACCAAAAGCAGAGCCTTCCTGGCTTAACGGAAAACAAAACAAATAAAGTATAACAGTCCTTTTCTCAGCAAGTTTCAACTGCAGACACCTGGCAATGTCCTGTGCTCCTCCTTGGAGCTCCGTAGGAGTACCTCCTCTCCCAAGACACCACCCAGACTGTCTCACATGTCCAGGTATTTAACCAGGACCATGTGATGATCACATGATTGTGAAGTCACTGCAGGTCCTGCTAGTACACATGCCGATGTCGGCTCAGCAGCAAGAGATATCGTGAGCACTCTCCCACTCTGAGTGCTACATAAAACCAGCCCATGTATGCAGCTTTCTTTAACCCTCACAACACTTTGTGTGCTGGGGGAAAAATATCCTGGTTTCGTACCACTGATGTCAACATGCGCAGTGACACATATCTCCCCTCATACACTGTGCCAGTTACCCTGTCATACTATGTTTCCACAATGTGTTTTTGATGATGTGTATCTTTGCTGTGTCAAACGCATCGTCTAAGGCTAGGGTCACATTGCGTTTATGGCTGAGCGCTAACGGACAGCGTTGCACGGGGAAATTAACGCCACGCAACACATCCGTTAGCGCTCCCATTGCCCGTAATGTTAAAGCGCATTGCTAGCGCGTGTCATTTTCGGCACGCGCTAGCAATGTGCCGGTCCTTTGTAGCGTGCCTCGGACGCTGCTTGCAGCGTCCGCGGCGCGCCCGAGGTCCGTTCCCCGCTCTCGCAAATCGGGGATCTGCGCTAGCGGGGATGTTTAACGCGACCCGGAAAAAGACATTGCGTTAGCGCAATCCGCTAGCGCTAAACGGATTGCCCTAACGCAATGTGACCCTAGCCTAAGGGTATGTGTCCACGTTCTGGTTTGCTTCAGGCTTTGGTCAGGATTTTATGCAGGTAAAATCCTGACCAAAAATGCACCTGAGGTCACTGGCAGGTCACCTGCGGTGTTCCTGCATGTTTTGCTCATTGTAGCAACATGCTGCGTTCTGAAAAAACGCACCGCATGTGCATTTTTGCGGGAAAAACGCATGCGTTTTTTAATGCACAGTGGAGACGGGATTTCATTAAATCCCCTAACCTATTCTGTAACATCTGGACGCTGCGTTTTTGACGCTGCGGCTCAACGCTGCGTCAAACACGCAGCGTTTCCTGAACGTGGACACATTCCCTTATAGTTCCTGCAAATTGGATGGGATTTATAGAAGTCTCATTTCCACGCAGCGTAAACTGAGCTGTAGTGCATTATTCCAATCCGCAGCAAATCAATTTCTCTTGTGGGTACACTGAGTTTTCTGTGCTGATTTTCCCCACAGAACTTACACTAGCTGCGGAAGTTCTGCAGGTAAACACCCCACGTGTTTTTAGTATGTTTCCGAGGCAGAATCATATAGAAAAAGCCTGTAATCCGCACCTAAGTATGTCAATAAAGTTTTGTCAAAGCCAAATACCAGGAAGTTTCAAAAACAAAGCAGCTTTATTTAAAGCAAAAGCATGACAAACCAACAAGACTCATAAACTGCAGCATAAAAAAAAACAAACAAACAAACAAACAAACAACGTATGTTAAAAAAAAATGCACTCATGACAACTGCCATACATGTATGGCACAAGTCAGAAGCAGGTGGACTCAGCAGATCATGGCTGTGTACAGGGCCGTATTTAGAGTTTCTGCTGCCCTAGGCACTTTTAGTGCTGCCTCCCCCTTTGGTGAGTATGACACTATCGACAGTGACTTTGGCAAGAATCGCTGATATGAAGGTAGCCTTTTGCAGCAGATCGGGCAGTTTTACTGCATCTGCTGCGTAACGGATCACTTACAGCAACACTGCGTTCGGCCTCATTCATTCCCTTTGGGATTTGCGGCACTTGCCGTGAACTGGCAAATGCGGTACCATACCCCCCAACTTTTGATGAAGGGAAGGAGGTATAAGGTTTGCAAATTTTAGGACACGCCTCTGACCACACCCATTTCACAACTAGTCACACTCATATCCACGTCCCAACCACAGCCATTTAGCACTGCTGATCACGTTGTTTCATATACAATTATAAACAAAAAAAATATGGCCACACAGTGCTCCATACTGTATAATTGCCACACATGATGCTCCATACTGTATAATGGCCACACATGTTGCTCCATACTGTATAATGGCCACACAGTGCTCCATACTGTATAATGGCCACACATGATGCTCAATACTGTATAATGGCCACACATGATGCTCCATACTGTATAATGGCCACACACAGTTCTCCATACTGTATAATGGCCACACATGATGCTCCATACCGTATAATTACTGCACATGATGCTCCATACCGTATAATGACCGCACATGATGCTCCATACCGTATAATGACCGCACATGATGCTCCATACTGTATAATGGCCACACAGTGCTCCATACTGTATAACGGCCACACATGATGCTCAATAATGTATAATGGCCACACAAAGTTCTCCACACTGTATAATGATCCCATATGATGCTCAATACTGTATAATGGCCACACATGATGCTCCATACTGTATAATGGCCACACAGTGCTCCATACTGTATAATGGCCACACATGATGCTCAATACTGTATAATGGCCACACATGATGCTCAATACTGTATAATGGCCACACACAGTTCTCCATACTGTATAATGGCCACACAGTGCTCCATACTGTATAATGGCCACACAGTGCTCCATACTGTATAACAGCCACACATGATGCTCCATAATGTATAATGGCCACACAAAGTTCTCCGTACTGTATAATGATCCCACATGATGCTCTATACTGTATAATGACCACACATGATTCTCCATACTGTATAATGGCCACACAGTGCTCCATACTGTATAATGGCCACACATGATGCTCAATACTGTATAATGGCCACACATGATGCTCAATACTGTATAACGGCCACACATGATGCTCAATACTGTATAATGGCCACACACAGTTCTCCATACTGTATAATGGCCACACATGATGCTCCATACTGTATAATGGCCACACAGTGCTCCATACTGTATAACGGCAACACATGATGCTCCATACTGTATAACGGCCACACATGATGCTCCATAATGTATAATGGCCACACAAAGTTCTTCATACTGTATAATGATCCCACATGATGCTCAATACTGTATAATAGCCACACATGCTCCATACTGTATAACAGCCACACATGATGCTCCATACTGTATAACGGCCACACATGATGCTCAATACTATATAATGGCCACACACAGTTCTCCATACTGTATAATGATCCCACATGATGCTCAATACTGTATAATGGCTAAACATGATGCTCCATACTGTATAATGGCCACACAGTTCTCCATACTGTATAATGATCCCACATGATGCTCAATACTGTATAATGCCCACACATGATGCTCCATACTGTAAAATTACCCCCCCTCCTGTATGCATGGCTCATCTCCCTCCCATCCCATATGCATGGCTCATATTCCCCCTCCTGTATGCATGGCTCATATTCCCCCCCCCCTGTATGCATGGCTCATATTCCCCCCTGTATGCATGGCTCATATTCCCCCCTGTATGCATGGCTCATATTCCCCCCTGTATGCATGGCTCATATTCCCCCCTGTATGCATGGCTCATATTCCCCCCTGTATGCATGGCTCATATTCCCCCCTGTATGCATGGCTCATATTCCCCCTGTATGCATGGCTCATATTCCCCCCTGTATGCATGGCTCATATTCCCCCCTGTATGCATGGCTCATATTCCCCCCTGTATGCATGGCTCATATTCCCCCCCCGTATGCATGGCTCATCTCTCAACCCCCCCACTCCCATCTTGCAAGGCGCCATTTACCGTCCTCCTTCATCCCCCGTCCCCTGTCTCCTGTCTCCCAGTCCCTCATACTCACCTCTCCCACACCGCGCGGCCGCGCCGACATCCCTCTTGCTCTGTCCCGATTCCCAGCGCAGCACCTTCTTCCTGCGTGAGCGGTCATGTGATACCGCTCATTAAGGTCATGAATATGCGCATATTCATGACCTTAATGAGCGGTACCACGTGACAGCTCACTCAGGATGAGCTGCAGACGCTGAGACCAGGCATCGCTGGAGCAGGGTGAGTATCGTCTTCAAGGAGGGTGGGAGGCAGGCAGGTGGGTGGGAGGCAGGCAGGCAGGTGGCCAGGGGGGCGGGGCTGGGGGGTGGTCAGTCGGGAGGTGACCCACAACTTAAATTTAAAAAAAAGACAACCTTGCTCAGGTGCCGCCCCCCACATTGTCCCGCCCTAGGCACGTGCCCTCAAGTGCCTAGTGGCAAATATGGCCCTGGCTGTGTGTTACTGCCAGGACTTTCCTCTAACAATCAAGATAGGGCAGATCTCTACCCGCGGTTGTTAACCTGTTAAATGCCGATGTCAAACTCTGACAGTGATATTGAACACATGCCAGCCTGGGGGAGCTTCCTTCCATGTGCCCATCTGCGCCCCTTGACATGATCGCAGCTCGCCAATGGGTTGCTATGACAGCCAGGAATCTGCTGAAGACCCCCGTGCTTATCATTACGGAGCTCCTTTGAAACGCTGCCTCTGGTCGGGCTTCAAAGGAGATTGTGATTTTTACTATATGCAGTGATGCTGTGGCGTCGTTTTACATAGCACAAGCCATCAGACTATCAAAGCTGCAAGTCCCCTAAGGGCACTAACCAATTATGTGAAAAGTAAAAAAACTCAAATTAAGAAAAAAATAAAAAAACATAAAAGTTCAAATCACCCCCCTTTTGCCACATAAAAAAGTAAAGATATTTAAAAAAAAAACAAAAAAAAAAACATGTGCCATTGTTGTGTTCTGAAAATTCCGATCTATCAAAATCTAAAAATAATTAACCCGATTGGTAAACACACTGAAAAAAAAAACTATACCAAAATAAAATAAAATCAATAAATACATCTGGTCCTACAAAAAATAGGCCCTCACATGGACAGAAAAATAATAGATTTAGTCAGTATTTTGCATTGTTTTTTAAAGCCAAAATTGGACGAGGCCCTAAATACAGAAAATTTCTAATGGAAAATTACATATTTTTTATGCACTTCTAATTTTGTCCTGAAACTATGAAAGCAAAATACTGATAAAATGCTCAAGGGTGAAAGAATTAAAACAGCTGCGGTGTTTAACCCTGTGAATGCTTAATGGCTATCCCAACCATATACACAAATGTTTGCTTTAGAGGCCTCTTTATGAAAACTACAGCAAAGAAAAAGTGAGGCTGTTACTTAAATTAAAGCACCACTTCTGCTGGTTGTTTTTTTTTTTTTTTTTGCAGCGATGAAGTGGTGCCACTATTCTAAGCTCCATCTCTAGTACATCGGGGTGCTTGATCAAGTATCGAACAGTGTCAAGTATCGCGTGGGACATCATTACTCGGGTCCACGTAAGAAGCTCATTTGAATCATCTGAGCCACCCACCGCACAGAAGCACGGTATCCTCCGAGAGCATGAGAGAGGGAGAGAGAGTTTGTCAGAGAAATGCCTGAGTTTCACATTCACATCCAATATACTCGCTACTTTAGGCTACTTTCACACTAGCGTCGGGCTCCGCCCGTCGCGGTGCGTTGGGGCGAGGTTTCCGACGCTAGCGTTGTCTCCGCCGCACAACGGGGGCAGCAGATGCATTTTTCCAGCGCATCCGTTGCCCCATTGTGAGGTGCGGGGAAGTGCGGGTAGGTGGGGGCGGAGTTCCGGCCGCGCATGCGCGGTCGGAAAAAGCGGACTGTCGGGAGCAAAAAACGTTACATGTAGCGTTTTTTGGTCCCGACGGTCCGCCACAACACGGCGCAACTGTCGCACGACGGTTGCGACGTGTGTCAATCCGTCGCAATACGTCGCTTAATGTTAGTCTATGGGGAAAAAACGCATCCTGCAAGCACTTTTGCAGGATGCGTTTTTTCGGCAAAACGATGCATTGTGGCGGATTGCAGTTAACGCTAGTGTGAAAGTAGCCTTAGTCGAGCATGTACTAGTGTCCGACATGCTCGTTTCGAGTACTGAGCACTTGAGCATTTCAGTTCTCAATGAACCCTACTTACCATCTTGTCTTCATCTGTTATCAGCGCGGCTCCGGTCGTCTTCTGCAGGTTTTGGCCTGCCAAATCGATCCAGTGCTTGTTGGTCGTATTGAAGTCACAACTCCGTGTAAGTCAATGAGAGTCAGAATGAGGCCAGAACAAAGATCCATTAGACTTAGGGCTCATACTCACTTGTGCGAAACTTGGATGAGTCTCACACAGCAATACCCGGCGCTGCTGCTGGCACTCAGATCGCAGTGTGCAGCCGCACGCTCCGCTCCTCTGTGCCAGGTGCAGTGCCAGGCATTGCCGTGCAAGACTCATCCAAGTTTCGCGCAAGTGAGTATGAACCCTTAAAATGAGACCTTGTGACCGTTACCTGACTTCCAGTCAGTCAGAAGTTGCAGTCACACGATGGCATACCTCCCAACTTTAGGGGAAGGGAAAGAGGGACAAAGTCAGCGGCGCGCGTAGCGCGGTGCGGCAAATTTTAGGCCACACCCATTTCACAACTAGCCACGCCCCAACCACACCCATTTAGCACTTCTGATCACAATGTTTCGTTAACAATAATTATGAACAAAAAAATATGGCCACACACGACGCTCCATACTGTACAATGGCCATTGGCCACATTATGCTCCATACTGTATAATGGCCCCACATGATGCTGCGTACAGTATACTTGCCCCACGTGATGGTCCATACAGTATAATGGCGCCACATGATGCTTTGTACAGTATAATGGCCCCACACGATGCTGGGTATAGTATAATGGCCACACAATGCTGGGTACAGTATAATGGCCCCACACAATGCTGGGTGCAGTATAATGGCCACACATGGTTACCCCACCCCCATCATTGCCTTCTCCATCAGTACACACAAACACCTTTCACCGCGCTCCCTCGCAGCAGCCGGCAGCTTCCACTCCCACGGCGCTGAATGGTGTCATCCAGCTGCGCCGCTGACTGCTGTATCCAGCATTACAGCTCAGTCCCCATAGAATGTAATACAGCACAGCCCCATAGAATATAATGCTGCACAGCCCCCATAGAATGTAACGCAGGCAGGTGGCAGCCCCCATAGAATGTAACGCAGGCAGGTGGCAGCCCCCATAGAATGTAACGCAGGCAGGTGGCAGCCCCCATAGAATGTAACGCAGGCAGGTGGCAGCCCCCATAGAATGTAAGGGGTGCTGCACCAGGTTGGTGGAGAATCCGATGGATGGGTACCAGGGGGAGAGTGGGAGCGGGGTGCGCGCACCATGGGGAGACAAAGTTTAGTTTGTCAGTCCTCCTATGCTGTCAGAGTCTCTGCTGTAACCGCAGCAGGGCAGCGCTGCATGGAGAGGGGGAGAGACACATACATTCACTTACAGTCTGGAGATCCGCTCGCTGCTCCCGCGGTCACACAGACACGGAGTGTCTCACAACTCTGCCCCCGTGCCAGAAACCAGTCCGGGTGCTGCCGCTCTGTCCTCAGAGTCCGCCCACGTCTATAGTTGAGGAGGAAGCCGGAGGCAGGCGGTGAGGCAACTCAAGGGGGCGTGGCTACAACGCAGTCCCAGGGAACGGAACGAACAGCGGGTACTAATCGGGCTCTCTCTACGTCCCGGAAGTGGGCGGGGCTTCACCGGCGGCCGCAAATTCGGGATTTTAAATGCCCGAAGCGGGACAGCGGGACCCCGGTGCCAAAGCGGGACTGTCACGCTGAAATCGGGACGGTTGGGAGGTATGCACGATGGTGACGCTCGAATAGCTGAAGATAGCGGCTGCTGCCTATAATACTAGGATCAGGAAACTTACATTAGTGCCACTGTAAGACATGTACACTGGACTTCCATATTTCTACCCCAGAAGACACCAGTTGCGTCATGAGAACAATGTTGTGCTCTTTTATATACCTACTAGCTGAAGAGCCCGGCATTGCCAGGGCATAGTAACTAACTGTGGTTAGTTATAACAAATTATAATGATTATATATATATATATATATATATATACACTCACCGGCCACTTTATTAGGTACACCTGTCCAACTTCTTGTTAACACTTAATTTCTAATCAGCCAATCACATGGCGGCAACTCAGTGCATTTAGGCATGTAGACATGGTCAAGACAATCTCCTGCAGTTCAAACCGAGCATCAGTATGGGGAAGAAAGGTGATTTGAGTGCCTTTGAACGTGGCATGGTTGTTGGTGCCAGAAGGGCTGGTCTGAGTATTTCAGAAACTGCTGATCTACTGGGATTTTCACGCACAACCATCTCTAGGGTTTACAGAGAATGGTCCGAAAAAGAAAAAAAATCCAGTGAGCGGCAGTTCTGTGGGCGGAAATGCCTTGTTGATGCCAGAGGTCAGAGGAGAATGGGCAGACTGGTTCGAGCTGATAGAAAGGCAACAGTGACTCAAATCGCCACCCGTTACAACCAAGGTAGGCCTAAGAGCATCTCTGAACGCACAGTGCGTCGAACTTTGAGGCAGATGGGCTACAGCAGCAGAAGACCACACCGGGTACCACTCCTTTCAGCTAAGAACAGGAAACTGAGGCTACAATTTGTACAACCTCATCGAAATTGGACAGTAGAAGATTGGAAAAACGTTGCTTGGTCTGATGAGTCTCGATTTCTGCTGCGACATTCGGATGGTAGGGTCAGAATTTGGCGTAAACAACATGAAAGCATGGATCCATCCTGCCTTGTATGGAGCATCTTTGGGATGTGCAGCCGACAAATCTGCGGCAACTGTGTGATGCCATCATGTCAATATGGACCAAAATCTCTGAGGAATGCTTCCAGCACCTTGTTGAATCTATGCCACGAAGAATTGAGGCAGTTCTGAAGGCAAAAGGGGGTCCAACCCGTTACTAGCATGGTGTACCTAATAAAGTGGCCGGTGAGTGTATATATATATATATATATATATATATATATATATATATATATAAAGCTGAGTGTATAGCCCTGCTCACGCTGCATAGCAAAACTCACTCCAAGGGCTCCTTTTCACTTGCGAGAAATACGTCCGTGTCTCGCATGTTAAAACCAAGCTCTGGCGCCGGCACTCCAGAGCGAAGCGTGCGGCTGCATAGCAACACATGGAGCTGCACGCTCCGCTCCAAGTGCTGGCCCCAGAGCTTGGTTTTAACATGCGAGAGTCGCACGTGAAAAGGAGCCCTAATATCCCACATCATCCCTTCAGCCAGAGCCACCGGACTACTACCCCTAATATCCCACATCATCCCTTCAGCCAGAGCCACCGGACTACTACCCCTAATATCCCACATAATCCCTTCAGCCAGAGCCACCGGACTACTACCCCTAATATCCCACCTCATCCCTTCAGCCAGAGCCACCGGACTACTATCCCTAATATCCCACATCATCCCGTCAGAGCCTCCGGACTACTACCCCTAATATCCCAAATCATCCCATCAGAGCCAACATTGTCAGGTTGGCACTGTTGCACCGATTAAAATGATACCTGGGTTGGAGAAATCCATTTTGTGTTTATTTTTTTAATCTGTGTTTTACTTTTTAACCCCTTAGTGACAGAGCCAATTTGGTACTTAATGACCGAGCCAATTTTTACAATTCTGACCAGTGTCACTTTATGAGGTTATAACTCTGGAAAGCTTTATCGGATCCCGCTGATTCTGAGATTGTTTTTTCGTGACATGTTGTACTTCAAGTTAGTGGTAACATTTCTTCGATATTACTTGCGATTATTTATGAAAAAAATGGAAATATGGCGAAAATTTTTAAAATTTTGCAATTTTCAAACTTTGTATTTTTATGCCCTTAAATCAGAGAGATATGTCACAAAAAATAGTTAATAAATAACATTTCTCACATGTCTACTTTACATCAGCACAATTTTGGAAACAATTTTTTTTTTTGTTAGGGAGTTATAAGGGTTAAAAGTTGACCAGCAATTTCTCATTTTTACAACACCATGTTTTTTTTAGGGACCACATCACCTTTGAAGTGATTTTGAGGGGTCTATATGATAGAAAATAACCAAGTGTGACACCATTCTAAAAACTGCACCCCTCAAGCTGCTCAAAACCACATTCAAGAAGTTTATTAACCCTTTACGTACTTCACAGGAACTAAAACAATGTGGAAGAAAAAAATGAACATTTTACTTTTTTTTGCAAACATTTTACTTCAGAACCATTTTTTTTAATTTTCACAAGTGTAAAAACAGAAATTTAACCACAAATTTTGTTGTGCAATTTTTCCTGAGTACACCGATACCCCATATGTGGAGGTAAACCACTGTTTGGGCGCACCGCAGAGCTTGGAAGTGAAGGAGCACCGTTTGACTGTTTCAATGCAGAATTGGCTGGAATTGAGATCGGACGCCATGTCGCGTTTGGAGAGCCCCTAATGTGCCTAAACAGTGGAAACCCCCCACAAGTGACACCATTTTGGAAACTAGACCCCCCAAGGAACTTATCTAGATGTGTGGTGAGCACTTTGAACCCCCAAGTGCTTCACAGAAGTTTATAACGTAGAGCCGTGAAAATAAAAAATCGCATTTGTTTTCACAAAAATGATTTTTTCGCCCACAAATTCTTATTTTCACAAGGGTAACAGGAGAAATTAGACCACAAAAGTTGTTGTGCAATTTCTCCTGAGTACGTCGATACCCCATATGTGGAGGTAAACCACTGTTTGGGCGCACCGCAGAGCTTGGAAGTGAAGGAGCACCGTTTGACTTTTTCAATGCAGAATTGGCTGGAATTGAGATCGGATGCCATGTCGCGTTTGAAGAGTCCCTGATGTGCCTAAACAGTGGAAACCCCCCACAAGTGATACCATTTTGGAAACTAGACCCCTTAAGGAACTTATCTAGATGTGTGGTGAGCACTTTGAACCCCCAAGTGCTTCACAGAAGTTTATAACGTAGAGCCGTGAAAATAAAAAATCTAATTTTTTCTACAAAAATGATCTTTATGCCCCCAAATTTTTATTTTCACAAGGGTAACAGGAGAAATTAGACCACAAAAGTTGTTGTGCAATTTCTCCTGAGTACGTCGATACCCCATATATGGGGGTAAACCACTGTTTGGGCGCACCGCAGAGCTTGGAAGAGAAGGAGTGTCGTTTTACTTTTTCAATGTAGAATTGGCTGGAATTGAGATCGGACGCCATGTCACGTTTGGAGAGCCGCTGATGTGCCTAAACAGTAGAGACCCCCCCACATATGACACCATTTTGGAAACTAGACCCCTTAAGGAACTTATCTAGATGTGTGGTGAGCACTTTAAACCCCCAGGTGCTTCACAGAAGTTTATAACGTAGAGCCGTGAAAATAAAAAAATCGCATTTTTTCTACAAAAATGATCTTTTTGCCTCCAAATTTTTATTTTACCAAGGGTAACAGGAGAAAATGGACCCCAGAAGCTGTTGTACAATTTGTCTTGAGTACGCCGACACCCCATATGTGGGGGTAAACCACTGTTTGGGCGCATGGCTGAGCTCGGAAGCAAAGGAGCGCCATTTGACTTTTCAATGCAAAATTGACTGGAATTGAGATCGGACGCCATGTCGCGTTTGGAGAGCCCCTGATGTGCCTAAACAGCAGAAACCCCCCAAAAGTGACCCCATTTTGGAAACTAGACCCCCCATGGAACTTATCTAGATGTGTAGTGAGAACTTTGAATGCCCAAGTGCATCACAGAAGTTTATAATGCAGAGTCGTGAAAATAAAAAATATATATTTTTTAACAATAAAGATTTTTTAGCCCCCAAGTTTTTATTTTCACAAGGGTAACAAGAGAAATTGGACCCCAAAAGTTGTTGTCCAATTTGTCCTGAGTATGCTGGTACCCCATATGTGGGGGTAAACCACTGTTTGGGCGCACGGCAGAGCTCGGAAGGGAAGGAGTGCCATTTTGGAATGCAGACTTTGATAGAATTGTCTGCGGGTGTTATGTTGCGTTTGCAGACCCCTAATGTACCTAAACAGTAGAAACCCCCACAAGTGACCAAATTTTGGAAACTAGACCCCCTAAGGAACTTATCTAGATATGTGGTGAGAACTTTGAAAGCTCAAGTGCTTCACAGAAATTTATAATGCAGAGTAGTGAAAATAAAAAAATATATTTTTTTCCAACAAAAAAGATTTTTTAGCCCCCAAGTTTTTATTTTCACAAGGGTAACAGGAGAAATTGGACCCCAAAAGTTGTTGTCCAATTTATCCCGAGTACGCTGATGCCCCATATGTGGGGGTAAACCACTGTTTGGGCGCACGGCAGAGCTCAGAAGGGAGGGAGTACCATTTGACTTTTTTAGCGCAAAATTGGCTGTCGTGTTTGGAGACCCCCTGATGTACCTAAACAGTGGAAACCCCCCAATTCTAACTCCAACCCTAACCCCAACACAGCCCTAACCCTAATCTCAACCCGATCCATAATCCTAATCACAACCCTAACGATAATCACAACCCTAACCCCAAAACAGCCCTAATCTCAACCCTAACCATAACCCTAATCAAAACCCTAAATCCAACACACCCCTAACCCTAATCCCAACCCTAACCCTAATCCCAACTCTAACCCTAACTTTAGCCCCAACCCTAACTTTAGCCCCAACCCTAACCATAACTTTAGCCCCCGTCGTCACAAAAAAAGTTCAATGTAACCTTTTTTTTGTACGTCGCGTCCGCCATTTCCGCGGATGCGTGGCCGTAACTCTGCCCCCTCCTCCCCAGGACATAGACTGGGCAGCGGATGCGTTGAAAAACTGCATCCGCTGCCCACGTTGTGCACAATTTTCACAACGTGCGTCGGTACATCGGGCCGACGCATTGCGACCGCCGCGTACCGACGCAAGTGTGAAAGAAGCCTAAGGCTACTTTCACACTAGCGTCGTACTCGGCCCATCGCAGTGTGTCGGGCCGACGTACCGACGCTACCGTTGTAAGCGCCGCACAACGGGTGCAGCGGATGCTGTTTTTTCAACGCATCCGCTGCCCCATTGTGAGGTGCGGGGAGGCGGGGGCGGAGTTCCGGCCACGCATGCGCGGTCGGAAATGGCGGACACGTCGCACAAAAAAGTTACATGTAGTTTTTTTTGTGTCGACGGTCCGCCGAAGCACGACGCATCCGTCGCACGACGGATGCGACATGTGGCAATCCGTCGCAATGCGTCGCTAATGCAAGCCAATGGAGAAAAAACGCATCCTGCAAGCACTTTTGCAGGATGCGTTCTTTCTCCAACGACGCATTGCGACGGAAGCCAAAAAACGCTAGTGTGAAAGTAGCCTAACCCTAACCCTAGCCCTAACCCTAACCCTAAATTTAGCCCCAACCCTAACCCTAACTCTAACCCTAACTCTAACCCTAACCCTAACTCTAACCCTAACCCTAACCCTAACTCTAACCCTAACCCTAACTCTAACCCTAACTCTAACCCTAACCCTAACCCTAACCCTAACTCTAACCCTAACCCTAACTCTAACCCTAACCCTAACCCTAACCCTAACCCTAACTCTAACCCTAACCCTAACCCTAACTCTAACCCTAACCCTAACCCTAACCCTAACTCTAATTTTAGCCCCAACTTGTCTTCTCCTGCCGGCCGGCAGATGGCAGCAGATGGCGGGCGCACTGCGCATGCGCCCGCCATGATGAAAAAGCCGGCTGGCAGGAGAAGACAGAAGAGGACCCAGGGACCCCGGGTGAGTATGATAGGGTCCCCGAATCCCCCTATTTCTCTGTCCTCTGATGTGCGATCACATCAGAGGACAGAGAAATAACTGATCGCTTTTTTTTTTTTTTTTTTTTTGCGGTCGCTGGTAAACTGTTAATTACCGGCGATCGCAAAGCAGGGGTCGGTGCAAACCGACCCCGATCATGTTCTTTGGGGTCTCGGCTACCCCCGGCAGCCGAGACCCCAAAGAACATCCGGGTGCCGGGCGGCGGGCGCACTGCGCGTGCGCCCGCCATTTTTTCCCGGAAAAAAGATGGCGGCGCCCATGGGGAGACACGAGGAGCACCGGGGGAGGTAGGTAAGTATTGGGGGGCTATTGGGGGCCATCGGGGACCACATTTCTCTGTCCTCCGATGTGCGATCACATCGGAGGACAGAGAAATTAAACGGCAAATCGCGTTTTTTTTTTTTTTGTTGCGACCGCCGGTAAACGGTTAATTACCGGCGATCGCAACTCGGGGGTCGGTAAAAACCCCCCGAATCATGTTCTCTGGGGTCTCGGCTACCCTCGGCAACCGAGACCCCAGAGAAAATCCGACTCTGGGGGGCGCTATTCACTTTTTCCACAGCGCCGTTAATTAACGGCGCTGTGGATTAAGTACCCTTAGTGGCCGCCGTTAAAAGGCGTATCGGCGGTCGTTAAGGGGTTAAGTTAATGAGGATGCTTCATGCCAAAGAGAGTTCCTGATTCTGGGCTCCCCCTGCAGTCTGTGGCAGAGGGTGGTCTGTGTCGGCACGGTAATAAATTGTGTTATTTCCTGCTTTACAGAAGGACGATAACACCATAGAAATGATAAGAATAATAGGCCTCCGTTACCACAACTGTCTACAAGGAAAACTGTTGCTCATAGCAACCAATCACAGCTCAGCTTTCATCTTTTAATCAGCTCTGGTTAAATGAAAGATGCTTAGTGATTGGTTGTGAAGCGACACGGTACCTTCCCATGTCTCGGTTGTCTTTAATATTCATGTGATAAAGGACGATTCATTTGCACATCCCAGATCCAGTAGACAGTTCCCGGTTAGAGGCTTCTTTACATGTGAATCCTCTTTTGTATAGGAAAGATATATATCTTGGTACCGTGTTAGCCAGTGGCTAGAAAAATATTTAGAATTGAGAGTCCTCAGTGGTTGATACCTTTTGATGGCTAACTGAAAAGATGGTAACAAATTGCAAGCTTTCGAGACTGCTCAGGTCTCTTCATCAGACACAGACTAATACAAATTCTGAAGAATCACATACATATATACACAACACGGCAGAAAGATAATGTAATTGATAAGACACTTGTAATCAAGGGCTTTCATTAGTTCATTAGTTCTAAAATGTATCAAATAGCCAGACTGGCTAGGGGTTTGTTAACTGCAGGGTTAGGCTTTGTTGCTGAGGGGCATTTGCTTAAAGTAAAAGCCATTGTGATTCAATTAATTTGCTACTGAAGATATAGGCCCCAATTCATAAAGACCTGCAGTTTCAGCCCAAATCCTGCTTCGTTGGACGTAAACCCCCATGGGACCACTGAACATGGGGATGAACGCAATGTGAAAGGGCCCTCAAACTCTGCTTTAGAGCAGGGAGCCATGGTATTCATGATATATCGCTTTCCTTTCTGTAAGCCGCAGGTAGCAGAATGACATGCACTCAAAGTCCCAGCACAGGTAACGCAATTACATCACTGTGTCGTCCTGCTCACGGCGGGATGCTGTCTGTGCCAACAGACTATTTTTGCCGAGAAACCCAGGAGCCATTATTACTATATGTATGGGGATCTTAGGCCATTTTTACTGCATATGGGGGGTGTCTAAGGGGTCATTATTGCTGTATGTGAAGAGGTTCCATTGCATTATTACAATATGGGTGTAACTAGGGAGGCATTATGAATTACTAATGGAATACTCTGGGGGGGGGCATTATTGCTTTTAAGGTGCACACTTAAGGTACAATATTAAATATTAGGTGAGCACTTCAAAAGGCATTATTACAGTAAGGTAGCATTCATAGGTATTGTTACCATCAAAGGGGCACACGCAGCATTATAACTTTCTAGGACACTAATATTTTCTAGGGAGCAATTTTGCCATATAAAAGGGCACACAGGGGGTGTTGCAAGATGTAAGGCAGACAGTGGTAGGCGTTATTACGATTTTGGAATACTAAGAAGAGTACTGTTTTTGTGCCATTGTAAGGAGATGGACAAGTGAGAAGACTTACACAAGTTAATGCCCGAGTGTCTGCAAGCAAACACTGCCATTTCTTGGTCCAAGATAAGAGAAAGCAGAGAATTATATTAGTAGGAACTGAAGAGTGAAGTGCATGTTCCCTGAGGAAAGAGATAGGAGGAGACACCAGGTTAGGTGATATCTGTGGCAGTTCCTAATTATAAAAAATGACTGCTTTGCACACTCTTGGCATTCTCTTGATGAGCTTCAAGAGGTAGTCACCGGAAATGGTCTTCCAACAATTTTGAAGGTGTTCTCAGAGATGCTTAGCTTGTTAGCCCTTTTGCCTTCACTCTGCGGTCCAGCTCACCCCAAACCATCTCGATTGGGTTCAGGTCTGGTGACTGTGGAGGCCAGGTCATCTGGCGTAGCACCCCATCACTCTTCTTCTTGGTCAAATAGCCCTTTCAAATAGGGTTTTTAGCTTGCAGAATGCTTGCGTTTTTCTAAGCGATTTGAAGCATTGCTTGGAAAAGTAATTGACAGTTTGGTCACACTTCTCAAGCATAGTGCTTGACAAGTGTGACCAACTTTTTACTATTGATGCTGCCCGAAGAAAATCCACTCTGATCAAGGTGCCTGTTTTATGGGGCGAGTAACGGAGGAACTGCATCACCAGTATCAGATCGAAAAATCTCAGATGACGCCTTATCACCCTCAGGGAAATGGAGCCTGTGAACGGTTCAATTGGAGTCTAATCCAGATGTTGAGGACAATTAGGAAAACTGAAAAGCCCGATGACCTGAATTTGTAGCTGAGTTAGTGTTGGTGTATAACAAATGAGTACATCGCACCACTAGTTACACCCCATATACCCTGCTGTTTATCCGGCAAGGAAGGGAGATCACCGAGTTGGAGTTGGATCCAGAGGAGGACTACCCATGGACGGGGGTGTCCACCTGGGTCTGAGAACATCGTCACCATCTGCAAACACTAAATCGCCTGGTACAGACCAAGTTTCGGGAACTTGAGCATTCAGAGACAGCTCCTCTGTGAAGGACAACCGGGGAACGAGTGTTGGTCCGAGATAAGCGTCCTAGGGACAAACTGGAGTATTGGTGGGAAAAAACCCAGGAGGATCAGTCAGGATGGGTCCTTCTTTGAAATTCAACCTGAAGGGGAAGAAAATGGTCCCATTCGAGTAGTTCACTGCAATATGCTAAGTCCTTGTTTGTCAAAAGAACCTGACCAAATTGAAGAAGGGAAAAGTGCTCCTGAAATGTTCCCTCCGGCCGTTGCGGTTTATGAAGAAGAGTTGCCTGATCTCTCTCCTGTAAATCCAAGAGAGGGACAACTTCTTGAAGCTGAGATTCCTGAAGTTCCTTTAGTGGTTGCTCCGTTGGAAATGGGCGCGTCCCCAGATACAAACGAGACCAATTTATTTGGCAAAAAATCGCACCCGCAATACTCGATCGAGTAACGAGTGTAACCAAGCACTGTGATGCTTGATAGAGTTTCGATCAGTGGCAAGCATGCTTGCTCATCACTTCTAGATATGCCTCTGGCTCATACTGTATATAGGGGGCTATGTGTGGTCTCATACTAAATACACAAGTCTATGTGAGGGCTCCTATTAAATAGAGAGGCTATGTAGGGGCTCTTACTATATATAGAGAGGCTATGTGGGTTCTTACAATGTAGGTAGAGGGGTTATGTGAGGACTCATACTGTATATAGGAAGCTAGGTGTGAGCTCTTACAGTATATAGAGATATAGATGGGAGCTGTATATGGGCTCATATGATTTGTAGGGGTTGTCAACATACTTAATTCTGCTAAATATTAAGTTATACGATTATTATTAATATAAAATAATAATTGTATTTAATATGTGACGTTCCTTCATGTGGCCCCTTGGGAAAATTAATGGCCCAACCCTAGGAATATAGTAACATTGTCTATAGTGTCCTCTCCTATTTACTGGCCATTTAATCTACAGTAGCATGTCCACCTCCACATCCAACCGTCCATATAATATAATCTTTTGTAATACTGGGATATATGGGTTATTACTGTTGATTTAGCACTGTTCAAATTAGTTGAAACTACTCCTTAATTACATTGTATGGTAATAATGACATTGTGGCATTTGATAAAAGTTTTAAGAGGTCAAGGTGGATAACTAGAGTCCATTTCATTTATATGGTAATGAATTGGTTGCATGGCCTGCTCTGGTCTCTTTAAATAACAACTGCTGCTCCTGCTGATGATGTCACGGAATGTTGTCGTTTCTGGCTCCGCCCCCTTGCATTATGACATCACACACATTGTGTAAGGAACTGCAGAGCCAAGATTCCATTTGACAGTTGCAGACGGTGGAGAGAGAAGTAAGTCAGCTCTATGTCGTCTCTTGTTGTGTCCTTCATTCTCTTCTATCATCTATTTCACATTTATTTTTTATTCATTAAGGAGTCTTTATTCTATATAATATAAGCAGGCCCAAAACAAATAGTGAACCCCTCATATTAGGAGATGCCCAAATTTTACAGCATGTCTTCCAATAGTAAAGAGATATATAGGATGTGACGGGATTTATCTTCAAGTACAGAAATGACAATGATTTACTGATTATCCACCATCACATTTTATTGGATTCTGACTTTCTTACTCATCAGGTCCATAGATTAGTTATAATTGAGAGAATCCCCTCTGCCATAACTGGAACATGACGACTTCTCGATTTTTAGGCCATGTATTAAAGTTATATCCTGTAAAGGGAACACATGCAACATGAAGATAACTATGTAATTGTCGGATGCTGTTGAGACATATAGTAATATACAGTCCTGATCAAAAATATAAATCCAACCAATATTGGGAAATCCTTGTACAACACCGATGTATATACATATTAGCTCCATATGTAGTAAAACTATTCAAATATTCCCCACATTGGTAGGATTCCTATTGTTTGATCTCTAGCGTATTATTGGGCAATGCACTTCAATGGAAGTGAGGTTGTTGGATCGCACCCATTAGCTGCTACTTGTGATGTCACGGAATGTGGTGGTTGTTTAGCTGTTCCTTATAATGTCTTAGAGTGATGGGATTGTTGATTCCATCCCCATAAGATGCCTCATATGATGTCACGAAATGTTATGATTGTTGGCTCTGCCCTTATTAGCTCTTATTTGTCATTTCACAGAATGTTTTGGTTGTTAGTTTGCTCCATAAGCTACTACTTGTGATGTCACCAAATGTTTTGGTTGTTGGTTTCACCCCAATTAGCTTCTACTTGTGATGTCACTGAATGAGGATGGTAGCCCTTCAGAAGAGAATGGCTCTTGACTGCCTGTTAGCAAATGAAGGGGCACTTGTGCTGTTATAGGTGAGGAGTGCTGCTCCGAGATTGAAGATGCACATGATTCAATAAAGAAACATGGATAAAGTAAAGGAGCTGCAGCAAAAAGCTAGAGATATATCCAAGGAGGGATGGAATCTCTTTTTCTGGATGGGGCCTATCAGAGTTGGGTTAAACAATTTACCTTCAACTTTTCATTTGTAGGGTAATGAATTGGTTGTATGGCCTGCTCTGGTCTCTTTAAATAACAACTGCTGCTCCTGCTGATGATGTCACGGAATGTTGTCGCTTCTGGCTCCGCCCCCTTGCATTATGACATCACACACATTGTGTAAGGAGCTGCAGAGCCAACATTCCATTTGACAGTTGCAGACGGTGGAGAGAGAGGTAAGTCGGCTCTATGTCCTCTCCTGCTGTGTCCTTCATTCTCTTCTATCATCTTTTTCTCATTTATTTTTTATTCATTAAGGAGTCTTTATTCTATATAATATAAACAGGACCAAAATAAATAGTGAACCCCTCATATTAGGACATGTCCAAATTTTACAGCATTTCTTCTAATAGTAAACAGATATATAGGATGTGACGGGATTTATCTTCAAGTACAGAAATGACAATGATTTATTGATTATCCATCACATTTTATTGGATTGTGACTTTCATGCTCATCAGGTCCATAGATTAGTTATAATTGAGAGAAACCCCTCAGCCATAACTGGAACATGACGACTTCTCGATTTTTAGGCCATGTATTGCTATAGAATCATCCAAATCTGGGAGATTAAAGTTATATTCTGTAAAGGGAACACATGCAACCTGTAGATAACTATGTAATTGAACCGTAATAGACAAATTGTAGAACAGCACAGCCCAAGTGTCCAGGGAGAACTAAATGTGTACTCTAATTTTCAGCTGGTTACCCGATGGCTAATCAGAGGTGCTCGCATGATATAGAGAGTTGAATCACATACAAGTCACAGAACAAATGCGGCAGCACTCACCGATCCTGGAGTTAGAAATTCCTTTATTCAGGCATATAGAAAAACATCTTCGATAACTATGTAATTGTCGGATGCTGTTGAGACATATAGTAATATACAGTCCAGATCAAAAATATAAATCCAACCAATAATGGGAAATCCTTGTACAACATCAATGTATATACATATTAGCTCCATATGTAGTAAAACTATTCAAATATTCCCCACATTGGTAGGATTCATATTGTTTGATCTTTAATATATTATTGGGCAATGCACTTCAATGGAAGAGAGGTTGTTGGATCGCACCCATTAGCTGCTACTTGTGATGTCACGGAATGTGATGGGATTGTTGATTCCACCCCCATAAGATGCGTCATATGATGTCATGGAATGTTATGATTGTTGGCTCTGCCCATATTAGCTCTTATTTGTCATTTCACAAAATGTTTTGGTTGTTAGATTTGCCCCCATAAGCTAATACTTGTGTTAGCTCTTATTTGTCATTTCACGGAATGTTTTGGTTGTTAGTTTTGCCCCCATAAGCTACTACTTGTGATGTCACTGAATGAGGATGGTAGCCCTTCAGAAGAGAATGGCTCTTGACAGCCTGTTAGCAATTGAAAGGGCACTTGTGCTGTTATAGGAGAGAAATGCTGCTCCTAGATTGAAGATGCACATGATTCAATAGAGAAACATGGATAAAGTAAAGGAGCTGCAGCAAAAGGCTAGAGATATATCCAAGGAAGGATGGAATCTCTTTTTCTGGATGTGGTCTATCAGAGTTGGGTTAAACAATTTACACTCAACTTTGAAAATCCCTTAGTGGTAGTGATAGGATTGATTGTATTGAGCTTGATTGCATGGAAATTAGTAATGTGATGTGATTCTCATTGCAGGAAATTAATTATATATTGGAGCCACTGGAAGACACAGGCAGAAGAGGGACACTGTGCATGAACAATATATGGACCCTTTGCAGCCCAATAACTCATCATAGCGCACAATTTCTTCTGCTTTGAAGGTGGAAATGGGCCAGCTTACCTCTTGGCCAATGTGCAGTTACACAAGTTGCACCAATAACATGTACGCCCCTGTCCACCCTTGAATGGAACTATAGAATGGATGACACTACAGCTGCAGAGGTGACCGTCTGATAGCCTAGCTCGACTACCCACCTCTCCTGAAGACCCTTTCAGCTTTTTGAGACTTGGGTGGAGGACATCATCTCAGAAAATAGGGTCCCACAGCTGCACCCCATCAGTTTGAGTAGCACTCTTAGATGAGTAAATAGCCTCAGAGAAGAAGAGGGTGCGCAACCCCTCACTATGTCACTGAGGATTTTAGCATTGTCCCGTGATTACTCCGGACTGTTTCTTGTGGTGGGATGCAGGTCTGGACAGCTGTCGTCATCCTAGTAGATAGCTAAGAATTAAAATATGTGTGTTTATGCCTCATTGGGAATCTGTCACCCCCAGAGACATATATAACCTATTAATATGGGCATACAGGTAATAGAAATGTTAAGCTTGTCCTACCTGAATGCCTCATATTAATGGTTTTGTTGTGGAGAAATGTTATATTCTGTCTTTATGCTAATGATCAGACCAATAACTCATCATAAAGCACAATTTCATATGCTTTGAAGGTGGAAATGGGTCCCCTTACTTCTTGGCCAATGTGCAGTTGCACAATTCCACCAATAACATGTCTGCCTCTGTCCACCCCTGAATGTAACCATAGGAAAGATGACACTACAGCTGCAAAGGTGACCGTCTGTTAGCCTAGCTCGACTACCCACCTCTCCTGAAGACCCTTCCAGCTTTTTGAGACTTGGGGGGAGGACATCATCTCTGAAAATAGGGTCCCAAAGCTGCACCCCATCAGTTTGAGTAGCACTCGTAGATGAGTAAATAGCCTCAGTGAAGAAGAGGGTGCGCAACCCCTCACTATGTCACTGAGGATTTTAGCATTCTCCCGTGATTACTCTGGAGTGTTTCTTGTGGTGGGATGCAGGTCTGGACAGCTGTCGTCATCCTATTAGATAGCTAACAATTAATATATGTGTGTTTATGCCTCATTGGGAATCTGTCACCCCCCGAGACATATATAACCTATTAAAATCGGCATACAGGTAATAGAAATGTTAAGCTTGTCCTACCTGTATGCCTCATATTAATGGTTTCGTTGTGGAGAAATGTTATATTCTGTCTTTATGCTAAAGACCAGACCAAGAACTTATCATAAAGCACAATTTCATATGCTTTGAAGGTGGAAATGGGTCCCCTTACTTCTTGGCCAATGTGCAGTTGCACAATTCCACCGATAACATGTCTGGCTCTGTCCGCCCCTGAATGTAACCATAGGAAAGATGACACTACAGCTACAAAGGTGACCGTCTGATAGGCTAGCTCGACTACCCACCTCTCCTGAAGACCCTTCCAGCTTTTTGAGACTTGGGTGGAGGACATCATCTCAGAAAATAGGGTCCCACAGCTGCACCCCATCAGTTTGAGTAGCACTCTTAGATGAGTAAATAGCCTCAGAGAAGAAGAGGGTGCGCAACCCCTCACTATGTCACTGAGGATTTTAGCATTGTCCCGTGATTACTCCGGACTATTTCTTGTGGTGGGATGCAGGTCTGGACAGCTGTCATCATCATATTAGATAGCTAAGAATTAAAATATGTGTGTTTATGCCTCAATGGGAATCTGTCACCCCCCGAGACATATATAACCTTTTAATATGGGCATACAGGTAATAGAAATGTTAAGCTTGTCCTACCTGAATGCCTCATATTAATGGTTTTGTTGTGGAGAAATGTTATATTCTGTCTTTATGCTAATGATCAGACCAAGAACTTATCATAATGCACAATTTCATATGCTTTGAAGGTGGAAATGGGTCCCCTTACTTCTTGGCCAATGTGCAGTTGCACAATTCCACCAATAACATGTCTGCCTCTGTCCACCCCTGAATGTAACCATAGGAAAGATGACACTACAGCTACAAAGGTGACCGTCTGATAGCCAAGCTCGACTACCCACCTCTCCTGAAGACCCTTCCAGCTTTTTGAGACTTGGGTGGAGGACATCATCTCTGAATATAGGGTCTCACAGCTGCCCCCTATCAGTTTGAGTAGCACTCTTAGATGAGTAAATAGCCTCAGAGAAGAAGAGGGTGCGCATCCCCTCACTATGTCACTGAGGATTTTAGCATTCTCCCGTGATTACTCCGGACTGTTTCTTGTGGTGGGATGCAGGTCTGGACAGCTGTCGTCATCCTATTAGATAGCTAAGAATTAATATATGTGTGTTTATGCCTCATTGGGAATCGGTCACCCCCCGAGACATATATAACCTATTAATATGGGCATACAGGTAATAGAAATGTTAAGCTTGTCCTACCTGTATGCCTCATATTAATGGTTTTGTTGTGGAGAAATGTTATATTCTGTCTTTATGCTAATGATCAGACCAATAACTCATCATAAAGCACAATTTCATATGCTTTGAAGGTGGAAATGGGTCCCCTTACTTCTTGGCCAATGTGCAGTTTATTTTATTTTACGGCAGCCAGAAGAGTTTAACCCAATATTAAAACATAACCTTTACTTATATGATTAAAATGGACAAACTAAATACACATAACAAAATAAGTGCTCATGACGAAAACTGTGCTCTAATAAAAAACTGGTATGGTCTCACCAATTGCAGACAGGAGGATCCCCACAATAGTTATGCAGGGTCCAGGGAGGGTCCACGATAGCAGACTGAGGTAGGGGATGTGGGGACCTTTTTCCTAAACCCCTGTCGTGCCCCAGCAATAGCTCCTGTCCTTACAAGGACAGGCCCAAGTAAGCCTAGCTATGGACACCCCCAGCTTCAAAATATCTCAAAAACGCCTCCCTACGCGTTTCCTCTCCAATCCCGGAGATTCATCAGGGGAGTTTTCAGTGGCCAACAGGCCCAGATATAGGCTCAAATGTCCATAAAAGTTGGGCACCAGCAGTGGCTAAGTGCTTCCAGAGATAAGCGATCCTCTGTGAGCATGTGTCACAATATGTGAGTCATTCGTATAGGGTCCCCACCACCTACATAAGTACCCGGTCCCGCCTCCCGGCGTGTGATGTAATCACCGCCGGCCCCGGCTCACCTGCCAATACCAAAGTCCTCAGGCAGGTCCCATATTGCGTTCCTCCACTGGAACGCACGCCGAAGGATGTCCAGCCTTCAGACAAACCGCGATTACGAAACCGGAAGTAACGGCGCCATCTTGAAAACGTCACTTCCGGTTCGCCGTTATTACTATAGTGCGCTCCACTAATGGAACGCAAACAGAGCGTCGGTACCCTCAGTGCGGCGCGCTCACTGATGACGCGCTTAGCCAGTTCAAAGTGCTGCTATAGTGATGCGCACATAAGTAGCGTCTCATGCACAGAGCGTACCTCGTAATCAAACAAAAGGGGATGAATATACTACTGCCCCTGATCCCATTCACCGAATATTATCCCCAACATAGAAAGGGGAGGGGAAAAACTTGCTTGTGGCTGGAAGTGTCCATGCCACATAAACTCAAAGATCCACAGATGATACCCCTATGGCTGGAAATGTCCACACCACATATAGACAGTGTATTCAAAATCATCCTGAGTTAGAGACATTTAGAGACTGGATTTGAGAGGGGGGGGGGACATATGATGGTGGAAACTGACAAAATCACAGCAGATAGATAGAAAAGGGGACCCTATATATATAAGACTGGTCAAGTCTCCTTGTCCATACATAAAAACACACTCCTCATTTTCGGAAAATACATCAGTGATATTAGCCCTACTGAAACCGAAAATATAGTGAAGAGGAGAGTAACGGGACAGGATATTGACCCCGTACCCAAAATAGCAATAAAGTTTTGTTTAATTTGGCTGATTCTCAGCGGCAAGACAAAATAACAAACCAAGGCTAGTAAAGCCATGAAATATGGGAAAGAAAGAGGAGAAAGGAAACCCCTATTTTCAACATGGAAACAGGCTTATAGGAAGCAGCTAAAACTCAGTTGATCATTGAGTCCATGGGGATGACATGTATCCAACAAGAAGATCCATCTGGTCTCTCTCTGCAAAAGGATCCTGTCAAAATCTCCTCCCCTATCTGGTGGAGTAACCTTGTCAATTCCCATGAAACTCATGACTTTAACATTGCCACCATGATTGACATTAACATGTCTGGCAATGGGGGTATCTCTCTGATTTCTGATATCCCCCAGGTGTTCTCCCACCCGTCTCCTGAGTTCTCTGATAGTCTTGCCGATATACGTAATACCACAGATACAACTGGCTCTGTAGATAACTCCTTTTGATTTACAATTAATAAATTCCCTTATAGTGTATGTACGCTGCGTGTGAGTATTACAGAATTCTTTGCCCACCTGTATAAATTCACATGCCACACAGGTACTACATCTATAGCATCCTTTTGGCCTTTTGGGTAGCTAGGTGTCTCTTACAGGTGTACTCAGATGACTATGTACTAGTCGGTCACCTAGCGTTTTGCATTTTCTGTATGTGATCTGTGGCCGTTCTCCTACAGCCTCTCTGAGATCATCATCCATAGCCAGAATGCTCCAGTATTTTTTGAGTATAGCCCTAACAGACGGGGCTCCATTATCAAAAGCACAGATCATTCTGATAGTTCTTGAATCATCCCCCTCTCTTTCTCGTGGTGTCAGTAAGGTATTTCTGACCTTCCCCCTCGCAAAATGGTATGCCTTCCTCAGCACCCGGTCAGGGTACCCCCTCGCAAGAAATCTATGCCTTAGATCTTTGGCTTTTAGTTTGAAGTCAGTATCGTTAGAACAATTTCGTCTCAGGCGTAGATACTGCCCTTTTGGGATACCTTTTTTGAGTGGGTAGGGATGATGGCTATCCCATCTCAGCATGGAATTCGTGGAGGTAGGTTTCCTAAAAATGGTTGTCTCAAGGAAGTCACTACCAATCGACTTTGAGATTGTAATATCCAAGAATGGTAAACTCCTCTCTTCCATTTCTGAGGTAAACCTCAGGCTCACGTTGTTAGTATTTAGAGACAACATGAACCTCTGAAAGGTCTCTCTGGTGCCCTTCCACAACACAAAAACGTCGTCTATATAAAAAACCCATAGGTCAATATAGACGGTGAATTCCTCATTGGTCTCTGAGAAGACCATACTGTCCTCCCACCAGCCCAGGAACAGATTTGCGTAACTTGGCGCACAGGGACTCCCCATAGCGGTGCCCCTGAGCTGGTGGAGGATCCTGCCGTCAAAGCAGAAATAGTTGTTGTTGAGAACAAAATCAAGAAGATTTAACACAAAGTCATTATGGGGGGCAAACTGTGTACCTCTCATTCCCAGAAAGTGCCTCACTCCTTGCATACCACAGGAGTGCGGGATTGAGGAATATAATGACTCTACATCGATACTCGCCAAAAAGGTCCCTGATTCCAGGGAAATACCTTCCAATCTCCGAAGTAGGTCCATAGTATCTCTAATGTATGACGGGAGGGAGGTGACAAAGGGTCTCAGTATCTGATCAATGTAGGTTCCCACATTTTGACAAATGCTCCCTATCCCAGAGACAATAGGTCTCCCCTTCAGAGGTACTGTGCCCTTGTGAATTTTTGGCAGAGCGTAGAAGGTAGCCATGACCGGGTGCCGAGGGAGGAGGAAAAAGTATTCCTCCTGACTAATAAGATTGTACATTTTGGCCCTTGCCAATATCCCTTCCAGATTCCTAACAAAACATACCGTTGGATTCTGCATTACTCGAGTATATGTGGTCTGATCATTAAGCAGGGCCAAGCACATATTTTTATATTTATCCACATCCATGACTACCACATTTGCACAATTGCACCAATAACATGTCTGCCTCTGTCCACCCCTGAATGTAACCATAGGAAAGATGACACTACAGCTACAAAGGTGACCGTCTGATAGCCAAGCTCGACTACCCACCTCTCCTGAAGACCCTTCCAGCTTTTTGAGACTTGGGTGGAGGACATCATCTCTGAATATAGGGTCCCACAGCTGCACCCCATCAGTTTGAGTAGCACTCTTAGATGAGTAAATAGCCTCAGAGAAGAAGAGGGTGCGCAACCCCTCACTATGTCACTGAGGATTTTAGCATTCTCCCGTGATTACTCCGGACTGTTTCTTGTGGTGGGATGCAGGTCTGGACAGCTGTCGTCATCCTATTAGATAGCTAAGAATTAATTTACGTGTGTTTATGCCTCTTTGGGAATCTGTCACCCCCCGAGACATATATAACCTATTAATATTGGCATACAGGTATTAGAAATGTTAAGCTTGTCCTACCTGAATGCCTCATATTAATGGTTTTGTTGTGGAGAAATGTTATATTCTGTCTTTATGCTAATGATCAGACCAATAACTTATCATAAAGCACAATTTCATATGCTTTGATTGGGGAAATCGGTCCCCTTACTTCTTGGCCAATGTGCAGTTGCACAATTCCACCAATAACATGTCTGCCTCTGTCCACCCCTGAATGTAACCATAGGAAAGATGACACTACAGCTACAAAGGTGACCGTCTGATAGCCTAGCTCCACTACCCACCTCTCCTGAAGACCCTTCCAGCTTTTTGAGACTTGGGTGGAGGACATCATCTCTAAAAATAGTATCTTGAGGTGTTTTTTGGTGGGTAATAAAAAATTTTTCTTGTGTTTTCCAATGATGATGGGAATAGCGGTTGCACTGAGTATGTGGCACGCTGTTTTGGGAGTTGAGTTCCTCATAGTTTTGGTTGCCTGACTGTGGAACTCCCCATCTGAGGGAAAAAACACAACAAAACATCATCTCTGAAAATAGGGGCCCACAGCTGCACCCCATCAGTTTGAGTAGCACTCTTAGATGAGTAAATAGCCTCAGAGAAGAAGAGGGTGCGCAACCCCTCACTATGTCACTGAGGATTTTAGCATTGTCCCGTGATTACTCCGGACTGTTTCTTGTGGTGGGATGCAGGTCTGGACAGCTGTCGTCATCCTAGTAGATAGCTAAGAATTAAAATATGTGTGTTTATGCCTCATTGGGAATCTGTCACCCCCCCGAGACATATATAACCTATTAATATGGGCATACAGGTAATAGAAATGTTAAGCTTGTCCTACCTGAATGCCTCATATTAATGGTTTTGTTGTGGAGAAATGTTATATTCTGTCTTTATGCTAATGATCAGACCAATAACTCATCATAGAGCACAATTTCATATGCTTTGAAGGTGGAAATGGGTCCCCTTACTTCTTGGCCAATGTGCAGTTGCACAATTCCACCAATAACATGTCTGCCTCTGTCCACCCCTGAATGTAACCATAGGAAAGATGACACTACAGCTGCAAAGGTGACCGTCTGATAGCCTAGCTCGACTACCCACCTCTCCTGAAGACCCTTTCAGCTTTTTGAGACTTGGGTGGAGGACATCATCTCTGAAAATAGGGTCCCACAGCTGCACCCCATCAGTTTGAGTAGCACTCTTAGATGAGTAAATAGCCTCAGTGAAGAAGAGGGTGCGCAACCCCTCACTATGTCACTGAGGATTTTAGCATTCTCCCGTGATTACTCTGGAGTGTTTCTTGTGGTGGGATGCAGGTCTGGACAGCTGTCGTCATCCTATTAGATAGATAAGAATTAATATATGTGTGTTTATGCCTCATTGGGAATCTGTCACCCCCCGAGACATATATAACCTATTAATATCGGCATACAGGTAATAGAAATGTTAAGCTTGTCCTACCTGTATGCCTCATATTAATGGTTTTGTTGTAGAGAAATGTTATATTCTGTCTTTATGCTAATGATCAGACCAATAACTTATCATAAAGCACAATTTCATATGCTTTGAAGGTGGAAATGGATCCCCTTACTTCTTGATCAATGTGCAGTTGCACAATTCCATCAATAACATGTCTGCCTCTGTCCACCCCTGAATGTAACCATAGGAAAGATGACACTACAGCTACAAAGGTGACCGTCTGATAGCCTAGCTCGACTACCCACCTCTCCTGAAGACCCTTCCAGCTTTTGAGACTTGGGTGGAGGACATCATCTCTGAAAATAGGATCCCACAGCTGCACCCCATCAGTTTGAGTAGCACTCTTAGATGAGTAAATAGCCTCAGAGAAGAAGAGGGTGCGCAACTCCTCACTATGTCACTGAGGATTTTAGCATTCTCCCGTGATTACTCCGGACTGTTTCTTGTGGTGGGATGCAGGTCTGGACAGCTGTCGTCATCCTATTAGATAGCAAAGAATTAATATATGTGTGTTTATGCTTCATTGGGAATCTGTCACCCCCCGAGACATATATAACCTATTAATATGGGCATACAGGTAATAGAAATGTTAAGCTTGTCCTACCTGAATGCCTCATATTAATGGTTTTGTTGTGGAGAAATGTTATATTCTGTCTTTATGCTAATGATCAGAGCAATAACTCATCATAAAGCACAATTTCATATGCTTTGAAGGTGGAAATGGGTCCCCTTACTTCTTGGCCGATGTGCAGTTGCACAATTCCACCAATAGCATATCTGCCTCTGTCCACCCCTGAATGTAACCATAGGAAAGATGACACTACAGCTGCAAAGGTGACCGACTGATAGCCTAGCTCTACTACCCACCTCTCCTGTAGACCCTTCCTGCTTTTTGAGACTTGGGTGGAGGACATCATTTCTGAAAATAGGGATCCACAGCTGCACCCCATCAGTTTGAGTAGCACTCTTAGATGAGTAAATATCCTCAGTGAAGAAGATGGTGCGCAACCCCTCACTATGTCACTGAGGATTTTAGCCTTCTCCGGAGATTACTCCTGAGTGCTTATTGTGGTGGGATGCAGGTCTGGACAGCTGTCGTCATCCTATTAGATAGATAAAAATTAACATATGTGTGTTTATGCCTCATTGGGAATCTGTCACCCCTCGAGACATATATAACCTATTAATATTGGCATACAGGTAATAGAATGGTTAAACTTGTCCTACTTGTATGCCTCATATTAATGGTTTTGTTGTAAACAAATGTTATATTCTGTCTTTATGCTAATGATCAGACCAATAACTAATCATAAATGCTTTGAAGATGGAAATGGGTCCCCTTACTTCTTGGCCAAAGTGCAGTTGCACAATTCCACCAATAACATGTCTGCCTCTGTCCACCCCTAAATGTAACCATAGGAAAGATGACACTACAGCTACAAAGGTGACCGTCTGATAGCCTAGCTCGACTACCCACCTCTCCTGAAGACCCTTCCAGCTTTTTGAGACTTGGGTGGAGGACATCATCTCTGAAAATAGGGTCCTATAGCTGCACCCCATCAGTTTGAGTAGCACTCTTAGATGAGTAAATAGCCTCAGAGAAGAAGAGGGTGCGCAACCCCTCACTATGTCACTGAGGATTTTAGCATTCTCCCGTGATTACTCCGGACTGTTTCTTGTGGTGGGATGCAGGTCTGGACAACTGTCGTCATCCTATTACATAGCTAAGAATTAATTTATGTGTGTTTATGCCTCATTGGGAATCTGTCACCCCCCGAGACATATATAACCTATTAATATGGGCATACAGGTAACAGGTAATAAGCTTGTCCTACCTGAATGCCTCATATTAATGGTTTTGTTGTGGAGAAATGTTATATTCTGTCTTTATGCTAATGATCAGACCAATAACTCATCATAAAGCACAATTTCATATGCTTTGAAGGTGGAAATGGGTCCCCTTACTTCTTGGCCAATGTGCAGTTGCACAATTCCACCAATAACATGTCTGCCTCTGTCCACCCCTGAATGTAACCATAGGAAAGATGACACTACAGCTGCAAAGGTGACCGTCTGTTAGCATAGCTCGACTACCCACCTCTCCTGAAGACCCTTCCAGCTTTTTGAAACTTGGGGGGAGGACATCATCTCTGAAAATAGGGTCCCACAGCTGCACCCCATCAGTTTGAGTAGCACTCTTAGATGAGTAAATAGCCTCAGTGAAGAAGAGGGTGCGCAACCCCTCACTATGTCACTGAGGATTTTAGCATTCTCCCGTGATTACTCTGGAGTGTTTCTTGTGGTGGGGTGCAGGTCTGGACAGCTGTCGTCATCCTATTAGATAGCTAACAATTAATATATGTGTGTTTATGCCTCATTGGGAATCGGTCATCCCCCGAGACATATATAACCTATTAATATGGGCATACAGGTAATAGAAATGTTAAGCTTCTCCTACCTGAATGCCTCATATTAATGGTTTTGTTGTGGAGAAATGTTATATTCTGTCTTTATGCTAATGATCAGACCAATAACTCATCATAAAGCACAATTTCATATGCTTTGAAGGTGGAAATGGGTCCCCTTACTTCTTGGCCAATGTGCAGTTGCACAATTCCACCAATAACATGTCTGCCACTGTCCACCCCTGAATGTAACCATAGGAAAAATGACACTACAGCTACAAAGGTGACCGTCTGATAGCCTAGATCGACTACCCACCTCTCCTGAAGACCCTTCCAGCTTTTTGAGACTTGGGTGGAGGACATCATCTCTAAAAATAGTATCTTGAAGTGTTTTTTTGGTGGGTAATAAAAAATGTTTCTTGTGTTTTCCAATGATGATGGGAATAGCGGTTGCACTGAGTATGTGGCACGCTGTTTTGGGAGTTGAGTTCCTTATAGTTTTGGTTACCTGACTGTGGAACTTCCCATCTGAGGGAAAAAAACAAAACAAAACATCATCTCTGAAAATAGGGGCCCACAGCTGCACCCCATCAGTTTGAGTAGCACTCCTAGATGAGTAAATAGCCTCAGAGAAGAAGAGGGTGCACAACCCCTCACTATGTCACTGAGGATTTTAGCAATCTCCCGTGATTACTCCGGAGTGTTTATTGTGGTGGTGTTGTGAAATTGGATTTTGGGCTCCCCCGGTGGCCACTGGTGGAATTGAACTGGTGTGCATCATCCCCTCTGTTCACCTGTTTCCATCAGGATGTGGGAGTCGCTATTTAACCTTGCTCCTCTGTCACTTCCATGCCGGTCAACATTGTAATCAGAAGCCTTTCTGTGCATGTTCCTGCTTCTAGACAACTCCCAGCTAAGTTGGACTTTAGTCCTCGTTTGTTTTTGCATTTTGTTCCAGTTCACAGCTGTAGTTTCGTTTCTGTGTCTGGAAAGCTCTTGTGATCTGAAATTGCCACTCTGATGTTATGAGTTAATACTAGAGTCCTAAAGTAATTTCAGGATGGTATTTTGATAGGGTTTTCAGCTGACCATGAAAGTGCCCTTTCTGTCTTCCTGCTATCTAGTAAGCGGACCTCAATTTTGCTAAACCTATTTTCATACTACGTTTGTCATTTCATCTAAAATCACCGCCAATATATGTGGGGGCCTCTGTCTGCCTATCGGGGAAATTTCTCTAGAGGTGAGCCAGGACTATATTTTCCTCTGCCAGGATTAGTTAGTCCTCCGGCCGGCGCTGGGCGTCTAGGGATAAAAACGTAGGCAACGCTACCCGGCTACTGTTAGTTGTGCGGCAGGTTTAGTTCATGGTCAGTTTAGTTTCCATCCTTCCAAGAGCTAGTACTCATGTTTGCTGGGCTATGTTCTCTTGCCATTGAGAACCATAACAGGTGGTATGCAGGTCTGGACAGCTGTCGTCATCCTATTAGATAGATAAAAATTAATATATGTGTGTTTATGCCTCATTGGGAATCTGTCACCCCTTGAGACATATATAACCTATTAATATTGGCATACAGGTAATAGAAATGTTAAACTTGTCCTACCTGTATGCCTCATATTAATGGTTTTGTTGTGGAGAAATGTTATATTCTGTCTTTATGCTAATGATCAGACCAATAACTCATCATAAATGCTTTGAAGATAGAAATGGGTCCCCTTACTTCTTGGCCAATGTGCAGTTGCACAATTCCACCAATAACATGTCTGCCTCTGTCCACCGTTGAATGTAACCATAGGAAAGATGACACTACAGCTACAAAGGTGACCGTCTGATAGCCTAGCTCGACTACCCACCTCTCCTGAAGACCCTTCCAGCTTTTTGAGACTTGGGTGGAGGACATCATCTCTGAAAATAGGGTCCCACAGCTGCACCCCATCAGTTTGAGTAGCACTCTTAGATGAGTAAATAGCCTCAGAGAAGAAGAGGGTGCGCAACCCCTCACTATGTCACTGAGGATTTTAGCATTCTCCCGTGATTACTCCGGACTGTTTCTTGTGGTGGGATGCAGGTCTGGACAGCTGTCGTCATCCTATTAGATAGCTAAGAATTAATGTATGTGTGTTTATGCCTCTTTGGGAATCTGTCACCCCCCGACACACATATAACCTATTAATATGGGCATACAGGTATTAGAAATGTTAAGCTTGTCCTACCTGAATGCCTCATATTAATGGTTTTGTTGTGGAGAAATGTTATATTCTGTGTTTATGCTAATGATCAGAGCAATAACTCATCATAAAGCACAATTTCATATGCTTTGAAGGTGGAAATGGGTCCCCTTACTTCTTGGCCAATGTGCAGTTGCACAATTCCACCAATAACATGTCTGCCTCTGTCCAC
Organism: Ranitomeya variabilis; assembly: GCF_051348905.1. Taxonomy (NCBI): domain Eukaryota; kingdom Metazoa; phylum Chordata; class Amphibia; order Anura; family Dendrobatidae; genus Ranitomeya; species Ranitomeya variabilis. The sequence goes on from NC_135232.1 coordinate 108,475,352, forward strand.
CCCTGAATGTAACCATAGGAAAGATGACACTACAGCTACAAAGGTGACCGTCTAATAGCCTAGCTCGACTACCCACCTCTCCTGAAGACCCTTCCAGCCAGCTTTTTGAGACTTGGGGGGAGGACATCATCTCTGAAAATAGGGTCCCACAGCTGCACCCCATCAGTTTGAGTAGCTCTCTTAGATGAGTAAATAGCCTCAGTGAAGAAGAGGGTGCGCAACCCCTCACTATGTCACTGAGGATTTTAGCATTCTCCCGTGATTACTCTGGAGTGTTTCTTGTGGTGGGATGCAGGTCTGGACAGCTGTTGTCATCCTATTAGATAGCTAACAATTAATATATGTGTGTTTATGCCTCATTGGGAATCTGTCACCCCCCCGAGACATATATAACCTATTAATATCGGCATACAGGTAATAGAAATGTTAAGCTTGTCCTACCTGTATGCCTCATATTAATGGTTTCGTTGTGGAGAAATGTTATATTCTGTCTTTATGCTAAAGACCAGACCAATAACTTACCATAAAGCACAATTTCATATGCTTTGAAGGTGGAAATGGGTGCCCTTACTTCTTGGCCAATGTGCAGTTGCACAATTCCACCAATAACATAATAACATGTCTGCCTCTGTCCGCCCCTGAATGTAACCATAGGAAAGATGACACTACAGCTACAAAGGTGACCGTCTGATAGCCTAGCTCGACTACCCACCTCTCCTGAAGACCCTTCCAGCTTTTTGAGACTTGGGTGGAGGACATCATCTCAGAAAATAGGGTCCCACAGCTGCACCCCATCAGTTTGAGTAGCACTCTTAGATGAGTAAATAGCCTCAGAGAAGAAGAGGGTGCGCAACCCCTCACTATGTCACTGAGGATTTTAGCATTCTCCCGTGATTACTCCGGACTGTTTCTTGTGGTGGGATGCAGGTCTGGACAGCTGTCGTCATCCTACTACATAGCTTAGAATTAATTTATGTGTGTTTATGCCTCATTGGGAATCTGTCACCCACCGAGACATATATAACCTATTAATATGGGCATACAGGTAATAGAAATGTTAAGCTTGTCCTACCTGAATGCCTCATATTAATGGTTTTGTTGTGGAGAAATGTTATATTCTGTCTTTATGCTAATGATCAGACCAATAACTCATCATAAAGCACAATTTCATATGCTTTGAAGGTGGAAATGGGTCCCCTTACTTCTTGGCCAATGTGCAGTTGCACAATTCCACCAATAACATGTCTGCCTCTGTCCACCCCTGAATGTAACCATAGGAAAGATGACACTACAGCTGCAAAGGTGACCGTCTGTTAGCCTAGCTCGACTACCCACCTCTCCTGAAGACCCTTCCAGCTTTTTGAGACTTGGGTGGAGGACATCATCTCTGAAAATAGGGTCCCACAGCTGCACCCCATCAGTTAGAGTAGCACTCTTAGATGAGTAAATAGCCTCAGAGAAGAAGAGGGTGCGCAACCCCTCACTATATCACTGAAGATTTTAGCATTCTCCCGTGATTACTCTGGAGTGTTTCTTGTGGTGGGATGCAGGTGTGGACAGCTGTCATCATCCTATTAGATAGCTAAGAATGAATATATGTGTGTTTATGCCTCATTGGGAATCATTCACCCCCCGAGACATATATAACCTATTAATATGGGCATACAGGTAATAGAAATGTTAAGCTTGTCCTACCTGAATGCCTCATATTAATGGTTTTGTTGTGGAGAAATGTTATATTCTGTCTTTATGCTAATGATCAGACCAATAACTCATCATAAAGCACAATTTCATATGCTTTGAAGGTGGAAATGGGTCCCCTTACTTCTTGGCCAATGTGCAGTTGCACAATTCCACCAATAACATGTCTGCCTCTGTCCACCCCTGAATGTAACCATAGGAAAGATGACACTACAGCTACAAAGGTGACCGTCTGATAGCCTAGCTCGACTACCCACCTCTCCTGAAGAACCTTCCAGCTTTTTGAGACTTGGGTGGAGGACATCATCTCAGAAAATAGGGTCCCACAGCTGCACCCCATCAGTTTGAGTAGCACTCTTAGATGAGTAAATAGCCTCAGAGAAGAAGAGGGTGCGCAACCCCTCACTATGTCACTGAGGATTTTAGCATTCTCCCGTGATTACTCCGGACTGTTTCTTGTGGTGGGATGCAGGTCTGGACAGCTGTCGTCATCCTACTACATAGCTAAGAATTAATTTATGTGTGTTTATGCCTCATTGGGAATCTGTCACCCACCGAGACATATATAACCTATTAATATGGGCATACAGGTAATAGAAATGTTAAGCTTGTCCTACCTGAATGCCTCATATTAATGGTTTTGTTGTGGAGAAATGTTATATTCTGTCTTTATGCTAATGATCAGACCAATAACTCATCATAAAGCACAATTTCATATGCTTTGAAGGTGGAAATGGGTCCCCTTACTTCTTGGCCAATGTGCAGTTGCACAATTCCACCAATAACATGTCTGCCTCTGTCCACCCCTGAATGTAACCATAGGAAAGATGACACTACAGCTGCAAAGGTGACCGTCTGTTAGCCTAGCTCGACTACCCACCTCTCCTGAAGACCCTTCCAGCTTTTTGAGACTTGGGGGGAGGACATCATCTCTGAAAATAGGGTCCCACAGCTGCTCCCCATCAGTTTGAGTAGCACTCGTAGATGAGTAAATAGCCTCAGTGAAGAAGAGGGTGCGCAACCCCTCACTATGTCACTGAGGATTTTAGCATTCTCCCGTGATTACTCTGGAGTGTTTCTTGTGGTGGGATGCAGGTCTGGACAGCCGTCGTCATCCTATTAGATAGCTAACAATTAATATATGTGTGTTTATGCCTCATTGGGAATCTGTCACCCCCCGAGACATATATAACCTATTAATATCGGCATACAGGTAATAGAAATGTTAAGCTTGTCCTACCTGTATGCCTCATATTAATGGTTTCGTTGTGGAGAAATGTTATATTCTGTTTTTATGCTAAAGACCAGACCAATAACTTATCATAAAGCACAATTTCATATGCTTTGAAGGTGGAAATGGGTCCCCTTACTTCTTGGCCAATGTGCAGTTGCACAATTCCACCAATAACATGTCTGCCTCTGTCCGCCCCTGAATGTAACCATAGGAAAGATGACACTACAGCTACAAAGGTGACCGTCTGATAGCCTAGCTCGACTACCCACCTCTCCTGAAGACCCTTCCAGCTTTTTGAGACTTGGGTGGAGGACATCATCTCTGAAAATAGGGTCCCACAGCTGCACCCCATCAGTTAGAGTAGCACTCTTAGATGAGTAAATAGCCTCAAAGAAGAAGAGGGTGCGCAACCCCTCACTATATCACTGAAGATTTTAGCATTCTCCCGTGATTACTCTGGAGTGTTTCTTGTGGTGGGATGCAGGTGTGGACAGCTGTCATCATCCTATTAGATAGCTAAGAATGAATATATGTGTGTTTATGCCTCATTGGGAATCATTCACCCCCCGAGACATATATAACCTATTAATATGGGCATACAGGTAATAGAAATGTTAAGCTTGTCCTACCTGAATGCCTCATATTAATGGTTTTGTTGTGGAGAAATGTTATATTCTGTCTTTATGCTAATGATCAGACCAATAACTCATCATAAAGCACAATTTCATATGCTTTGAAGGTGGAAATGGGTCCCCTTACTTCTTGGCCAATGTACAGTTGCACAATTCCACCAATAACATGTCTGCCTCTGTCCACCCCTGAATGTAACCATAGGAAAGATGACACTACAGCTACAAAGGTGACCGTCTGATAGCCTAGATCGACTACCCCCTCTCCTGAAGACCCTTCCAGCTTTTTGAGACTTGGGTGAAGGACATCATCTCTAAAAATAGTATTTTGAGGTGTTTTTTTGGTGGGTAATAAAAAATGTTTCTTGTGTTTTCCAATGATGATGGGAATAGCGGTTGCACTGAGTATGTGGCACGCTGTTTTGGGAGTTGAGTTCCTTATAGGTTTGGTTACCTGACTGTGGAACTTCCCATCTGAGGGAAAAAAACAAAACAAAACATCATCTCTGAAAATAGGGGCCCACAGCTGCACCCCATCAGTTTGAGTAGCACTCTTAGATGAGTAAATAGCCTCAGAGAAGAAGAGGGTGCGCAACCCCTCACTATGTCACTGAGGATTTTAGCAATCTCCCGTGATTACTCTGGAGTGTTTATTGTGGTGGTATGCAGGTCTGGACAGCTGTCGTCATCCTATTAGATAGATAAAAATTAATATATGTGTGTTTATGCCTCATTGGGAATCTGTCACCCCTTGAGACATGTATAACCTATTAATATTGGCATACAGGTAATAGAAATGTTAAACTTGTCCTACCTGTATGCCTCATATTAATGGTTTTGTTGTGGAGAAATGTTATATTCTGTCTTTATGCTAATGATCAGACCAATAACTCATCATAAATGCTTTGAAGATAGAAATGGGTCCCCTTACTTCTTGGCCAATGTGCAGTTGCACAATTCCACCAATAACATGTCTGCCTCTGTCCACCCCTGAATGTAACCATAGGAAAGATGGCACTACAGCTGCAAAGGTGACCGTCTGATAGCCAAGCTCGACTACCCACCTCTCCTGAAGACCCTTCCAGCTTTTGAGACTTGGGTGGAGGACATCATCTCTGAAAATAGGGTCCCACAGCTGCACCCCATCAGTTTGAGTAGCACTCTTAGATGAGTAAATAGCCTCAGTGAAGAAGAGGGTGCGCAACCCCTCACTATGTCACTGAGGATTTTAGCATTCTCCCGTGATTACTCTAGATTGTTTCTTGTGGTGGGATGCAGGTCTGGACAGCTGTCGTCATCCTATTAGATAGATAAGAATTAATATATGTGTGTTTATGCCTCATTGGGAATCTGTCACCCTTCGAGACATATATAAACTATTAATATCGACATACAGGTAATAGAAATGTTAAGCTTGTCCTACCTGTATGCCACATATTAATGGTTTTGTTGTGGAGAAATGTTGCATTCTGTCTTTATGCTAATGATCAGACCAATAACTTATCATAAAGCACAATTTCATATGCTTTGAAGGTGGAAATGGGTCCCCTTACTTCTTGGCCAATGTGCAGTTGCACAATTCCACCAATAACATGTCTGCCTCTGTCCACCCCTGAATGTAACCATAGGAAAGATGACACTACAGCTACAAAGGTGACCGTCTGATAGCCAAGCTCGACTACCCACCTCTCCTGAAGATTCTTCCAGCTTTTTGAGACTTGGGTGGAGGACATCATCTCTGAAAATAGGGTCCCACAGCTGCACCCCATCAGTTTGAGTAGCACTCTTAGATGAGTAAAGAGCCTCAGTGAAGAAGAGGGTGCGCAACTCCTCACTATGTCACTGAGGATTTTAGCATTCTCCCGTGATTACTCTGGAGTGTTTCTTGTGGTGGGATGCAGGTCTGGACAGCTGTCGTCATCCTATTAGATAGCTAAGAATTAATTTATGTGTGTTTATGCCTCTTTGGGAATCTGTCACCCTCCGAGACATATATAGCCTATTAATATGGGCATACAGGTAATAGAAATGTTAAGCTTGTCCTACCTGAATGCCTCATATTAATGGTTTTGTTGTGGAGAAATATTATATTCTGTCTTTATGCTAATGACCAGACCAATAACTCATCATAAAGCAAAATTTCATATGCTTTGAAGGTGAAAATGGGTTCCCTTACTTCTTGGCCAATGTGCAGTTGCACAATTCCACCAATAACATGTCTGCCTCTGTCCACCCCTGAATGTAACCATAGGAAAGATGACACTACAGCTACAAAGGTGACCATCTGATAGCCTAGCTCGACTACCCACCTCTCCTGAAGACCCTTCCAGCTTTTTGAGACTTGGGTGGAGGACATCATGTCTAAAAATAGTATCTTGAGGTGTTTTTTTGGTGGGTAATAAAAAATGTTTCTTGTGTTTTCCAATGATGATGGGAATAGCGGTTGCACTGAGTATGTGGCACACTGTTTTGGGAGTTGAGTTCCTTATAGTTTTGGTTACCTGACTGTGGAACTTCCCATCTGAGGGAAAACAAAAAAACAAAACATCATCTCTGAAAATAGAGGCCCACAGCTGCACCCCATCAGTTTGAGTAGCACTCTTAGATGAATAAATAGCCTCAGAGAAGAAGAGGGTGCGCAACCCCTCACTATGTCACTGAGGATTTTAGGATTCTCCCGTGATTACTCCGGAGTGTTTATTGTGGTGGGATGCAGGTCTGGACAGCTGTCGTCATCCTATTACATAGCTAAGAATTAATTTATGTGTGTTTATGCCTCATTGGGAATCTGTCACCCCCCGAGACATATATAACCTATTAATATGGGCATACAGGTAATAGAAATGTTAAGCTTGTCCTACCTGAATGCCTCATATTAATGGTTTTGTTGTGGAGAAATGTTATATTCTGTCTTTATGCTAATGATCAGACCAATAACTCATCATAAAGCACAATTTCATATGCTTTGAAGGTGGAAATGGGTCCCCTTACTTCTTGGCCAATCTGCAGTTGCACAATTCCACCAATAACATGTCTGCCTCTGTCCACCCCTGAATGTAACCATAGGAAAGAAGACACTACAGCTGCAAAGGTGACCGTCTGTTAGCCTAGCTCGACTACCCACCTCTCCTGAAGACCCTTCCATTTTTTTGAGACTTGGGGGGAAGACATCATCTCTGAAAATAGGGTCCCATAGCTGCACCCCATCAGTTTGAGTAGCACTCGTAGATGAGTAAATAGCCTCAGTGAAGAAGAGGGTGCGCAACCCCTCACTATGTCACTGAGGATTTTACCATTCTCCAGTGATTACTCTGGAGTGTTTCTTATGGTGGGATGCAGGTCTGGACAGCTGTCGTCATCCTATTAGATAGCTAACAATTAATATATGTGTGTTTATGCCTCATTGGGAATCTGTCACCCCCCGAGACATATATAACCTATTAATATCGGCATACAGGTAATAGAAATGTTAAGCTTGTCCTACCTGTATGCCTCATATTAATGGTTTCGTTGTGGAGAAATGTTATATTCTGTCTTTATGCTAAAGACCAGACCAATAACTTATCATAAAGCACAATTTCATATGCTTTGAAGGTGGAAATGGGTCCCCTTACTTCTTGGCCAATGTGCAGTTGCACAATTCCACCAACAACATGTCTGCCTCTGTCCACCCCTGAATGTAACCATAGGAAAGATGACACTACAGCTGCAAAGGTGACCGTCTGATAGCCTAGCTCGACTACCCACCTCTCCTGAAGACCCTTCCAGCTTTTTGAGACTTGGGTGGAGGACATCATCTCTGAAAATAGGGTCCCACAGCTGCACCCCATCAGTTTGAGTAGCACTCTTAGATGAGTAAATAGCCTCAGTGAAGAAGAGGGTGCGCAACCCCTCACTATGTCACTGAGGATTTTAGCATTCTCCCGTGATTACTCTGGAGTGTTTCTTGTGGTGGGATGCAGGTCTGGACAGCTGTCGTCATCCTATTAGATAGCTAACAATTAATATATGTGTGTTTATGAATCATTGGGAATCTGTCACCCCCCGAGACATATATAACCTATTAATATCGGCATACAGGTAATAGAAATGTTAAGCTTGTCCTACCTGTATGCCTCATATTAATGATTTCATTGTGGAGAAATGTTATATTCTGTCTTTATGCTAAAGATCAGACCAATAACTTATCATAAAGCACAATTTCATATGCTTTGAAGGTGGAAATGGGTCCCCTTACTTCTTGGCCAATGTACAGTTGCACAATTCCACCAATAACATGTCTGCCTCTGTCCGCCCCTGAATTTAACCATAGGAAAGATGACACTACAGCTACAAAGGTGACCGTCTGATAGCCTAGATCGACTACCCCCTCTCCTGAAGACCCTTCCAGCTTTTTGAGACTTGGGTGAAGGACATCATCTCTAAAAATAGTATTTTGAGGTGTTTTTTTGGTGGGTAATAAAAAATGTTTCTTGTGTTTTCCAATGATGATGGGAATAGCGGTTGCACTGAGTATGTGGCACGCTGTTTTGGGAGTTGAGTTCCTTATAGGTTTGGTTACCTGACTGTGGAACTTCCCATCTGAGGGAAAAAAACAAAACAAAACATCATCTCTGAAAATAGGGGCCCACAGCTGCACCCCATCAGTTTGAGTAGCACTCTTAGATGAGTAAATAGCCTCAGAGAAGAAGAGGGTGCGCAACCCCTCACTATGTCACTGAGGATTTTAGCAATCTCCCGTGATTACTCTGGAGTGTTTATTGTGGTGGTATGCAGGTCTGGACAGCTGTCGTCATCCTATTAGATAGATAAAAATTAATATATGTGTGTTTATGCCTCATTGGGAATCTGTCACCCCTTGAGACATGTATAACCTATTAATATTGGCATACAGGTAATAGAAATGTTAAACTTGTCCTACCTGTATGCCTCATATTAATGGTTTTGTTGTGGAGAAATGTTATATTCTGTCTTTATGCTAATGATCAGACCAATAACTCATCATAAATGCTTTGAAGATAGAAATGGGTCCCCTTACTTCTTGGCCAATGTGCAGTTGCACAATTCCACCAATAACATGTCTGCCTCTGTCCACCCCTGAATGTAACCATAGGAAAGATGGCACTACAGCTGCAAAGGTGACCGTCTGATAGCCTAGCTCGACTACCCACCTCTCCTGAAGACCCTTCCAGCTTTTTGAGACTTGGGTGGAGGACATCATCTCTGAAAATAGGGTCCCACAGCTGCACCCCATCAGTTTGAGTAGCACTCTTAGATGAGTAAATAGCCTCAGTGAAGAAGAGGGTGCGCAACCCCTCACTATGTCACTGAGGATTTTAGCATTCTCCCGTGATTACTCTAGAGTGTTTCTTGTGGTGGGATGCAGGTCTGGACAGCTGTCGTCATCCTATTAGATAGCTAACAATTAATATATGTGTGTTTATGAATCATTGGGAATCTGTCACCCCCCGAGACATATATAACCTATTAATATCGGCAAACAGGTAATAGAAATGTTAAGCTTGTCCTACCTGTATGCCTCATATTAATGGTTTCGTTGTGGAGAAATGTTATATTCTGTCTTTATGCTAAAGACCAGACCAATAACTTATCATAAAGCACAATTTCATATGCTTTGAAGGTGGAAATGGGTCCCCTTACTTCTTGGCCAATGTGCAGTTGCACAATTCCACCAATAACATGTCTGCCTCTGTCCACCCCTGAATGTAACCATAGGAAAGATGACACTACAGCTACAAAGGTGACCATCTGATAGCCTAGCTCGACTACCCACCTCTCCTGAAGACCCTTCCAGCTTTTTGAGACTTGGGTGGAGGACATCATCTCTGAAAATAGGGTCCCACAGCTGCACCCCATCTGTTTGAGTAGCACTCTTAGATGAGAAAATAGCCTCAGTGAAGAAGAGGGTGCGCAACCCCTCACTATGTCACTGAGGATTTTGGCATTGTACCGTGATTACTCCGGAGTGTTTCTTGTGACCGTCTGATAGCCTAGCTCGACTACCCACCTCTCCTGAAGACCCTTCCAGCTTTTTGAGACTTGGGTGGAGGACTGAGGACACTAGAGGAAGACTGAAAAGCCCGATGACCTGAATTTGTAGCTGAGTTAGTGTTGGTGTATAACAAACGAGTACATCGCACCACTAGTTACACCCCATATATCCTGCTGTTTAGCCGGCTAGGAAGGGAGGTCACCGAGTTGGAGTTGGATCCAGAGGAGAACTACCCACGGACGGGGGTGTCCACCTGGGTCCGAGAACATCGTCACCATCTGCAAACACTACATCGCCTGGTGCAGACCAAGTTTCAGGAACTTGAGCATTCAGAGACAGCTCCTCTGTGAGGGACAGCCGGGGAACGAGTGTTGGTCCGAGATTAGCGTCCTAGGGACAAACTGGAGTATTGGTGGGAAAAAACCCAGGAGGATCAGTCAGGAAGGGTCCTTCTTTGAAATTCAACCTGAAGGGGAAGAAAATGGTCCCACTTGAGTAGTTCACTGCAATATGCTACGGCCTTGTTTGTCAAAAGAACCTGACCAAATTGAAGAAGGGAAAAGTGCTCCTGAAATGTTCCCTCCGGCCGTTGAGGTTTTTGAAGAAGAGTTGCCTGATCTCTCGCCTGTAAATCCAAGAGAGGGACAAGTTCTTGAAGCTGAGATTCCTGAAGTTCCTTTAGTGGTTGCTCCGTTGGAAATGGGCGCGTCCCCACCCTCATCTGTTCAGCCCGACTCAACTACTCCACCTTATTCGACTACTTCTTCGGATTTAAGGTGGACTGAACGAGCCACAGCTGGAATACCCTCAACAGATACAAACGAGACCAGTTTATTTGGGAAAAAATTGCACCCGCAATACTCGATCGAGTAACGAGTGTAACCAAGCACTGTGATGCTTGATAGAGTTTTGATCAGTGGCAAGCATGCTTGCTCATCACTTCTAGATACACCTCTGGCTCATCTATATATATAATTGTCTAAGGGTTTTTCTGTCTGTCTGTCTGTCTGTCTTGGAAATCCCGCGTCTCTGATTGGTCGAGGCCGCCAGGTCGACGGGCACAGCATGGCGACGATGATGTCATAAAGGTTGCCTCGACCAATCAGCGACGGGCACAGTATCGACGTAGATGTCATAATGGTTGCCATGGCGACGATGATGTCATAAAGGTTGCCTCGACCAATCAGCGACTGTAGACATGTTTGTAGACAGTGACTGACTGTAGACATGTCTGACTTGCAGATTGTGGCCCGATTCTAATGCATCGGGTATTCTAGAATATGCATGTCCCCGTAGTATATGGACAATGATGATTCCAGAATTCGCGGCAGACTGTGCCCATCACTTATTGGTCGAGGCAACCTTCATGACATCATCGTCACCATGCTGTGCCCGTCGCTGATTGGTCGAGGCCACTAGACTGTGGCCCGATTCTAACACATCGGGTATTCTAAAATATGCATGTCCCCGTAGTATATGGACAATGATGATTCCAGAATTTGCGGCAGACTGTGCCCGTCACTGATTGGTCGAGGCAACCTTTATGACATCATCGTCGCCAGTGCAACCATTATGACATCTACGTCAATACTGTGCCCGTCTCTGATTGGTCGAGGCGATCAGCGACGGGCACAGCATGGCGACGATGATGTCATAAAGGGTGCCTCGACCAATCAGCGATGGGCACAGTCTGCCGCGAATTCGCCTCGACCAATCAGCGATGGGCACAGTATCGACGTAGATGTCATAATGGTTGCCATGGTGACGATGATGTCATAAAGGTTGCCTCGACCAATCAGCGACGGGCACAGTCTGCCGTGAATTCTGGAATCATCATTGTCCATACACTACGGGGACATGCATAATCGGGCCACAATTCTAACGCATCGGGTATTCTAGAATATGCATGTCCCCGTAGTATATGGACGATGATTCCAGAATTCGCGGCAGACTGTGCCCGTAGCTGATTCCAGTCCTCCGAATTGGCGCTTTGGAGAGATGGATCATTTGGATTCCAAACGGATCCCAATTTATTATATGCTAACCTGTGTTTACAAATTATGGTAAAATCAACAGAATCAAATGTGGATGAAACCCCATCCACCTACAGTCAGCCAATAGCAGAATTATTCAGGATGGATGTCTAATTCAGTTTCATCATTCAAGGACAACAGCTATTTTTGTCCCCATGAGACTGCAAGCAGCTCTCACTGGGTCACCAGCACCCATCACTATGGCCAACTCCTTTAAGCTTGAGAAAAATGTGACTATATTGACTGTAATATGGAAGGATGTGTCCTGGTAAGGCCGGTTTCACACGTCAGTGGCTCCGGTACATGTGGTGACAGTTTTCTCACGTACCAGAGACACTGACTCACGTAGACACATTAAAATCAATGTGTCTCTGCACATGTCAGCGTCTTTTCACCATGTGTCCGTTTGAGGCCAATCAGCGACGGGCACAGCATGGCGATGATGATGTCATAAAGGTTGCCTCGACCAATCAGCGACGGGCACAGTCTGCCGCGAATTCTGGAATCATCATTGTCCATATACTATGGGGACATGCATATTCTAGAATACCCGATGCATTAGAATCGGGCCACAGTCTAGTACTGTATATAGGGGGCTATGTGTGGTCTCATACTAAATACACAAGGCTATGTGAGGGCTCCTATTAAATAGAGAGGCTATGTAGGGGCTCTTACTATATATAGAGAGGCTATGTGGGTTCTTACAATGTAGGTAGAGGGGTTATGTGAGGACTCATACTGTATATAGGAAGCTAGGTGTGAGCTATTACAATATATAGAGATATAGATGGGAGCTGTATATGGGCTCATATGGTTTGTAGGGATTGTCAACATACTTAATTCTGCTAAATATTAAGTTATACAATTATTATTAATATAAAATAATAATTGTATTTAATATGTAACGTTATCTCATGTAGCCCCTTGGGAAAATTAATGGCCCAACCCTAGGAATATAGTAACATTGTCTATAGTGTCCTCTCCTATTTACTGGCCATTTAATCTGCAGTAGCATGTCCACCTCCACATCCAACCATCCATATAATATAATCTTTTGTAATACTGGGATATATGGGTTATTACTGTTGATTTAGCACTGTTCAAATTAGTTGAAACTACTCCTAAATTACATTGTATGGTAATAATGACATTGTGGCATTTTATAAAAGTGTTAAGAGGTCAAGGTGGATAACTAGAGTCCATTTCATTTATATGGTAATGAATTGGTTGCATGGCCTGCACTGGTCTCTTTAAATAACAACTGCTGCTCCTGCTGATGATGTCACGGAATGTTGTGGTTGTTGGCTCCGCCCCCTTGCATTATGACATCACACACATTGTGTAAGGAACTGCAGAGCCAACATTCCATGTGACAGTTGCAGACGGTGGAGAGAGAGGTAAGTCAGCTCTATGTCGTCTCTTGTTGTGTCCTTCATTCTCTTCTATCATCTATTTCACATTTATTTTTTATTCATTAAGGAGTCTTTATTCAATATAATATAAGCAGGCCCAAAACAAATAGTGAACCCCTCATATTAGGAGATGCCCAAATTTTATAGCATGTCTTCCAATACTAAAGAGATATATAGGATGTGAAGGGATTTATCTTCAAGTACAGAAATGACAATGATTTACTGATTATTATCCATCACATTTTATTGGATTCTGATTTTCTTGCTTATCAGGTCCATAGATTAGTTATAATTGAGAGAATCCCCCCATCCATAACTGGAACATGACGACTTCTCGATTTTTAGGCCATGTATTAAAGTTATATCCTGTAAAGAGAACACATGCAACATGAAGATAACTATGTAATTGTCGGATGTTATTGAGACATATAGTAATATACAGTCCAGATCAAAAATGTAAATCCAACCAATATTGGGAAATCCTTGTACAACACCGATGTATATACATATTAGCTCCATATGTAGTAAAACTATTCAAATATTCCCCACGTTGGTAGGATTCATATTTGATCTCTAGTATATTTTTGGGCAACACACTTCAATGGAAGTGAGGTTGTTGGATCGCACCCATTAGCTGCTACTTGTGATGTCACGGAATGTGGTGGTTGTTTAGCTGTTCCTTATAATGTCTTAGAGTGATGGGATTGTTGATTCCATCCCCATAAGATGCCTCATATGATGTCACGAAATGTTATGATTGTTGGCTCTGCCCTTATTAGCTCTTATTTGTCATTTCACAGAATGTTTTGGTTGTTAGTTTGCTCCATAAGCTACTACTTGTGATGTCACCAAATGTTTTGGTTGTTGGTTTCACCCCAATTAGCTTCTACTTGTGATGTCACTGAATGAGGATGGTAGCCCTTCAGAAGAGAATGGCTCTTGACTGCCTGTTAGCAAATGAAGGGGCACTTGTGCTGTTATAGGTGAGGAGTGCTGCTCCGAGATTGAAGATGCACATGATTCAATAAAGAAACATGGATAAAGTAAAGGAGCTGCAGCAAAAAGCTAGAGATATATCCAAGGAGGGATGGAATCTCTTTTTCTGGATGGGGTCTATCAGAGTTGGGTTAAACAATTTACCTTCAACTTTTCATTTATAGGGTAATGAATTGGTTGTATGGCCTGCTCTGGTCTCTTTAAATAACAACTGCTGCTCCTGCTGATGATGTCACGGAATGCTGTCGTTTCTGGCTCCGCCCCCTTGCCTTGCATTATGACATCACACACATTGTGTAAGGAGCTGCAGAGCCAACATTCCATTTGACAGTTGCAGAGGGTGGAGAGAGAGGTAAGTCGGCTCTATGTCCTCTCCTGCTGTGTCCTTCATTCTCTTCTATCATCTATTTCTCATTTATTTTTTATTCATTAAGGAGTCTTTATTCTATATAATATAAACAGGCCCAAAATAAATAGTGAACCCCTCATATTAGGACATGTCCAAATTTTACAGCATTTCTTCTAATAGTAAAGAGATATATATAGGATGTGACGGGAATTATCTTCAAGTACAGAAATGACAATGATTTATCGATTATCCATCACATTTAATTGGATTCTGACTTTCATGCTCATGAGGTCCATAGATTAATTATAATTGAGAGAAACCCCACAGCCATAACTGGAACATGACGACTTCTTGATTTGATTTTTAGGCCATGTATTGTTATAGAATCATCCAAATCTGGGAGATTAAAGTTATATTCTGTAAAGGGAACACATGCAACATGTAGATAACTATGTAATTGAACCGTAATAGACAAATTGTAGAACAGCACAGCCCAAGTGTCCAAGGAAAAGTAAATGTGTACTCCAATTTTCAGCTGGTTACCCGATGGCTAATCAGAGGTGCTCGCATGATATAGAGAGTTGAATCACATACAAGTCACAGAACAAATGCGGCAGCACTGACCGATCCTGGAGTTAGAAATTCCTTTATTCAGGCATGTAGAAAAACATCTTCGATAACTATGTAATTGTCGGATGCTGTTGAGACATATAGTAATATACAGTCCAGATCAAAAATATAAATCCAACCAATATTGGGAAATCCTTGTACAACATCAATGTATATACATATTAGCTCCATATGTAGTAAAACTTTTCAAATATTCCCACATTGGTAGGATTCATATTGTTTGATCTTTAATATATTATTGGGCAATGCACTTCAATGGAAGAGAGGTTGTTGGATCGCACCCATTAGCTGCTACTTGTGATGTCACGGAATGTGATGGGATTGTTGATTCCACCCCCATAAGATGCATCATATGATGTCATGGAATGTTATGATTGTTGGCTCTGCCCATATTAGCTCTTATTTGTCATTTCACGAAATGTTTTGGTTGCTAGATTTGCCCCATAAGCTAATACATGTGTTAGCTCTTATTTGTCATTTCACGGAATGTTTTGGTTGTTAGTTTTGCCCCCCATAAGCTACTACTTGTGATGTCACTGAATGAGGATGGTAGCCCTTCAGAAGAGAATGGCTCTTGACAGCCTGTTAGCAATTGAAGGGGCACTTGTGCTGTTATAGGAGAGAAATGCTGCTCCTAGATTGAAGATGCACATTATTCAATAGAGAAACATGGATAAAGTAAAGGAGCTGCAGCAAAAGGCTAGAGATATATCCAAGGAAGGATGGAATCTCTTTTTCTGGATGTGGTCTATCAGAGTTGGGTTAAACAATTTACACTCAACTTTGAAAATCCCATAGTGGTAGTGATAGGATTGATTGTATTGAGCTTGGTTGCATGGAAATAAGTAATGTGATGTGATTCTCATTGCAGGAAATTAATTATACATTGGAGCCACTGGAAGACACAGGCAGAAGAGGGACCCTTTGCAGCCCAATAACTCATCATAACGCACAAATTCTTCTGCTTTGAAGGTGGAAATGGGCCAGCTTACCTCTTGGCCAATGTGCAGTTACACAAGTTGCACCAATAACATGTCCGCCCCTGTCCACCCTTGAATGGAACTATAGAATAAATGACACTACAGCTGCAGAGGTGACCGTCTGATAGCCTAGCTCGACTACCCACCTCTCCTGAAGACCCTTCCAGCTTTTTGAGACTTGGGAGGACATCATCTCTGAAAATAAGGTCCCACAGCTGCACCCCATCAGTTTGAGTAGCACTCTTAGATGAGTAAATAGCCTCAGTGAAGAAGAGGGTGCGCAACCCCTCACTATGTCATTGAGGATTTTAGCATTCTCCCGTGATTACTATGGAGTGTTTCTTGTGGTGGGATGCAGGTCTGGACAGCTGTCGTCATCCTATTAGATAGATAAGAATTAATATATGAGTGCTTATGCCTCATTGGGAATCTGTCACCCCCCGAGACATATATAACCTATTAATATCGGCATACAGGTAATAGAAATGTTAAGCTTGTCCTACCTGTATGCCTCATATTAATGGTTTTGTTGTGGAGAAATGTTATATTCTGTCTTTATGCTAATGATCAGACCAATAACTCATCATAAAGCACAATTTCATATGCTTTGAAGGTGGAAATGGGTCCCCTTACTTGTTGGCCAATGTGCAGTTGCACAATTCCACCAATAACATGTCTGCCTCTGTCCACCCTTGAATGTAACCATAGGAAAGATGACACTACAGCTACAAAAGTGACCGTCTAATAGCCTAGCTCGACTACCCACCTCTCCTGAAGACCCTTCCAGCTTTTTGAGACTTGGGTGGAGGACATCATCTCTGAAAATAGGGTCCCACAGCTGCACCCCATCAGTTTGAGTAGCACTCTTAGATGAGTAAATAGCCTCAGAGAAGAAGAGGGTGCACAACCCCTCACTATGTCACTGAGGATTTTAGCATTCTCCTGTGATTACTCCGGACTGTTTCTTGTGGTGGGATGCAGGTCTGGACAGCTGTCGTCATCCTATTAGATAGCTAAGAATTAATTTATGTGTGTTTATGCCTCTTTGGGAATCTGTCACCCCCCGAGACATATATAACCTATTAATATGGGCATACAGGTATTAGAAATGTTAAGCTTGTCCTACCTGAATGCCTCATATTAATGGTTTTGTTGTGGAGAAATGTTATATTTTGTCTTTATGCTAATGATCAGAGCAATAACTCATCATAAAGCACAATTTCATATGCTTTGAAGGTGGAAATGGGTCCCCTTACTTCTTGGCCAATGTGCAGTTGCACAATTCCACCAATAACATGTCTGCCTCTGTCCACCCCTGAATGTAACCATAGGAAAGATGACACTACAGCTACAAAGGTGACCGTCTGATAGCCTAGCTCGACTACCCACCTCTCCTGAAGACCCTTCCAGCTTTTTGAGACTTGGGTGGAGGACATCATGTCTAAAAATAGTATCTTGAGGTGTTTTTTTGGTGGGTAATAAAAAATGTTTCTTGTGTTTTCCAATGATGATGGGAATAGCGGTTGCACTGAGTATGTGGCACGCTGTTTTGGGAGTTGAGTTCCTTATAGTTTTGGTTACCTGACTGTGGAACTTCCCATCTGAGGGAAAAAAACAAAACATCATCTCTGAAAATAGAGGCCCACAGCTCTCCCGTTATTACTCCGGACTGTTTCTTGTGGTGGGATGCAGGTCTGGACAGCTGTCGTCATCCTATTAGATAGATAAAAATTAATATATGTGTGTTTATGCCTCATTGGGAATCTGTCACCCCCCCGAGACATATATAACCTATTAATATGGGCATACAGGTAATAGAAATGTTAAGCTTGTCCTACCTGAATGCCTCATATTAATGGTTTTGTTGTGGAGAAATGTTATATTCTGTCTTTATGCTAATGATCAGACCAATAACTCGTCATCATAAATGCTTTGAAGATAGAAATGGGTCCCCTTACTTCTTGGCCAATGTGCAGTTGCACAATTCCACCAATAACATGTCTGCCTCTGTCCACCCCAGAATGTAACCATAGGAAAGATGACACTACAGCTACAAAGGTGACCGTCTGATAGCCTAGCTCGACTACCCACCTCTCCTGAAGACCCTTCCAGCTTTTTGAGACTTGGGTGGAGGACATCATGTCTAAAAATAGTATCTTGAGGTGTTTTTTTGGTGGGTAATAAAAAATGTTTCTTGTGTTTTCCAATGATGATGGGAATAGCGGTTGCACTGAGTATGTGGCACGCTGTTTTGGGAGTTGAGTTCCTTATAGTTTTGGTTACCTGACTGTGGAACTTCCCATCTGAGGGAAAAAAAACAAAACATCATCTCTGAAAATAGAGGCCCACAGCTGCACCCCCCCATCAGTTTGAGTAGCACTCTTAGATGAATAAATAGCCTCAGAGAAGAAGAGGGTGCGCAACCCCTCACTATGTCACTGAGGATTTTAGGATTCTCCCGTGATTACTCCGGAGTGTTTCTTGTGGTGGGATGCAGGTCTGGACAGCTGTCGTCATCCTATTAGATAGATAAAAATTAATATATGTGTGTCTATGCCGCATTGGGAATCTGTCACCCCTCGAGACATATATAACCTATTAATATTGGCATACAGGTAATAGAAATGTTAAACTTGTACTACCTGTATGCCTCATATTAATGGTTTTGTTGTGGAGAAATGTTATATTCTGTCTTTATGCTAATGATCAGACCAATAACTCATAATAAATGCTTTGAAGGTGGAAATGGGTCCCCTTACTTCTTGGCCAATGTGCAGTTGCACAATTCCACCAATAACATGTCTGCCTCTGTCCACCCCTGAATGTAACCATAGGAAAGATGACACTACAGCTACAAAGGTGACCGTCTGATAGCCTAGCTCGACTACCCACCTCTCCTGAAGACCCTTCCAGCTTTTTGAGACTTGGGTGGAGGACATCATCTCTGAAAATAGGGTCCCACAGCTGCACCCCATCAGTTTGAGTAGCACTCTTAGATGAGTAAATAGCCTCAGAGAAGAAGAGGGTGCGCATCCCCTCACTATGTCACTGAGGATTTTAGCATTGTTCGTGATTACTCCGGACTGTTTCTTGTGGTGGGATGCA
The DNA here is from genome assembly GCF_051348905.1 of Ranitomeya variabilis. Lineage (NCBI taxonomy): Eukaryota > Metazoa > Chordata > Amphibia > Anura > Dendrobatidae > Ranitomeya > Ranitomeya variabilis. Next base: position 108,494,434 of record NC_135232.1, read on the forward strand.
GGTCTGGACAGCTGTCGTCATCCTATTAGATAGCTAAGAATTAATATATGTGTGTTTATGCCTCATTGGGAATTGGTCACCCCCCGAGACATATATAACCTATTAATATGGGCATACAGGTAATAGAAATGTTAAGCTTGTCCTACCTGTATGCCTCATATTAATGGTTTTGTTGTGGAGAAATGTTATATTCTGTCTTTATGCTAATGATCAGACCAATAACTCATCATAAAGCACAATTTCATATGCTTTGAAGGTGGAAATGGGTCCCCTTACTTGTTGGCCAATGTGCAGTTGCACAATTCCACCAATAACATGTCTGCCTCTGTCCACCCTTGAATGTAACCATAGGAAAGATGACACTACAGCTACAAAAGTGACCGTCTAATAGCCTAGCTCGACTACCCACCTCTCCTGAAGACCCTTCCAGCTTTTAGAGACTTGGGTGGAGGACATCATCTCTGAAAATAGGGTCCCACAGCTGCACCCCATCAGTTTGAGTAGCACTCTTAGATGAGTAAATAGCCTCAGAGAAGAAGAGGGTGCGCAACCCCTCACTATGTCACTGAGGATTTTAGCATTCTCCCGTGATTACTCCGGACTGTTTCTTGTGGTGGGATGAAGGTCTGGACAGCTGTCGTCATCCTATTAGATAGATAAAAATTAATATATGTGTGTTTATGCCTCATTGGGAATCTGTCACCCCTTGAGACATATATAACCTATTAATATTGGCATACAGGTAATAGAAATGTTAAACTTGTCCTACCTGTATGCCTCATATTAATGGTTTTGTTGTGGAGAAATGTTATATTCTGTCTTTATGCTAATGATCAGACCAATAACTCATCATAAATGCTTTGAAGATAGAAATGGGTCCCTTTACTTCTTGGCCAATGTGCAGTTCCACAATTCCACCAATAACATGTCTGCCTCTGTCCACCCCTGAATGTAACCATAGGAAAGATGGCACTACAGCTGCAAAGGTGACCGTCTGATAGCCTAGCTCGACTACTCACCTCTCCTGAAGACCCTTCCAGCTTTTTGAGACTTGGGTGGAGGACATCATCTCTGAAAATAGGGTCCCACAGCTGCACCCCATCAGTTTGAGTAGCACTCTTAGATGAGTAAATAGCCTCAGTGAAGAAGAGGGTGCGCAACCCCTCACTATGTCACTGAGGATTTTAGCATTCTCCCGTGATTACTCTGGAGTGTTTCTTGTGGTGGGAAGCAGGTCTGGACAGCTGGCGTCATCCTATTAGATAGATGAGAATTAATATATGTGTGTTTATGCCTCATTGGGAATCTGTCACCCCCCGAGACATATATAACCTATTAATATCGGCATACAGGTAATAGAAATGTTAAGCTTGTCCTACCTGTATGCCTCATATTAATGGTTTTGTTGTGGAGAAATGTTACATTCTGTCTTTATGCTAATGATCAGACCAATAACTTATCATAAAGCACAATTTCATATGCTTTGAAGGTGGAAATGGGTCCCCTTACTTCTTGGCCAATGTGCAGTTGCACAATTCCACCAATAACATGTCTGCCTCTGTCCACCCCTGAATGTAACCATAGAAAAGATGACACTACAGCTACAAAGGTGACCATCTGATAGCCAAGCTCTACTACCCACCTCTCTTGAAAACCCTTCCAGCTTTTAGAGACTTGGGTGGAGGACATCATCTCTGAAAATAGGGTCCCACAGCTGCACCCCATCAGTTTGAGTAGCACTCTTAGATGAGTAAATAGCCTCAGTGAAGAAGAGGGTGCGCAACCCCTCACTATGTCACTGAGGATTTTAGCATTCTCCCGTGATTACTCTGGAGTGTTTCTTGTGGTGGGATGCAGGTCTGGACAGCTGTCGTCATCCTATTAGATAGATAAGAATTAATATATGTGTGTTTATGCCTCATTGGGAATCTGTCACCCTTCGAGACATATATAACCTATTAATATCGACATACAGGTAATAGAAATGTTAAGCTTGTCCTACCTGTATGCCACATATTAATGGTTTTGTTGTGGAGAAATGTTACATTCTGTCTTTATGCTAATGATCAGACCAATAACTTATCATAAAGCACAATTTCATATGCTTTGAAGGTGGAAATGGGTCCCCTTACTTCTTGGCCAATGTGCAGTTGCACAATTCCACCCATAACATGTCTGCCTCTGTCCACCCCTGAATGTAACCATAGGAAAGATAACACTACAGCTACAAAGGTGACCGTCTGATAGCCAAGCTCGACTGCCCACCTCTCCTGAAGACCCTTCCAGCTTTTTGAGACTTGGTTGGAGAATATGATCTCTGAATATAGGGTCCCTCAGCTGCACCCCATCAGTTTGAGTAGCACTCTTAGATGAGTAAATAGACTCAGAGAAGAAGAGAGTGCGCAACCCCTTACTATGTCACTGAGGATTTTAGCATTCTCCCGTGATTACTCCGGACTGTTTCTTGTGGTGGGATGCAGGTCTGGACAGCTGTCGTCATCCTACTAGATAGCTAAGAATTAATTTATGTGTGTTTATGCCTCTTTGGGAATCTGTCACCCCCCGAGACATATATAACCTATTAATATTGGCATACAGGTATTATAAATGTTAAGCTTGTCCTACCTGAATGCCTCATATTAATGGTTTTGTTGTGGAGAAATGTTATATTCTGTCTTTATGCTAATGATCAGACCAATAACTCATCATAAATGCTTTGAAGATAGAAATGGGTCCCCTTACTTCTTGGCCAATGTGCAGTTGCACATTTCCACCAATAACATGTCTGCCTCTGTCCACCCCTGAATGTAACCATAGGGAAGATGACACTACAGCTGCAAAGGTGACCGTCTGATAGCCTAGCTCGACTATCCACCTCTCCTGAAGACCCTTCCAGCTTTTTGAGACTTGGGTGGAGGACATCATCTCTGAAAATAGGGTCCCACAGTTGCACCCCATCAGTTTGAGTAGCACTCTTAGATGAGTAAATAGCCTCAGTGAAGAAGAGGGTGCGCAACCCCTCACTATGTCACTGAGGATTTTAGCATTCTCCCGTGATTACTCTGGAGTGTTTCTTGTGGTGGGATGCAGGTCTGGACAGCTGTCGTCATCCTATTAGATAGCTAAGAATTAATTTATGTGTGTTTATGCCTCTTTGGGAATCTGTCACCCTCCGAGACATATATAGCCTATTAATATGGGCATACAGGTAATAGAAATGTTAAGCTTGTCCTACCTGAATGCCTCATATTAATGGTTTTGTTGTGGAGAAATGTTATATTCTGTCTTTATACTAATGACCAGACCAATAACTCATCATAAAGCACAATTTCATATGCTTTGAAGGTGGAAATGGGTTCCCTTACTTCTTGGCCAATGTGCAGTTGCACAATTCCACCAATAACATGTCTGCCTCTGTCCACCCCTGAATGTAACCATAGGAAAGATGACACTACAGCTACAAAGGTGACCGTCTGGTAGCCTAGCTCGGCTACCCACCTCTCCTGATGACCCTTCCAGCTTTTTGAGACTTGGGTGGAGGACACCATCTCTAAAAATGGTATCTTGAGGTGTTTTTTTGGTGGGTAATAAAAAATGTTTCTTGTGTTTTCCAATGATGATGGGAATAGTGGTTGCACTGAGTATGTGGCACGCTGTTTAAGGAGTTGAGTTCCTTATAGTTTTGGTTACCTGACTGTGGAACTTCCCATCTGAGGGAAAAAAACAAAACAAAACATCATCTCTGAAAATAGGGGCCCACAGCTGCACCCCATCAGTTTGAGTAGCACTCTTAGATGAGTAAATAGCCTCAGTGAAGAAGAGGGTGCGCAACCCCTCACTATGTCACTGAGGATTTTAGCATTCTCCCGTGATTACTCTGGAGTGTTTCTTGTGGTGGGATGCAGGTCTGGACAACTGTCGTCATCCTATTAGATAGCTAAGAATTAATTTATGTGTGTTTATGCCTCTTTGGGAATCTGTCACCCCCCCCCCCACCCTTCGAGACATATATAACCTATTAATATCGGCATACAGGTAATAGAAATGTTAAGCTTGTCCTAACTGAATGCCTCATATTAATGGTTTTGTTGTGGAGAAATGTTATATTCTGTCTTTATACTAATGATCAGACCAATAACTCATCATAAAGCACAATTTCATATGCTTTGAAGGTGAAAATTGGTCCCCTTACTTCTTGGCCAATGTGCAGTTGCACAATTCCACCAATAACATGTCTGCCTCTGTCCACCCCTGAATGTAACCATAGGAAAGATGACACTACAGCTACAAAGGTGACCGTCTGATAGCCTAGCTCGACTACCCACCTCTCCTGAAGACCCTTCTAGCTTTTTGACACTTGGGTGGAGGACATCATCTCTAAAATTAGTATCTTGAGGTGTTTTTTTGGTGGGTAATAAAAAATGTTTCTTGTGTTTTCCAATGATGATGGGAATAGCGGTTGCACTGAGAATGTGGCACGCTGTTTTGGGAGTTGAGTGTTGTGAATTTACCTTTTGGCTCCCTCTAGTGGCTACTAGTGATTTGACTCTGGGTATGTCATTCATCCCTTGTATGCTCACCTGGGTCGTTAGGTCAGGGGTGTCGCTATATAAGCTCCCTGGACCTTCAGTTCAATGCCTGGCAACGTTGATATCAGAGCTAATCTGTAGTGCTCTGATCTGCTGATCCTGGTTCCTGCTTGATTAAGCTAAGTCTACTTTCTTGCTTTTTGCTATTTGTTTTTTGTTTTGCATTTTTGTCCAGCTTATATATATATCTGTTTCCTGACCTTGCTGGAAGCTCTAGGGTGGCTGGTGTTCTCCCCCCGGGCCGTTAGACGGTTCGGGGGTTCTTGAATCTCCAGCGTGGATTTTTGATAGGGTTTTTGTTGACCATATAAGTTATCTTACTACATTCTGCTATTAGTAAGTGGGCCTCTCTTTGCTAAACCTAGTTCATCTCTGTGTTTGTCATTTCCTCTTACCTCACCGTTATTATTTGTGGGGGGCTTGTATCCTACTTTTGGGGTCTTTTCTCTGGAGGCAAGAGAGGTCTTTGTTTTCCTCTTCTAGGGGTAGTTAGCTCTCCGGCTGGCGCGAGACATCTAGCGACCAACTTAGGCATGTTCCCCGGCTACTTCTAGTGTTGGCGTTAGGAGTAGATATATGGTCAACCCAGTTACCACTGCCCTATGAGCTGGATTTTTGTACTTCGCAGACTTGCTGATATCTCTGAGACCCTCGCCATTGGGGTCATAACAGTTTGCCAGGCCATTAAATGTTAAATGCATTGCAGAAGCGGGATTATAAGAAAGAAAGTTCTGAGTTTTTTTTTTTTCCTCTCTCAGTTTTTTTTTTTTTTTCTTTTCCTCTTTACCTCAGAGTGGCTTGTGATTGCTGCAGACATGAATGTCCAGACCTTGATTACAAGTGTGGACCAGCTTGCTGCTCGTGTGCAGGGCATACAAGATTATGTTATCAGAAATCCTATGTCAGAACGTAAGATACCGATTCCTGAACTGTTTTCCGGAGACCGATTTAAGTTTAGAAATTTCAGGAATAATTGTAAATTGTTTTTGTCCCTGAGACCCTGTTCCTCTGGAGACTCCGCTCAGCAAGTGAAAATTGTTATTTCTTTTTTACGGGGCGACCCTCAGGATTGGGCTTTCTCGCTGGCGCCAGGAGATCCGGCATTGGCTGATATTGATGCGTTTTTTCTGGCGCTCGGTTTGCTTTATGAGGAACCCAATCTTGAGATTCAGGCAGAAAAAGCCTTGCTGGCTATGTCTCAGGGCCAGGACGAGGCTGAAGTGTATTGCCAAAAATTTCGAAAATGGTCCGTGCTGACTCAGTGGAACGAGTGTGCATTGGCTGCTAATTTTAGAAATGGCCTTTCTGAAGCCATTAAGAATGTGATGGTGGGTTTTCCCATTCCCACAGGTCTGAATGATTCCATGGCCCTGGCAATTCAAATTGACCGGCGGTTGCGGGAGCGTAAAACCGCAAATTCACCTATGGTGCTGTCTGAACAAACGCCTGATTTAATGCAATGTGATAGAATCCTGACTAGAAATGAGCGGAAAATTCATAGACGCCAGAATGGCTTGTGTTACTACTGTGGTGATTCTACACATGTTATCTCAGCATGCTCTAAACGTCTTACTAAGGTTGTTAGTCCTGTCGCCATTGGTAATTTGCAACCTAAATTTATTCTATCTGTAACTTTGATTTGCTCACTGTCATCGTATCCTGTCATGGCGTTTGTAGACTCAGGTGCTGCCCTGAGTCTTATGGATCTGTCATTTGCCAAGCGCTGCGGTTTTGTTCTGGAGCCATTAGAAAATCCTATCCCTCTTAGGGGTATTGATGCTACGCCTTTGGCAAAAAATAAACCGCAGTTTTGGACACAGGTTACCATGTGCATGACTCCCGAACATCGGGAGGTGATACGTTTTCTGGTTCTGCATAAAATGCATGATTTGGTTGTTTTGGGTTTGCCATGGTTACAGACCCATAATCCAGTCTTGGACTGGAAGGCAATGTCAGTGTCAAGTTGGGGCTGCCATGGAATTCATGGAGATTCCCTGCCCTTGTCTATTGCTTCTTCTACGCCTTCGGAAGTTCCGGCGTATTTGTCTGATTATCAGGATGTCTTCAGCGAGTCTAAGTCCAGTGCACTGCCTCCTCATAGAGAATGTGACTGTGCAATAGATTTGATTCCTGGCAGTAAGTTTCCTAAGGGGAGACTGTTTAATTTGTCGGTACCTGAACATACCGCAATGCGTTCATATATCAAGGAGTCTCTTGAGAAGGGGCATATCCGTCCTTCTTCTTCCCCTCTTGGTGCGGGATTCTTTTTTGTGGCCAAAAAGGACGGATCTTTGAGGCCTTGTATTGACTATCGGCTTTTAAATAAGATCACTGTCAAATTTCAGTATCCTTTGCCGCTGTTGTCAGATTTGTTTGCCCGGATTAAAGGTGCCAAGTGGTTTACCAAGATAGACCTTCGTGGTGCGTACAACCTTGTGCGCATTAGGCAAGGCGATGAATGGAAAACCGCATTCAATACGCCCGAAGGTCATTTTGAGTACTTGGTGATGCCATTTGGGCTCTCTAATGCACCTTCAGTTTTTCAGTCCTTCATGCATGACATTTTCCGGAAGTATATGGATAAATTTTTGATTGTTTATCTGGATGATATTCTGTTTTTTTCTGATGATTGGGACTCGCATGTGGAGCAGGTCAGGATAGTTTTTGAGATTTTGCGTGAAAATTCTTTGTTTGTAAAAGGCTCAAAGTGTCTTTTTGGTGTACAGAGGGTCCCCTTTTTGGGGTTCATTTTTTCCCCTTCTGCTGTGGAGATGGACCCAGTCAAGGTCCGAGCTATTCATGATTGGACTCAACCCTCATCAGTTAAGAGTCTTCAGAAGTTCTTGGGTTTTGCTAACTTCTACCGTCGTTTTATCGCAAATTTTTCTAGCGTTGTTAAACCGCTGACGGATATGACCAAGAAAGGCTCTGATGTAACTAACTGGGCTCCTGCTGCCGTGGAGGCTTTCCAGGAGTTGAAACGCCGGTTTACTTCGGCGCCTGTTTTGTGCCAGCCTGACGTCTCACTTCCCTTTCAGGTTGAGGTGGATGCTTCAGAGATTGGGGCAGGGGCCGTTTTGTCGCAGAGAGGCCCTGGTTGCTCCACTATGAGACCTTGTGCCTTTTTCTCTAGGAAGTTTTCGCCGGCAGAGCGAAATTATGATGTGGGCAATCGGGAGTTGTTGGCCATGAAGTGGGCATTTGAGGAGTGGCGTCATTGGCTCGAGGGTGCTAAGCATCGTGTGGTGGTCTTGACTGATCACAAAAATCTGATGTATCTCGAGTCTGCTAAACGCCTGAATCCTAGACAGGCCCGCTGGTCATTGTTTTTCTCCCGTTTTGACTTTGTGGTCTCGTATTTACCAGGTTCTAAGAATGTGAAGGCCGATGCTCTGTCTAGGAGCTTTGTGCCTGATGCTCCTGGAGTCGCTGAACCTGGGGGTATTCTTAAGGAAGGAATTATCGTATCAGCTATTTCTCCAGATCTGCGACGTGTGTTGCAGAGATTTCAGGCTGGTAGGCCTGACTCTTGTCCACCTGACAGATTGTTTGTGCCTGCTAAATGGACCAGCAGAGTCATTTCCGAGGTTCATTCCTCAGTGTTGGCAGGGCACCCGGGAATTTTTGGCACCAGAGATCTGGTGGCCAGGTCCTTTTGGTGGCCTTCCTTGTCAAGGGATGTGCGGTCATTTGTGCAGTCCTGTGGAACTTGTGCTCGAGCTAAACCTTGCTGTTCTCGTGCCAGCGGGTTGCTCTTGCCCTTGCCTGTCCCGAAGAGACCTTGGACACACATCTCTATGGATTTCATTTCTGATCTTCCGGTGTCTCAGGGCATGGCTGTCATCTGGGTGATATGTGATCGTTTCTCCAAGATGGTCCATTTGGTTCCTTTGCCTAAGCTGCCTTCCTCTTCTGATCTGGTTCCTGTGTTCTTCCAGAACGTGGTTCGTTTGCACGGCATTCCTGAGAATATTGTGTCGGACAGAGGATCCCAGTTTGTTTCCAGGTTCTGGCGATCCTTTTGTGGAAGGATGGGCATTGATTTGTCGTTTTCGTCCGCTTTCCATCCCCAGACTAACGGACAAACGGAGCGTACTAATCAGACTCTGGAGGCTTATTTGAGGTGTTTTGTCTCTTCTGATCAGGATGATTGGGTGACCTTCTTGCCGTTGGCTGAATTTGCCCTTAATAATCGGGCTAGTTCCGCCACCTTGGTTTCGCCATTTTTCTGCAACTCTGGTTTCCATCCTCGTTTTTCCTCGGGACATGTGGAGCCTTCTGACTGTCCTGGGGTGGATTCCGTGGTGGATAGGTTGCAGCAGATCTGGACTCATGTGGTGGACAACTTGAAGTTGTCACAGGAGAAGGCTCAGCGTTTTGCCAACCGCCGCCGCGGTGTGGGTCCCCGACTTCGCGTTGGGGATTTGGTATGGCTGTCTTCTCGATTTGTTCCTATGAAGGTCTCCTCTCCCAAATTTAAGCCTCGCTTCATTGGTCCTTACAAGATATTGGAAATCATTAATCCTGTATCCTTTCGCCTGGATCTTCCGGTGTCGTTTGCCATTCACAACGTATTTCATAGGTCCTTGTTACGGCGGTACGTTGTGCCTGTGGTTCCTTCTGCTGAGCCTCCTGCTCCGGTGTTGGTGGAGGGCGAGTTGGAGTACGTGGTGGAGAAGATCTTAGATTCTCGTCTCTCCAGGCGGAGGCTTCAGTACCTGGTCAAGTGGAAGGGCTATGGTCAGGAGGATAATTCCTGGGTGGTCGCCTCTGATGTGCATGCGGCCGATTTAGTTCGTGCCTTTCACGCCGCTCATCCTGATCGCCCTGGTGGTCTTGGTGAGGGTTCGGTGACCCCTCACTAAGGGGGGGGGTACTGTTGTGAATTTACCTTTTGGCTCCCTCTAGTGGCTACTAGTGATTTGACTCTGGGTATGTCATTCATCCCTTGTATGCTCACCTGGGTCGTTAGGTCAGGGGTGTCGCTATATAAGCTCCCTGGACCTTCAGTTCAATGCCTGGCAACGTTGATATCAGAGCTAATCTGTAGTGCTCTGGTCTGCTGATCCTGGTTCCTGCTTGATTAAGCTAAGTCTACTTTCTTGCTTTTTGCTATTTGTTTTTTGTTTTGCATTTTTGTCCAGCTTATATATATATCTGTTTCCTGACCTTGCTGGAAGCTCTAGGGTGGCTGGTGTTCTCCCCCCGGGCCGTTAGACGGTTCGGGGGTTCTTGAATCTCCAGCGTGGATTTTTGATAGGGTTTTTGTTGACCATATAAGTTATCTTACTACATTCTGCTATTAGTAAGTGGGCCTCTCTTTGCTAAACCTAGTTCATCTCTGTGTTTGTCATTTCCTCTTACCTCACTGTTATTATTTGTGGGGGGCTTGTATCCTACTTTTGGGGTCTTTTCTCTGGAGGCAAGAGAGGTCTTTGTTTTCCTCTTCTAGGGGTAGTTAGCTCTCCGGCTGGCGCGAGACATCTAGCGACCAACTTAGGCATGTTCCCCGGCTACTTCTAGTGTTGGCGTTAGGAGTAGATATATGGTCAACCCAGTTACCACTGCCCTATGAGCTGGATTTTTGTACTTCGCAGACTTGCTGATATCTCTGAGACCCTCGCCATTGGGGTCATAACAGTTGAGTTCCTTATAGTTTTGGTTACCTGACTGTGGAACTTCCCATCTGAGGGAAAAAAACAAAACAAAACATCATCTCAGAAAATAGGGGCCCACAGCTGCACCCCATCACTTTGAGTAGCACTCTTAGATGAGTAAATAGCCTCAGTGAAGAAGAGGGTGCGCAACCCCTCACTATGTCACTGAGGATTTTAGCATTCTCCCGTGATTACTCTGGAGTGTTTCTTGTGGTGGGATGCAGGTCTGGACAGCTGTCTTCATCCTATTAGATAGCTAAGAATTAATTTATGTGTGTTTATGCCTCTTTGGGAATCTGTCACCTCCCCGAGACATATATAACCTATTAATATGGGCATACAGGTATTAGAAATGTTAAGCTTGTCCTACCTGAATGCCTCATATTAATGGTTTTGTTGTGGAGAAATGTTATATTCTGTCTTTATGCTAATGATCATACCAATAACTCATCATAAAGCACATTTTCATATGCTTTGAAGGTGGAAATGGGTTCCCTTACTTCTTGGCCAATGTGCAGTTGCACAATTCCACCAATAACATGTCTGCCTCTGTCCACCCCTGAATGTAACCATAGGAAAGACGACACTACAGCTACAAAGGTGACCGTCTGATAGCCTAGCTCGAATACCCACCTCTCCTGAAGACCCTTCCAGCTTTTTGAGACTTGGGTGGAGGACATCATCTCTGAAAATAGGGTCCCACAGCTGCACCCCATCAGTTTGAGTAGCACTCTTAGATGAGTAAATAGCCTCAGTGAAGAAGAGGGTGCGCAACCCCTCACTATGTCACTGAGCATTTTAGCATTCTCCCGTGATTACTCTGGAGTGTTTCTTGTGGTGGGATGCAGGTCTGGACAGCTGTCTTCATCCTATTAGATAGCAAAGAATTAATATATGTGTGTTTATGCCTCATTGGGAATCTGTCACCCCTCGAGACATATATAACCTATTAGTATTGGCATACAGGTAATAGAAATGTTAAGCTTGTCCTACCTGTATGCCTCATATTAATGGTTTCGTTGTGGAGAAATGTTATATTCTGTCTTTATGCTAAAGACCAGACCAATAACTTATCATAAAGCACAATTTCATATGCTTTGAAGGTGGAAATGGGTCCCCTTACTTCTTGGCCAATGTGCAGTTGCACAATTCCACCAAAAACATGTCTGCCTCTGTCCGCCCCTGAATGTAACCATAGGAAAGATGACACTACAGTTACAAAGGTGACCGTCTGATAGCCTAGCTCGACTACCCACCTCTCCTGAAGACCCTTCCAGCTTTTTGAGACTTGGGTGGAGGACATCATCTCTGAAAATAGGGTCCCACAGCTGCACCCTATCAGTTTGAGTAGCACTCTTAGATGAGTAAATAGCCTCAGTGAAGAAGAGGGTGCGCAACCCCTCACTATGTCACTGAGGATTTTAGCATTCTCCCGTGATTACTCTGGAGTGTTTCTTGTGGTGGGATGCAGGTCTGGACAGCTGTCGTCATCCTATTAGATAGCTAAGAATTAATTTATGTGTGTTTATGCCTCTTTGGGAATCTGTCACCCTCCGAGACATATATAGCCTACTAATATGGGCATACAGCAGGGGCGTACATAGATTTCACAGGGCCCCATAGCAAAATTGAGCAAAGGGCCCCCCCCCCCCCCGAAGAAGGGAGGGGAATAGGTGCCGCGCGTAGCGCGTCGAAAATTTGCATGTTAAGCCACGCCCCTCCACAGCCACACCCCCTCCACAGCCACACCCTCTCCACAGCCACACCCCCCAATTACTAATTTATATGGCGAAGGCAATAAAAAATAGACTTACCAGAAAGCAGCATTGCAGGAGAAAGCAGCATTGCATTGCAGTAATAGATAAAATGAATTCAACCTAAAAAAGTGAAACTATTATTATTTGCCATCCCCAATACAGTGTGATCCTAAACATTTATTCACTTTAGTATGATAAACATTACCTGGAACTTTGAACAACAGAGAATGGTGGTGTTCCCAGCAAAAACTCCCAAACTTGAAAATAACAGAAAAACTTGGAAACATTCTAAACTTCTGAAACTTGAACTCAAAACCAAAACTGTGGCCAAACATTCCGCAAATATTGAGATGTGGCAACCTATAATGTAAATAACACAAATTAGTTGAGTGAGACTTTGAATGCCTTTTACCATGTGTGCATACAGCTGCCATTCACCATAACGTGCTTGTTTTTTAAACTAGAATATACCATAATGGTATATATTTAAACAGATATAGCAAAATACATTTTAGTGACTGACGTAGATATATTTTCAGTATTAAAATGGCCAATAAAATTGTCAGTTAACTACTGTAAAGGAAATAGTTGCCACTTGCCCTCTGCAAAATATGGACAGGGCAAAGTAGCTTCTAACCCCTTACAACACCTGCAAAGACATGTGAATGGTGTATGATACAGCTGTATACAGGTCTGCAAAAGGCTTAGAAAACGTTTTTAAACAACATAAAGAACTGATGCATTCATGCAGATGCAACAAATGGAACTTTGAAACCAGAACTCTGAAATAGAGATGGGTGAATTTTTTTTTTAAGAGAAGATTAAGTCTCATTGTAAAAAGAGGTGTTTTGATAGCCAATTAAAATCCTAGATTAAAACATTAACAAAACTGGCATTTACGAAAAAAATTACATTCCAGGGGAATCTGGAAATAAGTATGGAAAATCCACCCATCTCTATAAAAAAAAAATAAAACTTCAACTTCAACTTGCATACTCACGGAGTATAACAAACGTTAGGAAGGTTAGAACTGGCGCCTACGTGCTTTTGCTTCAGCAAATTGGTCAACAATGCCATCTATGTCAAGTTGGTTGGCTCTTGCATTTTCAATGCTTAGAATGGCAAGACCAGAGAGTCTGTGTTCAGACATTGTACTTCTTAGATAGTTTTTAATTTGTTTTAATTTTGAGAAGGATCTTTCTGCTGATGCTACCGTTACTGGCAAGGTTAGGAATAAAAGTAAGACTATGCACACATCCGGTAGATTTGACGATAGCAGGCTATTTTCGACTAACAGTAAATGTGCAAGGTCCTTGACAGATGTCAATTTTTGAATGTCATTCTTTAGAGCACATCTAAAACTCAGAAGCTGGGCTGGAAATGCTGGTGAAAGATCTTGGTTGTACTTTTTCTGCAGCTGTAATGCAGCCTCATATAATTCCTCATCTGAGGAAGATGCCAGATCTGCAGGCTGAAGTATCCTAAAATACTGCACAACCCGATTCATTCCATTAAATCGGTTTGACAGCTGACCTACAATGATGTCTAAATACTCATAGAACACGGTGACTTTAAATCGGTCCTCCGGAATGTGCAATCTCTCATCCGTACTCAGTTCATCAAAATGCTTTTTAACTTTTGATAATCGCTTACTTTCAAAAGCTGGGGAGATGCCCCAGCTGCGTGCCAACAAGATAGCGCTCTCTTTCGCTTCATCAAAATGATTTCTGAATTGTGAAAGTTCTTCAGCTGCATTCTTTATTAAATTAGTTGCCTTAGATAAATCCATGCTTTCTGCCTGCAGCATGGTTGACAGTGCATTAACAGTCTGTAATACTTTTGTCTGAAGGACAACCAAAAAAACAAACTGAAATGAATCCATTTTCTTTTTAAGAGCCATTGCCTCATTTATTTCAGTTTTTTTGGATGAAATAAGGATGATTTTTGACAATGCCATCATTACATCAGAAAAACGAAATCTTAGGGCAAGCAGCGACTCATGACGGGAAGACCAGCGTGTGGGACATAATTTTTTTAGTGTGACCGATGAACTGCTTGTAAATGATGACAAAAGCTCCCAACGTCGTATGCTTTCCCCAAAAAATGTATAGACATGTTGCAATATATCAGAAAAGTTTGAAATTTCTGTAATTTCTGAAACAGCATCTTGAAGAACAAGATTCAAATTATGTGCTGCACAGTGAACATACATAGCATTGTGTTCTTTTTCTAAAATTCGGGCCTGCACACCAGAATAGATGCCACTCATTGTGGCAGCTCCATCATAGCCCTGACCACGGCACTTATGAATGGAAAGGCCATTGCTGTCAATGCATTCCAGGATCTCTTTCTCTATACCAGCAGCACGCTGGTCATGAATGGCTTGAAATCCAAGAAAGGCTTCATGGATGCGAACTTTCGTGGCTCTCATATTTGCATTCCTTTCAACAGACACGTATCTAATTACTTGGCTCATCTGATCAGTTTTTGATACATCTTGCGTTGTATCCATGATCAGCGAATAGAAGTGAGCTTCATTCACTTGAGATAAAATCTCAGATTTTACTTTGGTTGACAAAATTTCTATTAATTCGTTTTGAATTCTGGGACTAAGGTATTTTGCTGTGCCCTCTGGCAGTTCCAGCAGTTCCTTAAGCAGGGGATCATAGAGTGCTAGTAACTCTATAATTGCCAGGAAATTACCACTATTGATTTTGCCAATTTTTTCTCTGTGACCCCGAAATGGCATGTTAGCCATGGCCATTGTTAGGGTAACATTCACTATTCTTTTTAAAATTTGCCTCCAGAAATTATGTTGATTTCTTAACTGATTTTCAGTTTGCAGGTCAATTGATCCCTTTCTTCGCCACTGATCATAAACTACACAAGCTTCTAGATGAGATTGTGAACATTCATGGCGTTGTATTTTGTGCGATAAGTCTCTCCAGTTTTTAAGTCCTCTGGCCCAAGCTGGGGAAAATCCTAATTTTCTTCGATCAGCAAACAGCCAGCATGGCTCACAGTATGCTGCATTTAATTTTGGCGAGTAACAAAGCCAAGAAACTGGAAATTTTTGACCTGTTTTCGTTATTTTCTCATAATACTTCGCAGAAAAGCATCTTTTATTGTCGTCATTATCTCTAGGAAATGGTCCTGGTGGTCTGCAAGGGCCATGCGTAATTATAAACATC
This sequence comes from Ranitomeya variabilis, assembly GCF_051348905.1. NCBI lineage: Eukaryota > Metazoa > Chordata > Amphibia > Anura > Dendrobatidae > Ranitomeya > Ranitomeya variabilis. The sequence goes on from NC_135232.1 coordinate 108,509,628, forward strand.
TTAACAGACGAGTCTGTTATAGTAACTGGGAAATTTGCTCTGTCTGTTATGTATTTTTCACAAGCAAGGTTGATAGGACTCGTACTGCTATCAAATGGCATAACGAATTCTTCGCTAGCCAATCCAGAAGTGCCTGGCTGGTCTGCCTGTTTTTCACAAATATCTTCCGTGCTAGCTTCAGTAACACGTGCCATTTGCTCAACTGTACTTGCTGCAGGATGATCTCTGGATTGCGCCAGTTCCTGTATTGAATTATCTGAGGAGCAAAGACTTTCAGCCCTTGCTTCTAAATCTTCTGTATGTGAAATAGTAACAGAGCTCTCTGCAGAAGAAGGGGCATTGAAGAAACTACTGATTTTGGGCATTTTGGCATGTTTCTGGCTTTCCTCTCTCTTTTTTTTACGCTTCTGAGCACCGCTCAGATGCTTGTAGCTTGACATAATGGTAAAGCTTCTTTCTGTAGAAACAAAGCACATTCAACCTTATATCCCCGCCTCCACAGCAGAGCTTCATAACCTGGAAACCACTTGAACTGAAGAGCTAAATTCAGTAAAACCTTAACTTTAGATTAAACACCTGATCTGGTCTGTCTGACTGTAGGGCATCAATTGCTATGTCTCCTGGAAATACATCACATCTCCCATCAAGGGGTTCTTGCAGACTACCTCTAGTTCCGTGTAACTCAGTGTGACCTTCTAGCTGCAGAACAACTTAGTATAACCACTACTGAACTGCAAAAGCATTGCTCACGTTTCCTCCCTGGCATAACTACATAAATACACTGAATGGTCTAGGTCTGAATGGTAGATTCAGGACCCCTAGCTGAACATCTTTTTTTTATACTGCCCTGCACCACTCGCTGGCTGGGAAGCACTGTTACCCATATCGCCGGGATCACCACTCTCCGAGCTGCCAGGAGGCAGTCAATTAAAATCCTGTGTCAGGCTCTGCCCTGTCGCAATTCATTGCGCGGCGGCCATACACACTGGAGCATAGTTGATAGAAACTGACAATTTTGGCTGTAATGACCAGTCGTCATCTGGATTGGTGAAATGGAGCAACAAATGATTGACAAATGTTTGGCCTGGATTTTTGATGGGGCCAGTGGAGACCACCAGCTGGTGTAATCGGATGTGTGTATGGGGCTATTGCGGAACAAATGATCATTTGACTAACGAACATTCATTTATCATCTAGTGTGTGTGGCCAGCTTAAAAGGAACCTGACCGGAGACTGTACGCCGCATAAATCAGACACTGGCTCCGTTATTGGAGCCGTGAATGTTTTACTATGAACGCTGTTAAGTGTCAAAGCAAACACAATTATAAAAGACATCCTGGGACCAGGGCTGTGGAGTCGGTAAGCCAAACCTCCGACTCCTCAATTTCCATGACACCGACTCCACCAAAATGGGCTCCGTCTCTGACTCCATGACTCCACAGCCCTGCCTGGGACTATTAGTATGAGAAGTGTAGACCAAAAAGCAGCTTCTCCCCACCCACCAGGACTGACAGGTCTCTGCCTACCCTGTGTGTAAAGGGAGAGACTTGTAAGTCTAGACAAGAGGAGAGGGCAGAAGCTGCAGGGGACCCGCCTCTGGGACTAGTCATCTGAGATTCATGGACCCTACTCGGCTTTTAAAATTAGGTTCTCCCTGAAACTCTGCAGCGTTACAAAGGAAACAATACACGGCTGATTCATACCGCACAGTTTGGGCAGCAGGAATACACTGTCACGTTTACGCTGAAGGGCTTATCCAGGACTTATATCAATGATGATCTGTAAAATATGTGATCTATCTCAGATCAGTGCGGAATAAACTGCAACACACGGAAGTGACCACTAGATGTAAGAAACTGCTGATCAGCTCCGTACATGGTCTTCATACTGCCAGGGCTTGGGATCACATCAGCTGGTTACTGGGGGTGCGGGTTTTGGACGCCCCCTACTGATCTAATATTAATAACCATCAATATGTTCGTGCCAGACAACCCCTTTAAGGATGCGGATGGGTAGAGGCCTCCCTAAATGTCTTCCTTAAGTATCGCTTTAAGCAATTTGTTTAGTGAAACAAGATCATCTTTAGTTACAAGACCACACATTAGTATATTATATAACTATATACTGATCTACTGGAAGCTACAGACGGACAACACCGAAGTCTCGGATATCATAACAGCAATGTAGGAAAATGCAACAAGTGCACACATGACAGGTAAGCTAGCGCCAGCTCACCGGGGGGAACAATTTGCTGCCCTAATCCCGCATATAGGGAGCCCGGTAAAGCAGCGGGACTCATAGGTTTGTCTACGGGCTCACTGGTCAGTCTACGGGCTCACTGGTCAGTCTACGGGCTCACTGGTCAGTCTACGGGCTCACTGGTCAGTCTACGGGCTCACTGGTCAGTCTACGGGCTCACTGGTCCGTCTACGGGCTCACTGGTCAGTCTACGGGCTCACTGGTCCGTCTACGGGATCACTGGCCCGTCTACGGGCTCACTGGTCCGTCTACGGGATCACTGGTCAGTCTACGGGATCACTGGTCCGTCATTTTGGCATCTAGCAACTGGAACAAAGATTTAACTTATTAGGCCAGCCCCCTATAGATCACCCGGGTCACGGCCAGTAGCTTATAAGTGCTCGCCGGACAATCCAGCCCCCCTGAAACCCCCAAATATACTGGATGCCAAACAGCAGCAACAATATCCCCTGCTGCTCCTTCACAGTCCAGGGCTTTTATTTTCTGCCATTTATTTACATGGGAGGATGGAGGTGAGCACAAAACCACAGGCTATTATTCTATACATTATCACTACTACATACACAGCCATTATATTAGACATTATTACTACAGACATGATATATATTATTACAGACAATGTTATATTATCACACACACTGAAGACGAAGCTGCAGACCATCCCCAACATAAGGAACCAATGGTGGAATAATATTCATACAATCGCCTCTGTCTGCAGCAAACAACACAGGACTCCTATAAGAAAAGCCCCTCACTGATGCCACAGAAGCCCCCATTGTCTGCCCCCCAGGGAGGGGATCAGTATGCAGCAGCCTGTGCGGCACAATGTGACTGGGGGGCAGCATCAGCTCCATGTATGATACAGCCCCCACCTGACCGCTGCCTCCATCACTGGCGGTGAGCGCTGCGCACGGTCTCCCGCATGATTAACCCCTTGTCTCCCCGCCTGTGAGCAGCGCTCTCCTGCTCTGGCACGCGGCATGTGTGCTCCGAGCCCATCAATAACCTGCGATGCACAGGCTGGTGACGGCACACCGACGCCCCGGGCTCTCACCTGTGTAATGGCTGCGGGCTGCTCCGGGGGTTCAGGGTCCCATGGTCCGGCGGCTGCTCCACTGCACGGGGGCGCGCACAGAGAAACAACACAGGCGCGACCCCGACAGCCTCCGCCAATCAGAGAGGGGGATTGTCTCAGACCACGCCCACCTGCTCACCTTGGTGCCAGAGCAGTGCAGCTACATGTCTGCAATACACAGGGCCGGGGAGTAACGCTGCCTGTAATGTATCATATACTGGGGTCATAATCATATACTGGGGTCATAATCAGGAGCGAGCAGCCGTCGGTCGCAAAGGGTGCACGGTGACGTCACTTCCGGTCGCTCGGAAATGAGATCACCGCGCCCCCTATGTGACCTTCCCCCTCCAACTGCAGCGCAGCACCGTGGGGAAGCTTCCTGCTTCCCCACACGCTCATCTCCGACAGGGCCCGACAGCAAAGCCCTGTCGGCTCTCTCGCGCGCGCGCCCCCCCCCCCCCCCCCCGGGACGACTGGTCCCCGACCCGAGCAAAAAAAAAATAACACAAAAAAAAAAAAAAAATAGGTGGCGTACACACCATGGGGCCGGGCAGCACCGGGCCCCCCCGGCCGTGGGGCCCGGATGCGGCGGCACCCGTCGCATACATGGTGTGTACGCCACTGGCATACAGGTAATAGAAATGTTAAGCTTGTCCTACCTGAATGCCTCATATTAATGGTTTTGTTGTGGAGAAATGTTATATTCTGTCTTTATGCTAATGATCAGACCAATAACTCATCATAAAGCACAATTTCATATGCTTTGAAGGTGGAAATGGGTTCCCTTACTTCTTGGCCAATGTGCAGTTGCACAATTCCACCAATAACATGTCTGCCTCTATCCACCCCTGAATGTAACCATAGGAAAGACGACACTACAGCTACAAAGGTGACCGTCTGATAGCCTAGCTCGACTACCCACCTCTTCTGAAGACCCTTCCAGCTTTTTGAGACTTGGGTGGAGGACATCATCTCTGAAAATAGGGTCCCACAGCTGCACCCCATCAGTTTGAGTAGCACTCTTAGATGAGTAAATAGCCTCAGTGAAGAAGAGGGTGCGCAACCCCTCACTATGTCACTGAGGATTTTACCATTCTCCCGTGATTACTCTGGAGTAGTGTTGAGCATTCCGATGCTGCAAGTATCGGGTATCGGCCGATACTTGCTGTATCGGAATTCCGATACCGGGATTCCGATACTCTTGTGGTATCGGGTATCGGGTATCGGAACAACATTTTATTTTAATTCTCTCTTTTACACATTTTAACATTGTTAAAATGTGTAAAAGAGAGAATTAAAATAAAAAATATCGCTATACTCACCTGTCCGACGCAGCCGGGACCTCAGCGCAGGAACCGGCAGCGTTGTTTGTTTAAAATTCCCGCTTTTACATGGTTACGCGAACTCCCGGCTTGTGATTGGTCAGGGCGCCCATGTTGCCGGGCCGCGGACCAATCACAGCAAGCCGTGACGAAAATACGTCACGGCTTGCTGTGATTGGTCCGCGTCCCGGCAACATGGCCGCCATTAACCAATCACAAGCCGTGACGTCACGGGAGGCTGGACTTGCGCGCTTTTGAAAAAGCGCGCGTGTCCAGCCTCCAGTGACGTCCCGGCTTATGATTGGTTGCGCCGCGATCAACCAATCACAAGCCGGGAGGCTGGACACGCGCGCAATTTTAAAATGCGCGCTTGTCCTGCCTCCCGTGACGTCACGGCTTGTGATTGGTTAATGGCGGCCATGTTGCCGGGCCGCGGACCAATCACAGCAAGCCGTGACGTATTTTCGTCACGGCTTGCTGTGATTGGTCCGCGTCCCGGCAACATGGCGCCGTGACCAATCATAAGCCGGGACGTCACTGGAGGCTGGACACGCGCGCTTTTTCAAAAGCGCGCAAGTCCAGCCTCCCGTGACGTCACGGCTTGTGATTGGTTAATGGCGGCCATGTTGCCGGGACGCGGACCAATCACAGCAAGCCGTGACGTATTTTCGTCACGGCTTGCTGTGATTGGTCCGCGGCCCGGCAACATGGGCGCCCTGACCAATCACAAGCCGGGAGTTCGCGTAACCATGTAAAAGCGGGAATTTTAAACAAACAACGCTGCCGGTTCCTGCGCTGAGGTCCCGGCTGCGTCGGAGAGGTAAAGTATAGCGATATTTTTTATTTTAATTCTTTCTTTTACACATTTATATGGTTCCCAGGGCCTGAAGGAGAGTTTCCTCTCCTTCAGACCCTGGGAACCATCAGGAATACCGTCCGATACTTGAGTCCCATTGACTTGTATTGGTATCGGGTATCGGTATCGGATTGGATCCGATATTTTGCCGGTATCGGCCGATACTTTCCGATACCGATACTTTCAAGTATCGGACGGTATCGCTCAACACTACTCTGGAGTGTTTCTTGTGGTGGGATGCAGGTCTGGACAGCTGTCGTCATCCTATTAGATAGCTAAGAATTAATTTATGTGTGTTTATGCCTCTTTGGGAATCTGTCACCCCCCCCCCCCCCCACCCTTCGAGACATATATAACCTATTAATATCGGCATACAGGTAATAGAAATGTTAAGCTTGTCCTAACTGAATGCCTCATATTAATGGTTTTGTGGTGGAGAAATGTTATATTCTGTCTTTATGCTAATGATCAGACCAATAACTCATCATAAAGCACAATTTCATATGCTTTGAAGGTGGAAATGGGTCCCCTTACTTCTTGGCCAATGTGCAGTTGCACAATTCCACCAATAACATGTCTGCCTCTGTCCACCCCTGAATGTAACCATAGGAAAGATGACACTACAGCTACAAAGGTGACCGTCTGATAGCCTGGATCGACTACCCACCTCTCTTGAAGACCCTTCCAGCTTTTTGAGACTTGGGTGGAGGACATCATCTCTAAAAATAGTATCTTGAGGTGTTTTTTTGGTGGGTAATAAAAAATGTTTCTTGTGTTTTCCAATGATGATGGGAAAAGCGGTTGCACTGAGTATGTGGCACGCTGTTTTGGGAGTTGAGTTCCTTATAGTTTTGGTTACCTGACTGTGGAACTTCCCATCTGAGGGAAAAAAACAAAACAAAACATCATCTCTGAAAATAGGGGCCCACAGCTGCACCCCATCAGTTTGAGTAGCACTCTTAGATGAGTAAATAGCCTCAGAGAAGAAGAGGGTGCGCAACCCCTCACTATGTCACTTAGGATTTTAGCATTCTCCCGTGATTACTCCGGAGTGTTTCTTGTGGTGGGATGAAGGTCTGGACAGCTGTCGTCATCCTATTAGATAGATAAAAATTAATATATGTGTGTTTATGCCTCATTGGGAATCTGTCACCCCTTGAGACATATATAACCTATTAATATTGGCATACAGGTAATAGAAATGTTAAACTTGTCCTACCTGTATGCCTCATATTAATGGTTTTGTTGTGGAGAAATGTTATATTCTGTCTTTATGCTAATGATCAGACCAATAACTCATCATAAATGCTTTGAAGATAGAAATGGGTCCCTTTACTTCTTGGCCAATGTGCAGTTCCACAATTCCACCAATAACATGTCTGCCTCTGTCCACCCCTGAATGTAACCATAGGAAAGATGGCACTACAGCTGCAAAGGTGACCGTCTGATAGCCTAGCTCGACTACTCACCTCTCCTGAAGACCCTTCCAGCTTTTTGAGACTTGGGTGGAGGACATCATCTCTGAAAATAGGGTCCCACAGCTGCACCCCATCAGTTTGAGTAGCACTCTTAGATGAGTAAATAGCCTCAGTGAAGAAGAGGGTGCGCAACCCCTCACTATGTCACTGAGGATTTTAGCATTCTCCCGTGATTACTCTGGAGTGTTTTTTGTGGTGGGAAGCAGGTCTGGACAGCTGGCGTCATCCTATTAGATAGATGAGAATTAATATATGTGTGTTTATGCCTCATTGGGAATCTGTCACCCCCCGAGACATATATAACCTATTAATATCGGCATACAGGTAATAGAAATGTTAAGCTTGTCCTACCTGTATGCCTCATATTAATGGTTTTGTTGTGGAGAAATGTTACATTCTGTCTTTATGCTAATGATCAGACCAATAACTTATCATAAAGCACAATTTCATATGCTTTGAAGGTGGAAATGGGTCCCCTTACTTCTTGGCCAATGTGCAGTTGCACAATTCCACCAATAACATGTCTGCCTCTGTCCACCCCTGAATGTAACCATAGAAAAGATGACACTACAGCTACAAAGGTGACCATCTGATAGCCAAGCTCTACTACCCACCTCTCTTGAAAACCCTTCCAGCTTTTAGAGACTTGGGTGGAGGACATCATCTCTGAAAATAGGGTCCCACAGCTGCACCCCATCAGTTTGAGTAGCACTCTTAGATGAGTAAATAGCCTCAGAGAAGAAGAGGGTGCGCAACCCCTCACTATGTCACTGAGGATTTTAGCATTCTCCCGTGATTACTCCGGACTGTTTCTTGTGGTGGGATGCAGGTCTGGACAGCTGTCGTCATCCTATTAGATAGCTAAGAATTAATATATGTGTGTTTATGCCTCATTGGGAATCTGTCACCCCCCGAGTCATATAGAACCTATTAATATGGGCATACAGGTAATAGAAATGTTAAGCTTGTCCTACCTGTCTGCCTCATATTAATGGTTTTGTTGTGGAGAAATGTTATATTCTGTCTTTATGCTAATGATCAGACCAATAACTCATCATAAAGCACAATTTCATATGCTTTGAAGGTGGAAATGGGTCCCCTTACTTCTTGGCCAATGTGCAGTTGCACAATTCCACCCATAACATGTCTGCCTCTGTCCACCCCTGAATGTAACCATAGGAAAGATAACACTACAGCTACAAAGGTGACCGTCTGATAGCCAAGCTCGACTGCCCACCTCTCCTGAAGACCCTTCCAGCTTTTTGAGACTTGGGTGGAGAATATGATCTCTGAATATAGGGTCCCTCAGCTGCACCCCATCAGTTTGAGTAGCACTCTTAGATGAGTAAATAGACTCAGAGAAGAAGAGAGTGCGCAACCCCTTACTATGTCACTGAGGATTTTAGCATTCTCCCGTGATTACTCCGGACTGTTTCTTGTGGTGGGATGCAGGTCTGGACAGCTGTCGTCATCCTACTAGATAGCTACGAATTAATTTATGTGTGTTTATGCCTCTTTGGGAATCTGTCACCCCCCGAGACATATATAACCTATTAATATTGGCATACAGGTATTATAAATGTTAAGCTTGTCCTACCTGAATGCCTCATATTAATGGTTTTGTTGTGGAGAAATGTTATATTCTGTCTTTATGCTAATGATCAGACCAATAACTCATCATAAATGCTTTGAAGATAGAAATGGGTCCCCTTACTTCTTGGCCAATGTGCAGTTGCACATTTCCACCAATAACATGTCTGCCTCTGTCCACCCCTGAATGTAACCATAGGGAAGATGACACTACAGCTGCAAAGGTGACCGTCTGATAGCCTAGCTCGACTATCCACCTCTCCTGAAGACCCTTCCAGCTTTTTGAGACTTGGGTGGAGGACATCATCTCTGAAAATAGGGTCCCACAGTTGCACCCCATCAGTTTGAGTAGCACTCTTAGATGAGTAAATAGCCTCAGTGAAGAAGAGGGTGCGCAACCCCTCACTATGTCACTGAGGATTTTAGCATTCTCCCGTGATTACTCTGGAGTGTTTCTTGTGGTGGGATGCAGGTCTGGACAGCTGTCGTCATCCTATTAGATAGCTAAGAATTAATTTATGTGTGTTTATGCCTCTTTGGGAATCTGTCACCCTCCGAGACATACACTCACCGGCCACTTTATTAGGTACACCATGCTAGTAACGGGTTGGACCCCTTTTGCCTTCAGAACTGCCTCAATTCTTCGTGGCATAGATTCAACAAGGTGCTGGAAGCATTCCTCAGAGATTTTGGTCCATATTGACATGATGGCATCACACAGTTGCCGCAGATTTGTCGGCTGCACATCCCAAAGATGCTCCATACAAGGCAGGATGGATCCATGCTTTCATGTTGTTTACGCCAAATTCTGACCCTACCATCCGAATGTCGCAGCAGAAATCGAGACTCATCAGACCAAGCAACGTTTTTCCAATCTTCTACTGTCCAATTTCGATGAGCTTGTACAAATTGTAGCCTCAGTTTCCTGTTCTTAGCTGAAAGGAGTGGTACCCGGTGTGGTCTTCTGCTGCTGTAGCCCATCTGCCTCAAAGTTCGACGCACTGTGCGTTCAGAGATGCTCTTAGGCCTACCTTGGTTGTAACGGGTGGCGATTTGAGTCACTGTTGCCTTTCTATCAGCTCGAACCAGTCTGCCCATTCTCCTCTGACCTCTGGCATCAACAAGGCATTTCCGCCCACAGAACTGCCGCTCACTGGATTTTTTTTCTTTTTCGGACCATTCTCTGTAAACCCTAGAGATGGTTGTGCGTGAAAATCCCAGTAGATCAGCAGTTTTTGAAATACTCAGACCAGCCCTTCTGGCACCAACAACCATGCCACGTTCAAAGGCACTCAAATCACCTTTCTTCCCCATACTGATGCTTGGTTTGAACTGCAGGAGATTGTCTTGACCATGTCTACATGCCTAAATGCACTGAGTTGCCGCCATGTGATTGGCTGATTAGAAATTAAGTGTTAACAAGAAGTTGGACAGGTGTACCTAATAAAGTGGCCAGTGAGTGTATATAGCCTATTAATATGGGCATACAGGTAATAGAAATGTTAAGCTTGTCCTACCTGAATGCCTCATATTAATGGTTTTGTTGTGGAGAAATGTTATATTCTGTCTTTATACTAATGACCAGACCAATAACTCATCATAAAGCACAATTTCATATGCTTTGAAGGTGGAAATGGGTTCCCTTACTTCTTGGCCAATGTGCAGTTGCACAATTCCACCAATAACATGTCTGCCTCTGTCCACCCCTGAATGTAACCATAGGAAAGATGACACTACAGCTACAAAGGTGACCGTCTGGTAGCCTAGCTCGGCTACCCACCTCTCCTGATGACCCTTCCAGCTTTTTGAGACTTGGGTGGAGGACACCATCTCTAAAAATGGTATCTTGAGGTGTTTTTTTGGTGGGTAATAAAAAATGTTTCGTGTGTTTTCCAATGATGATGGGAATAGTGGTTGCACTGAGTATGTGGCACGCTGTTTAAGGAGTTGAGTTCCTTATAGTTTTGGTTACCTGACTGTGGAACTTCCCATCTGAGGGAAAAAAACAAAACAAAACATCATCTCTGAAAATAGGGGCCCACAGCTGCACTCCATCAGTTTGAGTAGCACTCTTAGATGAGTAAATAGCCTCAGTGAAGAAGAGGGTGCGCAACCCCTCACTATGTCACTGAGGATTTTAGCATTCTCCCGTGATTACTCTGGAGTGTTTCTTGTGGTGGGATGCAGGTCTGGACAGCTGTCGTCATCCTATTAGATAGCTAAGAATTAATTTATGTGTGTTTATGCCTCTTTGGGAATCTGTCACCCCCCCCCCCACCCTTCGAGACATATATAACCTATTAATATCGGCATACAGGTAATAGAAATGTTAAGCTTGTCCTAACTGAATGCCTCATATTAATGGTTTTGTTGTGGAGAAATGTTATATTCTGTCTTTATACTAATGATCAGACCAATAACTCATCATAAAGCACAATTTCATATGCTTTGAAGGTGAAAATTGGTCCCCTTACTTCTTGGCCAATGTGCAGTTGCACAATTCCACCAATAACATGTCTGCCTCTGTCCACCCCTGAATGTAACCATAGGAAAGATGACACTACAGCTACAAAGGTGACCGTCTGATAGCCTAGCTCGACTACCCACCTCTCCTGAAGACCCTTCTAGCTTTTTGACACTTGGGTGGAGGACATCATCTCTAAAATTAGTATCTTGAGGTGTTTTTTTGGTGGGTAATAAAAAATGTTTCTTGTGTTTTCCAATGATGATGGGAATAGCGGTTGCACTGAGAATGTGGCACGCTGTTTTGGGAGTTGAGTTCCTTATAGTTTTGGTTACCTGACTGTGGAACTTCCCATCTGAGGGAAAAAAACAAAACAAAACATCATCTCTGAAAATAGGGGCCCACAGCTGCACCCCATCACTTTGAGTAGCACTCTTAGATGAGTAAATAGCCTCAGTGAAGAAGAGGGTGCGCAACCCCTCACTATGTCACTGAGGATTTTAGCATTCTCCCGTGATTACTCTGGAGTGTTTCTTGTGGTGGGATGCAGGTCTGGACAGCTGTCTTCATCCTATTAGATAGCTAAGAATTAATTTATGTGTGTTTATGCCTCTTTGGGAATCTGTCACCTCCCCGAGACATATATAACCTATTAATATGGGCATACAGGTATTAGAAATGTTAAGCTTGTCCTACCTGAATGCCTCATATTAATGGTTTTGTTGTGGAGAAATGTTACATTCTGTCTTTATGCTAATGATCAGACCAATAACTTATCATAAAGCACAATTTCATATGCTTTGAAGGTGGAAATGGGTCCCCTTACTTCTTGGCCAATGTGCAGTTGCACAATTCCACCAATAACATGTCTGCCTCTGTCCACCCCTGAATGTAACCATAGAAAAGATGACACTACAGCTACAAAGGTGACCATCTGATAGCCAAGCTCTACTACCCACCTCTCTTGAAAACCCTTCCAGCTTTTAGAGACTTGGGTGGAGGACATCATCTCTGAAAATAGGGTCCCACAGCTGCACCCCATCAGTTTGAGTAGCACTCTTAGATGAGTAAATAGCCTCAGAGAAGAAGAGGGTGCGCAACCCCTCACTATGTCACTGAGGATTTTAGCATTCTCCCGTGATTACTCCGGACTGTTTCTTGTGGTGGGATGCAGGTCTGGACAGCTGTCGTCATCCTATTAGATAGCTAAGAATTAATATATGTGTGTTTATGCCTCATTGGGAATCTGTCACCCCCCGAGTCATATATAACCTATTAATATGGGCATACAGGTAATAGAAATGTTAAGCTTGTCCTACCTGTCTGCCTCATATTAATGGTTTTGTTGTGGAGAAATGTTATATTCTGTCTTTATGCTAATGATCAGACCAATAACTCATCATAAAGCACAATTTCATATGCTTTGAAGGTGGAAATGGGTCCCCTTACTTCTTGGCCAATGTGCAGTTGCACAATTCCACCAATAACATGTCTGCCTCTATCCACCCCTGAATGTAACCATAGGAAAGACGACACTACAGCTACAAAGGTGACCGTCTGATAGCCTAGCTCGACTACCCACCTCTTCTGAAGACCCTTCCAGCTTTTTGAGACTTGGGTGGAGGACATCATCTCTGAAAATAGGGTCCCACAGCTGCACCCCATCAGTTTGAGTAGCACTCTTAGATGAGTAAATAGCCTCAGTGAAGAAGAGGGTGCGCAACCCCTCACTATGTCACTGAGGATTTTACCATTCTCCCGTGATTACTCTGGAGTGTTTCTTGTGGTGGGATGCAGGTCTGGACAGCTGTCGTCATCCTATTAGATAGCTAAGAATTAATTTATGTGTGTTTATGCCTCTTTGGGAATCTGTCACCCCCCCCCCCCACCCTTCGAGACATATATAACCTATTAATATCGGCATACAGGTAATAGAAATGTTAAGCTTGTCCTAACTGAATGCCTCATATTAATGGTTTTGTGGTGGAGAAATGTTATATTCTGTCTTTATGCTAATGATCAGACCAATAACTCATCATAAAGCACAATTTCATATGCTTTGAAGGTGGAAATGGGTCCCCTTACTTCTTGGCCAATGTGCAGTTGCACAATTCCACCAATAACATGTCTGCCTCTGTCCACCCCTGAATGTAACCATAGCAAAGATGACACTACAGCTACAAAGGTGACCGTCTGATAGCCTAGCTCGACTACCCTCCTCTCCTGAAGACCCTTCCAGCTTTTTGAGACTTGGGTGGAGGACATCATCTCTAAAATTAGTATCTTGAGGTGTTTTTTTTGGTGGGTAATAAAAAATGTTTCTTGTGTTTTCCAATGATGATGGGAATAGCGGTTGCACTGAGTATGTGGCACGCTGTTTTGGGAGTTGAGTTCCTTATAGTTTTGGTTACCTGACTGTGGAACTTCCCATCTGAGGGAAAAAAACAAAACAAAACATCATCTCTGAAAATAGGGGCCCACAGCTGCACCCCATCAGTTTGAGTAGCACTCTTAGATGAGTAAATAGCCTCAGAGAAGAAGAGGGTGCGCAACCCCTCACTATGTCACTGAGGATTTTAGCATTCTCCCGTGATTACTCCGGAGTGTTTATTTTGGTGGGATGCAGGTCTGGACAGCTGTCGTCATCCTATTAGATAGATAAAAATTATTATATGTGTGTTTATGCCTCATTGGGAATCTGTCACCCCTCGAGACATATATAACCTATTAATATTGGCGTACAGGTATTAGAAATGTTAAACTTGTCCTACCTGTATGCCTCATATTAATGGTTTTGTTGTGGAGAAATGTTATATTCTGTCTTTATGCTAATGATCAGACCAATAACTCGTCATCATAAATGCTTTGAAGATAGAAATGGGTCCCCTTACTTCTTGGCCAATGTGCAGTTGCACAATTCCACCAATAACATGTCTGCCTCTGTCCACCCCTGAATGTAACCATAGGAAAGATGACACTACAGCTGCAAAGGTGACCATCTGATAGCCTAGCTCGACTACCCACCTCTACTGAAGAATCTTCCAGCTTTCTGAGACTTGGGTGGAGGACATCATCTCTGAAAATAGGGTCCCACAGCTGCACCCCATCAGTTTGAGTAGCACTCTTAGATGAGTAAATAGCCTCAGTGAAGAAGAGGGTTCGCAACCCCTCACTATGTCACTGAGGATTTTAGCATTCTCCCGTGATTACTCTGGAGTGTTTCTTGTGGTGGGATGCAGGTCTGGACAGCTGTCGTCATCCTATTAGATAGCTAAGAATTAATTTATGTGTGTTTATGCCTCTTTGGGAATCTGTCACCCCCCCCACCCTTCGAGACATATATAACCTATTAATATCGTCATACAGGTAATAGAAATGTTAAGCTTGTCCTACCTGAATGCCTCATATTAATGGTTTTGTTGTGGAGAAATGTTATATTCTGTCTTTATGCTAATGATCAGACCAATAACTCATCATAAAGCACAATTTCATATGCTTTGAAGGTGGAAATGGGTCCCCTTACTTCTTGGCCAATGTGCAGTTGCACAATTCCACCATTAACATGTCTGCCTCTGTCCACCCCTGAATGTAACCATAGGAAAGATGACACTACAGCTACAAAGGTGACCGTCTGATAGCCTAGCTCGACTACCCACCTCTCTTGAAGACCCTTCCAGCTTTTTGAGACTTGGGTGAAGGACATCATCTCTAAAAATAGTATCTTAAGGTGTTTTTTTGGTGGGTAATAAAAAATGTTTCTTGTGTTTTCCAATGATGATGGGAATAGCGGTTGCACTGAGTATGTGGCACGCTGTTTTGGGAGTTGAGTTCCTTATAGTTTTGGTTATCTGACTGTGGAACTTCCCATCTGAGGGAAAAAAACAAAACATCATCTCTGAAAATAGGGGCCTACAGCTGCACCCCATCAGTTTGAGTAGCACTCTTAGATGAGTAAATAGCCTCAGAGAAGAAGAGGGTGCGTAACCCCTCACTATGTCACTGAGGATTTTAGCATTCTCCCGTGATTACCCCGGAGTGTTTATTTTGGTGGGATGCAGGTCTGGACAGCTGTCGTCATCCTATTAGATAGATAAAAATTAATATATGTGTGTTTATGCCTCATTGGGAATCTGTCACCCCTCGAGACATATATAACCTATTAATATTGGCATACCGGTAATAGAAATGTTAAACTTGTCCTACCTGTATGCCTCATATTAATGGTTTTGTTGTGGAGAAATGTTATATTCTGTCTTTATGCTAATGATCAGACCAATAACTCATCATAAATGCTTTGAAGATAGAAATGGGTCCCCTTACTTCTTGGCCAATGTGCAGTTGCACAATTCCACCAATAACATGTCTGCCTCTGTCCACCCCTGAATGTAACCATAGGAAAGATGGCACTACAGCTGCAAAGGTGACCGTCTGATAGCCTAGCTCGACTACCCACCTCTCCTGAAGACCCTTCCAGCTTTTGAGACTTGGGTGGAGGACATCATCTCTGAAAATAGGGTCCCACAGCTGCACCCCATCAGTTTGAGTAGCACTCTTAGATGAGTAAATAGCCTCAGTGAAGAAGAGGGTGCGCAACCCCTCACTATGTCACTGAGGATTTTAGCATTCTCCCGTGATTACTCTAGAGTGTTTCTTGTGGTGGGATGCAGGTCTGGACAGCTGTCGTCATCCTATTAGATAGATAAGAATTAATATCTGTGTGTTTATGCCTCATTGGGAATCTGTCACCCCCTGAGACATATATAACCTATTAATATCGGCATACAGGTAGTAGAAATGTTAAGCTTGTCCTACCTGTATGCCTCATATTAATGGTTTCGTTGTGGAGAAATGTTATATTCTGTCTTTATGCTAAAGACCAGACCAATAACTTATCATAAAGCACAATTTCATATGCATTGAAGGTGGAAATGGGTCCCCTTACTTCTTGGCCAATGTGCAGTTGCACAATTCCACCAATAACATGTCTGCCTCTGTCCGCCCCTGAATGTAACCATAGGAAAGATCACACTACAGCTACAAAGGTGACCGTCTGATAGCCTAGCTCGACTACCCACCTCTCTTGAAGACCCTTCCAGCTTTTTGAGACTTGGGTGGAGGACATCATCTCTGAAAATAGGGTCCCACAGCTGCAACCCATCAGTTTGAGTAGCACTCTTAGATGAGTAAATAGCCTCAGTGAAGAAGAGGGTGCGCAACCCCTCACTATGTCACTTAGGATTTTAGCATTCTCCCGTGATTACTCTGGAGTGTTTCTTGTGGTGGGATGCAGGTCTGGACAGCTGTCGTCATCCTTTTAGATAGCTAAGAATTAATATATGTGTGTTTATGCCTCATTGGGAATCTGTCACCCCCTGAGACATATATAACCTATTAATATGGGCATACAGGTAATAGAAATGTTAAGCTTGTCCTACCTGAATGCCTCATAATAATGGTTTTGTTGTGGAGAAATGTTATATTCTGTCTTTATGCTAATGATCAGACCAATAACTCATCATAAAGGACAATTTCATATGCTTTGAAGGTGGAAATGGGTCCCCTTACTTTTTGGCCAATGTGCAGTTGCACAATTCCACCAATAACATGTCTGCCTCTGTCCACCCCTGAATGTAACCATAGGAAAGATGACACTACAGCTACAAAGGTGACCGTCTGATAGCCTAGCTCGACTACCCACCTCTCCTGAAGACCCTTCCAGCTTTTTGAGAATTGGGTGGAGGACATCATCTCTAAAAATAGTATCTTGAGGTGTTTTTTTGGTGGGTAATAAAAAATGTTTCTTGTGTTTTCCAATGATGATGGGAATAGCGGTTGCACTGAGTATGTGGCACGCTGTTTTGGGAGTTGAGTTCCTTATAGTTTTGGTTACCTGACTGTGGAACTTCCCATCTGAGGGAAAAAACAAAACATCATCTCTGAAAATAGGGGCCCACAGCTGCACCCCATTAGTTTGAGTAGCACTCTTAGATGAGTAAATAGCCTCAGAGAAGAAGAGGGTGCGCAACCCCTCACTATGTCACTGAGGATTTTACCATTCTCCCGTGATTACTCCGGAGTGTTTATTGTGGTGGGATGCAGGTCTGGACAGCTGTCGTCATCCTATTAGAAAGATAAAAATTAATATATGTGTGTTTATGCCTCATTGGGAATCTGTCACCCCTTGACACATATATAACCTATTAATATTGGCATACAGGTAATAGAAATGTTAAACTTGTCCTACCTGTATGCCTCATGCCTCATATTAATGGTTTTGTTGTGGAGAAATGTTATATTCTGTCTTTATGCTAATGATCAGACCAATAACTCATCATAAATGCTTTGAAGATAGAAATGGGTCCCCTTACTTCTTGGCCAATGTGCAGTTGCACAATTCCACCAATAACATGTCTGCCTCTGTCCACCCCTGACTGTAACCATAGGAAAGATGACACTACAGCTGCAAAGGTGACCGTCTGATAGCCTAGCTTGACTACCCACCTCTCCTGAAGACCCTTCCAGCTTTTTGAGACTGGGGTGGAGGACATCATCTCTGAAAATAGGGTCCCACAGCTGCACCCCATCAGTTTGAGTAGCACTCTTAGATGAGTAAATAGCCTCAGTGAAGAAGAGGGTGCGCAACCCCTCACTATGTCACTGAGGATTTTAGCATTCTCCCTTGATTACTCTGGAGTGTTTCTTGTGGTGGGATGCAGGTCTGGACAGCTGGCGTCATCCTATTAGATAGATAAGAATTAATATATGTGTGTTTATGCCTCATTGGGAAGCTGTCACCCCCCGAGACATATATAACCTATTTATATCTGCATACAGGTAATAGAAATGTTAAGCTTGTCCTACCTGTATGCCTCATATTAATGGTTTTATTGTGGAGAAATGTTACATTCTGTCTTTATGCTAATGATCAGACCAATAACTTATCATAAAGCACAATTTCATATGCTTTGAAGGTGGAAATGGGTCCCCTTACTTCTTGGCCAATGTGCAGTTGCACAATTCCACCAATAACATGTCTGCCTCTGTCCACCCCTGAATGTAACCATAGGAAAGATGACACTACAGCTACAAAGGTGACCGTCTGATAGCCAAGCTCGACTACCCACCTCTCCTGAAGACCCTTCCAGCTTTTTGAGACTTGGGTGGAGGACATCATCGCTGAAAATAGTACCTTGAGGTGTTTTTTTTGGTGGGTAATAAAAAATGTTTCTTGTGTTTTCCAATGATGATGGGAATAGCGGTTGCACTGAGTATGTGGCACGCTGTTTTGGGAGTTGAGTTCCTTATAGTTTTGGTTACCTGACTGTGGAACTTCCCATCTGACGGAAAAAAAACAAAACAAAACATCATCTCTGAAAATAGGGACCCACAGCTGCACTCCATCAGTTTGAGTAGCACTCTTAGATGAGTAAATAGCCTCAGAGAAGAAGAGGGTGTGCAACCCCTCACTATGTCACTGAGGATTTTAGCATTCTCCCGTGATTACTCCGGAGTGTTTATTGTGATGGGATGCAGGTCTGGACAGCTGTTGTCATCCTATTAGATAGATAAAAATTAATATATGTGTGTTTATGCCTCATTGGGAATCTGTCACCCCCCGAGATATATATAACCTATTAATATTGGCATACAGGTAATAGAAATGTTAAGCTTGTCCTACCTGTATGCCTCATATTAATGGTTTCGTTGTGGAGAAATGTTATATTCTGTCTTTATGCTAATGATCAGACCAACAACTCATCATAAATGCTTTGAAGATAGAAATGGGTCCCCTTACTTCTTGGCCAATGTGCAGTTGCACAATTCCACCAATAACATGTCTGCCTCTGTCCACCCCTGAATGTAACCATAGGAAAGTTGACACTACAGCTACAAAGGTGACCGTCTGATAGCCTAGCTCGACTACCCACCTCTCCTGAAGACCCTTCCAGCTTTTTGAGACTTGGGTGGAGGACATCATGTCTAAAAATAGTATCTTGAGGTGTTTTTTTGGTGGGTAATAAAAAATGTTTCTTGTGTTTTCCAATGATGATGGGAATAGCGGTTGCACTGAGTATGAGGCACGCTGTTTTGGGAGTTGAGTTCCTTATAGTTTTGGTTACCTGACTGTGGAACTTCCCATCTGAGGGAAAAAAACAAAATATCATCTCTGAAAATAGAGGCCCACAGCTGCACCCCCCCCCATCAGTTTGAGTAGCACTCTTAGATGAGTAAATAGCCTCAGAGAAGAAGAGGGTGCGCAACCCCTCACTATGTCACTGAGGATTTTAGGATTCTCCCGTGATTACTCCGGAGTGTTTATTGTGGTGGGATGCAGGTCTGGACAGCTGTCGTCATCCTATTAGATAGATAAAAATTAATATATGTGTGTCTATGCCGCATTGGGAATCTGTCACCCCTCGAGACATATATAACCTATTAATATTGGCATACAGGTAATAGAAATGTTAAACTTGTACTACCTGTATGCCTCATATTAATGGTTTTGTTGTGGAGAAATGTTATATTCTGTCTTTATGCTAATGATCAGACCAATAACTCATCATAAAGCACAATTTCATATGCTTTGAAGGTGGAAATGGGTCCCCTTACTTCTTGGCCAATGTGCAGTTGCACAATTCCACCAATAACATGTCTGCCTCTGTCCACCCCTGAATGTAACCATAGGAAAGATGACACTACAGCTACAAAGGTGACCGTCTGATAGCCTAGATCGACTACCCACCTCTCCTGAAGACCCTTCCAGCTTTTTGAGTCTTGGGTGAAGGACATCATCTCTAAAAATAGTATCTTGAGGTGTTTTTTTGGTGGGTAATAAAAAATGTTTCTTGTGTTTTCCAATGATGATGGGAATAGCGTTTGCACTGAGTATGTGGCACGCTGTTTTGGGAGTTGAGTTCCTTATAGTTTTGGTTACTTGACTGTGGAACTTCCCATCTGAGGGAAAAAAACAAACCAAAACATCATCTCTGAAAATAGGGGCCCACAGCTGCACCCCATCAGTTTGAGTAGCACTCTTAGATGAGTAAATAGCCTCAGAGAAGAAGAGGGTGCGCAACCCCTCACTATGTCACTGAGGATTTTAGCAATCTCCCGTGATTACTCTGGAGTGTTTATTGAGGTGGTATGCAGGTCTGGACAGCTGTCGTCATCCTATTAGATACCTAACAATTAATATATGTGTGTTTATGCCTCATTCTGAAACTGTCACCCCCTGAGAAATATATAACCTATTAATATCGGCATACAGGTAATAGAAATGTTAAGCTTGTCCTACCTGTATGCCTCATATTAATGGTTTCGTTGTGGAGAAATGTTATATTCTGTCTTTATGCTAAAGACCAGACCAATAACTTATCATAAAGCACAATTTCATATGCTTTGAAGGTGGAAATGGGTCCTTTTACATCTTGGCCAATGTGCAGTTGCACAATTCCACCAATAACATGTCTGCTTCTGTCCACCCCTGAATGTAACCATAGGAAAGATGACACTACAGCTACAAAGGTGACCGTCTGATAGCCTAGCTCGACTACCCACCTCTCCTGAAGACCCTTCCAGCTATTTGAGACTTGGGTGGAGGACATCATCTCAGAAAATAGGGTCCCACAGCTGCACCCCATCAGTTTGAGTAGCACTCTTAGATGAGTAAATAGCCTCAGAGAAGAAGAGGGTGCGCAACCCCTGACTATGTCACTGAGGATTTTAGCATTGTCCCGTGATTACTCCGGACTGTTTCTTGTGGTGGGATGCAGGTCTGGACAGCTGTCGTCATCCTAATAGATAGCTAAGAATTAATATATGTGTGTTTATGCCTCATTGGGAATCTGTCACCCCCCGAGACATATATAACCTATTAATATGGGCATACAGGTAATAGAAATGTTAAGCTTGTCCTACCTGAATGCCACATATTAATGGTTTTGTTGTGGAGAAATGTTATATTCTGTCTTTATGCTAATGATCA
Organism: Ranitomeya variabilis; assembly: GCF_051348905.1. Classification (NCBI taxonomy): domain Eukaryota; kingdom Metazoa; phylum Chordata; class Amphibia; order Anura; family Dendrobatidae; genus Ranitomeya; species Ranitomeya variabilis. The sequence goes on from NC_135232.1 coordinate 108,530,657, forward strand.
GACCAATAACTCATCATAAAGCACAATTTCATATGCTTTGAAGGTGGAAATGGGTCCCCTTACTTCTTGGCCAATGTGCAGTTGCACAATTCCACCAATAACATGTCTGACTCTGTCCACCCCTGAATGTAACCATAGGAAAGATGACACTACAGCTACAAAGGTGACCGTCTGATAGCCTAGATCGACTACCCACCTCTCTTGAAGACCCTTCCAGCTTTTTGAGACTTGGGTGGAGGACATCATCTCTAAAAATAGTATCTTGAGGTGTTTTTTTGGTGGGTAATAAAAAATGTTTCTTGTGTTTTCCAATGATGATGGGAAAAGCGGTTGCACTGAGTATGTGGCACCCTGTTTTGGGAGTTGAGTTCCTTATAGTTTTGGTTACTTGACTGTGGAACTTCCCATCTGAGGGAAAAAAACAAAACAAAACATCATCTCTGAAAATAGGGGCCCACAGCTGCACCCCATCAGTTTGAGTAGCACTCTTAGATGAGTAAATAGCCTCAGAGAAGAAGAGGGTGCGCAATTCCCTCACTATGTCACTGAGGATTTTAGCATTCTCCCGTGATTACTCCGGAGTGTTTATTGTGGTGGGATGCAGGTCTGGACAGCTGTCGTCATCCTATTAGATAGATAAAAATTAATATATGTGTGTTTATGCCTCATTGGGAATCTGTCACCCCTTGAGACTTATATAACCTATCAATATTGGCATACAGGTAATAGAAATGTTAAACTTGTCCTACCTGTATGCCTCATATTAATGGTTTTGTTGTGGAGAAATGTTATATTCTGTCTTTATGCTAATGATCAGACCAATAACTCATCATAAATGCTTTGAAGATAGAAAAGGGTCCCTTTACTTCTTGGCCAATGTGCAGTTCCACAATTCCACGAATAACATGTCTGCCTCTGTCCACCCCTGAATGTAACCATAGGAAAGATGGCACTACAGCTGCAAAGGTGACCGTCTGATAGCCTAGCTCGACTACTCACCTCTCCTGAAGACCCTTCCAGCTTTTTGAGACTTGGGTGGAGGACATCATCTCTGAAAATAGGGTCCCACAGCTGCACCCCATCAGTTTGAGTAGCACTCTTAGATGAGTAAATAGCCTCAGTGAAGAAGAGGGTGCGCAACCCCTCACTATGTCACTGAGGATTTTAGCATTCTCCAGTGATTACTCTGGAGTGTTTCTTGTGGTGGGATGCAGGTCTGGACAGCTGTCGTCATCCTATTAGATAGATGAGAATTAATATATGTGTGTTTATGCGTCATTGGGAATCTGTCACCCCCCGAGATATATATAACCTATTAATATTGGCATACAGGTAATAGAAATGTTAAGCTTGTCCTACCTGTATGCCTCATATTAATGGTTTCGTTGTGGAGAAATGTTATATTCTGTCTTTATGCTAATGATCAGACCAATAACTCATCATAAATGCTTTGAAGATAGAAATGGGTCCCCTTACTTCTTGGCCAATGTGCAGTTGCACAATTCCACCAATAACATGTCTGCCTCTGTCCACCCCTGAATGTAACCATAGGAAAGTTGACACTACAGCTACAAAGGTGACCGTCTGATAGCCTAGCTCGACTACCCACCTCTCCTGAAGACCCTTCCAGCTTTTTGAGACTTGGGTGGAGGACATCATGTCTAAAAATAGTATCTTGAGGTGTTTTTTTGGTGGGTAATAAAAAATGTTTCTTGTGTTTTCCAATGATGATGGGAATAGCGGTTGCACTGAGTATGTGGCACGCTGTTTTGGGAGTTGAGTTCCTTATAGTTTTGGTTACCTGACTGTGGAACTTCCCATCTGAGGGAAAAAAAACAAAATATCATCTCTGAAAATAGAGGCCCACAGCTGCACCCCCCCCCCATCAGTTTGAGTAGCACTCTTAGATGAATAAATAGCCTCAGAGAAGAAGAGGGTGCGCAACCCCTCACTATGTCACTGAGGATTTTAGGATTCTCCCGTGATTACTCCGGAGTGTTTATTGTGGTGGGATGCAGGTCTGGACAGCTGTCGTCATCCTATTAGACAGATAAAAATTAATATATGTGTGTCTATGCCGCATTGGGAATCTGTCACCCCTCGAGACATATATAACCTATTAATATTGGCATACAGGTAATAGAAATGTTAAACTTGTACTACCTGTATGCCTCATATTAATGGTTTTGTTGTGGAGAAATGTTATATTCTGTTTTTATGCTAATGAGCAGACCAATAACTCATAATAAATGCTTTGAAGGTGGAAATGGGTCCCCTTACTTCTTGGCCAATGTGCAGTTGCACAATTCCACCAATAACATGTCTGCCTCTGTCCACCCCTGAATGTAACCATAGGAAAGATGACACTACAGCTACAAAGGTGACCGTCTGATAGCCTAGCTCGTCTATCCACCTCTCCTGAAGACCCTTCCAGCTTTTTGAGACTTGGGTGGAGGACATCATCTCTGAAAATAGGGTCCCACAGCTGCACCCCATCAGTTTGAGTAGCACTCTTAGATGAGTAAATAGCCTCAGAGAAGAAGAGGGTGCGCATCCCCTCACTATGTCACTGAGGATTTTAGTATTGTTCGTGATTACTCCGGAGTGTTTCTTGTGGTGGGATGCAGGTCTGGACAGCTGTCGTCATCCTATTAGATAGCTAAGAATTAATATATGTGTGTTTATGCCTCATTGGGAATCGGTCACCCCCCGAGACATATATAACCTATTAATATGGGCATACAGGTAATAGAAATGTTAAACTTGTCCTACCTGTATGCCTCATATTAATGGTTTCGTTGTGGAGAAATGTTATATTCTGTCTTTATGCTAAAGACCAGACCAATAACTTATCATAAAGCACAATTTCATATGCTTTGAAGGTGGAAATGGGTCCTTTTACATCTTGGCCAATGTGCAGTTGCACAATTCCACCAATAACATGTCTGCTTCTGTCCACCCCTGAATGTAACCATAGGAAAGATGACACTACAGCTACAAAGGTGACCGTCTGATAGCCTAGCTCGACTACCCACCTCTCCTGAAGACCCTTCCAGCTATTTGAGACTTGGGTGGAGGACATCATCTCAGAAAATAGGGTCCCACAGCTGCACCCCATCAGTTTGAGTAGCACTCTTAGATGAGTAAATAGCCTCAGAGAAGAAGAGGGTGCGCAACCCCTGACTATGTCACTGAGGATTTTAGCATTGTCCCGTGATTACTCCGGACTGTTTCTTGTGGTGGGATGCAGGTCTGGACAGCTGTCGTCATCCTAATAGATAGCTAAGAATTAATATATGTGTGTTTATGCCTCATTGGGAATCTGTCACCCCCCGAGACATATATAACCTATTAATATGGGCATACAGGTAATAGAAATGTTAAGCTTGTCCTACCTGAGTGCCTCATATTAATGGTTTTGTTGTGGAGAAATGTTATATTCTGTCTTTATGCTAATGATCAGACCAATAACTCATCATAAACACAATTTCATATGCTTTGAAGGTGGAAATGGGTCCCCTTACTTCTTGGCCAATGTGCAGTTGCACAATTCCACCAATAACATGTCTGACTCTGTCCACCCCTGAATGTAACCATAGGAAAGATGACACTACAGCTACAAAGGTGACCGTCTGATAGCCTAGATCGACTACCCACCTCTCTTGAAGACCCTTCCAGCTTTTTGAGACTTGGGTGGAGGACATCATCTCTAAAAATAGTATCTTGAGGTGTTTTTTTGGTGGGTAATAAAAAATGTTTCTTGTGTTTTCCAATGATGATGGGAAAAGCGGTTACACTGAGTATGTGGCACCCTGTTTTGGGAGTTGAGTTCCTTATAGTTTTGGTTACTTGACTGTGGAACTTCCCATCTGAGGGAAAAACAAAAAACAAAACATCATCTCTGAAAATAGGGTCCCACAGCTGCACCCCATCAGTTTGAGTAGCACTCTTAGATGAGTAAATAGCCTCAGTGAAGAAGAGGGTGCGCAACCCCTCACTATGTCACTGAGGATTTTAGCATTCTCCCGTGATTACTCCGGAGTGCTTATTGTGGTGGGATGCAGGTCTGGACAGCTGTCGTCATCCTATTAGATAGATAAAAATTAATATATGTGTGTTTATGCCTCATTGGGAATCTGTCACCCGTCGAGACATATATAACCTATTAATATTGGCATACAGGTAATAGAAATGTTAAACTTGTCCTACCTGTATGCCTCATATTAATGGTTTTGTTGTGGAGAAATGTTATATTCTGTCTTTATGCTAATGATCAGACCAATAACTCATCATAAATGCTTTGAAGATAGAAATGGGTCCCCTTACTTTTTGGCCAATGAGCAGTTGCACAATTCCACCAATAACATGTCTGCCTCTGTCCACCCCTGAATGTAACCATAGGAAAGAAGACACTACAGCTGCAAAGGTGACCGTCTGATAGCCTAGCTCGACTACCCACCTCTCCTGAAGACCCTTCCAGCTTTTTGAGACTTGGGTGGAGGACATCATCTCTGAAAATAGGGTCCCACAGCTGCACCCCATCAGTTTGAGTAGCACTCTTAGATGAGTAAATAGCCTCAGTGAAGAAGAGAGTGCGCAACACCTCACTATGTCACTGAGGATTTTAGCATTCTCCCGTGTTTACTCTGGAGTGTTTCTTGTGGTGGGATGCAGGTCTGGACAGCTGTCGTCATCCTATTAGATAGATGAGAATTAATATATGTGTGTTTATGCCTCATTGGGAATCTGCCACCCCCCGAGACATATATAACCTATTAATATCGGCATACAGGTAATAGAAATGTTAAGCTTGTCCTACCTGTATGCCTCATATTAATGGTTTTGTTGTGGAGAAATGTTATATTCTGTCTTTATGCTAAAGACCAGACCAATAACTTATCATAAAGCACAATTTCATATGCTTTGAAGGTGGAAATGGGTCCCCTTACTTCTTGGCCAATGTGCAGTTGCACAATTCCACCAATAACATGTCTGCTTCTGTCCACCCCTGAATGTAACCATAGGAAAGATGACACTACAGCTACAAAGGTGACCGTCTGATAGCCTAGCTCGACTACCCACCTCTCCTGAAGACCCTTCCAGCTATTTGAGACTTGGGTGGAGGACATCATCTCAGAAAATAGGGTCCCACAGCTGCACCCCATCAGTTTGAGTAGCACTCTTAGATGAGTAAATAGCCTCAGAGAAGAAGAGGGTGCGCAACCCCTCACTATGTCACTGAGGATTTTAGCATTGTCCCGTGATTACTCCGGACTGTTTCTTGTGGTGGGATGCAGGTCTGGACAGCTGTCGTCATCCTAATAGATAGCTAAGAATTAATATATGTGTGTTTATGCCTCATTGGGAATCTGTCACCCCCCGAGACATATATAACCTATTAATATGGGCATACAGGTAATAGAAATGTTAAGCTTGTCCTACCTGAATGCCTCATATTAATGGTTTTGTTGTGGAGAAATGTTATATTCTGTCTTTATGCTAATGATCAGACCAATAACTCATCATAAAGCACAATTTCATATGCTTTGAAGGTGGAAATGGGTCCCCTTACTTCTTGGCCAATGTGCAGTTGCACAATTCCACCAATAACATGTCTGACTCTGTCCACCCCTGAATGTAACCATAGGAAAGATGACACTACAGCTACAAAGGTGACCGTCTGATAGCCTAGATCGAGTACCCACCTCTCTTGAAGACCCTTCCAGCTTTTTGAGACTTGGGTGGAGGACATCATCTCTAAAAATAGTATCTTGAGGTGTTTTTTTGGTGGGTAATAAAAAATGTTTCTTGTGTTTTCCAATGATGATGGGAAAAGCGGTTGCACTGAGTATGTGGCACGCTGTTTTGGGAGTTGAGTTCCTTATAGTTTTGGTTACCTGACTGTGGAACTTCCCATCTGAGGGAAAAAAACAAAACAAAACATCATCTCTGAAAATAGGGGCCCACAGCTGCACCCCATCAGTTTGAGTAGCACTCTTAGATGAGTAAATAGCCTCAGAGAAGAAGAGGGTGCGCAACCCCTCACTATGTCACTGAGGATTTTAGCATTCTCCCGTGATTACTCCGGAGTGTTTATTGTGGTGGGATGCAGGTCTGGACAGCTGTCGTCATCCTATTAGATAGATAAAAATTAATATATGTGTGTTTATGCCTCATTGGGAATCTGTCACCCCCTGAGACATATATAACCTATTAATATTGGCATACAGGTAATAGAAATGTTAAACTTGTCCTACCTGTATGCCTCATATTAATGGTTTTGTTGTGGAGAAATGTTATATTCTGTCTTTATGCTAATGATCAGACCAATAACTCATCATAAATGCTTTGAAGATAGAAAAGGGTCCCTTTACTTCTTGGCCAATGTGCAGTTCCACAATTCCACCAATAACATGTCTGCCTCTGTCAACCCCTGAATGTAACCATAGGAAAGATGGCACTACAGCTGCAAAGGTGACCGTCTGATAGCCTAGCTCGACTACTCACCTCTCCTGAAGACCCTTCCAGCTTTTTGAGACTTGGGTGGAGGACATCATCTCTGAAAATCGGGTCCCACAGCTGCACCCCATCAGTTTGAGTAGCACTCTTAGATGAGTAAATAGCCTCAGTGAAGAAGAGGGTGCGCAACCCCTCACTATGTCACTGAGGATTTTAGCATTCTCCCGTGATTACTCTAGAGTGTTTCTTGTGGTGGGATGCAGGTCTGGACAGCTGTCGTCATCCTATTAGATAGATGAGAATTAATATATGTGTGTTTATGCCTCATTGGGAATCTGTCACCCCCCGAGACATATATAACCTATTAACCCCTTCATGCCGCGGCCCTTTTTCGTTTTTGTGTTTTCGTTTTTCACTCCCCTCCTTCCCAGAGCCATAACTTTTTTATTTTTCCATCAATATGGCCTTGTGAGGGCTTATTTTTTGCGGGACGAGTTGTACTTTTGAACGACATCATTGGTTTTACCATGTCGTGTGTAGAAAACGGGAAAAAAATTCCAAGTGCGGTGAAATTGCAAAAAAAAGTGCAATCCCACACTTGTTTTTTGTTTGGCTTTTTTGCTAGGTTCACTAAATGCTAAAACTAACCTGCCATTATGATTCTCTAGGTCATTACGAGTTCATAGACACCTAACATGTCTAGGTTATTTTTTATCCAAGTGGTGAAAAAAAATTCCAAACTTTGCTTAAAAAAAAAAAAAAAAAAAAAGTGCCATTTTCCGATACCCACAGCGTCTCCAATTTTCGTGATCTGGGGTCGGGTGAGGGCTTATTTTTTGCGTGCCGAGCTGATGTTTTTAATGATACCATTTTGGCGCAGATGCATTCTTTTGATCGCCCGTTATTGCATTTTAACGCAATGTCACAGCGACCAAAAAAATGTAATTCTGGCGTTTCGGATTTTTTTCTCGCTACGCTGTTTAGCGATCAGGTTAATGCTTTTTTTAAATTGACAGATCTGGCGATTCTGAACGCGGTGATACCAAATATGTGTAGTTTTTTTTTATTTTTATTGTTTTATTTAGGATGGGGCGAAAGGGGGGTGATTTAAACTTTTATATTTTTAATATTTTTTTCACATTTTTAAAAACTTTTTTTTTTCACTTTTGCCATGCTTCAATAGCCTCCAAGGGAGGCTAGAAGCAGGCACAGCCCGATCGGCTCTGCTACATAACAGCGATCATCAGATCGCTGTTATGTAGCTGAAATGCAGGTGTGCTGTGAGCGCCAACCACAGGGGGGCGCTCACAGCAGGCCGGCATCAGTAACCATAGAGGTCTCAAGGACCTCTATGGTTACCATCCTGATGCATCGCCGACCCCCGATCATGTGACGGGGGTCGGCGATGACGTCATTTTTGGCCGCCCGGCCGGATGCGGTAGTTAAATGCCGCTGTCTGCATTTGACAGCGGCATTTAACAGGTTAATAGCGGCGGGTGAATAGCGATTTCACCCGCCGCTATTGCGCGCACATGTCAGCTGTACAAAACAGCTGACATGTCGCGACTTTGATGTGCGCTCACCGCCGGAGCGCACATCAAAGCAGGGGACCCGACATGCGCAGTACATGTACGGCGCATGTCGCGAAAGGGTTAATATCGGCATACAGGTAATAGAAATGTTAAGTTTGTCCTACCTGTATGCCTCATATTAATGGTTTTGTTGTGGAGAAATGTTATATTCTGTCTTTATGCTAATGATCAGACCAATAACTTATCATAAAGCACAATTTAATATGCTTTGAAGGTGGAAATGGGTCCCCTTACTTCTTGGCCAATGTGCAGTTGCACAATTCCACCAATAACATGTCTGCCTCTGTCCACCCCTGAATGTAACCATAGTTAAGATGACACTACAGCTGTAAAGGTGACCGTCTGATAGCCTAGCTCGTCTACCCACCTCTCCTGAAGACCCTTCCAGCTTTTTGAGACTTGGGTGGAGGACATCATCTCTAAAAATAGTATCTTGAGGTGTTTTTTTGGTGGGTAATAAAACATTTTTCTTGTGTTTCCAATGATGATGGGAATAGCGGTTGCACTGAGTATGTGGCACGCTGTTTTGGGAGTTGAGTTCCTTATAGTTTTGGTTACCTGACTGTTGAACTTCCCATCTGAGGGAAAAAAACAAAACAAAACATCATATCTGAAAACAGGGGCCCACAGCTGCACCCCATCAGTTTGAGTAGCACTCTTAGATGAGTAAACAGCCTCAAAGAAGAAGAGGGTGCGCAACCCCGCACTATGTCACTGAGGATTTTAGCATTCTCCCGTGATTACTCTGGAGTGTTTATTGTGGTGGGATGCAGGTCTGGACAGCTGTCGTCATCCTATTAGATAGATAAAAATTAATATACGTGTGTTTATGCCTCATTGGGAATCTGTCACCCCTCGAGACATATATAACCTATTAATATTGGCATACAGGTGATAGAAATGTTAAGCTTGTCCTACCTGTATGCCTCATATTAATGGTTTTGTTGTGGAGAAATGTTATATTCTGTCTTTATGCTAATGATCAGACCAATAACTCATCATAAATGCTTTGAAGGTGGAAATGGGTCCCCTTACTTCTTGGCCAATGTGCAGTTGCACAATTTCACCAATAACATGTCTGCCTCTGTCCACCCCTGAATGTAACCATAGGAAAGATGACACTACAGCTACAAAGGTGACCGTCTGATAGCCTAGCTCGACTACCCACCTCTCCTGAAGACCCTTCCAGCTTTTTGAGACTTGGGTGGAGGACATCATCTCTAAAAATAGTATCTTGAGGTGTTTTTTTGGTGGGTAAGAAAAAATTTTTCTTGTGTTTTCCAATGATGATGGGAATAGCGGTTGCACTGAGAATGTGGCACGCTGTCTTGGGAGTTGAGTTCCTTACAGTTTTGGTTACCTGACTGTGGAACTTCCCATCTGAGGGAAAAAAACAAAACAAAACATCATCTCTGAAAATAGGGGCCCTCAGCTGCACCCCATCAGTTTGAGTAGCACTCTTAGATGAGTAAATAGCCTCAGAGAAGAAGAGGGTGCGCAACCCCTCACTATGTCACTGAGGATTTTAGCATTCTCCCGTGATTACTCCGGAGTGTTTATTGTGGTGGGATGCAGGTCTGGACAGCTGTCGTCATCCTATTAGATAGATAAAAATTTATATATGTGTGTTTATGCCTCATTGGGAATCTATCACCCCTCAAGACATATATAACCTATTAATATTGGCATACAGGTAATAGAAATGTTAAGCTTGTCTTACCTGTATGCCTCATATTAATGGTTTTGTTGTGGAGAAATGTTATATTCTGTCTTTATGCTAATGATTAGACCAATAACTTATCATAAAGCACAATTTCATATGCTTTGAAGGTGGAAATGGGTCCCCTTACTAATTGGCCAATGAGCAGTTGCACAATTCCACCAATAACATGTCTGACACTGTCCACCCCTGAATGTAACCATAGGAAAGATGACACTACAGCTTCAAAGGTGACCGTCTGATAGCCTAGCTCGACTACCTACCTCTCCTGAAGACCCTTCCACCTTTTTGAGAGTTGGGTGGAGGACATCATCTCTAAAAAGAGTATCTTGAGGTGTTTTTTTGGCGGGTAATAAAACATTTTTCTTGTGTTTTCCAATGATGATGGGAATAGCGGTTGCACTGAGTATGTGGCACGCTGTTTTGGGAGTTGAGTTTCTTATAGTTTTGGTTACCTGACTGTGGAACTTCCCATCTGAGGGAAAAAAACAAAACAAAACATCATCTCTGAAAATAGGGGCCCTCAGCTGCACCCCATCAGTTTGAGTAGCACTCTTAGATGAGTAAATAGCCTCAGAGAAGAAGAGGGTGCGCAACCCCTCACTATGTCACTGAGGATTTTAGCATTCTCCCGTGATTACTCCGGAGTGTTTATTGTGGTGGGATGCAGGTCTGGACAGCTGTCGTCATCCTATTAGATAGATAAAAATTTATATATGTGTGTTTATGCCTCATTGGGAATCTATCACCCCTCAAGACATATATAACCTATTAATATTGGCATACAGGTAATAGAAATGTTAAGCTTGTCTTACCTGTATGCCTCATATTAATGGTTTTGTTGTGGAGAAATGTTATATTCTGTCTTTATGCTAATGATTAGACCAATAACTTATCATAAAGCACAATTTCATATGCTTTGAAGGTGGAAATGGGTCCCCTTACTAATTGGCCAATGAGCAGTTGCACAATTCCACCAATAACATGTCTGACACTGTCCACCCCTGAATGTAACCATAGGAAAGATGACACTACAGCTTCAAAGGTGACCGTCTGATAGCCTAGCTCGACTACCTACCTCTCCTGAAGACCCTTCGAGCTTTTTGAGAGTTGGGTGGAGGACATCATCTCTAAAAAGAGTATCTTGAGGTGTTTTTTTTGGTGGGTAATAAAACATTTTTCTTGTGTTTTCAAATGATGATGGGAATAGCGGTTGCACTGAGTATGTGGCACGCTGTTTTGGGAGTTGAGTTTCTTATAGTTTTGGTTACCTGACTGTGGAACTTCCCATCTGAGGGAAAAAAACAAAACAAAACAAAACATCATCTCTGAAAATAGGGGCCCACAGCTGCACCCCATCAGTTTGAGTAGCACTCTTAGATGAGTAAATAGCCTCAGAGAAGAAGAGGGTGCGCAACCCCGCACTATGTCACTGAAGATTTTAGCATTCTCCCGTGATTACTCTGGAGTGTTTCTTGTGGTGGGATGTAGGTCTGGACAGCTGTCGTCATCCTATTAGATAGATAAAAATTAATATACGTGTGTTTATGCCTCATTGGGAATCTGTCACCCCTCGAGACATATATAACCTATTAATATTGGCATACAGGTAATAGAAATGTTAAGCTTTTCCTACCTGTATGCCTCATATTAATGGTTTTGTTGTGGAGAAATGTTATATTCTGTCTTTATGCTAATGATCAGACCAATAACTTATCATAAAGCACAATTTCATATGCTTTGAAGGTGGAAATGGGTCCCCTTACTTCTTGGCCAATGTGTAGTTGCACAATTCCACCAATAACATGTCTGCCTCTGTCCACCCCTGAATGTAACCATAGGAAAGATGACACTACAGCTAAAAAGGTGACCGTCTGATAGCCTAGCTCGACTATCCACTTCTCCTGAAGACCCTTCCAGCTTTTTGAGACTTGGGTGGAGGACATCATCTCTGAATATAGGGTCCCACAGCTGCACCCCATCAGTTTGAGTAGCACTCTTAGATGAGTAAATAGCCTCAGAGATTAAGAGGGTGCGCAACCCCTCACTATGTCACTGAGGATTTTAGCATTCTCCCGTGATTACTCCGGAGTGTTTATTGTGGTGGGATGCAGGTCTGGACAGCTGTCGTCATCCAATTAGATAGAGAAAAATTAATATATGTGTGTTTATGCCTCATTGGGAATCTGTCACCCTTCGAGACATATATAACCTATTAATATTGGCATACAGGTAATAGAAATGTTAAACTTGTCCTACCTGTATGCCTCATATTAATGGTTTTGTTGTGGAGAAATGTTATATTCTGTCTTTATGCTAATGATCAGACCAATAACTCATCATAAATGCTTTGAAGATGGAAATGGGTCCCCTTGCTTCTTGGCCAATGTGCAGTTGCACAATTCTACCAATAACATGTCTGCCTCTGTCCACCCCTGAATGTAACCATAGGAAAGATGACACTACAGCTACAAAGGTGACCGTCTGATAGCCTAGCTCAGGGGTCAGGAACCTTTTTGGCTAAGAGAGCCGTAAACGCCACATATTTTGAAATATAATTCCGCGAGAGCCGTACGTGCTTGCAGACGGCGCGGCTATGCAGGGAGTTATGGGAAATGTAGTCCATGCTCCCTGCCGCTCACCACTGCCGCCAATGCTTATCAGGCCATCAAAGAACTACCAATATCAGCGTGCACCGCGGCCTGATGGAGCGCGGTGCATGCATCCTTCCCAGGGGCGTAGCTAGAGCTTTTGCCGCCCGGGGCTGTTCCCGAGTTTGGCGCCCCCCCCAGAACGTATGCGATTTTCACACTTAGTCATGTACCGACGAGCTCCTCTCCCTTAAGCTCCCAATGTTCAGTGAAAAACTGAGAGAAGCAGAAGAGAAGCTCGTTGTCACAGGACCATGAGTATGAAAATTGCATATGAGTGAAGTTTCCATGTGTCGACGACTGGAACCTGCGGAGCTGAATCCTGACATCGCACGCTTCTGAATTCTCACAACGCATGCACTGCACACTTTTAGGATTCTCCCTTGCCGGTGGACAGTCATGTCAGCACAAGCATGTGATTTGTATACTTCTGACCACATTCCGACTAGATGTGCCCGGCCTCACTCAGCTCATTTTCATAGAGTGAGGCCACACATGTCTAGTCAGCACGTGACCGCATGTATGTAAATCGCCAGCACCAGAGAATCCTGACAGTGTGCAGGGCGCACTGTGAGAAGTCAGAAGTCTGCAGTCACAAAGAATGACTGCAGACTCATCACAAACCTGGACATCCCCTTTAATGCTCCTAACATAAATAAAAACATGAGAGTTAGTATCACAAATAACATTTACATCCAGGTACCTGATAGATGACGTCTCCTCTGGAGCCGTTCTCCCCATGTTGAGTTTTCTCATCCACAGCTGTCTCTGCAGACTTCCATCTTCTCCGCTCTTTTGCAGAAAATCTCCACATGACGCCCTTAAAGATACAAGTGTCATTATAATGCTCCTGAATAAAAAATTTCCCCTCACTATATTGTCTGCATAAAATATGACCCCCACACTGTCTGTCTTATGGTACATGCTCTTCACACTGACCTCCCCTTTCTATACCGGACCCCTCTTCACACTTATTAGGGTTAGGGGTGTATTGGGATTAGGGTTAGGTTTGAGGTTAGGGTTGAGATTAGGATTAGGGGTGTGTTGGATTTAGGGTTTTGATTAGGGTTATGGTTAGGGTTGAGATTAGGGTTGTTTTGGGCTTAGGGTTGTGATTATCGTTAGGGTTGTGATTAGGATTATGGATCGGGTTGGGATTAGGGTTAGGGGTGTGTTGGGTTAGGGTTGGAGTTAGAATTGGGGGGGTTTCCACTGTTTAGGTACATCAGGGAGTCTCCAAACACGAAAGCCAATTTTGCGCTCAAAAATTCAAATGATGCTCCCTCCCTTCTGAGCTCTGCCGTGCGCCCAAACAGTGGTTTACCCCCACATATGGGTTTCGCACTCGGGATAAATTGGACAACAACTTTTGAGGTACAATTTCTCCTGTTACCCTTGTGAAAATAAAAACTTGGGGGCTAAAAAATCTTTTTTGTGGAAAAAAAAAATATTTTTTATTTTCTCGACTCTACATTATAAACTTCTGTGAAGCACTTGGGCATTCAAAGTCCTCATCACACATCTAGATAAGTTCCTTCAGAGGTCAAGTTTCCAAAATGGGGTCACTTGTGGGGGGTTTCTACTGTTTAGGTACATCAGGGGCTCTGCAAACGCAACATAACGCCCGCAAACCATTCTATCAAAGTCTGCATTTCAAAATGGCGCTCCTTCCCTTCCGAGCTCTGCCGTGCGCCCAAACAGTGGTCCCCCCACACATGGGAACCAGCATACTCAGGACAAATTGGACAACAACTTTTGGGGTCCAATTTCTCTTGTTACCCTTGTGAAAATAAAAACTTGGGGGCTAAAAAAACTTTTTTGCGGAAAAAAAAAATTTCTTATTTTCACGACTCTGCATTATAAACTTCTGTGAAGCACTTGGGCATTCAAAGTTCTCACCACACATCTAGATAAGTTCCTTTGGGGGTCTAGTTTCCAAAATGGGGTCACTTGTGGGGGGTTTCTACTATTTAGGTACATCAGGGGCTCTGCAAACGCAACATAACGCCCGCGACCATTCTATCAAAGTCTGCATTCCAAAACGGCGCTCCTTCCCTTCCGAGCTCTGCCATGCACCCAAACAGTGGCCCCCCCACATATGGGGTATCAGCCTACTCAGCATAAATTGCACAATAAATTTTGGGGTCCAATTTCTCCTGTTACCCTTGTGAAAGTAAAAATTTGGGGGTGAAAAGATCATTTTTGTGGAAAAAATATGATTTTTTTTATTTTCATGGCTCTACATTATAAACTTCTGTGAAGCAGTTGGGTGTTCATAGTGCTCACCACACATCTAGATAAGCTCTTTGGGAGGTCTAGTTTCCAAAATGGGGTCACTTGTGGGGGGTTTCTACTGTTTAGGTACATCAGGAGCTCTGCAAATGCAACATGACGCCCGCACACCATCTCATCAAAGTCTGCATTCCAAGCGACGCTCCTTCCCTTCCGAGCCCCGATGGGTGCCCAAACAGTGCCCCCCCACATATGGGGTATCAGCATTCTCAGGACAAACTGGTCAACAGATTTTGCGGTCCAATGTCTTCTGTTACCCTTGAGAAAATAAAAAATTGCAGGCTAAAAAATCATTTTTGAGGAAAAAAAAAAGGATTTTTTATTTTCACGGCTCTACTTTATAAATTTCTGTGAAGCACTTGGGGGTTTAAAGTGCTCACCACACATCTAGATAAGTTCCTTAAGAGGTCTAGTTTCCAAAATGGGGTCACTTGTGGGGGGTTTCTACTGTTTAGGCACATCAGGGGCTCTCCAAACGCGACATGGCGTCCGATCTCAATTCCAGCCAATTCTACATTGAAAAAGTAAAACGGCACTCCTTCTCTTCCAAGCTCTGCGGTGCGCCGAAACAGTGGTTTACCCCCACATATGGGGTATCGACATACTCAGGAGAAATTGCACAACAAATTTTGTGGTCTAATTTATCCTGTTACCCTTGTAAAAATAAAAATTTGGGGGCAAAAATATCATTTGTGTAGAAAAAATGCGATTTTTTTATTTTCAAGGCTCTACGTTATAAACTTCTGTGAAGCACTGGGGGGTTCAAAGTACTCACCACATATCCAGATAAGTTTCTTAAGGGGTCTAGTTTCCAAAATGGTGTCACTTGTGAAACGTTTCCACTGTTTAGGCACATCAGGGGCCAGCGTCGGACTGGGGTGTCTGGGGCCCACCAGAGGAATGGACTCTAGGGGCCCACCCTACAGCTATATGCAACTATCTGTCATTATAGTGGAGCATCGGCTGTAAAACACCGGCGGCTGCTGCACATCTACCGTGTACCCCAATAACTGGGATGTATTATTACGGTAGTTTACATTAATGGGGTTCTTGGTTAAAACAAGTTATCACTGATCCATGGGCTCCACAGGATAGGTGATCGCTTAGATCCGACCATTAGAAATTGCACCGATCAGAAGAATGGGGAAGTTTTATCCCTGACCGGACACTTTTATCACTATTTTAAAATGCAGCGGCAGGTGGGATTTCTGACCGCAGCTCCATTCATTCTCTTTGGGGCTTCCAGAAAAAAACAAGTGCAGCCACTAAGGGAATGAATGGATCAGTGATCTAGTCGGACATGCCACTCCAGTCTAATGGGGATAAAAAGTTCCACATTTTGCGGAGTGGGTCCAAGCAGTCAGACCCCCACCAATCAATACGTTATCACTAATCCTGTGGAGAGGTGATTACTTTTTTCCACAGGAAACCCCTTTAAGGCATCTCCGCCGCTGTGTACAAAGCATTACAACTCTAATGGAAATAAAGAATCTTCTCCTAATTAATATCAGAGAGAACAAATGACCGCCATACACAACACAATCCACTATACCAAGACCAATATTACCACATACAGGAAGAAATACCACCACACCATGACCAGACCACATAGTGACCGAATAATACTACATACAAGGGACAAATACCACCGCACCATGTCAAGACCACATATTATCACCACTTGGTGACCAAATAGCACATACAAGTGACAAATGCCACAACACCATTTCCAGACCACATATTACCACCACTTGGTGACCAAATAGCACATACAAGGGACAAATACCACAACACCATTTCCAGACCACATATTACCACCACTTGGTGACCAAATAGCACATACAAGGGACAAATACCACAACACCATTTCCAGACCACATATTACCACCACATAGTGACTGAATACTACAATACTGATCAGAAATAAAAAAACAAACAAACAAAACACAATACTATCATCATAAGGCTGCCGTCACACTAGCAGTATTTGGTCAGTATTTTACATCAGTATTTGTAAGCCAAAACCAGGAGTGGAACAATCAGAGGCAAAGTATAATAGAAACATATGCACCACTTCTGTATTTATCACCCACTCCTGGTTTTGGCTTACAAATACTGATGTAAATTACAGACCAAATACTGAATGTGTGACGGCAGCCTAAGTGACATTATACACAGGAGATCTGTACTTAGTATGCAGTGTCTGTGTAGAGGTAATACAGAGATCACTGGTGACATTATACACAGGAGCTCTGTATATAATGTATAGGTAATACAGTGATCACTGGTGACATTGTACACAGGACCTCTGTATATAGTATACAGTGTATAGTGTCAGTGTATAGGTAACACTGACTCACCAGTGACGTCTCTAGGTGAAGTCCTTCATCTTTCATCCAGCACAGACCGCCGTCACTTCATCCAGCCAGGACTCGTTTCTGCAGGAAATAAGTTATCTCGAGCTCCGCTTGCAGAACACATTACTTAATTTTTCACAACTTCTACATTACACCACATGAAGAAAAAAAGGCGATATAGTGTCACTCTGCACACTAACAGGACCGCCCCCCCCATTTAAAACAGTGTCCTCAAAAAATAAAATAAATACATCACTGCAGTAATAATATCCCTTAATTAGCCCCTATGGTAATAATATTCCCCACCCTGGCCCCGTTTATCTCATTCCTGGCTTCAGCCATATGTTCTCGCATCCTGCCCTCATGAGTATCCATTCTACCCCATATGATCTCCCCATCCTGCCCCATTCTGTCTCCTTCGTATCCATCCTGCCCCATGATCCAATCCTGCCCCATGTCTTTCATTCTGCCCCGTGTCTCCAATCATGCCCCGTGTCTACATTCTGCCCATGCCTCCAGTCCTGCCCCCAGTGTGTCCAGCAATCTGCCCCAGTATGTCCAGCATTGCCCCCAGACAGTGTGTCCAGCAATCTTCCCCAGTATGTCAAGCATATTGCCCCAGTGTGTCCCGCATTTCCCCCAGTGTGTCCAGAAATCTGCCCCAGTGTGTCCAGCATATTACCCCCAGTGTGTCCAGCAATCTGCCCCAGTATGTCCAGCACTGCCCCCAGTGTGTCCAGCAATCTGCCCCAGTGTCCAGCATTGCCCCCAGACAGTGTGTCCAGCAATCTTCCCCAGTATGTCAAGCATATTACCCCCAGGTTGTCCAGCAATCTGCCCCAGTATGTCCAACAATCTGCCCCAGTGTCCACCATTGCCCCCAGTGTGTCCAGCAATCTGCCCCAGTGTCCAGCATTGCCCCCAGTGTCCAGCATTGCCCCAGTGTCCAGCACTGCCCCCAGTGTGACCAGCAATCTGCCCCAGTGTCCAGCAATCTGCCCCAGTGTCCAGCAATCTGCCCCAGTGTCCAGCATTGCCCCAGTGTACAGCACTGCCCCCAGTGTGACCAGCAATCTGCCCCAGTGTCCAGCAATCTGCCCCAGTGTCCAGCATTGCCCCAGTGTACAGCACTGCCCCCAGTGTGACCAGCAATCTGCCCCAGTGTCCAGCATTGCCCCCAGTGTGACCAGCAATCTGCCCCAGTGTCCAGCAATCTGCCCGTGTCCAGCAATCTGCCCCAGTGTCCAGCATTGCCCCAGTGTACAGCACTGCCCCCAGTGTGACCAGCAATCTGCCCCAGTGTCCAGCAATCTGCCCCAGTGTCCAGCATTGCCCCAGTGTACAGCACTGCCCCCAGTGTGACCAGCAATCTGCCCCAGTGTCCAGCATTGCCCCAGTGTCCAGCATTGCCCCCAGTGTCCAGCAATCTATCTGCCCCATTGTCCAGCAATCTGCCCCAGTGTCCAGCAATCTGCCCCAGTGTCCAGCAATCTGCCCCAGTGTCCAGCATTGCCCCCAGTGTGTCCAGCAATCTGCCCCAGTGTCCAGCATTGCCCCAATATGCAGCACTGCCCCCAGTGTGACCAGCAATCTGCCCCAGTGTCCAGCAATCTGCCCCAGTGTCCAGCAATCTGCCCCAGTGTCCAGCACTGCCCCCAGTGTGACCAGCAATCTGCCCCAGTGTCCAGCATTGCCCCCAGTGTGTCCAGCAATCTATCTGCCCCATTGTCCAGCAATCTGCCCCAGTGTCCAGCATTGCCCCAGTGTACAGCACTGCCCCCAGTGTGACCAGCAATCTGCCCCAGTGTCCAGCATTGCCCCCAGTGTGACCAGCAATCTGCCCCAGTGTCCAGCATTGCCCCAGTGTACAGCACTGCCCCCAGTGTGAAAAGCAATCTGCCCCAGTGTCCAGCATTGCCCCCAGTGTGTCCAGAAATCTATCTGCCCCATTGTCCAGCAATCTGCGCCAGTGTCCAGCATTGCCCCAGTGTACGGCACTGCCCCCAGTGTGACCAGCAATCTTCCCCAGACTTACCCCCACCCCCCACCGCCGCCGCCGCCGCCGCACCCGCACCGCGCGCCGGCTTATGTCCTCCTTCAGCCCCCAGTACCCCTGTCCTCATACTCACCTGTCCCACACACTGCACGGCCGTGCCGACATCCCTCGCGCTCTGTCCCGACTCCCGGCGGCGGCGCACTGGCGCAGCATCGCATCTGCTTCCTGCTTGTGCGGTCATGTGATACTGTCATTAAGGTCATGAATATGCGCATATTCATGGCCTTAATGAGCGGTACCACGTGACCACACAAGCAGGACGAGCTGCAGTGCAGACGCCGAGACCATCGCTGGAGCAGGGTCCTGGTGAGTATAGTCTTCAAGGGGGGGCTTCGGGGGGGGCCCTGGAGCAGTGGGGGCCCTGGAGCAGTGGGGGCCCTACCAGCAGGTGTCTGTGCCTGGGCCCACCGGAGGATCCTCCGGTTCTCCGGTGGGCCAGTCCGAGCCTGTCAGGGGCTCTCTAAACGTGACATGGCATCCGATCTCAATTCCAGCCAATTCTGCATTGAAAAAGTTAAACGGTGCTCCTTCTCTTCCAAGCTCTGCGGTGCGCCCAAACAGTGGTTTACCCCCACATATGGGGTATCGGCGTATTCAGGAGAAATTGCACAACAAAATTTATGGTTAAATTTCTGTTTTTACACTTGTGAAAATAAAAAAAAAATTGTTCTGAAGTAAAATGTTTGCAAAAAAAGTTAAATGTTCATTTTTTCCTTCCACATTGTTTCAGTTCCTGTGAAGCACGTAAAGGGTTAATAAACTTCTTGAATGTGGTTTTGAGCACCTTAAGGGGTGCAGTTTTTAGAATGGTGTCACACTTGGTTATTTTCTATCATATAGACCCTTCAAAATGACTTCAAATGTGATGTGATCCCTAAAAAAAAATGGTGTTGTAAAAATGAGAAATTGCTGGTCAACTTTTAACCCTTATAACTTCCCAACAAAAAAAAATGTTGTTTCCAAAATTGTGCTGATGTAAAGTAGACATGTGGGAAATGTTATTTATTAACTATTTTTTGTGACATATCTCTCTGATTTAAGGGCATAAAAATACAAAGTTTGAAAATTGAAACATTTTAAAAATTTTCGCCATATTTCCGTTTTTTTTCATAAATAATCGCAAGTAATATCGAAGAAATGTTACCACTGACATGAAGTACAATATGTCACAAAAAAACAGTCTCAGAATCAGCAGGATCTGTTAAAGCGTTCCAGAGTTGTAACCTCATAAAGTGACAGTGGTCAGAATTGTAAAAATTGGCTCGCTCATTACCATAAGTACAAAATTGGCTCTGTCACTAAGGGGTTAAACATGTTCAGGAGGTGCATACTTCGGATCCTCATTGTTTACGTTTTGCTGGGCTAGAAGTAGTTAAACCCCCTAAAAATGGTGGGGATCACAATAAGATACTATTACACCAGGAAGCAAAATGGATTATCAAAACAAATGCGCAAGGCCCTATGTCTCAATGAG
Organism: Ranitomeya variabilis; assembly: GCF_051348905.1. Classification (NCBI taxonomy): domain Eukaryota; kingdom Metazoa; phylum Chordata; class Amphibia; order Anura; family Dendrobatidae; genus Ranitomeya; species Ranitomeya variabilis. Next base: position 108,551,258 of record NC_135232.1, read on the forward strand.
AGGTTGGACTTTTCATATTTTTTATAACTGCTGATTAGTGTTGAGCGATACCGTCCGATACTTGAAAGTATCGGTATCGGAAAGTATCGGCCGATACCGGCAAAGTATCGGATCTAATCCGATACCGATACCCGATACCAATACAAGTCAATGGGACTCAAGTATCGGACGGTATCCCTGATGGTTCCCAGGGTCTGAAGAAGAGGAAACTCTCCTTCAGGCCCTGGGATCCATATCAATGTGTAAAATAAAGAATTAAAATAAAAAATATTGCTATACTCACCTCTCCGACGCAGCCTGGACCTCACCGAGGGAACCGGCAGCGTTCTTTGCTTAAAATGCGCGCGTTTACTTCCTTCCGTGACGTCACGGCTTCTGATTGGTCGCGTGCCGCCCATGTGGCCGCGACGCGACCAATCACAGCAAGCCGTGACGTAATTTTCAGGTCCTCAATGCCTAATTCTAGGCATTGATGATTTTAAAATTACGTTCCGGCTTGTGATTGGTCGCGTTGCGGTCACATGGGCGACGCGACCAATCACAAGCCGTGACGTCACGGGAGGCAGGAAACGCGCGCATTTTAAAATTACGTCACGGCTTGTGATTGGTTGCGTGCCGCCCATGTGACCGCGACGCGACCAATCACAGCAAGCCGTGACGTAATTTTCAGGTCCTGAATGCAGAATTAGGCATTCAGGACCTGAAATTACGTCACGGCTTGCTGTGATTGGTCGCGTCGCGGTCACATGGGCGGCACGCAACCAATCACAAGCCGTGACGTAATTTTAAAATGCGCGCGTTTCCTGCCTCCCGTGACGTCACGGCTTGTGATTGGTCGCGTCGCCCATGTGACCGCGACGCGACCAATCACAAGCCGGAACGTAATTTTAAAATCATCAATGCCTAGAATTAGGCATTGAGGACCTGAAAATTACGTCACGGCTTGCTGTGATTGGTCGCGTCGCGGCCACATGGGCGGCACGCGACCAATCAGAAGCCGTGACGTCACGGAAGGAAGTAAACGCTCACATTTTAAGCAAAGAACGCTGCCGGTTCCCTCAGTGAGGTCCAGGCTGCGTCGGAGAGGTGAGTATAGCAATATTTTTTATTTTAATTCTTTCTTTTACACATTAATGTTGTTTCGATACCGATACCCGATACCACAAAAGTATCGGATCTCGGTATCGGAATTCCGATACCCGCAAGTATCGGCCGATACCCGATACTTGCGGTATCGGAATGCTCAACACTACTGCTGATTTATTTTTCAAGAATAATTTTTCAAAAATGTTTGTATTTGTGATTGTGATCGGTGGAAATTATGGTTGGTGGTTGTTTTTAATTCAATGTTCATGTTTTGCACATGTTTTAATCTTGCTATTTTTTTTCAAGAGGTCATGTGACAATGTATAAAAAGTAAATTACTTACCATCAGTTGTATCTGGACCCGTTGAAGCGTGTTATACGCGAAACAGCCATAGTCCATTAACAACACCAGATTGTTCTGCTATTGCCCTGCCCTCTCAAACCATGTCCACAGTTTATTGTTGAAATAAAGGCCAAAGGTTTTTTTACTGGAAGTATTGAGCAGTGCGGCTATATTTCTTTTTCATTGGATTGTGAGATGAATATGCTGCCATTTAGTAAAGTTCAACTACTGGAAAAGCACTGTGACTTTGTGGTATTTTTAAGGAACCTGGGAGCCAGAAACGGGCGAAACAGAGGTAAATAACTGTGTAGCAGTACCAGGACTTTATTTGTCTTTTCTTGTGCAAGGGGCCAGAGTGCTTACTGACTGTGACCTAGTGGACTCGCTCATGACTATCACCCCGCGCCACCTTGTTACAGTAAAATACTGACAAAACATGGGTTAAAATTGTTGATTTATCACTGTTCAAATTAGTAGAAACTACTCCGGAATTATATTGTGTGGTGATAATGACCTTGTGGGATTTTATAAAAGTCTTAAGAGGTCAAGGTGGATAATTAGAGTCCATTTCATTTATATGGTAATTAATTGGTTGTATGGCCTTCTCTGGTCTCTTTAACCCTTTCGCACCAGAGCCTGTTTTTGCCTTCGTGACCGGGACAATTTTTTCAATTCTGACCAGTGTCAATTTATGAGGTCATAATTCTAGAATGCTTCAAAAGATTCTGGTGATTTTAAGAATGTTTTCTTGAGACATATTTTCCTTTATGATAGTGGTAAAATTTATTTGATATGACTTGCGTTTATTTGTTAAAAAATGGAAATTTGGTGAAAATTTTTTAAATTTTTTTTTTTTTTTTCTTTGTATTTTTTCATTTTGTGCAAGCCAGGGCGTGACCTCCTTTCCTTGAGCTGGAGATTGAATTTAAATAGGGTTCCATGGCTGATGTCCGCAGTTCAAGAACCGGTCATTTGTCTACCCTTATATTTCAAACTGAGGAAAGGGCAGCTTGAAAACGATTTGCTATCTTCTTATAGATTCTGCTTCTTTGTGGGCCTCCACCGTGTGTAATTTCAGAGTGCTAGGCAGCTGCATAGAAGAACCCATGGCTGCTGTTTTTTGGCGCAATGTTAGAGGAGACTGGGTGTCATGTATGTACTTCTCAGCATGTGACATGGAGTGCACCTGCAAGGGTTAATTTATCTTTTCTCATTCAATTCAGCTTTCATCCTCTGTTTTAGGCTATAAAATGAGCTTAAATCACACCCCAACACATTCAGCTCACCCCGATTTCTTAACATGCTGCCACCACTCATCAAACACACGAGTTGATGACTCCACAAAATATGTTACTGTCAGACAATCAAAATGTCACACACACTCTGAAAGACTATAGTTTCTTTTAGAGCATACAAGGTTAAACTTATTAAAGATTTAAAGCTTTGATAAAAAAAATATACAGTGCTTACAATAAAAGTTATGAAAAGGTAAAAATAAAAACACACAAATATGCAAAACAGTTCTAAAATAAAAAGGGAGATGAGAAATAACAGAAATATCTAAATGTTTCCATCTACAGTATCTTCTATTTTCCTTGAGGGAAGGAGAAGTGAATTATGGATCGTATTGCTTGCCAGGCTGCCCTCACATGTGAACCCTTTCTCTTTGTGCCACCCAGCTTTTTATTGTCCCTGACCATAAGCTTATATTTCCAGGATGACTCGGATTGGCCCTTTTAAAGGATGCTGTTTGTGAATGGATGAGTAGCTGAGCTGTGGCATTTCAAATGTCCTGTGTCTCCCTCCCTATTGGCCCATTTTCCTATTTGCAATTTTTAAAATATGAAAGATGAAAATATATATATTTTTTTGCCTAAAATACAAAAGAAATGTGTCATCTTTTACTTTAGGCCTTTTAGAGATAATTTCATCTTTCTTAACTGTTCACAATAACAGTAATTTTGATGAGAGGTGCCCAAACTTTGACATGTCTTTTTAGGTAAATTGACAACATTAAGCTGCCAATGCAACTGAAACCGGGATTTCAACCACATCGTACTGCAGTGATAGTATCATAAATATGTGTTTACCTGGTTGTGAATGCATATATAATAGTGATCTCTTTGGAATCCAAAAGAGTCGGCCCTTTTAGATCAGTGTAGCCAAATAGTCCAATATACCCAAAACAGCACTAAGCAGCACATTCTGGATCTGGTAAAGCGCAGTACAGAACAGGTAATACTTGTGGAACTGAACCAGAGATATTAACTTTAAATTCACTTTGATATTTTTTTTGTTACCTGTAATTCCGTAGAAACCCTGGAGTTTTTTTTTTCATCAGGAGACATTATTTTTATCCTACGGGCAAATATTTTTAGCTAGAAAGCATTTTTCATTAAATAAATGTTGAACTACTTGGCTTCCACAGCCTCTAAGTATCATAGTACATAGAATAATGTACTCAATTCTGTATCTTATATTTCTTTTTAGAACTATACTAATCGACTTTCTACTTAATAAAAATTGTACCTAAACAATTGCATATTGTAAAATAAATGCAGATCGTAGTCACCTTCCTCACGTCCAGCTTCGGCTCTGCGTTGGTGGTCTGGTTTTTGTGTTTTGGCTGCAGTGGTGAAGTCATAACAGAGCACAGCGCAGCTGCAGACAATCACCGAGCACAGTGCCCAGCTCAAGCAAAGACGCGTATAGTAGTCGTGAAATCACCACAGCAGCCAAAACACAAGGAGCAGCGTCAGATATCTGATATCTGTTTACACAGACAGACTGTCGAAATGATATGAGCAATCTACACTAGATCCCTCAGTGCACAAAGACTGCCATAGTTCTTGGCAGTGCAAATCCTGTTATTAGAACAGAACTCCTCTTACTGTACGCCGGAGTTGGTGCGCAGAAGTATAACATAATAGTTAATAATTGGAAGAAACTTCGGTGCTCAAATTTGCAAAAAAGGTGAACAATTTTGTTCAGTGAACTGACCCTTGAGATGCAGAAATGAGAGACAAAGTTTCAGCCACATGGGGCCTTTATCAAAGTTTATATGTACAGGTGTCCTGAGCAATGCGGATCTTAGTCACGCTATGATTCACTTACCGAAAATTATTTAACTTATCTGTAAATTTGAGTGCCAAAGTTTCTTCCAATTAGTGCAAATCCTGTTTACACGAGACGATGCACCGCCAAAAAGGATGGATCTTATATGTTGCATAAAAAATAATTTGACCTGACGAAGATGCCTTTTGCTCATTCACCAGGTAATCAGCAGCCTGTTTACATGACAAGATAATCATTAAACGCCCATTTTTAACAATGTGTTGTCCCCCAACACTCCAGGACTCAAAAACAATTAAATGCTAGTTACACCTTGGGGCATGCTTCCTAAATGCAAAAGAGTAGAATAGCCTAAATGGTCATCATTAAAACTTTTCTTCTGCAAGTCCTTTATCTAGTTCAATACTTTAACAAAAATGTTGCCAATCAGACCTCCTGCTCCTGGTTCTGACATCTCTTGCTTCTCTTCCCCTCCTTATTTCAGTGTTAGTAGATACAGTGTAGAAGCACGGAAGGGGAGAGAATGCATTGATCTCCACAACATGGAGAGGGAAGAAAGTATTTCATGCTATTGAAAAGGAGGAAAGCACATGAGGAAGGTAAAAGTGCAGAGCAGAAGATGAGCAGATATATTTGACATCGAAAACCTCAGCATCCTGGATACACAAGGACCTCACATCCAGCCTATATTACAGGGAAAGACAGCTGTAAAGGAGAAAAATCTGAAACTTGGATCAGGCAGCAGCCTGCATATTAGGGGGTCTAATAGTGAATCTAAGATTGCAGATGGAAACTTAGTGCAATTTTAACAATTAGCAGTACTAATATATCTATGATCCATGTCATAGCCTTTAAGAGCACCATGATTTATGACTTTTTTTGATGGACATCTTTTTTTAATATTTAGCTATAGCTCAAAGTAGCAAGAAAGTATCAGATATAAACTTGACAGAAACATGAAGCAAAGGAAACTCAATAAATTTCACTTGGTGATCTTCCAAATCTGAAGATAAACTGCTGATATTATATATCAAAGTCAATCCAAAGAGAGAAGCCACCAGTGGTGTACAGATCAAGGGACAGTTTACTATATCATTGCAGTAAAGGCCTGGCCCTGCTTAATGGTGAAGCACACTTTAAGAGACCTCCGACATCTCAAGACAATGGAATATTCATGTGGACTTCAAATAAAAACTAAGTGGACATCTCTGATAATGCTTTAATGGATTTCCTTTTCCTTATTTATTCATATAGCAGGACAGCTTTGAAAGAAAACATTTTAATCAGTAGTTTAAAGTTAGAAAATGACCTATTGTTCCTTGTAAATCAGTTTGTTTGTTTTTTAAATAAATGTATGTTTTTAATTTTTGGCAATGTTTTTATTTTTCCACATTACAATGTGTTAAAATTCTAAAATAGAAACATGCAATTTTCACACTGACCACTGGGGATTTTTTGGCCACTAACTTCATGTTGCTTCTGGAAACAAAGTATGTAAATAATAATAATCTTCATTTTTATAGAGCTCTAACATATTCCGTAGCGCTTTACAGTTTGCACACATTATCATTGCTGTCCCCCATGGGGCTCTCAATCTAAATTCCCTATCAGTATGTCTTTGTAATGCGGGAGCAAACCGGAGAACCTGGAGGAAACCCACGCAAACACGGAGAGAACATACAAACTCTTTGCAGATGTTGTCCTTGGTGGGGTTTGAACCCAGGACTCCAGCGCTGCAAGGCTGCTGTGCTAACCACTGCTGAAAAAACACCCACCGGAGTTGTGATTTAAGGCTGCCCTGACAGTTGGCCATGTGAAATCTGTATATTATTGCGTGTATTTATTTGTATACAATCTGTATGCAATGCGTTTTTAACATCATCTTTTACATACTGCTCTATATAAATTAAAGCCAGTTTACAAAACTAATAAAGCAATCTTATATACAGATAGCGGTAGAAAGATGATAGATAGAATAGATAGATAAATATTAAATAGATATATAATCTCACAAGCCCCGCTACATATAATAAACTTGCACACTTTAGTACCTTTCATGTGGCATTAGTTTAGCTTTGTTTGACCTAATAAATCTATATATATATAAAGCTGAGTGTATGTATGTGTGTTGGTATGTATCAAGCCATGCCCACTCTATATTGCCCTGCCCACTCCGCATAGCCACACTCACTCACCACACAGTGCTGAGGAGGGGGTCACACAGTGCTGAAGAGTGGGGGCACACAATGCTGAGAGGTGGGATCACACAGTGCTGAGGAAGGGTGTCCCACAGTGCTGAAGAGTGGGGCACACAATGCTGAGAGGTGGGATCACACAGTGCTGAAGAGGGGGTCACACAGTGCTGAAGAGTGGGGCACACAATGCTGAGAGGTGGGATCACACAGTGCTGAAGAGGGGGTCACACAGTGCTGAAGAGTGGGGCACACAATGCTGAGAGGTGGGATCACACAGTGCTGAGGAAGGGTGTCCCACAGTGCTGAGGGGGGCACAGTGCTGAAGAGGGGGGGTTACACAGTGCTGAGGAGTGGGAGCACACAGTGCTGAGAGGGGGGTAACACAGTGCTGAGGAGGGGTGTCACACAGTGCTGAGGAGGGGGATTACACAGTGCTGAGAAGCGGGGACACAGTACTAAGGAGGGGGGTCACACAGTGCTGAGGAGGGGGTCACACAGTGCTGAGGAGTGGGGGCACACAGTGCTGAGAGGGGGGATCAAACAGTGCTGAGGAGGGGGGGCACACAGTGCTGAGGGGGGCACACAGTGCTGAAGAGGGGTGTCACACAATGCTGAGGAGAGGGGCACACAGTGCTGAGGAGGGGGTCACACAGTGCTGAGGAGGGGGTCACACAGTGCTGAGGAAGGGGGCACACAGTGCTGAGGAGGGGCAAGATCACACAGTGCTGAGGAAGGGGGCACACAGTGCTGAGGAGGGGCAGGGTCACAAAGTGCTGAGGAGGGGGGCACAGAGTGCTCAGGAGGGGGCGTCACACAGCTTCTGTATCTCTCACAGTCCGCCTATTACCCCAATGGCCGCACTTCTGTCACGAGAGTCTGCAGCACTCACTTCAGCCAGCTTCCTCAGTTCTATTCTGTACCACTGGCTCTCTTAGTGATAACACCAATGTAAACATGTACTCTCTGCCCCAGCACTCTGCACCAGCCGCGGCTGCTCAATTCAATGCCAAGCAACCAGCATCAACCAGCCAGAGAAGTGCAGGGAAGAAGAGGAAGTAATGAGGCTGGAGGATGGCGGGGAACTGAGTAGCAGGTGCGTGCTCAGGTACGAGGTACGAAGCTGGGAGAGGCCATGGCGAGGGACGTCCAAGTCATATGTGCCTGGACAGGCAAGAAAACAGGAGTCTGTGCTGCACCGAGTAATACACAGCAGCACCCCCTTTTAGCACGCAATAAGTAGTACAGGAGAGGGGTCTGGCACACAGTTGCTCTATTTCTGGAACGTTTTTGAGAAAATGACACCAAAATCACATTGAGCTTGGTTGTGTTTAAAATTTTATTAAATACATTTATATATTTTTTGTACAATTTTTTTTTAATGTGACTATTTCATTATTCATTAATATTTATTATTATTATAGCTGCATTTACTTAACCCCTTAATCCCATATGACGTACTATCCCGTCGAGGTGGGGTGGGCCTTAATTCCCACCGACGGGATAGTACGTCATAGCGATCGGCCGCGCTCACGGGGGGAGCGCGGCCGATCGCGGCTGGGTGTCAGCTGACTATCGCAGCTGACATCCGGCACTATGTGCCAGGAGCAGTCATGGACCGCCCCCGGCACATTAACCCCCGACACACTGCGATCAAATATGATCGCAGTGTTCCGGCAGTACAGGGAAGCTCCCTGCGTGCTTCCCTGAGACGATCGGTACAAGGCGATGTGCTCACCTTGTACCGAGCGTCTCCTCCCTGCAAGCCCCGGATCCAAAATGGCCGCGGGGCTGCATCCGGGTCCTGCAGGGAGGTGGCTTCACAGCGCCTGCTCAGAGCAGGCGCCGGGAAGCCTGGAGCTGTGCACGTCAGATCGCCGATCTGACACAGTGCACAGCAGTGTCAGATCGGCGATCTGTCACTTTGCTGTGATGCCCCGCCCCCCCCCCCCCCCCCCCCGGGGAAAGTAAAAATGTAAAAAAAAAAATCCTAAACAAATAATAATAAAAAAAAAAACATATTGTTCCAATAAATATTTTCCTTTAGCTGAATACAAAAAAAAAACAATAAAAGTACACATATTTAGTATCGCCGCGTCCGTAACGACCCGACCTATAAAACTGTCCCACTAGTTAACCCCTTCAGTGAACACCGTAAAAAACAAAAAAAAACGAGGCAAAAAACAACGCTTTATTATCATACTGCCGAACAAAAAGTGGAATAGCACGCGATCAAACAGACGGAAATAAATAACCATGGTACCGCTGAAAACGTCATCTTGTCCCGCAAAAAATGAGCCACCATACAGCATCATCAGCGAAAAAATAAAAAAGTTATAGTCCTCAGAATAAAGCGATGCAAAAATAATTATTTTTTCTATAAGAGTTATTATCGTATAAAAGCGCCAAAACATAAAAAAATGATATCAATGAGGTATCGCTGTAATCGTACTGAGCCGAAGAATAAAACGGCTTTATCCATTTTACCAAACGCGGAACGGTATAAACGCCCCCTCAAAAAGAAATTAATGAATAGCTGGTTTTTGGCCATTCTGCCTCACAAAAATCGGAATAAAAAGCGATCAAAAAATGTCACGTGCCCGAAAATGTTACCAATAAAAACGTCAACTCGTCCCGCAAAAAACAAGACCTCACATGTGGACCAAAATATGGAAAAATTATAGCACTCAAAATGTGGTATCGCAAAAAACAATTGTTGCAATAAAAAGCGTCTTTTAGTGTGTGACGGCTGCCAATCAAAAATCCGCTAGAAAACGCGCTATAGATAGTAAATCAAAACCCCCTTCATCACCCCCTTAGTTACGAAATATTAAAAAAATTTAAAAATGTATTTATTTCCATTTTCCCATTAGGGTTAGGGTTAGGGCTAGGGTTAGGGCTAGGGTTAGGGCTAGGGTTAGGGTTGGGGCTAAAGTTAGGGTTGGGTCTAAAGTTAGGGTTAAGATTACATTTATGGTTGGGAATAGGGTTGGGAATAGGATTAGGGGTGTGTCAGGGTTAGGGGTGTGGTTAGGGTTACAGTTGAGATTAGGGTTAGGGGTGTGTTTGGATTAGGGTTTCAGTTATAATTGGGGGGTTTCCACTGTTTAGGCACATCAGGGGCTCTCCAAATACGACATTGCGTCCGATCTCAATTCCAGCCAATTCTGCGTTGAAAAAGTAAAACAGTGCTCCTTCCCTTCCGAGCTCTCCTGTGCGCACAAACAGGGGTTTACCCCAACACATGGGGTATCAGTGTACTCAGGACACATTGGACAACTTTTGGGGTCCAATTTCTCCTGTTACCTTTGGGAAAATACAAAACTGGGGGCTAAAAAATAATTTTTGTGGGGAAAAAAAGAATTTGTATTTTCACGGCTCTGCGTTATAAACTGTAGTGAAACACTTGGGGGTTCAAAGTTCTCACAACACATCTAGATAAGTTCCTTGGGGGGTCTAGTATCCAATATGGGGTCACTTATGGGGGGTTTCTGTTTAGTTACATCAGGGGCTCTCCAAATGCAACATGACGCCTGCAGACCAATCCATCTAAGTCTGCATTCCAAATGGCGCTCCTTCCCTTCCGAGCTCTGCCATGCACCCAAACGGTGGTTCCCCCCCACATATTGGGTATCAGCGTACTCAGGACAAATTGGACAACAACTTTTGGGGTTCAATTTACACTGTTTCCCTTGGAAAAATACAAAACTGGGGGCTAAAAAATAGTTTTTGTGGAAAAAAAAGGATTTTTTATTTTCACGGCTCTGCGTTATAAACTGTAGTGAAACACTTGGGGGGTTCAAAGTTCTCACAACACATCTAGATAAGTTCCTTGGGGGGTCTAGTTTCCAATATGGGGTTACTTGTGGGGGTTTTCTATGGTTTAGGTACATTAGGGGCTCTCCAAATGCAACGTGACGCCTGCGGACCATTCCATCTAAGTCTGCATTCCAAATGGCGCTCCTTCCCTTCCGAGCTCTCCCATGCGCCAAAACGGTGGTTCCCCCCCCACATATTGGGTATCAGTGTACTCAGGACAAATTGGACAACAACTTTTGGGGTTCAATTTACACTGTTTCCCTTGGAAAAATACAAAACTGGGGGCTAAAAAATAATTTTTGTGGAAAAAAAAGGATTTTTATTTTCACGGCTCTGCGTTATAAACTGTAGTGAAACACTTGGAGGTTCAAAGCTCTCACAACACATCTAGATGAGTTCCTTGGGGGGTCTACTTTCCAAAATGGTGTCACTTGTGGGGGTTTCAATGTTTAGGCACATCAGTGGCTCTCCAAACGCAACATGGCGTCCCATCTCAATTCCAGTCTATTTTGCATTGAAAAGTCAAATGGCGCTCCTTCCCTTCCAAGCTCTGCCATGCGCTCAAACAGTGGTTTACCCCCACATATGAGGTATCAGCGTACTCAGGACAAATTGGACAACAACTTTTGGGGTCCAATTTCTTCTCTTACCCTTGGGAAAATAAAAAATTGTGGGCGAAAAAATCATTATTGTGAAAAAATATGATTTTTTATTTTTACGGCTCTGCATTATAAACTTTTGTGAATCACTTAATAGGTCAAAGTGCTCACCACACATCTAGATAAGTTCCTTAGGGGGTCTACTTTCCAAAATGGTGTCACTTGTGTGGGGTTTCAATGTTTAGGCACATCAGGGGCTCTCCAAACGCAACATGGCGTCCCATCTGAATTGCAGTCAATTTTGCATTGAAAAGTCAAATGGCGCTCCTTTACTTCCGAGCTCTGCCATGCACCCAAACAGTGGTTTACCCCCACATATGGGGTATCAGTGTACTCAGGACAAATTGTACAATTTTTGTGGTCCATTTTCTCCTGTTACCCTTGGTAAAATAAAACAAATTGGAGCTGAAGTAAATTTTTTGTGTAAAAAAGTTAAATGTTCATTTTTATTTAAACATTCCAAAAATTCCTGTGAAACACCTGAAGGGTTAATAAACTTCTTGAATGTGGCTTTGAGCACCTTGAGGGGTGCAGTTTTTAGAATGGTGTCACGCTTGGGTATTTTCCATCATATAAACCCCTCAAAATGACTTCAAATGAGATGTGGTCCCTAAAAAAAAATGGTGTTGTAAAAATGAGAAATTGCTGGTCAACTTTTAACCCTTATAACTCCCTAACAAAAAAAAAATTTTGGTTCCAAAATTGTGCTGATGCAAAGTAGACATGTGGAAAATGTTACTTATTAAGTATTTTTTGTGTGACATATCTTTGTGATTTAATTGTACAAAAATTCAAAGTTGGAAAATTGCACAATTTTCTAAATTTTTGCCAAATTTCCGTTTTTTTCACAAATAAACGCAGGGAATATCAAATAAATTTTACCACCATCATGAAGTACAATATGTTACGAGAAAACAGTGTCAGAATCACCTGGATCCGTTGAAGCGTTCCAGAGTTATAACCTCATAAAGGGACAGTGGTCAGAATTGTAAAAATTGGCCCGGTCATTAACGTGCAAACCACCCTCGGGGCTTAAAGGGAAGGTGCCATAAAAAAAAAAATTTTTACAGCAATTGTAAAAATGTAAAGAATTAATGTTTAAATTTTCTTAAAAAATATTTTCATTTGTTTATAATTTAGTAAAATATGAAAAATAATTTGAAAAGTTTTGGAATTTCCACTTTTAAACACTAGGGGGAGCAGCTGCTGAAATTTCAGAAAAACCTAGTGTACAACTAGCTCACATTACAGCACTGCAGTAATTATGGGCGGAGTCTGCTGACATGTGTGTGATGTCACTCCTCTCCTTCCCTTCTGGGTGTCTGCTAAGGGATAAGAGAGGATGATATTCAGGAACCCAGTGAGCAGCCATTTTGTTGGTGACTGCAGAGTAAGGCTGCCGTCAAACTAGCAGTATTTGGTCAGTATTTTACATCAGTATTTGTAAGCCAAAACTAGGAGTGGAACAATTAGAGGAAAAGTATAACAGAAACATATGCACCACGTCTGTATTTATCTCCCGCTCCTGGTTTTGGCTTACAAATACTGAGGTAAAATACTGACCAAATAATGAATGTGTGACGGCAGCCTTATACTGACAAGTAGACAGTCACCGAGGATGGCAGGCAGCAAGGATTCTGGGAGATATGTGGTGGAGGGAGCAGGGTGACAGCAGCAGAGAGTATTTCAGGAGAGCAGTGTGCTGGTCTATGGAGGGGCACCATGTTCAGTGCGCAGAGCAGCCAGGGATTGTATGCACATAGAGCGCTGTCTTTTATACACATGGATGGACCGTCTGCTCCACAGAAATCCAGGAAACATTTCTGCGGATTGATGGCCTGTTCTGATCCAGACTTTGCATGCAGACCCCATTCCCCTCCTCAGATCCTGTCTTCTCCATCCTGTCCTGGCGATGTGTGAAAGCGAGACGACAGGCGCAGTCCGGGGTGATGCTGGGAAGGAAATGTAGCCTTATAGTAACGATAAAAATGAGACCCCTCTCTTCAGCTGCCTCACCAGCCCTGACTGCACCTAACTGGAGGTCATGCTGCCCCCTCTATTACCCCAGACCCACGTGCAGGTGCTCAGCCAGAACCACCATAGAATGGGTCCGCTTTCTGAAGATAATACTGCCATAGAGTTCTCACATAATACCGCCATAGTGTTCTCACATAATGCCACCATATAGATCACACATAATACCGCCATATACATCACGCACAATACTATCAAATAGATCACACAATACTGTCATACAGTTCTCACATACCACCATATAGATCACAAATAATACCGCCATATAATTCTCACCTAGTACTTCCACATAGATCACACATAATCCCACAATATAGTTCTCATATACCACCGTCATATAGTTTTTACATCATTCCACAACACTGATCAAACATAATATTGCCATATAGATCTCATATAATACCGTCACATAGATCACACAATACTTGGCGGCATAATGTGTGATATTATATATATATATTATAATATCCTGGCATAATGTGTGGTCTTTATGGGAGTATTATGTGATATATATATATATATATATATATATATATATATATATATATATAGCGGCATTATACGTGATCCATATGGTATTGTGCTGCTCTAGGGAGGTGAGAGACATATGGTGGAAGGAGCAGGGTGACAGGAGCACAGTATTTCAGGAGAGCAGTGTACTGGTCTGTGGGTGGGAGGGTGTGCTCACACTCACACGCTCCCAACTGTACTTGCAGCCTTTACTGGCTATTAAAATGGGGGACACCCCCCAAAAAAAGACGTGGGGCCCCCTATAATTAATAACCATCAAATATTATGCAGACAGCTGCGGGCTGACATTAATAGCCTAGGAAGGGGCCATGGATACTGTCCCCCCCCAGGCTAAAAACATCAGCTCTCAGCCGCCTTTTACATGCGCCTTTTCTGGCGCTTTGCCTGGCAATTTCCACTTGCCCTGTAGCGGTAGCAAGTGGGGTTCATATTTGTGGGGTTAATGTCACCTTCATATTGTCCGGTGACATCAAGCCCACGGCTTAGTAATGGAGAGGCGTCTATAAGGCACCCATTCATTACTAATCCTATAGTTGTATTGTAAATAAAGACTCGGCCAGAATAAAGTCCTTTATTAATCTTTTTTAAACCATACCGAATGCATAATCCTCGACTCCCTCATCTCCCACAACAAAAATAATAAACCACATTGAGGAAAGACACGCGGGGGGGAGAGGAGTGCATAGGAGAGGATTAGATACTGACTGCTGAGCCGTGTATCTAATCCTGGCCTGTGTGATACCGACTGCTGAGCCGTGTATCTAATCCTGTCCTGTGTGATACCAACTGCTGAGCTGTGTATCTAATCCTGTCCTGTGTGATACTGACTGCTGAGGACACAGTACACGGGACAGGATTAGCTACCCAGGACAGAGGTAGCAGTGGTAGGTGTATATAGAGGCAGACAGTGGTATACAGAGGCAGGCAGACAGTGGTATACAGAGGCAGGCATACAGTGGTATACAGAGGCAGGCAGACAGTGGTATACAGAGGCAGGCAGACAGTGGTATACAGAGGCAGGCAGACAGTGGTATACAGAGGCAGGCAGACAGTGGTATACAGAGGCAGGCAGACTGTGGTATACAGAGGCAGGCAGTGGTATACAGAGGCAGGCAGTGGTATACAGAGGCAGGCAGGCAGTGGTATACAGAGGCAGGCAGTGGTATACAGAGGCAGGCAGTGGTATACAGAGGCAGGCAGTGGTATACAGAGGCAGGCAGGCAGTGGTATACAGAGGCAGGCAGGCAGTGGTATACAGAGGCAGGCAGGCAGTGGTATACAGAGGCAGGCAGTGGTATACAGAGGCAGGCAGTGGTATACAGAGGCAGGCAGTGGTATACAGAGGCAGGCAGGCAGTGGTATACAGAGGCAGGCAGGCAGTGGTATACAGAGGCAGGCAGGCAGTGGTATACAGAGGCAGGCAGGCAGTGGTATACAGAGGCAGGCAGTGGTATACAGAGGCAGGCAGTGGTATACAGAGGCAGGCAGTGGTATACAGAGGCAGGCAGGCAGTGGTATACAGAGGCAGGCAGGCAGTGGTATACAGAGGCAGGCAGTGGTATACAGAGGCAGGCAGGCAGTGGTATACAGAGGCAGGCAGTGGTATACAGAGGCAGGCAGTGGTATACAGAGGCAGGCAGGCAGTGGTATACAGAGGCAGGCAGTGGTATACAGAGGCAGGCAGTGGTATACAGAGGCAGGCAGGCAGTGGTATACAGAGGCAGGCAGGCAGTGGTATACAGAGGCAGGCAGTGGTATACAGAGGCAGGCAGTGGTATACAGAGGCAGGCAGGCAGTGGTATACAGAGGCAGGCAGCAGTGCTAGGTGCTATATAGGGGCTGGTAGCAGTGGTAGATGCATAAGAAAATAAAAACGCTGTACTTACCTTCTTTCCTCTACCAGGAAGTGCCGAGTCATGTTCAGGGCAGAGCAGTGTGACGATCTCCCTGCTCTGCTCTAAACAGGTCGGCAGTGATTGCAGCCTGTAATGTAATACTAAGCACAGGCTGCAATCACAGCTCCTCGCTGCAGATACTTACCCTGGATCCTCGGCAGCAGCTTCTCCCAGCAGCAGCTTCTGCCATCGCACGCACTGAGCTGTGTGTGCGATGGCAGAGGGAAATAAACAAAATGGCCCCGATCTCCTCTCACAGCTGTGACGTGGCAGCTCAGTGGGCGTGGCCAAGTCACAGCTGAGAGGCAGGAGGAGCGGCCTCAATGAAAGAGATGCGGTCGGGGCCCGACTGCAGTCTCCTATGTCCATGGCTGCCGTAAGTGAGGTGTGCAAGTGTCGTGCCCACACACTTACACCCACACTAATGAAAATGGCGGCCTCCAGTGGTGAATGTAAAAGTGAATAAATAAAAAAGTATGAAAGAGGTACATTTACTTTTGTATTAAAAATAATTGATTGTATAATCAATAATTATTAATACAAAAACTAAAATCACGGCACCCTCCCTTTAAGGGGTTAATGGTGCTTTACATGTGAAAAGGGGTATCTATATATATAAAGCTGAGCCACGGAGAAAAGCTGTGCAGTTAGTAGCTATAAGTCCAAAAAGAAAAAAAAAGAAGTAATGCTGGATTCTTGAGATAAAAATATCCTTGTTTTTATTTGAAAATAATTTAAAAAATCATATCAGGGTGGTCAATAACCGGTTGATGCGTTTCGGCAAGAGACTTATAATAGAAAAAACTTGGCACTCAGTAGTGAGGAAAATTATTTTGCTTCTTTTTATTATTGATGCATCCAGACAAAATTAACGAATAAACGTTTTTGGTCCGGCAAAGGACCTTCATCAGACAATTCTTTAGTGTGAACTGTAAATACATAAAGTAAGAGAATATCAGAGAATATAAATTGTCACAAGTTGCAAAATATATCGGAAACAATTGTTATACATTCCCCCGGACGAAGCTAACGCGAAACGATCGTTGGGGCTCAGGACCGCATACACAGGTTATGTAACACATTCATTCCTTTATAATTTATATTGTATTTGGGGCATGGCTTAAACAGGGCTAATAAGATATGGGTATGATGATGGCTATACTACATGACCAGCAATAGGATTTTCTTATTTGTGACGCTTTACTTGCTATGGGAGTCATGTGGTGGTAAGAGCAGGGCACTATGCACTTTATATACAGTATATACAACGTATGGCACCTTAATATTCTCATAGCAGGCTTGATTGCTGTTATACCTCTACATTTGTGGCCATTTCTCTACCTTGAAACAGCAGTAGTATGCATAGGTATAGATGTTACCATGATAAGCCTTCCATACCCCCCTACATATGGATGTACACATGAAGTGTGATGCATGACCTGTATCTTGTGGTTTATTTGCATATGTTGTCTCCATTGTTTAAAAACATTTTTTTAAGTTGTGTTGTTTTTAAGGATAGCATTTAATAAAGCTATTTTGTTATTATTGAGTTATGACTTTGACTTCCGTTTTTGGGTTTTGGTTTTGCTGTTATACAGTGGTGCTGATCATTAGAACTGGTGAAATATAATTCAAAAATGAAGAGATCTATCCGTGAGTGCTCCGTGGATGGTAAAGGCTTCAGTGAGTATGCCGACCGTGCTGCATGACATAAGTATAAGGGAAATACAAAAGTGATATATTTGACTAATCGAAATCCACAACATATTAGAGTCCTGATAGCACTGAATGGTGAAGGATACGCACTTGGATATCCATGCCCTAGAGTGAACACGGTGTAGAATATATAAAGAGTCTTTTGATAGAAGTATCAGGTGACGACCTAAACATCAGGTGAAGGATTAAGAGGACACTAACAGTGAATATCATGTGAACAACCTGGAAAATATGAACAGGCGTTAATAGTAACCTGTATATAGAATGTGCAACAGACAATGATTGCAATAAGAAGAGTGACAGATATAGTGCCTGACATAGGAAAAAGGGGAGGAAAAAATAGTTTGCGTAAAGTAGAGCAGCCCAAATGGAAGATATAATGGAAGAAAAAAAAAAACTTTTTTCTATTGAGTGCCGTGTTTTCTTCTACTATTCCATTTTTCCGCACACGAGCACCATAGACAATGTCTAGTGGTACTTTTTTCTATAATGCTACTGAGACAGCCGAGATTCTATCCAAAGTGACTGCATCCAGTGACTTCCTCCAAATCCCCACATAGGAGATTAAGAACAGGGATTTGGAGCGGGAATCCAAACGAGCAGTCAACCTTGAACTACATATCATCACGTTAGCTGAATATCTTCGGGTTCAACGAATTCCACGGGGCCTGAGAGTCCCTCTACAACCTTTGTTCTTCAGGGACGACAAGGACTATTGCACCAAGTTTGATCATATACTTAATAAGTGCTCTGCTGATCTTATGACATTAACCTTGTCCTTTTTGCAACAGAACTTGGAAACCGTCAATTCTCAAATATGTGCCATCCAAAATCAATTAACCAGCACCATGTCCCAAGAAGCCTTTCAGGAACTCAAAATAAAGAATCAGGAGACTCTACGCACTCACAGGTCAGAACTGGAGAAAAAGAAAAGGTCAAAATTTCTAAGGGATACCGAGGACTACCTCCAGAACAGAGTATACCAATGGCGAGACCCTCAACGATCCTTCAGGCGACGGACCTCCCTAAGTTCCTCAGGCTCGGCCGACAGCAGACCCGGCACTTCAAATACCTATTCTTCCAACGCTTTTTTAGGGTACAGCCGGGGACTAGCAAAAGGAAGACGAAGCAGGGGGGGCCATTGCTTCCGGGGACTACAGAAGCCAGATGTCGACCAGGTCACAGGTATGCAACCCCCATTGGTAATCAACATCTCTTCCAAATCATTGGACACTTCACAATTGACTTTACTTCAGAAGGGTTTATCCTTCTGCCCCACATATAGGTTCAATCCATTTGAACTTAACATGGATTTACAGAGACTTTTTCGTAACCTCCGATTACGTGTCCATTTCTCAACTCAACCATCACTAAGGGACCCTCCATTATTGGTACCCCTTCTCTCCTTGGTCTCCAGAGCCTGGGTTTACATACTCCGAGCTCCTTCATGCCTCCAAAAAACAGTCCACCTGTTGAGACCTTTTATCTCCTTGGAAGAAAGGGACATCGACCACTTCCATAGGGATGTACAGTCTGGGAAATTTCATTTTCACACTAATTTGACACCACCTGAATGATTATCTTTAGAACAGTTATCCTCTGACAACACTCTGGTTATTAAACCAGCTGACAAGGGTGGGGCCATAGTGGTTATGGATAGGACTGATTCCTTGGAAGAGGCCCATAGACAACTTAGTGACATTGAAGTTTATAAAGTCCTAACTCACAATCCACTTGATACAATAGCCAGAAAGATTAACAATGTTCTGGAAATTCATGAACAGGAGGGAACTATAGATAAAAAAACTCAAAAACTTTCTTGCTAAAACGGACCCCATCACTCCGGTGTTCTATTTGTTGCCCAAAATCCACAAACGGCTGTTTAAACCACCCAGGCATCCTATAGTTGCCCTCACTGATTCTATTCTTGCACCTCTAGCCATAGTGCTTGAAAAAAATTCTCGCCCCATTGGTAAAACAAACAGGTCTTTTATCCTGGATACAAATGACTTCTTTAAACTCATTAGGGCGTTGGGCCCTCTTCCTTTGTCTTCAATATTGGTGACTTGGGACGTTAGTAGCCTGTATACTTCTATCACCCATGACAAGGGGTTGTCTGCAATTGATAGACTCCTTAACAAAGCAGGCACAGACAAAAAAATCCGGCAATTTTGTGCTGACCTCCTCAACCTGGTTCTCAAAGAAAACTATTTTATGTTCGAGAACACCTTCTATGTCCAACAACAGGGCACCGCTATGGGCTCAAATGTAGCGCCCCCTTATGCAATTTCTTACTTGTCATCTTTTGAAAATGATTTTGAGTATACCCATCCGTTGTTTCAGACCCATTCGCGCATCTGGCGCAGATTCATAGATGACATCTTTTGCATCTGGGATGGCCCCATTGAATCACTCTTGTTGTTTGATCAACACCTTAACAACATATGGCCGGAATTAAAATTCTCCATACAACACGACATGGAGCGCATTAGCTCCCTTGACACCCTGGTCTGCAAACAGCATAATGGTGTATTAGGCTACTTTCACACTAGTGTCGTGCACTGCACATCGCTATGTGTCGTTTTGTAGAAAAAACGCATCCTGCAAAAGTGCTTGCAGGATGCGTTTTTTCTCCATTGACTTGCATTAGCGATGCAGTGCGACGCATTGCCACACGTCGCAACCGTCGTGCGACGGTTGCGTCGTGTTGCGTCGGACCGTCGCCACCAAAAAACATTGCTTGTAACGTTTTTTGGTGTGTCGTTCCCGTCTTTTCCGACCGCGCATGCGCGGCCGGAACTCCGCCCCCGCACCTCACAATGGGGCCCCCGTTGTGCGGCGCATTCACTGCTAGCGTCGGTACGTCACAACGACGCAATTCGTCGTGCATCATCCGACGCTAGTGTGAAAGTAGCCTTAGCCATTGATCTATTTTCTAAACCTACCGACAGGAACAGCTTACTGCACTTCAGCAGCGGCCATCCCCCGGCCATCAAAAAGGCCATCCCCAAATCTCAATTTCAACGGGTTAGCAGGATTGTTTCTGATGAGTCCACAAAAATCAGGAGATTGAATGAAATGCAGGATACATTTCATACAAGGGGTTATCCTACCGCCACACTGGCCATGGCCAGACAAGGTGGTACATCCATGAGAGCCAATGACAGTGGCAAACGTATTCCTTTTGTCAGCACCTATCACCCCTTCTCGAATCTGGTGCAGTCTATCATCAGACGTCACTGGAATCTTTTACATAAGAGTTATCCTGCAATCTCAGAATTCAAGTTACCATTCCTCTCATGTTTCCGTAGGGCTAAGAATTTAAGGGACCAACTGGTGAAGGCAGACGTAGGTTCTAAAACCCGCATACCCAGGCAAACCTTTTTGCAGACGCAAAAACAAGGGACCTTCCCTTGCTTGAATTGCCTACAATGCAACAACATACAGAAAGGCCCGACGGTCTTCCATCCCCACACAGGTCAAGGATTTCCAATTAAGGGATTTTTCACATGTGAGTCCTCATATGTTGTATATTTAATAAAGTGCCCCTGCGGTTTAGCCTACGTTGGCAAAACTACCCAACCTATCAGGGACAGAGTGTCACAGCACAAATCCACCATCCGCTGCAAGAAAACCCACCTACCCCTTCCATGAAAAAAATCACAATATCTTGCAACTTAGGTTCCAAGTTCTAGAACAAATTGATCCCAACAGGAGAGGCCTCAACAGGACCAAATTGCTTAAAAAAGGGAAGCTTTCTGGATATTCACACTCCAGACCCTTTTTTTTCCCCCTTCCATTATATCTTACATTTGGGCTTCTCTACTTTACTCATACTATTTGTTCCTCCCCTTTTTCCTATGTCAGGTACTATATCTGTCACTCTTCTTATTGCAATAATTATCTGTTGCACATTCTATATACATGTTACTATTAACGCCTGTTCATATTTTCCAGGTTGTTCACATGATATTCACTGTTAGTGACCGCTTAATCCTTCACCTGATACTTCTATCAAAAGACTCTTTATATATTCTACACCGTGTTCACTCTAGGGCATGGATATCCAATTACGTATCCTTCACCATTCAGTGCTATCAGGACTCTAATATGTTGTGGATTTCGATTAGTCAAATATATCACTTTTGTATTTCCCTTATACTTATGTCATACAGCACGGTCGGCATACTCACTGAAGCCTCTACCATCCACAGAGCACTCACGGATAGATCTCTTCGGTTTTGAATTATATTTCACCAGTTCTAATGGTCAGCACCACTGTATAGCAATTGTTTCCGATATATTTTGCATCTTGTGACAATTTATATTTTCTGATATTCTCTTACTTTATGTATTTATAGTTCACACTAAAGAATTGTCTGATGAAGGTCCTTTGCCAGACCGAAAACGTTTATGCCTTAATTTTGTCTGGAT
Source organism: Ranitomeya variabilis (assembly GCF_051348905.1). NCBI lineage: Eukaryota > Metazoa > Chordata > Amphibia > Anura > Dendrobatidae > Ranitomeya > Ranitomeya variabilis. The sequence goes on from NC_135232.1 coordinate 108,573,039, forward strand.
GCGTCAATAATAAAAAGAAGCAAAATAATTTTCCTCACTACTGAGTGCCAAGTTTTTTTCTATTATTGTTCTATGGGTTGGAGACCCTACTTGACCACCTACAAAAAACTATCACAGCCTGACAATATCAGCTCACAACTGCCTGCTTTACCTATGCTGGTTATCAAAAAAAGGGGGACCCCACGTTGCTTTTCTTTTATTATTTACTAGCTGAAGAGCCCGGTGTTGCCTGGGCATAGTAATTCGCTAAAAGTCAGTAGAGGGTATGTTGCTTACTATAAAATCCTTTGACCTGACCGATCCATGTAGATGAGGAACACAGCCACCCATCGGCTGGGTGTATAAATAAGTCTAAAAAGAAAAAAAAAATCACATCAGGGTAGACAGTAACTGGTTGACGTGTTTTGGCAAGCGCCTAAGTCTCTTGCTGATAGTAGAAGAAAACATGGCACTCAATAGAAAAAGGTTCATTGTCATTGGGTTTTTCACAGCCTAAAAATGTCAATCCACAACCACCTCAAAAGTGGCACATCACATTACATGCACCGATTTTGGTGCTTTGCCTAGCTCTGTCCGACTGGCCTGGTGAGGTGGCAATCGGGCTAATGGTATTTGGGGTTGGTTTGCTTCATTCGGTGCCAACATTGCACCGCCCCCTGGATTCGGACCGTATTGTTTTAAAATTCACGGCCAGATCTACCACCGCACTGGAACACTTCACCCAGAAATAGGACAACCACCAAAATTTGCACAATTATACATCACTAGATGGTAGCCCGATTCTAACGCATCGGGTATTCTAGAATATGTATGTAGTTTATTTATGAAGATTTTAGAATAATACATTGAGTACACAGGATTCGGCCAGCCGTGACCAATTAGCAAAGCGTGGTTCAATTCCCGCGCCAATTCGCGGCCGGACTGCGCCTGTCGCTGATTGTTCGCAGCCGGCCATGTAGTATATAACAGCCCATGTAGTAAATAGCACAGCCACGTAGTACATTGCACAGCCCACGTAGTATATTGCGCAGCCACGCAGTACATTGCGCAGCCCACGTAGTACATTGCGCAGCCCACGCAGTACATTGCATGTCCACGTAGTATATTGCCCAGTCACGTAGTATTTTGCCCAGTCACGTAGTATAATGCTTCATGTAGTTATGGCCCCATAGATGCCCCATATAATGCTCCATGCAGTTATGGCCCCATAGATGCCCCATATGTTCTTTATGGCCCCATAGATGCCCCATATATTGCTCCATGCAGTTATGGCCCCATAAATGCTCTATATAATGCTCCATGCAGTTATGGCCCGATAGATGGCCCATATAATGTTCCATGCAGTTCATTATGGCCCCATAGATGGCCCATATAATGCTCCATGCAGTTATGGCCCCATAGATGCCCCATGTAATGCTCCATGCAGTTCTTTATGGCCCCATAGACGCTCCATACAGCATTGTGCCACATGTAATGCTGCTGCTGAGGCAATAAAAACAAAATATCACACTCACCTCTCGTCGCTGCTCCTCAGCGTCCCGTCTCTCTGCACTGACTGTTCAGGCGGAGGGCGGCGCAGTTATATACTGCGTGGGCTGTGCTATATACTCTGTGCCCTGTTATATACTGCGTGGGCTGTGTTATATAGTAAGTGGGCTGTGTTATATATAGTGCATGGCCTGCATTGTGTAGTGTGTGTTCCTGTCATACAACAGTTTAATGTGGTGTCTCCAGTTGGCGACGGTGTCTGTGAGATTCCGCATCCTGGGCTTGTCTGGCGGCAGTTTGTTGTGGTGTCTCCTGTTCCCGATGTTGTCGTTTTCTTACTGCTGCTGCTGCTTTTCTGTCATCCTCATTGGCGTATTTTCGTTTACGACCCATTCTAAGATAGAAACACAGGGAGATGCCGCCCATACAGGGAGACGCAGGCACACACCCTACACAATGGCGGCACTTGACAGCAGTGGAGGACAATGATGATTCCAGAATTCGTGGCAGACTGTGCCCGTCGCTGATTGGTCGAGGCCGGCTGGCCTCGACCAATCAGCAAGGCGGGATTTCCGAGACAGACAATTAGACCCTTAGACAACACAATGGCGGCACTTGACAGCAGTGGAGGACAATGCCCGTCGCTGATTGGTCGAGGCCTGGCGGCGTCGACCAATCAGAGACGCGGGATTTCCAGGACAGAGACAATTAAACCCTTAGACAATTATATATATAGATTGATACAAATGAGGCTACAGAACAAAGGATGAACCTAAAAGAAAACGAAGTGTGATGCTGAACTGATGAACCAAATTGCTGTACATTTACAAAAAATAAGCTCATTTGCTGCCGCATATCGCATGCTAAAAGACGTTCAAGCTGAGGAGGAACAGAGGGCTATACAAAATGGTACTGAAATGCCTTCTATTGTCATGGCCATTAAACAAGAACGTAAACAGAATCCTCGACTTTACAACAAACCACGTGTAAGTGAGGTCGCAGTTGTTTTTCAAAACGATGATGGAGAACCTCCTTTTCAAAGGGATATATTAGTCCATCTTAAGCCAGACCAAAACAACCCTTTGGTTCCTAAGACACAACAAATTAGTATTTTGCACAGCAACCTTGATGCTCTTCTGTATCCGCTATTCTTTCCAAGAGGTGAACAAGGGTGGCATGAAAACCTAAACCAACAAGGAACTTCAAGAAGAATTACATAACTGCAGTACTACAGTTTTCGTCTGTCTGTCCGAAGTTACTTCAATCCTATTTTAAACGGTGGGAAACTGACACAACAGTACTTAGTTGACACATATGTTAAAATTGAAGCTAATCGTCTAAATTTCATAAGAATGAACCAAAAACAACTTAAAGTTGAAGACTACTGCGTTCTTCAAGAACATTTGCAAAAACAATCAATTGAAAAGGGAATTCCAATTGGAAAAACAGTAATCCTCCCGTCGTCGTTTGAAGGTAGTAACAAAGTTTGGAAGACCTGACATTTTTGTGACAATGACCTGTAATCCTAAATGGCCGGAAATTACCGAAAATCTAGAACCCTGGCAAAAAGTTGAACACAGGCCGGACTTACTCTACATTCACATTTGCGGTCGGCGCCGCAGCGTCGGGCGCCGCAGCGTCGCCGCATGCGTCATGCGCCCCTATATTTAACATGGGGGCGCATGGACATGCGTCGCACTTGCGTTTTGCGCCGCATGCGTCCCTGCGGCGCCCGCGTCCGGGCGCAGAGGACGCAGCAAGTTGCATTTTTGCTGCGTCCAAAATCAATGAAAAAAAGGACGCATGCGGCGCAAAACGCAGTGTTGTGCATGCGTTTTGCTGCGTTTTTGTATGCATTGTGCGCTGCGGCGCACAACGCAAATGTGAACGTAGCCTTAGTCGCACGCGTATTTCGACTGAAACTCATCAGCCTTTTGAAAGACATAAAAAATGGGCTTTTTGGAACAGTCGTAGCAATGGTACACGTCATAGTTTCAGAAACGAGGTCTCCCACATGCGCATATACTAATTATCTTAGACACGGATTCCAAGATTCGTACGGAGGAAGAAATCGACAATATAGTGTGGGCTGAAATTCCTTACCAAGAAAAGTATCCTGAACTGTATAATATTGTAGTCTCTCATATGGTTCATGGCCCATGCGGTGTAGCAAATCCAAAAAGTTCATGCATGGAAAACGGAAAGTGTACAAAAGGGTTTCCAAAGGAGTTGAAACAGCACACTGTTAAAGACTTGGATGGCTACCCATCCTACCGGCGACAACACATTGATAACATTGCTTGCAACAAAAAAAATTATAAATAACTCATGGATAGTCCCATACAACCCATACTTATCAAAATGCTACAACTGTCACATCAACGTAGAAATCTGTGCTTCAATAAAAAGTGTAAAATATCTCTTCAAGTACATCTACAAGGGGCATGACAAAGCTAACATTGAAATACAACAGAAAACAGTCAATCACGATGAAACATCAACTTTTGTTGACTCAAGATATGTCAGTGCTCCAGAAGCTGCTTGGAGGATATTTGCGTTTCCAATGCATTCACAGTCCCATGCCATTATACGTTTAGCTATTCATTTACCAAATCAACAGCAGCTTTATTTCTTTGAAGATGCTGAAGTCAAAGATGTCTCAAAAACTTTAAGCACATCAACATTAATGGAATGGTTTTTGCTGAACCAACGTGACGAAAATGCAAGGCAGTATTTGTACCGAGAGATTCCAGGGCATTACATTTGGAATAAAACTTGGAATCCAAGACAACGAGGAGTTAGCAGACTAATTGGATGCATGTATACTGTTAGTGTCAAGGATCAAGAAAGATATTGCCTTCGGCTGTTACTACTACATATCAAAGGAGCTAAAACTTATGACGATTTGAAAACAGTTAACGGAGTATTGCACGATACATTTAAAGCTGCAGCTTTGGCTTTAGGACTTCTATTGGATGATACTGTGTGGAAACTTACTTTAGAAGACGCAGTTACCCTACATATGCCTAAGCAACTTCGTGAATTGTTTGCCTACATCTGTGTATTTGGACCGCCTACAAATCCAGCTCAACTTTGGACAAATTTTAAAGAACATCTAATCGAGGACTACTGCTTACGTCTTCACAACAGAAGTGGAAGTTGTCAAAATTGCGAATCTTATGCCATGCAGGATGTCCAAAATATCTTACTACTACATGGAAAAACGTTTTCAGACTTTAAATTTGCCCCAGCCTGCCATTCAAGTTCCACAAGTTCCAGAGTATGACGAAGCTTACGAATTATTGTTGGCAACAGAGAAGACAAACTCCTTAAATGAACAACGGATTGCATATGACACTATTGTGAGCGCTATAGAAACCAAGCAGATGCAAGGCCAAAATGTTTCTTTATTGACGGTCCAGGAGGGAGCGGTAAAACATACCTCTATGAAGTTATAATGCATCACGTTAGAGGGTTGGGAAAAGTCGTATTGCCATCGGCTACAACAGGGATTGCAGCAAACCTTTTACGAGGAGGTCGCACTATCCATTCACTCTTTGGGATACCAGTTCCAGTCAATGAAATCTCTATTTCCAGAATAAAACAAGACACATTTGCAGGAAGACTGTTAAAAAATGCACGTTTTCATACTTGACGAGTGCACCATGGCACCCAAATATGCTTTGAGCTTAATTGACAGACTTCTGCGTGAAGTAATCACTACAAATGTTGCTGAAAAAAATAAAATTCCGTTTGGAGGTAAAGTTTTTGTCATTGGCAGAGATTTTAGGCAATGCCTTCCAGTCATACCAAATGGAACAAGAACAGATGTTATCGAGTCCAGCTTAAAAATGGCTGACCTTTGGAAACAGTTCAATAAACTCCAACTAATTAACAATATGCGATCTTCGGACCCAGAGTACAGCAACTGGCTTCTTAAACTTGGCAACGGTGAACTTAGCAACGAATACAACCTTGGGAGAAAATATTATTGAAATACCAGAAGACATGTTGTGCACTGACTGCATCGTAACTGATGTTTTTGGACAATGCATTGAAATTGATGTGAACGACCAAAGCAGTGTTGAGAGGGCCTCTTCTCATGCAATTCTCTGTCCCAAGAATGATGACGTGGCTCTGCTAAATTCCCAGGTGATGGATAGAATGCCTGGTGAGTATAAGTTGTATAAAAGTGATGATTCAGTGGATGTAGACAATGAAGATGAACGAGAGCATTATCCAGTTGAATTTTTAAATAGTCTTATGCCATCAGGAATGCCATCCCACAGACTTCAACTGAAAGTTGGAACAATCATAATGTTGCTGCGGAATCTAAATACGAAAAATGGTCTATGTAATGGAACTCGCCTTATTGTTACTGGACTCCATTCTCATGTCATTCAAGCAAAAGTGATCACTGGATCAGCAAAAGAAGATGAAGTGTTCATTCCACGCATTGATTTATGTCCTTCAGACACTGGTCTTCCATTTAGGCTTCGGCGTCGACAGTTTCCAATAAAACCAGCTTTTGCCATGACAATAAACAAGTCACAAGGTCAAACTCTACACCGTGTTGGCATTTATCTACCGCAGCCCGTTTTTGGTCATGGACAACTCTACGTTGCATTTTCAAGAGTTAAAATGAGATCCAACGTCAAGGTGCAAGTTCTTCCTACCCCTTTACAAGGAAAGTTGCTTATAGGTAGTCAAAAGGTATTCACAAGAAATTTGGTGTACAAAAATATTTTGGCTTGATATTGTTAATAAATATATTATAGTATCAATGTCCTTCTTTTGTCCGATGATTTATTTAAATACAGTTACAGTTCATGTAATGTGGTTTATATATTTTGATGATCTGTTTCATAATTTCATTCAATTGTATTAAGTTCTATGACCAATAAAATGTAATGATAATAAATATATTTTACCCATTATTGCATTATTCTTCAATCTTCATAAACTACATACATATTCTAGAATACTACGCTATATACTACGTGGCCGGCCGCAATCAACGACAGGGATATGGTGCCCACACTGCTAAATACTGCAGGGGCTGCTATATACTACGTGGCCAGTGTTATATACTGCGGGGGCTGTGACATACTACATGGGCAGTGTTATATACTACGTGGGCTGTGATATACTGCGGGGGCTGTGCTATACTACATGGGCAGTGTTATATACTACGTGAGGTGTGTGATATACTGCAGGGCTGTGCTATATACTACATGGGCAGTGTTATATACTACGTGTGCTGTGTGATATACTGTGGGGGCTGTGCTATATACTACATGGGCAGTGTTATATATTTAGTATATAGGAGGCATGTAGTATATAGCAAATAGTACGTGGCCTGTGCTATATACTATGTGGCTGCTATATACATACATACATATTCTAGAATACCAGATGCGTTAATACAGGCCACGCACTATATATAACACAGCCCACACAGTATATAGCAGCCACGCAGTATATAACACAGGGCACATAGTATATAGCACAGCCCACGCAGTATATAACTGCGCCGCCCTCTGCCTGAACAGTCAGTGCGGAGAGACGGGACGCTGAGGAGCAGCGACGAGAGGGGAGTATGTGATATTTTGTTTTTATTGCCTCAGCAGCAGCATTACATGTGGCACAATGCTGTATGGGGCCATAAAGAACTGCATGGAGCATTACATGGGGCCATAACTGCATGGAGCAATATATGGGGCATCTATGGGGCCATAAAGAACTGCATGGAGCATTATATGGGGCATCTATGGGGCCATAACTGCATGGAGCATTATATGGGGCATCTATGGGGCCATAAAGAACTGCATGGAGCATTATATGGGGCCATAACTGCATGGAGCATTATACTACGTGACTGGGCAAAACACTACGTGGACATGTAATGCACTGTGTGGGCTGCGCAATGTACTGCGTGGCTGCGCAATGTATTATGTGGGCTGCCCAATATACTACGCATACATATTCTAGAATACCCGATGCGTTAGAATCAGGCCACCATCTAGTGTATATATTGTATGTATGTATGTATGTATGTATGTATGTATGTATGTATGTATGTATGTATGTATGTATGTATATATATATATATATATATATATATATATATATATATATATATATATATATATATATATATATATACACACACATACTATATAATGGTCTAAGGGTCACTTCTGTCTGTGTGTCTCGGAAATCCCACGTCGTTGATTGGTCGCAGCCCGAGGCCGTGACCAATCAGCAACGGGCACAGTCTGGCCGCAAATTGGCCCCTCCCTCCTCCTCTGCAGTCAGTGCCCACATAGCTTTAACCAGACTGCCTTACACCGCGGCTGTGTAATATACTACGTGGCTGTGTAATATACCGCGTGGACTGTGTTACTGAACACCGAGGGCTTATTCACACATCAGTATTTCAAATCGGCTTTAAAATACAAACCAGTTATGTAAAGAGTAATTCTATCCAATCTGGTGAGCATCTCTGGACCATTTAGGTAATCTGCACTAGCTGCAGCAGACCATGGCGAAGAAAAACACAGATGCTGGGAAACCAGATTCTATTGTTCCTTTTAAGCACTAATCCTCTACATGAAGAGTGTCTTGCTTCTGCAGCCCGGTTATATTTTATTTCCATTTCTACACATTCTAGAATGCATGTGGAGTCGGTAAGCCAAACCATCAACCCTGACTCCGACCCCACAGCACTGCGTCACTGCTGAGCAGGTACATAAAGTGCAGAACGGATTCATCTCAACTAAAAGCCCAGATCCTTAGATCAGGAACAGAACAGACATTTATAGGACTTTTCATAACTTTCCCAAATTATTATGAAAACATTTACAGCACATCCTGCATTGTACTACTGTACCCGATTTATTATTTTAGGAGTCTGTCCATTTTATACCAACTCCAACTTCATCAAAATGGACACTGAATTCCACCTCCACCGCTCTGGCTATATGGATGGATTCTGAATGTATATTTATAGCTATACAAGCCGAAAAATTAGCTTAGAGCCACTGTGAAGCGGTGACTTATGGAAAAAAAAACCCAAATCCGTATTTGTAAGGGAGTTTACTTTCCAAGAAATGGATTGATAACGACTCAATCCCTCATAACTTACCTGTGGTCTGAGCTTTTACACGACTCTGCCTCTGATGGGCATGGATATTTTACAGATCTCTTCCTCCATCTTTACACAGATTGACATCACGTTTGGTAAAATAAGACAGGCACCAATGCAAACAACAAAACTTAAAAAAATAATTACATTTATTCCAGTATCGTAAAAAGATCATTTTGATTTTATATACAAGAAAAAAAAAATATCTGACCTTTTATTAAGTAAACTTCCAAAGAAACACCAGATTGGGAAAAATAAAACAGAAACAGATGCTTTATTCATAAAGAGGAGACTTCTTTACCAGCATGAGGAGAGGGCACAGGCACCGGCCATAGTAGTTATTAACACATTGCTTTCAGGTCATTTATACATCGCTAAGGGAAATATTTGTCTCTCACTACCAGAGAAGCTCGTATTTCCTATGTTAAATTGTTAGCTTTTGAGGGTGTTTTTTTTTTTTTTTCTCATTAGCGGAGTCAAAAATGGTTTAAAAAAAAAATTTGTGGGGGAGAGAAATGAAAAATTGACACCTGCTGGCATGTCAAAGGGTATAGTTATGGCTTGCGGGTATTTAAGAACTCTGCTTGTTTAGTGTCAAAAGCAAAATGGCTTTCTTGTGGCTGTCGGAACATGCTGGGAGGGGTAGTGCAACAGCAGTTGGCAACCGATGGTATAGGGATCTGTGGCTCTCTACCTGTTGGTTTGCAGATAGGCGTTGCTGCAGAGATGCTGAAAGGAGGTACAGGCTGTGGCTATCCGGTCAGTAGGGGGGCAGTGTAGTGTGCGGTTTTGTCTTACTTGCTGAAATCACACTCTCATGAGGCTGGAGCAGAAGCTAGACCTGTATGGAATAAATTATTTTTTCCCAACTAAAACAGTTATATTACAAACATATGATTAAATAAAAAATTGCAGTTCTGTTCAGAGAACATCTAAGTAGCTTTAAAGTTAATGAAACGTCCATTTGTGAGCAGCGTAAAGAAAACCCAACAACACGAGATCCAAGCTTTTCATTGATTTGGCTCTTGCTTTCGCAGCAGACACATCAGACAGTGATTACTGGACCCTGTAAGACTGGACACGAGGCACGTAGACCTTTAACACAGGCAGACCATGACTTATGTCTTCTCATGGTGCCTGTACATCTTTCTTTTCCATCTTTACTCTATAGCAAGTTTCTGTTAAATATCCTCCTATGGGCAAAGATCCAAGTGAGGTTGCTGCAGGTGGTAAGGGAGTCATGCAGCCTTCTTGATACATGTACCAGGCATGTCTTGAAGGTTAATTTTGGATCTGAGAAAAAAAAAAAAAATCTATTGATCAATATATAAAAGATGCCACCGATGGTCAATATAAAAGCCTTAATGCAAGAAATGACAATTCTCTTGAGTGTCTACCATTGGACAGTGCAGTCATGTGACTGCAGCGGGTGATGTACCCCGAATGCTCTGCATTTCCTCTGATGACTTCAGTTGTATACCGCCATAGGGGAGAGCAGACTGAACCAGAAATGCTATTTTAATATTATCTTTAGTTCGGAACATATATTTTGGTTTGACGTGTCTTATATGTGCTGGACCGCTCAGAGGCGCTCATGTATGTGGTACTACAAGTTCAGTTTTCAATTCAATAGCTGTAGGAAAAGATGTGAGCAGAGCTGGGGACAACCATTGCTTTTGTAGATTCTTGTGTTTTGCTATAGTTCTATACAGAATACAATAATTTATCTACACTTTTTTTTCAGCTTCAACTGTCAATAAAATACCCTCAATATTACCTGTTGTGACTAGATCTGACTCTTACGAAACTTTTCGTAATATATGGGATCCTTGGATCCAGGCACAAAATGACGATGACCTGTCTAGAAGAATATCTTTATGCATGTAATACATAAATATAGCATTCCTGATTGATGGACATAACTTTTCAATCATATGTTCTGTTAATCCACGTCAACTTATCTCTTATTGTTAACACTTAATGTTATATATTTTCCCCTTTTCCTTCCCCTTTCCCATTAAGCCCAATACAGTTATTTTAAAAACTGTTAGTTTTCGGTTCTATAGCAATAATATAAAAAGTCAAAGATATTGTATTTCTCTTTACTTACTCTGTCATTTCCCCTTGCGAGGGGATCCTTGCACTTTTATATCAGTGTTTTTCATGTCAAATGATACTTTTTTTTTTCAAATAAAATTGTTGAAACTAATATTACCTGTTGTGGACCATGTGGCTCTTGACTAGGTGGCCAGCTGCCAAGGCAGCCATTAAGGAAAGTTCTCCAGCCATTACTGTGCCACAGACGATCTGTGCAAGCTGGCAGGCATTTTTGCCAGGGTATTCTGTGCTTGCTCCTTGGACTCCTAGCATCTGTACATAAAGGAAGATTTCATGAACACATAGCTACCATTATTTACATCAGGATTTATTCTGCCCTAATACGGTATGACATTTCCTCACCTTTTCTTCTCATCATAAACCTTTAGTCTTAAAGAAGCACTCCCATCAAAATGTTTATCTTCTTAATAAATTGCAATCGCGGGTCCTCGAGAGACATGTTCGAGCCCCCACGTGGCTCTTACACTGGCAATCCCCACATGTTTTGTGGCTGTCTAAACAGCCGGCGACTCAAATATGACAAACACCCAAGCACCATAGGCAAACCTGAGTGACAAGCACTTGCACTCATCACTAATTACAATCATCATATTCTACAGCAATGTGTACTTCCAATTGCTCATTTTACTTTTCTACCCACTTCTGAAACCCCTATTAAAATTGATGATGTATAGCTATCCTACCAAATTATCAGGTGATTATTAGCAGTGTGCTTTTGCTTGAGAGACAATCCTTTATTATACGTACTTGTAGGCAAGCCTGTTGTGGAGCCAGGTTGGTGCCTCCTCCCACAGTACCGATCTCTATAGAAGGCATTGTGCAGCTGATGTACAGGTCCTCATTCATGGGACCTGTAGCTTCCATCAGTGTGATGCAGTTTGAGCTTCCAACATTTTGTGCAGCATCCTAAAAAGCAAATTTTTATGATATATAAATTACTCTATGCAGCAATGTTGTGCATTTTGGTCAACTTTTCCATCATCTGACCTGTCCACAGGCAATGTAAATGGCAGTCACAATATTGGCTGCATGTGCATTGTAGCCTCCGATGCTGCCAGCCATCGCAGAGCCAACCAAGTTCTTGTTAATGTTCACTTCAACTAGTGCAGCTGTAGATGTCTTCAGAACCTGCAAGCGTAAGATATTTGGTGTCAGACACAACCCATGTAAGAAAAGTTGTAAAATATTAGAATAGTTAATTTATTCCCCAGCTCTTGCAAATAGGTTGTGTCTGATTGCAACTCAATCATTCAAGTGAAGACCTTTTTCGCAAATCTAGTGCAACCATTTTAACCTCTCAGAAGAAAAACTTTGACTCCTGGGCATGCACTAACCAAAATAAATACTGTGAATTAGAAACCGTTCAGTTCCTGCTTACCTCTCGCACCACATTTGATGGTATAGTGGCTTCACAAACAACAGACTTCCCTCGACCTTCTACCCAGTTGATTGCAGCCGGCTTTTTGTCGGTACAGTAGTTACCACTTACGGCAAGAACTTGGAGCTCAGGAAATTCTTCTTGTAATCTGGAAAGAGCCTTTTCAGTGCCCTGTAGCAACATGATAACATTTTAATACACCAAAAACAATAAAAAATAAATAATAATAATTTTACCAATAGAAAAGGCAGTTTACCTTTGAAATCATGTTCATTCCCATAGCATCTCCTGTTTTAGACTGGAAGCGAATGTATAAATTTCGCCCAGCTACGCTGGTCTGAAGTCTCCCAAGACGAGCAAACCTAGCAAGCAAACGAGGTGATAAGTGAGGGAATGGTTTGGCATTAACACAAACAAAGTGGCAAATGAATATTGCCCTGCAGAAAAGCCTCCTAGCTGAGCAGCGGGACGGCCATACTACAACTTATCGTAGTTCTAGATCACTGCTTACTAATAGAGACAAATCTGTTTGTTTTACGCCATAAAGGTCCATTATAGTTAAAAGGGTTTACCATAAGAAATAAAACATGCAATAGAGGCAGGAGACCAGCTCAACCTTCAAATCTAGATTCCCCACACCACGGTCATGGGCAGTTGAACCAGGTACTTGGGACTAATATTCTAGTGATCTGCGGAGGGGGACCATCCCAGTGGCGGGCCCCTCAGCAAATCAGACTTGTATTATCCTGCAGACAGGCAATAAATATCCATTGTGGAAAGACGAATTTAAGGGTGCAGGCAGATGGCCACGAGCATCACAATCCTTGGACTGGTTGTCGACTCTCCAGAGTGTGAGACATGCTAGAAATACATGCGGTCACACTCTGGTCAGGAGAGCAGACGGCCAGTCCGAGGATTGTGATGCTCGCACGAGTAATATGGCTGTCTGACAGCCTGCTAAGGAGAATTATAGGCAACCCTCAGTCAAGATTCTTCCATGTTTTGCAGATCTACCTCTCTGCTGTCCATATTTCCAGAGTGTCTATCAGCCATATCCTCCTTCTCGTCTTGCTTCCTCAAACTCAATGTGGACAAATCTGAACTCATCAATCTTTCCTCCATCTCACAGATCTTCCTTACCCGATCTATCACAATTAATGACATCACGCTCTCCCCCGTAACGGAAGTCCGCTGCCTCGGAGTAACCCTTGACTCTGCCCTGTCCTTCAAACCGCACATCCAAGCTCTTTCCACCTCCTGTCGCCCCCAGCTCAAAAATCTCTCCAGAATCCGTCCTTTCCTCAACCCTCAATCTACTAAAATGCTTGTGCATGCCTTCATCATCTCCTGCCTCGACTACTGCAACATTTTTTTCTGTGGCCTCCCTGCAAACATGCTCGCACCTCTCCAGTCCATCCGTAACTCTGCTGCCCGACTAATTCATCTCTCTCCTCGCTACTCCTCCGCTCCCCCCCTCTGCAAATCTCTAGGGGGAAGCCAGCGGACTTGTAGCGAAATGAACGTCGGGGGGCATTGCCCGATTCAAGGGTTCCTCAGTACCTTGGTAAGATCTGTTTATGAGCGGTGTTCTAGCAGGGTTTCTTGACGCCATTAGGCTTTTTCACGTATGCCTCTCTGTGGACACTGCTTATATTAAACCCCCCTCTGGGCTGCTCTCTAGCCATACCCCTATGGATAAGCCAGATTAGGCAAGACTGACACATGGGGTAAAATTGTAGGCTATACAACCCAATTTGTTTCTGGGGGTTTCTTTGGAGGTTATAGATCATTCATTTGTTTATTACAACATTATATAATCCTGTGCTAGGGGAATTTGTGCCAGCACGGCTATGGGTATTGAGGTTACCTTATGGTGTCTTTAATTGGTGTTTTTTAAGTGTGTGTTTTTTATTGTATTTTCCCAATAAAATTTTGTACAATTTTTATAAAACGCTCCCGTTGTTCTCCTGTTTTCTGTATACATGGTTCTGCAAGTACAGTTGAGGTTTACATCAATATTAAAAAAAAAAAAACAAACAAAAAAAAAAAACAAAAACACAAGCTCACAATAAACAGTGCAGTCTGTTATTTTAATTTAACTTAGCTAACTTTAATGCTTACATTTTTCCTATTCTGCGGAAAGAATTTTTGAAAGTACAAAATTCACCTACCTGCTTGTGCCATCAAAGGTATCTTTTATAATGTTAAATCCCTCAGGACTATCAAGCCAGCTCTTAACCTCCGCAGCTTCACAAGCTGAAGGCAACCTGGTAACTGGCCCACGAGTCATGCCGTCAGCAAGGATCCGGCTGCGTGCTCCACCGCCCAGCTATGAAAAAGGAATTAAAGCTCAGTATTTATTACAGACAGCCACCAGATTTACCAGCAGACTTTATAGTAGTCAGCGATGTCATAAGATCGACCATAAATGATTTTCTAAAGAAACCATAAAACATATCTGTGAATCAAACTTACCATTATGGCTCTGCAGCCTCGGTTGGTGCTAGCCACAAGGCAACCTTCTGTTGTAGCCATAGGGACCTGGTATTCTTTATTATCCAGGATAAGAGGACCTGCTACTCCAACGGGGATGGGCATATATCCGATTACATTCTCACAGCATGCACCCATAACCTTTTAAAATAAAAATAAATATATAGATAAGACAGGCCTAAAATTAACAAATACAAGAAATATGGTATCTAATGTCAGACTGCGACCCATGGAAAAGTAGAGACAAAAACATAGAATTACTGGAAGATGGACATCATCTGCACTCTTCTCTGCACTAATGACTTACCAAGGAATAGTTGTAGTTTTTGTAAGGTAGATTCAGAAGAGCTGATGACTGAGGCAACTTGTGAGCCAGCATGTGCCTGCGAATTGCAACTCCCCTCTCCGGGGACTCCATCATGGACTCCAGCTTATAGGAAGGGATGTGTTTAGCATTCACCAACTTGATCACTTCTGCATCACTTAAGCACTGGGTGCCTTGCTACATAGGAATAAAAGTAAATTCTGATGAGCGATTCCTGCAGAAAACTGATTTTTCGGCTTATTTATCCAAAAGTGACAATTCCCCAATTTTCAAATATATTTAACCCCTTCACCCCCAAGGGTGGTTTGCACGTTAATGACCGGGCCAATTTTTACAATTCTGACCACTGTCCCTTTATGAGGCTATAACTCTGGAACGCTTTGACGGATCTTGGCGATTCTGACATTGTTTTCTCGTGACATATTGTACTTCATGTTAGTGGTAAAATTTATTCGATATAACTTGCGTTTATTTGTGAAAAAAATGGAAATTTGGCGAAAATTTTGAAAATTTTGCAATTTTCCAAATTTGAATTTTTATGCCCTTAAATCACAGACATATGTCACGCAAAATACTTAATAAGTAACATTTCCCACATGTCTACTTTACATCAGTACAATTTTGGAACCAAAATTTTTTTTTGTGACGGAGTTATAAGGGTTAAAAGTTGACCAGCAATTTCTCATTTTTACAACACCATTTTTTTTTTAGGGACCACATCTCATTTGAAGTCATTTTGAGGGGTCTATATGATAGAAAATACTCAAGTGTGACACCATTCTAAAAACTGCACCCCTCAAGGTGCTCAAAACCACATTCAAGAAGTTTATTAACCCTTCAGGTGTTTCACAGGAATTTTTGGAATGTTTAAATAAAAATGAACATTTAACTTTTTTTCACACAAAATTTATTTCAGCTCCAATTTGTTTTATTTTACCAAGGGTAACAGGAGAAAATGGACCCCCAAAGTTGTTGTACAATTTGTCTTGAGTACGCTGATACCCCATATGTGGGGGTAAACCACTGTTTGGGCGTATGGCAGAGCTCGGAAGGAAAGGAGCGCCATTTGACTTTTCAATGCAAAATTGACTGGAATTGAGATGGGACGCCATGTTGCGTTTGGAGAGCCCCTGATGTGCCTAAACACTGAAACCCCCTACAAGTGACACCATTTTGGAAAGTAGACCCCCTAAGGAACTTATCTTGATGTGTGGTGAGCACTTTGACCCACCAAGTGCTTCACAGAAGTTTATAATGCAGAGCCGTAAAAATAAAAAATCATATTTTTTCACAAAAATGATCTTTTCGCCCCCAATTTTTTATTTTCCCAAGGGTAAGAGAAGAAATTGGACCCCAAAAAATGTTGTGCAATTTGTCCTGAGTACGCTGATACCCCATATGTGGGTGTAAACCATTGTTTGGGCGCATGGCAGAGCTTGGAAGGGAAGGAGCGCCATTTGACTTTTCAATGCAAAATTGACTGGAATTGAGATGGGACGCCATGTTGCGTTTGGAGAGCCCCTGATGTGCCTAAACATTGAAACTCCCTACAAGTGACACCATTTTGGAAAGTAGACCCCCTAAGGAACTTATCTAGATGTGTTTTGAGAGCTTTGAACCCCCAAGTGTTTCACTACAGATTATAACGCAGAGCCGTGAAAATATATATTTTTTTTTTCTCAAAAATGATTTTTTAGCCCCCAGCTTTGTATTTTTACAAGGGTAACAGAATAAATTGGACCCCAAAATTTGTTTTCCAATTTGTCCTGAGTACGCTGATACCCCATATGTGGGGGGGAACCACTGTTTGGGCGCATGACAGAGCTCGGAAGGGAAGGAGCGCCATTTGGAATGCAGACTTAAATGGATTGGTCAGCAGCCGTCACGTTGCATTTGCAGAGCCCCTGATGTACCCAAACAGTACAAACCCCCCACAAGTGACCCCATATTGGAAACTAGACCTCCCAAGGAACTTATCTAGATGTGTTGTGAGAACTTTGAACCCCCAAGTGTTTCACTAGTTTACAGCGCAGAGCCGTGAAAATAAAACATTTTTTTTTTCCCCACAAAAATTATTTTTAGCCCCCCAAATTTTTATTTTCCTAAGGATAACAAGAGAACTTGGACCCCAGACGTTGTTGTTCAATTTGTCCCGAGTACGCTGATAACACATATGTTGGGGTAAACCCCTTTTTGGGCGCACGGGAGAGCTCGGAAGGGAAGGAGCACTATTTTACTCTTTCAACGCAGAATTGGCTGGAATTGAGATTGGACGCCATGTCGCGCTTGGAGAGCCCCTGATGTGCCTGGACAGTGGAAACTCCCCAATTCTACCTGAAACCCTAACCCAAACACACCCCTAACCCTAATCCCAACGGTAACCCTAACCACACCCCTAGCCCTGACACACCCATAATTCTAATCCCAACCCTAATCCAAACGTAAATGTAATCCAAACCCTAACTTTAGCCCCAACCCTAACTTTAGCCCCAACCCTAACTTTAGCCCCAACCCTAACTTTAGCCCCAACCCTAACTTTACCCCCAACCCTAGCCCTAACCCTAAACGTGACTGAAATACGTGGCACTGAAATACGTGGCACTGAAATACGTGGCACTGAAATACGTGGCACTGAAATACGTGGCACTATGACTGTCAGAAAATGTTCATTAAACGGTTAGGGGTGAGGTTAGGGGTAGAGTTAGGGTTTGGATCCCTTTATCACCTTGGTGGTGGGTGGCTTTTCAGTGTGTTTTCTGTTTTTCTTCGATAAAAATGCATGCGTTTTTAACGCAAACAAACGCATGTGCTTAAAAACGCAAGAAAATACTGCAGGTTGTATTTCTGAAAATGAACGCATGCAGAAAAAAAACGCGACCAAACGCGTACAAAAAAACCGCATGCGTTTTCAATGTTAAATATAGGGAAAAAACGCATGCGTTTTTTTGTGCAAAAAACGCTGCAGACAAAAACGCAAGTGTCAAACCAGCGACGCTTTTTATAGCAAAAAAGTTTTTGCGTCTCCACATTTTGAGACCTATAATTTTTCCACATTTTGCTCCACAGAGTCATGTGAGGTCTTGTTTTTTGCGGGACGAGTTGACGTTTTTATTGGTAACATTTTCGGACATGTGACCGTTTTTGATCACTTTTTATTCCGATTTTTGTGAGGCAGAATGACCAAAAACCAGCTATTCATTAATTTCTTTTGGGAGAGGCGTTTATACCGTTCCGCGTTTGGTAAAATTGATAAAGCAGTTTTATTCTTCGGGTCAGTACGATTACAGCGATATCTCATTTATATCATTTTTTTATGTTTTGGCGCTTTTATGCGATAAAAACTATTTTATAGAAAAAATAATTATTTTGGTATCGCTTTATTCTCAGGACTATAACTTTTTTATTTTTTTGCTGATGATGCTGTATGGCGGCTTGTTTTTTGCGGGACAAGATGACGTTTTCAGCGGTACCATGGATATTTATATCAGTCTTTTTGATCGCGTGTTATTCCACTTTTTGTTCGGCGGTATGGTAATAAAGCGTTGTTTTTTGCCTCGTTTTTTTTTCTTACGGTGTTTACTGAAGGGGTTAACTAGTGGGGCAGTTTTATAGGTTGGGTCGTTATGGACACGGCGATACTAAATATGTGTACTTTTGTTTTGTTTTTTTTATTTAGATAAAGAAATGTATTTATGGGAATAATATATATTTTTTTTTTATTATTTAGGAATTTTTTTCTTTTTTTTTTTTTTTTACACATGTGAAAATTTTTTTTTTTTAACTTTTTTACTTTGTCCCAGGGGGGGACATCACAGATCGATGATCTGATAGTGTGCACAGCACTCTATCAGATCACCGATCTCACTGACAGGGCTGCAGGCTTACCAAGTGTCTGCACTGAGCAGACACTCGGTAAGCCACCTCCTTCCCTGCAGGACCCGGATGCCGCGGCCATCTTGGATCCGGGACCTGCAGCCAGGAAGGAGGTAGGAGACCCTCGGAGCAACGCGATCACATCGCGTTGCTCCGGGGGTCTCAGGGAAGCCCGCAGGGAGCCCCCTCCCTGCGCGATGCTTCCCTATACCGCCGGTACACTGTGATCATGTTTGATCGCGGTGTGCCGGGGGTTAATGTGCCGGGGGCGGTCCATGACCGCTCCTGGCACATAGTGCCGGATGTCAGCTGCGATAGGCAGCTGACACCCGGCCGCGATCGGCCGCGCTCCCCCCGTGAGCGCGGCCGATCGCTTATGACGTACTATCCCGTCGGTGGTCATACGGGCCCACCCCACCTCGACGGGATAGTACGTCTGATGTCAGGAAGGGGTTAACCCCTAATCTCATCAGACTGGTTTAGCGAGTGTGTGATGCTTGGCCTGAATTATACACAGCAGCTAAGAGAGGTTTATGCTCACACCTCCATTAGTAAGCATATTTTAATAAAGACTAAGAAGGGATTACCTGGAAGCCGGGAACCTATTTAAGTCTGACAAATCCACTTTATGTCACAACATTACAATTTATAAATGAACCTTAATGCGCAGATCAAATGTATCATAACTATATGAAATACGGTCCTGATCTGTACTGGCCAGATGACCACTTTACTGAAAATAATTCATATGGCTTAAGTCTCTAGCTTGATAAAGTGAGACAGAATATCTAAAAAGTTAATATGTCAATATATTTATATGTAGTAACCATATACAATAAAGGCTGTATAATGATACTTTGGGATTGGTAAAAGTTAAGAGGATTTCTTTAAGATGCTGAGAAAACCCAAAAGTGACCAGTTAGTTGCATTATTTTATTCCAGCTGATCTACTGAGTCAGAACATTCCGGGTATCCTCTTTAAGTGGGTAAAATTGCAACCAGCTTATAAAACCAAGTAACTTTGCAATGTCTTTGTGTTTAAAAATCCTGTCGTCAAAAAGATTTATAATTTTATAGCTTACTGCTCATTGCCTCGGTTACCAACCACCACTGCAGTGTATCAGTGACGGCTGGTCACCTAGGGAAGAAGCTCTATATATTACCAGATAGCATCCTTCCAGCTTCAGTGCCCCTGTGCTCCTCCAAAGCTGCAGAACTAAAGCGCCCTTTGCTTGCTGCATGAGAGTGCATAGTCTAAGCCAGAAGCAACGCGATGCCGCCAATCAGGAGCCCATTATGCTCTGACAAGCAGGAAGATTGGGAGTAGTGTGCTCCTGCTCAACGAGAGGATAATATCCCTGTAACTGGCTTCAGATCAGCAATGTTTTGGGTTCATGCAGTTACTCCCTGTTCACTTACATCTGGATTCTTAAGGATGCGAACACATTCATCGATGGGTCGGGGCACCACGGGTATATCAAACGCTGTTTCCTTCTCCTCTTCACTTGTATCAGGTGATGATGATGAATCGCCCAGGACAAAGTTAGCCTTGGTTGAATTTTCAAGTGGTAATGGCTTTATGACAGCTTCTAAAAATGTACAGACAGAATTTGGTTAATAGAATATACAGTATATATTTTGAACAATTTAAAAAAAAATGTACAGATTTTAGAAATAAAATATGCAAGTAATGGCAGCTTTAATACCTTTCTCTTCCTTTGATGACATGTCTTCTACTTTACAATCTTTGGCGGGCTTTTCGGTCACTGGTTCCATTCTGCAGCAACCATCTACTTGCTTCTTTAGCACAGTGACTGGAGAAGTTATCGGGTTCTTTAAAGAGAAGGTAGACTCTGTCTCCGTCTGCTCAAAAAATATGTACTTGACTGCCAGAAGAAGAGCAAGACTCAGAGTTATGACTTGCTCGATGTCCATGGTGACCATCCTGTGGAATACAGATAGAGCACTGTCAGATGCTTAGGAGAGATGGGTCAAGTAGTATTATCTTTATTGCAGCATTTCAGAAGATACATACGGTATACACAAATTGCACACCTACTATGTATTTATAATAATTGCACACACAGAAAATAAAAATGAGAAACGTTATTAGTGATGAGTGAATATACTCGTTGCTCGGGTGTCATCCGAGTATTTTTTAGTGCTCGGAGATTTCGTTTTCATCGCCGCAGCTGAATGATTTACAGCTACTAGCCTGCTTGATTACATGTGGGGATTCCCTAGCAACCAGGCAACTCCCACATGTACTTAGCCTGGCTAATAGCTGTAAATCATTCAGCTGAGGCGATGAAAACTAAATCTCCGAGCACTAAAAAAATACTCGGAGGACACCCGAGTGTGCTCGGGAAATCTTGAGTAACGAGTATATTCGCTCATCACTAGTTATTATTGCACTCACCTAGACAGATAGAACTGCCAAAGAGCCATGTTGGGTTCAATTCTCTTTGGTATGGTATCATCTAATCCAATGGCAACCTTGTGATCTGAAATGGAAGTGTTGTTCTGAGGGGACGGTTCACTTATCCACCGACTGTGAGCATGAACAAGGACCAGGCCGAGGGACTGAAGGACAGAAGGAATATTAAGTCACCAGCAACAAAATGCTATACAGCAATTCTAGATTATTGCTTAAAAACAGAATCAAAACCAAAGTACACAATGTACTGTAAGTGCAAAAAACAAAAACAAAACAGAGCCCAAAATAGAATCAACTGAAGAAGAGAGGCACACACCATTATCATCTTCACCCTCTGCGTCACAGGGTTTGGTTTGTTATCTTCTTCCTCCTCTAATACATTTGCAAACTGTGTAAGCTGCCAGATTGGACGTCCCTCCCGGCTCTCCCTGGAAAGCTGACAAAAAAGATCAAAGCATGTTCTTCATCCGCAACCTTACATGTATATATGCAGAAGTAGCATTGACACGTAACCCAGGACATTATATAATGTATGATAATTAGCTTATACTAATTGGGGCACCCCCAATTTTAAATCACTCACCTCCAAGACCAAAGACACGCAGGCTGGGAAGAAAGTCATGAAGGCAAAGTAGTTTGCTAGGACGGACATGCAACCAAAACAGCACATAATCTCTAACTGGCGAACACCTAAAAGAGGGAATAATTAATTTTTTTTTTTTTTTAAATAAAGACATCCAAGCGCAGTCAGATGATTTCCACTGACTTGTATGCCCGATTGCAATCCAAATATAGGATCAAACTCAGGCATGCAGTGATTCTTTTCCTTGGGGCAGCAGAGTCTACCATAGACTAACATTGGTCCAAGTGTGATCAGATGTTTTGTCATACAGGCTGTTAATTAATGTTCAGGGGAGCAACAACAGTGCATCCACTGTAGTGAGCGGTTGCTGCTATTGCCCACTGTACCATCCCATTGACTGAAAGCAAGCAGCTGCAGGGAAAATATAACAATTTTGTCCCTGCAGCCGCTGCACAAACAAGACGGCCGCAGAGGATTTAAATGCCATTTGCTTGCAAATTAACACAATGTCTGCAGGTAAACAGTATTTCTGGACATGACCTTAAACTTATGGCCGAATCACCTCTTTCTGTGGTAAAGAAATACTATACAATAACCTTCATAGAAGAGATTTGCAACTAACCAGACATTGTTCCAACTCCAATCACAAGACATTCTACAAGGGCATCCAGTGTGAATGTAGGCCCTAGGATGGCCATGCCACGAGCAATGTTGTCTCGAACTTCATCCTGGAAAATATTTTTTTTATTTTATCATTAGGTAGATCTGAAAGTGCGATTAAACTAGAGGAGTCAGAAATTTACCTCCAGGTATGATTTATGTGCTCACCTGAGAGTTGGAGCTAAGAGCAAACTTTGCTAAAGCACTGGCCTTTGAGAGGTCAATTAGCAGCAGGAAAAAGGGTAGCGCCTCGCTGCCGGGAGGAAAAAGTAGTGTTACATTCTACAGATAACTGCAAAACTATAAAATGCACCATCCAACACCAACCCGGGTACTACACTTACTTCAGGCCTGTCAATTCTTTATCCAGAAAATGAATCACCACCGTGCTGAAGACAAAGCTTGAAAAGATGGTAAAGAGGCCAGCAATACCTAAAATAACAAGAAAACCTCAGCTACTGAAGCACCATATGACAATGGATGGAGATGAACTGCACATACACAGCACATACCTAAAATGTATTTGGAGCCGAGCTGCCGGAGGTTCTGGAACTGAAAGTAGATGTAGAGGATTGCAATGCACCGCGTGATGGTTAATATGATAATGTCGCTGCTCAGAACATCCTGTATTGTGGAAAAGGAAAAGCATAAAGTGAGATACAAGTGCTTAGTTCACCTTGTATTTGTGTGTGAGAAGTCAGACAGGATGATACATTGTAGAAAAGTTATGAAACTTTGCACTTTTGCTTTCTGGCTCCTGGGATTTCTCCAGTAGCAAACTAAGGCTAGGGTCATATGACAGATCTTCTCTCATCGGATACAATTTTCTCGAATGTGGAGAAGATAAAAAAATAAATAATGGGTATTTCTTAATTTTCTCCATTCTGTCCACGAAAAGCGGTCATCAAAATGATTTTTTTTTTTTTGATGGACCCATTGACTTGAATGGCCGAGTGCGATTCGATTTACAGATGCAAGACGTGCATGCTGAGATTTTTTCCGTGGACAGACTCATTAATAAAGGCAAGGAGTCAGAACTTACTTCTTCAAACTTGGGGCACTCATAGTTCCAGCCACAGATCTTATCATTCCCTGTGAACATGTTCATGGACATCATGCAAATAGTGATGGTCACTGTACCCACGATAACCTCCCATGGGTGGGAAGCCACAAACTGGCCATGCATGCGGAACAATCGGGACAGCATCTTCACGGTTAGTGTGACCTAGATGGAAGAAAAAATAAATAAACTAACTTTCACTTGCACAAACCTCATAACACACAAAAACTAATCTCAGAAAATGTATATCTCCAAGTCATCTTCAGAGGTGTAAAAGTACAGCACCTCAATGTTACATTTTGTGGGGGTCTATGAAGATAAAAGTGAGGTCCCTCAATTGTGTCCGAGATCCCTAAATGTGAGGTCCCTCAATTGTGTCAGAGATCCCTACAATAAGCACCCCACAGCTACTGGTTGGACATTATAAGTTGGTATTTATATGTTCAGCTGCTCCTGCCATTATACAGCCATAGAAGACATAACACCCCTTTTACTCTACAAGAGCTTCTAGTGTCAGAGAAAAAAACAAAACACAGCTGTCACCTAAGGCTTCTTTCACACTTCTGTCGGTAGTCGCCTGTCACAAAGCGCCGGCGCAACGTACCGACGGACGTGTTTGCTTTCACATTTCCGTCTGCGTTGCCGGGCAGGAAAGAGTCAGAGAGAGACATTTCCTGCCGGGAATGCGCAGAAGGGAAAACTGGATGCGAAGTACAGAAAAACGTTCCCTTGAACATTTTTCCGAGTCGACGGGCCACCAAAACCCGACGCACCAGTGCACGACGAACGCAACGTGTGGCCATAATTTGCGATCCGTCGGCAATACAAGTCTATGGGAAAAAAACGCATCCTGTGGGCAAATTTGCAGGATGCGTTTTTCCCCAAAACGACGCATTGTGAAGGAATATAAATAAACAGAAGTGTGAAAGTAGCCTAAGCAAACTTTTTTTGTGTGTTTTTCTTAACAGATTCACTGCTGGATCTGAATAGGGTATCTATAGTGTTGCCATCATGTTGACAGTGCGGCAACCAATCAGCAAGCTCAGTGACTCGAGCCATCAACTTGGGCAGAGCCACCAGAGTTATTGGTTGCAGCGGTGTGATGTGACAACAGCGCTGCAGACGATGACAGATAACAGGAGCAGTGAAGACTCTGTGTCATCATCTGTATATCAGTTTTATTTATTTTTTTACACGTGATTGATCGTTATAGGATATCGGTTTTATAAAAATGTGTTTATAAATCTCGCATTAGATTTGTAAAAACTGATGCCATGTGAATGAAGTCAGATCTCATTCTGCGCATGCTCCATCTTCGGTGGCTATTTTCCCGGAGGCCACCGCATTACAGCAATGGATGTGCACAGGCTCCAGGCTTTCACAAAATGTCGACGGAGCCCCCGCACCACCGAGCACTGCTGAACCAGCCTGGCATGAGAGCCAGAACATCGCCAGACCACCAAACACCTCCTGTGACCCCCCACCTCCAGCGCTCCCAATCAATGATGGCATTTCTGACCTCAGGGCTCCCACCAATTCGGAGATGCTCGTGAGATGACCACAAAGCTTTAAAGGGGTTGTTCTACAATGTACATTTATCACCTACCCATCTACGTGGGGGCATTACTAATGAGACCCCTGTGATCACTGGAATTTGGGTCCCAACCCCACGACTGGTCAGGGCCCCAGCTGTCAAAGTGAGGGCTTCATCGCTACATTACAGCAGTTGGACTTTCCACTTTAGATCATGAATTAATCTAATATCCTACATTATTGCTTGCAATGTTGGGAAAGCCCCTGCTCTCATCACTGGCAAGTACAGTGGGGGATTCTTAGTGGACATCTGGCTTTCCGGGAATCTTGCTTCATTTACAGGACTGCTTTTTCTTGGCTTTAGCTGAAGACCACACTGACTTTCACTTTCTATGACTGTCAGATCATTTCATGGACATTACATCAGCGTTTATCCATTCCCAAGTTGCCATCAGTACAGTTCACCTGGTCCATATATAACACATCCATACAGCACCGTCACCTTTATACACTAATCACTGTCAGCTCATTATGTCTTTTATCAGTGAGAATCCTTGGACTTGCAAGTTCAAGAACATCAAGATTTCCGATGAGCACCAAGGACATTCACACTAATTGATGTATGTATATAATGTTACACAGCGTGATTTTTTTCCTATTAGAATGCTGAAACAGAAGCTACATCCACTGATAATTAGGTCTTAAAGGAAATTATGGGATGGCGGGACACAGCAACACACTTGCCCCTGAGCTGTGCCTGGAACTAGTTATGTGCCCATTTACTAGAGTGACTTTTTGATATTCTTGCTACATTCCCCCATTGTGATCTCAGTGTTTTGTTTTTTTTTGCTTTAAATACATGATTAAAATATAAGGCACCTAGGCTGCAAATAGGTAACCCAGCATTAATGGGTCCCACGTGCTGTTCTTTACAGGTCCCATTGATCTAGAAAACGGGATTCATGACGATATAGGTATGTACAGCCCTGAATAATTTACATTTTGTCAAGGCTTTATGATAGCACCAGCTGAATGCAGGATCCTTCCTTCTAACATATCAGTAATGTGGACAAACCAGTCCATAAGTCATGTAGCACTGAGCATTTGAGGACACTTTCTGGCCTGGTTTACATTGATGACACCTTTTTTTCCCCACCAGCAGACACTTAGCTTGGAGACCTCTTTAAATGGAGATAGGTTGCAAAACTCCATTTACCTTTCTTTCACTTAACATACGGCCCAGTGTACCATCAAATCAATAAACAACAACAGCGTAAACACTAAGGTGAATAGAGCGGCGGGGCACCCAACAAGCGGCAAGGAGAATAAAGCGGCGGGACAGCCAGCAAATGGCAGCGGTGGAACAGCCGGCGAGTGGCAAAGAGGAGAGACTGCAGAGTATATGCTCTTCATTATTTGACAGTACTCAAGGGCCATATGTTACAGAAAAGATAATGGTGGAAAGCCCCATCACTTTAATCCGTGCACAAGAGAACACAAGCCAGGAACTTTCAGCCATGGAAAGTCCAACTCTACTATATCTAAATGCAGCAACTGGACTTCCCAAGGTTGCAGGCTCCAGAGAGGTCACATAACTTTATACCTTCAGGCCGTGCTATTACATGCTTTAAAAATATAATGTGCAAACAGAAATAAGTTATCCCACTGATGACTATAGAAAAATGAATGGTGACATCCCCTGGCAAAAACGTGTGTGACCATTTATTATTAATATCACATAGAAGAATGCCATGTCTCATAATCAGCCAGAATGTCCAGGTAAAGTTTGTAACTACCACTAGTACCATCAAATGCACCAAACAAAAAACCCAGATAGGGCTGCTTACATCTGGAAAGACTTTACCCTTTCCTACTAAAATAGTTCCCACATCTCAATAAATTGGGTTCTTGTGAGATCATGTCATTCGGCAGCTCTGACTGTAAACTCACTGTCAGATGCCGACAAGATCAGTCATTGGTGGCCAAGTAATTAGTCACAAGTACAGTGCAGCACTTTTCTTATCCTGTATGAGTAGTATTTAGTGGATATATACTATACAAAATATAATTTCTCACACACTTCTACATATCAGTTCTGACATTTGTGCAAAGAAGAGGACAAGAGATATGTAGACAATATTGATCTCCTCACAAATTAAAAATTGTCAAAACAATGCTGCAAAATTAGCTACATTTCATGAGATTGATATTATACCCACTATACTATATCAGATGGTTACAGCCTTGTATCAAATACGTGTCTATGTATTACAACTTATGTGAGGTGATCACTATTGTCTACATATCTCTTGTCCTCTTTGCTCAAATCTTCTCATCCTGCACAGAAACAGAAGCTGCCAACCAGTAGTGGCAGCACAAATCTACAGCGGACATTATCCAAAATCTGACAGTAAAAGTTGTCAAAGGGTAACTTGTTACCTGTAGGAAAACATTTACATACAGTCACTGATTCGCATAAGATCATGGGCCACAATCTAAAATCTCCAACAGGAACCCCAACTATCAACAGTTCTCTAATAGTAATGGTCGTCTTATGAGGGACAAAAGGGGCCTGCAGGACCCTGGTGTGACTGCAAGCCCACTTTAGTTAACACACTGTCATACAGCAATAATATAGCCAATCTTTTAGAGTAAGACAGTATTGGATTTATTGTAGAATAGTATAAAATGTTACAATTAGATTCAGAGCATGAAGATACAAAACCATGTAAACCCTCATACAGGGCTAATTTATAGGGACCTCCTGGATGAACAACTAAATAGGAAAAACAAAACCAAGAGTAAGCACCTTATAAAGATAAGAGATGGTTGCAGATTACTAGGTACATTAGTTGCCAGACTTCTGGGCCTGACCAGCTCTGCCCTCTGAATCAGGATATGTTCAATTCATATGTATCCTTACATGGGAGCTTGTATCCAATTTGCTTTATTTACAAACAGACTAAATAAACATCATATGTGCTGCTACAGTGTATCCACATCCATAGCACATAGCATCTACGTGGAAGCGAGTAAGTAGAAACCGATACAGGTGTGGACACCTTGGTGTACACTTTAGGCACAGACCCTCTGAAAAAAGGTGTTTTTTATATTTTATTATTAATATATATATTTTTTTTACAGTTTTACACTAACATTTATAAACAGCAATAGAAAAGAATCCAAAAAGTTAGCTGACGGGGTGCCAGGCTTCAACACAAGATGAACATGTAACAAAATGAATAAAACACACAAAAATCTGAAATAAACCCCATAAAGGAAAGAGGAAAAACGATTAGTTTTACAAAACGTTTTTAAGATCTAGATACCAAACATTAGTGACCTGAAGGTGTATGGTATGGCGACCTTAAGGGCGATCAGATCCGGGGTATGACAATGTCTGTGCTATATACATAGCGGTTTATACGTCCCAAAGACTAGTCTATATCCACACAGGCCAGTGTTACAGCGCTCATACACCAGAATATGGAGGCCATGTTCTCTGCTGCTGGTGGCCACTTACATGGACTACAGTGCCATCTGCTCGCCCCATCTGGCAGTGCAGGGGTCGGCCTTCACAGCGTGGTGGCGGTGTAGCCATGACTGGCTCAGACTGGGTAATAACATTACAGTGATGTGTGCCGTTATAAGCAATGTCCAAAACTGATCTGTGACAAAGAAATACAAACAATACAAGAGGGAATATTACAAGCTTCATCTGGGCTCGGTTATAGGTCAGTTAAAAACAGACACAATGGAAACCAGATGGAACCTGTAATAGTCAGTGGGTTCCCTCAGTCATTTGGCTTCACTTATACAAATACATCCATTTAGGACATTAAATCCATGTGTCCCTAAGATGGAATAGTCTGATCCCTGCAGAGACACAGGGTGAGGCGGGAGTCACACACACACCGGCCCTCACACACACAGACCGGCCCTCACACACACAGACCGGCCCTCACACACACAGACCGGCCCTCACACACACAGACCGGCCCTCACACACACAGACCGGCCCTCACACACACAGACCGGCCCTCACACACACAGACCGGCCCTCACACACACACAGACCGGCCCTCACACACACACAGACCGGCCCTCACACACACACAGACCGGCCCTCACACACACACAGACCGGCCCTCACACACACAGACCGGCCCTCACACACACAGACCGGCCCTCACACACACAGACCGGCCCTCACACACACAGACCGGCCCTCACACACACAGACCGGCCCTCACACACACAGACCGGCCCTCACACACAGCCTGGGTGAGGAAACAGCAGCTCAGAGCGCACAACATGGAGGGGTGATGCTGCCTCAGCCCGTATATAGCGGCGCCCTACAGGCTGCACAGGTCCATAGGGCAGGCGGCAGGAGGACGTGGTAGCCGCGGCGCTTCTTCCCCCTGCTGTCACTCACAGTGTCCGGTGTAATGTCCCCTCCCGGTCACCTCCTCCCCATGGCGCCCTCGGCCCTTGCAGTGACGTGACCTCCCGCTGCCCTGCAGGAAGTAGCTGTAGCCTCCCTGTGAGGACCCATCCGTCTGTTACACTAGGAGCTGTCTAATACAATGCCTGATCAGAACGACCGAAACTAGTCACCGCCGCCGAGCGTACACACTCACCTTCGGGCAGGTGGCTCGGTCCTGACTGGCCCGGCGGCGGCGGCGGTGACTGCTGTTCAGAAAGCGGCAACGATAAAGAGAGCAGCTCTCCGGTCCGCCGCCGCAAAGCGAGTGAACGAGCGCGTCACCTGAGCACAGCCTCAGCAACTAGGGGCGGGGCCTGAGGGAGAGAGTCTTCCAGTGGCCTGATCCTGCAGCCAATAGAAATGCTGACCAGGTGAGCTCGTCATGGCCGTTTCTGTGGTAACGAGCATCTATGTAAGATGAGGATGGGAACGCGCGATCTCTCCTCACTGACAGCGAGCCAATGACAGCGGAGAGCCGGGAGAGACGGGGCCGCGGCAGCCGGCTCCACAAACAGTCCATGACCTGAGTGTACGGCTGCGGCAGCGCACGCTGCAGAGCCCAGACCTTACATCACACGGTGCATCTCCACAGGTAGCCTACATGTACTAAATATGGCCGACATCACAGCTCTGGGGTACGGCCTGACCTCACAGCACTGGGGTACGGCCTGACCTCACAGCACTGGGGTACGGCCTGACCTCACAGCTCTGGGGTACGGCCTGACATCACAGCTCTGGGGTACGGCCTGACAGTACAGCTCTGGGGTACGGCCTGACATCACAGCTCGGGGGTACGGCCTGACAGTACAGCTCTGGGGTATGGCCTGACCTCACAGCTCTGGGGTACGGCCTGACCTCACAGCTCTGGGGTACGGCCTGACCTCACAGCTCTGGGGTACGGCCTGACATCACAGCTCTGGGGTACGGCCTGACCGCACAGCTCTGGGGTACGGCCTGACATCACAGCTGTGGGGTACGGCCTGACATCACAGCTCTGGGGTACGGCCTGACATCACAGCTCTGGGGTACTGTCTGACATCACAGCTCTGGGGTACGGCCTGACATCACAGCTGTGGGGTACGGCCTGACATCACAGCACTGGGGTACGGCCTGACATCACAGCTCTGGGGTACTGTCTGACATCACAGCTCTGGGGTACGGCCTGACATCACAGCTCTGGGGTACGGCCTGACATCACAGCTCTGGGGTACGGCCTGACATCACAGCTCTGGGGTACGGTCTGACCTCACAGCTCTGGGGTACGGCCTGACATCACAGCTCTGGGGTACGGCCTGACATCACAGCTCTGGGGTACGGCCTGACATCACAGCTCTGGGGTACGGCCTGAAATCACAGCTGTGGGGTACGGCCTGACATCACAGCTCTGGGGTACGGCCTGACATCACAGCTCTGGGGTACGGCCTGACATCACAGCTCTGGGGTACGGCCTGACATCACAGCTCTGGGGTACGGCCTGACATCACAGCTATGGGGTACGGCCTGACATCACAGCTCTGGGGTAAGGCCTGACATCACAGCTCTGGGGTAAGGCCTGACATCACAGCACTGGGGTACGGCCTGACATCACAGCACTGGGGTACGGCCTGACATCACAGCTCTGAGGTACGGCCTGACATCACAGCTCTGGGGTACGGCCTGACATCACAGCTCTGGGGTACTGTCTGACATCACAGCTCTGGGGTACGGCCTGACATCACAGCTCTGGGGTACGGCCTGACATCACAGCTCTGGGGTACGGCCTGACAGCACAGCACTGGGGTACGGCCTGACATCACAGCACTGGGGTACGGCCTGACATCACAGCACTGGGGTACGGCCTGACATCACAGCACTGGGGTACGGCCTGACATCACAGCACTGGGGTACTGTCTGACATCACAGCTGCGGGGTACGGCCTGACATCACAGCTGTGGGGTACGGCCTGACCTCACAGCTCTGAGGTACGGCCTGACATCACAGCTCTGGGTTACTGTCTGACATCACAGCTCTGGGGTACGGCCTGACATCACAGCTCTGGGGTACGGCCTGACAACACAGCTCTGGGGTACGGCCTGAAATCACAGCTGTGGGGTACGGCCTGACAGTACAGCTCTGGGGTACGGCCTGACATCACAGCACTGGGGTACGGCCTGACATCACAGCTCTGGGGTACGGCCTGACATCACAGCTCTGGGGTACGGCCTGACATCACAGCTGTGGGGTACGGCCTGACAGTACAGCTCTGGGGTACGGCCTGACATCGCAGCTCTGGGGTACGGCCTGACATCGCAGCTCTGGGGTACGACCTGACATCACAGCTCTGGGGTACCGCCTGACATCACAGCTCTGGGGTACGGCCTGACATCACAGCACTGGGGTACGGCCTGACAGTACAGCTCTGGGGTGCGGCCTGACATCACAGCTCTGGGGTACGGCCTGACATCACAGCTCTGGGGTACGGCCTGACATCACAGCTCTGGGGTACGGCCTGACAGTACAGCTCTAGGGTACGGCCTGACATCACAGCACTGGGGTACGGCCTGACATCACAGCACTGGGGTACGGCCTAACATCACAGCTCTGGGGTACGGCCTGACATCACAGCTCTGGGGTACGGCCTGAAAGTACAGCTCTGGGGTACGGCCTGACATCACAGCTATGGGGTACGGCCTGACATCACAGCTGTGGGGTACTGTCTGACATCACAGCTCTGGGGTAAGGCCTGACATCACAGCTCTGGGGTACGGCCTGACATCACAGCACTGGGGTACGGCCTGACATCACAGCTCTGGGGTACGGCTTGACCTCACAGCTCTGAGGTACGGCCTGACATCACAGCTCTGGGGTACTGTCTGACATCACAGCTCTGGGGTACGGCCTGACATCACAGCTCTGGGGTACTGTCTGACATCACAGCTCTGGGGTACGGCCTGACATCACAGCTCTGGGGTACGGCCTGACATCACAGCACTGGGGTACGGCCTGACATCACAGCTCTGGGGTACGGCCTGACATCACAGCTATGGGGTACGGCCTGACATCACAGCTGTGGGGTACTGTCTGACATCACAGCTCTGGGGTAAGGCCTGACATCACAGCTCTGGGGTACGGCCTGACATCACAGCTCTGGGGTACGGCCTGACATCACAGCTCTGAGGTACGGCCTGACATCACAGCTCTGGGGTACGGCCTGACATCACAGCTCTGGGGTACTGTCTGACATCACAGCTCTGGGGTACTGTCTGACATCACAGCTCTGGGGTACGGCCTGACATCACAGCACTGGGGTACGGCCTGACATCACAGCACTGGGGTACGGCCTGACATCACAGCTCTGGGGTACGGCCTGACATCACAGCTCTGGGGTACTGTCTGACATCACAGCTGCGGGGTACGGCCTGACATCACAGCTGTGGGGTACGGCCTGACCTCACAGCTCTGAGGTACGGCCTGACCTCACAGCTCTGAGGTACGGCCTGACATCACAGCTCTGGGGTACGGCCTGACATCACAGCTCTGGGGTACGGCCTGACATCACAGCTCTGGGGTACGGCCTGACATCACAGCTCTGAGGTACGGCCTGACATCACAGCTCTGGGGTACGGCCTGACAGTACAGCTCTGGGGTACGGCCTGACATCACAGCACTGGGGTACGGCCTGACATCACAGCTCTGGGGTACGGCCTGACATCACAGCTCTGGAGTACGGCCTGACATCACAGCTCTGGGGTACGGCCTGACAGTACAGCTCTGGGGTACGACCTGACATCACAGCTGCGGGGTACGGCCTGACATCACAGCTGTGGGGTACGGCCTGACCTCACAGCTCTGAGGTACGGCCTGACATCACAGCTCTGGGGTACTGTCTGACATCACAGCTCTTTGGTACGGCCTGACATCACAGCTCTGGGGTACGGCCTGACATCACAGCACTGGGGTACGGCCTGACATCACAGCTCTGAGGTACGGCCTGACATCACAGCTCTGGGGTACGGCCTGACAGTACAGCTCTGGGGTACGGCCTGACATCACAGCACTGGGGTACGGCCTGACATCACAGCTCTGGGGTACGGCCTGACATCACAGCTCTGGGGTACGGCCTGACATCACATCTCTGGGGTACGGCCTGACAGTACAGCTCTGGGGTACGACCTGACATCACAGCTCTGGGGTACGGCCTGACATCACAGCTGTGGGGTACGGCCTGACATCACAGCACTGGGGTACGGCCTGACATCACAGCTCTGGGGTACGGCTTGACCTCACAGCTCTGAGGTACGGCCTGACATCACAGCTCTGGGGTACTGTCTGACATCACAGCTCTGGGGTACGGCCTGACATCACAGCTGTGGGGTACGGCCTGACATCACAGCACTGGGGTACGGCCTGACATCACAGCTCTGGGGTACGGCTTGACCTCACAGCTCTGAGGTACGGCCTGACATCACAGCTCTGGGGTACTGTCTGACATCACAGCTCTGGGGTACGGCCTGACATCACAGCTCTGGGGTACGGCCTGACATCACAGCTCTGGGGTACGGCCTGACATCACAGCACTGGGGTACGGCCTGACATCACAGCTCTGAGGTACGGCCTGACATCACAGCTCTGGGGTACTGTCTGATGTCACAGCTCTGGGGTACGGCCTGACATCACAGCTCTGGGGTACGGCCTGACATCACAGCTCTGGGGTACGGCTTGACCTCACAGCTCTGAGGTACGGCCTGATATCACAGCTCTGGGGTACGGCCTGACATCACAGCTCTGGGGTACTGTCTGACATCACAGCTCTGGGGTAAGGCCTGACATCACAGCTCTGGGGTACGGCCTGACATCACAGCACTGGGGTACGGCCTGACATCACAGCTCTGGGGTACGGCCTGACATCACAGCTCTGGGGTACGGCCTGACATCACAGCACTGGGGTACGGCCTGACATCACAGCTGCGGGGTACGGCCTGACATCACAGCTGTGGGGTACGGCCTGACCTCACAGCTCTGAGGTACGGCCTGACATCACAGCTCTGGGGTACTGTCTGACATGACAGCTCTGGGGTACGGCCTGAAATCACAGCTGTGGGGTACGGCCTGACAGTACAGCTCTGGGGTACGGCCTGACATCACAGCACTGGGGTACGGCCTGACATCACAGCTCTGGGGTACGGCCTGACATCACAGCTCTGGGGTACGGCCTGACATCACAGCTCTGGGGTACTGTCTGACATCACAGCTCTGGGGTAAGGCCTGACATCACAGCTCTGGGGTACGGCCTGACATCACAGCACTGGGGTACGGCCTGACATCACAGCTCTGGGGTACGGCCTGACATCACAGCTCTGGGGTACGGCCTGACATCACAGCACTGGGGTACGGCCTGACATCACAGCTGCGGGGTACGGCCTGACATCACAGCTGTGGGGTACGGCCTGACCTCACAGCTCTGAGGTACGGCCTGACATCACAGCTCTGGGGTACTGTCTGACATGACAGCTCTGGGGTACGGCCTGAAATCACAGCTGTGGGGTACGGCCTGACAGTACAGCTCTGGGGTACGGCCTGACATCACAGCACTGGGGTACAGCCTGACATCACAGCTCTGGGGTACGGCCTGACATCACAGCTCTGGGGTACGGCCTGACATCACAGCTAAGGGGTACGGCCTGACAGTACAGCTCTGGGGTACGGCCTGACATCGCAGCTCTGGGGTACGGCCTGACATCACAGCTCTGGGGTACGGCCTGACATCACAGCTCTGGGGTACGGCCTGACAACACAGCTCTGGGGTACGGCCTGACATCACAGCACTGGGGTACGGCCTGACATCACAGCTCTGGGGTAGGGCCTGACATCACAGCTCTGGGGTACGGCCTGACATCACAGCTCTGGGGTACGGCCTGACATCACAGCTCTGGGGTACGGCCCGACAGTACAGCTCTGGGGTACGGCCTGACATCACAGCACTGGGGTACGGCCTGACATCACAGCTCTGGGGTACGGCCTGACATCACAGCTCTGGGGTACGGCCTGACATCACAGCTCTGGGGTACGGCCTGACAGTACAGCTCTGGGGTACGGCCTGACATCACAGCTCTGGGGTACGGCCTGACATCACAGCTCTGGGGTACGGCCTGACATCACAGCTCTGGGGTACGGCCTGACATCACAGCTCTGGGGTACGGCCTGAGATCACAGCTCTGGGGTACGGCCTGAGATCACAGCTCTGGGGTACGGCCTGACATCACAGCTCTGGGGTACGGCCTGAGATCACAGCTCTGGGGTACGGCCTGAGATCACAGCTCTGGGGTACGGCCTGAGATCACAGCTCTGGGGTACGGCCTGACATCACAGCTCTGGGGTACGGCCTGACATCACAGCTCTGGGGTACGGCCTGACATCACAGCTCTGGGGTACGGCCTGACATCACAGCTCTGGGGTACGGCCTGACAGTACACTTCTGGGGTACGGCCTGACAGCACAGCTCTGGGGTACGGCCTGACAGCACAGCTCTGGGGTATGTGCACCCTGTCATAGCCATACCCGTGTATGGCAATGATGGTAGGTGGGTGCCTTACTGGTATGGGAACCACTTCTACCACTTGATCCACTGTTCCCATGAGCAGCACCAGCGTCTGATGGCCACTCACCAGTCATGTGAATAACACCTGCCCAGCCACATCAGTGCTGTAGCGCAGCCCACACATGGGGCTCAGTAATGCAGAGCGGAGCCTTACATCAGGTCCAGATACGAGAAAAGCTTTGCTGCCTCTGTGCAGATCACAGTATCATTGCTCTCAATGAGGCCCCAGCGAAATCGCAGTGAATGTGAACACAACCAGAACACGACGTCCGCAGAAATTCACAGTAACCAGATCTGTGTCATCAGTCACATTCATAGTTTACAACGTCATAAAAACCCGAATGTCACCAGGCCAAGTCTCTTCAGCCCTACACCAAGGCTCTGCTCGCATTAACATTTGTTTTTCTGTTCTGATTGAGGAGCATGAATATGTAGGACTACCTGGCAGCAGGCTTACTAGTCCTCTAGTGAATATCTGCTGCTAAAGCAATGATTTTATCAAAACTAAAGCAGCAGCCCACTAAGTGACAAATCACTGGAATTAGGGTCTGGCTCTACATCATTCTGATCTTGGATTAGGTGCAAAAAAACAGGTGACAGATTCCACATAAAGCTCCAGGAGTCTGATCTTTCAAAATCTAATATTATTTAAACAATATGAACAATGGTATAAAAAATAAACAGAATTAGAGTTTTTGGATACCTCCCTAATGTCATAAGTATCGTATAAAATTATCAATAGAAACGTAAGCTCACCATCAAGCCTATGCACTGGTGGACACAGACAGAAGAGGCCCCTGTGCAAGCTCAATATATGGGCCCTTTACCGTGCAATATCTCATCATAATGCACAATTCCACCTGCATTAGAGGTAGACATGGGCCCCCTTACCTCTTGGGCCTCTGTCTGCAAAGGTTGCACCAATGATATGTCCGCCCCTAAGCCCGCGCACAGCTCCATCCATGGAAAAATTAAAAAAACTGATGTCAGAAAATGGCAACACAAAACACTCATTGTTTAGAGACCTTTTTTTAAAAGAAGTGAAAAAAAAAAAAATTGGAATCGCCGTAGTCATACCCACCTACAGATTCAAGATGCGCAGGTGTTTTCTTCACAGAAAATACTTAAAAACAAGATACAAAAAGAAAAATAGAAGAACTTAGTTTTTTTCAGTAATTCAGCCTATTTGGAATTTTTTCCCCATGTTTTAGTACATTATATGATAAAGTGATTAATGCAGTTTAAAAACACAATGTGTCCCTCATACGGCTATTTTGATGATAAAATAATAAAGGTCTCAACTTGGTAATAAACGGGGTCAAATATTGAAAGCACAAAACTGAAAATAGATTAATTGGTTGCAGCAGGAAAACGTTAAGGCCTGTTTCACACGTCAGTGGCTCCAGTACGTGTGGTGACAGTTTCCTCACGTACCAGAGACACTGACTCACGTAGACACATTAAAATCAATGTGTCTCTGCACATGTCAGCGTGTTTTCACGGACCGTGTGTCCGTTTGAAAAACATGGAGACATGTCAGTGTTCGTGGGAGCGCACGGATCACACGGACCCATTAAAGTCAATGGGTCCGTGTAAACACGTACTGCACACGGATGCTGTCCGTGTGCCACCCGTGTGCCGACTGAGTACCACACGGACCGTGCAGGAGACAGCGCTACAGTAAGCGCTGTCCCCCCTGCGTGTGGTTCTGAAGCCGCCATTCATTTCTTCTCCCAAGCAGCGTTCACTGGAGAGAAGGAATGAAAAATCAATGTTTTTTTATTATTTTTGTGTGTAAAATAAAGATCCTTGTCACCTGCCGCCTTCCACCCCCTGTGCGCCCGCCCGCTGGCATTCAAATATTCACCCAGCTCCCTCGATGCTTCCTCTCAGTGCCGCAGCTTGTCCTGTATGAGCGGTCATGTGGTGCCGCTCATTACAGTGAAGAGGTAAGTTCCGGAGTGGACCAAGGGAACCCAGTGGATGTAGTGTATATGGACTTTTCAAAAGCTTTTGATACGGTGCCACACAACAGGTTGTTACATAAAATGAGAATAATGGGGATAGGGGAAAATATGTGTAAGTGGATTGAGAGCTGGCTCAGGGATAGGAAACAAAGGGTGGTTATTAATGGAGCACATTCGGACTGGGTTGCGGTTAGCAGTGGGGTACCACAGGGGTCAGTATTAGGCCCTCTTCTTTTTAACATATTTATTAATGACCTTGTAGGGGGCATTCAGAGTAGAATTTCAATATTTGCAGATGACACTAAACTCTGCAGGGTAATCAATACAGAGGAGGACAGTTTTATATTACAGGATGATTTATGTAAACTAGAAGCTTGGGCTGATAAATGGCAAATGAGCTTTAATGGGGATAAATATAAGGTCATGCACTTGGGTAGAAGTAATAAGATGTATAACTATGTGCTTAATTCTAAAACTCTGGGCAAAACCGTCAATGAGAAAGACCTGGGTGTATGGGTGGATGACAAACTCATATTCAGTGGCCAGTGTCAGGCAGCTGCTACAAAGGCAAATAAAATAATGGGATGCATTAAAAGAGGAATAGATGCTCATGAGGAGAACATAATTTTACCTCTATACAAGTCACTAGTTCGACCACACTTAGAATACTGTGCACAGTTCTGGTGTCCGGTGTATAAGAAAGACATAGCTGAACTAGAGCGGGTGCAGAGAAGAGCGACCAAGGTTATTAGAGGACTGGGGGGTCTGCAATACCAAGATAGGTTATTACACTTGGGGCTATTTAGTTTGGAAAAACGAAGGCTAAGGGGTGATCTTATGTTAATGTATAAATATATGAGGGGACAGTACAAAGACCTTTCTGATGATGTTTTTAATCATAGACCGGTGACAGGGACAAGGGGGCATCCTCTAGGTCTGGAGGAAAAAAGGTTTAAGCATAATAACAGACGCGGATTCTTTACTGTAAGAGCAGTGAGACTATGGAACTCTCTGCCGTATGATGTTGTAATGAGTGAGTCATTACTTAAATTTAAGAGGGGACTGGATACCTTCCTGGAAAAGTATAATGTTACAGGGTATATATATTAGATTCTTTGATAGGGCGTTGATCCAGGGAACTAGTCTGATTGCCGTATGTGGGGTCGGGAAGGAATTTTTTTCCCCATGGTGGAGCTTACTCTTACCACATGGGTTTTTTTTGCCTTCCCCTGGATCAACATGTTAGGGCATGTTAGGCTATGGTTTGAACTAGATGGACTTAAAGTCTTCCTTCAACCTTAATAACTATGTTACTATGTTACTATGAATATGCGGCTCCACCTCCCATAGGGGTGGAGCCGCATATTCATCACTGAAATGAGCGGTACCACGTGACCGCTCATACAGGACAAGCTGCGGCGCTGAGAGGAAGCATCGAGGGAGCTGGGCGAGTATTTTTTTTCCAGCGGGCGGGTGCACAGGGGGTGGGAGGGGGGAGGTGACAAGGAACTTGATTTTAAAGACAAAAATAATAAAAAAAACATTGATTTTTCATTCCTTCTCTCCAGCGAACGCTGCTGGGGAGAAGGGATGAATGGCGGCTTCAGCACCACGCTGGGGACAGCGCTTACTGTAGCGCTGTCTCCTGCACGGTCCGTGTGGTACTCAGTCGGCACACGGGCGGCACACGGCTGCCGCACATGTGCCACACTGATGTGCCACGTGAGCTCACGGACACGGATAACTCCGGTACCGATTTTTCCGGTACTGGAATTATCTGGACGTGTGAGACTCACCCCCAAAATGCGTAAAATAATCCTGCAATGTCCCTAAATGTTATTAACCTGCTGATGTAGAGATAATCTGCAGGTTAATAGCGTTACAATGCTGTCTGCCCGCCTTACTGAATGTGCAGCGCCCACGAGAAAAAGAACGTTATTCCTCCCGGGATCCAACGGCTTTCAGTCATAGAGGCGTATATAGCGCGTCTACAGTCACCACTCAGTACACAGTGAGCGCCGGCTGTAAGCACGCATCGGCACCTTAAATGACAGCTTGTCTGGCACATATTAATCGCACCGAGAGCTGTCAAAGTCCTGGGGTGAGCTCACAGCCGCCACTTATGGTTCTGAGCAGTGTTTGAAGATGCTCCAAGCACAATCCTTCGACTGAAAGCCATCTGCTCATGGGAGGAATAAAGTTCATTTTCTCCTGGTAGCCATACTCTCAATATGGCAGCAAGGCGGCATTGTAACACTATTAACCTGTAGATTAACCCTATATCTGAAGGTAACTAACATTTGGTGACATTCCGTTCAAGGATGGAGGCCATAGCAGTAGTGTGAGTATAGTATTAGACACGTGAGAGTGTAGGCTTACAGAGCGGGCGAGTGTGTCAGACTGTTAGCTTACAGAGTGGGCATGTGTGTCAGACTGTAGGCTTACAGAGCGGGCGAGTTTGTCACTGTGTGAGCTTACAGTTCAGCTGAGTATGTCAGTGGGAGCTTACAGAGTGGGCCAGTATGTCAGAGTGTATGAGCTTACAGAGTGGACAAGTATGGGCAGAGACAGACTGCCAAATTTCTCATTTCTCTTCATCGCACTGCACGGACTGGCCGGCACCTCTCCTGACCTGAGCAAGACAGTATGATGTATTTCTATGCACTTGTCAAGCTCAGGTAAGGAGAGCTGACAGCCAGTACAAGGTTTATGATGCGATTCTCGCACGAGAAACATGACAGTCTGTCTCTGCCCTATGTCATAGTGTAGGCTTACAGAGCAAGCCAGTATGTCATAGTGTAGGCTTACAGAGCAGGCCAGTATGTCAGAGTGTAGGCTTACAGAGCAGGCCAGTATGTCAGAGTGTAGGCTTACAGAGCGGGCAAGTATGTTAGCGTGTAGGCTTACAGAGCAGGCCAGTATGTCAGAGTGTAGGCTTACAGAGCGGGCAAGTATGTTAGCGTGTAGGCTTGCAGAGTGGGCGAGTATGTCAGAGTTTAGGCTTACAGAGCGGGCGGGAATATGTCACAGTGTGAGCTTAGGCTACGTTCACATTTGCGTTGTGCGCCGCAGCGTCGGCGACGCAACGCACAACGCAAACAACGCAGCAAAACGCATGCGTTTCTGCGTTTTGCGACGCATGCGTCCTTTTTTTGGTTGATTTTGGACGCAGCAAAAATGCAACTTGCTGCGTCCTCTGCGCCCAGACGCGTGCGCCGCAGTGACGCATGCGTCGCAAAACGCAAGTGCAACGCATGTCCATGCACCCCCATGTTAAATATAGGGGCGCATGACGCATTCGGCGACGCTGCGGTGCCCGACGCTGCGGCGCAGACCGCAAGTGTGAACGTAGACTTACAGAGTGGCCGAGTATGTCAGTAGGAGTTTACAGAGTGATTGAGTGTGTCAGTCTGTGGACT
Organism: Ranitomeya variabilis; assembly: GCF_051348905.1. Taxonomy (NCBI): domain Eukaryota; kingdom Metazoa; phylum Chordata; class Amphibia; order Anura; family Dendrobatidae; genus Ranitomeya; species Ranitomeya variabilis. Next base: position 108,614,583 of record NC_135232.1, read on the forward strand.
TACAAAGCGGGTGTATGTATCAGTGTGTGAGCTTATAGAGCAGTTGAATATGTTAGTGTGTAGGCTTACAATGCGGGCTAGTATGTCATAGTGTAGGCTTACAGAGCGGGCGAGTGTGTCAGACCGTGAGCATGCAGAGTGGGCGAATGTGTCAGTGTGTGAGCTTACAGAGCAGGCGAGTATGTCATACTGTGAGCTAACAGAGCGGGCAAGTGTGTCAGACTGTGAGCATACAGAGTGGGCGAGTGTGTCAGACTCAGCTTATGGAGCAGGCGAGCATGTCAGAGTGTGGGCTTACAGAGCGGGTGAGTGTCAGACTGTGATCTTACAAAGTGGGCGAGTGTGTCAGACTGTGGGCTTACTGAGCAGGCAAGTGTGTCAGACTGTGGGCTTACAGTACGGGCGAGTGTGTCAGAATGTGGGCTTACAGTGTGGGCGAGTGTGTCAGACTTTGAGGTTACAGAGTGGGTGAGTGTGTCAGAGTGTGGGCATACAGAGTGGGCGAGTGTGTCAGACTGTGAGTATACAGAGTGGGCGAGTGTGTCAGACTGTGAGTTTACACTGCGGGCGAGTGTGTCAGACTGTTAGCTTACAGAGCGGGCATGTGTGTCAGAGTGTAGGCTTACAGAGCAGGCGAGTATGTCAGTGTGTGAGCTTACAGAGCGGGTGTCACAACTCTGTGGACCAGGCGCTCCTTCCCTGTCCCTACCGTTAGGGGTGCCCTAGTCCGCCTTCTTCCCTGGCTTACTTTTGATCGTGAAGACGTCGGGGCCATGTACCTTACCTTTGTTCCTGAATCTGCCCTCAGTCTGTTCCCTTCTCTCACTCAGGGAAGAGGGGGAGGGGCAGTGTACCCTAATACACCAACCAGACTAGCAAGGTAATACGAACAGGAATAACGGAAAATACCAAGCATTTCAATATACTCACACATACAACAGAGAAATGCATCGGGGAGTGGAGGATGGGGTTAAACCAAAGTAGAAGAAGAAAGGGAATTATGACACACTCAAAACCTTGTAACAGTCATATATAAATCCACCAAATGCCTTCTCCAATAATAACCACCAACAACCTCCAGCCATGCAGCATAAGCTAACTCTGGCTATCTATGCTAGTCAGGGCCCAGATTTTTATAGGAAATGTGAATGGCGAACAGTGCACAGCTGTGAACCTTAATGTAGCTATCAAGAGCTCTCAGCTGAGCAGATTGACCCCTGTATTGCTAAAAGAAACCTGCACCGTTTAATATGAAGGTGAAATGCTTCTAATCAGTGCAGGAGTAGGAGAAATCAGACGCTGCGGTCTTCTGGCTCCTCTCTGTCATGGTAATCCCGTGACAGCGGGTGAGTGTCAGAGTGTGGGCTTACAGAGCGGGCGAGTGTGTCAGTGTAGGCTTACAGAGCGAGCAAGTGTGTCAGAGTGTAGTCTTACAGAGCTGGCGAGTGTGTCAGTGTAGGCTTAGAGTGCGAGAAAGTGTGTCAGAGTGTAAGTTTACAGAGTGGATGAGTGTGTCATTGAAAGCTTACAAAGTGAGCAAGTGTGTCAGAGTGTAGGCTTGTGGGCAAGTGTGTCAGTGTAGGCTTACAGAGCGGGCGAGTGTGTCAGACTGTGAGCATGATCCTGATGCGTAGGCCTCTAGATATGATATCTGTGGCTAGATAGCTTTCTAAGGATGCCTTTGTCCACCGCACCCTAGTCCTTATTTTCAGTAAATACTTAAGGTACCTTCACACTAAGCGACTTTGCAGCGAGAACGACGACGATCCGTGACGTTGCAGCGTCCTGGATAGCGATCTCGTTGTATTTGACACGCAGCAGCGATCAGAATCCCGCTGTGATATCGCTGGTCGGAGCTAGAAGTCCAGAACTTTATTTTGTCGCTGATCACCCGCTGTCATCGCTGGATCGGTGTGTGTGACACCGATCCAGTGATGTGTTCACTTGTAACCAGGGTAAATATCGGGTTACTAAGGGCAGGGCCACGCTTAGTAACTCGATATTTACCCTGGTTACCATTGTAAAAGTAAAAAAAACCACTACATACTCACCTTCTGATGTCTGTCACGTCCCCCGCCGGCGGCTTCCCTGCACTGAATGTGTCAGCGCCGGCCGGCCATAAAGCAGAGCACAGCGGTTTACGGCCGGCCGGAGCTGACACATTCAGTGCAGGGAAGCCGCCGGCGGGGGACGTGACAGACATCAGAAGGTGAGTATGTAGTGTTTTTTTTTTACTTTTACAATGGTAACCAGGGTAAATATCGGTTTACTAAGCGCGGCCCTGCGCTTAGTAACCCGATGTTTACCCTGGTTACCCGGGTGCTGCAGGGGGACTTCGGAATCGTTGAAGACAGTTTCAACGATGCCGAAGTCGTTCCCCTGATCGTTGGTCGCTGGAGAGAGCTGTCTGTGTGACAGCTCCCCAGCGACCACACAACGACTTACCAACGATCGCATCGCTGGTCGTGATCGTTGGTAAGTCGTTTAGTGTAACGGTACCTTTAAAGGTATTCTTAATCTCAGTAATTTGGCCATTTCCTGCTGAATCCTTCTGTATAACATATCTATTAAAAACTGAGTCAATACGAGACAGCCAGGACTGATCTCTGCACTTAATGTCCATTGTGAAGAAACCAGATTGTATCTTAATTACCCAGACAGCTACCTTTTTGCAAACCAATAAGTACTGAATTTTCATCTGTATATTGGCTTGTGCATTTAAGTGTTTATGTCTGGTGGTTCAAGAGGACAGACTTGCAGACTGATACCATTTAACATACAGTGTAAGGGTATGTGCACACATCCAGATTTCTTGCAGAAATTTCCTGAAGAAAACCGGAAATTTTCTGCAAGAAATCCGCATTTTTTTTTTTGCGTTTTCTTTTTCGTTTTTTTCGCGTTTTTTTTAGCATTCTGCAAGCGTAATTAGCTTGCAGAATGCTAAAGTTTTCCAAGCGATCTGTAGCATCGCTTGGAAAACTGATTGCCAGGTTGGTCACACTTGTCAAACATGTGTTTGACAAGTGTGACCAACTTTTTACTATAGATGCTGCCTATGCAGCATCAATAGTAAAAGATAGAAAGTTTAAAAATAATAAAAAAAATAAAAAAAAAGGTTATACTCACCTGCATCTCCTCGGCGGCGTCCGTTCCTATAGATGGTTTGTGTGTGAAGGACCTTCAATTACGTCGCGGCTTGTGATTGGTGGCGTGAGCGGTCACATGAGCGGTCACGCGACCAATCACAAGACCGCGACGTCATCGCAGGTCCTTCACACAGAGCATCTATAGGAACGGAAGCGGCAGCATGCACCGGAGAGGCGGGAACACTCCGGGGGCCATCAGAGGGTGAGTATATCACTATTTTTTATTTTAATTCTTTTTTTTTTACCAATTATATGGTGCCCAGTCCGTGGAGGAGAGTCTCCTCTCCTCCACCCTGGGTACCAACCGCACATAATCTGCTTACTTCCCGCATGATGTGCACAGCCCCGTGCGGGAAGTAAGCAGATCAATGCACTCCTAGGTGTGCGGAATCCCCGCAATTCCGCAATTTTAATGAATATGTTGCTCTTTTTTCCGCGATGCGATGTTTTCGCGGAAAAAAATGCAACATTTGCACAAAAAATGCGGAATACCCTGTAAATAATAGGAGGCATATGTTAGCGTTTTTTCGTGTTTTTATCACGTTTTTATAGTGAAAAAACGCGAAAAAAACGTGAAAAATCCTGAACGTGTGCACATGGCCTTAAGGTACCTTCACACTGAACAACTTAACAACGATATCGCTAGCGATCCGTGACGTTGCAGCGTCCTGGATAGCGATATCGTTTTGTTTGACACGCAGCAGCGATCTGGATCCTGTTGTGATATCGTTGGTCGGAGCTAGAAGGCCAGCACCTTATTTCGTCGCTGGATCACCCGCTGACATCGCTGAATCGGTGTGTGTGACGCGGATTCAGCGAAGTCTTCACTGGTAACCAGGGTAAACATTGGGTTACTAAGCGCAGGGCCACGCTTAGTAACCCGATGTTTACCCTGGTTACCAGTGTAAATGTAAAAAAAACACTACATACTTACATACCGGTGTCTGTCGGGTCCCCCGGCGTCCGCTTCCCTGCACTGTGTCAGCGCCGGCCGGTCGTAAAGCAGAGCATAGCGGTGACGTCACCGCTCTGCTTTAGGGCCGGCGCTTACACAGTGCAGGGAAGCGGACGCCGGGGGACCCGACAGACACCGGAATGTAAGTATGTAGTGTTTGTTTTTTTTTACATTTACACTGGTAACCAGGGTAAACATCGGGTTACTAAGCGCGGCCCTGCGCTTAGTAACCCGATGTTTACCCTGGTTACCTGGGGACTTTGGCATCGTTGGTCGCTGGAGAGCTGTCTGTGTGACAGCTCTCCAGCGACCACACAACGACGAAACAGCGACGCTGCAGCGATCGGCATCGTTGTCTATATCGCTGCAGCGTCGCTTAATGTGACGGTACCTTTAGTTTGTAGTGGTGACTGTACATTGAGTGTGTTGAGCTTTGTTTATTGATGTGTGCTGATATGCTAATTGTGCATTGAATTCCAGAACTAGCTTGGTGACTTCTAAGGCCGGTTTCACACGTCAGTGTCTCCAGTATGTGAGGTGACAGTTTCCTCATGTACCGGAGACACTGACACACGTAGACCCATTAAAATCAATGCATCTGTGCAGATGTCATTGATTTTTTGCGGACCGTGTCTCCGTGTGCCAAACACGGAGACATATCAGTGTTTGTGGGAGCGCACGTATTACATGGACCCATTAAAGTCAATGCGTTTGCTGCATAGAAGATATGAATAATAGTGTTTAAATGAAAGATCTATGTGTCTGCCGCCCCCCCACCCCCTGTGCGCCCCCCCGCTGTTCAGAAAATACTCACCCGCTCCCACGTTGGCTGTCGCTGCTTCCTCTCTGCCCCACGCCTTCTACTGTATGCGGTCACGTGGGGCCGCTCATTTACAATCATGAATAGTCGGCTCCGCCCCTATGGGAGGTGGAGCCGCCTAGTCATGACTGTAAATGAGCGGCCCCACGTGACCGCATACAGTGGAAGCCGCGGCCAGACCAGGAAGGAGCGACAGCCAACGAGGGAAGCGGGTGAGTATTTTCTGAACAGCGGGGGGGGGGGGGGGGGGGGGGCGCACAGGGGGTGGGGGGCTATGGACAGATAGATCTTTCATTTAAACGCTATTATTCATATCTTCTATGCAGCAAATGCTGCTGCACAGAAGATATGAATCGCGGCTTCAGCACGATGCAGGGGACAGCGCTAAACTTTAGCGCTGTCTCCTGCACGCTCCGTGTGGTACCCACTCGCCACACGGGCGGCACACGTGTGCCGCACGTATGGCCTACGTGAGCTCACGGGCACACAGACACGGATAACTCCGGTACCGATTTTTTCCGGTACCGGAATTATCTGGACGTGTGGGACAGCCCTAAAGCAGAGAAGGAAAGACTGTGCAAATAGATTGAATGGTCAAGTAGTACTAGGTAATCTCATCACCATTGTTTGCCATATCTTGATGTTGAACTAAAGGACACTGGGTAATTCTAAAAATAGCTTACATGCCTTGGGTATAAAATTACTCAGAGTTCACATCCTGGGAGTCTGAAGTAAGACAGAGCTACGAGCCAGACATTCTGCAAACATTCTGGTGGACCTTGAGGAAGACGCCTCGAGCGTCGATACGCGTGGGTCACACATTGCTTGAGTCTCTTCTTTTATTCAGCCGGTGACTTGCTTTTGGTGTGTGGGGGGAAGAACTTGGACCTCGGGGTGCTCTTCACTTGGTAGCCGTTGGATAACAGGCCTCCTTTGGACAACTTGCAATCCCCATGCTCACACATGAGGGGGTACTTTATAGGTAGGATAGCTGGTCACATTCCTTGAATAATTGTTTGGGGATATGGTGGAGTAGACAGGTGACAGCATGTTTATAGCATTTAATATATAGTACCTTGTACATGGTCACACCTCAGCATTGGCATTTATTAGTTGTGATATGACCCTGCAATGTTTTTGAAGTATTGAATTGTTGTACTATATGGACCCTTATCTCCCATTGTTTTTGGGAGTTTTTAATTGTTTTTATTACAGTTTTTTGTGTGGTGTTGTCTTAATAATAAAATTTGTTACTTTCTATATTTATTGATGTGGTGATCCCATTTCTATGATGCTGGCTTTTCTCTCTTTGTGTTGGTTTACATTCCTATGCATCTGGTGATCCCCTTATGTACATTAAGCATTGAATGGTGCCCGCTCAACCCATGGTGTTGAGACATTCTGCAAACCACCCAACAGACAAGAGAAAGGACTGCAGCCAATTCATCATGGCACCATCACGAGGGACACTGATCTAGGATTCTATAGGCTAGGGGTTTTCGGCTTCGGTTGGAAGGACACAGATCTGATTCAGTGACCATCTCTGAACCATGGATCTGTTTGGAGAAAGCCAGGGTTGGGACCCGCTGGTCGCCTGGTTCCATGGAGATGGTCAGATAAGCCAGGTGGTGACTGTCGTGTCAACTGGCTTTGGACCTTGTATGGACTCTATGGACAGTTCTTGGTCATCTCCCTATGCTTGCCGTTACCCCTTCTCTGTGCGTTCATCCACAGATGGAGTAGCGACCCTGGGAGCTCTGACATCGTGTCAACTGGCTTTGGACCTTGTATGGACTCTATGGACAGTTCTTGGTCATCTCCCTATGCTTGTCGTTACCCCTTCTCTGTGCGTGCATCCACAGATGGAGTAGCGACCCTGGGAGCTCTGACATCATGTCATACTGAAAATACATGGAGACGCAGTGATCTTTTATATGCGCCCATGTAACCAAACAATTCCAGCCATGGTGAGATTGTTCTGTTTGCTATTGTGTGTTGTGGTTCAATAAAGTATTGCCACACTGTTTTACCTTAATCCTGTGTTGTCTGTGTAGTGTATTGCCCACTGGGAGATAGAGCGGGTGTTCAGTGGTATGAGCCGTTATCCATGCAGTCCTGCTAAAAACAGCCGGGCCAGTGGACGAGAACACCCACTGACCCCGTTTCTCCGTTACATCCATGCTGGTCAAAAATCCACCTGTACAAAATACAGAACAGAGACAATTCCTATAAACTAGACCAAGAAGATTAAAGGGCTCTCCTATAACTTGATTACACTATAACTATATGAGCAATTAGGAGTAAAAAGCCATTAATGAATAAACAAAAGTGAACTTTATTAAATAGATGCAATAATCAATGAACACAAAAATTAAAAGATGCTAAGACAGAAACAAATCTCACCATGAAAAATTGTTGTACACAGAACGAATAAATATCAAAATGACAGTCTGATCAAAAATAGTTTTTCTAAGGTACAACACATGTATAAGAGAACATTATTGATGGGTCAGGAAAGGGAATTCTGTTGGCTGTATGGTAATGGGACACCAGTCTTTTCAACATCAAATAACAATTTATCTGTGGATAATAAATATCCTACAAAATCTTAATCAAAAGGAAGACTGCTGCCCAGATTACAACAGTCAATGCACAACTCTATCCACACTAATACAATTCAGGTGCCACAATCAGATCCCAAATACATTGTTTGCATGCGTTTTTACATATGTTTGCGCTTTTTATGCGCATGCGTTTGATATTTCCAGGAGGGTGTGTCTTTAATGGGCATGTCTAAATGAGTTCCTGGACATGCGCAGTCCGAAGTACGCAAGCGCATCAAACGCATTGCGTATGCAAAGACATGTGTACGCATGCGTTCCCATAGACTGTAATGCTTTTTTTGCGGCATTCCTAGCACTAACAATTGCATACGTTTCTAGGCGGCAAATTGACGCCTCTAAAATTACTACATGTAGCGTTTAAAGCGCCAAGCCGCAGATGACGAAACGACGCATGCGTCGTCAAACGCAGCAAAACGCAACCGATCGCAGACACATGCGTCCCTAATGTTAAAAATAGGAAAACACAACACATGCGGAAAATTGCGGAAGAAACACTGCGGACACAACCGCAAATGTGAAACCAGCCTTAGACAAAACATGCAAATGAGCGAAAAGTTCTCCAAAGTGAAGACAAAATATCACTAATGAGTGCATAAAACTTTATTGATTAAAGGTAATCCAAAAAGTATTATATTGCACAGATAAATAAAGTGCAAAGAGTACTCTTGAAGAAAAGACTTCCACCATGACGCGTCTGGTATAGGTGTGGTGGGGAAGATGCTGGACGCCAACCTGCTATGTTCCGCCTGGCTGGGCAGGCAAAGGGAGCGCCATCATATGTCGCTCAGTGGTGAGTACTAATATAAATAGGAAGTATATTCAACATCATAATATAGAGAGTGTATTAAAAAATACAGTAAAATGAATACATATATAGAGATAAATATATAAAAATATGTGTATTAAAACAGGGCAAAGTGTTAATCAGGTAGCAGATGCAAAGTATGCAGAATAATAAACTGTAAATATAACGTGTAGAAATTAAAAAAATAGAAAATATTCCTAAGGGGTGAAAAAAGGGATACATAGAAAAAGAAGAGAAAAAGAAACAAGCTCATGAAAATGTCTGCATATGTAGACCATCACTCCAAAGTTCAGAGGGAGTCCACAAATTCAGACAAACACCAATAATGTAATGTCCAAAAACATGTCAATAAAATTCAATATTTTTTTAGGCCGGTTTCACACGTCAGTGTCTCCAGTACGTGAGGTGACAGTTTCCTCACGTACCGGAGCCACTGACACACGTAGACCCATTAAAATCAATGCATCTGTGCAGATGTCATTGATTTTTTGCAGACCGTGTCTCCGTGTGCCAAACACGGAGACATGTCAGTGTTCGTGGGAGCGTACGTATTAGGGCTGTCCCACACGTCCAGATAATTCCGGTACCGGAAAAAATCGGTACCGGAGTTATCCGTGTCCGTGTGCCCGTGAGCTCACGTAGGCCATACGTGTGGCACACGTGTGCCGCCCGTGTGGCGAGTGGGTACCACACGGAGCGTGCAGGAGACAGCGCTAAAGTTTAGCGCTGTCCCCTGCATCGTGCTGAAGCCGCGATTCATATCTTCTGTGAAGCAACGTTTGCTGCATAGAAGATATGAATAATAGTGTTTAAATGAAAGATCTATGTGTCCGCCGCCCCCCCACCCCCTGTGCGCCCCCCCGCTGTTCAGAAAATACTCACCCGCATCCCTCGTTGGCTGTCGCTCCTTCCTGGTCTGGCCGCGGCTTCCACTGTATGCGGTCACGTGGGGCCGCTCATTTACAGTCATGAATAGGCGGCTCCACCTCCCATAGGGGCGGAGCCGACTATTCATGATTGTAAATGAGCGGCCCCACATGACCGCATACAGTAGAAGCCGCGGCCAGACCAGGAAGCAGCGACAGCCAACGTGGGAGCGGGTGAGTATTTTCTGAACAGCGGGGGGGCGCACAGGGGGTGGGAGGGCGGCAGACAGGTAGATCTTTCATTGAAACACTATTATTCATATCTTCTATGCAGCAAACGCTGCTGCACAGAAGATATGAATCGCGGCTTCAGCACCATGTGGGGGGACAGCGCTTACTGTAGCGCTGTCTCCTGCACGCCACAGGGACTGCACACGGAGACCGTCCGTGTGTGGTCCGTGTTTTACACGGACCCATTGACTTTAATGGGTCTGTGTAATACGTGCGCTCCCTCGAACACTGACATGTCTCCGTGTTTGGCACACGGAGACACGGTCCACAAAAAATCAATGACATCTGCACAGATGCATTGATTTTTATGGGTCTACGTGTGTCAGTGTCTCCGGTACGTGAGGAAACTGTCACCTCACGTACCGGAGCCACTGACGTGTGAAACCGGCCTTACACAGACCCATTAAAGTCAATGGGACGTTCTCCGTGTGCGGTCACTGTGGCGTGCAGGAGACAGCGCTACAGTAAGCGCTGTCCCCCCCACATGGTGCTGAAGCCGCGATTCATATCTTCTGTGCAGCAGCGTTTGCTGCATAGAAGATATGAATAATAGTGTTTAAATGAAAGATCTACCTGTCCGACGCCCCCCCACCCCCTGTGCGCCTCCCCGCTGTTCAGAAAATACTCACCCGCTCCCTCGTTGGCTGTCGCTGCTTCCTGGTCTGGCCGCGGCTTCTACTGTATGCGGTCACGTGGGGCCGCTCATTTACAATCATGAATAGTCGGCTCCGCCCCTATGGGAGGCCTAGCCACCGTGACAACCTCAGAGCAGGGACTCAGAGGCCCGATACCGGGTACCCCTCGGCCCTGCAGCAGTTGGTCACGAACAGGATCTACTTAAGCCTGAAGAATCAGGTCATGTGTGCCTTGGAACTGTGATTTATTGTGCTTGGACTGTACTTTATTGCAAGGACTGTGTGCTGCCATTTACCGCCAAAATCCGCCGCCATTACAGCGCTGAGGAGAGCGCAGGAGAAGAAGAGGGGCGTGGAGTAGGCGGAGACAAGCTGGGAAGCGCGAAAGACAATGACCGCCCAGTCTAAATATTGCTGTGTCCTGAGGACGTGTCCGTCAGCAGTCGAGACCCGCCTCCTGATTTTCTATGCTGAGCGGAAACCGAAGAAACGAAACTATGACTCAGATGAGGTGGAACTGGGGACCAGGGAAGGCCTGCAGAAAAGAATGGCCCCGCATCGACTCCCGTCACCAGCGGATTATTCCGATATGCCCCCGCTGGAAGATTTGGATCCTTGGGAGCTGCCGATGGGGCATCCCGTGCCTGAATGGTCTCCGGTTCGTACGCCTTCCGCAGGAGAGGAGAGCGGCGCCGGAGGAGCTACCGTGAGTGAAGGTACCCAATGCCGTGACCCCCGGGGAGGCCACCTCACCTCTGCACACGACCCGGCCACTGCTGCGACCAGTGGCGCCCCGATGTTTCCGCCGTCTGGCACCAATGCACCGGGGGGGCATGACCTCGGGCCCTTCCCCTGGGGGGAATATCGAACCCACCTGATCACGGAGTTCCAGCGAGAAGTGGAGCGGGAGGCGCGAGGTGAGCTGCTAGAGGGCTACCTTCCGAAGTGGGGCGTCGTGATTGTTTACCTGCCCCAGACAGGAAAGGGCTTCGTGCAGGAGATCGGGACAGCCCTGAGAGTTCGCATCACCCGGGACGAAGTGGAGCCCTGCCTGTGCGGAGATGGCGCCAAGTCCTTCCTGAAACCGGGGGATGTGGTCACATATCGCCGGCACCTGAAGGAGAGCAGCTGGTGGGCCCGGGATATGCAGCGCTGCACCGCCGTTCTGGCGGTATCCCGAACTGAGGGGGAGGAGCTCGCCGCTGCTGCCGCCGCCGCTGCAGCCAGCATTATCCATCGACCCACACAGACCCTCATTGCAGCGCACGACCTGGTCGTGCAGAAGACCCGAACCCACGGGGTGCACCTGACCGCGGGAGTGAACTTGGAGTCCGACCTGCCTGGGCCGCAGAGGGCCACCTGCCAGGTGAAGCCTCGGTGGGGGCTACCGAAAAATGAGTAAGATATTACTATTTCATGACATGTAAATAGTTACTGTTCTGTTACGTTGCTGCTAAACCCGTCCAGGGTTAACTCTTAAAGGATCCCTATTGTTTCTTATTTTTGTTTATTTTCTATGTCCTTTCCTCATTATCAAGAACTGCCGCAATCATGAACAGTGCATGATACAAACTGCTTGTAAATAGTTTGCACCTTCTTAAAGGTGCTCCCTACTGGTTTTACTTAAAGAAGGACTCTTTGCGAAGATACCGTACCGGAGCCTTTGCTGAGTACGGACTGGTAGCTTGAGAAGATATGCTACCTCATAAAGACTTGGTCCTCTCTTAAAGGGGATGTTCACTTGTTATATTGCTTTAAGACAGATAGATAGCAATAATGACTTGACAAAAAGAAAGTGATGATGATGCTTACATGTGAAAGTTAAATGTAACTAACTAGCTGAGAGAAGGAAATGTTTAATAATGTGTTCTAAGTAAGGTAATTATTGGAAAGGTGCAGCAGACCCGTAGGGGTAGACATAGCGTCCTGCATGTTTGTTAGTAAGAAAAGTAATGATGGAAGTTTAATGTTTGATAATGTTGATAGAAAAATGAGGACAGGGAGTGAACCCGTAGGGGTTAGTGGTGAGTCCTCCTAGGAGCCATATAGAGATGGCTCAGTGTTCTTAAAAACAGTGTTCTTAGAAACAGACACAACAGTTGTGGGGACTTTCCGTAAGCACAGCAGGGAAGGACCGCAACACATAGCGCAAGAAGGAAGGCACAGATTTCCACCTGTTAAGAGAACTCTGGAGGTGCCATTGGACCGGCCGGACTTGCGAAGCCTGGTTATCTGGACTCCGGACTGAGGACTCAGAGATCTTCAGTAAAGAGGTAAAGAGACTGCAACCTGGTGTCCTCGTTATTTACTGCACCGCACCACCACATCCACATTCATCATATCATTTACTGTACGCCCCTCAGCAGGGTCACGGACCGGGCCTAGCCACCGTGACAACCCCAGAGCAGAGACTCAGAGGCCCGGTACCGGGTACCCCTCGGCCCTGCGGCAGTGGGGGCGCTACACTGTGGGCTTACAGAGAGGGCGAGTGTCAGACTGTCGGTTTACAGAACGGGCATGTATGTCAGACTGTGAGTGTAGGCTTACTGTACCGTTTAATTTGAAGGTGAAGTGCAGGAGTAGAAGCAATGAGACGCTGCAGTCTTATGGCTCCTCTCTGTCACAGTAAACCTGTGACAGCAGGTGAGTATGTCAGTGTGTGAACTTAGAGAGCTGGCAAATTTGTCAGAGTAAAGTCAGAAAGAGAAAAAACGTTCAAAAGAACCAATCATAATAAAAAATACACAATTTTATTAACAAAAAGACAGACAAGGTTATTAAAAAGTGGGAAACCAAAAAATTGGCACCAAACGTCCGCCGCATGTTACAAAGAGGTTGTACCCGGAGTGTAGTAAGATAACACACTTCACTTGATGATACATACAAGAAAAAAAAAAAAAATTCTACTGAAAAAAAATTCTAAAGCGTGAAGATCTACAAGAGAAAATCAAGGTGGTACAAAGGTTACTTCTGGTGGGTGATGGTGCCTGCCCCAAGTTTGTCAGACTGTAGCTTTACAGAAAGGACGAGTATGTCAGTGTGTGAGCCTACAAAGCGGGTGAGTATGTCAGCGTGTGAGCTTACAGAGCGGGCGGGTGTCAGAGTGTGAGCTTACAGAGCGAGCGAGTGTGTCACAGTGTGGACTTCAGAGCGGGCGAGTATGTCAGATTGTGAGCTTACAGAGTGGGCAAGTGTGTCAAAGTGTGGGCTTACAGATCGGGCGAGTTTGTCAGAGTGTGAGCTTACAGAGCGGGTGTGTGTGTCAGAGTGTAGGCTCACAGAGCAGGCGAGTATGTCAGTGTGTGAGCTTGCAGAGCAGGTGAGTATGTCAGAGTGTAGGCTTACCGAGCAGGTGAGTATGTCAGGATAAGCATACAGTGTGGGCGAGTGTCAGTGTGAGCTTACAGAGCGGAAGAGTGTCAGAGAGTGAGCTTACAGAGTTGGCGAGTGTGTGAAACTGTGATCTTACACAGCGGGCAAGTGCATCAGAGCGGCCAAATATGTCAGTGTGTGAGCTTACAGAGTGGGCGAGTATGTCAGTGTGTGAACTTACATAGCGGGTGAGCATGTCAGTGTGTGAGCTTACAGTACAGAGTGGGTGAGTATGTCAGAGAGTGAGCTTACAGAGTTGGCGAGTGTGTGAAACTGTGAGCTTACAAAGCGGGCAAGTGCATCAGAGCGGCCGAATATGTCAGTGTGTGAGCTTACAGAGTGGGCGAATATGTCAGTCTGTGAGCTTACAGAGTGGGTGAGTATGTCAGTGTGTGAGCTTACAGTACAGAGTGGGTGAGTATGTCAATGTGTGATCTTACAGAGTGGGTGAGTATGTCAGTCTGTGAGCTTAAAGAGTGGGCGAGTATGTCAATGTGTGAGCTTGCAGCGTGGGCGAGTATGTCAGTGTGTGAGCTTACAGTGGGCGAGTATGTCAGGGTGTGAGCTTACAGAGTGGGCGAGTATGTCAGTTTGTGAGCTTACAGAGTGGGCAAGTATGTCAGTGTGTGAGCTTAGCCTATGTGCACACAGTGCGTTTTTGATGCTTTTTTGTGGCGTTTTTTTATGCATGTTAATGCTCCAAAAACACAATGGAATACTAAGGCAAGGTATTTCAATGAAAATCCTAAAGTGTTGTGCACATGATCAGTAAATTTCCGTCTGTATTTCCAGCGTTTTATTTTCTGCAGCATGTCAATTCTTTTTGTGTTTCTGCAGCATTTTTGACTCATTGACTTTAATTGAGTTAGTCATATCTGCAGCAAAAACATTTGCAAATGCGATTTGTCAAGGGAAATGATGTCAGAAGGAGGAAGAGTGTGTGGGCGGAGAATGTGTGTGTGGGCGGAGAATATGTATATGTGTCTGTCTGTGTGTGTCTGTATGTCTGAGTGTGTGTACCTATGCGACGTGTGTACCCAGGCATCGTCTGATGGGACTACTACTCCCATCCAGCTACGTGTTTTGTCACATATAACAGAGACAGCATGAGCTGATGATGGGAGAATAGTCTCATCATCTGGCGCCTATGTTCAGTTGTAGAAAACATTTACATATTCACATACAAAATACATACTCACCGAACACCTAATCCCCGACGCCCTTGTCTCCTGCAAACAATCAAAAATAACAAAAATAATAAACCAACATATACTTACCCTTCCGCTGTAGTCCATATAATACCGAGTATCCCATGGCGATCGCATGTCTAGAACAGTCACATCGGGAGATGTGACCGCTCTACCCGGCCGCCGGCGATACACTGACAGGAGGTAATCGCTCCCGCATTGTATCACTGAGCCACCGTGAGAGTTCACCGGAGTTCTTCAGCTGATCAGCTCCGGTGCTCTCACGGCACCGCTGTAAAGTTCTCACACAGCGGTAGTGCCGTGAGTGCGAGCACCGGAGCTGATCAGCTGATGAACTCCGTTGATCTTTCATGACAGAAGCGGGAGCGATTACCTCCTGCCAGTGTATCGCCGGAGGCTGGGTGGAGCAGTCACATCTGACTGTACTACACATGAGATCGCTGTGGGACACTCGGTATTAAATGGACTACGTGGGACAGGATAGTATTATACATCTCTGGCAAAAATTAAGAGACCACTGCAATATGTTCAGTTTGTCTGATTTTTCTCTTCATAACTATATTTTTGAGTAAAATGTAAATTGTTCTTTTATTCTATAAACTTCTGACAACATGTCTCCAAAGTTCCAAGCAATAAATTTTGTATTTTTTTTCTGACAAAGAAAAATGGTCAAAATTTAAAAAAAACACAGTGCTTTCAGACCTCAAATAATGCAAAAAAAAAGTTCATAGTCATTTCGAAACAACAATACTAATGTTTTAACTCAGGAAGAGTTCAGAAATCAATATTTTGTGGAATAAGGGTACTGTCACACAGTGGCACTTCTGTCGCTACGACGGTACGATCCGTGACGTTCCAGCGATATCCATACGATATCGGTGTGTCTGACACGCAGCAGCGATCAGGGACCCTGCTGAGAATCGTACGTCGTAGCAGATCGTTTGGAACTTTCTTTCGTCGCTGGATCTCCCGCTGTCATCGCTGAATCGGTGTGTGTGACACCGATCCAACGATGCGTTCGCTTGTAACCAGGGTAAACATCGGGTTACTAAGCGCAGGGCTGCGCTTAGTAACCCGATGTTTACCCTGGTTACCATCGTAAAAGTAAAAAAAAAAAAACGTACATACTCACATACCGGTGTCCGTCAGGTCCCTTGCAGTCTGCTTCCCGCTCTGACTGACTGCCGGCCGGAATGTAAGAGCAGAGCACAGCGGTGACGTCACCGCTGTGATCTGCTTTCACTTTACGGCGGCACTCAGTCAGAGCGGGAAGCAGACTGCAAGGGACCTGACGGACACCGGTATGTGAGTATGTACGTTTTTTTTTTTTTTACTTTTATGATGGTAACCAGGGTAAACATCGGGTTACTAAGCGCGGCCCTGCGCTTAGCAACCCGATGTTTACCCTGGTTACCCGGGGCCTTCGGCATCTTTGGTCGCTGGAGAGCGGTCTGTGTGACAGCTCTCCAGCGACCACACAACGACTTTCCAACGATCACGGCCAGGTCGTATCGCTGGTCGTGATCGTTGGAAAGTTGCAGAGTGTGACAGTACCCTAACCATGATTTTTAATCACAGCTTTCATGCGTCTTGGCATGTTTCCACCAGTATTTCACACAGCTTCTGGCATAAAAATTTAAGCAGTTCTACTTTGATGGCTTGTGACTATGAGTCATCATCTTGATTACATTCCAGAGGTTTTCAATGAGGTTTTTTCCAGAACTGTATGCTGGTTTATTATTTTTTGATTGTTTGCAGGAGAAGAGAGCATCGGGGATTAGGTGTTCAGTAAGTATGGTAAATTTAGATTCAATAAAGGAGTCTGTTATTATTTGAAATAAAGGACTTTATTCTGGCCGTATCTTTATTTACCATGTAACTATAGGATTAGTGATGGATAGGTGTCTTATAGATGCCTCTCCATTACTAACCTGTGGGCTTGATGTCACTTGACAATAGAAAGGTGACATCAACCCCACAAATATGAATCCCACTTGCCGGGGCAAGTGGGAAGAGCGAGGCTAAGTGCCAGAATTGGCGCATGTATAAGATGCGCCATTTCTGGGGCGGCTGAGAGCTGATGTTTTTAGCCTGGGGGGGGGGGGGTGCCACTATCCATGGCCCATTTTCATTGTATTAATATCAGCCCGAAGCTGTCTGCCTAGCCTTTGCTGGTTCGATTTTATAGGGGGACTCCATGTCAATTTTTGTCTGGGGATCCCCTGTAAACTAGCCAGTAAAGGCTAAGCAAACATCTGTGAGCTGACATTGATAGCCTGGGAACCTTTGGCAATTTTCTCCTTCCCAGAATATTGACAACAGCCCTCAGCCGTCGGCTTTCCCTCTGCTGGTTATGAAAATTATGCGGGAGCCCACACATTTTTTTTTAAATAAACAGATATTGCATTTCACGCAAATTGCTTTTTTGTTACAGCATATGTAGGTTAATTATGTTAATGCTCCTACATAGGCTGGTGCGTGTGTTTGTGGCCTAAGGTATTGATGCAAGAGACTTGTGCAAGTTTCTCGCATCACACTCGCACGTGTGACCCCGGCTTGTGTGTGTGTCTTTATTTAATACTAGCTGAAGAGCCCGGCGTTGCCTGGGCATAGTAAATATCTGTGGTTAGTTATAGCACCTCACTTCTCTTATTTTCCCATCACGCCTCTCATTTTCCCCCATCACATCTTTCATTTTCCCCCTCACATCTCTCATTTTCTCCCTCACACCTCTCATTTTCCCCCTCACTCCTCTTATTTTTCCCCTCACTCCTCTCATTCCCCCCTAACACTTGTCATTTCGACCTCACATCTGTCATTTTCCGATCACTCCACTATTTTCCCTCACTCCTCTCATTTTGCACTCACACCTTTTCATTTTCACCTCACACCTCTCATTTTCACCTCAGTATATACATGTTTGTCATCTCCCTTATATATAGTATACACCTGTATGTCATCTCCTGTATATAGTATATACCTGTAGGTCATCTCCCCTGTATATAGTATATACCTGCTGTGTGTCATCTCCCCTGTATATAGTATATACCTGTATGTCATCTCCTCCTATATATAGTATATACCTGTATGTAATCTCCTCCTGTATATAGTATATACCTGTGTGTCATCTCACCTATATATAGTATATATCTGTGTGTCATCTCCTCCTGTATATAGTATATACCTGTATGTCATCTCCTCCTATACATAGCATATACCTGTATGTCATCTCCTCCTGTATATACTATATACCTGTAGGTAATCTGCTCCTGTATATAGTATATACCTGTGTGTCATCTCCTGTATATAGTATATACCTGTGTGTCATCTCACCTATATATAGTATATATCTGTGTGTCATCTCCTCCTGTATATAGTATATACCTGTATGTCATCTCCTCCTATACATAGCATATACCTGTATGTCATCTCCTCCTGTATATACTATATACCTGTAGGTAATCTGCTCCTGTATATAGTATATACCTGTGTGTCATCTCCTCCTGTATATAGTATATACCTGTATGTCATCTCCTCCTGTATGTAGTATGTACCTGTATGTCATCTCCTCTATATAGTATATACCTGTGTCATCTCTTCTGTATATAGTATATATCTGTGTGTCATCTCCTCCTGTATATAGTATATACCTGTGTGTCATCTCCCCTGTAAATAGTATATACCTGTGTGTCATCTCCTCCTGTATATAGTATATATCTGTATGTCATCTCCTCCTGTATTAGACCTCGTTCACACGTTATTTGGTCAGTATTTTTACCTCAGTATTTGTAAGCTAAATTGGCAGCCTGATAAATCCCCAGCCAACAGTAAGCCCACCCCCTGGCAGTATATATTAGCTCACACATACACATAATAGACTGGTCATGTGACTGACAGCTGCCGGATTCCTATATGGTACATTTGTTGCTCTTGTAGTTTGTCTGCTTATTAATCAGATTTTTATTTTTGAAGGATAATACCAGACTTGTGTGTGTTTTAGGGCGAGTTTCGTGTGTCAAGTTGTGTGTGTTGAGTTGCGTGTGGCGACATGCATGTAGCGACTTTTGTGAGATGAGTTTTGTGTGGCGACATGCGTGTAGCAACTTTTTGTGTGTCGAGTTGCATGTGACAGGTTAGTGTAGCAAGTTGTGTGCAGCAAGTTTTGCGCATGGCGAGTTTTGTGCGTGGCGAGTTTTATGTGTGGTGCCTTTTGAGTATGTGCAAGTTTTGTGTGAGGCAACTTTTGCATGTGTTGCAACTTTTGTGCATGTGGCAATTTTTCCGCGTGTGCAAGTTTTGCGTGTGGCGAGTTTTCCATGAGGTGAGTTTTGCACGTGTGGCGAGTTTTGCATGTGGAGAGTTTTGCGCGTGGCGAGTTTTGAGCGGCGACTTTTGTGTTTCGACTTTTATGTGGCGAGGTTGGTGTATGTGTGGTGAAATGTGCGCTGAGGGTGGTATATGTGTTCGAGCACGTGGTAGTGTGTGGCGCATTTTGTGTGTGTGTTCATATCCCCGTGGTGGTGTGGTGATTATCCCATGTCGGGGCCCCACCTTAGCAACTGTACAGTATATACTCTTTGGCGCCATCGCTCTCATTCTTTAAGTCCCCCTTGTTCACATCTGGCAGCTGTTAATTTGCCTCCAACACTTTTCCTTTCATTTTTTCCCCATTATGTAGATAGGGGCAAAATTGTTTGGTGAATTGGAAAGCGCGGGGTTAAAATTTCACCTCACAACATAGCTTTGACGCTCTCGGGGTCCAGACGTGTGACTGTGCAAAATTTTGTGCCTGTAGCTGCGACGCCTCCAACACTTTTCCTTTCACTTTTTCCCCATTATGTAGATAGGGGCAAAATTGTTTGGTGAATTGGAAAGCGCGGGGTTAAAAATTTCACCTCACAACATAGCTTTGACGCTCTCGGGGTCCAGACGTGTGACTGTGCAAAATTTTGTGCCTGTAGCTGCGACGCCTCCAACACTTTTCCTTTCACTTTTTCCCCATTATGTAGATAGGGGCAAAATTGTTTGGTGAATTGGAAAGCACGGGGTTAAAATTTCACCTCACAACATAGCCTATGACTCTCTCGGGGTCCAGACGTGTGACTGTGCAAAATTTTGTGGCTGTAGCTGCGACGGTTCAGATACCAATCCCGGACATACACACATACACACATTCAGCTTTATATATTAGATTAATGAGAGTATCCGGCTTTAGAGGTTGAACAAGGAAATGACATCACAATTATTAATTTTTTTAAATAATATAGCTTTATTTAGCTCTATGAATTTCCAAAAATGCATGCAAAAACGCATAAAAAAGGCATACAAAATGCGCCTATTTTCAGCTGCGTTTTTCTGCCAAGAGATGCAGAAACCTTGCAGAAATTTCTGCAATCAAATACACAACGTGCCCACATAGCCTAACAGAATGGGCGAGTATGTCAGTGTGAGCTTATAGAGTGGGTGAGTGTGTCAAACAATGAGCTTGCAGAGCGAGAAAATGTGTCAGAGTGTAGGCTTACAGAGCGGGTGAGTTTATCAGAGCGTAGGCTTACAGAGCGGGTGAGTGTGTTAGACAGTGAGCTTACAGAGTGGGCAAGTGTGTCAGAGTGTAGGCTTACAGAGCGGGTGAGTGTGTCAGAGTGTAGGCTTACAGAGCGGGAGAGTGTATTAGAGTAGGCTTACAGTGTGAGTGTGTGTATCAGAGAAGGCTTACAGAGCGGGAGAGTATATCAGAGTGTAGGCTTACAGAACGGGTGAGTGTGTCAGACTGTGAGCTTACAGAGCGGGTGAGTGTGTCAGAGTGTAGGCTTACAGAGCGGGTGAGTGTGTCAGAGTGTAGGCTTACAGTGCGGGAGAGTGTATCAGAGTGTAGGCTTACAGTGCGGGAGAGTGTATCAGAGTGTAGGCTTACAGAACGGGTGAGTGTATCAGAGTGTAGGCTTACAGAGCGGGTGTGTATCAGAGGGTAGGCTTACAGAGCGGGTAAGTGTATCAGAGTGTAGGCTTACAGAGCGGGTATGTCAGAGTGTAGGCTTACAGAGCGGGTGAGTGTATCAGAGTATATAGGCTTACATAGCGGGAGAGTGTATCAGAGAGTGTAGGCTTACAGAGCGGGAGACTATCAGAGTGTAGGGTTACAGAGCGGGTGAGTGTATCAGAGTGTAGGCTTATAGGCTTATAGAGCGGTTGAGTGTATGAGTGTAGGCTTACAGAGCAGAGTGTAGGCTTACAGAGCGGGTGAATGTGTCAGAGTGCAGGCTTACAGTGCGGGAGTGTATCAAAGTGTAGGCTTACAGTGTGGGAGAGTGTATCAGAGTATAGGCTTACAGAGCGGGTGAGTATCAGAGTGTAGGCTTACAGAGCGGGTGAGTGTATCAGTGTAGGCTTACAGAGCGGGAGAGTGTATCAGAGGGTAGGCTTACAGAGCGGGTAAGTGTATCAGAGTGTAGGCTTACAGAGCGGGTGAGTGTATCACAGTGTAGGCTTACAGAGTGGATGTGTTTATCAGAGTGTAGGCTTACAGAGGGGGTGAGTGTATCAGAGTGTAGGCTTACAGAGCAGGTGAGTGTATCAGAGTGTAGGCTTACAGAGCGGGAGAGTGTATCAGAGTGTAGGCTTACAGAGCGGATGAGCGTATCACAGTGTAGGCTTACAGAGCGGGAGAGTGTATCAGAGAGTGTAGGCTTACAGAGAGGGAGAGTGTATCAGAGTGTATAGGCTTACAGATACGCAACATGCGCACATAGCCTAACAGAATGGGCGAGTATGTCAGTGTAAGCTTATAGAGCGGGCGAGTGTGTCAAACAATGAGCTTACGGAGCTAGAAAATGTGTCAGAGTGTAGGCTTACAGAGCGGGTGAGTGTATCAGCGTGTAGGCTTACAGAGCGGGTGAGTGTGTCAGACAGTGAGCTTACAGAGTTGGCGAGTGTGTCAGAGTGTAGGCTTACAGAGCGGATGAGTGTATCAGCGTGTAGGCTTACAGAGCGGGTGTGTCAGACAGTGAGCTTACAGAGTTGGCGAGTGTGTCAGAGTGTAGGCTTACAGAGCGGATGAGTGTATCAGAGTGTAGGCTTACAGAGCAGGTGAGTGTGTCAGTAGTGAGCTTACAGAGCGGGTGTGTCAGAGTGTAGGCTTTCAGAGCGGGAGAGTGTATCAGAGTGTAGGCTTACAGAGTGTGTGTGTATCAGAGTGTAGGCTTACAGAGCGGGAGAGTGTATCAGAGTGTAGGCTTACAAAGCGGGTGTGTCAGAGTGTAGGCTTACAGAGCGAGGTGTGTGTATCAGAGTGTAGGATTACAGTGCGTGTGAGTGTATCAGAGTGTAGGCTTAGGGTATGTGTCCACGTTCAGGAAACGCTGCGTTTTTGACGCAGCGCTGAGCTGCAGCGTCAAAAACGCAGCGTCCAGATGTTACAGCATAGTGGAGGGGATTTAATGAAATCCCGTCTCCCCTGTGCATTAAAAAACGCACATGCGTTGCATTTTTTCAGAACGCAGCATGTTGCTACAATGAGCAAAACACGCAGGAACACCGCAGGTGACCTGCCAGTGACCTCAGGTGATTTTTGGTCAGGATTTTACCTGCATAAAATCCTGACCAAAGCCTGAAGCAAACCTGAACGTGGACACATACCCTTACAGACCGGGTGTGTCAGAGTGTAGGCTTACAGAGTGGGTGATTGTGTCACAGTGTGAGCTTACAGAGCTTGGGAGCGTGTCAGTGTGAGCTTACAGAGTCGGCGAGTGTGAGCTTGGGCTACGTTCACACTAGCGTTGTGCGCCGTTGCGTCGGCGACGCAACGCACAACGCACGCAAAAACGCGTCAAAACGCACGCAAAAACGCTGCGTTTTGCGACGCATGCGTCGGTTTTTGCCGAAAATCGGACGCAAGAAAAATGCAACTTGTTGCGTTTTCTTGGTCCGACGCTTGCGGCAAAAAAGACGCATGTGTCGCACAACGCAAAAAAAAAAACGCATGCGTCCCCCATGTTAAGTATAGGGGCGCATGACGCATGCGTCGCCGCTGCGTCGCCGACGCAAACCCGACGCACATTAGCTTAACGCTAATGTGAACGTAGCCTTAGAGAGCGGACCAGTGTAGGTGGTGAGAGCTCTATATATGACTGTGGAGTCTGGCAGCATTGTGACACTGGTGAGGCATTATATGGGCATTAGTAGGCTGCACTATGTGGACACTGCACTGAGACTGACGCCATTATGAGGCACAGTTCCTACATGTGATTACAGGTTTCCTTTTACTCTTCCCCTTTTATTTCACATCTTATCTGCACTGATGTATGTAGGAAGAGCGGCTGCACCAGTAGGAACACATCTGCTCCTCACGTATTAGCCCTCAGGGACTGCTGCATCCTATCTCACACGCAGGAGTCGCAGTCACTGAGGTACTACACGCAGCAGGATGAGCCGTTAGTGCACTGCAGGCCTGTTCCCGCCATTTTTCGTCACACAGCTTCGTACTACATGGACACCGGACACTGGTAACACACGAGGCGCCACAGACCGCGGAGTCCACATCCCGGATTTTGATTGGTGACTATCATGTGCTCTTAGCCAATCAGAGTGTTGCAGCCTGGAATCATCCCTGCGGCTTCTCTCTGAGGCGATTCTGTCAGTTACCGCCGGCAGCGGGTGGTCTGTACTGTGTAGGACGGCACATCCCGCCGAGCAGGGCCTATGTGCCAGGACGTAGTGAGTACAGTGCTGTTTGTGGGAACTCCTTGCTTCTAGCCTTTATGGAGCACAACATGGAGCACAGCGATCTATCTGCATTATCCCTCACAGACAGGAATGAGGCAGATATGGACCCAATGACATTGAGTCCCCACTGTTATTATAACAGTAGCAGCTAGTGGCCAAGTACACACTAGCCTCAGTAGCCTGACAGAGAATCCAGCCGATCTATGCTGCTCACACCCGGTACATGCTGCCCGCAGGCGATCCATGCTGCTTACAGTCGGTACATGCAGCTCGCAGGCGATCCATGCTGCTTACAGTCGGTACATGCCCGCTGGCGATCCATGCTGCTTACAGTCGGTACATGCTGCCCGCTGGCGATCCATGCTGCTTACAGTCGGTACATGCTGCCCGCAGGCGATCCATGCTACTTACAGTCGGTACATGCTGCCCGCAGGCGATCCATGTTGCTTACAGTCGGTACATGCTGCCCGCAGGCGATCCATGCTGCTTACAGTCGGTACATGCTGCCCGCAGGCCATCCATGCTACTTACAGGCGGTACATGAATAACAACTTATATGACTAAACACCATGGTAACTCATAATATGACAAAAATCTGTACCATAGGTGAAAAGGACCAACAAGACCTATCATCACGATAAGCACATAACGCGGAAAGAAAAAAGATGACAAATGGTCACACACAATAAATAGAAATACTATAAACTTTATTAATAGCATACCACAATATTAAAACCAGGTGAAAGGAGGGAAGGTAGTAACAGCACAAAAACCTCTGTTATAGAGTTAACAGGAAGGGTGCCACCAGGAATACCAGTCCTACAGGCTTATACATTATCAGAGTAGAAAAAATAAGCAAAAATAGGAAACAAATAGTAAAAAACTAAATAAACAAAAATAATAATTTGATCCTACTGCAGTCAGGAATACCAAGCCAAATAACAACAGTTCACATATAAGATAGGTAAATACAAGAACCGCTATAGTGCTAACCTAATTGAAGTCCCATAGCCTATCAAACAAACATAGTAGATATTATTGGAGCAAGGTACCCACCGCACAGAGGACTGTAGTACTGGAGGCACGCTTCCACCCCAACGCGCGTTTCGGCGATCACACCTTCATCAGCCTGATGAAGGTGTGATCGCCGAAACGCGCGTTGGGGTGGAAGCGTGCCTCCAGTACTACAGTCCTCTGTGCGGTGGGTACCTTGCTCCAATAATATCTACTATGTTTGTTTGATAGGCTATGGGACTTCAATTAGGTTAGCACTATAGCGGTTCTTGTATTTACCTATCTTATATGTGAACTGTTGTTATTTGGCTTGGTATTCCTGACTGCAGTAGGATCAAATTATTATTTTTGTTTATTTAGTTTTTTACTATTTGTTTCCTATTTTTGCTTATTTTTTCTACTCTGATAATGTATAAGCCTGTAGGACTGGTATTCCTGGTGGCACCCTTCCTGTTAACTCTATAACAGAGGTTTTTGTGCTGTTACTACCTTCCCTCCTTTCACCTGGTTTTAATATTGTGGTATGCTATTAATAAAGTTTATAGTATTTCTATTTATTGTGTGTGACCATTTGTCATCTTTTTTCTTTCCGCGTTACAGGCGGTACATGCTGCCCGCAGGCCATCCATGCTGCCCGCAGGCGATCCATGCTGCTCACACCCAGTACATGCTGCCCGCAGGCAATCCATGCTGCCCGCAGCCGGTACAAGCTACCCACAGGTGACCCATGCTGCCCACAGGCGATTCACACTGCCCGCAGGCGATCCATGTTGCCCGCAGCTGATCCATGCAGCCTGCAGGCGATCCATTCTGCCCACAGTTGGTACATGCTGCCCGCAGGCAATCCAGGCTGCTCACACCCGGTACATGCTGCCCGTTGGCATTCCATGCTACCCACAGCCGGTACGTGCTGCCGACAGGCGATCCATGCTGCCCACACCCGGTACATGCTGCCCACACCCGGTACATGCTGCCCACACCCGGTACATGCTGCCCACTCCCGGTACACGCCCACTTCCGGTACACGCTGCCCTCAGGCGATCCATGTTGCCTGCAGCCGATCCATGCAGCCTGCAGGTGATCCATTCTGCCCACAGTTCGTACATGCTGCCCTCAGGCGATCCATGCTGCCCACAGCCAGTATATGCTGCTCACAGATGATCCATTCTGCCCATAGGCGATCCATTCTACCCACAGTTCGTACATGCTGCCCTCAGGCGATCCATGCTGCTCACAGATGATCCATTCTGCCCATAGGCGATCCATGCTGTCCGCAGGTAATCCTTGTTGCCCAGGGCAGGCCTATGCTGCTTACAGAGACTCGAACATAATATACGAGTAACAACATTAGGCTACGTTCACATTTGCGTTGTGCGCCGCAGCGTCGGCACCGCAACGCACAACACAAACAAAAACGCAGCAAAACGCATGCACAACGCTGCGTTTTGCGCCGCATGCGTCCTTTTTTTCATTGATTTTGGACGCAGCAAAAATGCAACTTGCTGCGTCCTCTGCGCCCGGACGCGGGCGCCGCAGGGACGCATGCGGCGCAAACCGCAAGTGCGACGCATGTCCATGCGCCCCCATGTTAAATATAGGGGCGCATGACGCATGCGGCGACGCTGCGGCGCCCGATGCTGCGGCGCCGACCGCAAATGTGAACGTAGCCTTAGAGAAGAATATGCTCCAGCTCTAGGATGAGATAAAAACAATTCTTTCTTTATTTGGTAAATGCTGAAATAGAATGGCTCTAAGCATAATAAAACAGCAAGAGAAAACCTACAAAGGACTGTTCCCATACAAAACAAATAGACAAAATCTTTATTTCAACAAAAATTTATAAGAACAAAATTAAAAAGGGGAGCTATACTGCAGAATGAAGAAGCTAATCACTAAACGTGCGTTAGATGGGCCCAGGCTGGTAACTAACTCGTATTCCATTTGCTTTGTAAAACGCTTGTGAAGTACTTGGGTGCTCCTTATGTAGGGGGAAGGTGTCCTTATTGGAGATGTATTGTGAGTAGTGATTAGCGAATATACTCGTTACTCGAGATTTCTCGAGTACGCTCGGGGGTCCTCTATTTTTTAGTGCTCAGAGATTTAGTTTTTCTTTCCGCAGCTGAATGATTTACATCTGTTATCCAGCTTGATTACATGTGGGGATTCCCTAGCAACCAGGCAACCCCCACATGTAAAAGAAAAAAAGTGGTCAGCACTCACCAAACCCGATGCTGTAAAATGTCTTTATTTGGACATGGACATGGACAGGGAGAACCTGGTGTCTAAGGATGACAGCTGTTTCGCGCTACATGCGCTTCCACAGATCCCGATGACTTATGCTGGCCAACTGATGTAAATCATTCAGCTGTGGCAAGAAAAACTAAATCTCTGAGCACTAAAAAATACTCGGAGGTCACCCGAGCGTGCTCGAGAAATCTCAAGTAACGAGTATATTCGCTCATCACTAATTGTGAGTCCACTTACAAGTAGTTGCATCCTTTTGTATATTATATAGGCTCTTGCATTAGCACTTTTTATGGGAGCACTGCACTTTCACAAACATGGACCGAACTACAAGAAGGTTCCCCTAATATTCGGATTGAACCACATAAAAGTTTTTTTCTTATATAATTGAATATAAAATTATGTATGCACTTGCACTTTACATATAACATTTCTGAACCTTTTTGCACTTGCGATATATAGACTTATTTGAGCCGTATAACTTCACCTAAATGGAATTGTTTTAAAAAAAAAAAAGATTTTCTTTGTACTAATTCTTTTGAATTCTCTGATAACCACTAGGTGGTAGTATTATTCTACGTACTGATATTATACTATTGTGCTACCGTTTGATATATATTGGTGATAGTACAGGTGCTTCTTACAAAATTTGAATATCACCAAAAAGTTAATTTATTTCAGTTCTTCAATACAAAAAGTGAAACTCATATTAGATTGAGTCATTACAAATAGTGATGTATTTCAAGTGTTTATTTCTGTTAATGTTGATGATTTTGGCTTACAACCAATGAAAACCCAAAAGTCATTATCTCAGTTAGGCTATGTGCACACGTTTCGGATTCTCTGCGGATCCGCAGCGTTTTTTGCGGTGCAGAAACGCTGCAGATCCGCAATTGATTTACAGTACAATGTAAATCAATGAGAAAAAAAAAAGCTGTGCCCATGTTGCGGAAAATCCGCTGCGGTTTAAAAGAAGTAGCATGTCACTTATTTTTTGCGGACCTGCAGCGCTTTTGTACCCATTCCATTAAAGAAATCCGCAGGGGTAAAAAACACAGCAAATCCGCAAAAAAAACGCAGCAAAATCGCTGCGGATCCGCACAAAAAACGCTACAAATCCGCAGCTGCGTTTTCTGCCAGGAGAGGCAGAATCCGCACCAGAAATTCCTAAGGCTAATCCGCAACGTTTGCACATAGCCTAAATTAGAATACTTTATACTACCAGCTTGAAAAATTATTTTAACCCCTTCCCGACATTTGACGTACTATCCCGTCGAGGTGGGGTGGGCCCGTATGACCGCCGACGGGATAGTACGTCATAGCCGATCGGCCGCGCTCACGGGGGGAGCGCGGCCGGGTGTCGGCTGCATATCGCAGCTGACATCCGGCACTATGTGCCAGGAGCGGTCACGGACCGCCCCCGGCACATTAACCCCCGGCACACCGCGATCAAACATGATCGCGATGTGCCGGCGATGCAGGGAAGCATCGCGCAGGGAGGGGGCTCCCTGCGGGCTTCCCTGAGCCCCCCGCAGCAACGCGATGTGATCGCGTTGCTGCGAGGGTCTTACCTCCCTCCCTGCCTGCTCCAGACCCGGATCCAAGATGGCCGCGGATCCGGGTCCTGCAGGGAGGGAGGTGGCTTCACAGAAGCCTGCTCAGAGCAGGCACTGTGAAGCAGCCTGCACTTCTCGCAGATCGGTGATCTGTCAGAGTGTTATGCAAACTGGCAGATCACCGATCTGTATTGTCCCCCCCTGGGGCAAAGTAAAAAAGTAAAAAAAAAAATTTCCAAATGTGTAAAAAAAAATAAAAAAAAATATTCCAAAATAATGAAAAAAAAAAAAATATATTATTCCCATAAATACATTTCTTCATCTAAATTAAAAAAAAAAAACAATAAAAGTACACATATTTAGTATCGCCACGTCCGTAACGACCCAACCTATAAAACTGCCACACTAGTTAACCCCTTCAGTAAACACCGTAAGAAAAAAAAAAAAAAAAACGAGGCAAAAAACAACGCTTTATTACCATACCGCCGAACAAAAAGTGGAATAACACGCGATCAAAAAGACTGATATAAATATCCATGGTACCGCTGAAAACGTCATCTTGTCCCGCAAAAAACAAGCCGCCATACAGCATCATCAGCAAAAAAATAAAAAAGTTATAGTCCTGAGAATAAAGCGATACCAAAATAATTATTTTTTCTATAAAATAGTTTTTATCGTATAAAAGCGCCAAAACATAAAAAAATGATGTAAATGAGGTATCGCTGTAATCGTACTGACCCGACGAATAAAACTGCTTTATCAATTTTACCAAACCCGGAACGGTATAAACGCCTCTCCCAAAAGAAATTCATGAATAGCAGGTTTTTGGTCATTCTGCCTCACAAAAATCGGAATAAAAAGCGATCAAAAACGGTCACGTGTCCGAAAATTTTACCAATAAAAACGTCAACTCGTCCCGCAAAAAACAAGACCTCACATGACTCTGTGGAGCAAATGTGGAAAAATTATAGGTCTCAAAATGTGGAGACGCAAAAACTTTTTTGCTATAAAAAGCGTCGCTGGTTTCACACTTGTGTTTTTGTCTGCAGCGTTTTTTGCACAAAAAAACGCATGCGTTTCTTCCCTATATTTAACATTGAAAACGCATGCGGTTTTTTTGTACGCGTTTGGTCGCGTTTTCAAACGCATGCGGTTTTTTTCTGCATGCGTTCATTTTCAGAAATACAACCTGCAGTATTTTCTTGCGTTTTTAAGCACATGCGTTTGTTTGCGTTAAAAACACATGCATTTTTATAGAAAAAAACAGAAAACACACTGAAAAGCCACCCACCACCATCAAGGTGATAGAGATCCAAACCCTAACCCTAACTCTACCCCTAACCTCACCCCTAACCGTTTAATGAACATTTTCTGAAGTCATAGTGCCACGTATTTCAGTGCCACGTATTTCAGTGCCACGTATTTCAGTGCCATGTATTTCAGTGCCACGTATCACGTATTTCAGTGCCACGTGTTTCAGTGCCACGTATTTCAGTGCCACGTATCACGTATTTCAGTGCCACATTTTAGTACCACGTATTTCAGTTGCACGTATTTCAGTGCCACGTATTTCAGTGCCACGTATTTCAGTGCCACGTATTTCAGTGCCACGTGTTTCAGTGCCACGTATTTAAGTGCCACGTATCACGTATTTCAGTGCCCCGCATTTCAGTGCCACGTATTTCAGTGCCACGTATTTCAGTGCCACGTATTTCAGTGCCACGTATTTCAGTGCCACGTATTTCAGTGCCACGTATTTCAGTGCCACGTGTTTCAGTGCCACGTATTTAAGTGCCACGTATCACGTATTTCAGTGCCACGTATTTCAGTGCCACGTATTTCAGTGCCACGTATTTCAGTGCCACGTATTTCAGTGCCACGTATTTCAGTGCCACATATTTAAGTGCCACATATCACATATTTCAGTGCCACTTATTTCAGTGCCACGTATTTCAGTGCCACGTATTTCAGTGCCACGTATTTCAGTGCCACGTATTTCAGTGCCACGTATTTAAGTGCCACGTATTTCAGTGCCACGTTTTTCAGTGCCACGTATTTAAGTGCCACGTATTTAAGTGCCACGTATCACGTATTTCAGTGCCACGTATTTCAGTGCCACGTATTTCAGTGCCACGTATTTCAGTGCCACGTATTTCAGTGCCACATATTTAAGTGCCACATATCACATATTTCAGTGCCACTTATTTCAGTGCCACGTATTTCAGTGCCACGTATTTCAGTGCCACGTATTTCAGTGCCACGTATTTCAGTGCCACGTATTTCAGTGCCACGTATTTAAGTGCCACGTATTTCAGTGCCACGTATTTCAGTGCCACGTATTTAAGTGCCACGTATTTAAGTGCCACGTATCACGTATTTCAGTGCCACGTATTTCAGTGCCACGTATTTCAGTGCCACGTATTTCAGTGCCACGTATTTCAGTGCCACGTATTTCAGTGCCACGTGTTTCAGTGCCACGTATTTAAGTGCCACGTATCACGTATTTCAGTGCCACGTATTTCAGTGCCACGTATTTCAGTGCCACGTATTTCAGTGCCACGTATTTCAGTGCCACGTATTTCAGTGCCACGTATTTCAGTGCCACGTATTTAAGTGCCACGTATTTAAGTGCCACGTATTTCAGTGCCACGTATTTAAGTGCCACGTATTTAAGTGCCACGTATCACGTATTTCAGTGCCACGTATTTCAGTGCCACGTATTTCAGTGCCACGTATTTCAGTGCCACGTATTTCAGTGCCACGTGTTTCAGTGCCACGTATTTAAGTGCCACGTATCACGTATTTCAGTGCCACGTATTTCAGTGCCACGTATTTCAGTGCCACGTATTTCAGTGCCACGTATTTCAGTGCCACGTATTTCAGTCACGTTTAGGGTTAGGGTTAGGGGTAGGGTTAGGGTTAGGGCTAGGGTTGGAGGTAAAGTTAGGGTTGGGGCTAAAGTTAGGGTTAGGGTTTGGATTACATTTACGTTTGGATTAGGGTTGGGATTAGAATTATGGGTGTGTCAGGGCTAGGGGTGTGGTTAGGGTTACCGTTGGGATTAGGGTTAGGGGTGTGTTTGGGTTAGGGTTTCAGGTAGAATTGGGGGGTTTCCAATGTCCAGGCACATCAGGGGCTCTCCAAGCGCGACATGGCGTCCAATCTCAATTCCAGCCAATTCTGCGTTGAAAAAGTAAAACAGTGCTCCTTCCCTTCCGAGCTCTCCCGTGCGCCCAAAAAGGGGTTTACCCCAACATATGTGTTATCAGCGTACTCGGGACAAATTGAACAACAACTTCTGGGGTCCAAGTTCTCTTGTTATCCTTAGGAAAATAAAAATTTGGGGGGCTAAAAATCATTTTTGTGGGAAAAAAAAGATGTTTTATTTTCACGGCTCTGCATTATAAACTGTAGTGAAACACTTGGGGGTTCAAAGTTCTCACAACACATCTAGATAAGTTCCTTGGGAGGTCTAGTTTCCAATATGGGGTCACTTGTGGGGGGTTTGTACTGTTTGGGTACATCAGGGGCTCTGCAAATGCAACGTGACGCCTGCAGACCAATCCATCTAAGTCTGCATTCCAAATGGCGCTCCTTCCCTTCTGAGCTCTGCCATGCGCCCAAACAGTGGTTCCCCCCCCCCACATACGGGGTATCAGCGTACTCAGGACAAATTGGACAACAACTTTTGGGGTCTAATTTATCCTGTTACCCTTGTGAAAATACAAAACTGGGGGCTAAAAAATCATTTTTGTGAAATAAAAAAAAGAATTTTTATTTTCACGGCTTTGCGCTATAAACTTTAGTGAAACACTTGAGGGTTCAAACTTCTCAAAACACATCTAGATAAGTTCCTTGGGAGGTCTAGTTTCCAATATGGGGTCACTTGTGGGGGGTTTGTACTGTTTGGGTACATCAGGGGCTCTGCAAATGCAACGTGACGGCTGCTGACCAATCCATTTAAGTCTGCATTCCAAATGGCGCTCCTTCCCTTCCGAGCTCTGTCATGCGCCCAAACAGTGGTTCCCCCCCACATATGGGGTATCAGCGTACTCAGGACAAATTGGAAAACAAATTTTGGGGTCCAATTTATTCTGTTACCCTTGTAAAAATACAAAGCTGGGGGCTAAAAAATCATTTTTGAGAAAAAAAAAAAAATTATTTTCACGGCTCTGCGTTATAATCTGTAGTGAAACACTTGGGGGTTCAAAGCTCTCAAAACACATCTAGATAAGTTCCTTAGGGGGTCTACTTTCCAAAATGGTGTCACTTGTAGGGAGTTTCAATGTTTAGGCACATCAGGGGCTCTCCAAACGCAACATGGCGTCCCATCTCAATTCCAGTCAATTTTGCATTGAAAAGTCAAATGGCGCTCCTTCCCTTCCAAGCTCTGCCATGCGCCCAAACAATGGTTTACACCCACATATGGGGTATCAGCGTACTCAGGACAAATTGCACAACATTTTTTGGGGTCCAATTTCTTCTCTTACCATTGGGAAAATAAAAAATTGGGGGCAAAAAGATCATTTTTGTGAAAAAATATGATTTTTTATTTTTACGGCTCTGCATTATAAACTTCTGTGAAGCACTTGGTGGGTCAAAGTGCTCACCACACATCTAGATAAGTTCCTTAGGGGGTCTACTTTCCAAAATGGTGTCACTTGTAGGGAGTTTCAATGTTTAGGCACATCAGGGGCTCTCCAAACGCAACATGGCGTCCCATCTCAATTCCAGTCAATTTTGCATTGAAAAGTCAAATGGCGCTCCTTCCCTTCCAAGCTCTGCCATGCGCCCAAACAATGGTTTACACCCACATATGGGGTATCAGCGTACTCAGGACAAATTGCACAACATTTTTTGGGGTCCAATTTCTTCTCTTACCCTTGGGAAAATAAAAAATTGGGGGCGAAAAGATCATTTTTGTGAAAAAATATGATTTTTTATTTTTACGGCTCTGCATTATAAACTTCTGTGAAGCACTTGGTGGGTCAAAGTGCTCACCACACATCTAGATAAGTTCCTTAGGGGGTCTACTTTCCAAAATGGTGTCACTTGTAGGG
Organism: Ranitomeya variabilis; assembly: GCF_051348905.1. Classification (NCBI taxonomy): domain Eukaryota; kingdom Metazoa; phylum Chordata; class Amphibia; order Anura; family Dendrobatidae; genus Ranitomeya; species Ranitomeya variabilis. The sequence continues at coordinate 108,647,900 of NC_135232.1, forward strand.
AGTTTCAATGTTTAGGCACATCAGGGGCTCTCCAAACGCAACATGGCGTCCCATCTCAATTCCAGTCAATTTTGCATTGAAAAGTCAAATGGCGCTCCTTCCCTTCCAAGCTCTGCCATGCGCCCAAACAATGGTTTACACCCACATATGGGGTATCAGCGTACTCAGGACAAATTGCACAACATTTTTTGGGGTCCAATTTCTTCTCTTACCCTTGGGAAAATAAAAAATTGGGGGCGAAAAGATCATTTTTGTGAAAAAATATGATTTTTTATTTTTACGGCTCTGCATTATAAACTTCTGTGAAGCACTTGGTGGGTCAAAGTGCTCACCACACATCTAGATAAGTTCCTTAGGGGGTCTACTTTCCAAAATGGTGTCACTTGTAGGGAGTTTCAATGTTTAGGCACATCAGGGGCTCTCCAAACGCAACATGGCGTCCCATCTCAATTCCAGTCAATTTTGCATTGAAAAGTCAAATGGCGCTCCTTCCCTTCCAAGCTCTGCCATGCGCCTAAACAATGGTTTACACCCACATATGGGGTATCATCGTACTCAGGACAAATTGTACAACAACTTTGGGGGTCCATTTTCTCCTGTTACCCTTGGTAAAATAAAACAAATTGGAGCTGAAATAAATTTTGTGTGAAAAAAAGTTAAATGTTCATTTTTATTTAAACATTCCAAAAATTCCTGTGAAACACCTGAAGGGTTAATAAACTTCTTGAATGTGGTTTTGAGCACCTTGAGGGGTGCAGTTTTTAGAATGGTGTCACACTTGAGTATTTTCTATCATATAGACCCCTCAAAATGACTTCAAATGAGATGTGGTCCCTAAAAAAAAATGGTGTTGTAAAAATGAGAAATTGCTGGTCAACTTTTAACCCTTATAACTCCGTCACAAAAAAAAATTTTGGTTCCAAAATTGTACTGATGTAAAGTAGACATGTGGGAAATGTTACTTATTAAGTATTTTGCGTGACATATGTCTGTGATTTAAGGGCACAAAAATTCAAAGTTGGAAAATTGCAAAATTTTCAAAATTTTCGCCAAATTTCCATTTTTTTCACAAATAAACGCAAGTTATATCGAATAAATTTTACCTTTAACATGAAGTACAATATGTCACGAGAAAACAATGTCAGAATCGCCAAGATCCGTCAAAGCGTTCCACAGTTATAGCCTCATAAAGGGACAGTGGTCAGAATTGTAAAAATTGGCCCGGTCATTAACGTGCAAACCACCCTTGGGGGTGAAGGGGTTAAAATCCGAAATGTTGGCCTACTTAAATGTACAGCAAACAAAGAGAAACAGACTAGGTCTATACAATGAAGGATCACCACACTAGACTATGGCTATAATAATAAAGACACAATTTTATTCAGATAACAATGTATACAGCAAACCACATACAGTTTTAAAAACAGTTAAAAAGGCAATACCTTGCCATGCAACACAAACCCACAATATGGTTAGTAGCCCACTTTTAATCAATAGAACAATATAGTGATCATTTTAATTTAGCATTAACTGCATAGACAACATATCCTTATGCCAAAAAATAGCCAAATATAGTGCAAATAAAGTGCCTAATATAGACACCCCACCTCACACATCAATATAGCCTAGCTACCAATACAGGCAGATAATAACCTGGCTCGGACAAAGGATAACAGTATATATAATACAGAGGCCACACAGGGCTACTCAGGTCAATGGTAAATTGAGCAGTTTAAACATGACTATACAAAATGATATAGAGCCCCGCGGTCAGCAAATAGCATGACCAAACAATGGTACAATGATGTATAATTACCAAATAGCCCAGCAACCCCTACTACGCAGTAACATCCTGCAGCTGGACTGGCTCTAAGTGTGGGCTACACAGCTACCCAACGCGTGTCGCCACCTGCTGGTGGCTTCGTCAGGGGTAATGTGTATGTACACAGTTTGCTGTTTAAATATAAAGAGCATAAGCGTTTTTACCTGAATCAGCTGTGTCGCTGAAACATTCCGCCGCATGGAGCTTCAGGCGGCAGCCATTATGCAGGAGCGCATGCTCCGGCGTGTCATGGGCGTCGGCATAGTCAGGCAGAGTTGCCAAGGATACAGGACGCTACAAATCAGAGCGCCTGCTCTGAAGTGCTTGTAGGCGTCAATACAATTAGGCAGGGTTGCCAAGGATACACAGCGCTGCAAACAAAAGCGCACGCCACGGTACATTGTGGGCGTCAGCATTCTCGAGCAAAGTTGTCAAGGATACATGACGCTACTTATCCGGCGCACGCGTACAAACAAGGTAGACAATCCTGTCTCCCTGCTACTATGATTTAAGGAACTTCCCCGAAACCCCAAGTATGTAAGCGAAATATATATAGAGATATCGATACCTTGGCAACTAAAAGAGGTAAACATCAGAAGCACGTATAAGGTGCCCCAATACAACATTGGTAGTAGAGCATGATACTTCAAATTGTTACAGAACACTGCAAATCACAGCGCCTGCTCCGACATGTTTGTGGGCGTCAATATAATAAAGCAGGGTTGCCCAGGATACATAACGCTACACACAAGAGCGCACGCTGAGGCATGTAATGGACACCGTCCTTCTCGGACAGAGTTACCAAGGATATATGATGCTACTTATACGGCGCATGCGTACAGACAGGGTAGGCAATCCTGTCTCCCTTCTGTTGTAATTTGAGGGGCTTGGCCCCAAATTTCTAAGTATGCAAGCGATATGTACAGAGTTGTTCTGGCAACTGAATAGGGTATAAACCATGGGCACGTATACAGTGCCCCAGAAAGTCATCAGTAGCAAAGCATGGTTTTTTGAGTTATTGGCCCCTCACCTAGAAAGGCACACAACAAGACGGTGCCCAACTAGGCGAATGAGCCTAGACAGCATGAACGGTACAGTGAATTATTAAACCCACGTTACCCAGAGTGTCGCTACAATACAAGCGAAAGGGCCAATATTGGCCTCTAGAAGATACAAACTATACCTAGGTACAGAAACCCCTATATGGGACGATAATAGTATGACCCTGCTACCATTAAAAGGATATGTTGTCCATGTAGGTGAAAACATTATTTTATATACCCTGAATTAGAATATTACATAAAGTACATTATTATATCAAATATAACCAAAGGTCCAAATGTTACATAAACTGGGTAAAGATATGTTCCGAAAGAGATAGTGCTGCCGGACAAAAATCACAATGGCCAGTAGATAACAACTAGAGGATGGAGTAGTCTATTTATAAAAGCCAGTAAAAAGAAGATCCTCGTTCAGGCCAGACGGGGTAAGACAGTTCAGATTATAAATCCATCTGGACTCTCTTCTCAGAAGCTCCGAAGATATGTCCCCACCCCTAATATTGGACTGGACTTCCTCAAGTCCCAATATCCTGGTGCCCCTCCACTTGGAGTTGTGTTCGGCCAGGTAATGTGAGGCCACCGAGGAAATATTCTTTCCCTTCGTCTTGTCTTTGTTAGCAGTTGTAATATTTGAAAAGTGTTGCTGGATGCGTTTTCTTAATTCCTGGGTTGTTTGGCCCACGTAGATTTTCAGACAAGGGCAAATTAAGGCATATATCAAATTGCGTGATTTGCAATTGAAATAAGACTTGGTAGGAATCTGTAAAGATAAAGAGGACAGAATAGATGCATCACCAAGAACAAATGGACAAATATTACAGGTCCCACATGGGAATGTGCCAATGAGTCTAGATCCCCTGTTGAGTTTTCTAGTAGGGCGCTGGAAGTGACTATGACTCAAGCGGTCTCTGAGATTCCTAGCCCTTCTAGCTATCAAACTCGGCTGGGTGGCAATGTGGGGATTAAGCCTGGATTCGCTTAATAAAATGCCCCAATATTTAGATAAGATCTGTCTCACATCTTGCCACTGGTTGTTGTAAGTAGTGATGATGCCGAGAGGCTTTTCAGTGGCTTTGAACCTAGACTGTAACAGGCCCATCCTACTGCTATCTCTAGCTGCCCCGAAGGCACGTGATATTACCTTGTGTGGGTATCCTCTCTCACGAAATCGCGAGGTAAGATCCCGAGAATGCTCCAGAAAGTCCCCCTGTCGGGAGCAGTTCCTTCTCACTCTATAAAATTGGCCTTTGGGGATTCCTCTCTTTAGATGGTAAGGATGGAAGCTGGTGAAATGTAGCAGGCTGTTAGACGCCGTGGGTTTCCTGTAGAGCGTAGTTGTAATCCGGTTGCCGCTTATACACAGTTCCAGATCCAAAAATTCAATCTTTGATTGTGAGAATTGCGAGGTCAATCTGATGTTCCATGGATTGTCATTTAGTGCCTTGACAAACCCTTGACATTCCTCCAGGGTGCCTGTCCAGAGAAATACAACATCATCAATATAGCGTTGCCATTTGATTACATGTTTCAAGTAGCCCTCTAGACAGTACACCCTGGTGACCTCCCACCACCCCAAAAACAGGTTGGCATACGCAGGGGCACACCTAGCCCCCATAGCCGTGCCCCTCACCTGCCTGTAAAAGACACGATCGAAGATAAAGAAGTTCTTATCCAGTATGAACAGTAGTAGGTCCAACAAAAAAGAATCGTGTCCTCTGTCTCCGGTGGTGTTCTGGTCCAAGAAATAGGCTACAGCCTGAGTACCCAATTCGTGACTTATGCATGTGTAGAGTGACTCTACATCCAGAGTCACAAGCCAAGTGTCCGGGGGAACTTCAAAATCTTGGAGCTGTGAGATAAGAAAGGTAGAATCTCTCACATAGGATTTTAGGGTTAACACGAGCGGCTGAAGGAAAAAATCCACATATATACATGGCCGCTCCAATAGCCCCCCTATCCCTGACACAATTGGCCTACCTGGCGGGATATCCAGTGACTTATGCACTTTTGGGAGCATATAAAAAGTAGGGGTCTTTGGATGTAGATTAAACAGAAATTCCCTCTCACGTTTGGTGATGATATTATGTGCGAATGCAGTGTCCAGCAGAAGTTTCAGTTTTCTCTGGAAAACGTCTGTGGGGTCAGAAGGGAGAACCTGGTAACAGTCAGTATTATGTAGTTGACGATTCGCCTCCTGTGTATAGAGGTCCACAGGCCAAATAACCAGGTTACCCCCTTTATCCGCCTCTCGAATTACAAAATCCCTGTTAGACCCAAGCCTAGTTATAATGGACTGTTCCTCCTTCCCCAAGTTTTTACCTCTATTAGGGTCTAATTTAAGTTGATGAACCTCCCTGCAGACAGCGTCAAAAAAACATTGTACCGCAGGGCAGAGTGAAAAAGGAGGAGTAGCCTGTGACGGAAGTCTCCCAGTGAATTTACGTCTTGGACGACCATCCTCACCTTCATCGAGCAGATCCAACAGATCTCTCAGTGTCGCCCTGTCCGAGGGGGGGAGGTCATCAATGGCAGAAGGTCGATGATACAGAATTTTAAAAGTGAGTTGCCTGCAAAATAAATAAACGTCTTTAATCAGTGTAAATTTATCCAGCCCACTGGTCGGGCAAAAGGATAATCCTTTCTCTAACACTGAAACCTCACGGTCAGAGAGGGCATACTTAGACAGGTTTATTATTTGCAACTTACCCACATGAGGAGCACGGGACGGTATCGTCTCCGATATTACCGTCTCCTGTTCTGCCGTGTCTCCCGTTTGTAACGTGGAGACCACGCTTTGTAATTCCGCGTACGCTTCTTTGGGACGTTGTCTCCTCCTCCGACCCCTCCTATGGCGCCTTCGGTGTCGCTCGGTTCCGTTGATAAAAAATCGTCACTAGAGAGTGCTTCATAGGTCGTAGCGTTATTAGCACCCCCTCCGCCCACAGAGGGACTGGGTCTTTTATTTCCCCTGTGGGTCCACCTGAAGGCCCGCTCATTACCAAAATCCAGCTGATCCCTTCTGAACTTCTGTCTCTTTCTTGATATTACTTCCTTTTCAAAGGTATCAATTATAGTTTTGAGTTGGACCTGAAATGGCTCAACCAACACTTTTTTATCGAACTTGGCTAGTTTGGTTTCACACACTTTGATCTTTTCTCTGATTGTGCCCAGAACAGCTTGGTCATGCTCTAACAGCATGTCTATAATAATTTGAGAACATCTCAATAGACCAGTTTCCCAAGTTTTTTGGAATATGTCATCCACTTCCCATGCTGGGAAAATTTGCACCCTAAGGCCCCTAGGAACCAAACCAGCTTTTTTATATTCATCCAGTGTTTTCACATTCCACCATGTTTTGGTGAGTGCCTTATGTAAATTGGTGAGCTCCTTGGTGACAGCATGAAAATCACCATCCACAGTGCCCCCTGATCGTATAGTAGCTGCATCCTCACAACAAAAAATGCTTGACGCCTGATTGCTCCATGCAGCTTCCCTTGCTGCCAAATCCATAATAATAAATTAAATAAACAATATATATAAAAAAATACAATATACTGCACAATATCAAGTAATAAATACCAACAAGAACCGTGTGCCAACACCCAGAAAATATGGGCCAGCAAAGCCCATATATACGGACATATATTGAAATAATTTAGAGGGGGCACCACGGCTCGTGGGATCACAACAAGACCTAGAATTAACCAGTACAGCAAACAAAGAGAAACAGACTAGGTCTATACAATGAAGGATCACCACACTAGACTATGGCTATAATAATAAAGACACAATTTTATTCAGATAACAATGTATACAGCAAACCACATACAGTTTTAAAAACAGTTAAAAAGGCAATACCTTGCCATGCAACACAAACCCACAATATGGTTAGTAGCCCACTTTTAATCAATAGAACAATATAGTGATCATTTTAATTTAGCATTAACTGCATAGACAACATATCCTTATGCCAAAAAATAGCCAAATATAGTGCAAATAAAGTGCCTAATATAGACACCCCACCTCACACATCAATATAGCCTAGCTACCAATACAGGCAGATAATAACCTGGCTCGGACAAAGGATAACAGTATATATAATACAGTGGCCTCTGTATTATATATACTGTTATCCTTTGTCCGAGCCAGGTTATTATCTGCCTGTATTGGTAGCTAGGCTATATTGATGTGTGAGGTGGGGTGTCTATATTAGGCACTTTATTTGCACTATATTTGGCTATTTTTTGGCATAAGGATATGTTGTCTATGCAGTTAATGCTAAATTAAAATGATCACTATATTGTTCTATTGATTAAAAGTGGGCTACTAACCATATTGTGGGTTTGTGTTGCATGGCAAGGTATTGCCTTTTTAACTGTTTTTAAAACTGTATGTGGTTTGCTGTATACATTGTTATCTGAATAAAATTGTGTCTTTATTATTATAGCCATAGTCTAGTGTGGTGATCCTTCATTGTATAGACCTAGTCTGTTTCTCTTTGTTTGCTGTACTGGTTAATTCTAGGTCTTGTTGTGATCCCACGAGCCGTGGTGCCCCCTCTAAATTATTTCAATATATGTCCGTATATATGGGCTTTGCTGGCCCATATTTTCTGGGTGTTGGCACACGGTTCTTGTTGGTATTTATTACTTGATATTGTGCAGTATATTGTATTTTTTTATATATATTGTTTATTTAATTTATTATTATGGATTTGGCAGCAAGGGAAGCTGCATGGAGCAATCAGGCGTCAAGCATTTTTTGTTGTGAGGATGCAGCTACTATACGATCAGGGGGCACTGTGGATGGTGATTTTCATGCTGTCACCAAGGAGCTCACCAATTTACATAAGGCACTCACCAAAACATGGTGGAATGTGAAAACACTGGATGAATATAAAAAAGCTGGTTTGGTTCCTAGGGGCCTTAGGGTGCAAATTTTCCCAGCATGGGAAGTGGATGACATATTCCAAAAAACTTGGGAAACTGGTCTATTGAGATGTTCTCAAATTATTATAGACATGCTGTTAGAGCATGACCAAGCTGTTCTGGGCACAATCAGAGAAAAGATCAAAGTGTGTGAAACCAAACTAGCCAAGTTCGATAAAAAAGTGTTGGTTGAGCCATTTCAGGTCCAACTCAAAACTATAATTGATACCTTTGAAAAGGAAGTAATATCAAGAAAGAGACAGAAGTTCAGAAGGGATCAGCTGGATTTTGGTAATGAGCGGGCCTTCAGGTGGACCCACAGGGGAAATAAAAGACCCAGTCCCTCTGTGGGCGGAGGGGGTGCTAATAACGCTACGACCTATGAAGCACTCTCTAGTGACGATTTTTTATCAACGGAACCGAGCGACACCGAAGGCGCCATAGGAGGGGTCGGAGGAGGAGACAACGTCCCAAAGAAGCGTACGCGGAATTACAAAGCGTGGTCTCCACGTTACAAACGGGAGACACGGCAGAACAGGAGACGGTAATATCGGAGACGATACCGTCCCGTGCTCCTCATGTGGGTAAGTTGCAAATAATAAACCTGTCTAAGTATGCCCTCTCTGACCGTGAGGTTTCAGTGTTAGAGAAAGGATTATCCTTTTGCCCGACCAGTGGGCTGGATAAATTTACACTGATTAAAGACGTTTATTTATTTTGCAGGCAACTCACTTTTAAAATTCTGTATCATCGACCTTCTGCCATTGATGACCTCCCCCCCTCGGACAGGGCGACACTGAGAGATCTGTTGGATCTGCTCGATGAAGGTGAGGATGGTCGTCCAAGACGTAAATTCACTGGGAGACTTCCGTCACAGGCTACTCCTCCTTTTTCACTCTGCCCTGCGGTACAATGTTTTTTTGACGCTGTCTGCAGGGAGGTTCATCAACTTAAATTAGACCCTAATAGAGGTAAAAACTTGGGGAAGGAGGAACAGTCCATTATAACTAGGCTTGGGTCTAACAGGGATTTTGTAATTCGAGAGGCGGATAAAGGGGGTAACCTGGTTATTTGGCCTGTGGACCTCTATACACAGGAGGCGAATCGTCAACTACATAATACTGACTGTTACCAGGTTCTCCCTTCTGACCCCACAGACGTTTTCCAGAGAAAACTGAAACTTCTGCTGGACACTGCATTCGCACATAATATCATCACCAAACGTGAGAGGGAATTTCTGTTTAATCTACATCCAAAGACCCCTACTTTTTATATGCTCCCAAAAGTGCATAAGTCACTGGATATCCCGCCAGGTAGGCCAATTGTGTCAGGGATAGGGGGGCTATTGGAGCGGCCATGTATATATGTGGATTTTTTCCTTCAGCCGCTCGTGTTAACCCTAAAATCCTATGTGAGAGATTCTACCTTTCTTATCTCACAGCTCCAAGATTTTGAAGTTCCCCCGGACACTTGGCTTGTGACTCTGGATGTAGAGTCACTCTACACATGCATAAGTCACGAATTGGGTACTCAGGCTGTAGCCTATTTCTTGGACCAGAACACCACCGGAGACAGAGGACACGATTCTTTTTTGTTGGACCTACTACTGTTCATACTGGATAAGAACTTCTTTATCTTCGATCGTGTCTTTTACAGGCAGGTGAGGGGCACGGCTATGGGGGCTAGGTGTGCCCCTGCGTATGCCAACCTGTTTTTGGGGTGGTGGGAGGTCACCAGGGTGTACTGTCTAGAGGGCTACTTGAAACATGTAATCAAATGGCAACGCTATATTGATGATGTTGTATTTCTCTGGACAGGCACCCTGGAGGAATGTCAAGGGTTTGTCAAGGCACTAAATGACAATCCATGGAACATCAGATTGACCTCGCAATTCTCACAATCAAAGATTGAATTTTTGGATCTGGAACTGTGTATAAGCGGCAACCGGATTACAACTACGCTCTACAGGAAACCCACGGCGTCTAACAGCCTGCTACATTTCACCAGCTTCCATCCTTACCATCTAAAGAGAGGAATCCCCAAAGGCCAATTTTATAGAGTGAGAAGGAACTGCTCCCGACAGGGGGACTTTCTGGAGCATTCTCGGGATCTTACCTCGCGATTTCGTGAGAGAGGATACCCACACAAGGTAATATCACGTGCCTTCGGGGCAGCTAGAGATAGCAGTAGGATGGGCCTGTTACAGTCTAGGTTCAAAGCCACTGAAAAGCCTCTCGGCATCATCACTACTTACAACAACCAGTGGCAAGATGTGAGACAGATCTTATCTAAATATTGGGGCATTTTATTAAGCGAATCCAGGCTTAATCCCCACATTGCCACCCAGCCGAGTTTGATAGCTAGAAGGGCTAGGAATCTCAGAGACCGCTTGAGTCATAGTCACTTCCAGCGCCCTACTAGAAAACTCAACAGGGGATCTAGACTCATTGGCACATTCCCATGTGGGACCTGTAATATTTGTCCATTTGTTCTTGGTGATGCATCTATTCTGTCCTCTTTATCTTTACAGATTCCTACCAAGTCTTATTTCAATTGCAAATCACGCAATTTGATATATGCCTTAATTTGCCCTTGTCTGAAAATCTACGTGGGCCAAACAACCCAGGAATTAAGAAAACGCATCCAGCAACACTTTTCAAATATTACAACTGCTAACAAAGACAAGACGAAGGGAAAGAATATTTCCTCGGTGGCCTCACATTACCTGGCCGAACACAACTCCAAGTGGAGGGGCACCAGGATATTGGGACTTGAGGAAGTCCAGTCCAATATTAGGGGTGGGGACATATCTTCGGAGCTTCTGAGAAGAGAGTCCAGATGGATTTATAATCTGAACTGTCTTACCCCGTCTGGCCTGAACGAGGATCTTCTTTTTACTGGCTTTTATAAATAGACTACTCCATCCTCTAGTTGTTATCTACTGGCCATTGTGATTTTTGTCCGGCAGCACTATCTCTTTCGGAACATATCTTTACCCAGTTTATGTAACATTTGGACCTTTGGTTATATTTGATATAATAATGTACTTTATGTAATATTCTAATTCAGGGTATATAAAATAATGTTTTCACCTACATGGACAACATATCCTTTTAATGGTAGCAGGGTCATACTATTATCGTCCCATATAGGGGTTTCTGTACCTAGGTATAGTTTGTATCTTCTAGAGGCCAATATTGGCCCTTTCGCTTGTATTGTAGCGACACTCTGGGTAACGTGGGTTTAATAATTCACTGTACCGTTCATGCTGTCTAGGCTCATTCGCCTAGTTGGGCACCGTCTTGTGTGCCTTTCTAGGTGAGGGGCCAATAACTCAAAAAACCATGCTTTGCTACTGATGACTTTCTGGGGCACTGTATACGTGCCCATGGTTTATACCCTATTCAGTTGCCAGAACAACTCTGTACATATCGCTTGCATACTTAGAAATTTGGGGCCAAGCCCCTCAAATTACAACAGAAGGGAGACAGGATTGCCTACCCTGTCTGTACGCATGCGCCGTATAAGTAGCATCATATATCCTTGGTAACTCTGTCCGAGAAGGACGGTGTCCATTACATGCCTCAGCGTGCGCTCTTGTGTGTAGCGTTATGTATCCTGGGCAACCCTGCTTTATTATATTGACGCCCACAAACATGTCGGAGCAGGCGCTGTGATTTGCAGTGTTCTGTAACAATTTGAAGTATCATGCTCTACTACCAATGTTGTATTGGGGCACCTTATACGTGCTTCTGATGTTTACCTCTTTTAGTTGCCAAGGTATCGATATCTCTATATATATTTCGCTTACATACTTGGGGTTTCGGGGAAGTTCCTTAAATCATAGTAGCAGGGAGACAGGATTGTCTACCTTGTTTGTACGCGTGCGCCGGATAAGTAGCGTCATGTATCCTTGACAACTTTGCTCGAGAATGCTGACGCCCACAATGTACCGTGGCGTGCGCTTTTGTTTGCAGCGCTGTGTATCCTTGGCAACCCTGCCTAATTGTATTGACGCCTACAAGCACTTCAGAGCAGGCGCTCTGATTTGTAGCGTCCTGTATCCTTGGCAACTCTGCCTGACTATGCCGACGCCCATGACACGCCGGAGCATGCGCTCCTGCATAATGGCTGCCGCCTGAAGCTCCATGCGGCGGAATGTTTCAGCGACACAGCTGATTCAGGTAAAAACGCTTATGCTCTTTATATTTAAACAGCAAACTGTGTACATACACATTACCCCTGACGAAGCCACCAGCAGGTGGCGACACGCGTTGGGTAGCTGTGTAGCCCACACTTAGAGCCAGTCCAGCTGCAGGATGTTACTGCGTAGTAGGGGTTGCTGGGCTATTTGGTAATTATACATCATTGTACCATTGTTTGGTCATGCTATTTGCTGACCGCGGGGCTCTATATCATTTTGTATAGTCATGTTTAAACTGCTCAATTTACCATTGACCTGAGTAGCCCTGTGTGGCCTCTGTATTATATATACTGTTATCCTTTGTCCGAGCCAGGTTATTATCTGCCTGTATTGGTAGCTAGGCTATATTGATGTGTGAGGTGGGGTGTCTATATTAGGCACTTTATTTGCACTATATTTGGCTATTTTTTGGCATAAGGATATGTTGTCTATGCAGTTAATGCTAAATTAAAATGATCACTATATTGTTCTATTGATTAAAAGTGGGCTACTAACCATATTGTGGGTTTGTGTTGCATGGCAAGGTATTGCCTTTTTAACTGTTTTTAAAACTGTATGTGGTTTGCTGTATACATTGTTATCTGAATAAAATTGTGTCTTTATTATTATAGCCATAGTCTAGTGTGGTGATCCTTCATTGTATAGACCTAGTCTGTTTCTCTTTGTTTGCTGTACTGGTTAATTCTAGGTCTTGTTGTGATCCCACGAGCCGTGGTGCCCCCTCTAAATTATTTCAATATATCGGCCTACTTAAATGTATGTTCAGTAAATGCACTCAATAGTGTACTTGGTCGGGGCTTCTTTTGCATCAATGCGGCGTGGCATGGAGGCGATAAGGCTACTTTCACACTAGCATCGTGCACTGCACGTCACTATGCGTCGTTTTGGAGAAAAAACGCATCCTGCAAAAGTGCTTGCAGGATGCGTTTTTTCTCCATTGACTTGCATTAGCAACGCAGTGCGATGCTTTGCCACACGTCGCAACTGTCGTGCGACGGTTGTGTCGTGTTGCGTCGGACCGTCGCCACCAAAAAACATTGCTTGTAACGTTTTTTGGTGCGTCGTTCCCGTCTTTTCTCACTCAGTCCCCTCCTCCCCGCACCTCACAATGGGGCAGCGGATGCGTTGAAAAACAGCATCCGCTGCCCCCGTTGTGCGGTGCTTGCACAGTATGCGTCGGTGCGTTTGTAATTTACTTCAAGGAGTTAAATGGTGAAGCTGCGCAGAACATCAGCTTGTGCATAATCAGTGATTACTCACGACATGACACAGTTGCAGTCCACACTTTCTTATCAGTAATTGTGGAGTATCTCAAGACTCTCATCTATGGGATTCGTCATATCCACTACTTCAGCGATGGATCTGCAGCCCAGTACAAAAATTTCAAAATTGTTCTCAACTTGTGCCACCACAATGCTGATTTCAATATCAGCGCTGAATGGAATTTTTTTGGTACCAGTCATGGAAAGTCGCCCTGTGATGGGATTGGAGGGACAGCAAAGAGGCTGGCAGCTCGTGCCAGTCTTCAACGCCCAACTGAAAACCAAATACTGACCCCGGTGGATTTATTCAACTTTTGCAACAAGAAACTGCATGGAATCAAGTTTTTTTTTGTTCCAAAAGAAACAATTGACGAAATACGGGTAGATCAAGAGGAAAGGTTCAAAGATGGACATACAATTGCTGGAACAAGAGAAAATCACCAGTTTGTGCCAATTGATGACAAAAAGATTCGCATTTCAAGGGTGTCAAATGACCCATCATCTTTCATTGTCCATGTAGATAGATCTGTCAGATCAGAAATGCCTTTTGTGTCAATTGCAAACCTCCAACCAGGGCAATACATTGCCTGCATTTACGATAGGAACTGGTGGACTGGAAATATTTCTGAAATTTCAGTTGACAAGCATGATGCATTCATAAATTTTATGCATCCTCATGGACCAGCTAGCTTCTTTCACTGGCCTGTGAGAAATGATACATGCTGGATTCCTGAGCAGTCAATCATTGCAATAATTCCAGCACCAGCTGCAACAGCAATGGGCCGACAATACAGCTTCTCTGAACTGATTATGTTGAAAATTCAGCAACAATTCCAGACCACTTAGACTGAACATTATGGCTTGGGAACCATCAAAAGATACCCAATATTAGGCTTGGGATCCTAGGCAAAGACACCCACCCTCAGGCTTCGGAACCTGCGATAAAGAGACCGTCCGAGGCTCGCCTTGCACGGCTATCGACCATGGCTCCTAGGCGATGGGGGCTGCCAATTCTCGAAAGGCAGCATTGTTACAATTCTTAATAGGATTATAATACCAATTTTTAGGGAATTGGTTGTGGTATAACCACCATGGACCAACGCAAGGGTTTGAATAGTGCAGTTACCATTCATTGCGTATTAATAAATAACACCATGTTCAGTGGCATTTTTCATTTCTTAAACTGAGAGACTCCAAAAAAAAAAAAACCCAATGATCCTTGTAGAGAAAAATGTGCTCTTTCTAATGATATCAGAATTAATATATTTTAGGGGTACGCTTTTTGAGAAATTTGACCTAAAAATAGGTAAAATTCGTTTTTTTAAGTTTTTCATCATATGTGGGTGTGAATATTTCCACAAATACATATGCTTTGACCGTGATATTGCAGCAATGCAAAGTCATGTAGATGTTTGGTGTACAGGGCAAAGCACCAGTTACTATTGGTTTTTGGTCTTGCGTTATATATGGGCAAAGTTTGGCATAAATTTTATGCGACGCGTTTTTCAAGCTACTTTGACACAAAATTGCGTCCGAAATACTGTTTTGTCATAGCCGGTAATACTTTTATCGTGTTTAGCAGCAAAAGTTGAGGTAGTATGCCAAATTTCAGCATCATAGCCAGTATAGAACTCTAATGGCTATGTGCCAAAGTTTGCAAAATCCTCTTAGCTGAAGCCGCAGGCTTGGTGGAACCTCCAGTGAAAGGTCAACAGTGCCCAATGTATTTGAGATCTGGCCCTAAAAATTTACAGAACCTCTTTTCAAACATACATGTACATCCTTATAAATTTTCAGCAAAATCGGAGAAGGTCGAGTGGGGACCACCGGTCCACTTGACATGGAATGACCCTTATGTAACAAGTGTTTCCATCTTTATTACTAAAACTTTATTAATCATTTATATTTATTAGTCCAATAATATGTAAGAATGTATAGCCATGAACCAAAATAAGAATATATATGAATGAATGAATGAATGAATGAGTGAAAGAATTGTTGTATTTAACTCAGAATTGAAACATTTCTCCTTATAATGAAACCATATGGTCACTATATTTAATGAAGCAATATTCTTGTACTAGACATTACTTTATTAAATATTGATGTTTTTCTTCTTGAGATAAAAAAATACAAATTAAGAATAAAAATGAAATAAGAATAAACATTAAAAATGGAAAATAAAAATAAGGCCTTTATATATTGATGATAAATGCAGAGGTTTATGTCTCAACACATTCCCTTTAATATTTACATTATCTAGATGTTTTCATAAATTATGTAACTTTGCATGTAATACCCTTCATTAGAGTAAAAAAAAAAGATTCTTATAATACTTAATGTTATTATACCCAATAGTACCTTATTAATATATCTTCTTTATTAAAATGTGTGACAAAGAGGTATTGATGAAATGTGATGATGTAATCAGGATCAAAAACACATTTCCCCCTTAATATCAGAAAATATTTTATGAAAAAAAATTCATTTGTAAAAACCAAAATTAAAAATAATTATTTTATAACTGTCTTATCAGCTTTATGCCATATATTTGTTTGAAAATGTGTACTCATCTATGTAACCATTAAAAAAACACTATAACACTATTAAAAAAATACCATAAAATAATCATTTGAAAAAAATGTTCTAAATGTAGATTTTCTTGATAAACCATATTTATGTGTGATTGCACTTATCCACTATTAACTACATCAAGAAATAATAATGACTAAAGAAATATAGAAATATATGTTGAGTTAATAATATTTAAATATATCTTAATATTCTAATAATTTAACTGAATCGCATTATTTCCCATGAACAGAAGTTTTTTTTTTCTAGCATACCATGAATCATGAGGTCTCTTTCATACATCAAACGTTATTCTTACGTTAAATTCACTCTTAGGCTAGGTTCACATTGCGTTAGTGGCAGTCCGCTGACGGAATCCGTTTCATAGGGACACTAACGCGGCACTAACGCTATGTAACGGATCCGTTAGCGCACCCATTGACTGCCATTATGTAGCGCATCGCTAACGCATGTCATAATCGGTATGCGTTCGTGATGTTCTGTCATTCTGTGACGGACCCTCGGACGCAGTCTGCAGCGTTTCGGGTCCGTCACCCGCTAGCGCAGATAGAGCCGATTATGACATGCGTTGCGATGCGCTACATAATGGCAGTCAATGGGTGCGCTAACGTATCCGTTACATAGCGTTAGTGCCGCGTTAGTGTCACTATAAAACGGATTCCGTCAGCGGACTGCCACTAACGCAATGTGAACCTAGCCTTAGCTGCTCATGCGCTCATCTGTCATCTGTCACTCAGACTGTGACACACATATAAGTTGAAACTACATATTTCACATACAAAGAATATGAATACATGTTTGTTAACCCAAATTATTGTATCCTGATTATCAATGCGCATTGTAAACTATTAAATTTAATATTTCTTTCAATATTCCCCAAACACTGAGGGATCGAATCATTACACTCAGCACAGGAACATTTTTTTTTAACACATCCAATTGTGGAACTTATTATTATGCCAAAATGAACTTTGGTTGTAGAGAAACCCCTCGTCAGAGTTTTCTGACTGTGAGAACGAGCTGGATTGATTGGCTATGGAGTGCAATACTACGTTCTCCCCTGTGATCTGATGCGTGGCGAGTCACTCTTGTGATATTACCATGGACCTCTCTTTTATTGGTGACCTTTTTACTGTCTGAACAAAATTGCTACTCATGAAGCGCTGATAAAATATGCAAAAAAACATTAAGGCTGTGTGCACACGTTGCTGATTTTTCGCGTTTTTTTCGCGATAAAAACGCTATAAAACCGCAAAAAAACAGCATACAATAAGCATCCCATCATTTAGAATGAATTCCGCATGTTTTATGCACATGATGCGTTTTTTCCGCGAAAAAAACGCATCGCGGTAAAAAACGCAGCATGTTCATTAATTTTGCGTGTTTTTTTTGCAGAGTTCCCACTATAAAATGCATTGGGAAATGTCCGGAAAAAAACGCATAAAAAACGCACAAAAAACGCCACAAAAACACGTCAAAACCGTGGAAAAAACAGCGCAAAAAACGCATGCAGATTTCTTGCAGATTTCTTGCAGAAAATTTCAGGTTTTTCTCAGGAATTTTCTGCAAGAAATCCTGAACGTGTGCACATAGCCTAAATATTGAAATGCTGGGTAAATGCTTACTATGCAGTAAAAATGCCCTCCAATGTGGGTAAAGCATCATATTTGAAACCTTTCTAAGGGTACTTTCACATTTGCGTTTCCCTGATCTGCGGACGGCTGCGGACTTCCTCAGTGAAGCCCCGCCCTCGGCCGCACCTCCGCCGCTAGCTCCGCCTACTTCTGCATGCCGCCCGCATGCGGCCTGCGTACCTATCTTTAACATTAGGTACGCAGGTCGTGCGGCTGTATGCGGAGGCTGCCGCATGCGTCGTTTTGACGCTGCGGCGACCAGCGTAGGACGCAGCCTGTAGCATTTTGTTTTTTTATCCGCAGCGTCAAAACGACGCATGCGGCAGCCTCTGCATACAGCCGCACGACCTGCGTACCTAATGTTAAAGATAGGTACGCAGGCCGCATGCGGGCGGCATGCAGAAGTAGGCAGAGCTAGCGGCGGAGGTGCGGCCGAGGGCGGGGCTTCACGGAGGAAGTCCGCAGCCATCCGCAGATCAGGGAAACGCAAACGTGAAAGTACCCTAAGGCTAAGTTCACACGAGCGTATAAAAAAAACATCCAAGTTTCATTCAGAAAACTGGGACTATTTTTTTTCTCATTTTGTCATCGATATGCAATCAGTTTCCTATGTTCTAATGTATCTGTAAAAGTCTAATGCTATGCGATGGCTTCATAATGAATCGGATTTTTTTTTTTACTCCTCCGTAGACTTTAATGGGCGTACAATGGTTTACATCATGGCCGGTGGGCACACTCCGACTGACATAAATGTAGCTCAGCTTTATATGGTAAAGTGTGTCCTCTTGGATTACAGGACAGGATACATTGATAAACATGAAGGCGGGAATAACTCTTGAGTCCAAGAAAACTCCAATGCATGCTGATTATGACAGCGATGAAACAATGGTGGATGATTCCATCCTGGGCAGTGATGAGGAAGAAGATGACTCCTACTTCAAAAGGTTTTTTTTGTCCTTTTACATTTTTGTAACTAAATGATGAATGTAAAAGATCTTTTGGTTAAAACATTGGGAATTTATCGGGGATTCAATTCTTTTCTGAATCAAACATGTCCAGAGAGATGTCATTAAAGTGTATTTATCCCAGCGTTTTATGTATATTCTCCAATAAAAGTTAATTGCATTCCCAGGTATTGTATATCACATTTTTGCCCTGTAAACATTTGTGTTGGCATACATTGATTTGTTAAATTGATGAACGGTAATTAAATTATATAAGTACAAGTATGTGCTACAGTGGATCTACAATACAATAAAGAATCAACCCTGAAATCTACTTTTTGTGTATACAGCCCCTACGCAGACCTATGTGCCTTTATGGTTATATAGTAATGGCCCCTATATACAGCAGGTTAAGGTCAGTCGAACCCGCTGATTTCGGCAGGATCGGCTAAAAATGTAATTTGTTTGGGGGCCTTCCGATTCCCCTTTGACAGATGTTACTGATAATAAAAAGGATCCGTTATGTTGAATTTTAGCTGCCGATCCAATTTGTTCCCCCTGGAAATAAGCCACCACCAGCTGAGGAGTCTAGCAGTCGCTTTCTTGTAAAGATTGCAGGAACACTCAGCCAAGCCAAACGTTCCTGTGTATGGGATGTCTGGAGAGATAGCCACCAGTCAAACAATCATTTGTCCAACAACATTTAATGTTAAGGCTGAGTCACACATAACGATATCGTTGCAAAGTCACGCTTTTGGTGACGTAGCAACGATCCCGCTAACGATCTCGTTATGTGTGACAGCGACCAACGATCAGGCCCCTGCTGGGAGATTGTTGGTCGATGGGAATGATCAGGACCTTTTTTTGGTCGCTGATCACCCGCTGTCATCGCTGGATCGGCGTGTGTGACGCCGATCCAGCGATGTGTTCACTTGTAACCAGGGTAAATATCGGGTTACTAAGCGCAGGGCCGCGCTTAGTAACCCGATATTTACCCTGGTTACCATTGTAAAAGTTTAAAAAAAAAACAGTACATACTCACATTCTGATGTCTTTCACGTCCCCCGGCGTCCACAGGGTTAAAACTGCTTTCGGCAAGAGCGCTGCTATAATGCACGCGCTGCTGCCGAGAGCTTCCCTGCACTGACTGTGTCAGCGCCGGCCGTAAAGCAGAGCACAATGGTGACGTCACCGCTCTTACTGGGAAGCTCTCGGCAGCAGCGCGTGCATTATAGCAGCGCTCTTACCGAAAGCAGTTTTAACCCTGTGGACGCCGGCGGGGGACTTCTGCATCGTTGAAGACAGTTTCAACGATGCCGAAGTCGTTCCCCTGATCGTTGGTCGCTGGAGAGAGCTGTCTGTGTGACAGCTCCCCAGCGACCACACAACGACTTACCAACGATCACGGCCAGGTCGTATCGCTGGTCGTGATCGTTGGTAAGTCGTTTAGTGTAAAGGTACCTTTAATGAATCATTAAAGGGAAACTGGTTTGGTTTACCCCCAAGAGTGGTTTGCACGTTAATGACCGGGCCAATATTTACAATTCTGACCACTGTCCCTTTATAAGGTAATAACTCTGGAACGCTTCCATGGATTCCGGTGATTATGAGTTTATTTTCTCGTGACATATTGCACTTCATGATAGTGTTAAAATTTGTTTGATATGACGTGCGTTTATTTGTGAAAAAAAGCGGAAATTTGGAGAAAATTTCGCAATTTTCCAAGTTTGAATTTTCATGCCCCTAAATCACAGAGATATGTCACACAAAATACTTAATAAGTAACATTTCCCACGTGTCTACTTTACATCAGCACAATTTTGTAACCAAAATTTTTTTTGTTAGGAAGTTATAAGGGTTTAACCCCTTTCTGCCATTGGACGTACTATTCCGTCCATGTGGGGTGGGCCCTAATTCCCAAGGACGGAATAGTACGTCCAGCACGATCGGCCGCGCTCATGGGGGGAGCGCAGCCGATCGCGGCCGGGTGTCAGCTGCCTATCGCAGCTGACATCCGGCACTATGTGCCAGGAGCGGTCACGGACCGCCCCCGGCACACTAACCCCCGGCACACCGCGATCAAACATGATCGCGGTGTGCCGGCGGTACAGGGAAGCGTCGCGCAGGGAGGGGGCTCCCTGCGTGCTTCCCTGAGACCCCCGGAGCAACGCGATGTGATCGCGTTGCTGCGAGGGTCTCCTACCTCCTATCCCTACAGGCCCCGGATCCAAAATGGCCGCGGGGCTGCATCCGGGTCCTGCAGGGATTACTTCCGGGTGCCGTGCAGGCTGCAGATGAAAGCTGCAGCCTGCACGGCTGTAAGTGAGATCGGTGATCTGACAGAGTGCTGTGCACACAGTCAGATCAACGATCTGTAATGTCCCCCCCGGGAAAAAGTAAAAAAGTAAAAAAAAAAAATTCCCACATGTGTAAAAAAAAAAAGAAAAAAAAATAATTCCTAAATAAAGAAAAAAAATAAATATATTATTCCCATAAATACATTCCTTTATCTAAATAAAAAAAATCAAACAATAAAAGTACACATATTTAGTATCGCCGCGTCCGTAACGACCCGACCTATAAAACTATATCACTAGTTAACCCCTTCAGTGAACACCGTAAAAAAAAAAAAAGTGAGGCAAAAAACAATGCTTTATTCTCATAACGCCAAACAAAAAGTAGAATAACACGCGATCAAAAAGACAGATATAAATAATCATGGTACCGCTGCAAACGTCATCTTGTCCTGCAAAAATCGAGCCGCCATGTAGCATCATCAGCGAAAAAATAAAAAAGTTATAGTCCTCAGAATAAAGCGATGCCAAAATAATTATTTTTTCTATAAAATAGTTTTTATCGCATAAAAGCGCCAAAACATAAAAAAAATGATATAATTGAGGTATCGCTGTAATTGTACTGACCCGAAGAATAAAACTGCTTTATCAATTTTACCAAACGCGGAACGGTATAAACGCCTCCCCCAAAAGAAATTCATGAATAGCTGGTTTTTGGTCATTCTGCCTCACAAAAATAGGAATAAAAAGCGATCAAAAAAATCTCCCGTGCCCGAGCATGTTACCAATAAAAACGTCAACTCGTTCCGCAAAAAACAAGACCTCACATGACTCTGTGGACTTAAATATGGAAAAATTATAGCTCTCAAAATGTGGTAACGCAAAAAATATTTTTTGCAATAAAAAGCTTCTTTCAGTGTGTGACAGCTGCCAATCATAAAAATCCGCAAAAAAACCCGCTATAAAAGTAAATCAAACCCCCCTTCATCACCCCCTTAGTTAGGGAAAAATAAAAAAAAATTAAAAAATGTATTTATTTCCATTTTACCATTAGGGTTAGGGCTAGGGTTAGGGCTAGGGTTAGGGCTAGGGTTAGGGTTAGGGTTGAGGCTAGGGTTAGGGCTAGGGTTAGGGCTAGGGTTGGGGCTAGGGTTGGGGGTTGGGGCTAGGGTTGGGGCTAGGGTTGGGGCTAGGGTTAGGGTTGGGGCTAGGGTTAGGGTTGGGGCTAGGGTTAGGGTTAAGGCTACAGTTAGGGTTGGGGCTAAAGTTAGGGTTAGGGTTGGGGCTAAAGTTAGGGTTAGGGTTTGGATTACATCTATGGTTGGGAATAGGGTTGGGATTAGGGTTAGGGGTGTGTCTGGGTTAGAGGTGTGGTTAGGGTTACTGTTGGGATTAGGGTTAGGGGTGTGTTTGGATTAGGGTTTCAGTTATAATTGGGGGGTTTCCACTGTTTAGGCACATCAGGGGCTCTCCAAACGCGACATGGCGTCCGATCTCAATTTCAGCCAATTCTGCGTTGAAAAAGTAAAACAGTGCTCCTTCCCTTCCGAGCTCTCCCGTGCGCCCAAACAAGGGTTTACCCCAACATATGGGGTATAAGCGTACTCGGAACACATTGGAGAACAACTTTTGGGGTCCAATCTCTCCTGTTACCCTTGGGAAAATACAAAACTGGGGGCTATAAAATAATTTTTGTGGAAAAAAAATATTTTTTATTTGCATGGCTCTGTGTTATAAACTGTAGTGAAACAATTGGGGGTTCAAAGCTCTCACAACACATCTAGATGAGTTCCTTAGGGGGTCCACTTTCCAAAATGGTGTCACTTGTGGGGGGTTTCTACTGTTACATTAGGGCCTCTGCAAACGCAACGTGACGCCTGCAGACCAAGCCATCTAAGTCTGCATTCCAAATGGCGCTCCTTCCCTTCCGAGCCCTCCCATGCGCCTAAACGGTGGTTCCCCCCCCACATATGGGGTGTCAGCGTACTCAAGACAAATTGGACAACAACTTTTGGGGTCCAATCTCTCCTGTTACCCTTGGGAAAATACAAAACTGGGGGCTATAAAATAATTTTTGTGGAAAAAAAATATTTTTTATTTGCATGGCTCTGTGTTATAAACTGTAGTGAAACAATTGGGGGTTCAAAGCTCTCACAACACATCTAGATGAGTTCCTTAGGGGGTCCACTTTCCAAAATGGTGTCACTTGTGGGGGGTTTCTACTGTTTAGGTACATTAGGGCCTCTGCAAACGCAACGTGACGCCTGCAGACCATTCCATCTAACTCTGCATTCCAAATGGCGCTCCTTCCCTTCCGAGCCCTCCCATGCGCCCAAACAGTGGTTCCCCCCCACATATGGGGTATCAGCGTACTCAAGACAAATTGGACAACAACTTTTGGGGTCCAATTTCTCCTGTTACCCTTGGGAAAATACAAAACTGGGGGCTAAAAAAAAAATTTTGTGGGAAAAAAATGTTTGTTTTATTTTTACGGCTCTGCATTATAAACTTCTGTGA
The DNA here is from genome assembly GCF_051348905.1 of Ranitomeya variabilis. Lineage (NCBI taxonomy): Eukaryota > Metazoa > Chordata > Amphibia > Anura > Dendrobatidae > Ranitomeya > Ranitomeya variabilis. The sequence goes on from NC_135232.1 coordinate 108,671,158, forward strand.
AGCAGTTGGTGGGTCAAAGTGCTCACGACACGTCTAGATAAGTTCCTTAGGGGGTCTACTTTCCAAAATGGTGTCACTTGTGGGGGGTTTCAATGTTTAGGCACATTAGTGGCTCTCCAAACGCAACATGGCATCCCACCTCAATTCCTGTCAATTTTGCATTGAAAAGTCAAACGGCGCTCCTTCCCTTCCGAGCTCTCCCATGCGCCCAAACAGTGGTTTACCCCAACATATGGGGTATCAGCGTACTCAGGACAAATTGTACAACAACTTTTGGGGTCCAATTTCTTCTCTTACCATTGGAAAAATAAAAAAATTGGGGGTGAAAAGATAATTTTTGTGAAAAAATATGATTTTTTATTTTTACGGTTCTGCATTATAAACTTCTGTGAAGCACTTGGTGGGTCAAAGTGCTCACGACACGTCTAGATAAGTTCCTTAGGGGGTCTACTTTCCAAAATGGTGTCACTTGTGGGGGGTTTCAATGTTTAGGCACATTAGTGGCTCTCCAAACGCAACATGGCATCCCACCTCAATTCCTGTCAATTTTGCATTGAAAAGTCAAACGGCGCTCCTTCCCTTCCGAGCTCTCCCATGCGCCCAAACAGTGGTTTACCCCCACATATGGGGTATCAGCGTACTCAGGACAAATTGTACAACAACTTTTGGGGTCCAATTTCTTCTCTTACCCTTGGGAAAATAAAAAATTGGGGGCGAAAAGATCATTTTTGTAAAAAAATATGATTTTTTATTTTTACGGTTCTGCATTATAAACTTCTGTGAAGCACTTGGTAAGTCAAAGTGCTCACCACACTTCTAGATAAACTCCTTAGGGGGTCTACTTTCCAAAATGGTGTCACTTGTGGGGGGTTTCAATGTTTAGGCATATCAGGGGCTCTCCAAACGCAACATGGCGTCCCATCTCAATTCCAGTCAATTTTGCATTGAAAAGTCAAATGGCGCTCCTTCGCTTCCGAGCTCTGTCATGCGCCCAAACAGTGGTTTACCCCGACATATGGGGTATCTGCGTACTCAGGACAAATTGTACAACATCTTTTGGGGTCCATTTTCTCCTGTTACCCTTGGTAAAATAAAACAAATTGGTGCTGAAGTAAATTTTGTGTGAAAAAAAAGTTAAATGCTCATTTTTATTTAAACATTCCAAAAATTCCTGTGAAACACCTGAAGGGTTAATAAACTTCTTGAATGTGGTTTTGAGCACCTTGAGGGGTGCAGTTTTTAGAATGGTGTCACACTTGGGTATTTTCTATCATATAGACCCCTCAAAATGACTTCAAATGAGATGTGGTCCCTAAAAAAAATGGTGTTGTGAAAATGAGAAATTGCTGGTCAAATTTTAACCCTTATAACTCCCTAACAAAAAAAAAATGTTGGTTCCAAAATTGTGCTGATGTAAAGTAGACATGTGGGAAATGTTACTTATTAAGTATTTTGTGTGACATATCACTGTGATTTAATTGCATAAAAATTCAAAGTTGGAAAATTGCGAAATTTTCAAAATTTTCGCCAAATTTCCGTTTTTTTCACAAATAAACGCAGGTAATATCAAATAAATGTTACCACTATCATGAAGTACAATATGTCATGAGAAAACAATGTCAGAATCACCGGGATCCGTTGAAGCGTTCCAGAGTTATAACCTCATAAAGGGACAGTGGTCAGAATTGTAAAAATTGGCCCGGTCCATAACGTGCAAACCACCCTTGGGGGTGAAGGGGTTAAAGTTGAACAACGATTTGTCATTTTTTACAACACCATTTATTTTTAGGGACCACATCATATTTGAAGTCACTTTGAGGAGTCTATATGATACAAAATATCCAAAAGTAACACCATTCTAAGAACTGCACCCCTCAAGGTGCACAAAACCACATTCAAGAAGTTTATTAACCCTTCAAATGCTTCACAGGAATTTTTGGAATGTATAAAAAAAATTAGCATTTAACTTTTTTCCACAAAAAAATTACTTCAGATCCAATTTTTTTTTATTTTCCCAAGGGTAACCCGATAAATTGGACCGCAAAAGTTGTTGTGCAATTTCTTTTGAGTACACTGATACCCCATTTGTAGGGGAATACTACTTTTGAGGCACAGTGCAAAGCTCAGAAGGGAAGAGGCGCCATATTGGAGTTCAGACTTTGCTGGAATGGTTTGAGGGTGCCATGTCACATTTTGAGGTGCCAGAACAACAGAAACCCCCCCATATCTGAACTCATGTTACAAACTACACTCCCCCCCCCCCCAAGTTTTTAATTTTTCTAAGGGCTAATAGGACATTTTTTTTTACAACAAACTGAGGTCCATTTTTTCCTGAGTGCACCAATACCCTACATGTAATTGAGAAATATTTTTCAGGCACAGTGCAAAGATTTTACTGTCATGGTTTGCAGGTGCCATGATCCACTGGGAGAGCCCATGAGGTGCCAGAACCGCAGAACCCCCAATAAGTGACCCCATTTTACAAACTACACCTCTCAATGTTCTCATCTAGGGGTGCAGTGATCATATTGACACCATGGGTGTGTCACAGACTTTTATACCATTGGGCAGTGAAGACAAAATAACCTACATTTTTACCACCAAAATTTTGTTTTAGTCAAGGATTTTACATTTTCACACAAGAAGTGGGTAAAAATGGCACCATAATTTGTACCACAATTTCTACTGAACGTGGCAATACCGCATATGTGGCTGTACAGTACTACTTATGCTATAGAGTCTGCCTATGGGGGTGCTGCATTATACTACAGAGTTTGCCTATGGGGTGCTGCCTTACACTACAGAGTCTGCCTATGGGGTGCTGCCTTATACTACAGAGTCTGCCTGTGTGGGGGTACTGCCTTATACTACAGAGTCTGTCTGTGGGGGGGGAGTGCTGCCTTATACTACAGGGTCTGCCTATGGGGGGTGCTGCCTTATACTACAGGGTCTACCTATGGGGTGCTGTCTTATACTACAGGGTCTGCCAATGGGGTGCTGCCTTATACTGCAGAGTCTACCTATGTGGTGCTGCCTTATACTACAGGGTCTGTCTATGGGGTGCTGCCTTATACTATAGAGTCTGCCTGTGGGGGGGGTGCCTTATGCTATAGAGTTGACAGAATGGTGACGCAAGATGGGAGCAGCACATTACAGAATGGGAGCGCAGGATGGGAGCAGCCCATGACAGAATGGGGGAGCAGCATGACAGGATGGATACGCAGGATGAGAGCACCACATGACAGGATGGGGATGCAGGATGAGAGCACCACATGATAGGATGGGGACGCAGAATTGGAGTAGCACATACCAGGATGGGGGCAGCACATACCAGAATTGAGGTGCAGGATGGGAGCACATGACAGGATGAGGGCACAGGAAGAGAGTAGCACATGACAAGATGGAGGCGCACAAAACAGGATGAGGGCGCAGGATGGGGGCTTCACATGACAGGAAGGGGGCGCAAGATGGTAGCAGCACATGACAAGATTAGGGCGCAGGATGGAGACCATATACCAATATAAATGCTCGCCATCTGGGCGTAGAACGGGTTCAATAGCTAGTTTTCTATAACCAGACAGGCAAAATTCCGACTATGAGTCAATCATTTTTTGCAGGCTGATCGCTTCTATATCGTGGAGATGAAGAGGCATCGCCTTGCCATAGAAACAGTCAGCTCTGCACTGACAGAGAGACTTGCTGATCATGCACTGGGCGTGATCAGCAAGTTTCCTAACTCTGGTGACACGGATGTCGTCATGACAACATTGGGTCACCATGGCAACGATAGGGACCCCACGTCGCCGCGGGGTCTCCGATCTAAAGGCATATCGGGGATTAAAGTGCTGGGAGCAGTCTGTGATCGCTCCTGGCACCTAATGCTGAGTGTCAGTTGTCAGAATCAGCTTGGGCGTGTGTGCGGGCGATCGCGATGGCGTAATGATCCGTCCCTGGTCAAATAGGGCCAGGGCACCTGGACAGATCATTACGTCAATTGTCAGAAAGGGGTTAATAAAATCACTGTTTTATCGGCAGGAAATTATCACCAGAGGACTAGTAAACCTGCTTCCATGTATTACTCCATATTCATGAGCTTTGTGTTACCCTGCCTCCACCACTGATTGGCAGCTTTCTGCCTATGCACATTGTGCACAGAAAGCTGCCAATTAGTGGTATAGGTGGGGTTATACAGAGCTCAGAGAACTGGCAGATCTGCATCAGATAAAAGGCATTTTATCAGAACTACAGTAGCCAGTAAAGTAAGTGACACATCACTGAAACCAGGTCTCTACCCCTACATCATGCTGCTCTCAAATAACGTAGCAGAATACTGGTAACAGATTCCTTTTAAAGTGCTATGTAATCTGATCAATCCTGTACTCCAGCTTTTTCCATCTGTCATCTACTTCTTAGGGTATGTGTACACAATCCAGAAGTGGCAGCGCTTTGGACGCAGTGCATGTTCACTGCGTCCAAGCGCTGCCGTCTATTGAACGCAGGTGAATCCGCATGTGTTCACTGAACCGTGTGGACTCACTGCGTCCAATACAATGTTTGGGTGAAATTTCTCTTATGGAGACTACAGTAGTGTCTCTGCAAGAGAAATTGACATTCTGCGGTCTGGAGAGACATGTCATATGTCCGTCTCCGCGGGTGAACTGCGGGCATCTCTGGATGCAAGTGGGCATGGGATATGGCAAGGACATCTGGCCTTAGCAGGTTGGAAGCTGCACATAGACACAATGTTTAATGATCATGTGCACATACCCTAATTAACATACATTTGACCTGATTTGCTCACTATAATGGTATTACAATTACAATGTTTTACAAATAAACTATAGAGATGATTATAGAGTAAGCCAATGTCAGACCCAACATAACAGTAACGGGTAATACTCTGAAGCAAATTAGAGCAACCTTAGGGTTTAAAAAATATCCTGCCAAAAAAATTAAATAAAGCAACATAATTCTGAAGAAAAAGGGATAAATGACAGTTGAGAAAAAATAGTCATACAGCAGATGCAAGTCTACTGTATTTAGCAGCCTATTTATAAAGAGAAATGTAAAAATAACTTAGCTATGAAAATCTATGCTTAAATATATGTATGCATCATTCTAGAGGTAAATGATAAGGAATAGCAATCTGCAGTGTTGAAGATACATGTATATCCAAACATATACAGTGGAGAAAAAATTATTTAGTCAGCCACCAATTGTGCAAGTTCTCCCACTTAAAAAGATTAGAGAGGCCTGTAATTGACATCATAGGTAGACCAAAACTATGGGAGTCAAAACTGAGAAAACAAATCCAGAAAATCACCTTGTAGGATTTGGCAAGATTTATTTTTCAAATTATGGTGGAAAATAAGTATTTGGTCACATAAAAACATTCAACATTTCTGGCCCTCACAGATCTGTAACTTCTTTAACCCCTTCCCGACCTGTGATGCCACGTAGGCGTCATGAAAGTCGGTGCCAATCTGACCTGTGATGCCTATGCGGCGTCATGGAGGGATCGTGTCCCTGCAGATCGGGTGAAAGGGTTAACTCCAATTTCACCCGATCTGCAGGGACAAGGGGAGTGGTACTTTAGCCCAGGGGGGGTGGCTTTGCCCCCACGTGGCTACGATCGCTCTGATTAGCTGTTGAAAGTGCAACAGCCAATCAGAGCAATTTGTAATATTTCACCTATGAAAAGTGGTGAAACATTACAATCCAGCCATGGCCGATGCTGCAATATCATTGGCCATGGCTGGAAACCCTGATCTGCCCCCCCACAGCCACCGATCGCCTCCCCAGTCCTCCGTCCTGTGGTCCGCTCCCCTCCGTCCGCCTGTCCGCTCCCCCGTCCTCCTGTCCACTCCCCTATCCTCCTGTCCGCTCCCCCTGTGCTCCGATCCCACCCCCCCCCGTGCTCCGATCCCTCCCCCCCTCATACTTACCGAGCCTCCCGATGTCCGTCCGTCTGTTCCATGGGCGCCGCCATCTTCCAAAATGGCGGGCGCATGCGCAGTGCGCCCGCAGAATCTGCCAGTCGGCAGATTCGTTCCATGTTAATTTTGATCACTGTGATAAAACCTATCACAGTGATCAAAATAAAAAAAATAGTAAATGAACCTTCCCCATTATCACCCCCATAGGTAGAGACAATAATAAAATGAAGAAAATATATTTACTTTTATTTTTCCACTAGGGTTAGGGTTAGAACTAGGGTTAGGGTTAGAACTAGGGTTAGGGATAGGGTTAGGGCTAGGGTTAGAATTAGGGTTAGAGTAAGGTTATGTGCACACGTATTCTGGTCCTCTGCGGATTTTTCCACAGCGGATTTGATAAATCCGCAGTGCAAAACCGATTTACTGTGGTTTTTGTGCGGATTTCACTGCGGTTTTAGAACTGCGGTTTTCTATAGGAGCAGCTGTAAAACCACTGCGGAATCCGCGGAAAGAAGTGACATGCTGTGGAATGTAAACCGCTGCGTTTCCGCGCAGTTTTTTCCGCAGCATGTGCACAGCGTTTTTCATTTCCCATAGGTTTACATTGAACTGTAAACTCATGGGAAACTGATGCGGACCAGCAGCTGCGGAAACGCTGCGGATCCGCAGCGTTTTCCGCAGCATGTGCACATACCCTTAGAATTAGGCTATGTGCACATGGTGCGGATTTGGCTGTGGATCCGCAGCGGATTGGCTGCTGCGGATTCGTAGCAGTTTTCCATCAGGTTTACAGTACCATGTAAACCTATGGAAAACCAAATTCGCTGTGCCCATGGTGCGGAAAATACAGCGCGGAAACGCTGCGTTGTATTTTCCGCAGCATGTCAATTCTTTGTGCGGATTCCGCAGCGTTTTACACCTGTTCCTCAATAGGAATCCGCAGGTGAAATCCGCACAAAAAAACACTGGAAATCCACGGTAAATCCGCAAGTAAAACGCAGTGCCTTTTACCTGCGGACTTTTCAAAAATGGTGCGGAAAAATCTCACACGAATCCGCAACGTGGGCACATAGCCTTAGGGTTAGGGTTAGAATTAGAGTAAGGGTTGGAATTAGGGCTAGGGTTGGAAATAGGGTTAAGATTAGGCTTGTGGTTAGGGTTAGAGGTGTGTTAGGGTTAGGGTTGGGATTAGGGTTAGGGGTGTGTTGGGGTTGTGGTTAGGGGTGTGTTGGGGTTAGGGTTGTGATTAGGGTTATGGCTAGAGTTGGGATTAGGGTTAGGGGTGTGTTGGGTTTAGTGTTGGAGTTAGAATTGAGGGTTTTCCACTGTTTAGGCACATCAGGGGTCTCCAAACGCAACATGGCGCCACCATTGATTCCAGCCAATCTTGCGTTCCCTTCCGAGCCCCGACGTGCGCCCAAACAGTGGTTTATCCCCACATATGGGGTACCAGCATACTCAGGACAAACTGGGCAACAACTATTGGGGTCCAATTTCTCCTGTTACCCTAGCGAAAATGAAAAATTGCTTGCTAAAACATCATTTTTGAGGAAAGAAAAATATTTTTTTATTTTCACGGCTCTGCGTTGTAAACTTCTGTTAAGCACTTGGGGGTTCAAAGTGCTCACCACACATCTATATAAGTTCCTTGGGGGGTCTAGTTTCCAAAATGGGGTCACTTGTGGGGGTTTCTACTGTTTAGGCACATCAGGGGCTCTGGAAATGCAACGTGACGCCCGCAGACCATTCCATCAAAGTCTGCATTTCAAAACGTCACTACTTCCCTTCCGAGCCCCGACGTGTGCCCAAACAGTGGTTCCCCCCCACATATGGGGTACCAGCATTCTCCGGTCAAACTGGGCAACCACTATTGGGGTCCAATTTCTCCTGTTACCCTTGTGAAAATAAAAAATTGCGGGCTAAAAAATAATTTTTGAGGAAAGAAAAATGATTTTTTTATTTTCACGGCTCTGCGTTATAAACTTCTGTGAAGCACTTGGGGGTTTAAAGTGGTCACCGCACATTTTTTGTGAAAAAAAAAAAGTACTTTTTCATTTTTACGGATCAATTTGTGAAGCACCTGAGGGTTCAAAGTGCTCACTATGCATCTAGATAAGTTCCTTGGGGGGTCTAGTTTCCAAAATGGGGTCACTTTTGGGGGAGCTCCAATGTTTAGGCACACAGGGGCTCTCCAAACGCGACATGGTGTCCGCTAAAGATTGGAGCCAATTTTTCATTCAAAAAGGCAAATGGCGCTCCTTCCCTTCCGAGCCCCGTCGTGCGCCCAAACAGTGGTTCCCCCCCACATATGGGGTATCGGCGTACTCAGGACAAATTGTACAATAACTTTTGGGGTCCAGTTTCTCTTTTTACCCTTGGGAAAATTAAAAAACTGTTGCTAAAATATCATTTTTGTGACTAAAAAGTTAAATGTTCATTTTTTCCTTCCATGTTGCTTCTGCTGCTGTGAAGCACCTGAAGAGTTAATAAACTTCTTAAATGTGGTTTTGAGCACCCTGAGGGGTGCAGTTTTTAGAATGGTGTCACTTTTGGGTATTTTCAGCCATGTAGACCCCTCAAACTGACTTCAAATGTGAGGTGGTCCCTAAAAAAAATTGTTTTGTAAATTTCGTTGTAAAAATGAGAAATCGCTGGTTAAATTTTAACCCTTATAACTTCCTAGCAAAAAAAAAAAATTGTTTCCAAAATTGTGCTGTTGTAAAGTAGACATGTGGGTAATGTTATTTATTAACTATTTTGTGTCACATAACTCTCGTTTAACAGAATGAAACTTCAAAATTTGAAAATGGCGAAATTTTCAAAATTTTAGCCAAATTTCCATTTTTTTCACAAATAAACGCAAGAATTATCGACCTAAATTTACCACTAACGTGAAGCCCAATATGTCACGAAGAAACAATCTCAGAACCGCTAGGATCAGTTGAAGCATTCCTGAATTATTACCTCATAAAGGGACACTGGTCAGAATTGCAAAAAACGGCCAGGTCATTAAGTGTTGTGAATTCTGCTCTTGGGCTCCCTCCGGTGGTTGTAAGTGGTAGCGCTGCTGTCTCTGAATCGCAGCATTTATCAGGTGTGTTCACTTTTTGCAATTTTGACTGGGCTATTTAGTCTTGCTTCACCCTTTAGTCAGTGCCAGTTGTCCATTGTTCCTGGAGGTTTCACATCCCTGCCTGGTCTCTTCTGCTTTGCAGTTCATTTCAACAAAGATAAGTTCTGGCCTTGTTTTTTGCTGTCCACATGCTGTGGCCTTATTGTTCAGTTCTTTTCCATGTTTTTGTCTTGTCCAGCTTGGTCTGTATAAGGATTTGTTTAGCCAAGCTGGTATCTCTGGAGATGCAGATATACCCTCCATATCTTTAGTTAGCTGTGGAGATTTTGTATTTTCTGTGGTGGATATTTTCTAGTGTTTTTAATACTGACCGCATAGTACTCTGTCCTATCCTTTCTATTTAGCTAGAAGTGGCCTCCTTTGCTAAATTCTCATTTCAGTCTGTGTATGTTCTTTCCCTCTCCTCTCACAGTCAATATTTGTGGGGGGCTGCCTATCCTTTGGGAATTTTCTCTGAGGCAAGATAGTTTTCCCTTTTCTATCTCTAGGGGTAATTAGTCCTCCGGCTGTGTCGAGATGTCTAGGGAGCGCTAGGTACATTCCACGGCTACTTCTAGTTGCGGTGTTAAGTTCAGGGTCTGCGGTCAGTACAGGTACCACCTTCTCCAGAGTACGTCTCATGCTGCTCTTAGGCCACCAGATCATAACAGTACAACTGGCGAACAATGAGTTAACCGCATCTCAGAAGAAGGGAAGGAAAGTGCTGAGCCATTTTTTTTTCTGTAGTCTGTTGTGTTTTTTTTTTTCTTCCCTCTTTACCTCTGGGTGGCTCAGGAGTTCGGCGCTGGTATGGATGTTCAGGGATTGGCTTCTCGTGTGGATCAACTTGCTGCTAGAGTACAGGGTATTTCCGATTATATCGTTCAGACTCCGGTTTTAGAGCCTAGAATTCCAACTCCTGATTTGTTTTTTGGGGATAGGTCCAAATTTCTGAGCTTTAAAAATAACTGTAAACTGTTTTTTGCTCTGAAACCCCGTTCCTCTGGTGATCCCATCCAGCAGGTTAAAATTGTTATATCTCTGCTGCGTGGTGACCCCCAGGATTGGGCATTTGCCCTGGAACCTGGGAATCCGGCGTTGCTTAATGTAGACACCTTTTTTCAGGCGCTTGGGTTATTGTATGACGAACCTAATTCAGTGGATCATGCTGAGAAGACCTTGTTGGCCCTGTCACAGGGTCAAGAAGCAGCAGAATCATATTGCCAGAAGTTTAGAAAATGGTCTGTACGGACTAAATGGAATGAGGATGCCTTGGCGGCAATCTTCAGAAAGGGTCTTTCTGAATCCGTTAAAGATGTTATGGTGGGGTTCCCCACGCCTGCTGGTCTGAGTGATTCTATGTCTCTGGCCATTCAGATTGATCGGCGCTTGCGCGAGCGCAGAGTTGTGCACACTATGGCATTGTCTTCCGAGCGGAGTCCTGAGCCTATGCAGTATGATAGGATTGTGTCTAGAGCTGAACGACAAGGATTCAGACGTCAGAATAGGTTGTGTTTTTACTGCGGCGATTCTGCTCATGTTATTTCTGATTGCCCTAAGCGTACCAAGAGAATCGCTAGTTCTGTTACCATCAGTACTGTACAACCTAAATTTCTGTTATCTGTGACCCTGATCTGCTCATTATCGTCATTTTCTGTCATGGCATTTGTGGATTCAGGCGCCGCTCTAAACTTAATGGACTTAGAATTTGCCAGACGTTGTGGTTTCCCTTTGCAGCCTTTGCAGAGTCCTATTCCTTTGAGGGGCATTGATGCTACACCGTTGGCTAAAAATAAACCTCAGTTCTGGACACAGCTGACCATGTGCATGGCGCCAGCCCATCAGGAAGATTGTCGTTTTCTGGTGTTGCATAATTTGCATGATGCTATTGTGCTGGGTTTCCCATAGTTACAGGTGCATAATCCGGTATTAGATTGGAAATCTATGTCTGTGACTAGTTGGGGTTGTCAGGGGGTTCATGGTGACGTTCCTTTGATGTCAATTGCCTCCTCCCCCTCTTCAGAAATTCCTGAGTTTCTGTCAGATTTCCAGGATGTATTCAATGAGCCCAAGTCCAGTTCCCTTCCACCGCATAGGGACTGTGATTGTGCTATTGACTTGATTCCAGGCTGTAAGTTCCCTAAGGGCCGACTTTTCAACCTGTCTGTGCCAGAACATACCGCCATGCGGAGCTATGTTAAGGAGTCCTTGGAGAAGGGGCATATTCGGCCATCTTCTTCACCATTGGGAGCAGGTTTTTTTTTTGTTGCCAAAAAAGATGGCTCCTTGAGACCCTGTATTGATTATCGCCTCTTGAATAAGATCACGGTCAAATTCCAATACCCTTTGCCTTTGCTTTCTGATCTGTTTGCTAGGATTAAGGGGGCTAGTTGGTTTACTAAGATTGACCTTCGAGGGGCATATAATCTTGTTCGTATTAAGCAGGGTGACGAATGGAAAACTGCGTTTAATACGCCCGAAGGCCATTTTGAATACCTGGTGATGCCATTCGGACTCTCTAATGCTCCATCTGTGTTTCAGTCCTTCATGCATGATATATTTCGGAATTATCTTGATAAATTCATGATTATATATTTGGATGATATTTTGATTTTTTCAGATGATTGGGAGTCTCATGTGAAACAGGTCAGGATGGTATTTCAGATCCTTCGTGATAATGCCTTGTTTGTGAAGGGGTCTAAGTGCCTCTTTGGAGTACAGAAGGTTTCTTTTTTGGGCTTCATTTTTTCTCCCTCATCTATAGAAATGGATCCGGTTAAGGTTCAGGCCATTCATGATTGGATCCAGCCCACATCCGTGAAGAGCCTTCAGAAATTTTTGGGCTTTGCTAATTTTTATCGCCGTTTCATTGCCAACTTCTCCAGTGTGGTTAAACCCCTGACCGATTTGACGAAGAAAGGCGCTGATGTGACGAATTGGTCCTCTGCGGCTGTTTCTGCCTTTCAGGAGCTTAAACGCCGATTTACTTCTGCCCCTGTGTTGCGTCAGCCGGATGTTTCTCTTCCTTTTCAGGTTGAGGTTGACGCTTCTGAGATTGGGGCAGGGGCCGTTTTGTCTCAGAGGAATTCTGATGGTTCCTTGATGAAACCGTGTGCCTTCTTTTCTCGAAAGTTTTCGCCTGCGGAACGCAATTATGATGTCGGCAATCGTGAGTTGGTGGCTATGAAGTGGGCATTTGAGGAGTGGCGACATTGGCTTGAGGGGGCCAGGCACCGTATTGTGGTCTTGACCGATCATAAGAATCTGATTTATCTCGAGTCTGCCAAACGGCTGAATCCTAGACAGGCCCGATGGTCCCTGTTTTTCTCCCGTTTTGATTGTGTGGTCTCGTATCTTCCGGGTTCTAAGAATGTTAAGGCTGATGCCCTCTCTAGGAGCTTTTTGCCTGATTCTCCTGGGGTCCTTGAGCCGGTCGGTATTCTGAAGGAAGGGGTGATTCTTTCTGCAATCTCCCCTGATTTACGACGGGTTCTTCAGGAATTTCAGGCTGATAAACCTGACCGCTGTCCAGTGGGGAAATTGTTTGTTCCTGACAGATGGACTAGTAAAGTGATTTCGGAGGTTCATTGTTCTGTGTTAGCTGGTCATCCTGGGATTTTTGGCACTAGAGATTTGGGTGATAGGTCCTTTTGGTGGCCTTCTTTGTCACGGGATGTGCGTTCTTTTGTGCAGTCCTGTGGGACTTGTGCACGGGCCAAGCCTTGCTGTTCCCGCGCTAGTGGGTTGCTTTTGCCTTTGCCGGTCCCTGAGAGGCCTTGGACGCATATTTCTATGGATTTTATTTCGGATCTTCCGGTTTCCTAGAGGATGTCAGTTATCTGGGTGGTTTGTGACCGGTTTTCTAAGATGGTTCATTTGGTACCTTTGCCTAATTTGCCTTCCTCTTCTGATTTGGTTCCGTTGTTTTTTCAGCATGTGGTTCGTTTGCATGGCATTCCGGAGAATATTGTGTCCGATAGAGGTTCCCAGTTTGTTTCTAGGTTTTGGCGGGCCTTTTGTGCTAGGCTGGGCATTGATTTGTCTTTTTCTTCCGCGTTTCATCCTCAGACAAATGGCCAAACCGAGCGAACTAATCAGACTTTGGAAACTTATTTGAGATGCTTTGTGTCTGCTGATCAGGTTGATGGCTTTCTTGCTATTGGCCGAGTTTGCCCTTAATAATCGGGCTAGTTCTGCTACCTTGGTTTCACCCTTCTTTTGTAACTCTGGTTTTCATCCTCGTTTTTCTTCGGGGCAGGTTGAGCCTTCTGATTGTCCTGGGGTGGACTCTGTGGTTGACAGGTTGCAGCAAATTTGCGCTCATGTTGTTGAGAATTTGGTGTTGTCTCAGGAGGGGGCTCAGCGTTTTGCTAACCATCGTCGGTGTGTTGGTTCCCGGCTTCGGGTTGGGGATTTGGTCTGGTTGTCTTCCCGTCATGTCCCTATGAAGGTTTCTTCCCCTAAGTTTAAGCCTCGGTTTATTGGCCCTTATAGGATTTCTGACATTATCAATCCAGTGTCTTTTCGTTTGGCCCTTCCAGCCTCTTTTTCCATCCATAATGTTTTTCATAGATCTTTGTTGCGGAAATATGTGGTGCCCGTTGTTCCCTCTGTTGATCCTCCTGCCCCGGTGTTGATTGATGGGGAGTTGGAGTATGTGGTTGAGAAGATTTTGAATTCTCGTCTTTCGAGGCGGAAGCTTCAGTATCTTGTCAAATGGAAGGGTTATGGCCAGTAGGATAATTCTTGGGTTGTTGCCTCCGATGTTCATGCTGATGATTTGGTTCGTGCCTTTCATTTGGCTCGTCCGGATCGGCCTGGGGGCTCTGGTGAGGGTTCGGTGACCCCTCCTCAAGGGGGGGATACTGTTGTGAATTCTGCTCTTGGGCTCCCTCCGGTGGTTGTAAGTGGTAGCGCTGCTGTCTCTGAATCGCAGCATTTATCAGGTGTGTTCATGTTTTGCAATTTTGACTGGGCTATTTAGTCTTGCTTCACCCTTTAGTCAGTGCCAGTTGTCCATTGTTCCTGGAGGATTTACATCCCTGCCTGGTCTCTTCTGCTTTGCAGTTCATTTCAACAAAGATAAGTTCTGGCCTTGTTTTTTGCTGTCCACATGCTGTGGCCTTATTGTTCAGTTCTTTTCCATGTTTTTGTCTTGTCCAGCTTGGTCTGTATAAGGATTTGTTTAGCCAAGCTGGTATCTCTGGAGATGCAGATATACCCTCCATATCTTTAGTTAGCTGTGGAGATTTTGTATTTTCTGTGGTGGATATTTTCTAGTGTTTTTAATACTGACCGCATAGTACTCTGTCCTATCCTTTCTATTTAGCTAGAAGTGGCCTCCTTTGCTAAATTCTCATTTCAATCTGTGTATGTTTTTTCCCTCTCCTCTCACAGTCAATATTTGTGGGGGGCTGTCTATCCTTTGGGAATTTTCTCTGAGGCAAGATAGTTTTCCCTTTTCTATCTCTAGGGGTAATTAGTCCTCCGGCTGTGTCGAGATGTCTAGGGAGCGCTAGGTACATTCCACGGCTACTTCTAGTTGCGGTGTTAAGTTCAGGGTCTGCGGTCAGTACAGGTACCACCTTCTCCAGAGTACGTCTCATGCTGCTCTTAGGCCACTAGATCATAACAGTTAAGGTCAAAATAGGCTGGGTCGTGAAGGGGTTAAGAGGCTCCTCTGTCCTCCACTCATTACCTGTAGTAATGGCACCTGATTGAACTTGTTATCAGTATAACAGACACCTGTCCACAACCTCAAACAGTCACACTCCAAACTCCACTATGGTGAAGACCAAAGAGCTGTCGAAGGACACCAGAAACAAAATTGTAGCCCTGCACCAGGCTGGGAAGACTGAATATGCAATAGGTAAGAAGCTTGTGTGATTAAAACAACTATGGGAGCAATAATAAGAAAATGGAAGACATGCAAGACCACTGATAATCTCACCTTATGTGGTCAAAATGATCACAAGAGTGGTGAGCCCAAATCCCAGAACCACACAGGGGGACCTAGTGAATGACCTGCATAGAGCTCGGACCACTGTAACAAAGACTACTATCAGTAACACACTAAGCCGCCAGGGAATCAGATCCTGCATTGCCAGATGTGTCCCCCAGCTTAATCCAGTACATGTCTGGGCCCGTCTGAAGTGTGCTAGAGAGCATTTGGATTATCCAGAAGAGAATTGGGAGAATGTCGTGTTTGGAGGAGAAAGAATGCGGAGTTGCATCCAAAGAACACCATACATACTGTGAAGCATGGGAGTGGCAACATCATGCTTTGGGGCTGTTTCTCTGCAAAGGGACCAGGACGACTGATCCGTGTACATGAAAGAATGAATGGGGCCATGTATCGTGAGATTTTGAGTGCAAACCTCCATCCATGATCAAGGGCATTGAGGATGAAATGTGGATGGGTCTTTCGGCATGATTATGATCCCAAGCACAACGCAAGGGCAACGAAGGAGTGGCTTCGTAAGAAGCATATGAAGGTCCTATAGTGGCCTAGCCAATCTCCAGATCTCAACCCCATAGAAAACCTTTGGAGGGATTGAAAGTCTGTGTTGCCCAGCGACAGGCCCAAAACATCACTGCTCTAGAGGTCTGCATGGAGGAATGGGCCAACATACCACCAACAGTGTGTGCCAACTTTGTGAAGACCTACAGAAAACGTTTGACCTCTGTCATTGCCAACAAAGGATATATTACAAAGTATTGAGATGAAATTTTGTTTCTGACCAAATACTTATTTTCCACCATAATATGCAAATAAAATGATAAAAAAACAGACAATGTGATTTTCTGGATTTTTTTTTCTCAGTTTGTCTCCCATAGTTGAGGTCTACCTATGATGTAAATTACAGACGCCTCTCATCTTTTTAAGTGGTGGAACTTGCACTATTGCTGACTGGATAAATACTTTTTTGCCCCACTGTATAACAAAATATTGAGATGAACTTTTGTTAATGACCAAATACTTATTTTCCACGCCTTAATTTGCAAAATAAATCTTACCAAATCAGACAAGTGGATTTTCTGGATTTTTCTCAATTTTGACTTTCATAGTTGTGGTCTACCTATGATGTCAATTACAGGCTTCTCTCATCTTTTTAACCCCTTTCTGACCTCGGACGAGATAGTACTTCCGAGGTCAGAACCCCCAATTTGATGTGGGCTCCGGCGGTGAGCCCGCATCACAGCCGTGACCTGTCAGCTGTTTTGAACAGCTGACATGCGCCTGCAATAGTGTTGGGTGGAATCGTGATTCTCCTGCCGCTATTAACTAGTTAAATGCCCAGTAAAACGTGGACTGGTGAAAATAAAATTGTTATTTTTGGGTCCATGGGCTGCAGACAGTTCGTCAGATGACTCCCAAACTCTGCATGCAAGCCACAGTACACTCTGAAGATAGTGAGGCATGGTGGTGCAAGCATCATGATATGGGCATGTTTCTCTTACTATGGTGCCGGACCTATTTACCGCATACAAGGACTCATGGACCAGTTTGAATATATTAAAATACTTGAAGTGGTCATGTTGCTTTACACTGAAGAGGATATGTCCTTGAAATGGGTGTTTCAACAAGTAAAAGACCCAAACACTCAAGTAAATGAGCAAAATCTTGATTCCAGTCCAACAAAATTGAGGTTATGGAGTGGCCACCCCAATCCCCAGACCTTAACCCTGTTGAACACTTGTGGGGTGATATAAAAAATGCGGTTTCTGAGGCGAAGTCAACAAATGCCAAAAAATTGTGTGAAGTAGTCTAAGCATCCTGGGCTGGAATAACAGGTGACAGGTGCCAGACAATGGTTGACTCTACGCAACATAGCTGTGAAGCAGTTCTAAAAAAAACTGTGGGTATACAGCTAAATATTAGGTTAGTGATTCACAGAGATGCTAAATCCTCAAAAAAATAAATAGTACATATTGTGAATTTGTAAAGACAAATGCAGACACTGCTATTTTTTTTGGAACAGCCCAATGTTAATTTTTTTGTTATTTTCTGTAAAGTAGTTAAAAATTATATACATTTCTCATCATGTTTTGAATTAGAAAACAGTGTGCAATGTTTCCAGTGCATGGAAATAAAAACCAGTATAAAGATTTTGCGATTAACTCATGTTTTGAACACACTGCTATTATTTTGAACACTACTGTATAACCAAGCACAGGAAGGTGCCCAAAGCAATGAATGCCTCCTAAAGCCTATAACTAACACATAGCCCAACAAAAGAGCTACTGCTAATATCAAGTGCCATACTCTGCTGCCGTGTGGACTCGTTATCCTCGCGCTCCAATGCACATTTGAACTTGCTTTGTCGGTGCGTGTTAATGGAAGAGGGAAGCACCTTTATATATGTGCACATTATGAGAGTACCCCTCCCAAAAAACTGTTTTTTTTTGGGGTACCTTTTTGTATTCATAAAGATAGAGAGGTGTGTCCCAAATGATTATAAATTATGTTAACAGACCACACTGTGATGACACATGCTGCACTGTTTCCCATCGCATGTATGCACCATCATAGTGTGCCACCTTTTTGAATGTTTTGTTAAAAATAATGTTCAAAACATGCTAGAATTTACTTACGGTAATATGCTAGAATTTACTTAACTTTTGGACTTTAATGGATTCAAAAAACCTTCTGGAAAACTCCAGTATAAGAACACCCTAAAAACGCTTAAAAAATAAACAAAAAAAAAAACTTGTGGGAAAAACTCCAAAGAAAAAGACCTATTCATGAAGCGTCTTCTGCTTGGAAAAATTTATGTTTTTGACCACCATAAAGAAAAACAAAAAACGCAACTTTATTTTGGGCAGCATTCCCACATCCGTTTTCCTTATCTGTGCACAAACGTTTTTTTAATATGGACAGCACACTGACTCACAGAATTTAAAGAAAGCATTTACTCGTTTGATTTTTTTTACAGATACGTGTGTTCATCTGTTAAACTCGGTGGATGGCCTGTACTAATTTGGTTTTGTGGATCAGACTCGTCCATTCAAGTCTATGGGGATTTGTCAAAAATGGATGAAAAACAGAAGACCTTTGTTTTACTTTTGTTCTGTAACTTTTAACTGATCCATTGCTGAGTCTCAAAAGTTCAGACATTTCTGACTTTAATAAAAATGGATTAGAAAATAATAGAGGCGAAATGGATTACATGTGGGAGAAAAATAGTCTGTTTTTGATTTAATGTAAAAATGAAAAATGTGTATAAATGTAACCTAAGATGTAATGTGGTATCTGACTTTTTTAGATTGCTGATTGTTTTGTTTGTAAATTTTAAAGGATTTTTATAAATGATGACTACTCTCCCACATCTGATTCTGGTTTATGTCCTGGAAACAAAAATGTTGGTAAGTCACTTAACGTAGCCCTTAATGTTATCAACCTTTTATACAATATTCACCATATACGTGATTTTACAGATTCAATAATAGTTTATTACAAAATTTAACAAAATGTGTTTTGAGCATGTGCTGTCGCATATGGAGAAACATAAAATAAAGTGCATATTACAACTACAGGTTCATTCTTCTAGTAGCCAGTTTAACTTGCAGTAGAGAATGGATAAATCACGGAACCAGTGGTACCATCATTTCTCCTAACTGTCCGAAGAGCCGTTTTTTAACATGATAATGCCAATCCGCATGTTGCTCATGCTGTTGTGAGCAGCCTCAGCATGGCTGAAATGTTCGCCCATGCCCTGCAGTGGATCATCGAGCACATCTGGGACGTCATTGGCCGGCAATAAAGGGAGCAGCCTACAGCGGATCTAGATGGTTTGCCCAAGTGCATTCAGCGCGACAGAACATTCCTCAGACTATCATTAATAACAGCCAAAGTGTGTAAGTGCAGAGATTTCTTTGTATTGTGCTCATGCTAGATATTGAAAAAATTTAGATATTTTGAAATAGTTTTTTTCATTCTAGATAGCTTGCATACCATTAACATTATATATACAGTGGGTGAAATAAGTATTAAACACCTCACCAATTTTCTGAGTAAATATATTTCTAAAGGTGCTATTTGTCATGATTTCTCTGCTCAGTTGTCTTAGACCTAGTGAGTGACAGCTCAGTCGTCCAATCTAGTGCATGGGGCGTGCTGAGCTGTTGGTGTTTTGATTGACAGCTCAGCCATCCAATCTGAGATTGGGAGGTTCCTTCAGGTGTTACCTGTTCTAATGATTACCAGCTATTTAGATAAGCTGTCAGTCCCAGATCTCTGCCAATTATAGCATTTGCTCAGTGTTGCATGTTTGCCTTTTATTCCTGTGCTGTTTGTTGATCTATTGCTTCCTGACCTCGGACCTTGTTGTGACCATCCGTTTTTTGTCTAGCTCCTTTGATCCGATCCGCAATCTTCCAGGTATTTTGATCTTAGACCGTGATATAACTATGCCTTTGTCTTTCCCCTTTAATTTACTACGTTCTCTCTTGGTATCTGACACCGGAACGTTTGACTACCCTGCCTCACGGCTAGTCCGTGAGTATTGACTAGTGTCACGTTACGATGACCATATACTTTTTTCTCCCCACCAGTAAATCCAGTTTGTAAACTCTGTAATTTGGTGTCGAATCTGGCCAAGGAGTACCAAAACCAGGAATCTTCCCTGTCACAGCTGCATGGTCAGTTTTTTAGTACCTTGGGGGCTTCCCAAAGCTCTCCGCTACTGACTGTAGTTATAACTTCTGTGCCTTCTGATGTGCAGTTTGTCTCTCCCGAACCATTAGTGGCACTTCCTGATATCATTTTTGGGGAGAAACACCAGTTTAGGGTGTTCAGGAAGAGATTCAGACATATTTTACCTTATGATCCCGGTCTTGAGGGGATGAGTCCCATCGGGTGGGAATAATCATGTCCCTACTGCAAGGGCATCCTAATACATGGGCATTTTCTTTGTCCCTACTAGTCCCAGAACTGTCTTCTGTGATGCCTTTTTTGACTCTTTAGGCTACTTTCACACATCCGTCTTTTTTTGTTTCAGGCTAAATCCGTCTCTTTAGAGAAGAACCGGAACCGGAAAAAATAAAAAACGGAACCGGTTTTCCCCCCATTGACTTGTATTAGCGCCAGATCGCGCCGCATGGCCCAGCGCTCCTTCCGTTTTTTCCGGATCCGGCTAAAATTCCGATTCCGGCGTCTGGAAAAAACGTCTACTGTAATGTTTTTTGTCTGCGGCGAAATGGCCGGATCCGGCCCTTACGGCTTTTCGCTACAATGCATGTCTATGGACGCCGGATCCGAAAAAAGGCCGATCCGGCGGCCTGATCCGGCTTTTTACACTGAGCATGCTCAGAAACTATTGGCCTGCCCCCAGGACACATATATAAAGCAATGCCATTGAGGCCCTCACTCATTTCTAGCCATACTGCCAGCCAGAGAGCCCACACCCTGCCAAGACTGAAGAACCTGACAGCCAAGCCTGAGAGCAGAGCCTGCCACAGAGCCCAGCCAGCCAAGGCTGAGAGCGGAGCCTGCCACAGAGCCCAGCCAGCTATAAACCTGAGAGCGGAGCCTGCCACAGAGCCCAGCCAGCCAAGCCTGAGAGCAGAGCCTGCCACAGAGCCCAGCCAGCTATAAACCTGGGAGCAGAGCCTGCCACAGCCCAGCCAACCAAGTCTGAGAGCGGAGCCTACCACAGAGCCCAGCCAGCTATAAACCTCAGAGCGGAGCCTGCCACAGCCCAGCCAGCCAAGCCTGAGAGCGGAACCTGCCACAGAGCCCAGCCAGCTGTAACCTGCTACAGAGCCAAGCCAGCCAAGCCGTACCAAAGCAGCCATGTCTTCTTCTGAGAGCCCTCCCTCCCGTCGGCAGCGCACTGAAGTAAATATATATGTTTTTTACATAATTTTGCTCTCTCTCGCGCTCTCCCTCTCTCTTGTGTATGTGTGTGTGTATGTGTGTATGTGTGTGTGTGTGTTTGTGTGTGTGTATTTGTGTATGTATGTGTATATATTAATGTATTTTGCCATTTTTCTTCTTTGTAGGAAGCTGCTGAAGCTAGTGCCGCAGTCCAAGAGACGCTCCCAGAAGAAGAGGGAACGGGTGGAGAAAGACCTGGAGCGGGATCACAATTGGTATGTTTCTTTCATGTATCGCGGAACCACAACTTAACACTACACACAACACAACACAAGATACTTACAGATAGAACACAACACATACAAACTGATAAATTCAGACATCACACAACACATAAAAAATGATCATTATAGATATCACATGGCACACAACACATAAAAAGGCTACATACAAGCACATAATTGTTATGTTTTTTTTCTTCTAGAGATTCTGGTGCTCAATCCAGAGGCCCTGCCCTGCCCTAGGCTCTGTTTAACCCCTTAATCCCATTGGACGTACTATCCCGTCAAGGTGACCTGGGACTTAATTCCCAGTGACGGGATAGTACGTCCAGCGCGATCGGCAGCGCTCACGGGGGGAGCGCGGCCGATCACGGCCGGGTGTCAGCTGATTATCACAGCTGACATCCGGCACTATGTGCCAGGAGCGGTCACGGACCGCCCCCGGCACAGTAACCCCCAGCACACTGCGATCAAACATGATCGCAGTGTTCCGGCGGTATAAGGAAGCATCGCGCAGGGAGGGGGCTCCCTGCGGGCTTCCCTGAGACCCCCGGAGCAACGCGATGTGATCGCGTTGCTGCGAGGGTCTCTTACCTCCTATTCCTGCAGGCCCCGGATCCAAAATGGCCGCGGGGCTGCATCCGGGTCCTGCAGGGATTACTTCCAGGTGCAGACCAGGCTCTGGTAAGCCTGCAGCGCTCTAAGACAGATCGTCGATCTGACAGAGTGCTGTGCAAACTGTCAGATCAGCGATCTGTGATGTCCCCCCGGGACAAAGTAAAAAAGTAAAAAAAAAAAAAAATCCACATGTGTAAAAAAAAATAAATCCTAAATAAATTAAAAAAAAAAATATATATATTATTCCCATAAATACATTTCTTTATCTAAATAAAAAAACAAACAATAAAAGTACACATATTTAGTATCGCCGCGTCCGTAACGACCCAACCTATAAAACTATCCCACTAGTTAACCCCTTCAGTGAACACCGTAAGAAAAAAAAAACCGAGCCAAAAAAACAACGCTTTATTATCATACCGCCGAACAAAAAGTGGAATAACACGCGATCAAAAAGACGGATATAAATAACTATGGTACCGCTGAAAACGTCATCTTGTCCCGCAAAAAACGAGCCGCCATACAGCATCATAAGCAAAAAAATGAAAAAGTTATAGTCCTCAGAATAAAGCGATGCCAAAATAATAATTTTTTCTATAAAATAGCTTTTATCGTATAAAAGCGCAAAAACATTAAAAAATGATATAAATGAGATATCACTGTAATCGTACTGACCCGACGAATAAAACTGCTTTATCCATTTTACCAAATGTGGAACGGTATAAACGCCTCCCCCAAAAGAAATTCATGAATAGCTGGTTTTTGGTCATTCTGCCTCACAAAAATCGGAATAAAAAGTGATCAAAAACTGTCACGTGTCCGAAAATGTTACCAATAAAAACGTCAACTCGTCCCGCAAAAAACAAGACCTCACATGACTCTGTGGACTAAAATATGGAAAAATTATAGCTCTCAAAATGTGGAGACGCAAAAACTTTTTTGCTATAAAAAAGCGTCTTTTAGTGTCTGACAGCTGCCAATCATAAAAATCCGATATAAAAAACGCTATAAAAGTAAATCAAACCCCCCTTCATCACCCCCTTAGTTAGGGAAAAATAATAAAATTAAAAAAAATGTGTTTATTTCCATTTTCCCATTAGTATTAGGGTTAGGGCTAGAGTTAGGGCTAGGGTTAGGGTTGGAGCTAAAGTTAGGGTTAGGGTTGGGGCTAAAGTTAGGATTAGGGTTGGGGCTAAAGTTAGGGTTAGGGTTTGGATTACATTTACAGTTGGGATTAGGGTTGGGATTAGAGTTAGGGGTGTGTCAGGGTTAAGGGTGCGGTTAGGGTTACCGTTGGGATTAGGGTTAGGGGTGTGTTTGTATTAGGGTTTCAGGTAGAATTGGGGAGTTTCCACTGTTCAGGCACATCAGGGGCTCTCCAAACGCGACATGGCATCCGATCTCAATTCCAGCCAATTCTGCGTTGAAAAAGTGTTCACTTCCCTTCCAAGCTCTCCCGTGCGCCCAAACAGGGGTTTACCCCAACATAAGGGGTGTCCGCGTACTCGGGACAAATTGGACAACAACTTTTGGGGTCCAAGTTCTCTTGTTATCCTTGAGAAAATAAAAATTTGGGGGGCTAAAAATCATTTTTGTGGGAAAAAAAGATTTTTTATTTTCATGGCTCTGCGCTGTAAACTGTAGTGAAACACTTGGGGGTTCAAGGTTCTCACAACACATCTAGATAAGTTCCTTGGGAGGTCTAGTTTCCAATATGGGGTCACTTGTGGGGGGTTTGTACTGTTTGGGTACATCAGGGGCTCTGCAAATGCAACGTGACGCCTGCAGACCAATCCATCTAAGTCTGCATTCCAAATGGCGCTCCTTCCCTTCTGAGCTCTGCCATGCGCCCAAACAGTGGTTCCCCCCCCCCACATACGGGGTATCAGCGTACTCAGGACAAATTGGACAACAACTTTTGGGGTCCATTTTCTCCTGTTACCCTTGGGAAAATACAAAACTGGGGGCTAATAAATGATTTTTGTGGAAAAAAAAAATATTTTTTATTTTCACGGCTCTGCGTTATAAACTGTAGTGAAACACTTGGGGGTTCAAAGTTCTCACAACACATCTAGATAAGTTCCTTGAGAAGTCTAGTTTCCAATATGGGGTCACTTCTTGGGGGTTTCTACTGTTTGGGTACATCAGGGGCTCTGCAAATGCAATGTGACGCCTGCAGACCAATCCATCTAAGTCTGCATTCCAAATGGAGCTCCTTCCCTTCCGAGCTCTGCCATGTGCCCAAACAGTGGTTCCTCCCCACATACGGGGTATCAGTGTACTCAAGACAAATTGGACAACAACTATTGGGGTCCAATTTATCCTGTTACCCTTGTGAAAATACAAAACTGGGGGCTAAAAAAATCATTTTTGTGAAAAAGAATTTTTATTTTCACGGCTCTGCGTTATAAACTGTAGTGAAACACTTGGAGGTTCAAAGCTCTCAAAACACATCTAGATAAGTTCCTTAGGGGTCTACTTTCCAAAATGGTGTCACTTGTGGGGGTTTTAATGTTTAGGCACATCAGGGGCTCTCCAAACGCGACATGGTGTCCCATCTCAATTCCAGTCAATTTTGCATTGAAAAGTCAAACGGCGCTCCTTCCCTTCCGAGCTCTGCCATGCGCCCAAACAGTTGTTTACCCCCACATATGGGGTATCAGCGTACTCAGGACAAATTGCACAACATCTTTTGGGGTCCAATTTCTTCTCTTACCCTTGGGAAAATAAAAAATTGGGGGCGAAAAGATCATTTTTGTGAAAAAATATGATTTTTTATTTTTACGGCTCTGCATTATAAACTTCTGTGAAGCACTTGTTGGGTCAAAGTGCTCACCACACATCTAGATAAGTTCCTTATGGGGTCTACTTTCCAAAATGGTGTCACTTGTGGGGGGTTTCAATGTTTAGGCACATCAGGGGCTCTCCAAACGCAACATGGCGTCCTATCTCAATTCCAGTCAATTTTGCATTGAACAGTCAAATGGCGCTCCTTCCCTTCCGAGCTCTGCCATGCGCCCAAACAGTGGTTTACCCCCACATATGGGGTATCAGCTCAGGACAAATTGTACAACAACTTTTGGGGTCCATTTTCTCCTGTTACCCTTGGTAAAATAAAACAAATTGGAGCTGAAATAAATTTTGTGTGAAAAAAAGTTAAATGTTCATTTTTATTTAAACATTCCAAAAATTCCTGTGAAACACCTGAAGGGTTAATAAACTTCTTGAATGTGGTTTTGAGCACCTTCAGGGGTGCAGTTTTTAGAATAGTGTCACACTTGGGTATTTTCTATCATATAGACCCCTCAAAATGACTTCAAATGAGATGTGGTCCCTAAAAAAAATGGCGTTGTAAAAATGAGAAATTTCTGGTCAACTTATCTATATATATAATTGTCTAAGGGTACTTCCGTCTGTCCTTCTGTCTGTCACCGTTATTCTTTCGCTGATTGGTCTCGGCAGCTGCCTGTCATGGCTGTCGCGACCAATCAGCGACGCGCACAGTCCAGAAAAAAATGTCCGCTTACTCCCCGCACTCACTGCCGGCGCCCGCATACACCGCTCACACAGGGTTAATGCCGGCGGTAACGGACCGCGTTATGCCGCGGGTAACGCACTCCGTTACCGCTGCTATTAACCCTGTGTGTCCCCAACTTTGTACTATTGACGCTGCCTATGCGGCATCAATAGTACAAAATGTAATGTTAAAAATAATAAATAAAAAAAAAACCTGCTATACTCACCCTCCGCCGCCTTTCTCGCTCCTCGCCACGCTCTCCGGACCGCTCCATTACAAGCGTCAGCTTGCGGTGCGGTCCCGTCCCAGGGCTGGTGTGCGGCAAGGACCTGCCGTGACGTCACGGTCATGTGACCGCAACGTCTTCATAGGTCCTGCTCCCACCAGCCCTGGCACTTGCAATGGAACTCGGCTTCAGGAAAATGGCCGCCGCGATCTCGATCTGCGCACGCGCAGCATCCAGCGGCCATTTTCCTGAAGCTGACCACTACCATCTGCACAGGATCCCAGGAAGAGAAGAGGCAGGACGCAGAGGAGCAGCGACAAGAATGGTGAGTATGATACACTACAAGGGGCCCTCGGATCGTTAGGTGAGTATGTTTATTTTTTATTTTTTGGCCCTATACGTGCCTCGGTAATATACTACGTCACTGGGCAATATCCTACGTGGCTCTGCTGTATACTACAAGGCTGGGCAATATACTACGTGGCTGGGCAATATACTACAAGGCTGGGCAATATACTACAAAGCTGTGCAATATACTATGTGGCTCTGTGCAATATACTACGTAGCTGCGCAATATCCTACGTCGCTGTGCTGTATACTATGTAGCTGGGCAATATACTACGTCGCTGGGCAATATACTACGTGACTGGGCAATATACTACGTAAATGGGCAATATACTACGTGGACATGCATACTCTAGAATACCCGATGCGTTAGAATCGGGCCACCATCTAGTAACCCTTATAACTCCCTAACAAAAAAAAAATTTGTTTCCAAAATTGTGCTGATGTAAAGTAGACATGTGGGAAATGTTACTTATTAAGTATTTTGCGTGATTTAAGGGCATAAAAATTCAAAGTTGGAAAATTGCGAAATTTTCAAAATTTTCGCCAAATTTCCATTTTTTTCACAAATAAACGCAGGTAATATCAAAGAAATGTTACCACTATCATGAAGTACAATATGTCACGAGAAAACAATGTCAGAATCGCCAAGATCCGTTGAAGCGTTCCAGAGTTATAACCTCATAAAGGGACAGTGGTCAGAATTGTAAAAATTGGCCCGGTCATTAACGTGCAAACCACCCTCGGGGCTTAAGGGGTTAATTGTGCACCTGTGTCTCAGCCTGTCTCACCCTTTATCCGTGGTGCTCTTTGGGCAGTGTGGGAGTTAAACCTGAAGTGTCTGTCTGGACCTGGTCAACCTTTATCTGCGCTTGCCCTCTCTGGCACCATGGGAGTGATTCAGAAATGCTTGAGGTACAGCTTGCATTTAATGTGGTCTTGCTTTTTAGGAGGCCTTTATGGCACAGCGAATATAAAAAACGTAGAGTAGGACTGCCCCATTATGAGAATGCCGTGACGTGGCGGGGTAGCTCAAAGAATTGATCAATTGTTTGCTAAATGTCTCATTTTGAAATACAGTTAGAAATTAGTATGTGCATGTGCACCTTATGTATTGCGTTCTGACCATAAGCAGTGCTGGATTCTCCCCTCTTTTGCAATCCAGAGGTCCTCCCAGTGTCTCCCAGGGTCGTCGGCGTGAGAGTTATGGCAGCCGTCGTCGTGTAAGCATATATGTAGTTGTTTTTTTTTTGAGGTTTATTCTTTATGTTTACAATTTTGTTTTAATTTTTTTCCCTTTTTTATAACCGGTTTCACGGCGTGCTCCTGATTCTGACGGTGAGGAGGTCGGCCTCGATATTGACCTCCTCATCGATCTTGTCCGAGACAGGGAGCCGCTGTGGAACATGGATGACCGCCGCCATGCTGATATCACAGTGACCCGTTGACTCTGGGAGCAAATCTGCCAAGAGCTTATAGCGAAGTGGGAGGACCTCGATGTTCGGGCCCAGAATCAAGAACGTAAGTATACACAGTTCAGTTTTCTTGATGCATTCTAAGTATTGTTTCTAACCAATTAGTGTTTCTCCTTTTTTAACAGGTGAGAGGATTGTGAAAAGGTGGCGGTCGATCAGGGATCACTTTAAGAAGGAGTTCAACAAAGAGATGCGGGCCCCCAAGTGGATCTGGAGGACGCAGGAGCAAATACAAGTATGCCCAAGCCTTGTCGTTCCTCAGGTCAACGATGGTGACACGAAGGTAAATATTACCCACCACATGTACTAACCAATGTTTAACATGTCTAAACCTCTTTTGCTCTTTCAGCCAGGGCCATGCAATGACAGTATATTGTTTGTTTTTCTCTTTTGTTCCACAGCACCGTCGGGAGCACTCGGGAGCCTGCAGCACAGTTGAACCCTTCTGGGGTGATCCCTCAGGAGGCCGCCACCGAGGGACACTTTGACAGTGATAACCCCTCTGCACCTTCCCACTCTGCACCTTCCCACACATCGGATTCCTCTGTCCCATCCACGAGCGCTGGAGCATCCTGGCCGGTTCCATTGTATGTATCTGCTGGCGAGGATATAGCGTTTCCTGTACCCCACCCCTCTGCTGCTGCCACCTCTAGTAGACCTGTAGCATCGGGTCGCCTTCGGCAGAGGGGTCAGGTACAGAGTTATGCGCCCGAGTTCTTACACCTGAACGCATCCTTCCAGAACTGTCTGAAAGTTTTGTCCGAGCAAATGGCTGCAGGTTTTAATTTAATAAATAAATGTATACTCGAGATGCATTCACTTCTGTTAGTCTACGTTCACATTTGCGGTCTGCGCCGCAGCGTCGGGTGCCGCAGCATCGCCGCATGCGTCATGCGCCCCTATATTTAACATGGGGGCGCATGGACATGCGTCGCACTTGCGTTTTGCGCCGCATGCGTCACTGCGGCGCACGCGTCCGGGCGCAGAGGACGCAGCAAGTTGCATTTTTGCTGCGTCCAAAATCAATCAAAAAAAGGACGCATGCGGCGCAAAACGCAGCGTTGTGCATGCGTTTTGCTGCGTTTTTGTTTGCGTTGTGCGTTGCGGCGCCGACGCTGCGGCGCACAACGCAAATATGAACGTAGCCTTTACGATGCCTTCAGAGGCAAGACAGTCACCGAACAACACTTTTTTCCAGTCGGTACTTGAGCAAATGGAGACGCTATCTGCTTCTCAGCAGATGCAAGTAATGGAATCCTGCCAGTCTACTCTAGCGCTCATTGCCTCAAGAGCAGAGACTCTTGCCACCCATGCTGCAACTGCCCCCCCTTCCTCCACTGTCCATCACTACAACCACACCATCACCCACATCGTGCCCGTGCCCCGTTCTACCAGCCACAACACTTCCAGCGTTCCCGTGCCCCTTCCCACCAGCCACACTACCAGCGTCCTGCCCGTGCCCCTTCCCACCAATATGATGATCCCGACCCATACCACTTCCCATCCACTTCACCCGCGCCTCCTCTCCCTGGCCACTACCACCAGCCTGTTTCACCTCCTTCCCAACCCTCTTCTCCACCCATCACTGCTTCTGCCTCCCAATCCTCCCAAAACATCACCTACACCCCTCCATCCTACCAAATTCCTAACCCCAATCCCACTTTCCTGTCCACCCGCTCAATTGCCTTCTCCACTCCTTCACCACTACCTATTGATCCTTCCCCACCACCAACACATTCCTCTCTCCATACTCCCACTGTCGAAGTGTCCCTATCCGACAGCCCCTCCAGCACTATCTCCACCCGACTTATTCAAATCTATAGTTTTGTGTTCAGCAAAATCAAGTTTATTTTTGTGTTGCAAAATAAGTTTTTTTTTGTTTAAAAAAAAAAAAATTGTAATAAAACTGTGTTGTTTAAAGCTATTTTGTATTTTCTTTATAAGGTATAGATAACACTTTGGTTAAACAAGGTTTATTGGTCAGAGGTAAAATACTTTGGGTACAACCCAAACAGGTACACAACTTGGGTAAAAGGTAAAACCAAACAGGTACACAACTTGGGTATAAGGTAAAATCAAACAGGTACACTACTTTGGTAAAAGGTAAAATCAAACAGGTACACAACTTTGGTAAAAGGTAAAACACTTGTTACAAGGAAAAAGACAAATTGTTCAAACTCTCTCATCCTGCCAGTCTATTCTTCCTTCGGGTGAAATAAAATATTCTGCAAATTGATCCCGAATTCGGGAAACAGTCGCAGAACTTCTATACATTTGGTTGCTATAATCATCCAAGGTGGTTTGTTGAGACTGGTCCTCAATGGAAATCTGTTCCTTGGATAGCACATAATTGTGCAGGATAACACACGCTTTCACTACCTCATCCACAGTGTCTGTCTTCAAGTTAATAGCTGTCAGTAGAACTCTCCATTTTGCGGTTAAGATCCCAAATGCAAAATTCTTTCAGTATTGTTTAAACCACGGCCGGAGTAGGGTTTCAAAAGATGTTCTGAAAGCTGAAAGGCTTCATCCCCAACACCAACAAAAGGCATTGGTGGCTCAGATGTTTGAGGCAGTGGTCTTGGGGGGAATTGAAAGGTTTTTCCATACAAATGCCGCCCCATAGAAGACAGTTTGAAAACTTGCGAATCATTAGAGCGGCCATACGCCCCAATATCCACTGCTACAAATTTGTAATCCGCATCGGCAATGTCCATCAGCACGATGGAAAAGTACTTTTTATAATTAAAATATTCTGATCCAGAACCAGCCGGTTTCACGATACGGATGTGTTTCCTGTCCACCGCACCCAAGCAATTGGGAAACTGACACACTTCCTGGAATCTGTCTGCTACTTCCAACCAAGTCTGCATTGTGGGATGTGGAATAAAATCATCATGCAGAGAGTCCTACAGTGCACGGCAAGTGTGCCTCACTATTCCAGATATGGTTGAAATTCCCAGTCTGAACTGGAAATGTAGTGAAGACAGGGATTCTCCAGTAGCTAGGAATCTGTAAACAAAAGCAAGGCAGAAATTACTACAAATTCAAAATATCAATCAATGAAAGTGTGCTACAAGAGTACATCCAAAAAGAATGCTTACCGAAGAGTGACCATCAGACGCTCAGCCGGTGTAATGGAGAATCTGCAATATGTATCACTCCTTCTTATTAGATGTTCAACCCACTCCACCAATACATCAAAGTTCTCCGCTTTCATCCGCATATAGGTGAAAAACGTCTCTGGATCTCCTCGTAGCTCGATGTATAAAGTGGAAAACACTCCCTGCGTCATTCTCTGTGCCGTGATGGGGTGGATCCTCAAACGGCGTCGGCGCAGACGCATGGTGCGCTCTCTCTCTCACTCCTTCTCAACAATTGTTTTCAATCGATTCGCCTCTACGATGAAATCCACGTTGTTCTGCAGAATCTTCGCAATAATGCCGTCCATCTTGCTCTGTATCTTGCTCCTCTCAAACCTGTCACTGATGGGCTGTAGGAACACTGTATATATAGTTTTCAGGGGGCCAATCACATTTTTAGCCTGTCGGGGCGTTTTTAAAAACCGGATCCATCAAAAAACGGATAGAAAAACGGATGAAACGGATGCCAACCGGATGGGACAGATCCGGTTTTCTGCCGGATCCGGACATCAGATTCGGCAGAAAACCGGATCTGTCCCATCCAGTTTTTACAAAATAAGCCGGATCCGGTGCTGCGGAGCGACGCCGGAATCGGCATGCGGCGAAAAACCTGATGTGTGAAAATAGCCTTAGTGATCATCTATGATCAATCTGACAAGGTCCAGGTTGCAGAGACAAGGTCTATAGTTCCAATTTCCGGCAATGGTTCTCTGAAGTGTTGCGAAATGATGCAGCTCTCATGTGCCAGTTACACAGAGGTCTTTCTGATACTCTGCTCTGGCTTTGCATATGCCACCTTGTTCCTTGGGGGAGGCTATGGCTCAGGTCATTCAAATACTGTAGATTGAAGAATTTGTGAGAGATGTGGTAAGCGACAAAGGGTTTCAGTCATTTTTTCCGAGTCCGTCCATTTACCTGAGGTGGAACCAATGGACATTGGAGTTGTCAGCTCTTGAGCCATTGAGAGGAGACGTCGATGCTATCTCAGACTCTGCCTTTACTGTGGTCGCACACACAGTTTGTTTACATACTCCTCTTGCAGACCAAGCAGCTTATTGGGCTTGTATTCTAAGCTCACAGCTATATTTATCACCACCGTCTGCTCTCCCACTGCAATCTAATTGGCTGTTATTATCTGTCCTAGCCCTGTCATTCATTCCAATATTGGAAGTGATAGTGATCCTGGTACTCTCATCTGTAGAAGTGCATCTCTAATCATGTACACCTTACATCACATCAACAGTGGTGATAGAGCTGTTACATGTTCCCCACATCACCCCTGTACATAGGTTAAAGGCTGAAGGCCAGGGTTCCTCTGGAATCTGCCAGGTGGGATGGCTTGCGCTAAGTCTGTCCAAGGTGGCCTTTTTGGGTCTGTGACCTCTGACAGCCGTTAGAACTGGTTGCTGCCAGATCTGAACTGATGGCATTGCTGGACTTCTGATTTCAAACGCAAGTAAGCATGGTGTGTCTTTCATCTGCTGCACTAAGTTTCATTGGCCAATCACTGTGCCTACAGTCCTAAAAGTTGCCTAAATACAGTTTGGCCTTATCCATCATGTAGTACCATCGAGTAAACGTCTGATTGGCTTTAAATCTATTCTGCAGCAGGACAACTACCCCAAACATACAGCCAATGTCATTAAAAACTATTTTCAGTGCAAAAAGGAGTCCAGGAAGTGATGATATAGACTGCAAATTCCCTGATCTCAACATTATCGAGTCTGTCTGGGATTGCATGTAGAGAAGAATTTGTACAAGCCTAAATCCACAGAAGATCTGTGCTTAGTTCTCCAAGATATTTGGAACAACCTCCCTGCAGAGGTCCTTCAAAAAGTGTGTGAAAATATATCTAGACTAGAGGAATTGATGCTTTGATGCTGTTGTGACGGCAATAGGTGGTCAAACCAAATATTGATTTGATGTAGATTTATTTTTATTGCTAATTTTTGTTAATTGATATAAATAAACTATTAACTCTTCTATTTTTGTAAACATTCTCACTTTGCAGCATTTTATCTTACTTGCACTATAATTGTAATATATATTTGTACTTTGTAAAAGTCTTGAACAAGTTGAAGCAAATGTAACTCACGTTTTACAGTCCTAGGTGAACAGTCTCCAGAAATACATTTGGTTTCAAAATTTTTCCCAGCTGCACAGGCCAACAGTATGGAAACTGCATCGAAACAGGTATTACTTAGTGGCATTCAGTGGCATTTATTACTTTTATAATGTGAGCATGTTGAATGCACACTGCTGATCAAGTATTAGCTTCATATGGAAGATAATGGCTGTTCTGCATCTTTAATTGTTTCATGTTTGCACTAGGTTTCTGATACACTATTAGAGGAGGAGGCTTCTCAGTCTTTATTAAGGTACTAAAACGAGAATATGAGAATGAATTAATTTGTCTGGTAAATATTATTATTATTTGTTTTAAAGTGCTCTTAAAAGTTTATTTCCAGAATTACAGGTTATCCCCTATCCAGATGGGTTTCTGTAAGTCTCTCAAGTCTCTTCACAACTGAATTGGCAAACAATGTGTTTATAGTTAAGACAATAATCAAAAAAGCAAAATGTAACACTGTGGCCAAGAGAAGAAAAGTATCTCTCTTCCTAAATAAACCACCAAGAGAAGTGAAAATAGAGGAATACTCCCAGAAATATTGTGAACCAAGGAACGGAGTAGAAGAATCATCCACCAAAATAAATAAAAAATAGTTTTTATTAAAGTATCACAAATAAATTAATTATGTTCGATAGACAATGAATTTATATGTGATATTTTAACCCCTTTACTCCCAAGGGTGGTTTGCACGTTAATGACCAGGCCAATTTTTACAATTCTGACCACTGTCCCTTTATGAGGTTATAACTCTGGAACGCTTCAACAGATCCCGGTGATTCTGACATTGTTTTCTCGTGATATATTGTACTTCATGATAGTGGTAAAATTTCTTTGATATTACCTGCGTTTATTTGTGAAAAAAATTGAAATTTGGCGAAAATTTGGAAAATTTGGCAATTTTCAAACTTTGAATTTGTATGCCCTAAAATCACGCAAAATACTTAATAAGTAACATTTCCCACATGTCTACTTTACATCAGCACAATTTTGGAACCAAATTTTTTTTGTTAGGGAGTTATAAGGGTTAAAAGTTGACCAGAAATTTCTCATTTTTACAACACCATTTTTTTTTAGGGACCACATCTCATTTAAAGTCATTTTGAGGGGTCTATATGATAGAAAATACCCAAGTGTGACACCATTCTAAAAACTGCACCCCTCAAGGTGCTCAAAACCACATTCAAAAAGTTTATTAACCCTTAAGGTGTTTCACAGGAATTTTTGGAATGTTTAAATAAAAATTAACATTTAACTTTTTTTCACACAAAATTTATTTCAGCTCCAATTTGTTTTATTTTACCAAGGGTAACAGGAGAAAATGGACCCCAAAAGTTGTTGTACAATTTGTCCTGAGTACGCTGATACCCCATATGTGGGGGTAAACCACTGTTTGGGCGCATGGCAGAGCTCGGAAGGAAAGGAGCGCCATTTTGCTTTTCAATGCAAAATTGACTGGAATTGAGATGGGACGCCATGTTGCGTTTGGAGAGCCCCTGATGTGCCTAAACATTGAAACCCCCCACAAGTGACACCATTTTGGAAAGTAGACTCCCTAAGGAACGTATCTACATGTGTGGTGAGCACTTTGACCCACCAAGTGCTTCACAGAAGTTTATAATGCAGAGCCGTAAAAATAAAAAATCATATTTTTTCACAAAAATGATCTTTTCGCCCCAAATTTTTTATTTTCCCAAGGGTAAGAGAAGAAATTAGACCACAAAAGTTGTTGTGCAATTTGTCCTGGGTACGACGATACCCCATATGTGGGGGTAAACCACTGTTTGGGCGCATGGCAGAGCTCGGAAGGGAAGGAGCGCCGTTTGACTTTTCAATGCAAAATTGACTGGAATTGAGATGGGACACCATGTCGCGGTTGGAGAGCCCCTGATGTGCCTAAACATTAAAACCCCCACAAGTGACACCATTTTGGAAAGTAGACCCCCTAAGGAACTTATCTAGATGTGTTTTGAGAGCTTTGAAGCCCCAAGTGTTTCACTACAGTTTATAACGCAGAGCCGTGAAAATAATTTTTTTTTTCACAAAAATGATTTTTTAGCCCCCAGTTTTATATTTTCACAAGGGCAAAAGGATAAATTGGACCCCAATAGTTGTTGTCCAATTTGTTCTGAGTACGCTGATACCCCATATGTGGGGGGGAACCACTGTTTGGGCGCATGGCAGAGCTCGGAAGGGAAGGAGCGCCATTTGGAATGCAGACTTAGATGGATTGGTCTGCAGGCGTCACGTTGCATTTGCAGAGCCCCTGATGTACCCAAACAGTAGAAACCCCCCACAAGTGACCCCATATTGGAAACTAGACCTCCCAAGGAACTTATCTAGATGTGTTGTGAGAACTTTGAACCCCCAAGTGTTTCACTACAGTTTACAACGCAGAGCCGTGAAAATAAAAAATCTTTTTTTTTTCCACAAAAATGATTTTTAGCCCCCCTAATTTTTATTTTCCCAAGGATAACAAGAGAACTTGGACCTCAAAAGTTGTTGTCCAATTTGTCCCGAGTACGCTGATACCCCATATGTTGGGGTAAACCCCTGTTTGGGCGCACTGGAGAGCTCGGAAGGGAAGGAGCACTGTTTTAGTTTTTCAACGCAGAATTGGCTGGAATTGAGATCGGACGCCATGTCGCGTTTGGAGAGCCCCTGATGTGCCTAAACAGTGGAAACCCCCAATTCTACCTGAAACCCTAATCCAACCACACCCCTAACCCTAATCCCACTGGTAACCCTAACCACACCCCTAACTCTAATCCCAACCGTAAATGTAATCCAAATCCTAACTTTATCCCCAACCCTAACTTTAGCCCTAACCCTAACTTTAGCCCCAACCCTAACTTTAGCCCCAACCCTAACTTTAGCCCTAACCCTAACTTTAGCTCCAACCCTAGCCCCAACCTTAGCCCTAACCCCAACCCTAGCCCTAACCCTAATGGGAAAATGGAAATAAATACATTTTTTTAATTTTATTTTTTTTCCCTAACTAAGGGGGTGATGAAGGGGGGTTTGATTTACTTTTATAGCGTTTTTTATATCGGATTTTTATGATTGGCAGCTGTCACACACTAAAAGACGCTTTTTATAGCAAAAAAGTTTTTGCGTCTCCACATTTTGAGACCTATAATTTTTCCATATTTTGGTCCACAGAGTCATGTGAGGTCTTGGTTTTTGCGGGACGAGTTGATGTTTTTATTGGTAACATTTTCGGACACGTGACAGTTTTTGATCGCTTTTTATTCCGATTTTTGTGAGGCAGAATTACCAAAAACCAGCTATTCATGAATTTCTTTTGGGGGAGGCACTTATACCGTTCCACGTTTGGTAAAATGGATAAAGCAGTTTTATTCTTCGGGTCAGTACGATTACAGCAATCATTTATATAATTTTTTTATGTTTTGGCGCTTTTATACGATAAAAGCTATTTTATAGAAAAAATAATTATTTTGGCATCGCTTTATTCTGAGGACTATAACATTTTTATTTCTTTGCTTATGATGCTGCATGGCGG
This sequence comes from Ranitomeya variabilis, assembly GCF_051348905.1. Lineage (NCBI taxonomy): Eukaryota > Metazoa > Chordata > Amphibia > Anura > Dendrobatidae > Ranitomeya > Ranitomeya variabilis. The sequence goes on from NC_135232.1 coordinate 108,707,280, forward strand.
CTCGTTTTTTGCAGGACAAGATGACGTTTTCAGTGGTACCATGGTTATTTATATCCGTCTTTTTGATCGCGTGTTATTCCACTTTTTGTTCGGCGGTATGATAATAAAGCGTTTTTTGCCTCGTTATTTTTTTTTTCTTGCGGTGTTCACTGAAGGGGTTAACTAGTGGGACAGTTTTGTAGGTTGGTGTTGTGAATTCCGTTCTCGGGCTCCCTCCTGTGGTCATGAATGGTACTTTGTTGAGTTCTGTTCGAGCAGAGTTGCTCCCTCACATCGTGAGTCGGTTTGAGGGTCTTTAGTATTCTCTGCGTGGATATTTTTGTAGTATTTTATACTGACCGCACAGTTCCCTTGCTATCTTCTTACTATTTAGTACTAGTGGGCCTCCTATGCTAAAACCTGTTTTCATTCCTATGTTTGTATTTTCCTCTGACTCACCGTCATTATTTGTGTGGGATGACTTTACTTTTGGGGAAATTTCTCTGAGGCAAGTGAGGCTTTTGTTTCTCTCTAGGGGTGGCTAGTTCTCAGGCTGTGAAGAGGCGTCTGGGGAGAGTTAGGTACCCTCCACGGCTGCCTATAGTGTGTGTGATAGGATCAGGGTTGCGGTCAGTAAAGTTTCCACGTCCCCAGAGCTTGTCCTATATTTCTGGTTTACCTATCAGGTCATCTCAAGTGTTCCTAACCACTAGGTCCATAACAGGTTGGGTCGTTACGGATGCGGCGATAATAAATATGTGTACTTTTATTGTTTTTTTTATTATTTAGATAAAGAAATGTATTTTTGGGAATAATATTTTTTTTTCTTTATTTAGGAATTTTTTTATTTTTTTTAACACATGTGGATTTTTTTTTTTTTTTTTTACTTTTTTACTTTGTCCCAGGGGGGGACATCACAGATCGCTGACCTGACAGTTTGCACAGCACTCTGTCAGATCAGCGATCTGACTTACAGCGCTGCAGGCTTACCAGCGCCTGCTCTGGACCCAGAAGTAGTCCCTGCAGGACCCGGATGCAGCCCCGCGGCCATTTTGGATCCGGGGCCTGCAGGGATAGGAGGTAAGAGACGCTCGGAGCAACGCGATCACATCGCGTTGCTTCGAGGGTCTCAGGGAAGCACGCAGGGAGCCCCCTCCCTGCGCGATGCTTCCCTATACCGCTGGAACACTGCGATCATGTTTGATCGCAGTGTGCCGGGGGTTAATGTGCCGGGGGCGGTCCATGACCGCTCCTGGCACACAGTGCCGGATGTCAGCTGCGATAGTCAGCTGACACCCGGCCGCGATCGGCCGCGCTCCCCCCGTGAGCGCGGCCGATCGCGCTGGACGTACTATCCCGTCGGTGGTCATACGGGCCCACCCCACCTCGACGGGATAGTACTTCCGATGTCAGAAAGGGATTAATAAATACTTTTTATTTATTTTGGTGGATGATTCTTCTACTCCGTTCCTTAGTTTGCAATGTGTTTATAGTCCTTTCTTTGTACTCATTAGGGCACGGTCATGCTGGAACAGAAAATGACCTTCCCCTAAGTTGGAAATATACAATTTTTTAAAATATTTCAGGAATTGTGCTTTCTGTTAGATAGTTATCCCAGACCATGTTTGTTCATCAGACTGCTATTTTCATGTTATATTTCACACAGTTATGTCGCTCCTCAAAATCCTTATGTCAAATGAGCAGTTCTAGAGTAGCACAGAGCTGTGGCACTGGGGCAGCAGGAGGGAGAAGTGGCTGTAGAATAATAGAGCTGACGTGGATCAGCAAGGACTGGTGCAGCCCAGCTGGGTTAGTGATGTCCTGTGTAGCAGCCTGGATCTGTGAATACTGGTGAAACAGAGCTGGGTAAGCAATATCTAATTGAGCAGAACTGGATCTACAAAGCTGCTGGAACATATTACGTGAAAGCAGTGGTGAACCGCAGGATAGCAGAATTGTTCAGCAGGGTTTGATGACAGTAGTGATGCAACCACAGAATAGCCAAGTTGTACAGCGTAGGCTGATTTAGCATAGCTGGGTTTATCATAGTGTCCAAAGCAGAGGTGATGCAGGAATACCCAGTGAAACAGCAGGACTGGGTATGTCAAGTGGTTTATAGGCAGATACACTCACTACACCAGTCTTTCTTGAGTGCAAGGCAACAAATTCATTATTAGGCATACACCACTTGATGATTTAGGGGCACCTTCTAAGTGGTGTGCGCCATCTCCCACTCCAGAAATGCTAATGCAGTCAGTCCAGTACAAAATACCAGCACTCTTGATGAATTGGGCATGCACACGCCCCGACTCCTTCCCAGCTTCACCCATTTCAGTAGCGTTGGTTCAAACTTGCGTTAAAACACAACAAGTTTCAACATCTTTGTGCAACTCTAGGTTGCACAAATATTTTGAGATTTTTCAAAGCTTTTACTCCACTTTTCTGGTGTAAAAGCTTTGATGAATTGGCCCCACTGAGTAGTAAGGCCTAATGGAAGTGTTTGTTTTTGTTGGGTTCTATACAGTTTATAAAGGATCCAAAAGAAGCTTCAGCACTATATTTAAAAACCTTGATGTTTATTTAAAAAAGATAGTAGAAGCTCCAGCACTTCTAGAATTATATTTAAAAACCATGATGTTTATTTAAAAAATATCAAGGGTTTATTTAAGCCAAAAAAAATTAAAAAGGCATGTTAGACACAGAAGTACTACGTGTTTCGAACCTATAAACAATTCAATAATTATATAGTGCATTAATCTTGCAGTTGATACACAGTGTTTCTATATACTTCTAGGGTTCTCTGTACTCATCTGATATAAATTGATCAAGGAGTCTTTCCTGTATTTTAGGGGATAAAAGCACTATGTGACTCAAAAAGATTACCACATGAACACCGCATACTTCAAAGTAAATAGGAGTTTTCTTACCGCTATGGACTAAAAATGTCTTAACAAAGCATTCAGTAGGTGTTGCCCTTACCAGACTGTCCCTACGAAAGATAAATTTTTTTTATCTAGTTAGTAAAGAAGCTGTTGAAATAATGTAATAAAAATAATCAAAGCAAAATGTATTTCTAACATTCATTGATCAGCTTGTAGCTGACTAAATGCATTTGTTTTAATAGTTGCAGTAAGGCAAATGTCTATGCTGGGAGTTTATTTTTCTGAAGTTGATATGAAAATTGAATACCGTAATTATTTTGTAATCTGGCAAGAATGCTTTATGACTCAGGTAATCCATTATAGATCATAAGTTGCATAGTTACTTAGGTTGAGTAAAGACCTAGGTCCATCATGTTCAACCTTTCTCCACCAACTGTACATTTCGTCACTAATCTAGCTATAACCATCAATGTAATGTGTATCAAGGAAATCGTCCAGCCCTTTTTTTAAAGGAAGCACAATATCAGTATTTATAATAAATGAATGATTAATAATGTATCATTATTTTAGGAACTGGAAAAGACTTCCACCTCATAAAGATACTGGTGACTCTCCGCCTTCCATGGATCCTGAAGGTACTATTCTTCACTAATCTGGTCGTTCATGGCGAGAAATACCAAATATGTGTTATGCAGTAAAAGGTTAAAAGGAACCTGTCACCCCCCCCCCCCCCCGCCCCCTAGGCGTTTTTAAGTAAAAGAGACACCTTCTGCAGCACTAAGGCTGCATTCTGTGAAGGTGGCTCTTCTGTTTGTTCTCCCTAATAACGCTGAAATATTAAGTTTTATAAATTGCGCACCATACCTGTATTATGTCTGGGGGGGGGTATGTTTTTTCCCCCAGACTTAATTGCATCCCAGCCGTCAATAATCCCTTCAGTGCACCGGGCGCCGCCTCCTCTGTCTGTAGTGACGTAACTGGCGCCTGCGCTGTGCTCTTATTTTTCGGGCATGCGCCGTACACGCTGCCCTGGAACTCACAGCAGCTGATGTACTGATATGGCGCCTGCCCTTAAAGGGCCCTACCAGCTGTTTCCCCATGATTCCGACCCAAAACATGACTCCTCCACCTCTTTGCTGTTGTCGCAGCCTTGTTGGGACATGGTGGCCATCCACCAACCATCCACTACTCCATCCATCTGGACCATCCAGGGTTGCTCGACACTCATCAGCAAACAAGACTGTTTGAAAATTAGTCTTCATGTATGTCTGGGCCCACTGCAACCATTTCTGCTTGTGAACACTGTTTAGGGGTGGCTGAATAGTAGGTTTATGCACCACAGCAAGCCTTTGAAGGATCCTACACCTTGAGGTTCGAGGGATTCCAGAGGCACCAGCAGCTTCAAATAACTGTTTGCTGCTTTGTAATGGTATTTTGGCAGCTGCTCTCTTAATCCAATGAATTTGTCTGCAGAAACCTTCCTCATTAAACCTTTATCTCCATGAACTCTGTATGTGCTCTGTTTCAGTCACAAATCTCTTCACAGTATGATGAGCACTCTTAAGTTTTCGTGAAATATCTAATGTTTTCATACCTTGTCCAAGGCATTGCACTATTTAACGCTTTTCAGCATCAGAGAGATCCTTTTTTCCCATATTGCTTGAAACCTGAGGCCTGCTTAATAATGTGGAACATCATTTTAAGTAGTTTTCCTTTAATTAGAATCACCAGGAAAACTAATTATCACATGTGTTTAAGATTGATTTCAGTGATCCATTGAGCCATGAGACACAATACCATCCAGGAGTTTATTTGAAAAACAAAACAATTAAATCTTTGACACTTAAATCCAATTTGCATAATAATTTAGTTACATGGTGTATGTAACGTTGAGTTCCAACACGTGGTAACTTTCCACAGGAGTCGGTGAGTTGGAAGTTGCAAACGCTGTTGCAGCATTGCCAGGGCAGGGCAGCTGTAGCCGACTTGCAGACATGGGCACACATGCGGCATACTTTCACAAGTAGCTCAGGCAGCTCTGGGTAGGTAAGTTTTGAGAAACCACTGAATCACTAAGTTGAGCACACGGGCCAGGCATTGTGCATGTGCGTGGTTGTCAAGCATCTGAGCTAACACCTGATTACGGCCATTGTCACACAGAACCATGCCTGGTTGTAGGTTCAGGGGGTAACAGTCACATATCAGTCTGGTCTATTGGACATTTCAACAACACTGCGGCAGTGTGCGGTTTGTCACCTAAGCAAATTAGCTTCAGTGGAACTTGTTGCCTCTTGGCTGAGTGCTGCAGTGCTTACAACTTGCGACTGATGTTTCTGAGATGGAAGATGAGGGGGAGGTGCAAGAACTGCTGTAGAAGGTGGGGGATACCCTAATTGAACCAGGGCCCCCAATCCTTGGTGTCAGTAGCATGTATTCCATCCCAGGGTTCGACTGAGTCCCGGCTTCCACAATGTTCACCTAGTGTGCCATCAGGGAAATGTAGCATCACTTGTCCACATGTCTGTGGTTAAGTGGACCTTCCCAGTAACAGCGTTGGTCAGGGCACTGCTGATGTTATGGGAAAAGTGCTTGTGTAAGGTGGGTATGGCACACCAGGAATTATAGTGGCAGCTGAGGAACAAGCAGCTGTTTAGTATTGTGGCCTGTGGGTGGGTGGCTGCGTATTTACAGTTCCGGTCCAAGGGCTGGCTTAGGGACAACTGAACCCTGCTCTGGAACAAGTGAATATGGGTGCTGACGGTGGTTGCAAGTGTACAATGACAGGTGGGAGGCATCTTCGCCTGCATCATGGACAGTGCATTGGTGTGGACACAGAACAGGGAAAGAGGCAGTGGTGTCACCCCGCAGACACTGTTTCTGGACCCTGGCGTTCGGCCCAACTAGTCGGGTGCTTTGCTGTCATGTGCCTGAGCATGCTGGTAGTGGTCAGATGGTAGTTGTGCTGGCATGGCTGATGTTGTAAATGACCTTTTTGGGGTTAACTGGACTGTCTTTAAAGAAGTGCCAGACTTGGGAACACCTAACCCTTGGCCTGCCAACTGTGTTGGTGCTCTGGGGTACAATTGCCCGCCTTGTGTCTCTGGCCACTCCACTGCCTCTTTCTGCCTGTTGTGGTGCTGCGGATCCCTTCCTCTGTGCACTGCTTTTTTCGCTCTGCATGTCACCTTCCCAGGTTGGGTCATTGACGTCATCGTCCACCACCTCGTCTTCCACTTCTGGACCCACCTCTTGCGACAGTTATTGCATTATCCCACCATTACCTTCTTGTGAGTGTGACTGCTCAAATATTTGGGCATCGCTACTTGCGATTTCCTAATGTCCCACTTAAAACGGGCAGGTTGAGTGGTCAGAATCTATAACTGGAAATATGAACAGCCCTTCGGAGTGTCCAAGTGTGGGATCACTTGTCTCCGGGCACTCGGCATGGTCGGAGGAAGGAGGATCAGGGTGAGGATTATTTGGTCCCGAATCACGGCTACTAAGACTGGACCGTGTGGAAGACAGGGAGGTGCTGGGAAAGTGTTAGGAAGCATTATCTGCTATCCATCCAACAACCACACTGGTCTGGCTTTAACCCCTTACTAACCTCGGACGTACTATACCGTCCGAGGTCAGCTCCCCTGCTTTGATGCAGGGCTCCGCGGTGAGCCCGCATCAAAGCCGGGACATGTCAGCTGTTTTGAACAGCTGACATGTGCCCGCAATAGGCGCGGGCAGAATCGCGATCTGCCCGCGCCTATTAACTAGTTAAATGCCGCTGTCAAACGCAGACAGCGGCATTTAACTACCGCATCCGGCCGGGCGGCCGGATATGACGTCATCGCCGACCCCCGTCACATGATCGGGGGTCGGTGATGCTTCTGAATGGTAACCATAGAGGTCCTTGAGACCTCTATGGTTACTCATCGCCGGTGGCTGTGAGCGCCACCCTGTGGTCGGCGCTCACAGCACACCTGCAATTCTCCTACATAACAGCGATCTGATGATCGCTGTTATGTAGCAGAGCCGATCGGGCTGTGCCTGCTTCTAGCCTCCCATAAAGGCTATAGAAGCATGGCAAAAGTGAAAAAAAAAAGTTTTTAAAAATGTGAAAAAAATAAAAAAAACATAAAAGTTTAAATCACCCCCCTTTCGCCCCAATCAAAATAAATCAATAAAAAAAAAATCAAACCTACACATATTTGGAATCGCCGCGTTCAGAATCGCCCGATCTATCAATAAAAAAAAAGCATTAACCTGATCGCTAAATGGCGTAATGAGAAAAAAATCGAAACGCCAGAAATACGTTTTTTTGGTCGCCGCGACATTGCATTAAAATGCAATAACGGGCGATCAAAAGAACGTATCTGCACCAAAATGCTATAATTAAAAACGCCAGCTCGGCACGCAAAAAATAAGCCCTCACCTGACCCCAGATCACGAAAAATGGAGACGCTACAAGTATCGGAAAATGGCGCAAATTTTTTTTTTTTTTTTGCAAAGTTTGGATTTTTTTTCACCACTTAGGTAAAACATAACCTAGACATGTGAGGTGTCTATGAACTCGTACTGACCTGGAGAATCATAATGGCAGGTCAGTTTTAGCATTTAGTGAACCTAGCAAAATAGGCAAGCAAAAAACAAGTGTGGGATTGCACTTTTTTTGCAATTTCACTGCACTTGGAATTTTTTTCCCGTTTTCTAGTACACGACATGGTAAAACCAATGATGTCGTTCAAAAGTACAACTCGTCCCGCAAAAAATAAGCCCTCACATGGCCAAATTGACGGAAAAATAAAAAAGTTATGGCTCTGTGAAGGAGGGGAGTGAAAAACGAAAACGGAAAAACGAAAAATCCCAAGGTCATGAAGTGGTTAAGAGTCCTGTTCCGCTCGCCCCTACAAAGTGGGACTGGAAGCTAGGTTGACATGATATGTGTGTTTGTTTTGTGCTCCAGCAGAAGACACAGTTTCTCCCTGCCCACAGCCTCGGCCTCTGCGCTTACCATCAGCATCACGTCCACTTCCCTGTCCCTTACCACGTGCCTTGCCCATTTTAAATTATGTGTGATGTATCCATATTTAGAAAACTTTGCAGGATTAGTATCGCAGGAAAATGTGCCCACCTCAGATGGACTTGCTACAGTACACAAGCAATATAGCGATGCTATTTCTAACCAACCAACTTTGGCTGTTTTATTTTGATGCACAACTTGTGCAGTATAAATGCCATGTAATATTTCCCTACTGAAAATAATTTGCAGGATTAGTATCGAAGATGTAAAAAAAGAGGTATTCACCTGCGCTGTCTACAAAAACGAACAATAAAATGAAAAATAGATGAATAAATGAATAAGAGAGCACTTACTTAATGAGTAATCATTGGTTATGCAGTGGATGTTGTAATAGGTCCTTAAAGTACTACTACCAAAATCTTAGGGGAATGAGAAGAAAAAAAAAAAAAGTGTAAATGTTTGTATTGGTGAATATAGTGAGACTAAATAGATCTATATATATATAAGAGGCATTGTGATTACTCGCTAATCCCGCTCCCTGCACAGTAGCTCCACCCCCACCACATCACCACACATAATCCCGCCCCCCCACCACATCACCACACATAATCCCGCCCCCCACCACAGTACCACACACAATCCCGCCCCCACCACATTACCACACACAATCCTGCCCCCCACCACATTACCACACATAATCCCGCCCCCCCACCACATCACCACACACAATCCTGCCCCCCACCACGTTACCACACATAATCCCGCCCCCTACCCCATTACCACACACAATTCCGCCCCCACCCCATCACCACACATAATCCCGCCCCCACCACATTACCACACACAATCCCGCCCCCCCACCCCATTACCACACACAATTCCGCCCCCCACCACATCACCACACATAATCCCGCCGCCCACCACATCACCACACATAATCCCGCAACCCCATCACATCACCACATATAATCCTGCCCCCCACCCCATTACCACACATAATCCTGTCGCCCACAACATTACCACACATAATCCCGCCCCCCACCACACTACCACACATAATCCCGCCCCCCCACATCACCACACATAATCCCGCCCCCCACCACATTACCACACATAATCCCGCCCCCCCACCACACTACCACACATAATCCCGCCCCCCACCACATTACCACACATAATCCCGCCCCCCCACCACATTACCACACATAATCCCGCCCCCCCACCACATCACCACACATAGTCCCACCCCCCACCACATTACCACACATAGTCCCACCCCCCACCACATTACCACACACAATCCTGCCCCCCCACCACATTACCACACATAATCCCGCCCCCCACCACATTACCACAATTATTGTTATTAACTTCATTTTAAGTTAATTTACCACCTGCGTAAGCGCTATTGAATGTTGTCATTATTTACTTACTTAGTTTAATCACCAGCAGCGTTAATTAGATAGCAATGAGCGTGCCGAGCGTTAGCTGGCTGGAAACAGCTAGTTTATAATATATACTCACTCAGATATTAAATGGAAATGTGCAATGAAGAGACGTGATCCCTGTGTATCTGCAACTGATGCGGGTATTGTGATGACCACGGATGCTTAATCTTCAGAGGTTTATAGTAGATGCCCCTGCTTAAATAAATGTACAACCTTTATAGGTATGGTTTTATATAAATGCGGTCTATTTTTCCCAGTACACAATAAACTTACTGCTGGTGGGAGTAGCGCAGGATTCCGTTAGGTTAAGGTACTAAGATGACCGTCAGGTGCTGGCTGACAAGGATTACTGTGATTAGAATTGATTGCCCATATGTTGAGATGAGGAGAAATGCTCCCCTAGTATGTTGGAGCACTAATATGCCACAATTTCTATGTGCACATAAAATATGCTGTACTCACTGTGGTGCTGAGTGCGGAGGGAAGCGGTTCCGGAAAGTCTGAGCCACCGCTAGGTGTACCGCTATGGCAGAGTGGTGGGTTAAGGAGAGAGTGGCGGCTGAAGCCGCGCGACCTCGCGTGCCCCGGCCGGATGCAGCGCTGAGGTAGCGGTCGGAGAGGGTGGGCGGAGCTACTGGTGACATCACCACGCTACGGGGCTAAAGAGGACAGGTGTGCTAGTATAGCTAGTCAGCCAACCAATGCATTTCAAGGGCTCTGGCCCTCTTCATCAGGGTTAATGCTGACCGCATGTGTTCCTGCTTTTATAGCGATATGCCCTCCCCTCCTATGTGTAATTGCTGCCAGTGCTGATTCAATTAGTGAATCGTATCATTGATTGGATGATTGTTTGTGCACCAATACAGAAAGTTGATGATATGTAATTAGGTATTGAGCTGTGGAACTCAATTGAATTGTCTGTTGGTTAGGAATTAGGCTGTGTGCACACGATGCAGAATCGGCGCAGAATTTTCTGCAGAAAATCCGCACAAAATCCGCATCCTCTAGCAGAATCCGCAGCTGTGTTTTTGATGCGTTTTTTGCGCGGTTTTGATGCCTTTTTTGCGCAGTTTTGATGCGTTTCTGTGCGGACCCCTCACAGTTTTTACCACTACGGATTTCTGTTAATGGAGGAGTGCAGAAACACTGCAGAAACGCACAAAAGAAAACCCTGGTCCATCCACGCTTCAGGAGCAGATATGTAAATTACCCGTAGTCACCCAGTTTTATTCCGGGTATAAAAAGTTCAATAATATAATCCGGAAACATTGGCCTATATTACAGGGCGATAAACATATTGGGCATCTTTTACGGCAAAATCCAAGATTCGTATATACAAAAGCCCAAAACTTGGGCCTTCTGCTTGCTCCCACCACTAAACCAGTATTAAGCAATCTCACAAATACAAATAAGGTATCAACTACTAAAACTATGGGGTTCAAATCATGTGGCAAATGTTTCTGCTGAAAGCACACAAAATGTGGTAGAGAAATAGACACGTCTTTTACAGACGCAAATAACACTTATGAATATCCCATTAAGTCCTCAATCACATGTGACTCTGTAGGGGTTATCTATATCCTTAGTTGCCCATGCAAGAAAATTTGTGTCGGGCGCACGAAAAGACCCCTAAAGGTCCGCATAAAGGAACATCTGAACAATATCAAAAAGGGTTTCAAAGGTCATCCCTTATCCCGACACTTCTATGAGAAACACAATAAATCATGTGACGGTATCTCCTTTTACGGTATCCAAACCGTACCTAAGAACGCAAGGGGTGGCCACTACATCAAAACCATGTCAAGAATTGAATCTAAATGGATCTTCTCCCTTGACAGCCTGGCACCCAAAGGGCTAAATCAGGAAATTTAACTTTATGCCTTTTTTTGACATGTCATTTGGCCAAATTCTGACCCTCATGAGGCTGTCAGCAGTAGCTGGGTCAATAATAACATCATCCGTTTTGAACACAGGCTAAAACGATGGAGCTCGACGAATATCCCGAGCTAACATTATTAATGGGTGACTATACATAGAGGCAAGTGCCTAACAAGGGTTATAGAGCCCTAATATTTTATATTTCATACATAAAATTACATATTTTATGTATTCTTAATATTTGTGTACATTTATAACTCCACACATACTGATGTGGTTATATGTTCAGTCAGTCTAATTAAAAGACAAGATTTTATTAGTATTTTCATTTTTAAATGCAGTATATACAGATATACTTTTTAAGCTTTTTACTATAATCAATAAAGGTTTTTTTCTCCTTTTAAATACTTCCCCAGTTCTTAATTCACTTGTTTACACACCTTAGGGCTGTGTGCGCGCAATGCGGATTTGGTGCAGATCTGTGGCGGTTTTTTCTGCTGCAGAGGCGCTGCAGATCTGCACTGTGATTTGCAGTACAATGTGAATCAGTGGGAGAAAAAAAAAAAAAAAAAAGCTGTGCACATGGTGCAGAAAAATCCACGCAGAGACGCTGCGGATTTCAAGGAAGTGCATGTCACTTCTTTTGTGTGTTTCTGCAGCGTTTCTGCACCCCTCCATTAACCCCTTCCCGACCCATGACGCCTATGCGGCGTCATGGAATGATCGCATCCCTGCAGATCGGGTGAAAGGGTTAATTCCTATTTTACCCGATCTGCAGGGAGAGGGGGAGTTGTACTTCAGCCTAGGGGGGGTGGCTTTGCCCCCACGTGGCTACGATCGCTCTGATTGGCTGTTGAAAGTGCAACAGCCAATCAGAGCAATTTGCAATATTTCACCTATGAAAATGGTGAAATATTGCAATCCAGCCATAGCCGATGCTGCAATAGCATCTGCCATGGCTGGAAATCATGTTCTGGCCCCCTCCACCGCCCCCGATCTCCTCCCCAGTCCTCCGTTCTGTCCGGTACCCCCCTCCGTCCCCCTGTTCACTCCCCCGTGCTCCTGTCCGCTCCCCCGTGCTCCTGTCCGCTCCCCCCGTCCTCCGATCCCCCCCCCCTGTGCTCCGATCCACCCCCCCACAACCCCCTCATACTTACCGAGCCTCCCGAAGTCGGCCGGTCTTCTCCCTGGGCGCCGCCATCTTCCAAGATGGCGGGCGCATGCTCAGTACGCCCGCCGAATCTGCAGGCTGGCAGATTCATTACAAAGTACATTTTGATCGCTGTGGTAGGTTCTACCACAGCGATCAAAATAAAAAAATAATAAATAAACCCCCCCCTTTATCACCCCCATAGGTAGGGACAATAATAAAATAAAGAAAATATTTTTTTTTCTTTTTCCACTAGGGTTAGAACTAGGGGTAGGGTTAGGGTTACGGGTAGGGTTAGGGTTATGGCATGTGCACACAGAGCGGATCGGCCGCGGATCCGCAGCGGATCCGCAGCGGATCGGCCGCTGATCCGCAGCGGATCGGCAGCGGATCGGCAGCGGATCGACCGCGGATCCGCAGCGGATCGGCAGCGGATCGGCCGCGGATCCGCAGCGGATCGGCCGCGGATCCGCAGCGGATCGGCAGCGGATCCGCAGCGGATCGGCCGCGGATCTGCAGCGGATCGGCCGCGGATCCGCAGCGGATCGGCAGCGGATCGGCCGCGGATCCGCAGCGGATCGGCCGCGGATCCGCAGCGGATCGGCAGCGGATCCGCCGCGGATCTGCAGCGGATAGGCCGCGGATCCGCAGCGGATTGGCCGCGGATCTGCAGCGGATTGGCCGCGGATCCGCAGCGGATTGGCAGCGGATTGGCCGCGGATCCGCAGCGGATTGGCCACTGCGAATTCGAAGCAGTTTTCCATCAGGTTTACAGTACCATGTACACCTAAGGAAAACCAAATCCGCTGTGCCCATGGTGCGGAAAATTCCGTGCAGAAACGCTGCATTGTATTTTCCGCAGCATGTCAATTCTTTGTGCGGATTCCGCAGCGTTTTACACCTGTTCCTCAATAGGAATCCGCAGGTGAAATCCGCACAAAAAAACACTGGAAATCTGCTGTAAATCCGCAGGCAAAATGCAGTGCCTTTTACCTGCAGATTTTTCAAAAATCGTGCGGAAAAATCTCACACGAATCCGCAACGTGGGCACATAGCCTTAGGGTTGGAATTAGAGTTAGGGTTGGAATTAGGGTTAGGGTTTGAAATAGGGTTAAGATTAGGCTTGTGGTTAGGGTTACGGATAGGGTTAGGGGTGTGTTGGGGTTACAGTTGTGGTTAGGGTTGGGATTAGGGTTACGGTTGGGATTAGGGTTAGAATTAGGGTTACGGTTGTGTTGCGGTTAGGGTTGTGGTTAGGGGTGTGTTGGGGTTAGGGTTGTGATTAGGGTTATGGCTACAGTTGGGATTAGGATTAGGGGTGTGTTGGGGTTAGTGTTGAAGTTAGAATTGAGGGGTTTCCACTGTTTAGGCACATCAGGGGTCTCCAAACGCAACATGGCGCCACCATTGATTCCAGCCAATCTTGCGTTCAAAAAGTCAAATGGTGCTCCCGCCCTTCCAAGCCCCGACGTGCGCCCAAACAGTGGTTTACCCCCACATTTGGGGTACCAGCGTACTCAGGACAAACTGGGCAACAACTGTTGGGGTCCAATTTCTCCTGTTACCCTTGTAAAAATAAAAAATTACTTGCTAAAACATAATTTTTGAGGAAAGAACAATTATTTTTTATTTTCACGGCTCTGCGTTATAAACTTCTGTGAAGCACTTGGGGGTTGAAAGTGCTCACCACACATCTAGATAAGTTCCTTCGGGGGTCTAGTTTCCAAAATGGGGTCACTTGTGGGGTGTTTCTACTGTTTAGGCACATCAGGGGCTCTGCAAATGCAATGTGACGCCCGCAGACCATTCCATCAAAGTCTGCATTTCAAATGTCACTACTTCCCTTCCGAGCCCTGACGTGTGCCCAAACAGTGGTTTACCCCCACATATGGGGTATCAGCGTACTCACAACAAACTGGGCAACAAATATTGGGGTCCAAATTCTCCTGTTACCCTTGTGAAAATAAAAAATTGCTTGCTAAAACATCTTTTTTGAGGAAAGAAAAATGATTTTTTATTTTCACGGCTCTGCGTTGTAAACTTCTGTGAAGCACTTGGGGGTTGAACGTGCTCACCACACATCTAGATAAGTTCCTTGGGGGGTCTAGTTTCCAAAATGGGGTCACTTGTGGGGGGTTTCTACTGTTTAGGCATATCAGGGGCTCTGCAAACGTAACATGATGCCCGCAGACCATTCCATCAAAGTCTGCATTCCAAAACGTCACTACTTCCCTTCCGAGCCCCGACATGTACCCAAACAGTGGTTTACCCCCACATATGGGGTATCAGCGTACTCAGGAGAAACTGGACAACAACTTTTGGGGTCCAATTTCTCCTGTTACTTTTGCAAAAATAAAAAATTCTGGGCTAAAAAAATATTTTTGAGGAAAGGAAACACATTTATTATTTTCACGGCTCTGCGTTATAAACTTCTGTGAAGCACTTGGGGGTTCAAAGTGCTCACCACACATCTAGATAAGTTCCCTTGGGGGTCTAGTTTCCAAAATGGAGTCACTTGTGGGGAGTTCCTACTGTTTAGGCACATCAGGGGCTCTGCAAACGCAACCTGACGCCCGCAGAGCATTCCATCAAAGTCTGCATTTCAAAACGTCACTACTTCCCTTCCGAACCCCGACGTGTGCCAAAACAGTGGTTTACCCCCACATATGGGGTATCATCGTACTCAGGAGAAACTGGAAAACAACTTTTGGGGTCCAATTTCTCCTATTACCCTTGGGAAAATAAAAAATTGTGGGCTAAAAAATCATTTTTGAGAAAAGAAAAATTATTTTTTATTTTCATGGCTCTGCGTTATAAACTTCTGTGAAGCACTTGGGGGTTCAAAGTGCTCACCACACATCTAGAATAGTTCCTTGGGAGGTCTAGTTTCCAAAATGGGGTCACTTGTGCGGGAGCTCCAATGTTTAGGCACACAGGGGCTCTCCAAACGCGACATGGTGTCCGCTAAAGATTGGAGCCAATTTTTCATTGAAAAAGTCAAATGGCGCTCCTTCCCTTCCGAGCCCTGCCGTGCGCCCAAACAGTGGTTTACCCCCACATATGAGGTATCAGCGTACTCAGGACAAATTGGACAACAACGTCCGTGGTACAGTTTCTCCTTTTACCCTTGGGAAAATAAAAAAAAATTCACTAAAATATCATTTTTGTGACTAAAAAGTTAAATGTTCATTTTTTACTTCCATGTTGCTTCTGCTGCTGTGAAACACCTGAAGGGTTAATAAACTTCTTGAATGTGGTTTTGAGCACCTTGAGGGGTGCAGTTTTTAGAATGGTGTCACTTTTGGGTATTTTCAGCCATATAGAACCCTCAAACTGACTTCAAATGTGAGGTGGTCCCTAAAAAAAATGGTTTTGTAAATTTTGTTGTAAAAATGAGAAATCACTGGTCAAATTTTAACCCTTATAACTTCCTAGCAAAAAAAAAATTTGTTTCCAAAATTGTGCTGATGTAAAGTAGACATGTGGGAAATGTTATTTATTAACTATTTTGTGTCACATAACTCTCTGGTTTAACAGAATAAAAATTCAAAATGTGAAAATTGCAAAATTTTCAAAATTTTTGCCAAATTTCCGTTTTTTTCACAAATAAACTCAGAAATTATCGACCTAAATTTACCACTAACATGAAGCCCAATATGTCACGAAAAAACAGTCTCAGAATCGCTAGGATCCGTTGAAGCGTTCCTGAGTTATTACCTCATAAAGGGACACTGGTCAGAATTGCAAAAAACGGCAAGGTCATGAAGGGGTTAATAGAAATCCGCAGTGGTAAAAACTGTGGGGGTCCGCACAGAAAACGCATCAAAACCGCGCAAAAAACGCATCAAAACCACGCAAAAAAACGCATCAAAAACGCAGCTGCGGATTCTGCCAGGGCATGAGGATTTTGTGCGGATTTTCTGCAGAAAATTCTGCGCCGATTCTGCATCGTGTGCACACAGCCTAATTCCTAACCAACAGACAATTCAATTGAGTTCCACAGCTCAATACCTAATTACATATCATCAACTTTCTGTATTGGTGCACAAACAATCATCCAATTAATGATACGATTCACTAATTGAATCAGCACTGGCAGCAATTACACATAGGAGGGGAGGGCATATCGCTATAAAAGAAGCAGGAACACATGCGGTCAGCATTAACCCTGATGAAGAGGGCCAGAGCCCTTGAAATGCATTGGTTGGCTGACTAGCTATGCTAGCACACCTGTCCTCTTTAGCCCCGTAGCGTGGTGACGTCACCAGTAGCTCCGCCCACCCTCTCCGACCGCTACCTCAGCGCTGCATCCGGCCGGGGCACGCGAGGTCTCGCGGTCGTGCGGCTTGTGCCGCCACTCTGCATTATCCCACCTTACCTTCTTGTGAGTGTGACTGCTCAAATATTTGGGCATCGCTACTTGCGATTTCCTAATGTCCCACTTGAAACGGGCAGGTTGAGAGGCCAGAATCTATAACTGGAAATGTGAACTGCCCTTGCAGATACACAGGGATCACGTCTCTTCATTGCACATTTCCATTTAATATCTGAGTGAGTATATATTATAAATCTATTTTGTCTCACTATGGTCACCAATACAAACATTTACCCTTTTTTTTTCTTCTCATTCCCCTAAGATTCTGGAAGTACTTTAAGGACCTATTACAACATCCACTGCATAACCAATGATTACTCATTAAGTACGTGTTCTCTTATTCATTTATTCATCTATTTTTCATTTTATTGTTCGTTTTTGTAGACAGCGCAGGTGAATACCACTTTTTTCATTTGATATACTTTACAGGTCTACACAGAACCTGTCACAATCACCATCAGCACTCTACATTCAGCAATTTTGTTCCCCCACTAGGAACTATCAGGAGCGCCAGTGCTTTCTACTTCCTTTTTAGTATCGAAGTTGTGCCTACCACAGATGGACTCCTTACACTGCAGGAGCAATATAGCGACGCTATTTCTAACCAACCAAGTCTGGCTGTATGCTTTTGATGCACAACTGGCGCAGTATAAATGGCGTATAATATTTCACTGCTGAAATAAATTTGCAGGATTAAGAGCCAAAATAATATTATTAGCCCTGAGAACTTAAAGGGCTTTTGCTATGAGTTGCAGCAGAAACAAATATGCAATTAACTCTATCCTGTCCTACATTATGCCTTCAGCACAATCTCACTGTAAGTGCTGCTATCAGCAGTATGAATATTGAGTATAATTAGCCCTAATAAGGGCTGTTGTTGCATTAGAAAGAAAGATTACAAATGTCTAATCCCACAACTATTTCTCTAGCTCAGCAGCGCAGCACCTTTCCCTTGTCTGCCTGTGTCCGTTGGTACAGTGTGGCGAGCATGGCGTCACAGATCTTATATAGACCTGACGACTAGTGATGAGCGACTGTACTCGTTGCTCGGGTGACCTCCGAGTATTTATGACTGCTCGGAGATTTAATTTTCATCGCGGAAGCTGACTGATTTACAGCTAATTGCCAGCTTGATTACATGTGGGGATTCCCTAGCAACCAGGCAACCCCCACATGTACTCAGCATGGCTAGTAGCTGTAAATCAGTCAGCTGCCTCGATGAAAACTAAATCTCTGAGCAGTCATAAATACTCGGATGTCACCCAAGCGTGCTCGGGAAAACCCGAGCAACAAGTATACTCGCTCATCACTATTGATGATGCTATGCCTCCAGCCAATCACAGTAGTGCCACAACAAAGATGGCTAGACCATTACAGTGACTGGCAGGCAATGTTTATTGGCTGTCTAAGAAGCGCCAAACATGCGGAGAATTGGAGCTTTGGAATTGATTTTTCTTACGCCATACCGGAATAAAATGGATGACACACTGATAGCACACTGATCTAAAACACTGAAGACATAGATATCAAATTTTCTGGTTCCTGTATTATACGAACAGATAAAGGGGAATTTATTACCTTTACCGCTCAAGTGATTGATGTAAAAAAAACAACAAAAATAAACCATTAATTCTTGGTTTTGTATTCAGCACTCAAAAAAAACCTGAATAAAAAGCGATTATAAAATGCTCTATGTAACCCAAAATGAAACCAATAAAATAAGCTACAGTTCATGCTTCAAAATATAAGCTCTCATAATACAGCTCTGTCGGACAAAAAAAAAGTTACAGCTCTAAGAATATGCAATGTTTAGTTGCAGAGTTACAAAACATAGATATATATATAAAAAAATCTGCTATTGCAGCAGTCACACAAACCCAAGGAATAAATGTATCATAAAAATAATGGAGAATTCTTGAGCTGCTGCTTATATGTTCAATTTCCCTTAAAAAATGAGCTTAAATCTTGGCTCACTTCTATCCCGTGCTTCATATTGTGAACTTACTTTGGGGTTTCTGTTTGAAGGGGTGTTCCCATCTCCAAGATCCTATCCCAATATGTAGTAGGTATACCGTAATAATCATGTTAGCAAATACCTCCAATTAGAAATGTGGTATCTGTTTTCTGATTCGCTATGTCTCTTTCCTCATGTGCAGGCACTGCAGGACCTTAGGTATCCATGGTTACGACCACTAGCAACTAGCTCACTGTCACTATATCAGTGGTCAAACACTAACGGACCTACAAAAACTGTGGTACAAAGAAGCGAACCATAAATTGTAAAAAGTACAAGACTTTATTGGAAATTATTAAAATATACAAGACAAAAAGATAAGAGAACAGTGTCCAGTAGGGGGGCCCTCAATTCGGCATTAACGACTTCATGTAATAGAAATAGTCATTATGCAGCTCCTAAATACAAATAACCAGAATCACAGTATATAGTAAATATCAGTATTAGGTTAGAGAGTAAAATAACATTACTAATTAGAAATTTGGAGCTAAAGTATTCCCCGCCACAAGCTGCTACAAAAGTGAGAAACTCCCAACATGAGAAGATCACTCTGTACATATAATAAAGGATGCAGTAGAAATTCAATATATTTCCCAAAAAACATTCCTCAGTAACTTCCAGAGGGAGTTCCCAGCAAAGAATAAATATAAGTGGAGAACGCTACCTGCAAAATCGCGGAACGCAACCAATGACAGACTGAGCCCATGCCAACCAAGAAACACCCCCCTCACCCTAACGCACGTTTCGCTTCTTCCGGGGTCTTCTTCTGCATCCTTTATTATATGTATAGCGTGATCTTCTCATGTATAATTTATGTAAATAAATTATTGGGTCCCATTTTTCCTATTACATCTTTTTGAAATGAGAAATTTGGGGCTAGGGCAATATTTTACTGGGAATAATGTACTTTTTCATAATATTTTGCATTATTTCCTGTGAAATAACTGAAGGGTTAACAACTTTCCTGTTAGCAATTTATAATCATTTGAGGGATGTAGTTATTAAAATGGTATCCCTTTAGGGTTGTTTCCTGTATAAGCCCCCAAAGTCACTTCAAAACGTAATAGGTCCTGAAAAAATGTAATTTGTAAGTTTCCTTGAGAAAATGAAAAATTGCAGCTAGATTCCATGCCTCTTTGTAAAATAAATGGACGTTTGAAAAATGATGTTGACATCTCATAGACGTGGTAAATGTTATTCATTAACTATTTTGTGTGCTATATCTCTATGGTTTAAAGGTGTAAATATTTTGAAAATTGCAAATGATTCAAAATTTGTCAAATTTCAGATTTTTTTTTATTAAAAAACGTAGAATCTATCAAATAAATTTATAACTTACATTAAGTATAATGCATCACAAAATAAATCAATCTCAGAATCACTATGATATGTTGAAGGGTTCCTTCCGTTTACAAAAGAATGCCCATTAGAGTCTTGATTTGCGGCCACGCCGTTGGCAGGAATCAAAGCCAGACACTGAACAGTTTTGGAGGCTCGCTGTTGGACCCAGGGATGTTGAGTAGGGAGCAGTTAATTTTTTATGGAAAACTACAGCTGAGGCAAAAATGTAATAGAAAGGGAACAATTTTACATGTCAAGATTGGCTCTATCACTAAGTGAGTTAAAGTATGTACTGTATACCTCCACTTAGACCTCATCCTTTGCCTGACATGCACATTTTTCTCACTGAAAGATGGATTTGGTGTTTCTGCAGGTTTATGTGAAGACGCACAGCAGTTATTTGATTCATGTGAGCTTGAGGTTAGTAACATGGCCATTATTTATAATGAGACAGTAGCCAAAATGCACAATTCTTTTAGTGCTTTATTTGTTTTGGTCATTTTATCTATAAGGCTGCATTCACATGCAGCGTTCATGCCGTGGCTTTAAACTGCTGCATCCCTTGTGTGTTGCAGTTTTAGGGCACAGTCAGACGGCTGTATTACTCACGCGAGAATCACATCACATTCCTCGGACTGACCATCTGCTTTCCTGACCTGATCATGACAGCATGTATTTCTATGCAGCTGTCATGCTCAGGTCAGGAGTGCCGACGGCCAGTGTGAGGATTGATTGTGATCCCCAGTGCAAGTACTATGGCCATCTGACTAAGCCCTTACACTGTTTCCCTGTACAATCAATTATTATTATTAACTATCATGATAATGCCATTTATTCCACTCAGCTTTAAATATGAAAAGGGTATACATAATAAAAAACAAGCACAATAATCTTTAAAAAGACAAGTCACCGACTGGTAAAAGAGGATAAAGAACCCTGCCCTCGAGGGCTCACAGTCTACAAGGGATGGATAAGGATACAGAAGGTGAGGGGAGAGCAGATCGTGCAGCGGTATTGTGGAATAAGGATTACTGCAGGTTGTAGGCTTGTCGGAAGAGGTGGGTCTTCAGGTTCCTTTTGAAGGTTTCTATGGTAGGCGAGAATCTGATATGTTGGGGTAGAGAGTTCCAGAGTAGGGATGATGTGCGGGAGAAATCTTTTATGCAATTGTGGGAAGAGGAGAGAAGAGGGGAGTAGAAAAGGAGATCTTGTGAGGATCGGAGGTTGTGTGCAGGTAAGTACCGGGAGACGAGGTCACAGATGTATAGAGGAGACAGGTGGTGGATGGCTTTGTATTTAATGGCTAAGGTTTTGAACTGGAGTCTCTGGGCAATGTGGAGCCAGGGAAGGGATTGACAGAGGGGAGAGGCTGGGGAATAGCGGGGGGACAGGTGGATTAGTCAGGCAGCAGAGTTGAGGTTAGTTTGGAGGTATGCAAAAGTGTTAGAAGGGAGGACATAGAGCAGGAGATTGCACTAGTCGATGTGGGAGATGATGAGGGCATGCACTAGTGTTTTTGCAGATTCTTGATTAATGGGGAAAATCAGGGTGATTCCAATTTTTATAAAAAATTTTTTTACTTTGTTAGTCCTCTTAGTAGACTTAAACCTGCTGTATATTGCAAAAATCTTGGCCTCCTATGAACTCTAGCCATAGGCTGGCCTTCATAGGAGTATGGTCTTGATAGGCATGGGGGTCTTGAGCGACCCTTGGCTATTACAGCAGCCTGTGATTGCGTGGCGGGTGCACTGATGAGTGATCCCAGGAGGCACATTCTAAATGTCGCTGTCATTGATTGACAGCAGCATTTAGCATATTAGCCGCCACGGGTAGAACACCACTCCATACGCAGCTGTTTGAGCAGATGATGGCTGAATATCACAGCCATCATCTGCCGACTAAGATGGAGGCTCAGTTCCTGATCCCGCGTCAAAGTCAGGGAGCCAAGTTATGATCTAACTGTCATATGTCAGTAAGGGGTAGAGGCATAAAAATTTATAGCTCAAAATTTGCACATTTTTCTACATTTTCTGAGATTTTTAATATTGTCATAAATAAATGCAAATCATATTGACCTAAATTTACTACGATGTTGAAGACCAATGTGTCATCAATACGGATGAGTGGACCTGTTGAATTTCGGGTACCAGGACTTTACCCGAACGGGAACCAGAACCTGAACCCCATTGAAAACAATGGGGGCCCAAACTTTTGAGCTGTAAAATTCTCTCTCTCCTGACTTCCCCCAGAACTCTGAACATTGCAGCAAACTTCCGTCCATTCTCGACAGTTAGCTCTAGACACAGACTTTTCAGTTCAGTTTTGCTCATCTCTAGTCGTGAAATAATATTGTCACAATGAGATACTGTATGTGTAAGCATTACTGAGTTATTTCCACGCCTACTCATGAAGGTGAAAACGGACTTCAGCGGTAAAGGGTTAATGGGGTCTGACTCATTGGTGTCTACTGAAAATTTTTGTACAGGCTTGTGAGTATTTTTTTTAATAATTTTTTTGCGTTTTGTTTGTTGATATAATTTCAGATTTTATTTTATATTAAATGCAGGACAATAATGTCGATGAATCTCAGGATACTAGCTTGCAGTCTGCCATAATACAAATGGACGTCTGCCATCCTAAAAAAGAACTAGTATCTTCAGATAAGACATTAGATATCCCAGAAAAAAAACACAATGTGAATGACACAAGTGAAGATGGAGTTGCACACATTGTATGTGAAGAGTCCAGAATCTTTATTGATGAGATCAACATCGATGACCTACTAAAGATGTCAGGTGAAATGGTCAGTTTTACAGAATTAATAGGCGACCTGTCATTTCTTGAAATGCCTGAAGATGGCAGTGACGAGCTGAACTGTACGTTGTTGGCAGAAATTAATTCAATGCAACATCCACAGTCTTTACAGTCTGCAGGAGAGGGGTGCAGCATGGAGGGAGACCACCCCGACAGACAAGGAAATAGTGACTGCAGCAATAAACAGCAGCTCCCTGGCACAGATGAAAGTGTTAAACATAACAGAGAAGATTATGGTCTTGCTATACAAAAGACTGATAAGGTACTATTACATATTACAGCTTTGTAAAATTAAGAAAAAGAACTCGCACTCTCTCTAGAACTCGCACTCTCTCTAGTCACATATCGTCAAGACTGGTGCAAAGCAGTAAAGTATTTCTGTCCAGAAACCTAGTTAAGATCCAATAAATAAAGACACTCTCATCACTCCAGCTTGTCAAAGACCTACTGTGGTTGAAACATTGAATGTCTGGTGAATAAAATACCTCGGATGAAGCAGATTGCTGCGGTTTACTTTATTTATTGGAGCTTTTTAATATTTCTAAAATATGATGTGACCAATCAAATACAATTTATATTAATATTACCCGTTAAGGACCAGATATTTTTTTTCCATTCATTTTTTTCCTCCTCCTTCTTACAAGGTCCAGAACTTTTAATTTTTATAGAGGTATGAAGGCTTGTTTTTATGCTGGACGAGTTGTAGTTTTGAACACCACCATTTATTTTGCCACACAATGTGCTGAAAAAAAAAGTAAAAAAAAAATCCAGGTAGGATGAAATGGTGAAAGAAAAATGCAATTTTGCCATTTTTTTATTTATTTATTTATTTATTTTTTACAGCTTTCATTGTGCAGTAAAAATGACTTGGAAACTTGATTGGCCAGATCAATCCGATGAAACGCTAGCAAACTTGCATCTTTTTTTAATTTTAATCTCTATTTAAGTGATAAGAAAATGTAGTTATAGTAAAAAAAAAAATTTTTTGAATATTGGGAGAAAAATGTTTTGCTTTGTGTCAGAATTTCCTCATTGTAATATTTTTATTTTTCTTGAATGAGGGCTTAATGTTTGCGCTGTAAAATGATGGGTTTTTTTTACTATTTCAATTTTGTGTACATGTTGTATTTTTATTTCTCATTATTAAATTTTTTAAGGAAGGTGAGGTGACTGAAAAACCTCTGCAATTCTGGTACTTAATTTTTTTCTATTTACTGTACATCATTTACCAATTGGGTTAATTAGTTCCACATTTTAATAGATCAGAGTTTTAGAGTTTAATGTATGCAACGCTACCAAGTATGTTTACTTTTTACTTCTTTTCTTGGGTTCAGCGAGCATTAAAATGCTCGGATGCTCATTTCGAGTAACTTGTATAATGGGAGTCAATGGGAAATCCAGAGCATTTTTCTGGCAGACCCTTCAAAGAGGTCTGGAGGGCAGTGAAAATGTTGAAATGGATGGAAAAAGTGCTGAATAAAAGAACAGCATGGGGAAGACTCCTGGAAGTATCTCTGACTCCCAGATCTCAGCTGAGAACAATGGTGTCACACTTTTACTTCACTTTAAGGACTTACAATAAAACATTCAAAATTGGCAATAAATTGCATTTTACAGGAATAAAAATATTAAGAAACATTCTTTCTGGTATAATGACTTGTATATAACGCAAAATTTAAAAAGGATATAAAAAACTAATAATTTAAATAAACCAAAATTGAAATCTTTATTAAAAAATTGGACATTTCAGTGTCATGTACAAAGGAAGCAAGAACTACCAAAAATTTGATGGAAGAGGGACTCAGATACACCCTGTATTAGATATACAGGTCCTTCTCAAAAAATTAGCATATAGTGTTAAATTTCATTATTTACCATAATGTAATGATTACAATTAAACTTTCATATATTATAGATTCATTATCCACCAACTGAAATTTGTCAGGTCTTTTATTGTTTTAATACTGATGATATTGGCATACAACTCCTGATAACCCAAAAAACCTGTCTCAATAAATTAGCATATCAAGAAAAGGTTCTCTAAACGACCTATTACCCTAATCTTCTGAATCAACTAATTAACTCTAAACACATGCAAAAGATACCTGAGGCTTTTAAAAACTCCCTGCCTGGTTCATTACTCAAAACCCCCATCATGGGTAAGACTAGCGACCTGACAGATGTCAAGAAGGCCATCATTGACACCCTCAAGCAAGAGGGTAAGACCCAGAAAGAAATTTCTCAACAAATAGGCTGTTCCCAGAGTGCTGTATCAAGGCACCTCAATGGTAAGTCTGTTGGAAGGAAACAATGTGGCAGAAAACGCTGTACAACGAGAAGAGGTGACCGGACCCTGAGGAAGATTGTGGAGAAGGACCGATTCCAGACCTTGGGGAACCTGAGGAAGCAGTGGACTGAGTCTGGTGTGGAAACATCCAGAGCCACCGTGCACAGGCGTGTGCAGGAAATGGGCTACAGGTGCCGCATTCCCCAGGTAAAGCCACTTTTGAACCATAAACAGCGGCAGAAGCGCCTGACCTGGGCTACAGAGAAGCAGCACTGGACTGTTGCTAAGTGGTCCCAAGTACTTTTTTCTGATGAAAGCAAATTTTGCATGTCATTCGGAAATCAAGGTGCCAGAGTCTGGAGGAAGACTGGGGAGAAGGAAATGCCAAAATGCCTGAAGTCCAGTGTCAAGTACCCACAGTCAGTGATGGTGTGGGGTGCCATGTCAGCTGCTGGTGTTGGTCCACTGTGTTTCATCAAGGGCAGGGTCAATGCAGCTAGCTATCAGGAGATTTTGGAGCACTTCATGCTTCCATCGGCTGAAATGCTTTATGGAGATGAAGATTTCATTTTTCAGCACGACCTGGCACCTGCTCACAGTGCCAAAACCACTGGTAAATGGTTTACTGACCATGGTATTACTGTGCTCAATTGGCCTGCCAACTCTCCTGACCTGAACCCCATAGAGAATCTGTGGGATATTGTGAAGAGAAAGTTGAAAGACGCAAGACCCAACACTCTGGATGAGCTTAAGGCCGCTATTGAAGCATCCTGGGCCTCCATAACATCTCAGCAGTGTCACAGGCTGATTGCCTCCATGCCACGCCGCATTGAAGCAGTCATTTCTGCCAAAGGATTCCCGACCAAGTATTGAGTGCATAACTGAACATTATTATTTGATAGTTTTTTTGTTTGTTATTAAAAAACACTTTTATTTGATTGGACGGGTGAAATATGCTAATTTATTGAGACAGGTTTTTTGGGTTATCAGGAGTTGTATGCCAAAATCATCAGTATTAAAACAATAAAAGACCTGACAAATTTCAGTTGGTGGATAATGAATCTATAATATATGAAAGTTTAATTGTAATCATTACATTATGGTAAATAATGAAATTTAACACTATATGCTAATTTTTTGAGAAGGACCTGTAAAGGAGAGCCCCATACACATTAGCTTCAAATAGTCATGTAGTGGTATTCCTAGACTCATAAAAACTATGTACTAAGTGCAAAGGCTGCCAAAAATTAGAAGCAGGTTCATCCATACACCCTTTAAGGCACCAACTGTAGTACCTCATTCAAATATTGTGAACAAAGTGAAGTTGTGGTACTCCTGCACTCCTAAAAAGTCATCCATACAGCCTTCAAGGCACCAAGTGGAGTGCCTCATAAAAAAATTAAAGTGTAGTTGTGGCACTTCAGCACTCATAAAGGCTTTCCGCACAGTGCAAAATCAGGAAAAAATTATAAGTAGGGTCATCTGTAGACCCCTGAAAGCAACAATTAGCGGGTCTCATTCAAATATTAAAAACACTTTATGTGCTGCTGTCATTTGGTGATGTGGAAAAGTCGTGGCTAATCCAGGCTTTGTTAAATTTGTAAAATGCTGACAGGTTTAGCGCCTGCCTATTATGACCCCCATTGCGGCACTAAAAACCCACTTAGACAAGATGCTAGCGGCAGGGCAGCACAGCATCTCCAAAGTATAGAGGGACCGCTCATGCCTGGTGTTCAACTTTGAGACCCAATAGTTGAAGGTAGTGGAGGAATTTGGACAGTACGCTGTTTTTGTCAGCCATTTATTGCTTGACCATCTTTAAAAACGTTTCCCTCCTTGTCAAAAATACCCGGTTATTAGGACATCGATGCTGGGAGGATAGGATGTCATGAAATTGACCTTTGACAGTGTACCCCTGCCTCTGCTGTACCTGGTGTGTTTCTCGCCTCTCGTCCTTGGTTGGGCAGTTTCCTTGCCCCCTGCCACTAGCATTGTCTGATGGGAAATTCTTCAACATATCATTTTAGAAGACCTCGCTGCCTCAGGAAGGAGAGATGCAAGGTTCTCCTTGTAACTTGGGTCTAGCAGGGTGAACAACCAGTAACTTATTTTTTAGAAGCCTTTAGAAAGACTGTTAGTATGATGGTTCAGCATCAGCACCTGTATAACCACTACAAGACTCTGATTAGTTAAACTGTGCTCACAGGCCTGGATAACTGCTTTCTCCTTACAATCAGAACTGTCCCTGAGCTTTACAATGGCATCGGTGAGCCAAGTGTAGTGACCTTTTATAACCTCTGATGAGGTAACGTGACCAGCCAATCACAGTAATGCCACTATCAAGATGCTATGGAATTACAGTGACTGGTAGGCGACCCCCGCATGCTTTCTGTCTGTGTTATAGGCTCCAAAGATGCGGGTCAGTGATTTGAGCTTCAAATCCAAGGACCAGTTAATGCTCGTCGAGTACCGAGCACCCAGCTACTTGAGTGATATCTGAGTATAACCAAGCATATTCGCTCCTCCCTATTCTCTCCTCCTGACTCTCCACCAACAGTCAGGGAAGAAAAGTCGTTGGAGTTTCAGCTGCCAAACTTTTTATTTTCAGGTAAATAAGATGCAGCCAGAGATGTCTGCACCGTACTCCTCCATCTCCATGGCAAACACATTATCACTTAGCCAAGCCAGCGCTCATGTGTATGGGGAAATCGTAAAAGATATTCTTCCTGCTAAAATTCGGCTAACAGTTATTTAATGGGTACAACGAGATGAGCTTTTGGTGAGTTTTTGATTGTGCAGAAAATTTCTGCACTCATTAAGCAATAACTTAAAGGGAACCTGTCACCCCCAAAATCGAAGATGAGCTAAGCCCACCAGCATCAGGGGCTTATCTACAGCATTCTGTAATGCTGTTCCTGCTAGTACCTTAAATTAACACATCGCACTTCTGCATTTTTCAACTACTCCTGGTTTTAGCTTACAAATACTGAGGTAAAAAACTGACCAAATGCTGAACATTTGAACTTGGTTTAATGCTGTGTGCACATGGTGTGTTTTTGGTGCGTTTTCGCTGCGGATTTCCATAAGGAAATGGGCCAAAAAGGCTTGGGAATCTTTATGCCAGCTAATTCTATGAGGATCCTGAAGTGCTGTGCACATGATCAGTAATTTTCCTTTGAGTATTTGTAGTGTGTTTTTTTCTGCAGCATGTTCTCTGCAATTTTGTGTGCAGAGTTTTAGTATTTTTCACTCATTGAAACGCGTCGCTGGACTGTCAGTGCCTGTTGTGCACATCCACATCCATTGCGGATTCTGCCTATCACTATGTTTTAATCTCTGAAGAATAAAGAATTTGTTTTAAGGAGCTGTAACGCCTACTTTTGTATTCCTGCTGGATGTGACACTGCCAGGCAGGGCTGCTGGATGTGATACTGCCAGGCAGGGCTACTGGATGTGATACCGCCATGCAGGGCTGCTGGATGTGATACCGCCAGGCAGGGCCACTGGATGTGATACCGCCAGGCAGGGCTGCTGGATGTGATACTGCCAGGCAGGGCTGCTGGATGTGATGCCGCCAGGCAGGGCTACTGGATGTGATACCGCCAGGCAGGGCTACTGGATGTGATACTGCCAGGCAGGGCTGCTGGATGTGATACCGCCAGGCAGGGCTGCTGGATGTGATACCGCCAGGCAGGGCTGCTGGAAGTGATAGCACCAGGCAGGACTTCTGGATGTGATACTGCCAGGCAGGACCGCTGGATGCGATACTGCCAGGAAGGGCTGCTG
Organism: Ranitomeya variabilis; assembly: GCF_051348905.1. Lineage (NCBI taxonomy): Eukaryota > Metazoa > Chordata > Amphibia > Anura > Dendrobatidae > Ranitomeya > Ranitomeya variabilis. The sequence goes on from NC_135232.1 coordinate 108,736,248, forward strand.
GATGTGAAACATACAAAGTCAAATTTGAGCTGTGACAAAGATCCATTGTAGGATCTAAACACTTCACTGGACTGTCGGTGCCTGTGTCACGGGGGGACTAGGTGAGCGAGAGCTAAAAACCTGGGCCCCTGCAGTTTCCCTCAGACTAGGGAAATCCTGACTGACCTTCTACCTGGAGTTTACACTGATGGTGTGCATGTCCAGGCCTCGAACCTCACCCTCACTCCTGTTTTAACCCTAGGCTGATACCTCCGCCCTCCACCCAGTGAAGAGGTAATATTCCAATACCCACAGTTAGCACAGACAAGGATAAAGGAAAATATACACCACGCCGCAGTCACTCAGGAACACACTATAAATGTGCAGGGCAAAATAAATACAAATATAGGAAGGAGTAAAAAAGACAGAGGAAAATACACCACCAGCAACGAATCTCCAACAACCAGCTCTCCTCTCCAGACCGAGATAACAACGCACAAGACAGAAGCTATAATCGGCGACGCCCAATGAACAGGAGAACTATTTAAAGGCCATGGGAATGGCCCAGCTTCCAATCCGAGGATTAGGTAAATTAACCCCGGAACAGCTAGATAAAATCTAGCACACGCCAATGAGCAAATAGTGGTCAAAAGCGGAATTACCGCTGTCTGTCGGATGACCTGGTCTGAACAGCGTCCGACATGACAGTACCCCGCCTTCTACGAGGGACCCCAGGGCCCTCACGGCTTATAGGACCCGGCTTGTCTGGATGGCGACGATGAAAAAACCTGACCAGCCGATCCGCATGAATGTCCGATGCTGGTACCCAGGACCTCTTCTCAGGCCCATAACCACGCCAGTGTACCAAGTACTGTAAAGTGCGACGCACTACATGAGAGTCAACCACCTTGGAGACTTCAAACTCCAAATTACCATCCACCAAGACGAGGTGGCATAGGCGCTGCGTCCACAGAACCCACCACCTTCTTTAGAAGAGACCTGTGGAACACGTTGTGTATCTTATACACCGTAGGGAGCTCCAATCGGTACGCTACTGGGTTAATGACGGCGGTGACCCTAAATGGACCAATAAACCGTGGACCCAATTTAAGGGACGGTATTTTGAGTCTTATGTTTTTTGTGGATAACCACACCCAGTCATCCACACTCAGGTCCGGACCTGGCACACGCCTACTGTCAGCCACACGCTTGTACCTAGCACCCACACTCAACAGTCGCTGTTTAACTCTCCTCCCGACTGATGATAATTGTGTCCCCAACTGGTCCTACTCCAGAACGCCGGAAGAGCCCCTCTGACTCAAGGTACAAAATTGAGGATGTAGCCCGTAAACACAAAAAAACGGAGACTCCCCAGACGACTCCTGGCTGTGATTATTGATGGCAAACTCAGCCAAAGGAAGAAAGGTAGACCACTCCTGCTGGTTATCAGAGACAAAGCAGCGTAAATACTGTTCCAAATTTTGGTTCATACGCTCAGTCTGACCATTTGACTGAGGATGAAATGCCGAAGAATGAGATAACTTGATCCCCAGCCGTGAGCAAAATGCTCTCCAAAATGTTGCCACAAACTGAGACCCCCTATCAGACACGATGTCAGACGGAACCCCATGAAGTCTGACCACCTCCTGCACAAATACCTGAGCCAGAGTCTTAGCTGACACGTATGAGACCACGTCCTGTCGGATCTTGGGCCACCAAAACCGACGTGACACCAACTCCAAGGTACCTCTAACCCCTGGGTGGCCAGCCAGGACAGCATCATGATGCTCCGCCAAAATCTTTAGGCGGAGATGAAGCGGTACAAAAGATTTGTTGATGGGAAGCTCAGATGGTACCTCCTCCTGAGCCTCGGCAATCTCAGCCTCAACCTCGGTAGTGAGAGCCGAAACCACAACACCCTTTTGGAGGATGGGTACTGGATCCTCCCGAGGTTCTCCCCCCGGAAAACACCTGGACTGAGCATCCGCCTTAGTGTTTTTAGACCCCGGTCTGTAAGTGACCACAAAATTGAACCGCGTGAAAAACAATGCCCAGCGAGCCTGCCTGGGGGACAGACGCTTGGCTGACTCCAAATACAGCAGATTCTTATGATCGGTAATAACAGTAACCTGATGTACCGACCCCTCCAAGAAGTGTCGCCATTCCTCAAAGGCCAACTTAATTGCCAACAACTCCCTGTTGCCGATATCGTAATTACGTTCGGCGGACGACAGTTTCTTGGAGAAATAGGCGCACGGACGTAATCCACTGAAAGATGAGCCTTGAGATAGTACCGCCCCCACACCAACCTCAGACGCATCGACTTCCACAACAAAGGGTTTAGATACGTCTGGCTGCACAAGAATGGGGGCTGAAACAAAACTGTTCTTAAGAAATTCAAATGCGTGCACAGCAGCCTCAGGCCAAACAGAGAAATTGGTACCCTTTTTAGTCATGTCAGTTAGCGGTTTAGCAATGATGGAAAAATCCTTGATAAATTTCCTATAGTAGTTAGAAAACCCAAGGAACCGCTGAAGTGCTTTCAGGTTATCAGGACATTCCCAATGCAGCACAGCCTGCACCTTAGCGGCGAACATTTTAAACCCAGAAGCAGACACAATATAACCCAAGAAAGGCAACTCTTGAACAGAAAATACACATTTCTCAAGTTTAGCATACAGCTTATTCTCTCTGAGAAGCTGTAACACCTGCCTGACATGATCTAAATGAGCATCACGGTCGCAAGAATATATGAGAATGTCATCTAGATACACGATAACGAATTTCCCCAAAACATGCGAGAACACATCATTGATGAAATGTTGGAACACTGCAGGTGCGTTAGTCAACCCAAATGGCATCACCAAATTTTCAAAATGACCCTCAGGGGTATTAAAAGCCGTCTTCCACTCATCACCTTGACGGACTCTTATGAGGTTGTACGCCCCCCTGAGGTCAAGCTTGGTAAACCACTTAGCACCTGCCACCTGGTTGAACAAATCTGGTATCAGAGGCATAGGGTATGGATCACGAACCTTAATCTGGTTCAACTCCCTGAAATCCAAACACGGGCGTAATCCGCCATCTTTCTTCTTCACGAAGAAGAACCCTGCTGCCACCGGCGTGGATGAAGGCCTGATGTGCCCTTTGCTCAAGCTTTCAGCAATGTAATCTTTTAACGCTTGTCTCTCCGGACCGGAGATGTTAAACATCCTAGCTTTAGGCAATTTGGCCCCTGGTTTAAACCTGATAGAACAATGATGACGATGTGGCGGCAACTCTGAACAACCCTTCTCAGAGAACACATCCACAAAATCCAGAAGTGACTCCGGAACGCTTGAAGTCACCGCAGCCACACATGTGGCCAGGCAATTCTCCTGGCAGAACTCGCTCCACCGAATTATGTCCTGAGTTTTCCAGTCAATAACCGGGTTGTGCATAGACAACCAAGGAAAACCCAAAACCACCTGAGCAGGAAGATTCCTGAGCACCTTACATGTAACCCGCTCGGAATGTAGAACTACTATGTGGAGTTTCACCTCAGCCACAAATTCAGTCAGGGCCGGCTCCAGGTTTTTGAGGGCCCCGGGCGAAAGAGTCTCAGTGGGCCCCCTCTTTAACACATACCACGATTCATGATGCACAGATACAGCAGAGAAATATACCACAGCCACGTAGCATATAGCCCAGGCCACGTAGCATATAGCCCAGGCCACGTAGCATATACCACAGCCCACGTAGCATATACCACAGCCCACGTAGCATATACCACAGCCCACGTAGCATATAGCACAGGCAGCCCACGTAGCATATAGCACAGGCAGCCCACGTAGCATATACCACAGCCCACGTAGCATATACCACAGCCCACGTAGCATATACCACAGCCCACGTAGCATATAGCACAGGCAGCCCACGTAGCATATAGCACAGGCAGCCCACGTAGCATATAGCACAGGCAGCCCACGTAGCATATAGCACAGGCAGCCCACGTAGCATATAGCACAGGCAGCCCACGTAGTATATAACAGGCAGCCCACGTAGTACATAACACAGGCAGCCCACGTAGTATATAACACAGGCAGCCCACGTAGTATATAACACAGGCAAACCACGTAGTATATAACACAGGCAGCCCACATGGCACGTAGAATAGTATATAACACACGCAGCCTACGTAGTATATAATATAGCACAGCCAGCCATGTAGTATATAGTCAACAAGTCCTGTCCCAGCATCATCAGATGCCATACTGTAGAGGTCTGTCTGTGTAGTGTAGGACTCTGACTACAAGTCCCAGGCAGGCTGCATCCATTCCCCCCGCAATGCTTGGGACCAGGAACTTGAAAGGAAGACAGTCAGTCACACTGCTTCACTTTAACGTCACGTGATGTCACTCAGTCACCAGTCAGTCACGAGTCGACTCTCACTCACCCACCACCACGCCATCGCCGTCGCCCCCGACCGTTGTGGACACAGGATCTGCACATGCATGCACTGACGAATGCTGCTGCTCCTCTTTCTGCTCCTCGCTGTGCTGGAACTACTGGACGGTGGACGCAGGTCCCGGACCCGGACGATCTGCTGTGTGTGTCAGCGCTGCGCTGCTCTTCTTAGGATGATGCGCTCCTCACTCTCACCCGGAAGTGACGACCGCCGGCCCGGAAGTGACTCTCCTATCCCCATGGAGGTGATTGGTGAGTATTCCTGTCCCAGTCAGGGAGTCCCGCCTCCTGCTGCTGAGAAATCATATATCCGCATTCCGACTCCACTGCTCCAGCTCCGCCTCCGACTCCGAGTCCTGACTGGAGTCCGAGTCACACAGACAGTGCAGCACACAGCACACTAGCACAGGGAGGGAGGGAGAGTCGGAGACTCAGGAATGATGATGTAGTCAGGCTTCGGGGGGCCCCCAGGAGCGCATGATGCACTGTGCATCAGTGTCAGCATAATAAGTGTCTACTGTGTCTTACCGTTATGGGCCCCCCAGTCTCGCCAGGGCCCCGGCACTTGCCCGGGTGCGCCGGGTGCTGACGCCGGCCCTGACCACGCGGATAGGATGAGACAGTTTTTCAATCCTAAAACCTGCTGTGCGCGCAAACTCCTCATCAATTAGACTTGTGGCTGAACCACTATCCACAAAAACAGTAATTGGCAGCTCACTGCCAGCAATAAAAACCTTAGCAGGGAGCATGTATTGAGAAACCACCATGGAGGTTATACATAAGCTCAGATTGGTCTCCTCCACACCCTCTGAGCTTAGAAGTTTTCTGCCGTTGCGTTTTTCTTAGACAGCATAGGACAGATGTTAATAAAATGACCAGTTTTACCACAGTAAAAACAGGCTCCCTGCTTCCTGAGCTCAGGGGCTTGACGCTTGACATGTGACACCCCTGCGATTTGCATAGGTTCCGTGGGCTCACCTGCAGCAACCTCACGTGAACCTAAACCTTCTCCCACAGGCGGCGTCTCATGCTGCCCCTGATGCAAACGACGATCAATGCGGACAACCAGACTCATGGCGGAATCTAGAGAAGCAGGAGTCTCGTACATCAGAAGGGCTTTTTTAACCCTTCCAGAAATCCCATGTATAAACTGACTCCGCAATGCTGGATCATTCCATTGTGTATTGATCGCCCAGCGACGAAATTCAGAACAGTAATCCTCTGCAACTCGCTCCCCCTGGCGAATAGTGCATATCTTAGTTTCTGCTAGAGCCATTCTGTCAGGTTCATCGTAGATTTTCCGAAAAGAAGAAAAAAAACTCTCCACAGAGACAAATGCAACAGAATCAGATGGCAAAGAAAATGCCCATGCTTGGGGATCCCCGCTTAACAATGAATACACCAGGCCCACACGCTGAGCCTCATTACCCGAGGAGATCAGGCGCATGCGGAAATATAGTTTGCAAGCTTCACGAAAAGAAACAAATTTACTGTGTTCCCCAGTAAATCTTTCAGGCAAAGGAAATTTAGGCTCAGCAACTCTTCCTGTCGCTCCAGCCTGCACATTAGATATTGCTAGTCCCTGTTGCTGCACTGCCCCCCTCAACTCAGTGACCTGTAGGGACAGCGCCTCCGACTGGCAGGTTATGGAAGTCATGGGATCCATGACAAAACAAAAAAAAAAAAGAAACCCCCTTTTTTTTTTGTTGTTGGGCCGATTATAATGTCACGGGGGACTACGTGAGCGAGAGCTAAAAAAATCCTGAAATCCTGACTGACCCTCTACCTGGAGTTTACACTGATGGTGTGCATGTCCAGGGCTCGAACCTCTCCCTCACTCCTGTTTTAACCGTAGGCTGATACCTCCGGCCTCCACCCAGTGAAGAGGTAATATTCCAATACCCACAGTTAGCACAGACAAGGATAAAGGAAAATATACACCACGCCGCAGTCACTCAGGAACACATTATAAATGTGCAGGGCAAAATAAATACAAATATAGGAAGGAGTAAATAAGACAGAGGAAAATACACCACCAGCAACGAATCTCCTACAACCAGCTCTCCTCTCCAGACCGAGATAACGCACAAGACAGAAGCTATAATCGGCGACGCCCAATGAACAGGAGAACTATTTAAAGGCCATGGGAATGGCCCAGCTTCCAATCCGAGGATTAGGTAAATTAACCCCAGAACAGCTAGATAAAATCTAGCAGACGCCAATGAGCAAATAGTGGTCAAAAGCGGAATTACCGCTGTCTGTCGGACGACCTGGTCTGAACAGCGTCTGACATGACAGTCTGTTGTGCACAGTCACATCCATTGGGGATTCTGCCTATCACTATTTTTTAATCTCTGAAGAATAAATAATTTATTTTAAGGAGCTGTAATGCCTACTTTTGTATTCCTGCTGGATGTGATACCTCCAGGCAGGGCTGCTGAATGTGATACCGCCAGGCATGGCTGCTGGATGTGATATGGCCAGGCAGGGCTGCTGGATGTGATACCGCCAGGCAGGGCGGCTGGATGTGATACTGCCAGGCAGGGCTTCTGGATGTGATATGGCCAGGCAGGGCGGCTGGATGTGATACTGCCAGGCAGGGCTGTGTTATGATCTGGTGGCCTAGGAGCAGCATGAGACGTAGTCTGGAGAAGGTGGTACCTGTACTGACCGCAGACCCTGAACTTAACACCGCAACTAGAAGTAGCCGTGGGATGTACCTAACACTCCCTAGACACCTCGACACAGCCGGAGGACTAAATACCCCTAGAGATAGAAAAGGGAAAACTATCTTGCCTCAGAGAAAATCCCCAAAGGATAGACAGCCCCCCATAAATATTGACTGTGAGAGGAGAGGGAAATAACATACGCAGACTGAAATCAGGATTTAGCAAAGGAGGCCGCTCTAGCTAAATAGAAAGGGTAGGACAGAGTACTATGCGGTCAGTATTAAAACACTAGAAAATATCCACCACAGAAAATACAAAATCTCCACATCTAACTAAAGATATGGAGGGTATATCTGCATCTCCAGAGATACCAGCTTGGCTGAACAAATCCTTTAACAGACCAAGCTGGACAAGACAAAACATGGAAATGAACTGAACTATAAAGCCCACAGCATGTGGACTGCAAAAAACAAGCCAGAACTTATCTTTGTTGAAATGAACAGCAAAGCAGGAGAGACCAAGCTGGGATGTGAATCCTCCAGGAACAATGGACAACTGGCACTGACTAAAGGGTCAAGCAAGACTAAATAGCCCAGTCAGAATTGCAATAAGTGGACACACCTGATGAATGCTGTGATCCAAAGACAGCAGCGCTACCACTTATAACCACCGGAGGGAGCCCAAGAGCAGAATTCACAACAGGGCTGCTGGATGTGATACCGCCAGCAGGGCTGCTGGATGTGATACCGCCAGGCAGGGCTGCTGGATGTGATACTGCCAGACAGGGCTGCTGAATGTGATACCGCCAGGCAGGGCTGCTGGATGTGATACCGCCAGGCAGGGCTGCTGGATGTGATACCGCCAGGCCCAGCTGCTGGATGTGATACTGCCAGGCAGGGTCGCTGGATGTGATACCGCCAGGCAGGGCTGCTGGATGTGATACCGTCAGGCAGGGCTGCTGGATGTGATACCGCTGGGCAGGGCTGCTGGATGTGATACCGCCAGGCAGGGCAGCTGAATGTGATACCGCCAGGAAGGGCTGCTGGATGGCAGCACCCATCTGTAGTAACAATGTCAACTGAAACAAATTGTACATACAGCTGTCTAAAATGAGGAAACAAACAAATTCTAATAAAGTAGCTTTATGCACGGATCCTTTGTCCTCACGCAAAATAGCATAACCAAAGATCAATATAAATGCATTGTAGGTCCTATGAGCCATGATGTCAGTGTGATAATACTGTAATCAGCACTTGTGGTTTCTTGCTGATCTCATATCTGGCTGTATCTTCTGGCATCACTACCGTGGCTCTCAATTGGTGCAGCAATCATGTGGCAGTACAGAACATTATTGCTTCTGACATACCAGCACAGGCAACGGGGATACACCAGAAACAGTTGGGCATCGAGAGAGGAGCTGGGCATTGAGTGATTTAAAAGGGAGTATGGAGTGTAAGGATAGAGCAGGCACGTAGGATGCAGTAACGGAACGTAGTCAGAGCAAGGGTTATCAGGAGATTGAATTCTACAGTGGATACTCCACGCAGAGAGAAGTAGAGGGAAATTGTCTGAATACAAATTGCTGCAACTTGGAACACGGTAGTAAAACAAGTAACTGAGAAAATACGTTCAGAGGAAATAGACTTATCAATCCGACGCAGTCCTCAGTGAATTCCCTGGGTGAAAACGGTGGCACCAAGGCAATGGCGCTGTGGAAATTCGGCGATGTCCTGGAGAGGATGGCGTCTTGGGTCCTGTTGTGGGCGATTTTTCCTTGTGGTCCTGATGCAGGCTTTGGGTCCGAAAGGAGAAGGAATACACAAGGCATTGTCTCTGTCCTGCACGGCGGTTTCCCCTATGTGGGGTCTGTTTACAAGGTTAACAGGATAAAGTTCACAATGGGTGGTACGGCTCTACGGTCTGTGTGGGCCGAGGCTATGTCCCATGCACGAGCCCTTTGTCTCAATGTCAGCGGTGTCAACGGTGTCAGTGATATCGGTACATGGCTCTGACGACAGTCTCCGTTTATCGCCCTCTGGCCTTCAAATATTAGGCCTTCTCTCACGATACTCTGCGTTAGGAGCACCTACACTGACCTCTTGTGCACTGCACGTACCAGCCGTAACTGTCAGATTAGGCTACTTTCACACTAGCGTCGTACAACGCACGTCGCATTGCGACGTACCGACGCATACTGTGAAAAAAAAACACAATGGGGGCAGTGGATGCAGTTTTACAACGCATCCGCTGCCCCATTGTAATATCAGGGGAGTAGGGGGCGGAGTTCCGGCCGCGCATGCGCGGTCGGAAATGGTGGACACGACGCACAAAAAACCGTTACATGTAACTTTTTTTGTGCCGACGGTCGGCCAAAACACGACGCATCCACCGCACGACGGATGCGACGTGTGGCAATGCGTCGCTAATGCAAGCCTATGGAGAAAAAACGCATCCTGCGGGCAACTTTGCAGCATGCGTTTTTTATCCAAAACGACGCATTGCGACCTGCGTCGTACGACGCTAGTGTGAAAGCACCCTTACTCGCATGCTACAATTCCCTCAGCTTAGCCACTCTCCCTTTTCTCAACTGCTTGGAACAGTCCAGGGCCTTAATCTTTCCCCCCTGCAACATAGGTGATAGCCCAAACGGTTCCCGACCCGTCACAGAGGAAGCACGTCTAGTTGGGTTCTTCTCCTTACAGGTGCAAGTATAATGGTTTTTTTTGTAATTCTAAATTTGACGTGTTCCAAAGATTCTTTCATTTAATGCAAGATAAAGCCGCTCACAGCTATGCCCTGTTATCTCCATAATGCTTAAAGTAGTGTGGCTCATCTTCTGTCTTCAGGAGCTTAAAGGGAACCTGTCACCTGAATTTGGCGGGACCAGTTTTGGGTCATATGGGCGGGGTTTTCGGGTGTTTGATTCACCCTTAACTTACCCGCTGGCTGCATTCTGGACGCAATATTGGATTGAAGTTCATTCTCTGTCCTCCGGAGTACACGCCTGCGCAAGGCAATATTGCCTTGCGCTGGCGTGTACTCCGGAGGACAGAGAATGAACTTCAATCCAATATTGCGGCCAGCATGCAGCCAGCGGGTAAGGAAAGGGTGAATCAAACACCCGAAAACCCCGCCCATATGACCCAAAACTGGTTCCGCCAAATTCAGGTGACAGCTTCCCTTTAACACTCTTCTGCTTCCTGCTTTGCCAGAGGGCGGTGCACTCCTGAAGATTGACAGCGTAGACCAGCAGCATGGTCGTGACACTGGTCTGAGCTATGCGCTCTCCCATGCTGCTAGTAGAGGCAGCTTTGCCTTTGCAGCACCGGAGCACTGTGACTGGTCTGATCTAGCGATCTGGCCAGCACTTGCAAGCTGTATAGAAAACAGTAAGCACTCTCTTCTTTCCCAGAAAACTGATGATGTAGCTGGTAACGTAGACAGATAGAGTTAAAAATCCTTCTGTTCCTGTTACTAATAAGAAGTAGGGCCATGTTCACACTTTCAGTATTTGGTCAGTATTTTACATCAGTATTTGTAAGACAAAACCAGGAACGGAACAATCAGAGGAAAAGTATAATAGAAACACGTGCACCATTCTATATTTTCACCCACTCCTGGTTTTGGCTGTTAACATGTGAAATGTCACTGTCAATCTCCTCCAGTGGCATTTAACTTGATTGCGCCAGAAGTGCATCACTAACTCTGCCCAACGGCGCCCTTCTCATGATTGCAGGGCGCCACTCTCCCAGCAACAAAAATGGAGACGCTACAGGTCTCTGAAAATTACGCCATTTTTTTTAGCAAACTTTTTTTTTCATCATTAAAATAAAAAAAAACTATACATGTTTGGTACCTGCAAACTCATAATGACCTGGCTAATTATAATTATAACTAGATTGTGGCCCGATTCTAAGGCATTGGGTATTCTAGAATATGCATGTCCCCGTAGTATATGGACAATGATGATTCCAGAATTCGCGGCAGACTGTGCCCGTCGCTGATTGGTCGAGGCGAATTCGCGGCAGACTGTGCCCGTCGCTGATTGGTCGAGGCAACCTTTATGACATCATCGTCGCCATGCTGTGCCCGTCTGTTGTGGATTCTGTTTGTGGGCTCCCTCTGGTGGTTACTGCTGGTACTGGGTGACTTTGGTGGGTTGCGGCCTTTGGTTTCCACCTGTCCATCAGTGGCTGGGTGTTTCCTATTTTACCTGGCCTTTCTGTCATTTCCCTTGCCGGCTATCAATGTATTCAGATGTGCTCTGTTTGGTTCCTGCCTACCTGCTCCCAGATCTTTCAGGATAAGCTAAGTGCTGATTTTCAGTTGTTTGGTTTTTTTGTCCAGCTTGCTTATTATGTCTCTATGCTAGCTGGTAGCTCTAGTGGACTGAGGTTCTCCCCATGTGCCATGAGTTGGCACATGGGTTCTTGTAATCTCAGGATGGTTTTTTTGATTAGGGTTTTTTGCTGACCGCTCAGTCCCCTTTTGTATCGTTCTGCTTTCTAGTTTACAGCGGGCCTCAATTTGCTAAAACTATATATATCATCTCTATGTGTGTGCCTTCCTCTCATTTCACCGTCAATACATGTGGGGGGCAACTATATCTTTTGGGGTTCATTCCGCTGGAGGCAAGTGAGGTCTTTATTTTCTCTGCAGTGCTAGTTAGCTCTTAGGCTGGTGCGTGGCGTCTAGAACCAACGTAGGCACGCTCCCTGGCTATCTCTAGTTGCGTTTGTCAGGCGTAGGGCAGCGGTCAGCCCAGGTTCCATCACCCTAGAGCTCGTCCGTAATATATTTGTACTTTGCTTGTCCTGTGCTATCCCTAGCCATTGGGATTCATGACAGTATAGCCGGCCCACAAAGTGTTAATTGTTTGGGCTGAAGCAGGAGAAAGAGAAGTGTTTAAGGGATATTTTTTTTTTTTTTTTTTTTTTCCTTCAGAGTTTTGCTGCCTAGCCCTTAATTGCTGTCTAGCTGCTTCTTACCTCCTCTTAACCCTTGAATGGCTCTGATCTTAGCTGTTTAACATGGATGTCCAGAGTTTGGCTTCCAGCCTGAGTAATCTCGCGGCAAAAGTTCAAAACATACAGGATTTTGTTGTTCACACTCCCATGTCTGAACCTAGAATTCCTATTCCAGAGTTCTTTTCTGGAGATAGATCTACCTTCCTGAATTTCAGGAACAATTGTAAATTGTTTCTTTCTTTAAAATCTCGCTCCTCTGGAGACCCTGCTCAACAGGTCAAGATTGTAATATCTTTCCTGCGGGGCGACCCTCAGAATTGGGCATTTGCATTGGCACCAGGGGATCCTGCATTGCTCAGTGTGGATGCGTTTTTTCTGGCATTGGGATTGCTCTATGAGGAACCTAACCTGGAGATTCAGGCTGAAAAGGCTTTATTAGCCCTCTCTCAGGGGCATGATGAAGCGGAGATATATTGTCAGAAGTTTCGGAAATGGTCGGTGCTTACTCAGTGGAATGAGTGCGCCCTGGCTGCAAACTTCAGAAATGGTCTTTCTGAGGCCATTAAGGATATTATGGTGGGGTTCCCTACGCCTACAGGTCTGAATGAGTCTATGGCTATGGCCATTCAGATTGATCGGCGTTTACGGGAGCGCAAACCCGTGCACCAGTTGGCGGTGTCTTCTGAACAGGCACCTGAGACTATGCAATGTGATAGAATTCAGTCCAGAAGTGAACGGCAAAATTATAGGCGGAAAAATGGATTGTGTTTCTATTGTGGTGATTCAGCTCATGTTATATCAGCATGCTCTAAACGCACAAAAAGGGTTGATAAATCTTTTGCCATTGGTACTCTGCAGCCTAAGTTCATTTTGTCTGTGACTCTGATTTTTTCACTGTCTTCCATTTCCGTCGATGCCTATGTGGATTCGGGCGCTGCCCTGAGTCTTATGGATTGGTCATTTGCTAAACGCTGCGGTTTTAGTCTGGAACCTCTGGAAGTTCCTATTCCTCTGAAGGGAATTGACTCTACACCATTGGCTATGAATAAACCGCAGTATTGGACACAAGTGACCATGCGCATGACTCCCGTTCATCAGGAGGTGATTCGCTTCCTTGTACTTTATAATTTACATGATGTACTAGTGCTTGGTCTGCCATGGTTACAAACTCATAATCCTGTCCTGGACTGGAAAACAATGTCTGTGTTAAGCTGGGGATGTCAGGGGGTTCATGATGATGCACCTCCGATTTCTATCGCTTCATCTACTCCTTCTGAGATCCCTGCGTTTTTGTCTGACTATAGGGATGTTTTTGAGGAGCCTAAGCTCAATTCGCTCCCTCCGCATAGAGATTGTGACTGTGCTATAGAATTGATTCCTGGCAGTAAGTTCCCTAAGGGTCGTTTATTTAATCTGTCACTGCCAGAGCATACTGCTATGCGGAATTATATTAAGGAGTCCTTGGAAAGGGGACATATTCGTCCATCTTCGTCCCCTCTGGGAGCAGGTTTTTTTTTTGTGGCAAAAAAAGATGGTTCCCTGAGGCCTTGTATAGATTATCGCCTTCTGAATAAGATTACAGTCAAGTATCAGTATCCATTGCCATTATTGACTGATTTGTTTGCTCGCATTAAGGGGGCTAGGTGGTTCACTAAGATAGATCTTCGCGGTGCGTATAATCTGGTGCGGATAAAACAGGGTGATGAGTGGAAAACCGCATTTAATACGCCTGAGGGCCATTTTGAGTATTTGGTAATGCCTTTTGGACTCTCCAATGCTCCGTCAGTCTTTCAGTCCTTTATGCACAATATTTTCCGTGAATATCTGGATAAGTTTATGATTGTGTATTTGGATGATATTTTGGTGTTTTCTGATGACTGGGAGTCTCATGTTCTACAGGTCAGGAAGGTGTTTCAGGTTCTGCGGGCCAATTCTCTGTTTGTGAAGGGCTCAAAGTGTCTCTTCGGAGTCCAGAAGATTTCTTTTTTGGGGTACATTTTTTCTCCTTCTACTATTGAGATGGATCCCGTCAAGGTTCAGGCGATTTGTGACTGGACACAACCTACATCTGTTAAGAGCCTTCAGAAGTTCTTGGGGTTTGCTAATTTTTATCGTCGGTTCATTGCTAATTTTTCCAGTATTGTTAAACCTTTGACTGATTTGACTAAAAAGGGTGCTGATGTTGCTGATTGGTCTCCTGCGGCCGTGGAGGCCTTTCAGGAACTTAAGCGCCGGTTTTCTTCTGCTCCTGTGTTGTGTCAACCAGATGTTTCACTTCCTTTTCAGGTTGAGGTTGATGCTTCCGAGATTGGAGCGGGGGCGGTTTTGTCACAGAGAAGTTCTAATGGCTCGGTGATGAAGCCATGTGCATTCTTCTCTAGAAAATTCTCGCCCGCCGAGCGCAATTATGATGTGGGTAATCGGGAGCTTTTGGCCATGAAGTGGGCATTTGAGGAGTGGCGTCATTGGCTTGAGGGTGCTAAACATCGTGTGGTGGTCTTGACTGATCACAAGAATCTCATTTACCTTGAGTCTGCCAGGCGTTTGAATCCTAGACAGGCTCGTTGGTCGTTGTTTTTTTCTCGTTTCAATTTCGTGGTTTCATACCTGCCAGGTTCAAAGAATGTGAAGGCAGATGCTCTTTCCAGGAGTTTTGTGCCTGACTCTCCTGGAGACTCTGGGCCTACTGGTATCCTTAGGGATGGGGTAATATTGTCCGCCGTATCCCCAGACTTGCGACGTGCATTGCAGGAGTTTCAGGTGGATAAACCGGATCGTTGTCCACCAGAAAGACTGTTTGTTCCGGATGATTGGACCAGTAGAGTCATCTCCGAGGTCCATTCTTCTGTGTTGGCTGGTCATCCTGGAATATTTGGTACTAGAGACTTGGTGGCCAGGTCTTTTTGGTGGCCTTCCTTGTCTAGGGATGTGCGTACCTTTGTGCAGTCTTGTGAAGTGTGTGCTCGAGCTAAGCCTTACTGTTCTCGGGCCAGTGGGTTGTTGTTATCCTTGCCCATCCCGAAGAGGCCTTGGACGCACATTTCCATGGATTTTATTTCTGATCTCCCGGTTTCACAGAAAATGTCCGTTATCTGGGTTGTGTGTGACCGCTTTTCTAAGATGGTTCATTTGGTGCCCTTGCCTAAGTTGCCTTCCTCCTCTGAGTTGGTCCCTTTATTTTTTCAGAACGTGGTTCGTTTGCATGGGATTCCGGAGAATATCGTTTCTGACAGGGGATCCCAGTTTGTGTCTAGATTTTGGCGGACGTTTTGTGCCAAGATGGGCATTGATTTGTCTTTCTCGTCTGCATTCCATCCTCAGACGAATGGCCAGACGGAGCGAACTAATCAGACCTTGGAAACTTATTTGAGGTGTTTTGTTTCTGCTGATCAAGATGACTGGGTTGCTTTTTTGCCACTGGCCGAATTTGCTCTTAATAATCGGGCTAGTTCGGCCACGTTGGTCTCTCCTTTTTTTTGTAATTCGGGGTTTCATCCTCGTTTTTCCTCTGGTCAGGTGGAGCCTTCGGATTGTCCTGGAGTGGACGTGGTGGTGGACAGGCTACATCAGATTTGGAATCAGGTGGTGGACAATTTGAAGTTATCTCAGGAGAAGACTCAGCAGTTTGCTAATCGCCGTCGCCGCGTGGGTCCCCGACTTCTTGTTGGGGATTTGGTGTGGTTGTCTTCTCGTTTTGTCCCTATGAAGGTCTCTTCTCCTAAGTTCAAGCCTCGGTTCATCGGTCCTTATAGGATCTCGGAGATTCTTAACCCTGTATCTTTTCGTTTGGATCTCCCAGCATCGTTTGCTATTCATAATGTGTTCCATCGGTCGTTGTTGCGGAGGTATGAGGTGCCCGTTGTTCCTTCGGTTGAGCCTCCTGCTCCGGTGCTGGTGGAGGGAGAATTGGAGTATGTTGTTGAGAAGATCTTGGATTCTCGTGTTTCCAGACGCAAACTCCAGTATTTGGTTAAGTGGAAGGGTTATGGTCAGGAGGATAATTCCTGGGTGGTCGCCTCCGATGTTCATGCGACTGATTTGGTCCGCGCCTTCCATAGAGCTCACCCTGATCGCCCTGGGGGTTCTCGTGAGGGTTCGGTGACCCCTCCTCAAGGGGGGGGGTACTGTTGTGGATTCTGTTTGTGGGCTCCCTCTGGTGGTTACTGCTGGTACTGGGTGACTTTGGTGGGTTGCGGCCTTTGGTTTCCACCTGTCCATCAGTGGCTGGGTGTTTCCTATTTTACCTGGCCTTTCTGTCATTTCCCTTGCCGGCTATCAATGTATTCAGATGTGCTCTGTTTGGTTCCTGCCTACCTGCTCCCAGATCTTTCAGGATAAGCTAAGTGCTGATTTTCAGTTGTTTGGTTTTTTTGTCCAGCTTGCTTATTATGTCTCTATGCTAGCTGGTAGCTCTAGTGGACTGAGGTTCTCCCCATGTGCCATGAGTTGGCACATGGGTTCTTGTAATCTCAGGATGGTTTTTTTGATTAGGGTTTTTTGCTGACCGCTCAGTCCCCTTTTGTATCGTTCTGCTTTCTAGTTTACAGCGGGCCTCAATTTGCTAAAACTATATATATCATCTCTATTTGTGTGCCTTCCTCTCATTTCACCGTCAATACATGTGGGGGGCAACTATATCTTTTGGGGTTCATTCCGCTGGAGGCAAGTGAGGTCTTTATTTTCTCTGCAGTGCTAGTTAGCTCTTAGGCTGGTGCGTGGCGTCTAGAACCAACGTAGGCACGCTCCCTGGCTATCTCTAGTTGCGTTTGTCAGGCGTAGGGCAGCGGTCAGCCCAGGTTCCATCACCCTAGAGCTCGTCCGTAATATATTTGTACTTTGCTTGTCCTGTGCTATCCCTAGCCATTGGGATTCATGACACCCGTCGCTGATTGGTCGAGGCCTGGCGGCCTCGACCAATCAGACGCGGGATTTCCAGGACAGACAGACAGACAGAAAAACCCTTAGACAATTATATATATAGACTAGACTGTGGCCCGATTCTAATTCATCGGGTATTCTAGAATATGCATGTCCCCGTAGTATATGGACAATGATGATTCCAGAATTCGCGGCAGACTGTGCCCGTTGCTGATTGGTCGAGGCAACCTTTATGACATCATCGTCGCCATGGCAACCATTATGACATCTATGTCGATACTGTGCCCGTCGCTGATTGGTCGAGGCCTGGCGGCCTCGACCAATCAGAGACGCGGGATTTCCATTATGACATCATCGTCGCCATGCTGTGCCCGTCGCTGATTGGTCAAGGCGAATTCGCGGCAGACTGTGCCCGTCGCTGATTGGTCGAGGCAACCTTTATGACATCATCTTCGCCATGCTGTGCCCGTCGCTGATTGGTCGAGGCCTGGCGGCCTCGACCAATCAGAGATGCGGGATTTCCAGGACAGACAGACAGACAGACAGAAAAACCCTTAGACAATTATATATATATAGACTAGACTGTGGCCCGATTCTAATGCATCGGGTATTCTAGAATATGCATGTCCCCGTAGTATATGGACAATGATGATTCCAGAATTCGCGGCAGACTGTGCCCGTCGCTGACTGGTCGAGGCAACCTTTATGACATCATCGTCGCCATGGCAACCATTATGACATCTACTTCGATACTGCGCCCGTCGCTGATTGGTCGAGGTGAATTCACGGCAGACGGAAGCCTGGCGGCCTCGACCAATCAGCGACGGGCACAGCATGGCGACGATGATGTCATAAAGGTTGCCTCAACCAATCAGCGACGGGCACAGTCTGCCGCAAATTCGCCTCGACCAATCAGCGACGGGCACAGCATGGCGACGATGATGTCATAATGTCAGGACAGACAGACAGACAGAAAAACCCTTAGACAATTATATATATAGATAGGTAGTCAGTTTTAGCATTTAGTGAACATGGTAAGAAAAAAAAAAACAGTTGTGAAATTGCACATTTTTGGCATTTTCCCCGCCCTTGGGTTTTCTTTCCTGTTTTCCAGTACATTAAATGGTAAAATCAATGCTATTGTTCAAACGTGCAACTCGTCCTGCAAAAAACAAGCTCTCACACCGCCATAATAATAGAAAAATAAAAAAGTTATGGCTCTGGGAAAAAGGGGAGCGAAAAACTAAAACGAAAAATGGCCCTGGGGTGAAGGGTTAACCATTAAAGGGAATCTATCACCAGGTTTTTGCTACCTCATCTGAGAGTACATAATGTAGGAAAAGAGACCCTGACTCCATCTATGTATCACTTAGGCCGGTTTCACATTTGCTGTTGTGTCCGCAGTGTTTCTGACGCATACATCCGTATGTGTCTTGATTTCCTATCTTCAACATTGTAGACGCAGGTGCTTGGTGTTTGCATGCTCTCGTCTGCGTTTTTTTACGCATGCGTTTTTTCACGGTGTGCAGCATGGCGCGGCTGATGCACCATGTTCGAATTTTTGAGGCGGCAAATTTGTCAAATATGCGCAATGCGGGTGAGTGTGTTAAAAAAACGCATTACTGTCTATGAGAATGTGTACGCATCTCTTTGCGTACGCTTGCGTTCGATGCGCTTGCGTACTTCGGACTGCCTATGTCCAGGAACTGATTGAGACACACCCATTGAGACAAGCCCTCCAGGAAATATCAAGTGCATGCGCATAAAAATCTCAAACGCATGCAAACGTTGCTTTTTTTTAATCGGCATGCTTGAGTTGATGTGGATAAAAAACACAGCGTGCTTTTTGCAATGCGGACGAGACGCTGCGGACTCAACCTCAAATGTGAACCTAGCCTTAGTTTACTTGGTGCAGCAGGTGTGACACAATCACATTTTTAGCATTTAGCAGAACTGAGAAAGCTGACTCTGCCCACACTGGGCTCCCTATTTACGGTACATTTTCTATTACCGTAACAGTGAGCTGTTTATCAGAGGAGCGGGAATGGTTGGCCCAGGTCTCACATGAGCTGTAGTCCAGCAGTGATCATGTCCTGCTGATGAAACCTTCATTGCAAGTAAACATCGGCACACAGAAACCAAAAATTTGACACATTGTTGAAATCTGTGTTTCAGTTGCTGTCTCCTGCTGTCTTCAGATTACATCGCAAAAATATGCTGACAGATTCCCTTTAAACATGAGACAACATCATTAAAGGGAATCTGTCACCCCATTTTTCGCCATTAAACTAAGGCACCGCCATCAGGGGTTTATCTACAGCATTCTGTAATGCTGTAGATAAGCCCCTGTTGTATCCTGAAAGATAAGAAAAACAGGTTAGTTTATACTCCCCCAGGGGCGGTCCCGCTGCGGTCCGGTCCGATGGGTGTCGCGGTCCGGTCCGGGGTCTCCCATCTTCATAAGATGACGTCCTCTTCTTTGCTTCCTGCCGGGGCTCCTGTGCAGGGGTACTTTATCTACCCTGTTGAGGGCAAAGCAAAGTACTGCAGTCCGCAGGCGCTGGGCCTCTTTGACCTTTCCCGGCGCCTGCGCACTGCAGTACTTTGTTCTGCCCTCAACAGGGCAGACAAAGTACGCCTGCGCAGGAGACACGACAGAAAGCAAAGAAGAGGATGTCATCGTATGAAGATGGGAGGCGCTGGACCCGCACAGCGACGCCCGTCGGACCGGACCGCCCCTGGGTGAGTATAATCTAACTTGTTTCTCTTATCTTTCAGGATACATTGAGGGGTTATCTACAGCATTACAGAATGCTGTAGATAAGCCCCTAATGGCGGTGGCCGCAGCTTATAGGCGAAAAATGGGGTGACAGATTCCCTTTGAAGTAGTTTCCAGCTAAAAATCATAGTTAAAGTGTTGAAGTTGCCCCGATCTTTCAGATTCAAGCTCAAGTGTAATTTTCAGGCTTGTGTCAGGCAGCCCAGCATTTCCGGTCTCATTTTGTGACCACAACTTTGTGTGAAGGATGCTGGCTCGTTTCCATAGCTAAACCATCCAGTTTATAGTAATAATTTTGTAGAAAATTTTTTTGCTGTTAATTTTTTCCTTATTTAGGTAGTGTATACGTGTAAATTACAGATATTTAGCTGTTTTGCTTCATAATATTTGATTATACCATTTAATTTATAGAATTCTTTTTTATAAAGCTTTGCAGCTGCTCCTTTCTATTCACAGTTTATACAAAATATGTATCTACAGGAAACACCTGAAGAATCAGTTGTAAATGTGGAAAGTACCGGGATTTCACCTTCATTGTTGAATATTTTTGGATGTATTCCCAATGGCATCAGCCATGTTTTTAATGTGGAAAAACAATCAGTTACACAAAAATCTCTTCCAGTCTCCACGTAAGGAAAATACCACGAGAGTTGTGTTAAAGACGGTGTATAACCAGATTTGACTACAAATACTACATACACAATGAAAATTGTGAGCCTTACTGTAGCTCGACTCATAAAACTTTTAATGTGAGAATTATACAGCCATTTTGACATAGATTTTTCAAAGTAAATACACCAGCCTCATCTGGAATAAGAGATTTGTGTAATATAGTGTGCAATTTTTAGTGTTAAATCCAGGGCTGTGCAGTCAGAGTCGTGGAGTCGGAGTTAGTTTTGGTTGGAGTCGGAGTCGGTAGAAATGTACCGACTCCGACTCCAGCTTTAAAAAAAATGTATTATTTCATAATTGAACTTTCATATGAATTTTGTAAATGTTACTCAAATATATATGTTCTATCAAACTATGAACAACAGTGATAAGCAGTTCTGCTGGAGATAGAGACATTTCTTACTTCTTGTGTGTCACTGTTCTCCACTGCCCTTATCTAATCTTATACTTGGTTAAGGGTACCGTCTCACAGTGGCACTTTGGTCGCTACGAAGGCACGATCCATGACGTTCCAGCGATATAGTTACGATCTCGCTGTGTCTGACACGCTACTGCGATCAGGGACCCCGCTGAGAATCGTACGTCGTAGCAGATCGTTTGAAACTTTATTTCGTCGCTGGATCACCCGCTGACATGGCTGCATCGGCGTGTGTGACGCCGATGCAGCGATGTCTTCACTGGTAACCAGGGTAAATATCAGGTTACTAAGCGCAGGGCCGCGCTTAGTAACCCGATGTTTACCCTGGTTACCATTGTAAATGTAAAAAAACCCCCACATACTCACATTCCGGTGCCTGTCACGTCCCCCAGCGTCCGCTTCCCTGCACTCCTCCTGCATCCTGTGTCAGCGCCGACCGGCCGTACATCAGAGCACAGCGGTGACGTCACCGCTCTGCTTTACGGCCGCGCTTACACAGGATGCAGGAAGAGTGCAGGGAAGCGGACGTGAGTATGTGGTTTTTTTTTTTACATTTACAATGGTAACCAGGGTAAACATCGGGTTACTAAGTGCGGTCCTGCGCTTAGTAACCCAATGTTTACCCTGGTTACCCGGGGACTTCGGCATCGTTGGTCGCTGGAGAGCTGTCTGTGACAGCTCTCCAGCGACCACACAAGGACTTTCCAACGATCACGGCCAGGTCGTATCGCTGGTCGTGATCGTTGGAAAGTTGCTGAGTGTGACGGTACCCTAACCTCATGCTGCCCCAACCCCCCTACTTACAATTATATATACTCACAAAGCCAAATAAATTAATGGCACAAGGAATGTAAATAAAAATTCAGTAATTTTATTTATACAAAAAATTAATATAAAATCTTGCCAAATATACGTAGGTGCCTCAAAAATAGAACTAGAGAAAGACAGCGAAATTAGGCACACAAACAATCCTGGTAAATCCAATTGCTATATAGCACCCATAGTACATAACTGCAGCTAAATAATATGACCATCCGTAATCCAGTGATCGCAATATAATATTGCATACCCATATGCTAATAACTTCTATAGCAATGGCTCATACAAGAGCGCTTAGTTCTGACCATCCTCACAAGCTGCAAAAAGACTTAGGGACCATAACATAGTGCATATGATAGTTATAATACCTGTAATGTGCCCACACGCCACCACTAGAGTTGAGCGACTTTTACTTTTTTAGGATCGAGTCGGGTTTCGCGAAACTCGACTTTGTCAAAAGTCGGGTCGGGTGAAATCGGCCGATTATTGCGAAAAGTCGGGGATCCGACTGAAACACGAAACCCAATGCAAGTCAATGGGGAAGCAAAGTCGGCAGTGAGTGGAGGACAGGAAAACACCTACAGTGCCCATTTTAATGCCAAAAACATCAATTCTTGTTACTTAAGCTTGTCAATCTTAATTTGCCTTATAATAATAGTTAGGCATTGAAAATTGGGGGTCATTTGGCTAAAGTTGTGGGGGGGAGGGTTAGGGCTGGCTCAAGTTTTCCGTGGGCCCAGGAAACGCGGACTACGTCACGGTGGTGGAGCAGGGAGAGGTAAGTATTTTAACTTTGCAAGTGCTGTGATCCTGAGCAAGCAGGGGGGCACACTCGTTCGCATTGGCACTGGCACAGGGCCCATCAAAGTACGGCGGTGTGTTGGACGGCGAGGGCGCCTCCCACCGGCAGAGACACTTTTGCATACTATGAGGGGCCCTGTGCCAGTGACGTCGCCAATGATTATGCCCCCCCACCTGATGAAGGAACCTGCACTTTCATTTGCACCTTCCTCTTTGTCCCCGTGTAAGGTGGTATAGTATGCGGGAAGGGGAACCTGACTTTCAGCAGGGTCAGATTCTGGCTGTGTAGAGTGCAAGGGGAATGTAGTGGTCTGGGTCAATGTACCAGCAGACTCATCTAGCAGTGGCTGGGCAATGGGCAGGATGAGAAGGAAACAGTTAGTAGGCCCAAATAATAAAGTGGGCTAAATGCAGTTCAAATGTGGTAACAGGACTAAATAGGCGGCATTGCTTTGTTCAGTGGAAGACAACTGTAATGAGTGGCAGGCACAGTTAGTAGGGCCAAATAATAAAGTGAGCCAAATGCAGTTCAAAATTGGTAACAGGAGTAAACAGGCGGCACTGCTTTGTTAAGTGGAGGAGAACAACAAGCAGCGGCACACACCGTTAGTAGGCCCAACCAAACAAGTAGGCCAAATGCAGTTTAATATTCGAAACAGGATGAAAATTGCGGATCAGCTTTGTTCAGTGGAGGAGAACCACAAGCAGCGGCAGACACCGTTAGTAGGCCCAACCAAACAAGTAGGCCAAATGCAGTTAAGTATCTGATATAGGCTGAAAGCCTGAAAATTGAAGCTCAGCTTTGTTCAGTGGAGGAGAAAAGCAAGGAGCGGCAGACACCGTTAGTAGGCCCAACCAAACAAGTAGGCCAAATGCAGTTTAATATCTGAGATAGCCTGAAAATTGAAGCTCAGCTTTGTTCAGTGCAGGAGAACAACAAGCAGCGGCAGACACCGTTAGTAGGCCCAACCAAACAAGTAGGCCAAATGCAGTTAAATATCTGATATAGGCTGAAAGCCTGAAAATTGAAGCTCAGCTTTGTTCAGTGGAGGAGAAAAGCAAGGAGCAGCAGACACCGCTGGTAGGGCCCAACCAAACTAGTAGGCCAAATGCAGTTTCATATTGTAAATATAGGCCGAAAGCCTGAAGATTGAAGCTCAGCTTTGTTCAGTGAAGGAGAAAACCAAAGAGCGGCAGACACCGTTAGTAGGACCCAACCAAACTAGTAGGCCAAATGCAGTTTCATATTGTAAATATAGGCCGAAAGCCTGAAGATTGAAGCTCCGCTTTGTTCAGTGGAGGAGAAAAGCAAGGAGCGGCAGACACCGTTAGTAGGGCCCAACCAAACTAGTAGGCCAAATGCAGTTTCATATTGTAAATATAGGCCGAAAGCCTGAAGATTGAAGCTCAGCTTTGTTCAGTGGAGGAGAAAAGCAAGGAGCGGCAGACACCGTTAGTAGGGCCCAACCAAACTAGTAGGCCAAATGCAGTTTCATATTGTAAATATAGGCCGAAAGCCTGAAGATTGAAGCTCAGCTTTGTTCAGTGGAGGACAGCTGTATTGAGAGGCGCAGACAGACACAGGTAGTAGGCCTAAAATAAAATGCAGGCTCAATGCAGTTTAAAATAGGTTACAGGGTTACACAGGCAGCATTGGTTTGGTCAGCGGAGGACGATTGCAAGGAGTGGCGCAGACTTACTAGGCCTAAAATAAAAAGTAGGCTCTATGCAGTTTAAAATAGGTTACAGAGGTACACAGGCAGCATTGGTTTGGTCAGCGGAGGACGATTGCAAGGAGTGGTGCAGATTTACTAGGCCTAAAATAAAAAAGTAGGCTCTGTGCAGTTTAAAATAGGTTACAGGGGTACACAGGCAGCATTGGTTAGGTCAGCGGGGGGGACGATTGCAAGGAGTGGAGCAGACTTACTAGGCCTAAAATAAAAAAGTAGGCTCTATGCAGTTTAAAATAGGTTACAGGGGTACACAGGCAGCATTGGTTAGGTCAGCGAAGGACGATTGCAAGGAGTGGAGCAGACTTACTAGGCCTAAAATAAAAAAGTAGGCTCTATGCAGTTTAAAATAGGTTACAGGGGTACACAGTCAGCATTGGTTTGGTCAGCGGAGGACGATTGCAAGGAGTGGCGCAGACAGACTTAGTAGGCCTAAAATAAAAAAGTAGACTCAATGCAGTTCTAAACTGGTAACAGGAGTAAACTGGCGGCACTTCTTTGTTCGGTGGAAGACAACTGGAAGAACTGGCTGACACAGTAAGTTGTCCAAAATAGTAAAGTGGGCTAAATGTCTGCAAAAAAAATGTTCCTAAATAAACAGGTGGCAAAGCTAGGTACAGGGGTGGGTTCCTCTGCTGAGTAGCAGACAGTGGTAGTTCGCTCACAGTATTCACAGGTCTAAATGAAGGGCAGGGCCCCTGTATATTTTTACTATCATCTATCATTTCAACAAATTTGTATTGGCAGTGCCATTGAAGGATTTAACAGCACAGACTAAACAGTTGTAGAGCAGTGAGAGGTAAGTTTTGCAAGTGGTAGAGCACTGTTTGAGCTGGGGGGGGGGGAACACTCTCTCGTGGGCAGCGGTACTGGCCCAGGGCCTCTCATATTACGATGGAGTGTCTGACCTTGGGTGTGCACCACCACCGCCAGAGACACTTCATTGTACTATGAGGGACCCTGTGCCAGTGTCGTCGGCCAAAAGTGGGCACACCCACCTGTCCAGGCAAACGGCACTCGCACGGGTGCTTGCGCCAAGTGGTGACCACGGCCCCTTGGGGGGAGTCAGCCCATTTAGGGAGGTGTAAAAATAGCCTATGGTGGACATTCAGCAGCTGCAAATGGAGGAATAGGAGCAGTCAGGAAGAGGAGGCCAAAAGCTAGACCTTTTTACAGGAAAGCTACGTGTCAGCAGGGGAAGGTGGGGCAAAATAATTAGAAATCCATGATTGGTTCATTTTAATGAAGGTTAGATCATCAACATTTTGGGTAGCCAGACGAGTCCTTTTTTCGGTCAGTATTGAACCAGCAGCACTGAATACTCTTTATGATAGCACACTAGCAGCTGGGCAAGCGAGCTCCTGTAATGCATATTCTGCCAATTCAGGCCAGGAGTCTATTTTAGATGCCCAGTAGTGTTGAGCGATACCGTCCGATACTTGAAAGTATCGGTATCGGAAAGTATCGGCCGATACCGGCAAAGTATCGGATCCAATCCGATACCGATACCCGATACCAATACAAGTCAATGGGACTCAAGTATCGGACGGTATCCCTGATGGTTCCCAGGGTCTGAAGGAGAGGAAACTCTCCTTCAGGCCCTGGGATCCATATTAATGTGTAAAAGAAAGAATTAAAATAAAAAATATTGCTATACTCACCTCTCCGACGCAGCCTGGACCTCACCGAGGGAACCGGCAGCGTTGTTTGCTTAAAATTCGCGCGTTTACTTCCTTACGTGAAGTCCCGGCTTGTGATTGGTCGCGTGCCGCCCATGTGGCCGCGACGCGACCAATCACAGCAAGCCGTGACGTAATTTCAGGTCCTTCAGGATTTTAAAATTACGTTCTGGCTTGTGATTGGTCGCGTCGCCCATGTGGCCGCGACGCGACCAATCACAGCAAGCCGTGACGTAATTTCAGGTCCTTCAGGATTTTAAAATTACGTTCTGGCTTGTGATTGGTCGCGTCGCGGTCACATGGGCGACGCGACCAATCACAAGCCGTGACGTCACGGGAGGCAGGACACGCGCGCATTTTAAAATGCGCGCGTGTCCAGCCTCCCGTGATGTCACGGCTTGTGATTGGTCGCGTCGCCCATGTGGCCGCGACGCGACCAATCACAAGCCAGAACGTAATTTTAAAATCCTGAAGGACCTGAAATTACGTCACGGTTTGCTGTGATTGGTCGCGTCGCGGCCACATGGGCGACGCGACCAATCACAAGCCGGGACGTCACGGGAGGCAGGACACGCGCGCATTTTAAAATGCGCGCGTGTCCAGCCTCCCGTGACGTCACGGCTTGTGATTGGTCGCGTCGCCCATGTGGCCGCGACGCGACCAATCACAAGCCAGAACGTAATTTTAAAATCCTGAAGGACCTGAAATTACGTCACGGCTTGCTGTGATTGGTCGCGTCGCGGCCACATGGGCGGCACGCGACCAATCACAAGCCGGGACTTCACGTAAGGAAGTAAACGCGCGAATTTTAAGCAAACAACGCTGCCGGTTCCCTCGGTGAGGTCCAGGCTGCGTCGGAGAGGTGAGTATAGCAATATTTTTTATTTTAATTCTCTCTTTTACACATTATTACATTAATGTTGTTTCGATACCGATACCCGATACCACAAAAGTATCGGATCTCGGTATCGGAATTCCGATACCCGCAAGTATCGGCCGATACCCGATACTTGCGGTATCGGAATGCTCAACACTAATGCCCAGTAATCAAAGGGGAATGACCTGTGAGGGAGAACATCGATAAGGGAGGAAAAATAGTTCGTAACCATACTGGACAAATGTTGTCTCCTGTCACTTTGAATTGATGCAGCAGTACCTGTCATGTCTGCGGTCATTGCGAAATCACTCCACAACCTGGTCATAAAACCCCTCTATCCAACGCCACTTCTGATTTGTGCACCTCTAACACCTCTGCCATGTTGCCCCCTGCAGCTCGTGTGAGAACCATCACCGCCGCTGTGTGCTGGGAATGCCTTAACCAAACGGTCTACAAGAGTTGCTTGTTTGGTAGCCATTATTTGCTCAAGGTTCTCATGTGGCATGATATTTTGCAATTTCCGTTTATAGCGTGGATCCAGGAGGCAGGCTAACCAGTAATCATCATCGATCATCATTTTGATAATGCGGGGGTCCCTTTTTAGGATATGCAAAGCATAATCAGCCATGTGGGCCAATGTTCCAGGTGTCAAATCACTGCTTGTGCTGGGTTGAGGAGCACTTTCTTGCAAATCAACATCACTTGTCTCCTGCAAAAACCCTGTACCTGACCTTGCAACGCCACCAGTTTCTATTGCCCCCTGAGAAGCTTCCTCCTCCCATAAATATTCATCCCCATCATCCTCCTCCTCCTCCTCTTCGTCCGCCACCTCGTCCAGGCGAGTTCCCTGAGCAGACAATGGCTGACTGTCATGAAGGCTTCCCTCATCCTCAGCTGCAGACGCCTGCTCCTTAATGTGCGTCAAACTTTGCATCAGCAGACGCATTAGTAGGATGCTCATGCTTATGATGGCGACGTCTGCACTTACCAGCCGTGTGCATTCCTCAAAACACTGAAGGACTTGACAGAGGTCTTGTAGCTTCGACCACTGCACACCAGACAACTCCATGTCTGCCATCCAACTGCCTGCCCGTGTATGTGTATCCTCCCACAAATACATTACAGCACGCCTCTGTTAGCACAGCCTCTGAAGCATGTGCAGTGTGGAGTTCCACCTTGTTACAACTTCGATTATTAGGCGGTGCTGGGGAAGCTTCAACGATCGCTGATGTGTTGTGAATTCTGCTCTTGGGCTCCCTCCGGTGGTTATAAGTGGTAGTGCTGCTGTCTTTGGATCGCAGCATTCATCAGGTGTGTCCACTTTTTGCAATTCGGACTGGGCTATGTAGTCTTGCTTGACCCTTTGGTTAGTGCCAGTTGTCCATTGTTTTCTGGAGGATTCACTTCCCTGCCTGGTCTCTCTTGCTTGCAGTTCATTTCAACAAAGATAAGTGCTGGCTTTGTTTTCTGCAGTCCACATGCTGTGGGCCTGATCGTTCTAGTTATTTTCCATGTTTTGTCTTGTCCAGCTTGATCTGTATAAGGATTTGTTTAGCCAAGCTGGTATCTCTGGAGATGCAGATATACCCTCCATGCCTTTAGTTAGATGTGGAGTTTTTGTATTTTCTGTGGTGGATATTTTCTAGTGTTTTAATACTGACCGCATAGTACTCTGTCCTATCCTTTCTATTTAGCTAGAAGTGGCCTCCTTTGCTAAATTCTGATTTCAGTCTGCGTATGTTATTTCCCTCTCTTCTCACAGTCAATATTTGTGGGGGGCTGTCTATCCTTTGGGGGATTTTCTCTGAGGCAAGATAGTTTTCCCTTTTCTATCTCTAGGGGTAATTAGTCCTCCGGCTGTGTCGAGATGTCTAGGGAGTGATAGGTACATTCCACGGCTACTTCTAGTTGCGGTGTTAAGTTCAGGGTCTGCGGTCAGTACAGGTACCACCTTCTCCAGAGTACGTCTCATGCTGCTCCTAGGCCACCAGTTCATAACAGTACAACTGGCCAACAATGAGTTAATTGCATCTCAGAAGAAGGAAAGGAAAGTGCTGAGCCATTTTTTTTTCTCTAGTCTGTTGTGCTTTTTCTTTCCTCTTTACCTCTGGGTGGTTCTGGAGTTTGGCGCTGGTATGGACGTTCAGGGATTGGCTTCTCGTGTGGACCAGCTTGCTGCTAGAGTACAGGGTATTTCCGATTATATCGTTCAGACTCCGGTTTTAGAGCCTAGAATTCCAACTCCTGATTTGTTTTTTGGAGATAGGTCCAAATTTTTGAGCTTTAAAAATAACTGTAAACTGTTTTTAGCTCTGAAACCCCGTTCCTCTGGTGATCCCATCCAGCAGGTTAAAATAGTCATTTCTCTGCTGCGCAGTGACCCTCAGGATTGGGCGTTCTCCCTGGAAGCTGGAAATTCTGCTTTGCTTAATGTAGACACCTTTTTTCAAGCGCTAGGGTTATTGTATGATGAACCTAATTCAGTGGATCATGCTGAGAAGACCTTGTTGGCCCTGTCTCAGGGTCAAGAAGCGGCAGAATTATATTGCCAGAAATTTAGAAAATGGTCTGTGCTGACTAAGTGGAATGAGGATGCCTTGGCTGCAATTTTCAGAAAGGGTCTTTCGGAATCGGTTTAAGATGTTATTGTGGGGTTTCCCACACCTGCTGGTCTGAGTGATTCTATGTCTCTGGCCATTCAGATTGATCGGCGCTTACGCGAGCGCAGAGTTGTGCGCACTGTGGCGTTGTGTTCCGAGCGGAGTCCTGAGCCTATGCAGTGTGATAGGATTGTGTCTAGAGCGGAACGACAAGGATTCAGACGTCAGAATAGGTTGTGTTTTTACTGCGGCGATTCTGCTCATGTTATTTCTGATTGCCCTAAGCGTACTAAGAGAATCGCTAGTTCTGTTACCATCAGTACTGTACAACCTAAATTTCTGTTATCTGTGACCCTGATCTGCTCATTATCGTCATTTTCTGTCATGGCATTTGTGGATTCAGGCGCCGCTTTAAACTTAATGGACTTAGAATTTGCCAGACGTTGTGGGTTCCCTTTGCAGCCTTTGCAGAGTCCTATTCCTTTGAGGGGCATTGATGCTACACCGCTGGCTAAAAATAAACCTCAGTTTTGGACACAGCTGACCATGTGTATGGCGCCAGCTCATCAGGAAGATTGTCTTTTTCTGGTGTTGCATAATTTGCATGATGCTATTGTGCTGGGTTTCCCATGGTTACAGGTGCATAATCCGGTATTAGATTGGAAATCTATGTCTGTGACTAGTTGGGGTTGTCAGGGGGTTCATGGTGACGTTCCTTTGATGTCAATCACCTCCTCCCCCTCTTCTGAAATTCCTGAGTTTTTGTCAGATTTCCAGGATGTATTTGATGAGCCCAAGTCCAGTTCCCTTCCACCGCATAGGGACTGTGATTGTGCTATCGACTTGATTCCAGGTTGTAAGTTCCCTAAGGGCCGACTTTTTAACCTGTCTGTGCCAGAACATACCGCCATGCGGAGCTATGTTAAGGAATCTTTGGAGAAGGGGCATATTCGGCCATCTTCTTCACCATTGGGAGCAGGTTTTTTTTTGTTGCCAAGAAGGATGGCTCCTTGAGACCCTGTATTGATTATCGCCTCTTGAATAAGATCACGGTCAAATTCCAATACCCTTTGCCTTTGCTTTCTGATTTGTTTGCTAGGATTAAGGGGGCTAGTTGGTTTACTAAGATTGACCTTCGAGGGGCATATAATCTTGTTCGTATTAAGCAGGGTGACGAATGGAAAACTGCGTTTAATACGCCCGAAGGCCATTTTGAATACATTTTGATGCCATTCGGGCTCTCTAATGCCCCATCTGTGTTTCAGTCCTTCATGCATGATATATTTCGGAATTATCTTGATAAATTCATGATTGTATATTTGGATGATATTTTGATTTTTTCAGATGATTGGGAGTCTCATGTGAAACAAGTCAGGATGGTATTTCAGATCCTTCGTGATAATGCTTTGTTCGTGAATGGGTCTAAGTGCCTTTTTGGAGTACAGAAGGTTTCTTTTTTGGGCTTCATTTTTTCTCCTTCATCTATAGAAATGGATCCGGTTAAGGTTCAAGCCATTCATGATTGGATCCAGCCCACTTCTGTGAAGAGCCTTCAGATATTTTTGGGCTTTGCTAATTTTTATCGCCGCTTTATTGCCAACTTCTCCAGTGTGGTTAAACCCCTGACCGATTTGACAAAGAAGGGCGTTGATGTGGCGAATTGGTCCTCTGCGGCTGTTTCTGCCTTTCAGGAGCTTAAACGCCGATTTACTTCTGCCCCTGTGTTGCGTCAGCCGGATGTCTCCCTTCCATTTCAGGTTGAGTTTGACGCTTCTGAGATTGGGGCAGGGGCCGTTTTGTCTCAGAGGAATTCTGATGGTTCCTTGTTGAAACTGTGTGCCTTCTTTTCTCGGAAGTTTTCGCCTGCTGAACGCAATTATGATGTCGGCAATCGTGAGTTGTTGGCTATGAAGTGGGCATTTGAGGAGTGGCGCCATTGGCTTGAGGGGGCCAGGCACCGTATTGTGGTCTTGACCGATCATAAGAATCTGATTTTCCTCGAGTCTGCCAGACGGCTGAATCCTAGACAGGCCCGATGGTCCCTGTTTTTCTCCCGTTTTGATTTTGTGGTCTCGTACCTTCCGGGTTCTAAGAATGTTAAGGCGGATGCCCTCTCTAGGAGCTTTTTGCCTGATTCTCCTGGGGTCCTTGAGCCGGTCGGCATTTTGAAGGAAGGGGTGATTCTTTCTGCCATCTCCCCTGATTTACGACGGGCTCTTCAGGAGTTTCAGGCCGATAAGCCTGATCGCTGTCCAGTGGGGAAATTGTTTCTTCCTGACAGATGGACTAGTAAAGTGATTTCTGAGATTCATTGTTCTGTGTTGGCTGGCCATCCTGGGATTTTTGGTACCAGAGATTTGGTTGGTAGGTCCTTTTGGTGGCCTTCTTTGTCACGGGATGTGCGTTCTTTTGTGCAGTCCTGTGGGACTTGTGTGTGGGCCAAGCCTTGCTGTTCCCGCGCTAGTGGGTTGCTTTTGCCTTTGCCGGTCCCTGAGAGGCCTTGGACGCATATTTCTATGGATTTTATTTCAGATCTTCCAGTTTCCCAGAGGATGTCGGTTATCTGGGTGGTTTGTGACCGGTTTTCTAAGATGGATCATTTGGTACCTTTGCCTAAATTGCCTTCCTCTTCTGATTTGGTTCCGTTGTTTTTTCAGCATGTGGTTCGTTTGCATGGCATTCCGGAGAATATTGTGTCCGACAGAGGTTCTCAATTTGTTTCTAGGTTTTGGCGAGCCTTTTGTGCTAGGCTGGGCATTGATTTGTCTTTTTCTTCCGCGTTTCATCCTCAGACAAATGGCCAAACCAAGCGAACTAATCAGACTTTGGAAACTTATTTGAGATGCTTTGTGTCTGCTGATCAGGACGATTGGGTGGCTTTCTTGCCATTGGCCGAGTTTGCCCTTAATAATCGGGCTAGTTCTGCTACCTTGGTTTCACCCTTCTTTTGTAACTCTGGTTTTCATCCTCGTTTTTCTTCGGGGCAGGTTGAGCCTTCTGATTGTCCTGGGGTGGACTCTGGTTGACAGATTGCAGCAGATTTGGGCTCATGTTGTGGACAATTTGGTGTTGTCTCAGGAGGAGGCTCAGCGTTTTGCTAACCGTCATCGGTGTGTTGGTTCCCGGCTTCGGGTTGGGGATTTGGTTTGGTTGTCTTCCCGTCATGTTCCTATGAAGGTTTCTTCCCCTCAGTTTAAGCCTCGGTTTATTGGTCCTTATAGGATTTCTGAGATTGTCAATCCGGTGTCTTTTCGTTTGGCCCTTCCGGCCTCTTTTTCCATCCATAATGTTTTTCATAGATCTTAGTTGCGGAAATATGTAGTGCCTGTTGTTCCCTCTGTTGATCCTCCTGCCCCGGTGTTGGTTGATGGGGAGTTGGAGTATGTGGTTGAGAAGATTTTGGATTCTCGTTTTTCGAGGCGGAGGCTTCAGTATCTTGTCAAATGGAAGGGTTATGGCCAGGAGGATAACTCTTGGGTTGTTGCGTCCGAGGTTCATGCTGACGATTTTGTTCGTGCCTTTCATTTGGCTCGTCCTGATCGGCCTGGGGGCTCTGGTGAGGGTTCGTCCCTTTGGTTAGTGCCAGTTGTCCATTGTTTCCTGGAGGATTCACTTCCCTGCCTGGTCTCTCTTGCTTGCAGTTCATTTCAACAAAGATAAGTGCTGGCTTTGTTTTCTGCAGTCCACATGCTGTGGGCCTGATCGTTCTAGTTATTTTCCATGTTTTGTCTTGTCCAGCTTGGTCTGTAAAAGGATTTGTTTAGCCAAGCTGGTATCTCTGGAGATGCAGATATACCCTCCATGCCTTTAGTTAGATGTGGAGTTTTTGTATTTTCTGTGGTGGATATTTTCTAGTGTTTTAATACTGACCGCATAGTACTCTGTCCTATCCTTTCTATTTAGCTAGAAGTGGCCTCCTTTGCTAAATTCTGATTTCAGTCTGCGTATGTTATTTCCCTCTCTTCTCACAGTCAATATTTGTGGGGGGCTGTCTATCCTTTGGGAGATTTTCTCTGAGGCAAGATAGTTTTCCCTTTTCTATCTCTAGGGGTAATTAGTCCTCCGGCTGTGTCGAGATGTCTAGGGAGTGATAGGTACATTCCACGGCTACTTCTAGTTGCGGTGTTAAGTTCAGGGTCTGCGGTCAGTACAGGTACCACCTTCTCCAGAGTACATCTCATGCTGCTCCTAGGCCACCAGTTCATAACACTGATGGTTCTGCATACGGCTGGAGTGTACGGGCGACCGGCGGATGTGCGAGCAAAGTCTTCGCACCTTCAGGAGCAGGGCTGGTAACCCCGGATAACTTTTCAGGAAGCACTGCACCACCAGGTTCAAGGTGTGAGCCAGGCAAGGTATGTGTTTCAGTTCTGAAAGGGCTATGACAGCCATAAAATTCCTTCCGTTATCACTGACTACCTTGCCTGCCTCAAGATGTACACTGCCCAGCCATGAATGAGTTTCTTGCTGCAAGAACTCGGCCAGAACTTCCGCGGTGTGTCTGTTGTCGCCCAAACACTTCATTTACAACACAGCCTGCTGACGCTTACCACTGGCTGTTCCATAATGGGACACCTCGTGTGCAACACTGGCAGCTGCGGATGGAGTGGTCGTGCGACTGCGCTCTGTGGACGAGCTTTCACTTCTGCTGGAGGAGGAGGAGGAGGAGGGGTGGCGAACGCCTACAGCCAACTGTTTCCTAGACCGTGGGCTAGGCAGGACTGTCCCACTATGGCTGTCCCCTGTGGACCCTGCATCCACCACATTAACCCAGTGTGCCGTGATGGACACGTAACGTCCCTGGCCATGCCTACTGGTCCATGCATCTGTTGTGAGGTGCACCTTTCTACTGACTGATTGCCTGAGTGCATGGACAATACGGTCTTTGACATGCTGGTGGAGGGCTGGGATGGCTTTTCTCGCAAAGAAGTGTCGACTGGGTAGGTCATAGCGTGGTACTGCGTAGGCCATCAGGGCTTTGAAAGCTTCGCTTTCAACCAACCGGTAGGGCAATCTAACGAGATTAGTCTAGCAATGTGGGCGTTCAAACCCTGTGTACGCGGATGAGAGGATGAGTACTTCCTTTTCCTAATGAGAGTCTCTTGTAGGGTGAGCTGGACTGGAGAGTTGCATATGGTGGAACTAGCGGGGATGGTGGTGGACATGGCAGATTGAGAGAGGGTTGGTGAGGGTATTCTTGCTGTTGGCCTACATACAGTGTTTCCTACCAACAACCTGGTGATTCCCTGACTGCTTTGGCCTTGCGACGATACCTCGACATTTGCTGCAGGTGGTGTCCTAAACGGTGGGCTTATAGTGAGGGAAGCAATGTAGTGTTGCTGACTAGCTTCATGTAGAGCGGGTGCACCTACGTTACGGGACGTTTGGTAGTTAGTCCAGGCTTGCAAGTGCATGCTGGTTAAATGTCTACGCATGCACGTTGTATTTACATTTTTGACATTCTGCCCTCTGCTAAAGGTCCTTGAGCATTTCTTACAGATAACTTTGCACTGATCATTCGGATCTTGGTTAAAAAATTTCCAGACTGCACTCTTCCTACTATCGAATACCTTTTCAGGCATTGCACGCTGTGCGACTTTCACCGGATGGCCATGCTGTCCTAAAACTGGTTTTGGTTTTGACACACAGTTTTGGCCAGATATGGGCCTGCCAGATGAAAGCTGTTGCGATGTTGATGCCTTCTGCGGCTCATACTCCTCCGCTTCAGAGCTACTGCCAGCAGCACCCTGTTCCCCCAATGGCTGCCAATCGGGGTCAACAACTGGGTCATCTATCACCTCCTCTTCAATGTCCTGTGCACCTTTCTCTGTGTCACCGTGTATGGTGCTATAGCGTTCGGGACGGGGCACCATAGTCTCATCAGGGTCAGGTTCTGGCTCAGTACACTGCGAGGGCAATGTTGTGATCTGAGTCAATGGAGCAGCATAATAATCTAGCTGTGGCTGTGCATCTGTGCACTCCATGTCCGATTCATTTTGTAATGGCCTGTTAACAATTTCCCTTTCTAACCCAGGCACGGTATGTGTAAAGAGCTCCATGGAGTAACCTGTTGTGTCGCCTGACACATCCTTCACTTTTGTTCTGGGTGAAGGACACAAGGAAGCGACTTGTTCCTGACCGGGAGCATCCACTGACGACTCGCTGCTTTTAAATTTTGAACTTTCCGAAGAGGAGGCGAAAGAGCTAGAGGCTGAGTCAGCAAGGAAAGCCAAAACTTTTTCCTGCTGCTCCAGGGTTAAAAGCGGTTTTCCTACTCCCAGAAAAGGGATCGTTCGAGGCCTTGTGTAGCCAGACTATGACGCTGGCTCAACAACTCGAGCGTTAGGTGCTATTTTGATTTTCCCACTACCACCAGATGCTCCACCACCACCATGATTACCAGCTGGCAATGACCGCCCACGGCCATGACCTTTTCCACCAGACTTCCTCATTCTTGGGAAAATGTAAGCAAACTAACAACCGTTATATGGTATTGTAAAACAAGGTAGAAGGTGTATGTAAACTTGTTGTGAATTTAAATCTCCCTTTCTATATGTGTGGGAGACTGCTGCAAAAATCAGGCCCACTGTATTACACTACACAGTGTACGTGGCAGAAAGTGGCTGGCAGCTATAAGCCAAACAGAACTGACGCAGATGCACTTAGTGGCAATATAAATCTCCCTTTTTATGTGTGGGACACTGCTGCAAAATTGAGGCCCACTGTATTACACTACATAGTATAAGTGGCAGAAAATGGCTGGCAGATATACGCCAAACAGAACTGACGCAGATGCACTTAGTGGCAATATAAATCTCCCTTTTTTTTTTTTTTTCAACAATAAGTTTTTATTGAAACATTTTCAAGTTTACAAATGATGCAATAACTCAGGTATCATTACAATCTGTAAATCAACGTGTGCATAAAAAGCGTGTAAGCAAATAACACGTAGTTCTTAATCAAACAACTACAAGGGGTAGGGGGGAGATGGAGTAAGGCACGAATGGGGGAAAAGAAAAAAAAAGGGAGAGGGGGGGGGGGAAGCCCGAGGGTGAGATTGCGTTGTGTACAGTAATTATGAAGGGTTATTCTGAATCAGACAGTTCAGGGTTGGTTAGATAAAGTACAGGTACCGCAAGGGGAGTGTGGTTGGTATATTCCGCCCAGGGAAGCCATATTCTTTCAAATTTACCGACTTTGTCCATGAGAATGGCCGACAGTTTCTCATTAATCATATACCAAGAGAGGCGAGACTTAACTGCGGAAAAATCTATAGTTGTTTTTTTCCAGGCCAAAGCTATTGTTTGCTTGGTTGCTAGAAATATAAATGATATAAGAGCCTGGGTGTGTTTGGGAATGTTGGGGATGCGTTTATTGAGCAGAGCCTCCCAGGGGTTCTTTCTGAGGTTTATATTTGTGACCGAGAAAACTAAATGGTAGACTCTGATCCACAGTCTCCTAACCATCGGGCATAGCCACCAGGTATGGAACATACAGTGGGGCAAAAAAGTATTTAGTCAGTCAGCAATAGTGCAAGTTCCACCACTTAAAAAGATGAGAGGCGTCTGTAATTTACATCATAGGTAGACCTCAACTATGGGAGACAAACTGAGAAAAAAAAATCCAGAAAATCACATTGTCTGTTTTTTTTATCATTTTATTTGCATATTATGGTGGAAAATAAGTATTTGGTCAGAAACAAAATTTCATCTCAATACTTTGTAATATATCCTTTGTTGGCAATGACAGAGGTCAAACGTTTTCTGTAAGTCTTCACAAGGTTGCCACACACTGTTGTTGGTATGTTGGCCCATTCTTCCATGCAGATCTCCTCTAGAGCAGTGATGTTTTTGGCTTTTCGCTTGGCAACACGGACTTTCAACTCCCTCCAAAGGTTTTCTATAGGGTTGAGATCTGGAGACTGGCTAGGCCACTCCAGGACCTTGAAATGCTTCTTACGAAGCCACTCCTTCGTTGCCCTGGTGGTGTGCTTTGGATCATTGTCATGTTGAAAGACCCAGCCACGTTTCATCTTCAATGCCCTTGCTGATGGAAGGAGGTTTGCACTCAAAATCTCACGATACATGGCCCCATTCATTCTTTCATGTACCCGGATCAGTCGTCCTGGCCCCTTTGCAGAGAAACAGCCCCAAAGCATGATGTTTCCACCACCATGCTTTACAGTAGGTATGGTGTTTGATGGATGCAACTCAGTATTCTTTTTCCTCCAAACACGACAAGTTGTGTTTCTACCAAACAGTTCCAGTTTGGTTTCATCAGACCATAGGACATTCTCCCAAAACTCCTCTGAATCATCCAAATGCTCTCTAGCAAACTTCAGACGGGCCCGGACATGTACTGGCTTAAGCAGTGGGACACGTCTGGCACTGCAGGATCTGAGTCCATGGTGGCGTAGTGTGTTACTTATGGTAGGCCTTGTTACATTGGTCCCAGCTCTCTGCAGTTCATTCACTAGGTCCCCCCGCGTGGTTCTGGGATTTTTGCTCACCGTTCTTGTGATCATTCTGACCCCACGGGGTGGGATTTTGCGTGGAGCCCCAGATCGAGGGAGATTATCAGTGGTCTTGTATGTCTTCCATTTTCTAATTATTGCTCCCACTGTTGATTTCTTCACTCCAAGCTGGTTGGCTATTGCAGATTCAGTCTTCCCAGCCTGGTGCAGGGCTACAATTTTGTTTCTGGTGTCCTTTGACAGCTCTTTGGTCTTCACCATAGTGGAGTTTGGAGTCAGACTGTTTGAGGGTGTGCACAGGTGTCTTTTTATACTGATAACAAGTTTAAACAGGTGCCATTACTACAGGTAATGAGTGGAGGAAAGAGGAGACTCTTAAAGAAGAAGTTACAGGTCTGTAAGAGCCAGAAATCTTGATTGTTTGTTTCTGACCAAATACTTATTTTCCACCATAATATGCAAATAAAATGATAAAAAAACAGACAATGTGATTTTCTGGATTTTTTTTTCTCAGTTTGTCTCCCATAGTTGAGGTCTACCTATGATGTAAATTACAGACGCCTCTCATCTTTTTAAGTGGTGGAACTTGCACTATTGCTGACTGACTAAATACTTTTTTGCCCCACTGTATCTCCAGTAGAGTTGCATCCTCTGAAGCAGTTTGAGGGGTAGTTGGCCACTGCCTTAGCTACTCTTGCTGGGGTCAGGTACCAACGGGTTAATACTTTATAATTAGTTTCTAACATAAGGGTATTTAGGATTCCTCCAGTTGAGGAGGACCAAATTTGGGACCATTCGGAATCAGTCAGGGTAGATCCAATATCGGACTCCCATCGAGATGTATATTTTAGACAATTTCTATGTGAGGGGGAGTTGATTTGCGAATAGAGGAGAGATATAGTACCTGGGGCGTGGGGGTTTTGACGGCATCTTTGTTCAAATGGAGTGAAAGAGTATGGGGGATCAGAATTCTTCAGTAAAGAGCTGATAAAGTTCTTAAGTTGTAAATAACGAAATACCTCTCCGGGGGGGAAACCATATTTTTCTCTAAGAGTTGGGAATGGGATAATCCCGTCTACATTAAAGAGGTGGTGGACTTTAGTTATCCCCGCTTCAACCCACTTACAGAAGTATCTTAGGGGACCCATACCTGGGGGAAATAGAACATTACCCCAAATTGGGGCGAGAGGCAAAAAGGGTGAGATTAGTTGTGAGGAGTACTTGTGGGAGTCCCAGATTGCAAGGGAATGCTTTATTATGGGGTTTGAAATATGTTTACGTTGGGTTGGGAGAATCCATAGTATTGTGTCTAGAGTGTCGGGTTGTAGTTCTGCGGCTTCTAGAGAAAGCCATAATGGGGGTTCGGTGTAGGCATGATACAGGGTCAGTTGGCCTAATTGAGCTGCGCGGTAGTATTTGGAGAGGTTGGGAACTCCCAAACCTCCTTTTAGGCGATGTCGGTAGAGAGTAGCTTTGTTAACCCTGGGGAGGCCTCCCCTCCAAACAAAAGCATCTATTGCTCTTTGGGCCATTTTAAGGAAGTGCGATGGGATAGGGATTGGTAAGACTCGAAATAAGTAAAGTAGCTTGGGAATGATAGACATTTTTAGGGCTCGCACACGGCCTAACCATGAAAGATGCAATTTTTCCCAAGACTGAAGCAAAAGGCGAAGTTTTCGAAACATGGGGGGATAGTTGGCGGTGTAGAGAGAGTCTAGGTTAGCCGTCAGTTTCATTCCCAAATAGTCCAAGTGTTTAGTAACCCACTGGAAAGGAAAGTCGTTTTGGAGATTTGTTATAGTTGATTGTGGGAGGGATATATTCATGGCGTAGGATTTGGTGGTGTTTATTTGTAGGCCGGATAATGCTCCGAAGTTTTGTAAGGTTTGGAGAAGGGCCGATAAAGACTTCTGGGGGGACGATAAAAGGAGCAGGATGTCGTCTGCAAACATGAGTAGCTTGTGTGGGACCGCCGCCACCTCCACCCCTTGTATGTTGGAGTTGAGGCGTAATTGGATGGCTAGTGGTTCGAGCGCCAGGAGAAACAGCAGGGGTGAGAGTGGGCAACCCTGTCGGGTGCCTCTGCTAATTGGAAAAAGCGTAGAGGAAAAGCCACTATAGCGCACATAGGCGGAAGGGGAACTATAGAGTGCGTGAATCCAGGAGAGGAAATTGTCGGGAAACTTCCATCTCTGCAGCACCGCAAACAGATAGGGCCACGATACAGAGTCGAAGGCTTTTTTAATGTCTAATGACAGTAGCATACTTGATATATTACGGTGCTTGCAGAGATGTAGTAGGTGGGAAATCCTCCGTATGTTGTCAGAGGCCTGTTGACGCGGAACAAAGCCTACTTGGTCTTTATGGATTAACGCTCCTAAGCCTGAGTTCAATCTTTGGGACAGGATTTTAGCCAATATTTTAAGATCAATATTAACTAGAGATATCGGCCTATAATTGGACCAGAGTAAGTGATCTGTGTTGGGCTTAGGTATCATAGAGATTGCAGCCATTAATGAGGCCGCACCTGGTTTGTTTCCGTCTCTTAGGGAATTAAAGTAATTGACGAGGTGGGGGATCAGTAGCGGGGCGTATTTCTTATAATAAAGGGCCGTGAACCCGTCGGGGCCTGGTTTTTTGTTAGTTTTCAAATTTTTAATGGCTATCTCAATTTCGCTAGGAGTTATAGCTTGATCAAGGAGTTGGATCATGTCGGGGCTAAGGGCTGGAAGGGGAACCGAGTCTAAAAAGTTCTTCAGGGTGTCTGTGTCTGTGGCAGCTGGGGCACTATATAGCTGTCTAAGTTTCTGTTGAAATAAACAGACAATTTGCTGTGGGTTGGTTGTGACACCTGTGGAGGTGCGGAGGCGTATGGGGGGTCTAGGTAAGGGTTGGCATTTCAAACGACGAGCGAGGTTAGAATTGTTTTTATTGTTAAGGGCATAGAAGTGTTGTTGTGACCAGCGTATAGCTCGGTCAGCCTTCT
The DNA here is from genome assembly GCF_051348905.1 of Ranitomeya variabilis. NCBI lineage: Eukaryota > Metazoa > Chordata > Amphibia > Anura > Dendrobatidae > Ranitomeya > Ranitomeya variabilis. The sequence goes on from NC_135232.1 coordinate 108,777,021, forward strand.
CGGAGAGGTGTAGATCTAGTTCCGTCCGTGCATGGAGAAGATCCCGATATGTAGCAGGTAGGGGTGCAGTTTTCATCTGGGACTCCAAGGTTGACACCCTGCTCTCCAAATCCGCTATCTTCGCGTTTCTATCTTTTTTCTTACGAGAGGCCTCTTGGATACAGAAGCCTCTGAATACTGCTTTGTGTGCCTCCCATAGGGAGACTGGTGAAGAAGCTGATTGCTTGTTCAGAGAGAAATATTCGCCAATGTGGTTTTTCAGTTTTAGGGCGATGTCAGGATAGGAGAGCAGTGAGTCGTTTAGGGTCCAGTTGAACGAGCGGGACCGCGGGTGGAGTGTTGAGCATGTGACCAGGTATGGGGAATGGTCTGACCAGGGGGTAGATTGGATTGAGATGCTTGATATGTTGGGAATAAAGGAAGGATGGACTAAGACATGATCAATTCTGGTATATACTAGGTGGCGTGCCGAGAAAAAGGTATAATCTCTTTCGGTAGGGTGAAGTTCCCTCCATAAGTCTATCCAGTGATATTGGGAGAGAAGATTGTTGAGAACAGTCGAGTCAGCCGAAGAGTATGGGGGCGGAGTAGGAGAATGGGGGCTTGGGGATTTGTCTAGATTAGCTTTAAGTATGCAATTGGAGTCTCCACATAGAATTGTGGTGCCCTGTGCGTGTTCTGAAATTAGTTCCAGTAGTTGAGAGAAAAAGGCAGCCTGATGAGTATTGGGAGCATAGTAGGAGACAAAGGTCACCAATTCATCCGTTATAGTGCCCGTCACCATAATATAGCGGCCTTCCTTATCAACTACTGAAGACTTAAAAACAAACGGGACAGATTTCTTGAAACAGATAGCCACACCTTTGGTTTTGTTTGGGGCATTAGCGGAGTAAAAGAGCGGGTAAGAGGCGGACAAGAATCTAGGACAGGATTTAGTTGAAAAATGCGTCTCCTGGAGACATAGTACATCTGCCTGCTGAGATCTGTAATAGCGGAACGCCTTGGTGCGTTTATGTGGGGAGTTGAGTCCCCTCACGTTGTGCGATAAGATTGTGAGTGGCATTGTGGGAGGTTGGGAGGTAGGCTTGTGGTAATTATTACTTGCGGTATATCAATGGGGGTGGAGATCGTCTTACAGAATGGACTTGATGAGTAGTGTAAGCTCGGGCAGGTAGTTGGGTTAGGGGATGGGATAGATTGGAAAGTGCCTACAGTATAGGTGGGGTAAAAAGGCTTGTTAAGGGAAAAGGAGGAACTGTAATGTTGGCTAAGCACTATGTGCTGAGCGGCAGTGTGTGAGGACACTGTGGGGTCATTGGGGTCTGCTAGGGGCAGCGCGTGAGAAAAAATTGTATGTCGTCGTAACGGGGTACTGGAGTAAATGGGTAATAACGACGAGCTGGGGGTCTGATTCTGCTATCCTGGGGATATTCATTGATGGCCTATCTTGTCAACTTATTATAGCTGCTAGTAAACGGGAGGCATAGATCTGATAACAAACATAACAACTATGCCTAAGAATGTAACTAGCTAAGGCCAGGGTGTAATTTTAATACAGTTTAACATTACAGCAAGGTGGGATATGTGTAACCTGTCACTAGAGTGTAACCGTTAACAGATAAAAAGAAGAAGAAACAACACTGTATTAACTAGTGGATTGAGCATATTCACTTGTCTGCGGTGAAGAACAGGTCCGGCGATGAGTTCAATCCAGTCCAATGTCCCAGCCGGGATGAGGAACCAATAGTTTCCGGCAGAGGAGTGTTGAAGTTGCGCAGTTCAGGAGCGTCTATAGAGATAAACTAAGAAAACACATATAACCAAATTATCCTAGAACTGTGGAGAATCTGACAGGATAGTCAGTAGGGCATCAGGGGCCCAGAATAGGGCCAGCGGATGTTAAGCTTGTCACGGGGGGTCAGGCGGAGCTCGCAGACGGGACTGGCGGCTCTCAGGCCGAGGCCGAGAAGGGGCAGTCGGAGAATATGAAACGGAATCCATGAGCTGTAATTTGGCCAAGCAACGGCTCGCTCCTTCGGGGGAGAGAACCGTGTGGATCATATCGTGATGAGAGAATATCAATTTAAAGGGGAATCCCCAGCGATATTTGATATTGTTGGAACGCAGTACCTCCAAGTACGGCTTCATGGCTCGACGTTTGGCGATAGTAGTAGGGGCCAAATCTGAGAACAGCTCGTACGAGTGGCCCTGGAATGTTAGCGGTGCAGATTTTCTAGCCGCCTGCAGGAGCTGCTCTTTAGTTTTGTAGAAGTGCATTTTGAGAATGATGTCTCTCGGCGGGCCATCTGGCTTGCGCTTACTCAGGGCTCTGTGGATGCGGTCCATTTCTAGGCGCTCAATGGAGATTCCCGGTAGGAGTTCTTGAAACAGGGCAGTTGTGGTGGATTGTAGATCTGTGACCGTTTCTGGTATACCTCTGATCCTAATATTACTTCTACGGTCTCGGTTTTCAAAGTCCTCTAGCTTGCTATTGAGGGTGTGGATCTCGTCATGTAGCATCTCGATGTCTTTTTCGTGGGTTGCTAGGTTTGCAATGGTCGAGTCCATTTTGTCCTCGAGGTCAGAGGTACGGGAGCCGAGTTCTCTGATTTCTTTGGTTAGGTCCTTAGTCAGTTTGTCTGACATCTTGAGCAGTTCAGAATGTAAAATAGATTGGAACTGCGACAGTAGAGCCGATTGATCCGGGGTAGGGGTGCTAGGGGTCTTAGTTGTAGAGGCCGGGATCATCTCAGATTCTGCTCCGTCGGGTATGGAAGAGTTAGAGGACTCTGAGTGTGAGAGCGGGTCAGGAGACATGTCAGCCTCCAAGTCTGTTAATACGGCAAACCTGTTGCTGGGTTGTTTTGAAGTGGTTCTGCGCGCTTTAGGCATGAGGGCAATTAGAGTATGGATGGGAGTAAAACCCCGTGATATTTTTCCCCCGTATTAAGAAAGCTAAGGTCTAGGACAAGACATATTGCGCAGTGACCCCTAGCAGATGCGCGAGGGTATGGTTAAGGCATTGCAGCAATCATTATGCCATTCCGTATATTAAGTCTGGTTAGGTTGTGCCAGTGGAGATTGTCTCGAGTTAATGAACAGCGGGTCTGGAGGCCGGCAGAGCCAGAAGCTGTCCACAGGGGCTGAGAGGGTAACCACGATGGTGACAGCTCGTCGCGGGCTATATGTATCTAGCCGGAGAGGACAGTAACCCCCCTGTGTTCAAGGCGCGGACCCCTCACTGATGACCCAGGTGGGGGAATATAACATGAGGCGACCTCTCACCTCTTCAGTCCGGCGTCGGGAGGCACTCCGCCCACCGGTGGGCTTCGAATTCCCCACAGCAGACCAGTGGAATGATGTGCACGGGCGTGCAGCCTCAGAGGGTCAGTGCGCAGCGTCTATCGCAGAGGGGATATCTTGTGGCACCAGGAGTTTGCTGCAGCTATTATGTGTATCACCTTGGAGAGGGGGCAGGGTAGAGAAGCAGAGTCAAATCAACAAGGCTCAATGTCTAACAAGAGTTGCAGGCTTTTCTCTCACACAGTGTTAGAATCCCAGAAAAAAGTATTGCGCAACAGACACCATTTGGCGTTCAGCTAATCAGCTATTTGTCAGAAACGGCAGGGTCTGTAAACACACTCCAGGTGGGGGGAGCGGAGGGGGAGGCAGCTGCTCAGTGACAAGCGCTGGGTCCAGCAGACGTTTTAGTGTTTTATGAGTGAGGGGGAGCTCGGGGCCCGTCTCTCAGGGCACACACCAAGCGGCCCCCCTGTCGTGCCTTCTCAGAGCTTTACTGGCGTTCAGCCAGCTCCTCCGAAGCCAAGTGCTTCTGCTTCTTATGCCTCACCACCGAACACGTGGTAGTAAAGATGGCTGCCGTCCTAAATCTCCCTTTTTATGTGTGGGACACTGCTGCAAAATTCAGGCCCACTGTATTACACTACACAGTATAAGTGGCAGAAAGTGGCTGGCAGATATACGCGAAACAGAACTGACGCAGATGCACTTAGTGGCAATGTTAATCTCCCTTTTTATGTGTGGGAGACTGCTGCAAATAAAAAACAGGCCCACTGTATTACACTACACAGTATAAGTGGCAGAAAGTGGCTGGCAGATATACGCCAAACAGAACTGACACAGATGCACTTAGTGGCAATATTAATCTCCCTTTTTATGTGTGGGAGACTTGCAAATAAAATTCAGGCCCACTGTATTACACTACACAGTATAAGTGGCAGAAAGTGGCTGGCAGATATACGTCAAACAGAACGGACGCAGATGCACTTAGTGGCAATATAAATCTCCCTTTTTATGTGTGGGACACTGCTGCAAAATTCAGGCACACTGTATTACACTACACAGTATAAGTGGCAGAAAGTGGCTGGAAGATATATATACGTATAAAAAAAAAGGGACTGTACTACAATAACAATCTCCCTACAATGATCTCAGGACAAGTATGGCAGCCAGCAATAAAAAGGACTGCTGCAAACAAAAGTGTGGACAAATAAACAATAGAACTGTGCAGAAAGGAGCAACAGGACTTTTGCTTTTAAAAATGCAGTTGGTTTGCACAGCGGCGTACAAACAGCAATGCAGCTATCAGGGAGCCTTATAAGCTACAGAGCTGATGCACAGAAATCTAGCCTCCACTGTCCCTGCAAAGAAAAGGTGGTGTTGGACAGTGGAAATCGCTACAGCACAAGCGGTTTGGGGGTTAATATTTCCTCCCTAACAATATCCCTGCTGCAGCAACCTCTTCCTATGCTCAGATCGGCAGAAGTAAGATGGCGATCGGCGTGCACGCCCCTTTATAGCCCCTGTGATGCCGCAGAAAGCAAGCCAATCACTGTCATGCCCTTCTCTAAGATGGTGGGGACCGAGACCTATGTCATCACGCTGCCCACACTCTGCGTCCACCTTCATTGGCTGAGAAATGGCACTGAAAGCGTCATATGAAACGCGACTTTAGCGCGAAGATCGCCGACAGCATGGCCGATCCCACACTGGGATCGGGTCGGTTTTCACGAAACCCGACTTTGCCGAAAGTTGGCGATTTTTGAAAATGTCCGATTTGTTTCGCTCAACCCTAGCCGTCATGTCCCACCCCTGTGTTGCAAATTCTTAGTAGTAAAGCTCCTCCTCTAGACTAGATGTTTACTAGGTGTGCGTTTTCCAAGTATCTCACAGCTGCTACTCAGAAGAGGAAGACTATAAGAAGTAATATCCTTTCAACTTTGCATCAGTTAACTGTGAGTACATGAGGAATAACAGTATTACTGACCACTATATCAGTTGTACGACCTGGCAATAATTTTGTACAATTGTTTTTAGGAAAAACAATTGTCATTTGGATTGTGAATGCAGAATTAAAAACCTGAGAATGTCAAAGAAGCGTCACATTAAATCAGCTGTATTTGAACATTTCACAATCACTCAAGATAGAAAACATTATGTCTGTCAGTGTATGACAAATGATCCAGACGAAAACAAATGCTGTGAAGCCAAGATCAGTGCATATTCAGGCAAAGATAAAAATGCTCCTACCAGAGCTTCTAATCTAAAGAGACATTTACAGCGCTTTCATCCAGAAGTACTGAAAGCAGTGGATGAGAAAGACTGCATCCAAACCAATGAACCAGTGCCCAGCTCTTCCAGCCAAACAAAGGAGCAGAGAAGTTTGCAGCCATCAATTGCAAGATATTTTGTCAGTGACAAAGTTACTGTGACAATGACAGTAGATACATTTAAAAAACAGATCATAGAGCTTGTTGTAAAGGATAGTGTGCCTATTTCATTATTTTCACGACCAGCTTTAATGTGTCTGAATGGGGAAATGGCCCGCAAGCTTGGTGTTTCTCTGGAGAGAGAGAGTATTAGAAAATTAGTAATCGAAGAAGCTTTTAAACAAAAGGAAGAACTTGAAAAAACTCTCAAGGGACGCTTTCTGTAAAATGGATGCCTGCACACGTCACAGAGTGAACTATTTTGCCATCAATGTCCGATTTGTTTGTGACAAAAATGAAATAGTTACCAAGACATTGGCGGTAAAAGACACCAAAGCTCATCACACCAGTGAGTTTCTCCAGGTCTTGGTGGAAAAGGTTCTGCAAGACTATGAACTTATTAAAAAAGAGCAAGTTCTTTCTGTCGTAACTGACAATGCTTCAAATATGATAAGTACTATTAAGCTAATGAATGAGAGTAATGATGGTGACCAGCAGCTAGAAGAACATTCTGGGTCCACAGACACAGAAATGTTTGAAATAGAGGAACACAGTATTCTAACTGAGGAGCAAACTGAAGTTGCTTCAGATGAACAGCAACATGATAGTTTAGATGATCTTGTTGAAACTGTGTCAATACGTTCTTTCATTCATCACATGCGCTGTGTTGTGCATACGCTACAGCTGGCTATAAGAGACAGTCTGCAAGATGGACATGCTGCTGCACTGATTGGCAAGGTGAGAAAATTGGCTACTGTTGCCAGAACCCCTAAAGTTGACTCAATTTTGAAGAGACGTGCTGGAAAAGGGGCAATTATTGATCAAGCCACACGATGGGGCAGTACTTACTTAATGATTCAGCGCTTGGTTGAACTGAAAACCTTTCTTGTAGACATGGCTAACCCTCAACTGACGCTAAATGAAAGTCAGTGGAATCAGGTGACTGAGCTGGAAAAATTGCTAGAGCACCCATTTACTGTGACTAAAAAATTACAAGCAGAGGACTTAACTCCAGGTATTTTCTTAAAGGAGTGGAAGAACCTGATGTTTCGCCTGTCCCAAAGAGGAGGGTTAATTGCAAGTGGCATTGCTACATCAATGAAACGGAGAGAGGAGCTACTATTACAAAATAACATTCTTTTGGCAGCTGTTTATGTAGACCCAATGCATCGGATTCTTCTAGATGATCAACAGCTAACTAAAGGAAAAGAAGCTCTGTTTGAAATAGCAGTAAGGATGAAAGGGTTACAGAACAGTCAGGAGGAACAAGAAGAATTTGGTCATCCTGCCACATCTTCACCCTCATCAACTGATGAAGAATTTAATTTAGAAAAATATTTGGCTCACAAGGACCGTGCAAAGCGTTCCCGCATAGAAGAAGAGTCATCCCCATCAAAGAACACAGCCAGTACATTTCAGCAGAATTTTTCATGTGCACTAAAAGAAATTGAGAAATTTGACCGTTCATCAAAAATAACAGTGCTACAAGCAATTCCTCTGTATCCTGACATTGTCAGAGATGTTGCCCGAGTGGTTACTGCTTTGCCACCAACCCAAGTTAGTGTAGAGAGGTTGTTCTCTGCTCTCAAAATAATTAGATCAGATTTGAGGGCATCCATGAAGGAGGATCTGACAGAGGAAATACTTTTCTGAGGACAAATTTATAGATTTCTTCTTATTAACTGCATAACAGTGTTTATTGCATATTTACTTACAAGAGTTTAGAAAGTTTATAAAAGTTATTTGCTATATTCTAATTGTATTCTAATAAATATTGTTTTTGCTCTAAGTGTTCTGATTACTTATATGATGGTGAGAAACTGAATAAGCACGATGTTAATATTTTACAACAGTAAATTTATTGTAACGAATTGGCCATTTATGAAGGAATCGGAGTCTGAACCTGATAAAATCCAGGAGTCGGAGTCGCAACTGTGGCTTACCGACTCCACAGCCCTGGTTAAATCTGGTGACAGACGTGCTTTATAAAAATCATGACAGACAATTAAATTGTTTGTACAAAAGAGCTTAAGTGGCATTTACACTGCAAGATAATCGTGTTTGAGCGTTGTTGAAAATGCTTGTTTCACAATTATCCTGCCATATAAATAGTCTGCCGATTACTCAATGAAAAAGGAAATGAAATTATCACCAGGTGATCACAGGGTGAAATGATCTTTATGTCGCAGAGAAGATCATCTTTGTCATCAGTTCATCGTCCTTTGTAATCTGGACTCCCTCTGCCAAGGACAATGACAGCCTGTGTGCACTGTGATTGCTCAGTGCACATCATGTACTTTGGTCTGCCTGTGTAAACAGGCATTCAAATGACCGCCGACTGGTAAACGTTTACCAATCGGCAGTCCTATTGTGCTGCTGATCAGTTTGTGTAAATGGATCCATAGGTTTACAGATGTAGACCAAAATAGATGCTAGATCGTTCAGTGTCCATAGACTGACATGGCTCCCGGCAGCATGAGTCCTGTTTATACAGCACAATGAGCTGTTTATGACTTTTTGTGTGCTGGGCAAAAGATCACATTACCTGATGAACAAGCCTTTTGCTCATTCATCGGCAGACTGTTCACATGCAAGGGAGTCATGAAATTAGTGTTTTACACAAAGTTTGTTCACAATTATCTTCCAGCGTAAATGCAGCTTTAATTGCTTTCAACTCACCATTTTGAGATTACATACTAAAACTGCCCGATGGTAGAGACGGGAAACATGAGCAAGCTCAAGGATCTGAGTCACTTTGATAAGAGCCAAGTTCAGTGTTTGGATGCAAGGGAGAAAGCCTCTTTTAATCTGCAGGTCTTGTGGGGTGCTGATGGTATACAGTGTTTACTACTTACTAAAAAATGGTCCAAAAAGAGCAAGTGATAAAAAAGCGACAGGGTCATGAGTGCCCTTGGCTCATTGATATACTTGGAGAGCAAAGGCTAACCTGTCAGGTTCCGGCAATGATAGAAAAGTGTCAGAACGCATGGAGCATTACAGCCAGCACAGACCAGTCATTGTGCTAATGTGGACCCTGTCCACTGCTGAAAGCACCTACTGTGAGCACATGAACATCAGAACAAGACCATGAAGCGGCAGAAGACGTCATCAAACAGCTGGATATGTGTGTCACTTACCTGGAAAAAAGGATGCTCTATGGGGAAAACAAAGGCAAAAGCAATGTGATGTTTTGGTCATTATCCTGCTGGGAAATATTGTGTTTTGCTATACATTATGCTCATGATAATTGCAGTACTCTCTAATGGCAGTCCCCTCGTTCAGCAGGATATTGCAAAAATTGCTCAAAAATAGTTCGAACAGCATTTCAGTGAGAAATGCAAGATTCTACATCTGGGAAAGAAAAGTAAAAATTACATCTACAGAATGGGAGGAATAGAAATAAGCAACAGCACATGTGAAAAGACTTTGGTATACTAATAGATCAGAGACTTCACATGAGTCAGCAGAGTGATGCAGCAGCAAAAGAGGCAAACACAGTTATAGCATGTATTAACCCCTTTACCCCCAAGTGTGGTTTGCACGTTAATGACCGGGCCAATTTTTACAATTCTGACCACTGTCACTTTATGACGTTATAACTCTGGAACGCTTCAACGGATCCCAGTGATTTTGACATGTTTTCTCGTGACATATTGTACTTCATGTTAGTGGAAACATTTCTTTGATATTACGGTACCTGCGTTTATTTGTGGGGAAAAAAAACAAATTTGGCAAAAATTTTGAACATTTCGCAATTTTCCAACTTTGAATTTTTATGCCCTTAAATCACAGAGTTATGTCACTTTGAGGGGTCTATATGATAGAAAATACCAAAGTGTGACACCATTCTAAAAACTGCACCCCTCAAGGTGCCCAAAACCACATTCAAGAAGTTTATTAACCCTTCAGGTGTTTCACAGAAATTTTTGGAATGTTTTTTCACAACAAATTTACTTTAGCTCCAATTTTTTTTTATTTTCCCAAGGGTAACAGTAGAAATTGGACCCCAAAAGTTGTTGTACAATTTATTCTGAGTATGCTGATACCCCATATGTGGGGGTAAACCACTGTTTGGGCGTATGGCAGAGCTCAGAAGGGAAGGAGCCCATTTGACTTTTCAATACAAAATTGACTGGAATTGAGATAGGCCGCCATGTTCCGTTTGGAGAGCCCCTGATGTGCCTAAACATAGAAACCCCCACAAGTGACACCATTGTGGAAAGTAGACCCCCTAAGGAACTTATCTAGATATGTGGTGAGCACTTTGACCCACCAAGTGCTTCACAGAATTTTGTAATGTAGAGCCGTAAAAATAAAAAAAATCATATTTTTTCACAAAAATTATCTTTTCACCCGCAATTTTTTATTTTCCCAAGGGTGTTTCACTGCAGTTTATAACGCAGAGCCGTGAAAATAAAAATTATTTTTTTTCCCACAAAAATGATTTTTTAGCCCCCCAAATTTTTATTTTTCCAAGGGTAACCAGAGAAATTGGACCCCAAAAGTTGTTGTCCAATTTGTCCTGAGTACTCTGATACCCCATATGTTGGGGTAAACCCCTGTTTTGGCGCATGGGAGAGCTCAGAAGGGAAGGAGCACATTTGGAGAGCCCCTGATGTGCCTAAACAGTGGAAACCCCCCAATTATAACTGAAACCCTATGCCAAACACACCCCTAACCCTAATCCCAACTATAACCCTAACCACACCCCTAACCCAAACATGCCCCTAACCCTAATCCCAACCACATCCCTAACCCCAACACACCCTTAACCCTAATCCCAACCCTAACCACACCCCTAAATCCAACACACCCCTAATCCCAACCCTAACCACACCCCTAACCCTGACACACCCCTAATCCCAACCGTAAATGTAATCCAAACCCTAACTTTAGCCCCAACCCTAACTTTAGCCCCAACCCTAACCCTAACTTTAGCCCCAACCCTAACTGTAGCCTTAACCTTTACTTTAGCCCCAACCCTAACTTTTAGCCCCAACCCTAACTTTAGCCCCAACCGTAACTGTGCCCCTACCCTAATCCCAACACTAACCCTAATCTCAACCCTAACTTTAGCCCCAACCCTAACACTGTTTTACTTTTTCAATGCAGAATTGGCTGGAATTGAGATTGGACGCCATGTCGCGCTTGGAGAGCCCTTGATGTGCCTAAACAGTGGAAACCCCCAATTCTAACTGAAACACTAACCCAAACACACCCCTAACCTTAATCCCAACTCTAACCATAACCCTAACCACACCCCTAACCCGAACATGCCCCTAACCCTAATCCCAACCCTAACCACACCCCTAAATCCAACACACCTCTAACACTAATCCCAACCATAACCCTAACCACACCCCTAACCCCGACACAGCCCTAATCCCAACCGTAAATCTAACCCTAACTTTAACCCCAACCCTAACCCTAAATTTAGCCCCAACCCTAACTTTAGCCCCAACCTTAACTGTAGCACTACCCCCAACCCTAGCCCCTAACCCCAACCCTAACTTTAGCCCCAACCCTAACCCTAACTTTTGCCCCAACCCTAACTGTAGCCTTAACCCTTACTTTAGCCCCAACCCTAACTTTTAGCCCTAACCCTAACTTTAGCCCTATCCCTTACGCTAATGGGAAAATGGAAATAAATACATTTTTTAAATTTAATTATTTTTCCCTAACTAAGGCGGTGATGAAGGTGGAGTTTTATTTACTTTTATAGTGGGTTTTTTAGCGGATTTTTATGATTGGCAGCTGTCACACAGTAAAAGACACTTTTTATTGCAAAAAATAGTTTTTGCATCTCCACATTTTGAGAGGTATAATTTTTCCATATTTTGGTCCACAGAGTCATGTAAGGTCTTGTTTTTTGCGGGACGAGTTGACGTTTTTATTGGTACCATTTTTGGGCACGTGACATTTTTTTATCGCTTTTTATTCCGATTTTTGTGAGGCAGAATAAACAAAAACCATCAATTCGTGAATTTCTTTTGGGGGGGTGTTTATACCGTTCCACGTTTGATAAAATTGATAAAACGGTTTTATTCTTTGGGCCAGTACGATTACAGTTATACCTCATGTATATCATTTATTGTGTTTTGGCGCTTTTATACGATAAAATAGATTTTATATAAAAAATAATTATTTTTGCTTCGCTTTATTCTGAGGACTATAACTTTTATTTTTTTGCTGATGATGCTGTATGGCGGCTCGTTTTTTGCGGGACAAGATGACGTTTTCAGCGGTACCATTTTTGTATCCCTCTTTTTGATCGCGTGTTATTCCACTTTTTGTTCGGTGGTATGATAATAAAGCGTTGTTTTTTGCCTCGTTTTTTTTTTTTTTACGGTGATCACTGAAGGGTTTAACTAGTGGGACAGTTTTATAGGTTACGGACGCGGCAATTCTAAATATGTGTACTTTTTTTTAATTTTATTTAGTCAAATGTATTTATTGGAACAATATATATTTTTTCTTTATTTAGGTTTTTTACACTTGTAAATATTTTTTTTTACTTCTTTACATTGCCCCGGGGACATGACTGTATAGAGTCAGATCGGTGATTTCACACTTTGCAGTGCACTGTGTCAGATCAGCGATCACACAGGTACTGCAGGGAGGCTTCCCGGCGCCTGCTCAGAGCAGGCGCTTCCAAGCCACCTCCCTGCAGGACCCGGATGGAGACCCGCAGCGATTTTAGATCCGGGCCTGCAGGGAGGAGGAGGTAGGAGACCCTCGGAGCAACGCGATCACATCGCGTTGTACCGAGGGTCTCAGGGATGCCCGCAGGGAGCCCCCTCCCTTCTCGATGCTTCCCTGTGCCGCCGGAACGCTGCGATCATGTTTGATCGCAGTGTTCCGGGGGTTAATGTGCCAGGAGCGGTCCGTGACCGCTCCTGGCACATAGCGCCGGATGTCCTGCAGTACTCAACAGGGCAGACAAAGTACGCCTGCGCCGGAGCTGCGGCGCGAAGACCAGGAGAGGACGTCATGGAATGAAGATAGGAGGCGCCGGAACGGACCTGCGACGCCCATTGGAGCGGGACCGCCTGTGGGTGAGTATAATCTAACGTCTTTTTCTCCTCTTTCAGGTAACATCGAGGGCTTATCTATAGTATTACAGAATGCTGTAGATAAGCCCCTGATGACGGTGGGCTTACCTCACCATCGATTTTGGGGGTGACAGGTTCCCTTTAAATGCTGTTTACAAATATCTAAAAGGATGTCACAGTGGAGAGATCATCCTTATTCCCATTTGCACATGGAAACACTAGAAGCAATGGAATGAAACTGAATGGAGAAGATTAGACTAGAAATTAGATTAGATATTAGAAAAACTTTGTGACAGTGAGAGTGATCAACAAGTGGAACAGGCTACCACGAGAAGTGATGAGTTCTCCTTCAATGAAAGTCTTCAACCAGAGGCTGGACAGACAGCTGTCTGAGATGGTTTAGTGAATTCTGCAGTGAGCAGGGGTTGGATATGATGACCCTGGAGGTCCCTTACAACTCTAACATTCTATGATTACAGAGGTGTTGTCATGGCCTCCTGATTTACCATATCTCAATCATTCAAGCCTAATTCATAGAGGCCACACATTACAGGACACCAACACATATCTTGTGGAGTCCACTGCTCTCTGGATAAACACTGTTTTGGCTGCAGGACAAGCAGGGGCCCTGCACAATATTCCTAGTTTTAATGTTCTGGCTTATCGGTGGAAAGCTACATTTCAATACTGGAAAAAAGTGACGTTTTTTTTTTTTAAAAAAAAAGGAACAAATAGCTTGTTATTTAGATGGAGTCTATGAAATGTCTTAACTTTTCATGTACTGTATATTGGTGAATAATGTTCAATGGGAGAAATATCCCCATAGAGCATTCAATCCGAAAAGAAATAGTTCATGTTGATAAAAAGCCATCTACAGAACAAAAGACCATAGTTCCTTTATTCTATTATCTATTTTTCTAATTTCTAGAAGCTTTTATTGGAAGAAGCTGGGGGCCAAAGCCTGCCAAGATTACTAAGGATTTGTAGTTATCAGGAAGCACTGTGCTCATTGTGTTATGGATTGTTGGCTAAGAAGGGAGATGCACACTTCCTATAAAAAGCTCAGAGACAGAACAGCATTTAGTTGTCAGTGAATCCTAACTATTACATTTATAAATTCTTGTCTCTTGTGACAATTCAAATTGATTATACAAAAAAGTGCCCAATTGAGAATGTTGCATTTTAGAGTAATGGTGCAAAATGCTGACTTTAATAACATATTTTCTCCATAGCCCAAACAGTGAGAAGTCGACTCTTAATAAAGGTACAAATGTCAGCTGGAACGGTTCTTCACATTCACAGACTAGTCTGCCCTGTCTTGAAGAAGTAAAGTCAATTAGTGAGGTTTCCAAAACTGCTACTTGTAGTACAGCAGGTAAGAGAAGCAGGAGAATTTCCATCAGCTGAAAGATATCACTTTTAAACTTTGGAACGGCAGTGGGCTGTCTCATGACATCTTCTGACCAGGCAGATCATAGCAACTACAGCTAATCACCAACATAGAGATATCAGTCTTGTGTTCATTTGAGAAATCTGTGTCACGAAGTGACTGTCCTAGCGACCCGATGAGAGATCGGTCACAAAACGGCGAAACACACAAGGGTACACCGGGGACACTTTAACAATGGTGGGCCCTGTCAGTAGGGAATGGGGAATTGGACACCTCCTGCACTCACCTGAGGTTGTGCCTTGCTCTTACTATCGTCCCTATATGGGTTCTTTCACCCCGTCGCTGAGCAGGATACCTAATCCCTCACTTGCCCTGCTCCTATCCCTAAGTAGGGAACTGACAGGTGAGAGCACTGGTCCCACCGCTGCACTAATACAACACAGGAAAGTTACAGACAACAAAGGGACAAAGAAACAATAACACCACACTTAGCTTTCTCTGCTGCAATGCACAGCAGAGTAAGGCACTAGATATCAGTATTCAGCTGAAGAACCACAGCACTCAGCAAGCTCCTGTCTCCAGCTAGGTTGGTCTCCAAAAGGACCTGTATAGCCAGCCAATAGTCAACTGATGCATCAGGTGACCTTTTTGAAGGAAGGTAAGAGTGGTCACCACCCACATCAGCAGACTAGGCAGCAATGTAATTACACCAGCGGCCACTGGGGAAAAACTGCATTAACCCCCGATAGCCTGAAAGGAAAAAAGTTTTAATCTGAGAAGCCAGATCTGCCACAGATCCAAACATGGATTGTGACAATCTGACTGACAGTTAACAAAGGGTGATCTTTATAAGACACCCTAAGTAATCAAAGCTCTACAGTCTTTCATGCACATGAAATTAAGGATTGTTATTAAGGTGATGGTGCACCTCCTCTACCAGATCTGGCATCAGTTAAGCATCCAGGTGAGACACTTGTTGAGGCTTCCATCTGCAGCCCAGAAAGTATGTCCTACTCTTAATTAATTAAGAGCCCCATACTGGTAACATTTTCTGGCCCCCTTGAGACTCTGCCAGTCTCCACCTCAGCTCTTCCTCCACCCCTCAAACCTTCCGCAAACTCTTGGCAAAAACTCCACTTCTGCACAATGTCCTCACCAATCACACATTAGGAGTTCCCATCAAACACCATATCACATACATAGCCATCATATTTTGTTTCAGCTCAAAAAAAATGTAAGCCGTCACCAAGACAAGGTAGACTCTTTTGGCCGGGCCCTACTCTACTCTAACCTATTATTCATTTCTTTAATTACCCAATACTCTGTTAAAGGTATATTTTTATTTATTTTTCTTTAGGGAATTAATCACATACATTTTCTAAAATGAACAATAATACCACATACAAGGGACAATTACCATCACACCATGGCTGGACCACATATTACCATCACATAGTGACCGAATAATACCACATACAAGTAACAAATGCCATCACATACTGACCAGATCACATATTACCACCACATAGTGACCAAATAATATCACATATAAGGAACAAATACAGTCACACCATAGCTCTACCACATATTACCACCACATAGTGACCGAATAATGCCACATTCAAGGGACAAATACTGCCACACCATGACCAGATCACATATTACCACCACATACTGACCAAATGATCGAATGATACCACTTACTATGGACTAGTGATGAGCTAGCATGCTCAGATAAAGTGTAATCCTAGCACTCTCGTGTTTAATCGAGTATTTTCGGTGTGCTTGGAAAAATATGCTCAATCCGCGGCTGCATGTTGCGCCGCTGTTCGACAGCTGCTACACATGCAGGGATTGCCTAGCAAACAGGCAATCCATGCATCTGTAGCAACTGTAGAACAGCTGCACGACATGCAGCCTCGGTGACTTAAGCATATTTTTCAAGCACGCTGAAAATATGAATATGAAAATATGAGTGTACTCGGATAACTCCTTATACAAGCACACTTGCTCATCACTACTAGGACAAATACTACCAGACCATGACCAGATCACATATTACCACAACACAGTGACTGAATACTACAATACGGATCATTAATAAAAAAACAACAATACTAATATTACCATAAGTGACATTATACACAGGAACTCTGTATGTAGCATACAGTGTATAGAGTTGGTGTATAGGTAACACACTGACTCACCTGTGAAGTCTCTAGTATTTCATCTTCGCTTTTGTTCCTCATCCAGCGCTAACCGCCATCACTTCTTCCAGCCAGGACTTGATTCTGCAGAAAATAGCATACAGTTATCTAGAGCACCACTTCCGGAGCACATTCCCCAATTTTTACTCAGCTGGCGGCTGTTAACTGTTGCGGTGTAGGAAGCCAGTGGCACAGCAATAGATTTCAACTGAATGCACGTCTGAGGATACAGATTCAGTTACTTACCCGTCAGAATACTGCCTCTGGGACCCAGGGAGCAGAAGCAAAAACTGGACTTTGCCCCCGCATCACTAACGCTCATCGTTCACTATACACCAATAAAGGCAGTAAAGCCTTGATGGCGGCCCTGGCTGAAAAGATTATAAATAATCCTTATAATAATTAGAAAAAAAATGAATGTATTAGAGCAACTCATAGTCCCGCAGCAGAAATCAGAAGTTGAATTACAACTGTCACTCACACATAGTGCACCCAGAAAACACTAATAATGTCACCTCAGGGTATTTTAAACACTACTTTTACTTCAACTCCATACATAAAGACTTTTGTTTCCTGCTCCAGCTGTCCTGCAATTTGATCTGTGAACTTTTGTTTGACCCCAGTTTTTCAATGACCCTGTGCACCTGTGTCCTTGACATTGGCTTTAAAAACTGCCATGGTAGGTCTGTGTGCCTGATATTGGTTTGATCTTTCCTTGTCTTCATATACAGCTATAGAAAGCGAACTTGTTTTTTAGCATGTTATATAATGTAGCAAACTATATATTGACATGTTTAATGGCACATGATGCAGTAGGTCAACGTAAGCTGTGCTACCCATGTACCTCTAGCTACAGTCCTCTTTCCAAGTCCTGTAAGAAGCAACCCTGCCATCTCTTACCGTCCTAATTGGTCTGCGCATTAGCTTGATTTGTATACATCTGATCCAACATTATAATTAATGAAGGAAATATGTTAGGAAACCAGTGGAATTGTTATGCCTTGATTCGTTCTTTCCATCTTGTGTCACAAAATATATCTAACTTATAGTTGTTTTTTGGCCATACATCGTTTTACAGGTCAGGAACAACTGCAAGCAGAAAGTACTGAACAGGTACGTCTTTCTTTTACTGGTTATTCTGTTCCTTATTTCTAGAATGTTATGCCATTTCTTATGCTACAAATGTCTTTAAATCATATTTTGTAACTTGCACTTCTCTACAAACCCTAAAAGGTTAGGAAACCTCCTGCTATTATTTGTAGCTTCAAATGCTTCCGATTTAATGTAGGCATTTAATAGAGGTTTAGCTTGTGGTACTGTGGTCTCTTTCTTATATTTACTTCTGTTTTTAGGATTAATTTGTTTTTGTTCAGACTAAAAAATGGAATCTGGACATTTTTTTTGTCGGCCCAATGGATCTGATTTTTTTACCATTCAAATCTATAGGAACCGGATCATTTCTGTCATCCGTCATGTCATCTGTTTAATGGATGGGTTTTTCACACTGTGTATGCGCAAAACATTAGAGGTGTTCAAAGACACCTCTATTAAAAATTAATCTGTTCAGAATGGGGAAAAAATGGATGAAAGCTAATACAAACAGGAGACAAGAGTGTTTGGCTTCAGTATGGTATTCATTGGCATCTGCTCTTCTTGTTTTATTTCAACTGGATTTCTTACCAGTTGATCCCAAACAGCAATGTGAAGTGAGCCTTAGATGGGTCCATGGCAGCAGGCACATAAAGCACTTCAATCCAGACCAAATGATTGTGGTTGAAATCCAGCTTTATCTGATTCTCATGCAAAAAAAATGACATATCAGCGCAAAAAAATCTTGGGCCTTTTGGTCACCAACTATATATCATAACTAAAAAGGTAAAAATTTGATTTCCAGCACCACATAATAATGCACGTGTCCATCCTTGTAATCATGACTTCCACAAGCCAACATTACAGCTTCTTCTACAGCCTGGGAATCCTGTATGAGCAAATCGGCAGCGAGCCATATTGCACTGGCCAAACCCTGGCCTGACCTAAAGTCTACGGGGAAATTGTCTCTTCCTACTACAGAAAACTGCCCCCTTTCCAGGTTTTCATAGACTAGAAACAACTGTCTGTACCAAAATGCATATTGATTATCAATTTTTTTTTTTACAAAAATGTGCTTTTTTGTAGCTGTAGTGCGGTGGGAGCTATATAGAGATTTTTCTGTAGAAATCGTTTAGAAAAAAGTCATAGCATGTTACATCAAATGCCATAGGTACAAAGCTTGTCTGCCTTAAAAGCATTACAGTATTTCTAGGGGAAAATAGTGTGGTATATAATGGGCTGAAGGGGTGTCACATGGATTCCTTTACACATCCAAAGTTTAGATTTTGCATGCCTCTGTAGTCGTGGGCTTTCACTCTTAGGGCTCATACTCACTTGCTTGAAATGCGGCCGAGTCTCGCAGGTTAAAAACCGGCTCTGCCGCCGGCACTCCAGAGCGGAGCGTGCGGCTGCACAGCAATACATGGAGCTGCATGCTCCGCTCCCAAGTGCCGGTGGCAGCACCGGGTGTTACCATGCGAGACTCGGCCGCATTTCACGCAAGTGAGTATGAGCCCTTATAATGTAAAAATGCCGAATGTTTCAAGTGTGTTAGAAAAATAATGACTTTGCATGTTATTTCCCAGGCCATGGAATCAATTAATAAAGATTGTATGCTGCTAATGAGCCAGAATAATACTGATTTTGAGATGGACCAACAACACAAGGTGCTAAGCAAATCTCCAAAAAGAAAAAAAGCACAAGATACTCACTTTAATGAAAATACCATAAGGGAAGAGGAAGAGACAAAAAGAGGTTTATTGGAAAGGTACAGGTAACAAATCACTGATGAAATAATGATGATAAAACTGACACACTGACCAAACACTGGTGAAACTCTGATCTAAAACACTGATGCACATTTGTCTGTACATTATGTGTATGTGTACAGTATGTGTTTTTTGCGTAGAATAAAAACCATGGACCTCTGAAAGATTCCTAAACCTATTATTAATGACAAAAAATTAATCCCTGGGCTCAGAACTCATCTCACAATAAAAATGGCTTCATACAGCTATGACAATGGCAAAATAAAAAAGATTGTGGGTCTTTGATGAGGGAGACAAGAAAATTTAAAGGACAATAACAGATATTGAATGAAGTAGGAAAGTGTTTTAACTAACTCTTTTGAAGACCAAAAAGTTGTGTCCAATTAGATCTTTTGTTATTTTCTTGCAGAACATGCGGAGTCCCTGACAGTGAAGGATTGTTCCAAAGCGCCAAATCTTCTACTGAATTAATGGGTAGCAGAAGCAAGAATGCAACAGGTGATAGAATTAAAATTAGCTTTATGTGGTACCTGAAATGTGCCATTAGGAAATTAAAATCAACCAGCAAAAAATAATAAACTTGAGGATCTCTGAAGGCAGTGACACAAAAACAAAACAATAAAAATAGATTTGGTAATAAAAGGTGCTAAATTCTGCACTGCTGGAGGGGTTAGTTGGTTTATTGTAGTATAGCTGGCAGGTAGACAATTTAAATATTTTAGTATCTTGAAGATTACCTGTGGCTTTTCTCTGTTTGAGAATGAAGGATTGCTCATGTTAGAATCCTTATAGATTACTATGATGCTGAGTTCGTGAGTTACTGCTCCAGTAAAGCCGCCAAGCAGGATTTACTGCTCTTTACTCGCAGATTAACCTTATTCCTGTGTCACTTCACTAAGGTACACAGAAACAATTGGAACTATGGCTGTTCCCTTGTGCCACCAGGAGGCTGACACAAAAGCCGGGGTCACACCTGTGAGTTCAATGCGAGAAACTCGCATGAGTCTCTCGCATCAATACCCGGCACTGCTGCCGGCAATCAGGACTGGAGTGTGCGGCTGCATCTATTTCTATGCAGCCGCACACTCCGGTCCTAAGTGTCGGCGGCAGTGCCGGGACTTGATTCGAGAGTCTCGTGCGAGTTTCTCGCATTGAACTCGCAAGTGTGACCCCGGCCTAAGAAAAACAAAAGTTATTTTCTCACCTACAGGCTACACCCTCCTAAAGACACTGGACTAACACTGGAATAATTTGATCTCAGAGCCAACTGGCCATTTGATGCAATGTGGGTGATCCAATTTGCATCCAATCAAGCATCGCTGAGGTGGTGTCATACTCGGGGTGAAATTTGTAACAAACCACCCATGGTAGAACTCTCCCACATCCTCCACTGGGTGGATAACCTCCTGAGTTTTTTTTTTTTTTTGTAGTTAATATTCCAGGAATAGAAAACTGGATCGCTGACTATATCAGTAGAAAATGGCTTTGCATGGGACAGTGATACCTTCATCCTGTAATCCACTCCCAGATATTGTATGTCAACTTTTGGGAATCCTGGACATTGATCTGGTTATCTAGGACGAATCACAGGGTTCTACAGTTTTGGGTCCATCTACAAACAGAGCCTGACACCAGATTCTCTATCCATTTTTAGGGTCAAGGCTCTATCTTCCCTTTTCTATTTCAGAGGTCTATGGCTTCTAATTCTCAGATCAAGTCCTTCCTTCAAAGGTCCTTTACTCACCTCCATCCTGTGCCTCTTGGGAGTTTATCTTGGTGAATGACGCTCTACAGGCTTCTCTATCGAGACCTGGAATTGTAGCCTTCCCCTTCATCATCCTGTTCATCAGAGGGGCCACTGAACTGGAGACTGATTCATGCTGCTCTGCTGTTCTCATCCTTCTCTAGGTAAAGGAGGCTTGAGTCTGGTGCCTTCCTTTCTCTCAAGTTGGTCTTTCATTTTTCATCTTAATGCATAGGTTAGACTTCATCCCTTTAGTACCCCTTGATCCAATCCCACTTTCACAGCTGGACATTCTCAGTCCATTGCTTGTTGTTCCATCTAAACATTCTCATGTCGTTTACATGGTGCATTTTTTTTGCAGATGCCAGCCTTATCAGGTAGGCCGTACAACAGCTGTGGCTCAGCATGCTCTGGCATGGCCTACTTTTTCTTTTTTTGCTACAAATAGTGATATGTAAAAGTCTGTCCACCTCCTGGTCAATATTACTGTTATTGTGAACAGTTAAGCAAGTTGAAGATAAAGTGATCACTAAAATGGCGGAAGTTAAAAGTGACACATTTCCTTTGTATTTTCGGTAAAATATATATATACAAATATATACAGTTATATGAAAAAGTTTGGGCACCACTATTAATCTTAAGCTTAATGTTTTATAAAAATTGTTTTTTTCTGCAACAGCTATTTCAGTTTCATATATCTAATAACTGTTGGACACAGTAATGTTTCTGCCTTGAAATGAGGTTTATTGTGCTAACAGAAAATGTGCAATCTGCATTCAAACAAAATTTGACAGGTGCATAAGTATGGGCACCCTTATCATTTTCTTATTTTAAATACTCCTACCTACTTTTTACTGACTTACTAAAGCACTTTTTTTGGTTTTGTAACCTTATTGAGCTTTGAACTTCATAGCCAGGTGTATGCAATCATGAGAAAAGCTACTTAAAGTGGCCACTTGCAAGTTGTTCTCCTGTATCATATTTTTTCACAAAAATGATTTTTTCGCCCCCAATTTTTTATTTTCCCAAGGGTAAGAGAAGAAGTTGGACCCCAAAAGTTGTTGTCCAATTTGCCCTGAGTGCGCTGATACCTCATATGTGGGGGTAAACCACTGTTTGGGCGCATGGCAGAGCTCGGAAGGGAAGGAGCGCCATTTGACTTTTCAATGCAAAATTGACTGGAATTGAGATGGGACGCCATGTTGTGTTTGGAGAGCCACTGATGTGCCTAAACATTGAAACCCCCCACAAGTGACACTATTTTGGAAAGTAGACCCCCTAAGGAACTCATCTAGATGTGTTGTGAGAGCTTTGAACCCCCAAGTGTTTCACTACAGTTTATAACGCAGAGCCGTGAAAATAAAAATTCTTTTTTTTCCCCACAAAAATTATTTTTTAGCCCCCAGTTTTGTATTTTCCCAATGGTATCAGGAGAAATTGGACCCCAAAAGTTGTTGTCCAATTTGTCCTGAGTACGCTGATACCTCATATGTGGGGGGGAACCACCGTTTGGGCGCATGGGAGAGCTCGGAAGGGAAGGAGCGCCATTTGAAATGCAGACTTAGATGGAATGGTCTGCAGGCGTCACGTTGCATTTGCAGAGCCCCTAATGTACCTAAACCGTAGAAACCCCCCACAAGTGACCCCATATTGGAAACTAGACCCCCGAAAGGAACTTATCTAGATGTGTTGTGAGAACTTTGAACCCCCATGTGTTTCACTAAAGTTTATAATGCAGAGCCGTGAAAATAAAAAATCCTTTTTTTTCCACAAAAATTATTTTTTAGCCCCCAGTTTTGCATTTTTCCAAGGGAAACAGTGTCAATTGAACCCCAAAAGTTGTTGTCCAATGTGTCCTGAGTATGCTGATACCCCATATGTTGGGGTAAACCCCTGTTTGTGCGCACGGGAGAGCACGGAAGGGAAGGAGCACTGTTTTACTTTTTCAACGCAGAATTGGCTGGAATTGAGATCGGACGCAATGTCGCATTTGGAGAGCCCCTGATGTGCCTAAACAGTGGAAACCCCCCAATTATAACTGAAACCCTAATCCAAACACACCCCTACCCCTAATCTCAACTGTAACCCTAACCACACCCCTAACCCTGACACAACCCTAATCCCAACCCTATTCCCAACCGTAAATGTAATCCTAACCCTAACTTTAGCCCCAACCCTAACTTTAGCCCCAACCCTAAGTTTAGCCCCAACCCTAACTTTAACCCCAACCCTAACCCTAGCCCTAACCCTAGCTCTAACTTTAACCCTAATGGGAAAATGGAAATAAATACATTTTTTTAATTTTTCGTAACTAAGGGGGTGATGAAGGGGGAGTTTGATTTACTATTTATAGCGGGTTGTCTATCGGATTTTTATGATTGGCAGCCGTCACAAACTAAAAGACGCTTTTTATTGCAAAAAAATTTTTTTGCGTTATCACATTTTGAGTGCTATAATTTTTCCATATTTTGGTCCACAAAGTCATGTGAGGTCTTGTTTTTTGCGGGACGAGTTGACGTTTTTATTGGTAACATTTTCGGGCACGTGACATTTTTTTGATCGCTTTTTATTCCGATTTTTGTGAGGCAGAATGACCAAAAACCAGCTATTCATGAATTTCTTTTGGGGCAGACGTTTATACCGTTCCGCGTTTGGTAAAATGGATAAAGCAGTTTTATTCTTCGGATCAGTACGATTACAGTGATACCTCATTTATATCATTTTTTTATGTTTTGGCGCTTTTATACGATAAAAACTATTTTATTGAAAAAATAATTATTTTTGCATCGCTTTATTCTGAGGACTATAACTTTTTTATTTTTTCTTTGTTTACGCTGTATGGCGGCTCGTTTTTTGCGGGACAAGATAACGTTTTGAGCTGTACCATGGTTATTTATATCCGTCTTTTTGATCGTGTGTTATTCCACTTTTTGTTTGGCGGTATGATAATAAAGCGTTTTTTTGCCTCGTTTTTTTTTTGTTTTTTTACGGTGTTCACTGAAGGGGTTAACTAGTGGGACAGTTTTATAGGTCGGGTCGTTACGGACTCGACGATACTAAATATGTGTACTTTTATTGTTTTTTATTTAGATAAAGAAATGTATTTATAGGAACAATATATATATATATTTTTTTTTTTTATTATTTTTATTTTTATTTTTTTTACACGTTTTTTTTTTTTGTACACTATAACATTGCCCCGGGGGAACATCATGTTATAGTGTAAGATCGCTGATCTGACACTTTGCTGTGCACTGTGTCAGATCAGCGATCTGAAGTGCACTCCTGGAGGCTTCCCGGCGCCTGCTCTGAGCAGGTGCTGTGAAGCCACCTCCCTGCAGGACCCGGATGCAGCCCCGCGGCCATTTTGGATCCGGGCCTGCTGCATGGAGGAGGAGGTAAGAGACCCTCGGAGCAACGCGATCACATCGCGTTGCTCCGGGGGTCTCAGGGAAGCACGCAGGGAGCCCCCTCCCTGCGTGATGCTTCCCTATACCGCCGGAACACTGCGATCATGTTTGATCGCAATGTGCCGGGGGTTAATGTGCCGGGGGCGGTCCGTGACCGCTCCTGGCACATAGTACCGGATGTCAGCTGCGATAGTCAGCTGACACCCGGCCGCGAGCGGCCGCTCTCCCCCCGTGAGCGCGGCCGATCGCATATGACGTATTATCCCGTCGGTGGTCATACGGGCCCACCCCACCTCGACGGGATAGTGCGTCTAATGTCAGAAAGGGGTTAATGGTTGGCGAGATTTTTTTTTTCTGAAATTTTGTGCCCTTTTTTCTCCACACATACCTTTGATCATTCTGGCCAAAGAGTTCTATCTTAACCTCATCGGTCCACAGGACTTGTTTCCAAAATGCATCAGGCTTGTTTAGATGTTCTTTTGCATACTTCTGAAACTGTATTACTCTTCCATGAAATTCATATTTGTGTCGGTGTCTCTGAACAGAAGAACAACGTACCATGACTCCAGAGTCTTCTGAATCTTTCTGAAGGTCTTTTGTAGTCAAGCAGGGTTTCTGATTTGTCTCACTGCAGCTCTCCCTGAAATTTCGCTTGGTCTTCCAGAGCTTATCTTGACCTCCACTGTTCCTGTTAACTGCCATTTCTTAATTACATGTCGAACTGAGGAAAGGGCAACTTTAAAACGCTTTGCTATCTTATAGCCTTCTCCTGCTTTTTGGGTTACCACCATTTTCATTTTTAGAGTTCTAAGCAGCTGTAAAGAAGAACCAGTGGCTGCTGTTTTTTTGGCACAAGGTCATAGGAGGCTGGGTTTTCATAAAGCTTGGAAATTTGCATAACCTGGCCTTTCCTAATGATGTTAGTGAACAAGCCATAACACTAACAGGCTAATTAAGGCCTGAAACCTTGGTCAAAGTTTTATGAGCACATAAATCTCTAAGGGTGCTCAAACTTTTGCATTGTCCCATTTTCATTTTTGAAATTTTTAAAGTGGAGAAGTAAAGAAAAAAAAATGTTTCGCCTAAAATACAAAGGAAGTGTGTCATTTTTAACTTGTGTAATCTTCAACTTGCTTAACTGTTCGCAATAACAGTAATTTTGACCAGGGCTATCCAAATTTTTACATGCCACTGTACATCTTATTACCCACCCAACCCAAGAGGACTGCTTTAGAATGTCCATGATTCGGAAAGCGATATAGCTACTACTCATGCACCGTCGCCGGCACCATTTTGCTAGAGAAATAAAATTTGGAACACAACGCGATTTTGATTAACTTCTTTTTTTTTTTTACCCCACAATAGTATAGGCATAAAGGCATATAGGCATGTATCACGCTACAGTGCAGTTGCCGCCTGCGCCATTTTGATGAATTTATTTTTTTTTATCTAACCCCACAATAGCATATGCAGTATGTAAAATAGGGGGCAGGTTAGTGAAGGATCAGTGATCTGTCATAAGCCCATACAGTTGCTTATGTAAGCAGAGCACCACATAAAGCTCCCCCCACAGGCCGCCACGGAGCTCAAGAATCTCAGTAACTGAAAACTGCAATTAAAGATTAAAGAACAACAACAAGATGGATTTCATCAACCAAGGTATCATTTTAATCAGTATAACGGTGCCAACCTGACAGTGTCTGTAGTTTACTGAGCACAATCCTGCCGACAGGTTTGCTTTAAGTTAGTGTAGCCTGCAGTGTAGGAGCTAACTTTTGTAAATCTTAGTGTGAGCCTCCTGGTGGTTGCAGTTACCCCTCATGATTAAAAATCTCTTTATCTGCAGGTACATACCATTACTGGACATAACAGGTTCCCTTTAAAGCTCACTTGAATGAGGTATAGAAAATAAATGAACATTCAGAAAGAACAGCACTTATGACACTCTTTTTTTTGTAGTAAGCCGTGGGAGGAAGAGAAAAAGTAAGCTTAGCCAGCCATATGTGTGCAAGAAGGTTAGTTTCCAAATATATGTTCTACCTTCAATGTAATTTGTAGAGATTTGAGTTGAGATTTATACGACAAGTGGGTTGGCTTCCTCAGCATGACCCCCTGATGGAGCCGAGGCGAAACGCCTTGGGGCTAGTGGTGTCTGTGTCATGCTTTATTTCACAATATGGGTAGGAACCTGCAGGGACATAATGGAGTCTGAATATACTAGCTTTGATCTGATTTCAGGCACAGACCTACTATATAGCATTCATTTCTCCCCCACCAGCTTCTATTGTCTCTGAGGTTTACATAAGCACTATGCACTTTACTACCATAGTTAAAATGCCCATGTGATGTAATATGGTTGTACACGCTGCTCTCTACCTGATTCTGTCTCTGAATTGTCTCTATTACTGACTTACATATATTATATTGCTGTCATGGACGTGGTTGTGGAACCACTGTGCCTCGGACCGTGGGGAGCCTGGAGGGGCGTGACTAAACGAGCAGCGGACTGTTCACTAGAGCCTCTGATGGTGAGGTTAGGCTTGGCTCCCGATGTACGCCAGCCTGGTGCCACTCCAGGACAGACCAACAGAAGCTCGGCAGCTGGACCCAGAAGGACAGACTGGATATTAGATATTAGAGTGCAGCAGGCAGGATCTGCACCAGAGTGCAGCAGGCAGGATCTGCACCAGAGTGCAGCAGGCAGGATCTGCACCAGAGTGCAGCAGGCACGATCTGCACCAGAGTGCAGCAGGCACGATCTGCACCAGAGTGCAGCAGGCAGGATCTGCACCAGAGTGCAGCAGGCAGGATCTGCACCAGAGTGCAGCAATGACTGGTATGCAACCTTACACAACTTTGACTGCAGAACAGGAAGGTTTCTCAGGCACCTCCCCAGTGGGGAGGAAGCAATATATACATACTGCCCCAGTCATTAGCTGGGGAGGAAATAGCAAGTGCACGCGCTGTCCCTTTAAGAGGGCAGGAGCGCGTGGACGTGCTCTAAGGACATGGCTAGGGGCCCGGCTTGAAGCTCTGCTGGAATCATGTGAAGTGACGCACCGGAGGTCCTGCCTGTCAGAGCAGAGATCCGGCGTGGTGCTAGCAGTTGCCCCCCCACTTTACGCCCCCTCCTCTGCAAGCCATCAAGAAGGTTCCGGAGGAGAATTGTCACATGAATATTCTCCTTAGGCTCCCAGGATCTCTCCAGAGGACCAAACCCCAGACAACAAGGAAGAAGGTCTTGCCTCTCACCTTCTTCATGGCCAAGATGTTCTGCACCTCAAAAACGTCATCCGGGCATGGTACTGGAATCCTTGAAAAGGGGCTCAGGATGACCGGCTACAGCAGAGAGACATGAAACGAATTCGGAATCCGTAATGAAGGAGGTAACTTCAGTTTATAGGAGACATCGTTGATCCGCTTCAGCACCCCGAAAGGTCCGATAAAGTGAGGACCCAACTTGTAAGAGGAAACCTTCAGTTGTTCGTGCCTGGACGAGAGCCATACCTTGTCACCGGGGCGGAAGCATCGAGCACCCATGCACCTTTTGTCTGCATGTCTCTTCATAGAGGATGCTTCTAAAGTGGCTTTGATATCCTCCAACAACTTTATAAAATCCTTGGAGAGGACATCTGCCGCAGGCATCTAATTTTACTACTAAAAAATGGGAAAACGTATTGACTCGAGTATACATTATCCCTTCATCCCTATCCTGGAATGCATGGCTCCCCATCCCTGTCCTTGTATTCATGGCTCCCCATCCCTGTCCTTGTATTCATGGCTCTCCATCCCTGTCCTTGTATGCATGGCTCCCCATCCCGTCCTTGTATGCATGGCTCAGTGTCTCGTTCTTGTATGCATGGCTCCTTATCCCCGTCTTTGTATGCATGCCTCCTTGTCCCCTATCCTTGTATGCATGGTTCTTATAAAAAAAACTAAAACATCCTACTTACCTTCTCTGCGTGCCTTCGCCCTCGCTGACCACAGATTCTCAATTGGATTAAGGTCTGGGCCACTTCAAAACATTTACACATTTACCCTTAATCTACTCGAATGCTTTCTTTAGCAGTATGTTTTGGGTCATTTTCTTGTTGGAATGTGAACCTCTGTCCCAGTCTCAAATCACTGACAGACTGAAATGGGTTTGGTTCAAGAATATCGGTGTATCTTGCATCATCCATCTTCCCCTCGACTCGGACCATTTTCCCTGTCCCTGATGCCAAAAAAAAATCACTTTAACATGAAGCAATCCATAAAATGGGAAAAAGGCAGCAACACTCCGTATCACGTGTCATAAAAACCTAAGTCCTTTATTTGAACAAGCTTTTCAGGGACAAGGTTTACTAAGGCAGGACTAGTGTAGGCATGCAGGCAAAAGAACAGGACTACGGCCGTTTTGCGTTTAACTCGCTTCCACGCGAAACGGCCGTAGTCCTGTTCTTTTGCCCGCATGCCTGCCCTAATCCTGCCTTTGTAAACCTTGTCCATTAAAAGCTTGTTCAAATAAAGGACTTAGGTTTTTATGACACGTGATGCGGAGTGTTGCTGCTTTTTTCCTCATTTCATGGATTGCTTCAAGTGTGTTTCTTCAAGCAAGCACCTCCATATCCGTGAGATCACCCAGTAAAGTGTCGTTGACTCAGAGTCCACCCACTCTACCAGTAAGTAGACTGTTTCTTAGTGCCATTCTAATTTTTCCTTCCTTTGGATCACTTTAACATGATGCTGCCACCACCATGTTTCAATGTGGGGATGGTGTTCTTGTGGTGATGAGCTGTGTTGGTTTGGTGCCAGACATAGCGTTTATCTTGGTGCCTTGGCAAACTCAAGGCGAGCCTCACAATTTTTCTGTGTACGTAAAAGCTTTTTTTCCGCCCCCTCTTCCATAAAGGCCACCACTCTGGAATGTGCGGCTTATTGTGGTCGTTTGGACAGATACTTCAGTCAGCTTGGAAACTCTGCACCTCCTTTAGGGTTTGGTCTCTGTGCTGCCTTTCTGATTAACACTCTCCTTGCCCGAGCTGAGAGATTTGGTGGGCGGCCTTCTCTTGGCAGGTTTGTTGTGGTACCATGTTCTTTCCCCTTGATGATAATGGATTTGATGGTGCTCAAGGGGATCATCAGAGATTTGGATATTTTTTTTTTTAATAACCCAATCCTGACGTGTATATACTGACAGACCATGTGACACTTAGATTTCACACAGTTTGACTTCCGATCACTAAGCATGTGACTGATGAAGGTAATTGCTTGCACAAGATATTTTTAGGGGCTTCAAAGGAAAAGGTTGAATACATATGCACATGCCAATTTTTATTTATTTTATCCCATAAATGTAATTTATGCCTACATTTTTCTCACTTAACTTCACCAACTTAGACTCTTTCTGCGGATGCATCATACACAAATCGGATTTCCAAAAATATTTAAACACAGGTTGTGATGTAAAACATTTTCTTAAAAAGCCAAGGATGTGAATACTTTTGCAAGCCACTGTATGATAACCTATTGACTTACAGCCTCTTTAATTAATGATGTAGGATTATCCACGTACTTGTTTTACATATATTCGTATCGATTTTAAAGCATATCCAGTAAAAGTTATTTACTATTCAGCACATTCTATGGTGAGCTCACATGACAGGTTCACCTCTTTATGAATTTGATGTATTTTTTCAGATGCCTTGTGCCAGTGTAAGCAATATTCCCCTCAAAGACTGGAGTATATTTCTGTAGCAGTTTCTATCACTTTTGTGGTATATTTTATGATACATTTGTGTGCAGTACTCAGTCATTTATACTCCGCACTAAAAAGAATATGGCTGAGCCGGCTGACGGTGGTGTAAAAAGGCAAAAAGTCAAAACATGTTTGCTTAATTACAAGTTGATCGAAAAGTTTGCACTATGTCAAACAGTTTTACACCAGCTTTGTAGCAAAAGCTGATGAATTGAGGTCCTAAATTGATTCTTCTGCAGATTCCATGACAAATCATTGTGCTTTTCTTTAGGTAAGCGCTGAAAACCTACTAGGAAAGTGCAACTTTTACATTGATCTCCGTTTGGTTCCAGTTTCAAGCTTGTTTCTTAGTTCTAACCTCTGTACGCACAGTTTTTACTCAGTAGAACTCTGTGTGCACACCTTACTGTTTGCACTGTATGTATTGTTTGTTCCAGTATCTTATAACATTGTAGTGATTAATGACAGCGGTTTCTTAATATTTTGCCATTGCACTTATAATAACTTCTGACATAAATTGGTGGTTTATGCACAGTGCTGATTGGTGGATGAACCAGTGTAAACACGGGACATGTGGGAAATACTAAATATGTTCTGCTTACATTCCCTGGAATGTGGTCTGATGGTTTAGGTGTGTCAAGCTATCCAGATAGAAGGACCATTCATGGGAAGAACATCGCTCAAAAAGAGAAATAGCTGCCATACTTGCAAAACCATGTCCAGATACAAAAGCACAACAGGGCGCAGCAGGTCCCCATGGGAAGCGGCAGGTTCCTTTGACTTGAAAAGTATTATGCGTGCGGTGATTATCTACATAAATCCTGACTTATAGCTTATATTGTATCTGGAGCAGAGTTCACAATTCTACTGATTGTTAGTTTGACAATTTTATAGACAGAACTTAAACTGTGGCTGTGCCTTTAGGGTACATTCCCACAGGGCAAGTCTTTAAAGTGAAACCCAGTGGTGGCCCTAAATTAGAGTCCTCCACAATGTTATCTCCTCAGATATTTCTATAGCATATCAAGGATCAGGCTCGTGTTTGATATTGCTTTTCAGACATCCAGGAAATTGTTTTTTTTTGCTATTCTGTTTTTGTACTTCTGATAAGTATCTGGTTTACGTACACTAAAGAAACTTCAATTTTTAGGAAATGAAGAGCACAGAAAGTACTAAAACAACTGAAATCATTCTGAGGAAATCAGTTAGGCGCAGAATTTTGAGAAATTCAGGAAGCTGCTGTGAAAGGTAATATTCAAGGGTCTATTGAGGTCAACACATTTAGACTCAATATTATATAGCTTATAAAATTGATTTTCACAATATGTTTCTTTATTTTACTCATACTCTGATTATATAGCACTATTAATTGCACAGCGCTTTACAGACATCAGCATCACTCTCCCCATTGGGGCTCACAGTCTAAATTCAATATCAGTATGCCTTTGGAGTGTAGGAGGAAACTTGAGAACCCAGAGGAAACCCACGCAAATAAATTCCTTGCAGATGTTGTCCTTGCTAGGATTTGCACCCAGGACCCCAGTGCTAACCACTGAGCCACTGTGCTGGGCTAGTGAAAGACGTTCTATAAGCAACTAATTTACGATTCACAATAATGTTACAGAGAGAAAGGGACTTATCGAGTAAGCTGGATTGATGACCCAAAGACCTGTGACTGTACATCCCCCGCCCTGTTAGTGAGCTCTCAGTTAAATAATACAGGTGAGATATGTCATTGTCATGTACTGTTACATATTGTAGATCTTGTTTTGACATGGACCAAATTTTACCGATCACTTGTACTCCAATGTCTCTTTGTGTGATGTATTTTTTTGTGTATTTTCATGAACAAAAAAAACAGCATATCGCATTTCTAGTAAAGTGTATGAGATTTATCTAAGTATCATAAACCACTGTGCAGTTTTTAGCGCTGTGGAAATTCACTTGCAGAGCATTTTTTCAGTCCGCAGAATGTCAATTACCCTTGCAGTAAATATGTGTATAATTTCATATTATCCCCATAGACGTGAATGATGAAAATCCATTGCTCAGATTTGCATATGTTTTTAGTGCTTTTCCACAACGAAAAGGCAGAAAAAACGCATGTAATCCGCAAATGACTTTATCATTAAAGTTTTAGCAAAGTTATGTAACTCCGCAAACAGGACGCTTCCAAAACAAAGAACTTTTATAACATGACATAGTAAAGGGCAAAAAAAATCTTCTGAAGACACATTACAAATGCCAAAACTCACTAATAAACACCATAAAAAGACATGCAGCTTAAACTAGCTAATTGGTGTATAGATAAACTAGTAGTCATACTGCAGTAAGTAAAGAAATAATATCAAAACCAAGGGGTTCATAGAAGACTTTAAGGTGTAACAGCCATCCCACTGTGATAAGGTGACCCACTCCGGGTGCTCCCTAACTCTAGTGATTCACCTTGCTATGTGCCATCCAGGCCTTGTGAGGACCAGCTCCTGACTGTGTTTAAAACCTAAAAACCAACAGACAAACTCCAAAAAGAAAGGGTCAATGAGACACTTGTGAAAATATATATATAAAAAAAACTTTATTCAAATACAGGTGGGTATGTGGTGGCTGAAAAGACAGGCGCACACACTGATTAAAATGACAGAAAATATTTGTTATTGAAAAAACATACACAATCTGCAAAGGTACAGATTAAATATAAATATGGACAATTAGTGATAAGATCTGTGCATATACAAAGGGCCACCAATGAACAAATGTGGCTGAAAAAGGTACAGATGAAAAATACAAAGGTGACTGTGAGGACAATGTCATTGTACAATTAGTCATCTTCTAAGTGTGACTATAATGTGAATGGACCAAGCCAAATATAAGAGCTAAAACAAATGCTAACTATGAGGACAATGAAATTGGAAAACCAGTGAGCTCACAGCTAGAAGATACAATAGTAGCACAAAAACGCTGTAAGTGGGGAAAAATAATTATTAGCTACAAGACGATGAAAATAGATATAAATAAAGACAAATAAATGATCTATACATAACATCCGTGTATAGTAAATCAGCCCTGGATGAATTACCGTCGATGCTTGTTTACAGTCAGTCACAGTGGTCTGTGTATAGGTCAGAGAAGCACATATAGCACATTCCCCACAGCAGAGTCTACACGGAGACTTATGCTACAGATGGAGTAGGATGGGGCCCTCTCCATCTGCAAGATGCGGTAATATGTGCATTTGGGCTGACATCTTGGTTTTTGATTGATATCTATGCCGTTTCATTCACCACAAACAAGCGTTAGTCTCCGTGTAAGACTCTGCTGTGGGTAATGTACTATATGTGGTTCTCTGACCTATATACAGACCACTTTGACTATGAACAAGCATCTAATTCATTCAGGGATGATTTATTCTATATGGCTTTACGTTTATCTACGTTACCATAAGGATTATCATCGGTCTTGCACCTTTTCTTCTTTGTAATGGTTTCTCCATTTGCTTGCTGATCCCCTATATTAGCTATATGGCCGTTATGGTAGGACATTGTATGTCCGTAAACATTGTTTTCACGTCTGCAGATAGATTATTTGTCTTTAATTATGTTTATTTTCATGGTCTTGTAGCAAGTACTCTGATGCTGCATCTATGAATCGATATTTTTCCCAATTACAGCAATTTCGTGCTCCCATTGTATCTTCTAGCTGTGAGCTGACTGGTTTTGCAATTTCATTGTCCTCATAGTTAGCATTTGTTTTAGCGCTTTGGATTGGTCCATTCACATTATAATCATCACTGAACTTCTTCACACCTATGGATTGACTAATCTGTGAATTGGTGATTTCCTGCCTAGATGCATTATTTTGGGGTGTTACTATTCTTTGTATCTATGGGGCGACTCATTTTCTGATTTCTTTGTCCCCATAGTCATTATTGTATGGCTGCATCTGAATCTTTTTACTATATCTCTACATTTGTGAGTTGACTACCTTTCCAACTGCATTGTCCTCAGTCACCTTTGTATTTTTTTCATCGGTACCTTTTTTCTGCAACATTTGTTCATTGGTGTCCCTATGTATATGCACAGATCGAATTACAAGTTTCCTTCTTATCACTACTCTTTACTTGCTAGGCCTAGTATTGTGTCCATTCACATTTATGTTTAATCTGTACCTTGCAGACTGTGTGTTGTTTTTTTTTTTTTTAATAACAATTCTTTTATGTCATTTTAATCAGTGTGTGCGCCTGTCTTTTCAGGCACCACATACCTACCTGTATTGAAATAGAGATATTTACTCTGTCGCCTCATTGGGGGACACAGGACCATGGGTGTTATGCTGCTGTCCACTAGGAGGCGACACTATGCATAATCTGAAAAAGATTAACCGTGGCTCCTCCTCTGCAGTATACACCCCTGGACGGCATCAGCCTTCTCCAGTTTTTGCTTAGTGTTGCATAGGAGGCACACCTAAGATTTTTTACTCCGTTTTTTTCCGACGGATTACAGATGAAGAAAAGTGGGTCTCCTGTGAGACTTTCGGCATGGCTCCTTCCTCGGCCCCCTATTATGGGGTGCCCGGTTGAAGTAGAGATGGCTATTCCCCATGTCGCTCCTTCCCCAGTCCCTCGGGTGCTGGTTTGAAGTCGAGACCCCCCCCTCCTTCCGCAATTCCTTTTGGTTTCTGGGTTGAGGTCGAGGCGAGGAGAAAGCCCCCTGATGGTGACAACAGCACCCTCCCTCATCCCCCTTTGGGGGCATTAGGTTGAGACGCCTCAGGTAGGGCCTGTACAGGCAGCACTCTTGCAGCTCCCAGCAATGGGCCAGCACGCTGCGCCTGCATCCAGGGACCCCAGCCCAGCTGCGGGCTCCTGTCGGGGCCGGGGGGAGTGCAGGCAGGCATGGCACATACAGACACAGGGCTCCCCGCACCCCTGTCTCTGCGGCAGCACCAGCTCTATACTGTCTCAGGGGGACCCCT
Source organism: Ranitomeya variabilis (assembly GCF_051348905.1). Lineage (NCBI taxonomy): Eukaryota > Metazoa > Chordata > Amphibia > Anura > Dendrobatidae > Ranitomeya > Ranitomeya variabilis. Next base: position 108,812,119 of record NC_135232.1, read on the forward strand.
CACAGGGCCCCCCCTTCCGCTTATAGCCCCACCGCTATCCTGCCTTTAAATCCGGGGGGGTCCGGTTCAGATCCGACCTCCCCCCCGGACTTCCGCGCTAGCCTGGAGCCTTTCTGGGCATCAGGCATCTAATTTAGGCCCCGGCTTCAGCCTAGCTGAAGCCGCCGCCCCCGGCCCGCCCCCCGGAAGACAAATATGACACTGTACAGTGTCATAGAGGGGTCGGATCGAGACAGAAAGGGCGTGTTTTTACACAGCTTTGCCATCTTTTTTTTCAGCTCTCCACCCCCTTCTCCCCCTGCGTCTTTTCCTTGGTGGCAATTTCTACTGCAGCAAGGATTAACACTGCATCTCCCGGTCAGCAGGACCAGGCCAGCCAGTCTCCGGGGGGCACAGGACTGTGGATCTTCGGCGCTGGACCTAGGAGCAAACTAGTAAGATCACAGCTGGGTTGTTTTACTCGGCTGTGAATCCATATTCCCTATAAGGCTCCCCTATAGGGTCCTCTGCATAGCTACCCCTGTAAGGTCCTCTGCAGGCCCTTCTGCACTCTGTGCACTACGCCGGGCTCAAGGTCCAGGAGAACCAGGCAGGACTGCTATTATCGAATTCCGTCTGTATCATGAATAGCTCTCATGAGCAATGAAACAGAAAACACACTTTTAATTATATTAAAAAATTCAATCTTTTTATTAAATTTTTTAATATAATTAAAAGTGTGTTTTCTGTTTCATTGCTCATGAGAGCTATTCATGATACAGACGGAATTCGATATTGTTATTAGCATACTTATACTGGGGACCACTAATAGTTGATTATAAGGACTGCTATTATGCATTCTGCACAGCCTGCAGGACCGCTCTCCCCAGTGGCAGCATGTACCCACACTGCCAGGACTGCATCCAGACTACTGCGTCAGAGCCCCAAGAAGCCCCTGCCAATGCCTCGGTGTCTAATGCCACGCCGGAATGGGTCACTCAGAGGTCGCAATCTATGACGCAGTCTATAGATAACAAACCTCCACATTGCTTCAGGCTCTGCAGAGTCATGCCTCGGCTATGACCGTTACCCAGTAAAGGGAGAGCTTGACACAGGACCACGACGACCTGGCACATCCACGTCCAGTTCAGGACGCAAGTGGACCCATAGGTCAAATCCATCTGTGTCATCCCATAGCACACCCACAGCAGGGGACGCCTCAGTGATACACAGGATTCGGAAGGCATCTGTGACTCCAACTCAGACAGGGAAACGGAGGGGTCCCTGATCCCAATCCCCCCTAGCAATACAGCGCTAATCGAGGACATAATCTCTTCCATCCATCGGGTACTGGACATTTCTAATCTGCCACCAGAGGCCCCAGAACAAGATTTCCTTTGAAGGACCTCTGAAGCCGCCTAAGGTTTTCTCTAACCACCCAGAGTTTAAAGCGATCCTTAAAAAGCTGCTCTCACAGCCTGAGAAAAAATTCGATAATCGCAAATATCTGGAGGCAAAGTACCTTTTCCCACAGAAGGACACCAAGGAATGGACAGATCCACCCGAAGTGGACCCCCAAGTCTCTAGACTAGCAGCAAAGACCCTCTTTTCACTGCCAGATAGCTCAACCCTCAGGGACGCAGCAGACCGGCAGGTAGAACGCATGGCTCGTTCAATTTTTTGAGGCGGCAGGGGCCTCCCTGGCTCCCGCGTTCGCTTCAGTTTGGGCTGCCAAGGCCATCCTGGCTTGGGCCAAAAATTTACAAGCTGGCCTCCAAGCATCTGCTCCTGAGCTGTCGGACCAAGCGGTTCAAATAGCAGTTGTAGCAGATTACATGCTTCATGCAGCTCTGGTTTCAGCAAGGGGCGTAGTGGGGATAGCATCAAACGCCATCAGGATTCGGCGTATCTTCTGGCTGCGGAATGAAAAACGTACGCAGCCTCAAAGAAGTCCCTCACGCACCTCCCGTATCTCAGTGGGGGACTTTTTCGGTGAAGAGTTGGACACAATGATATCCAACGCCACCGGGGGTAAGAGTACCTCTCTCCCTCAACTGAAACCTATATGCACTTACAAGAAGCGTAACAAACCCGATTCCGATCCTTTCGGAATTCCTCGGGCTGGTCCGTCTCGCGTCCAGCACGTAACCGTTTCCCACACAGGGACAACTAACGGTCGACGCAAAGGTCGGACAAGACCTGGCAGTTAAAAGCAGGCCAGTCAAAGCCCAAAGGAGGAAAACCTCAGACTTTTTTTCCTCCTCATGACTCACAGACCCCGGAAGACATCCCACCCTTAGGCGACTTTGCTCTTTTCAGCAAGTCTGGATGCCTACTACAGAAGACAGGTGGGTCAGGGAACTAGTGTCTTCCGGATACAAGATAGAGTTCAACTTCCAACTCACCGAACCGATTCTTCCTCTCTGTTCCCCCAAAACCGCCAGCCAAGGCTCCTGCCTTCCACCAAGCGGTTTCCTCGCTTCTTAAAGCAGGAGTCATAGTACCGGTTCCCACGGCCGGGTGCTTCCGAGGGTTGTACTCCAATCTATTCGTAGTCCCCAAGAAAGGAGGCAGGGTACGGCCCATACTGGACCTAAAACAACTCAACAAATACGTACGGGTTTGTCACTTCCGCTGGAGTCCCTTCAGTCCATCATTGCGCCCATGGAGAAGGGAGAATATCTCGCCTTCATAGATATACAAGACGCATACCTGCATATACCGATTGCACCTGCTCATCAGAGTTTTTTCTCAGGTTCGCAATCGACCAGGACCACTACCAGTTTGTGGCTCTCCCGTTCGGACTCGGCTCCCAGAGTGTTTACCAAGGTCATGGCAGCCACCATGGACGTCCTGCACTCCAGAGGCATAGTAGTCGTTCCATACCTGGACGATCTACTCATCAAGGCTCCTACCTTCAAGGACTGCGAGCTCAGCGTCTCAATCACAACTGACACTCTGAGTCGCATGGGCTGGTTAGTTAACCTACAAAGGTCATCACCAACCCTGAGTCAGTCTCTGACCTTCCTGGGAATGCTATACAACACCTCCAGGGGTCTAGTGCTCTTTCCCAGGGACAAGGCACTGGCTCTCCGCCTAGGAGTTCGCATCCTCCTCCGCAAACCCCCTCGATCTCTCCGGTTTGCCATGAGAGTCCTCGGCAGGATGGGGGCAGCAATAGAAGCAGTCCCATTTGGCCCAGTTTCACCTCAGGCCTCTCCAACTAGCCATTCTCAAGTCCTGGGACAGGAATCCTTTTTCCTCTCGACAGGGAATTCCAGCTAATGTCGTCAACCAGGAGGTCCCTGCACTGGTTGCTCAAGCCAACCTCGCTAGCAAAGGGGAAATCCTTTCTCACAGGTTAATGGAAGGATCTGACCACCGATGCGAGCCTGACGGGTTGGGGTGCAGTGCACATACACCACAGGGCACAGGGCAAGTGGTCCCCAGTGGACGCGACCATGCCCATCAACATCCTGGAAATTCGTGCCATCCTCCTGGCATTGAGGGCCTTCCATCACTTACTGGCAGCCTCTCACATCAGAATACAATCGGACAATGCCACGACTGTGGCATATGTGAATCACCAAGGGGGAACCCGCAGTACCCAGGCGATGCGAGAAGTGTCACACATCCTCCACTGGGTGGAAGACACAGGCTCAGTTCTCTCGGCGGTCCACATTCCGGGTGTGGACAACTGGGAAGCAGACTTCCTCAGACGACAAGGAATAGATTCGGGAGAGTGGTCTCTCCATCCCGAAATTTTTCGCCAGATCTGCCATCGCTGGGGGACCCCAGATGTGGACCTAATGGCATCCCACTTCAATGCCAAGGTCTCCAACTTCATGGCCAGAGCACACGATCCGCGGTCGCTCGGAGCAGACGCTCTGGTTCAGGACTGGACCCAGTTCCTGCTTCTGTACATTTTTCCACCTCTCCCCCTGTTATCCAGAGTGGTGAGGAAGATCAAGCAAGATGGAGTTCCAACCATCTTAATCGCACCGGTCTGGCCCAGACGCACATGGTACGCCGATGTCGTACAACTTTCAGCAGACACCCCCTGGCGCCTCCCCGACCGCCCGGATCTTCTATCACAAGGCCCGTTCTACCACCAGAACTCAGGGGCTCTCAATTTGATGGTGTGGCCCTTGAAACCTGGGTTCTAACCCAGGCAGGGCTCTCGACGGACGTCATTAGGACCATGATCAGGGCACGGAAGCCAGCCTCTGCCAAGATCTATGACCGTACCTGGAAAGTTCTCTTTACCTGGTGCGAATATCGCGGCCAGACCCCATTCCCTTCTTCCCTCCCCAAACTATCTGGTTTTTCTCCAATTGGGTCTGGAGGCCAGGCTGTCCCTGGGCTCGCCTAAGAGGCAGGTGTCAGCCCTCTCAGTGCTTTTTTTCAAAGGCGCATTGCTACCAAGCCGTGAGTAAGGACTTTTCTTCAGGGGGTTTCCCGATTGGTTCCCCCCTACAGACGACCACTAGAAACGTGGGACCTCAACCTGGTCCTGACAGCATTGCAGGAACCACCCTTCGAACCCCTAAAGGAGGTCCCGCTACGCCTTCTCTCCCAGAAGGTGTTTTTTTCCTGGTGGCAATCACCTCGCTACACTGGGTGTCTGAACTGACAGCACTCTCCTGCAGACGGCCCTTCCTGGTTTTTCATCAGGACAAGGTAGTTCTCCGTACGGTCCCATCCTTGTTTCCGAAGGTTGTGTCCAACTTCCACCTCAATGAGGAAATTTCTCTGCCTTCCCTTTGTCCGGTCCCGGTTCATAGAGTGGAGAAGGCTCTGCATGCGCTTGACCTTGTCAGGGCATTGCGTATATATGTGTATAGAACTGCATCCTTCCGGAGGTCTGATCACTTTTCCTTCTTCCGGAAGGCGGCCGCAAGGGTCTGCCAGTTTCCAAAGCTACCTGTTATGGTTCTCAATGGCAAGAGAACATAGCCCAGCAAACATAAGTACTAGCTCTTGGAAGGATGGAAACTAAACTGACCATGAACTAAACCTGCCGCACAACTAACAGTAGCCGGGTAGCGTTGCCTACGTTTTTTATCCCTAGACGCCCAGCGCCGGCCGGAGGACTAACTAATCCTGGCAGAGGAAAATATAGTCCTGGCTCACCTCTAGAGAAATTTCTCCGATAGGCAGACAGAGGCCCCCACATATATTGGCGGTGATTTTAGATGAAATGACAAACGTAGTATGAAAATAGGTTTAGCAAAATTGAGGTCCGCTTACTAGATAGCAGGAAGACAGAAAGGGCACTTTCATGGTCAGCTGAAAACCCTATCAAAACGCCATCCTGAAATTACTTTAAGACTCTAGTATTAACTCATAACATCAGAGTGGCAATTTCAGATCACAAGAGCTTTCCAGACACAGAAACGAAACTACAGCTGTGAACTGCAACAAAATGCAAAAACAAACGAGGACTAAAGTCCAACTTAGCTGGGAGTTGTCTAGCAGCAGGAACATGCACAGAAAGGCTTCTGATTACAATGTTGACCGGCATGGAAGTGACAGAGGAGCAAGGTTAAATAGCGACTACCACATCCTGATGGAAACAGGTGAACAGAGGGGATGATGCACACCAGTTCAATTCCACCAGTGGCCACCGGGGGAGCCCAAAATCCAATTTCACAACAGTACCCCCCCCTCAAGGAGGGGGCACCGAACCCTCACCAGAACCACCAGGGCGATCAGGATGAGCCCTATGAAAGGCACGGACCAGATCGGAGGCATGAACATCAGAGGCAGTCACCCAAGAATTATCCTCCTGACCGTATCCCTTCCATTTGACCAGATACTGGAGTTTCCGTCTGGAAACACGGGAGTCCAAGATTTTTTCCACAACGTACTCCAACTCGCCCTCAACCAACACCGGAGCAGGAGGCTCAACGGAAGGCACAACCGGTACCTCATACCTGCGCAACAATGACCGATGAAAAACATTATGAATAGAAAAAGATGCAGGGAGGTCCAAACGGAAGGACACAGGGTTAAGAATCTCCAATATCTTGTACGGGCCGATGAACCGAGGCTTAAACTTAGGAGAAGAGACCCTCATAGGGACAAAACGAGAAGACAACCACACCAAGTCCCCAACACAAAGCCGAGGACCAACCCGACGCCGGCGGTTGGCAAAAAGCTGAGTCTTCTCCTGGGACAACTTCAAATTGTCCACTACCTGCCCCCAAATCTGATGCAACCTCTCCACCACAGCATCCACTCCAGGACAATCCGAAGATTCCACCTGACCAGAAGAAAATCGAGGATGAAACCCCGAATTACAGAAAAAAGGAGACACCAAGGTGGCAGAGCTGGCCCGATTATTGAGGGCAAACTCCGCTAAAGGCAAAAAAGCAACCCAATCATCCTGATCTGCAGACACAAAACACCTCAAATATGTCTCCAAGGTCTGATTCGTCCGCTCGGTCTGGCCATTAGTCTGAGGATGGAAAGCAGACGAGAAAGACAAATCCATGCCCATCCTAGCACAGAATGCTCGCCAAAATCTAGACACGAATTGGGTTCCTCTGTCAGAAACGATATTCTCCGGAATACCATGCAAACGGACCACATTTTGAAAAAACAGAGGAACCAACTCGGAAGAAGAAGGCAACTTAGGCAGGGGAACCAAATGGACCATCTTAGAGAAACGGTCACACACCACCCAGATGACAGACATCTTCTGAGAAACAGGAAGATCCGAAATAAAATCCATCGAGATGTGCGTCCAGGGCCTCTTCGGGATAGGCAAGGGCAACAACAATCCACTAGCCCGAGAACAACAAGGCTTGGCCCGAGCACAAACGTCACAAGACTGCACAAAGCCTCGCACATCTCGAGACAGGGAAGGCCACCAGAAGGACCTTGCCACCAAATCCCTGGTACCAAAGATTCCAGGATGACCTGTCAACGCAGAAGAATGAACCTCAGAAATGACTTTACTGGTCCAATCATCAGGAACAAACAGTCTACCAGGTGGGCAACGATCAGGTCTATCCGCCTGAAACTCCTGCAAGGCCCGCCGCAGGTCTGGAGAAACGGCAGACAATATCACTCCATCCTTAAGGATACCTGTAGGTTCAGAGTTACCAGGGGAGTCAGGCTCAAAACTCCTAGAAAGGGCATCCGCCTTAACATTCTTAGAACCCGGCAGGTAGGACACCACAAAATTAAACCGAGAGAAAAACAACGACCAGCGCGCCTGTCTAGGATTCAGGCGTCTGGCGGACTCAAGATAAATTAGATTTTTGTGGTCAGTCAATACCACCACCTGATGTCTAGCCCCCTCAAGCCAATGACGCCATTCCTCAAAAGCCCACTTCATGGCCAAAAGCTCCCGATTCCCAACATCATAATCCCGCTCGGCGGGCGAAAATTTACGCGAGAAAAAGGCACAAGGTCTCATCACGGAACAATCGGAACTTCTCTGCGACAAAACCGCCCCAGCTCCGATTTCAGAAGCGTCGACCTCAACCTGAAAAGGAAGAGCAACATCAGGCTGACGCAACACAGGGGCGGAAGAAAAGCGGCGCTTAAGCTCCCGAAAGGCCTCCACAGCAGCAGGGGACCAATCAGCAACATCAGCACCCTTCTTAGTCAAATCAGTCAATGGTTTAACAACATCAGAAAAACCAGCAATAAATCGACGATAAAAGTTAGCAAAGCCCAAAAATTTCTGAAGACTCTTAAGAGAAGAAGGTTGCGTCCAATCACAAATAGCCTGAACCTTGACAGGATCCATCTCGATGGAAGAGGGGGAAAAAATATATCCCAAAAAGGAAATCTTTTGAACCCCAAAAACGCACTTAGAACCCTTCACACACAAGGAATTAGACCGCAAAACCTGAAAAACCCTCCTGACCTGCTGGACATGAGAGTCCCAGTCATCCGAAAAAATCAAAATATCATCCAGATACACAATCATAAATTTATCCAAATAATCACGGAAAATGTCATGCATAAAGGACTGAAAGACTGAAGGGGCATTTGAAAGACCAAAAGGCATCACCAAATACTCAAAGTGGCCCTCGGGCGTATTAAATGCGGTCTTCCACTCATCCCCCTGCTTAATTCGCACCAAATTATACGCCCCACGGAGATCTATCTTAGAGAACCACTTGGCCCCCTTTATGCGAGCAAACAAATCAGTCAGCAGTGGCAACGGATATTGATATTTAACCGTGATTTTATTCAAAAGCCGATAATCAATACACGGCCTCAAAGAGCCATCTTTCTTAGCCACAAAGAAAAAACCGGCTCCTAAGGGAGATGACGAAGGACGAATATGTCCCTTTTCCAAGGACTCCTTTATATATTCTCGCATAGCAGCATGTTCAGGCACAGACAGATTAAATAAACGACCCTTAGGGTATTTACTACCCGGAATCAAATCTATGGCACAATCGCACTCCCGGTGCGGAGGTAATGAACCAAGCTTAGGTTCTTCAAAAACGTCACGATATTCAGTCAAGAATTCAGGAATCTCAGAGGGAATAGATGATGAAATGGAAACCACAGGTACGTCCCCATGCGTCCCCTTACATCCCCAGCTTAACACAGACATAGCTTTCCAGTCAAGGACTGGGTTATGAGATTGCAGCCATGGCAATCCAAGCACCAACACATCATGTAGGTTATACAGCACAAGAAAGCGAATAATCTCCTGATGATCCGGATTAATCCGCATAGTTACTTGTGTCCAGTATTGTGGTTTATTACTAGCCAATGGGGTGGAGTCAATCCCCTTCAGGGGTATAGGAGTTTCAAGAGGCTCCAAATCATACCCACAGCGTTTGGCAAAGGACCAATCCATAAGACTCAAAGCGGCGCCAGAGTCGACATAGGCATCCGCGGTAATAGATGATAAAGAACAAATCAGGGTCACAGATAGAATAAACTTAGACTGTAAAGTGCCAATTGAAACAGACTTATCAAGCTTCTTAGTACGCTTAGAGCATGCTGATATAACATGAGTTGAATCACCGCAATAGAAGCACAACCCATTTTTTCGTCTTAAATTCTGCCGTTCACTTCTGGACAGAATTCTATCACATTGCATATTCTCTGGCGTCTTATCAGTAGACACCGCCAAATGGTGCACAGGTTTGCGCTCCCGCAGACGCCTATCGATCTGGATAGCCATTGTCATGGACTCATTCAGACCCGCAGGCACAGGGAACCCCACCATAACATCCTTAATGGCATCAGAGAGACCCTCTCTGAAATTCGCCGCCAGGGCGCACTCATTCCACTGAGTAAGCACAGCCCATTTACGGAATTTCTGGCAGTATATTTCAGCTTCGTCTTGCCCCTGAGATAGGGACATCAAGGCCTTTTCCGCCTGAAGCTCTAACTGAGGTTCCTCATAAAGCAACCCCAAGGCCAGAAAAAACGCATCCACATTGAGCAACGCAGGATCCCCTGGAGCCAATGCAAAAGCCCAATCCTGAGGGTCGCCCCGGAGCAAGGAAATCACAATCCTGACCTGCTGAGCAGGATCTCCAGCAGAGCGAGATTTCAGGGACAAAAACAACTTGCAATTATTTTTGAAATTTTGAAAGCAAGATCTATTCCCTGAGAAAAATTCAGGCAAAGGAATTCTAGGTTCAGATATAGGAACATGAACAACAAAATCTTGCAAATTTTGAACTTTCGTGGTGAGATTATTCAAACCTGCAGCTAAACTCTGAATATCCATTTTAAACAGGTGAACACAGAGCCATTCCAGGATTAGAAGGAGAGAGAGAGAGAGAAAGGCTGCAATATAGGCAGACTTGCAAGAGATTCAATTACAAGCACACTCAGAACTGAAGGGAAGGGAAAAAAAAAAAAAAAAAAATCTTCAGCAGACTTCTCTTTTCTCTCCTTTCTCTGTCAATTAATTTAACCCTTTGGGGCCGGTCAAACTGTTATGGTTCTCAATGGCAAGAGAACATAGCCCAGCAAACATAAGTACTAGCTCTTGGAAGGATGGAAACTAAACTGACCATGAACTAAACCTGCCGCACAACTAACAGTAGCCGGGTAGCGTTGCCTACGTTTTTTATCCCTAGACGCCCAGCGCCGGCCGGAGGACTAACTAATCCTGGCAGAGGAAAATATAGTCCTGGCTCACCTCTAGAGAAATTTCCCCGATAGGCAGACAGAGGCCCCCACATATATTGGCGGTGATTTTAGATGAAATGACAAACGTAGTATGAAAATAGGTTTAGCAAAATTGAGGTCCGCTTACTAGATAGCAGGAAGACAGAAAGGGCACTTTCATGGTCAGCTGAAAACCCTATCAAAACGCCATCCTGAAATTACTTTAAGACTCTAGTATTAACTCATAACATCAGAGTGGCAATTTCAGATCACAAGAGCTTTCCAGACACAGAAACGAAACTACAGCTGTGAACTGGAACAAAATGCAAAAACAAACGAGGACTAAAGTCCAACTTAGCTGGGAGTTGTCTAGCAGCAGGAACATGCACAGAAAGGCTTCTGATTACAATGTTGACCGGCATGGAAGTGACAGAGGAGCAAGGTTAAATAGCGACTCCCACATCCTGATGGAAACAGGTGAACAGAGGGGATGATGCACACCAGTTCAATTCCACCAGTGGCCACCGGGGGAGCCCAAAATCCAATTTCACAACAGCTACCCTTGCCAGGAAGATCACATCCACCATACAAGAGGCCTACCGCCTTAAGAATTCTCCTCTTCCAGGTGGTATTACCGCACACTCTACACGGGCGGTAGGGGCCTCCTGGGCCATTCGGCTCCAGGCTTCGGCACAACAAGTGTGTAAGGCGGCCACTTGGTATAGCCCACACTCGTTTACTAAACACTACAGGGTTCATACCCAGTCCTCAGCGGAGCGAGCCTGGGTAGATGTGTTCTGCAGGCGGCGGTGCCCCAAGTATAGGGGCCTGTCTGCACAATATTCATCCATTGCTTCCCACCCAGGGACTGCTTTGGGACGTCCCATGGTCCTGTGTCCCCCAATGAGGCGACAGAGTAAAGGAGATTTTTGTGTACTCACCGTAAAATCTCTTTCTCTTAGCCTCTAATTAGGGGACACAGCTCCCACCCTGTTGCCCTTTTCGGGCCGTTGTTACTGTTGAGTTCTCATATTGTTCTTTGAGCTCGTACATAGTGGCCTTCTTATAGGCACGTCTGTTATTCATGTTACATTCCTCCTACTGCTTTTGCACAAAACTGGAGAAGGCTGACACCATCCAGGGGTGTATACTGCAGAGGAGCAGCCACGGTTAATCTTTTTCAGATTATGCATAGTGTCGCCTCCTAGTGGACAGCAGCATAACACCCATGGTCCTGTGTCCCCCAATTAGAAGCTAAGAGAAAGAGATTTTATGGTGAGTACACAAAAATCTCCTTTTTATATATATATTTTTACAATTGACTCATTGACCCTTTTATATTAGGAATTTTTCTGTTGGTTTTTGTGTTATGCCAAAGGGAGCCATATTTTATATTCCTGCAATTTGTGTGCATTGAATATTTCATGTGGTATTGATACGTATTTTTAATTGACCACCATTGCACATCTAGTACTTGCAATTTTCCTTGTTTCTGTTTGGTGTCTAATCTGTGTTTAAAACCTGCCTGTGGAAAGGCTTTGCACCTTTAGGGTATGTGCACACGTTGCGGATTCCATTGCGGATTTTTCCGCCCGGATTCTGCAGAATTCGCAGGTAAAATGACCTGCGTTTTACCTGCGGGTTTTCAGTGGATTTCGCCTGCGTTTTTACACCTGCGGATTCCTGTAATGGAATAGGTGTAAAACGCTGTGGATTCCGCACAAAGAATTGACATGCTGTGGAAAATAAACCGCTGCGTTTCTGCGCTGAATTTTCCGCAGCATGTGCACAGCAGATTTGGTTTTCCATAGGTTTACATGGTACTGTACAACGCATGGAAAACTGCTGCGGATCCGCAGGGCCAAATCCGCAACGTGTTCGCCTACCATTATCCACTCAGCGTTTCATAGGCAGGTGTTAAACACAGCCAGATGCTGGTCCTGCTCTGCCCCTGTCTAATTTGAGGTTTGCTGGCACATGGCAAGAGGACAATTTCAAGAAAACAGGGGGCACCACAAATGCAAAACTATTGGGGCTCACCATGGACTGAGAAACTGGATAATGGTTAGAAGGAGCAAAAAGATCATGTCCATATGTGTGGGAGCACCACAATTAAATATCAAAAGAGATATGCATACATATGTATCAAAAAAAACTTCATTTTTATTAGATAGCACAGAAAACACATTTCTTACAGAAACCAAGATTAAAAACATCTAAAAGTGCAAAGAACACAGCACAACGTTGCAAGAGTAGTCATTTCCTAGTATAAGGAAAAATGACAAACCACACCCCCGCCCCTATCAAGGAGGGAAACTAAATGTTTGTTAAGTACAATAGCCTGTGATAGAATAATATGGCTAAAGACACCTAATGGTAAGTATACCAAAGTTAATAAACAATGAATATATGCCCCTCAAAAAATAATAACTTACAAGATGCTCAATGCAAGTAAATACAAAGAATGCCTAAATATCATAGTACCACATGGCCTGGAAAAATACATGTACAAAAGAAAAAAGAAAAAATGCAAACGGACGTGTGATAAATAGATACTATATGGCCACGGGTATATGCCAGAGCCCACCAGAAATGCACTGCAATCAAAACCTAACTAGGTGTATACATGCGCCCTGTGAGTCCCAAAGGGAGCAAATGAAATACCAGGCAAATGCAGGCTGCTGGGAAAGTAGGCAAACGGAAGGGGGGGAAAAAAAGGGGGATGTGGGATGCAAACCAAGACAACATGGCAAGAGGAGTCATTAAAGTTAGGGGCCATCTTGATTGGGTATACCTGGTCACGGTGGGATGTTTTTACGCTTTTATGATCAAAAAATTGTCAACTCTTACCCTATGATTTTTTTTAAACATGTTAATATTTATGTACTTATTGCAGTGTGGCTAGGTATTATGTTTTCATTCAAAGTTATATTTGTTTAATAACCACCGTGTGTGTTCACTTGTATACTATATTAGCTAATTGGTACAGAATTGCTGCAGGAAATCTGCAGCATAAAAAGCCCTGCAAATACTCATTGTGGGAGCTAAGCCTTATCTTGCTATGTTGGACCTGTGTTAGCATGGCAATACAAAGTGTAGTGCTTAGATATTATTACATATTATGCTTACAATGTGCTGTACAAGGACGATACACTTGTATTTCAATCTATTTGAGTTCCAACATCTTAAACTACCCTATTGTCACAGGGATACCGCAACAGAGAGGGGCCAGAAGACTGCAATGTCTGGTTTCATGAATTTCTGTACTGGTTATAAGTACTTCACCATCATATTAAGTGCAGTTTTTTTTCCTTGCTAGCAGTGCAAGGGTTAATCTTTTCATTTGAAGCCCCTGCAGCTCTCCTACTTGGATTGTTTCAGCTGTTCAGTGTTGGCCACTCCTCTATGCTATATATGCTCGCCTCTGGCACTTAGGGATTGTCAGTGTTAGTTCTTACTGCTTGGTTCTTGAGTTGGAGGTGTAGTTCATGGTTTGAGTTGGCGTTTGGAGATTTTTCAGGAGATTGTTGCTTGGAGTTTTGTCTGTGTGCACATCCTCATCCTCTCCTATTTGGTTTCACCTTTCTTAAACTGCCCTATGTCCCCTCTGTTGTTTGGTGTGTGAATTTTGTATGGTTGGTATTTTCATGTATAGCTGTTCGTCTTACTTTGTTTGTCTGGTTTGTGTGTTCCTATACACTTCAGCTTCCCACTACCCTGGGGAGGGTGTAGGGACAGCTTAGGGTTGGTAAAGGAGCATAGCAAGGCATGTGAACCCGGCATCTCCACCTTCAGAAGTAATCCGGGAGATAGCGATAGACTAGGGCGCCCTGAGTTCTAGGGACCTGGTTATCGCCCATAACCCAAAACACCATCGTTACACCCATCCTAAAGACTGCGATTTGATATTACTAACGGTAACTAGTATAATGACTTGAAGCGATCGACGTAAAGCTGGCAACACTCGTTTCAAAGCTATTGTTCAGCTAAAAGTTATTCCATCAATTTTTCATACACATGCACTACAGATTTGGCAAAGGGGCACATATTCTCCATGGGCAACGGGTAATGAGCTTCTGCCAACTCTGGTAGTGGATGATCTCCCCTGAGAAAATGTAATATGCCTGATGCTTCCTTCCCCAACAGACTCCCATAGACTTGATAGTTGGGTGGCCAGCCTAAATTAGCCAGTTGTGCAGCGCTCTCTTTTATGTGTTTACACAGCATCTACATAGTAGCTCCTTGCTACAGCACTACAGAAACTCAGTGCACTGCCATTCAGTGATGTTATGGTACCGTATAGGCACGCAGCCCTTCCCCATAGCAATGCTGTAGCATTTCTCAGCTGTTCTCTGTAGCAATGCTCCGCAGTATGAAGCAGTGCTCCATTCATATGGCATAATATCTAGCACAACAAGAGTCAGAAAGAAGCTATGGAGCCACTAACATCCATGTTCATAAAGATTTACATTACAGTCACCAAAAAGGACTGTTGTTTTATCCTAAGTGGGATGAATACTTTCACTGTCATGTGTGAACAGACACATAGACAGGTGTGTGCCTTTCCAAATCAAGTCTTATCAGTTTAATTAAACACATCTCAAGAAGGATCACAAGGAAATGGGCAGCATGTGACTTAAATATGAATGACTGAGCAAAGGGTCTGAATACTTATGACCATGTGATATTTCAGTTTTTCCTTTTTAATAAATATGCAAAAATGTCTACATTTCTGTTTTTTTCAGTCAAGATGGGGTGCAGCGTGTACATTAATTAGAAAAAAATGAACTTTTTTTAAATTTACCAAATGGCTGTAATGAAACAAAGAGTGAAAAATTTAAAGGGGTCTGAATACTTTCCATCTCTGTGAAATCAAACTGTCCACTTAGGAAGCACCACTGTTTGATAGTCAATTTCACACTCTGCTGTGCAAATGGAATAGACAACAGATGGAAATTATTGGCAATTATCAAGACACACTCAATAAAGGAGTGGTTCTGCAGGTAGGGACCACAGACCACATCTCAGTACGAATGCTTTCAGGCTGATGTTTTGGTCACTTTTGAATGTTGGTTGTGCTTTCACACTCGTGGTAGCATGAGACGGACTCTACAACCCACACAAGTGGCTCAGGTAGTGCAGCTCATCCAGGATGGCACACCAATGCGAGCTGTGGCAAGAAGGTTTGCTGTGTCTGTCAGCGTAGTGGCCAGAGGCTTGAGGCGCTACCAGGAGACAGGCCAATACACCAGAAGACATGGAAGGGGCCATAGGAGGGGAACAACCCAGCAGCAGGACCGCTATCTCAGCCTTTGTGCAAGGAGGAACACTGCCAGAGCCCTGCAAAATGACCTCCAGCAGGCCACAAATGTGCATGTGCCTGCATAAACGGTTAGAAACCGACTCCATGAGGATGGTTTGAGTGCCCAACATCCACAGATGGGGTTGTGCTCACAGCCCAACACTGTGCTGGACGCTTGGCATTTGCCACAGCAGAACAACAGGATTGGCAAATTCACCACTGGCGCCCTATGACCTTCACAGATGAAAGCAGGTTCACACTGAGCACATGTGACAGACGTGACAGAGTCTGGAGACTCCGTGGAGAGCGATCTGCTGCCTGCAACATCCTTCAGCATGACCGCTTTGGCAGTGGGTCAGTAATGGTGTGGGGTGGCATTTCTTTGGAGGGCCGCACAGCCCTCCATGTGTTCGCCAGAGGTAGCATGACTGCCATTAGGTACCGAGATGAGATCCTTAGACCCCTTGTGAAACCATATGGAGGTGCGGTTGGCCCTGGGTTCCTCCTAATGTAGGACAATGCCAGACCTCATGTGGCTGGAGTGTGTCAGCAGCTCCTGCAAGATGAAGGCATTGAAGCTATGGACTGGCCCGCCCGTTCCCCAGACCTGAATCCAATTGAACACATCTGGGACATCATGTCTCGCACCATCCACCAACGTCACATAGCACCACAGACTGTTCAAAGTTAGCAGATTCTTTAGTCCAAGTCTGGGAGGAGATCCCTCAAGAGTCCATCCGCCGCCTCATCAGGAGCATGCCCAGGTGTTGTAGAGAGGTCATACAGGCATGTGGAGGCCACACACACTACTGAGCATCATTTTCTTGTCTTGAGGTACTTCCACTGAAGTTGGATCAGCCTGTAACTTCATTTTTCACTTTGATTTTGAGCATCATTCCAACTCCAGACCTCCGTGGGATATTAGTTGTGATTTACGTTGATAATTTTTAGGTTTTACTGTTCTCAACACATTCCACTATGTAATGAATAAAGATTTACAACTGGAATATTTCATTCAGTGATATCTAGGATGTGGGATTTTAGTGTTCCCTTTATTTGTTTGAGCAGTGTGTGTCTGTGTGTGTGTGTGTGTGTGTGTGTGTGTGTGTGTATATATATGTATGTATGTATGTATGTGTGTGTATTACATAGAAGAAAAGCCAGCAATTTATGTAACGCATACAGTCAGCGTGACAGGTTACAATAGATAGAATAGATATATACACATAGAATACATACATATATAGGTGTCAGTGACAGACACTCATATATATATATATGTATATGTATATATTACACAGATAGAAGAAAAGCCGACAATTTAACAGCCACGAGATGTAACATCACATCAGGAGCTGACAGGATAGAAGAGATGGATTACACACAATAAATACATATAGAATAGGTACATATACAGATATATGTGACAAATACAATTAGTTCAGTGTGTGCAGCTTACAGTACATTTATATTAATTATTAAAAGATTATTTTTATGTGAAAATGGCGTGGGTAATTTTCTTAACCAGCAGAGGGAAAGCCGATGGCTGGGGGCAGATGTTTACAGCCTGGGAAGGGGGTAATGCACATGGAGCTTCCCAGGCTATTAATATCAGCTCACAGCTGTATACTTAGCCTTTACTGGCAATTAAAATGGGGGACCCCCCAAAAAATTACATAGGGTCCCCCTATAATTAAGAACTAGCAAAGGCTATGCAGACAGTTGCGGGCTGACATTAATAGCCTAGCCATGGATACTGCCCCCCTCCCCCCAGGCTAAAAACATCAGTTCTCAACCGCCCCAGAAAAGGCGCATCTATAAGATGTGCCAATTCTGGCACTTAGCCTCACTCTTCCCACTTGTCCTGTAGCTGTGGCAAGTGGGGTGATAGTGGGGGGGAAATTGATGTCACCTTTGTATGGTCAGATGACATCAAGCCCCAAGGTTAGTAATGGAGAGGTGTCAATAAGACCCTACCATTACTAACCCCATAGTCACATTGTATGAAAACACAGACACTCAGAATAAAGTCTTCAGTTGAAAGAAAGACGCAGACTCCTTTACTAATCTTGTACAGGAGAACAAGGGCTTCGGTGGAATAGGCGTTAGGTGAATATAACTGTGTTTGTTATTTTTAAATAAAAATGGAAAAGTGTGGCTGTGTCTTTATTTACCATACAACTATAGCATTAGTAATGGATGGGTGTCTTATAGACGTCTCTCCATTAATAATACGTGGGCTTGATATCACCTGACAATACAAAGGTGATGTCAACACCACAAATATAAACCCCACTTGCCACCGCTACAGGGCAAGTGGTAAGAACCAGGCAAAGTGCCAGAATTGGCACACCTAATGGATGTGCCTTTTCTGGACTGCTGCGGGCTGCTATTTTTCGGCTAAGGGGGCAATGTCCATGGCCCCTTACCAGACTGAGAATACCAGCCCCTAGCTGTCTGCATAGGAGGGACCCTACCCAGTTTTTAAAATTATTTAAATAATAAAAAAACAGCGTGGGCACCCTCTATTCTTGATAACCAGCCTTGCTGAAGCTGACAGCTGAAGTTTGCAGCCTCCTGTTGTGAGTTTTGCCTGGTTTGTTATAAAAAATAATGGGGAACCCACTCAGGTTTTTTTTTTTAATTATTTATTTCCAGCGCAGGAGCGGCTGATGAATACTCCCATCATCCACTCCTGCTCTCACTGTTATTAGTGGCAGCAGGTGTCGGATGATGGGAGCGGTAGTCCCATCAGTTGACGCCAGTGACCGGAGGTAAACTGCATACCTCCAATCACAGCTGAGCGCTCCTGCTGTCTTCTGACAGTATGGGAACCGCGGCTCTGACCGGCAGGTATGGTTTCACCCCCGATCAGAAGCGGTGTTTGCCGTGCCATCATGCATATGACAGTGCGTCAAACACTGTATTGTTGGACCCCCCATTCAAGCGAATGGTGTTCGGGTCCGCTCTGCTGGATGACAGGCTGCATGGACGCATCATTCAGCCTGCCATCTAGATGTAGCAGAGCTGACTATGAGGTCACATCCTGCTGTCCTTGACTTGTCTGCAGCAAATACGCTGCAAAAAAAGTCAACCTGCGTATTTCCACCATCCATTCAAGTCAATGGGTGAAAAATGTTGTAAAAACTCTGAAAGAAGTGACATGCTTTATGTAAAAAAAACCTCTGCAAAGCACAAAATCCTGATGACAAAAAAAACTGTGTGCATGAGATTTCTGAAATTTCATAGGCTTTCCTAGTACTATAAGGCTATGTGCACACGGTGCGGATTTTTCTGTAGATCCGCAGCGGTTTTGACGCTGTGGATCTGCAGCTGTTTTCCATGAGTTTACAGTACCATATAAACCTATGGAAAACAAAATCCACAGTGCACATGGTGCAGAAAAAAACACGCGGAAACGTTGCGTTTTACATTCCGCTGCATGTCAATTCTTTGTGCGGATTCCGCAGCGGTTTACACCTGCTCCATAATAGGAATCCGCAGGTGAAAAACCGCAGGTGGAATCCGCACAAAAACCGCCGTAATTCCGCAGTGAATCCGCAGGTAATCCGCAGTGCGGTTTACCTGCGGATTTTCAAAAGCAGGTGCGGAAAAATCTGCAGAGATCCAACCTACATTTGCACATAATAAAACAAACAAAAAACGGAGTTGCATGTCCAAAAACATTTAAATATTTTTATTAATTTACAAAAGACTAATTTTAACCAATAATTTCCAAATACATAGAAAATACATAAAACGATTAAAATATCAAGCATTAGAAGAGTAGGGGTAGCACAGACCAGAAGACGGTGCGGGAATCGGTCAGATGCCAAATGTCAGAAAGGCTTACTTGCATAGTGCAAAGTGTAACATAGGTACAGAGATGGGGGGCATATACTAGAATATATATCAATTAGCAAATAGCAAGAGCCCTGTACACAGACTCATATATCACATATCCGAACCATAAGTCCTCCCCCCGGACACTTACCTATGAATTAGCACCACGACCGAGCCACACCGCAGCCCCAACGCACGTTTCGCGTTAGCTTGCTTCCTCAGGGGGCAGTGCATCTCTGTACCTATGTTACACTTTGCACTATGCAAGTAAGCCTTTCTGACATTTGGCATCTGACCGATTCCCGCACCGTCTTCTGGTCTGTGCTACCCCTACTCTTCTAATGCTTGATATTTTAATCGTTTTATGTATTTTCTATGTATTTGGAAATTATTGGTTAAAATTAGTCTTTTGTAAATTAATAAAAATATTTAAATGTTTTTGGACATGCAACTCCGTTTTTTGTTTGTTTTATTATATTGGTTATAGGAGTGTCCCTATCATACTGAACGCATCCTCCGGGTAGTCTCCCCCACTTGGGTTTGTGAGCATGCGGAGGAATTTGTTGTTTTCTTTCATTTTGGGTTTTTTTTTACTACATTTGCACATAACCTAAAAGCAGCTGAAAATTAGCATAAAAAAAGCAGCAAAAAAAAAAAAACACTGCAAAAACGCCCAGTGTGAACTTACCCTTAGTCTGAACCAATAGATTTGTATGTAGTTATAATTGGGAATTCAGATTTGTGCAGCTGGATATATATATTTTATTTTATTGACATATTGTTGCCTTTCTGTTGCATGATGTAGTTTTTATTTTTCATCCTCTTCAGAACCTGTTCAGCAGTGTAGAGCCTCCAAAACTGTTAGAAACATAAACAAAAGAAACTTTATGGGTGAGACCCTGCTACATAAGGCGTGTAAAAAAGGGGATTTGGAGCAAGTTAACGCTCTAATTGAAGCTGGGATAAATGTCAATCATACAGATAATGCTGGTGAGTGTACAAATCGTTCTATTAGAAATCAAAAGTTTACTGTCTAAAGAATTACTTTACTGTACAGTATTATGTGAAGAAGTGGGGCATTGAGAATAGTATACTGAATTATCTAATGTGCATTTTGTAACCCTCTTCTCCGACCTTTCTGAAGTATTAGGCTACTTTCACACTAGCGTCGGGAACAACCCGTCGCTGCGCGTCGGGCCGACGTTCCCGACGCTAGTGTGGTCTCCGCCGCACAACGGGGGCAGCGGATGCATATTTCCCACGCATCCGCTGCCCCATTGTGATGTGCGGGGAAGTGCGGGGAGGTGGGGGCGGAGTTCCGACTGCGCATGCGCGGTCGGAAAAAGCGGACCGTCGGGAGCAAAAAACGTTACATGTAACGTTTTTTGCTCCCAACGGACCGCTACCATACGCCCAAACGCCGCCAAACGCATTCACCGTTTGGAAATGCGTCGCAAATGCGTCGCTAATGCGTCGCTAATGTTACTCTATGACGAAACAACGTATCCAGCAAAAACTTTTGCTGGATGCGGCGTTTCGCAAAAACGACGCATTTGCGACGTATTGCAGTTAACGCTAGTGTGAAACTAGCCTTAGGCTATGTGCATACGTAGGAAAAGAGGTGCAGAATTTTCTGCACAAAATCCTCATCTCCTGGCAGAATCCACAGCCGCGGTTTTTATGCGGATTTTGTGCGGTTTTTATGCGGATTTTCTGCGGATTTTCTGCGGTTTTTGCCACTGTGGATTTTTATCATGGAGGGGTGCAGAAACGCTGCAGATCCGCACAAAAGAAGTGACATGCACTTCTTTGAAATCCGCAGCAATTCCGCACTGATTTTTCCGCACAGCTTTTTTTTAACCCCATTGATTTACATTGTACTGTACATCACAGTGCGGATCTGCAGCGTTTCTGCGTGGAAAAATCCGCTGCGCATCCGCAGAAAATCCGCATCGTGTGCACGTAGCCTTAGGGATATGTTCGGCCTAGATATTTCAGGGTCTTTCAGCATCAACATTTTTGAAAGTTGTAGAGAATGGCACTTTTGCAATCTAGCAGCATTTGTCCTGATGAAGGGATGTGTTGGACCTCGAAGCAAGTGAACCTTTTTTTTTTAATAAAAAAGAAGAAACTAATATCTTAAACTGACAGCAGGATTTTGCTAGGTAACGTACAGACAGAGCCATATTAGTGCTGTTACTCTGATTAAAATGATACCTGTGGTGAAGAAATCCGTTTTGTGGATTTTGTGTAATGAATTTTTGAAGCTTTCTTGTAATCATAGTGTTGTGCATCAGGGCGAAACTATGGGTAAAGTCTTCAGCTCTGCCACAGCCCCTCCACTGCCTCTGGTGTCTTTATATTCTTCATAGGATCTAAGTGGTATTGTTTCTTGTGGAGAGTGACATGACTGGCCTGGCATGCCAGTGTGCAGAGGCTTTGGTTTTTATTTATTAAGTCATATTAATTATTTATTAAGTCATATAGCAAGGCTTTTTAAAGGGTCAATAGTGACTTTTAGGATTGTTACCCCAATAATTTGCTCTATGTTTCAAGTCATATTTCTCTCTGAAGAGGCAATTTGCATGTTTATGTTTTTAAATTTCACGCCGGCGCCATCCTAGCCCCTGGTGACACTTGCGCACATTGATCTCCTCGCAGTCTTCAGGAATATCATTCCAGGGGCTGCGCATGCACAGATTCATTTCCCGGCGGTCCTCAGCAAAATGATACTGTGGCAGTGCATGCGCAGATTGAGATTTCAGATGGTTATTGATCCAAAATCTAAATCTGCGCATTTGCCATCACCGACTACATTTTCCTGGAGACTACCAGAAGATCAGTGTGCGTAAGTTCTGCCAGTGGCTAGGACAGGGCCAAAGCAGAATGTAAAACATGAAGAATATAAAGACACCAGAGGCAGAGGAGGGGCCGTGCCAGAGCTGAAGACCCTACCCACAGTCTAGCCCCATAGTCCTTCCCCGATGCACGAAGCTATAATTACAAGAAAACTGCAGTCAATCATTATACAAAAAACACTATTGGACTTTTTTCACCCCAGGTATTTTATCAGTCTAAGGCCGGCGTCACACTGGCGAGTTTTACGGACGTAAGAGCGCAGAAACTACGTCCGTAAAACTCGCATTACATACGGCACAATTATTCTCAATGGGGCTGCTCCTATTAGCCGTATATTACAGTTCAGTATTATACGGCTTTCTACGGCCGTACAAAATCGCAGCATGCTGCGTTTGTCAGCGTATTGCGCAAATAATACCCCAATGAAAGTCTATGGGGGCGAGAAAAATAGGGATTCCACACGGACCTGCAGTGTGACTTGCAAGAAATACGCAGCGGTGTTAGTGAAAAGTCGGTAATTCAATTGCCGGCTTTTTCCTTCTCCTTCACAAACCCGACATGATATGAGACATGGTTTACATACAGTAAACCATCTCATATCCCCATTTTTTTTGCATATTCCACACTACTAATGTTAGTAGTGTGTGTATGCAAAATTTGGGCGCTGTAGCTGCTAAAATAAAGGGTTAAATGGCGGAAAAAATTGGCGTGGGCTCCCGCGCAATTTTCTCCGCCAGAGTGGTAAAGCCAGTGACTGAGGGCAGATATTAATAGCCAGGAGAGGGTCCATGGTTATTGGCCCCCCCGTGGCTAAAAACATCTGCCCCCAGCCACCCCAGAAAAGGCACATCTGGAAGATGCGCCTATTCTGGCACTTGGCCACTCTGTTCCCACTCCCTGTAGCGGTGGGATATGGGGTAATGAAGGGTTAATGCCACCTTGCTATTGTAAGGTGACATTAAGCCAGATTAATAATGGAGAGGCGTCAATTATGTCACCTATCCATTATTAATCCAATTGTAGGAAAGGGTTAAAAAACACACACACACATGATTAAAAAGGATTTTAATGAAATAAACACAGCGGTTGTTGTAATAATTTATTGTTCTCGCAATCCATTTGCAGACCCTCGCTTGGAAAAATAATAAACGCACAAGATACATACCTTCTGGTGAACCGTCTCGTCCCACGAAGTAATCCATCTGAAGGGGTTAACTAATATTACAGGCAGGAGCCCTGCTAAATGCAGCTGTGCTCCGTGCCTGTAATCCCCGGCGAATGAATGAAATGTAGGTCATTGACCTACATTTCCTTCAGTCGCGGTGATGCGCCCCCTGGTGGATGTCCTCATATGACCTGGAGCGTGGGAAAAAGTTCCCAGGCTGCAGTTCATGAGAACATCCACCAGAGGGCGCCTCACCGCGACTCAATGTAAGTATAGATCCAGCTTTCCTTTCAGCACCTGGGGATTACAGGCACGAGCGAGTGGTTTATCGCAGCTCTGCCTGTAATATTAGTTAACCCCTTCAGATGGATTACTTCGTGGGACATGATCTGACATCAGAAGGTATGTATCTTGTGCGTTAATTATTTTGCCAAGTGAGGGCCTGCAAATGGATTGCGAGAACAATAAATTATTACAACAACCGCTGTGTTTATTTCATTAAAATCCTTTTTAATCATGTGTGTGTGTGTTTTTTAACCCTTTCAAACAGTTGGATTAATAATGGATAGGTGTCATAATTGACGCCTCTCCATTATTAATCTGGCTTAATGTCACCTTCCAATAGCAAGGTGGCATTAACCCTTCATTACCCCATATCCCACCGCTACAGGGAGTGGGAAGAGAGTGGCCAAGTGCCAGAATAGGCGCATCTTCCAGATGTGCCTTTTCTGGGGTGGCTGGGGGCAGATGTTTTTAGCCAGGGGGGGCCAATAACCATGGACCCTCTCTAGGCTATTAATATCTGCCCTCAGTCACTGGCTTTACCACTCTGGCGGAGAAAATTGCGCGGGAGCCCACGCCAATTTTTTCCGCGATTTAACCCTTTATTTTAGCAGCTACAGCGCTGAAATTTTGCACATACACACTACTAACATTAGTAGTGTGGAATATGCAAAAAAAAAGGGGATATGAGATGGTTTACTGTATGTAATCCATGTCTCATATCCTGTCGGGTTTGTGCAGGAGAAATGAAAAGCCGGCAATTGAATTACCGGCTGTTCACAGATATCGCGCTGAATGAAATATAAATACAGAATATATATATATATGTGTCTCAATGACATATATATATATATATACATACTGTATATATGTTTTAATGAACATTTGAGCACATAAATCCATTAGATGTCGGTTTTGCAAGCCTGCTCGAAAATCTCGCAGTACGGATGCCATACGGATTACATACGGAGGATGCCATGCGCAAAATACGCTGACACACCCTGACTACGGATCACTATTTTGGGAACATTTCACCGTATTTCGGCCGTATTACGGCCGTAAAATACGGACCGTATTGTCTTACGCCGAGTGTGACGCCGGCCTAAGGCCGGGATCACATATACGCGAGATACGGCTGAGTCTCGCAGGTGATAACCCAGCTCTGGCGCCGGCACTCCGGAGCGGAGCGTGCAGCTCCATGTATTGCTGTGCGGCTGCACGCTCCTCTCAGGAGTGCCGGCGCCAGAGCTGGGTTTTCACCTGCGAGACTCGGACGTATCTTGTGTATGTGTGATCCCGGCCTAACAGCGCCAGTTTGGCTATGCCTGTACTTGGCAAAATCTTTCTGACAGGTTCTCTTTAACCATCACTGAGTCCACCCTATTACTTTGAATCGGAAGAAGCGTGACAACTCCGACCCTCTGTTACACTATCAGCAAACATCAATCTAAAATAAAAAGACCTGCAACGGTAGATACAGAAGAAAAACAAAAAACCGAGCCGGAGTATGACTTGAAAACATGCATGATGTAAAGGCATGTTCACACTGGCTATAGAAGCAAGCAAAACCAAAGAAAAAGCAATGTGTGCATATACCCTAATGAAAATGAATAAATAAATAAAAAAGCAAGTGCATTAAATAATTAACATAGGGTGTTTAGTAAACACTGTTTTTGATCAAAAAAAGAAAAAGGTGTACCCAAGTGAGACAGTAACTACACTCTCTAATGTTAAAACCTACCTAGTGTGAATAGTGGCAGAGAGTCACCAGGTCCCAACTGGACCCCAGCTTTGGTGGGACTATATATGAACTGCCCGCTCAGTGAACGGTAGATACAGGCAGACGGTTGCAAAATTCTGTCCAAATCGTTAGTGGTAACTTCTCATTGACAAACTTACTTGATTCTACCAGCAGTCACCCCTTTTTTAGGCTTCCTCTCCCAGTCACCTGTTGACAAAGGTTTTTACCTGGCCCCCAGAAGGTATGAATTCATTTTCTTTTCAAAACTTTTTTTTTTTTTTTAAAGATCCATACACAAGTAATCATATTCCTAGCACAGTCCTTGACTAGTAAAGGGTAACATTTTGTAATAATTGAATCCGTATCAGAAACTTCCACCATTTATAGCTTGTCCTACGATCCTATTCGAGTCACAATTTTACTCACTGAAGTTCTACATCAGATGTAAGTCCTTCACGCACTTTTATGTCAATTACACAACACTAAAAGAACACTCACATTTTTTGGTGACCCTTTGTATTTAACCTTTGTATTCAACCTGTTAATGACTCTCCCAGGTTGATATTTCTACTTATCAGTTGATGACGCTTGCCATATACATGAAATCTTCGGCATGCCAGGACAACGGGTAGGTGACAGTCTAGGATGCCAGCTTTAGCAGGCACAATAGTGTTGCCACCTATTAACCCTTGGTAACAAGTATTTACCTGGGTGGTTCCTTGTGAATTTAAAGGGAATCTGTCACCTGAATTTGGTGAGACCAGTTTTGGGTCATATGGGCGGGGTTTTCGGGTGTTTGATTCACCCTTTCCTTACCCGCTGGCTGCATGCTGGCCGCAATATTGGATTGAAGTTCATTCTCTGTCCTCCGGAGTACATGCCAGCGCAAGGTAATATTGCCTTGCGCTGGCGTGTACTCCGGAGGACAGAGAATGAACTTCAATCCAATATTGCGGCCAGCATGCAGCCAGCGGGTAAGGAAAGGTTGAATCAAACACCCGAAAACCCCGCCCATATGACCCAAAACTTGTCCCACCAAATTCAGGTGACAGGTTCCCTTTAAGTGTGGAGGTTGCCATTTGCCTTATCTGCCTAGGTCGCCAATATACTTTGTTCCACCCCTTACATTTACACTAAAAGAGAATCTGTCACCAGATTTTTATTACCATATCTGAAAGCAGCATGATGTAGGGGCAGAGATCCCGATTCCAGCATTGTATCAGTTACTGGGTGCACCAGTGGTAACACCCTCAGAGTTCTTAGATTTAGAATGTAGCAGAGCTGAGAAAGCTGCCCATGCCCCCACCAGGCTCCATGTCTATATAGTCTATTGACAGTAAGCTGCTTATTGGAGGAAGGGGCAGAGTCAGATGACATGGCAGGCGGCGGGTAGTCACTGCAATGATAATGTCCTAGTGATAAAATCTTCATTTTAAGTAAACAGCACGCAGCCTGATAAGTGACACATCACTGAATTAAGTGTTTTAACTCCTACATCATACTGGTGACAGATTTCTTTTAAACCTATTCTATGCTATCCTTAAAAAAACAAACAACAAACGATTGTATCGACATTGTCCAGTGCCTTCTGCATGGATTTAGTTTAGTATTTGTGACTGAGAGAATTTCTTTCTCAGACCTGTTTAACTGTACCATTTTTTGCCTATAAAGTCTAGAACATGGCAACCCCCAGGCTAGTCATGTCTGCAGACTTACGTGCACAGGGTAGATGAACAGTGGGTACAGAAAGTATTCTGACCCCTTTAAATTTTTAATTCTTTTTCATTGCAGACATTTGGTAAATTCAAAAAAGTTCATTTTATTAATGTACACTCTGCACCCCATCTTGACTGAAAAAAAAGCAGAAATGTAGAAATTTTTGCAAATTTAATAAAAAAGAAAAACTGTATGTAGTATTCGTTAGCAAAAGGAGACTATTGGGTTCTCCAAAAATATACAAGAATGTATAACATACACATGAACACCCCCAATCAGAACAGTTCTAGTGATTCTTCTTTAGTCAGGTAAATCGACACATGGGTGCAGGGGAGCGGGTGCAGTCATGGACAACGGCCGTTTCGCGCCGATCAGACGCTTTAACGGGTCCAAGAATGGCAGGAAGTGAATAGGCGCCCGATGTAGCACCCGTGTCTGAGAAGCTCTTCCAACTGCAGGTTCTGCTGTGACTTGTACAAGGCAGTCACTATGTTGTTTGGTGCTGGTTCCCTTCATTTCTAACCCCCAATCAGACCATTTTACTAAGAGCAAGTGCTGCTAGTCCATCATCGAGCTCTAGATACTTTTATCCACACTGTATATAAGATCAGGGAAATCTTGCTAATAACTGTCTGTTTTACTTTTTTTTCTTAAAGCTCTTGTGTAGTTATTGTACTTCAGCTGTCCTGAGTTTTCCTTGATATTTTTTTCTTTGCAGGCTGGACGGCATTACATGAGGCTTCCTGCAAAGGGAACTCTGAAGTAATCGAGGCATTGATACAAGCAGGTGCTTACGTCAATGGCAAAGGACTGGATGGCATATTACCCCTACATGATGCAGTATATTGCAATCACTATAAGGTGATGTATGGGAATATATCACTTTACAATGTCAGTAATAATGGGATTAGTATAGTGGTGAATAAGACAGTGCTCATGCAGACAACAATTTTTCCAGTATCAGTGGTCTGTGATTTTCACAGGAGAGAACTCTAACCCGTTAAAGTCTATGGGGCTGTTCACATGTCTGTGTAATTTTACAGTATGATTGTTGCACAGCAAATAACGGAGAGATGTCCAGTTTTATTCAGAGTCTTGGATTAAGCTAACTAATGCAAGGCAATGTGTCCATGTAAAAAATCAGACAGCGCTCAGATGCCATTCTTGTTTTGTTCATTTCTCACAGACTGTTTGTTTGATGTTTTAGAAACCTCCATAATTTATTTTTTCATCTGAGAAAAATTGATGAATCTCTGACCAAACTGATGGTAAAAACTGACACTGACCAAACACTGCTGATAAAAAACACTATTGAATCTCAGACATTTTTTTTTCATATGAGACAAATGACATCTGAATAACCCCTAACAGCTTATTTTCAGTATTCCAGAGCATTATACTAATAATGAAACAGCGTCAAGTCCCTGGTGGGACAATAAAATAGGAATAATAATAATTTAACAATTATTTTATGTATGTGGTGCCATATAAAAATGAAAATTAAGATCAATAAATTTAATTTAAAAAACGTCTCTACCTAAAAAAAATTATCCCCCAAAAATGGTGGATCCTCATGCTTTGTCAGCACAAATAAAATAAAATTATAATGCAAATTGATACGTATGTGACGCAGAGTCACTTCTCATGGACTAGCCGTGAGTCAGGGAAGTGAAGGAGTCAGAGGTCAAGAGCCAGGAGGGTACGTCATAAACAAAGGGGAGAGACAAAGGCGTAGTCAGGAAACAGTCCGGGGTCAGAATTCTAAGGTCAGAGTTCATCAAGGCAAAAGGGGGTAATACAAACAGGTAGGCAAAATGCAAATCCAAGGTCCAGCAGGAAATATCAGAATATCAGATTACAGAGCTAACACATCACTGAGCTGGCAATAGTTCCACATAGCCAATTAAATGGCAAAGCAATCGCCCTGAAAGTGTGACACCTGGAGGAATTTCAGTAGGCACAACAAAATGGGCTGCAAGGAAATCCCATACACAAAACTGACAACCCAGCACGCCTCTGCATACTATAGGATGACCGAGCTGTCACTCACAATGCTGACAGCCAAGCATGCCCCTTCAATCCATAGGACAGCTGAGCTGTCACTCACTGCGTCCCTAGGACACAGTGAGCAGCGGGATTGTGCGAACAGTCCTCAGTATATATGATATCGAGTTGTCATACTAAATATAAAGTCTACATTTCTCTGCATAGCAGGACCTTATCTTCAATAACTAGCTTTTGTATTTATTTTATTTTCTTTAGGCTGCTGAAATTTTGATAAAATTTGGTGCAAATCCATATTTAAAAGATGATAACATGAAAAATGCTTTTGACAAATGTTGCAGTAATAAGATGGCAGAAATCTTAACATCACAATATAGACCCAGTGACACAGCAATAGGAAATGTATTATCTGGTAAGGGATTGTTTTATATGATCCAATGTACAGTATGTCTATACCCACCAAAGGATACAAAGTACAGGTAAATCTTTTGTCCTCTTGACTCAGTTGGTCATATTGGGTGCATAGTCATTGCCTGACACAAGGCATTTTGATCCTCCAGTGTCTATCTGTGATTACAAAACTACATTTTGGAATTGCTAAAAATATTTGAGTCAGTAAGACACTGGCCCTAGACATGATAAAAACTACCCAGTGGCCTGGTCTGGTGAACATCTACCACCTGTTGCCTAAAAAGTGTATATAATATTTAGAAGGTCCTTACGTTGCTGCGGGCTGATGAAGGTATGCACATACAATATTAAGGTGAGACCGGTGTTCAGATAAGGTCCCTAGTAGATAATCGCATAAATAATAATTGCTCAGTAGATTGGTGTACCAAGTGTTACTCACGCATAATATAAATACTAATATGTGTAACAGGATAATCTATAGGAGAAGAAGGTTTTTTACCTGCTGTTATGTCACTGCATAGAAGATGCGGCGTGAATTTCTCTGCCTTTAGTCCTTGGGAGCGGTGAGAGAGTGCCATGATGCACTAGACCCGCTGCTGTGTCACTCTGTGGAAGGTGCAAGGACCGCAAGGTATCCTGCTGGTCCAGGAGGTGAGTTTTCACTGTCCGGGCTTAGTAAGACTATCAGACTGTAGCAGCAGTCGGTTGACCCGAGCAGCACCGCTAACAGATCATAGAGAGTGACATCACTCAAGTCCTGACTCAAAGTCAGTCAAATATTCAAACGCGTTTCAAAAGCTGCGGTTTTCTTCAACAGGGATGCTACACTTTGATTGTCGTACTAAACCCGGACAGCGAATAGTCACCTCCTCGAGCAGCTGGATACCTTGCGGTCCCTTGGTATCCAATAACAGGATCTGTGCACCACGGCACCTTCTCCCGTTTCTCCCAGAATTAGAGACAGCGAACCTCACTCACCTCTCACAGAGTGACACAGCAGCGGGTCTCGAGAGAGAGAGAATGAATATGTTTTTTTTGCTGTTTTAGTAGCTTAGAAAGTATTCTGAACTTTATAAAAAGAGAAACCAGTTTGGTTTGTATTGCTACTTTCTGACATCCATACCTTTTTTTTCCCATGGGTGAATCTGTATGAGTACAACACAGCTGATGGGTGATTCGACCAGGGGCTCTTTCCCTGTCCCTAACACTAGCGGGCGCCCTAGCTCGTCCTGCTACCTGGGATGGCGAAGATGCTGGGGCCTCTACCCTAGCCTTATCTCCTAAGTTCGCCCTCCTGTCTGTTCTTCTCCCCCACCCAGGGAAGAGGGGGCACTACTGTTCACCATAATACACCAACCCGACAAACAAGGCAACACAGACGAGGGTTAACAGAAAACTCCAGGCATACAAAATATTCACTCACATATAACAGAGCAATGCATCGGGGTGTGAAGGTAGGGGAATAAACCAAAACAGAGAAGGATAAGGAATTACCATGCATACAAACCAAGCAACAGTCACTAATAACTCCTTCATCTCTCCTTCTCATATGTTCTCCTCTCCCACCTTTAGCCATGCAGCAAACGCTAGCTCTGACGAGTATTAGTAACAGAGCCCAGATTATAAAGGTAAATGGAGTGGCTAACCGAGCACAGCTGTGTGAGCACAGGGATTTCCAAAATGGCCGATTAACCGCTGTTCTGCCAGCAGAAATAAGCACATTTAAAATAAAGGCAAAGTGCTTCTTCTCAGCCCCATAGTAGGAGCAATTAGATGCTGCGGTCTTCTGGCTTCACACTGTCGCGGTGACCACGTGACAGCAGTTTTCCATAGTAACAAATTTTTTATGGCGTTTACTTTGTGGGTTAAATTATTTTATATATTTATATATTGCACTTTTACTGATTATAGCACTACTGAATTATTATTTATTTTTTTAATTTCTTTAGTATATATCACAGTCTCCCCTGAAGTTCAGCCTATGGCTGGGCTTCATAGGTATACCAGGATGTCCGTGTCTGGGGCCTTCATCAAGACTCTGGACGCTATAGCAGTTCACCAGCACCTCACAATCATGCATTTGGGGCAGAAATGAGTGACTAAATGGATGCAGCACTAGGATGTTGTGACTAAATGGTGTAGTCAATTACCAGCTGAGGCATTTAAAACAGTGAAATAGAGATCAGTGCTAGCCCCAATTGCTGCTATTAGAGACAAATTCCAGCTATATAACCCAGTGAGCACTTGCCCTGTGTGGAACAGGTGCTGCTCTTAAGCCCACTCCACATGTGGGAATGGTGAGGATGGCGTTCCACTCTTTGACGTGGAGCCCAAAACTGAATCCTGGCTTCTGAGGCACACTGCGCATGACCGGTTCACTTACATCGTCTGCACTTTTGGTCCCCAAGTGGTTAAATGTATGAAACTGTGTTTTACATGTATTTTACATTGATGTATGTTATTTGAGTATGATCCTCCTGGGGCTGCAGCCTCCTGTTGGTAGTATAGACAGGGTTAACTATAATGGCCAACACAGGTTGTGGAATTGTGGGTTAGTGACAGGAAAAGGAAGTTCAGTCAGTAAGTAAGTTTGGACAAAGAGAAGTAAGGACACCCCTCTGGTCCAAGTGATCTTCACCCTAGTGTGTGTGTGTGTGTGTGTGTGTGTGTGTGTGTGTGTGTGTGTGTGTGTGTGTGTGTATGTGTGTGTGTGTGTGTGTGTGTGTGTGTGTGTGGAAAAGAGGAGAACAGAGAAGGAAATCAACTAAAGAGAGGAGCTTGAATGGTGGCCGTGGAAAGCTGTAACAGACGAGATGGGGAAGGGAACTTTGGTCCATCAACTTTGTGAAAGTCCCAACAAGCCTCCGGGAAGGGAAAGTGTCAGCCAAGTCCTGAGAGCTGTGAGTCTGAGAATAGACAATTCAGTGGGGCTGGGGGCACATACCGTAAAGAGGTTAGTCACATGTGCTTCATTTACGTGGTTCCTGAAAAGTGGGCTGAAGATGGAGAGCACTGGAAAAGAGTAGCTAAAGTGTCTTAACTGTCTAGGAAGCTTGCAAATCTCCAGCGCAGTGAGAAGTTTCTTCAAATGTGTTGTTGAAAATGTTTGTCGAAGACATGCCACTGTTCTGCCACCCAACGAAAGATGCCTGCATCTCCTGCTGCGCTTTATTGATGACTAAAACGGACAGTTAAGTTGAACTTGTTTTTATACACTGTTGTGGTCTCCCGTTCGCTAAGAGTGGCGGACAAGAGGAGTCAGTAGGTGTCCACAGTCACAGCAACACACACACCCAAAGCAGGCCCCTGTGTTCTGTGACGTGCCGGGGTGTTGGACTCAGGACGCTCGCCTATGCCTGCAACCCTGTGCACCATTATACACACAACGTGACCCACTTACTTAAGAACATATATGTCATGTATTGTGAAGGGGTTTACAAACAAAAACTACTAAATTGGTGTAAACCAAAAAAATATGCATAGATTTATATTACAAAAATTCATACATGAAGTAAAATTGTAGAATGTAAAGTAAAATGTTGATGAGTGTGATTCCGTTGTAGCTGTACAATTGGTCATAGGAGGAATATGTATTTGCTTTTACTCAGAAAAGGAAGATCCACAGCGTAAAAATATGACCATCCTGCCGTCAAGTGCCAATGTATGCAGAGCTGGACGTGCCTGTAGTGTGGTAAGTCTTTTTATGTATATTACATTCAAAGTTCAAATTTTCTTAATTAGATATCATTCATTATAATGCAGAACAAGTCTATACAGATATAAAATCTGATTTATTAATTACAAACCTTTAATACTACCTTAATGCACACCATACAAACTAGCAAACGCGTTTCAGATCAACCTCTTTAATCAGTGCAATGGTCACTTTTTAAATCAAAGTTTAAGAAAATAAAAGCTAATTGTCAGGTATGTTTACCTTCCAGTGAACCTCATAAGAAGAAAACCCAAGTATCATTGGCCCGTTATTTTTTTTCATCATTTTACGTACATTTTTCAATGCAATATATGTTAAATTAAAGTTATTGTATTTTTTGGACTATAAGACACTTTTTTCCTCCCAAAATGTGGAGGAAAATGGGGGGTGCGTCTTATAGTCCAGATACATTGGCTCTGACTGTGGTGGGGAGGTGGGGGAGCGGTATCAGAGGAGCAGCGGGTTACAGAGGCAGGAGCTGGCGAAAAGATAAAAAAAAACAAAAACCTTTACTCTTACCTTCCTCCGGTGCCAGCAGCTGCTTAATGCTTGTAAGCAGCGCTTGGCAGGGACATCATACGCTGCTCACAAGCAGAGCGAGCACAGCTGCTGGAATAGTCACCGGGTGTTCATCGGAGATCACGGTGAGTATC
Source organism: Ranitomeya variabilis (assembly GCF_051348905.1). Taxonomy (NCBI): domain Eukaryota; kingdom Metazoa; phylum Chordata; class Amphibia; order Anura; family Dendrobatidae; genus Ranitomeya; species Ranitomeya variabilis. Next base: position 108,845,893 of record NC_135232.1, read on the forward strand.
CATTTCTCTTCAGTAGCGCGCCCTGTCAGCCGCCTGCTTCCTGCTGCTGCCGGCGGTCCCGTGTGCCGATACTTAAGAGAAATGAATATCAATATTTTGTGGAATAACCATGATTGTTGTTCACAGATTTCATGTGTCATGGCATGCTTGCCACCAGTCTTTCACACTGCAGTTCTTCTTTGTTTGATGGCTTGTGACTATCTATCTTCCTCTTGATTACATTGATTACAATTCAGAGGTTTTCAATCGGGTTCAGTTCTGCAGATTGGACTGCCCATGACAGGGTTTTGATGTGGTGGTCTCTTAATTTTTGTCAGAGCTGTATATATATTCTTGTCGGTTGTTCTAGGCAGAGAATTTAGCAATATATTCACAAATGCTGGTGGGCTGGAGGGCGTGCTGGACCTGACACGTTCCCTTAAGTGTAATCTAGCAGGTAGTAGGTAAAAAAAATAAAGCAGTTAGAGAGAGTAGAAAGGGAATAGTAGAGAATTTTTAATTAATGTATATTAGCAAATAGATTAGATTATTACATTAAATAGGTAGACATTTTAGATCCATGTCAATGTTAGTTTTGGACCACTCCTTTATTAAACACTATAGGTTACATCATATTTATTGTAATATAATAGGACATAACGAGGGTAAATGTATTTACGTAATGTTAACCGGTGCACTGTGATCTGACTCCATATGGACAAAGACGTACAGTATGCTGATTGGGAGCTTTTATGAACTGACCCCTCAACTTTTTGTGAAAAAAAGTGCTGAAGTAAAAGGGAATTTCTGCTGGCGCCATATGTGTTTGTTTTTTCCCCTCTATTTTCTGAAAATAGGACAATGTAAGCATTAATGAGCAGCTCAGTAAAATGTTTTTGAACATTACTCCTTTCAGTAAAGTTATTGACCAGGCTCCACACTTACAGAACTGGCTTTGGGGCATGTGTGAACTTTGCACACACATTGTATATTGTCATTCGCTTGCTAAAATCCTTTCAATTGAAATGTCTGACTTACATACTCACACCAGACATGTGCAGTCATTATGGCTGCCATTCAAGTAAATTTGATGTACCGTACATAGCAGTAATGTTTGTGTTTTACCCATTTGCTGCACGTTCCAAATGCATCAATTATGTAATTAAGCAGATGGATGTCATCACTTTTGTCTCCAGTGTCCTATAGTTATTACATCTTCATTTTTATTAAATATAACAATTACATTTATTCCCTATAGGAAATCCTCGATACTTTACATGATATAGAGAACAAACATAAAAAACTACTGTCCACAGAACTGGAACCTTTGGAAGATGCAGGTAAAATGTACTTGTAAATGATATGTGCAAACTTATTTACAAACTTCTAGACATAGTGGTCATATTGAATATTGCAATGTTTATGCTTAGACTAAGGGTATGTATGCACAACATATTTTTCAGGCAGATTCCTCCTGGAATCCACCTGAAAAATCATTGAAAAGACTCCCCAAAAAATGATCATTTGATCGGCAATGTCAAAACGACTTATGTTCTGTCTTTTGAAACTTTTTTTAACCTCTTGAGGTATCAAAAGCCGTGAAGCTGCTAAAAGAAATGACCAGGCCATTCTTTTGGTTGTTTGAAAGCTGTCACAATGTTTATATATGGAATTTATTTTTTTTAAATGCCAGCGGTAAAGCTGCCCGAATAGGCATCAGAAAAGAAACTTCACGGAAAACACGTCCAGCTTTCCTTGTTGCAACTTCTCCTTCAAAAAGTGTGCCGGTTTGCCGGTGTCTAAAAGATGCAGAGTCCGCATCCCCTAAGACTATGTTACCACAATGAGCTTTTGATGTTGCAGAATTTCTGTACCTATTATTTAAATTAGGTTTCTTTCATTTTTTCACTATGTTCTTCTGTGTGTTTTTTTAACATGCGTTTTCTGGGGGGTTTTACTCTGCAGTATTTGGCATTTGTTGGTTACTTATGCTTTATATAAAGCTGGTTTGTTTTTGATACTTCCTAGTACTTGACCTTGACAAAACTTTCAGTTTTGCCTGGCTGGGTATGAAAAATACAGGGAAACCCATGCCATTTTAAAAAATTATTATTTATTTAGAGTGCAGGCACTGGCTGATGAATACTCCCATCAGCTGTTATTAGCGTTAGCGGGTGTAGGCTGATGGGAGCAGTAGTATCATCAGCTGACGCCAGTGACTGGTGGTAAACTTTTTATCTCAGATCACAGCTATGGGCTCACGCTCTCATTTGACAGCGTGGGAACTGCGGCTGTCTGAGCGGCAGTAATGATTTTATCGCCGATCAGAGGCAGTGTTTGCCATGCTGTCATGCACATTACAGTGTGGCATACACTGGATGTATGGGCCCCCCTTCAAGGGAATGGGGTCTGGATTCAGGTCCAGGTACTGTCCTGGTACATGAATCTAAACTTTTTTTAACTGTCCGTACCCAAACATCCAGGGGTCTGCCCATCTTTAATGACCTATGTACTCATATTTTGTCTTCTTGTTCATAGATTTCATAAGGTTCCCTCATCGGCCAAGCTTAAATGCAAACTATGCATCCCCTAAATCTACCTGCTTGTAATGAATGTGCCATAGCTGTCCTTTGAATCTTCACCGACATGTAAAGTCGTGATCAATTATATTGTGTCTATTATATGCAATATACTGTTCAAGTATTGGACCCGGATTGACTTTATGGCTAACATTGGGTTAGATGTGCTGTGTAGTTCATCTTCAAAAAGGCTATTATAATCCAAAATTGTAAACAGATTAACAGGATGAATAACTGTTTCATTATTTTTTATTTTGTTCTGCACAGAAAAATGTGTTGAAGAGCTTAATGAGATACAGAATGTGCTTAATAACATAGTAAATCTGCAGAAAATTGAGAGAGACAACCTTGCTAAAAAATACAGGTAACTGGTTTCTTTTCCATTACTTCCCTGTAGAATCTATTGTATGTCCTGTGCAGTAGTGGGGAATCAAAGTCGTTTGTTTCAAAAGGAAAGACAAGAAACTGATATTTTTCAGGCGCTTGATTGGGGAACATAAGAAACCATGGATGTACGCTGCTACCTACCATCAGAAGGTTGTCACTAAGAAATACAACCTAAAGAAAAAGTTGGCTCCTCCTCAGCAGGCTACACCTTCCTACTGGTACAAAGCTACTAAGTTTACCTTATTGTCACATAGGCGGCAGACACGGGTCTGGTGTCCCAGGTTGGTATCTTCCATAATGTTTTTTATTTTTTACTCCACCCGTCCAGTAGTGCATGGCACCTTGCATGCAACGAAGATTGAACTGAAGACCTGTCCTGTCTGGCCCCAGAGAGGACCATGCACACCAACTTGCCCCGCTGCCACTGTTCATACATTTTGCCTGTACATTATGTAAGCACAAGTTTTTGTTGAGCCAACCCATCGCAATCTGTGTTGATTGCATCTGCCCATTGCCACCCCCCATTTCAGTAGTCCCCCTGACTTGTGACAAGGGCGTGTACTCCCCAAGTTAGACCTTTAACCTATCTCAGTTTGTAGTGGAACTTACCACGGTGTCCCAGACCTTGTTCACCATTGTTGTGGAGCAACTTCCCATGTCTACTCCCGCACTAGGTACTATCACCACTGGCTGCCATGAGTCATACCCACCGTCTACTCCGCACCAGCATGGTAAGTCGCGTCAATGTTCTAAGAGGCCTAGAGTGAGTTCATCAAACTATACAGTTCCTAATCCTTCACCTTGACAAGGTGGTTTCTGTCCAGTACTCTCATTCCTTCTTTAGGGTTTTTCAGTTCCCGCTAATGAAGAAATCGTTCTGCCTTCCCTCTGTCTTTCTCCCTTTAATTCAGCAGTGCCGACCTTTTTTAGATTGTCAGACTCTCTGTCATCCTAGAAGGACCACGTCAAGGTCTTCCTGCCTCTAAGTATACCATTTCTTGCGGAATTCAGTCTGCCATTCTGTAAGCTTCTAAGGCTTAGAACAAAGCGCCCACACCAGGGTTTAGGGCTCACTCCACCCGGACTGTGGGGCCTACTGGGCCATTTGACATCAGGCTTCTGTTCTGCAGATTTTCAAGGCTGCTACTTCTGTCCAAACTTTCACCAAATTTTAAAGATTCACACCTTTGTCTCTGTGGATGCAAGTCTGGGCTAGAAGGTGCCACTATATGAGGAATTTGCTTTACAGATTTATACATTTCCCACCCTTGGAATTGTTTTGGACATCCTGTAGTTTCCTGTGTCCCCCAGTGAAGCACGTGAGAAGAGAGAATATTTGGGACTTACGGTAACATCCCTCTCTCTGTCCCAAAAATCCCCTTTTTTTTACTAGTGAAGATAAAACTTGAGACATTATTGTCATACACTAAGAATTTAGGGAAGTAACATTTTAGGTGATTGGTTGAAATATTAAGGGCAGTTGACCATTTGTGCACCATGAGGCAGCACAATTGGCAGGGTCTAGTTCCGTTGCAGCCTGTTCTGCAGCATGAGACTATTAGTTGCAACCACTATCTTAAATTCTCTAAATGCATGTAAAATGAGAAATTAAGAAAGAGGTCTTGATTTTGTGTCTATAGCTCTTATTTACCTTAATGTTAACAGAATTACATACAAATTTTGTAGTCCAGTCCTGCAGCCATAGCCTTGTTTCCGAAGTCTATTATTAAACATATAATATAAGTTTCCACAGAGTCTATATGAAGCTGATTTTTCTGCTGAAAATTGTAGTGGTGGAGTTTCCTCTCATCCTGGTGACATTACGGTACATCCTTTTCCTTTATTGACACCCCTGCTTTTTTCTGGATCAAAAATTCTACAAAAATGCAGCAGCAAATCTGCAATCACTTTAATACCTGCATTTTTTTTAGCATTTTTGATTGAGGTCATTGGGTGAAAAAATGCTGCAAAAACGATAGAATTGAAATGCTGCAGACCTGAACCTGCACCAAATCTGCAAGTCACCAATAATCAACGTGTGCATGAGACTCCAGGATTCTCATTCACTTTACTGGCATCAGGAATCCCTTCAGGTTTTGTGACAAATCCACGGGGCAAAAACAAAACATGTGCACACAGCCTAAAGATCTGTAGGCACGTATGCGCATCACGTCAGAACAAAGGCCATGTAAAGGGTTATTCCCAAAATCAGAATGTGCTCTCAGATCCCTGTACATACCCAATTAGTCATTCTGTACTGATGTGCAGCTATCACAACTCTAAGCTAATCCCTTGGTTGGAAATACATAGGTCTATATAGGAGCTGTTGACACAAAACTAACTTTTTGTTCCAGGCTTTTTGAAAAGTAAATTTTACATTGTAGAAACATTGAAGCGCCTAAAGGTTTTTACTAATTTGTATGTAGCCTTTAAAGCAAATCAATCACAAGATTCTACAGTACAAACTGCATACATTATTACATACATCTCTCAGGCCTGATGAGGCTCATGTAATTACTTTGAAATTCCATTTCAAAATGGTTGTATAATACTGTTAAGATGAGCATTTTGTTAGTCCGGCTATAGAATAAGAATAGTTCATGAGTCTAGGTGTAGTCGGTCTCTGCCTATCCAGCCTGACTGACAGCTGCAGCTTTTACCGAGCGGTGTGATCTCAGCAGCAAGAGGGACACTGAGGCGCTGTCAATCACAGTAAGAGGGAGGAGATTGTTATCAACTTTTATAAAACTGCTATACAGCCAACATAGATTATCACAGTGAATACACCAGCCTCATCAGCTGTAAAATATCTGTTTAGTAATGTATGCAGTTCGTGTTGTGAAATTTAGTGACAGATCCGCCTTACTTCTTTTAACTTCTTCAAGGTTCCCAAATGCTGAAGCAGTTAAAAGAAGTGACATAAGACCGGACATTTGCACAGCAATGTCATTGTGAAACTGCTGTTCATTATGTTCATTATTTGAAGCGCTTTTTCAAAAGGACTGAAAAAAGATGTCATGTGCACAGGGATGTTCTGGGATGAAATGACATGTCTACAGTCATTCTGTGTGGCTGCAGGCTGCCAAATTATGGCAGTATACGACACGCATGCCCTTACAGTCCCCCGTGCAGGTGGGATTTGCGTATTTACGGTCACGTGCCGACTAGTCACATCTGGCTTCTTTCAAGCGTCTAGTTAGCATGTAACCACAAGTATACAAATCCCACCCTCTCGGGGAACAGAGTGATGGCAGAGTTTTCATTTCAGCCCAGAAAGCCCAATTAAGATGCATGCGCCTTTCATTCCTGGGTGCTGCAAACTTTTTTTCATTTCATTCCATTTTCCCATGATAATTGATATCCAGTGAAACGTTATTTGCTAGATAAACTAAACCACACTCACCTAGCCTGGGGCAGAACAATTGTGACCCTTTCTTGCTTCTCATTGAATTGTTCCAGGTCTATAGTGGGTAGAAGTGAACGTGAATGGAGTCAATGAAAGCATGTAGTAGTATTGGATTTATAAGACGTTCTGTGATCCTCACCCTTTTGCTATTTGTTTAACATCAGGGCTTCCGCAGATTCATTTAAGCAAGGAAAACTAAGAGACAAGATGGCTAAGCTGGCATCTAACCAGAAAACGTTGCTGCAGGTAGTGCGTAATCAGAAAGAAGTGACGCTGAAAATAGTAGCAAAACAGAGCGAAAGATCAGGTGCTAATAGTGAAGAGACGAGCTCAACCCTGCAGTATTGTGATGCATCTCCTGGAAGGAATCCGATATCTGCTTTATGTGCAGTTAATGAATGGCTCGAAGCCAACATTGCTAATGGGAGTACCATGACAACGATAATACCAGCAGTGGACAGAGTGCCAGACACCGAAAGTAACCCAGCTAAAAAAGCAATTAGCATTTCAAGTCCTATAAGCAGCGCTGCAGAGCTGTGCACTGCCGCCATAATAAGTGAAAGGACAGCTCAACCCAACTCTCATCTTACGCCAAAGCAGAAACCAGGATTAGAAAATAGCCCATTAAGCTTTGACTCATGTTGCATTATTCTAAATGATCATCCAGATACCACAGCACCAGGAAGCAGATCTCAGGATTCATTTCCCGTAAGCTTGGCATTAGATATTATAGGAAAAAAGAATATTTCTATTGAAAAGAATAGCCATGAAATATCAGATGAAACACATGAGACTGCTGATACCGGTCAACATCTACAAAGATCTAATTATGAAATTCAGCAGGAAAGTGACGACTTTCCTGACATATATGATGCCTCAGAATATTGGAGGCCTCAACATAAAGAAAAAGGGCCAACAAGTCATATATTAAGCCAAAAGGTCTGTGAGAATAATGACAACCAACCGGTATCTGAAAAACAGGCATGCATAGAAGCAGACAAAAAAATCAGAAAGTTTCCGTTAAAAAAACTGATGAAGATGGGAACGCTAAAACCAGGAGTGGATGTACTAAGCTTCCAGCTACAGGTAGTTTATAAAAAAAATTTTTTCCTTTTTTTCTACAATCTTCTTCATATACCTCTTTCTACCCGATAAAATTAAGATACTTGACTTTATGATAGCAGAATGCCCATTCCATGCATGGCCCACACTACTCTTTCCACTATAACTATAAGAAGTAATAAGAGGCATGTCTTTCTATGCTGACATGTAATTCTATCTCATCATAGAAACAAAAGCAAGCTCCTCACCTCTCAAAACTATTTTAAGAACTATGGTTTCACATATTTTACCATGTTGTCGCACCGTAACTCACTGCCATGTGAACAATAATATTATTCATGCTCACATCTTTCTATCACACCTATGTTTTGTGATGAGACATATGGCGTAATATCTTATGTAATAGATAAACTGAGATAGAAAGGCGAGACTGATCGTTCTGCAATTGTTTCCTAACCCCTAACCAGTGGCAAATTTCTTCTGTATGTACCAATAAAAACATGCAGCATTGCCGATGCCACTCTACAAGAGGATTAAAAACAGACCATAGACTTTGCATTCTAAGTTCCAAACGTCACATAAAATTTTACGCAATTTTTCAACCCATTTCTTTTAATGTACAAGTAACCCTACTATGTTATTAAACAAAAAAAAATAGCACATACTCATGTACATTATGTATATTTACCCCTTTGGTCCCTTCTCCTCTTCTTTCTTGATCCACAGCGTTTTTTTCCTGTGTGTTGAGTGCAGCTCCCGACCATCCTTCAAACTTGGCAGTGGTTTACAGAGGGAAAAAAGAGTATTAAACTTCTGGTTTGAAGACACAATATTGCATATGTAGAAAATCATGTAAAGAATTCCAAACATCTTGAAGCAAATCTGTCATCCAATTACACAATACACACTGCATACATTGTTAACCAGATCTCTAAGGCCTCAAATTATCATTACTTTGCACTTTGTCTAGTTTTGTGTGTTTATGCCTTTTATGTTTGCAGCAAACCATTATTTTATTTATGCCTATTTTTTTTACATTGTAATTTTTATTGAAATACATTTTTCAATTCTTACAGGAAAATAAAACAATTTAGCAATTTTAAATTTTCACTATCGTTTACAGGTTGTCAACCAATATTATTCTGTAATAATACTTTAATTGTCGATTAAACATTTTGAAGTATATAAAGTGTAAAAACTCCTGAACAAACACACAGACTCAGACAAAAAGAAAAAGGGGGGAGATGTAATATAGAATGTTGTGACCTGTTAATATCCATCTCATTGAGGTCATATATTTAACATGGCCCAAAAGAAATCTCAAGGAGACCAAATAATGTTAAATTGATCTACAGTATTGTCATTAAAGGCTGCTGTGAAGAAACCAGATTGTATCTTAATTTCCCACACAACCATGTTTTTTGCAAGCCAAAAGAACTGGCTTTTTATCTGTATATTGGTTTGTGAATTTGGGTGTTTGCGTCTGGTGGATCAAGAAGACAGACTTGCCAACTGATATACTATCTAACATACTGTGTAAGTCTGTAATAGTGACTGTACATAGAGTGTGTTAAGCTTTGTTTATTGATGTGTGCTTATATACTAATAGTGCTACTTAATCCCATCACCATTGTTTACCTTATCTTGATGTTGGACTGAAAGACCCTTGGTAATTCAAAAAATAGCTTACATGCCTTGGGTATAAAAAGACTCAGAGATCACATCATGGGAGACTGAAGTAACACAGCTACCAGCCAGACATTCTGCAAACCACCCAACAGACAAGAGAAAGAACTGCAGCCAATTCATCATGGCACCATCACGAGGGACACTGATGTATGATTCTATAGGAAACAACCTAGGGGTTTTCGGCTCCAGTTGGAAGGACACAGATCTGATCCAGTGACCATCTCTGAACCATGGATATGTTTGGAGGAAGCCAGGGTTGGGACCCGCTGGTCGCCTGGTTCCATGGAGATGGTCAGATAAGCCAGCTGGTGACTCTCGTGTCAACTGGCTTTGGACCTTGTATGGACTCTATGGACAGTTCTTGGTCATCTCCCTATGCTTGTCATTACCCCTTCTCTGTGCGTGCATCCACAGATGGAGTAGCGACCCTGGGAGCTCTGACATAACATCTACCGTTATCTCGGCGAGTCAGCGGAAGGGTGAGGCCCTGTAATGTGCACCATCTTGGGGTAATTGGTGGAATTGTTCTGTTTGCTATTGTGTGTTGTGGTTCAATAAAGTATTGCCACACTGTTTTACCTTAACCCTGTGTTGTCTGTGTAGTGTATTGCCCACTGGGAGATAGAGCGGGCGTTCAATGGTATGAGCCATGGTCCATGCAGTCTTGCTAAAGACAAGCGGGCCAGCGGACGAGAGCACCCACTGACCCCGTTTCTCCACAGCAGCCCTGTAATCAAAGTTCCTGATATCCTTGAGTCGAGAATATAGATCTATTTGGGAAGGTGGAAAGGTTTGCTTCCAGTGGTAGGCAATCAAACAGCATGCTGCTGTAAGCATATATAAAACCAATCTAATGCATCTCTTAGATTGACTCGGGGAAAATATTTAGTAGAAAGAGCTGAGATTCTAGAGGGACATCTACAGGGCAGTCTCAAAAAATATGAAAAAATAGAACCTCTAAATAGGGTACACCGCTATCAAAGGGAAGAAATAGATGGGCCCATTTTATGTAAAAATTCAGGTGTGTGGTACCAAAGATGAAGAATTCCGTACTGATTTTCTTTGTATGTAATACAAGATGCAGTATTAGCTACTCTGGTCCAAACATTTCTCCACTCTACCACGGTCAGAATTTTACCCAGATATTCCTCCCATTTGAGCATTTAAGAGTGTCTAGAACTTGTGTCTGGATTCTGTAGAATATTGTAAATACTAGATATTAAACCCTTTGTTGTTGAACTATTTTGGCATAGTCTCTCGAAAGAAGTAGGAATGGAGGCCTGTAGACCGTGGAATAATGATGACGCAAAATGCCTAATCTTAAGGTATTAGAATAATGAAAGAGAAGGGAGAGAAAACTTTGTTTTCAGCTCATCATAGGAATGTAAAATCTTGTTTTATAGTTTTGATTATGTCAGCAAAGTTAAACAAACCAGATTGAATCCATGCCACTGTTATTGAGTGGGTTAGGCTTTCACAGAAATTCTGATGCAAAAGGAAGTAAAAGTGGAGTTTGATGAAGCCAGATTTAATTTTTTAGAGCAGATCCTTCATATATTTCTAGTGTGCATCATTGGACCTAGGTTTATTGAAGGAGGATTGTAAGCCCCATTTCAGATCAGGGAATTGGGGTGAGCTGGGTCTAACCATAACTTTTCAATCTCCATCCATTTCGCATAGGCAAGTTTAGAAGACCACAATGGGATCGTGCAGTGGTGCAATGCCCAATAATAATGAACAAAGTTAAGAGCCGCTAGGCCATTTATGCCTATTTTTAAATTTATTTTCTGTGTGCTCTCCTGTTTTTTTTGTTTTGTTTTCTACTTCGAGAGCGGAGTTTAGCTATTACTGATGTTTTTGCCTGATTCATCGATTGCGTACTTTTTAAAAAGGCGCAAAATTTGGAAACTCCACTCCCAGTCTCTCCCCTGGTATATTTTTGAGTACACCAGTATTTGGTGCAATTTTTGCACCATTTTGCGAAACATGTGACTTACAAAAGTTGCAAGAACAGTTCAAGACAGAATAAAAGACCATTTTTTACTTTGCATCTTTCCTTGGCCCCCAAAACTGCAACTAATACCACAAGACAAAAAAGGAAAACCACTTAAAAAAGCTTTGCAAATGCTGAATCGGGGCCTTTAAGTTCATTTACACATGTAAGAGGAAGCAGTTATACTCCTGAAGAGCCCTTGCAACATGTGACCATAGTAAGTAAAGACTGCCATCTGCTAGCCAAGCGCAATCAGGTGGAACCAGTTTGTGCAGGAAGAATTGCAGAATGAGCAGCTTCATGTGCTGGACCTGGTCAGGTGACTCGCAGGACAAAGTTCCAGGATATAAAACCCCTGTGCGCCAAATCGCAGTCAGATTTGGTGCCAATAGAAGGAGAGGAGCAGACGCGGACCAGGGATGGTGCAGGGTCCAGCATAACGGGCCTCAGGGTGCCAGTCACTGCCTGACAAGGTTCAGACTGTGTTCAGGTAAACAGTTCCGGCTGCGCCAGTCAAGAAAAGGGCCTGCACCCTATGCATGTCAAGAGACAGAGACCAGACTTCGACTTTCATGAGCTGAGCCCCAGTCCTCTCAGCTCCAGGCCCGGCAGATATTCGTTAACGGTCAAGCAGCAAATATACATGAGGAGACGACAACTAAAGAGGCACGCCTGAGGTTGCAGAGGGATAGTGCTAGTTAGCAGGGATGCCACTTTTAGTTTTGAAAACGGTACCTCTGCTGGCCGAGGACAGGAGGCCAGTTGGTACTTGGGAGGCTCAGCGCACTCAGGTAGACTTCGTCATAAAGACTTGCGGCCTAGCAGGAAATCCCAGTGACCCTTGATAGGACCAGGGTTAAAGAGAGGAACTGCGTGGTAACTCCCGTGAATGAATGAACGTATCACCTTCATGAAGAGGACATTAGTATTTTATTGAGAAGAACTTTCATTGCTATCACGCTCATATCGTTATTTGGTTTATTGTTTGATTTATTTGTTATTCTCACTAACTGTTTAAACTTACTGTAAATTATTATTGCATTTAAACAGAATTACATAGTACATTGACTATTCTTGCCTTGCATTATCTGTGTGTTGCATCCAGTCACCTGTATTATATTTTGCGTAGTCGTAGTCGGCAGCATGCAAAATTCAAACACAGAGATGGCAGACCAGTCTGTGACCGAGCCCTTCAAGGGAAATATACCCTTATGGGCTATGTTCAGCCATCTTCCCAAGTTCACGGGAAGCAGCGTGTCCCTGTGGGACTGGGTAGAAAGACTGAATAGCATGCTGCGCATGTACCCTTACCCTCTCTGTCCACGCTGAATTATCTCTCCTGACCTTTGACGGAGAGGCCCGGTAGACAGTTATGTACCACTTACCTTAGGGACCGTGACACTGTGGATAAAAGTGATATAAATCTTAGAAGACGACATGCATGGTGACACTACGGACCTAGGACACCTCCGCATGCGGTTGTTTCAGCTGGTCCAAGTAGGTGAGGCTATAGCTCAGTATGTTAATGAATTGCAGAAAGTGATGGCCCACATTACCAAGTCACGTGCATAGAGCACTGGATTAAATGCTGTGGGATCAACTAATTACGGTACTGAGGGCTTTCTACCTGAGGCAAGCTTTAACCGCTTTCTGACATCGGACGTAATATTCCATCCATGTGACCTGGGCCTATTTGACATGGACGAAATATTACGTCATTTTTTTAATGCGACACTGCGACCGAAGTGTCAATTTTGGTTTGAAAAAGTCAAGCGGTGCTCCTTCTCTTCTGAGTTCTGCCGTGCGCTTAAACAGTGGTCTTTCCCCATATATTGGGTATTGGTATGTTAAGGAGAAATTGCATTATATATTTTGTGGTTCATTTTTTCCTGTTACTCTTGTGAAAAAAAAAAAATTACTCTAAAGTTACATTTTAGTGAAAAAAAGTTAAATGTTCATTTTTTCCTTTCACATTCCATTAATTCCTGTGAAGCACCTGAAGGGTTAATAAACTTCTTGAATGTGGTTTTGATCAGCTGAGGGGTGCAGTTTTTAGAATGGTGTCATTTTTGGGTATTTTCTGCAATGTAGACCCCTCAAACCCCTTCAAATGTGAGGTGGCACCTAAAAAATGGTTTTGTAAATTTTATTGTAAAAATGAAAAATCGCTGGTCAATTTTAACCCTTATAAACTTCCTAATGAGGTCAGGGCGGGAACTACAGTCCTGGAAAGAGAGGACCTTATCCTGACCATTGCGGTCCGGAGCCATGAAGTGGCCACCCCTGAGACATCTCACTCTGAGCCCGGCTAGGTCTCGGAGAAACGTCAAGAAATCAGTAAAGTTCGAGGTAAGTTGTGCAGTATCCATGGGACCCCCACTGGCGTTCCTCTGCCTGTCCTCACAGCACAATGTGAAAGGACAGAGCGGAAAAGTTGTTTCTCTCAAAACCCGCCACTCCGCATACATCGCCCGGAGGGCATATCTCAAGAGATTGAGTCGAGAAAGCGAAAGAAGAGGGTGCCCGGTAAACTGACGTGCCCCACAGTCATGAAGCATACCGTGGTGTTCCGCGCCTCAGAGGGCGGAGAAGCGGACTCCAAGGTTATTGTGTCAGAGAGACCCACTATCTGTGCTGAATTCAATGGGCAATGCCTTCACTGCTTGATGGACACCGCGTCTTAGGTGACCACTAAGCCTGAGGCGTATTTCCAGAGTCATGTTCCTGAAGTTGCTTGCTCCCTAAAAGAACACACCATCCACCTGATGACGGCCAATCAACTGCCTATCCCAGTGGCTGAAGTTTCTGTTTATGTTTGTACGTGTGTGCGGAAAAGATTGGGCCGAAAAGGAATAATGCTGGTAAAGGGTTCCGGAGGGGCACCTATTGTAATCCTGAGCATGAATGTGTGAAAACAAGTGGGACAGTGCTTGGCCAATGGGTCAAATAAAAACAACTGGACTCATGCCACCTGTGATCCTGCCAGTAAGAAGGTGTTTCAACAACTCGTGCAAGTCAGCCAAATTCAAAAGTTACCACCAATTGTGCAAGTTCTCCCATTTAAAAAGATGAGAGAGGCCTGTAATTGACATCATAGGTAGACCACAACTATGAGAGTCAAAATGAGAAAACAAATCCAGAGAATCCCATTGTCTGATTTGGCAAGATTTATTTTTCAAATTATGTTGGAAAAATAAGTATTTTGGTCACCTAAAAACATGCAAGATTTCTGGCTCTCACAGACCTGTAACTTCTTTTTTAAGAGGATCCTCTATCCTCCACTCATTACCTGTTGTAATGGCACCTGTTTGAACTTATCAGTATAAAAGATACCTGTCCACAACCTCAAACAGTCACACTCCAAACTCCACTATGGTGAATACCAAAGAGATGTTGAAGGACACCAGAATCAAAATTGTAGCCCTGCACCAGGCTGGGAAGACTGAATCTGCAATAGGCAATCAGCTTGGTGTGATGAAATCAACTGTGGGAGCAATAATAAGAATATGGAAGACATACAAGACCACTGATAATCTCCCTAATCTGGGGCTCCATGCAAGATCTCACCCAGTGAGGTCAAAATAATCACAAGAACGGTGAGCAAAAATCCCAGAACCACACAGGAGGGGGGTGCCTAGTGAATGACCTGCATAGATATGGGACCACCGTAACAAAGGCTACCATCAGTAACACACTACGCCGCCAGGGACTCAGATCCTGCATTGCCAGATGTGTCCCCCTGCTTAAGCCAGTACATCCTGGCCCATCTGAAGTTTGCTAGAGAGCATTTGGATTATCCAGAAGAGTATTGGGAGAATGTCATAAGGTCTGATGAAACCAAAGTAGAACTGTTAAGTATAAACAAAACTCGTCGTGTTTGGAGGAGACAGAATGCTGAGTTGCATCCAAAGAACACCATACCTAATGTGAAGCATGAGGGTGGTAACATCATGCTTTAGGGCTGTTTCTCTGAAAAGAGACCAGGACCACCGATCCGTGTGCATGAAAGAATGAATGGGGCCATGTATTGTGAGATTTTAAGTGCAAATCTCCTTCCATCATAAAGGGCATTGAAGATGAAACGTGGATGGGTCTTTCAGCATGATAATGATCCCAAGCACACAGCCAGGGCAACGAAGGAGTGGCTTTGTAAGAAGCATATGAAGGTCCTGGAGTGGCCTAGCCAGTCTCCAGATCTCAACCCCATAGAAAAGCTTTGGAGGGAGTTGAAAGTCCGTGTTGCCCAGCAACAGGCCCAAAACATCACTGCTCTAGAGGAGATCTGCATGGAGGAGTGGGCCAATATACCACCAACAGTGTTTGCCATTCTTGTGAAGACTTACAGAAAAAGTTTGACCATTGTCATTGCCAACAGAGGATGAATAACAAAATATTGAGATGAACTTTTGTTAATGACAAAATACTTATTTTCCATCATAATTTGCTAAATAAATCTTGCCAAATCAGACAAGGTGATTTTCTGGATTTGTTTTCTCATTTTGACTCTCATAGTTGTGGTCTACCTATGATGTCAATTACAGGCCTCTCTTATCTTTTTAAGTGGGAGAACTTGCACAATTGCTGGCTGATTAAATACTTTTTTCCCCACTGTATCTAGATAACATAATCATTTATTCCGCCACTTTTAAAGATCACCTTAACCAGCTGGAACCAATACTGGAGCAGCTTCAAAGACACTGGTTAAATGTCAAACCTCGGAAGGGTCTCTTGTTTAAGTGCGGGAGTTTACCCCACCGCAAAGAAGGTAGTTGCAGTACAGAAGTGGCCCACCTGAGAGAACTTAAAGCATTCATGGGACTAGTCGGATACTACTGAAGGTTCACAAAGCTTTTGCCAAGATTGCTGTACTGCTCAATGAGTCACTGCGGGGGATGGACCGGGGAGTCAAATGTCAGCCAATCCAGTGGTGCCCACTACATGTGGATGCTTTTCAGGCTTTGAAGATGGCACTGACGGATGCTCCATTCTTCACCTACAGTGACTTCTTTCAGTGCTTCATGCTGTACACCGATGGAAGTCTGTTCGGACTGGGGCAGTTCTGGTCCAGGTGCAAGAAGCAAAAGAAAATGATCGCGAATGCCAGTCGGTTGCTGAGACACACAGAAGAGAATCCGGACAATTACAGTTTGTTCAAGCTGGAGTTGCTGGCGCTAGCATGAGCCATGACAGAAAAATTTGCAGAGCATTTGTCAGGGTCTGAAATACACGTGCAAACAGACAACAATCCCCTGGCCACCAGGAAAACGTGAAACTGGGTACACTAGAACAGCGGTGTATCACGAGAATGTCTAAATTCCAGTACAAGATCTCCTACTGGTCTGTCCCAGTGTCACCACCCAGCTGTCGGTGGACCCGGGACTAGTGGCTCCATCCCTGTCCATTCCACTAGGGGGCACGCTAGCTCGCCCTGTTCCCCGGGATACTTCTGAAGGTGAAGATGTTGGACCACCCTTGCCTTATCTCCTGAATCAGCCCTCCGTCTGCTCTCTTCTCCCACTCTGATAAGAGGGGCACTACTGTGCACCACAGTACACCAACCCGATGAAGCATACAATTATTCACTCACATATAACCAAATTATGAGGAGGGAAGGGAATTATCAGACTTACAAACAGTCACAGATAACTCCTTCAAAACTCAACATATAAACACCTCCTCCAAGCCATGCAGCAAAAGCTAGCTCTGACATGGTGTGAATCAGGACCCAGATTGTAAAGGGATGGGAGTGGCTAACCGAGCTCAGCTGAGAGCTCCTCCCAGAGTTTCCAACATGGCCGATTAACCCCTGTTCTGCCAAAATAAATAAACATCATTTAAAAAGAGGGAGAAGAGCTTATTTTGAGCACAGGAATAGGAGCAATCAGACACTGTGGTTTTCAGGCTCCTCTCTGCTGCGGTAACCCTACGACACCCAGAACATACATGCTGACACCCTGTCATGGGTCACCCAAGGTGGCTGAAAAAGACATAGATGAATAGCTCAGAGGCGACGAGGTTCCAGACTTCAAACGCTTTGCTGCAGCTGTAATAACCGCCCAGGAGTCTAGAGAAGATCCCAGACCCACCCAGATTTTGGGCCATTCCCAAGACGAATTGATACATCTGCAACAGTCTGATCCAGAGCTAGCAAAACTAAGAAAATGGATCCTTCCTGGAAAAAGCCTGACCAGGAGGCCAGGACTGCTTTACCCGCAAGCACCCTGCAGATCTTGGGCCAGTGGTAAAGGCTCTTCCTGAGAAGTGGCCTGCTGTGTCTGATTATTGGAACTTCGCACAATGGCTTTGAATATTGTTTAGTGATGACTGACCATTTCATCCAGTTCGCAGTGGTGACCCCCACCTGGGATCTGACAGCCGAAGCTGCCACTGGGGTCATATGTCCGGACTTCATTCTTATATACAGGTGCCTTAAGCAAATTCACTCCCACCAAGGGGCCTGCTTCTAAGGGCGAATAATGGACAATCTGTATCGTATCTATTGGATCGACAGGTCCCAAACTACACTACTACTCAGAAGGGAATGAAACCTGTGAACGCTTCAATCGGACTCTGTTACAAATGATGCATACCCTGGAAGATGACAAGAAGATGAAATGGCCCGAATTCATGTCCAAGTTGGTGTGGGTCTATAACAACCAAGTCCACGCGACCATGCTTACACTCCCTATATGCTGCTGTTTGGTGAAGTGGACAACAGTTTACTGAACAGGGGCTGGATTCGGAGGACCCCTATCTGGTCAGTAATCAAAGTACCTGGATCCGAGAACCTTAACACAGACTTCTGACAGTAGGGGAGTTGGTCGAGCAGAAGTTTTGTGAGGTGGACAACCCCTTTGTCGGGTGGACAGCTCCAGCCAGGGAACCATGTGCTGGTGCGAGCCAAGCGAACAAGAAATAATCTTGATCACTGATGGGAAGCAGTACCCCACCGGGTAGTGAGGAAGATTCACCAGAATAACAGTCTGAGGTCAGGCCTCAGGGAGATGAAGGAGCATTACCCCGGTTAATACTCCAGATCATCTCCCCAACAGAGGTGGCCGAAGTTCCCCAAAGGGTAGTGTCGGAGGAGGACGGATGGGTTAATATGCCGTTGAATTCACCGGAAATGCCAACTTTGCTCTTGAATGAGACAGAATGAATCAGGAGCCGACTCACAATCTCCGGTGGCTGGGTCTCCAAATACTCCAGAAGTGCATTTACAGGAAAAGCCCCACAGGGCTGAACAGGCCAATGCCGGAGTTCCCTCTCATTGCTATTCTCAAGATGAATTTGTCTGGTCAAAAATACAGGAGAAAACCTGGGAGTGCACTCAACTGGTGGCTGAACTTGGGGAGAAACTTCGAACACCCAAAGATTCCACTCGCCAGAGGACTAACGAGCTAAAAGGGGGGAGGAATGTAAGAGGAAGCAGTGAATGAAGAGCCCTTGCAGGTTGTAACCATTGTAAGGAAAGACTGCCTTCTGCTGGACAAGCGCAATCAGGTGAAATCAATTTATACCTGAAGAATTAAAGGAGATGAAGCTTCGTGTGCTGGACCTGGTCAAGTGACTCGCAGGACAGAGTTCCTGGATATAAAAGCCCTGCACGCCAAACCGCAGGCAGATTTGGCACCAAGAGATGGAGAGGGGCAGACGTGGATCAGGGATGGTGCGGAGGCCAGCGTGAAAGGCCTCAGTGGCACATCTGCACCACCAGGGTAAATCCAAACAAGGTTCAGACTATATTCTGGAGTACCCAGAGTTCCGGTTGTGCCAGTCAAGACTAGGACCTATGCCGGTCAAAATAAAGAGACCAGAGACGTCGCCTATCAAGAGTTGAGCCCCAGTCCTCTCGGCTCCAGGCCCAGCAGATATTTGCCGACATTCAAGCAGGAAGATCCGCGAGGAGACGACGGCTAAAGAGGCACACCTGCGGTTGTAGGGCCCTCACTTCCAGTTTTCACATATGATACTGGGGCAGGCTGGGGCAGAACAACAGGTTGAGAGGGGGCCGGTTGGTGTATGGGAGACGCAGCACGCTCTAATAGACTTAATCAGAAAGACTTGCAGCCTAGCAGGAAAACCCGGTGACACCCACTAGGGCCAGGATTAAACATAGAGAATATACGTGGTAACTCCCGTGAATGGTTGTACCACCTTCGTGAAGTGGAGATTAATATTTATATTGTGAAGAATTTTTGTAGCTATTATGCTCATGTCATTTTTACGTTTATTGTTTGATTTGCTTTATCACTGTTTCAAATTATTGTAAATTATTGCATTTAAACAGAATTATATTGTTCACTCGCTGTTCTTGCCTTGTGTTATCTGTGTGTTGCATCCGGTCACTTGCATCACACACTTACTGACCGGCATCACTAAACTTGCTGATCGGCTGTCGTTTATTAGGCTGTTTACACAGGTAGATCACTTTTCAGATGCCACGGAACGATGAGTAAATAGATCATTCAAGGCTGCCATTGTTCTCAGCAGTGCAGAGACTGTTTACAACGGACGATGGGCTGATCAGAACTAGCGTTTTACTCATTCATCGGGTGATTGGCAAACTGTTTAAACTGAAAGATTATTGATAAGCGAGCGTTCCTAGGTACGCTCGTTAATGATTATCTTACAGTACAAATGGACCCCTAAATCTAAAGATGGTGTACTTACTTTAAAAAAATTATAAAGTTATTCTGATATTAGAATTAGTACAGCTACCAGGCAGGAAAACTTAAAAAATGGATTATGCAGCCTTTCTATCATGGATTTTGCCCTCAGTGATCATATATTTAGTCACCTATTCTGTGAGCAAAAAACAATTGTAGTGGAAAACCCCTTTGAGGGGTTAATCTATAACAGATTAAATCGTTAACCTATGTATGGGTATTTATGATTCATGTCAAGTACATTGTGCTGTTTGAAAATCTGAAATGTTCTACCCTACGCTATATTTTATATTTCAGCGCATGTTCAAAAAGACTGAGGTAATCTCCCAGACTTCCTTCCAAAGGAGACCTAGTATCATATAGTCAAAGAAAGTATGTGAGAGAGTTCCATACTGACAGTGAATGAGATAGAGATACAATACCAGGCCTTGGTTGAAAAGACCTAGTCTTATATAACCCCTTAAACCCATTCACGCCCAGTCGAATTTTCATCTTTGTGCTTTTTTTTTCTTCTTCCAAGAGCTATAACTTTTTCATTTTTCCTCCAACATAGAATTAAAAAAGGAAGGGTTTTTTATTTCTTTAGGGATGAGTTTTCATTTTGAGTAACACCATTCATTTTACCAAATCATTTACTGGCATATGGAAAACAATCAAAGTGCAGTGAAATGGCAAAAAAAGCATGGCTGATGTTTTATGGGTTTTATTTTTGTGGTGTTCATTGTGTGGTAAAAATCACCTGCTCCATGATTCTCCATGTCACTACAATTATGGTGTATATCTATATATATGCAGTCATGTCCGAAAGTGTTGGCACCCTTGAAATTGTTACAGAAAATGAAGTATTTCTCCCAATTTATTGCAATTACACATGTTTTGTTTTACACGTTATTTCCTTTGTGTGTATTGGAATAGCACAAAAAACGATGATTAACAAGATAAAAAGGCAAATTTTTCATAATTTCACGATAAACCTCAAAAATGGGCCGGAAAAAATTGTTGGCACCTTTCCAAAAATGTGAGTAGAAAACTTTGATTCAAGCATGTGATGCTCATTCAAACTCACCTTTGGCAAGTAACAGGTGTGGACAATATGAAAATCACACTTGAAACCAGATAAAAAAGGGAAAAGTTGACTCAATCTTTGCATTGTGTGTGTCACACTAAGCATGGAGAAGAGAATTATCTGAGGACTTAAAGGGAACCTGTCACCCCCCCAGGCGTTTGAAACTAAAAGAGCCACCTTGTGCAGCAGTAATGCTGCATTCTGACAAGGTGGCTCTTTTAGTTCTTGGTGCTGTAACTGCAGAAATAATCCGTTTTGTAATTTGTCCTAAAAATACCCTTCTTCAGTCCTGGAGGCAGGCCTTTCCCCCCTACTGCAGACGCCACACAGCCGTCACTCAAGTCTTCTTGGCGCCGGGCGCCGCCTCCTCAGCGCTGTTTTGAAATGAGCCGGCGCCTGCGCTCTTTTCTCCTGCCTTGGGCAGGCGCAGTGAGCGCTGCCCGTCCTCTGTCCTCATATGCAGTCTAGCTGACTGCGCCTGTGTGGCCGCCCTGCCTGTGAATCCCAGTCCCGCAGTGTCTTCTGATTTATTCACATTGCAGGGCTGGGATTCCAGATGTTTTGGATGGAAACAAAGTGCTGGAGAGTTCTAAAGTGGCCAGCAAGGAGTCCCCATCTAAATCCCATTGACCACCTGTGGAGAAATCTTAAAATTGCTGTTGGGAGAAGGCAGTCTTCAAATATGCGAGACCTGGAGCAGTTTGAAAAAGAAGAGTGGTCCAAAATTTTAGTTTAAAAGTGTAAGAAGCTTGTTGAAGGTTATAGGAAGTGATTAATTGCAGTTATTTATTCCAAAGGGGGTGCAACCAAATATTAAGTTAAGAGTGCCAATAATTTTGTTCGGACCATTTTGGGGGTTTTAGTACGAAAATGTAAAATTTGCATTTTTTTTCTGTGTGTTCCAACACACACAAAGGATTTAAACATATAACAAAACGTGTAATTGCAATAATTTTCTGGGAAAAATACTACATTTTCTGGAACAATTTTTCAAATTTTTTAAAACTTCTTTTCATTTTTTACTTTATTTTCATACTCTTAGGTGACTTGAACCTGCAATATTTTTTTTATTTCGCCCCATAAGACATTTAGAAGTAATACTCGTTTTTAGTAAGTGTTAGGCCAGGGTCACACAGCCATTAATTCTCTCATGCGAGATAATCGGGGCCGATTATGCAAATACTCTCTGATCAAACACTGTCAAAGATTGATCTCAGTGTCAGTGCATTATGCTCCAATCCTCTTGCATGAGAAAATCGCAGCACAGGTGAGGTGAAGACGGTGAAAGTAATCTATCCATCTTCTCTATTGCCAGCATCCACAGTAATTGTACTGCACTTGGATAACATCCGAGTGGAGTCTGTTGTTTCACATGCACTCATAGACTTGGGTGTGTGTGAGCCGAGTCTCGCTGCATACTCTGATTGTTTTCTCATGCCGCATTGGCATGAGAAAAAAAATTGCAGATCTGCTGCGCTGCCTCGTAGTTTAACATTTGGCCGAGTGCTATGCGATAAAACATCAAATTGCACTAGGCAGTGTTATACGCTTGTGCGGGCGAAACCTTACTAATTGATGTATTGGTAAGTGCCATAACATCATGTCCTTGTAACAAGGTGGCACGGGGTGGTAGTCATGGGCGAGTTGGCTAGGTCACAGTCAGTGAGCACCCCGGTCTCTTGCACGTGAAAAGACCGTTCAAGTCCCAGCCCTCTAGCACAGTCAAATTACCTTCAGCACTTGGTTGCTCTCCACACAGGAACGGCGTTCTCCATATGCATCACACAGCACACTCTGGTTCCAACAGTAGAAAACTTGTTTATTAAAGATTAAATGAAGGAGGGGCGTGTCCTAGCTGGCCATGTGAGTGGACACAGGTAAGAGTGCTCCCGCTGCTAAAGGGACAAATATCCTGTGCAAACGTTGATTACCGGACTTTTTTGCCACAAACCGGTTAGCTGAAGGTCTGGGGAGCAAAGCGGTGCTGAGTGGTGGATCCGGCATCAGAGGCAATTACCATTCGGAGGCAGAAGGATGCAGGTGCTGGCGATGCAGGAGCCAGCCAAGATGGCGCCGAGGTCAGAGAAGAAGCTGACAGGGAGAATGCCGCATGTCAACGGCAAATGGAGGTGGTGGCGAAGCTTCAGCAGTATGTCAGAGTGGAAGCTGCGGAGGAGGCAGAGCAAGGAACCGGAGTTGGAGCTGATAAGGAGGAGGATACAGTCCTGGCTGCAAAGCATGAGGTACAGAGGGGGAAGGAGAGAGGCAGCATGGCGGGGGCAGGAGGGGGGCCTGAAGTCTTAATGCAGAAAGAGGAGCCGACCCTCAGAGACGTTGTGCTGATATCCTCGTGCCAGCAATCCTTGAATTCCCTAGCCCTGCAGATGCAGGAGGTAAAAGGGGACACAGCACAGATTAATGCAGCCCTGCAAAAGATGGACAGACATATGGGAGCGGTGGAGGAGAGGGTGAGCACGGCAGAAGACCACATAGTTAAACTGCAAAAAGCTGAGAAAAAGTTCGCCCAAGCAATATCAGAGCTCGCTGCCAAGAATGAGGATCTGGAAAATAGATCCAGAAGGAATAATATACGTATAGTGGGGCTGCCTGAAAAAACTGAGGGGAGAAACCCCACAGTTTGTTGAAAGTTGGCTGCTGGAGAAAATTGGGGGCACAGTGCTGACAAAGAGCTGAAAGAGCTCATAGGGTCCCGCTGCAGCCCCCTGCCCCAGGAGCGAATCCCCGTACCATGCTTGCCAAAATACTGAACTACAGGGACAGAGACATTATCCTCAGAAAGGCTAGAGAAATGGAGGATCTGACGGCTGGAGGTCAAAAGATTGCCATCTACCCAGATTATTCTGCTGCAGTTCAGAAACAACAGATGAAATTCACTGGGGTTAAGAGACGACTGAGGGAACTAGGAGTGCAATACTCTATGCTGTTCCCCACAAAGTTGAGACTGGTGGCTTTTGATAAGACACACTTTTTCCTGACACCGGAGGACGCTACCCAATGGATTGATACTAATGCGAAAAAACTTAAAGGAAAGGGCGATTGACATCTCGGCGAGATCCGGGTGGGAGTTTTTTCTCTGTTGCTGGAGGAGGGATTTGCGTTTAATGGCACATTGGTTAAAGGGTTGAGCAGCGGTTGAGGGCTCGGCTGTGTCATATTGAGTGATTGACCGGAGGGGATAGTAACGATTAATAAGTATGGGGGAGGTGGGTTATGCCGGGTACTGCAAATTGGTTTGATAATTTCTCTACATGTTTATTTAAGTTGGAATGTTGGAAAAAACAAAAACTGTGGGAAATTCGGATTGTTACTGCAGCGGGAGGCGCATGGAGAGGGTTAAGTAAGGGAGAGTGTTCGCAATCGGCGGTGGAGCCCCACTCTTGATGAGAGGAAGAATGTTTTGTATTGGGTGGGTTAGGGGGGCAAGTTAGGAGTTGGTAGGGGGGGTGGGAGGCAGAGGCGTAGCTAGGGTTTCAACTTAGGGGGGGCAAAACATCTGAGTGGGCCCCTAACCAGCTAACCCTGATTACAGCTACGGTTGCGCACTCTAGTTCTGAATATAGGGGAACCTCAGAATATGACCCTACTGTTATTGAAAATAAATCTTTATACAAAAATGAACATTGACTTTACAGCCATATTGTGACCATATGCAACTTTGATGGTCACAATACTCTGAGTGCCCCTATAACAATAATGCTTAAGTGCCCACTTAACATTTAATAATGTCCCCTAAGTTCCCCCATGTACTGCTCCATTATACACAGTATGGTGAGCTTAAAGCTTCCCTATTTACAGTATGATGATTCTATAACTCCCCTATACACCGTATGATATTCCCACTGCTCCCCTTTACACAGTATGATGTTCCCACTGCTCCCCTATAGATAATATGAGCCCAATGCTCCCCTATACACAGTATAATGCTGACAGAACTCCACTATAGAAAGTATAATGCCCCCCAGAGCTCCCCTATATACAGTGTAATGGGCCAACAGCTCCCATATGCACAACATGCCTTCACAGTTCCCTATACACAGTATGATGGGCCCGCAGCTCCCGTCAAACAGTATGATGTCCCCCACAGTTCCCCTGTACACAGTATGATGGGCCCACAGCTCCCTTATACACAGTATGATGGGCCCGCAGCTCCCTTATCACAGTATGATGGGCCCGCAGCTCCCTTATCACAGTATGATGGGCCCGCAGCTCCCTTATCACAGTATGTTGGGCCCGCTGCTCCCTTATACACAGTATGATGGGCCCGCAGCTCCTTTATACACAGTATGATGGGCCTGCAGCTCCCGTCAAACAGTATGATGTCCCCCACAGTTCCCCTGTACACAGTATGATGGGCCCACAGCTTCCTTATACACAGTATGATGGGCCCACAGCTCCTTTATACACAGTATGATGGGCCCACAGCTCCTTTATACACAGTATGATGGGCCCACAGCTCCCTTATGCATAGTACGATTGGCCCGCAGCTCCCTTATACACAGTATGATGGGCCCGCAGCTCCCTTATACACAGTATGATGGGCTCACAGCTCCTTTATACACAGTATGATGGGCTCACAGCTCCCTTATACACAGTATGATGGGCTCGCAGCTCCCTTATACACAGTATGATGGGCTTGTAGCTCCCTTATACACAGTATGATGGACCCACAGCTTCCATATACACAGTATGTGTGCACAGCTTCCTTATACACAGTATGATGGACTCGCAGCTCCCTTATACACAGTATGATGGGCCCGCAGCTCCCTTATCACAGTATGATGAGCCCGCAGCTTCCTTATACACAGTGTGATGGGCCCGCAGCTCCCTTATCACAGTATGATTGGCCCGCAGCTTCTTTATACAGTGTGATGGGCCCGCAACTCCCTTATACACAGTATGATTGGCCCGCAGCTTCTTTATACACAGTGTGATGGGCCTGCAGCTCCCTTATACACAGTATGATGGGCCCGCAGCTCCCTTATACACAGTGTGATGGGCCCGCAGCTCCCTTATACACAGTATGATGGACCCGCAGCTCCCGTATACACAGTATGATGGACCCGCAGCTCCCGTATACACAGTATGATGGACCCGCAGCTCCCGTATTCACAGTATGATGGACCTGCAGCTCCCGTATACACAGTATGATGAGCCCGCAGCTCCCTTATACACAGTATGATGGACCCGCAGCTCCCTTATACACAGTATGATGGACCCGCAGCTCCCTTATACATAGTATGATTTGCCTGCAGCTCCCTTATACACAGTATGATGGGCCAGCAGCTCCCGTATACACAGTATGATGGACCCGCAGCTCCCTTATACATAGTACGATTTGCCTGCAGCTCCCTTATACACAGTATGATTGGCCCGCAGCTCCCGTATACACAGTATGATGGGCCCGCAGCTCCCTTATACACAGTATGATGGGCTCACAGCTCCCTTATACATAGTATGATTGGCCTGCAGCTCCCGTATACACAGTATGATGTGTGCACAGCTCCCTTATACACAGTATGATGTCCCTCACAGCTCCCTTATACATAGTATGATGGGCCCGCAGCTCCCTTATACACAGTATGATGGGCCCGCAGCTCCCGTATACACAGTATGATGGACCCCCAGCTCCCTTACACACAGTATGATGGACCCCCAGCTCCCGTATACACAGTATGATGGACTCACAGCTTCCTTATACACAGTATGATGTGTGCGCAGCTCCCTTATACCTAGTATGATGGGCCCACAGCTCCCGTATACACAGTATGATGGACCCCCAGCTCCCTTACACACAGTATGATGGACCCCCAGCTCCCGTATACACAGTATGATGGACTCACAGCTTCCTTATACACAGTATGATGTGTGTGCAGCTCCCTTATACACAGTATGATGGGCCCACAGCTCCCTTATACACAGTATGATGGGCCCGCAGCTCCCTTATACACAGTATAATGGGCCCGCAGCTCTCGTATACACAGTATGATGGGCTCACAGCTCCCTTATACACAGTATGATGGGCCCGCAGCTCCCTTATGCACAGTATGATTGGCCCGCAGCTCCTTTATACACAGTATGATGGGCCCGCAGCTCCCTTATACACAGTATGATGGGCCCGCAGCTCCCTTATACACAGTATGATGGGCCCGCAGCTCCCTTATACACAGTATGATGGACTCACAGCTCCCTTATACACAGTATGATGGACCCGCAGCTCCCTTATACACAGTATGATGGGCCCGCAGCTCCCTTATACACAGTTTGATGGGCCCGCAGCTCCCATATACACAGTATGATGGACCCGCAGCTCCCACATACACAGTATGATGGACTCACAGCTGCCCCGGTCATTTACTCATCCTCCGGCGTATTCACTATTTTGTGGCACTGCTGCAGTGCCGCTGCTCAAACTTGTGAGCGCAGCTTCTGACTGGCCAGAAGTTAGAAGCTATGTCACAAGCGCTCAATGTAAGACTATGAGGCTATGTGCACTTGTTGCGGATTTGTGCTGATTTACTGTGGATTTCCTGTGTTTTTTGTGCAGATTTCACCTGTGTTTTACTACCTGCAGAATCCTATACAGGAGCAGGTGTAAAACGCTGCGGAATCCGCAAATAGAATTGACATGCTGCAGAAAATAAAACGCAGCGTTTCTGTGCGGTATTTTCCGCACCATGGGCACTGCGGATTTGGTTTTCCATAGGTTTACATGGCACTGTAAACCAGATGGAAAACTGCTGCAGATCCGCAGCGGCTAATCCGCACCGTGTGCACTTAGCCTGAGAGTGAGAAAGAGGCCAGAACGAGGCTCCCACAGACTCACACTGATTAGTGACCTCTGCGCTGCTCCATGAAACACTGGAGCCTCGGACAGGCCACAAACTGCAGGAGACAGAGCCGAGACTAAAACAGATGAAAACGCCGGAAGGTGAGTATCAGACAAGGGCGCAGGGGACGTGGATTTTCAGCACCGCTCCAGCAATGAAATAAAAAATAATGCTGGAGTGGTGCTGTAAATGTGATGCAGCTCCTGGTTACTGTATGCGGCTCCTTATACTAATACTCATAAAAGACCTAGGTGGTACGTATCAAAAGCCCCCTACCATCCCCCCATCTCCAGCCAGCAAATATTACATGATGGAGTACATATAATATCATAACAAAACATTATAATATTCAGCCCCCAGTGACCTGTCTCCCCTCCCCCACTTCAGTATCCAATACCCCCATCATCTCACATCCACCCCTCAGTGCCCTGTCCCACCTCACCCACCTTCTCCCCTCACAACACCCCCATGGTCTTACATTCACCCCCCAATGTCCTGTCTCCCCTCCCCCACAATACCCCCATGGTCTCACATAGTCACATTCACCCCCCAGTGTCCTGTCCCCCCCTCACCCACTTTCAGCCCGCACAATACCCCACGGTCTCACAGTGACATACCTGAATTTAATAAACCTAATAAGTTCCATCACCACTTACTGATGAAGTTTGCAGGCAGGACCAGGAAGTGTAGTGTAATGCAGGGTGGGCACTAGGACCCAGCTGCCTGAGCCAATCCCAGCGTGCACAGAGTGAAGAAAACTGCCGCGGGGAAAAGCTTCATGTTCAGGTCAGAGGGGCGAAACCATTCACTGCAGGGGGGAGACTGCAGCCGGCCACTGTGCTAGCAGCGTGCAGAGTCTCCGTCAGATAGGAGCAGACATTATACTGCTCTGCTCCTATGCGGTGTTCTCCTGCCTCGTCACAGAAGTGGCCCTGGTTCCCAGTGGGCCCCTTCATGTGACAGGGCCCGGGGCGATGGCCCCCTCTGCCCCCCCAGTAGCTACGCTACTGGTGGGAGGGATTAGACAGCTCATACTTGGAAAAGTGGATACTATGAAGGATGATGAGCCGTATGATGGGGGACCGCATTAAAATATTGAGTTGGAATGTAAGAGGCCTAGCGGATAAAACTCGGGCGGCAAGTCTGCAGTATGTTCGAGAACAGAGGGTCTCAATGATATGCCTGCTGGAGACACATTTAGTGTGGGAAAAGGTGGATGTATTGAACAGGCGCTGAATACAGAGGG
Organism: Ranitomeya variabilis; assembly: GCF_051348905.1. Classification (NCBI taxonomy): domain Eukaryota; kingdom Metazoa; phylum Chordata; class Amphibia; order Anura; family Dendrobatidae; genus Ranitomeya; species Ranitomeya variabilis. Next base: position 108,874,817 of record NC_135232.1, read on the forward strand.
CATACCATTCTGCCTTCTCTATGTACTCTAGGGGTGTGTCGGTGTTGGTACCTGTGGGAGTGCAGTATGAAGAGGTGATGGTACAGGAGGATGTGGATGGTCAGTATGTGGTGGTGCAATGCAAAATAAATGGAGTGTTGATGTGTATAGCGGCGATGTATATTCCGCCTCCATACTCAAGTAAGAAAATTAGAGAGGTGCTGGAGAGGGTGGAAAGCTGGGGCCCGATACCATTTCTAATTATTGGGGATCTTAATAATATATGTGATGACTTTTGGGATAAAAATAAAAACTCCCAGAATAGGACAGTGGGACACATTACTATGTTTGGGACTTATATTCGTGAAGTGGGTATGACTGATCTATGGAGAGTTAGGCATGTTGGGGAAAGAGGGTATTCATGTTATTCACCGGCTCATGGTACTCTATCCAGAATTGATTTGGCACTGGGCAACCGTCTGTTGGACACGATGGTAGGGGATGTGAGATATTTGCCTAGGGCCCTCTCGGACCATAGTCCAATTGAGGTGGAGTTTCGGCCGATGGGGACAGGGGCCGTGAACAGGAGAGTGGAAGATTCACCCTAACTGGCTGCACAGTATAGATCTAGATAAGATAAAATGAGAGTTGGTGGAATTTTTTGAGCTGAATGATGGGAGTGTAGATGCTCTTACTGTATGGGAAGCCATGAAGGCGTACTTAAGAGGGCTGCTGTATAGAGACAGTAGTAGATGTAAGCAGAAGTCGAGAGAGGCAGAGAAGGCAGCGATTGATGGGTTGAGGGCAGCGGAGGATGAGATGGTGACACTGGGTACTCCGGAAGCTGGGAAGAGATTAAAGGCAGCTCAAAGTCATCTGGAAGAAATTTTGCTGGGTAAAGCTGAAAGGAAACGGGAATTCATGAAGCTGGCTTATTATCAGAAGGGTGAAACTGTAGGTCACATGCTGTCACTGGTGGCTTCTGCACAGAGAAGTACTTCGTTTGTCCATTCTCTGGTTTCCGGAAGTGGTACGAGTGTCTCTGAGACTCCAGAGATTTTGGAGGTTTTTGCGGATTTTTACGAGGACCTATAATCCTCTCGGGTGGATGGGACGGTGGGAGACACAGTGGCGTTCCTTGAGGGACTGGAGCTCCCGAGGTTGAGTGATGCACATAGAGAGGGCTTGGAGGCTCCTATCACGGAGGAGGAACTGGGTCGGGCATTACAGTCTATGGCTAATGGGAAGGCGCCTGGAGTAGATGGGTTTCCTGCTGAGATCTATAAACATGGGGGAGGTGCTAATTCCCAGATTAAAGGCGGTCCTAGAGGAGGCTAAGACTAGGGAGTGTCTGCCTACATCCATGAGAGAGGCCATAATAGAGGTGATTCCTAAGGAGGGGAAAGACTTGGGGCAACCTGAGTCATGTCGGCCAATCTCCTTGCTCACTATAGATGTCAAGATTCTGGCCAAGGTGTTGGTGATGAGGTTGACGAGTGTAATCTCCGGCCTGGTGCACCCAGACCAATCTGGCTTTATGCCTGATAGATCCACGGCTTCTGCAGCTTAGGTCTGATAACTGTGGCCAGAGAGTTATTGCATCTTTAGACGCTCATAAGGCATTTGACAGTGTGGAATGGGGATATCTCTGGCAGGTGTTGCAATATATGGGGTTTGGCTCGTGGTTTGTGTCCTGGATTCGGCTGCTGTATTCGCAGCCGATGGCCAGAGTCCGGGTGAATGGGGAGTTATCACGGACTATACAATTAGCTAGAGGGACAAGGCAGGGATGTCCGCTCTCTCCTCTTTTGTTTGCTCTGGCCGTGGAGCCATTGGCTGCTAAACTTCGACAGTCTGACGAGGTGTCTGGGTTTAAATATGGAATGATTGAAGAGAGGGTGGCGTTGTATGCGGACGATATTCTACTGTTTCTAGCTGACCCGGTTGCTTCCTTGGGGGGGCTATTGGGATTATTGAAAGATTTGGCTCACTGTCAGGACTGACGATAAACTGGAGTAAGTCTATTTTGTTTAAAGTGGACAACGTAGGGGAAGAGGGGAGTGAGCTGCTGGAGGGTGGGCGACTGAAGGTGGTAAGTCAATTTAAATATCTTGGGATATGGGTATTTATGCCGGTTACGGATTACATACATAGGAATCTGACTCCGATCTTAGGTGTTCTTAAGGCAAAAGTGGATGCTTGGGTTAAGCTGCATTTATCTGTGGTGGGCAGGGTGAATCTTATCAAAATGATTTTGATGCCGAAGATTCTGTATGTTCTTCATAATGCGCCAGTTTGGATACCGCGTGGGAAATTTCGGCAGATTAACTCCCTGTTCAGGAATTTGGTATGGGGGAGACAACATCCACGTATCAGACTGGAGACACTTCAGCGACCCAAGGAAGATGGGTGCTTGGCATTGCCTAACCCTGAAGTATATTTTCTTGCAGCCCAGAGTCAGCACTTAAAGGGCTGGGCGCATGAATGGTCATCCGGGGTGGTACAGCAATTAATGGAAAAGGTGACAAAAAGAAGGCCAGCAGTACAATGTCTGGAGGATGGCTCCCTGGGGGCTTTGGGGAAATTGTATCCGACTATGTTATTGATATGTAAGCTGTGGGGTAGACTAAAACATATACGTGGGATTACGGGTCTGACCAGATTCTCCCCGCTATGGCATAATAATAATTTAAAGGAGTTTGTGGCAATGGGGGTACTACCAGAATGGCAGGCCAAGGGGATTCAATATGTCTATCAGATAATTGAGCAGGGAGAGTTGAAATCCTTTTCCCAATTTCAGGTAGAATTTGATCTGGGGCCTGCGGGGCAATATTAATATTTGCAGATGAGACACGCATTTGGAGCTCAGAATAGGGACGGAGGCATCAGAAATCAAAGGGATATAGTGTTAGAGTATGTGTGTTGTGAAGGGACTACTGGGGGGGTTATTTCCACTGTTTATAAAGACTTGCTGCACACTTTCCTGTTAAGGTTTCCAATACTGGCACGAGCTAAGTGGGAGAGGGATCTGGGCCCAATGGAGAATGAAACTTGGGAGTCGGTGCTGGAGTGGGTTCCACGGCTGTCTCTGAGCGAGCCGTATAGGCTGTCGTCACAGCTTTATGTAATACACAGAGTTTACAAATCTCCGAAGGTGTTATATAAGGCAGGCTTGCGTGATGATTCTGAGTGCCCGAGGTGTAAATCTACAGATGCAGATATATTTCATATGATGCGGACGTGTCCGAGACTGGCTGCTTTTTGGTTGGTAGTTTTGAGTCGTGTGGAAGGAGCATGCAGATGCACGGTGCCAAGGGACCCGATGGTGTGCTTGTTGGGGTGCGTGAATGAGATTGGAGTGGATAACAACCTGAAGACAGCTATTGCCAGATTGCTGTATATGGCCCGGAAGGTAATAGCGCGAAATTGGATTAAGGACGAGCTGCCTTCAAGAAGAGAATTCCTCCAATATGTGAAGCAGGGCCTGAAACTGGAAAAGGGGTTTTATCAGAAAAGAGGGAAAATTGAAATGTTCAATAAGCTGTGGTCTCCGTGGCCTGCCATGGGATAGGTTTGTTATAGAGACCGGGTGAATCAAGACCCTGAATTGGTGAAAACATAACACGTGGCCTATGGTCCTAACTGAGGGGATAGTCATCCTATAGATTTGAGTGTGGAGCTATTAAACAAGGTGGGCTGTCTTATTGGGGGGTCGGGATAAGTTGGGATTGCGGGGTTCGTTTGGGGGGAAAACTTTGTACTGAAAACAAGAATGTAACATGTCAATTGTAATATTATTCTTAATAAAAATTTATTTGAGTTAAAAAAAAAAAGATTAAATGAAGGAGATACGACTTCCTGCGCTCTCCCTAGCAAAGTCTAGCACATCAACAGCGGCAGCTCCCATTCGACTCCTGAAAGTTAACAGTCCCTTGGTGGGCACTCTCACAGTCCTAGTGCCTGTTCCACTGCCCGAGGGTCCTGGGCAGCACTTTCTCCACTCCAGGGGTATATTCTGCTCCCAGCAGGGGAGCACATCTTGCCACAGCCAAGCCTGGCCGGGCTCTGCACTGCAGAAAGGGACTTTCTGTTCCTTTGAAGCTGCTGACCCAGCCCCCTCAATTAACCTCTTATTGTCCCTAATTTAATATATGCAGTACAATAAACATATTAAAAAAATTCAAACACCGCACATCACATTAGTATAACATTAATATATCAACCTACAGGATACTTTATAAGATAATACACGTTAATGCATAACTCAGTCGGGGCGCCGCATGGGGGACACGTGCCCGACATAAAGGAGAGAGGGAGCAACTGAGGGTCCACGCCACCTCCTTACATCCCCAACATATTTGTTAAAATAAACAGTGTTCAACCCCTTTAATGCCTTTTTTCATTTTATAGCCTTTTGATTCATCAGTATTAAATAAACCATGACAAACAAATGTATTATTTATTTATTTAAGAAAATAGTGCATCTTTTGATCACTAAACCTAATGATGGTAAGTGAAATATTTGCATCATTGCTATTATTTCTGATTACTTTGAGTAGTCCTATGTGGGTTTTCTAAAACATTTATGCCCGTGCTGGCAAAAAAAGATTGAAGTGTTAAAAGTATTAGTCTAAGGTATTTCTTGGCTAATTACCAGAAGTTAAAAATTAAAAAAAAAGTTTAGCTCCAAAAACATACATTTAGGAAAAAACAAATGTCCACAAAGGTGGACAACCCCAATAATCCAAAATGTATATGATTGATCCATTCACCACAATATATTCCAGCTTCTCTTGACTTACTGTGTTATTTTGTCGAAGCGCAACGCCAAAACTTTATGGTTGTTTTCTGACTCTAAATATTTAGTTACTGCCCATGTTAATATTTATTAAGTAATGTATCCTTTGTGTTTTAGGATTCCAGCCATAAAGCTACCCTGCTTTGCGATGGGCAGATAACAGATTGTTCTGGAGCAATTTTCCGTGATCCACTTCACTGGGTCAAAACTCTCTTGGGAAATAACATTGTAGTGACTTGGAAGTATATAATTGATAAGGTTAGTAGGAGTACAGCCCGAAAAATCAATGTGCTTATGGCTCTTATAAAAAAACGACAGCATGAGAACAACCCAAAAACTCTACGCAGATGATAACAAATAAAAAATGTATTAAATTCACTAATAGGCACAAAAATAAAATGAAACTATGCTAATTAAATGTCACATAAATTCAAGTATGATCTGGTGTATCTACTTAGATACAAATGAATGTATGAACTAACAAGCTGTGCTTACCTAATAGTATACCATACACATTCTCACAATTATGTGTGAAAAGAGTGTTTGAACACAAAATTAAAATTATATATCTTTATTGAAATAATGTAAAACACTTATACTAAAAAGATGCCTCAAACCCAACTAGGAGAGGCAGCTGCAGTCAAAAGAAAATATAGTATGACCTCATAGATAATAAATATTTCTAAATTTTCAAACAGAATATATGCTCATAAATTATGCCAAGATCACGTGGGAGTGTGAACAGGGAACATACAATATAATTCAAGAATAAATATCAATATTTGCTAAAAATAGCCCTTTGTTCACAAGGAGAATATATCAAATGTATTAATAATCAATCATAGATGGAAAAGTTTGTATGTTTCTACCTGTGCTTTTTCTATTTAAACCCCACCATAATACACATTTATATAGAGTTGATTGCACAGATCATACGCCACCATGTTATAAAAGTAGCCAGCATTCTAAAGATTTAGAAAGGTTCATATTACCTAAACGTAGAAAGTGTGACTGGTTCAGAGATGATGACCGCACGCTGCCACTCCTTACCCCAGGGATCTACTTTCCCCAACCACATGATGGGACTAGTGACTGGAGAACAATAGCTTGAGGCTCCTGAGACACTAACGATAGTAATGGAATTATTGCTTTTTCAGACTCCTAATCTCGTGTTTGGCCTTATGTATGCATAAGATCCAGCCCACACATCTTCCGCTAAGGGTACCGTCACACAGTGCCATTTTCATCGCTACGACGGCACGATTCGTGACGTTGCAGCGTCGTATGATTATCGCTCCAGCGTCGTAGACTGCGGTCACACGTTGCAATACACGGCGCTGGAGCGATAATTTCATGACGTATTTGCGATGTAGAAGCCGATGGTTACTGTGCGCACATCGTATACAACCTGTGTCACACGATGCAATCATGCCGCCACAGCGGGACACTAGACGACGAAAGAAAGTTTCAAACGATCTGCTACGACGTACGATTCTCAGCGGGGATCTGGATCGCAGTAGCGTGTCAGACACAACGATATTGTAACGATATCGCTAGAACGTCACGAATCGTGCCGTCGTAGCGATGAAAATGGCACTGTGTGACGGTACCCTTAGGCTACTTTCACACTTCCGTCGGTACGGGCCCGTCGCAATGCGTCGGGCCGACGTACCGACGGACGCTGTGAAATAACTGCAAGACTTGGGCAGCGGATGCAGTTTTACAACGCATCCGCTGCCCATTCTGCAGTCCAGGGAGGAGGGGGCGTACGCGACGTCGAAAATGGCGGACACGACGCACCAAAAAACGTTACATGGAACTTTTTTTGTGCTGACGGTCCGCCAAAGCACGACGCATCCGTTGCACGACGGATGCGACGTGTGGCAATCCGTCGCTAATGCAAGTCTTTGGAGAAAAAGCGCATCCTGCGGGCAACTTTGCAGGATGCGTTTTTCCTCCAAAACGGCGCATTGCGACATACGCCATAAGTCGGAAGTGTGAAAGTAGCCTAACTGTCACTGAATGGAAACATTGATTCCTGAGGCTGAACACTTTCCAAGAGAGATTTGGGCACCTTAAACTGACGAGCAAGCAAAACTCTAATAAAACATAACAATAAGATCAACGTAAACAATGCTCCGTGCTGGAAAAAGTCCACATCCCTTGTAGTCGTGGACTCCGCTTTACGTCCATTGGTCCCGTAGTCTTTAGTTTGTGGCCAGCTCCTCACACTGCTGACATTCATATGAGCACTTATTTTTTGTGTGACAAGATGACATTTTTATTGGTACTATTTTTGGGCACTTTATATTTTTTGATCGCTTTCTGTTCCGATTTTTGAGAGGCAGAATAAACATAAACCAGAAATTCAGAAATTGTTTTTTTTCATGCCATTCCCCTTGTTGAGCTGTAGGTGTTGGTTGTTTGAGGAGGCGTTTGGAGTGTTGTTCAGAAGACTGTTGCTTAGTGATTTGTCTGTGTGCATATCCTCATCTTCTATTTAGGTTTTCCTTCCTTTACTTCCCGGTGTTCTACTCTCTTGTTTATGAGTGCATATTTGTATGATTGGTATTTATGTATCCCTGTATGTCTTCCCTTGTTAGGGTACTGTCACACTCTGCAACTTTCCAACGATCACGACCAGCGATACGACCTGGCCGTGATCATTGGAAAGTCGTTGTGTGGTCGCTGGGGAGCGGTCACACAGACAGCTCTCCAGCGACCAACGATGCCGAAGGCCCCGGGTAACCAGGGTAAACATCGGGTTACTAAGCGCAGGGCCGCGCTTAGTAACCCGATGTTTACCCTGGTTACCATCCTAAAAGTAAAAAAAAACAAACCGTACATACTCACATTCCGGTGTCCGTCAGGTCCCTTGCAGTCTGCTTCCCGCTCTGACTGAGTGCCGCCGTAAAGTGAAAGCAGATCACAGCGGTGACGTTACCGCTGTGCTCTGCTCTTACTTTCCGGCCGGCAGTCAGTCAGAGCGGGAAGCAGACTGCAAGGGACCTGACGGACACCGGAATGTGAGTATGTACGGTTTTTTTTTTTTTACTTTTACGATGGTAACCAGGGTAAACATCGGGTTACTAAGCGCGGCCCTGCGCTTAGTAACCCGATGTTTACCCTGGTTACAAGCGAACGCATCGTTGGATCGGTGTCACACACACCGATCCAACGATGACAGCGGGAGATCCAGCGACGAAAGAAAGTTCCAAACGATCTGCTACGACGTACGATTCTCAGCAGGGTCCCTGATCGCTGCTGCGTGTCAGACACAGCGATATTGTATGGATATCGCTGGAACGTCACGGATCGTACCGTCGTAGCGACAAAAGTGCCACTGTGAGACAGTACCCTTAGTCTGGTGTGTGTGTTCTTATACAATACAACTCCTCACTTTCTTGGGTGGGGGAGGGGATAGATAAGAGCTGATTTCTGAGCTTAGCAAGGCACATGGGGAGAGGCATCTTTACCATCAAAAGTAATCCAGGGCGCCCCTAGCTTTAGGAATAAAGAAGGAGCCCCTAGCCCCAGGACATCCTGCAACAGTGCTATGACATGTACATTTTTGTTTATTTTTGTTTTTACATAAATATATGTATTTATTGGTATAATATTTTTATATATATTTTTTTATTTTGTAATTTTTTTTATATATGTTTACAAGTTTTTAAATCTTTTTTTTTATTATTTTTTCATTCCCTCTATGGGAGCTTAACTTTCATTATTCTGATCAGTGATATAATGCATTTATACACACGTGGTCATATATGTTGGTACCCCTCATTTAATGACAGAAAAACCCACAATGGTCACGGAAATAACTTGAATCTGACAAAAGTAATAATAAATAAAAAAATCTATGAAACTGGACAAATGAAAGTCAGACATGGCTTTTCGACCATGCTTCCACAGAATTAAAAGAAAATAAAACTCATGATATAGGCCTGGACAGAAATGATGGTACCCTTAACTTAATATTTTGTTGCACAACCTTTTGAGGCAATCACTGCAATGAAACGATTCCTGTAACTGTCAATGAGACTTCTGCACCTCTCGCCAGGTGTTTTGGCCCACTCCTCAAGAGCAAACTGCTCCAGTTGTCTCATGTTTGAAGGTTGCCTTTTCCAGATGGCATGTTTCAGCTCTTTCCAAAGATGCTCAATAGGATTTAGGTCAGGGCTCATAGAAGGCCACTGCAGAATAGTCCAATGTTTTCCTCTTAGCCATTCTTGGGTGTTTTTAGCTGTGTGTTTTGGGTCATTATCCTGTTGCAAGACCCATGACCTGTGAGTGAGACCACACTTTCTGACACTGGGCAGCACATTTCTCTCAAGAATCCCTTGATAGTCTTGAGATATCATTGTACCCTGCACAGATTCTAGACACCCTGTGCCAGATGCAGCAAAGCAGCTTCAGAACATAACAGAGCCTCCTCCATGATTCACAGTAGGGACAGTGTTCTTTTCTTGATATGCTTAATTTTTCTGTCTGTGAACATAGAACTGATGTGCCTTGGCAAAAAGTTCCATTTTTGTCTCGTCTGTCCATAGGACATTCTCCCAGAAGCTTTGTGGCTTGTCAGCATGTAGTTTGGCAAATTCCAGTCTGGCTTTTTTATGATTTTTTTTTCAACAATGGTGTCCTCCTTGGTCGTCTCCCATGAAGTCCACTTTGGCTGATACAACGACGGATGATGCGATCTGACACTGATGTTCCTTGAGCTTGAAGTTCACTTTTAATCTGTTCAGAAGTTTTTCTGGGCTCTTTTGTTTCCATTCGTATTTTCCGTTTCTTTGCTTTGTCATCAATTTTTCTCCTGTGGCCATGTCCAGGGAGGTGGCTACAGTCATATGGATCTTAAATTTCTGAATAATATGTGCAACTGTAGTCACAGGTACATCAAGCTGCTTGGAGATGGTCTTATAACTTTTACCTTTAACATGTTTGCCTATCATTTTCTTTCTAATCTCCTGAGACAACTATTTCCTTTGCTTTCTCTGGTCCATGTTCAGTGTGATACACACCATGTCACCAAACAGCACAGTGAGTATCTGTTGCCCTATATACAGGCCCACTCACTTTTTGTCACATTATTATCAGGGGTACCATCATTTCTGTCCAGGTCTATTTCATGAGTTTTATTATTTTTTTAATTTTGTGGAAGCATGGTTGAGAAGCAATGTCTGACTTTTATTTGTTCATTTTCATAGATATTTTATGTATTATTACTTTTGTCAGATTCAAGTTATTTCCATGACCATTGTGGGTTTTTCTGTCATTAAACGAGGGGTATCAACAATTTTGACCACGTGTGTAATAATAATAATAATAATTTTTCTATAGCGCCACATATTCCTCAGCACTTTACATTTTAGAGGGGACTTGTACAGACAATAAAAGACATTATAGAATAACAATAATCACATAAAGCAACAGATACCAAGAGGAATGAGGGCCCTGCTCGCAAGCTTACAATCTATGATGGAGGGGAGACACGAACGGTGAATGGAATCAATTGCTTTCATTGTTCTGACCAGCCATAACGTAATAAATTGGGTGTTCATGTAATACTGCATGAACCAGTTATCAGCCAGAATATGTAAAAGTACAGGCACAGAGGGATATTAAATGCATAAAGTGTGTGAGAACATGATACGAGGAACCTGGTTATGAAGAAAATATTAAATGGGCAATACAGGGATAGTTAGATAAATATGTTGAGGCGGTAGGCCAGTCTGAAGAAATGCGTTTTTAGGGCACGCTTAAAGCTGTGGATGATTATCATGGGTAGTGCACTCGAAAGAATTGGCACAGCACGCGAGAAGTCTTGGAGACAGGAGTGGGAGGTTCTGCTTATTGCGGTTGTTAACCTTAGGTCATTAGCAGAAAGGAGGGCACGGGTAGGGTCGTAGACTGGGACAAGTGAGGAGATGTAGGGTGGTGCTGAACTGTGGAGAGTTTTGTGGGTGAGAGTGTTGAGTTTATATTGAACTCTGGAGTGGATGGGTAACCAATGACATCCATAACGACCCAAGCTCTAAAAAATAAAAAAAACAAGGCAAAAATGTTCAAAAGATGTATAGAAAAAAAATGGTATCACTAAAAATGTTGCCGTGTCCTTCAAAGAATGTGCCCCTCCCAATTCATTTTTTTTCTATATGCGGCCGAGTTTGAGACCCCTGCTCTAGATGGTAAAATTGCCCATAGAAAATATTATTACCCTGTGCAAGTGCCCTAGAAAACAATGTCCACATTTTGCCCCTTTTATGGCCATAATACCCTGAGTGCGCCTTAAACAATAATGCTTATTATGTAACCATTTAACATGTAATCATGTCCAATGAGTCCCCCAATGTACAGCTCCTCACAGTATGAAGCCCACAGCTCCACTATATGCAGTATGGTGGGCCCACAACTTCTTTATACAGAGTATGATGTCTGTTGTGAAATTGGATTTTGGGCTCCCCCGGTGGCCACTGGTGGAATTGAACTGGTGTGCATCATCCTCTCTGTTCACCTGTTTCCATCAGGAGGTGGGAGTCGCTATTTAGCCTTGCTCCTCTGTCACTTCCATGCCGGTCAACATTGTAATCAGAAGCCTTTCTGTGCATGTTCCTGCTGCTAGACAACTCCCAGCTAAGTTGGACTTTAGTCCTTGTTTGTTTTTGCATTTTGTTCCAGTTCACAGCTGTAGTTTCGTTTCTGTGTCTGGAAAGCTCTTGTGATCTGAAATTGCCACTCTGATGTTATGAGTTAATACTAGAGTCTTAAAGTAATTTCAGGATGGCGTTTTGATAGGGTTTTCAGCTGACCATGAAAGTGCCCTTTCTGTCTTCCTGCTATCTAGTAAGCGGACCTCAATTTTGCTAAACCTATTTTCATACTACGTTTGTCATTTCATCTAAAATCACCGCCAATATTTGTGGGGGCCTCTGTCTGCCTTTCGGGGAAATTTCTCTAGAGGTGAGCCAGGACTATATTTTCCTCTGCCAGGATTAGTTAGTCCTCCGGCCGGCGCTGGGCGTCTAGGGATAAAACGCAGGCTACGCTACCCGGCTACTGTTAGTTGTGCGGCAGGTTTAGTTCATGGTCAGTTTAGTTTCCATCCTTCCAAGAGCTAGTTCTTATGTTTGCTGGGCTATGTTCTCTTGCCATTGAGAACCATAACAGTTTGACCGGCCAAAAAGGGTTAAATTAATTGACAGAGAAAGGAGAGAAAAGAGAAGTCTGCTGAAGATTTTTATTTTTTTTTCCTCAGTTCTGAGTGTGCTTGTAATTGAATCTCTTGCAAGTCTGCCTATATTGCAGCCTTTCTCTCTCTCTCTCCTTCTAATCCTGGAATGGCTCTGTGTTCACCTGTTTAAAATGGATATTCAGAGTTTAGCTGCAGGTTTGAATAATCTCACCACGAAAGTTCAAAATTTACAAGATTTTGTTGTTCATGTTCCTATATCTGAACCTAGAATTCCTTTGCCTGAATTTTTCTCGGGGAATAGATCTTGCTTTCAAAATTTCAAAAATAATTGCAAGTTGTTTTTGTCCCTGAAATCTCGCTCTGCTGGAGATCCTGCTCAGCAGGTCAGGATTGTGATTTCCTTGCTCCGGGGCGACCCTCAGGATTGGGCTTTTGCATTGGCTCCAGGGGATCCTGCGTTGCTCAATGTGGATGCGTTTTTTCTGGCCTTGGGGTTGCTTTATGAGGAACCTCAGTTAGAACTTCAGGCGGAAAAGGCCTTGATGTCCCTATCTCAGGGGCAAGACGAAGCTGAAATATACTGCCAGAAATTCCGTAAATGGGCTGTGCTTACTCAGTGGAATGAGTGCGCCCTGGCGGCGAATTTCAGAGAGGGTCTCTCTGATGCCATTAAGGATGTTATGGTGGGGTTCCCTGTGCCTGCGGGTCTGAATGAGTCCATGACAATGGCTATCCAGATCGATAGGCGTCTGCGGGAGCGCAAACCTGTGCACCATTTGGCGGTGTCTACTGAGAAGACGCCAGAGAATATGCAATGTGATAGAATTCTGTCCAGAAGTGAACGGCAGAATTTTAGACGAAAAAATGGGTTGTGCTTCTATTGCGGTGATTCAACTCATGTTATATCAGCATGCTCTAAGCGTACTAAGAAGCTTGATAAGTCTGTTTCAATTGGCACTTTACAGTCTAAGTTTATTCTATCTGTGACCCTGATTTGTTCTTTATCATCTATTACCGCGGATGCCTATGTTGACTCTGGCGCCGCTTTGAGTCTTATGGATTGGTCCTTTGCCAAACGCTGTGGGTATGATTTGGAGCCTCTTGAAACTCCTATACCCCTGAAGGGGATTGACTCCACCCCATTGGCTAGCAATAAACCACAATACTGGACACAAGTAACTATGCGAATTAATCCGGATCACCAGGAGATTATTCGCTTTCTTGTGCTGTATAACCTACATGATGTGTTGGTGCTTGGATTGCCATGGCTGCAATCTCATAACCCAGTCCTTGACTGGAAAGCTATGTCTGTGTTAAGCTGGGGATGTAAGGGGACGCATGGGGACGTACCTGTGGTTTCCATTTCATCATCTATTCCCTCTGAGATTCCTGAATTCTTGACAGAATATCGTGACGTTTTTGAAGAACCTAAGCTTGGTTCATTACCTCCGCACCGGGAGTGCGATTGTGCCATAGATTTGATTCCGGGTAGTAAATACCCTAAGGGTCGTTTATTTAATCTGTCTGTGCCTGAACATGCTGCTATGCGAGAATATATAAAGGAGTCCTTGGAAAAGGGACATATTCGTCCTTCGTCATCTCCCTTAGGAGCCGGTTTTTTCTTTGTGGCTAAGAAAGATGGCTCTTTGAGGCCGTGCATTGATTATCGGCTTTTGAATAAGATCACGGTTAAATATCAATATCCGTTGCCACTGCTGACTGATTTGTTTGCTCGCATAAAGGGGGCCAAGTGGTTCTCTAAGATAGATCTCCGTGGGGCGTATAATTTGGTGCGAATTAAGCAGGGGGATGAGTGGAAAACCGCATTTAATACGCCCGAGGGCCACTTTGAATATTTGGTGATGCCTTTTGGTCTTTCAAATGCCCCTTCAGTCTTTCAGTCCTTTATGCATGACATTTTCCGTGATTATTTGGATAAATTTATGATTGTGTATCTGGATGATATTTTGATTTTTTCGGATGACTGGGACTCTCATGTCCAGCAGGTCAGGAGGGTTTTTCAGGTTTTGCGGTCTAATTCCTTGTGTGTGAAGGGTTCTAAGTGCGTTTTTGGGGTTCAAAAGATTTCCTTTTTGGGATATATTTTTTCCCCCTCTTCCATCGAGATGGATCCTGTCAAGGTTCAGGCTATTTGTGATTGGACGCAACCCTCTTCTCTTAAGAGTCTTCAGAAATTTTTGGGCTTTGCTAACTTTTATCGTCGATTTATTGCTGGTTTTTCTGATGTTGTTAAACCATTGACTGATTTGACTAAGAAGGGTGCTGATGTTGCTGATTGGTCCCCTGCTGCTGTGGAGGCCTTTCGGGAGCTTAAGCGCCGCTTTTCTTCCGCCCCTGTGTTGCGTCAGCCTGATGTTGCTCTTCCTTTTCAGGTTGAGGTCGACGCTTCTGAAATCGGAGCTGGGGCAGTTTTGTCGCAGAGAAGTTCCGATTGTTCCGTGATGAGACCTTGTGCTTTTTTCTCACGTAAATTTTCGCCCGCCGAGCGGAATTATGATGTTGGGAATCGGGAGCTTTTGGCCATGAAGTGGGCTTTTGAGGAGTGGCGTCATTGGCTTGAGGGGGCTAGACATCAGGTGGTGGTATTGACTGACCACAAAAATCTAATTTATCTTGAGTCCGCCAGACGCCTGAATCCTAGACAGGCGCGCTGGTCGTTGTTTTTCTCTCGGTTTAATTTTGTGGTGTCCTACCTGCCGGGTTCTAAGAATGTTAAGGCGGATGCCCTTTCTAGGAGTTTTGAGCCTGACTCCCCTGGTAATTCTGAACCTACAGGTATCCTTAAGGATGGAGTGATATTGTCTGCCGTTTCTCCAGACCTGCGGCGGGCCTTGCAGGAGTTTCAGGCGGATAGACCTGATCGTTGCCCACCTGGTAGACTGTTTGTTCCTGATGATTGGACCAGTAAAGTCATTTCTGAGGTTCATTCTTCTGCGTTGGCAGGTCATCCTGGAATCTTTGGTACCAGGGATTTGGTGGCAAGGCCCTTCTGGTGGCCTTCCCTGTCTCGAGATGTGCGAGGCTTTGTGCAGTCTTGTGACGTTTGTGCTCGGGCCAAGCCTTGTTGTTCT
Source organism: Ranitomeya variabilis (assembly GCF_051348905.1). Lineage (NCBI taxonomy): Eukaryota > Metazoa > Chordata > Amphibia > Anura > Dendrobatidae > Ranitomeya > Ranitomeya variabilis. The sequence continues at coordinate 108,889,887 of NC_135232.1, forward strand.
CGGGCTAGTGGATTGTTGTTGCCCTTGCCTATCCCGAAGAGGCCCTGGACGCACATCTCGATGGATTTTATTTCGGATCTTCCTGTTTCTCGGAAGATGTCTGTCATCTGGGTGGTGTGTGATCGTTTCTCTAAGATGGTCCATTTGGTTCCCCTGCCTAAGTTGCCTTCTTCTTCCGAGTTGGTTCCTCTGTTTTTTCAAAATGTGGTCCGTTTGCATGGTATTCCGGAGAATATCGTTTCTGACAGAGGTACCCAATTCGTGTCTAGATTTTGGCGAGCATTCTGTGCTAGGATGGGCATAGATTTGTCTTTCTCGTCTGCTTTCCATCCTCAGACTAATGGCCAGACCGAGCGGACGAATCAGACCTTGGAGACATATTTGAGGTGTTTTGTGTCTGCAGATCAGGATGATTGGGTTGCTTTTTTGCCTTTAGCGGAGTTTGCCCTCAATAATCGGGCCAGCTCTGCCACCTTGGTATCTCCCTTTTTCTGTAATTCAGGGTTTCATCCTCGATTTTCTTCTGGTCAGGTGGAATCTTCGGATTGTCCTGGAGTGGATGCTGTGGTGGAGAGGTTGCATCAGATTTGGGGGCAGGTAGTGGACAATTTGAAGTTGTCCCAGGAGAAGACTCAGCTTTTTGCCAACCGCCGGCGTCGGGTTGGTCCTCGGCTTTGTGTTGGGGACTTGGTGTGGTTGTCTTCTCGTTTTGTCCCTATGAGGGTTTCTTCTCCCAAGTTTAAGCCTCGGTTCATCGGCCCGTACAAGATATTGGAGATTCTTAACCCTGTGTCCTTCCGTTTGGACCTCCCTGCATCTTTTTCTATTCATAATGTTTTTCATCGGTCATTATTGCGCAGGTATGAGGTACCGGTTGTGCCTTCCGTTGAGCCTCCTGCTCCGGTGTTGGTTGAGGGCGAGTTGGAGTACGTTGTGGAAAAAATCTTGGACTCCCGTGTTTCCAGACGGAAACTCCAGTATCTGGTCAAATGGAAGGGATACGGTCAGGAGGATAATTCTTGGGTGACTGCCTCGGATGTTCATGCCTCCGATTTGGTCCGTGCCTTTCATAGGGCTCATCCTGATCGCCCTGGTGGTTCTGGTGAGGGTTCGGTGCCCCCTCCTTGAGGGGGGGGTACTGTTGTGAAATTGGATTTTGGGCTCCCCCGGTGGCCACTGGTGGAATTGAACTGGTGTGCATCATCCTCTCTGTTCACCTGTTTCCATCAGGAGGTGGGAGTCGCTATTTAGCCTTGCTCCTCTGTCACTTCCATGCCGGTCAACATTGTAATCAGAAGCCTTTCTGTGCATGTTCCTGCTGCTAGACAACTCCCAGCTAAGTTGGTCTTTAGTCCTTGTTTGTTTTTGCATTTTGTTCCAGTTCACAGCTGTAGTTTCGTTTCTGTGTCTGGAAAGCTCTTGTGATCTGAAATTGCCACTCTGATGTTATGAGTTAATACTAGAGTCTTAAAGTAATTTCAGGATGGCGTTTTGATAGGGTTTTCAGCTGACCATGAAAGTGCCCTTTCTGTCTTCCTGCTATCTAGTAAGCGGACCTCAATTTTGCTAAACCTATTTTCATACTACGTTTGTCATTTCATCTAAAATCACCGCCAATATTTGTGGGGGCCTCTGTCTGCCTTTCGGGGAAATTTCTCTAGAGGTGAGCCAGGACTATATTTTCCTCTGCCAGGATTAGTTAGTCCTCCGGCCGGCGCTGGGCGTCTAGGGATAAAACGCAGGCTACGCTACCCGGCTACTGTTAGTTGTGCGGCAGGTTTAGTTCATGGTCAGTTTAGTTTCCATCCTTCCAAGAGCTAGTTCTTATGTTTGCTGGGCTATGTTCTCTTGCCATTGAGAACCATAACAGTTTGACCGGCCAAAAAGGGTTAAATTAATTGACAGAGAAAGGAGAGAAAAGAGAAGTCTGCTGAAGATTTTTATTTTTTTTTCCTCAGTTCTGAGTGTGCTTGTAATTGAATCTCTTGCAAGTCTGCCTATATTGCAGCCTTTCTCTCTCTCTCTCCTTCTAATCCTGGAATGGCTCTGTGTTCACCTGTTTAAAATGGATATTCAGAGTTTAGCTGCAGGTTTGAATAATCTCACCACGAAAGTTCAAAATTTACAAGATTTTGTTGTTCATGTTCCTATATCTGAACCTAGAATTCCTTTGCCTGAATTTTTCTCGGGGAATAGATCTTGCTTTCAAAATTTCAAAAATAATTGCAAGTTGTTTTTGTCCCTGAAATCTCGCTCTGCTGGAGATCCTGCTCAGCAGGTCAGGATTGTGATTTCCTTGCTCCGGGGCGACCCTCAGGATTGGGCTTTTGCATTGGCTCCAGGGGATCCTGCGTTGCTCAATGTGGATGCGTTTTTTCTGGCCTTGGGGTTGCTTTATGAGGAACCTCAGTTAGAACTTCAGGCGGAAAAGGCCTTGATGTCCCTATCTCAGGGGCAAGACGAAGCTGAAATATACTGCCAGAAATTCCGTAAATGGGCTGTGCTTACTCAGTGGAATGAGTGCGCCCTGGCGGCGAATTTCAGAGAGGGTCTCTCTGATGCCATTAAGGATGTTATGGTGGGGTTCCCTGTGCCTGCGGGTCTGAATGAGTCCATGACAATGGCTATCCAGATCGATAGGCGTCTGCGGGAGCGCAAACCTGTGCACCATTTGGCGGTGTCTACTGAGAAGACGCCAGAGAATATGCAATGTGATAGAATTCTGTCCAGAAGTGAACGGCAGAATTTTAGACGAAAAAATGGGTTGTGCTTCTATTGCGGTGATTCAACTCATGTTATATCAGCATGCTCTAAGCGTACTAAGAAGCTTGATAAGTCTGTTTCAATTGGCACTTTACAGTCTAAGTTTATTCTATCTGTGACCCTGATTTGTTCTTTATCATCTATTACCGCGGATGCCTATGTTGACTCTGGCGCCGCTTTGAGTCTTATGGATTGGTCCTTTGCCAAACGCTGTGGGTATGATTTGGAGCCTCTTGAAACTCCTATACCCCTGAAGGGGATTGACTCCACCCCATTGGCTAGCAATAAACCACAATACTGGACACAAGTAACTATGCGAATTAATCCGGATCACCAGGAGATTATTCGCTTTCTTGTGCTGTATAACCTACATGATGTGTTGGTGCTTGGATTGCCATGGCTGCAATCTCATAACCCAGTCCTTGACTGGAAAGCTATGTCTGTGTTAAGCTGGGGATGTAAGGGGACGCATGGGGACGTACCTGTGGTTTCCATTTCATCATCTATTCCCTCTGAGATTCCTGAATTCTTGACAGAATATCGTGACGTTTTTGAAGAACCTAAGCTTGGTTCATTACCTCCGCACCGGGAGTGCGATTGTGCCATAGATTTGATTCCGGGTAGTAAATACCCTAAGGGTCGTTTATTTAATCTGTCTGTGCCTGAACATGCTGCTATGCGAGAATATATAAAGGAGTCCTTGGAAAAGGGACATATTCGTCCTTCGTCATCTCCCTTAGGAGCCGGTTTTTTCTTTGTGGCTAAGAAAGATGGCTCTTTGAGGCCGTGCATTGATTATCGGCTTTTGAATAAGATCACGGTTAAATATCAATATCCGTTGCCACTGCTGACTGATTTGTTTGCTCGCATAAAGGGGGCCAAGTGGTTCTCTAAGATAGATCTCCGTGGGGCGTATAATTTGGTGCGAATTAAGCAGGGGGATGAGTGGAAAACCGCATTTAATACGCCCGAGGGCCACTTTGAATATTTGGTGATGCCTTTTGGTCTTTCAAATGCCCCTTCAGTCTTTCAGTCCTTTATGCATGACATTTTCCGTGATTATTTGGATAAATTTATGATTGTGTATCTGGATGATATTTTGATTTTTTCGGATGACTGGGACTCTCATGTCCAGCAGGTCAGGAGGGTTTTTCAGGTTTTGCGGTCTAATTCCTTGTGTGTGAAGGGTTCTAAGTGCGTTTTTGGGGTTCAAAAGATTTCCTTTTTGGGATATATTTTTTCCCCCTCTTCCATCGAGATGGATCCTGTCAAGGTTCAGGCTATTTGTGATTGGACGCAACCCTCTTCTCTTAAGAGTCTTCAGAAATTTTTGGGCTTTGCTAACTTTTATCGTCGATTTATTGCTGGTTTTTCTGATGTTGTTAAACCATTGACTGATTTGACTAAGAAGGGTGCTGATGTTGCTGATTGGTCCCCTGCTGCTGTGGAGGCCTTTCGGGAGCTTAAGCGCCGCTTTTCTTCCGCCCCTGTGTTGCGTCAGCCTGATGTTGCTCTTCCTTTTCAGGTTGAGGTCGACGCTTCTGAAATCGGAGCTGGGGCGGTTTTGTCGCAGAGAAGTTCCGATTGCTCCGTGATGAGACCTTGTGCTTTTTTCTCACGTAAATTTTCGCCCGCCGAGCGGAATTATGATGTTGGGAATCGGGAGCTTTTGGCCATGAAGTGGGCTTTTGAGGAGTGGCGTCATTGGCTTGAGGGGGCTAGACATCAGGTGGTGGTATTGACTGACCACAAAAATCTAATTTATCTTGAGTCCGCCAGACGCCTGAATCCTAGACAGGCGCGCTGGTCGTTGTTTTTCTCTCGGTTTAATTTTGTGGTGTCCTACCTGCCGGGTTCTAAGAATGTTAAGGCGGATGCCCTTTCTAGGAGTTTTGAGCCTGACTCCCCTGGTAATTCTGAACCTACAGGTATCCTTAAGGATGGAGTGATATTGTCTGCCGTTTCTCCAGACCTGCGGCGGGCCTTGCAGGAGTTTCAGGCGGATAGACCTGATCGTTGCCCACCTGGTAGACTGTTTGTTCCTGATGATTGGACCAGTAAAGTCATTTCTGAGGTTCATTCTTCTGCGTTGGCAGGTCATCCTGGAATCTTTGGTACCAGGGATTTGGTGGCAAGGCCCTTCTGGTGGCCTTCCCTGTCTCGAGATGTGCGAGGCTTTGTGCAGTCTTGTGACGTTTGTGCTCGGGCCAAGCCTTGTTGTTCTCGGGCTAGTGGATTGTTGTTGCCCTTGCCTATCCCGAAGAGGCCCTGGACGCACATCTCGATGGATTTTATTTCGGATCTTCCTGTTTCTCGGAAGATGTCTGTCATCTGGGTGGTGTGTGATCGTTTCTCTAAGATGGTCCATTTGGTTCCCCTGCCTAAGTTGCCTTCTTCTTCCGAGTTGGTTCCTCTGTTTTTTCAAAATGTGGTCCGTTTGCATGGTATTCCGGAGAATATCGTTTCTGACAGAGGTACCCAATTCGTGTCTAGATTTTGGCGAGCATTCTGTGCTAGGATGGGCATAGATTTGTCTTTCTCGTCTGCTTTCCATCCTCAGACTAATGGCCAGACCGAGCGGACGAATCAGACCTTGGAGACATATTTGAGGTGTTTTGTGTCTGCAGATCAGGATGATTGGGTTGCTTTTTTGCCTTTAGCGGAGTTTGCCCTCAATAATCGGGCCAGCTCTGCCACCTTGGTATCTCCCTTTTTCTGTAATTCAGGGTTTCATCCTCGATTTTCTTCTGGTCAGGTGGAATCTTCGGATTGTCCTGGAGTGGATGCTGTGGTGGAGAGGTTGCATCAGATTTGGGGGCAGGTAGTGGACAATTTGAAGTTGTCCCAGGAGAAGACTCAGCTTTTTGCCAACCGCCGGCGTCGGGTTGGTCCTCGGCTTTGTGTTGGGGACTTGGTGTGGTTGTCTTCTCGTTTTGTCCCTATGAGGGTTTCTTCTCCCAAGTTTAAGCCTCGGTTCATCGGCCCGTACAAGATATTGGAGATTCTTAACCCTGTGTCCTTCCGTTTGGACCTCCCTGCATCTTTTTCTATTCATAATGTTTTTCATCGGTCATTATTGCGCAGGTATGAGGTACCGGTTGTGCCTTCCGTTGAGCCTCCTGCTCCGGTGTTGGTTGAGGGCGAGTTGGAGTACGTTGTGGAAAAAATCTTGGACTCCCGTGTTTCCAGACGGAAACTCCAGTATCTGGTCAAATGGAAGGGATACGGTCAGGAGGATAATTCTTGGGTGACTGCCTCGGATGTTCATGCCTCCGATTTGGTCCGTGCCTTTCATAGGGCTCATCCTGATCGCCCTGGTGGTTCTGGTGAGGGTTCGGTGCCCCCTCCTTGAGGGGGGGGTACTGTTGTGAAATTGGATTTTGGGCTCCCCCGGTGGCCACTGGTGGAATTGAACTGGTGTGCATCATCCTCTCTGTTCACCTGTTTCCATCAGGAGGTGGGAGTCGCTATTTAGCCTTGCTCCTCTGTCACTTCCATGCCGGTCAACATTGTAATCAGAAGCCTTTCTGTGCATGTTCCTGCTGCTAGACAACTCCCAGCTAAGTTGGTCTTTAGTCCTTGTTTGTTTTTGCATTTTGTTCCAGTTCACAGCTGTAGTTTCGTTTCTGTGTCTGGAAAGCTCTTGTGATCTGAAATTGCCACTCTGATGTTATGAGTTAATACTAGAGTCTTAAAGTAATTTCAGGATGGCGTTTTGATAGGGTTTTCAGCTGACCATGAAAGTGCCCTTTCTGTCTTCCTGCTATCTAGTAAGCGGACCTCAATTTTGCTAAACCTATTTTCATACTACGTTTGTCATTTCATCTAAAATCACCGCCAATATTTGTGGGGGCCTCTGTCTGCCTTTCGGGGAAATTTCTCTAGAGGTGAGCCAGGACTATATTTTCCTCTGCCAGGATTAGTTAGTCCTCCGGCCGGCGCTGGGCGTCTAGGGATAAAACGCAGGCTACGCTACCCGGCTACTGTTAGTTGTGCGGCAGGTTTAGTTCATGGTCAGTTTAGTTTCCATCCTTCCAAGAGCTAGTTCTTATGTTTGCTGGGCTATGTTCTCTTGCCATTGAGAACCATAACAGATGTCCCCAGTGAACTTCTTTAAACGCAGTATGATGTCCCCACAGCTCTGCTATACACAGTATGATACCCCCACAGCTCCTTTATACACAGTATAATGTCCCCACTGCTCCCCCAAAATACAGTATAATGACCCAGCAGAAGCCCGCACACTGTATATGTAATGTCCCCCACAGTAGAACCCACACTGCATAATGACCTCCACACTGTATAATGGCCTCCACAGTAAACCGCAAACTACTGTATATAATGGGTACCACATTAGCTTCCATGCAGTATAATGAGCACCACATTAGCTCCTATACTGTATAATAGATTCATCATTAGCTCCTACACTGTATAATGACTCCCACAGTAAACCCCAAACTGTATAATGGCCCTCACATTAGCCCCCAAACTCTATAATGCCCCCCCGCATTACTCCCCAAACTGTATAATGGCCCCTACAGTAGCATCCACACTGTATAATGACCCCCGCCTTACCCCTAAACTGATTTATTGCTCTCACATTAGCTATTTAACTGTATAATAGCCACTGCCTGAGTCATTGAACTCTATAATTGACCCCACATTCGATTCCACGCTATATAATGAGCCCTGCATTAGCCCCCAAACTATATAATGGCCCACACATTAGCCCCCAAACTGTATAATGAACCCCACAGTAAGTCTCTACACAGTATAATGGACACTGCATTAGCTCCCACACTGTATAATGCACCCCACAGTAAGCCACAAACGATATTAAGGGCCCCACATTAGCTCCCATACTGTATAATGGGCTCTACATTAGCTCACATACTGTATAATGGGCTCCACATTATCTCCTATACTCTATAATGGGCCTCACATTAGCTCCTATACTGTATAATGGGCCCTACATTAGCTCTTACTCTGTATATTTTGCCCCTGTGAGCTCCTACACTGTATAATTGGCCCCACATTAGCTCCTATATTGTATAATGGGCCCCACATTAGCTCCTACTCTGTATAATCGGCCCCACATTTGCTCCTACGCTGTATAATGAGCCCCACATTTGCTCCTACACTGTATAATGGGCCCCCACATTAGCTTCTATACTATATAATAGGCCCCCACTGTAACCCCCAAACTGTATAATGGACTTCACACTTTATAAGGGCCCCCACAATAATCCCTGTAATATATGGGGTCGCCCTCACTGCTTTAGGGTCCCCCATTGTTTAAGATGCCCCCACAAGTTTTAATTAAACTGATAAAAAAAGAATCATATGCTCACCTAATCCAGAATTCTGATGACTTCACCTGTGAAGCTCTGTCATATCGTCTACTTATGCACAGAGTACCGGTGTGCCGCGATGATGTCACTGCCCCAGTACTTTGACGTCCTGCAGGTGTGTTTGCTTCTTTTCTGTTCTGTAGATCACAGGCTTAAAGCGACCTGCAGTCTACAGAACATAGAGCAATAGTGCGGGAAGATCGTGTCTCCCTGCTCTACTGCAGGCATTAACTGAATCAGTGAGCTGCGCACGCTGATACAAGTAAGGGGTAGCATAGCTCCGGGTGGGCTCCTCTGAGCGCGGGTCCCGGGGTAACTGCACCCTTTGACCCCCGGATAATCGGCAGCTACGCTACTGATCATAAGAAGTGTGTTTTCAAGATGCCCACAAAAAATGAAATACTTAAAAAGTAAAATTATATGCAGATACATATAAAAATGCACTTAAAAAAATACATTAGATAAGAGTGTTAGTTTAATCCCATTGAAAAGCAAGCATTGACTTTAAGGGTACCGTTACACTAAACGACTTACCAACGATCACGACCAGCGATACGACCTGGCCGTGATTGTTGGTAAGTCGTTGTGTAGTCGCTGGGGAGCTGTCACACAGACAGCTCTCTCCAGCGACCAACGATAAGGGGAACGACTTCAGCATCGTTGAAACTGTCTTCAACGATGCCGAAGTCCCCCTGCAGCACCCGGGTAACCAGGGTAAACATCGGGTTACTAAGTGCAGGGCCGCGCTTAGTAACCCGATATTTACCCTGGTTACCATTGTAAAAGTTAAAAAAAAAACTGTACATACTCACATTCTGATGTCTGTCACGTCCCCCGGTGTCCACAGGGTTAAAACTGCTTTCGGCAGGAGCGCTGGTAATGCACGCGCTGCTGCCGAGAGCTTCCCTGCACTGAATGTGTCAGCGCCGGCAGTAACAGCGGTGACGTCACCGCTGTGCTCTGCTTTATGGCCGGCGCTGACACAGTCAACCCTGTGGACGCCGGGGGACGTGACAGACATCAGAATGTGAGTATGTAGTGTTTTTTTTTTACTTTTACAATGGTAACCAGGGTAAATATCGGGTTACTAAGCGCGGCCATGCACTTAGTAACCCGATATTTACCCTGGTTACAAGTGAACACATCGCTGGATTGGCGTCACACACGTCGATCCAGCGATGACAGCGGGTGATCAGCGACCAAAAAAAGGTCCTGATCATTCCCATCGACCAACGATCTCCCAGCAGGGGCCTGATCGTTGGTCGCTGTCACACATAACGAGATCGTTAGTGGGATCGTTGCTAACGTGACCAAAAGCGTGACGTTGCAACGATATCGTTAACGATATCGTTATGTGTGACTCAGCCTTAAGAATCCAGAAAGCCTCCAGGGCAAAAAAAAATTCTTGCATGTTCCTTTAAAAGTGGTGTACCATCAATGGCAGCAGGCCATGCGACCACAATTTGGCCCACGAGCTGAAGGACCCGTTGCCAGCGTCGGCATCAAGCACCCCGCCCATCATTACAAGTTCAACTGGATCGGCATCCTGGGTGCCAATACAGTTGAAAGCAATGATGAAAGAGGTAGCGTGATCTAACATACTATCCTCCATCATTCTTGCTCTGTGTCTGAGGTCTCAGTGACAAAGAGAGGAGAGATGAGCATAGTACTTTTGTATTGTACTGTGTGTGTGTATATATAGATATATATATATCTATATATCTAATATATAATTGCCTAGAATACTACTTCCTGCAATTTGTGCCAACTTCCGTGGCTTTGTCCGGAGCTAATGTCCGGAGCTAATGTCCGGAGATAATGTCCGGAGCTAATGTCCGGAGCTAATGTCCGGAGCTAATGTCCGGAGATAAGTGACGTCACCAGTGTCCTACACCCAGGCAGAGCACAGGGGCCCCAGGCAGCATATGGGGCCCCAGGCAGAGCACAGTGGCCCCAGGCAGAGCACAGGGGCCCCAGGCAGCATATGGGGCCCCAGGCAGAGCACAGTGGTCCCAGGCAGAGCACAGGAGCCCCAGGCAGCATATGGGGCCCCAGGCAGAGCACAGGGGCCCCAGGCAGCATATGGGGCCCCAGGCAGAGCACAGTGGCCCCAGGCAGAGCACAGTGGCCCCAGGCAGAACATGGGGCCCCAGGCAGAGCACAGGGGCCCCAGGCAGCATATGGGGCCCCAGGCAGAGCACAGGGGCCCCAGGCAGCATATGGGGCCCCAGGCAGCATATGGGGCCCCAGGCAGAGCACAGGGGCCCCAGGCAGAGCACAGGGGCCCCAGGCCGCATATGGGGCCCCAGGCAGAGCACAGTGGTCCCAGGTAGAGCACAGGGGCCCCAGGCAGACTATGGGGCCCCAGGCAGAGCACAGGGGCCCCAGGCAGCATATGGGGCCCCAGGCAGAGCACAGGGGCCCCAGGCAGCATATGGGGCCCCAGGCAGAGCACAGTGGCCCCAGGCAGAGCACAGGGGCCCCAGGCAGAACATGGGGCCCCAGGCAGAGCACAGGGGCCCCAGGCAGAGCACAGCGATATTTTGGACCACTGTGCGGTGTTTCAGACCCCCTGTGTGATGTCTGGGGCCCTGTTCTTAAGTATATTAAAGATTAAAGTAACGTATATTAAAGTATATTATAGATCAAATTTGACACGTTTATGAGCACCATTGAGTGATATACTCAAGAATGACATAATTTTTCAACATTTTATGGTTTCAAACTGTAAACACTCAGAGTTTTTTTTACTTCAACCAGAAAACCTTAATGGTTCATAAAAAACTTGACTGTTCAGGATATGATAAAAGTCATAGTATTCTGAATCTTTAACTTATAAAGATACCTTTACATGGGGTGATTATTGGTTCCAGAGAGGCTTTCGGCCGATAATCGTACACATGGCTGGTGACAGGACAATACAATATAAATGTTCAAAGGTAAACACTGATAACATTAAAATCTAATATATAATTGCCTAGAATACTACTTCCGGCAATTTGTGCCAACTTCCGTGGCTTTGTCCAGAGATAATGTCCGGAGATAAGTGACGTCACCAGCGTCCTACACCCGCTCAGGGTGGACAAAGATATATGCCTTCGTGGTGCGCGGCACTTTTCTGATTGGTTGCCGCCTGCTGCGAGCGACCAATCAGAAATGTGCCGTACTGTCAAGAATTGTCAAGAGCTGGTGAGTGCAGCCATTTTTTGTTCTTTCTTACTATTATTTATTAATTGTATTATTCTTACATTTGAATAAATAAAGTATATATGGATTCTAGACTCCCGATTCTTTAGAATCGGGCTGCCATCTAGTATAATATATATCTATATATATATCATATATACTCGAGTATAAGCCGAGGCACCTAATTTTGTCACGGAAAACTGGGTAAGTTTATTGACTCGAGTATAAGCCGGGTATGCATTGTCCCCTCATCACTGTCCTGGTATGCATGGCTCCTTGTCCCCTATCCTTGTATGCATGGCTCCCCTGTCCTGGTATGCATGGCTCCCCCATTGCTGTCATGGTATTCATGACTCCCCGGAACTCGTCATTGTATGCATGACTCCTCGGTCCTTGTCCTGCTATGCATGGCTTCCCGGCCCTTGTCTTGCTATGAATGGCTCCACGGGCCCTGTCCTGCTATGCATGGCACTTTACATACATTATCATTCATACCAGGACAGGGATGAGGAGCCATGCATACAAAGATGGGGATTAGGAGTCATGTATACCTCCATGTGGAGCCATTATACTTTATGGAGCTCTATGTGGAGCCATTGTACTGTATGGAGGACTTTATGTGCCTGTTATACTGTATGGGGAGCTGTGTGGGAATTACAGTTGGAGAATCATATTGTGATGGGGTCACCATTCTTTGTTGGGGGAACTGAGGGAGGGGGTTACAGTAGGGTCATCATACACTCCCTGACAGAAGTTATTTGGCTTATCCATGTTATGTAAATAAAAGCTTATAACCTGACGTTAAATTCATCCATTGGTTGTATAAATTATTCTTTTGAAAGCTGAAACCCTCCGAAATGTGGTTTAGGTTAAGAAAATAAATTGGCAAAATACTGACAAAACCAAAGAATCTAGATGAACTCTGTGAGGCATGTAAGACTGCATTCTTTGCTGTTCCTGATGACTTCATTAATAAATTGTATGAATCATTGTTGAACCGCATGGATGCAGTCCTTCAAGCTCATGGAAGTCACACAAAATATTAATTATGTCTCTAATAGCACCACAACTTCATTCACCAATGTTATGCAACATATATTTGTATTTTAAGTTACCGTATATACTCGAGTATAAGCCGACCCCCAAAATTTTGCCACAAAAAACTGGGAAAACTTATTGACTCGAGTATAAGCCTAGGGTGGAAAATGCAGCAGCTACCGGTAAATTTCAAAAGTAAAAATAGATACCAATAAAAGTAAAATTAATTGAGACATCAGTAGGTTACGGGTTATTGAATATCCATATTGAATCAGGAGCCCCATATAATGTTCCATACAGATCATGAAGGGCCCCATAAGATGCTCCATACAAAATACGCCCCATATAATCCTGCACAAAGGTTAATAATGGCCCCATAAGATGCTCCATAGACACATTTGCCCCATACAATGCTGCATAAAGGTTGATGGCCCCATAAGATGCTCCACACATTATGGCCCCATGAGATGCTCCACACATTAGGGGCCCCATGAGATGCTCCACACATTAGGGGCCCCATAAGATGCTCCACACATTAGGGGCCCCATGAGATGCTCCACACATTAGGGGCCCCATGAGATGCTCCACACATTAGGGGCCCCATGAGATGCTCCACACATTAGGAGCCCCATGAGATGCTCCACACATTAGGGGCCCCATGAGATGCTCCACACATTAGGGGCCCCATGAGATGCTCCACACATTAGGGGCCCCATGAGATGCTCCACACATTAGGGGCCCCATGAGATGCTCCACACATTAGGGGCCCCATGAGATGCTCCACACATTAGGGGCCCCATGAGATGCTCCACACATTAGGGGCCACATGAGATGCTCCACACATTAAAGGCCACATGAGATGCTCCACACATTAGGGGCCACATGAGATGCTCCACACATTAGGGGCCACATGAGATGCTCCACACATTAAAGGCCACATGAGATGCTCCACACATTAGGGGCCCCATGAGATGCTCCACACATTAGGGGCCCCATGAGATGCTCCACACATTAGGGGCCACATGAGATGCTCCACACATTAAAGGCCACATGAGATGCTCCACACATTAGGGGCCCCATGAGATGCTCCACACATTAGGGGCCACATGAGATGCTCCACACATTAGGGGCCACATGAGATGCTCCACACATTAAAGGCCACATGAGATGCTCCACACATTAGGGGCCACATGAGATGCTCCACACATCATGCCCCATAAGATGCTCCTCATATTATGCCCCATAAGATGCTCTACACATTTGCCCCATTTGCTGGTGCTGCGATTAAAAAAAAAAAAAAAATCACATACTCACCTCTCTTCGCTCAGGCCCCCGGCACTTGCGATAGTCACCTTCCACGTTCCATCACTGCCCGCTGCTCTGTCTTCCATCCTCTGCACTGACTGGTCAGGCAGAGGGCGGCGCGCACACTAATCGCGTCATCGCGCCCTCTGACCTGAACAGTCACAGCCAGAGGACCGAAGACAGAGCAGCGCGCAGCGATGGAACGGGGGACAGGTGACAATCGCGCAATGCTCCCCCTCCCCTGATATACTTACCTGCTCCCGGCGCGGTCCCTGGCAGCGTCTCACTGTCAGATGGTCTCCAGGAGCCGGCGGCATCAGCGGTCACGTACCGCACATTACAGTCATGAATATGCGTGCATATTCATGACTTTAATGAGCGGTACCACGTGACCGCTGAACACAGAAAGAGCTGCCCGGAGACCATCGGAGATGCAGGGACAGCGCTAGAAACAGGTGAGTATATCACAGCCGCCGCTCCCCCTCACCCGCCGCCCCGACACTGACTCGAGTATAAGCCGAGAGGGTCACTTTCAGCCCAAAAAAGTGGGCTGAAAATTTCGGCTTATACTGGAGTATATACGGTAATTATTTGTTTGAATATCACATTACTTTCTGTGGGTGACAAAACTTTTGTTGTGCCAAAATCTGACCATTCTGTGTCCATTAACTGATCAATATTTCTGCATTGATGCCAATTTATTTTCTTAACCTAAACCACATTTCAGATGGTTTCAGCTTTCAAAAGAATAATTTATACAACCAATGGATGAATTTAACGTCGGGGTATAAGCTTTTATTTACATAATATGGATAAGCAACATAACTTCTGTCAGGGAGTGTACTGTGCGTGTTGAGGAGTTCACTCTGGGGGTATCATACTGTGTTTGGGAGCATTTTTGTTTGCACCTTACTCGATCTGTTTAATTCAAGGTTTTTTTAATCCTTTCCTATTACATATTTAAATATTATTCCACTATAATTCCGAAAGTTAATCGTTTTACTTGATAAGGAAAAACGTCCTCAATTGTAGACTTTTTTTTAACAAATATCAAGGTTGGCCTGCAACTTTCTGCAAGCTTTTAACTTTGGCACTCTGTGTATTTGAGTTTGATATTCCTGCCTTAAAAGGTTTGTTCTCATCATGATAAAGGGTTACAATTGCAAAGAGGTTGTTAAAATAAACAACTTTGCAATTTTACTTTTTATTAAAAATTCTCTCCATTCTCAAGAATAGACCTTCACTACAATTGGTGTCTAGTATCTTAGGCTTGGAGTGCAGCGCTTACAAGCTCTTTGATATTTACTCTATTGCGCGCTAATGTATGAGTTGTCTTTCTAATCTAAAACCTCAGTATTCAGGGCACTTTGTGAAAAATAAGTGGAATTTGGATTGCAGTTTGGGTAGTCGGTCTCTAAAAGGTTCGCCATCACTGTCCTATATGGTGGACTATGGGGAGTGCACTATTCTATATGGTGGACTATGGGGAGTGCATTATACTATATGTAGGACTATGAGGAGTGCATTATACTATATGGAGGACAATGGGGAGTGCAGTATACTATGTGGAGGTATCTTACGGTATTTGTAGGGCACTTTTCTTAACATCATACTTTGAGTGCAATGAAAGGGGCAGGAGGAAAATTACTCTGTAAAGTCTGCAAAGTTATGAGAAGATATGCTCTTCTGTGACCTGACCGAATATTATTTTTTTTCTTGGATGGGGAAGGGGGAGCAATTAGAACTTCTGTATAGAAGATGTATAGACCTCTATTACCAGCACAATTTATTTATGTGCATCTTTAAATGTATACATTATTTTTTTATCCATTACATTAGCTGTACAAGCAGAATATGCCTAGTGCAGGGCTGATAACTATTTGTCCTGTTTCTGATTCCCTATTAAAACAACATCTTTCTCTCCCGTCTCCCCATGAACATGTTTAATACTGTGGAGCAGGAAAAATAAGCTGCTACTAGCCCCCCCTGTCATCTCTATAGGAAAAAAGGATTCAACTTTATAAAACTTATATTTCATGGTTTGGGGGTTTGTTTTTTTAGGTCACATACATTGGAAAAAAACTCTCAAGCTTTATTGGACAGGAGGACTTTGCACCAAAAATAGAAGAGCCTGATCCAGAAAGGAACATTGCTAGTAAGATGTTTGTAAGACAGAGATTACTTTTCAAGTGTTTGGAAACTTACATATAAATTTACCCATCATACAACTGATTGTCTACAGTGCTAGTAAGCCTGGGGCTTTATGGCAGCATGAATTCATCCTTGATTCTCTGTAAAACATTTTGCAGGAAACTAAGTGAACAGTGCGCAAATTTAGACTGTGGGTTTTTGGTTGCAATTTGACAAGGTCTCCTGCAACCTTCTTATTCTTTCCAACATCACACTTTTGAGAGTTGCAGCAATGCTATTTTTTTACTTCACCTCTGTACCAGGCCTAGTATTACAAATATACCGGCTCAAATTTTAATCAAATAAGGTGCAGCAGATTTAGCAGTTTATAGTAGATATGTTACAGAGTTTATGTAACAATCTTCATAGAGATGGGGAATTTTCTGTATTATTTCACACAGGAAGCTGTTCTCTTTATCAGTTTGTTAATGATTATTCTTTGTACGATCTAGTCAAATTATTACATAACCATTGTGCAGCTCAGCATGAGAATATCTCAATTGGCAAGATGTTGAGAGAACCGGATGGTTTCCGATCCCCAAAGTAGTTAGACAAAGCTCATATTAAACCACTAAAGCCCTGATTCATCAAAGTGTTTTTATCAGAATTCTGGTGTAAAACAAGAAAAATGTGTAGAATTGAGAGTCCACAGTGGTTGATATCTTTTAATGGCTACCTGAAAAGATGGTAACAAATTGCAAGCTTTCGAGACTGCGCCAGTGTTGCGTAGTCTCGAAAGCTTGCAATTTGTTACCATCTTTTCAGTTAGCCATTAAAAGGTATCAACCACTGAGGACTCTCAATTCTAAATATTTTTCTATCTACTGGCTGACACGGTACCAAGATATATATCTTTCCGGTGTAAAACCAGAAAAGTTGCAAAAGTTCAGCACATCACAAACCTTTTTTTTTACAAAAATTATGACATTTCATTGTTTTAAACCAATTTTGGCCATCTCTTCCAAAGTGTGCAGAGCTGGGGAGGAGCTGGTACAGGACGTGACAATGCCCACCTGACAAATTTATCAGAAGTGCATTACTCCAGAAATGTTAGGGTCTTTTCACACAGCATATTTGGCTACAAACATTGGTCTTGTCCGGGCTTGCGTCCAACCAGCCTCTTCACCCACAAAATGGAATTCGGATGCATGCTCTGACGTGTATCATTTTCGGGCTTATATGCCTACTGGAGGCGGACACTCAGACGCTGTCTACTACACCTGAAAATGATGCACTATAAAATCTTAGGGAGAAAGCGCAAATAGGGTCTCATCTTACATAAAAGCACATCATAAAAAGCAGACTCACCAAAACCTTGTCAGATGACAAATGCACTAGCAGGTTGCAGCAGGCCCCCACTGATAAAGGCTTGAGCAGCACAGGTGCAAGCTACGGATGAGAACAACCACTCACTCACCTAAATAATGGAGGGGTGGCTGCCTAGTAGCAAAAATGCACAAAGATAAGGCTTGCATAAGACCCTGTTCACACAGGTAGGTGTGATGCACAGTGTCTGGACAACCTATTGATCACGCCCATAGTATTAGCAGGCGGGCCGTCCAGCACTATATATAAATGCACCACACAAAAACCAATTCAACATAAAGGGGCCCTGCCTCACCCTGCAAAAATGATAATAATAAGAAGATGAAAAAATTAATGAATATAATACTTCAAATAAGGTATTGGTTACAATTTTGGCCAAAATGGATAAGCTCACAACCCAACGTCAAGGGTCCTCTTAAACTGAATAAAATTTTTGCTACTAGGCAGCCAACCCTCCATTATTTAGGTGAGTGGGTGGTTGTTCTCATCCGTAGCTTGCACCTGTGCTGCTCCGGCCTTTATCAGTGGGGGCCTGCTGCATCCTGCTAGTGCATTTGTCATCTGACAAGGTTTTGGCGAGTCTGCTTTTTATTATGTGTTTTTTTGCGTTTCTCTATATTCTCATCTTACATACAATTAAGCTCTTATTCAGATTCTAATAAACTGGCTCATGCTTAAAAAATACAGGAAAGATATATATCTTGGTACCATGTTAGCCAGTAGATTGAAAAATATTTAGAATTGAGAGTCCTCAGTTCTAAATATTTTTCTTTCTTAAAAAAGCATTTGTACAGCTGCTGTAGATCCACGGGTCATAAAACTAGAATGCATGAAATAAGTTAATATTTGTGGACATCTCCCGAGCTGCTGTGTACAGAAGACAAGACGTCAAATCTCAGTGATTCATTCAAGTGTTTTTTACTCAACGCGTTTCAAAGTGTCACGCACTTCTTTCTCAGGAAATGGCCACATATGCACACAGGCACAGCAGCCGGGAAATGTTCAGAAATTATTCTTATCTTTATGAAAAGAATGCAGGACAGAGCACACATTGACTCTTTCGGCCTTGTAGTCTATGGCCACGTTGGCACATAAGTCCAAATCTCCTTCTGTGGAGTTGAGGGGAGGTTGGACCCAAGGCCCAACAGGACATACGAACATGGTCAAAAATGCTGTGTAAACATATGCTCACTCCTGCTCCTCATTGGGGTAACATTTCTGGCAAGGCACAGGCCACTGATAATAAATTTGGCTCACCTTATCTGTTGAGTGCTCCTCTTAATGAGTTTGGCACATCTTATTTTTGCGTGTTCCTCTTTAAAACTGGCAAAGTTTTAATGAATTGGGGTCCAAATTTCCAAAGCGCTGTCAGAAACATAGTTCATTATGGAAGCCAATACTATGGTATTTCATATAGTCCTGATATCCAAATGGAACAATGCTAGAGCACTAAATGCTTATTATAAAATCATGTCTGCAGCAAAAAATGGTCAAGTCAATGCCAGATGCACATAGTGGCTGCGTACGGGCATGACTATGTCAATGGCAGATTTTTCCTGCCACTGCAAGTGATTACATTGTGGTTGTGCCCGGGAGACAGGTGTGCACGGCAGCTCAGCAAGGTCTACAGGCCTGCACATTGTTCATTCTGCATTTTCATTACTTTTCCTGCTGTCTCAGTAGCGTCTTTAGCCTTCAGCACTATGTTATTTATGTGTTGGGGTATACCTATTTTTGATTAAAATCCTCTTCCTGATGCCCCCAATTTTATGTTTCTTTTCATTCCCCCTCTACTTCTAAGTGCTATAACTTATATGAGGGATTATTTTTTATGAAATGACTTGTAGTTTTGAAAGACATCATTATTTTTACCATTCAATTTTCTGGTAAACCAGAAAAAATTTCCAGTGATATTGCAAAAAAAAATGCAACAATTATGGATGCAGAGATACAGAATGCATATTCTTTCTTTATATCTTTATTTTTAATGGGGAAAAAGTAGGGTGATAAAAAATTTATTTTTTTTCAATTCCATTGCAAAATATAGGGCGGTAATGTCACCATGGGGGCAGGCTTTGCAGCTTTGGGAATCTCTCTCCCCCATGTGCTCACCCACCTATCCACTCTCTTTCCCCATGTGCTGACTTCTCCCGTCTGTGCTCTCTTCTTTGACCTGTTCACCCCATGTGCTATCCCCCTTGTCTGCTGTCTCTCTCCTTCTTGTGCTGTGCTCTCCCCACAAAGACAATACTGACATTACAGCAGGAGATCGCAGAGGATACATTTTTTGAGGTAAAATATTGTTTAAAAACAGTCAGTGACATATTTTACCTGACAAAATAAATTCTCTGTGATCCCCTGCTGTAATGTCAGTATTGTCTCTGAGAGAAGATGCCGCCAGGATCAGCCAAATGATTCACTGTGCCTGCACGGAATTCGCACAGGCGCAGTAAAACAGACCACCGCCATCTTTGTGCAGACAGATAGCGGCGGTCACATTAAAACTGCACATGCGTCCTCCTGTACAAAGATGGCGGCGGTCAGTGAATCATTCGGCTGATCCTGGCGGCGGCGTGTTCGCGTCGGTGCTCTGCTGGTGGTACTGCGCAAGAGGCTGCGTACGGCGTATACAGTGTGTGTGTGTGGTGCGTACGGCATATACAGTTTGTGTGTGTGTGGTGCGTATGGCGTATACAGTGTGTGTGTGGTGCGTACGGCATATACAGTTTGTGTGTGTGTGGTGCGTATGGCGTATACAGTGTGTGTGTGGTGCATATGGCGTATACAGTGTGTGTGTGGTGCGTACAGCGTATACAGTGTGTGTGTGTGGTGCGTACGGCGTATACAGTGTTTGTGTGTGGTGCGTACGGTGTATACAGTGTGTGTGGTGCTTATGGCGTATACAGTGTGTGTGTGGTGCGTACAGCGTATACAGTGTGTGTGTGTGGTGCGTGCGGCATATACAGTTTGTGTGTGTGGTGCGTACGGTGTATACAGTGTGTGTGGTGCGTATGGCGTATACAGTGTGTGTGTGTGGTACGTACGGCGTATACAGTGTGTGTGTGTGGTACGTACGGCGTATACAGTGTGTGTGTGTGGTGCGTACGGCGTATACAGTGTGTGTGTGGTGCGTACGGCATATACAGTTTGTGTGGTGCGTACAGCGTACACAGTGTGTGTGGTGCATGCGGTGTATACAGTGTGTGTGTGGTGCGTGCGGCATATACAGTTTGTGTGTGTGTGGTGCGTACGGCGTATACAGTGTGTGTGGTGCGTACGGCGTATACAGTGTCTGCGTGGTGCGACAGTGTTCTGCTGGTGGTACCGCGCAAGAGGCTGGTACCACCAGCAGTTTCCATATTGAGACACTCATCACTTAGGTGTCCCAATATGGAGGTCGGTGAACTTCCGCCACTTGGAATTCTGGGATCCGGACACATCTGGACGGAACAGGATGTGAAGACCTTACAAGGTAAGTATATATTAAGATACAGGCTGGTTTTCACAGGAGCACCGTCATAGCAGACAAGGGAATTGGCATGGCAACCCATAGGCACCCACGTGCATTAGTGTGCCCCTGCCAGCTTAGGGAATCTCCCCTGATTACCCAATTAAATGCATCAGAATAATGGTAGAGATTCTGTAGGGATATTAAGGGCCACATAAATATTTAGCACCAACTAGGAACTGCCCTGCAATTTGCACCGTATATGCAGGGTGTCAGGAAGGGGTTAATATATATACACTTTTTAGAATTGTTTCATATTTTATAGACTATTTGAGAATATATTAAGGATAGATGGAGCAGGGCAGGCAGTAAAGTGGCATTTTTATGTAACAAAATTTCAGGGTGTATGCACACAACATCTTTTTGTGGGAAGTTACGGAGCCGAAAATAAATGTAAAAAATTGAACATCAGCATTGCAATGTAAAAGCGAGGTGAATGACTTATAAGACATGACCTGTTCATGCTTTAGGCAGCTTCTGTACACTATTTCATACATACAAATAAAAAAAAACGAAGCACAAAGGATTGAAAAGACGCCAGGAAAAACAACCCTGTTGTGTGCACATACCATATGGCATCTACAGTGCCTTGCAAAAGTATTCGGCCCCCTTGAACTTTTCAACCTTTTCTCACTTATTATGCTTCAAACATAAAAATAACAAATGTAAATTTTTGGTGAAGAATCAACAACAAGTGGAACACAATTGTGAAGTTGAACGAAATTTATTGGTTATTTTAAATTTCTGTGGAAATTCAAAAACTGAAAAGTGGGGCGTGCAATAATATTCAGCCCTTTTACTTTCAGTGCAGCAAACTCACTCCAGAAGTTCCTTGCGGATCTCTGAATGATCCAATGTTGTCCTAAATGCCTAATGATGATAAATATAATCCACCTGTGTGCAATCAAGTCTCTGTATAAATGCACCTGCTCTGTGATAGTGTCAGGGTTCTGTTTGACCCTGTACAACAACAGTCGCACTCAATAAAGGAGTTTTTAGAATTTTCGTTAGTCAAAAAACGTGATTTCTTTATTGTGAACAAACACCAAAATGAGGGTATCACCGCAGTGTTTCAAGGTAGGTAACGTTTCGACCCACAGGGTCTTTCTCAAACCTTACTTTCAGTGGTAGATACCAAGAAGAGGGCACAAATCCCTGTAGAGATGCAGGAGTCCCGTTAGGGGCTGTAATATGAGAGTATCTGGTGTCTGCGGTGGTGTCTGAAGCACAGAGAGCATCATGAAGACCAAGGAACACAACAGGCAGGTCCGTGATACTGTTGTGGAGAAGTTCAAAGCTGGATTTGGATACAAAATGATTTCCAAAACTTTAAACATCCGAAAGAGCGCTGTGCAAGCAATCATATTGAAATGGAAGGAGTATCATACCACTGCAAATCTACCAAGACCCGGCCGTCTCTTTCATCTCAAACAAGGAGAAGACTGATCAGAGATGCAGCCAAGAGGCCCATGATCACTCTGGATGAACTGCAGTGATCTACAGCTGAGGAGGGACAGTCTGTCCATAGGACAACAATCAGTCGTACACTGCACAAATCTGGCCTTTATGGAAGAGTGGCAAGAAGAAAGCCATTTCTCAAAGATATCCATAAAAAGTGTTGTGTAAAGTTTGCAACAAGCCACCTGGGAGACACACCAAACATGTGGAAGAAGGTGCTCTGGTCAGATGAAACCAAAATCTAACTTTTTGGCAACAATGCCAAGCGATATGTTTGGCGTAAAGGCAACACAGCTCATCACCCCGAACACACCATCCCCACTGTCAAACATGGTGGTGGCAGCATCATGGTTTTGGCCTGCTTTTCTTCAGCAGGGACAGGGAAGATGGTTAAAATTGATGGGAAGATGGATGGAGCCAAATACAGGACCATTCTTGAAGAAAACCTGTTGGAGTCTGCAAAAGACCTGAGACTGGGACGGAGATTTGTCTTCCAACAAGACAATGATCCCAAACATAAAGCAAAATCTACAATGGAATGGTTCACAAATAAACGTATCCAGGTGTTAGAATGGCCAAGTCAAAGTCCAGACCTCAATCCAATCGAGAATCTGTGGAAAGAGCTGAAAACTGCTGTTCACAAACGATCTACATCAAACCTCACTGAGCTCGAGCAAGGAAGGATGGGCAAGAATTTCAGTCTCTCGATGTACAAAATGGATAGAGACATACCCCAAGCGACTTGCAGCTGTAATCGCAGCAAAAGATGGCGCAACAAAGTATTAAAGGGGTTGTCCACTACTTTCAGTTAACCCCCCAATGTATCCCCCCGAGGCCCCTAATGAATTTTATAAATACCTTCTGTTGCCGTTTTCGCCTGTGAGCGGCGCTATGGTGGCGGCTGAGTCCGGGTCACGTGACCCCCAGGCAGCCGCCGCTAATTTCCGCCGACGTCACGTCAATTTCCAGACTCTGGAAATTGACGTGACGTCAGCAACAGGCGTGTCACAGCCGCACAGTCAGCAGTCACTCAAGAGTGACTGGGCTGTGGGCGGGGCTGTGGGCTGCCTGCGGGGCTGTGCAGGGGGCGGGCGGGGCTGTGCTGGGATCTGCTGGCCGGCGCTCATGTGCCGAGATGTGCGTCCGGTGCCGTGGCGGCGTTCGTTGTGGCGGCCGGTGCGTCTGCGGCGGCCGGTGCCGTGGCGGCGTTCATTGCGGCGGCCGGTGCGGCTGCCGGTGCCGTGGCGGTGGCCGGTGTGTCGGCGGCGGCCGGTGCCGGTGGCCGGTGCCGGTGCGGCGGCCGTTGTGGAGGCCGGTGCCGTGGCGGTGGCCGGTGCGTCGGCGGTGGCCGGTGCCGTGGCGGTGGTGGTGGCCTGTGCGACGGCGGGGGTCTGCGCGGTGAAACCGAAGGTGCTGGAGTGTGGCTGTGCGGTGGTGGTGGCGTCGTCGTCTCTGTGTGCAGGCATCGTCCGATGGGACTACAGGTCCCATCGGGCTCTGCCTGCTACAGTGACAGTCAGTGACACATTAGCCAATGATGGGACAGTAGTAGTCCCATCATCCGGCTAATGTGTTGATTGTAAAAAAAACAAAAAAAACACACACATACAGTACATACATACATAGAACATACATACATAGAACACACATACAGTACATGCGATGACATGCACCATGCGGCGCCATGTGACGACATGCACCATGCGACAACATGCAGCATTCGAAATGTGACATCATGCGACATGCACCATGCGACATGCTACATGTGACAACATGCGACAACATGCGCCTTGCGACGACATGCAGCATGCGACATGTGACAACATGCGCCATGCGACGACATGCGCTATGCAACGACATGCAGCATGCGACATGTGACAACAGGCGACGACATGCACCATGCGACGACATGCAGCAAGCGACATGTGACGACATGCGCCATGCGACGACATGCAGCATGCGACGAAATGCGCCATGCGATGACATGTGCCATGCGACGAAATGCGCCATGCGACATGTGACATCATGCGACATGCAGCATGTGACATGCACCATGCGACATGCTACATGTGACAGCATGCGACGACATACAGCATGCGACATGCGACGACATGCAGCATGTGACAACATGCGCCATGCAACGACATGCGACGACATGCACCATGCAATGACATGCGCCATGCAACAACATGCAGCAAGCGACATGTGGCGACATGCGACGACATGCAGCATGAGCCATGCGACGAAATGCGCCATGCGACGAAATGCGACATGTGACATCATGCGACATGCAGCATGTGACATGCACCATGCGACATGCTACATGTGACAGCATGCGACGACATACAGCATGCGACATGCGACGACATGCAGCATGTGACAACATGCGCCATGCAACGACATGCGACGACATGCACCATGCAATGACATGCGCCATGCAACAACATGCAGCAAGCGACATGTGGCGACATGCGACGACATGCAGCATGAGCCATGCGACGAAATGCGCCATGCGACGAAATGCGACATGTGACATCATGCGACATGCACCATGCGAAATGCACCATGCAACATATGACATGCACCATGCGACATGCTACATGTGACAACATGCGACAACATGCAGCATGCGACGACATGCGCCATGCGACGACATGCAGCATGCGACATGTGACGCCATGCGCCGACATTCGCCATGCGACAACATGCGACGACATGCAGCATGTCACATCATGCGACATGCACCATGCAACGGCATGCGACGGCATGCACCATGCGATGACATGCAGCATGCGACATGTGACATCATGTGATATGCCACATACAGTACATACATACATACAGACATACAGTACATATAACATAGAGTACATACTCACCATCACTTGTCACTTTGATCCCCGAAGCCAGTGTCATCTGTAAAAAATATTAAAATAATAAACAAACACTATACTCCCTGATCCGCAGAAATCCAATTAAAACGAGTGTCCCTCGACGATCTCCCGTGCAGAGCAGGAGCATCAGCTGATGTGACCGCTCTCCAGGGGCTCCAGGAACACAATGAGGGGAGGAAGGTATCCTTCCACAATGTATTCCCCACAATGTATTCCTACGCCCCTGTGAAAAAATAGTCCCTAGTCTCACTTTATGGCATTGCTGTGTGAGAAAGTTCCCACGCAGCTTTTTGCCATAAAGTGAGACCAGTGAACTATAGTAACCTCAGTGATGCACTGCAGGAGCCATTGTCTCCTGTCAGTGTGTCACTGAGGGTCCTATAGAGCAGTGACATCACCCGATGTCACTGTTCTATAGGGGAGATCGTCGTGGGACACTCGTTATTAATTGGACTACATTGGACTACGGCAGACAGGTAGTATACAGTTTATTATTTTATGTTTTTTGCAGGCGCTGAAGTGTGGTAAGTATGGTGAAATGAAGAATATTAAAATACTTTTTCCCTAATGTGTGTGTTTTATTAACCCTTTATTACTATTAGATTAATAACAGATAGGTGTCTTATTGACGCCACTCCGTTATTAACCCGGCTTTTCTGCGCCATTTCTGGGGCAGCTGCGGACTGGTATTTGTAGCCGGGGGGGGGGGGACCAGTATCCATGGCCCCTCTCTAGGCTATGAATATCAGCCCACAGCTGTCTGCGTAGCCTTTCTAAATATATTCTTTTTAAAATATAGGGGGACCCCACGTCATTTTTTGGGGGGATCCCCCTATTTTAATAGCCAGTAAAGGCTACGCAGACAGCTGCGGGCTGATATTCATAGCAGGCTACAAATATTGGCCGTCGGCTTTCCCCCTCTGGTGCAAAAAATTTCGCGGGAGCCCACGCAATTTTTTTTTTCTTTTTTTTTTTTTAACTGAAACATATTGTTCATTAACCCCTTTCTGCCAGCTGACGGAATAGTACGTCAGCTGGCAGTATCCCCCGCTTTGAGGTGGGCTTCGCGGTGAGCCCACTTCAAAGCCGCAACATGTCAGCTGTTTTCAATACAAAAAAAAAAAAATGTACATGATCGCTAAACGGCATAGCGAGAAAAAAAAATCAAAAGACAAAATTACGTTTTTTTGGTCGCCGCGACACTGCACTAAAATGCAATAATGGGCGATCAAAAGAACGTATCTGCACAAAAGTGGTATCATTACAAACGTCAGCTCAGCGCGCAAAAAATTAGCCCTCACCCGACCCGATATCTCAGAACATATAGACGCTACGGGTATCGGAAAATGGCGCAATTATTTTATTTCTTTTTAGCACACTTTGGAATTTTTTTTCACCACTTAGATAAAAAATAACCTAGACGTGTTTGGTGTCTATGAACTCGTAATGACCTGGAGAATCATAATGGCAGGTCAGTTTTAGGCTGTGTGCACACGTTGCAGATTTGGGTGCAGAATTTTCTGTACAAAATCTGCATCTCCTTGCAGAAAACGCCGCTGCGTTTTGGATGCATTTTTTTCACGTTTTTTTCATATTTTTTGCTTGGTTTTGGTGCGGGTTTTTTGTGTGGTTTTGATGCAGTTATTGGTGCGGTTTTTGTTGCGGTTTATGCGTGTTTTTTGTGCGTTTTTGTATGCGTTTTTGAAAGCTAAATAAAGATGTATTATTGAACAAAAAAAAAGATTTGTGATGTCATTATTGTCCAACCCACACTCAATTACACACAGATAGATAGACATATAGATGACAGATGAAATGGATAGACAGATCTACATATAGATCGATCTATAGATGCATACATCTACCTATTCCTATATCTATCTATAGATATATCTGGATAGATATATCTATTGATAGATGTATGGATAGTGTAGGGTGCGTGTCCACTGTCCGGATTACATCCGAATTAGCTGCAGATTGGATGCTGCGTACTTGTAGTCCCATCGGATGATGCCTGCACATACACCCCAAAAGACCCCGCACAGCCCCACACATCTGAACAGCCCGCAGACCCCGCACACACCTGAACAGTCCCGCACAGCGCCGCACACATCCGAACAGCCCGCAGACCCCGCCCACACACACATACACGCACACCGTCACCGCCCACACACTTCCCTCCTCCTGAACTGCAGCGTTTCTCGGACCCACATCCGCATCTAAACTGCAGATCTTTTTTACATCTGCGGTTTTGCTGCGGATGTGCCCGACTCAATGAAAGTCTATGGGTGCATAAACGCTGCAGTTTGGCAGAAAAGAAGTGACATGCTCCGGAAAAAAAAAAGCTGCATTTCGGTGCGGCTTTATCCGCAGCATGTGCACAAGTCTGCGGCTCCCATAGACTTACATTGGTTGTGCACTACACTGCGGATTTGATGCAATTGTGTGCGGCAAAAAACCCTGCGGATCTGCAATCAAATCCGCAACGTGTGCACACAGCCTTAGCATTTAGTGAACCTAGCAAAAAAGCCAAGCAAAACACAAGTGTGGGATTGCACTTTTTTTGCAATTTCATCGCACTTTGACTTTTTGTCACATTTTCTGTTACACGACATGGTAAAACCAATGATGTCGTTCAAAAGTAGAACTTGTCCCGCCGAAGATAAGCCCTCACATGGCCATATTGATGGAAAAATTATGGCTCTGGAAAGAAGGGGAGCAATAAACGAAAAAAGCTCCAGGGGTGAAGGGGTTTAGAAACATGGATATGGACATATATATGGAAATAGATATATCTGTATGTATCTATCTATCCATCCATCCCATATCTATCTATCTATCTATTTGTTATCTATCTATCTATCTATCTATCCCTCTATCCGTGTGTAATGGAGTGTGGGTTGGACAAATGTAAAAGAGGAGGTCGGACAGAAATGACATCACAAATCTTTTTGAAGCTAGAGGAGGGAGAGGAGGGAGGAGTTGGGGTGTGTTTTGGAGTGGGTGTGCTAGGTTCGGGCTTAGAAGCCTGTGCAAAGCATCATGGAACTTGTAGTATTAGAGCACAGTAAGTCAGGAGAAAGGAAGTTGTCGATTAACCCCATGAGAGCTGGATCTAGCACTGAAGATGTGCTGCTACAGCATGATAAAAGGTAATATTGCTAAAATAAAGACAGTGGATGTTTTCAGTGGCACATAATAGCAAGATTTATGAAAAAAAAAATCTTTATTGTAGTGGTTAACTTCTTTAACCCCTTCGTGACATGCGCCGTACTAGTACGGCGCTGCCGGCACTGCATTAGTGCCAGCCGCAGTACTAGTACGGCGCCCCGATCACCGCGGTCTCGCGCTGAGCGCCGCGGTGATCGGGTGCGGGTGTCAGCTGTATATGACAGCTGACACCCCGCAGCAATGCCCATGATCGGCGCTGTCGCCGATCGCGGGCATTTAACCCCTCTGATGCCGCTGTCAATAGTGACAGCGGCATAGAGGGGGATCGCTCAGGGACGAGGGCTCCCTGCGCTCTCCCACCGGAGCAGCGCAATGAGATCGCGCTGCTCCGGTGACCTGGAAGGAGTCCCCGGATCCAAGATGGCCGCGGGACTCCTTCCGGGTCATAAGATGACCCTGCTTGCCGGCGTCTGCTGAGAATTCCTCATAGCAGGCGCCGGCAAGCCTCTGCAATGTGCCTGTCAGATCGATGATCTGATAGAGTGCTGTGCACACTATCAGATCACCGATCTGTGATGTCCCCCCCTGGGACAAAGTAAAAAAGTAAAAAAAAATTTTTCCACATGTGTAAAAAAAAAAAAAAAAAAAAAAAAAAATCCTAAATAAAGAAAAAATAAATAAATATATTCCCATAAATACATTTCTTTATCTAAATAAAAAAAACACCACACAATAAAAGTACACATATTTAGTATCGCCGCGTCCGTAACGACCCCACCTATAAAACTATATCACTAGTTAACCCCTTCAGTAAACACCGTAAAAAAAAAAACGAGGCAAAAAACAACGCTTTATTCTCATACCGCCAAACAAAAAGTGGAATAACACGCGATCAAAAAGACGGATATAAATAACCATGGTACCGCTGAAAACGTCATCTTGTCCCGCAAAAAAAAAGCCGCCATACAGCATCATCAGCAGAAAAATAAAAAAGTTATAGCTCTCAGAATAAAGCGATGCAAAAACAATTATTTTTTTATATAAAATAGTTTTTATTGTGTAAAAGCGCCAAAACATAAAAAAATTACATAAATGAGGTATCGCTGTAATCGTACTGACCCGAAGAATAAAACTGCTTTATCCTTTTTACCAAACGCGGAACGGTATAAACGCCCCCCCTAAAAGAATTTCAGGAATTGCTGGTTTTTGTTCATTCCGCCTCCCAAAAATCGGAATAAAAAGCGATCAAAAAATGTCATGTACCCGAAAATGGTACCAGTAAAAACGTCAACTCGTCCTGCAAAAAACAAGATCTCACATGACTCTGTGGACCAAAATATGGAAAAATTATAGCTCTCAAAATGTGGTGATGCAAAAACTATTTTTTGCAATAAAAAGCGTCTTTTAGTGTGTGATGGCTGCCAACCATAAAAATCCGCCCAAAAAACGCTATATAAGTAAATCAAATCCCCCTTCATCACCCCCTTAGTTAGGGAAAAATAATAAAATTTAAAAAAAAATATTTATTTCCATTTTCCCGTTAGGTTACTTTCACACTAGCGTCGGTACGGGGCCGTCGCGCTGCGTCGGCCCGACGTACCGACGCATGCTGTGCAAGCGCCGCACAACGGGGGCAGCGGATGCTGTTTTTCCACGCATCCGCTGCCCCATTGTGAGGTGCGGGGAGGTGGGGGCGGAGTTCCAGCCGCGCATGCGCGGTTGGAAATGGTGGACCGTCGGCACAAAAAAAGTTACATGTAACGTTTTTTGCTGCCGGCGGTCCGCCACAACACGACGCAACCGTCGCACGACGCTTGCGACATGTGTCATTACGTCGCTAATGTTAGTCTATGGGGAAAAAACGCATCCTGCAGATGACTTTGCAGGATGCGTTTTTTCGCCAAAACGACGCATTGCGACGTATGCAAAAAAACGCTAGTGTGAAAGTAGCGCTAGGGTTAGGACTAGGGTTAGGGTTGGGGTTAGGGTTTCAGTTAGAATTGGGGAGTTTTCACTGTTTAGGCACATCAGGGGCTCTCCAAACGCGACATGGCGTCCGATCTCAACGCGTTTGCGTTAAAAACGCATGCGTTTTTTGTTTTTTTTTTCAAAATCTGTTTATTAGGTTTTTCAAAACAGTACAAATCATACCATTCCAATAATAATGCAATAATATGACAGTGTTAAATAACAATGTAACCTCAACATCCCTCCCCCCCCCCTACAAAGTCCAAATTAGAGACCCCCAAACTTTGCTTGCGCATAACCAAGAAGTGTCTCACGAAACTGGTGAGTTGCCACCTATCCTCTGTAATAAGTACCATTGGGTGTTTTCAAAATGTGCTCTCAGTTTCTCCCTAGTTTCTAGAGGGAGCGAAGGAATAAAAGTAGCCCACGTAGAAAAGAATTTACCCACTTGCTTTTCTCTATTAGTCAGTGCGTCCAACCACTCCATTCTGAATATAAACTGGATTTTAGTGCGGATGAAAGGAAGTGAAGGGACTAAAGGGCTCAGCCACTGGTGTAAAATGCTCTTCCTAGTCGCCGAAGCCCAAATTATAAGTGTTGCCTTAATGTGTTTGGGCAGTTTGTGAGATGACTCGTCTAGGATATTAAATATGGCCCATTGTGGAGTAAGCGTGAAGTTTACTTTACAAATATTCTGTAATTCTTTGTGTACCTCTCTCCATAGTTCCAGTATTTGCGGGCAACCCCACAAGTGATGATAAATGTCAGTGTTACGAGACTTGCATTTAGAACACAAATAAACGGTGGAGGGGGACATTTTAGATTGCATGCAAGGTGTAATGTAGGCTCTGTGTAGAATTAAAAGTGCCATGTCCGTGTAGCTGCTGTATGGCAGGGTCTTTCTCTGTGACATAGTAGCCTCAAAGAGGTCTCCCACCTCCAAGCATGGCATATCCCTCAGCCATCTCGCCACCCCTGTAGTTTTCCCTTCCCCCACCCACTTTCTACGTAATAATGAGTAAATGTTGCTTATAGAAGCCGGGTTGGATTTTGCATTTCGAATAAACCCATCTAGATTAATTCTCCCCTCCACCCCCCCCACCCCCCCCAACTGACATTTCTGTACCAAACTGCGTGCCTGGAGAAATAAGAATGGTCTATTACTAAATAGTGGGAATCGTTGTGACGCCAATTCAAAAGATAATATTGAGAAATTAGGATCTAAGAGATCCACTACCTGCCCACAGCCTTGGGAAGCCAAAAGCTTATAAAAAGGTGGTGCGGAGCCCCTCAAAAACCCCGGGTTTCCCAAAAAGGACTGAAAGGGGGACAGACCATGCTTTAAATTACAAATTTTCCTGCATTGTTTCCAAGTTTGCAGCGTCTGCCATAGTGATGGGTGTTCATGTATTCCCGTTGGGAGATCTTCCCCACTTAGGTGTAACAAAGCCGGTAACAAGATATGTGGGAAGAATTGTTGCTCTAGTTCAACATTTGCAAAGTGTGAGACACCCCTAATCCAATCAATTGCATACCTAAAATTAGCCGCTAAATTATATCTTCCCAAGTCAGGAAAATTTACTCCACCCTCCAATCTCGTTGCCTGCAATCTTGCAAGACTTATTCGTGATCTACCTCCAACCCCCCAAATTAATTTACGAAAGTTTAGGTTCAATAAGTCCAGATCTGATCTAGTCAGGAGAAGGGGCAGCGTCTGAAATGTGTATAACAATTTAGGAAACACTACCATTTTAATTAAATGGCATCTACCAGAGAACGACAGTGTGAAGTGTTTCCATGAATGGAGGTCAACTATGGAGGAGATTAGTGGTTTGTAGTTAGCTCTATATAAAATAGATGGGTCTGCAGGCAATCGTATCCCCAAGTATTTGATAGAATCCTGGCACCAGTGGAATGGGAATGAGGGGTCACCCAGCCTCCCAGATCTAAAAACCGCCAGGGCCTCAGATTTACTATGGTTAACCCTAAACCCAGAGCATCTGCCAAAATTCTCCAAAATTTGCATAATGGCCGGGATTGCTTTTTCTGGGTTGGCAATAAATAAAAGAACATCATCAGCAAAGGCCGAGATCTTTATGGATGCAGCTCCCACCCTCACCCCCTCGAAAGCTGCCTCGTTCTGTAGTGTTCTTAAAAGGGGGTCTAGTGCTATATCAAATAAGAGTGGGGACAAAGGGCAGCCCTGGCGTGTTCCCCGCTGAATCTCAAAGGGTCTGGATAGAACATTGTTTACAGACATCCTGGACAGTGGTGTTGTGAAATTGGATTCTGGGCTCCCCCGGTGGCCACTTGTGGAATTGTACTTGTGTGCATCATCCCCTCTGTTCACCTGCTCCTATCAGGAATTGGGAGTCGCTATATTACCTTGCTCCTCTGTCAGTTTCTTGCCGGTCAACAATGTAATCAGAAGCCTTCTGTGCTTGTTCCTGCTACTAGGCAACTCCCAGCTAAGTTGGACTTTTGTCCTAGTGTGTTTTTGCATTTTGTTCCTGTTCACAGCTGCTGTTTCGTTACTGTGTCTGGAAAGCTCTTGTGATCGGAAATTGCCACTCTGGTGTTATGAGTTAATGCTAGAGTCTTAAAGGAATTTCTGGATGGTGTTTTGATAGGGTTTTCTGCTGACCATGAAAGTGTCCTTTCTGTCTTCCTGCTATCTAGAAAGCGGACCTCGATTTTGCTAAACCTATTTTCATACTACGTTTGTCATTTCATCTAAAATCACCGCCAATATATGTGGGGGCCTCTGTCTGCCTTTTGGGAAAATTTCTCTAGAGGTGAGCCAGGACTGTCTTTTCCTCTGCTAGGATTAGGTAGTTCTCCGGCTGGCGCTGGGCATCTAGGGTTAAAAAACGTAGGCATGCTACCCGGCCACTTCTAGTTGTGCGGCAGGTTTAGTTCATGGTCAGTATAGTTTCCATTTTCCAAGAGCTAGTTCTCATATATGCTGGGCTATGTTCTCTCGCCATTGAGAATCATGACAGTTTGACCGGCCCAAAAAAGGGTTAAATTACTGGCTGAGAAAGGAGAGAAAAAAGAAGTCTGCTACAATTTTTTTTTTTTTTCCTCTAGTTCTGAGTGTGCTCTTAATTGAATCACTTGCTAGTCTGCCTATACTGCAGCCTTCCTCTCTTTCTCTCCTTCTAATCCTTGAATGGCTCTGTGTTCACCTGTTTCAAATGGATCTTCAGAGTGTAGCTACAGGTTTGAATAATCTCGCCACAAAGGTACAAAATTTGCAAGATTTTGTTGTTCATGCACCTATGTCTGAGCCTAGAATTCCTTTGCCTGAATTCTTCTCGGGGAATAGATCTCACTTTCAAAATTTTAAAAATAATTGCAAATTGTTTTTGTCCCTGAAGTCTCGCTCTGCCGGAGACCCTGCACAGCAGGTCAGGATTGTAATTTCCTTGCTCCGGGGCGACCCTCAAGACTGGGCTTTTGCATTGGCACCAGGGGATCCTGCGTTGCTCAATGTGGATGCGTTTTTTCTGGCCTTGGGGTTGCTTTATGAGGAACCTCATTTAGAGCTTCAGGCGGAAAAGGCCTTGATGTCCTTGTCTCAGGGGCAAGATGAAGCTGAAATATACTGCCAAAAATTCCGCAAATGGTCTGTGCTTACTCAGTGGAATGAGTGCGCCCTGGCAGCGATTTTCAGAGAAGGTCTCTCTGATGCCATTAAGGATGTTATGGTGGGGTTCCCTGTGCCTGCGAGTCTGAATGAGTCCATGACGATGGCTATTCAGATCGATAGGCGTCTGCGGGAGCGCAAACCTGTGCACCATTTGGCGGTGTCTACTGAGAAAACGCCAGAAAATATGCAATGTGATAGAATTCTGTCCAGAAGCGAGCGGCAGAATTTTAGACGAAAAAATGGGTTGTGCTTCTATTGTGGTGATTCAACTCATGTTATATCAGCATGCTTTAAGCGTACTAAGAAGCCTGACAAGTCTGTTTCAATTAGCACTTTACAGTCTAAGTTTATTCTATCTGTGACCCTGATTTGTTCTTTGTCATCTATTACCGCGGACGCCTATGTCGACTCTGGCGCTGCTTTGAGTCTTATGGATTGGTCCTTTGCCAAACGCTGTGGGTATGATTTGGAGCCACTGGAGGCTCCGATACCTCTGAAAGGGATTGACTCCACCCCATTGGCTAGTAATAAACCACAATACTGGACACAAGTGACTATGCGTGTTAATCCGGATCACCAGGAGGTTATTCGCTTTCTGGTGCTGTATAATCTACATGATGTTTTGGTGCTGGGATTGCCATGGCTGCAATCTCATAACCCAGTCCTCGACTGGAGAGCTATGTCTGTGTTAAGCTGGGGATGTAAAGGAACTCATGGGGACGTACCTTTGGTTTCCATTTCATCATCTATTCCCTCTGAGATTCCTGAATTCTTGTCTGACTTTCGTGACGTTTTTGAAGAACCCAAGGTTGGTTCACTACCTCCGCACCGGGAGTGCGATTGTGCCATAGACTTGATTCCGGGTAGTAAATACCCTAAGGGTCGTTTATTTAATCTGTCTGTGCCTGAACACGCTGCTATGCGAGAATATATAAAGGAGTCCTTGGAAAAGGGACATATTCGTCCTTCGTCATCTCCCTTAGGAGCCGGTTTTTTCTTTGTGTCTAAGAAAGACGGCTCTTTGAGGCCGTGTATTGATTATCGACTTTTGAATAAAATCACGGTTAAATATCAATATCCGTTACCACTGCTTACTGATTTGTTTGCTCGTATAAAGGGGGCCAAGTGGTTCTCTAAGATTGATCTCCGTGGGGCGTATAATTTGGTGCGAATCAAGCAGGGGGATGAGTGGAAAACCGCATTTAATACGCCCGAGGGCCATTTTGAGTATTTGGTGATGCCTTTTGGTCTTTCAAATGCCCCTTCAGTCTTCCAGTCCTTTATGCATGACATTTTCCGCGATTATTTGGATAAATTTATGATTGTGTATCTGGATGATATTCTGATTTTTTCGGATGACTGGGACTCTCATGTCCAGCAGGTCAGGAGGGTTTTTCAGGTTTTGCGGTCTAATTCCTTGTGTGTGAAGGGTTCTAAGTGTGTTTTTGGGGTTCAAAAGATTTCTTTCTTGGGATACATTTTTTCCCCCTCTTCCATCGAGATGGATCCTGTCAAGGTTCAGGCTATTGGTGATTGGACGCAACCCTCTTCTCTTAAGAGTCTTCAGAAATTTTTGGGCTTTGCTAACTTTTATCGTCGATTTATTGCTGGTTTTTCTGATGTTGTAAAACCATTGACTGATTTGACTAAGAAGGGTGCTGATGTTGCTGATTGGTCCCCTGATGCTGTGGAGGCCTTTCGGGAGCTCAAGCGCCGCTTTTCTTCCGCCCCAGTGTTGCGTCAGCCTGATGTTGCTCTTCCTTTTCAGGTTGAGGTCGACGCTTCTGAAATCGGAGCTGGGGCGGTGTTGTCGCAGAGAAGTTCCGACTGCTCCGTGATGAGACCTTGTGCTTTTTTTTCCCGTAAATTTTCGCCCGCCGAGCGGAATTATGATATTGGGAATCGGGAGCTTTTGGCCATGAAGTGGGCTTTTGAGGAGTGGCGTCACTGGCTTGAGGGGGCCAGACATCAGGTGGTGGTATTGACTGACCACAAAAATTTAATTTACCTTGAGTCTGCCAGGCGCCTGAATCCTAGACAGGCGCGCTGGTCGTTGTTTTTCTCTCGGTTTAATTTTGTGGTGTCGTACCTACCGGGTTCTAAGAATGTTAAGGCGGATGCCCTTTCTAGGAGTTTTGAGCCTGACTCCCCTGGTAATTCTGAGCCCACAGGTATCCTTAAAGATGGAGTGATATTGTCTGCCGTTTCTCCAGACCTGCGGCGGGCCTTGCAGGAGTTTCAGGCGGATAGACCTGATCGTTGCCCACCTGGTAGACTGTTTGTTCCTGATGATTGGACCAGTAGAGTCATCTCTGAGGTTCATTCTTCTGCGTTGGCAGGTCATCCTGGAATCTTTGGTACCAGGGATTTGGTGGCAAGGTCCTTCTGGTGGCCTTCCCTGTCACGAGATGTGCGAGGCTTTGTGCAGTCTTGTGACGTTTGTGCTCGGGCCAAGCCTTGTTGTTCTCGGGCTAGTGGATTGTTGTTGCCCTTGCCTATCCCGAAGAGGCCTTGGACGCACATCTCGATGGATTTTATTTCGGATCTGCCTGTTTCTCAGAAGATGTCTGTCATCTGGGTGGTGTGTGACCGTTTCTCTAAGATGGTCCATCTGGTTCCCTTGCCTAAGTTGCCTTCTTCTTCCGAGTTGGTTCCTCTGTTTTTTCAAAATGTTGTTCGTTTGCATGGTATTCCTGAGAATATCGTTTCTGACAGAGGGACCCAATTCGTGTCTAGATTTTGGCGGGCATTCTGTGCTAGGATGGGCATAGATTTGTCTTTTTCGTCTGCTTTCCATCCTCAGACTAATGGCCTAGACCGAGCGGACTAATCAGACCTTGGAGACATATTTGAGGTGTTTTGTGTCTGCGGATCAGGATGATTGGGTTGCTTTTTTGCCTTTGGCGGAGTTCGCCCTCAATAATTGGGCCAGCTCTGCCACCTTGGTGTCCCCGTTTTTCTGTAATTTGGGGTTTCATCCTCGATTTTCCTCCGGTCAAGTGGAATCTTCGGATTGTCCTGGAGTGGATGCTGTGGTGGAGAGGTTGCATCAGATTTGGGGGCAGGTGGTGGACAATTTGAAGTTGTCCCAGGAGAAGACTCAGCTTTTTGCCAACCGCCGTCGTCGTGTTGGTCCTCGGCTTTGTGTTGGGGACTTGGTGTGGTTGTCTTCTCGTTTTGTCCCTATGAGGGTTTCTTCTCCTAAGTTTAAGCCTCGGTTCATCGGCCCGTACAAGATATTGGAGATTCTTAACCCTGTGTCCTTCCGTTTGGACCTCCCTGCATCCTTTTCGATTCATAATGTTTTTCATCGGTCATTGTTGCGCAGGTATGAGGTACCGGTTGTGCCTTCCGTTGAGCCTCCTGCTCCGGTGTTGGTTGAGGGTGAGTTGGAGTACGTTGTGGAAAAGATCTTAGACTCTCGTGTTTCCAGACGGAGACTCCAGTATCTGGTCAAATGGAAGGGATACGGTCAGGAGGATAATTCTTGGGTCACTGCCTCTGATGTTCATGCCTCCGATCTTGTCCGTGCCTTTCATAGGGCTCATCCTGATCGCCCTGGTGGTTCTGGTGAGGGTTCGGTGCCCCCTCCTTGAGGGGGGGGTACTGTTGTGAAATTGGATTCTGGGCTCCCCCGGTGGCCACTTGTGGAATTGTACTTGTGTGCATCATCCCCTCTGTTCACCTGCTCCTATCAGGAATTGGGAGTCGCTATATTACCTTGCTCCTCTGTCAGTTTCTTGCCGGTCAACAATGTAATCAGAAGCCTTCTGTGCTTGTTCCTGCTACTAGACAACTCCCAGCTAAGTTGGACTTTTGTCCTAGTGTGTTTTTGCATTTTGTTCCTGTTCACAGCTGCTGTTTCGTTACTGTGTCTGGAAAGCTCTTGTGATCGGAAATTGCCACTCTGGTGTTATGAGTTAATGCTAGATTCTTAAAGGAATTTCTGGATGGTGTTTTGATAGGGTTTTCTGCTGACCATGAAAGTGTCCTTTCTGTCTTCCTGCTATCTAGAAAGCGGACCTCGATTTTGCTAAACCTATTTTCATACTACGTTTGTCATTTCATCTAAAATCACCGCCAATATATGTGGGGGCCTCTGTCTGCCTTTTGGGAAAATTTCTCTAGAGGTGAGCCAGGACTGTCTTTTCCTCTGCTAGGATTAGGTAGTTCTCCGGCTGGCGCTGGGCATCTAGGGTTAAAAAACGTAGGCATGCTACCCGGCCACTTCTAGTTGTGCGGCAGGTTTAGTTCATGGTCAGTATAGTTTCCATTTTCCAAGAGCTAGTTCTCATATATGCTGGGCTATGTTCTCTCGCCATTGAGAATCATGACACAGTGGGTTCCTATAAATTGATTTGACAGCTTCACAAAACCATGGACCAAACCCTCGGAATGATAGCAGATCGTATAGATAATCCCATGCTACCCTATCGAACGCCTTGTCAGCGTCAAGGCTGACCACTATAGTTTTCATCCGTTTGTGTGCTCTGCTGTAAGATATGACACTCAAAGCTGTCCTAATGTTATATGTGATGGATTTTCCGTGGATGAATCCAGTTTGTTGTGGCGAGATCAAAGTTGGAATTATTTTCTGTAGTCTATCTGCCAGGATTTTTGTAAAAATTTTAAAATCCGAATTTAATAACGAGATAGGTCTATATCCTTCAACCTGAGTATGGTCTTTACCTGGTTTTGGGAGAACAATAACCACCGCCTCATTGAACCGGTCTGG
Organism: Ranitomeya variabilis; assembly: GCF_051348905.1. Classification (NCBI taxonomy): domain Eukaryota; kingdom Metazoa; phylum Chordata; class Amphibia; order Anura; family Dendrobatidae; genus Ranitomeya; species Ranitomeya variabilis. Next base: position 108,928,432 of record NC_135232.1, read on the forward strand.
TAAGTGGCCCGATTCAACTATATTATTAAATAACTCACTCAAATGGGTAGCTATATGTGTTCCTAGGATCTTATAATGTTCATTGCTGAACCCGTCTGGGCCTGGTGCTTTGGAAAGTTTAAGTTTAGTTAAAGTCCGTAAGATTTCTGAGGGTGTAATAGGGGAGTTGATGGTTTCCCTCTCTTCTACCGTGAGCGCCGGAGCAAGGTGGCCTTTAAGGAATTCCCCGCTCCCTCCTCCTCCTCCCGCCTCTGATCTATATAACTCGCCGAAAAAGGAACGGAACTCATCCACTATCTCTTCATTATTAGTTAAGGTGTGACCATTGCGTTGTTGTATTTTATATATTTTCGTTGCTTTCCTGTATGGCCTTGTTGCTAGCACTTTCCCAGGTTTGTTACCCCATTTAAAATATTTTTGTTTTTGATAGTCCAAGTTGAACATAGCCATCTCATGAGCCAGAGTATCCGCCTCCTCCTTTGCCCTCAAAAATTTTTCTTTTGTCAGTGGGGAGTTATTTAGTTTAAAATCTTTGTAAGCTTGGGTTACTGATTTTTGTGTTTCCATTGCTCTTTTCATAATTTCTTTTCTTTTATGACTAACATAAGAGATAATTTTACCCCTCAGCACGGCCTTAGAGGCCATCCAAAACAAGTGTGCATCATCACAGTGAATTTGATTATCGCTTTTATATTCTCCCCAAGACATCTGCAAATATTTTTTAAAATCGTCTGATTGGTATAGGTAAGAAGGGAAGCGCCACCTCCTCTCCTGATGAACTGGAAATGTTAGTTTAGATTGGAACGTCACCGGGGCATGATCTGAAATATGAATATTTTGTATATTGGACTGTGTTACTAGGGGCACTAATGACTCATGTAACAACCAGCAATCAATCCTGGCGTGTGAGTCATGTACGTGGGAGTAATGAGAATAGTCCCTCTCCAAGGGGTGTTGTAGTCTCCATATGTCAATCAAGTCAAAGTGGTCTATTAATGATTGAATACTGCTCCCCTGCACCGGTCTATAAGTATCCTTAGGGTTGGATCTATCCATGGAGATGTCTGCTACCTCGTTAAAGTCGCCTCCCATGATCACCCTTGACGTATCCCACCCCGCCAACCTCTCTCTCAGTTTAACCTGAAACTGAACCTCAGGTGTGTTTGGGGCATAAATATTGACTAAACTAAAACACATTCCCTCAATTATAATTTTAACCAAAAGGAATCTGCCCTGAGGGTCTTCTAAGGTGTCAAGTATCTCATAATTGAGGCCATTGTATATCAGTACAGCTACTCCTCGTTGTTTTTTTGTGTATGAAGCCTCGGCACAAAGTGTGTATTTTCTACTTAACAGAGAGGGGTGATTACCCCTGATCCAATGTGTTTCTTGGAGAAAGATGATGTGGAAGTTTTGTTTTTGTAAAAAATTCAGGACCTTTTTCCTCTTAACTGGGGAGTTCAGTCCATTGACATTCCATGAGCACCATTGTAAGGAGCGAATAGTGGTATCTTTAGTGCCTGCCTGGTCAGTCATTAACCTATCCCTTTTCGGATGACCGCCAGACCCGCCTGTAGAAGCTTTAAGTGAGATCCCCACCCATCCCAGCGAGTGAGCGCGAGACCTCCCAGAACTTGAGAATTAAGTATGCGCAAGCAGAGCCCCTCCCCCCCTCCCAACTCCCCCCCCCAAATAAACTTTATAACTATAACAGAGATACTCAACCCAAGAGTAAGCATAACATAGAAAATAAACATGCCGCCTGAGGGCAAAAGAGTAATGGCATAAACACGACATCACTTAATAATGACAAATTAGAGCAGCTCCTCTTATTCAGGATTTGTCAGAGTTAGAATGAGCCCGGGGTGTATCCTGAAGAAATTCCAGAGCCTTTCCTGGGTCACTAAAGGACCGATTTTTACCCTCCATGACAAAGCGCAAAATCGAGGGATATTGCAGGCTAAAGCGAATGTTTTTATCCACCAAAATTTTACAAGCAGGGTTGAAGGCTTTACGTTTGGCCGCCATTGCGGCCGAGTAATCTTGGAACAAAAGTAGTTTGTGGTTCTCAAACAGCAGGGTGCGTTGTTTCCTAAATGCTGCTAAGATGCGGGTTTTATCTTGGAAATCCAGGATTTTAAAGATGACTGGACGTGGTCTATCACCCTCTCCTCCCCTCGGTGGTCCCAACCTGTGTGCTCTCTCAACCGCCATTACGCCCGAAGCTGGTAGCACCCCAAGAGCTTTAGGCAGCCACTCAGATGTAATATTAACTAGCTCCGAGGGGGGGATAGACTCTGGGAGGCCTATAAGTCTCAGATTATTACGACGAGACCTATTTTCAAGGTCATCTACTTTGTCCAGAAGATCTGAAATGACCTTTTCTTTGTTATCTAGTTTGTCTTTGAGGGTCATGGTAGAGTCCTCCAGGTCTGATATTCTTTGTTCCACTTCTGTTATGCGTGCGCCCTGGGTGTTAACTTGTGAAACTATTGTGTCCAATGAAGTTTGAAAAGCTGCCAAGCGATTGTCTATCTCAGGCATCAGCCGTTCTATGATAGCAGTTGCAATGGACTGTGGGTTTTCTATATTGATATCATCTTTTTGTGACACTGGCGATGCGCCTGCTTGGTTACGTGTAGAGCTTCTGCCAGACTTGGCATTTTTACCCACAAATTTGTCCATGATGAGATGGAAGCCTAAGGTAGTTAGTAAAGTTGTCAGTGATGTCGTTATACGTAGCAATTACATCTGGAGATAAATTTGGATATCTTTTAGATTATTGCCCTAAGTAGGCTTTCACTCATGACTTTGCATTAATTATATCAGAAGAATTAAAAGTGCCGTACACAAAGATGTTGTATATACACTTCAGACAATATAAAGCTGTGGCTTGAGCCTGTACAGAGCCCCAGCTATGTAGTTGTGCAAAGATCCCAGCAGACTGTTACCAATACCAGGTGTACTTTCTGTAAGTTCATAGAAATGTCTCTCCCCACGCTTCACACCCCCGCCGGTGTTATAATTGTCTAGGATCAAAGATGTTACACTCCTACTTCTGCACTGGCGCTATGTCCTCCAGTGGGTCTCCAAAGAGGAATTGCCCGCAATGTATAGGGCTAATCTGGGTCCTGCAGTCGTCTCTCACCTCCCCAGTGCCTGGGTGTTATGAGTGTCACCTGTGCCGCTCACCCTGTCGCAGCGGCGGCAGAAGCAGCTTGGCCTCCCTCTCCCCTCCAGCGGTGTGTGGCAAGTAGTGAGGACCTGCACGCTGTCTGGCAAGATGGCGCCGGCTCACCTCTTCTTCCCGCGCAGATCTTCCCGCACGCCTGTGACGCCGCTTACCAACCCGGGGCGCTTCAGATTCTCACCGACAACTCCTGCTCTTCTCCTCTCGGCGGTGATCAATGCTGCTATGTGCAGAGCGCCTTTTCTCCTCCGGTGTCTTCACCGCTTCCGGCCTCTGATCACCAGAAAGGAGCGGCGCCGCGTGCTACGAGGTGTGTGGTGCCGCTTGCACCTGGTGACTCCCGGCGAGTCCGGAGAGCCGGGATTTCAGTGGGTATCCCTTGTCCGGTCCCTATCCTGGGCTCAGTAAAAGAAATTGGCGTTAAAATAGATGTTCTGCGCCCTCGGTCCAGGAGCTCTGATAAGAAGCGGCCATTCACAAGCTCCGCCTCCCGGAAGTCCTAACGCATGCGTTTTTATAGAAAAAAAACAGAACACACACTGAAAAGTCACCCACCACCATCAAGGTGATAAAGGGATCCAAACCCTAACCCTACCCCTAAACTCATCCCTGTTGTGAATTTACCTTTTGGCTCCCTCTAGTGGCTACTAGTGATTTGACTCTGGGTATGTCATTCATCCCTTGTATGCTCACCTGGGTCGTTAGGTCAGGGGTGTTGCTATATAAGCTCCCTGGACCTTCAGTTCAATGCCTGGCAACGTTGATATCAGAGCTAATCTGTAGTGCTCTTGCCTACTGATCCTGGTTCCTGCTTGATTAAGCTAAGTCTGCTTTCTTGCTTTTTGCTATTTGTTTTTGTTTGCATTTTTGTCCAGCTTGCATATTATTTGTTTCCTGACCTTGCTGGAAGCTCTAGGGTGGCTGGTGTTCTCCCCCCGGGCCGTTAGACGGTTCGGGGGTTCTTGAATCTCCAGCGTGGATTTTGATAGGGTTTTTGTTGACCATATAAGTTATCTTACTACATTCTGCTATTAGTAAATTGGGCCTCTCTTTGCTAAAATCTAGTTCATCTCTGTGTTTGTCATTTCCTCTTACCTCACCGTTATTATTTGTGGGGGGCTACTATCCTACTTTTGGGGTCTATTCTCTGGAGGCAAGAGAGGTCTTTGTTTTCCTCTTCTAGGGGTAGTTAGTCCTCCGGCTGGCGCGAGACATCTAGCGACCAACGTAGGCATGTTCCCCGGCTACTGCTAGTGTTGGCGTTAGGAGTAGATATATGGTCAACCCAGTTACCACTGCCCTATGAGCTGGATTTTTGTACGTCGCAGACTTACTTGTTTCTCTGAGACCCTCGCCATTGGGGTCATAACGCATCCCTAACCGTTTAATGAACATTTTCTGACAGTCATAGTGCCACATATTTCAGTGCCACGTCTTTCAGTGCCACGTCTTTCAGTGCCACGTCATTTCAGTGCCACGTCATTTCAGTGCCACGATATTTCAGTGCCACGTATTTAAGTGCCACGATATTTCAGTAAAATACGTGGCACTTAAATACGTGGCACTTAAATACGTGGTTCTTAAATACGTGGCACTTATATACGTGGCCACTGAAATATCGTGGCACTTATATACGTATATACGTATATAAACGTATTTCAGTGCCACGTATTTCAGTGCCACGTATTTCAGGTTAGGGTTAGGGGTAGGGTTAGGGTTTTTTGGTTTTTTCTTGTTTTCTTGTGTTTTTCTATAAAAACGCATGCGTCTAAAAAACGCATGCGTTTTACCGCGTTTACATGCGTTTTTTCACACATGCGTTTTTTAAAAAAATGCATGCAGATAAAAGCGCAAGTGTGAAACCAGCCTTACCCTTGGGAAAATAAAAACATGGGGGCTAAAATATAATTTTCGTGGAAAAAAATATATTTTTTATTTTTGCGGCTCTGTGTTATAAACTGTAGTGAAGCACTTGTTGGTTCAAAGTTCTCACAACACATCTAGATAAGTTCCGTGGGGGGTCTAGTTTCCAATATGGGGTCACTTGTGGGGGGTTTCTACTGTTCAGGTACATCAGGGGCTCTGCAAATGCAACATGACACCTGCAGACCAATCCATCTAAGTCTACATTTCAAACGGCGCTCCTTCCCTTCCGAGCTCTGCCGTGCGCCCAAACAGTGGTTCCCCCCCATATATGGGGTATCAGCGTACTCAGAATAAATTGGACAACAACTTTTGTTGTCCAATTTCTCCTGTTACCCTTGGGAAAATAAAAATGTAGGGGCTAAAATATAATTTTCGTGGAAAAAAAAATATGTTTTATTTTTACGGCTCTGCGTGATAAACTGTAGTGAAACACTTGTTGGTTCAAAGTTCTCACAACACATCTAGATAAGTTCCGTGGGGGGTCTAGTTTCCAATATGGGGTCACTTGTGGGGGGTTTCTACTGTTTAGGTACATCAGGGGCTCTGCAAATGCAACATGACACCTGCAGACCAATCCATCTAAGTCTGCATTTCAAACGGCGCTCCTTCCCTTCCGAGCTCTGCCGTGCGCCCAAACAGTGGTTCCCCCCCATATATGGGGTATCAGCGTACTCAGGACAAATTGGACAACAACTTTTGTTGTCCAATTTCTCCTGTTACCCTTGGGAAAATAAAAATGTGGGGGCTAAAATATAATTTTCGTGGAAAAAAAAATATTTTTTATTTTTACGGCTCTGCGTGATAAACTGTAGTGAAACACTTGTTGGTTCAAAGTTCTCACAACACATCTAGATAAGTTCCGTGGGGGGTCTAGTTTCCAATATGGGGTCACTTGTGGGGGGTTTCTACTGTTTAGGTACATCAGGGGCTCTGCAAATGCAACATGACACCTGCAGACCAATCCATCTAGGTCTGCATTTCAAACGGCGCTCCTTCCCTTCCGAGCTCTGCCGTGCGCCCAAACAGTGGTTCCCCCCAATGTATGGGGTATCAGCGTACTCAGGACAAATTGGACAATAACTTTTGTGGTCCAATTTCTCCTGTTACCCGTGGGGGAAAAAAATTGCAGGCTAAAACATCATTTTGTGGAAAGAAAAAATGATTTTTTAATTTTCACAGCGCTACATTCTAAACTTCTGTGAAGCACTTGGAGGTTCAAAGTGCTCACCACACATCTAGATTAGTTCCTTAGAGGGTCTACTTTCCAAAATGGTGTCACTTCTTGGGGTTTCCACTGTTTAGGCACGTCAGGGGCTCTCCAAACACGACATGGGTTCCGATCTCAATTCCAGCCAATTTTGCATTGAAAAGTCAAATGGCGCTCCTTCCCTTCCGAGCTCTGCCATGCGCCCAAACAGTGGTTTATCCCCATATATGAAGTATCAGCGTACTCAGGACAAATTGCACAACAACTTTTGGGGTCCAATTTATCCTGCTACCCTTGGGAAAATAAAAATTTGGGGGCAAAAAGATCATTTTTTGTGAAAATTAATATTAATTTTTTTTTACGGCTCCACATTATAAACTTCTGTGAAGCACTTGGAGGTTCAAAGTGCTCACCACACATCTAGATTAGTTCCTTAGAGGGTCTACTTTCCAAAATGGTGTCACTTGTGGGGGTTTCCACTGTTTAGGCACGTCAGGGGCTCTCCAAACACGACATGGGTTCCGATCTCAATTCCAGCCAATTTTGCATTGAAAAGTCAAATGGCGCTCCTTCCCTTCCGAGCTCTGCCATGCGCCCAAACAGTGGTTTATCCCCATATATGAAGTATCAGCGTACTCAGGACAAATTGCACAACAACTTTTGGGGTCCAATTTATCCTGCTACCCTTGGGAAAATAAAAAATTTGGGGCAAAAAGATAATTTTTTGTGAAAATTAATATTATTTTTTTTTACGGCTCTACATTATAAACTTCTGTGAAGCACTTGGAGGTTCAAAGTGCTCACCACACATCTAGATTAGTTCCTTAGAGGGTCTACTTTCCAAAATGGTGTCACTTGTGGGGGTTTCCACTGTTTAGGCACGTCAGGGGCTCTCCAAACACGACATGGGTTCCGATCTCAATTCCAGCCAATTTTGCATTGAAAAGTCAAATGGCGCTCCTTCCCTTCCGAGCTCTGCCATGTGCCCAATCAATGGTTTACCCCAACATGTGGGGTATCGGCGTACTCAGGACAAATTGTACAACGACTTTTTTGGTCCAATTTCTCCTGTTACCCTTGGTAAAATAAAACAAATTGGATCTGAAGTAAAAATTTTGTGAAAAAAAAGTTAAATGTTCAATTTTTTTTAAACATTCCAAAAATTCCTGTGAAGCACCTGAAGGGTTAATAAACTTTTTGAATGTGGTTTAGAGTACCTTGAGGGGTGCAGTTTTTAGAATGGTGTCACTTTTGGACATTTTCTGTCATATAGACCCCTCAAAGTCACTTCAAGTGTGAGGTGGTCCGTAAAAAAAATGGTTTTGCAAATTTTGTTGCAAAAATGAGAAATCGCTGGTCAACTTTTAACCCTTATAACTCCCTAACAAAAAAAAATTATGTTTCCAAAATTGTGCTGATGTAAAGCAGACATGTGGGAAATGTTGTTTATTAACTATATTATGTGATATAACTCTCTAATTTAAGGGCATAAAAACGAAAAATTAGAAAATTGCTAAATTTTCATAATTTTCGACAAATTTCTGTTTTTTTCAGAAATAAATGCAAGTCATATCGAAGAAGTTTTACCACTATCATAAAGTGCAATATGTCACGAGAAAACAATCTCAGAATCACCAGGATCCGTTGAAGCGTTTCAGAGTTATGACCTCATAAAGTGACAGTGGTCAAAATTGTAAAAATTGGCCGTGTCACTTAGGTGAAAACAGGCTTTGGGGTGAAGGGGTTAAGTTAAAGGGGCCGAATAATATTGCACGCCCCACTTTTCAGTTTTTGAATTTCCACAAAAACTAAAAATATCCAATAAATTTCGTTCAATTTCACAATTGTGTTCCACTTGTTGTTGATTCTTCACCAAAAATTTACATTTGGTATCTTTATGCTTGAAGCATGATATGTGGGAAAAGATTGAAAAGTTCAAGGGGGCCGAATACTTTCGCAAGGCACTGTAGGTGTATATCCAGCAAAGAAAGAAATCACATTTTCAACAACATGGACAACAACAATTTTCAACAACAGGAGGAACAACCCTCCTAAGCCGTCTATATGGGCATGTAGGTCATAGGGGGCTGAATAAAATGATACCTTGATATCTGCTATCTGATGTCTTATTCCAGAGTAATCCAGGATTTTCTTAATATATCAATGAGCTGTTATGATCTATGGACCGGACATAGATCTCCCTGATAATCTGCCTCCTTATTGTAAATGAGAGGGAGGGTTACCAGTGTGAGACACATAATGACTGACAGTCTGCACTCCCGATCTACATGTCTCACACTGGTAAATCAGCCTTTTATTAAAAATATCCTCCACAGACAGATTCTCATGTAGATCAGTGCCCATAACTGTTTTAACAGCTTATTTACATATTAAGAAAAACATGAATTTCTCTGGAATAAGACACTGGATCACAGATATCACGGTATCACTGTATTTTATTCAGCTTCTTATGACTATATGCCCATACAGACGACTTAGGAAGGTTGATCCTGCTGACAGACGCCCTCTGAACTACATGGTATAAATGGCATTGAAGAGGTTTTCATTTGATGAACTCGTGTCTGTAACATTATTGGGACATAATAATGTTATTGGAGGAGGGGAGTCTGTAACCTGTGGCTCTGCAACTGTTCCAAAACTACATCTTCCAACATACTGCGATATCCGTAGAGCACAGCTTAGGGCAGGTCCAGATGACGTTTTTCCCAATTGTTGGCTCATTTGGGGATTTCCATACCCCATCTTTTGAGGATTCGTATGTTCACCTGACCTGCCATTACTTTTGAGCCAATGGAGTCCTTTGGCCTTCTTTCCGCAGAATCCATCTTTTTCAGCCAAACTCAAGAACATAGTCTACGAAATTATTGTTTCCAGGTAAAAATAGGAGGATTAAAGGGAATCCAAGGGTTTCACGTTTTGGACTCCATTTGTCTAATTGAAGTTAATATCGGGGGTTGGTCTTAATGATGTTTTTCATGGATTTAGACTGAAGTATCTGATATTGGGGGTTCGGCCAGCATGAATCTAATGATCGGTTCACTTTTTTAGAATATATATAGTAATAAAGAAATATTCTCTAATTTGTAGTTTCACCTCCACATCTCCAAACTCCAAGTAACACACTGTTTCAGGTGAAGGAAATTCTGCTGGTTGATCAAAGTGAATTCTTCCCGAGCCATGTAATGGAGAAGTACTGGGAGGAATTCATGAACAGTAATGTCCAGGACTTTTGAAGACCACGTCCAGCTGTATTGTATTCTCCTTTACCTGTTATCATTCTCCATTATGTTTTATTTCAAATATTAAGATTTAATGTAATAGATTAAGCCTCAGTCATAAATATTGGTAAGTATGAGATATGAGCAGTCCTCTCCTCTCCCAGCTGCTTGATCACACATCAGACTGTTTTATCTGTGTCGTTGTATTGTTCATGTTTTGCCTTAGCAGTAAATGTTTACTATAAGAATTTTACTAAAATCTCCTTCTGCTGTGAATGGATAAAATATGCATGAAGTTATTGGAAGCCTGATGATGATGATTTTGCATTATGGCGTTTCTCCTGAGTTATTTCTGGTTATAGGAGAACACATCTAGCTTTAAGTTGTAATCTTGGTATTCATGGAATTTACTTATCTGTATGTGATATTCATTGACCGGTAGCTTGCTGCGTCCTCATATTTATGTAAATGTCTGTCACTAAATATCAGCATACTAAGCGTTAACACCTTGCAATATACATGTATATTGCGTTACAAGCAGCTATAACCCGTTCAGATGAGAGGGAAACTTTCTTTAAATTTGCCTATTAAAAAATAAATATTTCCATATTTTCCTCATATTGTATGTGTGTGATTCTTTAATCTTCCACTCATAAAGGTATTCTGGCAGCAGGTTTTAGCTCCTTCATGTGAAAGCAGTATAATGTAGGGACAGACACCCTGATTCCAGCGATGTCACTTACTGGTCCTGATAGAATCAATCTTTAATCGGCAACAGATTTAGCAGTTCGCTAATGCTGAGTGCTGTATAACCGCGCGCACCTCACTGATTGGTAACTTTCTGCCCCTACACAGTGTACACAGAAAGCTGTCAATCAGTGGTGTGAGCGAGGTTATACAGAGCTCATGAATATGGAGAACTGCATGGCAGCAGGTTTACTGGTCCTCTAGTGAGGATCTCCTGCTGATAAAACAATGATTTTTTAAATCAAACCTACAATAAGTAGCCCAGTAAGTGACACATCACTGGCATCGGGGTCTCTGTCTCTACATTATGCTTCCCTCAGATTAGGTGGAAAAAACCTGATGACATATTCTATATAAAGGGAATTCGTCAACAGGTTTTTGCAATTTAATCTGAGAGCAACATGATATAGGGGTATACTGATTGCAGTAATGTGTCATTTATTAGGCTGTGTGTTGCGGTTTAGAAAAAAAAAATCAGTGTTTTATCAGCAGGAGATTATCAGTACATGACTAGTTGTCGTGTGCTTCCTGGTCAACAGCTCTGTATAACCCCAAACCAACACTGATTAGCAGCTTTCTCTGAATATACAGTGTACTCTTTGCCTGCCTCGATATTCATGTGCTTTTAAATCATTAGTATCTCTGCAGACCCCACTGGTCGACAATTACAGCCATTTGTTGGACCAATACAGGAAATGTCAACACTAGTAACTGTAGTAGAAACCTTCTATGTATGTGTTTATTTTTAAAAAAATGTGCTGCCTGTTTTAAATGATTTTTTCCATTTTAGACATGTTTAGGATTACCCATATTGATTGACAGATTTGGGTCCTGACATTTATTTTTCTGCCATTTCCATTACAAGAGCTCCATAAGAGGCGAATAGAGACAGCGCACAAGCTAGGCCACCTTAGATGCTCCCATGGATGCCACGGTGACTTGAGGGTCAACAAAATGCAGGATTAAGACTCTTCAGAAGGAAAAAGTATTTATTCTATGGTAGCTGCACATCACAGTACAGTTTGAGTAAGGCCGGCGTCACACTGGCACATTGCATCCGATGCGATATGCTAACAACACTCGGCTCCTGCTCGCAGCAGAGCAGGAGCCGAGTGTCATGCGTCTGTGCTCCGATTCTCTCGCACAGGGAGGATCGGAGCACAGCTGCGGAGGAGGCGGAGAAATGAATTTCTCCATCTCCTCCATTGCCGGGGTCTGCTTTTAACGTACATCACTCGGATGATATCCAAGTGATGTGCGTTGTCTCACTCGCACCCATAGGCTTATATGGGTGCGAGTGAGCCGAGAGTTTTCCTTGGTCTGAGACAATCGCAGTATACTGCGATTGTCTCGGACTGAGGAAAACGGCCGTCAAAAAGTCAGCTGGTGGGAGCTGCCCCATATGTTAACATTGGTCCGAGTGCAATGCGATTTTTTATCGCATTGCACTCGGCCGTTTAAAATGCCAGTGTGACGCCGGCCTAATATGGGAGATCACATACAGTAGTTTTCTTTGGAAACGTATCATGGATTCATTGTGCGCGTTAAAGAAAAATCCATCTAACAGTTGAGATCCTGCAGTAGAGAGCTGTACCCAGATGTGGATTAAGGGTAGCCAGGGCCCCGGGCTGTTCAGACACTGTGGGCCCCCCCCGGTCATGTGATTGGGTCATGTGTGTCACGTTACAAAGATTTTTTAAGCCGCCACCATAACACAGTAGACACTTTTGACCGGGCCCTACTCTACTGTAACCTATTAAATATTTGTTAAAATATGCAATACAATTTAGATATATTTTGATTTATTTTTCAATTTTTAAAATGACCAATAATATCACATACAAGGAACAAACCAGGGATTCAAGCTTGAGGAGGATAATTTGCATATTCCTGGTGCCTTCTGGGAAAAGCGAAGAGTCTCCCTCAGCAAGAAGATTGTTGGGTACAGCCGGGACCAACTGCTTGGAAAGCATCACCAAACCAGGGATTCAAGCTTGAGCCTTACGGCGCGCAAATTTTTGCCTGTAGGACATTATTGCAAGAAAGCTTGGCTGAGTAGATTACACAAGAAGGAAAACACACAGCAAGTCAGCAGGATCTAGGAGCAACATGGCAGATGTGACAACCTACATGGTGAGCTGCAGCATGTGCTACATGTTCACAGATCGACCAGAAGAAGAATCCAATTACACCTGTCAGAAGTGTAGACTAGTGGCCCTTTTAGAAGAAAAGGTGCGGGGTCTGGAAGAAAGAATAGCAACTTTGAAACTCTTCAAAGAGAATGAAGACTTCCTAGACAGAACAGAAGCATCTCTACTGGTCACAGAAGGTGAAAAAAGTGTCAGAGAACCTCCAAAAGCAGATGAGTGGAAGCATGTGACCAAAAGAAGCAAGAAGACCATGGAGAAATCACCAACCACACAACTGAAGAACCGATATCAAATCTTTGTAGAGGTTGAAGATGGCACACCTAAGGATGAAGCACTACCAGCAAGCAAAAAAGAAAAGGGTACACAGCAACAAGTGACAGCAAAAAGTACAGCCAAGAAGCAACGAAGAGTGGTGGTGGTGGGAGACTCACTACTGAGAGGCACAGAAGCAGCCATCTGCAGACCGGACATAACCGCAAGAGAAGTATGCTGCCTTCCAAGTGCGATGATCAAGGATGTGACCAATAGGATACCAAAGCTCTTCAGCTCCAAGAACGTCCACCCATTTCTTCTGATACATGTTGGCACCAATGACACGGCAAGGAAGGACCTACCGACAATCTGCAAGGACTTTGAAGAGTTGGGGAAGAAAGTAAAGGAACTGGATGCACAGGTAGTTTTTTCTTCTATCCTTCCAGTAGACGGGCATGGCACCAGGAGATGGAACAGGATCCTTGATGCGAACAACTGGCTAAGACGATGGTGCAGACAACAAGGATTCGGATTCCTGGACCACGGTGTGAATTACTTGTACGATGGACTCCTCGCCAGAGACGGACTACACCTCAACAAACCTGGGAAACACACATTCGCCAGAAGACTCGCTACACTCATCAGGAGGGCGTTAAACTAGAAGAAGAGGGGACGGGAAGAAAAACATTAGACTCAAACAAAGAAGACCCAGGAAAACATACTCAGAAGGGAGGTAAGAACATTTCTAAAACAATCCACAGCGAGGAGATTGGAACAAAACAAAATCCTCTAAACTGCATGCTCGCAAACGCCAGAAGGCTGACAAACAAGATGGAAGAACTAGAAGCAGAAATATCTACAGGTAACTTTGACATAGTGGGAATAACCGAGACATGGTTAGATGAAAGCTATGACTGGGCAGTTAACTTACAGGGTTACAGTCTCTTTAGAAAGGATCGTAAAAATCGGAGAGGAGGAGGGGTTTGTCTCTATGTAAAGTCTTGTCTAAAGTCCACTTTAAGGGAGGATATTAGCGAAGGGAATGAGGATGTCGAGTCCGTATGGGTCGAAATTCATGGAGGGGAAAATGGTAACAAAATTCTCATTGGGGTCTGTTACAAACCCCCAAATATAACAGAAATCATGAAAAGTCTACTTCTAAAGCAGATAGATGAAGCTGCAACCCATAATGAGGTCCTGGTTATGGGGGACTTTAACTACCCGGATATTAACTGGGAAACAGAAACCTGTGAAACCCATAAAGGCAACAGGTTTCTGCTAATAACCAAGAAAAAATATCTTTCACAATTGGTGCAGAATCCAACCAGAGGAGCAGCACTTTTAGACCTAATACTATCTAATAGACCTGACAGAATAACAAATCTGCAGGTGGTCGAGCATCTAGGAAATAGCGACCACAATATTGTACAGTTTCACCTGTCTTTCACTAGGGGGACTTGTCAGGGAGTCACAAAAACACTGAACTTTAGGAAGGCAAAGTTTGACCAGCTTAGAGATGCCCTTAATCTGGTAGACTGGGACAATATCCTCAGAAATAAGAATATAGATAATAAATGGAAAATGTTTAAGGCTACGTTCACATTTGCGTTGTGCGCCGCAGCGTCGGCGACACAACACAAACAAAAACGCAACAAAACGCACGCTAAAACGCTGCGTTTTGCGACGCATGCGTCCTTTTTTGCCAAAAGTTGGACGCAAAAAAAATGCAACTTGCTGCGTTCTCTGCGCCCAACGCTTGCGGCCATAAAAACGCATGCGTCGCAAAACGCAGCACAACGCATGTCCATGCGCCCCCATGTTAAATATAGGGGCGCATGACGCATGCAGCGCCGCTGCGGCGCCGAACGCTAATGTGAACGTAGACTAAGAACATCCTAAATAGGCACTGTAAGCGGTTTATACCTTGTGGGAATAAAAGGACTAGAAATAGGAAAAACCCAATGTGGCTAAACAAAGAAGTAAGACAGGCAATTAACAGTAAAAACAAAGCATTTGCACTAATAAAGCAGGATGGCACCATTGAAGCTCTAAAAAACTATAGGGAGAAAAATACTTTATCTAAAAAACTAATTAAAGCTGCCAAAAAGGAAACAGAGAAGCACATTGCTAAGGAGAGTAAAACTAATCCCAAACTGTTCTTCAACTATATCAATAGTAAAAGAATAAAAACTGAAAATGTAGGCCCCTTAAAAAATAGTGAGGAAAGAATGGTTGTAGATGACGAGGAAAAGGCTAACATATTAAACACCTTCTTCTCCACGGTATTCACGGTGGAAAATGAAATGCTAGGTGAAATCCCAAGAAACAATGAAAACCCTATATTAAGGGTCACCAATCTAACCCAAGAAGAGGTGCGAAACCGGCTAAATAAGATTAAAATAGATAAATCTCCGGGTCCGGATGGCATACACCCACGAGTACTAAGAGAACTAAGTAATGTAATAGATAAACCATTATTTCTTATTTTTAGGGACTCTATAGCGACGGGGTCTGTTCCGCAGGACTGGCGCATAGCAAATGTGGTGCCAATATTCAAAAAGGGCTCTAAAAGTGAACCTGGAAATTATAGGCCAGTAAGTCTAACCTCTACTATTGGTAAAATATTTGAAGGGTTTCTGAAGGATGTTATTCTGGGTTATCTCAATGAGAATAACTGTTTAACTCCATATCAGCATGGGTTTATGAGAAATCGCTCCTGTCAAACCAATCTTATCAGTTTTTATGAAGAGGTAAGCTATGGGCTGGACCACGTTGAGTCATTGGACGTGATATATCTCGATTTTTCCAAAGCGTTTGATACCGTGCCACACAAGAGGTTGGTACACAAAATGAGAATGCTTGGTCTGGGGGAAAATGTGTGTAAATGGGTTAGTAACTGGCTTAGTGATAGAAAGCAGAGGGTGGTTATAAATGGTATAGTCTCTAACTGGGTCGCTGTGACCAGTGGGGTACCGCAGGGGTCGGTATTGGGACCTGTTCTCTTCAACATATTCATTAATGATCTGGTAGAAGGTTTACACAGTAAAATATTGATATTTGCAGATGATACAAAACTATGTAAAGCAGTTAATACAAGAGAAGATAGTATTCTGCTACAGATGGATCTGGATAAGTTGGAAACTTGGGCTGAAAGGTGGCAGATGAGGTTTAACAATGATAAATGTAAGGTTATACACATGGGAAGAAGGAATCTATATCACCATTACACACTGAACGGGAAACCACTGGGTAAATCTGACAGGGAGAAGGACTTGGGGATCCTAGTTAATGATAAACTTACCTGGAGCAGCCAGTGCCAGGCAGCAGCTGCCAAGGCAAACAGGATCATGGGTGCATTAAAAGAGGTCTGGATACACATGATGAGAGCATTATAGTGCCTCTGTACAAATCCCTAGTTAGACCGCACATGGAGTACTGTGTCCAGTTTTGGGCACCGATGCTCAGGACGGATATAATGGAACTAGAGAGAGTACAAAGGAGGGCAACAAAATTAATAAAGGGGATGGGAGAACTACAATACCCAGATAGATTAGCGAAATTAGGATTATTTAGTCTAGAAAAAAGACGACTGAGGGGCGATCTAATAACCGTGTATAAGTATATAAGGGGACAATACAAATATCTCGCTGAGGATCTGTTTATACCAAGGAAGGTGACGGGCACAAAGGGGCATTCTTTGCGTCTGGAGGAGAGAAGGTTTTTCCACCAACATAGAAGAGGATTCTTTACTGTTAGGGCAGTGAGAATCTGGAATTGCTTGCCTGAGGAGGTGGTGATGGCGAACTCAGTCGAGGGGTTCAAGAGAGGCCTGGATGTCTTCCTGGAGCAGAACAATATTGTATCATACAATTATTAGGTTCTGTAGAAGGACGTAGATCTGGGGATTTATTATGATGGAATATAGGCTGAACTGGATGGACAAATGTCTTTTTTCGGCCTTACTAACTATGTTACTATGTTACTAAATAACACCGCACCATGACCAGACCACATATTACAACCACAGTGATCGAATAATATCACATACAAGGAACAAATACCGCTACACCATGTCAAGACCACATATTACCACCACATGGTGACCAAATAGCACATACAAGGGACAAATACCGCAACACCATTTCCAGACCACATGTTACCACCACATAGTGACTGAATACTACAATACTGATCAGTAATAAAAAAAAAAAAAAAACAATACTATCACCATTAGTGCCAGTGTTCACAGGAGATCTGTACTTAGTATGCAGTGTCTGTGTAGAGGTTATACAGTGATCACTGGTGACATTATACACAGGACCTCTGTATATAGTATACAGTGTATAGTGTCAGTGTGTAGGTAACACTGACACACCAGTGATGCCTCTAGGTGAAGTCCTTCATCTTTCATCCAGCACAGACCGCCATCATTTCTTCCAGCCAGGACTCGTTTCTGCAGGAAATAACACAGTTATCTAGAGCTCCGCTTGCAGAACACATTACTTAATTTTTCCCAACTTTTACATTACACCACTTGAAGAAAAAAAGGCGACATAGTGTCACTCTGCACAGTAACAGGACCGCCCCCCCATTTAAAACAGTATACTCAAAAAATGAAATAAATACATCACTGCAGTAATAATATCCCTTAATTAGCCCCTATGGTAATAATATTCCCCATCCTGGTCCCGTGTATCTCATTCCTGGCTCCAGCCATATGTTCTCGCATCCTGCCCTCATGAGTATCCATTCTACCCCATATGATCTCCCCATCTGTCTCCATCGTATCCATCCTGCCCCATGACCAATCCTGCCCCGTATCTACATTCTGCCCATGCCTCCAGTCCTGCCCCCAGTGTGTCCAGTAATCTGCCCCAGTGTCTCCAGCATATTTCCCCCAGTGTGTCCAGCATATTACCCCCAGTGTGTCCAGCAATCTGCCCAAGTATCTGCAGCATATTGCCCCCAGTGTGTCCAGCATTGCCCCCAGACAGTGTGTCCAGCAATCTGCCCCAGTGTGTCCAGCATTGCCCCCAGACAGTGTGTCAAGCAATCTGCCCCAGTGTGTCCAGCATATTACCCCCAGTATGTCCAGCAATCTGCCCCAGTGTGTCCAGCATTGCCCCCAGACAGTGTGTCCAGCAATCTGCCCCAGTGTGTCCAGCATATTACCCCCAGTGTGTCCAGCAATCTGCCCCAGTATGTCCAGCATATTGCCGCAGTGTGTCCAGCAATCTGCCCCAGTGTCTGACTCCAGCATATTGCCCCCAGTGTGTCCAGCAATCTGCCCCAGTGTGTCCAGCATTACCCCCAGTGTGTCCAGCAATCTGCCCCAGTGTGTCCAGCATTGCCCCCAGACAGTGTGTCCAGCAATCTGCCCCAGTGTCTGCAGCATTGCCCCCAGACAGTGTGTCCACCAGCAATCTGCCCCAGTGTGTCCAGCATATTGCCCACAGACAGTGTCCAGCATTCTGGCCCGGGCCCCCCAGATTGCCGTTAGCAAAAAAAAAAATCGAGTTCTCTTCACCTGACCTGTGCGCTCCAGCGGTGAGCTCCCTCCAGCAGCTCGCACTCGCCAGCGACTGACAATGACGCCAGACGCCGGCGACGTGTGCGCTGCTCCTGTGGCCGACTACAGCTGCCAGCCTCCAATTGGCTGGCGGCTGTTGTTAAGCCCGCACGTCAATAGGTGATACTGCCGCAGCGCCGGTAGGGGCCCGGTGAGCAGATGAGATTAGGCCCGATGCGGGCCCCCTCTCTGCCCCCCGGGCCCATACGCCAGTTAGGGCAGTAATGCCCTGATGGCGGCGGGAACCTGAGCGGTAGCCCAGGGCGTCCCACACCACTGGGTCCTGGGCTACCGCCCAGATTGACCCTATTATCCGCCCCTGGCTGTATCACTCAGTCTTTGCTCCTGACATATCAATATAATTATTATTACTTACTTAAAATTATTAAAGCTGCATTTTATGTGGTTATACGGTTTCACAAAATGATCAGTGAGATTTTCTTTTTTCGATGCCTTAAGACTTGAAAAGCGGCCCATGATCACAATATGAATCGTAGCTAATTTCTTTAGAATACAGCGACACAGTTCATGTGATTCGTTTCCTCGGCAGAGGAATGGTGCCTACAGCAAACAGGAAGCGGTTTTCTTAGCGGCTTCAATTTGTGTTATTGGTTGAGTAAAGTACTGTATATTTTTAAAAGTCTGGACAAACCTTTTACCTTTATTGCATAAGTAAAAGAGGGCTGCAGGGAACTTGACACGGTCATTACACAGTGACTGCATTGTGCCTCGTGCAGTTCACATGAGGTTCATTTATCGTATGATTCTGAACAGTAAAGTCAGAGATTGGTTGGTATTTACAAATATTATGGCACAGGACACTATGTACAACATGTCGAGCTGGGTTTTTTTCCCACGTGTTTATAAAAGCTATTTAAACATATATTTAGACTTTACTAAGGAGTACTGGTTTATTGTGTTTTTTTCCCCCATTTAACATCTACATGCTTTTTAAACATCGTTTTTAGACCTGATGATGTTTTTGTCATTTTGGTTTCAACTGAAGTACCAAAAAGTATTTTTTATAAAAAAATAAATAAAAATAAGTCGACATCAACCCAGTACCATGGATCTCTCCCGTATCAGGAGTTCTTCTTTATAACTGGGTATAAGTTCTGAGTGAAGAAACAGTGAGCGAAACGGCGTTGGAGTGGTGTGTGCAGGGCAGTGGTACTCCTAACTGGTCAGTATTCATAATATATTTTGGCACATTTGGCAGCGCTTTTACTGGGTTATATATAATTATTTGTTTTTTGTTTTTGGCTCACAACTTTTGTGGACACACTGGTTGTTTTGTATGCAATTTATTTTTTATTGCACTATTGCACTTTATTATGAATTGATTTATTTTGCTGCACACAATAGGTGTGTGTGTGTGTATATATGGATATACACACATATTATTCACAAATTTATTTGACTGATTTTTATCACATATTATATTATTAAATTATTATTTGCTGCATTATATATATTTTTATGTTTATTATACTGATCAGTTTGGACTTGCCCTGTCTTGCACATACGGGATTTTTATATATATTTTTTTTTATCTATCCCTAAGTAAACCTCGATTGGAGGAGATACATATTATCTATAGTTGTATGTTTTATATTCTTAATAAATAAATATCTGTTGTAGATTATACAATTTTAATAATAATAAAAATTTCCATACGTTTTGGTGATGTTTTTTGTGATTGCAATTTATTTTTAATAAAAAATATATTTTATTTAATATAATCTGGTCTGAAGGAAATTTTTTAAGGGTTCATTTCTATAGTGTTTTTCCTCAGTTTATAAAAATTATTATCTCTGGTGTTTCTTTCTATATAGGTTGTTATAAGTTCTGAGTGGCCTCACCCTTTGCCTCACAGCTTACCCAGTTGTGAATTGCACCATGCAGACAGAGGCTATAGAGGTTCCAATTGTTGTGCCTCCAGGGTCTATTCATCCCTTCAAAAACTTTTTCACTTTCCTGTTTTGATGAGTTCATGTATGTGAGGATCTGATGTTGTGGGTTGTATTAATCACCTAGGCAGGTTAACAATGCCTGTAGGTGATTATGAGGACGCACTAAACAGCAGGATACCTGTCAGCTGCCCTATACGGATATCAGTGCACAAAAAGATTCCCTCAGAATATAAGTGTTGGTTCAAAGAACCCTTACCGTATAATGTCACTAGTTTCACGCTGAGCTCTTCCTGGTTAGTCTAACCCTGACGAAGAAGGGCGATTACCCTTTGAAACGCGTTGGTTTGCTTTTTGGTCCCAGCAGGGCTCCTTAGTGCCTGTGACGTCACACGCTGCTTAGCAGCGCCGGCCATCTTTGTTTCTAAGTGCAACCAGGGACGCCTTCGGCCGGGGCGCTCTCTGGCTCTGCACTTAC
Organism: Ranitomeya variabilis; assembly: GCF_051348905.1. NCBI lineage: Eukaryota > Metazoa > Chordata > Amphibia > Anura > Dendrobatidae > Ranitomeya > Ranitomeya variabilis. Next base: position 108,949,100 of record NC_135232.1, read on the forward strand.
TAGCTACACCCCACGCAGCTCGCGCAGGACTACTACCTGTGTGTCCATCTGTCGCCCGTCAGCTGCAGGATTACCTTGCGCCCGTCGCAACCACCTACGGTAGCCTGCACGCCCCCTTGGACATACACCAGGAAGAGCTCAGCGTGAAACTAGTGACATTATACGGTAAGGGTTCTTTGAACCAACACTTATATTCTGAGGGAATCTTTTTGTGCACTGATATCCGTATAGGGCAGCTGACAGGTATCCTGCTGTTTAGTGCGTCCTCATAATCACCTACAGGTATTTTGGTGGGTACCTTCGGGCCCACCATCATTGGATTTTATCATTTCACACTTTTGTGGTTTATCCTGGTTATCATAGGCAGTCCATTTTATACACCTAAGCGCGGTATCTATTTTGAGTTTTCCTTTTTGGTCTTTCAGAAGTGGCACATATTCTGGAGATACCAGCAGCTGGGCGTTTTTACAGAGCAGTCCCACAGTCCTTAGTGGGAAGAAGTGTTGAGCGCCAGTGTATTTGTATTTGTAGGTTAACAATGCAATTATTTTTATTTCTTCTGTCCACTGTCTTAAAGCAATTTTGGATAGCTGGCCACAATGAGATACCTCCAGTCCAGAAGATCCCAGGACAGGTAGTTCCACTGCCCCCATACCAGGTGATATCCACTGTCTCCCAACTTTTGGTTGGCCCACAGCCAGGGGCTGGCTGGCAATTTTCAACCTGGGGGGCAATCACAAGGCAGTGGCCCTCGAGTTGCGGTGGCCCTCCTTTTCCCTGCTTATATCTGGCCACTACATTAAAGTAGCAGAGATAACAGGCTTTAAAAACAGGCTGGTACACAGATATGGGAACTGAACGGAGCTTGCTGCATAGATATGGGAGCAGAATCGAGCTTACTCCAGAGATATGGGAACAGAACGGAGCTTACTACAGATATGTGAGCAGAACAGAGCTTACTACTGAAATATGGGAGCAGAACAGAGCTTATTATAGAGATATGGGAGCAGAACCGAACTTACTAGATTCAGAGATATGGGAGCCGAACCGAGCTTACTGCAAAGATATGGGAGCAGAACTGAGCTTACTACAGAGATATGGGAGCAGAACCGAACTAACAGCAAGGAAATGGGAGCCTAACCAAGCTTACTGCAGAGATATGGGAACAGAACGGGGCTTACTACAGAGATATGGCAGCAGAAACGAGCTTACTACAGAGATAAGGGAGCAGAACCAAGCTTACTACAGAGATAGGGGAACAGAACCGAGCTTACTACAGAGATATGGGAGCAGAAACGAGCTTACTGCAAAGATATGGGAGCAGAACCAAGCTTACTACAGAGATATGGGAGCAGAACCGAGCTTAGTGCAGAGAAATGGGAGCAGAACCAAGCTTATTGCAGAGATATGGGAACAGAATCGACCTTACTACAGAGATATGGGAGCAGAACCAAACTTACTACAGAGATATGGGAGCAGAACCTAGCATACTACAGAGATAAGGGAGCAGAACCGAGCTTACTAGAGAACTAAGCGGGCAGAACCGAGCTTACTACAGAGATATGGGAGCAGAACCGAGCTTACTGCAGAGATATGGGAGCAGAACCGAGCTTACTACAGAGATAAGGGAGCAGAACCGAGCTTAATAAGTCTACTACATGGAACCAAGTCTGGTACATAGAAACTGGAGCAGAACTGAGATTACGACATACATACAGTACCATAATCTAGATTACTACATTGATAGAGTACCAGAACCAAGCTTACTGCTTAGATATGGTGCCATAACGGAGCTTACTTACAAACATACACACAACAATACAGCTACACAGTGCCTAGTACTATCACCACTACACAGAGAATACATAATATTATAATATCACCATTACCTTTACATGAAACTACATTCTATACAAAGACCAATGATGCCACCATACACTCCCTGACAGAAGTTATGTCGCTTATCCATGTTATGTAAATAAAAGCTTATAACCTGATGTTAAATTCATCCATTGGTTGTATAAGTTATTCTTTTGAAAGCTGGAACCCTCCAAAATGTGATTTAGGTTAAGAAAATAAATTGTTATCAAAGCAGAAATATTGATCAGTTAATAGACACAGAATGGTCAGATTTTGGCAAGACAAAATTTTTGTTGCCCACAGACAAATAATTAACTTAAAATACAAATATATGTTGCATAACATTGGTGAATGAAGTTGTGGTGCTCATCTAGATTCTTTGGTTTTGTCTTCCAAGCTTCCTCTTTCATCCTTCCCCAAACATGCTCAATGATGTTCATGTCTGGTGACTGGGCTGGCCAGTCCTTGAGCACCTTGATCTTTTTTTGCCTGGAGGAACTTTGTTGTAGAGATGGATGTATGAGATGGAGCACCATCCTGCTGCAGAATTTGACCTCTTTTATGATTTGGAATATAAGCGGTAGCTAATACTTCTTGATATTTTAGGCTATTGATATTGCCTTCCACCTTGCAAATGTTTCGCACACCCCATACTGAAGGTAACCCCAGACCATGATCTTTCAACCACCAAATGTAACTGTCTTCTGGGTGTATTTTGGATCCATACTGGCTCCAGTAAGTCTCCTGCAGTGTTTATGGCAGCTGTGGTGTAATTCTACTGAAGAGAAATCCATCTTCTGCCACTTTTCCAGTGTCCATCTGTTTAGCAGGCTGTGGGAGTTTGTAAATGCCACACGGTTTTTTATTTGCCTTTTGTTTCGTGCTGGCTTCTGGGCACTGATTCGACCATGGAGGCCATTTTAAGACAGAATCCTACAAACTGTTCTAGTTGACACAGGTAAAGGTTTAGGTGTGCACTCAGCCTTAATATGGTGAGGTGCTAGTGTAACGGACCAATGGCCCAGAATAACAGTAAAAGTTAAGTTCACTGCACTCTCTCTAGGTTTCTTATGCAAAGTCTGGTATAAATTTATTATACATAAACTGGGAGCGTAACAGAATATTACAGCATCTGTGATTTTTTATATACAACGTTTCGGCTCAACCAGAGCCTTTGTCACGTAATCGCTTGTTCCAGCTAAGATAGTGATATACAGAGAAGGCGGAAAGTCCCAGCGGTGCAATATAAGCTCTATTGTAATCTAAATGTCCGCCTATGGAAGATCCTGTCCAGTAGTGTGGACCTGCAGTGTCTGTTATGACAAGCGGCGCTCCCGCGCCTTGCTAACGATCGGCGTGTCACGTGCGGTGAATATAACTTTTACTAGTTGACACAGGGACTTGAGGTGACCAGACCTGTTGGAGCTCTGCTGCTGTGGAAGAGGGGCTTGCTTTGGATTTTCTAACCAACAAACATTCCTCCTGAGCAGTTGTCTTGCGGGGTCTGCCGGACCTGGGCTAGTCAAACACATCTCCAGTCTCTTCAAATCTTTTTTTTAATTCTTTGTACTTGACGCTGAGACACATTAAAGGTGCCCGCCACCTCTGCAGTGGATCTGGTCTTCAGCCTCTTGATAATCCAGGCTTTGGTCACAGGGTGGATTTTTGGCATGTTGTCAAGAGCTCAAGTTGCAGTTCAAGTGAAGGTCTGGGGTGCTGGGTTTCTTTTTATACACACACACTAAATAACCGATCATTTACTGAGCACAGGTGAGGATGTAAACTAGGATTGGGTGCATTATATGACCAGGCGACAAAACTTTTGTCTTGCTAAAATCTGACCATTCTGTGTCCATTAACTGATCAATATTTCTGCATTGATGTCAATTTATTTTCTTAACCTAAACCACATTTTGGAAGGTTTCAGCTTTCAAAAGAATAATTTATACAACCAATGGATGAATTTAACATCAGGTTATAAGCTTTTATTTACATAACATGGATAAGCGACATTACTTCTGTCAGGGAGTGTACAACTTTTACTACTAGTATACTACAATACTGATCATTAATTTTAAAAAAGCACAACACTAAGTGCCATTGTATACAGGAACTCTGTATTTACGGTCAGTGTAAAGATACTACAGTGATCACTGGTGACATTATACACAGGAGATCTGTATAAGGTGTCAGTGTACAGGTAATACAGTGATCACCACTGCCAGTGACATTATACACAGGAGCTTTGTATATAGTATACAGTGTATAGTGTCAGTGTACAGGTAATACACTGACTCACTAGTGATGTCTCTAGCTGAAGTCCTTCATCTTTGCTTTTGATTTTCAGCCAGCACAGACTGCCATCACTTCTTCCAGCCAGGACATAAAATAACAGTTACCTAGAGCATGGCTTCCAGACCACATTCCCCACTTTTTCCCTTTCTTCTACACCATGTTCCAAATTAGTATGCAAATTATATTTTTCTCGCATTTTCCTAAATGGTCGGTGCAAATGACAGTCAGTCTAATAAAAGTCATCACCCGTTAGAGTATACATCGAGTTTTATTGGATAAACCTCCCAATGATAACAGTATAATCTCCAAAATGAATAAAAACTCAAAATGCACTGTTCCAAATTATTAGGCACAGTAGAATTTCTAAACATTTGATCTGTTTTAAAGAACTGAAAATGCTCATTTGTGGAATTTGCAGCATTAGGAGGTCACATTCACTGAACAAAAAAGATATTTAACTCCAAAACATCCTAACAGGCCAAGTCACATGTTACCATAGGAACCCTTCTTTGTTATCACCTTCACAATGCTCGCCTCCATTGAACTTGTGAGTATTTGGAGAGTTTCTGCTTGTATTTCTTTGCATGAAGTCAGAATCGCCTCCCAGAGCTGCTGTTTTGATGTGAACTGCCTCCCACCCTCATAGATCTTTTGCTTGATGATACTCCAAAGGTTCTCTATAGGGTTGAGGTCAGGGGAAGATGGTGGCCACACCATGAGTTTATCTCCTTTCATGCCCATAGCAGCCAATGACTTAGAGGTATTCTTTGCAGCACGAAATGGTGCATTGTCATGCATGAAGATGATTTTGCTCCTGAAGGCACGTTTCTGCTTTTTATACTATGGAAGAAAGTTGTCAGTCAGAAATTCTATATACTTTGCAGAGGTCATTTTCACACCTTCAGGTACCTTAAAGGGCCCTTCCAGCTGTTTCCCCATGATTCTAGCCCAAAATATTACTCCTCCATCTCCTTGCTGACGTTGCAGCCTTGTTGGGACATGGTGGCCATCCACTACTCCATCCATCTGGACCACCCAGGGTTGCTCGACACTCATCAGTAAACAAGACTGTTTGGAAATCAGTCTTCATGTGTGTCTGGGCCCACTGCAACCGTTTCTGCTTGTGAACACTGTTTAGGGGTGGCCGAATAGTAGGTTTATGCACCACAGCAAGCCTTTGAAGGATCCTACACCTTGAGGTTCGAGGGACTCCAGAGGCACCAGCAGCTTCAAATAATTGTTTGCTGCTTTGTAATGGTATTTTGGCAGCTGCTCTCTTTATCCAATTAATTTGTCTGGCAGAAAACCTTCCTCATTATGCCTTTATCTGCATGAACTCTGTCTGTGCTCTGTTTCAGTCAAAAATGTCTTCACAGTATGATGATCACTCTTAAGTTTTCATGAAATATCTAATGTTTTCATACTTTGACCAAGGCATTGCACTGTTTAATGCTTTTCAGCAGCAGAGAGATCCTTTTTATTTCCCATATTGCTTGAAACCTGTGGTCTGCTTTATAATGTGGAACATCATTTTTAAGTAGTTTTTCTTTAATTAGAATCACCTGGAAAACTAATGATCACATGTGTTTAAGATTGATTTCAGTGATCCACTGAGCCCTGAGACACAATACCATCCACGAGTTTATTTGAAAAACAAAACAATTAAATCTTTATGACACTTATATCCAATTTGCATAATAATTTGGAACATGATGTACACTAGACATCTGAATACAGAGGTGCACCCACAAACAATATATAATTGGTTATTATGCAACCTCATAGATTGTAAGCCTGCGAGCAGGGCCCTCATTCCTTTTGGTATCTGTTGATCTATGTGTTTATTGTTATGCTTAATGTCCATTGTCTGTACAAGTCCCCTCTAAAATGTAAAGTGTTGGCACTATAGAAATAAAATTATCATAATTATTATTATTAACCGACCATTCCAAATATAAATTATAATCCACCACTGTGCACCCACTAACTTTAAATAGCCACTTTCCTCATTTAATATATAAATTAATTAGCACCTGTACTCTTTCCCCCAATTCATTACCAGTCACTTCATCCTCAACGCCCCCCACTATGTACCTACCACTCTAACACTAACCCCGATTCATTATAGTTACATGCCCCTCCCGCCCCAATTCATTGTCATGTCTTTCTCTCTCACCCTCTATTCATTATCAACTGCTCTACCCCACATTCAATACATCATTTACTCCCCCACCCTTAAAATTCATTATTTGTTCTTCCCCTAGATCATAATTTGCTCTCCCCACCCCCACCTTCAATTAAATTGCTGTCCCCTGTCCCTCACACTGAATTTATCATTTTGCAGTCCCCCCACTTTAATGTGAAGTCCCCTTCATTCATTGCAGTCCCCTATCACCCTCTCACTTCATCTGCAGTGCCCTTTCATCATTTGCAGCCTCCTATCCCCCTTCCATTTCATCATGAGCAGTCCCACATCAGACACAATTCATCATGTGCAGTCCTGCAGTCCCCTTCTCCCACTTCATCATGTGCAGCCTCCTTACACCCCCCACTAAATAACTTGCAGTTACCCACCATTAAATTTATTTTATAAAGAAAACAAAAAAGTTTGTCATACTTACCTCACCAGTCGCTCCCCTGCAGTGCCTCTCTGCTTCTAGCATCCGGGTCATGTCGGCGTGTGCGTGAGGACGCCATCACGCATGCCCAACACCTAACCTAAAAGTATAGAGAACATGAAGGGAGCAGTAGTTGCGCAGCCGTCAAGGTGACAGCCAAGCATAGCTCCTGGCCCCAGCGCAGACGTGTGCGCTAACTGTGATGCAGCTGTGTCTGCTGCCAGCCGCGTCACAGTACAGCAGACATGGCTGCGCACAATTTGCTGTGTGGCTGTAGCCACCACCAGGCAGCCGGCCCTGAACAGCTGCTGGGGGAGCGGCCCGGGGGGCATTTGCCTCTTTGCCACCTGGGCCAGTCAGCCCCTGCCCACAGCTTTTGTATCTCCCACCGGTATAGTCTGCAGTCACAGCCTATGCTCCAGATGACAGATACCATGCCCGTAGCACATGTATCCAGCTCCAGCCAGCAACATCATATAGAAAAATATAAAGCTGCACTCTGGATTGTTTAGAATGGTACATCTAGAAAATTGGAACTGCATTACTACTATAAAACATTGGTTAAGTGCTATATTATGTACATGTGAAGTTTTGAAAAATTGGAAATGCAATATTGCTATAGGAAAATTTACATTTTGAACTGTCAGACCTGCAATCTAGTGTCTCACAGCAACATACTGTTGGTCTGGCGGGCAGTCAGGTTGAACTGGACCCTAAGGTGACCCTCCCGGATAGGTTTTCTGAGGGAGGGGATAAATGTATTATGTTCTATGAAGCCTGCGAGCTTTATTTTAGGCTTAGTCCCCTTTCATTTGGGAGTGAGGAGCAAGTGGTTGGGATTGTTATTTCTCTCCTTAACCCCTTTACCCTCGAAGCTGGTTTGCACGTTAATCACCAGGCCAATTTTTACAATTCTGACCACTGCAATATTTGCAGATGACACTAAACTCTGCAGGGTAATCAATACAGAGGAGGACAATTTTATATATTGCAGGAGGATTTAGGCTGCCATCACACTAGCAGTATTTGGTCAGTATTTTACATCAGTATTTGTAAGCCAAAACCAGGAGTGGAACAATTAGAGGAAAAGTATAATAGAAATTCATCACCACTTCTGCATTTATCATCCTCTCCTGGTTTTGGCTTACAAATACTGATGTAAAATACTGACCAAATACTGCTAGTGTAACGGCAGCCTTATGTAAACTAGAAGCTTGGGTTGATAAATGGCAAATGAACTTTAATGGGGATAAATGTAAGGTCATGCACTTGGGTAGAAGTAATAAGATGTATAACTATGTGCTTAATTCTAAAACTCTGGGCAAAACCGTCAATGAAAAAGACCTGAGAGTATGGGTGGATGACAAACTCACATTTAGTGGCCAGTGTCAGGCAGCTGCTACAAAGGCAAATAAAATAATGGGATGTATTAAAAGAGGCATAGATGCTCATGAGGAGAACATAATTTTACCTCTATGCGAGTCACTACTTCGACCACACTTAGAATACTGTGCACAGTTCTGGTCTCCGGTGTATAAGAAAGACATAGCTGAACTGGAGCGGGTGCAGAGAAGAGCGACCAAGGTTATTAGAGGACTGGGGGGTCTGCAATACCAAGATAGGTTATTACACTTGGGGCTGTTTAGTTTGGAAGAACAAAGGCTAAGGGGTGATCTTATGTTAATGTATAAATACATGAGGGGACAGTACAAAGACCTTTCTGATGATCTTTTTAATCATAGACCTGAGACAGGGACAAGGGGGCATCCTCTACGTCTGGAGGAAAGAAGGTTTAAGCATAATAACAGATGCGGATTCTTTACTGTAAGAACAGTGAGACTATGGAACTCTCTGCCGTATGATGTTGTAATGAGTGATTCATTACTAAAAGTTAAGAGGGGACTGGATGCCTTTTTTGAAAAGTATAATGTTACAGGTTATATATACTAGATTCCTTGATAGGGTGTTGATCCAGGGAACTAGTCTGATTGCCGTATGTGGAGTCGGGAAGGAATTTTTTTTCCCAAATGTGGAGCTTACTCTTTGCTACATGGGTTTTTTTTGCCTTCCTCTGGATCAACATGTTAGGGCATGTTAGGTTAGGCTATCGGTTGAACTAGATGGACTTAAAGTCTTCCTTCAACCTTAATAACTATGTTACTATGTTTATGAGGTTATAACTCTGGAACACTTCAATGGATCCCGGTGATTCTGTTTTTTCATGACATATTGTACTTCATGTTAGTGGTAACATTTCTTTCATATGACTTGCATTTATTTGTGAAAAAAAAACGGAAATTTGGAGAGCATTTTGAAAATTTTGCAATTTTCCGACTTCTGATGCCTTAAATCACAGAAATATGTCACACAAAATACTTAATAAATAACATTTCCCACACGTCTACTTTTTATCAGCACGATTTTGGAACCCAAAGTTTTTGGTTAGGAAGTTATAAGGGTTAAGGATATGTGCACACGTTGTATATTTACTGCAGATCCGCAGCGTTTTTTCTGTTCAGAAATGCTGCAGAACCGTATGTGATTTACAGTACAATGTAAATCAATAAGAAAATAAAAATGCTGTGCTAATGGTGCTGAAAATTCTGCACGGAATCCGCAGCGGATTAAAAAAAGGATCATGTCAATTCTTTGTGCGTTTCTGCACCCATATAGTTACATAGTTATTAAGGTTGAAGGAAGACTTTAAGTCCATCTAGTTCAACCCATAGCCTAACCTAACATGCCCTAACATGTTGATCCAGAGGAAGGCAAAATAAACCCATGTGGCAAAGAGTAAGCTCCACATTGGGGAAAAAAATTCCTTCCAGACTCCACATACGGCAGTCAGACTAGTTCCCTGGATCAACGCCCTATCAAGGAATCTAGTGTGTATACCCTGTAACATTATACTTTTCAAGAAAGGCATCCAGTCCCTTCTTAAATTTAAGTAATGAATCACTCATTACAACATCATACGGCAGAGAGTTCCATAGTCTCACTGCTCTTACAGTAAAGAATCCGGGTCTGTTATTATGTTTAAACCTTCTTTTCTCCAGACGTAGAGGATGCCCCCTTGTCCCTGTCTCAGGTCTATGATTAAAAAGATCATCAGAAAGGTCTTTGTACTGTCCCCTCATATATTTATACATTAAAATAAGATCACCCCTTAGTCTTCGTTTTTCCAAACTAAACAGCCCCAAGTGTAATAACCTATCTTGGTATTGCAGACCCCCTAGTCCTCTAATACAGTGATTTTCAACCTTTTTTGAGCCGCGGCACACTTTTTATACTTAAAAAATCCCGGGGCACACCACCAACCAAAATGGCACAAAATGACACTAAAACAGTACATATTCTACATATAGTTAATAATATAGATTCTAAATGTATTTATACTCACTCAGTGTGAAACCTGGGCCTGTTTCGATAAACACAAAAGGCATATCCTGGCAGGAATGGTGGAAAGACACACACGAAGCTCTTCCTCAACAGTTCTCAGTCTCTCCCTGTTTTTAGGTTTTTTTTGTGCACATGCCCTAACCCTACCCCTAACCCTAACCCAACCCCTAACCCTAGTTCTAACCCTAGTTCTAACCCTAACCCTAGTGGAAAAAGAAAAAAAAAATTTCTTTTTTTTTTATTATTGTCCCTACCTATGGGGGTGATAAGGGGGGGTCATTTACTATTTTTTTTATTTTGATCACTGTGATAGGTTATATCTCAGTGATCAAAATACACCTGGAACGAATCTGCCAGCCGGCAGATTCGGCGGGCGCACTGCGCATGCGCCCTCCATTTTGGAAGATGGCGGCGCCCATGGAGAAGACAGACGGACACTGGGAGGCCTGGTAAGTATGAGGGGGGGGGATCTGAGCATGGGGGGTGGATCGGAGGATGGGGGGGTGGCATCGGAGCACGGGGGAGCGGGCAGGAGGACGGGGGAGCGGACAGGACGACGGAGGGGAGCGGAGCACCGGACGGAGGACCGGAGAGGAGATCGGTGGTGGTGGGGTACATAAGTGTTTCCAGCCATGGCCGATGATATTGCAGCATCGGCCATGGCTGGATTGTAATATTTCACCAGTTTTTTAGGTGAAATATTACAAATCGCTCTGATTGGCAGTTTCACTTTCAACAGCCAATCAGAGCGATCGTAGCCACGAGGGGGTGAAGCCACCCCCCCTTGGGTGAAGTACCACTCCCCCTGTCCCTGCAGATCGGGTGAAATTGGAGTTAACCCTTTCACCCGATCTGCAGGGACGCGATCATTCCATGACGCCACATAGGCGTCATGGGTCGGATTGGCACCGACTTTCATGACGCCTACGTGGCGTCAAAGGTCCGGAAGGGGTTAATGAGCTGTTGCTGACTTAATGATTATACACAGCATTATTGGCGGGCATTACCTTGGCGGCGGGCAAATGCGAGAGTCTCTCCGCTCTCAGGATGACGCGCCGGCCTCGATGACGTCATTAAGTCGCGCGAGCGTTCAAAGCTCACGCATGTGTTATTCCGTGACTGCGCATCGCTGCGCAATGCCGGGGAACAAAACAAAGGGGGCACCATAGTTTGGGGAACTTTCCCCGCAGCACACCTGACCATGTGTGGAAACACTGGTTGAAAATCACTGCTCTAATAACCTTGGTTGCTCTTCTCTGCACCCGCTCTAGTTCCGCTATGTCTTTCTTATACACCAGAGACCAGAACTGTGCACAGTATTCTAAGTGTGGTCGAACTAGTGACTTGTATAGAGGTAAAATTATATTCTCCTCATGAGCATCTATGCCTCTTTTAATACATCCCATTATTTTATTTGCCTTTGTAGCAGCTGCCTGACACTGGCCACTGAATATGAGTTTGTCATCCACCCATACACCCAGGTCTTTTTCATTGACGGTTTTGCCCAGAGTTTTAGAATTAAGCACATAGTTATACATCTTATTACTTCTACCCAAGTGCATAACCTTACATTTATCCCCATTAAAGCTCATTTGCCATTTATCAGCCCAAGCTTCTAGTTTACATAAATCATCCTGTAATATAAAATTGTCCTCCCCTGTATTGATTACCCTGCAGAGTTTAGTGTCATCTTCAAATATTGAAATTCTACTCTGAATGCCCCCTACAAGGTCAATAATAAATATGTTAAAAAGAAGAGGGCCCAATACTGACCCCTGTGGTACCCCACTGCTAACCGCGACCCAGTCCGAGTGTGCTCCATTAATAACCACCCTTTGTTTCCTATCCCTGAGCCAGCTCTCAACCCACTTACACATATTTTCCCCTATCCCCATTATTCTCATTTTATGTATCAACCTTTTGTGTGGCACCGTATCAAAAGCTTTTGAAAAGTCCATGTACACTACATCTACTGGGTTCCCTTGGTCCAGTCCGGAACTTACCTCTTCATAGAAGCTGATCAAATTAGTCTGACATGAACGGTCCCTAGTAAACCCGTGTTGATACTGGGTCATGAGGTTATTCCTCTTCAGATACTCCAGTATAGCATCCCTTAGAATGCCCTCCAGGATTTTACCCACAGTAGAGGTTAAGCTTACTGGCCTATAATTTCCGAGTTCAGTTTTTATCCCCTTTTTGAATATTGGCACCACATTTGCTATACGCCAGTCCTGTGGCACAGACCCTGTTATTATGGACTCTTTAAAGATTAAAAATAATGGTCTATCAATGACTGTACTTAATTCCTGCAGTACTGGGGGGTGTATCCCATCCGGGCCTGGAGATTTGTTAATTTTAGTGATTTTTAGACGCCGCCGTACTTCCTGCTGGGCTAAGCAGGTGACGCTTAATGGGGAATTTTTGTTATCACTGATCATATTGTTTGCCATGGGAATTTCTTGTGTAAATACTGATGAAAAAAAGTCATTTAGCATATTGGCTTTTTCCTCATCCTCATCCACCATTTCACCCAGACTATTTTTAAGGGGGCCAACACTTTCATTTTTTAGTTTCTTACTATTTATGTAGTTAAAGGGAACCTGTCACCCCGTTTTTTCGGTATGAGATAAAAATACTGTTAAATAGGGCCTGAGCTGTGCATTACAATAGTGTAGTTTGTGGACCCCGATTCCCGACCTATGCTGCCGAAATATGTTACCAAAGTAGTCGTTTTCGCCTGTCAATCAGGCTGGTCAGGTCGGATGGGCGTGGTGTCTTCCCCCAGATCTTGCGTAGTTTTCCGTTGGTGGCGTAGTGGTGTGCGCATGTCCAAGGTCCCGAATCCTGCACAGGGGTGTGAAAATAGCAGCGATGTCCGTTATTCCATTGATGGTCGGTGGGCGCGGCCATCTTGCTTTGGCCGCGCGTGCGCAGAAGCGGCGCTCTGCTGGCCGCAGCTTCAGGAAAATTGCCGTGGGCATCCGCGCGTGCGCAGATAGCTATCGCGGCGGCCATTTTCGTGAAGCCGAGATGCGAACTCTGCTTCACGAAAATGGCCGCCGCGATAGCCATCTGCGCACGCGCGGATGCCCGCGGCCATTTTCCTGAAGCCGCGGCCAGCAGAGCGCCGCTTCTGCGCACGCGCGGCCAAAGCAAGATGGCCGCGCCCACCGACCACCAATGGAATAACGGACATCGCTGCTATTTTCACACCCCTGTGCAGGATTCGGGACCTTGGACATGCGCACACCACTACGCCACCAACGGAAAACTACGCAAGATCTGGGGGAAGACACCACGCCCATCTGACCTGACCAGCCTGATTGACAGGCGAAAACGACTACTTTGGTAACGTATTTCGGCAGCATAGGTGGGGAATCGGGGTCCACAAACTACACTATTGTAATGCACAGCTCAGGTCCTATTTAACAGTATTTTTATCTCATACCGAAAAAACGAGGTGACAGGTTCCCTTTAAAGAATATTTTGGGATTATTTTTACTCTCTCTGGCAATGAGTCTCTCTGTCTCAATTTTTGCTGCCTTGATTTGCTTTTTACAGAATTTATTTAATTTTCTGTATTTATTTAGTGCCTCATCACTACCTACTTCCTTTAATTCTCTAAATGCTTTCTTTTTGTCACTTATAGCGCCCCTTACAGCTCTATTTAGCCATATTGGTTTCCTCCTATTTCTAGTATGTTTATTCTCATACGGTATATACTGTGCACAGGTCCTATCCAAGATGCTAATAAACGTCTCCCATTTTCTTTGTGTATTTTTATGTCTCAGGATATCGTCCCAGTTAATTGCACCAAGATCCTCTCTCATCCGTTGGAAATTTGCCCTCCTGAAGTTTAGTGTCCTTGTCACCCCCCTACTACACATCTTATTAAAGGATACACGAAAACTTATTATTTTGTGATCACTATTCCCCAAGTGACCCCCAACCCTTATATTTGCTATGCGGTCTGGCCTGTTGGTTAATATTAGGTCTAGCAGTGCCCCCCTTCTTGTTGGGTCCTGAACCAGTTGTGAAAGGTAATTGTCTCTCATAGTTGTCAAAAGCCGATTACCTTTGCTGGAACTGCAGGTTTCTGTTCCCCAATCTATTTCAGGGTAGTTGAAGTCCCCCATAATAATGACTTGTCCTTGAGTCGCAGCTTCATCTATTTGCTTTACGAGGATATTCTCCCCATTGCTTCCATTATTTTTGGAGATTTATAACAAACCCCTATCAGTAATTTATTATTTTTTCCCCCTCCCCTTAGCTCCACCCATTACATTATAGGAAAACGCAGGGGTAAAAACACATGAAATCTGCAGGAAAAACACAAGATCCGCGTAAAAAACGTGCAGATTTTGACCTGCATCTTCTGCCAAGAGATGCAGAATCCGCACGGAAAATTCCACAGGCAAATCCGCAATGTGTGCACTGCACATAGCCTAAAAGTTGAACAGCGATTTTTCATTTTTACAACAAAATTTACAAAATCATTTTTTTTAGGGACTACATAAAAAAAAAACTGCACCCCTCAAGGTGATCAAAACCACATTCAAGTAGTTTACTAACCCTTCAGGTCCTTCACAGAAATTTTTGGAGTGTGGAAAAAAAATGAACATTTAACTTTTTTTCACAAAAACTTTACTTCAGATCCAATTTTTTTTATTTTACCAAGGGTAACAGGAAAAAATGGACCCCAAAATGTGTTGTGTAATTTCTCCTGAGCATGCCATATGAGGAAGAAAACCACTGTTTGGGCGCACACCAGACCTCGGAAGGAAGAAGTGCCATTTGACTTTTTGAATGCAAAATTTGCTAGAACAATTGGCGGACGGCATGTCCAATTTGGAGAGCCTCTGATGTGCCTAAACAGTGAAAATCCCCAAGAGTGACGCCATTTTGGAAACTAGACCACTCAGGGAACTGATCTAGATGTGTGGTGAGCACCTTTAACTCTCAGGTGCTTTACAGAAGTTTATAACGTTGAGCCGTGAAAATAAAAAAAATGATATTTTCCCACAAAAATGTTATTTTGGCCCCAAATTTTGCATTTTCATAAGGGTAACAGGATAATTTGCACAATACAATTTGTTGTGCAATTTCTTTTGAGTATGCTGATACCCAATATGTAGGGGAATACTACTTTTGAGGCACAGTGCAATTGTCAGAAGGGAAGAGGCGCCATATTGGAGTTCAGATTTTGCTGCAATGGTTTGAGGGTGCCAAGTCACATTGGCAGAGCCCTTTAGGTAGCAGAACAGAAACCCCTATACGTGAACTAATTTTACAAACTACACTCCCCAATCAATTCATCAAGTGGTGCAGTGATCATATTGACACCACATGTGCCTCACAGAATTTTATACCACTGAGCGGTGAAGAAAGAATAAATTACATTTTTACCACTAAAATGCTGTTTTAGCCCCAAGTTTTTAATTTTTCTAAGGGCTAATAGGACTTTTATTTTACAACAAACAGGTCCATTTTTTCCTGAGTGCACCAATACTCTGCATGTACAAATTTTACTGTTATGGTTTGCAGTGCTATGACCCACTAGGAGAGCCCATAAGTTGCCAGAACAGCAGAACACCCCCCCATAAGTGATCCCATTTTACAAACTTCACCTCTCAATCAATTCATGTAGGGGTGCAGTGATCATATTGACACCACGGGTGTGTTACAGAATTTTATACGATTGGGCAGTGAAGAAAAAATAAAACATTTTTACCACCAAAATTTTGTTTTAGCCCCAGATTTTATATTTTCACACAAGAAGTAGGTAAAAAGGGCACCATAATTTGTACCACAATTTCTACTGAACATGGCAATACCCCATATGTGGCTGTACAGTACTACTTAGCTATATATAGAGACTCGAGAGGAACGGAGCACTATTTGCATCCTGGAACGCAGATTTTCCTAGAACAGTTTGCAGACTCCATATACAGAGCCCCTAATTGATAGAAGAGCAGAATCTCCCCCAAGTGATCCCATTTTTGAAACTATACCTCTTATGGAATTTATTTACAGGTGTAGAGACTTTTTTGACTCCATGTATATTTTCCAGAAACAAGCAGCAATAAATGTTACCGAGTGAAAATTGCAAACTGCCGATGTAGTGACCAGTATGTTGCGGTCACTAGTACATTGAGTCTAGCCCGTGCTTCTGGAGACATGCACCCCTTCAGAAATGCCGAACATGTGGACGCTCTATGTGGTTTAGGTACACTGTGGAGCTCAGAAGGGAGGGGGGCATTTGGATTTGGGAGCGCAGAATTTGCTGTATTTCTTTTGGCGAGTGAGGAGTCATTTTGCTTTTCCAGAGCCTTTGTACCACCAGTAACGTGGAAGCAGGGGTGGATTAAGGGTAGCCAGGGCCCCGGGCTGTTCAGACACTGTGGGCCCCCCCGGTCATGTGACGGGGTCATGTGATGGGGTCATGTGACGGGGTCATGTGACAAAGATTTTGTAAGCCGCCACCATAACACGGTAGACACTTTTGGCCAGGCCCTACTCTACTGTAACCTATTAAATATTTGTTAAAATATGCAATACAATTTAGGTATATTTTGATTTATTTTTCAATTTTTAAAATGACCAATAATATCACATACAAGGAACAAATACCACCGCACCATGACCAGACCACAAATTACAACCACAGTGATCGAATAATATCACATACAACGAACAAATACCGCTACACCATGTCAAGACCACATATTACCACCACTTGGTGACCAAATAGCACATACAAGGGACAAATACCGCAACACCATTTCCAGACCACATATTACCACCACATAGTGACTGAATACTACAATACTGATCAGTGATAAAAAAAAACAAAAAAACACAATACTATCACCATAAATGCCAGTATTCACAGGAGATCTGTACTTAGTATGCAGTGTCTGTGTAGAGGTTATACAGTGATCACCGGTGACATTATACACAGGACCTCTGTATATAGTATACAGTGTATAGTGTCAGTGTATAGGTAACACTGACTCACCAGTGACGTCTCTAGGTGAAGTCCTTCATCTTTCATCCAGCACAGACCGCCATCATTTCTTCCAGCCAGGGCTCGTTTCTGCAGGAAATAACACAGTTATCTAGAGCTCCTCTTGCAGAACACATTACTTAATTTTTCCCAACTTCTACATTACACCACATGAAGAAAAAAAGGCGATATAGTGTCACTCTGCACAGTAACAGGACCGCCCCCCCATTTAAGACAATATACTCAAAAAATAAAATAAATACATCACTGCAGTAATAATATCCCTTAATTAGCCCCTATGGTAATAATATTCCCCATCCTGCCCCGTGTATCTCATTCCTGGCTCCAGCCATATGTTCTCGCATCCTGCCCTCACGAGTATCCATTCTACTCCATATGATCTCCCCATCCTGCCCCATATGTCTCCATCGTATCCATCCTGCCCCATGATCCTATCCTGCCCCATGTCATTCATTCTGCCCCGTGTCTCCAATCATGCCCCATATCTATATTCTGCCCATGCCTCCAGTCCTGCCCCCAGTGTGTCCAGCACATTGCCCCCAGTGTGCCCAGCAATCTGCCCCAGTGTCTCCAGCATTCTGCCCCAGTGTCTCCAGCATATTGCCCCCAGCATTCTGCCCCAGTGTGTCCAGCATTCTGCCCCAGTGTGTCCAGCATTCTGCCCCAGTGTGTCCAGCATATTGCCCCCAGTGTGTCCAGCATATTGCCCCCAGTGTGTCCAGCAATCTGCCCCAGTGTGTCCAGCATATTGTCCCCAGTGTGTCCAGCATATTGCCCCCAGTGTGTCCAACAATCTGCCCCAGTGTCTCCAGCATATTGCCCCAGTGTCTCCAATATTGCCCCCAGTCTGTCCAGCAATCTGCCCCAGTGTGTCCAGCATTCTGCCCCAGTGTCTCTAGCATATTGCCCCCAGTGTCTCCAGCAATCTGCCCGTGTCTCCAGCATTCTGCCCCAGTTTGTCTAGCATTCTGCCCCAGTGTGTCCAGCATTCTGCCCCAGTGTGTCCAGCATATTGCCCCCAGTGTGTCCAGCATATTGCCCCCAGTGTGTCCAGCATATTTCCCCCAGTGTGTCCAGCATCCTGCCCCAGTGTCTCCAATATTGCCCCCAGTCTGTCCAGCAATCTGCCCCAGTGTCTCCTCTCCAGCTTTGCCCCCAGTGTGTCCAGCAATCTGCCTTAGTGTGTCCAGCATTCTGCCCCAGTGTGTTCAGCAATCTGCCCCAGTGTCTCCAGCATATTGCCCCAGTGTGTCCAGCATTCTGCCCCAGTGTCTCCAATATTGCCCCCAGTCTGTCCAGCATTCTGCCCCAGTGTGTTCAGCATTCTGCCCCAGTCTGTCCAGCAATCTGCCCCAGTGTCGCCATCATATTGCCCCCAGCATGTCCAGCATATTGCCCCCAGTGTGTCCAGCATTCTGCCCCAGTGTGTCCAGCATTCTGCCCCAGTGTGTCCAGCATTCTGCCCCAGTCTGTCCAGCAATCTGCCCCAGTGTATCCAGCAATCTGCCCCAGTGTCTCCAGCATATTGCCCCCAGTCTGTCCAGCATATTGCCCTGTTATGACCTGGTGGTTAAGAGGCCACACTGATATGACCTGGTGGCTAAAACGCAACATGGGACGAGCTCTGAGAAGGTGGTATCTCTACTGACCGCAGTCCCTAATCCTAACAACAACACTAGTAATAGCCGTGGGATGTTCCTAACTCTCCCTAGACACCTCTTCACAGCCTAAGAACTAACTACCCCTAAAGAAGGAAATAGAAAGCTATCTTGCCTCAGAGAAAACCCCAAAAGGAAAGATAGCCCCCCACAAATATTGGCTGTGAGTGAAGAGGGAAATGACGTACACAGAAATGAAATCAGATTTCAGCAAAGGAGGCCAATACTAAACTTGATAGACAGAGAGAAAAGGATACTGTGCGGTCAGTATTAAAAACTACAAAATCCACGCAGAGTTTACAAAAATGAACTCCACACCGACTCACGGTGTGGAGGGGCAAATCTGCTTTCCCAGAGCTTCCAGCTAGCCTGAATATGACATAGTGACAAGCTGGACAAAAAGAGACATATTTGCAAAGAAAATAGAGTCCAAGCAAATGGACAAACAAGGAATAGCAAAAACTTATCTTTTGCTGACAAGGTCAGGCCATATGAGAAATCCAAAGAGAGAACCAAATCCAAGCCAAGGACATTGACAGCTGGCATGAACTAAAGCCCAGAGCAGGTTTAAATAACAAACCCAGGCAAGGCTATTAGTGAAGGCAGCTGCCACAGCTACCCAAAGAAGCAGCAGTTCCACTCGAAACCACCAGAGGGAGCCCAAGGGCAGAACTCACAAAAATACCATTAGCAACCACAGGAGGGAGCTCCAGAATGGAATTCACAACAGTACCCCCCCCTTGAGGAGGGTTCACCGAACCCTCACCAGAGCTCCCAGGCCGATCAGGACGAGCCAAATGGAAAGCACGAACCAAATTGGCAGCATGAACATCGGAGGCCACAACCCAAGAATTATCCTCCTGGCCATAACCCTTCCACTTGACCAGATACTGAAGCTTCCGCCTCAAAAAACGAGAATCCAAAATCTTCTCCACCACATATTCCAATTCCCCCTCAACCAACACCGGAGCAGGAGAATCAACGGAGGGAACCATAGGTACTACATATCTCCGCAACAAGGATCTATGGAACACATTATGAATGGAAAAGGAAGCTGGAAGGGACAAACGAAAAGACACCGGATTAATAATTTCAGAAATCTTATAAGGCCCAATAAAGCGAGGCTTGAACTTAGGGGAAGAAACCTTCATAGGAACATGACGAGAAGACAACCAGACCAAATCCCCAACACGAAGCCGGGGACCAACACACCGACGACGGTTAGCAAAACGTTGAGCCTTTTCCTGAGACAACGTCAAATTGTCCACCACATGAGTCCAAATTTGCTGCAACCTGTCCACCACAGAATCCACACCAGGACAGTCAGAAGGCTCAAGCTGCCCTGAAGAAAAACGAGGATGAAAACCAAAATTACAAAAGAAAGGCGAAACCAAGGTAGCCGAACTAGCCCGATTATTAAGGGCAAACTCGGCCAACGGCAAAAAGGTCACCCAATCATCCTGATCAGCAGACACGAAGCATCTCAAATAGGTTTCCAAGGTCTGATTGGTTCGCTCCGTTTGGCCATTTGTCTGAGGATGGAATGCTGAAGAAAAAGACAAATCAATGCCCATTCTAGCACAAAAGGACCGCCAAAACCTGGAAACGAACTGGGAACCTCTGTCAGACACAATATTCTCCGGAATACCATGGAAACGAACCACATGCTGAAAAATAATGGAACTAAATCAGAGGAGGAAGGCAACTTAGGCAACGGTACCAAATGGACCATCTTAGAAAACCGGTCACAAACCACCCAGATGACAGACATCTTCTGAGAAACAGGAAGATCAGAAATAAAATCCATGGAAATATGCGTCCAGGGCCTCTCAGGAATAGGCAAAGGCAAAAGCAACCCACTGGCACGGGAACAGCAAGGCTTAGCCCGAGCACAGGTCCCACAGGATTGCACAAACGAACGCACATCCCGCGACAAGGAAGGCCACCAAAAGGACCTAGCCACCAAATCTCTGGTACCGAAAATTCCAGGGTGACCAGCCAACACCGAACAATGAACCTCAGAAATTACCCTGCTAGTCCATCTATCAGCAACAAACAGTTTCCCCACAGGACAGCGGTCAGGTTTATCAGCCTGAAACTCCTGAAGTACCCGCCGCAAATCAGGGGAGATGGCAGAAAGAATCACCCCCCCTTGAGGATCCCAGCCGGCTCAAGTACTCCCGGAGAATCAGGCAAAAAACTCCTAGAAAGGGCATCAGCCTTCACATTCTTAGATCCCGGAATATACGAGACCACAAAATCAAAACGTGAGAAAAACTGAGACCACCGAGCCTGTCTAGGATTCAACCGCTTAGCAGACTCGAGGTAAATCAGATTCTTATGATCAGTCAAGACCACCACGCGATGCTTGGCTCCCTCAAGCCAATGTCGCCACTCCTCAAATGCCCACTTCATAGCCAACAACTCCCGATTGCCGACATCATAATTACGCTCAGCAGGCGAAAACTTTCTGGAGAAGAAAGCACACGGTTTCATCAAAGATCCATCAGAATTTCTCTGAGACAAAATGGCCCCTGCCCCAATCTCAGAAGCATCAACCTCAACCTGAAAAGGGAGAGAAACATCTGGCTGACGCAACACAGGGGCAGAAGTAAAACGACGTTTAAGCTCCTGAAAGGCCTCAACAGCCGCAGAGGACCAATTCATCACATCAGCGCCCTTCCTCGTCAAATCGGTCAGAGGCTTCACCACACTAGAAAAATTAGCAATAAAGCGGCGATAAAAATTGGCAAAGCCCAAAAATTTCTGAAGGCTCTTTACAGATGTAGGTTGAGTCCAATCATGAATGGCCTGGACTTTAACAGGGTCCATTTCAATAGCCGAGGGAGAAAAAATGAAACCCAAAAAAGAAACCTTCTGAACTCCAAAGAGGCACTTAGACCCCTTCACAAACAACGCATTAGCACGAAGGACCTGAAATACCATCCTAACCTGCCTCACATGGGACTCCCAGTCATCGGAGAAAACCAAAATATCATCCAAATACACAATCATGAATTTATCCAGATAATATCATGCATAAAGGACTGAAATACCGATGGAGCATTAGAAAGCCCGAATGGCATCACAAGATATTCAAAATGGCCTTCGGGCGTATTAAATGCTGTTTTCCATTCATCACCTTGTTTAATACGCACGAGATTATACGCCCCTCGAAGGTCGATTTTAGTAAACCAACTGGCACCCTTAATCCGAGCAAACAAATCAGAAAGTAAAGGTAAAGGGTACTGGAACTTGACAGTGATCTTATTGAGAAGGCGATAATCTATACAGGGTCTCAAGGAGCCATCCTTCTTGGCAACAAAAAAAAAATCCCGCTCCCAATGGTGACGAAGACGGGCGAATATGCCCCTTCTCCAAGGACTCCTTTACATAACTCCGCATAGCGGCATGCTCTGGCACAGACAGATTGAAAAGTCGGCCCTTAGGGAACTTACAGCCAGGAATCAAATTAATGGCACAATCGCAGTCCCTATGAGGAGGCAGGGAACTGGACTTGGGCTCATCAAATATATCCTGGAAATCCGACAAAAACTCAGGAACTTCAGAAGAAGGGGACGAGGAAATGGACATCAAAGGAATATCACTATGTATCCCCTGACAACCCCAACCAGTCACAAACATAGATCTCCAATCCAGCACTGGATTATGTACCTGTAACCATGGAAAACCCAGCACAACAACATCATGCAAATTATGCAACACCAAAAAGCGAATATTTTCCTGATGTGCTGGAGCCATGTACATGGTTAACTGTGTCCAGTACTGAGGTTTATTCTTGGCCAATGGCGTAGCATCAATCCCCATTAAGGGAATAGGACTCTGCAAAGGCTCCAAGGAAAAACCACAGCGCTTGGCAAATTCAAAGTCCATTAAGTTCAGGGCAGCGCCAGAGTCCACAAATGCCATAACAGAAAAGGACGACAATGAGCAAATCAGGGTAACAGACCAGAGAAATTTAGGCTGTACAGTACTAATGGTAACAGACCAAGGGACCCTCTTAGTACGCTTAGGGCAATCAGAAATAGCATGAGCAGAATCACCACAGTA
The DNA here is from genome assembly GCF_051348905.1 of Ranitomeya variabilis. Classification (NCBI taxonomy): domain Eukaryota; kingdom Metazoa; phylum Chordata; class Amphibia; order Anura; family Dendrobatidae; genus Ranitomeya; species Ranitomeya variabilis. The sequence goes on from NC_135232.1 coordinate 108,972,028, forward strand.
AAAACACAGGCCATTCTGACGTCTGAATTTCTGCCTTTCTGCTCTAGTCAAAATCCTATCACATTGCATAGGCTCAGGACTCTGCTCAGAGGACACTGCCATATGGTGCACCACCTTGCGCTCGCGGAAGCGCCGATCAATCTGAATGGCCAAAGACATTGACTCATTCAGACCAGCAGGCGTAGGAAACCCCACCATAACATCTTTAAGGGCTTCAGAAAGACCCTTTCTAAAAATCGCTGCCAGGGCATACTCATTCCATTTTGTGAGCACAGACCACTTTCTAAATTTCTGGCAGTATACTTCTGCTGCTTCCTGACCCTGACACAGAGCCAGCAAAGTTTTTTCTGCCTGATCCACAGAGTTAGGCTCGTCATACAGCAATCCGAGCGCTTGAAAAAATGCGTCAATATTAAGCAATGCAGGATCTCCTGGCTCAAGGGAGAATGCCCAGTCCTGCGGGTCGCCACGCAGCAAAGAAATAACAATCTTCAACTGCTGAATGGGGTCACCAGAGGAACGGCGTCTCAGAGCAAAAACAATCTGCAATTATTTTTAAAATTCAAAAATTTAGATCTATCCCCAGAAAACAAATCAGGAATAGGAATTCTAGGCTCTAATACCGAAGTCTGGACAACATAATCTTGGATACTCTGTACCCTTGCAGCGAGTTGATCCACGCGCAAGAACAGACCCTGAACCTCCATATCAGCACCAAAATCCTGAACCACCCAGAGATTAAGGGGAAAAAAAAGACAAAACAAGCTGCAAAGGAAAAAAATGGCTCAGAACATTCTTTTCCCTCTTTTGAGATGCATTTAACACATTGTGGGCCAGCTGTACTGTTATGACCTGGTGGTTAAGAGGCCACACTGATATGACCTGGTGGCTAAAACGCAACATGGGACGAGCTCTGAGAAGGTGGTATCTCTACTGACCGCAGTCCCTAATCCTAACAACAACACTAGTAATAGCCGTGGGATGTTCCTAACTCTCCCTAGACACCTCTTCACAGCCTAAGAACTAACTACCCCTAAAGAAGGAAATAGAAAGCTATCTTGCCTCAGAGAAAACCCCAAAAGGAAAGACAGCCCCCCACAAATATTGACTGTGAGTGAAGAGGGAAATGACGTACACAGAAATGAAATCAGATTTCAGCAAAGGAGGCCAATACTAAACTTGATAGACAGAGAGAAAAGGATACTGCGCGGTCAGTATTAAAAACTACAAAATCCACGCAGAGTTTACAAAAATGAACTCCACACCGACTCACGGTGTGGAGGGGCAAATCTGCTTTCCCAGGGCTTCCAGCTAGCCTGAATATGACATAGTGACAAGCTGGACAAAAAGAGACATATTTGCAAAGAAAATAGAGTCCAAGCAAATGGTCAAACAAGGACTAGCAAAAACTTATCTTTTGCTGACAAGGTCAGGCCATATGAGAAATCCAAGGAGAGAACCAAATCCAAGCCAAGGACATTGACAGCTGGCATGAACTAAAGCCCAGAGCAGGTTTAAATAACAAACCAAGGCAAGGCGATTAGTGAAGGCAGCTGCCACAGCTACCCAAAGAAGCAGCAGTTCCACTCGAAACCACCAGAGGGAGCCCAAGGGCAGAACTCACAAAAATACCATTAGCAACCACAGGAGGGAGCTCCAGAACGGAATTCACAACATTGCCCACAGTGCATGATCCAGCAATCTGCCCCAGTGTCTCCAATATTGCCCCCAGTCTGTCCAGCAATCTGCCCCAGTGTCTCCTCTCCAGCATTGCCCCCAGTGTGTCCAGCAATCTGGCCGTTTGCAAAGAAAAAAAAAATGAGTTCTCACCTGTCCATGCTCCAGCGGCGAGCTCCCTCCAGCAGCTCGCACTCGCCGGCGACTGACAATGACATCAGACGCCGGCTACGTGTGTGCTGCGCCTGCGGCCGACTTCAGCTGCCAGCCTCCAATTGGCTGGCGGTTGTTGTTAACTATTGACGTGCCCGCACGTCAATAGGTGAAACTGCCGCAGCGCCGGTAGGGGCCCGGTGAGCAGATGAGACGGGGCCCGATGCGGGCCCCCTCTGCCCACCAGGCACATACGCCAGTCAGGGCAGTAATGCCCTTTCTGGCGGCGGGCAATCTGAGCGGTAGCCAAGGGCCCCCCCACACCGATGGGCCCTGGGCTACCACCCAGATTGACCCTATTATAATCCGCCCCTGCGTGGAAGCCCCCTATAGTTCCGTTAACTGATGAATGACCTGTGGAGTGGGGTCTTGCTTTTTTGTGGATTGAGTTGAAGCTTTCATTGAAAACATTTTACATAATGTTTGGGATCACATTTATCCACCTACATAAGGGTTTGCATCTAAATCTCAGTGTGACGTGATTCAGCTGAAACCCCCGAAGGATTCATTCACTATTATGAGGCAGCAGAGTTACTCTGGCCTCTGTCTGGCCTATGGTCAGTGGTGTCCTTTTCAGAAGTTGTCATGGATCCACACCGCTGCCACCAATTTGTCACGATTCCCACCGTGACCATCACCCCTACGTCACGGATCGGGGTGACTTTAGGCCAACAGACGGCTATCACATGTGCAGGGGAGCTTATCTTAGGTATCCCTCCACTGCTACAATGTGATGTAAAAAACACACACAAGGCTATTGACCTCCTAGTTTACAGCAGGGGCTTATTTTAGGTATCCCACTGCTCTTCAATATACCACGAACTGCAGGGATTTATGTATATCCCGCTTTACAGCTATGCTTGAACTTGCAGCTTTCTGGCGCCCCCTTACCCTCAGGTCAGATTAGGTACTGCACCTAGGGTAATTAGTCGCAAGAAAGGCTGCCTGCTATGTACTGGCTATTGGGCACGCTGCAGCGAGGCAATATAACTACTCCCGCTCAGGCAGGAACAATAATTATCAACGCCTCAGTCGTTACAACGACACCCAAAGGTCCCGCACACGGTATGCTGCCACCAGCTTCGATTAAACGGGTCCGAAGCTAACCCAAAACAGTAGCGTAATTCCCTTCAGAAGACTTAGGGTACGTTTTAGAGCATGAAGAACGAAAACTAGTAATTTATATATTTTACTCCATTAAAGATTAAGGCAGTGTTTATAAAACGGTATAAAAGATGTTACTTTATGACACAATTGAAAATATGTACAAGATAATTATAAAATAAAGGGATTAAATGAGAAACGTAAAACTCACATGTTCTCAGTCCATTTCAGGCAAAACCATGCTGGTGGGCAAGACCCCAAATGTCCCAGTGCATCAGGAGGTCTGGATAGGAACAGCTCCTCAAGTAAGACTCTCTAAGACTCTGGAGGCTGGGTAAAGTGGAGTCACTTAAATAACCATAGCCTTGTGACATCACGAACAGGGCTGGCTTCTTCAGACCCTCCTATCTCTTCAGTCTTAGACAAACTTGTGTTAAATTTACTAATGCCTGTATCTCCGCTACAGAACATGTCTGAATCATAACACACCCAGCATTCATCTTGTATTAACATTAGCGTTCTAATGAGACCAAATTTGAGTTTGATGGGATGCGCAGTTCCAGAGAAATCCAAACTCTGTCCCTGTTGGAACTGGAAGCCCGCGTTTACCGTAGCCGATAGATCCGCTGATGGAGATTCACAAACTGGATGTATTATTTTCCTAGCTTAAACCGTTGGCCCAATATCTTATCATATTAGAACAAAGACCCTCATGGATTCTGGAGACTTCTATACCAGTTCTAGCTGGAGGAAAGTTTGAGCCAACACAAGCGATCGTAAAAATTCTTTTTGGAGGGGCATGAAGAGTGAGTTGCTCAAAGTCAGGAATTTACAGCCAGAGCAATAAAAGCTCTTCTACCCCCATTGAAAAGAAAAGCTAAACCCTGAAGTAAAAGGGGGGTCAACGCCCACCCTATAGGTGCTGGCAATGAGAGACTAAAACTTATACATTATCCTCACAGAAGTGTACAAAACTGTGGCCGATGGCAATTTTATGCAATCATAAAAAGACGAACACCGATGGATCACAGGTCAGACAGCGTTCACAGTGCCTCCATCTGCCTCATTATAGGGAATCTTCCCCCAGAAGTTCCGCAAGAATCACGTATTTCAGAAATCCCGGTGCAAGCGCTCAGCGCAGAGTACAGGATAAATGTGCCTTACTGCGATCTTTGGGAGGCAGAATGAAAAAATCAACAGCAGGTAAAGAATTGGTTTTATTTATTTTTTTATGCCATTTCACTCTGCATTATAAGTGATTAGGTGACTTTACTCTTTGGGTCAAGGAAATTACAGTGTAACACCCCAGGGTCCTGGTTGTTACAGTGGCATTGCTTTCCTCACTGGGAGAGTGATGTCACGCTTGGAAGCGAGCGAAGATCTTCTTTATCATGTAAACACAAATGTCACGCTGCAGCGAGGGCACTATAACTACTCCCACTCAGGCAGGTACAATAATTATCAATGCCACCGTCGCTACAAAGCCTCCCAAATGCACAGGACAAAGTATGCTGCCACCAGCTCCGATTTCCTAAGGATTAACGGGTCCAGAGCTAACCCAAATCAGTAGCGTAATTCACTTCAGAGGACGCAACAGTTCGTATAGAGCATGAAGAGACAAGCTAGTAATTTTATATTTTACTCCATAAAAAGGTAGGCAGTGTTTACAAAGTATAAAAAGATATTATAAAGAAGACAAATATATGTGCAATTCAATTGCAAATAAATGGGATAAACTTGAAAAGAACACTTACATGTCGTTATATCATTTTATCTCATGACTGGCCGTGAGCTGAGGAAGAGGACATCCATATATATCTAGATGCATGAGGACAGCTTGCCAGGCTGTTGTTAGAGCGATTCCTGGATCAACACTATTCCCAACTCAGCAGGGGTAAGATATGTCCTCTCATTGTGACATCACTGAGTGGGCTGAGTAATGACATGCACTCTTCTTTTTACTATTTACGTTTTGGAGTTACCAAAGACATTCCTGAGGGAGGGACAATGAGTGGCTGGAATTTCACTGTACTTCTGGCAGAGAAGAGAAGGGGGTCGAATGGCCCGCAGCGTGTGTCTTGTAAAGTTAGGTAGATACTCCAACATGACATATTCATATTATTGTGACACCTCCCCCTTTTGGACGGTGCTACAGAGGCAGGACCTCTCGGTACGCCTCCATGCGCACCTCGGCAGGTTTACACTGGTGGGACAACCCATCTGCATTGCCATGCTCCCTGCCCATTTTGTGTTTGATTATAAAGTTGTACTGTTGGAGGGCAAGGCTCCAGCGTAGAACCTTCCGTTTGTTCCACACATGGCTTGTAGCCAGTGCAGAGGGTTGTGGTCTGTCACCACAGTGAAGGTGCGACCGTGCAGGTAGGGTTGCAAATGTTGCAGGGCCCAGACTATGGCCAGGCACTCCTCGATGGTGGAGTAGGCCACTTCCCCTGGCAGAAGTTTCCGGCTCAGGTACAACACGGGGTACTCCTGGTTCCCCGAGTCGACCTGGCTGAGCACAGCACCAAGGCCAAACTCACTGGTGTTGGTGTGCACCAAGAATGGTCGACTTCTGTCCACTGCTTTCATCACAGGAGCATTGCACAGGGCTGTTTTCAACGCCTGGAAGCCCCCTCACAGCCATCGGTCCAGTAGACTATTTGGGGTAGCTTCTTCCTGTAGTACCCTGCAGTGCCCAGGAAGGACGTCACCTGTTTCTTGGTCCTGGGGGTGGGCCAGGACGCGATCATGTCATCTTTCCTAGGCTCTGGCTTTATGGAGCCCCCACCTACCCGGTGCCCCAGGTAGTGGACCTCACTCATGCCCATCTGGCACTTTCCCGCTTTGATGGTCAGAACGGCTTGGCAAATTCACCTGAGCACCTCCTGAAGATGCTGCAGGTGTTCGTCCCAGGAGAAACTGAAGATGGCAATGTCATCCAAGTACGCCACCATGTACTTCCCCAGTCCCTGAAGCAGGTGGTTGACCATCCGCTGGAAAGTTGCAGGGGCATTCTTCATACCGAAGGGCATGACCGTGGACTCGTACAGTCCGAAGAGTGTGATAAAGGCGGACTTCTCCTGCGCCTTGGGGCTCAGGGAAATCTGCCAGTATCAATGACTCAGATCCATTATTGTTAGATATTTTGCGCCAGCTAACCGCTCAAGTAGCTCCTTTATGCGCAGCATTAGGTGCGCGTCAGAGGCTGTGATGGCATTGAGCCCCCTGTAGTCCATGCAGAACCGGGTGGTCCGATCCTTCTTTGGCACGAGAACTACAGGTGAGGCCCACACGCTCTTTGACCATTGAATCACCCCCAGCTGTAACATCTCATCGATCTTCTGGTGCATAACCTGCTGCACCTCGTCGGAGATCCGATAGGGTGTTTGCCGTAGTGTGGCATGATTCCCGGTGTCCACCTCGTGGACCGCTAACTCAGTCCTTCCAGGTCGATTGGAGAACACGGCCCGGAAGGTTCCAGCGTGGTCCACAACTGCAGCCGCTGGGGTTCGGTTAGCAAGGCGCTTACCTCCATGTCCTCGATGGACCTACCGACCTTGGCTTGGGCCAACATGTCCAGGAGGGGGTCTTCCTCCCTGTCTTTGGGCAGGCTGTAGGACGTAGGCTGCCTGAAGCTTATCTTTGGTAAGGGGCCAGCACTCACACCTTTTGACCCATGTGGTAGGTCCACTCCTGGGTGTTCTGGTCGTACCAGTACTTCTGATCAGCCTGAGCCTGCGTCATGTTGCCATGCACCAACTGCGTCAAGGTCTTTATTTTGTCACGGAAGCGCATGACATACTCCACTATGGACACTTCAGAAGGGTTCGGCTCCTCTTCCCAGGATTCTCTTATCAACCCAAGGGGTCCCCGCTCTCGCCTGCTGTACAGGAGCTTGAAGGGGAGAATCCCATCGAGGCCTGCCGGACCTCTCGGTAAGCGAATAGCAGGTGTGGGAGGTACCGCTCCCAGTCGCATCCTTGAGTCTCAACCAGCATGGTAGCATGTGTTTGAGGGTACCATTGAAGCGCTCACACAAGCCATTGGTCTGTTGGTGATACGCACTCGATACCAGACGCTTCACCTGCATTCTCTTACAGAGAGCCTCCATTAGGCGAGACATGAATTGGGTCCCTTGATTAGTAAGCATCTCCCTGGGAAATCCTACCCGTGAAAAGATAGCCAACAGTGCATCCACCATCTTATCTGCCCTAGTTGAGGACAGAGCCACTGCCTCTGGGTACTGGGTAGCGTAGTCTAAAACAGCGAGGACGTATTGCTTTCCAGATCTGCTGGGGATGGCCAGCGGGCCCACAATGTCCACCGCGATCCTCTGGAAAGGCTCCTCTATCACTGGCAAAGGGATCAGGGGAGCCTTGAGAGCAGGCCCCACCTTCCCCACTCTTTGGCAGGTGATACAGGACTGGCAGTAGTTTGTCACATCTGTCCCCATCTTGGGCCAATAGAAGTGCTAAGGCAGCCGGGCCTTAGTTTTGCTGATCCCCAAGTGTGCAGTGAGTGGGATCTCATGGGCAATCTGCAACAAATCACCCCTGAATTTTATACGGGACAACCAGCTGTCTTTCCCTCAACCAATCCTTTTGGGTTTTTCTGGGTACTGTATCACGGTACAACCTCCCTCATTCCCAGAACACCCTCTCCTTATTAGTCATGGAGGTGGGTGTCTCGGCGAGGTGCCTCAAATTCTCCAGGCTCACATCCGAGTGAAGAGCAGCCTGGAACTCATGGCTAGGGGCAGCCAGAAGCGACGTCAAGGTCCCTTCCCAATGGGAACCCTCTGGGACATGCTCTGGGTCCATTTCCGGTTCAGTCACACCTGTGACTGAGGAGGGTCCAGAAGGCAGAACGTTATCTGCGTTCAGGGCACTCTGACTGCAGGTGACAGCAGCTACGTAGGCTGTCTCCCCGGGGATTTCCACAGACCCATCAGCCAGTGCTGCTATGGGTACTACCTCTCCATCCACCCCCAACATCTCAGGAGCAGTGCTACTTATGGGACAGTTACCTTCCTCTGTGGCACTGGTCAGTTGAACGGCATCACCTTCCTCACAGTTCCCATACATCTCCCCATTTCCCTTAGCACCGTCGCTTGCTCCTGTTAGGGGTTCCTGTTGTGAATTTGCTTTTTGCTCCCTCTAGTGGTTACTAGTTTTTTGACTCTGGTTTTTCTGTCATTCCTTTTATCCGCACCTGGGTCGTTAGTTAGGGGTGTTGCTATATAAGCTCCCTGGACCTTCAGTTCAATGCCTGGCAACGTAGTTATCAGAGCTAGTCTGCTGTGCTCTTGTCTACTGATCCTGGTTCCAGTTATATCAGCTAAGTCTGCCTTTTGCTTTTTGCTATTTGTTTGGGTTTTGTATTTTTGTCCAGCTTGTTCCAAATCTGTATCCTGACCTTTGCTGGAAGCTCTAGGGGGCTGGTGTTCTCCCCCCGGACCGTTAGACGGTTCGGGGGTTCTTGAATTTCCAGTGTGGATTTTGATAGGGTTTTTGTTGACCATATAAGTTACCTTTCTTTATTCTGCTATCAGTAAGCGGGCCTCTCTGTGCTAAACCTGGTTCATTTCTGTGTTTGTCATTTCCTCTTACCTCACCGTCATTATTTGTGGGGGGCTTCTATCCAGCTTTGGGGTCCCCTTCTCTGGAGGCAAGAAAGGTCTTTGTTTTCCTCTACTAGGGGTAGCTAGATTCTCCGGCTGGCGCGTGTCATCTAGAATCAACGTAGGAATGATCCCCGGCTACTTCTAGTGTTGGCGTTAGGAGTAGATATATGGTCAACTCAGTTACCACTGCCCTATGAGCTGGATTTTTGTATTCTGCAGACTTCCACGTTCCTCTGAGACCCTCGCCATTGGGGTCATAACAGTTTGCCAGGCCGATATTAAATGTTTAATGCATTGCAGAAGAGGGATTATAAGAAAGAAGATTCTGAGTTTTTGTTTTTTTTTCTTCTTCCCCTTTACCTCAGAGTGGCTATGCTTGCTGCAGACATGAATGTCCAGACCTTGATTACAAGTGTGGACCAGCTGGCTACTCGTGTGCAGGGCATACAAGACTATGTTATCAGAAATCCTAGGTCAGAACCTAAAATACCGATTCCTGAACTGTTTTCCGGAGACAGGTTTAAGTTTAGGAATTTCGTGAATAATTGTAAATTGTTTTTGTCCCTGAGACCCTGTTCATCTGGAGATTCTGCTCAGCAAGTAAAAATTGTGATTTCGTTCTTACGGGGCGACCCTCAGGATTGGGCTTTTTCGCTGGCGCCAGGAGATCCGGCATTGGCTGATCTTGATGCGTTTTTTCTGGCGCTCGGTTTACTTTATGAGGAACCCAATCTTGAGATTCAGGCAGAAAAGGCCTTGCTGGCTATGTCTCAGGGGCAGGACGAGGCTGAAGTGTATTGCCAAAAATTTCGGAAATGGTCCGTGCTGACACATTGGAACGAGTGTGCACTGGCCGCTAATTTTAGAAATGGCCTTTCTGAAGCCATTAAGAATGTTATGGTGGGTTTTCCCATTCCCACAGGTCTGAATGATACTATGGCACTGGCTATTCAAATTGACCGGCGGTTGCGGGAGCGCAAAACCGCAAATTCCCTCATGGTGTTGTCTGAACAGACACCTAATTCGGTGCAATGTGATAGAAAAACCGCAAATTCCCTCATGGTGTTGTCTGAACAGACACCTGATTTAATGCAATGTGATAGAATCCTGACTAGAAATGAGCGGAAAATTCATAGACGCCGGAATGGCTTGTGCTACTACTGTGGTGATTCTACACATGTTATCTCAGCATGCTCTAAACGTATAGCTAAGGTTGTTAGTCCTGTCACCGTTGGTAATTTGCAACCTAAATTTATTCTGTCTGTAACTTTGATTTGCTCACTGTCATCTTATCCTGTCATGGCGTTTGTAGATTCAGGTGCTGCCCTGAGTCTCATGGATCTCTCATTTGCTAAGCGCTGTGGTTTTACTCTTGAACCATTAGAAAATCCTATTCCTCTTAGGGGTATTGATGCTACACCATTGGCAGCAAATAAACCGCAGTATTGGACACAGGTTACCATGTGCATGACTCCTGAACACCGCGAGGTGATACGTTTCCTGGTTTTACATAAAATGCATGATTTGGTTGTTTTAGGGCTGCCATGGTTACAGACCCATAATCCAGTCCTGGACTGGAAGGCTATGTCAGTCTCAAGTTGGGGCTGTCGTGGTATTCATGGGGATTCCCTGCCTGTGTCTATTGCTTCTTCTACGCCTTCGGAAGTTCCGGAGTATTTGTCTGATTATCAGGATGTCTTCAGTGAGTCTGAGTCCAGTGCACTGCCTCCTCATAGGGACTGTGACTGTGCTATAGATTTGATCCCGGGCAGTAAGTTTCCTAAGGGAAGACTGTTTAATCTGTCGGTACCTGAACATACCGCTATGCGTTCATATATCAAGGAGTCTCTGGAGAAAGGACATATTCGTCCGTCTTCTTCCCCTCTTGGTGCGGGATTCTTTTTTGTGGCAAAAAAGGACGGATCTTTGAGACCTTGTATTGATTATCGGCTTTTAAATAAGATCACTGTCAAATTTCAGTATCCTTTACCGCTGTTGTCTGACTTGTTTGCCCGGATTAAGGGTGCCAAGTGGTTCACCAAGATAGACCTTCGTGGTGCGTACAACCTTGTGCGCATTAAGCAAGGTGATGAATGGAAAACCGCATTCAATACGCCCGAAGGTCATTTTGAGTACTTGGTGATGCCTTTTGGGCTCTCCAATGCGCCTTCAGTTTTTCAGTCCTTTATGCATGACATTTTCCGGAAGTATCTGGATAAATTTTTGATTGTTTATCTGGATGATATTTTGGTTTTTTCTGATAATTGGGATTCGCATGTGGAGCAGGTCAGGTTGGTCTTTAAAATTTTGCGTGAAAATTCTTTGTCAAGGGCTCAAAGTGTCTCTTTGGTGTACAGAAGGTTCCCTTTCTGGGGTTCATTTTTTCCCCTTCTGCTGTGGAGATGGACCCAGTCAAGGTCCGAGCTATTCTTGATTGGACTCAGCCCTCGTCAGTTAAGAGTCTTCAGAAGTTCTTGGGCTTCGCTAACTTCTACCGTCGTTTTATCGCTAATTTTTCTAGCATTGTGAAACCTTTGACGGATATGACCAAGAAGGGCTCCGATGTAGCTAACTGGGCTCCTGCTGCCGTGGAGGCTTTCCAGGAGTTGAAACGCCGGTTTACTTCGGCGCCTGTTTTGTGCCAGCCTGACGTCTCACTTCCCTTTCAGGTTGAGGTGGATGCTTCGGAGATTGGGGCAGGGGCCGTTTTGTCGCAGAGAGGCCCTGGTTGCTCTGTTATGAAACCTTGTGCCTTTTTCTCTAGGAAGTTTTCGCCTGCCGAGCGAAATTATGATGTGGGCAATCGGGAGTTGTTGGCCATGAAATGGGCATTTGAGGAGTGGCGTCATTGGCTCGAGGGTGCTAAGCATCGTGTGGTGGTCTTGACTGATCACAAAAATCTGATGTATCTCGAGTCTGCTAAACGCCTTAATCCGAGACAGGCCCGCTGGTCATTGTTTTTCTCCCGCTTTGATTTTGTTGTCTCGTATTTACCAGGTTCAAAGAATGTGAAGGCCGATGCTCTTTCTAGGAGCTTTGTGCCTGATGCTCCTGGAGTCGCTGATCCTGTTGGTATTCTTAAAGATGGAGTTATCTTGTCAGCTATTTCTCCGGATCTGCGACGTGTGTTGCAGAGATTTCAGGCTGATAGGCCTGAGTCTTGTCCACCTGACAGACTGTTTGTCCCTGATAAGTGGACCAGCAGAGTCATTTCCGAGGTTCATTCCTCGGTGTTGGCAGGTCACCCGGGAATTTTTGGCACCAGAGATCTGGTGGCCAGGTCCTTTTGGTGGCCTTCCTTGTCAAGGGATGTGCGGTCATTTGTGCAGTCCTGTGGGACTTGTGCTCGAGCTAAGCCTTGCTGTTCTCGTGCCAGCGGTTTGCTCTTGCCCTTGCCTGTCCCGAAGAGACCTTGGACACATATCTCCATGGATTTCATTTCTGATCTTCCGCTATCTCGGGGCATGTCCGTTATCTGGGTGATATGTGATCGCTTCTCCAAGATGGTCCATTTGGTTCCTTTGCCTAAGCTGCCTTCCTCTTCCGATCTGGTTCCTGTGTTTTTCCAGAACGTGGTTCGCTTGCACGGCATCCCTGAGAATATTGTGTCAGACAGAGGATCCCAGTTCGTTTCCAGGTTCTGGCGATCCTTTTGTAGTAGGATGGGCATTGATTTGTCGTTTTCGTCTGCTTTCCATCCTCAGACTAATGGACAGACGGAGCGAACCAATCAGACTTTGGAGGCTTATTTGAGGTGTTTTGTCTCTGCTGATCAGGACGATTGGGTGACATTCTTGCCGTTGGCTGAGTTTGCCCTTAATAATCGGGCTAGTTCCGCCACCTTGGTTTCGCCTTTTTTCTGCAACTCTGGTTTCCATCCTCGCTTTTCTTCGGGTCATGTGGAGCCTTCTGACTGTCCTGGGGTGGATTCTGTGGTGGATAGGTTGCAGCAGATCTGGAATCATGTGGTGGACAACTTGAAGTTGTCACAGGAGAAGGCTCAGCGCTTTGCCAACCGCCGCCGCGGTGTGGGTCCCCGACTACGCGTTGGGGATTTGGTATGGCTTTCTTCCCGCTTTGTTCCTATGAAGGTCTCCTCTCCCAAATTTAAACCTCGTTTTATTGGGCCTTACAAGATATTGGAAATCCTTAATCCTGTATCTTTCCGTCTGGATCTTCCTGTGTCGTTTGCTATTCACAATGTATTTCATAGGTCCTTGTTGCGGCGGTACATTGTGCCTGTAGTTCCTTCTGCTGAGCCTCCTGCTCCGGTGTTGGTTGAGGGCGAGTTGGAGTACGTGGTGGAGAAGATCTTGGATTCTCGCCTCTCCAGGCGGAGGCTTCAGTACCTGGTCAAGTGGAAGGGCTATGGTCAGGAGGATAATTCCTGGGTGGTCGCCTCTGATGTTCATGCGGCCGATTTGGTTCGTGCCTTTCATGCCGCTCATCCTGATCGCCCTGGTGGTCGTGGTGAGGGTTCGGTGACCCCTCACTAAGGGGGGGGGGTACTGTTGTGAATTTGCTTTTTGCTCCCTCTAGTGGTTACTAGTTTTTTGACTCTGGTTTTTCTGTCATTCCTTTTATCCGCACCTGGGTCGTTAGTTAGGGGTGTTGCTATATAAGCTCCCTGGACCTTCAGTTCAATGCCTGGCAACGTAGTTATCAGAGCTAGTCTGCTGTGCTCTTGTCTACTGATCCTGGTTCCAGTTATATCAGCTAAGTCTGCCTTTTGCTTTTTGCTATTTGTTTGGGTTTTGTATTTTTGTCCAGCTTGTTCCAAATCTGTATCCTGACCTTTGCTGGAAGCTCTAGGGGGCTGGTGTTCTCCCCCCGGACCGTTAGACAGTTCGGGGGTTCTTGAATTTCCAGTGTGGATTTTGATAGGGTTTTTGTTGACCATATAAGTTACCTTTCTTTATTCTGCTATCAGTAAGCGGGCCTCTCTGTGCTAAACCTGGTTCATTTCTGTGTTTGTCATTTCCTCTTACCTCACCGTCATTATTTGTGGGGGGCTTCTATCCAGCTTTGGGGTCCCCTTCTCTGGAGGCAAGAAAGGTCTTTGTTTTCCTCTACTAGGGGTAGCTAGATTCTCCGGCTGGCGCGTGTCATCTAGAATCAACGTAGGAATGATCCCCGGCTACTTCTAGTGTTGGCGTTAGGAGTAGATATATGGTCAACTCAGTTACCACTGCCCTATGAGCTGGATTTTTGTATTCTGCAGACTTCCACGTTCCTCTGAGACCCTCGCCATTGGGGTCATAACAGGTTCCTCAGCCATCCCACCCCACAGAGTGACGTGACTGAACACCCCTGCACCTGTGAACACATCATTCTTAGGAAATAAATGGTTAGCACTGCAGGTAAAACATGCATATTTTCATCATCATCGGCATCATCAGTATTACCCTCGGCATTTTCAGAAAATTGTTTATCAAGTACATCATTACGCGGTAAAGCATTGTCAGGTAACACATGCAATTTCCCATCGCTATCATCAGCATTAGCTTGGGGAGGGGAGTCAGGGACATAGTATTCAACCATCCGCCCCAAATCAGTCCCCAATAAAACATCAGTGGGCAAATTATCGGACAGCCCCACTTCCTTCACCCCCCTCCTGTCACCCCAATCTATAAACACCCGGGCCATTGGCAGGGGACAGCGGATGCCCCCAATCACGGTAACAGTCAGGGTTTTCCCCGGAATAATCTCTTCAGAGGCCGCCAGTTCGGGTCGGATGAGGGTTTGTTCAGCCCCGATGTCCTTGAGGCCTTCAGCGATATGGCCCCCTACGGTGATGTGCTGCACGTTGTCATACACCCAACTGCCCCACCCAGCAAAAGAACTTCTGCATTAGGCCTTGGGGCCTTGGCTTGGGGGTTCCTCTGCTTCTCCGGACAGTTGGCGCTGATATGACCAGTCCATTTGCAAGAAAAACACTGGCGAAGGTCGGGGGTAGGTCTGGAGCTGTTGGCAACAGGGACAGGGCCTCTGGTGAGTTGGCTGGCAGGGGTACTGGCATTGCTTGCAGGCTTACCCCCACTCCAGCTGCGGTGACTGGCTTCTGCACTTCCAATTTACGGTTGGCCTCATAGGCATCGGCAATCTGCGCTGCTTTAGTCACGTCTTTGGGCTCTCTGTCCATCACGAACTGTCGCATCTCAGCTGGGCAGAGATGTAAGAACTGGTCTTTGATCATCAGGTCTCCCAGCTGCTCAAAGATGGTCACTGGCAGTCCTTGGATACACTGATTAAAGTGGGTCCTGAGTCCATGCACCACATCGCCGTAGCTGACGTGTGGGCCATGCTGGAGGTTCCGGAACTTTCTACGGTAAACTTCAGGTGTAAGCTGGTACTTTGTTATCAGGACCTGCTTGATGGCCTCATAGTCTTCATCTTGGTCTGGTGGGAGAGAAGCAAATGCCTCCAGAGCTTTGCCTTTAGTCCAGGTATCGGGCCCATTGGTTCCCAGGCAGCCGGTACTGTCTGCAGGCTTTCTCAAATGCCTGCAGAAAAGTGTCCAAGTCCCCATCCTTTTCCATCACAGGAAAGTGCTCTTGGCTGGGGTTTAGGAGTCTGAGCGCTGTTGGGCTCACCGCTGGACTGGGACGACCTCGACCCCTGGAGTTTGGCTAACTCCAGCTGGTGCTCCCGCTCCGCTTGCCACTCGGCTCGGGCCTCCTGCTGGTATTGCTAGATCAGCCTCAGACGTCCATCACGGTCGTCGGCGGGAAGTTATTCCAAGGCCGCCTGCAGGTGGGGGTCCAATCCGCCCTGGTTGCAAGTAAGACCAGCATTCAGAGGTTGGACATGAGGTGGTGGCATTGCCACCCTTGCTGGTGCTGGCTTCTGCGTCTGCTGGGCTCTGAGGCCGGGCTTGGGTTGCTTCAAATTGCACCAGTTCCGTGACCAATTGGGCCTTGGTTTTGCCATGGGGGTCCAGGCCGTGGTGCGTGCATATTCCAACAAGAGTGTCCTTCTTCTGCTGGGTGTACCAGTCCTCTCCTTTTGCGGCCAACATTGACAAATAAAAGGATAGAAAAACAGAGAAAGGGAGGGCGTAATCGCAAGTACACACTACACTGTGTGCAGAATTATTAGGCAAATTGTATTTTGATCACATGATACTTTTTATACATGTTGTCCTACTCCAAGCTGTTCAGGCTTGAGAGCCAACTACCAATTAAGCAAATCAGGTGATCTGCATCTCTGTAATGAGGAGGGGTGTTGTCTAGTGACATCAAAACCCTATATAAGGTGTGCTTAATTATTAGGCAACTTCCTTTCCTTTTGGCAAAATTGGTCAGAAGGGAGATTTGACGGGCTCTGAAAAATCCAAAATTGTGAGATGTCTTGCAGAGGGATGCAGTAGTCTTGAAATTGCCAAACTTTTGAAGCGTGATCACCGAACAATCAAGCATTTCATGGTAAATAGCCAACAGGGTCGCAAGAAGCGTGTTGGGCAAAAAAGGCACAAAATAACTGCCCATGAATTGAGGAAAATCAAGCATCAAGCTACCATTTTCCACCAGTTTTGCCATATTTCAGAGCTGCAACGTTACTGGAGTAACAAAAAGCACAAGGTGTGCGATACTCGGGGACATGGCCAAGGAAGGAAGGAAGGCTGAAAAACGACCACCTTTGAACAAGAAACATAAGATAAAACAACAAGACTGGGCCGAGAAATATCTTAAGACTGACTTTTCAAAGGTTTTATGGACTGATGAAATGAGAGTGACTCTTGATGGGCCAGATGGATGGGCCAGAGGCTGGATCAGTAAAGGGCAGAGAGCTCCACTCCGACTCAGATGCCAGCAAGGTGGAGGTGGGGTACTGGTATGGGCTGGTATAATCAAAGATGAACTTGTGGGACCTTTTCGGGTTTGACGATGGAGTGAAGCTCAACTCCCAGACCTACTGCCAGTTTCTGGAAGACAACTTCTTCAAGCAGTGGTACAGGAAGAAGTCGGTATCGTTCAAGAAAAACATGATTTTCATGCAGGAGAATGCTCCATCACATGCCTCCAACTACTCCATAGCGTGGCTGGCCAGTAAACGTCTCAAAGAAGAAAAAATAATGACATGGCCCCCTTGTTCACCTGATCTGAACCCCATAGAGAACCTGTGGTCCCTCATAAAATGTGAGATCTACAGGGAGGGAAAACAGTACACCTCTCGGAACAGTGTCTGGGAGGGTGTGGTGCAGGGCAGGACTGGCCATCGGGCACTTCTGGCAAATGCCAGAGGGGCCGGTAACAGGAGTGGGCCGCTGCCACAATCAGCGGTGCCAGGGCCGACTCCTCCCGCTAGCGCCGACTCACCCCCCCAATCGCCTGCCCCGCATTCAACTATACCGGTGTCAATGTTGCCGGTACAGTTGAATGCAATGATGGAGGAGAGAGAGTCTTCTGTCGCTCCCTCTCCCATCATTCCTTGCTCTGCCGTGCGCTGACACTGCAGGTGCGTGATGACGTCATATCATCGCACACCTGCTGTGTGGCCGGGCAGACTGCAGCTGCTGAGACCAGAGCCGGGAGCAGCATGGGGCATGATGAGAGGTGAGGAGAGTGTTTTTTT
Organism: Ranitomeya variabilis; assembly: GCF_051348905.1. Classification (NCBI taxonomy): domain Eukaryota; kingdom Metazoa; phylum Chordata; class Amphibia; order Anura; family Dendrobatidae; genus Ranitomeya; species Ranitomeya variabilis. The sequence goes on from NC_135232.1 coordinate 108,989,219, forward strand.
TTAATATATCAGTGAGTGAAAACTGGATTGTGGGGCAATTGGGGGGGGGGCTGTATTACATTCTATGGGGGCTGTGCTGTATTACATTCTATGGGGGCTTGCTGCATTACATTCTATGGGGGCTGGCTGCATTACATTCTATGGGGGCTGGCTGCATTACATTGCTGTATTACATTCTATGGGAAGTTCATTACATTCTATGGGGGCTGGCTGCATTACATTGCTGTATTACATTCTATGGGGGGTTCATTACATTCTATGGGGGCTGGCTGCATTACATTGCTGTATTACATTCTATGGGGGGGTTCATTACATTCTATGGGGGCTGGCTGTATTGCATTCTATGGGGGCTGGCTGCATTACATTCTATGGGGGCTGGTTGCATTACATTCTATGGGGCTGGCTGCATTACATTCTATGGGGCTGGCTGCATTACATTCTATGGGGGCTGGCTGCATTACATTGCTGTATTACATTCTATTGGGGGGCTTTATTACATTATATGGGGGCTGGCTGCATTACATTCTATGGGGGGCTGTATTACATTCTATGGGGGCTGTGCTGTATTACATTCTATGGGGGGGCTTTATTACATTCTATGCGGTCTGGGCTGTATTACATTCTATGGGGGCTGTGCTGTATTACATTCTAAGGGGGGCTGTATTACATTCTATGGGGTGGCTGTATTATATTCTATGGGGGCTACATTATAGTCCATGGGGGTTGTATTATATTCTGTGGGGAGTTGGGCTGTATTACATTCTATGGGGTGCTGTAGTATATTCTATGAGGGCTGTATTATATTCTATGGGGGGCTGTATTACATTCTATGGGGGGCTGTATTACATTCTCTGGGGGGTACATTATATTCTGTGGGGGGCTGTATTATATTCTATGAGGGGTGATTGCATTATACTCTATGACGGGGCTACATTATATTCTATGGGGAGCTGCATTATACTATATGAGGAGGGCTGCATTGTATTCTATGGAGGGGCTACATTATATTCTATGGGGGGCTGCATTATACTATATGAGGGGGCTGCATTATATTCTCTGGGGGGTTACATTATACTCGGGGCTACAATATATTCTGTGGGGTGGCTGCATTATACTCTGGAGTGTCATCATTATACTATATGTGGGCTGCATTATACTGTATCGAGGACTATGGGGAATACATTATACTATATGAAGAACTATGGGGTGCATTATACTATGGGAAGTGAATTGTACTACATGGATGACAAAGGCGGTGCATTATACTATATGGAGCACTATGAGGAGTGTATTACACTATTATATAGTATATGTATATACTATTTCCCCTTTTTCCTCATAGTTTGCAAGCTTGCAAGCAGGGCACTCACTCCTCTTGGTATCTATTTTGAACTGTGATTTTTGTTATGCTGTAATGTCTATTGTCTGTACAAATCCCCTCTATAATTTGTAAAGCGCTGCGGAATATGTTGGTGCTATATAAATAAAATTGTTATTATTATTTGGAGGACTGTGGCAGTACATTATACTATATGGAGGACTGAGGAGTGTATTATACTATATGGAGGACTGAGCAGTGTATTTTAATATATGGAGGACTATGAGGAGTGTATTATACTATATGGAGGACTGAGGAGTGTATTATACTATATGGAGAACTGAGGAGTGTATTGTACTATATGGAGGACTGAGGAGTGTATTATACTATATGGAGGACTGAGGTGCACATTATAATATATGGAGGACTATGGGGTGTATTATACTAAACAAGCAAAATGCTGCCTATTCATCGAGTGATTGGATTGTTTATGTGGGAACAAAAATCCTTGTTCTCAGCAGCACATCGCCGGTGTAAACTGTAGATGTGCTGCTGATAACATGATACTGTATGGGGACAGATTGATCTAATTGTGATTGTTCGGGTCCCATCATTCTTTCTCAGTTGGTGTAAAGAGGCCTGGAAACAAGCAAACGACTTCAGTATTGTCGATCACACTCGTTTAGCGGCCTGAGATCAGTGCATGTAAATACAGCAGAAATGGTTCACAGGGAGACCAGGCAAGGATGATGACAGTTGAAGTTAGCACTCAGCGCCTGGGAATAGCGCTAACTCTACTGCTTTTCCCAGCCGCCAGAGCATTTAATTCTGGTATGTGTAATGATTTTTAGGGTTGATGTCAGCTGCTATCAATCCCTGGTGTAAGTAATGGAGAGGTGTCTATCAGGCACCCCCACTACTAGCCCATACCTGGTGATACCCAGCGAATCTCTGAAGAGCGGTGACGGTAGTAATAATACCGCTCTTCACAGTCGCTGAGCTCAGCGCAAGACCCGGAATATCTGAAGAGCGGTGACGTTACTGATGTCACCACTTTTCAGAGTCACCGGGTCTCATGCTGCTCAGCGGAACCAAAAGTGGCTGTAGGCAAAGTATATGGAGCATCAGAATGAGGTTCCATAACCTTTGGTCGTCTCATCCCTTCATTATCTACGAGATCCAGTTATGTAGGTAAAGTAGTGGCTTTTCTTGGTAATGCAACAAAAAGCAATAAATAGATCCACAATGGTTTAATAAAGGACTTAGTTGAAACAGCTCTTGGGTGAGTGCTGCATCTTTTCTGCTCTTGCACATTTTTTAGACAGATTTTTTTTCCTTCATGCTGTGCACCTATGCCCAGAGCTTATATACTGCTGTTCTTAAAGTGCCGGCCATCCAGAGTGAAAGGTGTTAAATTTCCATGACCTTGGTGCCATTCATTTTTTTCTTTTTGTTAGAATCATAACAGTACCCCCTCTTCTAGGGGGAACCACTGGATCCACAGATTTTCCAGGAAACCTAGAATGGAAGGCCCTGACCAGGCTATCCGTCTTCACATCTTGGGTTGGAACCCAGGATCACTCCTTTGGTCCATATCACTTCTAATGAATTAAATACTGAAGGGAATTACAGACCTTCCGAGAATTCACAATTTTTTGTACCTCATATTCTAAGCTGACAGAAACGGGAAGAGGCGGAGATGAGGGAGACAAATTCAAAGGGACAAACTCCTTTAACAGGGATTTATGGAAGACATTTGGGATGCAAAGAGATGGAGGAAACCTCAACCTAAAAGACACTGAATTCACCACTTCCAGAATTTTATAGGGGCCGAAGAACTTCAGAACAAACTTCCGACTGCCAAACTGCCGACTGTACTTTGTTTAATATTTTTGGATGACAATGAAACCTTTTCACCTACTGTAATACCACTGAATGTTTTTTTTATCAGCTTTTTGTTTTAGACATGGGGCCAGGACATGTGACCAGGGGCATGGGGCCAGGACATAGGACCAGGTGAAATTGGACCAGAGACATGGGACCATGGCCAATGAGCCAGGACATGGAGCCAGGGGCACTGGACCATGGACATGGGACATGGGGCCAGGACTAGGGACATAGGGGCCAGGACTAGGTACATAGTGGCCAGCACCAGAGATGCAGGGGCCAGCTCAGATGTACATTCAGTTGAAAGCAGCGGGCTCACCAAGGACCCTGGTGCTCCAGTCTGACCCAGCATGAAAGTGACCTTGACGACCAGCCGGACGTCAGCTGCCAGCCTCTGCTAGGTCGGCAGCCATTTTAACACGACCAGACTGAAGGTAGAGGACGCCGCACAGCATCGGGGCGCAAGCAGCTAAGAATCTTTTTTTTGCTTCTGTGGATGCGGCATGATGCCTGGGCAAAGACCAGGAACATGGGGCCACGGACCATTGACATGGGGGCCAGGGACATGAGGTCCACACACCAGGGACATGAGGTCCACAGACCAGTTACATGGGACCAGGGGTATGGAGCCAGAGGCATAGAACCAGGGACATGGAGCCAGGTGCATGGGACCATGGCCACAGGGCCAAGGACGTGGGGCCAGGGGTATAGGACCAGGAACATGGGAGCAGGGGTATGGGGCCAGTGAATGGGACTAAGGGCATGTTACCAGGGACATGGGGTCAGCGCCAGGGACATGGAGCCTGCACAAGTGGCATGGGACCAGCACCAGGGACATAGGGCCCAGCACCTGGGACATAAGGGCCCAAGATGGAAGAACATAGGGGCCCAAGATGGGGGACATTATTAAAGGCACCAGGCTGAGGGACTTAATTACTGTATGGAGGCCAAAATGAGGAACCTGCATTATTAGTTTATGGTAGCAAGTTGGGGACATAATTACTTTAAAGCCAATTAGGGAACATAACTGCTGTAATATAGCTTACTTTTTAGAATGCTGTTTACCATGGGGCGAACAAAACGGAGGTCCTGCTACTGTGCAGGACTGCACTATGTCACCTTTTGTCTTCATCTGGCGCAGTGTACAAGTCAGGGAATGTGCTCTCAGCTATTGTTAACTGTGTGTTATTTTCTGCATTGACGAGTCCTGGCTGGAAGAAGTGATAGAGATCTATGTCAGATGAAGAAGAAAAGCGAAAATTAATTACTTCAAATAGAGACATCACTGGTAAGTCAGTGCGTTACCTGTATACTTACACTATATATAGGGCTCCTGTGTATAATGTCACTGGTGAGCCCTGTATTACCTGTATACTACATACAGAGCTCTTGTGTATATTGTCTTTGGTGAGTCACTGTATTACCTGTACACTTACACTATGCACTGTATACTATATATAGAGCTCCTGTGTATAATGTAATCTTTCTTAAAGCAATTGCCTTGCGCAGGCATGTACTCCGGAGGACAGAGAATGAACTTCAATCCAATATTGCGGCCAGCATTCAGCCAGCGGGTAAGGAAAGGGTGAATCAAACACCCGAAAACCCCGCCCATATGACCCAAAACTGGTCCCGCCAAATTCAGGTGACAGGTTCCCTTTAATAACAATGTTGTTAGTATTGTGGTTTAGTATTAACTCCTTTCCGACATTGGGCGTAATAGTATGCCCACGTCGGACTCCCTCCCTTTGATGTGGGGTCCAGCGGTGAGCCCACATCTTTCTCCTCACATGTCAGCTGTTTTCAACAGCTGACATGTGCCCGGAACAGCTGTTGGTGGAACGCGATCCACCCGTGGTTATTAACCCATTAAATGCCGCTGTCAAACGCTGACAGCGGCATTTAACATGCATTTCCGGCAATCGTGACGGAAATCCACCCATCGGTGACCCCTCTATGGTTGTGACTGCCGGATTGCTATGAGCGGTTGTCGGCGCTCATAGCAAGTGAGGTATTCTGCTATATGCAGGGGATCTGATCATCACCTGCATGTAGGAGAGCCGATCGGGTTATGGCAGCTTCTAGTTTCCCATGGAGACTATTGAAGCATGCCACAAGTGAAAAAAAAGTTTTTAAAAATATAAAAAAAATAAAAAAGTATAAGGCCATGTTCACACTTTGCGGTTTTTACCGCGGAACCGCGGCGATTTTGATGCTGCGGGTCCGCAGCAGTTTCCATTGCGTTTACATTTACATGTAAACCCTATGGAAACCGCAAACCGCTGTGCACATGCTGCGGGAAAAAACGCGCAGAAACGCAGCGGTTTACAACCCGCAGCATGTCACTTCTTTGTTCAGAATCGCTGCGATTCTGCACCCATAGGAATGCATTGATCCGCTAACTTCCCGCATGGGGCTGTGCCCACGTTGCGGGAAGTAAGCGGATAATGTGCGGGTGGTACCCGGGGTGGAGGAGAGGAGACTCTCCTCCAGGCCCTGGGAACCATATTTGGGGTAAAAAAAAGAATTAAAATAAAAAATCATGTTATACTCACCTCTCAGCGCTGCACGCGGCTGGCCGGTCAGAGTTGCTGTGCGAACAGGACCTGCGGTGACGTCGCGGTCACATGACCGTGACGTCGCGGTCACATGACCGTGACGTCACGAAGGGTCCTTCTCGCACATCATCTTTGGAACCGGACCGCCGGGTGCAGCGCCGAGGAGATCGAGACGTCAGAGGGTAAGTATATAAACTTTTTTTTTATTTTAACATTACTATTGATGCTGCATATTGCTGCATATGCAGCATCAATAGTATAGGAGTAATCCCGCAGCGGAAACCGCGGAACAAACCGCGATAAATCTGCAGGGATAACCGCAGATTTATCAAATCCGCTGCGGGAGAACCCGCAGAGGTCACCTGCAAAGTGTGAACATGGCCTAAAAGTTCAATTTACCCCCCCTTTCGCCCCATTCAAAATAATTTAAAAAAAAATCAAACATACAGATATTTGGTATCGCCCGATCTATCAATAAAAAAAAGGATTAACCTGATCACTAAACGGCGTAGCGAGAAAAAAAAAATCCAAACACCAGAATTACTTTTTTTGGTCACCACGACATTGCATTAAAATGCAATAACGGGTAATCAAAAGATCGTATCTGCACCAAAATGGTATCATTAAAAACGTCCGCTCGGTGCGCAAAAAAATAAGCCCTCACCCAACTTAAGATCACGAAAAATGGAGACGCTACGGGTATCGGAAAATGGCGCAATTTATTTATTTGTTAACAAAGTTTGGAATTTTTTTTCACCACTTAGATAAAAAGGAACCTAGACATGTTTGGTGTCTATGAATTCGTAATGTCCTGGAGAATCATAATGGCAGGTCAGTTTTAGCATGTAGTGAACCTAGTAAAAGAGCAAAACAAAAAAACAACTGTGGGATTGCACTTGTTTGCAATTTCACCGCACTTTGAATTTTTTTTCCTGTTTTCCAGGACACCATATGTTACAAGCAATGGCCTCATTCAAAATTACAACTTGTCCCACAAAAAACAAGCCCTAACATGGCCATATTGGTGGAAAAATAAAAAGCTATGGCTCTGAAAAGAAGGGGAGCAAAAAACGAAAAATACAAAACCAAAGATACCTCCGGTCATGAAGGGGTTAATGATCAGTATTGTAGTATTTGGTCACTATTTGGTGGTAATATCCAGTATGGTCATGGTGTGGTGGTATTTGTTCCATGTATGTGGTATTATTCGGTCACAGTATGGTGGTAATTTGTGGTCTGGTCACAGTGTGGTGGTATTTATTCCTTGCATGTGGTATCATTCAATCACTATGTGCTGGTAATATCTGGTCTGGTCACAGTGTGGCGATATTTCTCCCTTGTATGTGGTATTATTTGGTCTTGGAATAGTGGATTGTGCTGTGTATGGCGGTCAATTGTTCTCTCTGATATTAATTAGGAGATGATTCTTTATTTTCATAAGTGATTAAATGCTTGGACCAAGATGCACTTACAGGGGTTCTCCTGTGAGAACAACTAATCACCTCTCCACTGGACAAGTGATAACTTATTGATTGGTGGGGGTCTGACTGCTGGGACCTGCACCCATCGGCAGAATGTGGAGCTTTTATCCACATTTTATCCGCATATGCGATTTGACCACTGATCCAGTCATTCCCTCAGTGGCTGCGAGCACTTCGTATGTTTTTTTCTGGAAGTCCCAAAGGGAATGAATGAAGCTGTGGTCAGACATCCCACCTGCCGCTCCATTTTAAACTGGGGATAAAAGTGTCCTGTCAGGGATAAAACTTCCCAATTCTTCCGATCTGTATAATTTCTAATGCACCAAACGATCAACAAGTTATCACCTATCCTGTGGAGCTTATAGATAGGTGTGTTTTAACCAAAGAAGCCCTTCAATGTAAACTACCGTAATTGTACATCCCAGTTATGGTGGAGCACAGTGGTTGTGCACGAGCTGCCTGTGTTTTACAGCCGATGCTCCAATATAACAGGATAACGGTTAGCAGGTATTTGCATATAGCTGTAGGGTGGGCCCCTAGAGTCAATTCCTCCTGAGCCCCAGTCCGAAGCTGAGTGCACAGTTAGTATAAAGCCTCCAGTATAAATAAAGAAGTGAGAACATGTTATCATCTCAGTGCGCTGCAGACCTCATTTCATTTTTCTGTTTTCAGCGAAATTTTGGCACACGGCAGACTGTCCACTTCCTTGTGCTGCTAGAGGAGGAGCATACCCCATTTCTTTTCACGTCACACAGCCCCTTCTCATACACCTCTGACAGTCTCCTTCCTGCCCTGTCACATACAGTGCAGACTGGTAGCAACAGAAGCCTGCAATGCTTTCCTTTGCTTCAGGCAGTAATAGTAGCCAAGTGACAGTCAGTGTTTGACTGTCTAAGCTACATTACGGTAAGTGAATACCTTTCTGATACTTTTTCTGCATCCTCAGGATGGGACACCTCTCTATTATTGGGCTCTGGGTGCCCCTGTGTATCCTGCTCCTGTGATGTCCTATCAGATTTCCTAAAATACTGCGCTATTTTGGGTTTTGTTCCATAGAATGTCTTGTAGACTGCTGCACACTCGTGATTTGGGTTGGTCGGATGTTGTATACTTTTGTATGATGCTTTTGTGTTTGCGATAGCACAAGACTATATTTTTACCAGATAGGGGTAATAGGATGATGTAGGATGAGGTTTATATATTGCAGTGGACTTATGCATTTCTGTGTGTAGGTTACATTATATTCCTGATGTGGGGTTGTATTATATGAAATATAAGCAACATATAGAATTTATTACGTCGCTAGAGAAAGCTGTATCCTCATATATTGCATCGATGTTTATGTTATGTTAGGGTTTATTATATAATGTATGCTAATGGATTGGATTATGTTGACTTTGATGAACACTGCGTAATGGTGAACTGTGCAGAAGTAATTGATATTTGTTGATGGTTTGAGCTTCTAGAACTAATGCTTTCTTTGATTGGGAAAGTATATCGGGATGAAATTATATAATCCTATAAATGATATGTTTTCTTTTCATAGAATGCTGTATACTTCTATGTCTGGGTCATTATACTTTTGGGAGAGCGCTACTAGTCTGTTATTTATAAGTCAGGGTTAATTATTCTTGACTCTGGTGAGATAGAGCTGCTACAAGAATGCTGTATACTTAGCTAGATTTGTGTTAAGTAATTCTCCATAAACTGCTATTACAGCTCTGGTATTAATAATGCATCGCAGTTTGGCAGCGACAGCCGGAGATATTCCTAATTTAGAATCTTTTCAGAGTTTTACTGATATAAAGAAGAATGTCACAGTGGTGCTGCTTGTGTGAACCGTCGCGTCATGATGGGGCCATGTGCCACCGGGAGCTTACTGCTCAATTACATCAGAATCATTTCTGCTTAGTTTCTTTGTTATTCGGCTGTCCGCTGGAACTCATGGTGGTGTCAGGGGTGAATAACCCAACAATAACTTTGCACTGTTTATGTCTGTTTCACAACCATCACGTGAAATACACATAAAGTTAACTTATTTTCATTAGTGTGGTACAGCAAAGTGTTGAGGACCAACATTCTGAACTTCTGCTAGTATATAAACGCAATGAAAGTTTAGAATAGAAGAAACAAGGTGAAGAGGAAGACCAGCAACCGGATGACTTGATACTAGCAAGATAACAGTGGAGAAGACCCTGGTGGACCTATCCAGGCTTGCACAAGATCATACTTCCTACAGATCGTTCATCCATCAAGTCGCCATGGCTCGAGATTGAGCCAAAAAAATTAGAAAATGCGACCCCTTTAATACTCTGTTGCACTGTCATTTACCCATTTCTGTACATTGTTATGACTGTCATTATACTGTCACTTGTATTTTTACTGCCACAAGTCTAAAGACCCCCACATATTACATCAAAGGCAGCCAAAGCTGCTAATTTTGGTGTGACCAGTTGACCTTCTAATGTAAATAGGGGCCTATTGACTCTCACCCAAAATATGACATCAGTGGAGAAAAGGATCGGTATGTAGGAACTTAAACACCCAAATTAGTTTAAGTTTTCAGGAAAGGTCAGCCGCTGTAAGTGGTGTCTGGTAGTGGTTTCCACCTCTCTTTCCGTTGAAAACACGTGAACGCTTGGTGATATCGATGGGTTTGGCGGACAATCTAATGTGCCAGACAAACTTTCAGGTGAGATGTCGATTCGGCATATTCAATTTTAAACTAATGATCTCTTTTTCTCCCGGAGTTAAGCTGCCAGCAGACATGTATGTTGGCAACTTTCTCATTCAGAACACAGGAGCGCTCAGCCAAGCGAGCGCTCCTGTGTCTGGGAAAGATGGCTGAGGTGACTGTTGGCTGAACATTCGGCAAAAGAATCATCAAACAGCCATCAAGTGGCCGACTTTACTTTATCCATTGAAATCAGATGAATTTGTCATTTGTGTAGGCCAACAGCTCTCTAAGATGTATGGACACATCAGTGATTACAACTCCAACATCCACTGAATGGTTACTACCACCAGCATTGTTTCAGTCCCGTGGTTCTTGTCTTAAGTGTTTAATCCCTGAAAACCTAAATAATTGCTTCCATGCTAAAATTCAATATTTACATCTACAGCTTCAGCTTTACTCTTTCCAGTATCAAAATTTGTGAGATCAAAACAGTTACACGCTATAGTCTGGCTGGCGCTATAGCCTATCTGTCTGGAGTAGAAGGGGCCAAATTCATTACAAAGTGCACACCACTTAATGAATTCAGCGCCTCTTCAGAGTGCCATGCTCCACACCAGAAATGCTATTCTAGTCCTGGAGTTAAATTTCTAGAGTACACAACGCCATCACTTCTGAAAAATTTGACTGGTTGACTTAGTCACGCCCTTGTCCTGCTCCTCCCTAGCTTCGCTTATTTTGGCTGAGCTGATTCAAACTGGTATGAAAACACCAAAAGTCACAACATTTTTGCTCAACTTCCCATTGCACAAAAAATTCTGCTAAAGCTTTTACGCCAGTCAACTGGTAGATGTTAAATTCTCACACAGTCACCTTCTACATCCCAGTGATCTTACATAGTTACATAGGTTCAAAAAAGACAAATGTTGATCAAGGTTAACCTTTCTCCACTAATTATAAATTCTTTACCACTAAAATATCTATAACCGACTGTAGTGATATCGGCATCATAACCACTATATGTAAATTGCCCCTCTGGGTATAAGAAACTGTCCATTAAGTGGACTTGCAATCCAGCATGAGCCAAACCTTTCCATTCTTTTACTTTATTAAAGCTTTTATTTAACTTTTTTACATTTTTTTAACCCCTTTCTGACCTCATGCGGGATAGTACGTCCGAGGTCAGATCCCCTGCTTTGATGTGGGCTCCGGCGGTGAGCCAGCATCAAAGCCGGGGCATGTCAGTTGTTTTGAACAGCTGACATGTGCCCACAATAGCAACAGGTGGAATTGCGATCCACCCACCGCTATTAACTAGTTAAATGCCGCTGTCAAACGCTGATAGCAGCATTTAACTACCGCTTCCGGCCATTGGGCCAGAAATGAGCACATCGCCGACAACCGCGTCACATGATCGGGGGTCAGCAATGCATCGGCATGACAACCTGAGGTCTCCTTGAGACCTCTATGGTTGTTGATGCCAGCTTGCTGTGAGCGCCACCCTGTGGTCGGCGCTCATAGCAAGCCTGTAATTCAGCTATATAGGAGCGATCTGATGATCGCTCCTATGTAGCTGAGCCGATCCAGTTGTGCCAGCTTCTAGCCTCCCATGGAGGCTATTGAAGCATGGCAAAAGTGAAAAAAATAAAAAAAAATAAAAAAGTTTAAATCACCCCCCTTTCGCCCCATTCAAAATAAAACAATAAAAAAATCAAATATACACATATTTGGTATCGCCGAGTTCAGAATCGCCCGATCTATCAATAAAAAAAAGGATTAACCTGATCGCTGAACGGCGTACGGAGAAAAAAAATTAGAAATGCCAGAATTACGTTTTTTTTGGTTGCCGCGACATTGCATTAAAATGCAATAACAGGCGATCAAAAGAACGTATCTGCACCAAAATGGTATCATTAAAAACGTCAGCTTGGTACACAAAAAATAAGCCCTCAACCGACCCCAGAAAATGGAGATGCTACGGGTATCAGAAAATGGCGCAATTTTTTTTTTTAGCAAAGTTTGGAATTTTTTTTCACCATTTAGACAAAAATGAACCTAGGCATGTTTGGTGTCTATGAACTTGTAATGACCTGGAGAATCATAATGACAGCTCAGTTTTAGCATTTAGTGAATCTAGCAAAATAGCCAAACAAAAAACAAGTGTGGGATTGCACTTTTTTGCAATTTCACGGCACGTGGAATTTTTTTCCCGTTTTCTAGTACACGACATGGTAAAACCAATGATGTCATTCAAATGTAAAATTTGTCCTGCAAAAAATAAGCCCTTACATGGCCATATTGAAGGAAAAATAAAAAAGTTATGGCTCTTGGAAGGAGGGGAGCGAAAGACGAACACGGAAAAACGGAAAATCCCAAGGTCATGAAGGGGTTAATCAGATTAGGCGAATTGACTATATATGATCTAATGAGTACCTTAAACTTGTATTAGGCCATAATACACAGCCCTTACCGTTCTGTAGGGCCATATACGCCTTGGATTCTGTATGAATTAATGTTTTTCGATGTTATCCGGCTGTTCTCTCCTCTCTGTGCACCTCTGTACAGCCTGTGTGCATGTCATGGCCAATTACCTAAAGTATGACCTGGGATGCTCCCTACAATGTCGGTTATTGCCGTCTTACCACTCTCATCGGTAAGGATGTTCATACACTGTGTAGTAATAACATTGCTTTATCAGTAGTGTACGTAGCTTCTGCGCATCTGTTTATTGCTTCTGTATGGCTTTGTAATATTATCCCACTAGCAATAATACTGATAGAAAATATCCTAGCATATGTAGGAAATTGGAGGCCTAAGAGGTCAGCAGAGTCCTAAAATAAAGGGGTTGTCCAGTCAAAACCAATAAGTCTGTAGTCACTCTGCACGATAAGTCTGCATACACTGTGCTCTGCGGGGATTTTCAGATTTGCAATTATACATACCCTCCGTTCCGGGGTCGGAAACCAGTGTGCTTGCACTGGGGGGATTCATAAGTATGGGTGGATGACAAACTCATATTCAGTGGCCAGTGTCAGGCAGCTGCTACAAAGGCAAATAAAATAATGGGATGTATTAAAAGAGGCATAGATGCTCATGAGGAGAACACCATTTTACCTCTATACAAGTCACTAGTGCGACCACACTTAGAATACTGTGCACAGTTCTGGTCTCCGGTGTATAAGAAAGACATAGCTGAACTGGAGCGGGTGCAGAGAAGAGCGACCAAGGTTATTAGAGGACTGGGGGGTCTGCAATACCAAGATAGGTTATTACACTTGGGGCTATTTAGTTTGGAAAAACGAAGACTAAGGGGTGATCTTATTTTAACGTATAAATATATGAGGGGACAGTACAAAGACCTTTCTGATGATCTTTTTAATCATAGACCTGAGACGGGGACAAGGGGGCATCCTCTACGTCTGGAGGAAAGAAGGTTTAGGGTATGTGCACACGTTGCGGATTCTCTGCGGATCTGCAGCGTTTTTTGAGGTGCAGAAACGCTGCAGATCCGCAATTGATTTACAGTACAATGTAAATCAATGAGAAAAAGAAATGCTGTGCACACTTTGCGGAAAATCCGCTGCGGAAACGCTGCGGTTTAAAAGAAGTAGCATGTCACTTCTTTTTTGTGAATCTGCAGTGTTTTTGTACCCACTCCATTATAGAAAACCACAGGGGTAGAAAACCGCAGCAAAAACGCACAAAAAACGCTGCGGAACCGCACAAAAAACGCGATAAATCCGCAGGTGCGTTTTCTGCCAGGAGAGGCAGAATCCGCACCAGAAATTCCTAGGCCTAATCCGCAGCGTGTGCACATAGCCTAAAGCATAATAACAGATGCGGATTCTTTACTGTAAGAGCAGTGAGACTATGGAACTCTCTGCCGTATGATGTTGTAATGAGTGATTCATTACTTAAATTTAAGAGGGGACTGGATGCCTTTCTGGAAAAGTATAATGTTACAGGGTATTTACACTAGATTCCTTGATAGGGCGTTGATCCAGGGAACTAGTCTGATTGCCGTATGTGGAGACGGGAAGGAATTTTTTTCCCCAATGTGGAGCTTACTCTTTGCCACATGGGTTTTTTTTGCCTTCCTCTGGATCAACATGTTAGGGCATGTTAGGTTAGGCTATGGGTTGAACTAGGTGGACATAAAGTCTTCCTTCAACCTTAATAATGTAACTATGTACAGACTTATCGGTTTTGACCGGACAACCCCTTTAAGGCTCTTTATCATTTTTATAGCGTACAGAGATTTAACATGGCATGAATCCTATAATTTTCTGGATCCCGTCTCTCACGTTCTTGGGCAAACTTTAATTTATTCTTTTTGCTCAAGTAATAGGATTTATCCTAAACATGGGATATGAAATAACAATACTGTTATAATTAAAGATTTCAGGAGTACAGAAGGGGTTAAGAGATGAAAATACTTATATTCTAAAAGTATTTCACTTATTAGAAATCCCTGCAGAGTTTTGGAATAGCAAAGCTTTCTCCCCTGCCAGGAGGCTTAGGCTGCTCTCGCTGGCTGCAGAACATCATGGCGTATAGGATGCTCGTGTCCATCAGTCCCTGAGCTCTATGCTTTTTTTTCTGATGCTGGCCTGTCTTCTACTGTGTACCTGCTGTCTAGTGCACTTTTATGGCTATTCACACAGGCAGGAGAGTGTAACAACAGGTTACGTCTGTGCTGCACATGTATTTGCTATGTTCTAGGGGATTTATATGATGTTTCTTGGCATGTGCATTCCTTCCAAGCACTTAGTCCGCTAGATAAAAGAAATTCTAGCTGTAGCACAGCGATCATTGTTCGTCTGTAGTAATTATTTTACTGTAGTCCACACATCTTACTTTAGAGATGTCATTACAAGTGACACTTCATTACATTATTATTGTCACATTTCATTCTAGATATATACATTTGCACTGTATCACTTAATTACACCATTAAGGCTAATCTACTATATAATTGTCTAAGGGGTACTTCCGTCTGTTTGTAACGGAAATCCTGCGTCGCTGATTGGTCGCGGCCAGCCGCGACCAATCAGCGACAGGCTTAGTCCGGCCGAGAATTGGCCCCTCCCTACTCTCATCAAGTCAGTGACCCCTCCCTACTCCCATACAGTCAGCACCAGTGTGTCGCCCCATCCCGGACCAACTTTTTACTATTGAGGCTGCCTATGCAGCGTCAATAGTAAAAATATATAATGTTAAAAATAATAATAATTAAAAAAAATTGTGCTATTCTCACCTTCCGGCGTCCACCGATGCGCACGATGCTGCTGCCAGCTTCCGTTCCCAGTGATGCATTGTGAAATTACCCAGATGACTTTGCGGTCTCGAAGGAACGGAAGGTGGCGGCAGCATCGTGCGCATCTGGAGTATATAACTATTTTTTATTTTTATTTTTTTTAAACAGGGATATGGTGCCCACACTGCTATATACTACGTGGGCTGTGTTATATACTACGTGGGCTGTGTTATATACTACGTGGGCTGTGTTATATACTGTGTGGCTGCTACATACTACGTGGGCTGTGTTATATACTACGTGGGCTGTGTTATACACTACGTGGGCTGTGTTATATACTGCGTGGCTGCTACATACTACGTGGGCTGTGTTATATAATGCGTGGGCTGTGTTATATACTGTGTGGCTGCTACATACTATGTGGGCTGTATTATATACTGCATGGGCTGTGTTATATACTACGTGGGCTGGTTATATATTACGTGGGCTGTGCTATATATTACGTGGCTGCTATATTCTACGTGGCTCTTATACATTACATGGCTCTGCTATATACTACGTGGCTGTGTGTGTTACGTGGGCTGTGCTATATACTAGCTGCTATATACTATGGCTGCTATATACTAAGTGGCTGTGCTATATACTACGTGGCTGTGCTATATACTGCGTGGGCTGTGTTATATACTGCGTCGGCTGTGCAATATATTACGTGGCTGTGCTATATACTATGTGGGCTGTGCTATATACTACGTGGGCTGTGCTATATACTACGTGGCTGTGTTATATACTATATGGCTGTTCTATATACTAGGTGGCTGTGCTAAGCGCGACGTACATACGTACATACATATTCTAGAATACCCGATGCGTTAGAATCAGGCCACCATCTAGTATAAATATATATATGCTTCACAAAAAATGTTTCCGTGACCACGAAGTCAGTGCATGCAGACAAAGTGATAACAGATAGTTATGCCTGCTGCACAGCAGACTGCACTTTTGACGATGCACAGGCATTTTTACATACTTTTAGGTAAACAAGAAGCAAACGGAAAGATGAATACGTTCATCTGTGTACTGAGAGAGAGGATTGGGCCCAGTATATTGCGACTTTAAAAATATTTTCTGCCACCAGATTCTTCAGTACAGTTTGCATAAACGGTTTGAAAGCTACCGTATATTGCACCCTATGAGGTTGGTGTACTTACTTTGAAAATCAATACCAGACTGGCTGTATAATCCTGACACTAAAGTAATATGTTTATTAGTTCAACTAAAGAGTGAGCAAGGGCTCTTGTTATTATTTCTTTCACCCCCATTTTTTGGAGTGTTTTGCAGTATTTTGTATATTCTTGTGCCATTTTGTTTATCAAAAGTGGCAAGTTTTTCTTTGTTAGATGTTTTTCTTTGTTAGATGTTTTTGTTAGATGTTTTTAGATACATTTAGGTCTTGAGACTTATTAAAAATGTCACAAAAGGTGTCATAAGTGGGTGGGTGGCGTGTATGACTAGGCTAAAAAATGTTTCAAAACGAACATCAGCCTCGTATGAAAAAAGCATTCTTATATGCTAAAACTAACTCATCTGATATAGTCAGATCTGTTGTGTATTAATATGCTTAATGTTTCCCCCATATTCTGAAAGGCGTTGTTTATAAGTTTACAATTGCATTTGAGAGCCTTATATCATTACAATGTTTTGGGTTTTTTTTAAAGGGGAATTTGTTAGAACGATACATTCTCATCCATCCCCCCAACTATTTATACGATAATGTTGTTCTCAGAAAAATAATGTCTTCAATTCATTTAATTTCATCTGCAAAAGTGCTCTGGATATGTGAAAGCACTTCCCAAACCTGTGTCCTCTTGGCTTTATTCCTCACCTTCTTTGGCTTGACTGACAGCTCAGTGTCTTGTCAGACACCCAGAGCATTTAAGCACCATTTGCACATGAATAAAAATAGCGATTAATCACTCAGGTAGCATAAAATTGTATCAGTAAACTTGTGGATGACATTATCTCTCAGAGCGCAAAATATCCAATAAACAGTTTAAATGGAATTTTGTGTAATATACAACTCTGGTAAAAATTAAGAGACCACTGGAAAATGTTCAGTTTGTCTGAGTTTTCTCTTCATTGGTATATTTTTGAGTAAAATGTAAATAGTTCTTTTAGTCTACAAACTTCTGTCAACATGTCTCCGAATTTTCAAGCAATAAATTTATTTTTTTTTTCTGAAAAGGAGAAATGGTCAAAATTAAAAAAAACCCCAGTGCTTTCAGACCTCAAATAATGCAAAGAAAACAAGTTCATAATCATTTAGAAAAAACAATACTAATGTTTTAACTCAGGAAGAGTTCAGAAATCAATATTTTGTGGAATAACCATGATTTTTTATCACAGCTTTCTCGCATCTTGGAATGCTTTCCACCAGCCTTTCACACTGCTTCTGGCACAAAAATGTAAGCAGTTCTTCTTTGTTTGATGGCTTGTGACTATCCATCATCATCTTGATTACATTCCAGAGGTTTTCAATGGGGTTCAGGTCTGGAGATTGGGCTGCCCATGACAGGGTTTTGATGTGATGGTCTCTTAAATTTTGCCAGAGCTGTATGTACTGGCTAAAAAGTTTAGACACACTCATTAATTTAATATTTTTTCTTGTTCTTATTTGAATGTACATATTGCACATTCAGACTGAAGGCAGCAAAAGCATAATAAGCACATAAGGAAACAAGGAATAAAAAAACAAGGAATAAAAAAATATGTGAAACAAACCAGAATTTGTGTTAGGCCACATTCACACATTCAGTATTTAATCAGTATTATATATCAGTTTTTGTAAGCCCAAATCAGTATGACTGAACTCCAAATGAGACTATCATCAGCAGGAAATATCAGCAGGGGGAAAGTATATATAGCCGCACACGAAAGGTGATAGGGCAGACAAATGAGAAAATAAAAACACCTGGTACTCTAAAAAGACTGAAGCCAGGATAACGGCAACTAATCACCTGGAGAAAAGGTGTATGTGCCATGGCTCAGTGGACAGAGAAGCTAAACACAAAAGACCGGCTCAAAGGTTTGACCCCAGATGCATGACAACATCAAGTAGCAGACACATCTCAATATCAACTGTTCAGAAAAGACAGCGAGAAGCAGGCCTTTATTGGCAAATTACTGTACAGAAGATACTACTGAAACTTATTTGTACCAAGAAATCTATATTGTGGTCTGATGAGTCCTAATTTGAAATTTTTGGTAGAAACTACTTTTTCTTTCCAAGATGCAGAAAAGATGAGCTGTTGGTTTTGACATGTGTGGTGCTGACCTTGAAACATGAAGGTGCTTTGTTAGTGATACTGTGATTTATTGCAAATTCAAGGCACAATTAGTATGGCCACCAAAGAATTTGCAATAACCGACATTCTTGGCTTTCACTTTGTAGGACCATAATTTCATCATTTGTGCTTTAATTGGACCATGATCAAAAACATTTTTCCAGGCTATGGGCTATGTGACCATGAAGGAGAGGGATGGAGTGCTGCATCAGATGACATGGCCTCCACAATCACCCGAACTCAACCCAATTGCAAAAGTATGTCCCAGTCAAGGTGTAAATTAATGACTCTTGTTACATAGTGTAGGAAGGTACTGAGAAGTAAAAGTTATAGGACAAACTAAGCCCCAGTGGAACCATGGCTCAGCTTTGTAGGGAAAGCACAGGTTAAGAGATTTAAAGGGTTAAGCACGAGTGCTTGGTGGTGTCAAAAGTTTAAGGAGTGGAAAAAGGGGTGGTGGCTAAGAGCAGACCTTTATATAGGTAGAGGTGGGTGTAGGCTGAAAATCGGCTCATAGGCACCTAGGAAAAAGGCACCGCTGCCCTCATCACCTTCTGTGGACCGGACCTTCACCATGGTGATGATGGAAAAACTCCTGGAGCTTCTGCCAGAGGTGTGGATGGAGCATCGGTCCGGCCATGGATCCAGGAGATCCTGGGTGGTTCACCTGCTGGAGTTGAGGCTGCTGTGATACTGGTCCGTCGCACTTACGCAGGTCTAGGCTGCCAGAACTCCTATCACCTGATGTGGCTCCTAGGCCCCAGCGGTGCCGCAGGAGCCCCTCCAGGGACCCTCCTCATCAGAACCTGCCTCCTCCTGAGCCGAGCTGCAGGTTGCGGCTGGGGAGAAACCCATCCAGACAGTCAGGGTCTGCGATGGTAAGCAGTCCTGGAGTCAGTCATATTGTATGAATGGGCCTGCTGCCTCTATGCTCCAGGTCTTTGACAAAATGGTGGCGGTCATTTTGGTGGGTGTTCTTCAGGAGAGACTGCATCAGAGGTGCCCCATGGTCCTGGGGTGAGGATGTCATTGGGAGGAGATCGTAGGCCGGGAAGGTCCTGGAATGTCACCCAAAACTTTGGTGTGCTCCCTGATTGTGATGCTGGGTTTGAGCACGGCAGCTTGCCAGGGTGTCTTTGGCAAGCTTCTGAAGATGCAATTCCTGATCAGCTGGCAGGAGATCGTCTGGTGGGTGTGATTCCATGTTTTTGCATCCTCTCCTAGTTTAGCTTCCCCATGGGTGGGTTTTAGCCAGGCCCCAGATTTTTCACTTAGTTTTTCCTTTATTGGGCCTAGCCTGTGTACTTTTGAGTCCAAAAGGGCAAGTATTGAAAATTTATTAGGGGGTGTTTTTTTGAGTTGCTAGAGAGAATGGATCAGGCAAGTAGCAGGTTAATAGGGTCCCCATTCCTATCTGGGTGTCCGGGCCTGAGTCCTCAAGTCAAGCAGTTAGTCGGGTAGAGGGTGAAACCGTACTTTGCAGGGGGTTTTGGTCTCAGTGCAGACAGAAAAAGATAAGGAGGGGAATAGGATAGAGCTGGATGATAAGACAAAATGGTTGCTTTATGTATGTTTTGAGGGTCCTCTCGGATCCCATTTAAAGAAGAAGGTGAAGGATAAGATCAGGAAGGATGAATATGTTCCAGAGCTCTGGAAGTTGGCATTCGAGTGTCCCTAGCACACAGTACATGTGTAGCATGTGAAGCAGGGTGGAAGAAGTGAGAAGCCTGGAGGCATTTGTTGAGACAGGATCAGAAGAGAACCTTGTAGGTCCATTGTTCTGTTGGTTCAGTCACGTGGCAGCGTAAAGGTGGTCAGTTTCAAAAGTTAACTTTTATGGCTTTAAGTTTAGGGGTTTAATGGCCATCACAAAGAATTTTTTGGTGAGTCAGGTATTGAAGGGTTTTAGGAAGGGTCTCATTAGGATACTCGTATGCCCGTTTCCTTCAAGCTTTTGGAGGAACTGGAATTGGTGTCTACAGTATTAGGAAAGGATGCAGTGGCTGTAGGTGATTCTGTTGAATTCTGGGTGCATTGTTCCAAAACGGTTCAGTCAGGACAGGAAAAGGAAAAAGGTTATTTTGGTGGAATTGATAGGGTCTTTGATGCGTCCAGTGGAATGTTTAAAATATTTTGGTCTAGGGGTAGACCATGCAGGCGAATTGTTGAAACACAAGGGATGATTCTTTTCTGTCACTCTATTTGTTCACAACAGTTTTTAGGAGATGCTTGGAATCTGTGGGGTTGGATGCGGACAGTTTTTTATCCCCCCCTCTTTCGTCCCTCCCCCTTCTCCTCTTTTTTCCCCACAGGGGAAGCACAGGCTAGTGTGGATCTTGGGGCACTCTTTTGTTTATTGAGGTGCGTTAAGGACTGATGTGCGAACTTAGGTTTTTCCAGGAGCAAGGTCATAGGTGGCTTGGATTTCGAGACATGAAATGGCGGCAGGTATTACTAGAGTTTCACCATTTTACGCATTTAGATCGTAACCCTGATGTGCTGGTATTACATGTGGGGGAAGGGGGAAATGATCTATGGATTCGGCTTTGTAGAGATTTGATCAGAGACATCTGCCATGATTTTTGCGCCTATGAGCGTCTTTTCCAAATATGAAGATAGTGTGGTCGGATATTGTGCCTAGAAAAAATTGACATGCTGCCCGGTCTCTGCATAGGATCAATATGACTAGAATAGAAGTGAACATGGTAGTGGGATTTTTTTGGCAAGGAATGGAGTGGTTGTAGTGAGGTGTAAGAAGTCCGGTGAAGAGAATGTATGTATGGCGGAATAATGGTGTACAGTTAAATGTCATTGGGATTGATTTATGGGCTTTCAGGATTCAAGAAGCGGGGGCATCTTTTGGTGGGGTGACTCACTTTATAAGGGGTCAACTAATACTTGCTGTGGTGTTGGAGAGGGAGTTCTTGGAGTTGGTGACAAAATTGTGATGGGGTGGTTGCATGTCTGGTAGATGGTAACCTTCCCATTATATTTGGAATTTGGTTAATTTCCAAGTTGATTTTGGGACTCTTTATGGTGGGGTGCCCCTGAGCTCATGGTTGCGGCTTGGGGTAATGCTGAATGGTTTATTATTATGTTGTTTTCTGTTAGGTTTTGGAGCTCCAAGAACCTCCTCACCTTCAAATTATTTAGTATTGTAATGTTTGTTATAATAAAGGCCGATTTGGCCAATTCAATCCAGATGGTGTTCTGTTTGTTTATTTGGGGAGGGATCCGGGGAGGAGGGGTATTGTATAGTAAAAAGGCGCTGGCATGAGGGTCATTCAAAAGAGAAGCATCTACAATACTTCACTAAAGTATCTGACTTGTTGGAGATGATCATCAGCTTACTTTGAACTGTAGAGTTCAGACCCGGACTTTATAAAGTTAAAAAAGTTGTATTGACGCTTTCATTGTATTTTTGTGTTTTAGATCCAGCCATGTATGCACCAAAAAGATTATGTATCTGCCTCCTTAATGACGGTCCATAGTATTGAAGCATCTGAGTGAGTATCCAGCAACGCACACAATGTGTTTTTAATATATTAGTACCTAGGAATTTTTTTAGTTAATTTTAGCACAGTTTTATTAGCTTCCATTATGAAAAGTTAAGGCTGGGTGGTAAGTTGCCCTCCAGTTTGCCAAAGTAGTTTTGTTCCAGTTATGTATTGGCTCATAACATAAATATGGGTACAAGTAAAAATAATCTGGAGTGTTTTCATTTTAAATTAATTGGGTACATCACCAAAAAATCCAATAACATTAAGATTAATGGGGATACTACATAGTTCTCAACTCTTCTCTCCTGAAAAGAAAGTTTGCAGGGGAAATGAGAATTTTGATACAATATGAGTTTTAATTTATATTATTAGAATAGGATAAGGCATGCCTCAGGACTTTTTCAACCTGTTCGGTGGAGAGGTCTGGGAATAGCATAGTATATCCTATCCAAGCAGTCCCTGTTTATAGCATCCTGTAGAATGTAAGTCCGCAAGGACAGGGTCCTCTCCCCTCTGTACCAGTCTGTCATTGTAAATGTGTGTACTGTAAACGATATCTATAACCCTGTATGTAACCCCTTTCTCATGTACAGCACCATGGAAATAATGGTGCTATATAAATAATAATAATATTGATTTTAGTTAGGTACATGTGTTCAGCATCGCTCAATGAAAAAAGTTCAGTCTCACCGAACATATAGTAACTGTCATCAGTAAGTGGATGTCCACTGGGTAAACTGTATGGGACGACGGTCGGGAGAGTTGATGTCTGATCCTTAGATCACCCTGTTGCAATTACAATACCCTTGCTGAAACCCTTGCAATAGCTCCCACACTACCCAGATCTGCTCCTGGCAAAAAGGAAACCCCAATTTCTCAGTGTGTTTGTCCTGAGTCATGATTTTATCTCTTGCTTTGCCCCTCCCATCTGACTACTAATACATCTGACTGTATGGCAAACTATAGTCAGACGCTCACTGACCGACAACAGCTTTACTGTACTACTGACTATTTCTAAGGGGAGTTCTTTCCTTTCCATTTATTTTTTACTTCATGATGTTAATTTTATAAACTGCAGTGTGTTAGAGAATTGCTGTACAAGCAATCATCTTTCTCTGGGAAACTGAGACTCTTTTACTTGTAAGAGTCTCAGAAATTCAGACTGAAGGCAGTTATGGGAAATTGTGACAACTTATTTCATCTCACTTCTGTAGGATTGTTCATTACTTGGCCTCCACCTTTGATGGCACTGAGATCAGCATTGATCAAGGTGTAGATGGGTTTGAGGGAAAAAATATAACTTTTCTCTGATCTCTACCAACAGAGCAGGAGCACTGCTGTCGATTACAGATGTCCTCTAGCAGGTGATCTCCATCATGGGCATGTATGTCAGGAGGCAGGTAGAGGATAGTCCCACCACATCATACAGTACATTAGATAGTTTTCTGCCAAATAATCCCTCGGCCGATAGCTATCTCTCCTGACCCCTATATACATGGAAATGTCCAGTTTGGCCAGGAGCTCTTGTTTTCTCTTCAGAAAGCCACTGCCAGACTCCTCTGGCAGAGGATTTTCTCCAGGAAGAACAAAAAGATCATCCATTGTAATTTCAATGTGTCAATTTTTCTCTCCTCCACATCATCTGTCAGGAAAGAGGCGCCCTTTAAGGCCTCCATGGACATTAGACTCTTGGCGCATCTTACCAATACCGGCCTTTAATCTAATGTGTATGGGGGCCTTAAAGAGCAAACCTATTTTTTTGTTTGTTTTTGATCTAAAACAGCTGAAAGCAGCACTATGTGAACAAGTTACCCAACAAATTAATATGGCACTGGTTCTGTGATATTTGCTAATTGCCTCTGCAGCAGATCATTAGTAAATGGCATAGTCAATGACATGAGTTGTAGTGAAAATACCAAACCTGTCCTACATTCAATCACTGAATGCAGTGCTGGTGCTTTACATACAAGAAGCTGACAGCAGCTAAATTCTGCAGCTGACTGCTGAATGTGACGTAGACCTGCAGCATTCTCTGCACATACAGACAAGCTCGGGAGGCTTGGAAAAACGCATTGAGAAAGAATGTTGCCTTAAGGAATTGCATCTCCTTAATGTAATTACTTTTAATGATGGAAGGACGCTAATAGTCTAAGTGATTACACTACCGCATCTATAATGTAACGGAAACGATTTGGTGGTAAATCTGATTTCAGCAGCGCAGGAATAAAATGTTTCATGTTCCCGTTTGCTTTGGAGAAATAGCAGATCTCTGATGTTTATGTGGAGCTAGAAAAGGGAATGCGGCCAAGATCTATTGCTATAGAGAAGTGAGGGAGGCAGCCAGCAGTAACTCAGCAATTATTCACCTACACAGTGAAGAGACCTGTGGAAGCACAATAATATGTATAGAAAGGCAAAGCTAGACCTTGCAAATGGAGACATACTGCATGATAGTGAGGCACCTACAGCAACCGTAGAATGGGGATAGGTGACATAGGCATAATCCTAAAATAATCCTAGGCAAAGACTACCAACCTCAAAATCGCTGTATGTTATGGAGAAAGGAGGAAGGAAACAGGCGAGTTACAGAGGGTAAGGGCCTGTTCACACCTCTTTTTGGCACTATCTTTGGCATATGTGAATGTATGACATGGTATATGGTAAAAATTGTATTCTATGTGGTATGTATTTTTTCCACAATAAAAGCATACAGTATTAGTGACATAATTCACTATATGTCTAAATAATAGGATATATCTCAGACTTATATCAGAGGTAAGAAGTATGGAGATCCTCCAAACGTACATCAAATAATAGGATATATCTCAGATTTATATCAGAGGTAGAAGTATGGAGATCCTCCAAAAGTACATCAAATAATGGGTTATATCTCAGACTTATATCAGAGGTAGAGGCAGAATTTATTAAAAATTGGTTAGATTTTGTCACGCACATGTGTGGACCGTGGACCCAATGTGCCACAGGCTTACCTAGGAGCGGCTTCACTAGAGCTCCTGATGGGGGAGTTAGACTTGAGCTGAAGGTAGCCGCCAGGTACCACTCCTAGGCAGTCCTGGTGCTGCAGCTTCTGACCCCAGGAGTCAGGATAGGACATGGGCACGGGCTCAAAGTAACTGGTGTAGAGGACTCGAACACTGTTCAGACAAAATGGGTTCTGGATCATTGGACAGAATAGATACTGACACAGAGTCACAGCCAGACCTGGATTTGCACTCTATACAGATAACACATGTTTTGGGTCATTTTGGCACTATCTTTGGCGTATGTGAATGTATGACATGGTATATGGTAAAAATTGTATTCTATGTGGTAGCTTTTTTTCACAATAAAAGCATACAGTATTAGTGACGTAATTCACTATATGCCTAAATAATGCGATATATCTCAGACTTATATCAGAGGTAGAAGTATGGAGATCCTCCAAACGTACATCAAATAATGGGATATATCTCAGACTTATATCAGAGGTAGAAGTATGGAGATCCTCCAAACGTCCATCGATGGAAGGCACGTATATACATGTCCAGCATATTCTCAAACTGCTTCGTACACAGCTTGTTGAAAACTTGTAGGTCATGTCCACGTTACACATTTCTTTACATGTACCTGCCTGTAATAATAATGAAGGATGTTACTTGCGTAAAATAGAACCTGAACCTCTGAGACATCAACATATTTAACTAAGTCCCAACATAGCTGCCACTGTGGTCTTATGCTGGGTGATACAATGTTTTAGTTGGAGAGGACACATGATCTAGAAACATCATATAACTTAAATACTTCTCTTTATATGTCTGAGTAGCCCCTCAGGATATAGAGACCCTGCTGTCATTGTACCCTATGACACCACTGTTAGGAACGTCTACTAGATTTCTTTCTTACTAGACTGATTGTAATTAGTAGCACGGCAGTAGAGCGTGACCTGTACTTTTCCTTGTTAGACCAAAATTTATTTCTTCTATATCTAGCAGGTTTACCTTTTTTTCAGGGAATTCCATCCCCCTGTTTCATTAACAACTGTAGCCTAGATATCCAAAGCAAAGGTGGTATATCTCCATGGCACATGGAACTGGGAAACAAGCTTAGGACCCAACGCTTTGCATCCAGTTTTGATGGACCATTATATCAAATTGTCAGATTTCCCGACAAACTTTGTGAAATAATCATTGCTGCTAAACCTTGGTTCATCACCCAATGGAAGCATATATTCTGTGTCCATCTGCAAATAACCTGCCAATGAATTTATGAGGAAATGGGCAAGCTATTTGTATGGAGGCAGAAAAGCAGAGGCCAGACACTTTTGGTTGCAGTTTTTTTTAGGTAAAAACTAACCTTCAGACAAGAAAGAGTCCAAACTTTCTGATCTTTTCATTCAGAATCAGGAGACTTTAGATGTTAGTTATTTTGATCATCCAACATTTTGTTGTTGGCAGAATTGATAAAAAATTGGTTAGATCAGATCTTCACTTTGCTCAGATTACCAAGAAAGAAGCTATAAACTCCTGGCCAGATGGTACAGATGTCCGTCTAGTATTCACCTTATGTTTCCCACCACCCCCGACACTTGCTGGAGGTGCTGGAACGACAGAGGTACCTACCCTCACATCTGGTGGTCCTGCCCGCCTATTCACGACTTCTGGGTGGGCATCTTTGCACTTTATAACAAATTATCTCTCCATAGAGTCCAACCCACCATGGAACTGGCCTGTTGTCTGTATGTGACCTTTCAATCGCCAAATTCAAGAAAGGTTTATTACGACATTTCCTAACAGCCGCACGTAACGTGATCCCTCGTTTCTGGAAACAGTCAATATCCCCCTCACGTGCTGATTTTGTGGTTGAACTAAACCGCATTTACAGGATGGAGCAATTGGTTGGCCAGGATACTAGAACTGCAGACAAAGTGTTTAATACCTGGTCTCCCTGGATTGCTTTTAGAGAATCTGAGGAACTGAACACTTGGCTACACTGATTGATCCTATTGGTCCCCTTCCGACCCATAATCATAACTCCCCTAGACAGTAAATAATACATTAACAACCGTACGTTAACATAAAAGTATAATAGTCTCGATTTAGTTGGGACTGAAGACCAGATTCTTCCTACCCTACCTCACCCACCCCCCCTCCCTTTTTTTTTTTTTCTCTTCTCTTTCTTCTCTCTCTTCTTCTTCTTATCTCTCTTCTCTTATTCTCTTCCTTTTCTTTCCACCTATATTTTCTACTTTCTCTTCGCTTGGCCTGGCCTCATGCAGATTCCATAACTGACATTGAGTGCTCGGATGAGCCTAGGCACTCTTGCTTTTATCCAGCGGCTTGGCCCCACCTGGAGCTAGTCGTTGGCTGAATAGTGAGAGCCTGTGATGTATACATCATAAGCAATCTTTTCAAACTATTAGACCTCTGACAGAGGTAATTTGCTCATGAAGTTACAACCTTAATGATTTGTTGATCAATGTTTGAGTATTGAAATCTTTAGTATACAGCTATCCATTTTTGTATCAATCTCACAATCCTGTATGTGCCTATAACTGCATTTAAACATCTGATTACAACTGTGTTATTTACGTGCAATTCAATAAACTTGATTTACACAAAAAATTGGTTAGATTTTGTCACGCACATGCGTGGATCGGGGACCCACTGTGCCATGGGCTTCCCTAGGAGGGGTGTAGCTAAGCGGCTACCTAGTGTTCGCTAGAGCTCCTGATGGGGGAGTTAGACTTGAGCTGAAGGTAGCCGCCAGGTACCACTCCTAGGCAGTCCTGGTGATGCAGCTGCTGACCCCAGAAGTCAGGATAGGACATGGACACGGGCTCAGAGTAACTGGTGGACAGGACTCGGACACTGTTCAGACAACATGGGCTCTGGATCATTGGACAGAATGGATACTGACACGGAGTCACAGGCAGACCTGGATTTCCACTCTGTTCAGACAACACATGTTTTGGGTCATTAGATAGAACTGATACTGACACGGAGGCACAGACAGGGCTGGATTCGGATACTGGAACAGACTTCAGGCTCGGGTATCGGAGAGATCGGTGTCAGGCTCCCAGTACCGCATGTGCAGCTTCAGGCTCAGGTACTGTCGATGAGGTTTCAGGTTCAGGGACTGTCGTTGCAGTTTCAGGTTCAAGCCCTCACCACACATGGACCAGGAGATTCAGGTTGTAACAGAATAACTGCATGATCAAGGGATCTGACAATTAGCTGGCGAGGAGAAACTCAAGCTGTACAGCTATTGTCAACAACAGATGCTGATTTGTAGTAATGCTGCTGTGGGCATAATACCAGCTAACTGCTGTGATACAGTGAATACAGTAGGTGAGGATAGAGCTGGTCATGCAGCGGTTTGGTTGATCGGTGGTTACTGCAGGTTGTAGGCTTGTCGGAAGAGGTGGGTCTTCAGGTTCTTTTTGAAGATTTCGATGGTAGGCGAGAGTCTGATGTGTTGTGGTAGAGGGTTCCAGAGTAGGGGTGATACGCGAGAGAAATCTTGTATGCGATTGTGGGAAGAGGAGATAAGAGGGGAGTAGAGAAGGAGATCTTGTGAGGATCGGAGGTTGCGTGTAGGTAAGTACCGGGAGACGAGGTCACAGATGTATGGAGGAGACAGGTTGTGGATGGCTTTGTATGTCATGGTTAGGGTTTTGTACTGGAGTCTCTGGGCAATGGGGAGCCAGTGAAGGGATTGACAGAGGGGAGAGGCAGGGGAATAGCGGGGGGACAGGTGGATTAGTCGGGCAGCAGAGTTTAGAATAGATTGGAGGGGTGCGAGAGTGTTCGAGGGGAGGCCACAGAGCAGGAGGTTGCAGTAGTCAAGGCGAGAGATGATGAGGGCATGGACTTCAGATTCTTGGTTGAGGAATGAACGGATTCGTGAAATATTTTTGAGTTGAAGTCGGCAGGAAGTGGAAAGGGCTTGGATATGTGATTTGAAGGAGAGATCAGCATCAAGGATTACCCCGAGGCAGCGAGCTTGTGGGACTGGGGAGAGTGGGCAGCCATTTACTGTAATGGTTAGGTTCGTTGGGGGGGTCGCGTGAGATGGGGGAAAGATGATGAATTCTGTTTTGTCCATGTTAAGTTTCAGAAATCTAGCGGAGAAGAAGGATGAAATAGTGGACAGACATTGAGGGATTCTGGTTAGTAGGGAGGTGATATCTGTGATGAGTGATGCCACTCCCAAACTATTCCAGGTACAGGCATGCCGAAATTAAAGACCATAAATTTTTTGTACTATGGGCCTAAAAGCTAACAGACATGTAGTTGCTAACAGAGGCAACTACCTGCCTCCTCTACCCCGCGCAATCACAGAGCTGTCACCAATCACTCCTGCCAGCGTTCCAGTTGCTCAATGCCTAAGCTGCCTAACTTAGGCAGCAGGAAGCCAGCTTTCAATCAGCATGACGTCGGCAGTCACACCTGTCAACAAAGTAGGACAGAAGAGAAACCACTGCTCTGTCGACGTGATGTCAGCAGGTGCCACTGAATCTCCAGCAGCAGTTTTCTGTGACTGCTTTGTGCTGGCAGAGACCGGTGCCGAGCACAACAGGCAGGTAGTCAGTAACTACCTGCAGGTAGGCACATTATTAAAAAAAAGACCCCGATAACCCCTTTAAACTTCAGTTCTGCAGTAAATATGGAGCACCCCATAGGACCGTGAGATACTCAGGCCGGGTCCGGCGGTACTTAAAGGGGTGGTTATGGAAGCAGTGACCTGGTCCGTGGCCCTGGGCGTCCAATTAAAGGGGCGAAGTGTAGTGGGAAATAAAGTCTGTGGAGAAATGTTCGTGATGCCACCTGTGGTTCTTGGCCAGGGATGGCCGACGCTGCTTAAACGGGACCACTGGGGCTGATGGTGTTGCAGCAGAGTTGGTATAGCTCCCCACTGGTAGAGCTTAGTCCCCAGGGCTACTGGTGCAGTTGGTAAGGGATGATAGCTGGTGAGGGCAGGACTGAGGGTGCAGGAAATAATTGGAGGGCACAGGGTTTTCAGTCTCCTTTGCCTTTTACCAGTGAATTTCAGGTGCAGTCCGGGGCACAGGTGTAGATGGGGTCCGGGCGGCCTGGGAGTAACTTGGGATCCACTTAGCCAGGTGGGTCCTGAGGACTTCCTTCTGCGCTGAATTCTCTGTCCCTTGCTGCCTGAAGCTTTACACAAGTTCTTTTCAGTGTCTGTTACTACTAACCCGTATGGTTAACAGCATGAGCCTTTCATGGGCACTGTCTTCTCACTGGCAGCCCCAGGTTCCTGACTTGCTGTGGTGCCTCCAGGTATTAGATGGGCCAGGAGACCTGCAATCTCCTGCCCTCCAGTTCTAGTTGCTGGGCCTTTAGTACCCGTGCAACCACGGACTCCGGTGTCCGGTTTCTTTTGTGCTTTGTCCTGGGAAGAGCTTGGGCACAGCTCTGCTCCCAGTCTCTTTCCTCACGTCTTTCCTCTCCCTTCAGCGTCTCACACCAAACTCACTAACCCCGCCTCCAGACCAGAACTTATAGGGAAGTTCCCCTGAAACCGGGTTTAGAGCTCCTCCTTCTGGTCTGGAGTCAGGAAGCTGTTGTATGTTTGTGTTACCTACCAAAGGGATCGCTCCTTACTCCCAGGCATGACATCACCCCTCCCCCCCATGAGGAATGCAATGCCATTGTGGCAACCGGGCTCCTGGAGTGCCACACATACACAAACACTTATTAGTAATAAATGCATGATGACAACATTTATTAGGAGGCTGATACAGCACTCTTAATATATGATGAGGTTAAACCTACTGTCTGCTTTCCTCTAAATGGAACCCGTCGCCTGATTCATGCTATCCAAACCACAGACAGCTTTAATTGCAGCCTGGCTGCACGATTGCAATCAGGTATAATTTTCTCTGAAACACTCTGACGAAACTAGTTCAGCTCTGTCCCCAGCTGACTTCTCTCTGCACCACCTAAGGTGATTGACAGGTCTCGTCTATAGTAATCAATTACTTAGAGTGGCGCTGGGAGAAGCCGGCCAAGTGAAGTGTTGGGCTAGATTCATCTTCAGCTCTGGTCCCTGGTTAGATCTTTAAAATACATCTTCTTTGAAACGCCATAGACTAAAACATACCTGGCTGTAATCGTTCTGCCTGGATTTGATTCATGCTACCCTTTGGACAGCATCGATCAGATGACAGGTTCCCTTTAAATCTGAATTTCACAAGAACAGAATACGTAATGGCTTTCTTTTAACCCTGAACTATTACTTGTCGTTTAAGAATCTCTAGTCTCATACTTTTAATTTATTAATGAACAGTTAGATCCCTAAATTAATTGCTCTTCGACTTAACAGGAACAGGAAGATAATGAGCATTTTACATGGCTGGAAGCGCAAGGAGATTTTCTGTTTAGTGAAAAAAAAAAGAACATTATATCTTTGAGACCTGGCAGATATTTCATCAGTCTTGAGTGTCAGTGATAGAAAATAGTAATCGTGATGGACAAGAATTTTTGATCAAAATTAAAGGGAATTTATAAGCAGAAAATGATCTATTTTTTATGTTTTTGTGTTAAAAACGTTTGATTAAAGGGAATCTGACAGCAGAATTGTGCACAGTAACCTACAGACAGTGTCAGGTCGGTGCCGTTATACTGATTAAAATTATACCTGGGTTGATCAAATCCATCTTGTGGTTGTTTAACTCCTTTCTGACTTTAGATGTACTATCCCATCGAGGTGGTATGGGCCTGTATGACCACCGACGGCATAATACGTCTTACGCGATCAGACGCACTCAAGGGGGGAGCGCAGCTGATCGTGGCTGGGTGTCAGCTGACTATCACAGCTGACATCCGGCACTATGTGCCAGGAGCAGTCACGGACCGCTCCTGGCACATTAACCCCCGGAACACTGCGATCAAACATGATCGCAGTGTTCTGGCAGCATAGGGAAGCATCGCGAAGGGAAGGGGGCTCCCTGCGTGCTTCCCTGAGACCCTCGGAGCAACGCGATGTGATCGTGTTGCTCCAAGCGTCTCCTCTGTCCTCCCTGCAGGCCCCGGATCCAAGATGGCCGCGGGGTTCATTCCGGGTCCTCCAGGGAGGTGGCTTGCAAGTGCCTGCTCAGGGCAGGTGCCGGTAAGCCTCCTGCAGTGCCTGTCAGATCGCTGATCTGACACAGTGCTGTGCAAAGTGTCAGATCAGCGATCTGACACTTTACCATGATGTCCCACACTGGGACAAAGTAAAAAAGTTAAAAAAAAAAAATTACATTTGTAAAAAAAAAAAAATCTTAAATAAGAAAAAAATATATATATATTGTTCCAATAAATACATTTCTTAATGTAAATAAAAAAAAACAATAAAAGTACACATATTTAGTATCACCACGTCCGTAACGACCGTCCTATAAAACTGTCCCACTAGTTAACCCCTTCAGTGAACACCGTAAAAAAAAAACCTAGGCAAAAAACAATGCTTTATCATCAAATAAAAATGTCAACTCGTCAAAAAATATTTTTTGCAATAAAAAGCAATTATAAATTGGGTTCAAATTATTATTATTTATTTATTAACCAACATATGGCAAATATCAATTAGACAGCGCCCAAACAAATATAATAAATGGAGATTATCTATGTACTAAGAATCATAATGAGCAGTCAAGTTGCTACATCACAGAGCACAGTGGCTCATGGGTTAAACAATCCTCCTCTATAAATTCTCCAAATGTTTTTTGGCTAATCACACGTGGCAACCCATCTTATACTTAAGCCAAATATGGCACCAACCTATCCCAACCATCATGTGGTAGAAGAAAATTACCTGGTGCAAGTGCTGGTGCCTGTGATGTCCCCTCACCCCAACTCGCGTTTCACCTCCTGCTTCTTCCTTAGGGGGTCTACTTTCCAAAATGGAGTCACTTGTGGGGGATTTCAATGTTTAGGCACATCAGGGGCTCTCCAAACGAGACATGGTGTCCTATCTCAATTCCAGCCAATTTTGCATTGAAAAGTCAAATGGCGCTTCTTGCCTTCTGAGCTCTACCATGAGCCCAAACAGGGGTTTACCCCCACATATGGGGTATTAGCGTACTCAGGACAAATTGGACAACAACGTTTGGAGGTCCAATTTCTCCTGTTACCCTTGGGAAAATAAAAAATTTTGGGCGAAAAAACATTTAATAAAAAAAAAAAAAAAAAGAATATTTTTTATTTTTACGGCTCTACATTATAAACTTCTGTGAAGCACTTGGGGGTTCAAAGTGCACACCACACATCTAGATAAGTTCCTTAGGGGGTATACTTTCCAAAATGGTGTCACTTTTGGATGGTATCCACTGTTTAGGCACATCAGGGGCTCTCCAAACGCGACATAGCGTCCTATCTCAATTCCAGCTAATTTTGCATTGAAAAGTCAAATGGCGCTCCTTCCCTTCCGAGCTCTGTTATGCGCCCAAATAGTGGTTTACCCCCACATATGGAGTATCGGCGTACTCAGGACAAATTGTACAACAACTTTTGGGGTCCAATTTCTTCTGTTACCCTTGGTAAAATAAAACAAATTGGATCAGAAGTAAATTTTATGTGAAAAAAAGTTAATTGTTCATTTTTTTTTAAACATTCCAAAAATTCCTGTGAAACACCAGAAGGGTTAATAAAAGTCTTGGTTTTGAGCACCTTGAGGGGTGCAGTTTTTAGAATGGTGTCACACTTGGGTATTTTCTATCATATAGACCCCTCAAAGTGACTTCAAATGTGATGTGGTCCCTAAAAAAATGGTGTTGTAAAAATGAGAAATTGCTGGTCAACTTTTAACCCTTATAACTCCCTTACAAAAAAAAATGTTGGTTCCAAAATTGTGCTGATGTAAAGTAGACATGTGGGAAATGTTACTTATTAAGTATTTTGTGTGACATATGTCTGTAATTTAAGGGCATAAAAATTCAAATTTGGAAAATTGCAAAATTTTCGCCAAATTATCATTTTTTTCACAAATAAACTCAAGTAATGTCAAGGTTATTTTACCACTAACATGAAGTATAATATGTCACGAGAAAACATTGTCAGAATCACCGGGATCCGTTGAAGGGTTCGAGAGTTATAACCTCATAAAGGGACAGTGGTCAGAATTGTAAAAATTGGCCTGGTCATTAACAAGCAAACCACCTTTGGGGGTAAAGGGGTTAATCGTTATTTTCAGTTAATGACACCTGCTCCGGGGTGGGACTGTGAGGGGATCATCATGTGGGGCTCTGATTAGGTATTCATCTGTATGGCTTATGACAGGTCAATGATCCCTCAGTGATTTGCCCCCTATTTTACATACTGAATGTAATCTGTATTGAAAAAAAAATCACCTTCAGCAGGCAGGCGGCGCCTGCGCTGCAGCACGACCGCATATATAATGTGTATTTAATTATTTTGTTTGCTGGTATATATAAATTAAAAAATCTGTCAAAATAGCATCGGCTGCGCCTGTACAGTAGCATCCATCGGTAGTCCGATAGATGCTACTGCGTTGGTGGCGCCATCTTGGTGGAGCCAATTTTTTTTCTCTAGCAAGATGATGCCGCCGGCACCTGCATGCTGAAGATGATTTTTTTTTCAATACATATAATAATCAGTATGTAACATAGGGGGCAGGTCACTGCGGGACCAGTGACTTATCATAAGCCATACAGATGAATACCTAATCAGAGCACAACATAAAGACCCCCCACAGGCCGCCCCGGCGCATGAGGATCTCATTAACTGAAAACTACAAATACAGATTAAACAACAACCACAAGACAGATTTCATCACCAAGGTATAATTTTAATTAGTATAACGACGCCGACCTGACAGTGTCTGCAGGTTACGGAGCACAATCCTGCTGACATGTTCCCTTTAACCCCTTCACCCCCAAGGGTGGTTTGCACGTTAATGACCGGGCCAATTTTTACAATTCTGACCACTGTCCCTTTATGAGGCTATAACTCTGGAACGCTTTGACGGATCTTGGCGATTCTGACACTGTTTTCTCGTGACATATTGTACTTCATGTTAGTGGTAAAATTTATTCGATATAACTTGCGTTTATTTGTGAAAAAAATGGAAATTTGGCGAAAATTTTGAAAATTTTGCAATTTTCCAACTTTGAATTTTTATGCCCTTAAATCACAGACATATGTCATGCAAAATACTTAATAAGTAACATTTCCCACATGTCTACTTTACATCAGTACAATTTTGGAACCAAAATTTTTTTTTGTGACGGAGTTATAAGGGTTAAAAGTTGACCAGCAATTTCTCATTTTTACAACACCATTTTTTTTTAGGGACCACATCTCATTTGAAGTCATTTTGAGGGGTCTATATGATAGAAAATACTCAAGTGTGACACCATTCTAAAAACTGCACCCCTCAAGGTGCTCAAAACCACATTCAAGAAGTTTATTAACCCTTCAGGTGTTTCACAGGAATTTTTGGAATGTTTAAATAAAAATGAACATTTAACTTTTTTTCACACAAAATTTATTTCAGCTCCAATTTGTTTTATTTTACCAAGGGTAACAGGAGAAAATGGACCCCCAAAGTTGTTGTACAATTTGTCCTGAGTACGCTGATACCCCATATGTGGGGGTAGACCACTGTTTGGGCGTATGGCAGAGCTCGGAAGGAAAGGAGCGCCATTTGACTTTTCAATGCAAAATTGACTGGAATTGAGATGGGACGCCATGTTGCGTTTGGAGAGCCCCTGATGTGCCTAAACACTGAAACCCCCTACAAGTGACACCATTTTGGAAAGTAGACCCCCTAAGGAACTTATCTTGATGTGTGGTGAGCACTTTGACCCACCAAGTGCTTCACAGAAGTTTATAATGCAGAGCCGTAAAAATAAAAAATCATATTTTTTCACAAAAATTATCTTTTCGCCCCCAATTTTTTATTTTCCCAAGGGTAAGAGAAGAAATTGGACCCCAAAAAATGTTGTGCAATTTGTCCTGAGTACGATGATACCCCATATGTGGGTGTAAACCATTGTTTGGGCGCATGGCAGAGCTTGGAAGGGAAGGAGCGCCATTTGACTTTTCAATGCAAAATTGACTGGAATTGAGATGGGACGCCATGTTGCGTTTGGAGAGCCCCTGATGTGCCTAAACACTGAAACCCCCTACAAGTGACACCATTTTGGAAAGTAGACCCCCTAAGGAACTTATCTTGATGTGTGGTGAGCACTTTGACCCACCAAGTGCTTCACAGAAGTTTATAATGCAGAGCCGTAAAAATAAAAAATCATATTTTTTCACAAAAATGATCTTTTCGCCCCCAATTTTTTATTTTCCCAAGGGTAAGAGAAGAAATTGGACCCCAAAAAATGTTGTGCAATTTGTCCTGAGTACGATGATACCCCATATGTGGGTGTAAACCATTGTTTGGGCGCATGGCAGAGCTTGGAAGGGAAGGAGCGCCATTTGACTTTTCAATGCAAAATTGACTGGAATTGAGATGGGACGCCA
The DNA here is from genome assembly GCF_051348905.1 of Ranitomeya variabilis. Taxonomy (NCBI): domain Eukaryota; kingdom Metazoa; phylum Chordata; class Amphibia; order Anura; family Dendrobatidae; genus Ranitomeya; species Ranitomeya variabilis. The sequence continues at coordinate 109,025,730 of NC_135232.1, forward strand.
TGTTGCGTTTGGAGAGCCCCTGATGTGCCTAAACACTGAAACCCCCTACAAGTGACACCATTTTGGAAAGTAGACCCCCTAAGGAACTTATCTTGATGTGTGGTGAGCACTTTGACCCACCAAGTGCTTCACAGAAGTTTATAATGCAGAGCCGTAAAAATAAAAAATCATATTTTTTCACAAAAATGATCTTTTCGCCCCCAATTTTTTATTTTCCCAAGGGTAAGAGAAGAAATTGGACCCCAAAAAATGTTGTGCAATTTGTCCTGAGTACGATGATACCCCATATGTGGGTGTAAACCATTGTTTGGGCGCATGGCAGAGCTTGGAAGGGAAGGAGCGCCATTTGACTTTTCAATGCAAAATTGACTGGAATTGAGATGGGACGCCATGTTGCGTTTGGAGAGCCCCTGATGTGCCTAAACATTGAAACTCCCTACAAGTGACACCATTTTGGAAAGTAGACCCCCTAAGGAACTTATCTAGATGTGTGGTGAGCACTTTGACCCACCAAGTGCTTCACAGAAGTTTATAATGCAGAGCCGTAAAAATAAAAAATCATATTTTTTCACAAAAATGATCTTTTCGCCCCCAATTTTTTATTTTCCCAAGGGTAAGAGAAGAAATTGGACCCCAAAAAATGTTGGCCAATTTGTCCTGAGTACGCTGATACCCCATATGTGGGTGTAAACCATTGTTTGGGCGCATGGCAGAGCTTGGAAGGGAAGGAGCGCCATTTGACTTTTCAATGCAAAATTGACTGGAATTGAGATGGGACGCCATGTTGCGTTTGGAGAGCCCCTGATGTGCCTAAACATTGAAACTCTCTACAAGTGACACCATTTTGGAAAGTAGACCCCCTAAGGATCTTATCTAGATGTGTTTTGAGAGCTTTGAACCCCCAAGTGTTTCACTACAGATTATAACGCAGAGCCGTGAAAATAATTTTTATTTTTTTTCTCAAAAATGATTTTTTAGCACCCAGCTTTGTATTTTTACAAGGGTAACAGAATAAATTGGACCCCAAAATTTGTTTTCCAATTTGTCCTGAGTACGCTGATACCCCATATGTGGGGGGGAACCACTGTTTGGGCGCATGACAGAGCTCGGAAGGGAAGGAGCGCCATTTGGAATGCAGACTTAAATGGATTGGTCAGCAGCCGTCACGTTGCATTTGCAGAGCCCCTGATGTACCCAAACAGTACAAACCCCCTACAAGTGACCCCATATTGGAAACTAGACCTCCCAAGGAACTTATCTAGATGTGTTTTGAGAACTTTGAACCCCCAAGTGTTTCACTAAAGTTTATAGCGCAAAGCCGTGAAAATAAAAATTCTTTTTTTTTTTTTCACAAAAATGATTTTTTAGCCCCCAGTTATGTATTTTTACAAGGGTAACAGGATAAATTAGACCCCAAAAGTTGTTGTCCAATTTGTCCTGAGTACGCTGATACCCCATATGTGGGGGGGAACCACTGTTTGGGTGCATGACAGAGCTCGGAAGGGAAGGAGCGCCATTTGGAATGCAGCCTTAAATGGATTGGTCTGCAGGCGTCACGTTGCATTTGCAGAGCCCCTGATGTACCCAAACAGTACAATCCCCCCACAAGTGACCCCATATTGGAAACTAGACCTCCCAAGGAACTTATCTAGATGTGTTGTGAGAACTTTGAACCCCCAAGTGTTTCACTACAGTTTATAACGCAGAGCCGTGAAAATAAAACATCTTTTTTTTCCCACAAAAATGATTTTTAGCCCCCCAAATTTTTATTTTCCTAAGGATAACAAGAGAACTTGGACCCCAGAAGTTGTTGTTCAATTTGTCCCGAGTACGCTGATAACACATATGTTGGGGTAAACCCCTTTTTGGGCGCACGGGAGAGCTCGGAAGGGAAGGAGCACTGTTTTACTTTTTCAACGCAGAATTGGCTGGAATTGAGATTGGACGCCATGTCGCGCTTGGAGAGCCCCTGATGTGCCTGGACAGTGGAAACTCCCCAATTCTACCTGAAACCCTAACCCAAACACACCCCTAACCCTAATCCCAACGGTAACCCTAACCACACCCCTAGCCCTGACACACCCATAATTCTAATCCCAACCCTAATCCAAACGTAAATGTAATCCAAACCCTAACCCTAACTTTACCTCCAACCCTAGCCCTAACCCTAACCCTACCCCTAACCCTAACCCTAAACGTGACTGAAATACGTGTCACTAAAATACGTGGCACTGAAATACGTGGCACTGAAATACGTGGCACTGAAATACGTGGCACTGAAATACGTGATACGTGGCACTTAAATACGTGGCACTGAAACACGTGGCACTGAAATACGTGATACGTGGCACTGAAATACGTGGCACTGAAATACGTGGCACTGAAATACGTGGCACTGAAATACGTGATACGTGGCACTTAAATACGTGGCACTGAAACACGTGGCACTGAAATACGTGATACGTGGCACTGAAATACGTGGCACTGAAATACGTGGCACTGAAATACGTGGCACTGAAATACGTGGCACTTAAATACGTGGCACTGAAATATGTGATACGTGGCACTGAAATACGTGGCACTGAAATACGTGGCACTGAAATACGTGGCACTGAAATACGTGGCACTGAAATACGTGGCACTGAAATACGTGGCACTGAAATATGTGATACGTGGCACTTAAATACGTGGCACTGAAACACGTGGCACTGAAATACGTGGCACTGAAATACGTGGCACTGAAATACGTGGCACTGAAATACGTGGCACTAAAATATGTGGCACTGAAATACGTGATACGTGGCACTGAAATACGTGGCACTGAAACACGTGGCACTGAAATACGTGATACGTGGCACTGAAATACGTGGCACTGAAATACGTGGCACTGAAATACGTGGCACTGAAATACGTGATACGTGGCACTTAAATACGTGGCACTGAAATACGTGGCACTGAAATACGTGATACGTGGCACTGAAATACGTGGCACTGAAATACGTGGCACTGAAATACGTGGCACTGAAATACGTGGCACTTAAATACGTGGCACTGAAATATGTGATACGTGGCACTGAAATACGTGGCACTGAAATACGTGGCACTGAAATACGTGGCACTGAAATACGTGGCACTGAAATACGTGGCACTGAAATACGTGGCACTGAAATATGTGATACGTGGCACTTAAATACGTGGCACTGAAACACGTGGCACTGAAATACGTGGCACTGAAATACGTGGCACTGAAATACGTGGCACTGAAATACGTGGCACTAAAATATGTGGCACTGAAATACGTGATACGTGGCACTGAAATACGTGGCACTGAAACACGTGGCACTGAAATACGTGATACGTGGCACTGAAATACGTGGCACTGAAATACGTGGCACTGAAATACGTGGCACTGAAATACGTGGCACTATGACTGTCAGAAAATGTTCATTAAACGGTTAGGGATGAGTTTAGGGGTAGGGTTAGGGTTTGGATCCCTTTATCACCTTGATGGTGGTGGGTGGCTTTTCAGTGTGTTTTCTGTTTTTTTTCGATAAAAATGCATGCGTTTTTAACGCAAACAAACGCATGTGCTTAAAAACGCAAGAAAATACTGCAGGTTGTATTTCTGAAAATGAACGCATGCAGAAAAAAACCGCATGCGTTTGAAAACGCGACCAAACGCGTACAAAAAAAACGCATGCGTTTTTCATGTCAAATATAGGGAAAAAACGCATGCGTTTTTTGTGCAAAAAACGCTGCAGACAAAAACGCAAGTGTGAAACCAGCAACGCTTTTTATAGCAAAAAAGTTTTTGCGTCTCCACATTTTGAGACCTATAATTTTTCCACATTTTGCTCCACAGAGTCATGTGAGGTCTTGTTTTTTGCGGGACGAGTTGACGTTTTTATTGGTAACATTTTCGGACACGTGACCATTTTTGATCGCTTTTTATTCCGATTTTTGTGAGGCAGAATGACCAAAAACCTGCTATTCATGAATTTCTTTTGGGAGAGGCGTTTATACCATTCCGCGTTTGGTAAAATTGATAAAGCAGTTTTATTCGTCGGGTCAGTACGATTACAGCGATATCTCATTTATATCATTTTTTTATGTTTTGGCGCTTTTATACGATAAAAACTAAAATATAGAAAAAATAATTATTTTGGTATCGCTTTATTCTCAGGACTATAACTTTTTTATTTTTTTGCTGATAATGCTGTATGGCGGCTTGTTTTTTGCGGGACAAGATGACGTTTTCAGCGGTACCATGGATATTTATATCAGTCTTTTTGATCGTGTGTTATTCCACTTTTTGTTCGGCGGTATGGTAATAAAGCGTTGTTTTTTGCCTCGTTTTTTTTTTTTTTTTCTTACGGTGTTTACTGAAGGGGTTAACTAGTGGGGCAGTTTTATAGGTTGGGTCGTTACGGACGCGGCGATACTAAATATGTGTACTTTTATTGTTTTGTTTTTTTTATTTAGATAAAGAAATGTATTTATGGGAATAATATATTTTTTTTTATTATTTATTTAGGAATTTTTTTTTTTTTTTTTTTTTACACATGTGGAAAAATTTTTTTTTTACTTTTTTACTTTGTCCCAGGGGGGGACATCACAGATCATTGATCTGGCAGTGTGCACAGCACTCTGTCAGATCTGCGATCTGCTGTGCAGGGCTGCAGGCTTTCCAAGTGTCTGCTCTGAGCAGACACTCGGTAAGCCACCTCCCTCCCTGCAGGACCCGGATGCCGCGGCCATCTTGGATCCGGGACCTGCGGCGAGGAGGGAGGTAGGAGACCCTCAGAGCAACGCGATCACATCGCGTTGCTCCGGGGGTCTCAGGGAAGCCCGCAGGGAGCCCCCTCCCTGCGCGATGCTTCCCTATACCGCCGGTACACTGCGATCATGTTTGATCGCGGTGTGCCGGGGGTTAATGTGCCGGGGGCGGTCCGTGACCGCTCCTGGCACATAGTGCCGGATGTCAGCTGCGATATGCAGCTGACACCCGGCCGCGATCGGCCGCGCTCCCCCCGTGAGCGCCGCTGATCGATGATGACGTACTATCCCGTCGGCGGTCATACGGGCCCACCCCACCTCGACGGGATAGTACGTCGGATGTCAGGAAGGGGTTAAGTATTGACCATGACACTCTTCGAAAAATTTCCAGAATTATCGCATTTTTAATGCTGACTAAGCCTTAAAATTGGCTGACACTTGTTGTTTTGTATAGATGACTTTTCAGATTTTAGCGTATATACATGGGGCAAAATATAATCAGAGGCGGAATTACAGTTAAACATAAAAGTTTATGAAGCCACAGCTAGATAAACAGGAAAGGCTCACACTACTGACAATAGATGACGGGGACAATCAACCATGCAAACAATATTTTCCTTTAGAAGTCCTTTTCTGATTAATGTGCAGAATACTACTGTATATGAACTTAAAGGGGTTGTTCAGCTGTTGCAAATTTTTAAAAGGGCATAGACTGGTTAAAAAATACTCGCCTGTCACGACTGTACGAGGTGACAGGCTGAAAAAGACTGCCTTAGACAGACTTGGCACAAGCCACTCTGTCTGGCAGATTCCAGAGGTACTCCAACCTTCACCCTTTAACACCTGTACAGGGATCTCGCCTTACAACGGAGTGCAGTGGATTGCTTTCCCAGAAGGGCTACCATCCAAAGGAGCGCCCCAGAGACAGGAAGGGTCGCCAAGGAGAGTGGAATTGTAAGGGTATGTGCACACGTTGCGGATTTGGCTGCGGATCTGCAGCGCATTGGCCGCTGCAGATTCACAGTAGTTTTCCATGCGGTGTACAGTACCATGTAAACCTATGGAAAACCAAATCCGCTGTGCCCATGCTGCGGAAAATTCCGAGCAGAAATGCAGTGGTTTATTTTCCAAAGCATGTCAATTCTTAGTGCGGAATCCGCAGCGTTTTACACCTATTCCATTATAGGAATCCACAGGTGTAAAAACGCAGGCAAAATCCACACAAAATCTGCAGAAAACCCGCAGGGAATCCAAAGGTAAAACGCAGGTCACTTTACCTGCAGATTCTTCAGAATCCGCACTGAAAAATCCGCAAAGTGTGCACATACCCTTAGACAAGAGGATTGTAAAAATTCCCACTGAGGTCAGAAAACAGGAGGAATAAGGAAGCCAGCAGAGAAAAAGACTGTAGCATGAGTCGGGTACAAAACCTTGCTGACGGGCAGTGGAGGTCAGAGACCCAGGAGTTTAAATAACAGGCAGCCCTACCTAATGCTCTCAGAAAGTAGTAATTAAAAAAGACATTTAACCCCATAGCTTCTGTAATATGCATTAATTAAATCTTGTACCTTGTCTCTTTAAGAAAGATGAGATGTAGAGAATTGTGGGTAGTTACAGAGAGGAGGGGGAGAAGTTACTTTCACTTTGTCATGCATGCAGAGACAAGCTTATGCAACGTGCTAAAGAGAAATAAAGATAATGAAGATTTACTAGTGTGGATTACTAACAAAGTGTGGACATTACAACTGGCGACGAGGATGGGATGAAAATCTGCTGCAGTGAGTACTAATCCCTACTTTACTGATCCACACGGCTGCACCACTGAAAAACTTCATCATGGCTGAATACTTACACAGTTTCCCACAGTTTGATATGACTGATGTCACTAATCTCTCCCATAACTGGAGAAAATGGTTGAGCAGATTTGAGAACTTTCTAGAAGCCATAGATATAAAAGAGGAGAAAAGAAAGAAAGCATTACTTTTACATTGTGCAGGCACAGGAGTCTATGATATCTACTGCACATTTCCTGCATCTGAGACAGATACATACAGCGATTGCAGCAAAGCTCTCACTGATTACTTCAATCCCAAACAAAATATCAGATATGAGAGATACAAATTCAGAATTGCTAAGCAGCTTCCCGAAGAATCCATAGACACCTATGTCACACGACTGAGGGAGCTAGCACATGGATGTGCATTCACAGATATAGATGATGAAATCCTAACTCAGGTAATCGTCACCTGCTCATCTAACAAAATAAGGCGCAAAGCTCTGCAGCAAGATCTCTCTTTACATGAATTACTCAAAATAGCCCGTGCTACGGAAATAGCAGATCATCAGGCTACTACAATGGAGAATGGGGAAAAGTCACAGGTACATAATCTCGTGCATAAAAATACACAAGACAAGCAAACCCCGAAACAGAAAAAATGCTATAGATGTGGACAGGAGTTCCCTCACCGCCTGGACAGATGTCCAGCTATAGGACAGACATGCAATAAGTGTGGAAAAGGGAACCATTTGGCAGCTGTCTGCAGATCAGCACAATACAAGCCTTCTCTGCCTATGACACGGCCTGCAGATGTAAAAATGGTAAATCAGGATACAGAAGAAGCATCTGGAGCAGAAAACTACGTGTTCACCACCTCTGCCACTGGCTCTGTACAGTCCCCCTGTATCACACTCCCAATCTGCGACACCAATATCACGTTTACAATAGATACGGGAGCGTCAGTGGACATCATAGACAGCACTACCTATGAGCAATTGAAGACAAAGCCAGTTTTGCAGCAAGTACATACTAAAATCTTCCCATATGGATCTAAAATACCTCTAACTACCAGAGGGCAGTTTGATGTTGAACTGAGCTATAAAGACAATAAGCAGAAAACTACCTTTCATGCGTTACAAGGATCAGGAGGCTGTCTTCTCAGCTATCACACTGCCTTGAAGCTAGGTCTCATCCAAATTATCCATACCATAACTGATCCTGCGGACATGGATATACAAACCATGGTGAATAATTTTCCCTCCCTATTTAGTGGCTTGGGGAAACTAAAAGACTCTCAAGTACATCTTCATGTGGACGATAGTGTTCGCCCAGTGGCCCAGTCACATAGGCGCATTCCATTTCACCTGAGAAGGAAAGTAGAAAAAGAACTCCAATTCCTCATGGACGAGGACGTTATCGAAACCGTTACTGGGCCCACTCCCTGGGTCTCACCACTGGTGGTAGTTCCTAAACCAAAGGCTCCTGACCAGGTGAGATTGTGTGTTGACATGCGCCTACCCAACACTGCCATTCAGAGAGAAAGACATATCTCACCCACAATTGATGACATCATTCATGTGTTAAATGGAGCGACCGTCTTTTCAAAACTCGATCTCAATAAGGGCTATCACCAGTTAGAGCTGAGTCCAGAATCCAGATATTTGACAACATTTTCCACACATGTGGGCCTCAGAAGATATAAAAGATTGACTTTTGGGGTCTGCTCTGCAGCGGAAATTTTTCAGGATGCAATAAGGGGCGTTATTCAGAACATTCCAAATGCCTTTAATTACAGTGATGACATACTGGTGTTTGGCAAAACTCAAGCTGAACACAATCGTGCTCTATATGCCGTCTTTGAATGCCTCCTCTCTGCTGGACTCACCTTAAACAAGGAAAAATGTGAATTGGATAAAAATTCTTTAGAGTTTTACGGTCATATTTTTTCGGCAAAAGGGGTACAACCTGATCCCAAGAAAGTGGAATCCATTAAATCAGCCTCAATTCCACAAGATGCCAGTGAAGTACGCTCGTTTCTTGGAATGGCCAGTTATTGTGCTAGATACATTCCAAACTTCTCAACAATTAACAGTCCATTAAGGGAACTTACAAAACAGAGTTGTGTTTTTCAATGGTCTCCAGACTGTCAAAATGCTTTTGAAACAATTAAAACTGAACTTTGCTCAACAACCACAATGGCCTATTTTGATCCAGCTCTCCAAACTGAGCTAATTGTGGACGCCAGTCCCGTGGGGCTGGGTGCCATCTTAGCACAATATAAAGATAACAATCAAAATCCTCAGATTATTTCTTATGCAAGTAAAAGCTTAACAAGCACGGAACGGAAATATTCACAACCTGAAAAAGAAAGCTTGGCAGTTGTCTGGGGATGCGAACATTTTCACTTATTTCTGTATGGAGCTCCCTTCACTGTTGTCACAGATCATCAAGCACTCCTTACGATCTTTGGAAATCCCAGAGCTAAAATGCCTGCACGCATAGAACGGTGGGGTCTACGTCTACAGGACTACAACTACAAAATTGTCCACAAGCCTGGAAAATTCAGCAATCCCGCTGACTATCTGTCAAGACATCCGATGACTGATGATCTACCTGAGCATTCCACCATTGAAGAATACATATGCTTCATTACAGCCCATGCAGTACCAAAAGCTCTTTCCATTGATCACTTTGTGAACGCCACAACAAGTGACAAGACACTACGTGCTTTAATACAAATCATCCGAAATCGAAGGTGGCATGAAATTCAAAGAGAAAAATTTCCCGATCCTGAGATTGATCTGACAGAATTAAAACTATTCTCAAGTGTACGGTATGAACTATCTGTCACTGAGGAATGCCTCATCCTTCGAGGTACCAAATTGGTTGCACCTAAGACTCTGCGCAGCTTAGTAATACAGATAGCGCATGAAGGTCATCTGGGAATTGTTGGCACAAAGAAATTACTCAGAGAAAAAGTGTGGTTCCCAAACATGGATCAATTGGTGGAAGAGAAGGTTAAACACTGTTCCACCTGCCAAGTTATCACTCCATCATCACAGCTGGAGCCTTTACAAATGTCACCTCTACCCACTGCTGTCTGGGAGGAGGTGGCAGTCGATATATATGGACCGTTACCAAATGGCCAATACATTCTAGTAACAATTGACGAATATTCCAGATACCCTGTAATTTCTTTTATCTCTTCAACATCTGCTACTAGTGTGATACCAGAACTGGATAACATATTTTCAGCATATGGCATTCCAAGAGTGGTCAAAACGGACAATGGACCTCCATTCAATGGACACGTGTTCACACAATTTGCTGAATACTTGGGGTTCAGTCACAGAAAAATCACACCGTGCTGGCCGCAAGCAAATGGAATAGTCGAACGCTTCATGCGCACCATGGGGAAACGAATCAAGGCAGCTAGCCTGGAGCACACCCCACTGAAACAGTCATTGTACAAATTCATGCGCAATTACCGCAATACGCCACATTCTACTACCAATGCTGCTCCAGCGCATCTAATGTTTGGCAGAACTCTGCATATACGAATCCCTGACGTAGTCAGTCGTCCTGTACCAAGTGACTCCTCTGTGCGCTTAGCAGACTCTTCCAACAAACAAACCATGAAACACTATGCAGACAGAAGGCGAAGGGCACAGCCAAATGCTATCAAAAGAGGTGACGTCGTTGTGGTGCGTCAGAGACCAACCAACAAGACTTCAGCTGCATATTGTCCCGCAAAATATAACGTTATTGACAAGAAAGGCAGCATGGTCACGGCTGAGAGGGATGGACACTCCATAACTCGAAACTCTTCACATTTCAAAATTATTCCTCAAAATAATGACAATGGACATTCTCTGGGGGAAGATTCGGCACTCAACAGTGGAGAGAATCACCAGGAGGCAACAAGTTCTTCATTAATGGACACCATCGCTGAGCCCAGACGTTATCCATCAAGAGAGAGAAGGGCTCCATCCAGACTTATTGAAGAAGCGTGACTTCTTTTCTTTAACAGGGCAAAATGGACATACGTTTTCTTGGACATTTTTCTTGTTGCATCATTAGTTCATGTTATTTTATTTTAGTTTTATTCGTTTAAAAAAAAAAAAAAAAAAAAGGGGATGTTGTAATATGCATTAATTAAATCTTGTACCTTGTCTCTTTAAGAAAGATGAGATGTAGAGAATTGTGGGTAGTTACAGAGAGGAGGGGGAGAAGTTACTTTCACTTTGTCATGCATGCAGAGACAAGCTTATGCAACGTGCTAAAGAGAAATAAAGATAATGAAGATTTACTAGTGTGGATTACTAACAAAGTGTGGACATTACAGCTTCCTGATCTACGGGCACCAAAACTCCAAGGAATTAAACAGGACTAATGCTGTTAAGCATCACCTGCAACAAAGTTGCAGCGCTGCCTAGCAGTGTAACCAGAAGCAAAAGGGACAGGACCCGACACAAATGTTACATCACACTTACCAATCACCTACAGCTCCTGTTAGGATGTGTACACAATCCCTGCTTGTTCATGCTTCTCGGTCTGCGGCTAAAATAGTTATAAATGCTCACTGATCCAGTCAAAGCTATATAAAGCCTTTGGCAGTGATTGGGCACCTCTCTCTGTATCTGGGGTGTAGAGACTGGGACAATACGTAAGCAGAACCATGTAAGTGTTTGAATGAGAGATGCAGAGGAGGAGTATGTACTTTTTTTTTTTTTTTTTAGAGAGATTCTGAGCCTTTTATTCAATGGACAATCCCTATAATGAAATACCCCGAACCTTTCAGCACACGAATGCTGCACTATTATCTCTTATTAATGCTACTCATATTTATAGTACAGGGTGAGGCATTTATATGGATATGCAGTGCCCCAGAGTCCTGGTCGTTGCAGTACTGATGCTCCGCCGCTAAGGGGGGCTATGGTACGTCTGATGGCACTGAAGGAGTTCTTCTGACCAGGTATCACAGTCACCAATACACTTCACAGTCTGGCCTCTAGGGGGAGCTAAGGGTTCTATGTATTAGGCCACTCCTCACAATCTGGTAAAACTGGGGGTTAGGCAGAAAGTTAGACAGAAGCTGACTGGGAATCGAACAGGCAATATCCTGTGGCAGAGGGTGTTGCGGGGAGAGACTCAGGGGGGTCCCTGTCAGGGGTGGGATCCTGACAGAGCCCTAGCGAGCAGAGAGAACGTTACGGGACCGCGCCTGCACGAGATAGCGGCGGTACCCCAAGAAAGGACAAGAAGCGAGGTTCATTGTGCTGAGTGAGAAACGAGATCAACGCAACAAGGAGAAATACCAGTAGGAGTCGTGCTGTAAGACGAGGCAACATCCTACTGAGGCGCGTAGCCGGTGGCCGGAACGCCGAGGAAGTACTAGGCTCCAAGCAATACTTCAAACCTACGGCAGGACAGTCAGCTATAGGCGGGCTGTCTCACACAAATCACCTACGAAGACACAGGGGGCAACAATAGGAGAGGGGCGACGCTAGGGTCCCGGAAGAACTCCGAGCCTACCCGTCATACGGGTGCGTCCTAGCCATATCATCTGGGGGACAAAGCAGAACATCTTAATCGAGTTGTGAGGGAACTTCAGAAACAGACACAACAGTTGTGGGGACTATCCCGTAAGCACAGTAGGGGAGGACCACAACACACAAGCGCTAGAAGGTAGGCACAGATTTCCACCTGCAAAGGGAACTCTGGAGGTGCCATCGGACCGGCCGGACTTGCGCAGCCCGGTTAACCGTATTCCGGACTGAGGATCCTGGGACCTTCAGTAAAGAGGTAAAGAGACTGCAACCTGGTGTCCTCGTTATTTACTGCGACATGTACCGCACCACCACATCAGCATCACCATTCCCTCCACCTTCATTGTACGCCCCTCAGCAGGGTCACGGGCCGGGTCTAGCCACCGTGACAATCCCAGAGCAGAGACTCAGAGGCCCGGTACCGGGTACCCCTCGGCCCTGCGGCAGTGGGGGCACTACAGATACACCTAAATAAAATGGGAATGGTTGGTGATATCAACTTCCTGTTTGTGGCACATTAGTATATGGGAGGGGGAAAACTTTTCAAGATGGGTGGTGACCATGGCGGCCATTTTTAAATTGACCATTTTGGATCCAACTTTATTTTTTCCAATGGGAAGAGGGTCATGTCACACATCAAACTTATTGAGAATTTCACAAGAAAAACAATGGTGTGCTTGGTTTTAGTGTAACTTTATTCTTTCATGAGTTATTTACAAGTTTATGACCACTTATAAAATGTGTTCAAAGTGCTGCCCATTGTGTTGGATTGTCAATGCAACCCTCTTCTCGCACTCTTGACACACTAGATAGAACCGCAGAAGAAATGCTATCACAGGCTTCCAGTATCCGTTGTTTCTGCCACGAACAGGAAGTTGATAGCCCACCCTGTAGATAGCAATGAATTAATATTAACTTCATAGCTCAGTTGTTAGGAAGAAACAATACAGCAATGGTAGTCGGATACATTGTGAGGGGTATTCTTTATCTGTGGCTTAATCAAGGTTGATGCTAAAAACTCATGCAAAAAAATCCTGTAGCTCAAGGAAAAATTTCCTTTAGATGAAACTATCCACAGTATCGTAGGTTTCATCATTGCTGTCTTTCTTTTTAAGGTGACCTTTATATTCTTTTGAAAGATATTTGCTGAATTCCTTACATCTGCTTTTTTCTTTCAGAATGAAGAAGTTGAAGAGTTGTTTTTTGTGTCTTCAACGACAGAAAGTTACCTTCCTCTTAATTGTTGTGTCCTTGCTCTGTATTTTAAAGCTTTTGAAAGTTGAGTTTTTATTTCCTAGAAATCACAGTTACTTTGTGGAGCCGGATATTTTCTCACTTTTCGTAACCAAAAATTCCATACCAAATGACTCGTCTAGCAGCATCAACTGTACGGCCATATATGAAATGGAACCCATGGAGATTGGAAAAGGTTTACAGCTTAGGAGAAGGCGCATATTTGATCTTGAAGACTCAGATGTTGTGACATTGACAAATAATTGTGCAACCTATAGAAATTTACGTCGATATGATGACAAGCCTTTATTGCAGGAGGAGAAAGACTTTCCTATAGCATATTCACTGGTTGTACATAAAGGTGCTATAAGTGTAGAACGCCTTCTGCAGACCATATACAGTCCTACTAATGTCTACTGTATCCATTATGACCAAAAATCTCCATCCCATTTTAAAAAAGCCATGATAAACTTAGCCAAATGTTTCCCCAATGTTTTTATTGCTTCAAAACTTGAGCCGGTATTTTATGCTCACATTTCAAGACTGCAAGCCGATCTTAATTGTTTGTCTGATTTGCTGAAGTCACCCGTGCAGTGGAAATATGTCATTAATTTATGTGGACAGGACATGCCGCTGAAATCCAATTATGAACTTGTCTCTGAGCTGAAAAAGCTTAAGGGAAAAAATATGCTGGAGTCAATACGGCCAACGGATACAAAGAAGGAACGCTATACCTATCATCATGAGATAAGGTTTGAGCTTAGCCTTGATTATGTTCAAATGCCGATAAAGACTTTAACGAAAAAATCTGTTCCACCTGAAGGTATTGAGATGTATGTTGGAAGTGCCTATTTTGTTTTAAGCCATTCATTTATTCAATATATTTTTAACTTACCTCTAGTTCCAGAATTTTTAGAGTGGAATAAAGACACGTTTTCGCCAGATGAACATTTTTGGGCAACACTAAATCGGTTGCCAGGTGCACCAGGGGGGCTTTCAAGGACAGAAGGGGATGTTACAGATCTTGACAGCAAAACTCGATTGGTAAAATGGGCATATCTTGAGGAAACTCACTATCCACGTTGTACTGGGACTCATGTCCGAAGTGTGTGTATTTATGGGGCACCTGAGCTACGATGGCTCCTTCATTCTGGACATTGGTTTGCCAATAAGTTTGATCCAAAAGTGGATCCTATTTTAATTAAATGCTTGATTAAGAAGATTCAAGAGCAACAGAGAAATTGGGTTTACTCATCCCCCAGATGAATTATTGTGGATGTTACTACTGTGTTTCTCCTTCATACATAAGGGGCTTTATCCTGAATTGAGGCTCCAGTCTTGGGGTCTCCAAACGATGATCTGTATATTATTTATTGATGAATGATAACTGTTATCACAATTATTGAAGAACTAGCGGTTTACACTTGTAACATTCTTTGCAATATGGACACCTAACGCCACATTTCATGAGTTCTCTCTCTTCCTTTACACAATTGGCCTTATTTATCAAATCTGTCCAAAAGCAGGCAGTAATAATAAACTACCCATTGCCACCAATCATGGGGCTGCTGATGATTAATTATGAAAATAAAACCAATTTTAGACAATGTTCTGGTGCACAAGTTCCATAACGATTTGTTAAATGGACCAGAATGTTAAATGGATCCCGAACTATCTGCAAACCAGACGAGCCTACAGAACTGTGCATAGAGCAAATCACATCTCCATTTTACCGATATGAATGGCCTGTTTTTTTATATGACTATCTGAAGCAGATATTAAATTTAGGCCGGGGTCAGACGAGTGTATGGCATCCGATGTGAAAGTACCGGATGCGATATGCTAATGACTCTCGCGTCCTTCTCTGTTGCGAGCGGGAGCTGAGTGTCATGCGTCTGTGCTCCGAGCCTCTCGCACAGGATCGGAGCACAACTGTGGAGGAGGCGGAGAAGTGAATTTCTCCATCTCCTCCATTGCCAGGGTCAGCGTATAACGCACATCACTCATGATATCCGAGTGATGTGCTTTGTCTCACTCGCACCCATAGGCTTATATGGGTGCAAGTGAGCCAAGACTCGGCCAAGTGTCAGTGACAATCGCAGCATGCTACGATTTCACTCGCACATACAATACGGCCAAGAAAAAAACGGCGATAGGAGCTGTCCCATAGATGAATACTGGTCCGAGTGCTATGCGATCGTTTATCGCATAGCACTCGTCTGTATTCCTCGCACGTGTGACCCCGGCCTTAGGCTATGGCTGTATGGTGACTCTACACAGCATTTTTCAGGCCAAAAACATTTTTGTGACTTTATTCAAGACTACTTTAGAGCGTGAGACTTACAATAAGGTGTATGGGAGCTAAGACACATGTGGTGGGATTTTTTTGATGATTGCATACTGTTGCGTGTCACAATGTAAAATTGACAATCATTATGTGATGTTGCAATACAACACCGTAATCTTCATGTTGCAATGTAGCCCTATTTTTAGGCTAGAACTACAAAGCAACTTTGATCCTGCAGCCAAAACATTTTTTGCAACTTGCCAAGCCACAAATGTTTGGTATGTTTTGGTTGTGTTTTTGGCTGCTAGCTAGAGACATGAAATTTAGCATTTGCAGAACCTATTAGCCCCTAGGAAACATGAAAAATTGCAGGATGCAGTGAGCCACAGTTTCTGTACACCAAAGTTTATACTGGCCAAGTTGCATACCACCACCTGTGACCAAAAGTCTACTTTTGTTTAGGTGGAGTGACACATGCAGCCCTAGCTTGTTCATTGGGAAGCGGACGCTTCAGACTCTCTTCGAGCTGAATTGTACTGAAAATTAGCACCAAGAAGCATTTAAAAAAAAAGAAAAGAAAAGAATGGATATTCTATAAATTAATATTCAGTATAGCCTAAAACTAGATGGGACAGTTTGGTAAATGAGGCCCAATGTACTGTAAGGGTATGTGTCCACGTTCAGGATTGCATCAAGGTTTGGTCAGGATTTTACGTCAGTATTTCTAAGCCAAAACCAGGAGTGGGTGATAAATGCAGAATTGGTGCATGTGTTTCTATTATACTTTTCCTCTAATTGTTCCACTCCTGGTTTTGGCTTACCAATACTGATGGAAAATCCTGACCAAATCCTGATGCAATCCTGAATGTGGACACATACCCTAACCGTGAAATACATATTGCAAATAATGATATTCATTGGTGATTTTTAACACATGAGTCACATGAGAACAGGTGGTCCCAATAGTGAGACCTGTGATATGGGTTTAGGGACCCTTCTAATAAAAAAAAAATCATTGTCTAAAGTGGACAAACCTTTCATTTTACCTCCATCAGTAAAAGGAATAAGAAAAAGTGCCTGGTTTTTACGCCTTAATGGCAGAACTGATAACCATTGCTGTAGATTTGTATCCTTATCACTTTAATTTTCCATTGGAATCACATATAATAATTGTGAGTAATTAAAACATCTAATGGCACGGGTTTTGGAATATCTCTATTAGAGATTGTGCTTTGTTCTGGCATGCAGGATGCAAATCTTTCTATGATTCTTAAATGTCTGATTGCTGTGGGTCGAACCTCTGGAACCTCCACTGATCATGAGAATTTGGGCCCCGATTGCCTGTTTCTTCTCACTACGGTCAGAATTGGAGTGATCTGGTATTACTTGTCCTCTGGTGTTGGGAATATATTAGAATGGGGGAAATAGCTGTACATGGAGCAGCACTAAATGGGGCATTGGCCATTATGGGAAATCAAGGCAGGCGATCCGCACACAGGAGAAAGGTAGGATGGCAAATTGGGGTCAGTGGGGACCCTCCCTAATCAGACATTTATCTCCTATCCTGTAGATTGATGCTACATGCATGTGCATCAGGAAGAAATGTCGGAAGGAAGTACTATCCTAAGCATAGGATGTGGTTTTATCTCTCATGGCTCCTGTCATTTGTTGTCAGTTGTTTGTCTCAGCAGATGATGTACATGGAAGCATGACTGACAAGACCAGTGATTGGATTAAATTAGCAAGTGTTTTATTATTATTTTTTTTAACACATACACTATTTCCTGCACATAGGCAATCCCCTTTATTTGTACCTCACTGCACTGAAGACTGATGTTGGAAGTCACTACATATCGGAGTGCAATGACACAATCATCCAAATTCTCTCTTTATTACACAAAATCATTTACCAGATGTGTGAACTCATAATTATTGAAAAACACAGGTATTTTACTTTAATATTCAATGCACTGATGTACAGCTTTTATGATTTTTTTTATGTTTTCTATTTTCTTTGTGCCAAAGTAACTCTCAGGATGCTTGCAAATGTCCGTCACATTTGATTTATTTGTATATTTGATTTGCTTGTCTTGCTTATTTTGAAATATTTATTTCTTACATATTATGTTTCTGTATCACAATGAATTCATTTTGGTCTGTTTTAAAGACTTGTTAAAGCCAAATTATATAATTTATCTTGCATCAGTAGGCGACTAATCCAGTGTCCCTTGCTCTATGAGGTAAATGTATTTGGATGCTAGAGGTCAGATCACATTCCCTCTTGGTGCTATATGAAGGAATTAATATTTTCTGTTGTATTATGCTATACAGTATATAATATGGAATAGTTATGGCACTTTGGTAGTACATCGATATTGGTTAACATTACTAGTTGTTACGCAAATGTCACCATCAATCTTTTATACTATGTCCTATTAAATATCGTCCATTTGTACCATAACACATTGTACTTGAGAGTTTACTCATGTTACATCTTTATACTTGACCGGAAAGGGTACTTTAAAATCCCCACGGAAGTTGTAAAGATGAAATCCAGCCAAAAGTAATCTGACATGTTGTGCAAATATCTGTAAAGATCACATTGGAGGGTTCCATATGCTTTCACCTCAACAGTTTCTGAAAATTTTGGAAAAAAAAAAGAAAGACAACCGAGTGTTGTGAACATTTCTCCATAGTTACAGTATGTGGCCTACAGGGTCCTTGGTCATAGACCTCCTTCAATGTGGTGCTCCATATACACGGGGATCCTTATGACTTATTTAGTAATGGAATTTTTGATACCCTGTAGAGAAGAAAAGTGACAAATCTCTTTGCTTTCAGACCATTTCTATTGCCATATGTTTGCTGATTTATGTGACAAACAATGAGATGTTCTCCTTAGGAAATCCAATTGATAAATTGTAGCTGGTATTATGGCACAGGACTTGCTCAGTAATAATTGCATAGTCCAACACGTCCAATATCCAGAACATGGAAAGGACTGTAAATATGGAGATCAAGACAGTTAATGAAGTCCAAAGACATTTCATTATCTCCTCAAGCCATACTGAGGACCCGCAGTGGACTACCAAGAGAATGCCTTATTAACTTGTAGTGTTATTAATTAGTCATGTCATAATCTATTCCTATGTGAGGAGGAAGAGAGCATAATGTATACAGCATCCAATGCCGCACGTGGTTGCCTCGTACAGGCTGGCATTATTTTTTCAAGATCATTTTTGACTGTTTAATAAAAGTCTCGTTAATGTACACTTTGCACTAAGGTAGTGAAAATCTTGCACTTTACTTGTCCCATTAAGAGACACATTATTTTTAAGTAGGGATATTGTTGACTCCATAAAAGCAAGAGGGATTGCCAGCAGCATGAGGTGTCAGGTTAGAGAGAAAATTAAACTCTATAAAGAGGAGAAGGTGGAGGGTGAGGAAGAGACTCCGCACAGTAAGAGAGTAGACTGATACAGGCAGTTTTTCTGACTCTTTCAGCAGAAGTATTTGACTTCAGTGCTAGGTTCACATCCACACAGCTCAGTACCGATACATAACATACGCCATTCTGCTGAATAATGTTTTCCATACTGCTACTACTTGTGCACATGCTTTGTATAAAGACAGGAGAGCAGTAATCCCTCATGTCAGTGTGTACTTTGCATTAGAAATATCATAGTGACTATTCTTCACCCACTAGGTCTGAGTGAACAGAGATAGAGCCTGCAGATGCAAAGAGTAGAGATAGTCAAAAACACAATATACAAGTTATATAATGGCCATAATTGGTGGCATTCCTTATATACACACATGATACCTTCGGATCAGGCAACACGGCAACATAGGCTCTCACCTGTGCCACATGGAAGAAAATCACTCTATGTTGCTGTTACATCACAGCATAATATAGGGGAATGCGACCCACAAGGTACTGCAACAAGCAAGTAGTAAAAAGCCAGCTAGTCTGGACTTTTTGCAACTTGCTTCTTGTGGCACTTTGCAAGACACCAATCTTTGACTGTGTAATATGTGTCGTTGCCAAAGTCTCCATATAGGCCAAGTCCTACTTCGAAAGTTACCTACAATTACATATATAATTTAACCATACAAAACATTTGGGACAAAGGTAAAACATTGTATACCAACATAATGTATGCCCCATTGTAATTGCTGGTATTACACAATCAGGTGAGGTACTATACTGTATGTCGCAGGTGACTCAGGAAGTCCTACAATTCAGAACAAAATGTATGGTTGTTTAACCCTTGTATGTATTTTGCCGTCTGTATTTTGTTATGATGATGTGTTTGTACAGATATTTTTATACTCCCTTTGAAGTCATGTATGAAAAGCTTTCCTTCTGCTCATTGCGCCCAATCAGCTTTTACTTCATAAATGTGGTTGGCGCAGTATTTCCTGAACTCTGAATGGTTGCTTTCAGTAGCAAGAGGGATAATCCCATTAAGCACAACACTGCTGGTGGGTTTATTCCCAGTTTGAGCTACTGTTTTCCTAATGTGTAGTATTTTAACGAATGAAATAAATAATGTCACCAAAGTTATTTTGTAAAAGCTTTCTGTGCAGGTACGCAAAGGCTTTTTTATTAAATCAAGTGGAAAGTACAAGATTGTAACCGGGACGTCAATTATTTTATAATAAAGATATGGTTTACTGTTAGCATCAAGCTGATTGTTGTTCAGAAATTTATTTTCTCTGTTTTCTTGTTTGTCTTTTTTTGTTGTTGCTGCAATTACAGAACACAGAGATGCTGCTGGGAGATCCTCGATTAATCGATAGTACCCTATATACAATACTATGCAAAAGTATTAGGCAGTTGAAGAAATAAACAATGCAAAGTAAGAATGATTTTAAAAATAGAAGTGTTATTAGTTTATTTTTATTTAGTAATAAAATGTAAATTAAATAAAAGAGAAATCAAATCAATATTGCGACTGTTGCACTCCTTGCCTTCAATTCAGCATCAGTTCTTCTACATCAGGGAAAGGGAATCTTTTTTCTGCCAAGGGCCATTTGGATATTTATACCATCCTTCGGGGGCCGTACAAATTGTGCGGTAACTCCGCCTGCAAACTACGTGATGCTGGCACTGGTGTCAAGACGTAATCTTTCATTGCACGCGCCTCAGCATTTAGTAGTGAACACTGCGTGCTCTTGCAAATCGAGCAAGAAGAAATGAATGGGCCTGTGGGCTGCAAAATTCAGCTGTCGGCCCAGGCACTGTGGTCCACGGGAATCAGCCTGGGGATGGATAAAACATCATCGAGGGCCATAAACGGCCCACTGGCCTGACAGTCCTCACCTTTGTTCTATATACACTTGCATACAGTTTTTGGACGAGTTTGGAAGGGAGGTTGTTCCAAATATCTTGGAGAGATACCCATCTTCTATGGATGTAGGTTTGCACAACTTGTGTCTTCTTGTATTCCCAGACAACCTTGATGATGTGGAGGCCAGGGCAATATTGGGACCACATCATCACTTCCTGGACTTCTTGCTCCTCTTTCATGTTATAGGTCATACAACATGGCATGACTAAGCTCAGCAACAAGACACAAGGTAATTACACTGCATCAGTAAAGTCACTTGCAGTCAAAAAATTTATTCCCATCTTCTCTTTGGAGAAGTTTGGCAAAAAGTGATTTTTTTTGGCAGAATTGCGGTGCCAAAAAATTCCTTTAACATGGAAACAAGGTTAATCAACTCTACTGTGCATGAAGAAATAAAAACTGGGATGCAGAAGTTCTGGGGTGGACTGATTAATCAAAATTTTAAATGTTATTCTTCAGATCAGTGCAATTACAGCCATACCAGATGTATAGCTTTTTTTTTTACGTTTGACTGCTGTCACACAATAAAATACACTTTTTTTTAATTTTTTCATATTTCTACTGACAGAGTCTTGAGTGCTTGTTTTTTGCAGGACAAGTTGACGTTTTTATCGGTACCATTTTCGGGCACATGACATTTTTTGATCGCTTTATATTCCAATTTTTGGGAGGGAGATTGATTAAAAAACAGAAATTCAGGAATAGTTTTTTGGGGGGTGTTTATGCCATTTCGCATGTGCTAAAATTGATAAGGCAGCTTTATTTTTCGGGTCAGTACGATTATATAGTTTTTTTGTGTTTTGGCGCTTTTACGCAATAAAAACTATTTTATAGAAAAAATATTTATTCTGAGAGCTATAGCTTTTTTATTTTTCTGCTGATAGAGCTGTATGGCAGCTTGTTTATTTGTGGGACAAGATGACATTTTTAGTTATACCATTTTTATTTACATTCGCGTTTTAATCCACTTTTTTTTCTCATTCAAAATTTTTTATTGTTTTTATAATACACAACAAAAACATAACAACAGGTTCATACAAACACCATATGTCATAGCAACTACTGAAATAGAGAATTGTTGAGTTGCATGAAAACAAACAACTCCACACAGTATCAACAGTAGTTTGCAAAAGACAATTAACAACCTGCTAAACTAAATAACAAGAAGGAGAAGAGAAGAAATGTTTATAGGAACCATGATCTAAGGCTAAGTATGTACTATGATACCGGCATATCAAATATCATAGAAGGATAAGGTAGAAATTATCTTAGTATATTTTGGTACATTGGTGAGGATAAGAAGGATTCCAAATGAAACCATTTTGCAGCCACTTTGTTAGCTGCCTCTTGCGTATGGTCTGTCAGGGATTCCATCCAGTGAACTCTAGCTACTTCCCCAAACCATTCCTCTAGCGAAGGCGGGTCTAAGGATTTCCAGTGTCGTGGAATTATCACCTTAGTGGCCTGAAGAAGGTGCCTGAATAACGATTTCTTGACAGCATTCTTAGGCATGGGAAATCTAAATAGTTGCTTCTGGGCTTTTAGGAATTGACACTCCCGTCATTTCTTTAATCTCTTTAAGAACACCCTCCCAGAAGGCCGCCAAGGCCGGGCTTATTCAATTTTTTGTTTGGCGATATTTTGAAAAGTGTAATTTTTTTGCAGCGTTTTTTATTTTTTTATGGTGTTCACTAAAGTTATTAACTGGTGTGACAGTTTTATAGGCCGGTTTGTTCCAGACGCAGCGATACTAATTATGTGCACTTTTTTTTTCATAAAACTATTTATTTATTAGTACAATTCCCATAGAATAACATTAGGCAGCGTGCTATCTGATAAAACATCAGATAGTAGATTGTGAGTCCTCGCGGGCAGGGTCCTCTCTTCTCCTGTACAAGTCGTGACTTGTAGTGTTTAAGATTATTGTACTTGTTTTAATTATGTATACCCCTTTCACATGTAAAGCGCCATGGAATAAATGGCGCCATAATAATAAATAATAATAATAGTACTCGGCCATGTTATACACCAGCGTGAGCGAGCCCTTATGATGCTTCTCAAAAAATGTTACTCAAGTCAGCAAATGGATTAACATTTCTGGTGTAAGAAGTTCTGCCAGTTTCCATGAATTTTGTGGCATATGTAACCATGCCCTGTCCCAACAGGCTCCTTTCCTGCTCTACCCATTATGGTTAGAGCTGCTTGAAACTGGAGTGAAAATGGCAAAAAGTCAGTTTTCTGGCATAAGCAATTTGATGTATTGGCCCCTAAAGTTTTCAAAAAAATCTAGAGAAAAATTGGTATTACAATCTAAAAGAATAAATAATGCCTCAAGTTATGCTTACAATAAAATGTTTATGCAAATTGCCTCTTCTGAGAAAAAGAGGACTTAAACTCTACAGCGCCACCTATTGGAAGTAGCGATCCTACAAGTCACAATCAACCCTTGTTGATGTTTGAAATTCATGGCCTTTTTTTTATAAGTATTTAACGACAGCTGATTAAAAAATAGGAGGTCTTACGGCTGTAAAAATACATTTTGGGTAATTATAGAATAGAGCTAAAAGCTGCCTGCATTCATCTATTTGTATAATGTGGGTGGAAAAACTTGGAAAGTAAAAGAAGCCTGAAAGCCTAAAAGATCCTGTTAACAGCTGGTAATTGCAAAGTACAGAATGAAATAATAGCTCTGTGGACAAGGACTATGACAAAAGAAGAGTAATGCCATGTGCCGTGAGTGTTAGCTAATTACTAGGCTTCACTTTATGTTGTGTTGTGAAAGAGGAATTAATGACACAGCCTAAACAATAGGTTAAAAAATGGTTTAGATTGCACTTACATTCACAAATGGCTACAAGTTTCAAATAATTGCATCATACACACAACCGTAGATTCTCTCGTGTGAGAGAATCCGGATGATTATGCTAATAACAATCTGATCAAGCTTTGATCATAGTGTCAGTCGAGTGTGATTCCATTCTTTTCTGTGGGGTGAAAAATAATTCTTTTAATGCGCGTAAATCCGCTGCCTCATAGAAACCCTTGACTCTCCGCCCTGTCCTTCAAACTGCATATCCAAGCTCTCGCCACCTCCTGTCACCTCCAGCTCAAAAATATCTTCAGAATCCATCCTTTCCTCAAGCTTCACTCTACTAAAATGCTTGTGCATGCTCTCATCCTTTCCCGCCTCGATTATTGTAACATTCTCCTCTGTGACCAACCTGCTAACTCTCTCGCACCTCTCCAGTCTGTCCTTAATTCTGCTCCCTGACTAGTTCCTCTCTCTCCCCACTACTCCTCCACTTCAACTTCATTGGCTCCCAATTCCCTAGTGTACCCAGTTCAAACTACTAACACTGTCCTACAAAGCCATTCATAACATTTCTCCTCCATACATCTCCAAACTAATCTCCTGTTATCTTCCCACATGTGTTCTCTGGTCTTCCAAAGACCTCCTTCGCTCCTCCACACTTATTCGTTCCTCACCCAATTGCCTCCAAGATTGAATATTTCCCATCCTCTGGAATTCTGTGCCCCAACGCGTCTGATTATCCACCATATTTGGATCCTTCAGATGGAACCTGAAAACCTATCTCTTCAATAAAGCTTACAGCCTGCAATGGCCACGCTGCCACCTCACCACCACCAGAGGTGCTGCAACCCCCCTGACCTACTGTCTCTTTCCCCATCATCCTGTAAAATGTAAGCCGCAACGGCAGGGTCTTCTCCCAGTCTATCATTGTTAGTTTGTCTACTGTAAGTGATGCTTGTATTTTGTATGTAACCCCTTCTCATGTATGGCACCATGGAATCAATGGTGCTCTACAAATAAATAATAGTAATAAATAGTATTGCCACTAGTTACCAATATAAGCCTCATTACATTAAATCAAGTAGATAATAGGTGAACACGTGTAAATTTGACTACGATTTCTTGACATAAGGTCAAAATCATGTAAACATGGATGTGCTGCCAAAATCAAGATACTGTATGGGGCAGAATGATTCCTAATTCCCATCATTGTTTGTTTGTCAGCATAAACAAGCTGGTAAGCGAGTGTCAAATCACTTGTATGTACTTGATTGGAGCTCATTGAAAGGATTATCCAGGACTTTTTTTTTCTAAAGACTAAGTACTTGGCAAGTAGCTTCATAGTGTGCTGCCCTGTGTTGATCACTCCTGGCACAAAGTGGTCACAGACTGCTCCTGCTGTTGAGTCAAACTCAAACTCAAATAGGCTTTATCGGCAGGACCAAAATACATTTAAGCAAGGAAAGTAAATGTGACAGGGGATTGGATAGGGGATTATGAGAATGGGGTGTTGGGGGCACAATTTGGGAAGTAACAGTCCATTTGGGGGTTTTAAGTTCCTCTCCGCCTATGACATATGGTGACGTATTGGGCAGCGATCTCCACTGTTGATTCCTCTTCTCCCAGTAGGATGCAGTGTTTCCTCTTCTTGTCCATGGATGGGAAGTCCGGGTTGTGAATGGAAAGTCTCTGGAAGTGGGAGGCCCTCATTGCTGAGTATTTCTTGAAGTGAAGCAGGAAGTGTGCCTCGTCCTCCAGTGCCCCCTGCTGGCACAGTCTGTTTTCCCATGGCTTGTATGTCTGTTGGTGCTGCCCTGTTTCCACCTCCAGACTGTGGGCACTCAGTCTGTATAGACTCAGGGTCTGCCTGTCTTTGAGGTGATGTGACCGGTAGATGGAGATTTTTTGTGAGTTCTCTAATTCACTTTGCCAACCCTCTATATATTGCATCTTGCAGCTCTCTGAGACATTCTATATTTCGCCTTTTGTCAGGGTGTGTTGTTGACTTTGGCGGGGCTGGCTGCCAGGGTTTGTGGCTTGCTCTGGGCTTTGGCTCAGTAGGGCTTTATGATGGTAGGAGCTGGGGTTACTGCTCTGTATGTGCACCTGGTGTGATAGCACCCTCTTGTTTATAGTTAGCCATAAGGGGAATCAGCCCATTTCTGCCCGACAGGCTATGTTTGAGGTGCTGCGAGATATTTGCAGAATTCCAGGTGCAAGACTTCGGTTGGGCTGGAGTACCACTTTGTCTGTTCTGGGTAAATGGTTGGGCCCCAAACTTCGATACCATACAGCTGTATAGGAGTGACGATGCTATCGAATATCTTAAGCCAAACTATCACCGATGGTTTGAGATGGTACAGTTGGTTTCTGATGGCATAGAAGGTTCTATACGCATTTCCTTTCAGGGCCTCTGCTACTTGCTTGAGGCTCCCAGTTTGGCTTAGCTCTAGACCGAGGTAGGTATACTGTTGGTCTTCTCCAGTGTGGAACCATTTAATGTGAGGGAGTGAGTGGGGGTTTTATTCTGGTTCCTCTTCTGAAACACCATGACTTTGGTCTTCATTTGGTTGATGGGTAGCACCCAGGTGGTGCAGAATGTTTCTAGCACTGCCAGGCTGTCTTGGAGGCCTCTCTCGGTTGGGGACAGTAGCAGGGGGTCATCTGCGTACAGCAGGAACTTCACCTTTCGGTCGTGCATACAGGGGCCTGGAGTCTAGTAGGATTCCAGGGCTGCTGCCAGTCCATTTATGTAGATGTTGAATAGAGTTGGGCTCAGGCTGCAGCCCTGTCTGACCCCACGGCCCTGCCGGAAGAAGGCAGTCCTCTTCCAGTTCACCTTCACGCTGCAACGGTTCTCAGTGTATGAGCTTTTGATGATGTCGTACATTCTGCCACCTATTCTACTTTCCAGGAGTTTCAGAAACAGGACGGAAAACACAGGAGCTCTGTATTTAGTGTACAGTGTACAGGTAATACAGTGATCAACAGTGACATTATACACAGGAGTTCTATATATAGTGTAAAGTGTGCGTTTACATGTGATACAGTGACTGACCAGTAACGTCTCTAGGTGAAGTCCTTCATCTTCACTTTTCTTCTTCATCTTGCACATATCGCCATCATTTCTTCCTGCTGGGACTAGTCTCTGCAAGAAACAACAGTCATTTATAGCTGATATCTTCCAGAGCACATTCCCCACTTTTTCACTGTATATTAACAGGACCCCCCTTTTGTTCCCCACATGGAAAATAGTCTCCTAAAAAATAAATTCTATTACAGCAGTAATAAATAATGTCCCCCACTTGTCACTATAAACTAATAATGTATTTTGCTCATTCTGACCCCCACACAGTAATTAAAGGGAACCTGTCAGATGCCTTCCAACCCAGCAGCATTCACTTATTTCTGAGTAAACTTCCTGCCTAAATAGCCCTGTATAACATTTTTCGGTAAAAAGAAGGTATAAAAAAGCATTTTTATTGCCCTCATTTCCTATGCTAATGAGGGCTTTGACTAGTCGATGGGTCATGAGTTGCCTCTGACTAGTCAGTCAAATAACACCCCATCGACTAGCCAATGTCCTCATTAGTACAGGAGACAGACATTATAAATGTTTTTTTTAAACCTAAGTTTTACAGAAAAACATTATACAGGGCTGGTTAGGAAGGGGGTTTACTCATAGATAAGTTAATGCTGCTGGGTTGGAGGGTATGGGGGACCTTACAGTTCCTTTTAAGTCCCTCATGCTGACCCCCTTTACATAATAATGTGCCCCATCCTAGCCCCCTATGTCCCTTGGCCCTGGCAGTGCCCTCTAAATCCCTTGGCCCTATGATAGGGGGCACAGCCAGGGACAAGGGACCTGAGGAGCACAGCTAGAGCCAAGAGACTTAGGGGGCATGGCCGGGGGGTCTAGCCAGAGCAAGGGGGCTGAGCCAGGGCCAGAGGGCCAGGGGGCCTATCCAGGGGTTCTAGTCAGTGCAAGGGGGCCTAGCTATGCAAGGGGGCCTGGCTAGGTCAGCTAGGTCAAGGGGGTCTAACCAGGGCAAGGAGGCCTAGCCAGAGCCTGGCCCCACAATCATGCCATATCCACAGTGACAATATAAAGAGAGAAAAAAAGATCCCTCTCACCTGCCTGCAATCCCTGCTCAGCACGGTATCCTCTTCTTATTTCCGGTGCCCTCATGTTAAAATGGCTGCCAAGGTAGCAGAGGCCGACAGCTGATGTGAGTGCACACGTTGCAGGTGGCGCATGACAGTGACGTCATGCGCCGCCTGTAACAGATGCACACAAGTCTGCCATCCGCCTCTGCTAGGTCAATGGCCTATTGCAACGGCGACGGGGCATACATTTCAACCAAATGTGCATCCAAGAATGCACATTCAGTTAACACCAGCAGGCCTCCTCTGCGCCCTGCTTGGGGGCCCGCCAAAGCCCTGGGGCCCACTGGAGAATTCTTCACTGTCCTGGTGGGCCAGTCCGACCCTGTATGTGATGCTGTAATTGACTAATAGTTAGGAAAGGTCTTTTCAATACATAAATGGAGGTGGACACCTGCTGCTTGCTAACAACAAATATTGGTAAATTGACTCACATAGGATACTTAGAAGTAGGCATTGTCCCATCACACAACATCGGCAAAGCTGTGAGTGAAAGAATGAATGAGAATGTCTAAAAATACTATTTCCCATGTTGCTTAGTGCCTACATAACTTAAAGTGTGATTTTCTCCTTCCATCTAGTCCCTTTCAGCCTGGTGCTTTTCTTACTTACATCCCAGTGCAGCAGACACGGGTGTGTCACTAGTCCAGCAGGTTACACGACGTATCCAACGCCCTTCTGCCCCTCGCTCCCATCGTTTCTCTTCCTTGATACTTTCTGGTTTCTCATCCTTCTGTAGGCTCTACCTCTCTTTCCTGTGTTGCTTCATCTGCAGAATGGTAGAAATAATGATTATTTTGCCCTTTTTTATTCCTTCCCACCCTTTCACCCAAGTTGAAGTCTCTATTCTCCTTAGTAGATGTTTGTGCTCCCTCCTCACAGCCTGAGCTGCCCTCTGCCTATGATTACTGTGCTGTGACAGATCTACAGTGTATCACAAAAGTGAGTACACCCCTCTAATGTTTGTAAATATTTTATTCTATCTTCTCATGGGACCACACTGAAGATATGACAGTTTGATGCAATGTAAAGTAGTCAGTGTACAGCTTGTATAACAGTGTAAATTCGGTGTGTCCTCTAAATAACTCAACACACAGCCATTAATGTCAAAACCGCTCCTCCATAGATACACAGCAATTGTCCTCTCCATGCCTTTGTTCTGCTTGTTGTGTATAAATACAAACTCATCTCAGGTTCTTTAGGAGGAAAGATAACTGAATTCTTTCACAGAGAGTGCAGAAATATTACAAAGGGAACCTGACAGCTGAAACATGCTGCAGATCAACAGCCATATACTGTATGTTTAACTCTGAGACATATATACTTTAAAGCCACAGAGACCAAGCTGCCAGGAGACTAGTCTGACAAGCAGGTCCCCGGCGACTTTTCCCCGCCCACTGCCAGTGACTGACAGCTCTCTCTACAAACACGCAGGGAGAGACCTATCAGTCCCTGGCAGCGGTTGGAGAGAGGCTGCCGGGGAGCCGCCTTTCTGACTAGTCTCTCCATCTTGGAGGAAGGAGCTGCCCAAAGGAGGACGGTATAAAAGATACAATGATACAGTATGGCCAAACGGAAAACAGCAAGATAATGAATGAAAAAATGGATAAAATAAACAATGTAACAAAAGAATGATGACAATGAATGGTGCATAAGGGTAAGTAACGAAGTAGAGGAGTGTGTGAAAAATAAGAAAATGAAAAATGAGGATGTGCATGAATGATTGTATATGAAGAAATGTGCAGAGTTGTCAATCATTTGGAAATCCCTGACAAGTACATTATGAAAGCCATAACAGAACATACTCCATCCCTATCAAAAATATGTAAAGTAATAAAATTAGTAAATAGATGAGAAACCGAAAAAGTTATGAATATATAAAATAAAAGATGATGAAATATAGCAAACAGAATCCAGGAATATAATTGCAAGGAACAAGCAAAGATGGGTTATTCTTTCAGGCCACATGGAGACGTCTGCAGTGTAGTGATCCAGTTTCATTTGATTTGAGATAGTTTCTTCTTAATGTTGCCACCATGCGATCCAAGTCTTGCATAATCAATCCCTCTAAGGGCTCGCTCACACGAGTTTGTAACTCAGATGAGTGCTATCCTATGTTTTATACTATGGGGCAGTGCAGAGCTGCATTCTTCTCTACAGACTGAATCGGGATATGTAAAAAATTGCAGCATGCTGAGAACGGCACTGCAAATCGGATCACGCACACCCATTCAGGTCTATGGGTGTGTGGAAAACATCAGACTGTACTTGGATGTCGTTTGAGTGCAGTCCAATTTTTGGGGACACAGAAAATGAAGAAGATGGGGAAATTACGTTCTCCATCTTTTCCGCACCTGTGATCCAATTATCTCATCCAAGAGAATCGGATCACAGTAAACGGACACTCTGGTCAAACTCGTATTAAAGTTATTACCATAATCGATCCGATTCTCTCAGAAGATCGAATTGTCACACCTGTGAGCGATCCCTAACTCGCAATTGTTACCATTGTCTGGAATGTGAGAGTCTGAAGTGTCATGGAATTCGTTTCAATTAGCATCCATGGTGCCCACACCCAGTATAGCGCTGCCATTTGTATAATTGGTCTTGTTACACCTGAGGTTTCCCCTTATATTCCTCCCCTTCCACTCCATCATTCCCTTAAGAAGTGACAGCCCTGATTTGCACATGCAATACTGGGTCTTTATGTATTTAACCCCATGTTTTCATTATATTTTAATATTAGCTTTCATGTTAGTCATTGATTCTTGCACTATGCACATCATTACAGCCATTGATATATTCAAGTTATGAATCACATGAATTCAATACATTTTTTTTTCAATTTATTATACTATATGCACTTTTTCTCTACTTGATGTAGTTCTTACATATCTATGCCCTTGCAATTGATATATTTCATATATTGATTGGGTTATTTTATTTGTATATGTACTGCATAAAACCTAATATACAGTATGGATATCCCAAGCTGAATTACTATGTCATTCATAGGCTGTGTCCCTCCACCTCACATGTTTTAAATGTTGAGTTGTCTATTACATACATTTTAACCTTTTTTGTGTCTGGTCACTGAACTTACCCTAATAAAGAATTTAAATGAATTCTATTGTGTTATTTTTGTCCGTTCTGGGCTTTTGTTTCCTATTTGGACTTTGGTCAGGTGGACCTAGATGACTATATCTATCCACTCCTTGAGTATCTAGCTATACCACTCTCATTGTAGATGTTCCATTTGAGTAGGCATGACTTAGCGGCATGAGCACACACAACCTTTGGACGGGTGGGTCCGTTTTTGAAGAAAGCGACCAAGTGCTGTAGTTAAGCTCCTACTCATAAGAATAGAAGCTAATCTGAAGCATCTGGGAACGGCTACTAAACAGTGTGATGGATCGGTGGTGGTGTTACTCTCTGGACACTGTTTATTTTCGTCAGCTGATAACGGCTGCACTAAGGGTAGGTTATCAATATTACCCCAGTGGAAACACCTTTAACGTGATATAAAATCTGTAATGGAGGAGTCGGCCATATGAGTCAGAAGGAGTCCACTAGATTAGATTTTAGACAGTTGTTCAGTATAAACACGGAATGATCGTTAATATGATTGTTTGGTCCCTTGCAGTTTGTTATCTTCAGCAAATGTGCTGCCAAGAATGATGATTTTTAGCATACCTCCCAACTATCCAAGATCCAGCAGGACAGTCCCTAATCTGTGATTCTGTCCCAGAAGGTCAGGGGTATATCATGAATTCAATTATATCTGTGTTCTCTTCCCATGGCCCCTTTCTCTACTTAATGACTGACACAGCAGCACTAACTGTTACCCAACTATTAGAGGGGAGCGGAGAACTGAGCAGGGATATGGACACCGCCAAGGGCATTTTTCTTCTTACTTAACAGGAACTTGAGAATTGATCCTTGATGCTATGACCACCATGAATCAGACACTGGCTCTGTTATTTCAGCCAGGTATATTTTATTATGAAATCTTGAGGCATTTTCAGAGACAACATGAGTCTGGTGTGGCTAATCTAAGAGGCCAGCCCCAGTGGCTTCTCCTTGACCCATTTCCTTTCAGTGACAGGTCTCTTTCTACATGGGTGTATAAGGAGAGACCTGTCACTCAAGGGGAGTGAGGCAAGGAGGTGCTGCCGGGGACCAATCTCTTCAACTAGTCATCTCATCTAAGAGGCTCATGGTTACTGGCCAACTTCCAAATGTCCATATTATCCAAACCACTTCAACTTTTCTCAGTACAACGTACCTGACTGAAATTACAGAGCCAATGACTGACTTATGCTGCATGTATTTTGGATAGCATGGACCATCTAAGAGGTTCACTTTAAATTAATGTGTTTATTTGGCTAAAATCGTTTTTGCATTTGAGTTTTTCCTCCATTTGCCTTCTAAAGACCCCTGTATTGCACTGTTTGTAGCTGCAGAATATCTAAAGGGAGAGTTTACAACTTTTATCTTTCTTCTTCTGTGCTCCTCTCAGCTGAACAAAATGTTTAGCTCAACCTTGATGTGGTCATAAATCAGGTCTGAGAAGAGAAGGAAGGTAAGAGCTACAAACTCTCCTGTCAGAAGGAGCACAATGGCAGACTCTTAGAAAACTCATAGACAGTGCAATTCAGAGGCAATATATATTTTTAAGGGTTTTCCAATATAGGACAGCAGCCCATTCCTAATAGTATCAGCCTGTAGATACAATATTGAAAAGCTGCAGCTGATCAGTGGCTGCCAATTGGCTGCAGTGTTCACACATGACAGAACAATGGACCACCAGGTCCAACATAAGCATCAACGAATCAGGAGGTAAGTGCATATTGTTTTTGTTATTTTGACGCAGCAAGCTGGAAGTATTAAGTAGGGGATATCCAAGAGTGGACAACTCCTTAATGAAAACCATTTGCAAAATTTATTTTTTGTCTAAAATACATCCATTTAAGAAAAAAAATTCTAAGGTGTCCATATCCATATCATTGGCTTCTTCATTGTTTTATGCCAGTGCCTGTAGGTCACTGTAAGTGGGGAGTGGTGAGAGCAATGACCTACATTTCCTTCATTCGCCGGGGAATTACAAGCACGAGCACAGCTGCATTTGCAGGGCTCCTGCTTGTAAATTATTTTAACCCCTTCAGATGGATTACCTCGTGGGACGTGACGGGTCAGCAGAAGGTATGTATATTGTGGGTTTATTGTTTTGCCAAGCGAGGGTCTGCAAATGGATTGAGAGAGCAATAAAATATTAAAACAACCGCTGTGTTTATTTCATTAAAATACTTTTAAATCATGTGTGTGTGTTTTTTAACCCTTTCAAACAATTGGATTAATAATGGATAGGTGTCATAATTGACGCCTCTCCATTACTAAACAAATCCAAAAAATAGGTTAAACCGCACCCTATGTCCCTTATAGCCTTCCTAGGCCTGTGGAGGCAAGTCTTTGCCAGGGGGTCAGCCCAGCTAAAAAGTCCAATCCATAATGTAAAAAAGAGGACAGCGCCACAACGGTCAGTGATAAGAAAAAACTTACAGCTTTAATCTGCCAACTGCGGCGACGTTTCGGTATAAACCTTTATCAAGCACAGTTTGACACATGTTCCAACCACCATTATATATCCTAAGCACCACCCCTCATTAGAACAAAACACCAATAGGAGTATAGTACTACAATGACACAATACATCAGTACATCAAAATACATATAAATATACAAAAAATACTTGTACAAATACATAAGCATTGACAATACAGCATCAGAAAAAGGCATACTAGTCCTGATCTCTAAAATTCAACGAACTCACCCACAAAAGTGCAAAGAAGATCGCCCTCAAACAGATGTAAACAAACGACATTCCTCCAATAGAACTATAGCATTCCCCGTAGTCAAGATACAAACCACCCCCCCAGGATGATGCCATAACGGCCATAGTCCAATCAGATACTCCTCCACAAATCATGTGATCATGGTGATAGAAAAAATTGCTGCACAGATCCAGTCCATACATGGGAGAAGTCTCCATTGCACATAACAGGATTAGTATCCAGGATATCGATCAGCTCCCAAACAGAATAACAGTAGTCCAATGCAAAATAACAGTAGTCCAATGCAAAATAACAGTAATCCAATGGGATCTTTGTTTACATCAGTGTGGTCACAGGGGTAAGATGAATCCCTGCGCATGTTCAGTTAATTCACAGCAAGCATACCCACTATATATGCCACAGGCAGCGTCCATAGCGATCCAGATAAGTAGCGATATCCTGCAGACTCATCATATTCCGATAGCGTTCACCTATGCAGGCAAATGGGGACAGCAGTCCATATGTGGCAGTTGTAGGTATGCTGCAGCTTGTCCATAGTGCACACTATCCCAGCCATATATAAATATATCAAATTCAGAACTAACAGTCTATAAAAATAAAAGCAAAACATCTCTACATTATTAGGCTCAAATAATGTCACCCAGGCCTGATTCAGAACACACCCTCAATGACAATATATCAAAGACCGCCCACAAGTGTACCTCCCCCATTGGAATCTACTTCAAAACATCGACATCATATATAGAAAAAAACCTTAAACTGATAACCTTTAATAGTGCAACAAACATGAAGGACCGAAGAGATCTATCATAATAGCCACACCGATATGTGCAAATAGCCCTCCTGGGGAGGAAATAAAAAGTCAGTAAACAAAAAATGCTTGACATTAAGGGAATCATTCATCATTAATATCCCCACACATAAAAATAGCTAGTTCAATGGGACAAACCCTCAATATTCTACCAGCAGAGGCGTAGCTAGGGTTTCAACTTAGAGGGGGCGAAACATCTGAGTGGGCCCCTAACCAGCTAACCCTGATTACAGCTACGGTTGCGCACTCTAATTGTGAATATAGGGGAACCTCAGAATATGACCCTACTGTTATTGAAAATAAATCTATATACAAAAACGAACATTGACTTTACCGCCATATTGGACCATATGCACAATAATAATGTCCCCTAAGTTCCCCCATGTACTGCTCCATTATACACAGTATCTTGAGCTTAAAGCTTCCCTATACACAGTATAAGGCCCCCACAGCTCCCCTATACGCAGTATGATGATTCTATAATTCCCCTATACACAGTATCATGTTCCCACTGCTCCCCTCTACACAGTATACCACTGCTCCCCTATAGATAATGAGCCCAATGCTCCCCTATACACAGTATAATGCTGACAGAACTCCACTATAGAAAGTATAATGCCCCCCCAGAGCTCCCCTATATACAGTGTAATGGGCCAACAGCTCCCATATGCACAACATGCCTTCACAGTTCCCTATACACAGTATGATGTCCCTCACAGTTCCCCTGTACACAGTATGATGGGCCCGCAGCTCCCTTTATATACAGTATGATTGGCCCGCAGCTCCCATATACACAGTATGATGGGCCCACAGCTCCCTTATACACAATATGATGGGCCCACAGCTCCCTTATACACAGTATGATGAGCCCGCAGCTCCCTTATACACAGTATGATGGGCCCGCAGCTCCCTTATACACAGTATGATGGGCCCACAGCTCTTTTATACACAGTATGATGGGCCCGCAGCTCCCTTATGCACAGTATGATGGGCCCGCAGCTCCCTTATACACAGTATGATAGGCCCGCAGCTCCCTTATATACAGTATGATGGGCCCGCAGCTCCCTTATACACAGTATGATTGGCCCGCAGCTTCCTTATACACAGTATGATGGGCCCACAGCTCTTTTATACACAGTATGATGGGCCCGCAGCTCCCTTATATACAGTATGATGGGCCCGCAGCTCCCTTATACACAGTATGATTGGCCCGCAGCTTCCTTATACACAGTATGATGGGCCCACAGCTCTTTTATACACAGTATGATGGGCCTGCAGCTTCCTTATACACAGTATGATGAGCCCGCAGCTCCCTTATACACAGTATGATGGGCCCGCAGCTCCCTTATACACAGTATGATGGGCCCGCACTCCCTTATACACAGTATGATGGACCCACAGCTCCCTTATACACAGTATGATGGACCCGCAGCTCCCTTATACACAGTATGATGGGCCCGCAGCTCCCTTATACACAGTATGATGGACCCGCAGCTTCCTTATACACAGTATGATGAGCCCGCAGCTCCCTTATACACAGTATGATGGGCCCGCAGCTCCCTTATACACAGTATGATGAGCCCGCAGCTTCCTTATACACAGTATGATGGGCCCGCAGCTCCCTTATACACAGTATGATGGGCCCGCAGCTCCCTTATACACAGTATGATGGGCCCGCAGCTCCCTTATACACAGTATGATGGGCCCGCAGCTCCCTTATACACAGTATGATGGACCCACAGCTCCCTTATACACAGTATGATGGACCCGCAGCTCCCTTATACACAGTATGATGGGCCCGCAGCTCCCTTATACACAGTATGATGGACCCGCAGCTTCCTTATACACAGTATGATGAGCCCGCAGCTCCCTTATACACAGTATGATGGGCCCGCAGCTCCCTTATACACAGTATGATGAGCCCGCAGCTTCCTTATACACAGTATGATGGGCCCGCAGCTCCCTTATACACAGTATGATGGGCCCGCAGCTCCCTTATACACAGTATGATGGGCCCGCAGCTCCCTTATACACAGTATGATGGGCCCGCAGCTCCCTTATACACAGTATGATGGGCCCGCAGATCCCTTATATACAGTATGATGGGCCCGCAGCTCCCTTATATACAGTATGATGGGCCCGCAGCTCCCTTATACACAGTATGATGGGCCCGCAGCTCCCTTATACACAGTATGATTGGCCCGCAGCTTCCTTATACACAGTATGATGGGCCCGCAGCTCCCTTATACACAGTATGATGGGCTCGCAGCTCCCTTATACACAGTATGATGGGCCCACAGCTCCCTTATACACAGTATGATGGGCCCGCAGCTCCCTTATACACAGTATGATGGGCCCACAGCTCCCTTATACACAGTATGATGGGCCCGCAGCTCCCTTATACACAGTATGATGGGCCCGCAGCTCCCTTATACACAGTATGATGGGCTCGCAGCTCCCTTATACACAGTATGATGGGCCCGCAGCTCCCTTATACACAGTATGATGGGCCCGCAGCTCCCTTATACACAGTATGATGGGCTCGCAGCTCCCTTATACACAGTATGATGGGCCCGCAGCTTCCTTATACACAGTATGATGGGCCCGCAGCTCCCTTATACACAGTATGATGGGCTCGCAGCTCCCTTATACACAGTATGATGGGCCCGCAGCTCCCTTATACACAGTATGATGGGCCCGCAGCTTCCTTATACACAGTATGATGGGCACACAGCTCCCTTATACACAGTATGATGGGCCCACAGCTCCCTTATACACAGTATGATGGACTCACAGCTCCCTGTCATTATTTGGATACCCTGGTCATTTACTCATCCTCCGGCGTATTCACTATTTTGTGGCACTGCTGCAGTGCCGCTGCTCAAACTTGTGAGCGCAGCTTCTGACAGGCCAGAAGTTAGAAGCTATGTCACAAGCGCTCAATGTAAGACTATGAGGCTATGTGCACTTTGTTGCGGATTTACCGCTGATTTCTTGTGTTTTTTGTGCAGATTTCACCTGCGTTTTACCACCTGCGGAATCCTATACAGGAGCAGGTGTAAAACGCTGCGGAATCCGCAAAAAGAATTGACATGCTGCGGAAAATAAAACGCAGCGTTTCTGGACGGTATTTTCCGCACCATGTGCACTGCGGATTTGGTTTTCCATAGGTTTACATGGTACTGTACACCAGATGGAAAACTGCTGTGAATCCGCAGCGGCCAATCCGCACCGTGTGCACACAGCCTGAGAGTGAGAGAGAGGCCAGAACGAGGCTCCCACAGACTCACACTGATTAGTGACCTCTGTGCTGCTCCACGAAAACACTGGAGCCGCGGACAGGTCACAAACTGCAGGAGACGGAGCCGAGCGGAGACTTAGGGTACGTGTCCACGTTCAGGATTGCATCAGGATTTGGTCAGGATTTTTCATCAGTATTTGTAGCCAAAACCAGGAGTGGAACAATTAGAGGAAAAGTATAATAGAAACATATGCTCCACTTTTGCATTTATCACCCAGTCCTGGTTTTGGCTTACAAATACTGATGAAAAATCCTGACCAAATCCTGATGCAATCCTGAACGTGGACACATACCCTTAGGGTATGTGCACACGCTACGGATCCGCAGCAGTTTCCCATGCGTTTACATTACAATGTAAACCTATGGGAAACGAAATCCGCAGTGCACATACTGTGGAAAAAAACGCGCGGAAATGCAGCGGTTTACATTCTGCAGCATGATTGTCAATTCTTTGTGCGGATTCTGCTGCGGATTTACACCTGCTCCAATAGAAAACTGCAGGTGTAAACCCGCAGCGCAATCCGCAATAGAAACCGCGATAAATCTGCAGGAAAAAATGCAGCGGTTTTGCCCTGTGGATTTATCAAATCCGCTTTGGAAAAATCCGCAGTCCTCCACAATACGTGTGCACACACCCTAAAACAGATGAAAATGCCAGAAGGTGAGTATCAGACAGGGGGCAGTGGACATGGATTTTCAGCACCGCTCCAGTAATGAAATAAAAAATAATGCTGGAGTGGTGCTGTAAATGTGATGCAGCTCTTGGTTACTATATGGGGGCTCCTTATACTAATACTCATAAAAGACCCAGGTGGTCCGTATCAAAGGCCCCCTCCCCCCCTCCCCCCATCTCCAGCCTCCCCAGACAGCAAATATTACGTGATGGATCACATATAACATCATAACAAAACATTATAATATTCAGCCCCCAGTGACCTTTCCCTCCTCCCTCACTTCAATACCCCCATCAACTCCATCATCTCACATCAACCCCTCAGTGCCTTGTCCCACCTCACCCACCTTCTGCCCTCACAACCACCAAATGGTCTTACATTCACCCCCCAGTGCCCTGTCCTCCGTCCCCCCTCACTCACTTTCAGCCCCCACGATACCCCAACGGTCTCACAGGGACATACCTGAATTTAAGAAACCTAACAAGTTCCATCCCCAGCACTTACTGATGAAGTTTGCACTGCAGGCAGGACCAGAAAGTGTGAGTGAAATGCAAGATGTGGGCAGTGGGCACTAGGACCCAGCGTGCCTGAGCCAATCCCAGCGTGCACAGAGTGAAGAAAACTGCAGCCAGGAAAAGCTTCATGATCAGGTCAGACGGGCGAAACCATTCACTGCAGGGGGGAGACTGCAGCCGCCACTGTGCTAGCAGCGTGCAGAGTCTCCGTCACACCGGAGCAGACATTATGCTGCTCTGCTCCTATGTGGTGTTCTGCCCTGGCTCCCAGTGGGCCCCTTCATGTGACAGGGCCCGGGGCGATGGCCCCCTCTGCCGCCCCAGTAGCTACGCTACTGTCTACCAGGGATTCCCAGCTAGTCTCCCATGCTGGTACTTGCCTAGCCTCAAGATGCTTAGCATTTACAATCTGGCGAGGGCAGGCACATTCAGCCTAGAGTGGCCATATATACCATAAAGAAAATAAAGAAAGAAGAAAGAAAAATAGGAAAACAATAATGGTTAAAAACATTATACTGTCAGAAATATTTAGCAGATACTAAAGGCAACAGCTCTGTTGGTACTCCAAATTTAACCCCCTAGGTGACAGGGTGTCGAGCTCAAAAATCCATCTTAATTCCCTCTTTTTTAAAAGGGCAACACGATCTCCCCCACGTCGCATCACTGGTACATCATCAATCACCCTGTACCTTAGTTGATTGACCGAATGTCCCTTATCGTGAAAGTGTCTTGGTACGGGCAGATCCAGTAATTTGGTCCTAATCGTACTTTTGTGTTTGCTGATTCTTGCCTTGACCTCCATTGTGATCTCCCCCACATAGAAGAGACCACACGGACAGGTCAAGACATACACCACAAAACTGCTCTTGCATGTATACCGCCTCTTAATGTCGTATTTTTTACCGCAGTTGGCAGATTAAAGCTGTACGTTTTTTCTTATCACTGACCGTTGTGGCGCTGTCCTCTTTTTTACATTATGGATTGGCCTCTCCATTACTAATCTGGCTTAATGTCACCTTACAATAGCAAGGTGGCATTAACCCTTCATTACCCCATATCCCACCGCTACAGGGAGTGGGAAGAGAGTGGCCAAGTGCCAGAATAGGCGCATCTTCCAGATGTGCCTTTTCTGGGGTGGCTGGGGGCAGATGTTTTTAGCCACGGGGGGCCAATAACCATGGACCCTCTCCTGGCTATTAATATCTGCCCTCAGTCACTGGCTTTACCATTCTGGCGGAGAAAATTGCGCGGGAGCTGACGCCAATTTTTTCCGCCATTTAACCCTTTATTTTAGCAGCTACAGCGCCCAAATTTTGCATACACACACTACTAACATTAGTAGTGTGGAATATGCAAAAAAAAATGGGGATATGAGATGGTTTACTGTATGTAAACCATGTCTCATATCCTGTTGGGTTTGGGAAGGAGAAATGAAAACCCGGCAATTGAATTACCGGCTTTTCACAGATATCGCGCTGTAGTAAATATAAATACAGACTATATATATATATGTGTCTCAATGACATATATGTATATATATACACTGTATATATGTTTTACCGAACATTTGAGCACATAAATCCATTAGATGTCGGTTTTGCAAGCCTGCGAGAAAATATCGCAGTACGGATGCCATATGGATTACATACGGAGGATGCCATGAGCAAAATACGCTGACACACCCTGCCTACGGATCACTATTTTGGGAACATTTCTCCGTATTACGGCCGTATTACGGACGTAAAATACGGACCGTATTGTCTTACGCCGAGTGTGACGCCGGCCTAAGGGCTCGCTCACATGAGTTTGTAACTCAGATGAGTGCTATCCTATGTTTTATACTATGGGGCAGCGCAGAGCTGCATTCTTTTCTACAGACTGAATTGGGATATGTAAAAAATTGCAGCATGCTGAGAACGGCACTGCAAATTGGATCACGCACACCCATTCAGGTCTATGGGTGTGTGGAAAACATCAGACTGTACTCGGATGTCGTTCGAGTGCAGTCCAATTTTTGGGGACACAGAAAATTAAGATGATGGGGTAATTACGTTCTCCATCTTCTCCGCACCTGTGATCCGATTTTCTCATCCAAGAGAATCGGATCACAGTTATCGGACACTCTGATCAAACTTG
Source organism: Ranitomeya variabilis (assembly GCF_051348905.1). Classification (NCBI taxonomy): domain Eukaryota; kingdom Metazoa; phylum Chordata; class Amphibia; order Anura; family Dendrobatidae; genus Ranitomeya; species Ranitomeya variabilis. Next base: position 109,066,971 of record NC_135232.1, read on the forward strand.
TATTAAAGTTATTACCATAATCGATCCGATTCTCTCAGAAGATAGAATCGTCACACCTGTGAGCGATCCCTAACTCGCAATTGTTACCATTGTCTGGAATGTGAGAGTCTGAAGTGTCATGGAATTAGTTTCAATTAGCGTCCATGGTGCCCACATCCAGTATAGCGCTGCCATTTGTATAATTGGTCTTGTTACGCCTGAGTTTTCCCCTTATATTCCTCCCCTTCCACTCCATCATTCCCTTAAGAAGTGACAGCCCTGATTTGCACATGCAATACTGGGTCTTTATGTATTTAACCCCATGTTTTCATTATATTTTAATATTAGCTTTCATGTTAGTCATTGATTCTTGCACTATGCACGAAGGAGCACAATGGCAGACTCTTAGACAACTCATAGACAGTGCATTTCAGAGGCAATATATTTTTTAAGGGTTTTCCAATATTGGACAGCAGCCCATTCCTAATAGTATCAGCCAGTAGATACAATATTGAAAAGCTACAGCTGATCTGTGGCTGCCAATTGGCTGCAGTGTTCACACATGACAGAACAATGGACCACCAGCTCCAACATAAGCATCGTAGGAGCATCAACGAATCAGGAGGTAAGTGCATATTGTTTTTGTTATTTTGGCGGAGCAAGCTGGAAGTACTAAGTAGGGGATATCCAAGAGTGGACAACACCTTAATGAAAACCATTTGCAAAACTTTATTTTTTGTCAAAATACATCCATTTTAGAAAAAAAATTCTAAGGTGTCCCTATCCATATCATTGGCTTCTTCATTGTTCTGTGCCAGTGCCTGTAGGCGCACACCAGAGGTTACTGCGGGAAGTAGCAGTGACTCGCCGGCGCCTGCGCAGAAGAAAGAAGAAGCCAATGCCCATGGAAGGACGGAAATGTCAAGCACAATCGCACTATTGCAGGGCGCAGGCGCGGGATTCCGGGACTAATACTACACGTTACAGGGCAATCAGACACTGATGGGAGGGGGCCGGAATGATAATGATGACCGGAAGCAGAGTTTTCTTCCAGGCACCGCACGCCCCAGAGCATGGGAGAACTCATTACCATAAACGAATAAAAGAGGATTTTTCCACAACAAGACTGCAGATATTAGGCATACAGGTATGACTATTTTAACCATTCTATAACCTGTATGTCTATATTAATAGGTTACATCCGTCCAAGGGGTGACTGACAGATTCCCTTTAATCCTCTCTGATTAAACGTCCAGGCATGTATTTGCATTGATTTCCCTACACTGGCGATTTCTCAACCATATACTTCCCTGTTCTTGTGGTTCTTTATAAATATATTAGCTTTGTATAAACAAAAAAGTTTATTCTTGTGCAATAAAACAGGAAGATGCTTTCTTGTGGTAAGTGGAAATTAATTAACCTGATTCCTAGAAGGTAAATACACATGGGCGCTTAGTGTGCCAGCCGGCTAGGTGGTCATTAATTTGCAGTCCCGCCCACCCCTGAGAATTGCCGCATTTCTGCAGCCTAGACTCCAGACCTGACTGTATAGACTCGTGTATGTCTGCATTTTGTAAGATAGCACTTGTCCTCATTCTATGCAATGAGGCAGTGCTTATGTCTAACTTTTTGTCCGATCACAGCATGCACGAGCTGCCTCCGATTCGGATGACACTCGGCCATTTTTGTCTATGGATCCTTGCAAAACATCAGACTGCACTCAGATGACATCCGAGTATGGTCCGACTTGCACAGACACTTTCAGTGTCAGACTGGGGTACCACGGACTAACTAGTAACCAACTTCAGGGCCCCACTTTTCACCTACGTGCAAATGTGACATTATCCTCAATCACAAATGCACAGGTGCATCTCACAAAATTAGAATATCATCAAAAAATGAATGTATTTATTTCAGTTCTTGAATACAAAATGTGAAACTCATATATTATAAAGAGTCATTACAAACAGAGTGATCTATTTCAAGTGTTTATTTCTGTTAATGTTGATGATTATGGCTTACAGCCAATGAAAACCCAAAAGTCATTATCTCAGTAAATTAGAATACTTTGTAACACCAGCTTGAAAAAATAATTTTAACCCCTTAGAGACCCTGCCCATTTTCATTTTTGCGTTTCTGCTTCTCCCTCCCCTTCTTCCCAGAGCCATAACTTTTTTCTTTTTTGTCAAAATGGCCATGTGAGGGCTTGTTTTTTGCGGGACGAGTTGTACTTTTGAAAGATACCGTTGGTTTTACCATATCATATACTCAAAAACGGGAAAAAAATCCAAGTGCTGTGAAATTGCAAAAAAAGTGCAATTCCAAAACTTTTTTTGGATATTTTTTTAACATGTTCAAAGGCTAAAACTGACCTGCCATTATGATTCTCCAGTTCATAGACACCAAACATGTCTAGGTTATTTTTTATTTAAGGAGTGAAAAAAAAATCTAAAGTTTGTTTAAAAAAAAAAGAAAAAATTGCACCATTTTCCGATACCTGTAGCATTCCATTTTTTTGTGATCTCGGATTAAGTGAGGGCTTATTTTTTGCATGCCAAGCTGATGTTTTTATTGATACCATTTTGGTGCAGATACGATATTAGATTCGCCTGTTATTGCATTTTAATGCAATGTTGCAGCAACTAAAAAACGTAATTCTGGCGTTTTGACTTTTTTTTCGCTACATCGTTTAGCGATCAGGTAAATCCCTTTTTATAGATACAGTAGATCGGGTGATTCTGAACACGGCAATACCAAATACGTGTATGTTAGTTTTTTTTTATTGTCTTATTTTGAATGGGGTGAAAGGGGGTGATTTAAACTTTTATATATATATATTTTTTTTATATTTTTAAAAACTTTTTTTTTTAACTTTTGGCATGCAATAGGCTCCATGGGAGACTAGAAGCAGCCATAACCCGATCACCTCTGCTACATACAGGCGATGCTCAGATCGCCTATATGTAACAGAATTGCTGACTTGCTATGAGCACTGACCACCGGGTGGCGCTCATAGCAATCTGGCACTGACAACCATAGAAGTCTCCAGGAGACCTATGGCTGTCATGCCAACCCACTGATGAACCACGATCACATAACGGGGTCACCGTTGGGAGGATTTCCGTCCCGATGGCCGGAAGTGCCCGTTAAATGCTGCTGTCAGAGTTTGACAGTGCCATTTAGCTAATCAATAGCCGCAGGTGGATCGCGATTTCACCCACGGCTATTCCGGGCACATGTCAGCTGTACAAAACAGTTGACTTGTCCTGGGAAAGGGACGAAAGCGACCTTTGCTGTACTAGTACGGCGGAGGTCGCAAAGGGGTTAAAATCCGAAATGTTGGCCTACTGACATGTATGTTCAGTAAATGCACTCAATACTTGGTCGGGGCTCCTTTTGCATCAAATACTGCATCAATGATGCTTGGCATGGAGGCGATCAGCCTGTGGCACTGCTGAGGTGTTATGGAAGCCCAGGTTGCTTTGATAGCAGCCTTCAGCTCGTCTGCATTGTTTGGTCTGGTGTCTCTCATCTTCCTCTCTAGATTCTCTATGAGGTTAAGGTCAGACAAGTTTGCTGGACAATCAAGCACAGTTATACTCTTGTTATTAAACCAGGTATTGCTACTTTTGGCAGTGTGGACAGGTGCCAAGTCCTGCTGGATAATTTAAATTTCCATCTCCAAAAAGCTTGTCGGCAGAGGGAAGCATGAAGTGCTCTAAAATTTCCTGGTAGATGGCTGCGCTGACTTTGGGCTCGATAAAACACCGTGGACCCACACCAGCAGATGACATGGCTCCCGAAACCATCATTGATTTTGAATACTTCACATAATATATGACGTATATGTGGTAATATGTGGTCTGGTCATGGTGTGGTGATATTTGTCCTTTGTATGTGGTATTATTTGGTCACTATGTGGTGGTAATATGTTTAGTCACAGTGTATCACGGTATTTGTCCCTTGTAAGTGGTATTATTGGTCATTTTAAAAAATGTATGAGACGCATTCCCTTAAAGAAAAATAAAGAAAAACATACTTAAAAAGTGTGTTGGATATTTTAGGAAATGTTTAATAGATTAGAGGGGTTAATCAGTCATTTAAAGGGCTGCATTTTCGCGGACAACCATAGAGCGGGTGGGATGTTGTTCACCTTATCTCCACCCCAGAGTGCTAAAGGACAGGCAACAAGCAGAAGAGACTTGTTTGGGCTAAAGAACACAAAAAATGGACATTAGGCCAGTGGAAATCTGTGCTTTGGTCTGATGAGTCCAAATTTGAGATCTTTAGTTCCAACCACCGTGTCTTTGTGCGTCGCAGAAAAGGTGAACGGATGGGCTCTACATGCCTGGTTCCCACCTTGAAGCATGGAGGACGAGGTGTGATGGGGTGGGGGTGCTTTGCTGGTGACACTGTTGGGGATTTATTCAAAATTGAAGGCATACCGAACCAGCATGGCTACCACAGCATCTTGCAGCGGCATGCTATTCCATCCGGTTTGCGTTTAGTTGGACCATCATTTATTTTTCAACAGGACAATGACCCCAAACACACCTCCAGGCTGTGTAAGGGCTATTTGACCAAGAAGAAGAGTGATGGGGTGCTACGCCAGATGACCTGGCCTCCACAGTCACCAGACCTGAACCCAATCGAGATGGCTTGGGGTGAGCTGGACCGCAGAGTGAAGGCAAAAGGGCCAACAAGTGCTAAGCATCTCTGGGAACTCCTTCAAGATTGTTGGAAGACCATTCCCGGTGACTACCTCTTGAAGCTCATCAAGAGAATGCCAAGAGTGTGCAAAGCAGTCATCAAAGCAAAAGGTGGCTACTTTGAAGAACCTAGAATATAAGACATAATTTCAGTTGTTTCACACTTTTTTGTAAGTATATAATTCCACTTGTGTTAATTCATAGTTTTGATGCCTTCAGTGTGAATGTACAATTTTTATAGTCATGAAAATACAGAAAAATCTTTAAATGAGACGGTGTGTCCAAACTTTTGGTCTGTACTATATATATATATATATATATATATATATATATATATATAATATTTAAGATCCTTAATAAGCATTGGAGTATTCTTCAAGCCGATTTTTTCCACAGTTTTTTTTTGCTTTTTCCAAAGACCAATAGTGGCAAATTCTACTGTCCCCAAATGCCAAGGAGAAGAGGCCTTCTCTACGCCTGACGGATGCTTTCAATACACTAGGATGTCGTTCGGTCTAGAGGGAGCCCCAGCTACCTTCCAGAGGGCTATGGACCGGATTCTAGTCTCTCACAGAAAGTATGCCGCTGCTTATCTGGACAACATTGTGATCTTCAGTCCGGATTGTGGAAGACACCTGCAGAAGATCGAAGTACTACTGGATGTACTGAGAAAGGCAGGGTGTACCAGAAAAACAAAGAAGTGTGCCGTGGGTAAGGAAGAGGCAAGAAACTTGGTCTACGTCATCGGAAGGGGCGATATAAAGCCGCAAGTAAATAAGGTGGAGGCAATCCAAAATTGCAACTGGTCTCCAAGAAGCAAGTTCTGGCCTTTCTGGTAATTGTAGGACACTATCGGTGATTTATACCAAATTTCACCATGATAGCTGCCCCTCTGACTGATCTTCTTAGAGGCACAAAGACGTCGATGGCCAAGTGGTCCTCTGAGCAGAAATGGCGATCCAGGAGTTGAAGCTCGCCCTATGAGTATTTTTGAGCACAGGAGAAATAAAGCTGTTAATATTGGGGTCCATTCCTTCACTTCTCTGTACTATGTATGAATAGTCTGTCCTAAAAATGACAAAGGAAATGTTATTTTTTCACATTAATTTTAAACTAAATCTTACAACATAATGGCAGCTGACTTCTGCAACTCCACATTGCACAAAATGTGCGACTTTTCAAAGTGATTCACGCCAGAATTCTGGTGTCTTTTGCTTTGGTGAATCAGTCTAACAGTAGGATTTCCGATCACAGGAGACATGTCATTAAATGTTGGGGCATATAGCACCAGTTTTATTTGCTATGCAAATGTTTCTTATGAATGACACACTTATGAAAAAAAGAATTTTTGTTTACACTGGATTTGCATAAATTGTAGCAATAAATTGTGGGCTCAATATACTCCCTACAGCCCCTATTTCATAACTTAAAGGGTGCAGTTTTAAAAATGGGCTAAATTATGATGATTTCTTATGTTCTGGTACCTTTAAGCATCTACAAACCCTGCTTGATACATGAATACAGAATTAGCATTAAAAATTCTCAAAGCTTTCAAAATTGCAAATCAAACTGAAAATTGTGTAATATGTTAAAAAATTTAGTTCCTGTCAAAATAAAGTAGAGCTATGGAAATAGAAATGTTATCACACATTAGTACAGCATTTAAATATAAATGAGACCGGAGTACTAGAGTTGAAATGTGAAAAACAGAATTTCAACATTTTCTTAATTTTTTTTTGTTAAAAAATGCAAATCATATTAGCCTACTTTTGTAGAACAATATGTAACAAAAAATATATATATTTTTTTCACTGTTAGTATTGAGGAGGACTTATCACATCAGTTAAAAGTGTCCCGCTTCTCCTCTGAGTATTTAATATTTTTATTTATTTATTTTTAAACTGCCTTACAGTTCCAGAGATAAAGGCCTTTATATTTAGAGAGCCCAATATGATCACAGCTGGATTATTTTGCAGAGCGGCCTAAAGACATGCTTCAGAGAATCCTGTGAGCCACACCGCTTGTAAAGGCCTCTTTTACTATAACTAAACTCTAGATTTTCAAAATGTAGCTAATTAAAAACAATCTGTTACCAGGTTTTTGCTGCCACATCTGAGAGCATCATGATGTAGGGGCAGAGACCCTGATTCCAGCAATGTATCATTTACTGAAATTTGTGCTTAATTTTTTATAAAATCACTGTTTTCTCTGCTGCAGATCCACCAGTTCCCTGAATGCTGAGCTCTGTATAACCTCACCCACACCAGTGATTGGCAGCTTTCTGCCTATGCACAGTGTACACAGAAAGCTGCCAATTAGTGGTGGGGACGGGGTTATCCAGAATTCATGAATATGGATGACTACATGGCAGCCCATTAAGTGACACATCACTGGAATAAGGGTCTCTGTCTCTACATTATGCTGCTCTCAAATTAGGTGGCAAAACCTGGTGACAGTTTCCCTTTAAATAACTCGATTAGCATTGTAAGTTCAGAGTATCATGGTACACATTTAAATAAAGACCCATTAAATTCCTACTTGTTCCTAGTTATACATATTACAGTCTTGTGTTGTAGAAAATAGAGTTGACCATTCTGTGTGGTTGTTATATGACCTAATAGGCAAAAATCTGCTTTAAAGTAGTAAAAACCACAAACTTTCATGACATTTCTGATCACTTAAATATACAGTATATACAAAATGATAGAAATTGGATGTTAGGAGTGTAAGCGCTCGTGATGACATTGGTAAAAATGCATAGAAATTCTTATGGGATTATGCAAAAGCAGCTCAGTTGAAAGTATGCTCCTTCAAGTAATAGAATATTTATAACCTGCTGGATTTCAGTATATGTGCACAAAACCACTTTAAGTTTCTGTTGGGGATTGCTTGCAATGTACTTGAGAAAAAAATACATTAACAGGAACTCTCACTCCATTAAATGATAATGAATCAGACATTTGGCTCTAGAGAAGGACAGTCAAGCTATGTTTTGAACAATCACACTAACTAACTCACACTAAGGCTGGGTTCACATTACGTTTACAGCAGCCCGTTCAACACATACGGTAACGGGCTGCTGTAAACGCAAGTGCAGGTATGGCAGCACACTAGCGCAGATAGAGCATCTGCTAGCTCTATCTGCGCTAGCAGCGACGGACCCGGAAACGCTGCAGCCCGCGTCTTAGGGTCAGTAATTCAATGACGGCACATTTATATCCCTCTAAAGCCCTCCACCTTTATATCCCTCTAAAGCCCTCCACATTTATATCCCCCCGAAGCCCTCCACATTTATATCCCTCCGAAGCCCTCCACATTTACAGTGGGGAAAAAAAGTATTTAGTCAGCCACCAATTGTGCAAGTTCTCCCACTTAAAAAGATGAATCCAAACGAAGAGGAAAGCAGCAACACTTCCGTTTTGTGACGAAGAAACCTTAGACCTTTATTTCCAATATAAATTCATGGACAAGGTAAACAGGGCAGGGACAGTGCAAGTAAAAAGGACGACGGCCTTTTCGCGTTAATCACGCTTCCACGGGTCCAGATCTCCCACTTAAAAAGATGAGAGGCCTGTATTTGACATCATAGGTAGACCACAACCATGAGAGTCAAAATGAGATTTATTTAGCAAAATATGGTGGAAAAGTAAGTATTTGGTCACCTAAAACATGCAAGATTTCTGGCTCTCACAGACCTGCAACTTCTTCTTTAAGAGGCTCCTCTGTCCTCCACTCATTAACTGTAGTAATGTTGTTTGAACTTGTTATCAGTATAAAACACACCTTTACACAACCTCAAACAGTCACACTCCAAACTCCACTATGGTGAAGACCAAAGAGCTGTCGAAGGACACCAGAAACAAATTGTAGCCCTGCACCAGGCTGGGAAGACTGAAGCTGCAATAGGCAAGCAGCTTGCAGTGATGAAATGAACTGTGGGAGCAATAATAAGAAAATAGAAGACATATAAGACCACTGATAATATCCCTGAGAAGAGGATAGATCTCACCCCGTGGGGTCAAAATGATCACAAGAACGGTGAGCAAAAATCTCAGAACCACATGGGGGGCCTAGTGAATGACCAACATAGAGCTGGGACCATCGTAACAAAGGTTACCATCAGTAACACACTACGCAACCAGGGACTCAGATCCTGCAGTGCGAGATATGTCCCCCTGCTTAAGCCAGTACATGTCCAGGCCCGTCTGAAGTTTACTGGAGAGCATTTGGATTATTCAGAAGAATATTGGGAGAATGTCATATGGTCTGATGAAACCAAAGTAGAACTGTTTGGTAGAAGCAAACACATCATGTTTAGAGAAGACAGAATGCTGAGTTGCATTCAAAGAACACCATACCTACTGTAAAGCATGTGGGTGGCAACATCATGCTTTGGGGCTGTTTCTCTGCAAAGGGAACAGGACAACTGATCCATGTACATGAAACAATGAATGGGGCCAAGTATCGTGAGATTTTGAGTGTAAACCTCCTTCTATCAGCAAGGGCATTGAAGATGAAATGTGGATGGGTCTTTTAGCATGATAACGATCCCAAGCACACTGCCAGGGCAATAAAGGAGTGGCTTCGTAAGAAGCATATGAAGGTCCTGGAGTGGTCTAGCCAGTCTCCAGATCTCAACCCCATAAAAAACCTTTGGAGGGAGTTGAAAATCCGTGTTGCCCAGCGACAGGTCCAAAACATCACTGCTCTAGAGGAGATCTGTATAGAGGAATGGGCCAACAAACCACCAACCGTGTGTGCCAGCCTTGTGAAGACTTACAGAACACGTTTGACCATTGTCTTTGTCAATAAAGGATATATAACAAAATATTGAGATGAACTTTTGCTAATGACCAAATACTTGTTTTCCACCATAATTTGTAATAAATCTTGCCAAATCAGACAAGGTTATTTTCTGGATTTGTTTTCTCATTTTGACTCTCATAGTTGTGGTCTACCTATTATGTCAATCACAGGCCTCTCTCAACTTTTTAAGTGGGAGAACTTGCACAATTGGTGGCTGACTAAATACTTCTCTTCCCCAACGTACAGTATATCCCTCCAAAGCCCTCCACATTTATATCCCTCCAAAGCCGTCCACATTTATATCTCTCCAAAGCCTTCCACATTTATACAGTGGGTAAGGAAAGTATTGAGACCCCTTTACATTTTTCGCTCTTTGTTTCATTGCAGCCATTTGGTAAATTCAAAAAAGTTCATTTTATTTCTCATTAATGTACACTCTGCACCCCATCTTGACTGAAAAAAAAACAGAAATGTAGTAATTTTTGCAAATTTATTAAAAAAGAAAAACTGAAATATCACATGGTCATAAGTATTCAGACCCTTTGCTCAGTATTGAGTAGAAGCACCCTTTTGAGCTAGGACAGCCATGAGTCTTCTTGAGAATGATGCAACAAGTTTTTCAGACCTGGATTTGGGGATCCTCTGCCATTCTTCATTACAGATCCTCTCCAGTTCCGTCAGGTTGGATGGTGAAAGTTTGTGAACAGCCATTTTAAGGTCTCTCCAGAGATGCTCAATTGGGTTTAGGTCAGGGCTCTGGCTGGGCCAGTCAAGAATGGTCACAGAGTTGTTCTGAAGCCACTCCTTTGTTATTTTAGCTGTGTGCTTAGGATCATTGTCATGTTAGAAGGTGAACCTTTGGCCAAGTCTGAGGTCCAGAGCACTCTGGAAGAAGTTTTTATCCAGCATATCTCTGTTCTTGGCCGCATTCATGTTTCCTTCAATGACAGTCATCCTTTCCCTGCAGCTGAAAAACATCCCCATAGCATGATGCTGCCACCACAATGTTTCACAGTTTGTATGGGTAAGGTGATGAGCAGTGCCTGGTTTTCTCCACACATACCACTTAGAATTATTATCAAAAAGGTCTATCTTCGTCTCATCAGACAAGAGAATGTTATTTCTCATAGTCTGAGAGTCCTTCATGTGTTTTTTAGCAAACTCTATGCAGGCTTTCATACGTTTTGCACTGAGGAGAGGCTTCCATTGGGCCACTCTGCCATAAAGGCCCGACTGGTGGAGGGCTGCAGTGTTAGTTGACTTTGGGGAACTTTCTCCCATCTCCCTACTGAATCTCTGGAGCTCAGCCACAGTGATCTTGGGGTTCTTCTTTACCTCTCTCATCAAGGCTCTTCTCCCTACTATTGCTAGGAAGACTTCTGGTGGTCCCAAACTTCTTCCATTTAAGGATTATGGAGTCCACTGTGCTATCAGGAACCTTGAGTACTGCAGAAATTATGTTGTAACCTTGGCCAGATCTGTGCCTTGCCACAATTCTGTCTCTGAGATTTTTGGCCAGTTCCTTTGACCTCATGAGTCTCATTTGGACTGACATGCACTGTGAGCTGTGAGGTCTTATCTAGACAGGTATGTGTCTTTCTAAATCAAGTTCTATCAGTGTAATTAAACACAGCTGGACTCCAATGAAGGAGTAGAACCATCTCAAGGAGGATCACAAGGAAATGGACAACATGTGACTTAAATATGAGTGTCTGAGCAAAGGGTCTGAATACTTATTACCATTAGTGATGGGCGAGCACTAAATTGCTCAGGTGCTCGTTGCTCGGGTCGAGCAAATTGGAATACTCGGGTACTCGACCCGAGCAATGAGCCCAATGTAAGTCTATGGGAAACCCGAGTATTTTTACCGCGATCCCCTCCCGGGGGTCCTTTTATGGTCTAGAAACGTCTGAAAATGATGGAAACACAGCTCAAATGACACGGAAACCTCATGGGGATCACCCCTGGAAGCATTTCGGCCTCCTAGATCCCAGCTGTAATCAATGTTGTCAGAGTTTCACGCCATTTTTACAGGTGCACCAAAAAACATACAAAAACGAAACCAAAATGGATTTTGCTGGAAAATATGTTAAGGTACATCCTTTCCAGGGTAATGACTTGTATATAAGGAAAAATAATTATCCTCAGACCAAAATGTTCCTCCACCACTTGGGCTATGTTCACACTCAGCGTTTTTTGTATGCGTTTTTCAACTTTAACATTGCTTTCAACCAATACAAATGCATTCACTTTGAAATATCATTGTAACATTTAACAACCCTAGCTGGCCATGTGGTATGAGTGCAGTGCCCCAGAGTCCTGGTCGTTGCAGTAATGTCGTTCTTCCACCAGGGGGGAGTGATGTTACGTCTGATGGCAATAAAGGAGATCTTCCTACCAGGTATCACAAACCATACACCGCACTTCACACTCCAGTCCACCAGGGGGAGCCTTGCTCCTATCTACTAGGGCACTCCTCACAATAGGGTAAAACTGGTGGGCTGGATAGAAAGTTAGTCAGAAGCAGGCTGGGCTTTGCCCAGGCAACACCTGTCAGGCAAATAGGGGAAGGAGGAACATCGGAGCTGCAGACAGAGGGTCCCTGACAGGGGTGGGATCCTGCCAGAGGCCTAGACAGAAAGCTACGGAGCTGCGCCTGCCCCATGTGCGGCAGCATCCTAAGAAAGGACACGAAGAGAACTGTATTGTAGAGGGTGAGAAACGAAGTCATAGCACAAGGAGATAAAACCAGAAGGAGTTCTGCCCTGTAATAGGCTGCCTTCTGAGGCGCAGAAGCCAGTGGCCGGAACACCGAGGGAGCAACTGTCTCCAAGCCTTGCTTCAGAGACCGCCAGGACAGTCAATTCCACGTTGGCTGCCCAACCTTATACCTAGGAGACACGGTGGCAACTTGTGGGGGTCGGGGCGTCTCTAGGGTTCCTATAAACAAGCCTCAGGCCATCAGTCATATGGGTTTGTCCTATTCATACCATCTGGGGGACAGAAAGGAAGAAATAACATCTAGAACATCTACAATAGTTGTTAGGACCTTACCGGGAAGCTCAGTAGGGAGGTACTACAACACACAGGCGCTAGAGGAAGGCTACTGATTTCCACCTGGATAAGGGGACTCTGGATTTGCCTTCAGACCGGCCGGACTCTGCCTACCCTGTGGTCGGTACCCTGGACTGTGGATGCTGAAGCCTTCAGTAAAAGGTAAAGAGACTGCAACCTTGTGTCCTCATTCTTCACTGCGCCTCACTTCTTCCACCATCACCATCTACACCTCTGGGAAGCCCTGGGGATACACTTCACCTGTGGGAAGGTATACCATCTTGCTGCCATAACATCACCCCAGCGGACCCCTAAGCAGCGTCAGTCACCCTGACCAAATACCACAGGTGGCGTCACGAACTACCCCTTTAAAGGCCTTTCCCAAAACCATAAAAACTCTTTTCTTTATTGGACGTCTCTCAAAGGGCCACAGACCAGGTCAGGCCAACATGACATCCCCCGAAACGAAGGACTTTGTGCCGAGTACCCCATTGCCCTACACCTGGGGGCGATCCATGTGACACATAAGGAGACACATGTTGTTTCATTTCTGAAGGAGGGACTCTTAAAGTTACAAAGCCTATTTTTAGAGGGGCATCAGGCGGCATTAATATTCTTAAAGGGCCATTATTAAACAGTGGGTCTCCTATGCTGTTATTGCCTATACAGTGAGTGGCTGGGCTGCCAAGAATTACAACGCACCCCAATACCCCTTTCATGAGAGGTAGAGAAGGGTCTCCTGAAAAAATGTTTCATTGAATGCAAGGCCTGCCCTGCTATCAAGTAACATGCACCCCAATAAGCCTTTAAACCCAGATACTGAAAGGCCACAGGAAAACCCAGTTCACAGTCTTCAGTTGGTCCTGCCACAGAGGTTCCTTATGCACTGAATGCAAGGGCCGCCTTGACGCAAATTTACATGCACCCCAATCCCCCCTTGGAAGAAACATGGAGGAGGGCCTCCTAAACAAAACTGTCCCATTAGCAAGGAGCGTGTGTCCTAGACTTGTACTGCCCATACACTAAGTGTATGGGCTGACCAACATTTCCACATGGGGGGTAATTTTTTTAACAAATTCATCACAAAATAGTCTTTACTGTTTTGAGCTAGGGTAACACACAGCAAAAAAGGAGAATGGAAGCCTCAAAAGCACACTTTGTAGCCCACAGATAGATGAGGCGTGTCACGGAACCACCACACTGTAAAAAAATTTTTTGTTTTAACCAAGATAGTGTATAGACCTAGGGTATTATACAGACCAAAAATTGGAATGTATGCATGAAAAAAAACTATTTTCAGACCACACATAAAATGGCCGTCGGAGATAGCAGACTGTTTCAATATGTGGCCTGTGTTTTTAAATATTTTCAAACCACAAAATACTGTATACACCAAGGTTATCAGACCAAAAACTGGACACACCTTCTCATTTATAGATTTTTCTGTATTTTCATGACTATGAAAATTGTACATTCACACTGAAGGCATCAAAACTATGAAATAACACATGTGAAATTATATACCGTATTTTCCGGCGTATAAGACGACTTTTTAACCCCTAAAAATTGTCCCAAAAGTCGGGGGTCGTCTTATACGCCTGGTACGGTGTGTGCAGGGTGCGATCCTGGATGTTCCCAGGGTCTGAAGGGACTGTTTCAATACGTGGGATGCTTTTTTTTTAATTGTCAAAACCACAAAATACTGGATACACCAAGGGTAGCAGACCAAAAAATGCAATGCATGCCTGCAAAGGAAGGATTTGGACACCACACCATGCATCTGACGGAGACAACAGAGTGATCAAAAAATGCTTCCTTTTTTTTGGCCCACCAAAATTGTGTCCATAAGTAGGCTATGATATGACACTGAAATAAAACATTTTCAGTACTAAAATTGTGCAAACATTTCCCCATGGGGGGTACATTTAAAAAAAATATCTTATGGGCATCACAGACACCCTTTCCAAAAATTGGACTGGCTGTAGCAGCACAGAACCCGTTAACCCTGGTGATCTAGTGGTGGAGAATGAGGAGACATAATGAATGATCAATCATACCGAAATTAAAAAAATGAATAAAGGATGTGAATCCACCTATGAAAGAAAATAACAAAACGGAGGGGTGAACACAGTTTCATATATATGAAGCCAGAATGTGTCCAACGAGATATGTTGGTTCCTACCAACAGCTCAGAGACAGGTATCTAAATAAAAATATAATATAATAGTAGTTTAATTTTTTTTATATTGGAGAGGTATACACTAGGTCATAAGAGGATGGTCCAGAGATAGGAAAAATGGAAAATATAAGAATAAATGGGAAGAATAGACATACATCTCATTTTTATGACATTTCCCCCTGGGGGAGTAACCTTTTTTTTTGTTTCAAATTATTAACGGACATCTTAAAAACACCCTTGCATAACAATTTAATGGCTGTAGCAGCATACAACACATTCACCATGGTGTTCTAGTGGCGGCGAATGATGATATGTGGAGGAAGGCATTATTAAAAACTAGGGTCAATGTTAAGGAGTGGGTCTCCTAGACTTGCAATGCCCATAAACCAAGTACATGGGCTGACAAACATTTCCCCAAGGGGGTTACAGTTTTAAAAAATTATTTATGGGTTTCATAGACACCCTTGCCCGTAAACTGAATGGCTGTAGCAGCATACAACGCGCTCACCATGGTGTTCTAGTGGCGGCGAATGATGATATGTGGAGGATGGCATTATTAAAAACTAGGCCCAATGTTAAGGAGCGTGTCTCCTAGACATGTAATGCCCATACACTAAGTGCATGGGCTGACAAACATTTCCCCATGGGGGTTACATTTTTAAAAAATATTTTATGGGCATCATAGACACCCTTGGCAAAAATTGGACTGGCTGTAGCAGCACAAAACCCTTTAACCCTGGTGATCTAGTGGTGGAGAATGAGGAAACAAGATAAATCATACTGAAATAAAAGAAATAAAAAATGTGAATCCACCTATGAAAGAAAATAACAAAAGGGAGGGGCTAACACAGGTTCATAGATATGAAGCCAGAATGTGTCCAATGAGATATGTTGGTCCCTAGCAACAGCTCAGAGACAGGGATATAAATAAAAATATAGTATAATAGTATTTCAAAATTTTTAGATTGGAGAGGTATACACTAGGTCATAAGAGGATGGTCCAGAGATAGGAAAAATGGAAAGACCGTGTGGAATACATGGTGGTGGTGGCGGTGGTGGCGGTGGTGGCTAAGTGACTGGAAACATTATCCGCTATCCAACCACAACCGTTTCACACTGCTCTGGCTTCAATAGTGGTGTGCTGCGGTCCCCTAGAAACTGAGACAGGAAGGTCGAGCAGGAAGATATGGGTCTTTGTTGTGGCCCACTTTCAGCTTGGCCACGGCCTCGTCCTCTGCATGCACCATCAGTATCACGTCCACTTCCCTGTTCCTTGCCCCTTGCCCATTTTAAATGGACTACTGAAATATTTGTAAAGCTGGATTTATTGGGAGAAAAATTATATGTGATCAGTAGGCCTGAAAAGCAAGTATTTGGAGACCACAGATACACCGAACTTCTGACGGAGATAACATACATTTATTTATTTATTTTTTATATATTTTTTTAAACCAAAAATGAGTAGACCAAGGCTAGTAGACTAAAAAATACAACGTATGCCTGCAAAGCACGGATTTTGATACCACAGATGCACCAGGCGTCAGCCAGAGATAACAGACTGATCAAATGTGGCCTTAATTTTTTTGGGCACACCAAAATTGTGTCAACAAGTTGGCTATGACACTAAAAAAAAATGGAGTGCTAAAATTGTAAAATATTTAGCGCAATTATATGAGATGCGTGTGGCGTACAACTCACAGTAATAAATATAAGAACTGTAGTTAAATATTTTTGTGCCAGCTACAGATTTTAGGGGCAGCAAAATGGTGTAAAAAATGTTGTAAGACACTACAAAATATTACATAGTACCACAACCAAAAAGGACAGATTTTTTGCCGCACTCACATCTGATGCCTGGGACCAAAAAAAAATTGTAAAAAAATTAGATTTTCACGCTCTTCTATTGCAAGTATCTTGGTGCAGTCTGCTGCGTAACCAAGCAAATAAATGTAGAACAAAGGGGGCTATGGATTGCTTTATAATAAAATGAGCAGGCATAAGCTCCATAAATGCCACGGATAAGTGCAGCTCGGTATATATCAAATACGCAGCAGCAGACAGTAATGGAGCCTTTTGATGTATGCAGGGAGATTTATAAACTCATATACAGTGCCTGCAAGCCTTGCAGTGATGTGGATATGTGCACATAGACTACCCTGATTAACTAGCACAATTAAAAACTAGACCTAATGTTAAGGAGCAAGTCTCCTAGACTCGTAATGCCCATACACGAAGTGCATGGGCTAACCAACATTCCCACATGGGGGATACATTTTTTAAGACAATTTTCTGGGCATCATAGACACCTTTTCCAAAAATTGCACTGGCTGTAGCAGCACAGAACATGTTAACCTTGGTGATCTAGTGGCGGAGAATGAGGAGACATAAGATAAATCATACTGAAATCAAAGAAATACATAAAAAATGTGAATCCACAATGCAAAATGTGAAAGAAATAACAAAGGGAGGGGCAAACACAGGTTCATAAATATGAAGCCAGAATGTGTCCAACGAGATATGTTTGTCCCTAGCAATAGCTCAGAGACAGGGATATAAATAAAATTATAATATAAAAGTATTTGAATAATTTTCTATTGTAGAGGTTTACACTACCTCATTAGAGGACTGTCCAGAGATAGGAAAATATAAGAATAAATGGGAAGAATAGACTTACATCTCATTTTTATGACATTTTCCCCTGGGGGAGTAACATTTGCTTTGGTTTCCAATCAGTAACGGGCATCATAAAAACACCCTTGCACAAAAAAATGAGTGACTTTTGCATCACAGAATCCATTCACCCTGGTGTTCTACTGGTTGTAGAGGATGAGGATAAAGAGGAGGATAACACCAAACAGACCAAATCTGGAAGCGTATACCCATGTGTGGTTGTGAAGAGGTGCATGAGAATACACTTCCACAAAAAAGACAATGTATTAGATGTTATGTATCGCTGTTGTCACTTGGTGGTGTACAGAAGTCTTGCCCAATCCAGCCCTTGTTCATTTTTATAAGAGTCAGCCTATCAGCATTTTCAGTTGACAGGTGGATGCGCTTGTCTGTAAGGCTGTGTGAACACATTCAGGAATGTCTGCAGAATTTTCCTGAGCAAAACTGGACTCCCTGGCAGGAAATCCATTCGCTTTTTTTTGCGCATTTTTTGCGTTTTTTTCCGGAGCTTCCCAATGCAATAATATAGCGGCAAAACCGCAAACAATTCGCAAAATGAATGAACATGCTGCGTTTTTTTCCGCGATGCGTTTTTTTCTCAGAAAAAGGCGCAGCATGTGCACAAAAATTGCAGAATGCATTAGAAATTATGTATGCTTAATGTGAGCATTTTTAAAGTGTTTTTGCAGTGGAAAAATACCGAAAAAATGCACAAAAAATCCTGAACGTGTGCACATAGCCTTATAATTCCACCAGCGACGCTAAAAACCCGCTGACAGAACGCTAGCAGCAGGGCAGGCCAGGACCTCCAAAGCGTAGAGAGACAGTTCATGCCACGTGTCCAGCTTGGATACCCAATAATTAAAAGGCGCAGAGGAATCCCGGAGGACGTTTGTACGATCTGCAAGGTACTCCCTCAGCATCTTCCCAAACATTTCACTTCTTGTGACAGCACCCCTTGCCTCTGTGCCGGCACGATGAGAGGGTCTGAGAAAACTAGCCCAGAACTTTGCCATTGTTCCCCTGCCTGAGCTGGATTGTACGTCTGCCTCTCTCCCTTGGACTCCTTGGTTGTACAACAAACTCTGACGTCTGCTGCCAGCGTTCTCACATTGTAATTTTTTAAGTAATTCCGCTACAAGAACCCTCTGGTACTGCAACATTTTAGTACACCTGTCTGCCTCTGGAAGAAGAGATTGAAAGTTCTCCTTGTAGCGTGGGTTTAGAAGTGTCACCAACCAGTCACCAAAAATGTTAATAATGCGAGGGTCACGTGAAACACAGTGCAACAAAGTCAGCCATGCATGCCAGACTGCTAACAGGCAAGACTTCTGTGTCCTCACCAACAGGATGACTGACCATGATGTCCTCCTCCTCCCTGTCCTCAGGTCATCCCCGCTGAATAGACGGTATGACGGCTTGTAGTACCATCTAAAGCGCATGAAAGTAGCTCCTGTATTTCCTCCTCATTGTCTACCAAGTCACGTTGGAAAGACATGAGGCAGGGCTGAGTGTAATCACCATGTACGGTTCCTTGCTCCATGTCCTCTTGCTCTGCCTGCAATGCATCCCCTTTAATTGTGAGCAGAGAGGTTTTCAGATTGCAGAGAAGCGGGATTGTGATGCTAATTATGGCACCATCGCTGCTCACCATCTTGGTGCAGTCCTCAAAGTTTTGGAGGATGGTACATATGTCTGACATCCATGTCCACTCCTGAGGTCTTATGTGTGGAGTCAACAACTGCCCTCTTCTGCTCGCAAATCCTTTCCAATATATGCAGTGTAGAGTTCCAACACGTGGGGACATCACACACAAACACAAGTTGCAAACGCTGCTGAAGCATGGCAAGAGCAGCCGAAGCTGTAGCTGACTCTCTAAAATGGGCAGACAGATGGCTAACTTTCACTAGAAGATCCGGCAACTCCGGGTAGCTTTTCAGAAAACGTTTAACCACGAGGTTGAGCAAATGGGCCAGGAGCGGTACGTGTGTGAGCTCACATTGCCTCAGAGCTGCCACCAGGTTACAGCCATTGTCACAAACGACCATGCCTGGCTGTAGGTTCAGCGGTGTCATCCAAATATCTGACTGATCTTTCAGCGCTGTCCACAACTCTTCAGCATTGTGCGGTTTGTCACCTAAGCAGACTATCTTCAGCACAGCCTGTTGCCGCTTGGCTGAGGTAGTGCTGCAGTGCTTCCAGCACCTGATTGATGTGTTCATTTCACAGACAGAGGCTGAAGAGGAGGAGGAGGAGATGCAGGAGCTGTAGACTGTGGGGGCAACCCTGATTGACATAGGGCCTGCATTCCTTCGCGTGGGGAGGATGTGTTCCATCCCAAGGTCTGACTGGGTCCCGGTTTCCACTATGTTAACCCAGTGTGCCGTCAGTGAGATGTAACGCTCCTTCTCTCATCAGTGCGGTCAGCTGTATCGGCATCTAGCTCATAAAGTTGACCCTGCGATGATGGGTGGGGTCCCACTGCTGGCACCGCCTCCCGCCTGCTCAGAGGCCCGTAGCGGCTGGGTGGCAAGCAGGGAGATCGATTCTCCCTGCTCTGCCGCAGAATGTAGCAGTATGGGTGCGCTGTGCTTGCCGATACAGTTACAGTAGCGTTGCTCCAGATGGGCCCCCTCAGTGCATGGGGCCCAGGGTGACCGCCCCCCTCTGCCCCCCCCCCCCCCCCGGGTAGCTACACTACTGTGCCGAGATCTTGATGCTCCTTTGTCCACAGTGCACAAGATAATCAAGAAGTTTACAACCCATGCATCTGTAGTTAATCTTCCTGGATGTGGAAGGCAGGGAATAATTGATGAAAGGTTGTGTCACGCCCTATCGAAGAGTTCTGGAATAAGAGGCAGTGGGTACTTATTCTTTACCGTGATGGCGTTTAATCCGCGGTAGTCAATGCAAGGACGCAAAGACCCGTCCTTCTTTTTCACGTAGAAGAACCCGGCTCCAACAGGGGATGTGGACCTCTGGATGAATCCCCGGGCCAAGCTGTCAGTGACGTATTCTGACATCGCCTGAGTCTCAGCAGGGGACAGAGGGTAGATTCGCCCTGTAGGAAAAGAAGCACCTGGAACCAAATCGATGGGACAATCATAAGGCCTGTGCGGGGGCAAGACCTCTGCTTCTCATTTATCGAAGACATCCGCATATGCCCAGTAGGCTTCCAGAAGTCCGGGCAAGGACGTAGGTGAGGGAGGCAAACGAATAGGCCGGACGGACAGCAGGCAACGGCTATGGCAGGCCGAACCCCAACGCTGGACCTCCCCATTTCGCCAGTCTATGACTGGCTCATGCGTACGTAGCCATGGCAGACCGAGCATGAAAGGCGGGGAGAGAGAGGGTAGCACGTAAAAGGCAATCCTCTCAGTATGGAGAGCTCCGATCTGAAGCTCCACCTCACTGGTAATGCCCTCAACGGAATCTTGTAGGGGTCTCCCGTCAATGGTGGTGATGATGCGGGGATGCTGCAGGGGGTGTATAGGGATGCCGAGATGGAGAGCCATGTCTCGCTGAATAAAGTTACCTGCAGATCCCGAGTCCAAATACGCCAACTCTGAGAACCGCCTGTCACCGACTCTCACCTGTATGGAAACAGTTAACGGTTGAGAGGTATCAGTCTCACCTAGGATGGCCTCTCTTACCTGTCCTAGGTGGAGGAGTTTTCCGGTCTTCTGGGACATTGCCGGCGGAAGTGGTTGGAGCCACCACAATAGAGACACAACCTCCGGGCGACTCTCTTCTCACGCTCCCGGGGACTCAGCCGGAGACGATCCACCTCCATGGGTTCGGGTGCTACGGCAGATGAAGCGTTACCTGGTAACAGGGGTCTCTGAAAAGAGGGTGCCAATCGAGGTGGTCTTCTCTCCTGGGTTCTCTCCTTGGTGCGTTCTTGTAGGCGGCGGTCCATCCGGACGGCAAGGGAGATGTATTCGTCCAGGGTACCGGGAAGGTCTCGAACGGCAAGCTCGTCCTTCAGGCGACTGGATAACCCTCTCCAGAAGACACCGATCAGGGGCTCGTCAGACCAGCGAAGCTCCGACACCAAAGTGCAAAACTGTATGGCGTATTGGCCAACCGACAGAGTACCTTGCTGTAAGTTGAACAACTCCTCCGTGGCCGAAGCCACCCGACCTGGCTCATCAAAGATCTTCTGGAAGGTGTCCAAGAAGACCCGCAGATCGAATACAATGGGATCCTCTCTCAAGTAGTGGGTTGAACCAGGCCAAGGCCTTGCCCTCCAGGTGTGATGCCAGAAAGGCCACTTTCACCACATCCGTAGGGTATTGATGAGGGAGAAGCCTGAAATGCAGCTGGCATTGGTTGATGAAACCCATGCACATCTTTGGATCCCCAGAGTACCTGGTGGGTTTGCAGAGGCGAGGGGAAGAGAAGACGCCTCCTACGGCACCGGGATCCAAGACGGGTGCAGCAACCGGGGCAGGAGGAGACCGCTGCAGATTCGAGAGCCGCTCGTCCACAGACGTCATGTAATTCAGCATCTAGGTCTGCATCCGTCCTTGTTGATCCAGCTCCTGATGGAGATCTGCAAGATGAGAGGCGTAAGATGCATCCACCCCCTGAGGGGAACCTAGACGGGCTTCAAGGTTCTGCATGAACGCAACAAACTGTTCCTGGCTCTGGCGGAGACTAGCGAGCTCCTTCTGAGCATCGAACCTGGCATCAGCGGGGTCCATGGCCTGGGCAAAATCTGTCACGCCCTATCGATGGATCTATCGGGTGGACCCACTGGACCGCAAATACAACGGTTGCTGATACCAGGAAGGGAGAGCCAGACTAGGAAAGCAGGTTCAAAACGCTTTATTGTACAGAAATACACATATACTAGGGAAGACACCCCAAAGAAGGCCACAGGACCAAAACACCAGGGTGCCTCTAAGGAGTCCAAGGCTTGGAGTGACCCCTATACAGGGATTTCCCCTTGACCACCAATAGAGGGTCCGATGAGGCAGACACCTGTGTTAAACCGACCTAGGAAGTTGGAAGAAATGAAGAGACAAAAACAGGGCAGAATGTGGAACTTGGAAGCAGGAAGAAGACTGCAGGGAACCGCACTGGATCCGGGACTAAGGATGCTGAGAAGACCAGGCTCGAACGTAGGGAAAAAGGTACACAGAGTAAGACAGGGAAATTGGACTGGAAAGACAAGCAAGACCAGACCGGGAGAAGCAACTTCAGGATAATAGAAGTTGCCCAGGCGGCGTCCAGGAGTGACTGAGATCCTTTTATCCCTCCAGCCTCCAGGTGATAGGCCGGGAGGAGGGGCGGTGAGTAGGGTCAGGCTGGCCCTTTAAGAAGCCAGAGAGCTCGCCCAGGAGAGGGAGAGGAAGGAGGAAGTGCAGCAGACAAGGGAGCAAGGACCCGGGCAGCATGTCTGCAGGGACGGACCCCGGAGCGCCGGTGGACGACCGGAGCGTGACCCTGCTGGCTCAGGACAGGACCGGAGGTAAGAACAGGTGGGGAAGAGAACGTAGGCACCCCGGACCGCGAGGTGGTGACAGTACCCCCCCTCCAGGCCCCCACGGGCGGCGACTGGCAAGGAACCGACGTAGGAGACGAGGAGCATTGTTATGGACCTGGTGGTTAGGAGCACCCGGAATGACCTGATGAGTAAAGTCAAAATCGGGACTAGCTCTGGGGAAGTGGGAACTCTGCTGACCGCAAACCCTACTCCTATCACACACACTAGAAATAGCCGTGGAGCGTACCTAACTCTCCCTAGACGCCTCTTCACAGCCTAAGAGCTAACTACACCTAAAGATAGAAATAGAAGCCTTACCTTGCCTCAGAGAAATTCCCCAAAGGTAAAGGCAGACCCCCACATATATTGACTGTGAGTTAAGAGGAAAGTCACAAACAGGAATGAAACAGGTTTTAGCAAAGGAGGCCAGATTCCACTAAATAGTCAGAGGATAGAAAAGGGAACTATGTGGTCAGCACAAAAGACTACAAAAAACCACGCAGAGTAAGCAAAAAGACTCCCCACACCGACTCACGGTGTGGAGGTGCCACTCTGCACCCCAGAGCTTCCAGCTAGCAAAGGAATATCATGATAGCAAGCCGGACTAGAAATAGCAGTACTAAGAAATATATTCAGGAAGCAGTAACAACAAATGAACTAGCAAAGACTTAGCTTCTGCTGGAGTAGACAGGTCCTCAGAGAAGGCCAAGAGAGATCTGAACCAATACTGGAACATTGACAGCTGGCATGAAGTAACGATCTGAGTGGAGTTAAATAGGAAGCCAGCATAGAAATAAACGAGAGCAGCTGATAAAGCCAACCTCAGTGACCAGCAGTTCCGCTCGAAGCCACCAGAGGGAGTCCAAGAGCAGAACTAACCAAAGTACCATTCATGACCACAGGAGGGAGTCCGAGAACGGAATTCACAACAGAGCATGGACGTTGCCCTCCGGTTCCCAGGACCTCTCCTCAGGACCAAACCCCTTCCAGTCGACCAGGTACCATGTGGCACGCCCTCTCTTCTTCACGTCTAGAATGGCACTGACCTCATACTCGTCATAGGCTGAGATCGGAGGAGGACGCTCTCCCGGATCCTGGGAGAAGCGGTTGAGGATCACAGGCTTGAGGAGGGAACGGTGGAAAGAATTATGTATTCGCAGAGAAGGAGGCAGTCGTAGCCGATAGCACACATCGTTGAGTCTCCGGGATACCTCGAACGGTCCGAATCGGGACACGAATTGAACTCCCCTATCGGAAACAATGTTGGAGGGTAACCCATGCAACCGGAGGATATGTTGAACAAACAACTCGGCCAGCTTGGGTGCCGAAGGAAGACCAGGCAGAGAAACGAAGTGACCCATCTTGGAAAATCTGTCCACCACGACCCAGATGACAGTATTCCCGGAGGATGCAGGAAGATCCGTGACGAAGTCCATCGCAATGTGTTGCCGTGGTTTAGATGGTATAGGCAAGGGTAAGAGTTGACCGGCGGGAAGCCGTTTGGGGGTCTTGTTGCGGGCACAGGAAGAACAGGCAGAGACGTAGTCTGTCACCTCTTGATGCATCACAGGCCACCAGTAGTGCCGACCAATCAACTGTAGAGTCTTTGTCAGACCCGCGTGACCGGCTAGTAAGGAGGAATGTCCCCAGCGAAGGACGTGTTCTCGATTCAGTTCGGGCACCAGCGTCTTACCTGGGGGTACCTGCGACAGTCGGAGCGGTGCAACCATGATCACCTTGGATGGATCGCTGATGGGACGAGGTTCCTCCTCCTGATCTTCGGTAAGAAAAGACCGGGAGAGAGCGTCAGCCTTGATATTTTTAACTGCGGGACGAAAATGAAGACGGTAGTCAAACCGAGCAAAGAATAAGGACCAATGGGCCTGGCGAAGATTGAGCCTCAGGGCAGACTGGAGATAGGCCAAGTTCTTGTGGTCGGTGTAGATGACCACCGGGTGCACCGCTCCCTCTAGGAGGTAACGCCACTAGTGTTGAGCGATACCTTCCGATATCGGAAAGTATCGGCATCGGAAAGTATCGGCCGATACCGTCAAAGTATCGGATCTAATCCGATACCGATACCCGATCCCAATGCAAGTCAATGGGACGAAAATATCGGAATTAAAATAAACCCTTTCTTAACTTGTAGGTTCATTCTACATGAAGGAAAACAACTAAGAATAATGTAGGATGTATTGGGGGACGTGGCGGAGACATTAAAGGCACAGAGGTTTAGCCCAATCTAATAGAATAGCAGGATTTTGTTTTGTTTTTTATGACGTTCGGCGTTAGAAAGATTTTGACTGTTAATTTTTTTTTTATTTTGTCAGATATTGATGTTTCACTACTTCCACGCCCTTCACCTTCTTTTTTACTTCTCCCACACTTTCTTCTTCATTATCCTCATCATCAGCTTCTTTGACATCAACTTCTTCACCTTATTCATCTTCTTCATCTTCTACCTATTATTTTTTTTGTTACATTGTTCATATTCTTTTTATTTTACTATTATCTTCTTTATATTCAACTTCTTCATCGTATTCTTATTTGTGACAGGCATTCCCGTAGTTGTTATCTATAAAAGTTTGAAGATTACACCTTCCGTTCTGCCTGTCACAAAACAGTTACATTTGTCCGCGTTCAGTTTGGCCTGCAGCATCAGGCTTTATCCAGGGGCACCACGAGGAGGAACGGACTCACCCCCATACACTGCTTAGTCTTCTTCTGCTTATAATTTAGATAATATCTTTTGCTCTGATATTTAGTCTTATGCTTAATGTTCTTCTGCTCTTTGTTCTGCAGCCTCTTGTTCTTCTGCTTCTCGGTCTTCCAGGTCGTCGTCGTCTCCAGGGTCGTCGTCTCCGGGGTCGTCGTCATCGGGGTGGTCTTCAGGGTCATCGTCTCCAGGGTCGTCGTCATCTCAGTGGTTGTCGTCTCTGGTGTCGTCGTCATCTTAGGGGTGGTCTTCCGGGTCGTCGTCTTTAGGGTCTTGAACTTGGAAATGTAGCAGAAGGTACAAGAAGGCTGAAAAAATGCTGAGAAACAGCTGATGGAACTGGAACTCGGATGGCTACCCGAAGGTCCAAGAGCCAATGGAACTACCGAGGACCAGCTGACGTTACTGGAACCCGGTTACTAAGCAGGAGGTACCCGTGCCTGAAAGCACTACCAAGGACCACCTGACGTTGGTGGAACTCGGATACCCAGAGGGAGGCACCTAAGCCAAAGGCTCTGCCCGGAACCAGCTGACGGTACTGGAACCAGGATGGGGAGCAGAAGGTACAAGAGCAAAAGACACTGCCGAGAACCAGCTGACGGTACTTGAACCCGGATGGGTAGCCGAAGGTCCAAGAGCCAATGGAACTACCGAGGACCAGCTGACGTTACTGGAACCCGGTTACTAAGCAGGAGGTACCCTTGCTGAAAGCACTACCAAGGACCACCTGACGTTGGTGGAACTCAGATACCCAGAGGGAGGCACCTAAGCCAAAGGCTCTGCCCGGAACCAGCTGACGGTACTGGAACCAGGATGGGGAGCAGAAGGTAAAAGAGCAAAAGACACTGCCGAGAACCAGCTGACGGTACTGGAACCCGGATGGGTAGCCGAAGGTCCAAGAGCCAATGGAACTACCGAGGACCAGCTGACGTTACTGGAACCCGGTTACTAAGCAGGAGGTACCCGTGCCTGAAAGCACTACCAAGGACCACCTGACGTTGGTGGAACTCGGATACCCAGAGGGAGGCACCTAAGTGAAAGGCTCTGCCCGGAACCAGCTAACGGTGCTGGAACCAGGATGGGGACCTATTCAAGCTTGTCTTCCTAGAGCCCCAACTAGCGGTGTTGGAGCAAAGGGTCAGCAGGGGGAGCAGAGTGTAGGCCGAAGCCTGCACTGGAGGCATTTGAAGAGCTTTGTGTCTGCGTGGCTGTTGCAGGACACGTTGCCGGCTACACAGCAGGGGAACAGCTGGCGGTGCTGAACCCCACTGACACATTGGCTGGTGTTTTTCTCTGTGCAGCTAGCAGTACCGGGTCCCAACTGGCGGTGTTAGAGCCCAGGGTCAGCAGGAAGAGAGGGAGCAGAGTGTAGGCCGAAGCCTGCACTGGCGGCAGCTTTGTGTCTGCGTGGCTGTTGCCGGACACGTTGCCGGCTACACAGCAGGGGAACAGCTGGCGGTGCTGAACCCCACTGACACATTGGCTGGTGTTTTTCTCTCTGCAGCTAGCAGTACCGGGCCCCAACTGGCGGTGTTAGAGCCCAGGGTCAGCAGGAGGAGAGGGAGCAGAGTGTAGGCCGAAGCCTAATTGAACCAATTTTAAAGGTAACCTTTAACCCCCCCTCAGGTGTTACAAACTAGAAGAGCCACGCCTTATGCAGCAGTAGTGCTGCACAAGTCAAAGGTTGCTCTTTGAATTTTGTTCCTTGCACAAGCTGAATGAAACACGTACAACATTTTGGCCCTTATACAGTCAATCTGTCTTGGAGGCGGGAGTTCCCTTTGTAATGAGACGCAGCACAGCTGGCAAAAATACCAACTTGGTGCTTGGCGCGGCCTCCTGAGCATCACATTTTGCTGTACAGGAGTCTGCGTTGTTGCGTTATCCCTTGGCCATGCGCTGCCCGTCTTCTGACATCATTTCATGTCGGCTGGTGCGGTTCGCGATGCCCATGAATCCCAGCCCCGCAGTGTCTTTACAGTGTTTCACACTGCGGGGCTGGGATTCATGGCCTGGCGCAGTACATATGTTCACCTCTCGCTCGTGTCCTTACACCTGCTACAGACTGTGCGGCGTCAGCTGATTCCT
Source organism: Ranitomeya variabilis (assembly GCF_051348905.1). Classification (NCBI taxonomy): domain Eukaryota; kingdom Metazoa; phylum Chordata; class Amphibia; order Anura; family Dendrobatidae; genus Ranitomeya; species Ranitomeya variabilis. Next base: position 109,094,663 of record NC_135232.1, read on the forward strand.
TATCGCATGCCACGGCCATGAAGCCGCACAGTCTGAAGAAGGCGGAAGGAGCTGAGTGACAGCCTGGCGAAGATATGCACTGCTCATGCCCGTCAATCACACCCTCGCAGTCAAAATAAATAAGACACCGAGGGGCGTTGTGTCGGGCAGGGCGGCCGCAGAGGCGCAGCCAGCCAAACAATGATGCCAGAAGAAGGGCTGGGCTACCAAGGGGGTTGTTGCGTGTCATTACAAAGTAAAGTCACACCTCAGGGACGTTTTAATGGTCTCAGGGGACACATTGTAGACGTGTTCTGTTCCACGTGTGCAAGGAGAATAAGTTTATGAGCCACCTTGCACACATGCAGCATTACTGCTGTACAAGGTGGCTGTAAAACATACAAACACCTGGGGGAGGGGGGACAGGTTCCCTTCAATTTCAGTTCTTGTGTCTGCGTGGCTGTTGCAGGACACGTTGCCGGCTACACAGCAGGGGAACAGCTGGCGGTGCTGAACCCCACTGACACATTGGCTGGTGTTTTTCTCTGTGCAGCTAGCAGTACCGGGCCCCAACTGGCGGTGTTAGAGCCCAGGGTCAGCAGGAGGAGAGGGAGCAGAGTGTAGGCCGAAGCCTGCACTGGCGGCAGCTTTGTGTCTGCGTGGCTGTTGCAGGACACGATGCCGGCTACACAGCAGGGGAACAGCTGGCGGTGCTGAACCCCACTGACAGAGTGGCGTGTGTTTTGCTCTGTGCAGCCAGCACTTCCGGACAGCAACTAGCGGTGTTGGAGCCCGGGCTCTGCAGGTGGAGCAGAGTGTAGGCCGAAGCCTAATTGAACCGATTTTAAAGGTAACCTTTAACCCCCCCTCAGGGGTTACAAACTACAAGAGCCACAGCTTGGGCAGCAGTAATGCTGCACAAGTCAAAGGTTGCTCTTTTAATTTTGCTCCTTGCACACGCAGAAAGAAACACGTATAACATTTAGGCCCTTAAGCAGTCAAACTGTTTTGGAGGCGTGAGTTCCCTTTGTAATGAGACGCAGCACAGCTGTCAAAAATCCCACCTTGGTGCTGGGCGCGGCATCCTGAGCGTCGTTATTTGCTGCACAGGAGTCTGCGCTGTCGTGTTATCCCTTGGCCTTGCGCTGCTAGCGCTGCCCATCTTCTGACATCATTTAATGTTGGCCGGTGCGGTTCGCGATGACCATGAATCCCAGCCCCGCAGTGTCTTTACATTGTTAAAACACTGCAGGGCTGGGATTCATGGCCTGGCGCAGTACATATGTTCGCCTCTCACACTCGGGTCCTTACACCTGCTACAGACTGTGCGGCGTCAGCTGATCCCTTGTCGCATGCCATGGCCATGAAGCCGCACAGTCTGAAGAAGGCCGAAGGAGATGAGGGACAGGCGAACATATGCACTGCTCATGCCCATCAATCACACCCTCGCAGTCAAAATAAATAAGACACCGAGGGGCGTTTTGTGGGCCAGGGCGGCCGCAGAGGTGCAGCCAGCCAAACAATGATGCCAGAAGACGGGCAGCGCTACCAAGGGGGTTGCAGCGTGTCATTACAAAGGAAAGTCACACCTCAGGGACGGTTTAATGGTCACAGAGGACACATTTTAGACGTGTTCAGTTCCACGTGTGCAAGGGGAATAAGTTTCTGAGCCACCTTGCACACATGCAGCATTACTGCTGTACAAGGTGGCTGTGAAACATACAAACGCCTGGGGGAGGGGGGACAAGTTCCCTTCAATTTCAGTTCTTGTGTCTGCGTGGCTGTTGCAGGACACGATGCCGGCTACACAGCAGGGGAACAGCTGGCGGTGCTGAACCTCACTGACACATTGGCAAGGTGTTTGGCTCTGTGCAGCCAGCACTTCTGGGCCCCAACTGGCGGTGTTAGAGCCCAGGGTCAGCAGGAGGAGTAGAGGGAGTGGTGTAGGCCGAAGCCTGCACTGGCGGCAGCTTTAGGTCTGTTGTGTCTGCGTGGCTGTTGCAGGACACGTTGCCGGCTACACAGCAGGGGTACAGCTGGCATTGCTGAACCCCACTGACACATTGTCTGGTGTTTTTCTCTGTGCAGCTAGCACATCTGGGCGCCAACTGGCGGTGTTAGAGCCCAGGGTCAGCAGGAGGAGCATAGTGTAGGCCGAAGCCTGCACTGGAGCAAGTTGAAAGGGAACCCTTAACCCCCCCCACCCCCAGGGGTTTGTAGCTGAAAGAGCCATATTGTACAGCACTAATGCTGGAAAAGGTAAACTTAGCTCTTTTAATTATGGTCCTTGCAAACGCTGAACTTGACACTTATGAAATGTGTCCCCTCACACCGTTAAACCGTCCGGTCGGAGGGACTTTCCTTTGTCATGTGACGCAGCACAGCTGTCATTCTTACCCCCTTGGCGCCGTGCGCCGCCTCCTCAGCGTTGTTTGAATCTGTCCCGGAGCCTGCGCTGTTATGTTAGCCCTTGTCCATGCACACAGTTTGCGCTGTCCATCTTCTGACATCATTTGGTGTCAGGCTGGCTGCGCCTGTGCGGCTGCGCTGGCCAAGATCCCGCCTCGCTGTGTCATCTAATGTAATCACTCTGCGGACCTGTGATCCATGGGCATGCGCAGTGCATATCCTTGCCTCTCACTCCCCTCCTTCCAGCTTCTTCAGACTGTGCAGCATCATGGCCGTGGCATGCTATTAGGGATCAGCTGACGGCGCACAGTCTGAAGAAGGCTGAGGGAGATGAGAGAGAGGCGGAGGTTAAGATATGCACTGCGCATGTCCATGGATCACAGGCCCGCAGTGGGATTAAATCAGAAGACACTACGAGGCGGGATCTCGTCCAGCGCGGCCGCACAGGCGCAGCCAGCCTGACACCAAATGATGTCAGAAGATGGGCAGTGCAAAATGTGTGCATGGACAAGGGCTAACATAAAAGCGCAGGCTCCGGGACAGATTCAAACAACGCTGAGGAGGCAGCGCACGGCGCCAAGGGGGTAAGAATGACAGCTGTGCTGCGTCACATGACAAAGGAAAGTCCCTCCGACCGGACGGTTTAACGGTGTGAGGGGACACATTTCATAAGTGTCAAGTTCAGCGTGTGCAAAGAGCACCACAAAAAGAGCCACTTTTTCCTTTTGCATCATTATTACTGCTGCACAAGGTGGCTCTTTCAGTAACAAACGCCTTGGGGGGGGTACAGGTTCCCTTAAATTGAAGTTGTTGTGCCTGCGTGGCGGTCGCATGACGCGTTGCCGTATACACAGCAGGGGAGCAGCAGGCATTACTGAACCCCACTAACACATTGGCGAGGTGTTTGGCTCTGTGCGGACAGCACTTCTGGACAACAACTAGTGGTGTTGTAGCCCAGGGACAGCAGGAGGAGGAGGTGGAGGAGATAGGAGGGATTGCCACACACACAGCTGGGGAACAGCTGACGTTACTGAACCCCAATAACAGAGGAGCGACTGTTGACTGTGCGTACAGCACTACCAGGCAACAACTAGCGGTGTTGGAGCCCAGGGACAGCAGGAGGAGGTGGAGGAGATAGGAGGGATTGCCACACACACAGCTGGGGAACAGCTGACGTTACTGAACCCCAATAACAGAGGAGCGACTGTTGACTGTGCGTACAGCACTACCAGGCAACAACTAGCGGTGTTGGAGCCCAGGGACAGCAGGAGGAGGAGGTGGAGGAGATAGGAGGGATTGCCACACACACAGCTGGGGAACAGCTGACGTTACTGAACTCCAATAACAGAGGAGCGACTGTTGACTGTGCGTACAGCACTACCAGGCAACAACTAGCTGTGTTGGAGCCCAGGGACAGCAGGAGGAGGAGGTGTAGGAGATAGGAGGGATTGCAACACACACAGCTGGGGAACAGCTGACGTTACTGAACCCCAATAACAGAGGAGCGACTGTTGACTGTGCGTACAGCACTACCAGGCAACAACTAGCGGTGTTGGAGCCCAGGGACAGCAGGAGCAGGAGGTGGAGGAGATAGGAGGGATTGCCACACACACAGCTGGGGAACAGCTGACGTTACTGAACCCCAATAACAGAGGAGCGACTGTTGACTGTGCGTACAGCACTACCAGGCAACAACTAGCGGTGTTGGAGCCCAGGGACAGCAGGAGGAGGAGGTGGAGGAGATAGGAGGGATTGCCACACACACAGCTGGGGAACAGCTGACGTTACTGAACCCCAATAACAGAGGAGCGACTGTTGACTGTGCGTACAGCACTACCAGGCAACAACTAGCGGTGTTGGAGCCCAGGGACAGCAGGAGGAGGAGGTGGAGGAGATAGGAGGGATTGCCACACACACAGCTGGGGAACAGCTGACGTTACTGAACCCCAATAACAGAGGAGCGACTGTTGACTGTGCGTACAGCACTACCAGGCAACAACTAGCGGTGTTGGAGCCCAGGGACAGCAGGAGGAGGAGGTGGAGGAGATAGGAGGGATTGCCACACACACAGCTGGGGAACAGCTGACGTTACTGAACCCCAATAACAGAGGAGCGACTGTTGACTGTGCGTACAGCACTACCAGGCAACAACTAGCGGTGTTGGAGCCCAGGGACAGCAGGAGGAGCAGAGGAACACAGTGTAGGCCGAACCCTGATTGGAGAAAGTCGAAAGGGAACCTTTAACCCCCCCCCAAGGCGTTTGTAGCTGAAAGAGCCAGCTTGTGCAGCACAAAGGATGCAAAAGGAAAAGGTGGCTCTTTTCATTATGCTCCTTGCAAACACAGAACTAAACACTTATAAAATGTGTCCCCTGATACCGTGAGACCGTCCCGGAGGTGGGACTTTCCTTCGTAATATGACGCAGCACAGCTGTCATTCCTACCCCCTTGGCGCCGTGCCCCGGCTCCTCAGCGTTGTTTGATTCCGTCCCGGAGCCTGCGCTGTTATGTTATCCCTTGGCCAGGCACACTTAGCGCTGCCCATCTTCTGACATCATTTGGTGTCAAAGATAAAGCCGTGTGCACTACTACTGGTGGTGCCCAGGTAGGTTCCCACACCATGTGATACTAAAAGAAAGAACCTGGCACTCAACTTAATGCTTGTGAGATTTTAATCGTAGTAGCCAAAACGTTTCGGTCCTATATCTGGACCTTCATCAGTTACGTACTATGATGAAAAAAGTAAATGACTGTAGTGTCATATAAGGCACAGCATGGTCTGCGTCTGGTATTTGCGCAGATAGGTTTAGGCACACAGAATGGACTTATTCACGCTGATAGGTGCTGTGCTTGTGTCCAGACACGGAATCCCCGCTTGTCTCAATGAGACAAGCGGGGATTCCGTGTCTGGACACAAGCACAGCACCTATCAGCGTGAATAAGTCCATTCTGTGTGCCTAAACCTATCTGCGCAAATACCAGACGCAGACCATGCTGTGCCTTATATGACACTACAGTCATTTACTTTTTTCATCATAGTACGTAACTGATGAAGGTCCAGATATAGGACCGAAACGTTTTGGCTACTACGATTAAAATCTCACAAGCATTAAGTTGAGTGCCAGGTTCTTTCTTTTAGTATCATTTGGTGTCAGGCTGGCTGCGCCTGTGCGGCCGCGCTGACCGAGAGCCCGCCTCGCAGTGTCGTCTAATGTAATCCCACCGCGGGCCTGGGATCCGTGGCCATGCGCAGTGCATATCCTCGCCTCTCACTCCCCTCCCTACGGCTTCTTCAGACTGTGCGGTGTCACGGCCGTGGCATGCTTTTAGGGATCAGCTGACGGCGCACAGTCTGAAGAAGGCGTAGGGAGATGAGTGAGAGGCGGAGGTTCAGATATGCACTGCGCATGTCCATGGATCTCAGGCCCCCAGTGGGATTAAATCAGAAGACACTGCGAGGCGGGCTCTCGGCCAGCGCGGCCGCACAGGCGCAGTCAGCCTGACACCAAATGATGTCAGAAGAGGGGCAGCGCTAAGTGTGCCTGGCCAAGGGATAACATAACAGCGCAGGCTCCGGGACGGAATCAAACAACGCTGAGGAGCCGGGGCACGGCGCCAAGGGGGTAGGAATGACAGGTGTGCTGCGTCATATTACGAAGGAAAGTCCCACCTCCGGGACGGTTTTACGGTATCAGTGAACACATTTTATTAGTGTTAAGTTCTGCGTGTGCAAGGAGCTAAACAAAAATAGCTACCTTTTCCTTGTGCAGCATTACTGCTGCACAAGGTGGCTCTTTCAGTAACAAACGCCTTGGGGGGGGGGACAGGTTCCCTTACATTTCAGTTGTTGTGTCAGCGTGGCGGTCGCAGGACACATTGCCGGCTACACAGCTGGGGATCAGCTGACGTTACTGAAACCCAATAACACTGGGTCGTATGTTTTGACTGTGCAGACGGCACTTCTGAGCCTCAACTGGCGGTGTTGGAGCCCAGGAATTAAAGTTCAGGTGGTAGAAAGATGAACACAACAGGAGACCTGGATACTGTAGACAGTCACCTAATTATTTAATCAGGAAGAGGAGTGGCAAATTCCTGCGAGATCCAGGCCTTGTTCATTTTCAGGAAAGTAAGCCGGTCAACGTTATCGGAGGATAATCGCATGCGATGGTCAGTTAGTACACCACCTGCAGCACTAAAGACGCGTTCCGATAATACACTAGCCGCAGGGCAAGCCAGCACCTCCAATGCATACTGGCTTAGCTCTGGCCATGTATCCAGCTTTGAGACCCAAAACTTGAAAGGGGAAGAGCCGTCTGGGAGTACAACAAGAGGGCAAGACATGTAGTCTGTCACCATCTGACGGAACCGTTGCCTCCTGCTGACTGGAGCCGTCTGTGATGGTGTAGACTTTTGTGGCGGGCACAAAAAACTGTGCCACAGTTGGGCCATACTGGTCTTGCCTTGGGCAGAGGCACTGCTTCTGTTCCCTCTTTGTGCAGAGCCTCCTCCACTGCCTGGACGCACTGAGCTGCTTTGTAATGCACTAGCAGCACTTCTCTCACTTGGAATGGAGAAGATGATGGAATTCACCAGTGTGTCTTTGTACTCCCGCATTTTTTGCTCCCGGTTCAACGGTGTGATGAGGCTTTCCACGTTGTCCCGGTAGCGAGGATCGAGGAGGGTGAACACCCAATAATCAGACATGTTGAGAATGTGGGCGATGCGGCGGTCGTTTCTCAGGCACTGCAGCATGTAATCCACCATGTGCTGCAGACTGCCAACTGGCCAAGAAACGCTGTCCCCTGCTGGAGGCGTGATCTCTGCCCGCTCGTCATCACCCCACCCTCGCTGTACACACTGAGTACTGGACAATTGTGTAACTCCCTCCTCTGGACGGATGTCTTCCTCCTCCATTGACTCCTCCTCATCCTCCTCACAAAGTGTCCACTGCCTACGCGTTTGTGAGGAACCAGGGGGCGCTGACTGTCCAGAAGATGATGGAAATGGTGAATCCTCATCCTCCACCTCTTCCACAACATCATCCCTTAGCGCTTGCAGTGATTTTTCAAGCAGGCAGATAAGGGGGACAGTCATGCTGACTAGTGCATCATCTGCACTCGCCATCCGCGTGGAATAATCGAAGGGACGCAAAACCTGGCAGATGTCCTTCATAGTGGCCCACTCTGTGGTTGTGAAGTCTGAACGGCGCGGAGTGCGACTTCTTTGCGCCTGATGCAGCTGGTACTCCATTACAGCTTGCTGCTGCTCACAAAACCACTCCAACATATGTAACGTGGAATTCCACCTGGTAGGTAGGTCACATATGATGCGATGTTCCGGCAGGCGGTGTCGGCGCTGCAGAGCCGCAATGCGCGATTTTGCCGTGCTGGAACGCCGCAAGTGAGCACACTCTAGGCGGACCTTGTGCAGCAGTGCATCAAGATCCGGATAGTCCCTCAAAAAACTCTGCACGACCAAATTGAGCACATGTGCCAGACATGGGATGTGAGTGAGGTTGCCGAGGCCCAGAGCTGCCACCAGATTTTGGCCATTATCACACACTACCATGCCTGGCTGGAGATTCGCTGGCACAAACCACACATCGCTCTCCTGCTTGATGGCATTCCAGAGCTCCTGCGCTGTGTGGCTTCGATTCCTTAAAGAAATTAATTTCAAGACGGCCTGTTGACGTTTGGCCACGGCTGTGCTCATGTCGGTCGTAACAGGTAAACGTTCATCACGGGTCCATGTGGAGGTGGACTGTGACGGCTCCTGCAGCAATGATTCTGAGGAACTGGTGTAAGAGGAGGAGTCAATGCGTACAGAATGGGTTCCTGCAATCCTTGGAGTGGGCAGGACACGTCCTGCGCCACTTGCACGATCTGTACCCGGCTCAACGACATTAACCCAATGGGCAGTGAGGGAAAGGTATCGCCCCTGTCCATGTTGACTGGTCCACGCATCGGTGGTGAGGTGGACCTTGCTACTGATGGCGTTCAGTAGCGCGTGTTTTATGTGTCCCTCCACATGCTTGTGCAGGGCAGGGACAGCTTGCCTGCTGAAGTAAAAGCGGCTGGGCACATTGTACTGTGGGACTGCCAATGACATCAAGTCATGGAAGCTGTCAGTCTCCACCAGCCTGAATGACATCATTTTCAGTGACAGAAGTTTGGCAATGCCTGCAGTCAGAGCCTGTGCTCATGGGTGGTTTGACGAGAAAGGCCGCCTTTTCTCCCATGCCTGTACTACCGATGGCTGTAGACTGGGCTGGGAGTGTGTGGATGACTGGGAAAGTGGTGCTGCGGGTGGAATTACAGCGGGTCTCTGGACAACAGGGCCAGAGGTTCTTCCACGGCGATCCTGGGAGGAAGCCGAACCAGCTGCGTGTGAGCTGGAGGAAGAGGCAACACGAGCTGAAGAGGTGGTAGCTGCCTCTGTTGGTTGGCCAAGCTCTTCAGTGTGTTTTTCTAACTCCGCCGCATGCCTGTTGCGCACATGTTTCCACATGTTGGAGGTATTGAGGTTGCTGACATTTCGACCTCTTTTGACTTTGTGATGACACACCTTGCATTTGACATAGCAAATGTCATCTGCAACTGTGTCAAAAAAGGGCCAGACACTGCAAGTCTTGGGAGCGCCCTTTTTGGCTTTTGGAACAGACATGCTCCTAACGGGTGCCAAAGTGGAGGCTACAGGCTGCGCAGTCTTCCCCCTCCCTCTACCTCTTTGGCCCGTTCTAGGAATCTCTTCCTCGGAGCTGCTCCCACCACCTTCCTGTCCCTCACGCCACGATGGGTCAAGGACCTCATCATCTACACTACCCTCTGCCACCAACTGCTCCTCCTGGGTAGTCTCAGCAGCAGAGCACGCACCAGAAAGTGGCACCTGAGTGTCATCATCAGCTGATGCGGCCTGCGATGTGGTGACCGGAGGCACTGGCCCACCCGCCTCTTCAGACTCAGAGAGAAAAATCTGTTGGGCATCACTGCACCCTGCCTCTTCTTCCATTTCTCCAATGCTGCTTGGCTGGCCCCCTGTTTCCAAGCCAAGAGATTCAGAGAACAGAAGTAGAGACGGCTCCTGTCCTGGGCTCTCTGTCTGCCTGGCCAATTTGGCAGGTGGTGAAGAGACAGATGGCTGCTCTCCAGTGCTCTGTGTCTGAGAGGATGTGGCACTAATTGAAGTCGATGCGTTAGCTGCCATCCATCCGACAACGGCTTCAATTTGGTCTTCACGCAGCAGCGGTGTACGGCGCTCTGCGACAAAGCTGCGCATGAAGGACTGTTCCCTGGTGAAACTGGGAGCTGAGGAGTCACCGGTGCCCGCAGCAGGCACAGAATCCCCACGTCCTCTCCCTGCTCTGCGCCCACGCCCACGTGCCTTACTCCCTGCCTTCTTCATCTTGGTTGACTGATAAAGATAAGCAGAAAAGTACTAATGGCTTTGTGTGCTTATTCCTGAACAGCTCCGAGTCCTAACAGGTATAGGAAACACTAATTTTCTAAAGTGTGGACTAGACTTTAATATGAGCTAATGTGGCCTACACAAATGTAAAGTGGTGTGTTTGGTGAACTTTATTATTTCTTTATTTTTTGGGGGCTGAACTGACAACAGAGAGAGCTGCAGTCACACGGAGACCGTGAAGACAGCCGTAAACGGCGCTGCAAGGCCCAAAAAACCTCCTCTACTTTATCCTATGTAGTGTTTTTCCACAAGTTAGCTGGATACGGGTGGAAAGACACTAATAGGAATTTTTTGAAAAAATGTGCAGCAGCCTGCACTACTTAAAACAAAAGGAAAATTGATTTGACGGTATGACGCAGTGAAGAACCCTGAGCTGGATACAACCAGGCTATGGCTGCTCACAGACTACAGGGCGAGCTGCAGTCACACGGAGACCGTGCAGACAGCCGTTAACGGCGCTGCAAGGCCCAAAAAACCTCCTCTACTTTATCCTATGTAGTGTTTTTCCACAAGTTAGCTGGATACGGGTGGAAAGACACTAATAGGAATTTTTTGAAAAAATGTGCAGCAGCCCGCACTACTTAAAACAAAAGGAAAATTGATTTTACGGTATGACGCAGTGAACAACCCTGAGCTGGATACAACCAGGCTATGGCTGCTCACAGACTACAGGGCGAGCTGCAGTCACACGGAGACCGTGCAGACAGCCGTAAACGGCGCTGCAAGGCCCAAAAAACCTCCTCTACTTTATCCTATGCAGTGTTTTTCCACAAGTTAGCTGGATACGGGTGGAAAGTCACTAATAGGAATTATTACAAAAAATGAGCAGCAGACTACACTACTTGAAAAAAAAAAAAAAAAAGAACAGTATGAGGCAATGAACCACCCTCCCTGAACTGAATACAACCAGCTATGGATGGCCTATGGCTGCACACAGACTAGAGAGTGGGCTGCACTCACACACACACACACACAGACCTTGCAGATCGCTGTGAAAACAGCGCTGCAAAGCAAAAGCAAGGTGATTAGTAGGTGAACACAGCGGTTGCTAAATTAGCCTTGGAAAAGCAAAAAGAAGCAAATCGCTATCTCTAAACTGGCCCTCAGTCAGCAAACAGAGTCCTGTCACTAACTGAATTCACAGCAGAGTGAGCGAAAAATGGCGCCAGCGACTTTTAAACTGCATCATGACATCATTTCAGCAGCCAATCACAGCCTTGCCAGTAGTTTCATGCCCTCCATGCTGAACAGGATGTGCCCACACTTGGAATCATTCTCATTGGCTGATTTCGTGCAAATTTGTGCAGTTTGAATCCTGGGAACTTCCGATTCCGGTATCTGATACGCGGCAAGTATCAGATCTCGGTATCGGAATTCCGATACCGCTGAGTATCGGCCGATACCCGATACTTGCGGTATCGGAATGCTCAACACTAAACGCCACTCCTCCAAGGCCATTTTGATGGCAAGCAACTCACGGTCACCAATGGAGTAATTCCGCTCACAGGGGGAAAAGGCCTTAGAAAAGAAGCCGCAAGAGACCATACGTCCGGAGGGGGCTTTCTGCGTGAGGACGGCCCCAGCACCTGTGGAGGATGCGTCCACCTCCAGAAAGAACTGCTTCTCAGCGACGGGCCTGTGCAGGGCTGGAGCGGAGGAGAAGGCCCGTTTGAGTGCCAGGAAGGAGCACTCGGCCTCTGGAGTCCATCCATTAGCAGGTGTTCCCTTGCGTGTGAGTGCTGTGAGGGGCTTGACCAGATCCGAGAAGTGCGGAATAAACTGCCGGTAGTAGTTGGCGAATCCCAAGAACCTCTGGATGGCTTTGATCCCGACCGGCCGAGGCCAGTTCATGACGGCCGACACCTTATCAGGATCCATCTCCAGCCCGGAGTCAGAGACGATGTATCCAAGGAACGGCAGGGAAGACCGCTCGAAGAGACATTTCTCATACTTGGCGTACAAGCGGTTCTCCCGTAATCGAAGGAGAACTCGTCGGACGTCTCTTCTGTGTGTGGGTAGGTCTGGGGAGAAAACCAAGATGTCATCTAGGTATACCACTATACATACGTACAGCAGGTCACGGAAGACGTCGTTCACGAACTCCTGGAAAACGGCTGGTGCATTGCACAGTCCGAAGGGCATCACCCAGTACTCGAAGTGACCATCATGGGTGTTGAAGGCGGTTTTCCACTCGTCACCGGCCCGGATGCGCACAAGGTTGTAAGCCCCTCGTAGGTCCAGCTTGGTGAATATCCGGGCTCCCCGGAGCCGATCGAAGAGTTCTGGAATAAGAGGCAGTGGGTACTTATTCTTTACCGTGATGGCGTTTAATCCGCGGTAGTCAATGCAAGGATGCAAAGACCCGTCCTTCTTTTTCACGTAGAAGAACCCGGCTCCAACAGGGGATGTGGACCTCTGGATGAATCCCCGGGCCAAGCTGTCAGTGACGTATTCTGACATCGCCTGAGTCTCAGCAGGGGACAGAGGGTAGATTCGCCCTGTAGGAAAAGAAGCACCTGGAACCAAATCGATGGGACAATCATAAGGCCTGTGCGGGGGCAAGACCTCTGCTTCTCATTTATCGAAGACATCCGCATATGCCCAGTAGGCTTCCGGAAGTCCGGGCAAGGACATAGGTGAGGGAGGCAAATGAATAGGCTGGACGGACAGCAGGCAACGGCTATGGCAGGCCGAATGCCAACGCTGGACCTCCCCATTTCGCCAGTCTATGACTGGCTCATGCGTACGTAGCCATGGCAGACCGAGCATGAAAGGCGGGGAGAGAGAGGGTAGCATGTAAAAGGCAATCCTCTCAGTATGGAGAGCTCCGATCTGAAGCTCCACCTCACTGGTAATGCCCTCAACGGAATCTTGTAGGGGTCTCCCGTCAATGGTGGTGATGATGCGGGGATGCTGCAGGGGGTGTATAGGGATGCCGAGATGGAGAGCCATGTCTCGCTGAATAAAGTTACCTGCAGATCCCGAGTCCAAATACGCCAACTCTGAGAACCGCCTGTCACCGACTCTCACCTGTATGGAAACAGTTAACGGTTGAGAGGTATCACTCTCACCTAGGATGGCCTCTCTTACCTGTCCTAGGTGGAGGAGTTTTCCGGTCTTCTGGGACATTGCCGGCGGAAGTGGTTGGAGCCACCACAATAGAGACACAACCTCCGGGCGACTCTCTTCTCACACTCCCGGGGACTCAGCCGGAGACGATCCACCTCCATGGGTTCGGGTGCTACGGCAGATGAAGCGTTACCTGGTAACAGGGGCCTCTGAAAAGAGGGTGCCAATCGAGGTGGTCTTCTCTCCTGGGTTCTCTCCTTGGTGCGTTCTTGTAGGCGGCGGTCCATCCGGACGGCAAGGGAGATGTATTCGTCCAGGGTACCGGGAAGGTCTCGTACGGCAAGCTCGTCCTTCAGGCGACTGGATAACCCTCTCCGGAAGACACCGATCAGGGGCTCGTCAGACCAGCGAAGCTCCGACGCCAAAGTGCAAAACTGTATGGCGTATTGGCCAACCGACAGAGTACCTTGCTGTAAGTTGAACAACTCCTCCGTGGCCGAAGCCACCCGACCTGGCTCATCAAAGATCTTCCGGAAGGTGTCCAAGAAGACCCGCAGATCGGATACAATGGGATCCTCTCTCTCAAGTAGTGGGTTGAACCAGGCCAAGGCCTTGCCCTCCAGGTGTGATGCCAGAAAGGCCACTTTCGCCACATCCGTAGGGTATTGATGAGGGAGAAGCCTGAAATGCAGCTGGCATTGGTTGATGAAACCCATGCACATCTTTGGATCCCCAGTACCTGGTGGGTTTGCAGAGGCGAGGGGAAGAGAAGACGCCTCCTACGGCACCGGGATACGGCACCGGGATCCAAGACGGGTGCAGCAACCGGGGTAGGAGGAGACCGCTGCAGATTCGAGAGCCGCTCGTCCACAGACATCATGTAATTCAGCATCTAGGTCTGCATCCGTCCTTGTTGATCCAGCTCCTGATGGAGATCTGCAAGATGAGAGGAGTAAGATGCATCCACCCCCTGAGGAGAACCTAGACGGGCCTCAAGGGTCCGCATGAACGCAACAACCTGTTCCTGGCTCTGGCGGAGACTAGCGAGCTCCTTCTGAGCATCGAACCTGGCATCAGCGGGGTCCATGGCCTGGGCAAAATCTGTCATGCCCTATCGATGGATCTATCGGGTGGACCCACTGGACCGCAAATACAACGGTTGCTGATACCAGGAAGGGAGAGCCAGACTAGGAAAGCAGGTTCAAAACGCTTTATTGTACAGAAATACACATATACTAGGGAAGACACCCCAAAGAAGGCCACAGGACCAAAACACCAGGGTGCCTCTAAGGAGTCCAAGGCTTGGAGTGACCCCTATACAGGGATTTCCCCTTGACCACCAATAGAGGGTCTGATGAGGCAGACACCTGTGTTAAACCGACCTAGGAAGTTGGAAGAAATGAAGAGACAAAAACAGGGCAGAATGTGGAACTTGGAAGCAGGAAGAAGACTGCATGGAACCGCACTGGATCCGGGACTAAGGATGCTGAGAAGACCAGGCTCGAACCTAGGGAAAAAGGTACACAGAGTAAGACAGGGAAATTGGACTGGAAAGACAAGCAAGACCAGACCGGGAAAAGCAACTTCAGGATAATAGAAGTTGCCCAGGCGGCGTCCAGGAGTGACTGAGATCCTTTTATCCCTCCAGCCTCCAGGTGATAGGCCGGGAGGAGGGGCGGTGAGTAGGGTCAGGCTGGCCCTTTAAGAAGCCAGAGAGCTCGCCTAGGAGAGGGAGAGGAAGGAGGAAGTGCAGCAGACAAGGGAGCAAGGACCCGGGCAGCATGTCTGCAGGGACGGACCCCAAGCGCCGGTGGACGACCGGAGCGTGACCCTGCTGGCTCAGGACAGGACCGGAGGTAAGAACAGGCGGGGAAGAGAACGTAGGCACCCCGGACCGTGAGGTGGTGACAGGTTGCAACGCAAGATAGTCTGGATGGTGGTAAGCAGCCTCAATCAAGAAATTCAACCTGTCCTGCAGGCTCAGGATGCATAATGAAACGTTATGGCAGGAGACCCAGGGGGGCCTGCTGCTGTCACAGAGACATAAAAAAGCTAGACTGCATTTTGCCAAAATGTACGTGAGTTAGGCTAGTTTCACATTTGCATTTAAATCTGCAGCGTTTAAAACGCATCTGCAAGTGGTGGAAAAAACGCATGTAAACGAGTACAATCGCGGCGTTTTTTTGACGCATGAGTTGACGCATGCGGTTAAAAAAAGCTGCGTTTGTATGCGTTTACATGCGTTTTTATCCTGCGTTTGCGTTTTTGGTGCGCATGATGAGAAATTTCACAAGAGAAAAATCAAGATAACCAGACACCGCCAATGGGACTACAGAGGGCGTGTATTATGGGATCTCTATATATAGACCCTAGGGCTACTGAAATTTTAACAGTTTGCTACTGTATCCTGTGTCATGATGGATCTTCGCATGGAGAGCTTTTATTTCAACCTGGATTTCAGCTTCAAACTGTTTCTTGCCTGTGCTTTCGCTTGGGAGCAAGACAGAAATGGCCAAAGATGGAGAAGGAGACAACATAGGCATTTTTGGAGGCACCCCATTATCGAACTACGTGAGAGCCGTGGAGCCTACCACACGCTCTATGCTGAGCTTAATGCCAACCCGGAGAAATTCCAGGAATACACACGAATGTCGCAAGACTCATTCCTGGATTTGCTGTCTCGTGTCCAAGGAGCCATACGGCGACAGGACACCCAGCTGCGTAAAGCGATTCCACCCGAGGAACGTCTGCTGGTTACATTAAGGTACATTCCAAATCTAAACCAATGATAGTCCAAATTTACTGTTTTCTGACATATATTTTTGGGGTATTTTCCTTTCTTTCTTTAGCGTAACCACACCATCAAAAGAATAGATTGTAATGGTTTTTGTGTTTGTTTTTCTTACAGATTTCTGGCCACCGGAGAGAGTTTATCATCCCTCCACTTCCAATACCTGCTTGGAATATCCACCCTGTCCGGAATAGTTGCGGACACCTGCCGGGCTTTGTGGAATGTACTCCGGGATGAGTTTATACCCCTACCCACCTTGGACATGTGGCTAGAAATTGCGGAGAAATTCTGGAGTGTGTGTGATTTCCCCAACTGTTTAGGAGCGGTGGATGGAAAGCACATTCGCATTATCGAACCAGATCGGAGTACTTCAATTACAAAAAATATTTTTCTGTTGTGCTCTTGGCAATAGCCAATGCGAACTGTCGCTTCATCGCCGTGGACATTGGAGCTTTTGGCCGTGGCAACGATTCGCAGACTTTCAAGAACTCGGATATGGGCCGCCGTGTGTATGGAAAAAATTTCAATTTCCCCCCGCCACAACCTCTTCCCAACACTCAAGGACCACCGATGCCATTTGTTATGGTTGGGGATGAGGCCTTTCAGATGTGTGAAAACCTACTGAAGCCCTATTCCAGTCGGGACTTGAACCACACTAGAAGGATCTTTAACTACAGACTGACCAGGGCCCGAAGAACTGTAGAGTGTACCTTTGGCATTCTGGTCGCTAAATGGCGCATTCTTGCATCAGCCATAAATCTAAAAGTGGAAACAGTCGACGAGGTGGTCAAAGCCTGTGTGGTGCTGCATAATTATATAATGGTTAAGGAGCAACCCAACATTGAACTGGATGAACCACTTGCACACCCACTGCCCCATTTCCAGCATCACCCGCTGCGGTCAACTGCAGCAGTTGGCCACATGCGGGACCAATTTGCGGCCTTTTTTGATTCCGATATTGGACGTGTCTCATGGCAGGACAATGTAGTGTAAAAGTCCTGTTGTAATTCGATATGTACCAGTTATTTTCTACAATGATAATAATATTTCTCATTAATAAACTTTATAATATTTCTCATTAATAAACTTTATAATATTTCTCATTAATAAACTTTAGTTGTGGTTGAGTTGACCGTGTCTCCTATCTTTTTCCACTCCAAACCCAGGCTGTCCTAAAACTGGCAGTATGTGATCTGTATTTAATATCAGTTTTTGTAATCCAAAACCAGGAGTGGGTGATAAAAGCAGATGTGCTAGTTATTATGTTAATATCCTAATTTACCTCTAATTGTTCCACTCCTTGTTTTGGCTTACAAATACTGTTATACAACACTGGCCACATACTGCTAGTAATGGCAGCCATGTTGCTTTATTGGTAAGCTTGTTGACGTTATTGCGTCATGATTCTCTTCTCCTGTATCCATTGGACACAAGCTGAAGAGACAATCACTGTCACACTATCTATAGTCATCAAGTCAGGTGTCAGAAATAATGAATTCATGATAAACATATACAGGCTCATGAATTCACTATTTCTGACACCTGTGCATGTGAGCATAGGTATGTAGTGTGTGACCACCAGTGTAACTCAAGTTGTGTGTAATATAAGAAGAGAAAATGGTGGTTATACAAGGCAGTTCTCTACTCAACAGGTCAGGTGTCATAACTAATGAGTTTTTTGACACCTGACCTGTTCAGTAGAGGTCTGCACTGTATTTCCACCATTTTCTCTTCAGACTGGCACACTAAGCACAGACCAAAAGAGATTATGGAGATACATGTAATATTTTTGGGCCACCTCATATCTGTGTACTAAAGACACATAAAGCTGCAGTCTTTTTATTTTTAACTAGAGGAGATATGATGTGGCCCAAAAAATTTGTGTGTGGCGAAGTTTCATGGCGCACGGTGTGTGTTGCCGGCAGCAGAAGACACAATAAACCAAACATAATTGTGGCAAATCAAACTTTTTTATTTTGTTAACAACTGGAAGCCTTTTTTACTGCGCCGGCTTGGGGTAGAGTGATGTAAACGGGGGGTGTGAAGTACTGAGGCCTGGCTAACCGTGGACGACGCAGAGGTGGCAGGAGAAGGGGCAATGAAACTAGAAGGGTCTGGAAGTTCGGGGATGGGGCTTGACACATGAGAGGCTTCAGACGCACTGGAAGGGTGAGACAAACCTGACATTAGGAGGTGACATTGGGAGGTGAAGAATGCTAAGAGTCCTCGTTTTTTGTTTTTTTTGTGTTTTCTTTTTTGTTTGCCTGGTTGTGGGAGGTCTTGGTGGGCTCATATGGCGTGGCGTGGTGGTGGGTGACCTGTCAGGGTCCGGCTGCACTGTGTCAAAGTCCATAGTGCTCGTAGATCGTGCAGCCATGGCAGAGTCCATAGTGCTCGTAGATCGTGCAGCCATGCCAGAGTCCATAGTGCTCGTAGAGCGTGCAGCCATGCCAGAGTCCTGCTGTATCGTGGAGGTGGCGGTACGGAAGGCCATGCCAGGGTCCTGCTGCATCGTGGAGGTGGCGGTACGGAAGGCCATGCCAGGGTCCTGCTGCATCGTGGAGGAGGCGGTACGGAAGGCCATGCCAGGGTCCTGCTGCATCGTGGAGGAGGCGGTACGGAAGGCCATGCCAGGATCCTGCTGCATCGTGGAGGAGGCGGTACGGAAGGCCATGCCAGGGTCCTGCTGCATCGTGGAGGAGGTGGTACAGAAGGCCATGCCAGGGTCCTGCTGCATCGTGGAGGTGGCGGTACGGAAGGCCATGCCAGGGTACTGCTGCATCGTGGAGGTGGCGGTACGGAAGGCCATGCCAGGGTCCTGCTGCATCGTGGTGTCAGTGGAGGAGGTCCAAGCAGGAGCAGCGGATGTCATAGTGGTGGCGGTGGGATGTCCAACTGCACTCGGCATGGTGGTGTGTTGTGAATTCTGTTCTCGAACTCCCTCCTGTGGTCATGAATGGTACTTCGGCGAGTTCTGTCCATGGACTCCCTCTGGTGGCTGTGAGTGGAGCTGCTGGTTCTGAGGTTCCTTCTCCAGCTGACCTCATTTAGTTCTAGGCTGGCTGCTCTATTTAACTCCACTCAGATCGTTACTTGATGCCAGCTGTCAATGTTCTAGTACTGGTTCAGTTCTCTCTTGGATCTTGCAGATGACCTGTCTACTCCAGCAAAAGCTAAGTCCCTGCTAGTTAAATTGTTTATCTCTGTTTTCTGTCCAGCTTGCTATCATGATTTTGCCAAGCTAGCTGGAAGCTCTGGGATGCAGAGTGGCACCTCCGCACCGTGAGTCGGTGCGGGGGTCTCTTTTGCACACTCTGCGTGGTTTTTATAGTTTTTTGTGCTGACCGCAAAGTTGCCTTTTCTATCCTCAGTCTGTTTAGTTAAGTCTGGCCTCCTTTGCTGAAACCTATTTCATTCCTGTGTTTGTGACTTCCATCTTAACTCACAGTTAATATTTGTGGGGGGCTGCCTGTTTTCTTTGGGGAATTTCTCTGAGGCAAGGTAGGCTTTATTTTCTATCTTTAGGGGTAGTTAGCTCTTAGGCTGTGAAGAGGCGTCTAGGCAGAGTCAGGTACGCTCCACGGCTATTTCTAGTTGTTGTGATAGGATTAGGGGTTGCGGTCAGCAGAGCTCCCACTTCCCAGAGCTGGTCCTGTATTACTAGTTTGCTCATCAGGTCATTCCTAGTGCTCCTAACCACCAGGTCACCATAACAGTGGTGGTACTGTAGTGGTGTCCGGCTGTGGAAGGAATTGAGGTGGCCGTGCAGTGGGATGCAGCAGAGGTCGACATCAAGCGTGACAGTGAAGGCACAGGTGGATATGCCCCCACTGTCTGCTGAAAATACCGACTCTGCTGCATAGCCTGCACGTAAGCAGCATTGCAGGCCTGCATGACACTCAGCTGGAGATCAGGAGTAAGGTGTTCCGACATGCCCTGCTCAATTTGATTAAAAAAATGATGGGCTGGCCTCTGGAGATCGGCTTTCACTTGATCAAGGCTTTTGCTGACCTCCTGGATACGTGCATTTAAGAGGTTATGCGAAGCATCCATTCGGTCACCCAAAGCCTTGATCGCATCGTGTAAAACCAAGCTCAAGTGCAAAAACTCGGGCATGAGTGACCTGTCCGAAGCCCTCTGCCGCTGCCGGGATGAGCCCAAAAAAAAGGGGCAGTGGAAGAGGACTGCGAAAGGGGAAGACCTGATGGACCAGCTCCCTGGTCTCCAGTTAGTGTGGAAGGCCCACTTGCTGCTGCACTGCTGGATGGCTGGGACGGATCCGTGGCTGTCGGATGAAGGACCGCTCCAGAACCTGGGCCGACAGTCGTGCTGTATGTGCTGTGAAAAAAGGAAAAAGAAAATTTATATCAAAAATTTACCAGACGCAAAATCCTGTGGAATTTAAAAATACAGATTATGGCAATACAATACAACCTAATGCACGTGATAAATACTTACGTTCTCTGGGTAAGGACCGGTCTTAAGAATGACAGTACTCGATGGTATTTGTAGCGTCTGATCCTTGCTCCTGAACTACTGGGAACACGGCTCTCTTGACGCAGGTCCTTGTTGAAGCGGTCCTTCATCGAACGCCAACGTGTTTTGACTTTGGATACTGTTAAAAAAAAAATTGTGGTCAGAAAAAGGACTTTTGGCCCTGCTCACACAACTGTGTGTGATGAGAGAAACTCCTGAGAGTTTCTTTCATCACACACAGTCGAGTGAGCATGACCAAGGTCTCTGCTGCTTCACACTGCAGTGCAATACTTACCAAATGCAGCTCGGACCCGTGTCGGGGCGTTGTCCCAGCCATCCCACATCGCTTGGGCCACCTCATTCCATAACCGCCGGATCGTGATGTTGTTCGAGTGCAGTGGATCCCGGGTGTCCCACAACGGGACTCGCTCCTGGACCAGGGTGATAAGGAGGTCATTTTCGATTAGGTCATCCTCCCATTGTGAAACCTAAAAATTAAAGAAAGTCATTAAAGTTTGCTCAATTTACATAAGGAAAAGAAAGAAAAAAGATGCTGAAAAATGGCATGAATAGGAAAGTCAACATACAAAAGGATTCCAGAAGAAAAAAGTAAAGAAATGCGAGTGTAAAGAAAGGAAGATTCAAGAATAATACACTGAGGACAGTCAGCCTTGTATACATACCCGCTGCCGCCTTTCCACCGGACCTTGACTTCGCTGCTCCTGCCCTGTCTCAGCCGCAGTAGAAGAGCTCTAAAAAACAGAAAAAAATCAAATTGTCACGTGTCGATGTGACAGTGAATACTTACCAATCTGACGAGGCAAGTACTCACCTCACTGAGGACATGCTCCACTTCCGACTGTCCTGGCCGAAACTCCTCACCAGATGAAGAATCCGAAGAAGACATTCTGATGCATGTAGAAAGAAAGAAATGGCAGAAATTAGGACATGTAGAGACAGAAAATAGAAAATAAAGGCATTGGCTAGGATATACTCACATTGTTTAGGGTCTTTTCCTCCAAGATGTAGCCTGTCTGTGTCTCGTCTGCTTCAGAGTCTGGTGAGAAGTGACCTGCAACTGTCCACACCCTCCCTTTTATCACCTTGATGGTGGGGGGTGGCTTATCAGTGTCTAGACATGTTTTTCTCAATTGAAACGCATGCGTTCAAAAACGCATCCAAACGCATGTGCAAAAAAACGCATGCGTTTACATAGGCAGCAATGCGTTTTTTTGTCGCAATCCTTGCGCAATTGACCACATGCGTTTCCTGGCAGCAAATAGACGCCTCCAGAAATTACTACATGTTGCATTTCTGCGCCAAGCCGCAAACGACGAGACGACGCATGCGTCGTCAAACGCGGCAAAACGCGAACAAAAAAAAACGCATGCGTTTTTAATGTTAAATATAGGAAAACACGACGCATGCGTTTATATGCGGTACAAACGCTGCGGCAACAAACGCAAATGTGAAACCAGCCTAATCCAAAATCCTTCTGGGAAAGCTTATTGTGGACAGATGAGACCAATATAGAGTTGTTTTGTAAAGCACAAGATTCTATTGTTTACCAAAAATGGAATGAGGCCTAGAGAGAAAAGAACACAGTATTTGCGGTCAAATATGTGAAGTTTCAAAGATGTTTTGGGGTTGTTCTGCAGCCTCTGGCACTGGGTGCCTTGACAGTGTGCAAAGCATCATGAAATCTGAAAATTACCAAAGGATTTTGGGTCGCAATATTGTGCCCAGTGTCAAAAAGCTGGGTTTGGGGAAAGGCCCAGCATTGGGATCCCATTGAAGTAGGGAAATCACAATTCCTACCTGTTGTTGCTCACTCCCAGAGGAACAAGGGCACAGCCTGAAATAAAGTTTGCAGGCTTCCCTGAACACAGTAAACTTGTCCCGCCCCTCAGAAAACAAGTCTGGTAGGGTCACCTTGGGTTTAGGCTGGATCTGGATGACAGCTGAGACCTCCAGACCTGAGTTCTGATGTTGGTGTTGCACCACAAATGACCACAGATCTGTCACTTCTAGAGACAGAGTCTGCATTTGTTTTGCAAGAACCCCAACCGCATCCATGTTGGCATCTTGCGAAAAAATAGGACCAGCAGTAATGTCACGCCAGGACAGGGAGATGCCCGATATGCAATGCAAAGGGGGTGGGGGGGTAGAAGGAGCTGGTAAGGGGAGCCCTAATGGTAGGGAGAGGGAGGAGATGATGAACCCTCAACACTCACGTTATGCTGACACCTGTGCTCCCTATATGGTGCCTTACCCATATCGTGCGTTGTGCTTTGTGCCTAAGCCATGGCTGACCCAGGGACTTAGCCTTAGATAGTGATCTGGATAGCAAGACAATGTTCTTACTACTACAATAAAGCAACACAAGGAAAGAGAAAGACATGGGAAACACACAAACAAATGGAAATCCACAGAAATAAAAAGGAAGACAAATTCTCCAAGAACTCTACAGCTTGTCCAGGAAGGGGGGGGGGGGGGGTGCACCAATAAGCTGCAGCTGAGTTTAAAGCCATGTGGAATCTTAGCAGACTTAAACCAAGAGCCCCTAACCCCTTCCATACCAAAAGAAACAGTAAACCTGCACCACTCTTGTGAATGGTCACGTAGACTCCAAAGAAGACCTGTGATCAGCTAATGTCTGTGATCTTCTGATCCCAGGTACACTATAGGTCCCAGCAGTGTGTGGCACACTCGTGACTAGTGTTGAGCATTCCGATACCGCAAGTATCGGGTATCGGCCGATACTTGCGGTATCGGAATTCCGATACCGAGATCCGATACTTTTGTGGTATCGGGAATCGGAATCGGAAGTTCCCAGTGTATAGTTCCCAGGGTCTGAAGGAGAGGAAACTCTCCTTCAGGCCCTGGGATCCATATCCATGTAAAAAATAAAGAATTAAAATAAAAAATAGGGATATACTCACCCTCTGACGCGCCCTGGTAGTAACCGGCAGCCTGCTTTGCTTAAAATGAGCGCGTTCAGCACCTTCCATGACGTCACGGCTTCTGATTGGTCGCGTGCCGCTTATGTGACCACCACGCGACCAATCACAAGCCGTGACGTCATTCTCAGGTCCTAAATTCCTTATTCTAGGAATTTAGGACCTGAGAATGACGTCACGGCTTGTGATTGGTCGCCTGGCGGTCACATGAGCGGCACGCGACCAATCAGAAGCCGTGACGTCATGGAAGGCCCTAAACGTGCTCATTTTAAGCAAAGAAGGCTGCCGGTTAACAGCGGTGAGGTGCAGGGGCCTCCGAAGAGGTGAGTATATCAATATTTTTTATTTTAATTCTTTATTTTACACATTAATATGGATCCCAGGGCCTGAAGGAGAGTTTCCTCTCCTTCAGACCCTGGGAACCATCAGGATACCTTCCGATACTTGGTGTCCCATTGACTTGTATTGGTATCGGGTATCGGTATCAGCGATATCCGATACTTTTCGGGTATCGGCCGATACTATCCGATACCGATACTTTCAAGTATCGGACGGTATCGCTCAACACTACTCGTGACAGCACCCTTCAAATATGAGAGACCTGGAGCAGTTTGCAATAGAAGAGTGGTCCAAAATTCCATTTGAGAGGTGTAAGAAGCTTGTTGATGGTTATAGGAAGTAATTGATTGCAGTTATTTATTCCAAAAGGTGTGCAAGTAATTATTAGGTTGAGGGAGCCAACAATATTGATTGTCCACCCTATTTTTGAGGTTTTGGGTGAAATTATGTCTTATTTGCCTTTTTTCGCTATATTTTTGTGTTATTCCATTACACACAAAGGAAATAAACATGGCCATAACAAAACATGTGTAGTTGCAATAATTTTCTGAGAGAAATACTTAATTTTCTGGAACAATTTCAAGGGTGACATACGTATGCAATTCGTATGCAATGTGTTTTTACATCATCTTTTACGAGGGGCATTGATTAAAGATTTCCCCTGAACCACTTCCTGCAGACTGAGAGCAATGAAACTTGGCACAGTTATTAGATCTTCTCTACATAGGTGCCACCTAGGGTCACACACTTCTCCCATCTCTTTAAACAACTGTAAACAACTCGCTTGTAGAAGTCGACAGGTTGCTCCAAAAGCCACGTTGCGACTTCGTAAATCAGAGTCTCATCATCTGTAAAATGCTTGCCCTTCAAACATAACTTCATTGTTGAAAAGAGGTGGAAGTCCGACGGTGCGAGGTCGGGTGAATAAGGGGGATGCGATAGAATTTCAAAGCCACAGGAGCATGCATCCATTTGGCAACATGTGAATTGTGAACTGGTGCATTGTCTTTCAGAAGGTGGACTCCTTTGGTGAGCATGCCATATCCCTTGGTTTTCATGGCCTAACACAATTTCCGCAGAAGTGAAGCATAGTTAGGCTGGGAAAGGACTAATAACCAGAGATCTTCAAAGGCCGGTTTCACACGTCAGTGGCTCCGGTATGTGAGGTGACAGTTTCCTCACATACCGGAGCCACTGACACACGTAGACACATTGAAATCAATGCATCTGGGCAGATGTCATTGATTTTTTTGCGGACCGTGTCTCCGTGTGCCAAACACGGAGACATGTCAGTGTTCGTGGGAGCGCACGTATTACACGGACCCATTAAAGTCAATGAGTCCATGTAAAACACGTACCACACACGGACGTTGTCCGTGTGCAGTCCGTGTGCCGTGCAGGAGACAGCGCTACAGTAAGCGCTGTCCCCCCACATGGTGCTGAAGCCGCCATTCATATCTTCTCTGCAGCAGCGTTTGCTGTAGAGAAGATATCAATAATCCTTTTTTTTGGTTTCTCTTGTTTAACATAAAGAGCCATGTCCACACCCCCCTCCCACCCCCTGTGCGCCCGCCCGCTGTTATTAAAATACTCACCCACCTCCCTCGCAGTGTCCTGTCCTGGCCGCAGCTTCTACTGTATGAGCGGTCATGTGGGGCCACCGATTACAGAAATGAATATGCGGCTCCACCCCTATGGGAGGTGGGGCCGCATATTCATGACTGTAATCGGCGGCCCCACGTGACCGCTCATACAGGAGAAGGTGAGGCGAGGACAGGACGCTGCAAGGGAGCCGGGTGAGTATTTTAGTAACAGCGGGCGGGCGCACAGGGGGTGGGAGGGGGGTGGCGACAGGGATCTTTATTTTAAACACGAGGACAAAAAAAAAGGGATTTTTCATATCTTCTTTCCAGCGAACGCTGCTGGAGAGAAGATATGAATGGCCGCTTCAGCACCAGATGCAGGGGACAGCGCTTATCTCTAGCGCTGTCTCCTGCACGCTCCGTGTGGTACCCAGTCGGCACACGGGCGGCACACGTGTGCCGCACGTGTGCCACACGGATGGCCTACGTGAGCTCACGGACACACGGACACGGATAACTCCGGTACCGATTTTTCCGGTACCGGAATTATCTGGACGTGTGGGACAGGCCAAAGCCTGATAATAACAATTCACAGTTGTCTGCTTTACCTTTGCTGCTTTCATGAAATAGGGTGGACCCTACATTGTTATTTTTGCTTTATTATTTATTAGGTTAAATAAGCATAAAAAGCTTATAGTAACCTCCACATGAAAGGCACTAAAGAGTGCAATTTTAAAACATGTTGGGTGGTTGGGAAATTATATATCAGCAGAATGTCTATCTATAATATCTATTATATATCTAATATTTTTCTCTCATCAATCTATATGATTACCGTATATAAGATTTTTTTTATTTTTCAACTAGCTTTAAGTCTAGATGCCAGATTTTTATGCTATTTTTGCGATTTTTTTTTTTGTGTGGAAACAGTATAAGGATTTTTGGGATAGGGCTTTTTACAATATATTTACACATTTGAAATATGCTTACAAATTTTTATATAATGAAAAGAGTATAAATAAGCACTGTAAAAATGCAGTGAAGTCGGCAAGGAAAACAAAACAGTGTTCAACGGTGGCCATGATCCAGGCTGTTGTACTTGTATTAAACAAAAAAAAACCAAAGAGATTCTTAAAGGGCACCTGTCACCTCGTTTTTTCAGTATGAGATAAAAATACTGTTAAATAGGGCCTGAGCTGTGCATTACAACAGTGTATTTTGTGGACCCCGATTCCCCACCTATGCTGCCAAAATACGTTACCAAAGTAGCCGTTTTCGCCTGTCAATCAGGCTGGTCTGGTCAAAAGGGCGTGGTGTCTTCCCCCCAGATCTTGCTTAGTTTTCCGTTGGTGGCGTAGTGGTTTGCGCATGCCCAAGGTCCCGAATGCACTGCACAGGGGAGTTAAAAGAGCGCGATGTGCACTATTTCATTGGTGCTCGGTGGGGGCGGCCATCTTCCTTTGGCCGCGCGTGCGCAGAAGCGGCGCTCTGCTGGCCGCGGCTTCAGGAAAATGGCAGCGGGATGCCGCGCGTGCGCAGATGGAGATTGCGGCGGCCATTTTCCTGAAGCAGAGATGCGAACTCTGCTTCAGGAAAATGGCCACCAACGGAAAACTATGCAAGATCTGGGGGAAGACACCACGCCCTTTTGACCAGACCAGCCTGATTGACAGGCGAAAACGGCTACTTTGGTAACGTATTTTGGCAGCATAGGTGGGGAATCGGGGTCCACAAAATACACTGTTGTAATGCACAGCTCAGGCCCTATTTAACAGTATTTTTATCTCATACTGAAAAAAACGAGGTGACAGGTGCCCTTTAATTACTATGATTGTTGCCTTATCTGGTAGCAGAATTTTTTTTTTTTTTAAAAGGTGAAAATTAAAAAATGGCGTCATGCTGAAAATTGAGTATCGATTTTTGCCACATTTGGAGGCCTGGCAAAATTAAAAAAAAAAAAGATTTTGACTTCATTCTGGTATAGGACATAGGCACTTATATACTGAAAATGTGTGCACAAACCTGACTCAATTGACCAATTGGTTCTAAAGATATCGTGGCCACATCTTGAAAAAAGTGGTTTCGAGAAAAATGAGTTAAAGATTTCCGCACTGATTACACATGTTTACTTACGATCAATCAGCTATTCCAGGACAATAGAGTGATCATTCTTCCTGCAGCGCAGCTCTCTTTTCTGCAATGAGATCTGCCATCTTGAGCGGAGTTAGAAGAACGTCGCTCCGAGCTACTCAAACTTGTTCCAAATGTGCGTGTACATCTCCCCTTTCTGTCCAGTATTCATTCCCATCATGTCCATTACTTTATTGGGGTATTCCCACCTCCAAGATCCTATTCCAATATGTAGTAGGTGTAATAATAATACTATTATTGCAAATCGAGTTTTGCATATATATTCTCCACACTCTAAAAACATGAAAAATATGAAAAAAATGGATTTTTCCAATCTGATAGACTAGAATATCCCCTTAAGTTTCATAGTGTTATAGCATGCTTAGTCACACAAGTTGGCTATAGACTCGGTGATCCTTATGACATCACATTTTGGGACTTGTTGGCTTATATCTTTTTAACAATAGAGGGAGTATCTCATTGTCATCACCCTCATGTTGCTTAGTCTTAGGTGATGTAACTTCTCATTATAAACACATGATAATGTCACGGACGTACACCAAATGTGTGTTTAGTCATACGTTGGTTAAATTTAATTTTGACGTGACAACAAGCCAGGACTAATGAAATATATGTTTTATTTTCACAAAAATACAAAGCTAGATCAACATGCGCGATATAGATTTCATATGGCACCTTTTAATAGAAAATTGAAACACTAAAAATTAACAAAGGAAATAATGGCTCATAGAACATATAACAAATGTATAAATTAGATCTGGGGGATTGGGGCTGAGGGGCAGGATTGAGGGAAGGTTGGCTGGCTGCTTGTGAAGATTGGCTGACTACAAAGGGTTGGCTGGCTGCATGTGGAGGTGAGACAAAGCATAAGGCCGGAGACACACTGGTGCGAGATACGGCCGAGTCTCGGTGGTTAAAAGCAAGCTGTGGCACCGGCACTCCGGAGCGGAGCGTGCGGCTCCATGTATTGCTATGCAGCTGCACGCTCCGCTCCGGAATGCCGGTGCCACAGCTTGCTTTTAACCAGCGAGACTCGGCCGTATCTCGCACCAGTGTGTCTCCGGCCTAAGGTGGAGGGAAGAGCGGTATAGAAGGGGAATTTCGGTGTGACAGAGAGGCCCATAGCTTTGGTCACCTCCAACATAATAATAGAGTGGCTCCTGTTGGGGATGCCTGCCCTAAGGGTGCTAAAAGACTATATAGTATAATACTATACTATGGAGCAGTGCAGAACACGGATTATTTTCTCATGCCAATTGAGCATTAGAAAACAATCTCAGCATGCTGCGAGTACATCCAATAATTCAGACGGCACGCATCCATACAAGTCTATGGGTGCATGTGAATTATCAGTCTGCACTCGGAAGTCATCTGAGTGCAGTCTGGATACTGCAGACACCAGCATTAGAGGAGATAAAGAAATTACTTTCTCGGTCTCCTCCACACCTGTGCTTTGATTCTTCCACGCAAGAGGATCGGAGCACAGTAAAATGACACTCGGATCCCGCTCGCAGCAGAGCTGAAACCAAGGGTCATTCGAGTATATCATCCAATTCTCTCACATATGAGGATCATCGGATGCTACTGGCCAGTGTGAGCGAGCGCTTCAAGAGGAGAAATCTGTCATCACCTTTATGTTGCCCTTGTTGATAGCAGAATAAGGTAGTGATAGCGCTGTGCCTGTCACCTGGGGTTTAGCTTTAGATACATTTTCACCAGTTAAAGCCCCCGGTATTCATCTGCTGAGGCTCCCCTCACCATTGTGGTGCTGACTGTGCTATTACTGTGCAGTAGGAGAAAGCTGTCAATCAGTGGCTGTCGTGGGGGGAGGGGTGGGCACTGCTAGCACAATGCACATCAGTTCAGAGATTATTTATGTGTCTTATAGTCTTAGTATTAGGCTGCCGTCACACTAGCAGTGTTTGGTCAGTATTTTACATCAGTATGTGTAAGCCAAAACCAGGAGTGGAACAAATAGAGGAAAAGTATAATAGAAACATATGCACCACTTCTGTATTTATCACCCATTCCTGGCTTTGGCTTACAAATACTGATGTAAAATACTGACCAAATACTGCTAGTGTGACGGCAGCCTTAATGTAATATTTCCACTATGCTAATATTATGTGTGGCAACATTATAATCTCTGGAATCGGACATCACTTGTTCTCTCTGCTATCACTAAGAAGATTCTTTATTTCTATAGATTATCTGAACGTTTAATCCCTCCCTGTCCTATGACTACTATTACACAATGGCAGAGATGCACTTGGAGCGCCCCCACGTTAAGGTCAATGGGGTACTCGGCACCGGGTCCCTCTGTCTCGGTTCTGGGGATGTCACGGTGGCCCGACCTGGTCCGTGGCCCTTCTAAGGGGCGTCCAATTAAAGGTGAAGTTTGTCTGGTGTTCGTGACGCCACCTGTGGTATTCAGTCAGGGTGACCGACGCTGCTAGGGGTCCGCTGGGGTGATGGAATGGCAGCTAGATGGTATACCTTCCCACAGGTGAAGTAGGTCCCCAGGGCTTCCCTAATGTGTATGTAGTGATGGTGGACATTGTAAGGCGCAATGAATAACGAGGACAAAAAGGTTGCAGTCTCTTTACCTTTTACTGAAGACTTTAGCGTCCACAGTCCAGAGTACCGTTCACAGGGCAGGCAGAGTCCAGCTGGTCCAAAGGCACATCCAGAGTTCCCTTGTCCAGGTGGAAATCAGTAGCCTTCCTACTAGCGCCTGTCTGTTGTAGTACCTCCCTGCTGAGTACCACGGGATAGTCCTCACAACTTTTCGTGAATGTTTCTGATGTTCTCTCTCTTTGTCCCCCAGATGGTATGGATAGGAAAACCCGTATGACGGGGTAGGCCTGGAGCTTATTTATAGGGACCTGTTGTGAATTCTGCTTTTGGGCTCCCTCCGGTGGTTGTAGGTGGTAATGCAGTTGCCCCTGAGTTGCAGTCCTGGTCAGGTGTATCTGCTGATTGCAGTTCTGACTGGGGTATTTAGGCGTGCAGGATTCATTAGTCCTTGCCAGTTGTCAATTGTTGTTGGGAGGTGTAGGACCTCTGCCTTGTTCCTCCTGCCTTTCTGCCAAATCAGCAAAGATAAGTGTCTGGTTTTTTTTCCTGTGGCACACATGTTGTGTGCTTCACAATTCAGTGCTATTCTTTGTGTTTTCTTGTCCAGCTTAGATTGTGTCAGTATTTTCTCAGTCTTGTTGGATTCTCTGGAGTGGCAGATATACATTTCATGTCTTTAGTTAGATTGTGGAACTTTTTGTATTATCTGCTGTGGATATTTTTGGAAGGGTTTTAATACTGACCGCCTAGTGATCTATCCTATCCTTTCCTATTTAGCTAGAGTGGCCTCTTTTGCTAAATCCTGTTTTCTACCTGCGTGTGTCTATTCTTCTCCTACTCACAGTCATTATTCGTGGGGGGCTGCCTATCCTTTGGGGGTCTGCTCTGAGGCAAGGTAGCATTGCTATTTCCATCTATAGGGGTATTTAGTCCTCCGGCTGTGTCGAGGTGTCTAGGGTATGTTAGGCACACCCCACGGCTACTTCTAGTTGCGGTGTTAGTTCAGGATTGCGGTCAGTACAGGTTCCACCTACTCCATAACGAGGACACAGGGTTGCAGTCTCTTTACCTCTTTACTGAAGGCTTCGGCATCCGCAATCCAGAGCACTGCTAACAGGGCTGGCTGAGACCAGAAGGTCCGAAGGCACATCCAGAGTTCCCTTTGCAGGTGGAAATCAGTAGCCTACCTACTAGCGCCTGGGTGTTGTAGTACTTCCCTGCTGAGCACCACGGGATAGTCCTCACAACTGTCGTGTATGTTTCTGTTCTTTCTCTCCGTCCCCCAGATGATATGGATAGGATGCACCCGTATGACGGGGTAGGCCTGGAGTTATTTTATAGGGACCCTAGAGACGCCCCTCTCCCACAATTGCCTCCGTTGTCTTCATTAGGTGTAAAAGGTGAGACAGCCAACCTAAAGTTAACTGCCCTGCTGTTGGTTCAAAGTAATGCGTAGAGTCTATTACTTCCTCGGCGTTCCGGCCACCGGCTATGCGCCTCAGTAGGATGTTGCCGATCTCGGGGCACGACTCCTACTGGTTCTATCGCCTTCGTGCTGTGATCTCGTTTCTCACTTACCCACAATATACTTCGCTTCATGTCCTTCCTTAAGATGCCGCCGCAATGAGGTGCAGGCACGGCTCCGTAACGATCTGTCCTTTGCTAGGCCTCTGTCAGGATCCCACCAGTGACAGGGACCCCCCTGAATCTTCCCAAGTAACGCTCTCCTCTCACTAGATGTTACCTGGGCAAAACCCAGTCAGCTTCTCCCTAACTTCCTATCCAACCCCCAGTTTTACCAGAGTGTGAGGAGTGGCCTAATACATAGAACCTTTTGCTCCCCCTGGTGGCCAGAGTGTGAAGTGTAATGTGTGACTATGATACCTGGTCAGGTGAACTCTTTTAGTGCCATCAGACGTACCATCACTTCCCTTAGCGGCGGAGCGACAATACTGCAACGACCAGGACTCTGGGGCGCTGCACAGGCGCAGCTCCGTAACTTTCTATCTCGTGCTTGACCTCTGTCTGCAGCTCAGATGTTCCTCCTCCTTCCCCTGTCTGCCTGACGGGTCCTCTCTGGGTCTAACCCAGGTAGCTCCCGACTCGATGTTATCGGGTCGAAGCCCAGTCTGCTTCTCTCTGACTTCCTATCCAACCCACCAGTTTTACCCGTGTGTGAGGAGTGCCCTAATAGATAGAAGCAATGCTCCCCCTGGTGGACTGGAGTGTGAAGTGTAGTGTGTGACTGTGATACCTGGCAAGGTGAACTCCTTTAGCACTATCAGACGTAATATCACTCCCTCTGGTGGAAGAGCAACATTACTGCAACGACCAGGACTCTGGGGCGC
Organism: Ranitomeya variabilis; assembly: GCF_051348905.1. NCBI lineage: Eukaryota > Metazoa > Chordata > Amphibia > Anura > Dendrobatidae > Ranitomeya > Ranitomeya variabilis. Next base: position 109,126,808 of record NC_135232.1, read on the forward strand.
TGCACTCCTTCCCCCTCCCCCGTTAAATCCAGTACTCCGGGACTGGGAAAAGAAGAACAACAATACATGTTAGCAAAAGACATACAACATTTTTGGAATGCTGTAAACAAATTAATTTAACAGTGCTTCCCTTTATGGGAGGTGAGAACACTTGAACGTTACAAACAAGAACATACTTACATTGTGCAAAAGCAAATTGGAAACAGTTTTTATCTATCTATAAAACCAATTACCCATACAGGTATTCTATCTACTAAGTGCAAATACGAAACAGTATTTTTCCTTTAAGGGTGAGTACCCTCCAAAGGTGTACTGTAAAACTTCAAAGTGCAAATCAATATTCTATTCTCACTTCTTCTACATATGCAGGACTATCTGTCTACCCTTCACGGGCCTACTGCATTTTCTTCCTTCTATTCTGACAATACCTAATAATTACTTTAACTTCAATTTTATTTAAAGTACATCATTAAACATTTTCTATGCTTGGCTACATACTATCACTATGTAAGAACAGTATTACTATGTAACTATTTAAGGCAACATTATCACTTTTAGGCGAAGTGCAACAACTAACATTCCCTTTAAGAGGAAACCAAGTCTTTTCTGAAGTAGTGCAAACAACCAATTTGCAAGTCAGTTTAAAGCAAGAACCTTCACGCTGTAATCAGGAACAGTCTCTTCAAAAAGCTCTTTGTAAAACCAGTAGAAGCACCCTTAAGAAGGTACAAACTATGTACAAGCAGTTTGTAACAATGCGACTGTTCATGATTCAAATGTTCTTTTAGAAAAATTGAAAAACTTGAAACAATAGGGATCCCGGGGAAACGAAGGGATCCCTTTAAGAGTTAACCCTAGACGGGTTTTAGCAGCAGAAAACAGGGAAAACAAACAGTTAACTATTTACAGTTTTCGGTTCTCCGAGGTTTATTCTGGCGATTCAGGAGGCGGCCCCTGTGGGTGCTGACTACCACCTGCTACCACATAGAGTGCATCTGCGCTCTGGATAGGGGTCTGTGTACTCACAGTTCTCCTTGGAGTAATAGTCCGCAGACACTTGGCACACAGGGATATCGGAGCGAGGGCCACTGGTCCCGGTGGGGAGTCGCAAGATGGTGGCACAGTTACTTCCGATTTGTACTTGTGATCGTGAAGAGCATACCACCCTTTATCTCCCCAGTGACGGGTGTACCGAACGTGGTCCCCCGGGTAAAGATCCCTGCCTGGGTGTCCCTTGATGAGATGCGCCTCCATATCCCGCCGATTCACAAACACCTCCAAGGCGAGACCGGGCTCTTTAATGAAGACCCAACCTCCCTGTAAGCGGAAGGTACTAATGACTCCATAGCGCTGCGGGCCCCAGTCCTCCTCAGCCGTCTGTCTGACCCGGGCCTTAGTCTGGAGGTCCTTCTCCCGCTCAGCCTGACGTCAGAGTTCTTTCTTGCGGGCCCACTCCTCCTCCTACCGGCGTAGCTGTTGGCGATATTCTCGCTGGTGGATGACCTCAATGCTCTCTCCCTCCGCCTGGGCCTCTCCGGGGAACCCGATTAGGTTGGTGGTAGCGCGGATCCACTTAAATGTCATCCACTCCCCCTGGAGGTTTACGGGCTGCTTAATGGGCTGCAATGGGATGTCGGCGGTCTTTAGAGTCTCCCAGGGCCTCTCGCTTTCGATGCAGCTACACACCCGTCTGGGTGGTCGTGGTGGGGGTGAGTCTACGCCGATAAGCAGGAGTTCTTCGGTCAACCGGGCAGGGTGGATGTCGTTACCTGCCCCCGCGACGTCTCCGGCGTCGGTCTCCTTCTCTGCAGACTGAGGTGTCGGCGCCTGGTGATGACGTGGCCCCTCGCTGGTAGCGGCCACACACTGACACAGGTTCCGGAGCTGACGGCATAGTTCCTCCACTTCCGCCCTGAGGATCTCCTGGTCCACGCAGCCTGGTAAGGGTTCACTCGGTTCCCATTGGTTGGGACTGGTGCGGGTTTTCTCCCCCTCTTCCGGGCGACCTCCGCTCGCCATGCTGCCAACCAGATTCTCTCTTGTGGCGTCCAGTGATCCCGGCTCCTCCCCGTATGGAGGGCGGTTTCTTCTTCCTCCTCCATCCCAGACTAGGAGGCGGACCTTTCTTGTTGATGGGCATATCTCTCGGACATAGTAGTATCTGTGAGGGGCTGGCTCTACTTTCGCTCCATTTTTCCAAGCTACTCCCACGACGACGACGGCAGCAAATTGCAACACACTTCTTGCAATAAATCATAGTTCAAGCACAATTCCGACACAGTTCCTAGGCACACATGACCTGATTCGTCAAGCTTAAGTAGATCCTGTTCGTGACGCCAAGATTTGGAGCGCCCCCACGTTAAGGGCAATGGGGTACTCAGCACCGGGTCCCTCTGTCTCGGTTCTGGGGATGTCACGGTGGCCCGACCCGGTCTGTGGCCCTTCTGAGGGGCGTCCAATTAAAGGTGAAGTTTGTCTGGTGTTCGTGACGCCACCTGTGGTATTCGGTCAGGGTGACCGACGCTGCTAGGGGTCCGCTGGGGTGATGGAATGGCAGCTAGATGGTATACCTTCCCACAGGTGAAGTAGGTCCCCAGGGCTTCCCTAATGTGTAGGTAGTGATGGTGGACATTGTAAGGCGCAATGAATAACGAGGGCACAAAGGTTGCAGTCTCTTTACCTTTTACTGAAGACTTTAGCGTCCACAGTCCAGAGTACCGTTCACAGGGCAGGCAGAGTCCGGCTGGTCTGAAGGCACATCCAGAGTTCCCTTGTCCAGGTGGAAATCAGTAGCCTTCCTACTAGCGCCTGTGTGTTGTAGAACCTCCCTGCTGAGCACCATGGGATAGTCCTCACAACTTTAGTGAATGTTTCTGATGTTCTCTCTCTTTGTCCCCCAGATAGTATGGATAGGACAACCCGTATGATGGGGTAGGCCTGGAGCTTATTTATAGGGACCTTAGAGACGCCCCTCTCCCACAATTTGCCTCCGTGTCTTCTTAGGTATTTAGGTCGGGCAGCCAACTTGGAATCGACTGTCCTGCCCGTCTCTGAAGTAATGCACAGAGTCAATTACTCCCTCGGTGTTCCGGCCACCGGCTACGCGCCTCAGAAGGAGGCTGCCGATCTCGGGGCAGAACTCCTCCCGGTATTATCTCCTTGTGCTTTGACTTCATTGCTCACTCTCCACAATATACTTCGCTTCGTGTCCTTTCTTAGGTTGCTGCCGCAATGGAGTGCAGGCGTAGCTCCATAACTTTCTATCTCGTGCTTGACCTCTGTCTGCAGCTCAGATGTTCCTCCTCCTTCCCCTGTCTGCCTGACAGATCCTCTCTGGGTCTAACCAGGTAGCTCCCGACTTAATGTTATCGGGTCGAAGCCCAGTCTGCTTCTCTCTAACTTCCTATCCAACCCACCAGTTTTACTCGTGTGTGAGGAGTGCCCTAATAGATAGAAGCAATGCTCCCCCTGGTGGACTGGAGTGTGAAGTGTAGTGTGTGACTGTGATACCTGGTAAGGTGAACTCCTTTAGCACCATCAGACGTAATATCACTCCCCCTGGTGGAAGAGCGATATTACTGCAACAACCAGGACCCTGGGGCGCTGCACACTTAGATAAAACCACCATATTTGTACAACCCGGTTATGGTGGCGCACAGTAGATGTGCAGGAGCCGCCTGTGATAACCCGCTCCGCCCAAAGCCCTGCCCCCTTTTGTACACACGGTGATTCCGCCTGTGTTCATTGAACCATGTGGAATCACTGCATCCTATACATAGACTGTGTTATTTATCTTGTGGAGACTGAGGGTCTCCGCATGATAAACAGACATGCTGCGGTCTAGAAAGACGCGCCACATGTCCGGTTACGCGTGTTTATAAGCATAGTGGAGATGGCATTTCATAAAATCCCACTATGCTGTAACATCTGGACGCTGCGGATTGGATGGTGCGGCAGTACGCAATGTCCAATCCGCAGCAAAAACTCAAGCAATACGCCCCGTGGAAACATACCCTTACAGTCGACCCTCCACTCTAACACCTGACTGGTATTTGCATTTGGCGTTGGAGGCTTCCTTATTTATCAAACACATTCATTTTTAACAACCCTCCCAGTAGATGAATGGCCTCATGCAATATGTTATACACTAAATTCTTACATATAAGAACTAGCAGAAAATACTTGCTACTTGTTGTAAGTGTAAAAAAATTAAAGCCTAAACAAGTTCACTCTGTAATGCATATACATAAACAGTCAATACATAACATTACTGATCTTTTGTGTCGCCTGTGGAAACAGGACAGTGAATGTGTGCTATCGTTGCAAAATTTCACTTGAATTGATGGGACTGACAAGTCATAAACAGCCACTAACATATAGCATATCGATCAGCAAATCAGCGAGGTCTGGCTCTAAATCCTTGGAATGCAGTTGATTTTGCCAGGGAAAGCCACGGCCAGCCAAGCATATTCTTTGTGGAAGAAATGTAGTATAATATGTCAGCCATTAATGGAAGCTAAGGTCTGCCAAAGGGTGAACCAATGATTGTACGTGGTCGCCCCTCAGTGATGTCCGTGTATTCCAATAAGGCATAAAGACATGGAGGTTCCCGACAGGACAAACTATCTATTGTCTTATGAGTTTTTGTGCCCTATACTCTATATAATTGACAGAAATGTTGACCTGCCTAACCAGTAATTATGGACGTTGTATTATATTTGCTCTGAGAAGGTGGATTGTATCTGGTTGTTAAAGGTTCGGTTGTAATCTGTAATTGCTTTGGATTGCATAAAGATTTTTGTGTTTGGTTACAAGTGAAGGTTTATAGGATTCTATTCTAGCCTCTAGACCTAAACAGGAATGTTACTTCTGTAACACTGGAATACCAAGGCCACGTTCACACTTTCAGTATTTGGTCAGTATTTTGTATCAGTATTTGCAAACCAGAAATGGGCAAAAAACGTGGTGATGTGTTAATTATACTTTTCTTCTGATTGTTCCTCTCCTGATTTTGGCTTACCAATACAAATACAAAATACTGACCAAATACTGAACATGTGAATGTGGTCTTCAAGTGGTAATTTCCTAGTTTTTCAGATAGATCTTTCACATCTTTGCATGGCAGCTAAATGAATGTCAGCAGATGCCAAATGGTGCTATTTTTCACTGGCTACTTCTGACGGTGTTATTGCAGTTACACATATATTAACCCCTTCCTGACATGGCTATTGTTTTCGTTTTTTCCTCTTTTTCTTCCATAATATTTAGAGCCATAATATTTCTATTTCCCTTTTTTTTTAAATAGGCATACGAGGGCTTGACTTTTGTGGGACAAGTTGTAATGGCACATTCCTTTTATTGTGTAATATACCAGAAAGGTTGGAAAAAAAATTCCAGGTGTGGTGAAATTGTGAAAAAAGTGCAATTCCACAATAGTTTTTTTTATGTACCATGTTCGCTATATGGTAAAAAATGATTTGATAATATGATTCTCCAGATCACTACAAGTACACAGATACCAAACATGCATAGTTTTTTTTTTACTTAAAATTGTAAATTTGGCAAAAAAATGTTTGCTTATGTCGCCATTTTCCGAGTCTTGTGAGTCTTGTAATGTTTTAAACTTTTGGTTGATGGGGCTGTGTGAGGGCTTATATATTTTTTGCATCCTAAGCTGGCATTTTTCTTAATTGGGGGTAGATGCAATGTCTAGTGATTACCTCTTCTTGCATTTTTTTTCTAGTGTTACAGCATCTGAAAAAACGTAATTCTGGTGTTCAGATTTTTTTTTACACCTTTTACCAATTGGGTTCATTCGTTTTATATTTTGATATATAAGACTTTTACAAATGTAACTCTACCATAAACAGGGAGAAAAAAAGTATTTAGTCAGCCACCAATTGTGCAAGTTCTCCCACTTAAAAAGATGAGAGAGGCCTGTAATTAACATCATAGGTAGACCACAACTATGAGAGTCAAAATGAGAAAACAAATCCAGAAAATCACCTTGTCTGATCGGGGAAGATTTAAATTATGGAGGAAAATAAGTATTTGGTCACCTAAAACATGCAAGATTTCTGGCTCTCACGGACCGGTAACTTCTTCTTTAAGAGGCTCCTCTGTCTTCCACTCATTACCTGTAGTAATGGCATGTGTTTGAACTTGTTATCAGTATAAAAGACACCTGTCCACAACCACAAACAGTCACACTCCAAACTTCACTATGGTGAAGACCAAAGAGCTGTCGAAGGACACCAGAAACATTATAGCCCTGCACCAGGCTGGGGAGACTGAATCTGCAATAGGCAAGCAGCTTGGTGTGATGAAATCAACAGTGGGAGCAATAATAAGAAAATGGAAGACATACAAGACCACTGATAACCTCCCTCGATCTGTGGTTCCACGCAAGATCTTACCCCGTGTAACACTTTTAAGGGGTGCCAAGACTTTCAGCCATGACTGTATATATCTGCAGGATATCTATGTATGATATATTCAATATCTTTGTATTATCTATCTTTATGTAATATTGCTTTATTATTTTGCCAACTACGTAGCTTTAAGTTTACATAGACTATTCTGATATGTAAAAGATGATGATAAAAACAGATTGCATCCACATGTCATACAGATGCTAGGCACAAATTTCACACTCGCATGACATGGGAGTGACACACGTCACTACGCCCACTTTTTGGGATGAACATCGGAGCGATTTTTTTATACGCAGATGTGAGCGAGAATTTACACTGCCATCACCTGTACTCTAAATGAGTGCATTCTAAAATAACGCAGCTAACAAATTGACTAGAGAAAATCAGGGGTTTGGTAACAACCTAGGCTAGTTTCACATTTGCGTTCGAATCCGCAGCGTTTAATCTGCAACCGCAAGTGCAGGAAAAAACGCATAGAAACACGTACAAACGCAGCGTTTTTTAGACACATGCGGTTTATAAAACGCCATGTTTTCAGGCTTTTCCATGTGTTTTTTCATGGGTTTGCCAACGGGACTGCAGAGGACGTGTATTATGGGATATCTATATATAGACCCAAGGACTGCTGAAATCTTAACAGTGTGCTACTGTATCCTGTGTCATGATGGATGTTCTCATGGATAGCTTTTATTTCACCCTGGATTTAAGCAACAAGCTGTTTCTTGCCTGTGCGTTTGCTTGGGAGCAACACAGAAATCACGAAAGACAGAGAAGGAGACGGCGTAGGCGTTTTGGGCGACACCCCATTATCGAACTCCGTGAGAGCCGTGGGGTCTATCACACGCTGTATGGCGAGCTTAATGCCAACCCGGACAAATTCCCGGAATATACTCGGATGTCGCAAAACTCTTTTTGTGATTTGCTTGGTCATGTCCAAGGAGCCATACGGAGACAGGACACCCAGCTCCGTAGAGCGATTCCTGCAGAGGAACATCTGCCAGGAACATCTGCCAGTCATAATTATTGTTGGTCTGACATGTATTCTTTGTATTTTCCTTTATGTCTTTAGCAGAACAACACCATAAATAGAATTGATTGTAATTTATTTTTTATTTATTTTATTACAGATTTCTGGCAACTGGAGAGAGCTTATCATCCCTCCACTTCCAGTACCGGCTTGGAATTTCCACATTGTCTGGAATAGTTGCGGACACCTACTGGGCTTTGTGGAACGTTCTCCAGGATGAATTTATACCCCTACCCACCAAGGACATGTGGATGGGAATTGCAGAGAAATTCTGGAGTGTGTGTGATTTCCCCAACTGTTTGGATGCGGTGGATGGAAAGCACATACGCATTATCAAACCAGCCAGAACAGGATCGGAGTATTTCAACTACAAAAAATATTTTTCTGTTGTGCTCATGGCAATAGCAGATGTGGACTGTCGCTTCCTCGCCGTGGATATTGGCCGTGGCAACGATTCCCAGACTTTCAAGAACTCGGATATGGGCCGCCGTGTGTATGGCAAAAATTAAAATTTTCCACCTCCGCGACTTCTCCCCAACACTGAAGGCCCACCGATGCCATTTGTTATGGTTGGGGATGAGGCCTTTCAGATGTGGGAAAACCTACTGAAGCCATATTCCAGTCGGGACTTGAACCACACTAAAAGGATCTTTAACTACAGACTCACCAGGGCCCGAAGAACAGTAGAATGTACCTTTGGGATTCTAGTCTCAAAATGGCGCATTTTTGCAACAGCCATTAATCTAAAAATGGAGACAGTCGATGAGGTGGTCAAAGCCTGTGTGGTTCTCCACAGTTACATAATGGCTAAGGAGCGACCCAACATTGAACTGGATGAACCAGTTGCAAACCCATTGCCAGATTACCAGCATCACCTGCTGCGGTAAACTGCTGAAGTTGGCCACATGCGGGACCAATTTGCTGCCTTTTTTTGATTCTGATATTGGACGTGTGGCATGGCAGGACAATATTGTGTAAAATGTCCTGTTGGGTTTGGGTTTGTACTAGTTATGTTTTAAATGTTACTAATATTTGTGGTTAAGAAACTACGTGTTTTGTTATCTTGACCGTGTCTCCTATGTATTTCCTCTACAAACCACTTAGGTTGTTAGTGGTAAGGTTGTTGACGTCATTGCATCCTGATTCTGTTCTGCAGTATCTATTGGACGCATACTGAAGAGACGATGGCTGTTTAATACAAAACAGATCTATACTTAACAAGTCAGGTGTCAGAAATAATGAATTCATGATGCACGTATAACAGCCTCATGAATTCACTATTTCTGACATGTCCACGTGAGTATAGATATGCCTTGTATGACCTCCATCGTCCCTTCACTTTGTGTGAAATAGACTACGTACACAGAAGAGAAAATGGAGGTTATACAAGGCAGTTCTCTACTTATCAGGTCAAGTGTCCTAACTAATGAGTTTTTGGACACATGACCTGTTGAGTATAGTTCTGCTTTGTATTGCCGCCATTTTCTCTTCAGTCTGAAACACTAGTCACAGAGTAATCAGAAGGAAGAGATTATGGAGAAAATACAAGTATACATTTTTTTGGCCACCTCATATCTCTATACCAAACACACACAAAGCTTCAGTGTTGTATTTACTAACTACTGGAGCTATGAGGTGGCAAAAAAATAAAGTGTGCTGCGCAGTGTTTTATTTGGCGGACGGTGTGTGTTGCCGGCGGCGAAATACACAATTAACCAAACATTTTTTGGGGCAAAAAACATTATTATTTATTTTTACACCAAAAAAAAAATTAACTGCGCCTGCTTGGGGTAGAGTGCCGGAAACGGGGGGTATGTAGCTGTGAAGCTTGACTCACTGTGGACGACGCAGGGGTGGCAGGAGAAGGGGCAATTAAATTACTGGGGTCTGGCAGTTCGGGGATGGGGCTCGGCGAATGAGAGGGCAGAGACACACTGGAAGGGTGAGACAAACCAGACATTACAGACACATTGGGAGGTGAGGGGGGAGGGATAGCAGTTGTCTTCTGTTTCTTTTTCCCTTTCCCTTTTTGGGATCGGCACTGTGGTACGGGGAGCCTCGTTGGGCTCATTTCTAGCGGCTTGGCCATGGTGGGCGACCTGTCAGGGTCCGTGTGCCGCTGCATGGTTGTGGTGGGGAAGACCATGCCAGTGTCCGTGTGCCACTGCTGCTGCATGTTCACCAATTGGCGTTATATGACATGTATAAGGATCTAGATCTAGTATCCTTAGAGTCATTATTCCACACAACAGTGCATATTGGTGCTTAGTGAGACACGACCACTTTTTTCCTTTCTCCTGGCGCCAGATTGTCCATCTCTGACAGCGCCAGGGAACTTTTTAGCTGTTTCTTATATATGAACACCGCTTGTTTATTTGTCTGCTTGTTACACTAAATATATTGAATAAAAATTTATATTTTTAACTTGAAAAAAATCCACTTATCTTTTTCTTGTGAACTTCCTTGATTATACATTTATTGCTATATGAATTGGTAATATACCAGGTATACCTATTATGGAGATTAAAAGTTCGCATTTGTTTAGGTTTTATGCTGCATGGTTGTGGTGGTGGGGAAGGCCATGCCAGGCTCTGTGGGCCGCTGCTGCTGCATGGTTGTGGTGGTGGGGAAGGTCATTCCAGGGTCCGTGTGCCGCTGCTTGCTGCTGCTGCATGGTGGTGGCAGTAGAGGAGGTACAAGCAGGAGCAGCAGTTGTCATGGTGGTGGCGGTGGGCTGTCCAACAGCACTCGGCATGGTGGTGGTGCTGTAGTGGTGTCCAGCAGTGCTTGGAATAGAGGTGGCCGAGTAGTGGTATGCAGCAGAGGTCGGCATTGAGGTCAAGCGTGACAGTATAGGCACAGGTGGATATGCCGCCACTGTAGGCTGAAAATACCGACTCTGCTGCATAGCCTGCACATAAGCAGCATTGCAGGCCTGCATGACACTAAGCTGGAGATCAGGAGTAAGGTGTTCCGACATGCCCTGTTCAATTTGATTAAAAAAATGATGTGCTAGCCTCTGGAGGTTGGCTTTTACTTGGTCAAGGCTTTTGGTGACCTCCTGGATATGTGTTTTCATATGGCTAATGGCAGTATCCAGGCGGTCACCCATCGCCTTGAGTCCATCGTGAAAAACCGAGCTCAAGTGCAAAAACTCGGGCATGAGTGACCTGTCTGATGCCCTCTGCCGCTGCCAGGAGGAGCCCAAAAATAAGGGGCAGAGACAGAGGACTGGGAAAGAGGAACACCTGATGGACCAGCTTCCTGGTCTCCAGTTAGTGTGGCAGGCCCACTTGCTGCAATGCTGCTGGATGGCTGGGACGGATCCGTGGCTGTCTGATGAAGGACCGCTCCAGAACCAGGGTCAAGAGTGCTGCTCCATGTGCTGTGAAAAAAAAAATAATATCAAACATTTAAAAAACGCCAACTCCTGTGGAATAGAAACATACAGATTATGGCAATACAACACAACCTAATACACCGAAAAAATACTTACGTTCTCTGGGCAAGGACCAGTCTCAAAAATGCCAGAATGCGGTGGTATTTATATTTTCGGATCCTTGCTTCAGAACCACTAGGAACACGGCTCTCTTTACAATGGTCCTTGTTGAAGCGGTCCTTCATCGAACGCCAAAGTGTTTTGACTTTGAGCACTGTTGAGAAAACAAAAAATAATGGTTAGACAATGGACTTTTGGCCGTGCTCACACAACTGTGTGTATGAAACACAAGGTAAGGAGTATGAAAGTCCAAATCATCATTTAAAACAGAAACAAACCTTTATTAATTAAATAACAGACGATTTAAAATACACATATCATAATCATATATAGTATGCAATAAAGCAGAGAAATCAAGAGGGAGACTTTGAAGGTAGCCGGGTCAGATGCACACTGCAACATACATCCCAGACCTGAGTATTAGTGCAAAAAGTGGGAAAAATTATCTATGCCAGCTAGGACGCACTCATAAATAGTGTAAACCACTATGTCCACTATGTCCTGTTGAGAAAGCCATTCCGCGAAACGCGCGTCCGGGGCCGCCGGGTGAAATGCTGACTGCTCCCCACTAAAATTACCAATGGGTAAGTGTGCAATTATGACTATTTGGATACTATAACGGTGGGCTATGTATGCAGCGCCTTATATGGACAGTGGACATAGTGGTTTACACTATTTATGAGTGCGTCCTAGCTGGCATAGATAATTTTTCCCACTTTTTGCACTAATACTCAGGTCTGGGATGTATGTTGCAGTGTGCATCTGACCCGGCTACCTTCAAAGTCTCCCTCTTGATTTCTCTGCTTTATTGCATACTATATATGATTATGATATGTGTATTTTAAATCGTCTGTTATTTAATTAATAAAGGTTTGTTTCTGTTTTAAATGATGATTTGGACTTTCATACTCCTTACCTTGTGTTTCATATTTATTCGGAGTTGTCCTTTGTATTGGACCCGTTTGAGGTATCCAGGGAGTGTTATTTACCCTCAGCAACAAGTGTATTGTGAGGCTTATGGTTACATTTATATTCACACAACTGTGTGTGATGAGAGAAACTCCTGAGAGTTTCCCTCATCACACACAATTGTGTGATCCCGACCAAGGTCTCTGCTGCATCACACTGCATTGCAATACTTACAAAATCCATTTCGGACCTGAGTTGGGGCGTTGTCCCAGCCATCCCACATCGCTTTGGCCACCTCATTCCATAGCCGCCGGATCGTCACATTGTCCGAGTGCTGCGGAACCCGGGTGTCCCTGTTGTGGATTCTGTTTTTGGGCTCCCTCTGGTGGTTACAACTGGTACTGGGTGACTTTGGTGGGTTGCGGTCTCTGGTTTCCACCTGTCCATCAGTGGCTGGGTGTTTCCTATTTAACCTGGCTTTCCTGTCATTCCCTTGCCGGCTATCAATGTATCAGTGTGTGTCTCTGTTACCTGCTCCTAGGCCTTCAAGACAAGCTAAGTCTGTATTTCCCTGTTTCATGATTGCTTTCATGTTTTTTAGTCCAGCTTGCAGATATGTAATTCTCTGCTGCTGGTTGCTCTAGTGGGCTGAAATTACCACTCATGTACCATGAGTTGGCACATGAGTTCAAGTAATTTCAGGATGGTATTTTGAAGGGTTTTAAGCTGACCGCGCAGTTCACCTTTTGTATCCTCTGCTATCTAGCTTAAGCGGGCCTCATTTTGCTGAATCTGTTTTCATAACTACATTTGTGCCTTCCTCTCATTTCACCGTCATTATATGTGGGAGGCTGCTATCTCTGTGGGAATATTTCTCTGGAGGCAAGTGAGGTCTGTTATTCTTCTGATAGGGGAAGCTAGATCTCCGGCTGGCGCGAGACGTCTAGGGGCCCCCCAGGAACGTCCCCCGTCTACTGTTAGTTGAGTGTTGAGGTTCAGGATCGCGGTCAGCTCAGGTTCCATCACCCTAGAGCTCGTCCTGTTTTTGCCCGTGTTATGTTGACAAATTCCCTGCCATTGGGAATCATGACAGTATAGCCGGCCCACAAAGTGTTAATTGTTTGGGCTGAAGCAGGAGAAAAAGAAGTGTTGAAGGGAAATTTTTTTTTTTTTCCCCTCAGAGTTTTGCTGCCTAGCCCTTAATTGCTGTCTAGCTGCTTCTTACCTCCTCTTAACCCTTGAATGGCTCTGACCTTAGCTGTTAACATGGATGTCCAGAGTTTGGCTTCCAGCCTGAATAATCTTGCTGTAAAAGTTCAAAATATACAGGATTTTGTTGTTCACACTCCTATGTCTGAACCTAGAATTCCTATTCCAGAGTTTTTTTTCTGGAGATAGATCTACCTTCCTGAATTTCAGGAACAATTGCAAATTGTTTCTTTCTTTGAAATCTCGCTCCTCTGGAGACCCTGCTCAGCAGGTCAAGATTGTAATATCTTTCCTGCGGGGCGACCCTCAGAATTGGGCATTTGCATTGGCACCAGGGGATCCTGCATTGCTCAGTGTGGATGCGTTTTTTCTGGCACTGGGATTGCTCTATGAGGAACCTAACCTGGAGATTCAGGCTGAAAAGGCTTTATTGGCCCTCTCTCAGGGGCATGATGAAGCGGAAGTATATTGTCAAAAATTTCGGAAATGGTCGGTGCTTACTCAGTGGAATGAGTGCGCCCTGGCTGCAAACTTCAGAGATGGTCTTTCTGAGGCCATTAAGGATATTATGGTGGGGTTCCCTGCGCCTACAGGTCTGAATGAGTCTATGACTATGGCCATTCAGACTGATCAGCGTTTACGGGAGCGCAAACCTGTGCACCAGTTGGCGGTGTCTTCTGAACAGGCACCTGAGACTATGCAATGTGATAGAATTCAGTCCAGAAGTGAACGGCAAAATTATAGGCGGAAAAATGGATTGTGTTTTTATTGTGGTGATTCAGCTCATGTTATATCAGCATGCTCTAAACGCACAAAAAAGGTTGATAAATCTTTTGCCGTTAGTACTCTGCAGTCTAAGTTCATTTTGTCTGTAACTCTGATTTGTTCACTGTCATCCATTTCCGTCGATGCCTATGTGGATTCGGGCGCTGCCCTGAGTCTTATGGATTGGTCTTTTGCCAAACGCTGCGGTTTTAGTCTGGAGCCTCTGGAAGTTCCTATTTCTTTGAAGGGAATTGACTCTACACCATTGGCTATGAATAAACCGCAGTACTGGACACAAGTGACCATGCGCATGACTCCCGTTCATCAGGAGGTGATTTGCTTCCTTGTACTGTATAATTTACATGATGTACTAGTGCTTGGTCTGCCATGGTTACAAACTCATAATCCAGTCCTGGATTGGAAAACAATGTCTGTGTTAAGCTGGGGATGTCAGGGGGTTCATGATGATGCACCTCTGATTTCAATTGCTTCATCTACTCCTTCTGAGGTCCCTGCGTTTTTGTCTGACTATCGGGATGTTTTTGAGGAGCCTAAGCTCAATTCGCTCCCTCCTCATAGGGATTGTGACTGTGCTATAGAATTAATTCCTGGCAGTAAGTTCCCTAAGGGTCGTTTATTTAATCTGTCAGTGCCAGAGCATACTGCTATGCGGAATTATATTAAGGAGTCCTTGGAAAAGGGACATATTCGTCCATCTTCGTCCCCTCTGGGAGCAGGGTTTTTTTTCGTGGCTAAAAAAGATGGTTCCCTGAGGCCTTGTATAGATTATCGCCTTCTGAATAAGATTACAGTCAAATATCAGTATCCATTGCCATTATTGACTGATTTGTTTGCTCGCATTAAGGGGGCTAGGTGGTTCACTAAGATAGATCTTCGCGGTGCGTATAATCTTGTGCGGATAAAGCAGGGTGATGAGTGGAAAACCGCATTTAATACGCCTGAGGGCCATTTTGAGTATTTGGTAATGCCTTTTGGACTTTCTAATGCTCCTTCAGTCTTTCAGTCCTTTATGCACAATATTTTCCGTGAATATCTGGATAAGTTTATGATTGTGTATTTGGATGATATTTTGGTGTTTTCTGATGACTGGGAGTCTCATGTTCTACAGGTCAGGAAGGTGTTTCAAGTCCTGCGGGCCAATTCTCTGTTTGTGAAGGGCTCAAAATGTCTCTTCGGAGTCCAGAAGATTTCTTTTTTGGGGTACATTTTTTCTCCTTCTACTATTGAGATGGATCCCGTCAAGGTTCAGGCGATTTGTGACTGGACACAACCTACATCTGTTAAGAGTCTTCAGAAGTTCTTGGGTTTTGCTAATTTTTATCGTCGGTTCATTTCTAATTTTTCCAGTGTTGTTAAACCTTTGACTGATTTGACTAAAAAGGGTGCTGATGTTGCTAATTGGTCTCCTGCGGCTGTGGAGGCCTTTCAGGAACTTAAGCGCCGGTTTTCTTCTGCTCCTGTGTTATGTCAACCAGATGTTTCACTTCCTTTTCAAGTTGAGGTTGATGCTTCCGAGATTGGAGCGGGGGCGGTTTTGTCACAGAGAAGTTCCGATGGCTCGGTGATGAAGCCATGTGCGTTCTTTTCTAGAAAATTCTCGCCCGCCGAGCGCAATTATGATGTGGGTAATCGGGAGCTTTTGGCCATGAAGTGGGCATTTGAGGAGTGGCGTCATTGGCTTGAGGGTGCTAGACATCGTGTGGTGGTCTTGACTGATCACAAAAATCTGATTTACCTTGAGTCTGCCAGGCGTTTGAATCCTAGACAGGCTCGTTGGTCGTTGTTTTTTTCTCGTTTCAATTTTGTGGTTTCATACTTGCCAGGTTCAAAGAATGTGAAGGCAGATGCTCTTTCCAGGAGTTTTGTGCCTGACTCTCCTGGAGACTCTGGGCCTACTGGCATCCTTAGGGATGGGGTAATATTGTCCGCCGTCTCCCCAGACTTGCGACGTGCATTGCAGGAGTTTCAGGCAGATAAACCTGATCGGTGTCCACCAGAAAGACTGTTTGTTCCGGATGATTGGACCAGTAGAGTCATCTCCGAGGTCCATTCTTCTGTGTTGGCTGGTCATCCTGGAATATTTGGTACTAGAGACTTGGTGGCCAGGTCTTTTTGGTGGCCTTCCTTGTCAAGGGATGTGTGTCATGGTTCTCAATGGCAAGAGACCGTAGTAAAGCATACAAAAGGACTAGCTCTTGGAAGATGGAAACTCGAGCTGACTGTGAGCTAAACCTACCGCACAACTAACAGTGGCCGGGTAGCGTGCCTACGTTTTATCCCTAGACGCCCAGCGCCAGCCGGAGGACTGACTGACCCTAGCAGAGGAAAATACAGACCTGGCTTACCTCTAGAGAAATTTTCCCCAAAAGGCAGACAGTAGCCCCCACATATATTGTCGGTGATTTTAGAGGAAATTGACATACGAAGTATGAAGATAGGTTTAGCAAATTGAGGTCCGCTTACTAGATAGTAGGAAGACAGAAAAGGGAACTTCACAGTCAGCTGAAAACCCTTTCAAAACACCATCCTGAAATTACTTTAAGACTCTAATATCAACTCATGACACCAGAGTGGCAATTTCAGCTCACAAGAGCTTCCAGCCTCAGAAATATTCAAACACAGAGAACTGGAACAAAAATGCAAAAACAATCTTAGGACTACAAGTCCAACTTAGCTGATAGTAGTCTAGGAGCAGGAACATGCAACAGAAAGGCTTCTGGTAACATTGTTGGCCGGCATAGAAATGACTGAGGAGCAAGGCTAAATAGAAACTCCCACATCCTGATGGAAACAGGTGAACAGAGGAGATGAAGCACACAAGTTCAGTACCACCAGTAACCACCGGGGGAGCCCAGAAACCAAATTCACAACAGTACCCCCCCCTCAAGGAGGGGGCACCGAACCCTCACCAGAACCACCAGGGCGATCAGGATGAGCCCTATGAAAGGCACGGACCAAATCGGAGGCATGAACATCAGAGGCTGTCACCCAAGAATTATCCTCCTGACCGTAGCCCTTCCACTTGACCAAATACTGAAGTCTCCGTCTGGAAACACGGGAGTCCAAGATCTTCTCGACAACGTACTCCAACTCACCCTCAACCAACACCGGAGCAGGAGGCTCAACGGAAGGCACAACCGGTACCTCATACCTGCGCAACAATGACCGATGGAAGACATTATGAATAGAAAAAGATGCAGGGAGGTCCAAACGAAAGGACACAGGGTTAAGAATCTCCAATATCTTGTACGGGCCGATGAACCAAGGCTTAAACTTAGGAGAAGAAACCTTCATAGCGAGATCATTCAAACCTGTAGCTAAACTCTGAGGATCCATTTTAATCAGGTGAAATCAGAACCATTCAAGGATTAGAAGGAGAGAGAGAGACGAAGGCTGCAGTAAGCAGAGATGCAAGTGAATCAACTAATGAGCAAACTCAGAAAAAAAAAAAAATAAATTCTCTGCAGACTTCTTTTCTCTCCTTTCTTCTGCCAATTATTTTAACCCTTGGCCGGCCAAACTGTCATGGTTCTCAATGGCAAGAGACCGTAGTAAAGCATACAAAAGGACTAGCTCTTGGAAGATGGAAACTCGAGCTGACTGTGAGCTAAACCTACCGCACAACTAACAGTGGCCGGGTAGCGTGCCTACGTTTTATCCCTAGACGCCCAGCGCCAGCCGGAGGACTGACTGACCCTAGCAGAGGAAAATACAGACCTGGCTTACCTCTAGAGAAATTTTCCCCAAAAGGCAGACAGTAGCCCCCACATATATTGTCGGTGATTTTAGAGGAAATTGACATACGAAGTATGAAGATAGGTTTAGCAAATTGAGGTCCGCTTACTAGATAGTAGGAAGACAGAAAAGGGAACTTCACAGTCAGCTGAAAACCCTTTCAAAACACCATCCTGAAATTACTTTAAGACTCTAATATCAACTCATGACACCAGAGTGGCAATTTCAGCTCACAAGAGCTTCCAGCCTCAGAAATATTCAAACACAGAGAACTGGAACAAAAATGCAAAAACAATCTTAGGACTACAAGTCCAACTTAGCTGATAGTAGTCTAGGAGCAGGAACATGCAACAGAAAGGCTTCTGGTAACATTGTTGGCCGGCATAGAAATGACTGAGGAGCAAGGCTAAATAGAAACTCCCACATCCTGATGGAAACAGGTGAACAGAGGAGATGAAGCACACAAGTTCAGTACCACCAGTAACCACCGGGGGAGCCCAGAAACCAAATTCACAACAGATGTGCGCACCTTTGTGCAGTCTTGTGAAGTGTGTGCTCGGGCTAAGCCTTGCTGTTCTCGGGCCAGTGGGTTGTTGTTATCCTTGCCTATTCCGAAGAGGCCTTGGACGCACATTTCCATGGATTTTATTTCAGATCTCCCTGTCTCACAGAAAATGTCCGTTATCTGGGTTGTGTGTGACCGCTTTTCTAAGATGGTTCATTTGGTACCCTTGCCTAAGTTGCCTTCCTCCTCTGAGTTGGTCCCTTTGTTTTTTCAGAACGTGGTTCGTTTGCATGGGATTCCGGAGAATATCGTTTCGGACAGGGGATCCCAGTTTGTGTCTAGATTTTGGCGGACGTTTTGTGCTAAGATGGGCATTAATTTGTCTTTCTCGTCTGCATTCCATCCTCAGACGAATGGCCAGACGGAGCGAACTAATCAGACCTTGGAAACTTATTTAAGGTGTTTTGATTCTGCTGATCAAGATGACTGGGTTGCCTTTTTGCCACTGGCCGAATTTGCCCTTAATAATCGGGCTAGTTCTGCTACTTTGGTTTCTCCTTTCTTTTGTAATTCGGGGTTTCATCCTCGTTTTTCCTCTGGTCAGGTGGAGCCTTCGGATTGTCCTGGAGTGGACGTGGTGGTGGATAGGTTACATCAGATTTGGAATCAGGTGGTGGACAATTTGAAGTTGTCTCAGGAGAAGGCTCAGCAGTTTGCTAATCGTCGTCGCCGCGTGGGTCCCCGACTTCGTGTTGGGGACTTGGTGTGGTTGTCTTCTCGTTTTGTCCCTATGAAGGTCTCTTCTCCCAAGTTTAAGCCTCGGTTCATCGGTCCTTATAAGATCTTGGAGATTCTTAACCCTGTATCTTTTCGTTTGGATCTCCCAGCATCGTTTGCTATTCATAATGTGTTCCATCGGTCGTTATTGCGGAGGTATGAGGTGCCCGTTGTTCCTTCGGTTGAGCCTCCTGCTCCGGTGCTGGTGGAGGGAGAATTGGAGTATGTTGTTGAGAAGATCTTGGATTCTCGTGTTTCCAGACGTAAACTCCAGTATTTGGTTAAGTGGAAGGGTTATGGTCAGGAGGATAATTCCTGGGTGGTCGCCTCTGATGATCATGCGACTGATTTGGTCCGCGCCTTCCATAGAGCTCATCCTGATCACCCTGGGGGTTCTCGAGAGGGTTCGGTGACCCCTCCTCAAGGGGGGGGTACTGTTGTGGATTCTGTTTTTGGGCTCCCTCTGGTGGTTACAACTGGTACTGGGTGACTTTGGTGGGTTGCGGTCTCTGGTTTCCACCTGTCCATCAGTGGCTGGGTGTTTCCTATTTAACCTGGCTTTCCTGTCATTCCCTTGCCGGCTATCAATGTATCAGTGTGTGTCTCTGTTACCTGCTCCTAGGCCTTCAAGACAAGCTAAGTCTGTATTTCCCTGTTTCATGATTGCTTTCATGTTTTTTAGTCCAGCTTGCAGATATGTAATTCTCTGCTGCTGGTTGCTCTAGTGGGCTGAAATTACCACTCATGTACCATGAGTTGGCACATGAGTTCAAGTAATTTCAGGATGGTATTTTGAAGGGTTTTAAGCTGACCGCGCAGTTCACCTTTTGTATCCTCTGCTATCTAGCTTAAGCGGGCCTCATTTTGCTGAATCTGTTTTCATAACTACGTTTGTGCCTTCCTCTCATTTCACCGTCATTATATGTGGGAGGCTGCTATCTCTGTGGGAATATTTCTCTGGAGGCAAGTGAGGTCTGTTATTCTTCTGATAGGGGAAGCTAGATCTCCGGCTGGCGCGAGACGTCTAGGGGCCCCCCAGGAACGTCCCCCGGCTACTGTTAGTTGAGTGTTGAGGTTCAGGATCGCGGTCAGCTCAGGTTCCATCACCCTAGAGCTCGTCCTGTTTTTGCCCGTGTTATGTTGACAAATTCCCTGCCATTGGGAATCATGACATGTCCCACAACGGGACTCACTCATGGACCAGGGAGATAAGGAGGTCATTTTCAATGAGGTCCTCATCCCGTTCTGGAACCTAAAAAATAAATAAAGACATTAATGTTGGAGACAATAACATAAGGAAAATAAAGAAATCAGAGGCAGAGAAATGGCATGAATATTGAAAGTCAAGAAAAAAAAGGAGTCCAGAAGAAAAATGTAAAGAAAGAGGAAAGTAAAGAAATGAAGATTCAAGAATAGTAAAGTGAGGATACAATAAACAGTCAGCCACGTATATGTACACGCTGCCGCCTTGCCACCCGACCGTGAACCCGCTGCTCCTGCTCAGCCTCTGCCGCAGTGGAAGAAGTGCTCAAAAAAAAGGGAAAAAAATTGTCATATGTGTAGATGTGACAGTGAATACTTACCAATCTGAGGAGGTGAGTACTCACTTCACTGACATGTTCGGCTTGTGCAGGCCCAGGCCTTTGCTCCTCATAAGAAAAAATTACATTCTGATGCATGCAGAAAGAAAGAAATGGCAGAAATTGGGACATATAGAGACAGAAAATAGAAAATAAAGACATTGGCTAGGATATACTCACATTGTTCAGAGTGTAGATTCCTTCCTGTGTCTGCTCTGCTGCGTCTGGAAAGCTTCTCTGTCTGCTGAGTAGTGACCTGCAAATGTCCACTCCCTCCCTTTATCACTTTGTATGTGGGGCGTGGCTAATCAGTGTCTAGACATGTTTTCCTGTGGTGCCACGCATGCGTTCACAAACACAAGCAAACGCATATGCTTGCGGCTGCATGCGTTCACATAGACAGTAATGCGTTTTTTTGCCGCATTCCTTCTGCTAACAACCGCATACGTTTCTAGGCGGCAAATTGACGCCTCTAAATTTACTACATGTAGCGTTTACCGCACCAAACCGCAGACGACGAAACGACGCATGTTTCGTCAAACGCGGCAAAACGCAACCAATCGCAGACACCTGCGTCCCTAATGTTAAATATAGGAATACACAACGCGTACGGATAATTGCGGAAGAAACGCTGCAGACAAAACCGCAAATGTGAAACCGGCCTACATGCAATTTTTTCGCAGGAATAAAAAAAAAATCCCCTAACAAACTGTTTTGCAAAGTTTCATGACTTTCCTTGCTGGGCAAAAGTACTATATTTAAAAAGAAAAGAAAATCTAAAATATAGCTACTCTTTAATGAATTTTATGCATTTTCCCCAATTTTGTTTTCATTTAGGCCTCATTCAGACATCCGTGAATCATGCACTTGTTCTATCAGTCTTTTCACAGTAGGAAACACACCTATTATTGTCTACAGTATGTGGCTGTGGACTGACACACACATTTCGTCACATAGACTAATCTGTGGTAGATATGAATCTTTATAGGGAACCTGTCACCTCACCAGAAAAAAAACACTATTAACCTGCAGATATGGGGTTAATCTGCAGGTTAATAGCGTTATTAACCTGCCTGGCGCCTGCACTTAGTCGAGAGCTGCGGGGAGAAAATTTAATTTATTCCCCCTTCAACATTCCAGTTTCAGTCACAGGGGCGACGCCAGCTCTACTTCAGTCAGTGACTGACCCTGGCTCACTGAAGCAGCACCACATCAGCCCTCATGACTAAAATCGGAACGCTGCCAGAGGAAAAAAGTTCATTTTCTCCCCGCAGCGTTCGACTAAGTGCAGGCGCCGGGCAGGTTAATAAGGCTATTAACCTGAAGATTAACCCCATATCTGCAGGTCAATGGTGTTTTTTTCTGGTGACAGGTTTTCTTCATTATATCGCAGATTATAAAGAGCAGCGGCTATGGCTCTCATTTTTTTTTTACTTAACAGGCTTGACTCTAATAAATAGTACACACCAGATATGGTTTCTATGCTTGGCTGTACTCGTATGCAAATGCTATTTCATTATTGGCATGGTCACTGATGTTGTCATCCAAAACAGAAGGGACAAATATTGGATTCTTTGCATTGGTTTCCTTCGTGATAACAAGCTTGGAAATTACAGTCATTGCCAAAAATTAATTTTTTGCACAAAGTTTGCTGCTTTGGTGTTTTTATATCTTTTTGGGCTCGCTCCCACTTGTGATTAAATTGGACGAATGCAATCCGATTAAAAATTGTATTGCATTTGTACCAATTTAATCCTATGCTTGTGTTCTCAATGGTGTTTTCTTTTCCTGCTCCGATCGCATCACGATTGGAGGGAAACAAAATAACAAAGCAGCATGCTGTGATTGCATGCAACCAGTAGCGTAGATACTGAGGGGGCACTGGCCCAGGGCCCCGCGCTCTGAGGGGGCCCACCCGGAGCTACGCTATGTAACCGTACTGGCGTGCACAGCGCGCCGATACAGTTACATTCTGCGGCAGAGCAGGGAGTCACGATCTCCCTGCTCTGCGCCCGGCCGTTATGGGAGCCCCTGAGCAGGTGGTGGGGGGCCCTGTGCCAGCAGTGGGCCCCTCGCCTGTCATCGCAGGGTCAGCTGTATCGGCTACATGCCTATACAGCTGACCGCATTGATGAGAGAGGGAGCGTTACGCTCCTTCTCCCATCATCCCCCTGTCAGTGTCTAACGTCGTCGACACAGACACTGACAGGGGGTCGCGATGATGTCCGTACTCGGCGCCCGCTGTCTGGAGATGAGCTGGCGCTCAGAGCACCGCGCAAACAAGGAGGAGGAAAGGTTAGTATTCAATATTTTTTTTTTATCGGGTGAATTATACTATACTATACCGGCTGCATTACACTGAGACTAAGAACACTTGTGTGTTCGAAATGCGTACAGTTTAGACAGGCACTCTCCTTCCGGTATACCCGTTATTTGTATGTCTTACAGCTTATTTCTATTTTAAATTAATACTATTAAAGTTAAGTGATTTTATCTCTTGGAGCTAGATTCCCTTTTTTCCACATGTGCATCTCTAGGCGTCTGGCAGACACATGTATCCGTGCTCAAGATTTCCTGGGCTCATAAAGAAATTCATCTAAAGGGTGAACTGAATATATCTTTTTTTGTGCATTATACTATACAGACTGCCTAATGTGGGTACATGATATTGTACTGGCTGCCTAATGGGGGTGCATTACACTATACAGCCTGCCTAATGGGGGTGCATTATATTGTACTGGCTGCATATGGGGGTGCAGTACACTATACAGGCTGCCTAATGGGGGTGCATTGTACTATATAGACTGCCTAACGTGGGTGCATTATACGGTACTTGGCTGCCTAATGGGGGTACATTATATTGTACTGACCCACTCAGAAACTTCGCCCCCCCCGAACCAAAACCCTAGCTATGCCTCTGCATGCAACATACAGATCTCAAGCACCCATATAAGTCTTTGGGTGCGTGTGGAACATCGCACTGCACTCGGAATCCGGCAATGGAGGAGATGGATAAATAGTAGTGATGAGCGAGTGTACTCGTTGCTTGGGAAAACCCATGCATGCTCGGGTGACCTCCGAAAAGTAGCAAAGTTACCGGGGGGCAGAGGGTGCGGGCACCCCGGGCCCGGTGCTCTGAGGGGGCCCACCCACGCTACTGTAACTGTATCAGCAGTTACAGTATACTCATTGCTCGGGTTTTCCCGAGCACGCTCGGGTGATCTCTGAGTATTTGTTATTGCTCGGAGATATAGTTTTCATCGCCTCAGCAGTATGATTTGCGACTGCTGGACAGGCTGAGTACATGTGGGAATTCCCTAACAAACAGGCAGTCCTCACATGAATTCAGCGTATCTGGCAGCTGTAAATCATGCAACTGAGGCGATGAAACTATATCTTCGAGCAATAACAAATACTTGGAGATCACCCGAGCAACGAGTATATTCGCTCATCACTAGGGTTGAGCGAAACGTGTCGGCCATTTTCAGAAGTCGCCGACTTTTGGCAAAGTCGGGTTTCATGAAACCCGACCCGACCCCTGTGTGGGGTCGGCCATGAGGTCGGCGATCTTCTGAATCTGGTATCGGAATTCCGATACCGAGTTCCGATATGTTTGCGATATCGGGAATCGGTATCGGAATCCATATTTAAGTGTAAAATAAAGAATCAAAATAAAAAATATTGATATACTCACCCTCGGATGCGCCCTGGTACTAACCGGCAGCCTTCCTTCCTAAGGATGAGCACGTGAATGACCTGCGGTGACGTCGCGGCTTGTGATTGGTCGCGTGAGCGGTCACATGGGCAGTCACGCGACCAATCACAAGCCGCGACGTCATCTAAGGTCCTTCACGCGCTCATTCTTAGGAAGGAAGGCTGCCGGAAAGAAGCAGGGCGCGTCCGAGGGTGAGTATATACCTAATAGGAATATACTCACCCTCGGACGCGCCCTGCTTCTTTCCGGCAGCCTTCCTTCCTAAGAATGAGCGCGTGAAGGACCTTAGATGATGTCGCGGCTTGTGATTGGTCACGTGACCGCCCATGTGACCGCTCACGCGACCAATCACAAGCCGCGACGTCACCGCAGGTCATTCACGCGCTCATTCTTAGGAAGGAAGGCTGCCGGTTAGTACCAGGGTGCGTCCGAGGGTGAGTATATCAATATTTTTTATTTTGATTCTTTATTTTACACATTAATATGAATCCCAGGGCCTGAAGGAGAGTTTCCTCTCCTTCAGACCCTGGGAACCACAGTATCCCATTGCACTGCATTGGGTTTCATGTTTCGGCCGACCCCGACCCCGACTTTTTTATAGGATCGGCCGATTTCACTCGACCCGACTTTTGAGAAAGTCGGGTTTCGTGAAACCCGACCCGATCCTATAAAAATAAAAGTCGCTCAACCCTACTTATCACTATTAAAGTGCCAAAGAGTATGGAGATGGAGAAAAGCGGTTTTGTAACGATTATAGGGAGCTGAATGAGGTGTCCAAATTCGATGTGTATCCGATGCCCCATGTCGATTAACTCATTGAGAGGCTAGGGTCAGCCAGATACATCACTACCCTTGACCTAACAAAAGGGTACTGGCAAATTCCCATGTCCCAAAGTGCCAAGGAGAAGACGGCCTTCTCTACACCTGACGGTTGCTTCCAGTACACCAGAATGCTTTTTGGGCTGCAGGGAGCATCATCCACCTTCCAGACTGCCATGGACTGGATTCTAGACCCTCATAAGAAGCATGCTGCTGCTTAGCTGGATGATATTGTAATCTTCAGCACGGTTTGGAGAAGTCATCTGCAGAAGTTCCAGGCAGTACTGCATGTGCTGAGGAAGGCACAGTTTACCCTAAGCCCAAAGAAGTTCGCCATGGGGAAGAAAGAGGCAACACACTTACGCTATATTGTCAGGAGGGCGAAATAAAGCCGCAAGTGATCAAAGTAGATGCAATCCAAAATTGTCCGCATCCAGTCTCCAAGAAACAGGTTGGAGTTAGTATTTCTAGGAATTATGGGATGCCATCTGAGGTTTTTCCTGAATTTCGGCATGATAGTCACACCCCTGACTAACTTTCTTAAGGGTAAAAAGACATCAAATGGCAAAGTAGTCTTCTGAAGCAGAGATGACATTCCAAGAGATGAAACTCGCACTGTGTAAACAGTTGGTCTTGGTAGCACCTGACTTCAATAAGGAATTCGAGGTCCAACCCAGGAAATAAATTGTGAAGGACATCCAGTCCTATTTCTAAGGGCTGGTTTCCACTTGCGAGAAACACGTCCGTGTCTCACATGTAGAAACCAAGCTCAGGCACCGGCACTCCAGAGCGGAGCGTGCGGCAGCATAGGAACACATGGAGCTGCACGCTCATCTCCAAAGTGCCGACGCCACAGCTTGGTTTCCACATGAGAGACACGGACGTGTTTCTCGCAAGTGGAAACAAGCCCTAAGAAGAACACTCTCCTACTGTGAAAAGGATTATGCTATCTTGGAAAAAGAATGCTGAGTCATCAAATAGTCAATTTTTACTCTGAGGTATTACCTGCTAGGCCGAAAGTTTAGGCTAGTGTCAGACCATACGCCCCTGAGATGGATGAGGGAAAGGAAGCGGAAGAATGTCTGGGTGACCAGGTGGTTTCTAGCACTCCAGCTTCCATGTGGAGCACTAGACTTCCCTGTTTAGTGACTGAAGGTGCCAAAACCCATAGCTTTGGGCATAGGGGTGGATATGTGAGAAGGTCACTGGTAAAATAATGGAGGGTAGATATGTGTCACTGAGAAAGTTAGCCTTAGTGATATGAACATGGAAAAATGCTCCATTACACTATGTGCTGAGAGGGGTTAATCAGCCATATTAAGGTCTGGGTTTTTGTGGACAGCTGAAGAGTGAGTGGGAGGCTGTTCACCATACCTCAACCCCGGGGTATTGTGGAGAAAGTAAATGTGGAGCCTTTGGACTTATTCAATGTTCAGTTCATCTGGAGACGAGATCTCCAGAGCTGTACTCGTGTTTAAGAGAAGTGAGCCTTGTTTTTTTTTACCTGAGCAGGCAGATCCCCACAGTCACACAAACTGTACTGTATGATATTTTGTTTTTCCCATTATGCCAGAATAATTACCTAATTTTGCACTGGTTTATGCAGTACGTTTTAAGAGAGCTGAGATCTTAAATGGAAAGTGTTCTTGTGAGGAAAGTGTTCTTGTGATTACCTCTTTGAGAAGCGTAGTGAACCGATCTACCACTATATACACTCACTGGCCACTTTATTAGGTACACCTGTCCAACTTCTTGTTAACACTTAATTTCTAATCAGCCAATCACATGGCGGCAACTCAGTGCATTTAGGCATGTAGACATGGTCAAGACAATCTCCTGCAGTTCAAACCGGGCATCAGTATGGGGAAGAAAGGTGATTTGAGTGCCTTTGAACGTGGCATGGTTGTTGGTGCCAGAAGGGCTGGTCTGAGTATTTCAGAAACTGCTGATCTACTGGGATTTTCACGCACAACCATCTCTAGGGTTTACTGAGAATGGTCCGAAAAAGAAAAAAAATCCAGTGAGCGGCAGTTCTGTGGGCGGAAATGCCTTGTTGATGCCAGAGGTCAGAGGAGAATGGGCAGACTGGTTCGAGCTGATAGAAAGGCAACAGTGACTCAAATCGCCACCCGTTACAACCAAGGTAGGCCTAAGAGCATCTCTGAACGCACAGTGCGTCGAACTTTGAGGCAGATGGGCTACAGCAGCAGAAGACCACACCGGGTACCACTCCTTTCAGCTAAGAACAGGAAACTGAGGCTACAATTTGTACAAGCTCATCGAAATTGGACAGTAGAAGATTGGAAAAACGTTGCTTGGTCTGATGAGTCTCGATTTCTGCTGCGACATTCGGATGGTAGGGTCAGAATTTGGCGTAAACAACATGAAAGCATGGATCCATCCTGCCTTGTATGGAGCATCTTTGGGATGTGCAGCCGACAAATCTGCGGCAACTGTGTGATGCCATCATGTCAATATGGACCAAAATCTCTGAGGAATGCTTCCAGCACCTTGTTGAATCTATGCCACGAAGAATTGAGGCAGTTCTGAAGGCAAAAGGGGGTCCAACCCGTTACTAGTATGGTGTACCTAATAAAGTGGCCGGTGAGTGTGTGTGTGTATATATATATATATATATATATATATATATATAGATATAGAGTATATATATATATATATATATATATATATATATATATACTGTATATATATATATGCATATAAAACATTTTTTGTATAAATGTGCAAAAATCAGTATGACGTGCTAATATTATAAAGTGTTAGAGATGCAGTTGAAGCAAACCACAACAATTGTACATTACAATTATTATGTGCACAGTAGATGGGCTGCTCTAGTGGAGCAATGCCTAAGCCTTATTTCCCTTAGGCCGGGGTCACACTAAACGTATGGCAAATCGGTCCATGTCTCCCTGCTGAGTCGCATAAGTGTTCTCCCTATGGTCAACCGTGTGTAATGCATTTTCAATGCAATGATGTGATTTTCTCGCAGCTAAGTATCCGTATGTGGAGCTGGCATTATACTGATATGGTCTCTCATGTCTGTGTGTCCACTAGTTGGGCTCAGTCCATCTCAGCCCTTATCCACATGCATGTCACTTGACAAATGGTAAGGTTTTTAATATTAGAGTTAGGACAGTCCCAATTATGGTCACCGTAAAGAAGTGGCATGGCATTCACATTTTGTTTATCAAAAAACATGTTAACTAAGTACCTTATATTATTTTCATGCACCATGCTAATTATTTACTGCAAGGTATTTAATCATTATGTTTCTGTTTTTGTTTTTTTGCTGTTTAGTGACCAAGTGTGAACATGTGCTTACAAGCTGCATGTACAACAGTTTATATCGAAGTTCATACCTTTGTTTTTTATGTCTGTTTGCATCATGTGCATATATCATAGAATCATAGAATGGTAGAGTTGGAAGGAACCTCCTGGGTCATCTGTTCCAACCCCCTGCTCAAAGCAGAATTCACTTAATCATCCCAGACAGATGTCTGTCCAGCCGCTGTTTGAAGACTTCCATTGAAGGAGAACTCACCACCTCTCGTGGCAGCTTGTTCCACTCACTGATCACCTTCACGGTCAAAAAGTTTTTTCTAATATCTAATCTGTGTCTCCTCCCATCTAGTTTCATCCCGTTGCTTCTAGTCTTTCCTTGTGCAAATGAGAATAAAGATGATCCTTCTACAATGTGACAGCCCTTGAGATATTTGTAGACAGCTACATTAAGTCTCCTCTCAGTCTTCATTTTTGCAAGCGAAACATTCCCAAATACTGTCACTGTTCCTCATAGGACATGGTTTGTAGACCGGTCACCATTCTGGTCGCTCTTCTTTGAACTTGCCCCAATTTGTTGATGTCTTTTTTAAAGGGAATCTGTCACCTAATTTTGGCCCTATAAACTGCGGCCACTGCCATCAGAGGCACCGGCCCCTGACCTTCGAATCGCCCATCGGGCCCGGACCGCACCGGACTGCCCCTGGGGGAGTGTAATCTAACTTGTTTTTCTTATCTTTCAGGTTACATCAGGGGCTTATCTACAGCATTACAGAATGCTGTAGATAAGCCCCTGATGAAGGAGGCCGCAGTTTATAGGGCCAAAATTAGGTGACAAATTCCCTTTAAAATGTGGTGCCCAAAACTGGAGTAGAGGGTAATCATGACTTTGCGTGATCTAGACTGTATGCTTCTGTTAATACATCCCAGAACTGCATTTGCCCTTTTTGCTGCTGCACCACACTGTTGACTCATGTGCAGTCTGTGATCTATTAGTATAAGTCTTTTTCATGCGTGCTGTTGCTTAGCCCTATTCCTCAACAGCAATAGCACAAAAAAGAGGACTTGAAAATCCTCCAAAAATACAAAAATACATATAGGCCTCCAAACAAATGCACTATCAGCCCTATTCCTCCCATTCTGTTTATGCTTTTTCATTTTTATTTCCCAGATGTAGTACTTTGCATTTTGCCCTGTTATCAATAAACTGAAGCAGTGGGCAGCAACTAACAGAATGGTTTTTATCTTTTTGACTCATCTCTTCTCTAGTATTAGCTATCCCTCCTAGTTTTGTGTCATCAGCAAATTTAATCAGTTTACCCTTAGTTCCTTCATATAAATCATTGATAAAGATGTTGAATAATACAGGGCTGAGGACAGAGCCCTGTTGTACCCCACTTGAGACATTCTTCCAACTGGATGTGCAGCCATTTACGACCACTCTTTGGTTTGGATCACTAAGCCAGTTATGAATCCACCTAACAGTTGCCTTGTCCATTCCATACTTGGTCTTTTTTTCAATAAAGATGGTGTGAGTTACTTTATCAAATGCTTTGCTAAAGTCAAGATATACTATATCTACAACATTTCCCTGATCCACCCAGGGTAATGCTGTAGATATAGTATATCTTGACTTTAGCAAAGCATTTGGCAAAGTATCTCACACCATCCTTATTCAAAAAATGACCAAGTATGGAATGGACAAGGCTCCTGTTAGGTGGATTCTTAACTGGCTTAGTGATCGGTGATAAAAAGGTGATATAAAGTTAGTGATATAAAGGTGTAGCCCGCCTTTCCCTTGAGATGGGCATTATATTTATGTGGTCTCTCATCCCTGTGTGTCCACTAGTTGGGCTCAGTCCATCTCAGCCCTTATCCACATGCATGTCACTTGACAATCAGTAAGGTTTTCAATATTAGAGTTAGGACTGTCCCAATTACGTTCACCATGAATAGGTGGGATGGCTTTTGTATTTTTTTTATAAAAAAAACATGCTAACTAAGTACTGTATATTATTTTCATGCACTATGCTGTTTATTCATGTACATAAACAGTCAAAACATTACATTACTAATCTTGGGTGTCTCTTGTGGAACCAGGAAAGTGAATGTGTGCTACCATTGCAAAATGTAAATTGAATTGATGGGATGGCAGATTGATCAACTAATCGACAAGGTCTGGTTCGAAATCCCTAAAATACAGTTTGACAGAAAAAGCCCCTGCTAGCCATGCATGACCCTGGTAATGTCGAGCAATTGGGGTAAGGAGGCCTAACCTACCCCCACCCACCGTTGACATTCCTCTTGCCGCATGCCCGTAACCTTAAATAAAAAACGCGTACAACAAATTCTTTGGAATATTATCGGCCACAGCAGCCTTTTTATTTAACATAAACAAACATACATTGAAATATACATCTATTAAACTTTAAACTAGGAGGAGTCCTTGGAGCTCCCAGGATTATGGTGATCAACACAGCATAGCGTGAATGTTATCAATACCAAATTACTCCCAGCCATTACCACACTGGCTCGGGAGCACCAAAAACCCCAGCGGGTTCACTGTTCACACTAAAATTGCAGGGGAACCGACCACCCCTGCCGGAACACCCCCCCCCCCCAAGTCACCGGATCCAAAACAAATTGAACTCTAAATACAGAGGAGCCATAAGCCAATGGATCCCCGAACCCAATTTCCACCAACTCCAAGGACTCCACCCAGCCACCCCGGCCACAATGACCCCTGATGACAGAAAAACCCACCATCAAGAACAACTACCACCAACTAAAATAACCTCAAACAATTAGGGCGGGAGGGCGAATCACCCGTTGCCCAGAGAGCGGGAACTGGCTAGGCCATACCCCCCACCACCAGTTAACCTCCTGATTCCCCTTTAAGCCTCCACCTATTAACCCTAACCCCTCCCTCCATCCCATGGTCATGATGTCCTCCCCTTATGCCGCGGGGGGAGGGGCGGCTCAGCTCCGGCCATTACTTGACCCTGGTAATGTCGAGCAATTGAGGTAAGGAGGCCTAACCTACCCCCACCCACCGTTGACATTCCTCTTGCCGCATGCCCGTATCCTTAAATAAAAAACACGTACAACAAATTCTTTGGAATATTACCGGCCACAGCAGCCTTTTTATTTAACATAAACAAACATACATTGAAATATACATCCATTAAACTTTAAACTAGGAAGAGTCCTTGGAGCTCCCAGGAATCTGGTGATCAACACAGCATAGCGTGAACGTTATCAAAAACAAATTACTCCCAGCCGTTACCACACTGGCTCGGGAGCACCAAAAATCCCAGCAGGTTCACTGTTCACGCTAAAATTCCAGGGGAACCGACCACCCCTGCCAGAACCCCCCCAAGTCACCAGATCCAAAACAAATTGAACTCTAAATACAGAGGAGCCATAAGCCAATGGATCCCCCAACCCAATTTCCACCAACTCCAAGGACTCCACCCAGCCACCACAACGAGGGACTTTGAATATCTCAAAGACCCGAGACCCCACCAAAACGAAAAGCTATGGCCTTCTCCACACCTTCCTGCAAACCAAGCGCCCAAAAATCAATCCCAACCGCATTTAAATGCACCCCGTCTGCCAGCCAGAACGCCCCATCCCCTTTCTCCAATTCAAAATGCCTCACGGCAACTCCACCATTTCTGGCCACAAAGGCAGACACAGTTCTGTTAATTTTAATCCTGGCCTTGTTAATTTTGTCCAACGACCGCATATTCCTCCACCGTTTTCGCGGCACAATCTCCAACCAAACCACCGATAATCCAGGATACAAGAGCCACAACTGCAAGAAATCCTGCTTTATATCCCTAATTAATTCTCTAAAGGGCTGCACCCCCAAATCGTTACCTCCCACGTGTAACACCAATATATCTGGCGACTTATCCAAAATGACAGTGTTATGAATTTCCCACAATACCCTGTTCCAGGCCATGCCCTTAAAGCCAATCCACCGGACCACTGCCACTGACCGATCGAAACCAAGCTGTCTACCCTCCGACCGTACATCCACTCGCAGGGCTCCCCAGTGTACATAGGAATGGCCGAAAATCCACACCAATAGCGGCAAGGAACCTGAAAAATACAAATACAAGCATTCAAACCCACAGCTAAATCCTTAAAATAACAAAACAACTGACGTCGCCAGGTGACCTGATCACACCCCATTTAACACCTAACCTAACTGCGATATCTATTCGACTTCCATCTACCAATACGCTTGATAACCACGGAAGCCAAACCTCCCGTGGCCGCATCCGTTGCCGCCCCAATGCGAAACGAGTGAGGAGTAAAACGAGAATCATCCAACCCCAACGCATTAAGCGCCTTTTTGAAAACCATGTGAAACTGATACCGCAAAAGAGAGGAACCATCCTCATGGCAAAGTAACGATCCCGCCCTGTGAGGCACAAGCCCCCAAAAACATCTCAAACAATTAACTGGACACATTCCCGAACCGGCGACCGAACCCAGCACGACCTTCCTACCTTGCCCTACCTGGTCAGTCTTAGAGCGACGTAACCAAAACTCTACGCGCCCATCGGACAAGAATACGTCCCGCACTAAAACTCCACCCACCACTTTTTTTGGGGGTACACCAGCTCCCCGATTCTCATTGCACCGAAAAATGCAAAAGAAAAGGCCAATCTGAACAGACGATGTTCAAAATCCGACCCACAACAAGCCGCCAACACCTCTCCCAACTGCTCCAACATCGCAAAAGACACGGGACGCCTTGAATCCAACCGACCATATTGTCTGCGGAAGCCTTTTACCACCTGCCTCACCAAAAACACTTTGGACAGATCTCGCTGCCCCCTCAATTTAAAACCAAAAGCCAGCGCAGCCAACATACGCAATACCTTCGTCCATGACCAACCTTCCGAAAACCCCCGACTTAGCCAGGACAACAATACACCCACTTGTTCATCAGAACCACCTACACCAGGGCAAGACGCCAACACCCTTTCCCAAGACAACCAAACTGCCTGATAAGCCTCCCATGTTTTTGGAGCCAATGACGACTTTATCAACTCTTCGGCGTCCCGGATGCCACAAGCCAAAGTTCCGCAGGGCATTCCAAACCAACGGTCTCTGCTTCCGGAGCCAAGGATCGGAAACGTTCGAACTGGAAACGAGAAAGAGAGTCAGCTATTGAATTACGCACCCCAGGCACATGAGTCGCCGTAACCTGCGAGTTCAATTCCAAACAAGATAGAACCAACTGTCGGAGAACCCGCACCACGGGGAGTGACAACGCTGTGAGACCATTCACTGCACACACCACCCCCATATTATCACAGTTAAAATGAATGCGCCTGTTACGAAATTCATGCTTCCACAAATGAACCGCCACCAAGATAGGAAAAATTTCCAATAGCGCGATGTTACGAACCAGCCCCGACGAGAACCACTCCGCAGTCCAGGGTGCCGCACACCACTACCCTCTGAAGTATGCTCCAAAACCACTGCCACCAGCTGCATCCGTAAACAAATCCAGCGAATCATTGTCTAACACTCTCCCCATCGGCATTACCAGACAAGCAAAATTAAGTTTACCAAGCAACGATTGCAGATCCCGCAAAGTCAATTTTTTCAAACGCTGCGCCCGAGCCAAATTTTTGCGCAACCCTTCTATCTTTTCCACAGGCAGTCTGAACTCCCACCCAACTGTATCAATGACAATGCCCAAGAAACTCAAACACGTACTCGGGCCTTCCATTTTTTCAGGGGCTAGGGGAACCCCAAACCGCTCAGCCACCCATTCAACAGCCCGCAAAAGCCGACAACAACAATCTGACCCAGCCGGGCCTACACACAGGAAATCGTCCAGAGAGTGTATCACTGAATCACAATCCAAAACATCCTTAACCACCCATTCTAAGAAAGAACTGAATGTCTCAAACAGAGCACACGATCGGGAACAACCCATGGGCAAACACCTATCCACGAAGAAACCCCCCTCCCAAAAACAACCCAAAAGTCTAACACTATCGGGATGAACCGGCAGCAACCGAAACACCACCTTAATATCCGTTTTGGCCAACAGGGCCCCCTTTCCGAACTTGCAGACCCACGCAATGGCCTCATCAAATGACGCGTAAACCACCGAACAAAGCTCAGGAGCAATACCGTCATTGACTGACAACCCATGAGGATAAGACAGGTGGTGAATCAAACGAAATTTACCCGCTTCCTTCTTGGGCACCACACCTAGCGGGGAAACAACCAAATCTTCAAACGGAGAGGACAAAAAGGGGGCGAACATACGATCCAAAGCCACCTCCTTCCTCAACTTCTCCGAAACCACCTCCCCGTGTAACGCCGCTGACCGCAAGTTTTTAAGAACCCGTGGACCCACAAACGGAGGGGCAGGAATTACAAAACCATCCTGAAAACCTCGATATAACAAATCCGCCGCCTCCTTCATTGGGTATCTATTTAGATAAGGGGCCATCCAGCCTCACCGGCATCGCCCCCATGGGAATTTCCGGCCCCTGACTTGGACTTAGCTTTTTTGAAGCATTTAGAGGCCCCATGAGAGGAGCCACTGCAGTGGGAACACACGTGCTTGAACTTGCAGTTAACCCCGAACTTGCACTGCCCGTTGTTGTACTGCCAACATAAACCCGCTTTATGCCCCCATGACTGACTGGGTTGTCCTGATGCCCCCCTAGAGCAGGACTGACTACCTTGACCGGAACTTCCGGCCCCCCTTGAAAGGAATGACCAAATTTATACTGCGCCATAACACGTAGCAAGAGCCCTATATTTTTTTGGTCCCATCGAAGAGCCGGACGTATAGCTTTCCTCTGCCGAAATAGTTTGTTGTACCTCAGCCATGCCTGCCCCCCATATACCCTATGAGCCTCCCCAATAGAGTCCATATAACAAAACAGGCCCGAACAGTTCTCTGGCGCCTTCTCCCCAATCACGCTCGCCAAAATAGCAAAAGCCTGCAGCCAATTTATGAAAGTCTGAGGAATCAACCGCCACCTACGTTTTTCCACTTCCTCCTTCTTACTGTCCTCTTTCTTCCCTTTATCCAGGTTAAATTTCTCCAATGGGAGCAGCGAAAATATTTCCACATACTCATCTTTCACAATTTTTTCTCTCACCTCTCTTTTAAGATGCGCCCCCAAAGGGCCCTCAAAACAGACATATACCTCCCGGTGAGCCCTATCATCCAAGTGAATACAACACTCTATCTCTTTCTCCGTCTGAACCGAAACTGAAACCGGTCCCAGGGGTCTACCGCCACTTCCCTTGCACCACCAACCCCCCTTTGTGAACCGATCCAAGCAGCCAAATGCCTTTGATCACTCATTCCCCTCTCCAGCCTTGCCAATAAATCCCTTACGTTGGCTAACACTACACCCCCCACGTCCGCATCACCTGTGACCCCTGCCCCAAGAACAGGACCCACATCCCCATGAAGACCCCGAACATCAGGAGAGGAGAAAAGTTGTGAAGATAGCAAGGACGAAGACGCATACTACCCAGGCTGCGAGGGAGCTGTGATCCCTCCAGCCGGAGTACCGGGGTCCTGACGCCACTGTCCAGGGAAATCCGTTCTATCCGAGGAAGACTGCCATTGGGGGCCATGACTTGGATCCTGGTGTAACCCCTGCAGCACTGCAGAAGCCGGAGGTGAAGAAGCAGTCGCTTGCTGGCTGCCGAATGGCTGCTGTACTTGCGGTGATGCTGACGAAGCAGCCGGGCCCCCATCTGCCAATGGTAAGACTACCACTGTATCTAGTGTCCCAGGCGCAGGGGAAGACCCTGCTGCAGCAAACGGGGCCAGCCCAGCTCCTCATCTTCCGGGGCCACCCGTTCCCGAACTGCTTCACCGCCTGCTCGAAGCGGACGCTGAGGCAGGCCGCGCAGGAGGGACATCACCGGCGCAGCCCCCCGACATGCAACGCCTTGCTCTGTTATGACCCCAATGGCGAGGGTCTCAGAGGAACGTGGAAATCTGCAGAATACAAAAATCCAGCTCATAGGGCAGTGGTAACTGGGTTGACCATATATCTACTCCTAACGCCAACACTAGAAGTAGCCGGGGATCATTCCTACGTTGATTCTAGATGACACGCGCCAGCCGGAGAATCTAGCTACCCCTAGTAGAGGAAAACAAAGACCTTTCTTGCCTCCAGAGAAGGGGACCCCAAAGCTGGATAGAAGCCCCCCACAAATAATGACGGTGAGGTAAGAGGAAATGACAAACACAGAAATGAACCAGGTTTAGCACAGAGAGGCCCGCTTACTGATAGCAGAATAAAGAAAGGTAACTTATATGGTCAACAAAAACCCTATTAAAATCCACACTGGAAATTCAAGAACCCCCGAACCGTCTAACGGTCCGGGGGGAGAACACCAGCCCCCCTAGAGCTTCCAGCAAAGGTCAGGATATAGATTTGGAACAAGCTGGACAAAAATACAAAACCAAAACAAATAGCAAAAAGCAAAAGGCAGACTTAGCTGATATAACTGGAACCAGGATCAGTAGACAAGAGCACAGCAGACTAGCTCTGATAACTACGATGCCAGGCATTGAACTGAAGGTCCAGGGAGCTTATATAGCAACACCCCTAAGTAACGACCCAGGTGCGGATAAAAGGAATGACAGAAAAACCAGAGTCAAAAAACTAGTAACCACTAGAGGGAGCAAAAAGCAAATTCACAACAGTACCCCCCCCTTAGTGAGGGGTCACCGAACCCTCACCACGACCACCAGGGCAATCAGGATGAGCGGCATGAAAGGCACGAACTAAATCGGCCGCATGAACATCAGAGGCGACCACCCAGGAATTATCCTCCTGACCATAGCCCTTCCACTTGACCAGGTACTGAAGCCTCCGCCTGGAGAGGCGAGAATCCAAGATCTTCTCCACCACGTACTCCAACTCGCCCTCAACCAACACCGGAGCAGGAGGCTCAGCAGAAGGAACTACAGGCACAATGTACCGCCGCAACAAGGACCTATGAAATACATTGTGAATAGCAAACGACACAGGAAGATCCAGACGAAAAGATACAGGATTAAGGATTTCCAATATCTTGTAAGGCCCAATAAAACGAGGTTTAAATTTGGGAGAGGAGACCTTCATAGGAACAAAGCGGGAAGAAAGCCATACCAAATCCCCAACGCGTAGTCGGGGACCCACACCGCGGCGGCGGTTGGCAAAGCGCTGAGCCTTCTCCTGTGACAACTTCAAGTTGTCCACCACATGATTCCAGATCTGCTGCAACCTATCCACCACAGAATCCACCCCAGGACAGTCAGAAGGCTCCACATGACCCGAAGAAAAGCGAGGATGGAAACCAGAGTTGCAGAAAAAAGGCGAAACCAAGGTGGCGGAACTAGCCCGATTATTAAGGGCAAACTCAGCCAACGGCAAGAATGTCACCCAATCGTCCTGATCAGCAGAGACAAAACACCTCAAATAAGCCTCCAAAGTCTGATTGGTTCGCTCCGTCTGTCCATTAGTCTGAGGATGGAAAGCAGACGAAAACGACAAATCAATGCCCATCCTACTACAAAAGGATCGCCAGAACCTGGAAATGAACTGGGATCCTCTGTCTGACACAATATTCTCAGGGATGCCGTGCAAACGAACCACGTTCTGGAAAAACACAGGAACCAGATCGGAAGAGGAAGGCAGCTTAGGCAAAGGAACCAAATGGACCATCTTGGAGAAGCGATCACATATCACCCAGATAACAGACATGCCCTGAGATAGCGGAAGATCAGAAATGAAATCCATGGAGATATGTGTCCAAGGTCTCTTCGGGACAGGCAAGGGCAAGAGCAAACCGCTGGCACGAGAACAGCAAGGCTTAGCTCGAGCACAAGTCCCACAGGACTGCACAAATGACCGCACATTTCTTGACAAGGAAGGCCACCAAAAGGACCTGGCCACCAGATCTCTGGTGCCAAAAATTCCCGGGTGACCTGCCAACACCGAGGAATGAACCTCGGAAATGACTCTGCTGGTCCACTTATCCGGGACAAACAGTCTGTCAGGTGGACAAGACTCAGGCCTATCAGCCTGAAATCTCTGCAACACACGTCGCAGATCCGGAGAAATAGCTGACAAGATAACTCCATCTTTAAGAATACCAACAGGATCAGCGACTCCAGGAGCATCAGGCACAAAGCTCCTAGAAAGAGCATCGGCCTTCACATTCTTTGAACCTGGTAAATACGAGACAACAAAATCAAAGCGGGAGAAAAACAATGACCAGCGGGCCTGTCTCGGATTAAGGCGTTTAGCAGACTCGAGATACATCAGATTTTTGTGATCAGTCAAGACCACCACACGATGCTTAGCACCCTCGAGCCAATGACGCCACTCCTCAAATGCCCATTTCATGGCCAACAACTCCCGATTGCCCACATCATAATTTCGCTCGGCAGGCGAAAACTTCCTAGAGAAAAAGGCACAAGGTTTCATAACAGAGCAACCAGGGCCTCTCTGCGACAAAACGGCCCCTGCCCCAATCTCCGAAGCATCCACCTCAACCTGAAAGGGAAGTGAGACGTCAGGCTGGCACAAAACAGGCGCCGAAGTAAACCGGCGTTTCAACTCCTGGAAAGCCTCCACGGCAGCAGGAGCCCAGTTAGCTACATCGGAGCCCTTCTTGGTCATATCCGTCAAAGGTTTCACAATGCTAGAAAAATTAGCGATAAAACGACGGTAGAAGTTAGCGAAGCCCAAAAACTTCTGAAGACTCTTAACTGACGAGGGCTGAGTCCAATCAAGAATAGCTCGGACCTTGACTGGGTCCATCTCCACAGCAGAAGGGGAAAAAATGAACCCCAAAAAGGGAACCTTCTGTACACCAAAGAGACACTTTGAGCCCTTGACAAACAAAGAATTTTCACGCAAAATTTTAAAGACCAACCTGACCTGCTCCACATGCGAATCCCAATTATCAGAAAAAAACAAAATATCATCCAGATAAACAATCAAAAATTTATCCAGATACTTCCGGAAAATGTCATGCATAAAGGACTGAAAAACTGAAGGCGCATTGGAGAGCCCAAAAGGCATCACCAAGTACTCAAAATGACCTTCGGGCGTATTGAATGCGGTTTTCCATTCATCACCTTGCTTAATGCGCACAAGGTTGTACGCACCACGAAGGTCTATCTTGGTGAACCACTTGGCACCCTCAATCCGGGCAAACAAGTCAGACAACAGCGGTAAAGGATACTGAAATTTGACAGTGATCTTATTTAAAAGCCGATAATCAATACAAGGTCTCAAAGATCCGTCCTTTTTTGCCACAAAAAAGAATCCCGCACCAAGAGGGGAAGAAGACGGACGAATATGTCCTTTCTCCAGAGACTCCTTGATATATGAACGCATAGCGGTATGTTCAGGTACCGACAGATTAAACAGTCTTCCCTTAGGAAATTTACTGCCTGGGATCAAATCTATAGCACAGTCACAGTCCCTATGAGGAGGCAGTGCACTGGACTCAGACTCACTGAAGACATCCTGATAATCAGACAAATACTCCGGAACTTCCGAAGGCGTAGAAGAAGCAATAGACACAGGCAGGGAATCCCCATGAATACCACGACAGCCCCAACTTGAGACTGACATAGCCTTCCAGTCCAGGACTGGATTATGGGTCTGTAACCATGGCAGCCCTAAAACAACCAAATCATGCATTTTATGTAAAACCAGGAAACGTATCACCTCGCGGTGTTCAGGAGTCATGCACATGGTAACCTGTGTCCAATACTGCGGTTTATTTGCTGCCAATGGTGTAGCATCAATACCCCTAAGAGGAATAGGATTTTCTAATGGTTCA
Source organism: Ranitomeya variabilis (assembly GCF_051348905.1). Classification (NCBI taxonomy): domain Eukaryota; kingdom Metazoa; phylum Chordata; class Amphibia; order Anura; family Dendrobatidae; genus Ranitomeya; species Ranitomeya variabilis. The sequence continues at coordinate 109,166,962 of NC_135232.1, forward strand.
AGAGTAAAACCACAGCGCTTAGCAAATGAGAGATCCATGAGACTCAGGGCAGCACCTGAATCTACAAACGCCATGACAGGATAAGATGACAGTGAGCAAATCAAAGTTACAGACAGAATAAATTTAGGTTGCAAATTACCAACGGTGACAGGACTAACAACCTTAGCTATACGTTTAGAGCATGCTGAGATAACATGTGTAGAATCACCACAGTAGTAGCACAAGCCATTCCGGCGTCTATGAATTTTCTGCTCATTTCTAGTCAGGATTCTATCACATTGCATTAAATCAGGTGTCTGTTCAGACAACACCATGAGGGAATTAGCGGTTTTTCTATCACATTGCACCGAATTAGGTGTCTGTTCAGACAACACCATGAGGGAATTTGCGGTTTTGCGCTCCCGCAACCGCCGGTCAATTTGAATAGCCAGTGCCATAGTATCATTCAGACCTGTGGGAATGGGAAAACCCACCATAACATTCTTAATGGCTTCAGAAAGGCCATTTCTAAAATTAGCGGCCAGTGCACACTCGTTCCAATGTGTCAGCACGGACCATTTCCGAAATTTTTGGCAATAAACTTCAGCCTCGTCCTGCCCCTGAGACATAGCCAGCAAGGCCTTTTCTGCCTGAATCTCAAGATTGGGTTCCTCATAAAGTAAACCGAGCGCCAGAAAAAACGCATCAAGATCAGCCAATGCCGGATCTCCTGGCGCCAGCGAAAAAGCCCAATCCTGAGGGTCGCCCCGTAAGAACGAAATAACAATTTTTACTTGCTGAGCAGAATCTCCAGATGAACAGGGTCTCAGGGACAAAAACAATTTACAATTATTCACGAAATTCCTAAACTTAAACCTGTCTCCGGAAAACAGTTCAGGAATCGGTATTTTAGGTTCTGACCTAGGATTTCTGATAACATAGTCTTGTATGCCCTGCACACGAGTAGCCAGCTGGTCCACACTTGTAATCAAGGTCTGGACATTCATGTCTGCAGCAAGCATAGCCACTCTGAGGTAAAGGGGAAGAAGAAAAAAAAACAAAAAACTCAGAATCTTCTTTCTTATAATCCCTCTTCTGCAATGCATTAAACATTTAATACTGGCCTGGCAAACTGTTATGACCCCAATGGCGAGGGTCTCAGAGGAACGTGGAAATCTGCAGAATACAAAAATCCAGCTCATAGGGCAGTGGTAACTGGGTTGACCATATATCTACTCCTAACGCCAACACTAGAAGTAGCCGGGGATCATTCCTACGTTGATTCTAGATGACACGCGCCAGCCGGAGAATCTAGCTACCCCTAGTAGAGGAAAACAAAGACCTTTCTTGCCTCCAGAGAAGGGGACCCCAAAGCTGGATAGAAGCCCCCCACAAATAATGACGGTGAGGTAAGAGGAAATGACAAACACAGAAATGAACCAGGTTTAGCACAGAGAGGCCCGCTTACTGATAGCAGAATAAAGAAAGGTAACTTATATGGTCAACAAAAACCCTATTAAAATCCACACTGGAAATTCAAGAACCCCCGAACCGTCTAACGGTCCGGGGGGAGAACACCAGCCCCCCTAGAGCTTCCAGCAAAGGTCAGGATATAGATTTGGAACAAGCTGGACAAAAATACAAAACCAAAACAAATAGCAAAAAGCAAAAGGCAGACTTAGCTGATATAACTGGAACCAGGATCAGTAGACAAGAGCACAGCAGACTAGCTCTGATAACTACGATGCCAGGCATTGAACTGAAGGTCCAGGGAGCTTATATAGCAACACCCCTAAGTAACGACCCAGGTGCGGATAAAAGGAATGACAGAAAAACCAGAGTCAAAAAACTAGTAACCACTAGAGGGAGCAAAAAGCAAATTCACAACATTGCTCGTTGTCCGGCTCGCGCTGGCTCCGCCCCCACGGCACTGCGAGGCGAAGGTCTGGCAGCCGCCGACAGACCCCGCCTGGCGATAGGATTCCTCCCAGGCCGGGGCCTGCTGGCGCCGCGACTCGATGACGCCCTGCCTGGAGGGTCCCTAGAGGGGCTCCTGCGCCTACGGGGGGCCCGGGGAGCCGAGTCGGGAGACAGCCGCTCTGGAGGCCTGGTCCGGCGCGAGCGCCTTACTGGGGACGCCGACGCCCCTGCTGGCCCACCGCTCCCGATTATGCCTGCCACCTGCTGTTTCAGCCAGCCCAGAGGGTGCGATGCCGCTGCAGCCCTCAGGCTCCTCAGGATTCGGTCGAAGGTGGCCATGGTAGGTGCTCACCCGTTGCCCAGAGAGCGGGAACTGGCTAGGCCACACCCCCCACCACCAGTTAACCTCATGATTCCCCTTAAGCCCCCAACTATTAACCCTAACCCCTCCCTCCATCCCATAGTCATGATGTCCTCCCCTTACGCCGCGGGGGGAGGAGCGGCTCAGCTCCGGCCATTACTTTTTCTTTGCAGAAGAAATGTAGCATTATAAGCCAGCAATTCATGGAATATAAGGTCTGCCAGAGAGTGAACCAATGATTGTACTTGGTAACAGTGTCGGACTGGGGTGACGAGGGCCCACCAATAACATTGACTTTGGGGGGCCCGCTTTTCATCTGCATACAAATATTATACTACCTTCGTTCACAAATTTACCTATATCTCTATATAATAATAAACTGGGTAGCGTGGTTAATGAATGATGAGATGCTGCTTTTTTCCGTACAGAGTGAATCAAGTGAATTATGCCAAGTACTGCCCATACAGTGGGGTTGGGGGCCCAGATCTACACAGGGGCCCACCAGGGGATTCCCCTGTTACCCAGTCCGAGCCTGCTTGGTAACCTCCTCAATGATGTCCATATACTGAAATAAGGCATAGGGACATGGAGTTCTCTCTTGTCTTGTGAGTTTTTGTGCCCTATACTCTATATAATTGACAGAAATGTTGACCTGCCTAACCAGTAATTACGGATGTTGTATTATATTTGCTCTGTGAAGGTGGATGGTATCTGATAGTTGTGGATTCAGTTGTAATCTTTACAGTAATTGCCTTGAATTCAATAAAAAAAATTGTATTTGGTATTACAAGTCAAAGTTTATTGGATACTATTTCAGCCTCTAGATCTAAACCAGAATGTTTCTTGTGAATAATTACAATAGGAAACCTTAACCACTTGTGTAACACTGGAAGACTTTAAGCATCACAGTGATGATTTCCTATGTATTCGGATATACTGTATCTTTCAAAATCTTTGCATGGCAGCTACATTTATTTCAGCAGTTGTCAAATGGTGCTGGCTATGTGTCACAGTGTTACAGCAGTAACAAAGACATTAAGGCCCCCCATTCTTCAAAGTATTTATGCCAGAAATCAGGCATAAAACACTTTGAAAAGTGGAAAAATCTTTGCACAACACAAGGTTGCACAAATTATTTTGCAACTTTTGGCATTTTCACGCTAGTTTCGTCCCCCTTTTCCAAAATGGGCAGAGCTGGGATAGAATATAATGACGTCAACTTGTCTATGTGACGCTAGCCACTTCTCACGGCCAAGTCGTGAGTCAGGATAGTCAAGGAGTGCAAGGTCAGCAGTTATGTCTGTGAGATAGACTGGGAGGAGCGCCTCACAGTCTCAGATTCAACAGCCAAGCTGTCACACCAGACTGGATGGCTGAGCTGTCATTCAAAGTACTGACAGCTTCAGCACACCTTTGTACCAGATTGGATGGCTGAGCTGAGATTGGATGGCTGAGCTGTCAGTGCCTGCATCCCAGACACATTGAGGGATGGAACAGCACCCCTTCTTCTAGGGGGTCCACTGGACCCCCAGGCTTCCCAGGAAATATTAGATGGAAGGCCCTGACTAACCGATTGGCCTTCACATCTCCAGCTGGGAACCAGGATCTCTCCTCTGCTCAGTATCTCCTCCAGTGGATGAGGTATTGGAGGGAATTTCGGGCCCTCCAAGAATCCACAACCTCATATTCCAAGCCACCATCGACTGAAGCTGGAGGAAGCAAGGATGAGGGAGAAAATGCTGAAGGGACAAACTCCTTTAATAGGGATTTATGGAACACGTTAGGTATGTGAAGGGATGTAGGAAGATTTAATCTAAATGCCAAAGGATTGACCACCTCTAGGATCTCATATGGACCAATAAACTTTGGACCCAACTTCACCGACGACACTTTAAGTTTAATGTTCCTAGATGACAACCATACCTTATCCCCAATCTTAAAAAGTGGGCCCACTGAACATCTATCGGCCATCCGTTTTTGGCAAATTTGAGCAGTCCCAATATTCTTTTAAACCTCCCTCCACATCAGACATCCCTAAGTCTCTGTACGGCGACCTCCACCCCAGGACATTCAGAACTAATCCTAGGAAATTCACCAAAATGGGGATGAAAACCATAATTACAGAAAAACGGTGAGGTTCCAGTAAACAGATTTACTAGACTGTTAACAGCAAACTCAGCCAGAGTTAAAAACGAAGACCAGCCCTCCTGCCATGCTGCTACAAAGCACCTTAAAATTCCAAAGATTGATTTGTCCTCTCAGTCTGACTGTTGGTTTCAGGGTGATAAGCAGATGAAAATGACAAGGCAATCCCAAGTTTACTACAAAACGCTGTCCAGAATTTAGAGACAAATTGCACCCCCTATCATACACAATGTTAAGAGGGATCCCAAGTAACCTTACAATATGATAAATAAACAACTTGGAGAGTGTACCAAAATTAGGTAATTCTGACAAAGAAAGAAAATGAGCTTGTTTGCTGAATCAGTCAACTACCGCCCAGATAGCAATCTTCCCACTAGACAGAGGGAAATCCGTAATGAAATTCATGGACAAATTAGTCCATGGTCTTTTTAAAATTGACAATGGAGCCAATACCCCAGCAGGTCAGCTATGACTGACTTTAGCGCATACGCAGACTTCACAAACAGATACAAAAGCTTGAATATCATTATGCGGAGACAGCCACCAAAAAAGTCTAGCAATGGCCTTCTTCAGCGCCCCAGAGTCCTGGTCGTTGCAGTAATGTCGCTCTTCCACCAGGGGGAGTGGTATTACGTCTGATGGTACTAAAGGAGTTCACCTGACCAGATATCACAGTCACACACTACACTCCACACTCCAGTCCACCAGGGGGAGCAAAGGTTCTGTCTACTAGGCCACTCCTCACACACGGGTAAAACTGGTGGGTTGGATAGGAAGCCAGTCAGAAGCTACCTGGGTTTGACCAAGAGAGGACCTGTCAGGCAGACAGGGGGAGAAGGAGGAACATCTGAGCTGCAGACAGAGGGTCCCTGTCAGGGGTGGGATCCTGACAGAGACCAAGCACGAGATAGAGCGTTACGGAGCTGCGCCTGCACCCATTGCGGCAGCATCCTAAGAAAGGACACGAAGCGAAGTATATTGTGGAGAGTGAGAAACGAAGTCACAGCACAAGGAGATAATACCAGGAGGAGTTCTGCCCCAAAATCGGCAGCCTGCTTCTGAGGCGCGTAGCCGGTGGCCGGAACACCGAGGGAGTAATAGGCTTTAGGCATTACTTCAGAGACCGGCAGGACAGTCGATTCCAAGTTGGCTGCCCGACCTTAATACCCATGAAGACATGGAGGCAAATTGTGGGAGAGGGGCGTCTCTAGGGTCCCTATAAAATAGCTCAAGGCCTACCCCGTCATACGGGTTGTCCTATCTATATCATCTGGGGGACAGAGAGAGAGAGAACATCAGAAACATCCACGAAAGTTGTGAGGACTATCCCGTGGTGCTCAGCAGGGAGGTACTACAACACACAGGCGCTAGTAGGAAGGCTACTGATTTCCACCTGGATAAGGGAACTCTGGATGTGCCTTCGGACTGGCCAGACTCAGCCTGCCCTGTGAACGGTACTCTGGACTGTGGACTGTGAAGTCTTCAGTAAAAGGTAAAGAGACTGCAACCTTTGTGTCCTCGTTATTCATTGCACCTTACGACGTCCACCATCACCACCTATACAACTGGGAAGCCCTGGGGACATACTTCACCTGTGGGAAGGTACACCATCTAGCTGCCATTCCATCACCCCAGCGGACCCCTAGCAGCGTCGGTCACCCTGACCGAATACCACAGGTGGCGTCACGAACACCGTACAAACAACTACTCCTTTAATTGGACGCCCCTCAGAAGGGCCACGGACCGGGTCGGGCCACCGTGACATCCCTAGAACCGAGAGAGATAGACCTGGTACCGAGTACCCCACTGCCCTACACGTGGGGGCGCTCCACTTCCATGTAGCAGTAACCCCAGGATGACCACTCAAAACGAAATCGTGAAGTTCCTGTAACACCTGCAATCTTAGGTACACAGACACAAATAATTTAGACCCTAGAGTAGCAGAAGGAGTCAATGACTGGACTATAAATCTCCTGTTCTAATTCTGAGGTTACCATAGAAACAACAATACTCTGAAGAATTATGAAAGATGGAGGTTCTGGAAGAGAAACTCAATCGAGACTACGAGATAATGCATCAGCTTTCACATTCTTAGACCCTGACTTGAATGTTTTAGAAACATTAAACCTAGAGAAAAACAAGGACCATCTGGCTTGTCTAGGAGTTAATCTAGGAGTTAATATTTAGCTGATTCAATGTAAGCTATATTCTTGTGATCAGTGACCACAGAAACTGGATGAAATGCCTCCTCCAAAAATGCCTCAATTCCTCAAAGGCCAATTTGACAGTAAGTAATTCCTGATTCCCAACATCATAATTTCTTTCCAATGGTGAACATTTTTTAGAAAAAAAAGCACAAGGACGCAGGTTAGTCAGAGCTTTGGGTCCCTGCTATAAAACTGCCCCACTCCGATCTCTGATGCATTCACCTTCACCATCACAATGAAGGGTTCTTGGAGATCAGGTTGGATTAGAATGGGAGCAGACATACAGTGGGTACGGAAAGTATTCATACCCCTTTAAATTTTTCACTCTTTGTTTCATTGCAGCCATTTGGTAAATTAAAAAAAGTTCATTTTTTCTCATTAATGTACACTCTGCACCCCATCTTAACTGAAAAAAACTGAAATGTTGTAATTTTTGCAAATTTATTTAAAAAAAACCCTGAAATATCACATGGTCATAAGTATTCAGACCATTTGCTCAGTATTGAGTAGAAGCACCCTTTTGAGCTAGTACATGAGTCTTCTTGAGAATGCTGCAACAAGTTTTTCACACCTGGATTTGGGGGTCTTCTGCTATTGTTCCTTGCAGATCCTTTCCAGTTCCGTCAGTTTAGATGGTGAACGTTGGTGGACAGCCATTTTCAGGTCTCTCCAGAGATTCTCAATTGGGTTTAGGTCAGGGCTCTGGCTGGACCAGTCAATAATGGTCACAGAGTAATCTGAAGCCACTCCTTTGTTATTTTAGCTGCGTGCTTAGGATCATTGTCTTGTTGGAAGGTGAACCTTCAATCAAGTCTGAGGTCCAGAGCACTCTGGAAGAGATTTTCACCCAGGATATCTCTATACTTGGCCGCATTCATGTTTCCTTCAATGGCAACCAGTCATCCTATCCCTGCAGCTGAAAAACACCCCCCCCATAGCATGATGCTACCACCACCATGTTTCACTGTTAGGATTGTATTGGGCAGGGGATGAGCAGTGCCTGGTTTTCTCCACACATACTGCTTAGAATTATCACCAAAAAGGTCTATCTTTGTCTCATCAGACCAGAGAATATTATTTCTCATAGTCTGGGAGTCCTTCATGTTTTTTTAGCAAAGTCTAAGCTGACTTTCATATGTCTTGCATTGAGGAGAAAAAAGGGAGACACAAAAGCGCAAATAGGGTCTTATCGAACGTTACACAAAGTTGCCCACCAAGAGAACTACTCAGCTGGTGAGATTGAAGGAAGGACATATATTAATGGCGGCTGCTGCAGATCCACAGGTCAGTGCAGGACCTGATTGAAACACACACTTAGGTAGGGGAAAAAAGGATCACCCCCGCGCTGCCGCAAGAAGAATTCCAAAAATTGTAGAGGTTTCAACGTCGTTTATTCTACGCGTTTGAGGGTTCAGGTGACCCCTTCATCAGGACATACTACAAATATTGACAATATTTGTGGTATGTCCTGATGAAGGGGTCACCTGAACCCTGAAATGCGTACAATAAACCACGTTGAAACCTCTACAATTTTTGGAATTCTTCTTGCGGCAGCGCGGGGATGATCCTTTTTTCTCCTACCTAAGTGTGTGTTTCATTGAGGAGAGGCTTACGTCGGGCCACTCTGCCATAAAGGCCCGACTGGTGGAGGGCTGCAGTGATAGTTGACTTTGTGGAACTTTCTCTCATCTCCCTACTGCAACTCTGGAGCTCAGCCATAGTGATCTTGGGGTTCTTCTTTACCTCTCTCACCAAAGCTCTTCTCCCACAATTGCTCAGATTGGCTGGACGACCAGGTCTAGGAAGACTTCTGGTGGTCCCAAACTTCTTCCTTTTAAGGATTATGGAGGCCACTGTGCTCCTGTGCTCTTAGGAACCTTGAGTACTGCAGAAATTCTGTTGTAACCTTGGCCAGATCTGTGCCTTGCCACAATTCTGTCACTGAGCTCCTTGGCCAGTTAATTTGACACTATGATTCTCATTTGGTCTGACATGCACTGTGAGCTGTGAAGCCTTTTATAGACAAGTGTGTGCCTTTCCAAATCAATTCTTATCAGTTTAATTAAACACAACTGGACTCCAATGAATGAGTAGAACCATCTCAAGGAGGATCTTAAGGAAATGGACAGCATGTGACTTAAATATGAGTGTCTGAGCAAAGGGTCTGAATACTTATATCCATGTGATATTTCAGTTTTTCTTTTTTATTAAATTTTCATAATAAAGTCAATTCCATAGGAGAAAGGCAATTTGAGTAAATATTATGCACAATCAGGTTTTGCTAACCTGTGAGCAAGTCTGTATCCATGAGGATTTTGTTCCTTTTGGTTCTGTTCCCCCTCCTCGATGGCCTTTTGGTCCCCATCCCTGACCTGCTCCAAAACCTGAGTTGGTTATCGGAAGCTTGTTACACTAACAGAACAGGCAGTGGATGAGGGATCCCTCTGCAAAAAGGGTCTTCTTTCTCTTTGGATATTCAGATCCCCCCATACTTGGATCCCCCCATCCGTAAACCTGATTGCGTGAAAAGTCCTCCTCATCACAGAAAACCTGTTGTCTTTTCTTATCCTGTAATTGGAGGTGGAAGTGTTGTCCTTTTTTAATTTGATGTTATTGAAATTCTCAGGAGTGAGAGTATTGGAGAGCTGTAGCTGTGTTGCAATAATACGTGTTTCCAATTCAGAAGTTTCCTTCTGTAGATACTCAATTGTCAACAAGATAGTATCCATGGAGCATTTATTCAAAATGCCCTTGAAGTTTTGACAAAACTCGGGATTGTCCTGAAGTAGAGTTGGTCTAAGATTGGCCCTTAACCCTCGATGGATCCTCTGCACTTTGTGATATTCTGCTAAAGTTACATAATGTGGTTCAAGAGCTGTCTTCCTTCTCTGTTCCCTTTCATAGTCTTGTGTCCTATTTCTTCAACTGACTGAAGTATATAAAAATTGTCCAGGGATATTAACCCTTGACAAGATCTCCTCAGCCTCTGTTTGGTTAAATGAAAGGACATTGAACGACATTTCAATGGACTAATCGAGTGCGTATGGTCCGAAAAAATTACTCAATAATATTATAGTAAAAGCCCTCAATCTTGAGCAAAAATCATGCTCAGAAGGAAAAGAAAGTAGATATATATAGAGAGAACCCTCGCCACAGAAATATACCTAAAAGTTCAAAAAATTAATACGGTGGATCCAAATCAAATTATTTATTAATGAGTTCAAACAGGCTTGTAATCCCAACAGACTTGTGGGGTGTCTGCTGCCGGTACATGAAGTGTCTATACGGCACTAAACAGAGTATTGTATGAGCAACCTAAAAAGAGTAAGCCAAAAAGTGAGCCAAAATGTGATCCACAGCACCGATTACAGAACTAACAGTACTATAGATGAAAAGCATTTAAATACTGAATCCTACTGATATACCTGTCCGGTTGTGGTTCGCTGTTTGTGAGAGGCGTTGCATAAGTCCGCGGTTTGCCCAAGTTTAAATAATGTGAGAAATGAGGCAAGACGTCACTTCTGGCAGCATACTCCCCACAAGTACCAGCAGCAGACACCCCACAGGTACCGCACCATTAACTGAATATTGTCTCTATTATTACTTGATATTCCACTTACATTGTTTCAAGTTTTCCTTCTCTAGTCCCCGTCTTCCTCCCCTACCCCTTTCATTTATCCTGATCTCTTACATTGTACCTGATATTGGGATTGGGTACTGTAAGGAGGTTGCTTTCCCTGCTCCTTGCCTGGAACCACTTAGTCAGACAGCTGGGTTGCTGGGGAGAAGACTTTCTGCCCTGGACAGAGGGGACGAGGTGACTGCTGGGAAGAGAGAGGTGTGGTCAGAAAAGAGCGGGAGAGCAGAGAGAAGGCAGCGCGCCAAAGAGAGGGCAGGCTGCAGCGCCGCGCTCCCCTAAAAGTAGTGCTCCCCGTGAGGGCACTGAGGCTGAGATACCCACCAGAGTGAAGGCTGGATGTGGGGGTGTAGATTTGGAAGCCTCCAGAATCAGAGACAGTGACTGTGCAGCCCTGGTGACTGCAGTGACAAGCAAAGAATCCCTGGTGACCGCAGTGACAAGCAAAGGATCCCTGAGTGTGATAAGTAACTACCCAGTGTGTGTGTGACAGCGTTACTACAGAGAGACTGTCAGCCTGGTGCACAGAGGCTCTTGCAGCAGCGACGGAGACTGTGCTATTTCCTGGTTCCAGTTTCACTTTGAGAAGAACAGGCTGCAAAAGTTTAACCCCGGAGTCTTCAGGAGTCTCCAGTTCTCAGAAGGCAGGAAAGACTTCAGACTTTTCAGGTGCTGCTGGTGACTGTACCCACATTGGAATAAGGACCCTTCAGTCAGGACCTCCCTGGACTGATAAGTTACAAGAACACTCATTAACCCTTTCGTTTCCATTTAACTGTTTACAATTGATTTACCTCTATTAACCCCCTGTTTACTCCCTGCGAGGAGAATCTACTCCTGTTAATAAATTCCCCTCAACAGTTGGTCTGTCTGTTCCGTGGTGACATACGCAACCCTGCACTCTATTACACTTGGCGTAGTCGGCAGGATGTCACACGGTAGCGCGGAAGGGGCAGACCAAGCAGTTGAGGGAGGCCCCAGGTCTAGCATCTCCCTGGGAGCCATGTTGGCTAACCTGCCAAAATTTTCAGGGAGTAATGTCATGTTGTGGGGTTGGACGGAGCGCATCCAAGGGATGATGCGGATGCATCCTATGACACCGGCTCTGCAGGCGGAAATAGCTGTGATGGCCCTAGAGGGGGATGCACGGGACTCTGTTATGCTCAGACCCCCCCAGGCGAGAGATACCCTGGACAAAGTATTACGTATACTTGAGGAGACGCATGGGGACCCCACTGACGTAGGGGAGCTGCGTATGCGACTGTTCCGCCGGGTACAAAGAGAGGGGGAGACCGTGACGCAATATATGAACGCACTGCAGGAGCTTCATACTGCCATTATACGGAAGGACGGCGTAGGTGTGGGGTCAGTTGACGTTGTGCTGCGAGACCAACTGGTGACAGGCTTGCGAGACGTGTTGATGAAACAGGCCCTGCGAGAGCACATGCGCGTAAAGCTAGATATGACTTTCTCTGAGGTCGGGAGTGAGGCACGCACGAGCAAGAGCAAGGGGTGGTAGAGCCAGTGGGAAAGGTATGGAGCAGGGAGGTAACAGCCCCTCAATGGGTAGAAGACTTGAAGAAGGAGGTGGCTGAATATAAGAAGATCCCTGCTGCAGAGTACAGCCCTCCGGTGCGAGAAAGAGAGAACGCCCCCCAAGGTGAGACTAGTGCTGCTCGGCGAAGAAGACTGCCTAGATGCTACAACTGCGGAGCACCCAGTCAAAATGAAGAGGAGGCGATGTGGACCCTAGATTCCCAGCTGAAGATAAGAAGAATCTGGGAGGAGATTGAGAGTCTGGGGAAAGCCCTTACTGCCGTTTTGGGGACCAGCGGCATACCCCGAGGTAACGTGTGGAAGCCGCCAGAAAGAGATAGAGGAGAGGTGCGCAGCATGAAGGCGGCTTCGGTGGTGGCCCCAGAGTGTAACTCCGTATCCTGGGGTGAAGAGCAACCGCAGATGAAAGATGTCCCCTGCCGAGGTCAACGATCCAGACTGAAGCGCCCTCCAGACAGACGCAGACGTGAGTGCTGGACGTGCAGAAAGGTTGGACACATGTCCAGAAATTGCCCTACCCGAGAAGAGCGGTGGCAGAGATCCGCTTACCCCTCTGAGGGTCCTGCTAACTGGAGGGAACGTCGCCCCTGGAGGGAATGGTACGGCAGGAAGAGGAGAGTTCCACCTAGGGCAAGACAGTACCACAATGTCGGATGCCAAGGAGAGGTGGAGAAGGTGTCAAGCATCTCTGGTGAAATGACTGTGCTGTCCCAACGTGTAAAGGCGAACCTGGTGGATCTACAGCCTGGGTCTGAAGGTTTTGTTGGTGAGACTCAGTCCGGAGGAAAGAAAGTGACGTTTACTCGAGAAGACCACCAAAGTGCTTTACTACCTCGCCCAGCACGAGTTCCCGAAGAAGGAAATAAAGTGCGGAGTGTTCCTGCGACACTCGTTTTCAAGGTCCGAGCCGATGAGAAGGAAGAACCACTGATGTTGTCCCCTGAGGTGAAGAATGTGCTGGCTGTCAGCTCACCAGTTCCTGATCGGACAAGGGAAATGGAACAGCTGTGTGAGACAGGGCGTGTGGTTGAGAAGCCCTGGGAAGTGATGTCCGCAGAGTCCGGCCTGCATGGTCTTAATTCATCTGGCTCAAGCTTCGACGAGAATGCTCCTGTCAAAGAGAGGGGGAGCCATGGAGAAGAATTACTTGTACTAAGCCCCCAAACTGAGGAGCCCGAACAAGAAGTTTCTGATAACGACAAGGAGGAGGAAGAATCATCTACGCAGACATCTGCTAGCGGCAAAGCTAAGAAGAAGAAGAAGAAAAAGAAGACAGCAGTTGTTGACGAAGCAGAGAAAGCATATCTCAACCTGACTGATGAGCAGCTCCTAAACCATTTAGTCTGGGAGTATGTACAAGAAGAAAGGCAGAAGAAGATGCGAGAATCGCAGGTATCTGACTCCCCTCCAAAGAACAAAGAGAAGCACGAAGAGTCCTCGCCCGTGGAATGGCGAGCTTTAAGAGAGGGGGAATGTAAGGAGGTTGCTTTCCCTGCTCCTTGCCTGGAACCACTTAGTCAGACAGCTGGGTTGCTGGGGGGAAGACTTTCTGCCCTGGACAGAGGGGACGAGGTGACTGCTGGGAAGAGAGAGGTGTGGTCAGAAAAGAGCGGGAGAGCAGAGAGAAGGCAGCGCGCCAAAGAGAGGGCAGGCTGCAGCGCCGCGCTCCCCTAAAAGTAGTGCTCCCCGTGAGGGCACTGAGGCTGAGATACCCACCAGAGTGAAGGCTGGATGTGGGGGTGTAGATTTGGAAGCCTCCAGAATCAGAGACAGTGACTGTGCAGCCCTGGTGACCGCAGTGACAAGCAAAGAATCCCTGGTGACCGCAGTGACAAGCAAAGGATCCCTGAGTGTGATAAGTAACTACCCAGTGTGTGTGTGTGACAGCGTTACTACAGAGAGACTGTCAGCCTGGTGCACAGAGGCTCTTGCAGCAGCGACGGAGACTGTGCTATTTCCTGGTTCCAGTTTCACTTTGAGTAGAACAGGCTGCAAAAGTTTAACACCGGAGTCTTCAGGAGTCTCCAGTTCTCAGAAGGCAGGAAAGACTTCAGACTTTTCAAGTGCTGCTGGTGACTGTACCCACATTGGAATAAGGACCCTTCAGTCAGGACCTCCCTGGACTGATAAGTTACAAGAACACTCGTTAACCCTTTCGTTTCCGTTTAACTGTTTACAATTGATTTACCTCTATTAACCCCCTGTTTACTCCCTGCGAGGAGAATCTACTCCTGTTAATAAATTCCCCTCAACAGTTGGTCTGTCTGTTCCATGGTGACATACGCAACCCTGCACTCTATTACAGTACAATCTGATAAAGCCCAAGATAGTACTTGTTTTGTAAGTAACACATATAAATGAATTCCTATATAGTCATATACATATTTCTTGATGCAGGCTGAGTATTGATGTCATGGGGGATTTCCCCACCCGACTGCACCTAAGAAGAGACCGAAAGTGACGTATCGGCCGGAGTGATTGTTATGACACATGCGCCGTCGAAACAATCAGCTGGCAGGGAGCCCTATATAATGACAGTAACAAGACACAGTGAGCAACAGCTCCCGAGGAAGCCCATGCAAAACGTGCGTTGGGGCTGCCAGCATCAGACCCAAAGTGGAGACTATGGGTAAGACCTGTATTATAATGGCTTAACTGACTAATACTTTCTGATCATTGTTTTTCCCCTACCTGAGATTCTTGACACTGGTCTCTGAGTTACTGTTACTGAGTTTGAGTCATGCTGTTTCATGCCCATTGCTGAGGCTTAAAATGTTTGAAACATAGTGCCAAAATGTATTAGAATCCGGTAGGGAATATATGAAGCACTGACACTTTATATGAATTTCTGCTATTCCCATTTGGTCTTCCCATCCATGTAATTAGTTCAGGTCTGTTTTGCTTTATACCTCTGTTCCTTATTGTTCATTTTGTCATTGTATTCTGTATACTATTCTTTATATATTTTGTCTTTAAATTGTTTGTATAAATAAAATGTGTTACTTTGTATTTGGGACCTTTTGTTTCTCTTTTCTGCTTGATAAATACTGAGCTCCTCCTGTTCTATAATATGGTGCCTGCAGGTTCAACAACATTTTCACGGTGACATGTCCCCTTTAACATTTTATCTTTATGAATTAACAAAATGCAAAGTGAATGAACAAAATATAGAAATAAAATCAATATTTGGGGTGATCACCCTTTGCCTTCAAAGCATCACTGAAGCATTAGTTCTCCTAGATAGACTTGTACAAAGTCAAAGATTTTGATGGATTATGGCGTATGAATAAGCACAGGGTTGGACTGGGGCACCGGGACACCGGAGAATCCTCCGGAGGGCCTACCCCCAGCCTCAGCTCCTGCCACCCACAAAGGGGGCCAACTGCATCTACAGCCCCTTTATGAAGTTCTCTGATAGTGTACAGCATTCCTACAGCCTTACAGTGAATATCACTGTGCATCATCTGCAGTCCTTGATCTTTTTTCCCAAACCCACCTCCATCCCCTCTCTCTCTCCCTGCATTGTCAGGTTAAGTTGAGAGTGAGGACAGCAGAGGTCAGAGCCAGGGCAGGAAGATGACTGCAGCCCTATGTGTGTCTGTGTCCTCAGAACCTGGTAAGTATACATATACATTGTGTGCAGAATTATTAGGCAAGTTGTATTTTGATCACATGATACTTTTTATACATGTTGTTCTACTTCAAGCTGTTCAGGCTTGAGAGCCAACTACCAATCAAGTAAATCAGGTGATGTACATCTCTATAATGAGGAGCGGTGTTGTCTAATGACATCAAAACCCTATATAAGGTGTGCTTAATTATTAGGCAACTTCCTTTCCTTTGGCAAAATGGGTCAGAAGAGAGATTTGACGGGCTCTGAAAAGTCCAAAATTGTGACAGAGGGATGCAGCAGTCTTGAAATTGACAAACTTTTGAAGCGTGATCATCGAGCAATCAAGCATTTCATGGCAAATAGCCAACAGGGTCGCAAGAAGCGGGTTGGGCAAAAAAGGCACAAAATAGCTGCCCATGAATTGAGGAAAATCAAGCGTGAAGCTGCAAGATGCCATTTGCCACCAGTTTTGCCATATTTCAGCACTGCAACGTTACTGGAGTAACAAAAAGCACAAGGTGTGCGATACTCAGGGACATGGCAAAGGTAAGGAAGGCTGAAAAACGACCACCTTTGAACAAGAAACATAAGATAAAACGTCAAGACTGGGCCAAGAAATATATTAAGACTGACTTTTCAAAGGTTTTATGGACTGATGAAATGAGAATGACTCTTGATGGGCTAGATGGGTGGGCCAGAGGCTGGATCAGTAAAGGGCAGAGAGCTCCACTCCGACTCAGACGCCAGCAAAGTGGAGGTGGGGTACTGGTATGGGCTGGTATCATCAAAGATGAACTTGTGGGACCTTTTCGGGTTGAGGATGGAGTGAAGCTCAACTCCCAGACCTACTGCCAGTTTCTGGAAGACAACTTCTTCAAGCAGTGGTACAGGAAGAAGTCGGTATTGTTCAAGAAAAACATAATTTTCATGCAGGACAATGCTCCATCACATGCCTCCAACTACTCCACAGTGTGGCTGGCCAGTAAAGGTCTCAAAGAAGAAAAAATAATGACATGGCCCCCTTGTTCACCTGATCTGAACCCCATAGAGAACCTGTGGTCCCTTATAAAATGTGAGATCTACAGGGAGGGAAAACAGTACACCTCTCGGAACAGTGGGAGGCTGTGGTGGCTGCTGCATGCAGGGGTAGATTAAGGGTAGCCAGGGCCCCGGGCTGTTCAGACACTGTGGGCCCCCGGTCATGTGATGGGGTCATGTGATGGGGTCATGCGACGGGGTCATCATGTACCTGAACCAGATTATTCCAGAAAAATAGTTGTTGTGTGAAACTATAACCTGTAAAACATCCATTGATCTAGTCAATTTACCCTTCAGTTCAGTATATAGTATACAGTGTATAGTGTCAGTGTATAGGTAACACTGACTCACCAGTGACGTCTCTAGGTGAAGTCCTTCATCTTTCATCCAGCACAGACCGCCATCACTTCATCCAGCCAGGACTCATCTCTGCAGGAAATAACACAGTTATCTCGAGCTCCACTTGTAGAACACATTACTTAATTTTTCCCAACTTCTACATGACACCACATGAAGAAAAAGAGGCGACATAGTGTCACTCTACACAGTAACAGGACCGCCCCCCCATTTAAAACAGTGTTCTCAAAAAATAAAATAAATAAATCACTGCAGTAATAATATTCCTTAATTAGCCCCTATGGTAATAATAATATCCCCCATCCTGGCCCCGTGTATCTCATTCCTGGCTCCAGCCATATGTTCTCCCATCCTGCCCTCATGAGTATCCATCCTGCCCCATATGATCTCCCCATCCTGCCCCATCAGTCTCCATCATATCTATCCTGCCCCATGATCCTGCACGATCTGTCTCCAATCCTGCCCCATGTCTTTCATTCTGCCCTGTGTCTCCAATCATGCCCCGTATCTACATTCTGCCCATGTCTCCAGTCCTGCCCCCAGTGTGTCCAGCATCTCTGCCCCCAGTGTCCAGCATCTCTGCCCCCAGTGTCCAGCATCTCTGCCCCCAGTGTCCAGCATCCGGCCCCAGAGTATCCAGCATCTCGCCCCAATGTGTCCAGCATCCTGCCCCCAGTGTGTCCAGCATCCTGCCCCCAGTGTGTCCAGCATCCTGCCCCCAGTGTGTCCAGCATCCTGCACCAGTGTGTCCAGCATATTGCCCCAATGTTTCCAGCAATCTGCCCCAGTGTGTCCAGCATATTGCCCCCAAAATGTCCATCATGTTGCTCCCAGTGTGTCCAGCATGTTGCCCCCAGTGTGTCCAGCATGTTGCCCCCAGTGTGTCCAGCATGTTGCCCCCAGTGTGTCCAGCAATCTGCCCCAGTGTGTCTAGCATATTGCCCCCAGTGTGTCCAGCAATCTTCCCCAGTGTGTCCAGCATATTGCCCCCAAAATGTCCAGCATGTTGCTCCCAAAATGTCCATCATGTTGCCCCCAGTGTGTCCAGCATGTTGCTCCCAGTGTGTCCAGCATGTTGCCCCCAGTGTCTCCAGCAATCTGCCCCAGTGTATCCAGCATTCTGCCTCAGTGTCTCCAATATTGCCCCCAGTGTGTCCAGCAATCTGCCCCAGTGTGTCCAGCATATTGCCCCAGTGTGTCCAGCAATCTACCCCAGTGTCTCCAGCATTGCCCCCAGTGTGTCCATCAATCTGCCCCAGTGTGTCCAGCATTGCCCCCAGTGTGTCCAGCAATCTGCCCCAGTGTCTCCAGCATTGCCCCCAGTGTGTCCAGCAATCTGCCCCAGTGTGTCCAGCATTGTCCCCAGTGTGTCCAGCATATTGCCCCCAAACAGTGTCCAGCATTCTGGCCTGGGACCCCCGGATTGCCGTTCGCAAAAAACGAGTTCTCCTCACCTGACCTGTGCGACTGTTGTTAACTATTGACGTGCAGGCGCGTGCCCGCACGTCAATAGGTGAAACTGCTGCAGCGCCGGTAGGGGCCCGGTGAGCAGATGAGACGAGGCCCGATGCGGGCCCCCTCTCTGCCCCCCGGGCCCATACGCCAGTCAGGGCAGTAACGCCCTGATGGTGGCGGGCAATCTGAGCGGTAGCCCAGGGCCCCCCCTGTTGTGAATTTGGATTCTGGGCTCCCCCGGTGGCTACTGGTGGAATTGAACTGGTGTTTTCATCTTCTCTGTTCACCTGTTCCCATCAAGATGTGGGAGTCGCTATATAACCTTGCTGCTCTGTTAGTTGCTTGCCGGTCAACAATGTTATCAGAAGCCTCTCTGTGCTTGTTCCTGCTCCTAGACAACTACTAGATAAGTTGGACTCTTGTCCATGTTTGTTTTTGCATTTTTGTTCCAGTTCACAGCTGTAGTTTCGTTACTGTGTCTGGAAAGCTCTTGTGAACAGGAATTGCCACTCTGGTGTTATGAGTTAATGCCAGAGTTTTAAAGTAATTTCTGGATGGTGTTTTGATAGGGTTTTCAGCTGACCATGAAAGTGTCCTTTCTGTCTTCTGCTATGTAGTAAGTGGACCTCAAATTTGCTAAACCTATTTTCATACTACGTTTGTTATTTCATCTTAATTCACCGCCAATACATGTGGGGGGCCTCTGTCTCCTTTCGGGGTATTTCTCTAGAGGTGAGCTAGGACTAATATTTTCCTCTGCTAGCATTATTTAGTCCTCCGGCTGGTGCTGGGCATCTAGAAACAACGTAGGCATGCTACCCGGCCACTGCTAGTTGTGCGTTAGGTTTAGTTCATGGTCAGCTCAGTTCCCATCTTCCAAGAGCTAGTTCCTATATATGCTGATGCTATGTTCTCTTGCCATTGAGAACATGACAGTTTGACCGGACCACAAAGTGTTAATTGTTTGGGCTGAAGCAGGAGAAAAAGAAGTGTTTAAGGGAATTTTTTTTTTTTTTTTTTTTTTTTTCCCCTCAGAGTTTTGCTGCCTAGCCCTTAATTGCTGTCTAGCTGCTTCTTACCTCCTCTTAACCCTTGAATGGCTCTGTGTCCACCTGTTTGTAATGGATCTTCAGAGTGTAACTGCAGGTTTGAATAATCTCGCCACGAAGGTACAAAATTTGCAAGACTTTGTTTGTCATGCACCTGTATCTGAGCCGAGAATTCCTTGGCCGGAATTTTTCTCGGGGAATAGATCTGGGTTTCAGAATTTTCGAAATAATTGCAAATTATTTTTGTCCCTGAAATTTCGCTCTGCCGGAGACCCTGCACAGCAGGTCAGGATTGTGATTTCCTTGCTCCGGGGCGACCCTCAAGACTGGGCTTTTTCATTGATACCAGGGGATCCTGCGTTGCTCAATGTGGATGCGTTTTTTCTGGCCTTGGGGTTGCTTTATGACGAACCTCATTTGGAGCTTCAGGCAGAAAAAACTTTGATGTCCCTATCTCAGGGGCAAGATGAAGCGGAAATTTACTGTCAAAGATTCCGTAAATGGTCTGTGCTTACTCAGTGGAATGAGTGCGCCCTGGCGGCGACTTTCAGAGAGGGTCTCTCTGATGCCATTAAGGATGTTATGGTGGGGTTCCCTGTGCCTGCGGGTCTGAATGAGTCCATGACAATGGCTATTCAGATCGATAGGCGTTTGCGGGAGCGCAAACCAGTGCACCATCTGGCGGTGTCCACTGAGAAGTCGCCAGAGAGTATGCAGTGTGATAGAATTCTGTCCCGAAGCGAGCGGCAGAATTTTAGACGGAAAAATGGGTTGTGTTTCTATTGTGGTGATTCTACTCATGTTATATCAGCATGCTCTAAGCGCACTAAAAAGCTTGATAAATCTGTTTCCATTTGCACCTTACCGTCTAAGTTTATTCTATCTGTGACCTTGATTTGCTCTTTGTCATCTATTACCACGGACGCCTATGTCGACTCTGGCGCCGCTTTGAGTCTTATGGATTGGTCCTTTGCCAAACGCTGTGGGTATGATTTAGAGCCTTTGGAGACTCTTATTCCTCTGAAGGGGATTGACTCCACCCCATTGGCTAATAATAAACCACAATACTGGACACAAGTAACTATGCGTATTAATCCGGATCACCAGGAGATTATTCGCTTTCTGGTGCTGTATAATCTACATGATGATTTGGTGCTAGGATTGCCTTGGCTGCAATCTCACAACCCAGTCCTCGACTGGAGAGCTATGTCTGTGTTGAGCTGGGGATGTAAGGGGGCTCATGGGGATGTACCTGTGGTTTCCATTTCATCATCTATTCCCTCTGAAATTCCTGAGTTCCTGTCTGACTATCGTGACGTCTTTGAAGAATCCAAGCTTGGTTCATTACCTCCGCACCGAGAGTGCGATTGTGCCATAGATTTAATCCCGGGTAGTAAATACCCAAAGGGTCGTTTATTTAATCTGTCTGTGCCTGAACATGCTGCTATGCGAGAATATATAAAGGAGTCCTTGGAAAAGGGACATATTCGTCCATCGTCATCTCCCTTAGGAGCCGGTTTTTTCTTTGTGTCAAAAAAAGACGGCTCTTTGAGACCATGTATCGATTTTCGGCTTTTGAATAAAATCACTGTAAAATATCAATACCCATTGCCGTTGCTGACTGATTTGTTTGCTCGCATAAAGGGGGCCAAGTGGTTCTCTAAGATTGACCTTCGTGGGGCGTATAATTTGGTGCGAATCAGGCAGGGGGATGAGTGGAAAACCGCATTTAATACGCCCGAGGGCCACTTTGAGTATTTAGTGATGCCTTTTGGTCTTTCAAATGCTCCGTCAGTTTTCCAGTCCTTTATGCATGATATTTTTCGCGATTATTTGGATAAATTTATGATTGTGTATCTGGATGATATTCTGATTTTTTCGGATGACTGGGACTCTCATGTCCAGCAAGTCAGGAGGGTTTTCCAGGTTTTGCGGTCTAATTCTTTGTGTGTGAAGGGTTCTAAGTGTGTTTTTGGGGTACAGAGGATTTCCTTTTTGGGATATATTTTTTCTCCCTCTTCCATTGAAATGGATCCTGTCAAGGTTCAAGCTATTTGTGATTGGACGCAGCCCTCTTCTCTTAAGAGTCTTCAGAAATTTTTGGGCTTTGCTAACTTTTATCGTCGATTTATTGCTGGTTTTTCGGATATTGCTAAGCCATTGACCGATTTGACTAAGAAGGGTGCTGATGTTGCTGATTGGTCCCCTGACGCTGTGGAGGCCTTTCGGGAGCTTAAGCGCCGTTTTTCCTCTGCCCCTGTGTTGCGTCAGCCTGATGTTGCTCTACCTTTTCAGGTTGAGGTCGACGCTTCTGAGATCGGAGCTGGGGCAGTGTTGTCGCAGAAAAGTTCTGACTGCTCCGTGATGAGGCCTTGTGCCTTCTTTTCCCGTAAATTTTCGCCCGCTGAGCGGAATTATGATGTTGGGAATCGGGAGCTTTTGGCCATGAAGTGGGCTTTTGAGGAGTGGCGCCATTGGCTTGAGGGGGCCAGACATCAGGTGGTGGTATTGACTGACCACAAAAACTTGATTTATCTTGAGACCGCCAGGCGCCTGAATCCTAGACAGGCGCGCTGGTCATTATTTTTCTCTCGGTTTAATTTTGTGGTGTCATACCTACCGGGTTCTAAGAATGTTAAGGCGGATGCCCTTTCTAGGAGTTTTGAGCCTGACTCGCCTGGTAACTCTGAGCCCACAGGTATCCTTAAGGATGGAGTGGTATTGTCTGCCGTTTCTCCAGACCTGCGGCGGGCCTTGCAGGAGTTTCAGGCGGATAGACCGGATCGTTGCCCACCTGATAAACTGTTTGTTCCTGATGATTGGACCAGTAGAGTCATCTCTGAGGTTCATTCTTCTGCGTTGGCAGGTCATCCTGGCATTTTTGGTACCAGGGATTTGGTGGCAAGGTCCTTCTGGTGGCCTTCCCTGTCACGAGATGTGCGAGGCTTTGTGCAGTCTTGTGACGTTTGTGCTCGGGCCAAGCCTTGTTGCTCTCGGGCTAGTGGATTGTTGTTGCCCTTGCCCATTCCTAAGAGGCCTTGGACGCACATCTCGATGGATTTTATTTCAGATCTGCCTGTTTCTCAGAAGATGTCTGTCATCTGGGTGGTGTGTGACCGTTTCTCTAAGATGGTCCATTTGGTTCCTCTGCCCAAGTTGCCTTCTTCTTCCGAGTTGGTTCCTCTGTTTTTTCAAAATGTTGTTCGTTTGCATGGTATTCCTGAGAATATCATTTCTGACAGAGGGACCCAATTCGTGTCTAGATTTTGGCGGGCATTCTGTGCTAGGATGGGCATAGATTTATCTTTTTCGTCCGCTTTCCATCCTCAGACGAATGGCCAGACCGAGCGGACTAATCAGACCCTGGAGACATATCTGAGGTGTTTTGTGTCTGCTGACCAGGATGATTGGGTTGCTTTTTTGCCATTGGCAGAGTTCGCTCTCAATAATCGGGCCAGCTCTGCCACTTTGGTGTCCCCGTTTTTCTGTAATTCGGGGTTTCATCCTCGATTTTCCTCTGGTCAGGTGGAATCTTCGGATTGTCCTGGAGTGGATGCTGTGGTGGAGAGATTGCATCAGATCTGGGGGCAGGTGGTGGACAATTTGAGGTTGTCCCAGGAGAAGACTCAGCTTTTTGCCAACCGCCACCGTCGTGTTGGTCCTCGGCTTTGTGTTGGGGATTTGGTGTGGTTGTCTTCTCGTTTTGTCCCTATGAGGGTCTCTTCTCCTAAGTTTAAGCCTCGGTTCATCGGCCCGTATAAGATATTGGAGATTCTTAACCCTGTTTCCTTCCGTTTGGACCTCCCTGCATCCTTCTCTATTCATAACGTTTTTCATCGGTCATTATTGCGCAGGTATGAGGTACCGGTTGTGCCTTCCGTTGAGCCTCCTGCTCCGGTGTTGGTTGAGGGTGAGTTGGAGTACGTTGTGGAGAAAATCTTAGACTCTCGTGTTTCCAGACGGAGACTCCAGTATCTGGTCAAGTGGAAGGGATACGGCCAGGAGGATAATTCTTGGGTGAATGCATCTGATGTTCATGCCTCTGATCTGGTTCGTGCCTTTCATAGGGCCCATCCTGATCGCCCTGGTGGTTCTGGTGAGGGTTCGGTGCCCCCTCCTTGAGGGGGGGGTACTGTTGTGAATTTGGATTCTGGGCTCCCCCGGTGGCTACTGGTGGAATTGAACTGGTGTTTTCATCTTCTCTGTTCACCTGTTCCCATCAAGATGTGGCAGTCGCTATATAACCTTGCTGCTCTGTTAGTTGCTTGCCGGTCAACAATGTTATCAGAAGCCTCTCTGTGCTTGTTCCTGCTCCTAGACAACTACTAGATAAGTTGGACTCTTGTCCATGTTTGTTTTTGCATTTTTGTTCCAGTTCACAGCTGTAGTTTCGTTACTGTGTCTGGAAAGCTCTTGTGAACAGGAATTGCCACTCTGGTGTTATGAGTTAATGCCAGAGTTTTAAAGTAATTTCTGGATGGTGTTTTGATAGGGTTTTCAGCTGACCATGAAAGTGTCCTTTCTGTCTTCTGCTATGTAGTAAGTGGACCTCAAATTTGCTAAACCTATTTTCATACTACGTTTGTTATTTCATCTTAATTCACCGCCAATACATGTGGGGGGCCTCTGTCTCCTTTCGGGGTATTTCTCTAGAGGTGAGCTAGGACTAATATTTTCCTCTGCTAGCATTATTTAGTCCTCCGGCTGGTGCTGGGCATCTAGAAACAACGTAGGCATGCTACCCGGCCACTGCTAGTTGTGCGTTAGGTTTAGTTCATGGTCAGCTCAGTTCCCATCTTCCAAGAGCTAGTTCCTATATATGCTGATGCTATGTTCTCTTGCCATTGAGAACATGACACCCCCCACACCACTGGGTCCTGGGCTACCGCCCAGATTGACCCTATTATAATCCGCCCCTGGCTGCACGCAATGTTGATCGTAAACAGATCAAGCAACTGACAGAATCTATGGATGGAAGGCTGTTGAGTGTCATCATAAAGGAAGGTGACTATATTGGTCACTAATTTTGGGGGTTTTGTTTTTGCATGTCAGAAATGTTTACTTCTAAATTTTGTGCAGTTATATTGGTTTACCTGGTGAAAATAAACAAGTGAGATGGGAATATATTTGGTTTTTATTAAGTTGCCTAATAATTCTGCACAGTAATAGTTACCTGCACAAACAGATATCCTCCTAAGATAGCTAAATCTAAAAAAAACAAAACACTCCAACTTCCAAAAATATTAAGCTTTGATATTTATGAGCTTTTGGGTTGATTGAGAACATAGTTGTTGATCAATAATAAAAATAATCCTCTAAAATATAACTTGCCTTATAATTCTGCACACAGTGTATATGAGTATATAGTATGTGTGTGCATATATGCAGTATATAGTATGATTGTGTATATCTGTGGTGCATGTGTGTATATTAGTGATGAGCGAGTGTACTCGTTGCTCGGGTGACCTCCGAGTATATATGACTGCTCGGAGATTTAGTTTGCCGGCAGCTGAATGATTTACAGCTACTAGCCTGCTTGATTACATGTGGGGATTCCCTAGCAACCAGGCAACCCCCACATGTACTCAGCCTGGCTAGTAGCTGTAAATCATTTTGCTGCCAGGATGAAGACTAAATCTCTGAGCAGTCAAAAATACTCGGAGGTCACCCAAGCGTGCTCGGGAAAACCCGAGCAACGATTACACTTGTTCATCACTAGTGTGTATATATATACAGTGCCTACAAGTAGTGTTCAACCCCCTGCAGATTTAGCAGGTTTAATAAGATGCAAATAAGTTAGAGCCTTCAAACTTCAAACAAGAGCAGGATTTATTAACAGATGCATAAATCTTACAAAACAAAAAGTTTTGTTGCTCAGTTAAATTTTTCTAAATTTTAAACATAAAAGTGTGGGTCAATAATTATTCAACCCCTAGGTTTAATATTTTGTGGAATAACCTTTGTTTGCAATTACAGCTAATAATCGTATTTTATAAGACCTGATCAGGCCGGCACAGGTCTCTGGAGTTATCTTGGCCCACTCCTCCATGCAGATCTTCTCCAAGTTATCTAGGTTCTTTGGGTGTCTCATGTGGACTTTAATCTTGAGCTCCTTCCACAAGTTTTCAATTGGGTTAAAGGTCAGGAGACTGACTAGGCCACTGCAACACCTTGATTTTTTGCCTCTTGAACCAGGCCTTGGTTTTCTTGGCTGTGTGCTTTGGGTCGTTGTCTTGTTGGAAGTTGAAATGACGACCCATCTTAAGATCCTTGATGGAGGAGCGGAGGTTCTTGGCCAAAATCTCTAGGTAGGCCGTGCTATCCATCTTCCCATGGATGCGGACCAGATGGCCAGGCCTCTTGGCTGAGAAACAGCCCCACAGCATGATGCTGCCACCACCATGCTTGACTGTAGGGATGGTATTCTTGGGGTCGTATGCAGTGCCATCCAGTCTCCAAACGTCACGTGTGTGGTTGGCACCAAAGTGTCATGGTTCCCAATGGCAGGGACTCAGGCAAAAACGGACTAGCTCTAGGAATGATGGAATCTCAGATGACCGCGACACTGAACCTAACACGCAACTAATAGTAGCCAGGGGGTGTGCCTACGATTATCCCTAGACACCTCGCACCAGCCGGAGATCTAGTTACCCCCTAGTAGAGGAATACACAGACCTGGCTTGCCTCCAGGGAAACCCCAAAAGTGATAGTAGCCCCCCACATATAATAACGGTTAGGTAAGAGGAAAACACGTACGCAGTATGAATATAGATTCAGCAAAGAGAGGCCCTCTGACTAGATAGCAGAAAATACAAAAGAGGACTTTGCGGTCACCTCAAAACCCTAAACAGCCATCCTGAAATTACTTTAACTCCGTTATCAACTCATGACACCGGAGTAGTAATTTCAGATCACTAGAGCTTCCAGCAGCAAGAGAAATATAAATGCATGCTGGACCAACAAACACAAAAAATGCCAAAGATCCAACTTAGCTGAATTGCAGACTTGGAGCAGGTAGCAAGCAACAGAGGTGCTCTGTTAACATTGATTGCCGGCACTAGAATGACTGAGAAGCCAGACTAAATAGGAAACTCCCAGTTTCCTGATGGGAACAGGTGCAAGACAAAAGTCAGCCAGTACCACCAGTAACCACCAGAGGGAGCCCAAAAACAGAATTCACAACAGTACCCCCCCCTTAAGGAGGGGGCACCGAACCCTCATGAGAACCACCAGGGCGATCTGGATGCGCCCTATGAAAGGCGCGAACCAAATCAGAGGCATGAACATCGGAGGCAGTCACCCAAGAATTATCCTCCTGACCGTATCCCTTCCATTTAACCAAATATTGAAGTCTCCGTCTGGAAACGCGAGAGTCCAAAATCTTCTCCACAACATACTCCAATTCACCCTCCACCAGCACAGGAGCAGGAGGCTCAAAAGAAGGAACAACCGGTACCTCGTACCTCCGCAACAACGACCGATGGAAGACATTATGAATGGTGAAAGATGCTGGTAGGTCCAAACGAAAAGATACAGGATTAAGAATCTCCAAAATCTTATAAGGACCTATGAACCGAGGTTTAAACTTAGGAGAAGAGACCTTCATAGGGACAAAACGAGAAGATAACCACACCAACTCCCCAACGCGGAGATGATGACCCACACGACGATGACGATTAGCAAACTGCTGAGTCTTCTCCTGAGACAACTTCAAATTGTCCACCACATGACTCCAAATCCGGTGCAGTCTATCCACCACCGTGTCCACTCCAGGGCAATCCGAAGATTCCACCTGGCCAGATGAAAAACGAGGGTGAAACCCTGAATTGCAAAAGAAAGGAGAAACCAGAGTGGCAGAACTGGCCCGATTATTGAGGGCAAACTCTGCCAACGGCAAAAAGGCGACCCAATCATCCTGATCAGCAGACACAAAACACCTCAAATAAGTCTCCAAGGTCTGATTAGTTCGCTCCGTCTGGCCATTAGTCTGAGGATGGAATGCAGACGAAAAAGACAAATCAATGCCCATCCTGGCACAGAACGCTCGCCAGAACCTAGACACAAATTGAGACCCCCTGTCAGAAACGATGTTTTCCGGGATACCATGTAAACGAACCACATTCTGAAAAAATAAAGGAACCAACTCAGATGAAGAAGGCAATTTGGGCAAGGGTACCAAATGAACCATCTTAGAAAAACGGTCACACACCACCCAAATGACGGACATTTTCTGAGAAACCGGGAGGTCCGAGATAAAGTCCATAGAGATGTGCGTCCACGGCCTCTTCGGAATAGGCAAGGACAACAACAATCCACTAGCCCGAGAACAGCAAGGCTTGGCCCGAGCACAAACATCACAAGACTGTACAAAGGCACGCACATCCCGAGACAGGGAAGGCCACCAGAAGGACCTGGCCACCAAATCTCTGGTACCAAAAATTCCAGGGTGACCTGCCAACACAGAAGAATGAACCTCCGAGATGACTCTACTGGTCCATTCATCTGGAACAAACAGTCTCCCAGGCGGACAACGATCAGGCCTATCAGTCTGAAACTCCTGCAAAGCACGTCGCAAGTCTGGGGAGACAGCAGACAAAATCACCCCATCCTTAAGGATACCCGTAGGCTCAGAATCACCAGAGGAGTCAGGCTCAAAACTCCTAGAAAGGGCATCTGCCTTCACATTTTTTGAACCCGGCAAGTATGAAACCACAAAATTAAACCGGGAGAAAAACAACGACCAGCGCGCCTGTCTAGGATTCAGACGCCTGGCAGACTCAAGGTAAATCAGATTCTTGTGATCAGTCAAGACCACCACCTGATGTCTAGCACCCTCAAGCCAATGACGCCACTCCTCAAATGCCCACTTCATAGCCAAGAGCTCCCGATTACCGACATCATAATTTCGCTCGGCGGGCGAAAACTTTCGAGAGAAGAATGCACATGGTCTCATCACTGAGCAATTGGGACTTCTCTGCGACAAAACCGCCCCCGCTCCAATCTTGGAAGCATCAACCTCGACCTGAAAAGGGAGCGAAACATCAGGCTGGCGCAACACAGGGGCGGAAGAAAAGCGGCGCTTAAGCTCCCGAAAGGCCTCCACAGCCGCAGAGGACCAATTGGCAACATCAGCACCCTTCTTAGTCAATTCAGTCAGAGGTTTAGCAACACTTGAAAACCCAGTTATAAATCGACGATAGAAATTAGCAAAGCCCAAGAACTTCTGAAGACTCTTCAGGGAAGTAGGCTGCGTCCAATCACAAATAGCACGAACCTTGACAGGATCCATCTCAACAGAAGAAGGGGAAAAAATATACCCCAAAAAGGAGATCTTCTGAACCCCAAAAATACACTTTGAACCCTTTACAAACAAAGAATTGGCCCGCAAAACCTGAAAAACCTTCCTAACCTGTTGAACATGCGACTCCCAGTCATCCGAAAAAATCAAAATATCATCCAAATACACAATCATAAATTTATCCAGGTATTTACGGAAAATATCGTGCATAAAGGACTGAAAGACTGAAGGAGCATTAGAAAGACCAAAAGGCATTACCAAATACTCAAAATGGCCCTCGGGCGTATTAAATGCAGTTTTCCACTCATCTCCCTGCTTAATCCGCACCAAATTATACGCACCCCGAAGATCAATCTTAGAGAACCACTTTGCCCCTTTAATACGAGCAAATAAATCAGTCAATAGTGGCAAAGGATACTGGTATTTGACTGTAATCTTATTCAACAGGCGATAATCAATACAGGGCCTCAGGGAGCCATCTTTTTTACCCACGAAAAAAAAACCTGCTCCTAAAGGGGATGAGGATGGACGGATATGTCCCTTTTCCAAGGACTCCTTAATATACTCCCGCATAGCAGCATGCTCAGGCACAGACAGATTAAACAAACGACCCTTGGGAAACTTGCTGCCCGGAATCAAGTCTATAGCACAATCACAATCCCTGTGAGGGGGGAGAGAACTAAGTTTGGGCTCCTCAAAAACATCACAATAGTCAGACAAAAATGCCGGAATTTCAGAGGGAGTAGATGAAGCAATGGAAACCAAAGGTACTTCCCCATGAGCCCCCTGACATCCCCAGCTTAACACAGACATTGTTTTCCAGTCAAGGACTGGATTATGAGTTTGCAACCATGGCAATCCAAGCACTAAGACATCATGCAAGTTATGCAACACAAGGAAGCGAATCACCTCCCGATGGTCAGGAGTCATACACATAGTCACTTGTGTCCAGTATTGTGGTTTATTCCTAGCCAATGGTGTGGAGTCGATACCCTTCAGAGGGATAGGAACTTCCAAAGGCTCTAGGCTAAACCCACAGCGTCTGGCAAAGGACAAATCCATAAGACTCAAGGAAGCGCCAGAATCCACATAGGCATCCACAGTAATAGATGATAATGAACAGATCAAAGTTACAGACAAAATAAACTTAGACTGTAAAGTGCCAATTGCAAAAGACTTATCAACCTTTTTTGTGCGTTTAGAGCATGCTGATATAACATGAGCAGAATCACCACAGTAGAAGCACAACCCATTTTTACGCCTATAATTCTGCCGTTCACTTCTGGACAGAATTCTATCACATTGCATAATCTCCGGTGTCTGCTCAGAAGACACCGCCAAATGGTGCACAGGTTTGCGCTCCCGTAAACGCCGATCAATCTGAATAGCCATAGTCATGGATTCATTCAGACCTGTGGGCGTAGGAAACCCCACCATGACATCTTTAACGGCGTCAGAGAGACCTTCTCTGAAATTCGCCGCCAGGGCGCACTCATTCCACTGAGTAAGCGCAGACCATTTTCGAAATTTTTGACAATATATTTCAGCTTCATCATGCCCTTGAGAGAGGGCTATCAAGGCCTTTTCAGCCTGAATCTCCAAATTAGGTTCCTCATAGAGCAACCCCAGTGCCAGAAAAAACGCATCCACATTGAGCAGCGCAGGATCCCCTGGTGCCAATGCAAATGCCCAATTCTGGGGGTCACCCCGCAACAAGGAAATCACAATTTTAACCTGGTGAGCGGAGTCTCCAGCGGAGCGAGATCTCAGAGAAAGATACAATTTACAATTGTGCTTAAAATTCAAAAAACGAGATCTATCTCCAGAAAAGAACTCAGGTATAGGAATCTTGGGTTCTGACATAGGAGCATGTATAACATAGTCTTGGATATTTTGAACCTTAGAAGCAAGAGCACTCAGGCCTGTAGCTAAACTCTGGATATCCATTTCTCAACAGCTGAGATCTGAGCCATTCAGGGGTTAAGAGGAGAGAAAAAAGCAGCAGATTGCAATTATGGCTAGACAGAACTTCTGAGTAAAAAAAAAAAAAAGTGTCAGAAACTTCTTCTTTTCTCTCTTTCTTCAGCCAATAACTTTAATACATTTGGGGCCGGCAATACTGTCATGGTTCCCAATGGCAGGGACTCAGGCAAAAACGGACTAGCTCTAGGAATGATGGAATCTCAGATGACCGCGACGCTGAACCTAACACGCAACTAATAGTAGCCAGGGGGTGTGCCTACGATTATCCCTAGACACCTCGCACCAGCCGGAGATCTAGTTACCCCCTAGTAGAGGAATACACAGACCTGGCTTGCCTCCAGGGAAACCCCAAAAGTGATAGTAGCCCCCCACATATAATAACGGTTAGGTAAGAGGAAAACACGTACGCAGTATGAGTATAGATTCAGCAAAGAGAGGCCCTCTGACTAGATAGCAGAAAATACAAAAGAGGACTTCGCGGTCACCTCAAAACCCTAAACAGCCATCCTGAAATTACTTTAACTCCGTTATCAACTCATGACACCGGAGTAGTAATTTCAGATCACTAGAGCTTCCAGCAGCAAGAGAAATATAAATGCATGCTGGACAAACAAACACAAAAAATGCCAAAGATCCAACTTAGCTGAATTGCAGACTTGGAGCAGGTAGCAAGCAACAGAGGTACTCTGGTAACATTGATTGCCGGCACTAGAATGACTGAGAAGCCAGACTAAATAGGAAACTCCCAGTTTCCTGATGGGAACAGGTGCAAGACAAAAGTCAGCCAGTACCACCAGTAACCACCAGAGGGAGCCCAAAAACAGAATTCACAACACCAAAGATCTCGATCTTGGTCTCATCAGACCAGAGAACCTTGAACCAGTCAGTCTCAGAGTCCTCCAAGTGATCATGAGCAAACTGTAGACGAGCCTTGACATGACGCTTTGAAAGTAAAGGTACCTTACGGGCTCGTCTGGAACGGAGACCATTGCGGTGCAGTACGTTACTTATGGTATTGACTGAAACCAATGTCCCCACTGCCATGAGATCTTCCCGGAGCTCCTTCCTTGTTGTCCTTGGGTTAGCCTTGACTCTTTGGACAAGCCTGGCCTCAGCACGGGAGGAAACTTTCAAAGGCTGTCCAGGCCGTGGAAGGCTAACAGTAGTTCCATAAGCCTTCCACTTCCGGATGATGCTCCCAACAGTGGAGACAGGTAGGCCCAACTCCTTGGAAAGGGTTTTGTACCCCTTGCCAGCCTTGTGACCCTCCACGATCTTGTCTCTGATGGCCTTGGAATGCTCCTTTGTCTTTCCCATGTTGACCATGTATGAGTGCTGTTCACAAGTTTGGGGAGGGTCTTAAATAGTCAGAAAAGGCTGGAAAAAGAGATAATTAATCCAAACATGTGAAGCTCATTGTTCTTTGTGCCTGAACTACTTCTTAGTACTTTATGGCTAAAACACAGTAACACAACCAATATAAAGAATACACTAGTGTATATTTTCCTCAGTGTTAAAATTCACCAATTCTTGGTATCCTGTGCAAATGGGTGACAACCGCCACCTAGTGGAGACAAAAACCCAAACACCTTTCTATAGATCACCAGGAAGCTCCAAGACAACGAATTATATTAAAATTATGCTTTATTCAGTATACATTACAATAACTCCATAAATACTCGATATCATTATATTAAAATCAATATTTATATTAAAACACAGGACCAAACGGATAGTTGCATATAATATGTCGGCCAAAATCATATAGGGAATCCCATATCCTCACTGCTTATCCTCACTACTTATAAGTGAAAGACTCTGTAAACAATATATATAAGGTGCCAATCAGTGCTATAATTCTATATAAAAAAGAAAACAATTGCAGTGTTAAATGCAGCACCCTGCTGTGTGCTTGTGCCCCACTCAGCAGTGTGGACTGAAAGTGCAATAGTGCTGAAGTTATGTGTGCCAAACAATGCTTACAAAAGTGCAAAGTGCTGCGGCATACAATTCAGCCGACTCAATACCACATGAATGTGTAGTGGGCCAAGGCCGGAGGAGGGACTAACAATAATACAGGTGTATACCTTAATGTGGCCGTGTCCTGTGTTCACGCACCCCAACGCGCGTTTCGGATTCCTCCTTCGTCAGGGGGTCCAAGGAGTGGTCCTAAGTCTCCTCTTTATATATCGCATACCGCCCATCCCTTACGATCCTGGCTACGCCGGCGCATGCGCAGTCAGGAGGACCCGGAAGTCCGAGATCCCGCCCCACGTGACCGGACGCACAGGACTGCGTCCCGACGTTACCAAGGTCACCGGGACACTGAATCTCGGGCCCCAGGCCACAGACCACGCATGCGCACCACCAGGAGGTAGTATGGGTGGTTCCTATCTAAAATCCTGCTGGGACATATTACGCTCTAATTGGACAAGTGACTAGTGGATTTAGATTACTCATGCGGCACATATATAGACATCACTGTGCCCACCTAAACAATAAAAGGTTAAGGGGCCATGAATAATCAACCATTATGGATCTAATCCATAAACATATATTGTGCTGTATATAGTATTCCCGCTAATGAACACCCTCGATTATAAATCATATAGCTACTTAAATTATACATACATAGAATCAATAAACAGTGAACATTAAATCAATTCCCTAACACATATACAATGGCAGGATAATGGCACTCCGATCCTTCATCACTAAATTTATTTCAATTGTTTTTCAGAGTCCACATCATCGCCAAGTGTATCACTTCGTAAGAGCATCCCCAATCCACCACGGAGATCAGGTATGTATGGTACTAAAAAGAATAATACAACATTAATTAAAAACAGACCACAAACACAACATAAAAGTGTTAAAAGAGTTATTGAAGAGGTTTAAACAACAATCCATGACTCATAAAACTATAAAAACATTATAAAAGGACATCAAGAAAATGGACATTGTAAAAAAGGACATTTTGAAAAGGGGACATTATAAAAAAGGGGCAAAGCTTATATTCTCGTTTAAACCCCTTGGTGAGACAGTATCTAGAGCCCATATCCATCTGGTTTCCATTTTGGCCAGTGGTATAGTAACTGGTCCGCCACGTTCACCAGTTTTTACAGTATCTATGCCAAGTACCTTAAATCCCCTAGGATCACTGTTGTGGTAGAGCTTGAAATGCTTCGGGATTGTTTTCAAAATTGAAATGTCCTGTACTTCTTTGGCAGCTTCTATCCCAAGTACGTGTTCTCGGACCCTTACCTTGAGTTGCCTAGTGGTCATGCCCACGTATATCAGGGAGCATGGGCAAGTGGCATAGTATACCACTGCTTTAGATGTGCACGTTATATTGTGTTTAATTTGGAAAGTTTTGGTGCCATCAGAAGAACAAAATACATGCTCCCTTACTACATTTGGGCATGCCACACATTTACCACATGATCGGCAACCCAAGGTAGGTCCACATCTGTCCAAGAACGAGGGAAGAACCGAGTTGTACTTATAGTGGCTTTCCACTAGGTGATCCCTAAGATTACTTGACCTCCTGTATGTTATACTTGGTCTTTCACCTATATACTGTGATAGTACAGGATCCGCTTTCAAAATCCCCCAGAATCTACTCAGTTGGACTCTCACCATATCACTTTGCCCATGGTATTGTGTTATGTATCTGACAACTTGATTTGTCTTACTTGGTTTATTTCCATAAAGTGCTTGGTGCCTAGATATGTTTTTTGCCCGATTGTATCCTTTCTTCACTGATCTACGGCTATATCCCCTCTCCAGGAATCTCTCCCTAAGTTCAGAGGCCTGTTTTTCAAATTCAGTATCCTCCGAACAGATTTTCCGTAACCTCAAGAATTGACCTGTAGGGATGGAATTTATCATAGCAGGGGGATGTGATGGTGTCGCGTGTAGCAGTGAGTTTACCGCTGTGGCCTTCCTAAAGACCTTAGTGTGTAGACAGTTATCCTCCTTCCTCTGTACGCTTACATCTAGAAACTCCATAGTATCCCGATCATATTTATATGTTATCTTAAGATTACGAGAGTTCTGGTTTAACCCCTGCATAAAGTCCTGGAGGGATTCAACCGAGCCCTGCCAAATTAGGAAAATGTCATCAATGAACCGCACCCACATGGGGATGCGGTCCATTGACGACCCTGACTCGGACATGAAGAGGTCCCTCTCCCACAGCCCCAAGAAAAGATTTGCATATGTAGGCGCGAAGGTCGCGCCCATTGCTGTACCTTGGAGCTGCAGGTAGAGGGACCCCTTAAATAGGAAGAAATTTTTGGTCAGTGAGAATTCCAACAACTGAACAGTAAACCGTCTCATTGGTTCGGGCAAATATGATGATCCCAAGAAATGTTTAACTGCCTGAATTCCATCATTATGCCGGATATTTGTGTATAAGCTTTCCACATCACATGATACTAATAAGGTGTCATCTCCAATGTATAAACCATCCACTTTTTTAAAAAATTCATTAGTGTCCTTCAAGAATGAGGGCAATTCTTCAACTAATAGTTTTAATTTAGCATCCACAAATTTATTAATTTTTTCCAAGTAATTCCCACACCCTGAAATTATTGGTCTTCCCGGTGGGTTAATTTGGTCCTTGTGCACTTTTGGTAAGAGATACAGAGTTGGTATTTTGGGTTCCACAACCTGAAGCGCTCCATATAAGTCCCTAGATATCACTTCTCCCTCTAAGGCTTCCCGAAGTATACTGGCCAATTCGCCCTGAAATTTATTCAGCGGGTTAAAAGTCATTTTTTTGTAACATGCCCTATCTTTTAGTTGGCGCAGGGCTTCCTTTTCATATAGATCCTTGGGCCACACAACCACATTCCCACCCTTGTCAGCCGGCTTGAACACCACATCTTTCAAATTTTGTAATTTTTTCAAAGCATTTTTCTCCCCCATATTCAAATTCTCATGTTGGGGATATGTAGGAATCTCATCAAACGCATTGCTCACGGTTTTCACGAATACATCAATTATAGAACAAGCTGACAAGGGTGGGAATTTCCGTGATTTGGGACGGATTGATGTCGGAATCTTACCTCCGATGGGCTCATCATGTTCCTGTGCCAATTCATTCAGGGTCTCTAGTGCCTCCTGTTCCGCCTCTGTGGGAAACAATCGCATTGTGTCCTCATTATGAAACTGTTTTTTAAAAATTAATTTTCTAGCAAATAAATGCAAATCTTTTATGGCCTCAAACTTGTTAAATTTAGCCGTTGGACAAAACATTAACCCTTTTTGAAGTATATCAATTTCATTTTTAGATAGTATATAATTACTTAAATTAATCACCTTCAGGTTGCTTCCAATTTTCTCCGGAGATTGTCCATAATTTCGTTTTGCTGGTGCATAACGCGGCTCACGTTTACGCTTAGGAGTAGAGGCCATTGTTGTCAACCCAGAGGCGGAAGAGGAGGCACCAGATATATCCCCTGCAACAGTACCGGAGGAGGAAAAGGCTGGAAAAAGAGATAATTAATCCAAACATGTGAAGCTCATTGTTCTTTGTGCCTGAACTACTTCTTAGTACTTTAGGGGAACCAAACAGAATTCTGGTAGGTTGAGGGGTTGAATAATAAATGACCCTCTGAAAAAACTTTTCACAATTTAAAAAAAAATAAACAAAGAAATAACATTCTTTTTTGCTGCAGTACATTTCACACTTCCAGGCTGATCTACAGTCCAGATGTCACAATGCCAAGTTAATTCCAAATGTGTAAACCTGCTAAATCTGCAGGGGGTTGAATACTACTTGTAGGCACTGTGTGTGTATATATATATATATATATATATATATATATATATATATATATATATATATATATATATATATATATATATACATGTACATACATTATGTAGGATGTGTGTCTGTGTATATTATATTTGTATACTGCATGTGTGCAGTATATTGTGTATATGTATGTGAGCATACTGTGTATAAAGTAAATGTTTCTGTGTGTGGATACCTTATATTTGTTTTTGTACACACTGTCTGTATACTATATATACAATACATAGTGTAGGTCTCTATACTGTATGTATAAAGTTTATATAATGTGTGTACATGTATAGTGTATTTCTGTGTATATGTGCTGCATAGATAATTCTGTAATTGTAGTGTCGCCATAATAGGGATCAGCAGCAGGTAATGTCTAATTCCTGTGTTTTATATTAGGGCCTGTTCACACTGCCTTTCAGTGGGTTCTGCCTGAATCCCCTATAGAGCCATAGATTGCAATGACAGGAATGGAACTCAAATCAATTCCACAGGTGAAGGTTTTTTTTACTGAACGTGTCCCAGCAGCCACAGAAAAGTGAACACTTTTAGACGAAAAAACACAGACTCTAACGGTAGGTGCACACGGTCAGTAATCACTGCGGGTTGGACGCTGCACACTTGTGCAGCATCCAGATGTTACAGCATAGTGGATGGGATTTCAAGAAATCTCATGCCCACTAAACATGCACCGACACCCGACACCCACGGATCACCCGCAGAGACGGACATGCAGCGCATCTTTCCATACCACAACATGTCTATTTATCTTGCGGAGATGCGAGTCTCCAAAAGATAAATGTCTCTGTACAATGTATTGTACGTGTGATTCCGCCCAGTTCAGTGGTCACTAGTGTTGAGCGATACCTTCCGATATCGGAAAGTATCGGTATCGGCCGATACCGGCAAAATATCGGATCTCGCCGATACCGATACCCGATACCAATGCAAGTCAATGGGACGAAAATATCGGAATTAAAATAAACCCTTTCTTTCCTTGTAGGTTCATTCTACATGAAGGAAAACACATAAGAATAATGTAGGATGTATTGGGGGAGGTGGCGGAGACATTAAAGGCACAGAGGTATAGCCCAATCAAATAGAATAGCAGGAATTTAAAAAAAATTTTAAGACGTTCGGAGTTACAAAGATATTGACTATGTTAAGATTTTTTTAATTTTGTCAGATATTGATGTTTCACTACTTCCACGCCCTTCACCCTCTTTTTTACTTCTCCCACACTTTCTTCTTCATCATCATCAGCATCTTTGACATCAACTTCTTCTTCACCTTATTCATCTTCTTCTTCATCATTTTTTTTTGTT
This sequence comes from Ranitomeya variabilis, assembly GCF_051348905.1. Lineage (NCBI taxonomy): Eukaryota > Metazoa > Chordata > Amphibia > Anura > Dendrobatidae > Ranitomeya > Ranitomeya variabilis. The sequence goes on from NC_135232.1 coordinate 109,204,698, forward strand.
ACATTGTTCATATTCTTTTTATTTAACTATTATTCTTCTTCATATTCAACTTCTTCATCATATTCTTATTTGTGACAGGCATTCCCGTAGTTGTTATCTATAAAAGTTTGAAGATTACACCTTCCGTTCTGCCTGTCAGAAAAGAGATACGTTTGTCCGCGTTAAGTTTGGCCTGCAGCATCAGGCTTTATCCAGGGGCACCACGAGGAGGAACGGACTCACCCCCATACACTGCTTAGTCTTCTTCTGCTTATAATTTAGATAATATATTTTGCTCTGATATTTAGTGTTATGCTTAATGTTCTTCTGCTCTTTGTTCTGCAGCCTCTTGTTCTTCTGCTTCTCGGTCTTCCGGGTCGTCGTCTTTAGGGTCTTGAATTTGGAAATGTAGCAGAAGGTACAAGAAGGCTGAGAAAATGCCGAGAAACAGCTGATGGAACTAGAACTCGGATGGCTACCCGAAGGTCCAAGAGCCAATGGAACTACCGAGGACCAGCTGACGTTACTGGAACCCGGTTACTAAGCAGGAGGTACCCGTGCCTGAAAGCACTACCAAGGACCACCTGACGTTGGTGGAACTCGGATACCCAGAAGGAGGGACCTAAGCCAAAGGCTCTGCCTGGAACCAGCTGACGGTACTGGAACCAGGATGGGGAGCAGAAGGTACAAGAGCAAAAGACACTGCCGAGAACCAGTTGACGGTACTGGAACCCGGATGGGTAGCCGAAGGTCCAAGAGCCAATGGAACTACCGAGGACCAGATGACGTTACTGGAACCCGGTTACTAAGCAGGAGGTACCCGTGCCTGAAAGCACTACCAAGGACCACCTGACGTCGGTGGAACTAGGATACCCAGAAGGAGGCACCTAAGCCAAAGGCTCTGCCCGGAACCAGCTGACGGTACTGGAACCAGGATGTGGAGCAGAAGGTACAAGAGCAAAAGACACTGCCGAGAACCAGCTGACGGTACTGGAACCCAGATGGGTAGCCGAAGGTCCAAGAGCCAATGGAACTACCGAGGACCAGCTGACGTTACTGGAACCCGGTTATTAAGCAGGAGGTACCCGTGCCTGAAAGCACTACCAAGGACCACCTGACGTTGGTGAAACTCGGATACCCAGAAGGAGGCACCTAAGCCAAAGGCTCTGCCCGGAACCAGCTGACGGTACTGGAACCAGGATGGGGAGCAGAAGGTACAAGAGCAAAAGACACTGCCGAGAACTAGCTGACGGTACTGGAACCCGGATGGGTAGCCGAAGGTCCAAGAGCCAATGGAACTACCTAGGACCAGCTGACGTTACTGGAACCCGGTTACTAAGCAGGAGGTACCCGTGCCTGAAAGCACTACCAAGGACCACCTGACGTCGGTGGAACTCGGATACCCAGAAGGAGGCACCTAAGCCAAAGGCTTTGCCCGGAACCAGCTGACGGTACTGGAACCAGGATGGGGAGCAGAAGGTACAAGAGCAAAAGACACTGCCGAGAACCAGCTGACGGTACTGGAACCTGGATGGGTAGCCGAAGGTCCAAGAGCCAATGGAACTACCGAGGACCAGCTGACGTTACTGGAACCCGGTTACTAAGCAGGAGGTACCCGTGCCTGAAAGCACTACCAAGGACCACCTGACGTTGGTGGAACTCGGATACCCAGAAGGAGGCACCTAAGCCAAAGGCTCTACCCGGAACCAGCTGACGGTACAGGAACCAGGATGGGGACCTATCCAAGATTGTCTTCCTAGAGCCCCAACTAGTGGTGTTGGAGCAAAGGGTCAGCAGGGGGAGCAGAGTGTAGGCCGAAGCCTGCACTGGAGGCATTTGGAGGTCTGTTGTGTCTGCGTGGCATTTGCAGGACACGATGCAGGCTACACAGCAGGGAAACAGCTGGCGTTGCTGAACCCCACTGACACATTGGCGGGTGTTTTTCTCTGTGCAGCCAGCACTTCCGGGCACCAACTTGCGGTGTTAGAGCCCAGGGTCAGTAGGAGCAGAGGGAGCAGAGTGTAGGCCGAAGCCTGCACTGGAGGCAGTTTTAGGTCTGTTGTGTCTGCGTGGCGTTTGCAGGACACGTTGCTGGCTACACAGCAGGGGAACAGCTGGTGTTGCTGAACCCCACTGACACATTGGCGGGTGTTTTTCTCTGTGCAGCCAGCACTTCCGGGGGCAAACTGGCGTTGTTAGAGCCCAGGGTCAGCAGGAGGAGCAGAGGGAGCAGAGTGTAGGCCGAAGCCTGCACTGGCGGCAGCTTTGTGTCTGCGTGGCGTTTGCAGGACACGTTGCCGGCTACACAGCAGGGGAACAGCTGGCGTTGCTGAACCCCACTGACACATTGGCGGGTGATTTTCTCTGTGCAGCTAGCACTTCCGGGCACCAACTGGCAGTGTTAGAGCCCGGGGTCAGCAGGAGGAGCAGAGGGAGCAGAGTGTAGGCCGAAGCCTGCACTGGAGGCAGTTTTAGTTCTGTTGTGTCTGCGTGGTGTTTGCAGGACACGTTGCCGGCTACACAGCACGGGAACAGCTGGCGTTGCTGAACCCCACTGACACATTGGCGGGTGGTTTTCTCTGTGCAGCCAGCACTTCCGGGCGCCAACAGGCGTTGTTAGAGCCCAGGGTCAGCAGGAGGAGCAGAGGGAGCAGAGTGTAGGCCGAAGCCTAATTGAACCAATTTTAAAGGTAACCTTTAACCCCCCTCAGGTGTTACAAACTAGAAGAGCCACACCTTGGGCAGCAGTAGTGCTGCACAAGTCAAAGGTTGCTCTTTTAATTTTGTTCCTTGCACACGCTGAATGAAACACGTATAACATTTAGCCCCTTATACAGTCAAACTGTGTTGGAGGCGTGACTTTCCTTCGTAATGAGACGCAGCACAGCTGTCAAAAATCCCACCTTGGTGCTGGGGGCAGCCTCCTGAGCGTCGTTATTTGCTGTACAGGAGTCTGCGCTGTCGTGTTATCCCTTGGCCATGCGCTGTTAGCGCTGCCCGTCTTCTGACATCATTTCAAGTCGGCCGGTGCGGTTCGCGATGCCCATGAATCCCAGCCGTGCAGTGTCTTTTCATTAATTCACACTGCGGGGCTGGGATTCATGGCCTTGCGCAGTCAATATGTTCGCCTCTCACTCGTGTCCTTACACCTGCTTCAGACTGTGTGGCGTCAGCTGATCCTTTATCGCATGCCACGGCCATGAAGTCATACAGTCTGAAGAAGGCAGAAGGAGATGAGTGACAGGCGAAGATATGCACTGCTCATGCCCATCAATCACACCCTCACAGTCAAAATAAATAAGACACCGAGGGGCGTTGTGTCGGCCAGGGCGGCCGCAGAGGCGCAGCCAGCCAACCAATGATGTCAGAAGATGGGCAGCGCTACCAAGGGTGTTGCAGCGTGTCATTACAAAGGAAAATCACACCTCAGGGACGGTTTAATGGTCTCAGGGGACTCATTTAATACGTGTTGAGCTCGACGTGTGCAAGGACAATAACTGAATGAGCCACCTTGTACAAATGCAGCATTACTGCTGTACAAGGTGGCTGTTATACATACAAACACCTGGGGGGGGACAGGTTCCCTTCAATTTCAGTTGTTGTGTCTGCATGGCGTTTGCAGGACACGATGCCGGCTACACAGCAGGGGAACAGCTGGCGTTACTGAACCCCACTGACACATTGGCTGGTGTTTTTCTCTGTGCAGCCAGCACTTCCGAGCACCAACTGGCGGTGTTAGAGCCCAGGGTCAGCAGGAGGAGCAGAGGAGCAGAGTGTAGGCCGAAGCCTGCACTAGAGGCAGTTTTAGTTCTGTTGTGTCTGCGTGGCGTTTGCAGGACACGTTGCCGGCTACACAGCAGGGGAACAGCTGGCGTTGCTGAACCCCACTGACACATTGGCGGGTGTTTTTCTCTGTGCAGCTAGCACTTCCGGGCACCAACTGGCGGTGTTAGAGCCCAGGGTCAGCAGGAGGAGCAGAGTGTAGGCCGAAGCCTGCACTGGAGCAAGTTGAAAGGGAACCTTTAACCCCCCCAGGCGTTTGTTGCTGAAAGAGGCATCTTGTACAGCACTAATGCTGCAAAAGGAAAAGCTGGCTCTTTTAATTATGCTCCTTGCAAACGCTGAACTAGACACTTATGAAATGTGTCCCCTCACACCGGTAAACCGTCCCGGAGGTGGGACTTTCCTTTGTAATGGGACGCAGCACAGCCGTCATTCCTACCCCCTTGGCGCCGTGCGCCGCCTCCTCAGCGTTGTTTGATTCTGTCCCGGAGCCTGCGCTGTTATGTTATCCCTTGGCCAGGCGCACTTAGCGCTGCCCATCTTCTGACATTATTTTGTGTCAGGCTGGCTGCGCCTGTGCGGCCGCGCTGCCCGACATCCCGCCTCGCAGTGTCGTCTAATGTAATCCCACTGCAAGCCTGGGATCCATGGGCATGTGCAGTGCATATCCTGGCCTCTCACTCCCCTCCCTCCGGCTTCTTCAGACTGTGCGGCGTCCAGGCCATGGCATGCTATTAGGGATCAGCTGACGGCACATAGTCTGAAGAAGGCGAGGGGAGAAGAGTGAGAGGCGGAGGTGAAGATACGCACTGCGCGTGCCCATGGATCCCAGGCCCGCAGTGTGATTAAATCAGAAGACACTGTGAGGCGGGATCTCGGCCAGCGCGGCCGCACAGGCGCAGTCAGCCTGACACCAAATGATGTCAGAAGACGGGCAGCGCTAAGTGTGCCTGGCCAAGGGATAACATAACAGCGCAGGCTCCGGGACAGAATCAAACAACGCTGAGGAGGCGGTGCACGGCGCCAAGGGGGTAGGAATGATGGCTGTGCTGCGTCCCATTACCAAGGAAAGTCCCACCTCCGGGACGGTTTTACGGTGTGAGGGGACACATTTCATAAGTGTTAGGTTCAGCGTGTGCAAGGAGCACAACTGTTGTGAACTCTGCTTTCAGGCTCCCTCTTGTGGTCACTGGTGGTATGGTGTGACTTTTGCTTTGGGCTCCCCCTGGTGGCTTTGTTTGTTATCCTGCTGGTCTCTGGCTATCAGCTGGTTCGTTATCCTCTGGGAGGTTCCTATATAGCTCTGTTTTGCTTTCACTTGTTGCCGGCTGTCGATGTAATCAGTGCTACTCAGATTCCTTCTGACTACCTTGTTTCCAGTCCATCCAGGACAAGCTAAGTTTTGTTTGCTCATTTTTTATCAGCAGTGTTTATCATGTTTTCTTGTCCAGCTTGCTAAAATGTGATTCCCTCGCTTGCTGGATGCTCTAGTGGACTGAGTTTCTCCCCACACACCATTAGTTGGTGTGTGGGTTCTTGAAATCTCAGGATGGATATTTTGTAAGGGTTTTTTATTGATCGCATAGACCCCTGCTCAATTTTCTGCTTTCTAGTACTAGTGGGCCTCTTTTGCTGAATCTGATTTCATCCCTACGTATGTGCCTTCTTCTTACTTCACCGTTAATATTTGTTGGGGGCTTCTATATCTTTGGGGATTATTTCTCTGGAGGCAAGCGAGGTCTTTCTTTCTCTTTAGGGGTAGCTAGTTCCTCAGGCTGGCTCGAGACGTCTAGGAATTTTTTAGGCACGTTCACCGGCTACCTCTAGTTGTGTTTGATAGGTTCAGATTTGCGATCAGTCCAGTTACCATCTCCCTAGAGCTTGTCCTTAGTTTATTCACTTGCTGGTCTATTCGTGATCCTCAGCCACTAAGGATCATAACACACAACAAAAAGAGGCACCTTTTCCTTGTGCAGCATTACAGCTGCACAAGGTGGCTCTTTCAATAACAAACGACTGGGGGGGGACAGGTTCCCTTAAATTTAAGTTGTTGTGCCAGTGTGGCGTTCGCATGACACGTTGCCGGATACAAAGCAGGGGAGCAGCTGACGTTACTGAACCCCACTAACACATTGGCGAGGTGTTTGGCTCTGTGCAAACAGCACTTCCGGGCAGCAACCAGCAGTGTTGGAGCCCAGGGACAGCAGGAGGAGCAGAGTGTAGGCCGAAGCCTGCATTGGAGGCATGTAAATGTCTGTTAGTGTGCCAGCGTGGTGGTCGCATGACACGTTGCCGGATACACAGCAGGGGAGCAGCAGGCGTTACTGAACCCCACTAACACATTGGCGAGGTGTTTGGCTCTGTGCAAACAGCACTTCCGGGCAGCAACCACCAGTGTTGGAGCCCAGGGACAGCAGGAGGAGCAGAGTGTAGGCCGAAGCCTGCACTGGAGGCATGTAAATGTCTGTTAGTGTGCCAGCGTGGCGGTCGCATGACACGTTGCCGGCTACAAAGCAGGGGAGCAGCTGATGTTACTGAACCCCAATAACAGAGGAGCGACTGTTGACTGTGCGGACAGCACTTCCAGGCACCAACTAGTGGTGTTAGAGCCCAGGGATAGCAGGAGGAGCAGATTGGAGGTATTGCCGCACACACAGCTGGGGAACAGCTGACGTTACTGAACCCCAATAACAGAGGAGCGACTGTTGACTGTGCGGACAGCACTTCCAGCACAGGCACCAACTAGCGGTGTTAGAGCCCAGGGACAGCAGGAGGAGCAGAGGAACACAGTGTAGGCCGAAGCCTGATTGGAGCAAGTCGAAAGGTAACCTTTAACCCCCCCCAAGGCGTTTGTAGCTGAAAGAGCCAGCTTGTGCAGCACAAAGGATGCAAAAGGAAAAGGTGGCTCTTTTCATTATGCTCCTTGCAAACACAGAACTAAACACTTATAAAATGTGTCCCCTGATACTGTGAGACCGTCCCTGAGGTGGGACTTTCATTCGTAATGGGACGCAGCACAGCCGTCATTCCTACCCCCTTGGTGCCGTGCGCCGCCTCCTCAGCGTTGTTTGATTCTGTCCAGGAGCCTGCGCTGTTATGTTATCCCTTGGCCAGGCGCACTTAGCGCTGCCCGTCTTCTGACATCATTTGGTGTCAGGCTGGCTGTGCCTGTGCGGCAGCGCTGCCCGAGATCCCACCTCGCAGTGTCGTCTAATGTAATCCCACTGCGGGCCTGGGATCCATGGGCATGCGCAGTGCATATCCTTGCCTCTCACTCCCCTCCCTCCGGCTTCTTCAGACTGTTCGGCGTCACGGCCGTGGCATGCTATTAGGGATCAGCTGACGGCGCACAGTCTGAAGAAGGCGAAGGGAGATGAGTGAGAGGCGGAGGTGAAGATATGCACTGCGCATGCCCATGGATCCCAGGCCCGCAGTGTGATTAAATCAGAAGACAATGAGAGGCGGGATCTCGACCAGCGCAGCCGCACAGGCGCAGTCAGCCTGACACCAAATGATAGAGAAAAAAGTCAAATCACCGCACTCATCATGTTGATTTTTGCTAACGTGAGGATTTATTCAAGATGAGAGACGAAAACAACAGGGCAATAGTATTTTAACGTTTCGGCCACTCAGTGGCCTTGATCACAAAGTGCGTGCCTTAATGGTTGTTTTGTATTCCGTCATGTGATATAAAGATATTCTACTGAGTTCAAGGTTAAAGAAGGCGTCGTATTTCCCAAGATTGGGGAAATAAGGCCTAAGGTCCAATGGGTGGTTGTCAGAGACAGGGTAAATCTGGTTCTAGTGCCTCTGTCAAGAGCTAGGTTGGCTTGATATTAGTCTAAATGTCCCGTCCTAGGTGTGAGATCCGGTATAGATGCAATTACGGTGCTGTTACTTAGGAGCAAAAGCAGCTCCAAGGTGTATAGACCCACTAGAACGAAGTGGGGGTATCTGCTCGGATATCAAATATCCGAGGAAGCGCTATGTGGGAGCTTGAAATCTGCGTTGGTGGTGAGGTGGGAGACGCCGACGCACACTGTGTCTTGGCTGGTTTCACCGCCAAGACACAGTGTGCGTCGGCGTCTCCCACCTCACCACCAACGCAGATTTCAAGCTCCCACATAGCGCTTCCTCGGATATTTGATATCCGAGCAGATACCCCCACTTCGTTCTAGTGGGTCTATACACCTTGGAGCTGCTTTTGCTCCTAAGTAACAGCACCGTAGTTGCATCTATACCGGATCTCACACCTAGGACGGGACATTTAGACTAATATCAAGCCAACCTAGCTCTTGACAGAGGCACTAGAACCAGATTTACCCTGTCTCTGACAACCACCCATTGGACCTTAGGCCTTATTTCCCCAATCTTGGGAAATACGACGCCTTCTTTAACCTTGAACTCAGTAGAATATCTTTATATCACATGACGGAATACAAAACAACCATTAAGGCACGCACTTTGTGATCAAGGCCACTGAGTGGCCGAAACGTTAAAATACTATTGCCCTGTTGTTTTCGTCTCTCATCTTGAATAAATCCTCACGTTAGCAAAAATCAACATGATGAGTGCGGTGATTTGACTTTTTTCTCTAGTACTAAGGGGGCTTTTGGCTCCGTTCACTAGCACCATCGAACTCCACCCTAGTCGAGTGCTAGCTCTTCGTCTCTTCCACTATGACACCAAATGATGTCAGAAGACGGGCAGCGCTAAGTGTGCCTCTCCAAGGGATAACATAACAGCGCAGGCTCCGGGACAGAATCAAACAACGCTGAGGAGCCGGCGCACGGCGCCAAGGAGGTAGGAATGATGGCTGTGCTGCGTCACATTACGAAGGAAAGTCCCACCTCCGGGACAGTTTTACGGTATCAGTGGACACACTTTATAAGTGTTAAGTTCTGCGTGTGCAAGGAGCTAAACAAAAATAGCTACCTTTTCCTTGTGCAGCATTACTGCTGCACAAGGTGGCTCTTTCAGTAACAAACGCCTGGGGGGGGGACAGGTTCCCTTCAATTTCAGTTGTTGTGTCAGCGTGGCGGTCGCAGGACACATTGCCGGCTACACAGCTGGGGATCAGCTGACGTTACTGACACCCAATAACACTGGGTCGTATGTTTTGACTGTGCAGACGGCACTTCTGAGCCTCAACTGGCGGTGTTGGAGCCCAGGAATTACAGTTCAGGTGGTAGAAAGATGAACACAACAGGAGACCTGGATACTGTAGACAGTCACCCAATTATTTAATCAGGAAGAGGAGTGGCAAATTCCTGCGAGATCCAGGCCTGGTTCATTTTCAGGAAAGTAAGCCGGTCAACGTTATCGGAGGATAGTCGCATGCGACGGTCTGTTAGTACACCACCTGCAGCACTAAAGACGCGTTCCGATGATACACTAGCCGCAGGGCAAGCCAGCACCTCCAATGCATACTGGCTTAGCTCTGGCCATGTATCCAGCTTAGAGACCCAAAACTTGAAAGGGGAAGAGCCGTCTGGGAGTACAGTAAGAGGGCAAGACATGTAGTCTGTCACCATCTGACGGAACCGTTGCCTCCTGCTGACTGGAGCCGCCTGTGATGGTGTAGACATTTGTGGCGGGCACACAAAACTGTGCCACAGTTGGGACATACTGGTCTTGCCTTGGGCAGAGGCACTGCTTCTGCTCCCTATTTGTGCAGAGCCTCCTCCACTGCCTGGACGCACTGAGCTGCTTTGTAAAGCACTAGCAGCACTTCTCTCAGTTGGACTGGAGAAGATGATGGAATTCACCAGTGTGTCTTGGTACTCCCGCATCTTACGATCCCGGTTCAACGGTGTTATGAGGCTTTGTACGTTGTCCCGGTAGCGAGGATTGAGGAGGGTGTACACCCAATAATCAGCCATGTTGAGAATGTGGGCGATGCCCGGTCATTTCTCAGGCACTGCAGCATGTAATCAACCATGTGCTGCAGACTGCCAACTGGCCAAGAAACGCTGTCCCCTGCTTGAGGCGTGAGCTCTGCCCGCTCTTCATCACCCCACCCTCGCTGTACACACTGACTACTGGACAATTGTGTAACTCCCTCCTCTGGACGGATGTCTTACTCCTCCATTGACTCCTCCTCATCCTCCTCACAAAGTGTCCCCTGCCTACGCGTTTGTGAGGAACCACGTGGCGCTGACTGTCCAGAAGCTGATGGAAATGGTGACTCCTCATCCTCCACCTCTTCCACAACATCATCCCTTAGCGCTTGCAGTGTTTGTTGAAGCAGGCAGATAAGGGGGACAGTCATGCTGACTAGTGCATCATCTGCACTCGCCATCCGCGTGGAATAATCGAAGGGACGCAAAACCTGGCAGACGTCCTTCATAGTGGCCCACTCTGTGGTTGTGAAGTCTGAACGGCGCGGAGTGCGACTTCTTTGCGCCTGATGCAGCTGGTACTCCATTACTGCTTGCTGCTGCTCACACAAGCGCTCCAACATATGTAACATGGAATTCCACCTGGTAGGTAGGTCACATATGATGCGATGTTCCGGAAGGCGGAATCGGCGCTGAAGAGCTGCAATGCTCAATCTTGCCGTGCTGGAATGCCGCAAGTGAGCACACTCTAGGCGGACCTTGTGCAGCAGTGCATCAAGATCCGGATAGTCCCTCAAAAAGCTCTGCACGACCAAGTTGAGCACATGTGCCAGACATGGGATGTGAGTGAGGTTGCCGAGGCCCAGAGCTGCCACCAGATTTCGGCCATTGTCACACACTACCATGCCTGGCTGGAGATTCGCTGGCACAAACCACACATCACTCTCCTGCTTGATGGCATTCCAGAGCTCCTGCGCTGTGTGGCTTCGATTCCCCAAATAAATTAATTTCAAGACGGCCTGTTGACGTTTGGCCACGGCTGTGCTCATGTCGGTCGTAACAGGTAAACGTTCACGGGTCCATGTGGAGGTGGACTGTGACGGCTCCTGCAGCGATGATTCTGAGGAACTTGTGTATGAGGAGGAGTCAATGCGTACAGACTGGATTCCTGCAATCCTTGGAGTGGGCAGGACACGTCCTGCGCCACTCGCACGATCTGTACCCGGCTCAACAACATTAACCCAATGGGCAGTGAGGGAAAGGTATCGCCCCTGTCCATGGTGACTGGTCCACGCATCAGTGGTGTGGTGGACCTTGCTACTGACGGCGTTCAGTAGCGCGTGTTTTATGTGTCCCTCCACATGCTTGTGCAGGGCAGGGACGGCTTGCCTGCTAAAATAAAAGCGGCTGGGCACATTGTACTGTGGGACTGCCAATGACATCAAGTCACGGAAGCTGTCAGTCTCCACCAGCCTGAATGACAGCATTTCCAGTGACAGAATTTGGCAATGCCTGCAGTCAGAGCCTGTGCTCATGGGTGGTTTGCCGAGAAAGGCTGCCTTTTCTCCCATGCCTGTACTACCGATGGCTGTAGACTGGGCTGGGAGTGTGAGGATGACTGGGAACGTGGTGCTGCGGGTGGAATTACAGTGGGTCTCTGGACAACATTGCCAGAAGTTCTTCCATGGCGATCCTGGGAGGAAGCCGAACCAGCTGTGTGTGAGCTGGAGGAAGAGGCAACACGAGCTGAAGAGGTGGTAGCTGCCGCTGTTGGTTGGCCTAGCTCTTCAGTGTGTTTTTGTAACTCCGCCGCGTGCCTGGTCCGCACATGTTTCCACATATTTGAGGTATTGAGGCTGCTGACATTTCTCCCTCTTTTGATTTTCTGATGACACACCTTGCATTTGACAAAGCAAATGTCATCTGCAACTGTGTCAAAAAAGGCCCAGGCACTGCAAGTCTTGGGAGCGCACTTTTTGGCTGTTGGAAGAGGCATGCTCCTAACGGGTGCCGAAGTGGAGGCTACAGGCTCCGCAGTCTTCCCCCTCCCTCTCCCTCTTTGGCCCGTTCGGGGAATCTCTTCCTCAGAGCTGCTCCCACCACCTTCCTGTCCCTCACGCCACGATGGGTCAAGGACCTCATCATCTACACTACCCTCTGCCACCAACTGCTCCTCCTGGGTAGTCTCAGCAGCAGAGCACGCACCAGAAAGTGGCACCTGAGTGTCATCAGCGGATGCGTACTGCGGTGTGGTGACCGGAGGCACTGGCCCACCCGCCTCTTCAGACTCAGAGAGAAAAAGCTGTTGGGCATCACTGCAAACTGCCTCTTCTTCCATTTCTCCAATACTGCTTGGCTGGCCCCCTGTTTCCAAGCCAAGAGATTCAGAGAACAGAAGTAGAGACGGCTCCTGTCCTGGGCTCTCTGACTGCCTGGGCAATTTGGCAGGTGGTGAAGAGACAGATGGGTGCTCTCCAGTGCTCTGTGCCTGAGAGGATGTGGCACTAATTGAAGTCGATGCGTTAGCTGCCATCCATCCGACAACGGCTTCAATTTGGTCTTCACGCAGCAGCGGTGTATGGCGCTCTGCGACAAAGCTGCGCATGAAGGACTGTTCCCTGCTGAAACTGGGTGATGATGAGTCACCGGTGCCTGCAGCAGGCACAGAATCCCCATGTCCTCTCCCTGCTCCGCGCCCACGCCCACGTGCCTTACTCCCTGCCTTCTTCATCTTGGTTGACTGATAAAGATAAGCAGAAAAATACTAACGGCTTAGTGTGCTTAATCTTGAACAGCTCCTAACAGGTATAAGAAACACTAATTTTCTAAAGTGTGGACTAGACTTTAATATGACCTAATGTGGCCTACACAACTGTAAAGTGGTGTGTTTGGTGAACTTTATTATTTTTTTATTTTTGGGGGGCTGAAATGACTACAGGGCGAGCTGCACTCACACAGAGACCGTGCAGACAGCCGTAAACGGCGCTGCAAGGCCCAAAAAACCTCCTCTACGTTATCCTATGTAGTGTTTTTCCACAATGTAGCTGGATACGGGTGGAAAGCCACTAATAGGAATTATTAGAAAAAATGTGCAGCAGGCTGCACTATTTGCAAAAAAGGACAATGTATTTTACGGTATGAGGAAGTGACGCACCCTGAGCTGGATACAACCGGCTGTGGCTGCACACAGACTACAGGGCGAGCTGCACTCACACGGAGACCGTGCAGACAGCCGTAAACAGCGCTGCAAGGCCCAAAAAAACCTCCTCTACCTTATCCTATGCAGTGTTTTTCCACAATGTAGCTGGATACGGGTGGAAAGCCACTAATAGGAATTATTTGAAAAAATGTGCAGCGGGCTGCACTATTTGCAAAAAAGGACAATGTATTTTACGGTATGAGGCAGTGACGTACCCTGAGCTGGATACAACCGGTTGTGGCTGCACACAGACTACAGGGAGAGCTGCACTCGCACCGAGACCGTGCAGACAGCTGAAAAACGGCGCTGCAAGGCCCAAAAAACCGCCTCTACGTTATCCTATGTAGTGTTTTTCCTCAATTTAGCTGGATACGGGTGAAAAGCCACTAATAGGAATTTTTTGAAAAAATGTGCAGCGGGCTGCACTATTTGCAAAAAAGGACAATGGAATGGATAGAACAGTATGAGACAGTGAACCACCCTGAGCTGAATACAACCGGCTATGGCTGCACACAGACTAGAGAGTGGGCTGCACTCACACACACACACACACACACAGAGACCTTGCAGATCGCTGTGAAAACAGCGCTGCAAGGCAAAAGCAAGGTGAACACACAGCGGTTGCTAAATTAGCCTGGGAAAAGCACAAAGAAGCAAATCGCTATCTCAACTGGCCCTCAGTCAGAACACAGCGTCCTATGTCTAACTGAATTCATAGCAGAGTGAGCCAGAAAGGGCGGCAGCGTTTTTTATAGTGCATCATGACATCATTTCAGCAGCCAATCACAGCCTTGCCAGTAGTTACATGCCCACCATGCTGAACAGGATGTGCCCACACTTGGAATCATTCCTCATTGGCTGAATTCGTGCTGTTTGAATTCTGGGAACTTCCGATTCCGGTATCCGATATGCGGTAAGTATCGGAATTCCGATACCGCAAGTATCGGCCGATACCCGATACTTGCGGTATCGGAATGCTCAACACTAGTGGTCACATGTGGAGTCACCTGTGTTCAATAGCCGGCAGCGGACGTGTGCTACATCCAAAGCGCTGCCAATTCCTGATCGTGTGCACATACCCGAAGAAAATAAATCAGTCAATTTCAGAAAAAAAAACAAATTCATTTGACCTCTGCTTGTGTCAGTGCTGTCTGTTGCCCCCCATAGGGGATTTATGTGAATCCTATTTTAGGGGGACTCAGGCAGAGCCCCCCGGATGCACTGCAGAAGCTCATTGTGAAAAGGGCTTAATATACTATTGTGTGAAATAGTGCAGCCTACTATGCTATTCCGCGCTGTCCCAGTACAGCGGCCAGACACGGACACCGGCCAGAAGACATTCTTTTTTTTTTAAATCTGTTGCCGTCATCTTTCAGCATTTCTGCAGCATTTTTTCCCTATTCAAATAAATGGGTAACAAAAATGTAAGTGAAAAGGCTGCAAAAAAGCAGAATATTTCCTGCCAACACTGTAGATCAATCCACAGCAAAAATGGTGGGTGTGAACAGTGTCTACAGGGGTTTTCGGAGACTGTATAAATAATTAGCATGAAATGTTAAATCCCCTGCGGCTCCAGCACCGATGCTCCAGGGGTCTCTGCCAGTCTCAGCACTGGGCTGCAGGAGTCTTGTGGCTCTAGGGGTCTCTGCCAGTCTCAGCACGGGACTGAAGGGGTCTTTTGGCTCCAGGGGTCTCTGCCAGTCTCAGCACTGGGCTGCAGGGGTCTTGTGGCTCCGGGGGTCTCTGCCAGTCTCAGCACTGGGCTGCAGGGGTCTTGTGGCTCCGGGGGTCTCTGCCAGTCTCAGCACTGGGCTGCAGGGGTCTTGTGGCTCTGGGGGTCTCTGCCAGTCTCAGCATTGGGCTGCAGGGGTCTTTTGGCTCAAGGGGTCTCTGCCAGTCTCAGCACTGGGCTGCAGGGGTCTTGTGGCTCCAGTGGTCTCTGCCAGTCTCAGCACTGGGCTGCAGGGGTCTTGTGGCTCTGGGGGTCTCCGCCAGTCTCATCACGGGGCTGAAGGGGTCTTGTGGCTCCAGGGGTCTCTGCCAGTCTCAGCACTGGGCTGAGGGGTTCTTTTGGCTCCAGGGGTCTCTGCCAGTCTCAGCACGGGGCTGAAGGGGTCTTTTGGCTCCAGGGGTCTCTGCCAGTCTCAGCACTGGGCTGCAGGGGTCTTGTGGCTCCGGGGGTCTCTGCCAGTCCCAGCACTGGGCTGCAGGGGTCTTGTGGCTCCTGGGGTCTCTGCCAGTCTCAGCACTGGGCTGCAGGGGTCTTGTGGCTCCAGGGGTCTCTGCCAGTCTCAGCATTGGGCTGCAGGGGTCTTTTGGCTCAAGGGGTCTCTGCCAGTCTCAGCACTGGGCTGCAGGGGTCTTGTGGCTCCAGTGGTCTCTGCCAGTCTCAGCACTGGGCTGCAGGGGTCTTGTGGCTCTGGGGGTCTCCGCCAGTCTCAGCACTGGGCTGCAGGGGTCTTGTGGCTCTGGGGGTCTCCGCCAGTCTCCGCACTAGGCTGCAGTAGTCTTGTGGCTCCTCGGATCTCTGCCAGATTCCACACTGGGCTGCAGGGGTCTTTTGGCTTCGGAGGTCTCTGCCAGTCTCAGCACTGGGCTGCAGGGGTCTTGTGGCAGCACCTTATATTATAGCTGCAACGTGAATAATAACCATAAGGGCCCCCGAACCATCGGCCACGGAGCTAGAGGGGATTTAGCAGAGTAGTTTGGGGGACATGTATGGATGTTGCAGGCAGCAGATCGCTCTCCACAGCATCTCCAGACTCTGTCACGTCTGTCACATGTGTTCAGTGTGAACCTGCTTTCATCTGTGAAGAGCACAGGGCGCCAGTGGCGAATTTGCCAATCCTGGTGTTCTGTGGCAAATGCCAAGTGTCCTGCACGGTGTTGGGCTGTGAGCACAACCCCCATCTGTGGACGTCGGGCACTCAGACCACTCCTCATGGAGTCGGTTTCTAACCATTTGTGCAGACACATGCACATTTATAGCCCACTGGAGGTCATTTTGCAGGGCTCTGGCAGTGCTCCTCCTGTTCCTCCTTGCACAAAGGCTGAGGTAGCGGTCCTGCTGCTGGGTTGTTGCCCTCCTATGGCCCCCTCCACATCTCCTGGTGTACTGGCCTGTCTCCTGGTAGCGCCTCCAGCCTCTGGACACTACGCTGACAGACACAGCAAACCTTCTTGCCACAGCTCGCATTGATGTGCCATCCTGGATGAGCTGCACTACCTGAGGCACTTGTGTGGGTTGTAGAGTCCGTCTCGTGCTACCACGAGTGTGAAAGCACAACCCACATTCAAAAGTGACCAAAACATCAGCCAGAAAGCATTGGTACTGGGATGTGGTCTGTGGTCCCCACCTGCAGAACCACTCCTTTATTGAGTGTGTCTTGATAATTGCCAATAATTTCAATCTGTTGTCTATTCCATTTTCACAACAGCATGTGACATTGATTGTCAAACAGTGTTGTTTCCTAAGTGGACAGTTTGATTTCACAGAAGTTTGATTTACTTCGAGTTATATTCTGTTGTTTCAGTGTTCCCTTTATTTTTTTGAGCGGTGTATGTATACACACACACACACGTGAAACCTTGACCATGCTAGGCTTAAGCCCCCGTCTCACATAGCGAGATCGCTAGCGATATCGCTGCTGAGTCACAAGTTTTGTGACGCAACAGCGACCTCAGTAGCGATCTCGCTATGTGTGACACGTACCAGCGATCAGGCCCCTGCTGTGAGATCGCTGGTCGTGTCGGAATGGCCTGGACCTTTTTTTGGTCGCTGAGGTCCCGCTGACATCGCTGAATCGGTGTGTGTGACACCGATCCAGCGATGTCTTCACTGGTAACCAGGGTAAACATCGGGTTACTAAGCGCAGGGCCGCGCTTAGTAACCCGATGTTTACCCTGGTTACCAGCGTAAATGTAAAAAAAACCAAACAGTACATACTTGCCATCTGATGTCCGTCAGGTCCCTTGCCGTCTGCTTCCTGCTCTGACTGAGATCCGGCCGTACAGCGAGAGCGCAGCACAGCAGTGACGTCACCGCTGCGCTCTCGCTGTACGGCTGCTCAGTCAGAGCAGGAAGCAGACAGCGATGGACCTGACGGACATCAGATGGTGAGTATGTAGTGTTTGTTTTTTTCGGTAACCAGGGTAAACATCGGGTTACTAAGCGCGGCCCTGCACTTAGTAACCCGATGTTTACCCTGGTTACCCGGGTGCTGCAGGGGGACTTCGGCATCGTTGAAGACAGTTTCAACGATGCCGAAGTCGTTCCCCTGATCGTTGGTCGCTGGAGAGAGCTGTCTGTGTGACAGCTCCCCAGCGACCACACAGCGACTTACCAACGATCACGGCCAGCTCGTATCGCTGGTCGTGATCGTTGGTAAATCGCTAAGTGAGACGGGGCCTTTAGGCAAACAGTGATAAAATCAACATGCTCTTTTAAACTGTAATCTCGGAGCTCTATTAACCTAAGGCACAGGTAAGAATTAGATAGTAAATAGCATTACAAGCTCAACCTCAAGACTAAGGAAGTTAAATAACACTTCTGCTTATAGCATGATAAAATATTTATCCAAAATGGTTAATAGCAGGGAAATGCCGCTGAAAAAAGAACAAAGTGCTCGCAAAAGCCTATTTAAATAGGTGCAACTATAAGTGATGAGAGCTGTATCATATGGGACCTTACTGCAAAATTTCGGTACATAGTCACTTAAACCTCTTATTAAAGGGAATCTGTCAAGGAGATTTATGCTGCTCAAATCATGGGTAGCATAAATAGGACACTGACTTATTTCAGCCATTTAGGTTTGTTTCTCTGAAAATCTGCAGTGTTTCAGTGAATAAATACTTTAAAAAGTCAGCCGGTACTAAGCGTCTCAGATGACTAGTCAGGAGCAGGGACCCTGAAACTTCTCCATGCCCCATTTTCCTAGACTAAACGATGTGTTTTGTTTATGTATAGGGTAGACTTGTCAGTTTATGGGAGCAGGGAGAAGCCACCAGGGACCTGCTGCCTCTGACTAGTCATCTGAGACACATAGTCCCCGGATGGCTTTTTCAGGTACGTTTTCTCTGAAATGTGTATAGTTGTTTCAGAGATTGCTCAGCTTTGAAAAGACTGCTAACTTTTCAGGCTACTTTTTTATATATACGTTTCCACTTGGCCCTTATGCCTAATAAACATACCCATACCTATTGGACCCCTGTTAACTTGTTTCTATACCATCTCTTATATTATTACCTCTGACCTACGGTATATGAACAACCAGTGGTATGTTGTGCTGTACATTCAATCTCTTACCTCCCTAATCACTAGCACTTGCAACCTATTTATATTATTAATTACGGTACGTACTATCGTATATATATCACTATTTGATAGGGGTGACATTTTCATTTTCTGCTGAGTTTACATTTACAGCGCCACTTTGCATATATTTTACCTGTTGCTCCATTATTTAGGCCCCCATGAGAATTATTGTGACAGGCTCTTGTTAGTTTCCCATCACGTTGTATTACACTACCGTTCAAAAGTTTAGGGTCACCCATACAATTTTGTGTTTTCCATGAAAGCTCATACTTTTGTTAATCAAATGAGTTGCCAAATGAATTGAAAATCTAGTCCAGACATTAACAAGGTTCGAAAAAAAGATGTTTATTTGAAATAATAATTTTCTTCTTCAAACTTTGCTTTCGTCAAAGAATTCTCCCTTTGCAGCAATTACAGCATTGCAGACCTTTGGCATTCTAGCAGTTAATTTGCTAAGGTAATCTGGAGACATTTCACCCCATGCCTCCAGAAGCCCCTCCCACAAGTTGGTTTGGCTTGATGCGCACTTTTTGCGCACCATACGGTCAAGCTGCTCCCACAACAGCTCAATGGGGTTGAGATCTGCGCTGGCCACTCCATTACAGATAATACCAGCTGCCTGCTTCTTCCCTAAACACAGTAGTTCTTGCATAATTTGGAGGTGTGCTTTGGGTCATTGTCCTGTTGTAGGATGAAATTGGCTCCAATCGAGCTTTGTCCACAGGGCATGGCGTGGCGTTGCAAAATGGTGTAACAGCCGTCCTTATTCAAAATCCCTTTTACCTTGTACAAATCTCCCACTTTACGAGCACCAAAGCAACCCCAGACCATCACATTACCTCCACCATGCTTGACAGATGGCGTCAGGCACTCTTCCAGGATCTTTTCAGTTGTTCTGCTTCTCACAAGTGTTCTTCTGTTTGATCCAAACACTTCAAACTTGGATTCGTCTGTCCATAACACTTTTTTCCAATCTTCCTCTGTCCAATGTCTGTGTTATTTTGCCCATATTAATCTTTTCCTTTTATTAGCCAGTCTCAGATATGGCTTTTTCTTTGCCACTCTGCCCTGAAGGCCAGCATCCTGGGGTCGCCTCTTCACTGTAAACGATGACACTGGGGTTTTGCGTGTACTATTTAATGAAGCTGCCGGTTGAGGACCTGTGAGGTGTCGATTTCTCAACCTACAGACTCTAATGTACTTGTCTTGTTGCTCAGTTGTGCAGCGGGGCCTCCCACTTCTCATTCTACTCTGGTTAGAGCCTGTTTGTGCTCTCCTCTGCAGGGTGTAGTACACACCTTGTAGGAAATCTTCAGTTTCTTGGCAATTTCTCTCATGGAATAGCCTTCATTTCTAAGAACAAGAATAGACTGTTGAGTTTTACATGAAAGTTCTTTTTTTCTGGCCATTTTGGGCCAATGTTAGCTTCATTGGAAAAAACTGCTTTTCTTTAAAAAATAAGGACAATTCAAAGTGACCCTAAACTTTTGAACGGTAGTGTATATATATTTTTAAACGTGGCCTCCTCTTTTTACTTGTTTATTCGTATTCTTGTGTGGTTCAGGACACATAATATTTTCACTAATTGTGTACATTGTTTAGATATATTATTTGTAGCGTGGGCACCCGTTTCTGTAGTGCCACCATGTATCCAATCACTTGTGGAATAAAGGTTTTTTTATAGTTTATTCCACATCTCTGATGTTTTATGGCCTGATGTTCGGTGCCCCTCCTTTGGGATTTCTGTCATTTTCCAAATGGTCGGCCATTTATATCCAATTTTATATATGTCACCATACTGTGTCACTTGTCATTTGTCTGATATAACCCCTTGCCCGTTTTTTGTGTGCGATTTATATTATTAGCTAAGTCCAATTTCTGTTTTTCTAACTATATTCATGTGTTGCAGACTCATTGCATTTTTTTGGCACAATTGCGGGAGAACCACAACGGTTTTGACAAAAATTTTCACAAAAAAATGCATAGCAGCCACTATGCGTAAATATAGACTTACTATTTAGTGAGAACTCTTTAACCAGACCCTGACAGCTGATACATGCTGTCTGATCCACGGGCAGCTTGTATCAGGCACTGGTTGTATGATCTCAGCCAGGTATTTTTGATCTGAAATGCTACGGTGTTTCAGAGAATACTTTAAATGTCAACCAGAGACTGAGTTGTACGGGTGACTAGTTGGAAAGGCAGGTTCCCAGAGGATTCTCCTCGCCGGCTGCCAGTGACTCACAGGTTTCTCCCTATATGCGCAATCTCAGAGAAACTTGAAAGTTTATAACCCTAAAGCAGTAGATGCTAGGAAATAAGTATTTTTAACACTGACTACAAATGGCGCGCCCTATAGGACTTTGGGATACTCGGTACTGGGCCAGATAAAGTTCTTAAAGGGGAAGGTCATGGCAGCAGTAAGCTGGTCCATGGCCCTGGGCGTCCAATTAAAGGGGATGAAATGTAGTGGATAATAAAGTCTGTGATGAATGTTCATGACGCCACCTGTGGTACTTGGCAATAAGGTGTTAGCCGATGCTGCTGTACAGTCCTCTGGGGACGGATGGCAATTTCAGCTGAGTTGTAATACTCTCCCTGACAGAAGTTATGTCGCTTATCCATGTTATGTAAACAAAAGCTTATAACCTGAAGTTAAATTCATCCATTGATTGTATAAATTATTCTTTTGAAAGCTGAAACCCTCCGAAATGTGGTTTAGGTTAAGAAAATAAATTGGCATCAATGCAGAAATATTGATCAGTAAATGGACACAGAATGGTCAGATTTTGGCAAGACAAAAGTTTTGTCACCTGGTCATATAAAGCTCCCAATCCTAGTTTACATCCTCTCCTGTGCTCAGTAAATGATCGGTTAATTAGTGTGTGTGTATAAAAAGAAACCCAGCACCCCAGACCTTCACTTGAATTGCAACTTGAGCTCTGACAACATGCCACCCTGCGACCAAAGCCTGGATTATCAAGAGGCTGAAGACCAGATCCACTGCAGAGGTGGCTGGCACCTTCAATGTGTCTCAGCGTCAAGTACAAAGAATTAAAAAAAGATTTGAAGAGACTGGAGATGTGTTTGACAAGCCCAGGTCCGGCAGACCCCGCAAGACAACTGCTCAGGAGGAACGTTTGTTGGTTAGAAAATCCAAGAAGAGCTCCAACAGGCCTGGTCACTTCAAGTCCCTGTGTCAACTATAACAGTTTATAGGATTCTGTCTCAAAATGGCCTCCATGATCGAATCAGTGGCCACAAGCCAGCACTAAACAAAAGGCAAATAAAAAACGTGTAGCATTTGCAAAGTCCCGCAGCCTGCTAACCAGATGGATGCTGGAAAAGTGGCAGAAGGTGGATTTCTCTGATGAATCTTCAGTAGAATTACACCACAGCCGCCGCAAATACTGCAGGAGACCTACTGGAGCCCATATGGATCCAAAATACACCCAGAAAACAGTTAAATTTGGTGGTGGAAAGATCATGGTCTGGGGTTACATACAGTATGGGTGTGTGTGAAACATTTGCAAGGTGGAAAGCAATATCAATAGCCTAAAATATCAAGAAGTATTAGCTACCTCTTATTTTCCAAATCATAAAAGGGGACAAATTCTGCAGCAGGGTGGTGCTCCATCTCATACATCCATCTCTACAACAAAGTTCCTCCAGGCAAAAAAGATCAAGGTGCTCAAGGACTGGCCAGCCCAGTCACCAGACATGAACATCATTGAGCATGTTTGGGGTAGTATGAAAGAGGAAGCTTGGAAGACAAAACCAAAGAATCTAGATGAACTCTGGGAGGCATGTAAGACTGCATTCTTTGCTATTTCTGATTACTTCATTAATAAATTGTATGAATCATTGTTGAACAGCATGGAAGCAGTCCTTCAAGCTCATAGAAGTCACAAAATATATTAAATATGACACTAATAGCACCACAACTTCATTCACCAATGTTATGCAACATATATTTGTATTTTAAGTTAATTATTTGTTTCGGAGGGTTTCAGCCTTCATAATAATAATTTATACAACCAATGGATGAATTTAACATCAAGTTATAAGCTTTTATTTACATAACATGAATAAGCAACATAACTTCTGTCAGGGAGTGTAGCTTTCCACAGGTAGAACTTAATCCCCAGGGCAGTTAGTGATGTGGGTGGCAATCTTGCTAGTGACAGGTAGAGGAGCAGAGTAGGTGATGCCAGAAAGAAGTGAGAGGACACAGCATGTTGCAGTTTTCAGGATTTTACAGTTCAGGCTCCCCAGATGGGGTGCTGTGTCCTCCAGGTGTGAAGTCCAGGAAACTCTCTGGCAAGTTGGGCACCTGTCCAGAACTCCGCTTTTATATGCCTCTCCTGGCCATCTTTCTGCGCTGGCTATCTCCTCTCCTGCACTGCGCTTGCCACCCAGTGTCCCAAGCCGGTGAACACGTGTCTTGTCGGGCGACATACTCTCTGTCCCTTGGATGCTCTGTGTTCACCTTTTCGGCAAGTACGTGCAAATGTGGCTGCTGCACCTACAGTCACAGCAGCCTCTGGGTTCCAAGCTGGAGCCTGAAGTCCTTCCCACTAGTTCAGGGGCCGGTTCACCTACTACGGCCTGGTTCCTGCACTGACGTAGGTCAGCCTGGATACGGGTCCCACAGGTGGCTCCCATACTTCCTGTGCCCCCAGAACCCCTTCTTCCTGGGAGCTTCTTTCTGTTTCTCTCCCTTTCAGTCTCTCTGGAGCTTCAGACCCACATGTCTGTTCAGCTCCTCTTCCTCTCAACATCTCAATATCTCTAACTCTAGCTCTCTGTATCTCACTCCCCCCTTGTCCTATCTTCCCCACCCATTCCCCAACACCCTTTCCTATCCAGACTGGGATGAGGCCATCCTCCCTAAGGGTACACCCAGATGCCCCATCTAAACTGGTGTCTGTTGGGTGCGAGGGTTAGAGTTCTGTACAATGTTCCCTCCTTACCAGAGAGTTGGGGTACCACACCTCTGGCTGAGATGCAGTACCTCTGTGGCGACTGGACCTTCAGGGGCGCCACACAAAGAACCTAAATAGGAAATAAGTGCCGACTATCGTTATGCCATTGATGGTGCCTTACAAAAAGATAGATTGACCAGCTCACCCTGGCTCCCGGCGTCCTGCAGCACAGAATTTCAAGGGACCATTTGCAAACAAAAGAAAAGGAATGGATTCCAGCTTTGACAATTGCAAATGTATTGGATTAAAAGAATTTCATCATGAGGTTAGACACAGCAATGCATATCAACTCACAAAGCTGACAAAAAGCGCAGATTGTGCTTTTGAAATGTGTTGCTGTGTCTATCCTCATGATGGAATTCTTTTAATCCAATATATTTTGCAGTCATTGAATGGAATCCTTTCCTTATCTTCTGATTGCTTGAGCCTGGCATCCTTTTTTTTACTGCTTCCATACTGTTAAAGCATACTGCCTGCCCTCTTTGCCTGGATTTCAGTACCAAGTTTAAATCTATAGTAACTTAGTGGTTCCCCATCGTCTACAACAGGCTGGGAAATCTTTTTTCTGCCAAGGGCCATTTGGATATTTATACCATTGTTCAGGGGCTATACAAATACAAATTGTGTACTATGTCCACAAAGTACGTTTTTATGCTGGTACTGGTGTCAGGAGGTGATCTTTCATTGCACGTGACTCAACATTCAGTAGTGAACACTGTGGCGCGTGATCACAGAGCAAGAACAAATTGAAAGACCCATGTCTGTCAAAACACAGCTCTTCTGTCCCGGGAATTAGCCCGGGAGCCATATAAAAGGTCAACGTGAGTCGCATATAACCCACAGGTTCCCCACCCCTGATCTATAGTATGGTTGGTAACAAATTACAGTTTTCAGGTGGAATATGACAACCTTTTCCTGGAAGCGAGGAGTGAACTGACAGACTGCCGGAAGTCACGTGTTGTATTCTACGACTGTCGGATACCATGTAGTGGAGTCTTTGGAGGTGCAGTACTTTCCACTTTTATTTTGACCTGTAAGATTATTTTATCTTCAAGTCCCATGAAGCAGTAATAACTATGGACTAATCATATTTTTTTTTAAATATCGAATGCTGCAATATAACGATGTTTTAAGGGATTCATCATGCCGCATAATTAGATTGGAAACAGTAAAATTCATATATTAGCTATTTTCATATAAACCTAATTTCCTAGTCCTGCAGAAAGCCACCTATAAATCTTCTCTTGTGTACACAGCGAATCAGCTCATTTTAAAATATCAGAAATATAATTATAATTTCATTTTGGTTTGTTCTTTTATAAATCTAATTTCACCAGGTTTAATGGATTTTGCGATATGGGTAAATATAAAAGTCAAAATTAGATTGTTATTTCTTTGATTTTTAATACTGATATTTACTCTGATGAAAATGGTAGCTGACGAGACTTGCAACGATTTAAACATAATAAAAATACGAAAGATCACATGATCAGAGGGTAAAATAAGGCAACTTGAACGTGACGTTTTTAAAGTCAAGTTGCTTAATTTTACATTCTACAGATTTGCTTCATTCTTCTTAATATTAAGAAAAACTTTGCCTAGACTGAGACTTTAAAAGTCAGTTAATGTACTCACAGAAAAGAAAATATCCTATTAAAAGAATATTTTTATTGGGCTTGCGTTAAAAACAGTATATACATCAACTATACTAGATTATGAGTTTAAGACCAAAAGTCTTTGATAGGACACTCACTCAGGTGATAGTGAGCACAGGGAAATTGTTCAAGTGCAGACAAAGTGCTGCATAGTAAAAAATACTTTTAAAAATAGATGTCTTAATAGTTTAGTTTTAACAATTTGAAGGGAACCTGTCAGCAGTTTTGGCCGATATAAGATACGGCCATCACCTTTCAAGGCTGATATACAGCATTCTATAATGCTGTATATAAGCCCCTAACCCGACCTGGAAGAACTGAAAAATAAGTTTTACTATACTCACCTGCAGGGCGGTCCGATATGATGGGTGTTGCTGGTTTTGGTCCGGCAATTCCCATCTTCTTATAATCGCCGCCCTCCTGCTTGATTCTTGTGGATGACGCGACCCTGCATCATCCACACAGACTCCCCGACATCATGCTCCTGCGTAGCATCTTTCTGTTTATAGATATCCTGGATTCTTGTACTCCTTTAATAGGACAGTGAAGATCAGTTGATGTTACGTTTCCTTTCTGAGAGAAAACAGATGCAAAATAGGAATTTAAAAGTTCGGCCATCTCAACATCCTTTCTAACCATTTCATCATTTTCATCCTGTAAAAATCCTATCGCATCTTTGACTTTTCTTTTACTTTTGACTTATCCCCAAAATCCTTTTTTACTGCTTTTGATGTCTCTTGCAAGCCTTAATTCATTGTCAGCTTTAGCTAATCTGATTCGTGCCCTGCAGCTTCTGCAGACAGCATTATATTCTTCTTTAGATATGCCTCCCTCTTTCCATTTGATAAACATTTATTTCTTCCTTTTTAGCATGTGTTTAAGTTCTGTGTTCATCCATCTTGGTTTCCTTAAATGCTTTGTATTCTTCCCTCTTTTTGGAATTGTTAACGATTGTGCTTTGAGAATCTCATTTTTCAAGATTTCCCAACCTTCCTGGACATTTTTGTCCTTAAGGATATCCAGCCATTGGATCCCTCCGATTCTCTTTCTGAGTCCCTTAAAATCTGCCTTTTTGAAATCTAACCTTGAAGTCTGAGTCTTCACAGGTCTTCCTCCTCTAGTTATCCAAAAGTCTAAAATAGCATGGTCGCTACATCCTAGGGTCCCAGCCACTCTTACCTCCTCAACCATTTCCTCCCTGTTTATAAAGGTACTGCAGCACCCCCACTGCCGCAGGGCCGAGGGGTACCCGGTACCGGGCCTCTGAGTCTCTGCTCTGGGGTTGTCACGGTGGCTAGACCCGGTCCGTGACCCTGCTGAGGGGCGCCCAATAATAAATGTGGATGATGGTGATAGTGCGGTGCAGTGCCGGTCGCAGTAAATAACTAGGACACCAGGTTGCAGTCTCTTTACCTCTTTACTGAAGGCTTCAGGGTCCTCAGTCCGGAATACGGTTAATCAAGCTGCGCAAGTCCGGCCGGTCCGATGGCACCTCCAGAGTTCCCTTTGCAGGTGGAAATCTGTGCCTACCTTCTAGCGCTTGTGTGTTGTGGTCCTCCCCTGCTGTGCTTACGGGATAGTACCCCACAACTGTTGTGTCTGTTTCTCGTGTTCCCTCACAACTCGATTCTGATGTTCTTCCACGTCCCCCAGATCTTATGGTTAGGACGCACCCGTATGACGGGGGAGGCTCGGAGCTCTTCCGGGACTCTAGCGTCGCCCCACTCCTGTTGTTACCCCCCCTGTGTCTTCCTAGGTCAATTGGGTGAGACAGCCCGCCTATAACTGACTGTCCTGCCGTAGGTTTGAAGTTTGGCTTGGAGCTCTATACTTCCTCGGCGTTCCGGCCACCGGTTATGCGCCTCAATAGGATGTTGTCTCGTCTTACAGCACGACTCCTACTGGTATTCTCCTTGTTGCGTTGATCTCGTTTCTCACTCAGCACAATAAACCTCGCTTCTTGTCCTTTCTTGGGGTACCGCCGCTATATCGTGCAGGCGCGGTCCCGTAATGTTCTCTCTGGTTGCTAGGCCTCTGTCAGGATCCCACCCCTGACAGGGACCCCTCTGAATCTTCCCCTACAACACCCTCTGCCACAAGGTGTTGCCTGGTTCCAACCCAGTCAGCTTTCTGTTCTAACTTCCTATCTAACCCCCAGTTTTACCAGACTGTGAGGAGTGGCCTAATGTATAGTACCCTTAGCTCCCCCTGGAGGCCAGACTGTGAAATGTATTGGTGTCTGTTATACCTGGTCAGATGAACTCCTTCAGTGCCATCAGACGTACCATAGCCCCCTTAGCGGCGGAGCATCAGTACTGCAACGACCAGGACTCTGGGGAGCTGCACTCCCCCCTGGTTAAATCCAGTACTCCTGGACTGGGAAGAAAACAACAATACATGTCAGCAAAAAGACATACAATTTTGAAAATGCAAGTACAAGTAAACTTTTTTTAACAGAGCTTCCCTTTATGGGAGGTGAGGACACTTGAACGTTACAAACACGGTTAAATACTTTAAATAACATACTATAAATAACTTCTTTTACCCAACCGGGTATTCTACTAAGTGCAAAACTTTTGAACAATAATTTAGCTTTGCCTTTAAGGACGTACTCGCTGAATCCACTAAAGACCTTCTTATAAACCATTATAAGGCTAATCAACTTTTATGCATTCTCCTTCTTTACGTCTGCAGGACCGCCTGTCCTAACTGCTCCAGGCCTACTGCCTCTCCTTTCTGTTACAGGACCGCCCCTTTCTGCCCGGGCCTACTGCCTTTCTACTACTATACACAGTATAGAACATATCATCCATCTTTCAGTTCAGGATTACTGAGCCATCTCTGTATGGCTCCTAAGAGGACTCACCACTAACCCCTACGGGTTCACTTCCTGTCCTCATTTTCTAGCACATTATTAAACATTTTCTATTAAATAAAACATTAAACTTCCTTCATTACTTTCTTACTGACATGTATGCAGGACGCTATGTCTACCCCTACGGATCTGCTGCATCTTTCTTCTAGCTTTCACCTTTACAGGACTTTATTTTAGAGCACATTACCAACATTTCTTACAATCAACTAGTTAGTTACACTTAACTTCTTCTTTCAAGACATTATTGCCATTTAACCATCTTAAGGCAACACTGTTCATAAGTGCAATATGTGAACATTCCCTTTAAGAGGGGACCAAATCTCTATGAGGTAGTGCAACTTCTCAAGCTGCAAGTCTGTTCGCAGTAAGGACTCCAGTGCTGGTTCCAGGACCAGTGTCTTCGCAAAGAGTTCTTTCCTTGTATAAAACCAGTAGAGAGCACCTTTAAGAAGGTGCAAACTATGTACAAAAAGTTTGTAATCATGCATTGTTCATGATTCAGCAGTTCTTTCAATGATGAATAAACAGGAAACAAAAACAAAAAGCAAAAACGCAAAATAGGGATCCCGGGTAAACGAAGGGATCCCTTTAAGAATAACCCTAGTTGGGTTTAAAGCAGCAAAAAGCAGGGAAACAAACAGTTAACTATTTACATATCCATGGCATCGAGGTTTACTCTCGCTCTGGCGGCCGTAGCTCCGCATAGACCTCGCTCGGCAAGGTGATCGGCGAGATCGGGGCCTTTAAGAAGTGCTCCATACCCGTGGCCCGATCCCAGGGTGTAAAGCGCCGGAGTCTATAGGTCGCAGGGAGAGGGGGTAACGTGACGGGGCCTATCAGCAGGTCCTCTGCTGGCGGGGCAGGGTCGTTCTTCATACCTGCTTCCGATGCGGACCCTCCGGTGCCGATCTGCTCCGTCTCCGCTGGGATCTGGAACGCTGGTTGCAGGGCCTTGCGCTGCGGCGTTGTCATCTCCGTTTGCAGCATCTCGCTTTCCGGCAGAGCCTTGCTTTCTGGCTTCGGAGCGCTGGAACTTCTTTCTTGCTCCGGACCAGATGAGGCTGCCGACAGACGTCTGGTGAGGCTCCCGATGACGGTCTTCTTCCACCCGGCCTCAGCGCTCAGCTGCGTCCGCAGGAGTTGGTCGCTGAGCTCATCCACTCCGGCTGGCAGGAAGTCAGTATCAGCGGTGGAGGCCTAGTCACGGTGTCCCTCCGGGTAGCTGGGGGAGTCCTCTGCTCCGACCCCACGCTCCAGTACCGGGCAGCTCGCCATGGCGTCCTCCACGTGGTTCGCTTCTTCTTCCTGGTCCTTTTCCCCCTCCTCCTTCGTGGGCGGTTTCGTTTTCTCTGCCTCCGCCCACCATTGAGAATCAGGAGGCGGATCTCGGCTGCTGACGGACACGTCCTCAAGGTACAGAAATATTTAGACTGGGCGGCCATTGTCTTTCGCGCTCTTCAGCTTGTTCACGCCCACTTCCACGCCCTTCTTCTTCTCCTGCGCTCCTCTTAGCGCTGTAATGGCGGCGGTTTTGGCGGGAACTTCTGGCGGCAAGTGGCAATCCACAGTCTTTGCAATAAGTCACAGTCCAAGCACAGTAAATCACAGTTCCAAGGCACACATGACCTGATTCTTCAGGCTTAAGTAGATCCTGTTCGTGACACCAAGTTTGCAGCGCCCCCACTGCCGCAGGGCCGAGGGGTACCCGGTACCGGGCCTCTGAGTCTCTGCTCTGGGGTTGTCACGGTGGCTAGACCCAGTCCGTGACCCTGCTGAGGGGCGCCCAATAATAAATGTGGATGATGGTGATAGTGCGGTGCAGTGCCGGTCGCAGTAAATAACTAGGACACCAGGTTGCAGTCTCTTTACCTCTTTACTGAAGGCTTCAGGGTCCTCAGTCCGGAATACGGTTAACCAAGCTGCGCAAGTCCGGCTGGTCCGATGGCACCTCCAGAGTTCCCTTTGCAGGTGGAAATCTGTGCCTACCTTCTAGCGCTTGTGTGTTGTGGTCCTCCCCTGCTGTGCTTACGGGATAGTACCCCACAACTGTTGTGTCTGTTTCTCGTGTTCCCTCACAACTCGATTCTGATGTTCTTCCACGTCCCCCAGATCTTATGGTTAGGACGCACCCGTATGACGGGGGAGGCTCGGAGCTCTTCCGGGACTCTAGTGTCGCCCCACTCCTGTTGTTACCCCCCCCCCTGTGTCTTCCTAGGTCAATTGGGTGAGACAGCCCGCCTATAACTGACTGTCCTGCCGTAGGTTTGAAGTTTGGCTTGGAGCTCTATACTTCCTCGGCGTTCCGGCCACCGGTTATGCGCCTCAATAGGATGTTGCCTCGTCTTACAGCACGACTCCTACTGGTATTCTCCTTGTTGCGTTGATCTCGTTTCTCACTCAGCACAATAAACCTCGCTTCTTGTCCTTTCTTGGGGTGCCGCCGCTATATCGTGCAGGCGCGGTCCCGTAACGTTCTCTCTGGTTGCTAGGCCTCTGTCAGGATCCCACCCCTGACAGGGACCCCTCTGAATCTTCCCCTACAACACCCTCTGCCACAAGGTGTTGCCTGGTTCCAACCCAGTCAGCTTTCTGTTCTAACTTCCTATCTAACCCCCAGTTTTACCAGACTGTGAGGAGTGGCCTAATGTATAGTACCCTTAGCTCCCCCTGGAGGCCAGACTGTGAAATGTATTGGTGTCTGTGATACCTGGTCAGATGAACTCCTTCAGTGCCATCAGACATACCATAGCCCCCCTTAGCGGCGGAGCATCAGTACTGCAACGACCAGGACTCTGGGGCGCTGCAGTACCTTCACACTGAACGATATCGCTAGCGATCTGTGACGTTGCAGCGTCCTGGCTAGCGATATCGTTGAGTTTGACACGCAGCAGCGATCAGGATCCTGCTGTGCCATCGTTGGTCGGAGCAGAAAGTCCAGAACTTTATTTCGTCGCTGGACTCCCGCAGACATCGCTGAATCATTGTGTGTGACGCCGATTCAGCGATGTCTTCACTGGTAACCAGGGTAAACATCGGGTTACTAAGCGCAGGGCCGCGCTTAGTAACCCGGTGTTTACCCTGGTTACCAGTGTAAATGTAAAAAAAACCAAACACTACATACTTACATTCCGGTGTCTGTCCCCCGGCGCTGTGCTTTCCTGCACTGTCAGCGCCGGCCAGCCGTAAAGCAGATTACAGCGGTGACGTCACTGCTGTGCTTTCCGGCCAGCGCTCACAGTCAGTGAAGGAAAGCACAGCGCCGGGGGACAGACACCGGAATGTAAGAATGTAGTGTTTGTTTTTTTTTACATTAGCACTGGTAACCAGGGTAAACATCGGGTTACTAAGCGCAGCCCTGCGATTAGTAACCTGATGTTTACCCTGGTTACCCGGGGACCGGCATCGTTGGTCGCTGGAGAGCTGTCTGTGTGACAGCTCTCCAGCGACCACACAACGACGAAACAGCGACGCTGCAGCGATCGGCATCGTTGTCTAGATCGCTGCAGCGTCGCTAAATGTGACGGTACCTTAAGGATTAGATCCAAGGTAGCCTTGTTTTCTCCCCTATCTTTTGGAAGATAAAGTTGTCAGCAATACAAGATAACAATTTGTTTGATCTGTTAGTTTTACCTGAGAGAGATTCCCAACAAATGTCTGGATA
Organism: Ranitomeya variabilis; assembly: GCF_051348905.1. Lineage (NCBI taxonomy): Eukaryota > Metazoa > Chordata > Amphibia > Anura > Dendrobatidae > Ranitomeya > Ranitomeya variabilis. Next base: position 109,235,989 of record NC_135232.1, read on the forward strand.
GTTGAAATCTCCCATGACCATATTGTCAGATTTTTTGGAGAACTTGGCCATTTGATACATAAAGAGTTCATCCATATCTTCAGCTTGCACAGGCGGCCTGTAGTAAATGCCTACAATGGAGTCCTTTCCGTTGTTCTCTCCTTGTATTCTTACCCAAATAGTTTCCTGTTTCTGTCTTTCATCTAAGCCCACACATTATAACCCCTTTAACCAATCAAAATCAGAAAGCTTGTTGTTGGCTTTGAATTATGAATTTCAGTGGAACATATAGAAACTTTCCTATCTATTTTTCCCCCACATTCAGTCATTATTTCAAACTATCTCCCAATAGGACGATTTTTAGAAGAAGATATGAAACAATGGCAATTTTTCTCATGTATCATCCAGAACAGATTTAAAGAGGTTGTCCACGACTTTAACATTGATGGCTTATCCTTAATTCAAGTATGTTGGAAAACAGTTACTATTATGGCATCAAATAGATAGGGATTTAGGATGAAAATTCATTTTAATTTTCAAGTATACCTTTAACCCCTTTCTGACATATGACATACTATCCCGTCGAGGTGGTATGGGCCCTGTATGACCACCGACGGGATAGTACGTCATCACCAATCAGCCACGCTCACGAGGGGAGCGCGGCTGATCGGGGCCGGGTGTCAGCTGACTATCGCAGCTGACATCCGGCACTATGTGCCAGGAGCAGTCACGGACTGCTCCTGGCACATTAACCCCCGGAACACTGCGATCAAACATGATCGCGGCGTTCTGGCGGCATAGGGAAGCATCGCGCAGGGAGGGGGTTCCCTGCGTGCTTCCCTGCGACCCTCGGAGCAACGATGTGATCGTGTTGCTCCGAGGGTCTCCTACTTCCTCCTCCCTGCAGGCCCCGGATCCAAAATGGCCGCGGGGGGCCTTCTGGGTCCTGCAGGGAGGTGGCTTGCAAGCGCCTGCTCAGAGCAGGCGCCGGCAAGCCTCCCTGCAGTGCCTGTCAGATTGCTGATCTGACACAGTGCACTGCAAAGTATCAGATCAGCGATCTGACACTATACAGTTATGTCCCCCCCTGGGGCAATGTTCTAAAGTAAAAGAAAAATATTTACACTTGTAAAAAAAATATATATATTGTTCCAATAAATAAATTTCTTTATCTAAATAAAAAAACAAACAATAAAAGTACACATATTTAGTATCACCGCGTCCGTAATGACCCGACCTATAAAACTGTCCCACTAGTTAACCCCTTCAGTAAACACTGTAAAAAAAAAACGAGGCAAAAAAGAACGCTTTATTATCATACCGCCAAACAAAATGTGGAATAACACGCGATCAAAAAGAGGGATATAAAAAAACATGTTACCGCTGAAAACGTCATCTTGTCCTGCTAAAAACGAGCCACCATACAGCGCCATCAGCGAAAAAATAAAAAGTTATAGTCCTCAGAATAAAGCGATGCAAAAATAATTATTTTTTATATGAAATAATTTTTAGCGTATAAAAGCGACAAAACATCAAAAAAAGATATAAATGAGGTATCGCTGTAATCGTACTGACCCGAAAAATAAAACTGTTTTATCAATTTTATCAAACGTGGAATGGTATAGATGCCTCCCCCAAAAGAAATTCATGAATTGCTAGTTTTTGGTCATTCTGCCTCACAAAAATCGGAATAAAAAGCGATCAAAAATGTCACGTGCCCAAAAATGGTACCAATAAAAATGTCAACTTGTCCTGCAAAAACTAGACCTCACATGACTCTGTGGACCAAAATATGGAAAAAATTTAGCTCTCAAAATGTGGAGACGCAAAAACTATTTTTTGCAATAAAAAGTGTCTTTTAGTGTGTGACAGCTGCCAATCATAAAAATCCGCTAGAAAACCCGCAATAAATAGTAAATCAAACCTCCTTCATCACCCCCTTAGTTAGGGAAAAATAATAAAATAAAAAAAATGTATTTATTTCCATTTTCCCATTAGGGTTAGGGTTAGGGTTATGTTTGGGGCTAAAGTTAGGGTTAGGGGTAGGGTTGGGGCTAAAGTTAGCGTTAGGGTTGGGGCTAAAGTTAGGATTAGGGTTGGGTCTAAAGTTAGGGATGGGGCTAAAGTTAGGGATGGGGTTTGGATTACATTTACGGTTGGGATTAGGGTTAGAGATGTGTCAGGGTTAGGGGTGTGGTTAGGGTTATGGTTGGGATTAGGGTTAGGGGTGTGTTGGAGTTAGGGGTGTGGTTAGGGTTAGGGGCTAGGGGTATGGTTGGGATTAGGGTTAGGGGTGTGCTCGGGTTAGGGGTGTGGTTAGGGTTATGGTTAGGGTTGGGAATAGGGTTAGGGTTGTGTTTGGGTTAGGGTTTCAGTTAGAATTGGGGGGTTTCCACTGTTTAGGCACATCAGGTGCTCTCCAAATGCCACATGGCGTCCGATCTCAATTCCAGCCAATTTTGCATTGAAAAGTCAAATGGCGCTCCTTCCCTTCCGAACTCTGCCATGCGCCCAAACAGTGGTTTACCCCCACATATGGGGAATCAGCGTACTCAGGACACATTGCACAACAACTTTTGGGGTCCAATTTCTTCTGTTACCCTTGGGAAAATAAAAAATTGGGAGCAAAAAGATCATTTTTATGAAAAAATATGATTTTTTATTTTATGGTTCTACATTATAAACTTCTGTGAAGCACTTGGTGGGTTAAAGTGCTCACCATACATCTAGATAAGTTCCTTAGGGGTCTACTTTCCAAAATGGTGTCACTTGAGGGGGGGTTCAATGTTTAGGCACATCAGGGGCTCTCCAAATGCAACATGGCGTCCTATCTCAATTCCAGTCAATTTTGCATTGAAAAGTCAAACGGCGCTCCTTCCCTTCCGAGCTGTGCCATGCGCCCAAACAGTGGTTTACCCCCATTTATGGGGTATCAACGTACTCAGGACAAATTGTATAACAACTTTTGGGTTCAATTTCTCCTGTTAACCTTGGTAAAATAAAACAAATTGAAGCTGAAGTAAATTTTTTGTGAAGAAAAGTTAAATGTTAATTTTTTGTGAAACATTCCAAAAATTCCTGTGAAACACCTGAAGGGTTAATAAACTTCTTGAATGTGGTTTTGAGCATCTTGAGGGGTGCAGTTTTAAGAATGGTGTCACAATTGGGTATTTTCTATCCTATAGACCCCTCAAAATGGTGTTGTAAAAACGAGAAATTGCTGGTCAACTTTTAACTCTTATAACTTCCTAACAAAAAGAAATGTAGGTTCCAAAATTGTGCTGATGTAAAGTAGACATGTGGGAAATGTTACTTATTAAGTATTTTGTGTGATATATCTCTGTGATTTAAGGGCATAAAAATTCAAATTTGGAAAATTGCGACATTTTCAAAGTTTTCGCCAAATTTCCATTTTTTTCACAAATAAACGCAGGTAATAACAAAGAAATGTCACCACTATCATGAAGTACAATATGTCACAAGAAAACGTTGTCAGAATCATCAGGATTCGTTGAAGCATTCCAGAGTTGTAACCTCATAAAGGGACAGTGGTCAGTGGTCAGAATTGTAAAAATTGGCCCAGTCATTAACGTGCAAACCACCCTTGGGGGTAAAGGGTTTAAAGAAAAAAAACAGAACCAAGGAGTGTGATTACATCATTGTTATTTTACTCCTATGTGTAAACATACTGTATAAGACAAGAAAAAATAAAAAAGGAAAAAAAACACTTAACACGTTAATGGACCATGATGAATATATTTGTCATGAAGCTTGTCAGGGACTTTGGAGCAAAGCTCAGTAACAGAGCGGTTCTACATAGGGCAGATGCCAGCTACAGGTCCTTCTCAAAAAATTAGCATATAGTGTTAAATTTCATTATTTACCATAATGTAATGATTACAATTAAACTTTCATATATTATAGATTCATTATCCATCACCTGAAATTTGTCAGGTCTTTTATTGTTTTAATACTGATGATTTTGGCCTACAACTCCTGATAACCCAAAAAACCTGTCTCAATAAATTAGCATATCAAGAAAAGGTTCTGTAAACGACCTATTACCCTAATCTTCTGAATCAACTAATTAACTCTAAACACATGCAAAAGATACCTGAGGCTTTTAAAAACTCCCTGCCTGGTTCATTACTCAAAACCCCCATCATGGGTAAGACTAGCGACCTGACAGATGTCAAGAAGGCCATCATTGACACCCTCAAGCAAGAGGGTAAGACCCAGAAAGAAATTTCTCAACAAATAGGCTGTTCCCAGAGTGCTGTATCAAGGCACCTCAATGGTAAGTCTGTTGGAAGGAAACAATGTGGCAGAAAACGCTGTACAACGAGAAGAGGTGACCGGACCCTGAGGAAGATTGTGGAGAAGGACCGATTCCAGACCTTGGGGAACCTGAGGAAGCAGTGGACTGAGTCTGGTGTGGAAACATCCAGAGCCACCGTGCACAGGCGTGTGCAGGAAATGGGCTACAGGTGCCGCATTCCCCAGGTAAAGCCACTTTTGAACCATAAACAGCGGCAGAAGCGCCTGACCTGGGCTACAGAGAAGCAGCACTGGACTGTTGCTAAGTGGTCCCAAGTACTTTTTTCTGATGAAAGCAAATTTTGCATGTCATTCGGAAATCAAGGTGCCAGAGTCTGGAGGAAGACTGGGGAGAAGGAAATGCCAAAATGCCTGAAGTCCAGTGTCAAGTACCCACAGTCAGTGATGGTGTGGGGTGCCATGTCAGCTGCTGGTGTTGGTCCACTGTGTTTCATCAAGGGCAGGGTCAATGCAGCTAGCTATCAGGAGATTTTGGAGCACTTCATGCTTCCATCGGCTGAAATGCTTTATGGAGATGAAGATTTCATTTTTCAGCACGACCTGGCACCTGCTCACAGTGCCAAAACCACTGGTAAATGGTTTACTGACCATGGTATTACTGTGCTCAATTGGCCTGCCAACTCTCCTGACCAGAACCCCATAGAGAATCTGTGGGATATTGTGAAGAGAAAGTTGAGAGACGCAAGACCCAACACTCTGGATGAGCTTAAGGCCGCTATTGAAGCATCCTGGGCCTCCATAACATCTCAGCAGTGTCACAGGCTGATTGCCTCCATGCCACGCCGCATTGAAGCAGTCATTTCTGCCAAAGGATTCCCGACCAAGTATTGAGTGCATAACTGAACATTATTATTTGATGGTTTTTTTGTTTGTTATTAAAAAACACTTTTATTTGATTGGACGGTTGAAATATGCTAATTTATTGAGACAGGTTTTTTGGGTTATCAGGAGTTGTAGGCCAAAATCATCAGTATTAAAACAATAAAAGACCTGACAAATTTCAGTTGGTGGATAATGAATCTATAATATATGAAAGTTTAATTGTAATCATTACATTATGGTAAATAATGAAATTTAACACTATATGCTAATTTTTTGAGAAGGACCTGTATATTATACTTCCACATTCACACATTCAGAGTGAAAACTTTGGAAGTGGTGACGTGTTTCTAGTATACTTTTCCTCCGATTTTTCCACTCCTGATTTTGGATTTCAAACGTTGATGTAAAATGCTGACCAAAACTTGAACGTGTGAATATGGCCTACAGCTGACATCTACCTCTAACAGTAAAGATTGCTGTTGGTAACATATTAATGGTTGCTGTCAATTGCTGACAACAGCATTTAAGCGACTCAATCCTGTCCAGATTTTAGTTTGTGTGGCCATTGTCTTCTCTGCGATGTGCTTGTTAACAGGTCGCAGGTGCAACAGCACAGAAAATGAGGAGACAGTAGTGGTACTTAAACCAACAACTGTTTATACGATTAATACACTTAAGGGGGTGCCTTCGACACAATATCAGGGGACAATACAACTGTGAAAAGGAAACAACTTACCGTTCGTTACAAGGAGAAGAGAGCAATGCGGAAAAACAGGATATTGACACAATGCTATTTATACACTACTAGATGGCAGCCCGATTCTAAAGAATCGGGAGTCTAGAATCCATATATACTTTATTTATTCAAATGTAAGAATAATTTGGTGGGCGGGGACCCTCGGCCTCCAATTTGGTTGGCGGGGCCCCACGGCCTCCGATTTGGTGGGCGGGGTCCCTCTGCCTCCGCTTTGGTGGGCGGGGCCGCTCGGCCTTCGATTTGGTGGGCGGGGCTCCTCGGCCTCCGATTTGGTTGGTGGGGCCTCTCGGCCTCCGATTTGGTAGGCGGGGCCCCTTATCCTCCGATTTGGTGGGCGGGGACCCTCGGCCTCCGATTTGGCGGGCGGGGCCCCTCGGCCTCCGATTTGGTGGGCGGGGCCCCTCGGCCTCCGATTTGGTTGGTGTGGACCCTCGGCCTCCGATTTGGTGGGCGGGGACCCTCGGCCTCCGATTTGGTGGGTGGGGACCCTCGGCCTCCGATTTGGTGGGCGGGGACCCTCGGCCTCCGATTTGGTGGGCGGGGCCCATCGGCCTCCGATGTGGTGGGCGGGGCCCCTCGGCCTCCGATTTGGTGGGCGGGGACCCCCGGCCTCCGATTTGGTGGGCGGGGACCCTCGGCCTCCGATTTGGTGAGCGGGGACCCTCGGCCTCCGATTTAGTGGGCGGGGACCCTCGGCCTCCGATTTGGTAGGCGGGGCCCCTCAGCCTCCGATTTGGTGGGCGGGGACCCTCGGCCTCCAATTTGGTGGGCGGAGACCCTCGGCCTCCGATTTGGTGGGCGGGGACCCTCGGCCTCTGATTTGGTGGGCGGGGCCCCTCGGCCTCCGATGTGGTGGTCGGGGCCCCTCGGCCTCCGCTTTGGTGGGCGGGGCCGGGCCCCTCGGCCTCCGCTTTGGTGGGCGGGGCCGCTCGGCCTTCGATTTGTTGGGCGGGGCTCCTCGGCCTCCGATTTGGTTGGCGGGGCCCCTCGGCCTCCGATTTGGTTGGCGGGGCCCCTTATCCTCCGATTTGGTGGGCGGGGACTCTCGGCCTCCGATTTGGTGGGCGGGGACCCTCGGCCTCCGATTTGGTGGGCGGGGCCCCTCGGCCTCCGTTTTGGTTGGCGGGGCCCCTCGGCCTCCGATTTGGTGGGCTGGGACCCTCGGCCTCCGATTTGGTGGGCGGGGACCCTCGGCCTCCGATTTGGTGGGCGGGGACCCTCGGCCTCCGATTTGGTGGGCGGGGACCCTCGGCATCCGATTTGGTGGGCGGGGACCCTCGGCCTCCGATGTGGTGGGCAGGGCCCCTCGGCCTCCGATGTGGTGGGCGAGGCCCCTCGGCCTCCGCTTTGGTGGGCGGGGCCAGGCCCCTCGGCCTCCGCTTTGGTGGGCGGGGCCGCTCGGCCTTCGATTTGGTGGGCGGGGCTCCTCGGCCTCCGATTTGGTTGGCGAAGCCCCTCGGCCTCCGATTTGGTGGGCGGGGACCCTCGGCCTCTGAGTTGGTGGGCGGGGACCCTCGACCTCCGATTTGGTGGGCGGGGACCCTCGGCCTCCGCTTTGGTGGGCGGGGCCCCTCGGCCTCCGATTTGGTGGGCGTGGTCCCTCTGCCTCCGATTTGGTGGGCGGGGACCCTCGGCCTCCGCTTTGGTTGGCGGGGCCCCACGGCCTCCGATTTGGTGGGCGGGGTCCCTCTGCCTCCGCTTTGGTGGGCGGGGCCGCTCGGCCTTCGATTTGGTGGGCGGGGCTCCTCGGCCTCCGATTTGGTTGGTGGGGCCCCTCGGCCTCCGATTTGGTGGGCGGGGCCCCTTATCCTCCGATTTGGTGGGCGGGACCCTCGGCCTCCGATTTGGTGGGCGGGGCCCCTTGGCCTCCGATTTGGTGGGCGGGGCCCCTCGGCCTCCGATTTGGTTGGCGGGGCCCCTCGGCCTCCGATTTGGTTGGCGGGGACCCTCGGCTTCCGATTTGGTGGGCGGGGACCCTCGGCCTCCGATTTGGTGGGCGGGGCCCCTCGGCCTCCGATTTGGTTGGCGGGGACCCTCGGCTTCCGATTTGGTGGGCGGGGACCCTCGGCCTCCGATTTGGTGGGCGGGGACCCTCGGCCTCCGATGTGGTGGGCGGGGCCGCTCGGCCTTCGATTTGGTGGGCGGGGCTCCTCGGCCTCCGATTTGGTTGGCGAAGCCCCTCGGCCTCCGATTTGGTGGGCGGGGACCCTCGGCCTCCGATTTGGTGGGCAGGGACCCTCGACCTCCGATTTGGTGGGCGGGGACCCTCGGCCTCCGCTTTGGTGGGCGGGGCCCCTCGGCCTCCGATTTGGTGGGCGGGGTCCCTCTGCCTCCGATTTGGTGGGCGGGGACCCTCGGCCTCCGCTTTGGTTGGTGGGGCCCCACGGCCTCCGATTTGGTGGGCGGGGTCCCTCTGCCTCCGCTTTGGTGGGCGGGGCCGCTCGGCCTTCGATTTGGTGGGCGGGGCTCCTCGGCCTCCGATTTGGTTGGTGGGGCCCCTCGGCCTCCGATTTGGTGGGCGGGGCCCCTTATCCTCCGATTTGGTGGGCGGGGACCCTCGGCCTCCGATTTGGTGGGCTTTGGCCCCTCGGCCTCCGATTTGGTGGGCGGGGCCCCTCGGCCTCCGATTTGGTTGGCGGGGCCCCTCGGCCTCCGATTTGGTGGGCAGGGACCCTCGGCCTCCGATTTGGTGGGCGGGGCCCTTCGGCCTCCGATTTGGTTGGTGGGGCCCCTCGGTCTCCGATTTGGTGGGTGGGGACCCTCGGCCTCCGATTTGGTGGGCGGGGACCCTCGGCCTCCGATTTGGTGGACGGGGACCCTCGGCCTCCGATTTGGTGGGCAGGGATCCTCGGCCTCCGATTTGGTGGTTGGGGACCCTCGGCCTCCGCTTTGGTGGGCGGGGCCCCTCGGCCTCCGATTTGGTGGGCGGGGACCCTCGGCCTCCGATTTGGTGGGCAGGGACCCTCGGCCTCCGATTTGGTGGTCGGGGACCCTCGGCCTCCGCTTTGGTGGGCGGGGTCCCTCTGCCTCCGATTTGGTGTGCGGGGACCCTCGGCCTCCGCTTTGGTGGGTGGGGCCCCTCGGCCTTCGATTTGGTGGGCGGGGCCCCTCGGCCTCCGAATAGGGTGGTGTGGACCCTCGGCCTCCGATTTGGTGGGCGGGGACCCTCGGCCTCCGATTTGGTGGGCGGGGACCCTCGGCCTCCGATTTGGTGGGCGGGGACCCTCGGCCTCCGATTTGGTGGGCGGGGCCCATCGGCCTCCGATGTGGTGGGCGGAGCCCCTCGGCCTTCGATTTGGTGGGCGGGGACCCCCGGCCTCCGATTTGGTGGGCGGGGCCCCTCGGCCTCCGATTTGGTGGGCGGGGACCCTCGGCCTCCGATTTGGTGGGCGGGGACCCTCGGCCTCCGATTTGGTAGGCGGGGCCCCTCGGCCTCCGATTTGGTGGGCGGGGACCCTCGGCCTCCAATTTGGTGGGCGGGGACCCTCGGCCTCCGATTTGGTGGGCGGGGCCCCTCGGCCTCCGATTTGGTGGGCGGGGCCCCTCGGCCTCCGATGTGGTGGTTGGGGCCTCTCGGCCTCCGCTTTGGTGGGCGGGGCCGGGCCCCTCGGCCTCCGCTTTGGTGGGCGGGGCCGCTCGGCCTTCGATTTGTTGGGCGGGGCTCCTCGGCCTCCGATTTGGTTGGCGGGGCCCCTTGGCCTCCGATTTGGTTGGCGGGGCCCCTTATCCTCCGATTTGGTGGGTGGGGACTCTCGGCCTCTGATTTGGTGGGCGGGGACCCTCGGCCTCCGATTTGGTGGGCGGGGCCTCTCGGCCTCCGATTTGGTTGGCGGGGCCCCTCGGCCTCCGATTTGGTGGGCGGGGACCCTCGGCATCCGATTTGGTGGGCGGGGCCCCTCGGCCTCCGATTTGGTTGGTGGGGCCCCTCGGCCTCCGATTTGGTGGGCGGGGACCCTCGGCCTCTGATTTGGTGGGCGGGGACCCTCGGCCTCCGATTTGGTGGGCGGGGACCCTCGGCCTCCGATTTGGTGGGCGGGGACCCTCGGCCTCCGATTTGGTGGGCGGGGACCCTCGGCCTCCGATTTGGTGGGCGGGGCCCCTTGGCCTCCGATGTGGTGGGCGGGGCCCCTCGGCCTCCGCTTTGGTTGGCGGGGCCAGGCCCCTCGGCCTCCGCTTTGGTGGGCGGGGCCGCTCGGCCTTCGATTAGGTGGGCGGGGCTCCTTGGCCTCTGATTTGGTTGGCGAAGCCCCTCGGCCTCCGATTTGGTTGGTGGGGCCCCTCGGCCTCCAATTTGGTGGGTGGGGCCCGTCGGCCTCCGATTTGGTGGGCGGGGACCCTCGGCCTCCGATTTGGATGGTGTGGACCCTCGGCCTCCGATTTGGTGGGTGGGGACCCTCGGCCTCCGATTTGGTGGGCGGGGACCCTCGGCCTCCGATTTGGTGGGCGGGGCCCCTCGGCCTCCGATGTGGTGGGCGGGGCCCCTCGGCCTCCGATTTGGAGGGCGGGGACCCCCGGCCTCCGATTTGGTAGGCGGGGCCCCTCGGCCTCCGATTTGGTGGGCGGGGACCCTCGGCCTCCAATTTGGTGGGCGGGGACCTTCGGCCTCCAAATTGGTGGGTGGGGACCCTCGGCCTCCGATTTGGTGGGCGGGGACCCTCGGCCTCCGATTTGGTGGGCGGGGCCCCTCGGCCTCCGATGTGGTGGGCGGGGCCCCTCGGCCTCCGATGTGGAGGGCGGGGACCCCCGGCCTCCGATTTGGTAGGCGGGGCCCCTCGGCCTCCGATTTGGTGGGCGGGGACCCTCGGCCTCCAATTTGGTGGGCGGGGACCTTCGGCCTCCAAATTGGTGGGCGGGGACCCTCGGCCTCCGATTTGGTGGGCGGGGACCCTCGGCCTTCGATTTGGTGGGCAGGGCTCCTCGGCCTCCGATTTGGTTGGCGGGGCCCCTCGGCCTCCGATTTGGTGGGCGGGGCCGCTCGGCCTTCGATTTGGTGGGCGGGGCTCCTTGGCCTCCGATTTGGTTGGCGAAGCCCCTCGGCCTCCGATTTGTTTGGTGGGGCCCCTCGGCCTCCAATTTGGTGGGCGGGGACCCTCGGCCTCCGATTTGGTGGGCGGGGACCCTCAGCCTCCGATTTGGTGGGCGGGGACCCTCGGCCTCCGCTTTGGTGGGTGGGGCCCGTCGGCCTCCGATTTGGTGGGCGGGGCCCCTCGGCCTCCGATTTGGATGGTGTGGACCCTCGGCCTCCGATTTGGTGGGTGGGGACCCTCGGCCTCCGATTTGGTGGGCGGGGACCCTCGGCCTCCGATTTGGTGGGCGGGGCCCCTCGGCCTCCGATGTGGTGGGCGGGGCCCCTCGGCCTCCGATTTGGAGGGCGGGGACCCCCGGCCTCCGATTTGGTAGGCGGGGCCCCTCGGCCTCCGATTTGGTGGGCGGGGACCCTCGGCCTCCAATTTGGTGGGCGGGGACCTTCGGCCTCCAAATTGGTGGGCGGGGACCCTCGGCCTCCGATTTGGTGGGCGGGGACCCTCGGCCTCCGCTTTGGTGGGCGGGGCCGCTCGGCCTTCGATTTGGTGGACAGGGCTCCTCGGCCTCCGATTTGGTTGGCGGGGCCCCTCGGCCTCCGATTTGGTTGGCGGGGCCCCTCGGCCTCCGATTTGGTGTGTGCTCTGCCTGGGGCCACTGTGCTCTGCCTGGGGCCCCATATGCTGCCTGGAGCCCCTGTGCTCTGCCTGGGGCCCCATATGCTGCCTGGGGCCCCTGTGCTCTGCCTGGGGCACCATATGCTGCCTGGGGCCCCTGTGCTCTGCCTGGGGCCCCTGTGCTCTGCCTGGGGCCCCATGTTCTGCCTGGGGCCCCTGTGCTCTGCCTGGGGCCACTGTGCTCTGCCTGGGGCCCCATGTTCTGCCTGGGGCCACTGTGCTCTGCCTGGGGCCCCATAAGCTGCCTGGGGCCCCTGTGCTCTGCCTGGGACCACTGTGCTCTGCCTGGGGCCCCATATGCTGCCTGGGGCCCCTGTGCTCTGCCTGGGGCCCCATATGCTGCCTGGGGCCCCTGTGCTCTGCCTGGGGCCCCTGTGCTCTGCCTGGGGCCCCATGTTCTGCCTGGGGCCCCTGTGCTCTGCCTGGGGCCCCTGTGCTCTGCCTGGGGCCCCATATGCTGCCTGGGGCCCCTGTGCTCTGCCTGGGACCACTGTGCTCTGCCTGGGGCCCCATATGCTGCCTGGGGCCCCTGTGCTCTGCCTGGGGCCACTGTGCTCTGCCTGGGGCCCCATATGCTGCCTGGGGCCACTGTGCTCTGCCTGGGGCCCCATATGCTGCCTGGGGCCCCTGTGCTCTGCCTGGGGCCCTTGTGCTCTGCCTGGGGCCCCATGTTCTGCCTGGGGCCCCTGTGCTCTGCCTGGGGCCACTGTGCTCTGCCTGGGGCCCCATATGCTGCCTGGGGCCCCTGTGCTCTGCCTGGGGCCCCATATGCTGCCTGGGGCCCCTGTGCTCTGCCTGGGGCCCCATGTTCTGCCTGGGGCCACTGTGCTCTGCCTGGGGCCCCATAAGCTGCCTGGGGCCCCTGTGCTCTGCCTGGGACCACTGTGCTCTGCCTGGGGCCCCATATGCTGCCTGGGGCCCTTGTGCTCTGCCTGGGGCCACTGTGCTCTGCCTGGGGCCCCATATGCTGCCTGGGGCCACTGTGCTCTGCCTGGGGCCCCATATGCTGCCTGGGGCCCCTGTGCTCTGCCTGGGGCCCCATATGCTGCCTGGGGCCCCTGTGCTCTGCCTGGGGCCCCTGTGCTCTGCCTGGGGCCCCATGTTCTGCCTGGGGCCCCTGTGCTCTGCCTGGGGCCACTGTGCTCTGCCTGGGGCCCCATATGCTGCCTGGGGCCCCTGTGCTCTGCCTGGGGCCCCATATGCTGCCTGGGGCCCCTGTGCTCTGCCTGGGGCCCCTGTGCTCTTCCTGGGGCCCCATATGCTGCCTGGGGCCCCTGTGCTCTTCCTGGGGCCCCTGTGCTCTGCCTGGGGCCCCATGTTCTGCCTGGGGCCCCTGTGCTCTGTCTGGGGCCACTGTGCTCTGCCTGGGGCCCCATGTTCTGCCTGGGGCCACTGTGCTCTGCCTGGGGCCCCATAAGCTGCCTGGGGCCCCTGTGCTCTGCCTGGGACCACTGTGCTCTGCCTGGGGCCCCATATGCTGCCTGGGGCCACTGTGCTCTGCCTGGGGCCCCATATGCTGCCTGGGGCCCCTGTGCTCTGCCTGGGGCCCCATATGCTGCCTGGGGCCCCTGTGCTCTTCCTGGGGCCCCTGTGCTCTGCCTGGGGCCCCATGTTCTGCCTGGGGCCCCTGTGCTCTGTCTGGGGCCACTGTGCTCTGCCTGGGGCCCCATGTTCTGCCTGGGGCCACTGTGCTCTGCCTGGGGCCCCATAAGCTGCCTGGGGCCCCTGTGCTCTGCCTGGGACCACTGTGCTCTGCCTGGGGCCCCATATGCTGCCTGGGGCCACTGTGCTCTGCCTGGGGCCCCATATGCTGCCTGGGGCCCCTGTGCTCTGCCTGGGGCCCCATATGCTGCCTGGGGCCCCTGTGCTCTGCCTGGGGCCCCTGTGCTCTGCCTGGGGCCCCATGTTCTGCCTGGGGCCCCTGTGCTCTGCCTGGGGCCACTGTGCTCTGCCTGGGGCCCCATATGCTGCCTGGGGCCCCTGTGCTCTGCCTGGGGCCCCATATGCTGCCTGGGGCCCCTGTGCTCTGCCTGGGGCCACTGTGCTCTGCCTGGGGCCCCATAGGCTGCCTGGGGCCCCTGTGCTCTGCCTGGGACCACTGTGCTCTGCCTGGGGCCCCATATGCTGCCTGGGTCCCCTGTGCTCTGCCTGGGGCCACTGTGCTCTGCCTGGGGCCCCATATGCTGCCTGGGGCCCCTGTGCTCTGCCTGGGTGTAGGACACTGGTGACGTCACTTATCTCCGGACATTAGCTCCGGACATTAGCTCCGGACATTAGCTCCGGACAAAGCCACGGAAGTTGGCACAAATTGCAGGAAGTAGTATTCTAGGCAATTATATATTAGATAGTTCTATAATTATAGCTAAACAATTGTTATTGTCAGAGCGGTTTTAGTCTCAATATCCTAACCACAATTGTCACTATCACTACCAGACCTATCACCGTTGTCACTCTCTAAGCAACACAAAACATCACACAGACCCTAACAAGGGTCGATGATACTGCCCGCCAGGCTGCAAGTCCCAGACTGATGAGTTATTCGACACACTCGTCACACTGGAAGTGTCTACACATGAACGTCACTACACTGCTGCCTAGTTATCTCTCTCTCTCGGCTCTTGCTCTACTACTCAGCTCAGCTCTCACAGGTCTGGTCTCTCTCAGTTCCTGTACTCAGGTCTGATCTCTCAGTGCCTGTACTCAGGTCTGATCTCTCAGTTCCTGTACTCAGGTCTGGTCTCTGGGTTTCTTTATTCAGGTGTGGTCTCTCAGATCTTAACTTGGGTCTTGTTTCTCGATTCCTTTACCCGGGTCTGGTCTCTCATAATGGAGGCTTATAACGAACTCCACTGCACACGCGACAGTCCTGCTACTGGTCCAAGTGCCGACTCCTCTCCTCCCTGGCCTTTCCGAGCCTTTTATAATTATTAACTCCACCATAGCTGTTACTTGATCTTGCGTCGCTTTGAATCTCTTCCCCAAGGGGATGTGTACTTCACTCTTCAGTTCCAATGTAGTTCTCACTGCCTTTTCCTTTCCTATCATCTTTAAGTCTTATCCCCTTATATTCTGGGTGCTTCTTGAAGTATGTTTGGAGTCATTGTCCTGCTAAAAAACCCATGACCTAGGACGCAAAGCCCAGCTTTCTGACACTGGGCAATACAGTGTGATCCAAAATGCTTTGGTAATTGTTAAATATGAATTATTAATTTAATTATTCTTATTCTCAATTCTGTACTGAGCACATTGCCTCTCGCTGACATTAGAAAAAGCTATTTCTGTATATGTAGCTCAGAGTATAAGTCAACACCATATAGAGAGAATACGTGGTCTGTGGGACACATTTATAATCACAGCTCTTAGGAGGAGGGGGGCTGTCACGTGGGGGTCACCTTTTGCCTGCTTCTCCATCATTCTCCATGGACTTCAGACAACACAGAAGAAATGAACAACTGGAAGCCATGATGACTTCTACTCCATGACAGACAGATGCTTTTAACCATCGCAGACAAAAAAAGAAAGAAATATAAGGCAAACAAGCCTCAGCCAGCTCACCGACCACCACAGGTGCGCGGAACTCCGTCTTGACTGGATGTGTAATGATGAGAAGAAAAAATGGTAATCTGTTCCAGCTCCTTTAAAAATAAAAAAATTTATTGATCCATTAAAACTTCAATAATGTTGGTGGAAATCCTTGTATAAAATAATTGTAAGCATGTAGGAAAGAGGAATAGGCGACGCGTTTCGATCTCAAAAGATCTTTATCACAGCTTAATTCCGTTTGTGAGCCCAGGAACTTACATAGTGTTCAACAACCTATCATATCAGCTGGAAAAGTCACATGATTATGTTACAGGTCCTTGCTCTCAACAAATATTATCTGTAACTTTCTTATCTAGTTATATAAAAAGATGAAAAACATCTAACAATAATGATACATTATTTCATTTCTCTTATTTAATCCTCTCGGATGTCTAGATTCCAAATTATATATCCAGAAAGCCTCCCTGGTTAGGAGGCGTCTTTTCACGTCCCCATCCCGATGCGGTTTCTGTACTTTTTCTATGCCCTGGATTTTCAGAGTTGAAAAATCTCCTGCATGATGATTAGAAAAATGTTTCGCTACCATAGAAATATTGCGACTGCTTCCATTGGCATTGATGGTATCTCTCAGGTGTTCGGAAAACCGTGTTTTTAATTTTCTCGTGGTGCAACCAATGTAACATAAATTACAAGCTGTACAATCTATTTTATAAACTACATTCATAGTATGGCAATTAATAAATTCTTTTATATGATATATTTGGGAATTATTAGCATTATTAAATGTTTTGCTTGTATGGGCATATTTACACGTAGTACAAGCAGCCATGCCACATTTAAAGAAACCTTTACTTTCTAACCATGTTCTGGACTTTGTACCATCTCAGGAAAGATGAGGAACAAATGGACAATCTGTTCATAACTATTTTACCTATTTTATGTTTTGCTGCAATGTGGTTTTTCTGTGGACAATCCAATAAACCACTACAATTTTTATGAAAATATCATGACATTTTTTCTTTAAGAGTAACGCACCTGGTAAAGAGTCCTAATTAAATAAATGTGCAAAATAAGCATATTTAACCCCTTTCTGACCTCGGACGGGATAGTACATCCGAGGTCAGAAGCCCCGCTTTGATGCGGGCTCGGGCGGTGAGCCCGCATCAAAGCTGGGACATGTCAGCTGTTTTGAACAGCTGACATGTGCCCGTAATAGGCGCGGGCAGAATCGCGATCTGCCTGCGCCTATTAACTAGTTAAATGCCGCTGTCAAACGCAGACAGCGACATTTAACTACCACTTCCGGCCGGGCGGCCGGAAATGATCGCATCGCCAACCCCCGTCACATGATCGGAGGTCGGCGATGCTTCAGAATAGTAACCATAGAGGTCCTTGAGACCTCTATGGTTACTGATCCCCGGCAGCTGTGAGCGCCACCCTGTGGTCGGCGCTCACAGCACACCTGCATTTCTGCTACATAGCAGCGAACATCAGATCGCTGCTATGTAGCAGAGCCGATCGTGCTGTGCCAGCTTCTAGCCTCCTATGGAGGCTATAGAAGCATGGCAAAAGTAAAAAAAAAAAAGTTAAAAAAAATGTGAAAAAAATAAAAAAAATATTAAAGTTTAAATCACCCCCCTTTCGCCCCAATCAAAATAAATCAATAAAAAAAAATCAAACCTACACATATTTGGTATCGCCGTGTTCAGAATCGCCAGATCTATCAATTAGAAAAAGCATTAACCTGATCGCTAAACGGCGTAGCGAGAAAAAAATTTGAAACGCCAGAATTACGTTTTTTTGGTCGCCGCGACATTGCATTAAAATGCAATAACGGGCGATCAAAAGAACGTATCTGCACCAAAATGGAATCATTAAAAACGCCAGCTCGGCACGCAAAAAAATAAGCCCTCACCCGACCCCAGATCATGAAAAATGGAGACGCTACGAGTATCGGAATATGGCACAAATTTTTTTTTTATTTTTTTTTAGCAAAGTTTGGAATTTTTTTTCACCACTTAGATAAAAAATAACCTTGTCATGTTAGGTGTCTATGAACTCGTACTGACCTGGAGAATCATAATGGCAGGTCAGTTTTAGCATTTAGTGAACCTAGCAAAAAAGCCAAACAAAAAACAAATGTGGGACTGCACTTTTTTTGCAATTTCACCGGACTTGGAATTTTTTTCCCATTTTCTAGTACACGGCATGGTAAAACCAATGATGTTGTTCAAAAGTACAACTCGTCCCACAATAAATAAGCCCTCACATGGCCAAATTGACAGAAAAATAAAAAAGTTATGGCTCTGGGAAGGAGGGGAGTGAAAAACGAACACGGAAAAACTGAAAATCCCAAGGTCATGAAAGGGTTAACAGTAATATTGATACTTTGCACACAGTCAAGGCACCCAGTGCCAGATTCAGCAAAACAACCCAAAACATATTTGAACCTTCTTCATATTTTTCTTTGTAGGCCTCATTCCAGTTTCAGTAAATAGTAGAGTGATGTGCTTTACTAGAATACGCTATCTTGGTCTCATGTGTTCACAAGATGCTTTGCCAGAAAGTATTTGGCTTACTCACATATGTTTTGGCAGACTGCATTCTAGCCTTTTTATGTCTCTGTGTCAGCAGTAGGGTCCTCTTGGGTCTCCTGCCATAGCATTTCATTTTATGCAAATGTCGCCGGATAGTTTGCGCTGACACTGTTGCACCCAGAGCCTGCAGGACAGCTTGAATTTCTTTGGAATTTGATTGGGTCTGCTTATGCACCATCCAAACTATTCTGCATTGCAATCATCAATTTTTCTCTGCCATCCATGTTCAGTGAGATTAGCTACAGTGCCATGGGTTGTAAACTTCTTCATTTTGTTGCGCGCCATAGACAAAGGAACATCAGAATCTCTGGAGATGGACTTGTAACCTTGAGATTGTTGATATTTTTCAACAATTTTGGTTCTCAAGTCCTCAAACAGTTCACTTCTCCTCTTTATGTTCTCCGCACTAAGTGTGGCACACACAGACACACAATACAAAGATTGTGTTATTTTCACTCTTTTTTTATGTGGTTTCAGGTGTGATTTTCGTACTCCCCACACCTGTTACTTGCCACAGATGAGTTTGAATGAGCAACGCATGATTGAAGCAAAGTTGTTTTCCCACAGTTTTTGAAAGGGGCCACCAATTTTGTCTGGCCAATTTTTAGGGGGTTTGTATAAAAATATGTTCAAGGAAATAAACTATTTCAAGGGTGCCATTGCAGCGCCCCAGAGTCCTGGTCGTTGCAGTACTGTGGCTCCGCCGCTAAGGGGGGCTATGGTACGTCTGATGGCACTGAAGGAGTTCATCTGACCAGGTATCACAGACACCAATACATTTCACAGTCTGGCCTCCAGGGGGAGCTAAGGGTACTATTCATTAGGCCACTCCTCACAGTCTGGTAAAACTGGGGGTTAGGCAGGAAGTTAGAGAGAACGCTGACTGGGTTGGAACCAGGCAACACCTTGTGGCAGAGGGTCCCGGAAGAGCTCCGAGCCTTCCCGTCATACGGGTGCGTCCTACCATAAGATCTGGGGGGCGAGAAGAAGAAGAACATCAGAATCGAGTTGTTGTGAGGGAACACGAGGAACAGACACAACAGTTGTGGGGTACTATCCCGTAAGCACAGCAGGGGAGGACCACAACACACAAACGCTAGAAGGAAGGCACAGATTTCCACCTGCAACGGGAACTCTGGAGGTGCCATCGGACCGGCCGGACTTGCGCAGCTCGGTTAACCGTATTCCGGACTGAGGACCCAGAAGCCTTCAGTAAAGAGGTAAAGAGACTGCAACCTGGTGTCCTCGTTATTTACTGCACCGCACCACTACCACCACTACCACCATCCACATCTATTACTGTACGCCCCTCAGCAGGGTCACGGACCGGGTCTAGCCACCGTGACAACCCCAGAGCAGAGACTCAGAGGCCCGGTACCGGGTACCCCTCGGCCCTGCGGCAGTGGGGGCGCTACAACTTGGAGTCACGAACAGGATCTACTTAAGCCTGAGGAATCGGGTCATGTGTGCCTTGGAACTGTGATTTATTATACTTGGACTGTGATTTATTGCAAAGACTGTGCTGTGCCACTTGCCGCCAAAATCCGCCGCCATTACAGCACTGAGGAGAGCGCAGGAGAAGAAGAGGGGCGTGGAGTGGGCGTAGACAAGCTGGAGAGCGCGAAGGACAATGGCCGCCCAGTCTAAATATTTCTGCACCGTGAGGACGTGTCCGTCAGCAGCAGAGATCTGCCTCCTGATTCTCAATGGTGGGCGGAAACAGAGAAAGCGAAACCGCCCACGAAGGAGAGAGCGGGAAAAGGATCAGGAAGCGACCCACGTGGAGGACGCCATGGCCAGCAGCTCGGAACCCGAATGTGGGGTGGAAGCAGAAGTCTCCCCCAACTACCTGGACGAGTACCGCAGCCACTTCTCCACGGACAGCGCTGATCTTTTGCAGGCTGAGATGGGAGACCTGATTCACCAGCTCCTTCAGCTGAACGCGGGGGCCCAGGCTCCACACCAGGAAGCGCCGGAAGGAAGTCCTCTGACATCGGATCCTGTACCGCTACCGGAGTTGTTGCTGAGGCCCTCACCGACACCGTTAGCGGAACCCGCCGCGGAGGAGGAACCTGCATCGGCTGGTGAGTCCGTCGACCCTGTCCCACCGGCGGAGGACTTGTTAATAGGCCCCGTTGCGGCACCCCCTCTCCCTGGGACCCATTGTTGTGAATTTACTTTTTGGCTCCCTCTAGTGGCTACTAGGGATTTTACTCTGGGTATGTCTGTCATTCCTTTTATGCTCACCTGGGTCGTTAGGTCAGGGGTGTTGCTATATAAGCTCCCTGGACCTTCAGTTCAATGCCTGGCAACGTTGATATCAGAGCTAATCTGTAGTGCTCTTGTCCACTGATCCTGGTTCCTGCTTCATTAAGCTAAGTCTGCTTTTTTGCTTTTTGCTATTTGTTTTTGTTTGCTATTTTTGTCCAGCTTGTATATAATCTGTATCCTGACCTTGCTGGAAGCTCTAGGGCGGCTGGTGTTCTCCCCCCGGGCCGTTAGACGGTTCGGGGGTTCTTGAATCCCCAGCGTGGATTTTTTGATAGGGTTTTTGTTGACCATATAAGTTATCTTACTATATTCTGCTATTAGTAAGTGGGCCTCTCTTTGCTAAACCTAGTTCATCTCTGTGTTTTGTCATTTCCTCTTACCTCACCGTTATTATTTGTGGGGGGCTTGTATCCTACTTTTGGGGTCTTTTCCCTGGAGGCAAGAGAGGTCTTTGTTTTCCTCTTCTAGGGGTAGTTAGCTCTCCGGCTGGCGCGAGACATCTAGCGACCAACGTAGGCATGTTCCCCGGCTACTTCTAGGGTTGGCGTTAGGAGTAGATATATGGTCAACCCAGTTACCACTGCCCTATGAGCTGGATTTTTGTACTTTGCAGACTTGCTGATATCTCTGAGACCCTCGCCATTGGGGTCATAACAGTTTGCCAGGCCAGTATTAAATGTTAAATGCATTGCAGAAGTGGGATTATAAGAAAGAAAGCTCTGAGGTTTTTTTTCTCTCTCTCATTTTTTTTTTCTTTTCCCCTTTACCTCTGAGTGGCTTGTGATTGCTGCAGACATGAATGTCCAGACCTTGATTACAAGTGTGGACCAGCTTGCTGCTCGTGTGCAGGGCATACAAGATTATGTTACCAGAAATCCTATGTTAGAACCTAAGATACCGATTCCTGAACTGTTTTCCGGAGATCGATTTAAGTTTAGAAATTTCAGGAATAATTGTAAATTGTTTTTGTCCCTGAGACCCTGTTCCTCTGGAGACTCCGCTCAGCAAGTGAAAATTGTTATTTCTTTTTTACGGGGCGACCCTCAGGATTGGGCTTTCTCGCTGGCGCCAGGAGATCCGGCATTGGCTGATATTGATGCGTTTTTTCTGGCGCTCGGTTTGCTTTATGAGGAGCCCAATCTTGAGATTCAGGCAGAAAAAGCCTTGCTGGCTATGTCTCAGGGCCAGGACGAGGCTGAGGTGTATTGCCAAAAATTTCGGAAATGGTCCGTGCTGACCCAGTGGAACGAGTGTGCATTGGCTGCAAATTTTAGAAATGGCCTTTCTGAAGCCATTAAGAATGTGATGGTGGGTTTTCCCATTCCCACAGGTCTGAATGATTCCATGGCCCTGGCAATTCAAATTGACCGGCGGTTGCGGGAGCGCAAAACCGCAAATTCCCTCATGGTGTTATCTGAACAGGCACCTGATTTAATGCAATGTGATAGAATCCTGACTAGAAATGAGCGGAAAATTCATAGACGCCAGAATGGCTTGTGTTACTACTGTGGTGATTCTGCACATGTTATCTCAGCATGCTCTAAGCGTCTTACTAAGGTTGTTAGTCCTGTCGCTATTGGTAATTTGCAACCTAAGTTCATTCTATCTGTAACTTTGATTTGCTCACTGTCATCGTATCCTGTCATGGCGTTTGTAGATTCAGGTGCTGCCCTGAGTCTTATGGATCTGTCATTTGCCAAGCGCTGCGGTTTTGTTCTTGAGCCATTAGAAAATCCTATCCCTCTTAGGGGTATTGACGCTACGCCATTGGCAGAAAATAAACCGCAGTTTTGGACACAGGTTACCATGTGCATGACTCCTGAACATCGGGAGGTGATACGTTTTCTTGTTCTGCATAAAATGCATGATTTGGTTGTTTTGGGGTTGCCATGGTTACAGACCCATAATCCAGTCTTGGACTGGAAGGCAATGTCAGTGTCAAGTTGGGGCTGTCATGGAATTCATGGAGATTTCCTGCCCGTGTCTATTGCTACTTCTACGCCTTCGGAAGTTCCGGCGTATTTGTCTGATTATCAGGATGTCTTCAGCGAGTCTAGGTCAAGTGCATTGCCTCCTCATAGGGAATGTGACTGTGCAATAGATTTGATTCCAGGCAGTAAGTTTCCTAAGGGAAGACTGTTTAATCTGTCGGTACCTGAACATACCGCGATGCGTTCATATATCAAGGAGTCTCTGGAGAAGGGGCATATCCGTCCTTCTTCTTCCCCTCTTGGTGCGGGATTCTTTTTTGTGGCTAAAAAAGACGGATCTTTGAGGCCTTGTATTGACTATCGGCTTTTAAATAAGATCACTGTCAAATTTCAGTATCCTTTGCCGTTGTTGTCAGACTTGTTTGCCCGGATTAAAGGTGCCAAGTGGTTCACCAAGATAGACCTTCGCGGTGCGTACAACCTTGTGCGCATTAAGCAAGGAGATGAATGGAAAACCGCATTCAATACGCCCGAAGGTCATTTTGAGTACTTGGTGATGCCATTTGGGCTCTCTAATGCACCTTCAGTTTTTCAGTCCTTTATGCATGACATTTTCCGGAAGTATCTGGATAAATTTTTGATCGTTTATCTGGATGATATTCTGGTTTTTTCTGATGATTGGGACTCGCATGTGGAGCAGGTCAGGATGGTTTTCAAGATTTTGCGTGAAAATTCTTTGTTTGTTAAAGGCTCAAAGTGTCTCTTTGGTGTACAGAAGGTTCCCTTTTTAGGGTTCATTTTTTCCCCTTCTGCTGTGGAGATGGACCCAGTCAAGGTTCGAGCTATTCATGATTGGACTCAACCCTCGTCAGTTAAGAGTCTTCAGAAGTTCTTGGGTTTTGCTAACTTCTACCGTTGTTTTATCGCTAATTTTTCTAGCGTTGTTAAACCGTTGACGGATATGACCAAGAAAGGCTCTGATGTGGCTAACTGGGCTCCTGCTGCCGTGGAGGCTTTCCAGGAGTTGAAGCGCCGGTTTACTTCAGCGCCTGTTTTGTGCCAGCCTGATGTCTCACTTCCCTTTCAGGTTGAAGTGGATGCTTCGGAGATTGGGGCAGGGGCCGTTTTGTCGCAGAGAAGCCCTGGTTGTGCTACTATGAGACCTTGTGCCTTTTTCTCTAGGAAGTTTTCGCCGGCTGAGCGAAATTATGATGTGGGCAATCGGGAGTTGTTGGCCATGAAGTGGGCATTTGAGGAGTGGCGTCATTGGCTCGAGGGTGCTAAGCATCGTGTGGTGGTCTTGACTGATCACAAAAATCTGATGTACCTCGAGTCTGCTAAACGCCTGAATCCTAGACAGGCCCGCTGGTCATTGTTTTTCTCCCGTTTTGACTTTGTGGTTTCATATTTACCAGGTTCTAAGAATGTGAAGGCCGATGCTCTGTCTAGGAGCTTTGTGCCTGATGCTCCTGGAGTCGCTGAACCTGTGGGTATTCTTAAGGAAGGAGTTATCCTGTCAGCTATTTCTCCAGATCTGCGACGTGTGTTGCAGAGATTTCAGGCTGGTAGGCCTGACTCTTGTCCACCTGACAGATTGTTTGTGCCTGCTAAATGGACCAGCAGAGTCATTTCCGAGGTTCATTCCTCTGTGTTGGCAGGGCACCCGGGAATTTTTGGCACTAGAGATCTGGTGGCCAGGTCCTTTTGGTGGCCTTCCTTGTCAAGAGATGTGCGGTCATTTGTGCAGTCCTGTGGTACTTGTGCTCGAGCTAAGCCTTGCTGTTCTCATGCCAGCGGGTTGCTCTTGCCCTTGCCTGTCCCGAAGAGACCTTGGACACACATCTCTATGGATTTCATTTCGGATCTTCCGGTGTCTCAGGGCATGTCTGTCATCTGGGTGATATGTGATCGTTTCTCCAAGATGGTCCATCTGGTTCCTTTGCCCAAACTGCCTTCCTCTTCTGATCTGGTTCCTGTGTTCTTCCAGAACGTGGTTCGTTTGCACGGCATTCCTGAGAATATTGTGTCGGACAGAGGATCCCAGTTTGTTTCCAGGTTCTGGCGATCCTTTTGTGGTAGGATGGGCATAGATTTGTCGTTTTCGTCCGCTTTTCATCCACAGACTAACGGTCAAACGGAACGAACTAATCAGACTCTGGAGGCGAATTTGAGGTGTTTTGTCTCTTCTGATCAGGATGATTGGGTGACCTTCTTGCCGTTGGCTGAATTTGCCCTTAATAATCAGGCTAGTTCTGCCACCTTGGTTTCGCCATTTTTCTGCAACTCTGGTTTCCACCCTCGTTTTTCCTCGGGACATGTGGAGCCTTCTGACTGTCCTGGGGTGGATTCTGTGGTGGATAGGTTGCAGCGGATCTGGAATCATGTGGTTGACAACTTGAAGTTGTCACAGGAGAAGGCTCAGCGTTTTGCCAACCGCCGCCGCGGTGTGGGTCCCCGACTTCGCGTTGGGGATTTGGTATGGCTGTCTTCTCGATTTGTTCCTATGAAGGTCTCCTCTCCCAAATTTAAGCCTCAATTTATTGGTCCTTACAAGATATTGGAGATCCTTAATCCTGTATCTTTTCGCCTGGATCTTCCGGTGTCGTTTGCCATTCACAACGTATTTCATAGGTCCTTGTTGCGGCGGTACGTTGTGCCTGTGGTTCCTTCTGCTGAGCCTCCTGCTCCGGTGTTGGTTGAGGGCGAGTTGGAGTACGTGGTGGAGAAGATCTTAGACTCTCGTCTCTCCAGGCGGAGGCTTCAGTACCTGGTCAAGTGGAAGGGCTATGGTCAGGAGGATAATTCCTGGGTGGTCGCCTCTGATGTGCATGCGGCCGATTTAGTTCGTGCCTTTCACGCCGCTCATCCTGATCGCCCTGGTGGTCTTGGTGAGGGTTCGGTGACCCCTCACTAAGGGGGGGGTACTGTTGTGAATTTACTTTTTGGCTCCCTCTAGTGGCTACTAGGGATTTTACTCTGGGTATGTCTGTCATTCCTTTTATGCTCACCTGGGTCGTTAGGTCAGGGGTGTTGCTATATAAGCTCCCTGGACCTTCAGTTCAATGCCTGGCAACGTTGATATCAGAGCTAATCTGTAGTGCTCTTGTCCACTGATCCTGGTTCCTGCTTCATTAAGCTAAGTCTGCTTTTTTGCTTTTTGCTATTTGTTTTTGTTTGCTATTTTTGTCCAGCTTGTATATAATCTGTATCCTGACCTTGCTGGAAGCTCTAAGGCGGCTGGTGTTCTCCCCCCGGGCCGTTAGACGGTTCGGGGGTTCTTGAATCCCCAGCGTGGATTTTTTGATAGGGTTTTTGTTGACCATATAAGTTATCTTACTATATTCTGCTATTAGTAAGTGGGCCTCTCTTTGCTAAACCTAGTTCATCTCTGTGTTTTGTCATTTCCTCTTACCTCACCGTTATTATTTGTGGGGGGCTTGTATCCTACTTTTGGGGTCTTTTCCCTGGAGGCAAGAGAGGTCTTTGTTTTCCTCTTCTAGGGGTAGTTAGCTCTCCGGCTGGCGCGAGACATCTAGCGACCAACGTAGGCATGTTCCCCGGCTACTTCTAGGGTTGGCGTTAGGAGTAGATATATGGTCAACCCAGTTACCACTGCCCTATGAGCTGGATTTTTGTACTTTGCAGACTTGCTGATATCTCTGAGACCCTCGCCATTGGGGTCATAACAGTTTGCCAGGCCAGTATTAAATGTTAAATGCATTGCAGAAGTGGGATTATAAGAAAGAAAGCTCTGAGGTTTTTTTTCTCTCTCTCATTTTTTTTTTCTTTTCCCCTTTACCTCTGAGTGGCTTGTGATTGCTGCAGACATGAATGTCCAGACCTTGATTACAAGTGTGGACCAGCTTGCTGCTCGTGTGCAGGGCATACAAGATTATGTTACCAGAAATCCTATGTTAGAACCTAAGATACCGATTCCTGAACTGTTTTCCGGAGATCGATTTAAGTTTAGAAATTTCAGGAATAATTGTAAATTGTTTTTGTCCCTGAGACCCTGTTCCTCTGGAGACTCCGCTCAGCAAGTGAAAATTGTTATTTCTTTTTTACGGGGCGACCCTCAGGATTGGGCTTTCTCGCTGGCGCCAGGAGATCCGGCATTGGCTGATATTGATGCGTTTTTTCTGGCGCTCGGTTTGCTTTATGAGGAGCCCAATCTTGAGATTCAGGCAGAAAAAGCCTTGCTGGCTATGTCTCAGGGCCAGGACGAGGCTGAGGTGTATTGCCAAAAATTTCGGAAATGGTCCGTGCTGACCCAGTGGAACGAGTGTGCATTGGCTGCAAATTTTAGAAATGGCCTTTCTGAAGCCATTAAGAATGTGATGGTGGGTTTTCCCATTCCCACAGGTCTGAATGATTCCATGGCCCTGGCAATTCAAATTGACCGGCGGTTGCGGGAGCGCAAAACCGCAAATTCCCTCATGGTGTTATCTGAACAGGCACCTGATTTAATGCAATGTGATAGAATCCTGACTAGAAATGAGCGGAAAATTCATAGACGCCAGAATGGCTTGTGTTACTACTGTGGTGATTCTGCACATGTTATCTCAGCATGCTCTAAGCGTCTTACTAAGGTTGTTAGTCCTGTCGCTATTGGTAATTTGCAACCTAAGTTCATTCTATCTGTAACTTTGATTTGCTCACTGTCATCGTATCCTGTCATGGCGTTTGTAGATTCAGGTGCTGCCCTGAGTCTTATGGATCTGTCATTTGCCAAGCGCTGCGGTTTTGTTCTTGAGCCATTAGAAAATCCTATCCCTCTTAGGGGTATTGACGCTACGCCATTGGCAGAAAATAAACCGCAGTTTTGGACACAGGTTACCATGTGCATGACTCCTGAACATCGGGAGGTGATACGTTTTCTTGTTCTGCATAAAATGCATGATTTGGTTGTTTTGGGGTTGCCATGGTTACAGACCCATAATCCAGTCTTGGACTGGAAGGCAATGTCAGTGTCAAGTTGGGGCTGTCATGGAATTCATGGAGATTTCCTGCCCGTGTCTATTGCTACTTCTACGCCTTCGGAAGTTCCGGCGTATTTGTCTGATTATCAGGATGTCTTCAGCGAGTCTAGGTCAAGTGCATTGCCTCCTCATAGGGAATGTGACTGTGCAATAGATTTGATTCCAGGCAGTAAGTTTCCTAAGGGAAGACTGTTTAATCTGTCGGTACCTGAACATACCGCGATGCGTTCATATATCAAGGAGTCTCTGGAGAAGGGGCATATCCGTCCTTCTTCTTCCCCTCTTGGTGCGGGATTCTTTTTTGTGGCTAAAAAAGACGGATCTTTGAGGCCTTGTATTGACTATCGGCTTTTAAATAAGATCACTGTCAAATTTCAGTATCCTTTGCCGTTGTTGTCAGACTTGTTTGCCCGGATTAAAGGTGCCAAGTGGTTCACCAAGATAGACCTTCGCGGTGCGTACAACCTTGTGCGCATTAAGCAAGGAGATGAATGGAAAACCGCATTCAATACGCCCGAAGGTCATTTTGAGTACTTGGTGATGCCATTTGGGCTCTCTAATGCACCTTCAGTTTTTCAGTCCTTTATGCATGACATTTTCCGGAAGTATCTGGATAAATTTTTGATCGTTTATCTGGATGATATTCTGGTTTTTTCTGATGATTGGGACTCGCATGTGGAGCAGGTCAGGATGGTTTTCAAGATTTTGCGTGAAAATTCTTTGTTTGTTAAAGGCTCAAAGTGTCTCTTTGGTGTACAGAAGGTTCCCTTTTTAGGGTTCATTTTTTCCCCTTCTGCTGTGGAGATGGACCCAGTCAAGGTTCGAGCTATTCATGATTGGACTCAACCCTCGTCAGTTAAGAGTCTTCAGAAGTTCTTGGGTTTTGCTAACTTCTACCGTTGTTTTATCGCTAATTTTTCTAGCGTTGTTAAACCGTTGACGGATATGACCAAGAAAGGCTCTGATGTGGCTAACTGGGCTCCTGCTGCCGTGGAGGCTTTCCAGGAGTTGAAGCGCCGGTTTACTTCAGCGCCTGTTTTGTGCCAGCCTGATGTCTCACTTCCCTTTCAGGTTGAAGTGGATGCTTCGGAGATTGGGGCAGGGGCCGTTTTGTCGCAGAGAAGCCCTGGTTGTGCTACTATGAGACCTTGTGCCTTTTTCTCTAGGAAGTTTTCGCCGGCTGAGCGAAATTATGATGTGGGCAATCGGGAGTTGTTGGCCATGAAGTGGGCATTTGAGGAGTGGCGTCATTGGCTCGAGGGTGCTAAGCATCGTGTGGTGGTCTTGACTGATCACAAAAATCTGATGTACCTCGAGTCTGCTAAACGCCTGAATCCTAGACAGGCCCGCTGGTCATTGTTTTTCTCCCGTTTTGACTTTGTGGTTTCATATTTACCAGGTTCTAAGAATGTGAAGGCCGATGCTCTGTCTAGGAGCTTTGTGCCTGATGCTCCTGGAGTCGCTGAACCTGTGGGTATTCTTAAGGAAGGAGTTATCCTGTCAGCTATTTCTCCAGATCTGCGACGTGTGTTGCAGAGATTTCAGGCTGGTAGGCCTGACTCTTGTCCACCTGACAGATTGTTTGTGCCTGCTAAATGGACCAGCAGAGTCATTTCCGAGGTTCATTCCTCTGTGTTGGCAGGGCACCCGGGAATTTTTGGCACTAGAGATCTGGTGGCCAGGTCCTTTTGGTGGCCTTCCTTGTCAAGAGATGTGCGGTCATTTGTGCAGTCCTGTGGTACTTGTGCTCGAGCTAAGCCTTGCTGTTCTCATGCCAGCGGGTTGCTCTTGCCCTTGCCTGTCCCGAAGAGACCTTGGACACACATCTCTATGGATTTCATTTCGGATCTTCCGGTGTCTCAGGGCATGTCTGTCATCTGGGTGATATGTGATCGTTTCTCCAAGATGGTCCATCTGGTTCCTTTGCCCAAACTGCCTTCCTCTTCTGATCTGGTTCCTGTGTTCTTCCAGAACGTGGTTCGTTTGCACGGCATTCCTGAGAATATTGTGTCGGACAGAGGATCCCAGTTTGTTTCCAGGTTCTGGCGATCCTTTTGTGGTAGGATGGGCATAGATTTGTCGTTTTCGTCCGCTTTTCATCCACAGACTAACGGTCAAACGGAACGAACTAATCAGACTCTGGAGGCGAATTTGAGGTGTTTTGTCTCTTCTGATCAGGATGATTGGGTGACCTTCTTGCCGTTGGCTGAATTTGCCCTTAATAATCAGGCTAGTTCTGCCACCTTGGTTTCGCCATTTTTCTGCAACTCTGGTTTCCACCCTCGTTTTTCCTCGGGACATGTGGAGCCTTCTGACTGTCCTGGGGTGGATTCTGTGGTGGATAGGTTGCAGCGGATCTGGAATCATGTGGTTGACAACTTGAAGTTGTCACAGGAGAAGGCTCAGCGTTTTGCCAACCGCCGCCGCGGTGTGGGTCCCCGACTTCGCGTTGGGGATTTGGTATGGCTGTCTTCTCGATTTGTTCCTATGAAGGTCTCCTCTCCCAAATTTAAGCCTCAATTTATTGGTCCTTACAAGATATTGGAGATCCTTAATCCTGTATCTTTTCGCCTGGATCTTCCGGTGTCGTTTGCCATTCACAACGTATTTCATAGGTCCTTGTTGCGGCGGTACGTTGTGCCTGTGGTTCCTTCTGCTGAGCCTCCTGCTCCGGTGTTGGTTGAGGGCGAGTTGGAGTACGTGGTGGAGAAGATCTTAGACTCTCGTCTCTCCAGGCGGAGGCTTCAGTACCTGGTCAAGTGGAAGGGCTATGGTCAGGAGGATAATTCCTGGGTGGTCGCCTCTGATGTGCATGCGGCCGATTTAGTTCGTGCCTTTCACGCCGCTCATCCTGATCGCCCTGGTGGTCTTGGTGAGGGTTCGGTGACCCCTCACTAAGGGGGGGGTACTGTTGTGAATTTACTTTTTGGCTCCCTCTAGTGGCTACTAGGGATTTTACTCTGGGTATGTCTGTCATTCCTTTTATGCTCACCTGGGTCGTTAGGTCAGGGGTGTTGCTATATAAGCTCCCTGGACCTTCAGTTCAATGCCTGGCAACGTTGATATCAGAGCTAATCTGTAGTGCTCTTGTCCACTGATCCTGGTTCCTGCTTCATTAAGCTAAGTCTGCTTTTTTGCTTTTTGCTATTTGTTTTTGTTTGCTATTTTTGTCCAGCTTGTATATAATCTGTATCCTGACCTTGCTGGAAGCTCTAGGGCGGCTGGTGTTCTCCCCCCGGGCCGTTAGACGGTTCGGGGGTTCTTGAATCTCCAGCGTGGATTTTTTGATAGGGTTTTTGTTGACCATATAAGTTATCTTACTATATTCTGCTATTAGTAAGTGGGCCTCTCTTTGCTAAACCTAGTTCATCTCTGTGTTTTGTCATTTCCTCTTACCTCACCGTTATTATTTGTGGGGGGCTTGTATCCTACTTTTGGGGTCTTTTCCCTGGAGGCAAGAGAGGTCTTTGTTTTCCTCTTCTAGGGGTAGTTAGCTCTCCGGCTGGCGCGAGACATCTAGCGACCAACGTAGGCATGTTCCCCGGCTACTTCTAGGGTTGGCGTTAGGAGTAGATATATGGTCAACCCAGTTACCACTGCCCTATGAGCTGGATTTTTGTACTTTGCAGACTTGCTGATATCTCTGAGACCCTCGCCATTGGGGTCATAACAGTTTGCCAGGCCAGTATTAAATGTTAAATGCATTGCAGAAGTGGGATTATAAGAAAGAAAGCTCTGAGGTTTTTTTTCTCTCTCTCATTTTTTTTTTCTTTTCCCCTTTACCTCTGAGTGGCTTGTGATTGCTGCAGACATGAATGTCCAGACCTTGATTACAAGTGTGGACCAGCTTGCTGCTCGTGTGCAGGGCATACAAGATTATGTTACCAGAAATCCTATGTTAGAACCTAAGATACCGATTCCTGAACTGTTTTCCGGAGACCCTCGCCATTGGGGTCATAACACCCATAGACTCCAACGCCTGTTACCATGGGAGGAGGCAACAGGCATGGAACACCGCCTGAAGGCCCCGATCGCGCCAACCACCCTGTTGTGTGAGACCCGTGCGGAGCGCACGGTATGCCGCTGGGTGAACCCAGGATCCGACCTCATGGGGTTCCCCGGGGTGAAGACACGGGAAGGGGAGATGGTGCAGGCCCTGAGCTGGGAGGAATACCAGGCCCAGCTGGAACAGCATTGGAAGGAGAAGGAAAAGGCGTACCAGGCCGGGCTGGAGGCCTACCATCAGAAAGACCTGGCGGTCAAGGACCGGGCCCGCAAGGACCCCACCGCTCACCAGGCCCCACGCAGGCAGGGCATCATCACCACCTTCAAGCTCCGCGGAGGCTGGAGCTTCATTAAAGAGCCGGGCCTGTATGCGGAGGTGTTTGTAAACCAAAGGGATGTTGAGTTGCATCTCAGAGAGGGCCACCCAGACCGGGATCTCTACCCGGGGGATGAAGTCTCGTACACCAGGCACTTTGGGGAAAAGGGGTGGTTTGCCCTGAATGTCCGCAAGAGGCAGGGCCCTGTGATACCCCCGGTTAAGGTGCCAGTGAAGCTAACCCCTGTAGCAAAGGTGCCCCCTTGTGGACAGCCCATGGTCATTACCAGGACCACCGAGGTCACCCCCACGTGCACTATGGTCAAGACCACGACATGCAGCATTGTCACCTCCACCACCCTCGTGGCCAAGGAGGCACCTCTTCCGGTGGGTGGTGCCCGTGCTGCTCCAGAACTGAAGACAGTGGGTACGCAGACCCCCAGATGGCACAACACGTCTCCTTATGTAGTACCAGGCGGTGCGCAATACCCTAGGGGGTTGCCTCCGCCGGTGCTGCCTCCTGAGTGGTTCAAGTAACTGTACTAACACTCTGCAACTGTACATAGTTCATTGTTTTTCTCTGCTATTTTGCTGCTAAAACCCATCCAGGGTTAACTCTTAAAGGGATCCCTTTGTTGACCCGGGATCCCTATTGTTTTTGTTTGTTTTCTACATTTGCACAAGTTATCAAGAACTGCTGAATCATGAACAATGCATGATACAAACTCCTTGTATATAGTTTGCACCTTCTTAAAGGTGCTCTCTACTGGTTTTACATAAAAGACGGACTCTTTGCGAAGATACGGTTCTTGGAACTTGCACTGGAGTCCTTGCTGCATACGGACTTGCGGCTTGAGAAGTTGCACTACCTCATAGAGACTTGGTCCCCTCTTAAAGGGGATGTTCACATCTTGCACTTATGTACAGTGTTGCCTTAAGATGGTTAGATGGCAATAATGTCTTGAAAGAAAAAGTAATGATGCTAATATGAAGAAGTTATATGTAGCCAACTAGTTGATTGTAAGAAATGTTTGATAATGTGTTAGAGAATGAGGACAGAAAGTGAACCCGTACGGGGTTAGTTAGTGAGTCCTCCTAGGAGCCATACAGAGATGGCTCAGTGATCTTAAACTGAAAGAAAAATGATATGTTCTATACTGTGTATAGTAGTGGAAGGACAGTAGGCCCGGGCGGAAAGGGGCGGTCCTGTAACAGAAAGGAGAGGCAGTAGGTCTGGAGCAGTTAGGACAGGCGGTCCTGCAGACGTAAAGTAGGAGAATGCATAAAAGTTAATTAACCTTATAATGTGATTATAAGAAGGTCTTTAGTGGATTTAGCGAGTACGTCCTTAAAGGCAATGTTAAATTATTGGTCAAAAATTTTCACTTAGTAGAATACCCGGTTGGGTAAGAAAAGTTATTTATAGTAAAGTTATTTAAAAGTATTTAACCATGTTTGTAACGTTCAAGTGTCCTCACCTCCCATAAAGGGAAGCTCTGTTAAAAAGTTTACTTGTACTTGCATTTTCAAAAATTGTATGTCTTTTTGCTGACATGTATTGTTGTTTTCTTCCCAGTCCAGGAGTACTGGATTTAACCGGGGGGGAGTGCAGCGCCCCAGAGTCCTGGTCATTGCAGTACTGTGGCTCCGCCGCTAAGGGGGGCTATGGTACGTCTGATGGCACTGAAGGAGTTCATCTGACCAGGTATCACAGACACCAATACATTTCACAGTCTGGCCTCCAGGGGGAGCTAAGGGTACTATTCATTAGGCCACTCCTCACAGTCTGGTAAAACTGGGGGTTAGGCAGGAAGTTAGAGAGAACGCTGACTGGGTTGGAACTAGGCAACACCTTGTGGCAGAGGGTGTTGTAGGGGAAGATTCGGTAGGGTCCCTGTCAGGGGTGGGATCCTGACAGAGGCCTGGCAATCAGAGAGAAAGCTACGGGACCGCGCCTGCACTTCATAGCGGCGGTGCCTTAAGAAAGGACAAGAAGCGAGATTTATTGTGCTGAGTGAGAAACGAGATCAACGCAACAGGGAGAAATACCAGTAGGAGTCGTGCTGTTAGACCGAGGCAACATCCTACTGAGGCGTAAATAACCGGTGGCCGGAACGCCGAGGAAGTACAGAGCTCTAAGCATTACTTCAAACCAACGGCAGGACAGAGAGCTATAGGCTGGCTGTCTCACCTACATCACCTACGCAGACATAGGGGGCAACCTTTGGAGAGGGGCGACTCTAGGGTCCCGGAAGAGCTCCAAGCCTTCCCGTCATACGGGTGCGTCCTACCATAAGATCTGGGGGGCGAGAAGAAGAAGAATATCAGAATCGAGTTGTTGTGAGGGAACACGAGGAACAGACACAACAGTTGTGGGGTACTATCCCGTAAGCACAGCAGGGGAGGACCACAACACACAAACGCTAGAAAGAAGGCACAGATTTCCACCTGCAACGGGAACTCTGGAGGTGTCATCGGACCGGCCGGACTTGCGCAGCTCGGTTAACCGTATTCCGGACTGAGGACCCAGAAGCCTTCAGTAAAGAGGTAAAGAGACTGCAACCTGGTGTCCTCGTTATTTACTGCACCGCACCACTACCACCACTACCACCATCCACATCTATTACTGTACGCCCCTCAGCAGGGTCACGGACCGGGTCTAGCCACCGTGACAACCCCAGAGCAGAGACTCAGAGGCCCGGTACCGGGTACCCCTCGGCCCTGCGGCAGTGGGGGCGCTACACCAACACTTTCAGCCATGACAGTATATATGTATATATGTGTAGTCCGTACAACCCTCCACACAGTACAGTATAATGGCCCTCCAAGTAGCATGATAGCCCCACATAACCCAAATATCCTGAACAAAATTATAAACACAATACTTGTTTTTGCTCCCACTTTTCATGAGCTGAACTCAAAGATCTAGGGGACTGCAAAGTAAAAGGTCTAGCCCATTTTGGCTCTCACTGAAGAGCTGGAGGAAGGTGAGTTTAAATGCTCCTTTCATTTTGGTGCTGGTGCTGTGTGGCAGCCATTGTTGCTGTGGCTTTGTGCTGGTGGGGCGGCGCGGTCTGGGGTCATGGGGGCTCAGTCTCGCAGCATGGGTGCCGTGGGGCAACAGGCCGTCCGCCCTGCTGGTCGCCGCACGGCTCCGCTCCGTTAAGGCGGTAGGACCCACTACGAGGTTTGTCATGAAGTGGCAGTAGGCTTCATACAGTCTGATCAGAATGTTAAACTGAAAACCTCATGTTCAGTATATTAATTTTTGCCCAGCGGCTTTAGATCAACGTATGATTTTGGGATGCTCTTCTTTTTTTTTTCTTTTTTCTTTTTGCACAAAACATCTTTGCATTTAGTTGATCAAGTTGTTGATTGTGTCTTTGTTCAGTATAGTATGATGGCCTCCATATCGCAATCCAAATATGATCATTATCATCTGAACTGGCAATTTTACTCAAGCATAGAAGCTCAAAGCCATCAGCCACAATCAAACCTGACCTGGTTCTAGGAGAACCAATTCCATATATAATTCCTACAGACAACGTGAAGTCATTTATTCACAGATAAAAAACAATACATTTTTACTTACTTTTTATTTTTATTAAATATTTACTTTTGTGGCTGACGGCTTTGAGGTTTTATGCTTGTGTAAAATTGTCTGTTCAGATGATATTGATCATATTTGGAATGAATGCTATGTGAAGGCCATCATACTATTTGGAGGGCTATGTGGGGCCATCATGCTATTCGGAAGGTTATTTTGGGGCCAACATACTATTTGGAAGGCTTTTGGGGGCCATCATACTATTTTGAAGTGCTTTGGGGGTTATCATACTGTGTGGAAGGTTATGTAGGAGTCAATATACTGTCTGTAGGGATATGTGGTTTTTAGGCAACTTCTATCTACATTCATTGAAAGATGATGTGTTCTAGTGACCAACTCGACCTACCTACTGATAAAACGCATAGACATGATTTGATTACCGGTATATTATTTATTTGGCAGACAGGCTCATATACCTACTAATATTTCCATGAATAAACTATCTACATAGTACTGCGTGTTCACTGCATATATGTCCCATTAATCTGCTGACTTAAAAATAACTTTCCAGATAACATTTCACTGTTTACTTTTCCAGCCGCCCAAGTACAGAATGTATTAAGATTAATGGCCAATTCTTTAGAATTAACTTAATTTACAGTAGCAGAACATTGTGCAATTGTCACCATATTTCATAGGACCTGGAATAGGGCTTCTTTGTAGATAATGAGCGAGAGATGAGCTTCCACTCAACCCATCCATGTTTTGAACTGGCTAATTTAAGGGGGTGTCCATTGTTGTAGCTATTTATTGGCCATGGCAGGGATGATGAGGAAGATGGCACAACACCACAGAGTGGCAGGGGCTTCAACAAGTTAATAATGCCTAATGTTATGTATGGCGGGCTCACTCATTGAGGTGCATACTCTAAGACCAAGGACTAGGTCGGCACAGGGGTAAATGGCATCGGCAGGGCCAGCTTTAGACAATGTGGGGCCCTGGATAAAAGATTAAAGTGGGGGCCCAACTGCTTACATATTGCACCATCACACAGAAGCTTTTTGGTTGTATTTACTTGGTCTGAGTTCAGGATATTAAATAATATTGAAGTTGTTCGACTCTTCTTTCCTAGTTTCTTTACACCGATGATGGGGACAGATAGTCCTCAGTACATATTCAATGAGGAGAAACCAAGCAAAAAGGTCATAAAAGATGGAAGGACCAAAGTTGATTAATATAAAATGTAATTTGTATTGAGACAAAGAGTAAAAAGTGGGCAAAAAATGGCACTAACGACATACAAAAAAGTGCCTGCAATGACCACATACACTGTAATTACCATTAGAATGAAACAAAACAGGTAAAACAATAGACCGAGTGGTAAAATATTAGGTATATAGATATATAATATATAAATATGTCAGAAATCCACAATTAGGTCCATCAAAATAGTGAGACGTACAATGAAAACATAGTAGATGGTAGGTATCCAGAAAAAAATGTGCCCGCATACAAATAGGTGATTATAGGAATAGCCAGAAAGGATGCTCTGGGCCATATACTGAAATAGCACTGAAACAGATACTGAACATGACAAGGAACAAAGAATGTATTGAAGCATTTACATCTATAAGCCCATAACAAGTGTAGAGACGTAATATAGAGTCATCACATGATGCATAATACCAGTATTTACAAAAACCAAGTCATGTGAAGTAGAGACATTATGCCCTTAGACATACAAAAAAGCAGGGCTGGAGCATGAAAGAGTGACAGGCACAAATATATGTATATTGCAGGTCCCATATAGTACATATAGTATAATGCACTCCCTATGGTCCTTGATAGAGTATACTGCAGCCCACCTCAGGTTATACTGCAGCCCCCTCATAGCATAATGAAGCCCCCCTCAGAGTATAATGCAAAAATCTCAAATACAGATACCATCGTAGAAATTCGGGATTAAGGCAACCTGTAGGTATGTGGGCACTACCCTTGCGAGCTCCCAAACAATATTAAACCACCAGAATATGGAGCATATACACCACTACAAAATCAGAAAGAAGAGGTTTTTTTAGAATAAAATTGTATTCTTTAATTAAACAAATAAGTAAAAACAGCAGTCATTAGATCATTCATATACAAACAGAGCTATTCAAATAAGGCCACAGATGCCAAGATGTAAGATTGCTATAGATAAGACAAAAACATGGGTATAAGTAATATATAATCATCAGTAATATCCCCAATCAAGGTATCAGATCCAACTAAAGTGCCTAGTGCATCAAAGATATAGGGATGACCGAATCCTAAGTGTCATGGAGGGAGGTTATACTATAATATCCTGGAGATTTCTCCCTGTTCTTCGGTCAATGACCTTTCATAGAAGACTCCCTACCTACAGCACTCAGGGGCCATATGTATTGTAAATAGTCTTACCCATGTTAGTGTCCATCAGCAGCTACGCACCCCCATAGAGTATAATGCAACCCCTTCATAGAGTATAATGTAGTCCCCTCAGAGTATAATGCAGCCTCCTCAGAGTATAATGCAGCCCTTTGGGAGTATAATGCAGCCCCCCACCACACACACAGTATAATGTAGCTCCCTCATAGAGTATAATGCACCCCCTTCATAGAGTATAATGTAGTCCCCTCATAGACTATAATGCAGTCCCCTCAGAGTATAATGCAGCCCCCTCAGAGTATAATGTGGCCCCCTCATAGAGTATAATGAAGCCCCACACACACAGTATAATGTATACCCTCGGAGTTTAATGGAGATCCCTCACAGAGTATAATGCAGTCCCCTCATAAAGTATAAAGCAGTCCCCTCAGAGTATAATAGATCCCCCCATAGAGTATAATGATGTCCTACACACAGACAGTAAAATATAGCCCTCTCATAGAGTATAATGTACCCCCTTAAAATATGATGCAGCCCATTCAAAAAGTATATGTAGTCTCCTCAGAGTATAATGCAGCCCCACACACACACACACACACACACACACACACACACACACACACACACACACATACAGTATAATGTTACCCCCTCATAGAGTATAATGTAGTCTGCTCAAAGAGTAAAATGTAGCCCCCCACACACACGCAGTAAAATGTAGTCCCTTCATAGAGTATAATGTAGTACCCTCTTAGAGTATAATGCAGCCCATCAGAGTATAATGCAGCCCCTTCGTAGAGTACAATGCAGTCTCACACGCGTTATAACGTGGCCCCTCATAGAGTATAATGCAGCTCCCTCATAGAGTATAATGTAGCCACCTCATAGAGTATAATGTAGCCCCATCATAGAGTATAATGCAGACCCCTTACAGACTATGATGCAGCCCCCTCAGAGTATAATGCAGCCCCTTCATAGAATATAATGTAGTCCTCTCATAGAGTATAAGGCAGCCCTCTTATAGAGTATAATGCAGCCCCCCACACACAGATAGTATAATGTAGCCCCCTCATAGAGTCCAATATATCCCCCTCATAGAGTATAATGCAGCCCCCTCAGAGTATAATGCAGCCCCTTAATAGAATATATTGTAGTCCTCTCAGAGTATAATGCAGCCCCACACACACAGATAGTATAATGTAGCCCCATCATAGAGTATAATGCAGACCCCTTACAGACTATGATGCAGCCCCCTCAGAGTATAATGCAGCCCCTTCATAGAATATAATGTAGTCCTCTCATAGAGTATAATGCACCCCCTTATAGAGTATAATGCAGCCCCACACACACAGATAGTATAATGTAGCCTCCTCATAGAGTAAAATATAGCCCCCTCAGAGTATAATGCAGCCCCCTCATAGAGTATAATGCAGCCCCTTATAGAGTATAATGCAGCCCCCTAAGCACAGATGGTATAATGTATCCCCCTCATAGAGTATAATATAGCCCCCTCATAGAGTATAATGTATTCTCCTCATAGCGTATAATGTGCAGCCCCCTCAGAGAATAATGCAACCCCTCATAGAGTATAATGCAGCAACACACACACAGACAGTATAATGTAGTCCCTCATAGAGTACAATGCAGCCCTCTCAAAGAATAATGCAGCCCCTTCATAGAGTATAATGTATTGCCCAAACACACACAGTATAATGTCTCCCCCTTATAGGTATAATGCAGCCCCTTATAGAGTATAACGCAGCCTCTTGATAGAGTATAATGCCACCTCCATCAGAGTATAATGCAGCCCCTTCATAGAGTATAATGTAATCCCATCAGAGTATAATGTAGCCCCCTCAGAGTATAATGCAGCCCCTTCAGAGTATAATGCAACCCCCACCCCCCACACACACACAGTAACACATTATAATGTAGCCCCCTCTTGGACTATAATGCAGCCCCTTCAGTGTATATTGCAGTCCCCTCAGAGTATAATGCGGCCCCTTCATAGAGTATAATGCAGCCCCAACACACAGTATAATGTAGACCCTCAGATTATAATGCAGCCCCCTCATAGAGCATAATGCAGCTCCTCATAGAGTATAATGTAGTCCCCTCAGAGTATAATACAGCCCCCTCATAGAATATAATGCAGCCTCCTCAGAGTATAATGCTGCCCCCACACACAGTATAATGTAGCCTCCTCATAGAGTATAATGTAGTCTCCTCATAGAGCATAATGTAATCCCCTCATAGATTATAATGTAGTCCCCTCAGAGTATACTGCAGCCCTACCTACAAACAGCATAATGTAGCCCCCTCAAAGAGTACAATGTAGTCCTTTCAGAGTATAATGTAGCCCCACACACAGTATAATGTAGCCCCCTCATAGAGTATAATGCAGCCCCTTCATATAATATAAAGTAGTCCTCTCAGAGTATAATGCCACCCTCATCAGAGTATAATTCAGCCCCTTCATAGAGTATAATGCCGCCCCCTCAGAGTATAATGCAGTCCCTTCAGAATATAATGCAGCTCCCTTGGAGTATAATGCAGCCCTTTCTGAGTATAATGCAGCCCCCCCCACACACAGTACAATGTAGCCCACGCATTGACTATAATGTAGCCCCCTCACTGACTATAATGTAGCCCCTCATAGCGTATAATGCAGCCCCTTCATAGAGAATAATGTAGTCTGTCACAGTATAATGCAGCCTCTTCAGAGTATAATGCAGCTCCCTCAGAGTATAAGGCAGCCCCCACACACAGTATAATGCATGCCCACACACAGAATAATGCATCCCCTCCATACACAGCATAATGCAGCCCCCCACACACAGTATAATGCATACACATATACATACACACAGTATAATGCATACACATATATAAAAAACTTGCATACACACACACATACACAGTATTATGCAGTCACACATACAATATAATGCAGGCCCACCCACACAATATAATGCAGCCCCCACACAATCACAGTATAATGCAGCCCCATACACACACACAGTATAATGCATAAGCATATATACACATATATACGCACACAATATAATGCATACATACATACAATACTCATCTCTCCCCCTAGTTCGCCACACTGATCCAGGCTCTGCAGAGCATCTTATCAGTTCCACTGCAGGCACAGAGTGGCGCACTATGAAGTGACGTCATCTCACACCAGCTGAGTCACAAGCAGAGGGGAATTATGGGAGAGGGAGCATTGTCTGATGCTCTCTCCTCCATCACTGCTTTCAACTGTATCACTATCTATGATGCTAGTAAGTTGAATGCGGGGGGTGGGGGTTGGGCAGCGCCGGACCCCTTTTACTCATGGGCCCCATATCAGAAGCGTGGTGTGCCACTATTAGCGGCACACCACTGGCTGAGGGCCGCTGGAGGAGCGTGGTCCCAAGGCAGCTGCCTGGTCTGCCTGCCCCTAACGCCAGCCATGAGAATCGATGCAGCAGCCAGATGGAGAACACGAAACATGGATACGTGGAATGGAAACTAAAAGATTGATGTAGTTCTGGAAGCCACAGACAGATAGCCGAGTTACTGAACACCGTGGGGAGAGAGCAGAGTTACTGAAAAATGTTGGCAAACACGTGGCATCATGGAGACGTAGACAGGTAGCAGTCACTTAGGAGTGACAAGAAAGTCTAATATCATGGAAGTCACACACAGCCAGGAAGTAATCCTGAAAACTACAGGCGGTCATATAGAAGAGGTCCTAGAAGACCGGGAACAGGTAGCAGACAAAACTCCGTAGTAACAAAGACTAATACCTTTGAAACTGGAGGAAGGTTGATATATATATACATATATACGCACACAATATAATGCATACATATATACAATACTCATCTCTCCTCCTCGTTCGCCACTCTGCTACATGCTCTGCAGAGCATCTTATTAGTTCCACTGCTGGCACAAAGTGGCGCACTATGAAGTGACGTCATCTCGCACCAGCTGAGTCACAAGCAGAGGGGAATTATGGGGGAGGGAGCATTGTCTGATGCTCTCTCCTCCATCATTGCTTTCAACTGTATCACCATCTATGATGCTGGTAAGTTGAATGCGCAATGCTGGGGTGGGGGTTGGGCAGCAATGGACCCTCTTTTACTCACGGGCCCCATATCGGAAGCGTGGTGTGCCACTATTAGCGGCACACCACTGGCTGAGGGCCCCTGGAGGAGCGGGGTCCCAAGGCAGCTGCCTGGTCTGCCTGCCCCTAACGCCAGACATGGGCATCGATGCAGCAGCCAGATGGAGAACACGAAACATAGATACGTGGAATGGAAACTAAAAGATTGATGTAGTTCTGGAAGCCACAGACAGATAGCAGAGTTACTGAACACCGTGGGCAGAGGGCAGAGTTTCTGAAGAATGTTGGCAAACAGGTGGCATCATGGAGACGTAGACAGGTACCAGTCACTTAGGAGTGAGAAGAAAGTCTAATATTATGGAAGTCAAACACAGCCGGAAGTAATCCTGAAAACCACAGGCGGTCATATAGAAGAGGTCCTAGAAGACCGGGAACAGGTAGCAGACAAAACTCCGGAGTGACAAAGTATAATACCTTGGAAACTGGAGGAAGGTTGATACTGGAAACTACAGGCAAGTAGGTGTAGTCCTGAAGATCACTGACAGGCAGCAGTGTTACTGGAAACCACAGGCAAACAGGTATAGTCCTGAAGATCACTGACAGCCAGCAGAGTTACTGGAATCCGCAGACATGTAACTCAAGGTCTTGAAACCACAGATAAGCAAGTGATGTCCTGATAAATGGCACTGGAACTGTGCATTGCAAACTAAGAGCATTACTACAAGCCTTAAAGCAAAACCAAGACACAGGTGTGTCTCCAGAGAACCTTTATATAGGCCTCGGAGGTACAACACATGGATCACACCGGACTACTTGCAAAGCCCAACGTGGAGCACCAGAAAATCAAACAGATTGTGGCATGTGTGTAAGGGGATGGACAGACCGTTATGTCCCAACCACAAAGATGTAATTGAAGTCAATGTTAAAATATGTTTTGTTATGTTCTTAGTTATTAGAAAAAGTATAATATGCAAATCGCCTCTTCAAAGAAAAAGAGGACTTAAACTCTATAGCGCCACCTGTTGGAAGTAGCGATCCTACAAGTCACAATCAACCCTTTAACGAGTCGTGCAATATGACTAAGGATAAAAGCCAAATCAGTATCTCAATTCGCAGACACGGTGTTTCGGGCTGTTGGCTCTCGTCAGTGCGAAGAAAAAGTATCTAACCCTATGACTGTGGTCTGTGTCAGGTACCTGCGGGGATAACTGCAAGGCCAGCCTCTGGAAGGAGGCAGATTCCTAGGGGAGACAGGTGGGGGAGTTTTAGGGATATAGGAAGTAAATGAGTTAGTTTTGGAGAGGAGGTAAAAGGAAGAGCACAGGTGAGTCAGTGGTGGAATATACAAGGCTCACCGTGAAGAGTGACTAGTTACAGAGGCGGCAGGACATCACAGGCAAGTAGGGACCCCTGCAAGAAAAAGGCCTGTATGTCCGGGAGTCATACTGTCCAGTGGAAAAGGGGACCATTAAGGGAGAAAGGTAGTGCCCTGCTGTGGGTACTGATACGGGGAGCAACGACTCTACGAGCGGCCCCATGGACTAATCTAAGCAAGGAAGCAGGGTAATAGGCTCATAGCGACACACCTGGACCCGTATGACCCTACACCTAGGAAAACTCAAGAATTCTAAACTGCTCCCCGTTGCTTTGCCATGCCTGTTTCCGGAAACAAAATGCTAACTGTATCTTTTGGGAAAAGAGCCGGAGTACGGTATGGAAGACAATGGAGAATGCATAACCTGTAACTCTCTGTTCTCCAGTTTGGCTGTGCATAAAAAGGACATTATTAGTAAAAACGGGTTTGGCTTCCTCATATGAAAGGGTTAAATGGATCTGTACTGCACCAAGCATATCAGCATGGATGGTAAAAGTGTCACACTTACAACATTCAATTTTATGTCACTGGCCCTGCCATAGAACAGGCGGCCCACTCACGCAACTACCGAACGGGGCCAGCTTACATGTTCATAACACCTAAATTGTTCATTTTAAGCATGGCTAATCAGTGGCCCTTTAAAAAAAAAAAAAACCTTCAACCTCTTTAAGCTCACTAGGAGAAAGCTGGAGGAGCTCTCTAGTAGGTTGGCAAGCTTTCCTTTTATGCTTCCAATCTGGGCATCAGTCAGTGCCAAGTCCTGTTAAATGCTATGGACTATGCTGTTTTGTTCAAGATGTTGGGCGCTGAGCCCATGGTTCATAGTGAGGGACATTGGAAGTATTTAGTAAGTGGCCAGACGGCGACGCTTTCTCTTATCATTTTACAGTCTATTTATGGTTAACAGAGAGCCTGTATAAAAAAGAAACCACAAACATAACTCTGGCTGGTTTATATCATAATCTATTGGGCTCTGGACTTTCCATATTTAAAGATCACTATACACAAGGGAGCAGATCATCAACCCGGAGAACCAACGTCCTTTATAGATCCTACATCCATAACTCTTTAATCCTCAGTCGACACCCATAGGAAGTATTGTTTTCTACAAGATGAGTTGGGTTTTTTTAAAGCAATTTTTACCAGTACATTTAATGTGTTATGGGGTGGGGGAAGGGAAGATGCAAAGGGGTGTAAACAGCAATTTTGTACTTTTTTGTTGCAGGGGGTACCATGCAAATTGTTTGTTTTCATGTGCGGAATGTTGTTCTTGTATGTTTTGCTACTTTCGTAAAAGTGAAACAGTTTTTTATATAATAAAAAGAATCCTTTGCTTTTGCACCACTGTATTTTAAGAGCATAGCTAACAAGTTGCTTACACTGAATGCAAGAGTTTACAAGCCAAAAAATGGAGCCAAGTGCCAAACTTATCTTACTGACTCAAGTAGCAGAATAAATTTGGTGCTAGTCATGTTTGACACTTTTCTCTTACGCAACCTCATGTCTCGCTATTTTGAGCAAGAAGCATGCATTTAACTTCTTGGCGTCAAGGGGTTGCTATTTGGAAAATGTAGCTGCTGCTCTGTCACATTGTCCAGATGCATGTGATTGCATGGAGAGACAGTGCCGACACCGCTGAAATGGCGTCAGCACCGGAGGTGAGTATAGGTGGTACTATTTTATAAGGGGGCAAATAAGATTGAGAAGCGGTTGTCCTAATAGTGGACAACCTTTTTAAAAGGGGACCTGTAAGTTCTCCAGCCCCTTCTAAACTGTGACCACAACAGCATATTCC
Source organism: Ranitomeya variabilis (assembly GCF_051348905.1). Classification (NCBI taxonomy): domain Eukaryota; kingdom Metazoa; phylum Chordata; class Amphibia; order Anura; family Dendrobatidae; genus Ranitomeya; species Ranitomeya variabilis. Next base: position 109,280,469 of record NC_135232.1, read on the forward strand.
TGGATTATAACAAGGTCTTTTATGTACCATACACTAACTTCTAAGTCATAAAAAACAAGTACTAAATCTAGCTTACGGTATACAAATTTGCAAAGACTAATCCAGTCGATCATTCATTCCTCCATGACTAGTTTTGTCTTCGACCTTGTTATCATGCTCAAGAGGCACCATAACATCCACTACATGACAAAAAAATAATAGCCTGGTGGGTTCAGCGTGACCCCACCCTGGCTGTGATCTTTGACAATCTGCCCCTCCATTGCTATATTCCATGTATGCTACATATCTGACCAGTAAGTGCTGAGTTTTTATGCTAATGCTGCAGTAGTTTAGGAGTTGAAAGTCTGTTGTCCAGGAGACTAAGAAAGGCAGGGCAGACAGAGTAAGCGAGTGACAGAAAATGGTAATTTAGGGACTGGATTCCTTCCTGGACAGTAGCAGATGCGTAAACGGGTTGTCCTGTTTAAAACTACAGGTCTGCAGTCACTCTATGTGAATACTCACATTGTGCGCACTGGGAGCTGTGAGGATTCTCTGGCGTCAGTGTTGGAAATGGCAGTAATGTGATCGCATGTATACAATATGCATACTCCAGGTCACAATCCGACTAGATGTGTGTGGCCTCACTCAACACAAAGGCACTGAGTGTGGCCGGAAACAGTCTAGTTGGATTGTGGCCTGCAGATAGTATACATGCGGTCACATTACTGCCGTTCCTGGTGCTGACACTAGAGAATCCTCACAGCATGCAGGTTGCAGGTAATGGCACAGGGGCCCCATATTTAACTACTGAAATGTAGAGACCAGAGACTGAATATACTTATGGAGAAATTCTGCTGTTGTGCAATGTTTGAAGTACAGATGACTTCATATTAGATGGCTGTAAATATAACTGCACTGTACTGTGTGTTTAGTACACGCTACAGTGGCCGCAGTGCAAGCTTTCCTTTTTACACTGCCATACTATCCGCAGTTACTCCATTCAGGCCTGCAGCCTTTCAGAGGAATTTGTTTTCACATCGTTCACACATTTGTTGCACCACCCCAGCGTTTTTTTAATTTCAGCCCTGGATTGGTGCCACTAATGTAATTTCCCTGCCCATAGTAATATACTTACCAGTCGCCATCTTCAGCTGTTCCCAGGACCACTTACCTGTCCCTATTTGCCATCTTCCGATCCCGGCACCACCCCGATCCTGCCACCATCTTGTGACCGCAGCTTCTGACTGACCGAAAGTTCTCAGTGTAAGTCTATGAGATCCTTGTTCGACCTCGTTGTGGCTCTCAGACTTACATCGAGTAGTGACTTCTGGATCAACCAGCAAACACTTTAGCGAGTCGGCAGGTCGCCACCATCAGAAGACGACCACAGCAGTGTTGAGAACAGAAGAAGACAGCAGTTGGTAAGTATGAGACTAAGTGCAGGGGGCTTAGGTTAGTGACACCACTCGAGCTGTAATATTAAAAAAGAATAACGTGGTGCTTTAACATGGCAATAAAGTTAGTATATATGTATATCATAGGGAACAGGAGTGCTTAAGTGACGTTAATCTAATATATAAAGCTGAATGTGTGTATGTATGTATGTATGTGTGTATGTGTGTATGTATGTCCGGGATTGGCATCTGAACCGTCGCAGCTACAGCCACAAAATTTTGCACAGTCACACGTCTGGACCCCAAGAGCGTCATAGGCTATGTTGTGAGGTGAAATTTTAACCCCGCGCTTTCCAATTCACCAAACAATTTTGCCCCTATCTACATAATGGGGAAAAAGTGAAAGGAAAAGTGTTGGAGGCGTCGCAGCTACAGGCACAAAATTTTGCACAGTCACACGTCTGGACCCTGAGAGCGTCAAAGCTATGTTGTGAGGTGAAATTTTAACCCCGCGCTTTCCAATTCACCAAACAATTTTGCCCCTATCTACATAATGGGGAAAAAATGAAAGGAAAAGTGTTGGAGGCAAATTAACAGCTGCCAGATGTGAACAAGGGGGACTTAAAGAATGAGAGCGATGGCGCCAAAGAGTATATACTGTACAGTTGCTAAGGTGGGGCCCCGACATGGGATAATCACCACACCACCACGGGGATATGAACACACACACAAAATGCGCCACACACTACCACGTGCTCGAACACATATACCACCCTCAGCGCACATTTCACCACACATACACCAACCTCGCCACATAAAAGTTGAAACACAAAAGTCGCAGCTCAAAACTCGCCACACGCAAAACTCTCCACATGCAAAACTCGCCACACGTGCAAAACTCACCTCATGGAAAACTCGCCACACGCAAAACTTGCACACGTGGAAAAATTGCCACATGCACAAAAGTTGCAACACATGCAAAAGTTGCCTCACACAAAATTTGCATACTCAAAAGGCACCACACATAAAACTCACCACGCGCAAAACTCGCCATGCGCAAAACTTGCTGCACACAACTTTCTACACTAACCTGTCACATGCAACTCGACACACAAAAAGTTGCTACACACATGTTGCCACACAAAACTCATCTCACAAAAGTCGTTACATGCATGTTGCCACACGCAACTCAACACACACAACTTGACACACGAAACTCGCCCTAAAACACACACAAGTCTGGTATTATCCTTCAAAAATAAAAATCTGATTAATAAGCTGAAAAACTACAAGAGCAACAAATGTACCATATAGGAATCCGGCAGCTGTCAGTCACATGACCAGTCTATTATGTGTATGTGTGAGCTAATATATGCTGCCAGGGGGTGGGCTTACTGTTGGCTGGAGATTTATCAGGCTGCCAATTTAGCTTACAAATACTGAGGTAAAAATACTGACCAAATACCATGTGAACGAGGTCTAATACAGGAGGAGATGACATACAGATATATACTATATACAGGAGGAGATGACACACAGGTATATACTATTTACAGGGGAGATGACACACAGGTATATACTATATGCAGGAGGAGATGACACACAGATATATACTATATACAGGAGAGATGACACACAGGTATATACTATATAGAGGAGGAGATGACATACAGGTACATACTACATACAGCAGGAGATGACATACAGGTATATACTATATACAGAAGTAGATGACACACAGGTATATACTATATACAGGAGCAGATTACCTACAGGTATATAGTATATACAGGAGGAGATGACATACAGGTATATGCTATGTATAGGAGGAGATGACATACAGGTATATACTATATACAGGAGGAGATGACACACAGATATATACTATATATAGGTGAGATGACACACAGGTATATACTATATACAGGAGGAGATTACATACAGGTATATACTATATATAGGAGGAGATGACATACAGGTATATACTATATACAGGGGAGATGACACACAGCAGGTATATACTATATACAGGGGAGATGACATACAGGTATATACTATATACAGGAGATGACATACAGGTGTATACTATATATAAGGGAGATGACAAACATGTATATACTGAGGGGAAAATGAGAGGTGTGAGGTGAAAATGAAAAGGTGTGAGTGCAAAATGAGAGGTGTGAGGGAAAATAGTGGAGTGATCGGAAAATGACAGATGTGAGGTCGAAATGACAAGTGTTAGGGGGGAATGAGAGGAGTGAGGGGGAAAATAAGAGGAGTGAGGGGAAAATGAGAGGTGTGAGGGAGAAAATGAGAGATGTGAGGGGGAAAATGAAAGATGTGATGGGGAAAATGAGAGGCGTGATGGGAAAATAAGAGAAGTGAGGTGCTATAACTAACCACAGATATTTACTATGCCCAGGCAACGCCGGGCTCTTCAGCTAGCTTAGATTTACAATCTCCATGCTTTTCTCATGGTCAACTTTATGTGGCCTGTTCAAGAGTTGGAACAGCCAAAAATCTGTTTGTCTTTGCACCTGAAGGAAAAACTAAGAATGTCGTTTATCAAAAGGCTCTCGATTAAGTAGTAGAAGATTACTTCACATTACTTGGCCAATTTAGTTAAATCTGTGTGGAATATCTCTGGTGTTGAAATATATGTTGTAAAATGCTTCTATTAGCTTAGTTTTTGCCTTTTAATAATTACATTTCTATCTATTTGTTTTGTGTTTTTTTTGTGCAGAATAAATTTTTGTTAACACATTCTATTTTGCTAACAGCAGTTATTACCCCGGGCGAAGCCGGGTAGTACAGCTAGTATATTATATAACAATAACACATTGCATTCATAAATAATATCACTTATCCTATTACATGGTATAAAGCACCATAAATATAACTTTTGAATAGTTCTACAGATGATTAGACGGTATCTTTACTGCAACAAGATCTCTACTCGTCGCAACCTATAAGAATATACTCTTTCCAAGACCATATGTGCACACTTGTCAGAAGTCCCAAGTTTTCAGCCACAATCTATGTAAAGTCGGAGCTGACCCGAGATGAAAACAAGTAGAGTTTACACAAATTTTGCCCCAAAAGTGTCCACACCCATCGGATTGAAGTGGTTCTAAAGTGGGATTGGGTGAGTTCCACGGAAGAAATGGAGGTGGGAATTAAATATCCTTAGTGCACAAGAAAGAATATATTTTGGAAAGTTCTGGAAAGTGGGGTAGTTCAATATAATTAGTTCAATGTATCTAAGCGATCAAAGGATCACTTGTTCAAGTATCATTATGAGACTAATACTGTACAAAAAAAAAAGTTTGTGTAAAAACTAAATTAAAAAGAAATTCGTTTTAAATGGTTCATTAAATATGGTTCATTTTGGGGGAGAAAAACAAATACACACATACTTGTTATTGCCTGATCTGTAACTTCATGTTTCATTAATATTTATTCCGGACAGTGAATGCCATAAGGTTTATCCAATTTTGGAAATGGAATAATAAGCGATCTAAAAGTTGTATGTATCCAAAAAACAGTACCTATAAAATCTACAGCTTGTTCTACAAAAAAAATGCTCCGAAAAAGCTTAGTAAAAAGGAAAATTACAAAATTAGGGTTCTCACCATACAATGAACAAACATGATTCAGGGCTTGTTCAGATGAGCAACGGACAGAACACTGACCCAATAATAATCTGTTCTACAGACTAAATTAGTGCATTTCCCCTGCACCCATCTGCTATGTAGAAAAGCACAGGGAGCTGCACACAGAACCAGTCACGTCTGCAATGTACATGTGACTGGCATGAGTATTAATACAGCAGCGTGAACCCTGTGATTTTCTTGTGAGAAAGTAATTAAACATAAAATATTAATTGGATATCTTTGTAATTGTATCATGCCTGGAATAAAAATTGTGTATCTTTGTAATAGTTTGTTTATTTGATTTATTCTTGTTTATTCTTCTTCTCCTTCCTTGCTATCAGAAAATTAAATAAAAGGTTATAAAAAATTTTGGTTTACCCCAAAATATAATACTAATAAAAACTAGAAATCCAAGCCCTCATACAGGTCCATCTATAGAGAAATAAAAAAAATATATTTTTTAGTTTCCACAATAAGCCTTCCCCTCCCCCGACACTCCAAAAAAAGTGTTGTTTTTTTTTCAGAAGTGACCTTTTTCAGCGAGGGATCAGTGACCTGTCAGCAGTCTGCATTATGAATAGCTAATCAGAGCACCATATGAAGTCCCTCCTCCAGACCTGCCTTAGGTCACGAGAATCTCATTAACTATAAGCTGAAAATAAAGATTAAGGGTACGTGTCCACCTTCAGGATGGCCGGCGGTTAGGACGGAGCGGCAAACCCGCTCCGCCCAAAGCTCAGCCCCTACTGTGACGCGATGATGCTGGATGTGTTCATTGCACACATCCGGAATCATCGCACCCCACACATACGACCCTGTGTTTTACGCCGCAAGGTAATCGGACATGCTGCGATCTAAAAAGACGCGCAGCATGTCCGGAATCGCAGGGCCGCCGGGTGCGTGTTACCACGCATAGTGGAGACAGGATTTCATAAAATCCCCTCCACTATGCTGTAACATCTGGATGCTGCGTGTTTGACGCTGCGGCTCTGCGCAGCGTCAAACACACAGCGTTTCCTGAACGTGGAAACATACCCTAAGAAACAGCCACAAGACAGGTTTCATCAACCAATGTATCATTTTAATCAGTATAACGGCGCCGTGTGTAGGTTACTGTGCACAATCCTGCTGACAGGTTCCCTTTAAATAGGCCCTTCTTGAAGAGGTTGAAGGGAGAACTTTTCTGGTGATTCATGCTTCCAAAACTGCGGCAATTGCAGACAGGTAAATCAATCTCTGAAAAGCAGACAACACAGTGTTTCATAGAAAATATACTTCGAAGACCCATGGACCATAGCTGATGCTGCTCCCAGCAGAGTGTACATTGGGAGATACCACTCCTAGCAGGCATGGAAAGAGCTGGCTGGGGCAGTGCTGGACTAGTCTGGTCTCCAGCTATGGTTCACTTTCAGATCTTCAGGGCTCACTGACATGGCCGTATATCCTCTCATGCGAGAGAATAGGACCGATTATGCTAATGACCCTCATCTCCAGCTCTGACTGAGTTTGTGCCGAGTGACATCTTACTGTGATCCGATTCTGTTGTATGAGAGAATCGCAGCACAAGTGACGGATAACTTACTTTTTCCATCTTCTCCATTGACTCTGTGCAAGTACAACGGACTGCACTCAGATGACATCCGAGTGCAGTCCGATGTTTCACTAGCACCCGTAGACTTGTATGGGTGCTCGTGATATGATCCTCGGATGCACTCGCAGCATGCTGCCTAATCGGCATGAGAAAAAGATAGCAGATCTGCACTGTCCCATAGTATCCAATGAAACATCGGATAGCACTCAGCCGTGTTATATGCCAGTGTCAGTTCTCAAAGTAAGTTTTCTCTGCAATGCTGCAGCATTTCGCAGAATAGTGTCACTGACTACGTTCATTCATTCCTGCAGTTTGGGCTGCAGGAATCTCCTGAAAAGTTCCCTTTGATGTCACAAATTAGAGTTTTAATTATTTAACCAACACTGAAAACACAGTAATAAATGAATAAATAAATATTGCCAGAATTGCAGAATTGCCTCTTAAGTAATAATAATCAAAAGCGATCAAAAAGTCACGTACTTACCAAAAAGGTATTAATACCCCAAAAATAATTCTTAAAAAACTAACTTTTATACTGCTTAGTTTTTCGAGAAATAGGGGCTTTGACAGTGAGAATTGTGTATAAACAGTACGTTATAAAAACCACAATTTAAAATGTTCTGTAATCGTTTTATTTTGAAGAAGAGCAAGGAGTCCTGGAAGTGATGGAATGGTCCTACAGAGCCCTGATCTCAGCATCATCGAGTCTGTCTGAGATTACATGGAGAGACAGAAGGATCTGCGACATCCAGAGGAATTATATATTATACAGTGTTCTATTGTTATAGGAACTTGGTCATTCTTAAAGTCTAATATGAAAACATTAATATGGCCAACATTCTAAATACCTGTACACTTTTGTGAATATATAGTTTGATCAATTTGCACAGCAGAGAGATGAAATGTTTGGATTTGGGGCTCTACTGATAGTTGCTATTGGTGTCTGCTGCCATCTAGTGGAAATACTTGCTTCATTTAACAGTAAACCTATTTTTTTCATACAATATGCCTGTATACTGAAAATTGAATATATAAAGGTCTGGACTTGACACTAAGCACTAGAGGTCAAGTTCCTAGGGTGGCAAGTGGTGCTGGGATCAAGAGTAAAAAACAATTATTTACTTATTTAAATCTCTGCTCCTAATTTGTATTTGCATCTTCTTGATGGGGATCCAAGGGGTAACGTTTCTTCTTGCAGAGCGTGACATGTCAAGCCTGCAACGCCAAGGTGAGGAGACTTTTAAGCCTTGCAATGCTCCTCTGGGAACTGAGATTATGGTTTGGCTTTTATCCTAAGCAGGGGTGGATTAAGGGTAGCCAGGGCCCCGGGCTGTTCAGACACTGTGTCCCCCCCCCCCCGTCATGTGACGGGGGTCATGTGACGGGGGTCATGTGACGGGGGTCATGTTATACCCGAACCAGATTATTCCAGAAAAATGGCCGGGCCCTACTCTACTGTAACCTATTAAATATTTGTTAAAATCAGCAATACAATTTAGGTATATTTTGACCAATAATATCACATACAAGGAACAAATACCACCGCGCCATGACCAGACCACAAATTACAACCACAGTGATCGAATAATAACACATACAAGGAACAAATACCACCGCACCATGTCAAGACCACATATTACCACTACTTGGTGACCAAATAACACATTCAAGGGACAAATACCACAACACCATTTCCAGACCACATATTACCACCACATAGTGACTGAATACTACAATACTGATCAGTAATTTAAAAAAAAACCAACACAATACTATCACCATAAGTGCCAGTATTCACAGGAGATCTGATTTAGTATGCAGTGTCTGTGTAGAGGTAATACAGAGATCACTGGTGACATTATACACAGGAGCTCTGTATATAACGTATAGGTAATACAGTGATCACTGGTGACATTGTACACAGGAGCTCTGTATATAGTATACAGTGTATAGTGTCAGTGTATAGGTAACACTGACTCACCAGTGACGTCTCTAGGTGAAGTCCTTCATCTTTCATCCAGCACAGACCGCCATCATTTCTTCCAGCCAGGACTTGTTTCTGCAGGAAATAACACAGTTATCTCGAGCTCTGCTTGCAGAACACATTACTTAATTTTTCACAACTTCTACATTACACCACATGGAGAAAAAAAGGCAATATAGTGTCACTCTACACAGTAACAGGACCGCCCCCCCCCCCATTTAAAACAGTATACTCAAAAAATAAAATAAATACATCACTGCAGTAATAATATCCCTTAATTAGCCCCTATTGGTAATAATATTCCCCACCCTGGCCCCGTGTGTCTCATTCCTGGCTCCAACCATATGTTCTCCCATCCTGCCCTCATGAGTATCCATTCTACACCATATGATCTCCCCATCCTGCCCCATCTGTCTCCATCGTATCCATCCTGCCCCATGATCCAATCCTGCCCCATGTCTTCCATTCTGCCCCGTGTCTCCAATCATGCCCCGTGCCTACTATCTGCCCATGCCTCCAGTCCTGCCCCCAGTGTGTCCAGCAATCTGCCCCAGTGTGTCCAGCAAATTACCCCCAGTGTGTCCAGCATATTACCCCTAGTGTGTCCAGCATATTACCCCAGTGTCTCCAGCATTGCTCCAGTGTCTCCAGCATTGCCCCAGTGTGTCCAGCAGTCTGCCCCAGTGTGTCCTCCAGCATTGCCCCAGTGTGTCCAGCAGTCTGCGCCAGTGTCTCCAGCATTGCCCCAGTGTCTCCAGCATTGCCCCAGTGTCTCCAGCAATCTGTCCCATTTTGTCCTCCAGCATTGCCCCAGTGTGTCCTTTAGCATTGCCCCAGTGTGTCCTCCAGCATTGCCCCAGTGTGTCCAGCAATCTGCCCCAGTGTGTCCAGTAGTCTGCCCCAGTGTGTCCTCCAGCATTGCCCCAGTGTGTCCAGCAGTCTGCGCCAGTGTCTCCAGCATTGCCCCAGTGTCTCCAGCATTGCCCCAGTGTCTCCAGCAATCTGCCCCAGTGTGTCCTCCAGCATTGCCCCAGTGTGTCCTCCAGCATTGCCCCAGTGTGTCCAGCAATCTGCCCCAGTGTGTCCAGCATTGCCCCAGTGTCTCCAGCATTGCCCCAGTGTCTCCAGCAATCATCTGCCCCAGTGTGTCTGACAGCATTGCCCCCCAGTGTGCCCAGCAATCTGCCCCAGTGTCTCCAGCATTGCCCCAGTGTCTCCAGCAATCTGCCCCAGTGTGTCCTCCAGCATTGCCCCAGTGTGTCCAGCAATCTGCCCCAGTGTCTCCAGCATTGCCCCCAGTGTGTCCAGCAATCTGCCCCAGTGTCTCCAGCATTGCCCCCAGTGTGTCCAGCAATCCACCCCAGTGTCTCCAGCATTGCCCCAGTGTGTCCTCCAGCATTGCCCTAGTGTGTCCTCCAGCATTGCCCCCAGTGTGTCCAGCAATCTGCCCCAGTGTCTCCAGCATTGCCCCAGTGTCTCCATCAATCTGCCCCAGTGTGTCCTCCAGCATTGCCCCAGTGTGTCCAGCAATCTGCCCCAGTGTCTCCAGCATTGCCCCAGTGTCTCCAGCAATCTGTCCCAGTGTCTCCAGCATTGCCCCAGTGTCTCCAGCAATCTGCCCCAGTGTCTCCAGCATTGCCCCGTGTCTCCATCAATCTGCCCCAGTGTGCCCTCCAGCATTGCCCCAGTGTGTCCAGCAATCTGCCCCAGTGTCTCCAGCATTGCCCCAGTGTCTCCAGCAATCTGCCCCAGTGTGTCCTCCAGCATTGCCCCAGTGTCTCCAGCAATCTGCCCCAGTGTCTCCAGCATTGCCCCAGTGTCTCCAGCAATCTGCCCCAGTGTCTCCAGCAATCTGCCCCAGTGTCTCCAGCAATCTGCCCCAGTGTCTCCAGCATTGCCCCCAGTGTGTCCAGCAATCTGCCCCAGTGTCTCCAGCATTGACCCAGTGTGTCCTCCAGCATTGCCCCCAGTATGTCCACCGTTAGCTTATCAAAAAACAAAACAAAAAAAACAAACAGAGTCTCCTCACCTGACCAGAGCTCCAGGCGGCGAGCTCCCTCCAGCAGCACACACTCGCCGGCGACTGACAATGACGTCAGATGCCGGCGACGTGTGCGCTGCGGCCGACTTCAGTTGCCGGCCTCCAATTGGCTGGCGGCTGTTGTTAACTATCGAATATCAATAGGAAACCGCCGCAGCGCCGGAAGGGGCCCGGTGAGCAGATGAGAAGGGGCCCGATGCGGGCCCCCTCTCTCTGCCCACCGGGTCCGGGGGCACATAAATGCCGGCGGGCATTCACAGTCACACTCGCGCGGATTATCAGAGGGTCAATCTGTGTGGTAGCCCAGGGCCCCCCCACACCACTGGGCCCTGGGCTACCGCCCATATTGACCCTCTGATAATCCGCCCCTGATCGTAAGTCATGTGACAAGGCTCCTTAAAGGGTTGATATTGACTTTTAGGGTTGCTGCTTCTAGTCCTCTTCCTCTCTGAAGAGACAATTTGCATTTTCTTGATATAAACTCAAATGAAACAGCGAGCATGCCAGCACTTTTGGGATTCGAGCAGCTCCAAATCAGCTCCATACACCAACATGCAGGTTTTTCAGGTGGAACACACTTCTGGACACTTTGGTGTCTTTTGTCTTGAATATATTTTTTTTTACATTTTTTATCAATCATCTTTTCTGACATCTTTTGGCCACCATTTTTTTAAATTTACCATATTTTTCGGACTAGAAAAGGCACCAGACCATAAGATGCACCCCAAATTTTCAGAAGGAAAACAGGGAAAAAAAATTAATGTGTCAAATGGGGGTCCATCTTACAGTCCGAATTCAGCTTACCGGGAAGGGGGGAATCGGTGGGGTGTGGTCACAGGGGGTGTTCAGTGGTCACAGGCTGGTGTGGCAGGTGCATTGGCTTCTGGGAAATACCATCCCAAGCTAGAGCCGCTGGTGTGGAAGGTGCGGCAGTGGTGTTCTGTGGTTAAGGGGGCTCCGCCGGCATTTTCTGAAAGCCCGGAGGCCACCCGCACATCCGTTGCTGTAATCCGGTGGCCTATGAGAAAATAGCCGCCAGAGGCGGCATATGCTCAGATTGAGATCTCGGCAACGAGATCTCGTCCCGAGATCTCGTCTCCCGAGTGCTCGGGACGAGATCTCAATCTGAGCATGCGCTGCCTCCGGCGGCCATTTCCCGGAGGCCACCGCATCGCAAAAATAGATGTTCAGAAGCCTCTGGGCTTTCACAAAATGCCGGCGGAGTCCCCCGCACCACAGAGCACCACCGCCGCACCTACCGCACCACCCTGGGAAGGGAGTGTGAACATCGCCCTGCAGCATCGGGACCGCCACAGAATTACCCAACTCCTGCTGCCGCCACAGTATTTGTAAGTATATTCCTACTATAAGATGCACCCCCATTTTCCCAAAAAATGTTGAGGGGAAAAGGTGCGTCTTATAGTCCGAAAAATATGGTAAATTGTATTCAATAAACTATTGAGTGGCTTTCAAGCAGAAGTTTGAATGAAGAATGGCACAGTCACTTCTTTTAACCACTTTGAGTCTTTGAAAAGCTGAAGAGGTTAGAAAAATCTCAAGAGACTGAACAGCGAGTCTTTTTTAACATTCCAGTGTGTAATAGATGTCATTTGCACATACCCTTAGTCTGACTTGCCAGATAGTGACCTGACCACTTTAAGTGCCTAGGGCGGCATAAACACCAAATAAACACCAAATATGGCCCTGAGCATACAGTATTATTGAGACGCTGTCGGGAAGGTCATATGAGTAAACGTCATTACAATATATTATTGTGTTATGTGATTTTTCTTGTGTTGTAACATTGCACACAACATGCTGCACCAGAGTTAGATTATTAACCTACATTTATTTAATCGTATGAACATATATTTAAACATCATATAAGAATACATAAATGATAAACAGTGATTGAAAAGAACAAAGGAGCAGAAATCAGAGTCGGATATCGAGATTTTCTAAGTATGCAATAACATTGTCATTTCCAGTATAGAAATCATTCTTGTCACCAATTAACCTACAGATATAGGGTGAATCTGCAGGGTAATAGTGTTCTGAACCTGCCTGGTGCCTGCACTTAGAGCTCCACTCCCAGGAGAAAGTGAACTTTATTCCTCCCGGCAGCATTCAGGTTTCAATGATGGGGGTGGCGCTGGCACAGGTTCAGTCACCGCTCAGTGTATAGAGAGCGGTGACTGTATTCAGTGGCATAACTAGAATCTAATGGGCCCCAGTGTAAGATTTGGACTAAGCCCCCCCATCTTGAATACATTATGTATATATATATATATATATATATATACTAGACTGTGGCCCGATTCTAACGCATCGGGTATTCTAGAATATGCATGTCCCCGTAGTATATGGACAATGATGATTCCATAATTCGCGGCAGACTGTGCCCGTCGCTGATTGGTCGAGGCAACGTTTATGACATCATCGTCGCCATGGCAACCATTATTACATCTACATCGATACTGTGCCCGTCGCTGATTGGTCGAGGCCTGGCGGCCTCAACCAATCAGAGAGGCGGGATTTCCAGGACAGACAGACAGACAGACAGAAAGACAGACAGACGGAAAAACCCTTAGACAATTATATGTATAGACTAGATTGTGGCCCGATTCTAACGCATCGGGTATTCTAGAATATGAATGTCCCCGTAGTATATGGACAATGATGATTCCAGAATTCGCGGCAGACTGTGCCCGTCGCTGATTGGTCGAGGCAACCTTTATGACATCATCATCGCCATGGCAACCATTATGACATCTACGTCGATACTGTGCCCGACACTGATTGGTCGAGGCGAATTCGCGGCAGACTGTGCCCGTCGCTGATTGGTCGAGGCAACCTTTATGACATCATCGTCGCCATGCTGTGCCCGTCGCTGATTGGTCGAGGCCTGGCGGCCTCGACCAATCAGAGACGCGGGATTTCTACGTCGATACTGTGCCCTTCGCTGATTGGTCGAGGCCCAGGCGGCCTCGACCAATCAGAGACGTGGGATTTCCAGGACAGACAGACAGACAGACAGACAGAAAAACCCTTAGACAATTATATATATAGATATATCTATATATATAATTGTCTAAGGGTTTTTCTGTCTGGAATTTTCCGCACCATTAGCACAGCATCTTTTTTTTCTATTGATTAACATTGTACTGTAAATCAGCTGCAGATCTGCAGGAAATCTGCAACGTGTGCACATACCATAAGGATTGCTAATGGTGCGGAAAATTCTGTGCGAAAACGCTGCGGATTAAAAGAAGTAGCATGTCACTTCTTTTATGCGGATCTGCAGCGTTTTTGTACCCATTCCATTATAGAAATCCGCAGGGGTATGTCACGATTCCTCACCTCTGCCACCAATATGTCACGGGTTAGGGTGACTTTAGGCCAACAGACGGCTATCACATGTGCAGGGGGGCTTATCTTAGTTATCCCTCCACTGCTACAATGTGATAAAAAAACACACACAAGGCTATTGACCTCTTAGTTTACAGCAGGGGCTTATTTTAGGTATCCCACTGCTCTTCAATATACCACGAACTGCAGGGATCTATGAATATCCCGCTTACGGTTCCACTTAAAACTTGCAGCTCTCTGGCGCCCCCCTTACTCTCAGGTCAGATTAGGTACTGCACCTAGGGTAATTAATCACCAGGAAGGCTGCCTGCTGTGTACTGGCTATTGGGCACGCTGCAGCGACGCGGTAAACTACTCCCACTCAGGCAGGAACAATAATTATCAAGGCCGCAGTCGCTACAACAACTGTTATGATCCTAGTGGTAGAGGATCTCAGAAGTTCCAGCTAAGTCCGCAAACACAAAAACCAGCTCATAGGGAGGTGGTAACTTGGCTGACTGCAAACCTGATCCTAGCACAACAACTAGAAGCAGCCGGGGAACGTACCTACGTTGGTTCTAGACGTCTCGCACCAGCCGGAGAACTAACTAACCCTTTCAGAGAAAATAAGACCTCACTTGCCTCAAGAGAAAGGACCCCAAAGTTAATATACAAGCCCCCAACAAATAATAAGGGTGAGGTAAGAAGAAAAGACAAACGTAAGAATGAACTAGATTTAGCAAAGAGAGGCCCACTAATTAATAGCAGAAAATAGGAAGCGGACTTATGCGGTCAGCAAAAACCCTACAAAAATATCCACGCTGAATATCCAAGAACCCCCGCACCGACTAACGGTGTGGGGGGAGAATATCAGCCCCCTTAGAGCTTCCAGCAAAATCAGGAATCACATTTTGTACAAGCTGGAACAAAATACGAACAAATGCGAATAAACCAAAATAAGAAAGCAGACTTAGCTTATCTTGCAAAAATCGGAGGACCAGGAGTCAGGAGAAAACAGAGATAGACTGATTACATCGATTCCAGGCACTAGACTGAGTTTCCAGGAAGTCTAAATAGGAACACCCAATGCCTAACGAACCAGGTGGGTACCAACCTGGAGAAAGACAATCCAAGTGTCATACCGCTAGTGATCACAAGAGGGAGCCAAGAAATACAGTTCACAACAGTAACCCCCCTTTAAGGAGGGGTCACCGAACCCTCACCAAGACCACCAGGGCGATCAGGATGAGCAGCGTGAAAGGCACGAACCAAATCGGCCGCATGAACATCAGAGGCGACCACCCAGGAATTATCCTCCTGACCATAGCCCTTCCATTTGACCAGATACTGAAGCCTCCGTCTAGAGAGACGAGAATCCAAGATCTTCTCCACCACGTACTCCAACTCGCCCTCAACCAAGACCGGAGCAGGAGGGTCAACAGCAGGAACCACAGGCACAACGTACCGCCACAACAAAGACCTATGGAACACATTGTGAATGGCAAACGACACCGGAAGATTCAAACGAAAAGACACCGGATTAAGGACTTCCAAAATTTTATAAGGACCAATAAAGCGAGGCTTAAACTTAGGAGAGGAAACCTTCAGAGGGACATACCGAGAAGACAACCAAACCAAATCCCCAACACGAAGTCGGGGACCCACACCGTGGCGGCGGTTGGCAAAACGCTGAGCCTTCTCCTGTGACAACTTCAAGTTGTCCACCACATGATTCCAAATCCGCTGCAACCTATCCACCACGGAATCCACCCCAGGACAGTCAGAAGATTCAACATGACCCGAGGAAAAACGAGGATGAAAACCAGAGTTGCAGAAAAATGGCGAAACCAAAGTAGCGGAACTAGCCCGATTATTGAGGGCAAACTCAGCCAATGGGAAGAAGGTCACCCAATCATCCTGATCCGCAGAAACAAAACATCTCAAATAAGCCTCCAGTGTCTGATTAGTTCGCTCCGTTTGGCCATTAGTCTGAGGATGAAAGGCAGATGAAAACGACAAATCAATGCCCATCTTAGCACAAAAAGATCGCCAGAATCTGGACACAAACTGGGATCCTCTGTCGGACACGATATTCTCCGGAATGCCGTGTAAACGAACCACATTCTGAAAAAACAAAGGAACCAGATCGGAAGAGGAAGGCAACTTAGGCAGAGGAAGGCAACTTAGGCAAGGGCACCAAATGGACCATCTTGGAAAAGCGATCACACACCACCCAGATGACAGACATTCCCTGAGACACCGGAAGATCTGAAATGAAATCCATGGAAATGTGTGTCCAGGGCCTCTTCGGGACGGGCGAGGCCAAAAGCAACCCACTGGCACGAGAACAGCAAGGCTTAGCCCGAGCACAAATCCCACAGGACTGCACAAAAGAACGCACATCCCGCGACAAGGAAGGCCACCAAAAGGACCTAGCCACCAAATCTCTGGTACCAAAAATCCCAGGATGCCCTGCCAACACTGAGGAATGAACCTCGGAGATAACTCTGCTGGTCCATTTATCAGGAACAAACAGTCTATCAGGTGGGCAAGGATCAGGTCTACCAGCCTGAAATCTCTGCAACACACGTCGCAAATCAGGAGAAATGGCCGACAAGATTACTCCCTCTTTAAGAATACCAGCTGGTTCTGAGACTCCCGGAGAGTCAGGCACAAAACTCCTAGAAAGAGCATCAGCCTTCACATTCTTCGAACCAGGCAGGTATGAGACCACAAAGTCAAAACGGGAGAAAAACAACGACCAACGAGCCTGTCTAGGATTCAGGCGCTTAGCAGACTCGAGATACATCAAATTTTTGTGATCAGTCAAGACCACCACACGATGCTTAGCTCCCTCGAGCCAATGACGCCACTCCTCAAATGCCCACTTCATGGCCAACAACTCCCGATTACCAACATCATAGTTCCGCTCCGCATGCGAAAATTTCCTAGAAAAGAAAGCACAAGGTCTCATCACAGAGCAACCAGAGCCTTTCTGCGACAAAACAGCCCCTGCACCGATCTCAGAAGCGTCCACTTCAACCTGAAAGGGAAGTGAGACATCAGGCTGGCACAAAACAGGCGCCGAAGTAAACCGGCGCTTCAGCTCCCGGAAAGCCTCCACGGCTGCCGGAGCCCAATTAGCAACATCAGAACCTTTCTTGGTCATATCCGTCAAAGGTTTAGCAACGCTAGAGAAATTAGCAATAAAACGACGGTAGAAATTAGCAAAACCCAAGAACTTCTGAAGACTCTTAACAGACGTGGGTTGAGTCCAATCATGAATAGCTCGGACCTTGACTGGGTCCATCTCCACAATAGAAGGGGAGAAAATGAAACCCAAAAAGGAAACCTTCTGCACTCCAAAGAGACACTTTGAGCCCTTCACAAACAAAGCATTATCACGCAAAACCTGAAACACCATCCTGACTTGTTTTACATGAGAATCCCAATCATCAGAAAAAAACAGAATATCATCCAGATAAACAATCATAAATTTATCTAGATACTTCCAGAAGATGTCATGCATAAAGGACTGAAACACTGAAGGAGCATTAGAGAGCCCAAAAGGCATCACCAAGTACTCAAAATGACCTTCGGGCGTATTAAACGCAGTTTTCCATTCATCTCCCTGCTTAATGCGCACAAGGTTGTACGCACCCCGAAGATCTATCTTGGTGAACCACTTGGCACCCTTAATCCGGGCAAACAAGTCCGACAATAGTGGCAACGGATACTGAAATTTGACCGTGATTTTATTCAGAAGCCGATAGTCTATACAAGGTCTCAAAGACCCGTCTTTCTTGGCTACAAAAAAGAATCCCGCACCAAGAGGGGAAGAGGATGGACGAATATGTCCCTTCTCCAAAGACTCCTTTATATAAGCACGCATTGCGGCATGCTCAGGTACAGATAGATTAAATAATCGTCCCTTAGGAAATTTACTACCAGGAATCAAATCTATTGCGCAGTCACAGTCCCTGTGAGGAGGAAGAGCACTGGACCTGGACTCACTGAAAACATCCTGATAGTCCAACAAATACTCCGGAACTTCAGAAGGAGTAGAAGAAGCAATAGACACCGACGGGGAATCACAATGAATTCCCTGAGAACCCCAACTTGACACAGACATTGCCTTCCAATCCAAAACTGGATTATGGGTCTGTAACCATGGCAGACCTAAAACGACCAAATCATGCATTTTATGCAGAACAAGAAAACGAATCACCTCCCGATGTTCAGGAGTCATGCACATGGTCACTTGTGTCCAATACTGCGGTTTATTCTCCGCCAATGGCGTAGCATCAATTCCTCTAAGAGGAATAGGATTTTCTAAAGGCTCCAGAACAAAACCACAGCGCTTGGCAAATGACAAGTCCATAAGGCTCAGGGCAGCACCTGAATCCACAAATGCCATAACAGGGTAGGAAGACAATGAGCAAATTAAAGTCACAGACAAAATAAACGTAGGTTGCAAATTACCAATGGCGACAGGACTAACAACCTTTGCTAGGCGTTTAGAGCATGCTGAGATAACATGTGTAGAATCACCACAGTAAAAACACAACCCATTCTGACGTCTATGATTTTGTCATTTGGTTCTAGTCTGAATTCTATCACATTGCATTGAGTCAGGTGTCCATTCAGACAACACCGCCAGAGGATTAGCAGATTTGCGCTCCCGCAAACGCCGATCAATCTGAATAGCAAGAGCCATAGAATCGTTCAGACTTGTAGGAATGGGAACGCCCACCATCACATTCTGAATAGCTTCAGAAAGGCCATTTCTGAAATTTGCGGCCAGAGCACACTCATTCCATTGAGTAAGCACGGACCATTTCCGAAATTTTTGGCAATACACCTCAGCTTCATCCTGGCCCTGAGAAATAGCCAGCAACGCTTTTTCTGCCTGAATTTCAAGATTGGGCTCCTCATAAAGCAATCCGAGCGCCAGAAAAAACGCATCAATATTTGCCAATGCCGGATCTCCTGGCGCCAATGAGAAAGCCCAATCCTGAGGGTCGCCACGCAAGAAGGAGATAACAATTTTTACTTGCTGAGCTGAGTCTCCAGACGAACGATGTCTCAAAGAAAGAAACAATTTACAATTATTCCTAAAATTCCTAAATTTAAATCGATCTCCAGAGAACAGCTCAGGAATAGGTATCTTAGGCTCTGACATAGGACTACTAGTAACAAAATCCTGAATGCCCTGCACTCGTGCAGCAAGCTGATCCACACTAGTAATCAGAGTCTGAACATTCATGTCTGCAGCAGAGCTTCAAGCCACTCAGAGGAAAAAGGGGAAGAAAAAAAAAACAAAAAAAACTCAGAACTTCTTTTCTTTTAATCCCGCTTCTGCAATGCATTAAATATTCACTTTTTGGCCCTGGAATACTGTTATGATCCTAGTGGTAGAGGATCTCAGAAGTTCCAGCTAAGTCCGCAAACACAAAAACCAGCTCATAGGGAGGTGGTAACTTGGCTGACCGCAAACCTGATCCTAGCACAACAACTAGAAGCAGCCGGGGAACGTACCTACGTTGGTTCTAGACGTCTCGCACCAGCCGGAGAACTAACTAACCCTTTCAGAGAAAATAAGACCTCACTTGCCTCAAGAGAAAGGACCCCAAAGTTAATATACAAGCCCCCAACAAATAATAACGGTGAGGTAAGAAGAAAAGACAAACGTAAGAATGAACTAGATTTAGCAAAGAGAGGCCCACTAATTAATAGCAGAAAATAGGAAGCGGACTTATGCGGTCAGCAAAAACCCTACAAAAATATCCACGCTGAATATCCAAGAACCCCCGCACCGACTAACGGTGTGGGGGGAGAATATCAGCCCCCTTAGAGCTTCCAGCAAAATCAGGAATCACATTTTGTACAAGCTGGAACAAAATACGAACAAATGCAAATAAACCAAAATAAGAAAGCAGACTTAGCTTATCTTGCAAAAATCGGAGGACCAGGAGTCAGGAGAAAACAGAGATAGACTGATTACTGTTATGATCCCAATGGCAAGGGATCTCAGAGATTAAAGCAAGTCTGCAAACATAAATACCAGCTCATAGGGAAGTGGTAACTAGGCTGACCATATAGCTGATCCTAGCACAAACACTAACAGTAGCCGGGGAACGTGCCTACGTTGATCCTAGACATCTCGCGCCAGCCAGAGAACTAACTAACCCTATCAGGGAAAATAAGACCTCTCTTGCCTCCAGAGAAAAGACCCCAAAGAAATACAAGCCCCCAACAAATAATAACGGTGAGGCAAGAAGAAAAGACAAACGTAAGAATGAACTAGAATTTAGCAAAGAGAGGCCCACTGACTAAATAGCAGAAGATAGTAAGATGACTTATATGGTCAGCAAAAAACCCTGCAAAATATCCACGCTGAATATCCAAGAACCCCCAAACCGACTAACGGTGAGGGGGGAGAATATCAGCCCCCTAGAGCTTCCAGCGATATCAGGAATCACATTTTGTACAAGCTGGACAAAAATAAGAACAATGAAAATAAACAAAAGTAAGAAAGCAGGACTTAGCTTATCTTGCAAAGAACCAGGACCTGAAGACAGGAGCAAACAGAAATGAACTGATTACAACGATGCCAGGCACTGGACTGAGAATCCAGGAAGTTTAAATAGCAACACCCCAGGCCTAACGAAGCAGGTGAGTACCAACCTGGGAAAAGACAATCCAAGTGCCAAACCACAAGAGACCACAAGAGGGAGCCAAAAAGTATAGTTCACAACAGTACCCCCCCTTTAAGGAGGGGTCACCGAACCCTCACCAAGACCACCAGGGCGATCAGGATGAGCAGCATGGAAGGCACGAACCAAATCAGCCGCATGAACATCCGAGGCGACCACCCAGGAATTATCCTCCTGACCATAGCCCTTCCATTTGACCAAATACTGAAGCCTCCGTCTAGAGAGACGAGAATCCAAGATCTTTTCCACCACGTACTCCAACTCGCCCTCAACCAACACCGGAGCAGGAGGCTCAACAGCAGGAACCACAGGCACAACGTACCGCCGCAACAAAGACCTATGGAACACGTTGTGAATGGCAAACGACACAGGAAGATCCAAACGAAAAGAAACCGGGTTAAGAACTTCCAAAATTTTATAAGGACCAATAAAGCGAGGCTTAAACTTAGGAGAGGAGACCTTCAGAGGGACATACCGAGAAGACAACCAAACCAATTCCCCAACACGAAGTCGGGGACCCACACCGCGGCGGCGGTTGGCAAAACGCTGAGCCTTCTCCTGTGACAACTTCAAGTTGTCCACCACATGATTCCAAATCCGCTGCAACCTATCCACCACGGAATCCACCCCAGGGCAGTCAGAAGACTCAACATGACCCGAGGAGAAACGAGGATGAAAACCAGAGTTGCAGAAGAATGGCGAAACCAAAGTAGCGGAACTAGCCCGATTATTAAGGGCAAACTCAGCCAATGGCAAGAAGGTCACCCAATCATCCTGGTCCGCAGAAACAAAACATCTCAAATAAGCCTCCAGTGTCTGATTAGTTCGCTCCGTTTGACCATTAGTCTGAGGATGAAAGGCAGATGAAAACGACAAATCAATGCCCATTTTAGCACAAAAAGATCGCCAGAATCTGAACACAAACTGGGATCCTCTGTCGGACACGATATTCTCCGGAATGCCGTGTAAACGAACCACATTCTGAAAAAACAAAGGAACCAGATCGGAAGAGGAAGGCAACTTAGGCAAGGGTACCAAATGGACCATCTTGGAAAAACGATCACACACCACCCAGATGACAGACATTCCTTGAGACACCGGCAGATCAGAAATGAAATCCATGGAAATGTGTGTCCAAGGCCTCTTCGGGACGGGCAAGGGCGAAAGGAACCCGCTAGCACGAGAACAACAAGGCTTAGCCCGAGCACAAGTCCCACAGGACTGCACAAATGACCGCACATCCCGTGACAAGGAAGGCCACCAAAAGGACCTAGCCACCAAATCTCGGGTACCAAAAATTCCCGGATGCCCTGCCAACACCGAGGAATGAACCTCGGAAATGACTCTGCTGGTCCATTTATCAGGAACAAACAGTCTGTCTGGTGGACAAGAGTCAGGTCTACCAGCCTGAAATCTCTGCAACACACGTCGCAAATCAGGAGATATGGCCGACACGATTACTCCCTCTTTAAGAATACCAGCTGGCTACGAGACTCCAGGAGAGTCAGGCACAAAGCTCCTAGAAAGAGCATCAGCCTTAACATTCTTCGAACCAGGCAGGTACGAGACCACAAAGTCAAAACGAGAGAAAAACAATGACCAACGAGCCTGTCTAGGATTCAGGCGCTTAGCAGACTCGAGATACATCAGATTTTTGTGATCAGTCAAGACCACCACACGATGCTTAGCACCCTCGAGCCAATGACGCCACTCCTCAAATGCCCACTTCATGGCCAACAACTCCCGATTACCAACATCATAGTTCCGCTCAGCAGGCGAAAACTTCCTAGAGAAAAAGGCACATGGTCTCATCACAGAGCAACCAGAGCCTCTCTGCGACAAAACAGCCCCAGCACCGATCTCAGAAGCATCCACTTCAACCTGAAAGGGAAGTGCGACATCAGGCTGGCACAAAACAGGCGCCGAAGTAAACCGGCGCTTCAGCTCCTGGAAGGCCTCCACGGCTGCAGGAGCCCAATTAGCCACATCAGAACCTTTCTTGGTCATATCCGTCAAAGGTTTAACAACACTAGAAAAGTTAGCGATAAAGCGACGGTAGAAATTAGCAAACCCCAAGAACTTCTGAAGACTCTTAACAGACGTGGGTTGAGTCCAATCATGAATAGCTCGGACCTTGACTGAGTCCATCTCCACAGCAGAAGGGGAGAAAATAAAACCCAAAAAGGAAACCTTCTGCACTCCAAAGAGACACTTTGAGCCCTTCACAAACAAAGCATTATCACACAAAACCTGAAACACCATCCTGACCTGCTTTACATGAGAATCCCAATCATCAGAAAAAAACAGAATATCATCCAGATAAACGATCATAAATTTATCCAGATACTTCCGGAAGATATCATGCATAAAGGACTGAAACACTGAAGGGGCATTAGAGAGCCCAAAAGGCATCACCAAGTATTCAAAATGACCTTCGGGCATATTGAATGCAGTTTTCCATTCATCTCCCTGCCTAATGCGCACAAGGTTGTACGCACCACGAAGATCTATCTTGGTGAACCACTTGGCACCCTTAATCCGAGCAAACAAGTCTGACAATAGTGGCAAAGGATACTGAAACTTAACAGTGATTTTATTCAGAAGCCGATAGTCTATACAAGGTCTCAAAGACCCGTCTTTCTTGGCCACAAAAAAGAATCCCGCACCAAGAGGGGAAGAGGATGGACGAATATGTCCCTTCTCCAAAGACTCCTTTATATAACGCATTGCGGCATGCTCAGGTACAGATAAATTAAATAATCGTCCCTTAGGAAATTTACTGCCAGGAATCAAATCTATAGCGCAGTCGCAGTCCCCATGAGGAGGAAGAGCACTGGACCTGGACTCACTGAATACATCCTGATAGTCACACAAATACTCAGGAACTTCTGAAGGAGTAGAAGTAGCAATAGACACCGGCGGAGAATCGCAATGAATTCCCTGACAACCCCAACTCGACACAGACATAGCCTTCCAATCCAAAACAGGATTATGGGTCTGTAACCATGGCAGACCTAAAACGACCAAATCATTCATTTTATGCAGAACAAGAAAACGAATCACCTCCCGATGTTCAGGAGTCATGCACATGGTCACTTGTGTCCAATACTGCGGTTTATTTTCCGCCAGTGGCGTAGCATCAATTCCTCTGAGAGGAATAGGAACTTTTAAAGGCTCCAAAACAAAACCACAGCGCTTGGCAAACGATAAGTCCATAAGACTCAGGGCAGCACCTGAATCCACAAATGCCATAACAGGGTAGGAAGACAATGAACAAATTAAAGTCACAGACAAAATAAATTTAGGCTGCAAATTACCAATGGTGACAGGACTGACAACCCTGGTTAGGCGTTTAGAGCATGCTGATATAACATGTGTAGAATCACCACAGTAAAAACACAACCCATTCTGACGTCTATGATTTTGTCGTTCAGTTCTAGTCAGGATTCTATCGCATTGCATTGAGACAGGTGTCCGTTCAGACAACACCGCGAGAGGATTAGCGGATTTGCGCTCCCGCAAACGCCGATCAATCTGAATAGCCAGCGCCATAGAATCATTCAGACTTGTAGGAATTGGAAAACCCACCATCACATTCTTAATGGCTTCAGAAAGGCAATTTCTGAAATTTGCGGCCAGAGCACATTCATTCCATTGAGTAAGCACGGACCATTTCCGAAATTTTTGGCAGTACACCTCAGCTTCATCCTGGCCCTGAGAGGTAGCCAGTAGAGCTTTTTCTGCCTGAATTTCAAGATTAGGCTCCTCATAAAGCAATCCGAGCGCCAGAAAAAACGCATCAACATCCGCCAATGCCGGATCTCCTGGCGCCAACGAGAAAGCCCAATCCTGAGGGTCGCCACGCAAGAAGGAGATAACAATTTTAACTTGCTGAGCTGAATCTCCAGACGAACGAGGTTTCAAAGATAGAAACAATTTACAATTATTCCTAAAATTCCTAAATTTAAATCGATCTCCAGAGAACAGCTCAGGAATAGGTATCTTAGGCTCTGACATAGGACTGCTAACAACAAAATCCTGAATGCCCTGCACTCGTGCAGCAAGCTGATCCACACTAGTAATCAAGGTCTGAACATTCATGTCTGCAGCAAAGCTTCAAGCCACTCAGAGATAAAGGGGAGGAAGAAAGGAAAAAAAAACAAAAAAAACTCAGAACTTCTTTTCTTTTAATCCCACTTCAGCAATGCATTAAATATTAACGGCCTGGCATACTGTTATGATCCCAATGGCAAGGGATCTCAGAGATTAAAGCAAGTCTGCAAAGATAAATACCAGCTCATAGGGAAGTGGTAACTAGGCTGACCATATAGCTGATCCTAGCACAAACACTAACAGTAGCCGGGGAACGTGCCTACGTTGATCCTAGACGTCTCGCGCCAGCCGGAGAACTAACTAACCCTATCAGGGAAAATAAGACCTCTCTTGCCTCCAGAGAAAAGACCCCAAAGAAATACAAGCCCCCAACAAATAATAACGGTGAGGCAAGAAGAAAAGACAAACGTAAGAATGAACTAGAATTTAGCAAAGAGAGGCCCACTGACTAAATAGCAGAAGATAGTAAGATGACTTATATGGTCAGCAAAAAACCCTGCAAAATATCCACGCTGAATATCCAAGAACCCCCAAACCGACTAACGGTGAGGGGGGAGAATATCAGCCCCCTAGAGCTTCCAGCGATATCAGGAATCACATTTTGTACAAGCTGGACAAAAATAAGAACAATGAAAATAAACAAAAGTAAGAAAGCAAGACTTAGCCTATCTTGCAAAGAACCAGGACCTGAAGACAGGAGCAAACAGAAATGAACTGATTACAATGATGCCAGGCACTGGACTGAGAATCCAGGAAGTTTAAATAGCAACACCCCAGGCCTAACGAAGCAGGTGAGTACCAACCTGGGAAAAGACAATCCAAGTGCCAAACCACAAGAGACCACAAGAGGGAGCCAAAAAGTATAGTTCACAACAGATTACATCGATTCCAGGCACTAGACTGAGTTTCCAGGAAGTCTAAATAGGAACACCCAATGCCTAACGAACCAGGTGGGTACCAACCTGGAGAAAGACAATCCAAGTGTCATACTGCTAGTGATCACAAGAGGGAGCCAAGAAATACAGTTCACAACAAACAACACCCAAAGGCCTGCACGGTATGCTGCCACCAGCTTCGATTAAACGGGTCCAAAGCTAACCCAACACAGTAGCGTAATTCCCTTCAGGAGACAGGGTACGTTTTAGAGCATGAAGAACGAATCTAGTATATTATATATTATACTCCATAAATGATTTAAGGCAGTGTTTATAAAAAGTTATATAAAGATGTTACAAAAGAGACAATTGCAAATATGTACAAGGTAATTATAAAAAAAACAGGGATTACAATAAGAAATAACACTTACATGTGGTCAGATCATTTGAGGCAACCAGGCTAGTGGAGTTTCCATCTGTCCCAGTGCATTAGGACTCTGGGTAGGAACAGCTCTTCAAGTCAGACTCCAGCAGACAGACCCTTGCTGGAGTCTGGCCGAAAACTTATAACTGCAGCCTCTGACATCACCAAATGGGTTGAGTTAAGATCGCCCTCCTCTTTCTTCAGTCTTAGTAAATGTCACACAAGTTTGTCTAATACCTATATCTCTGCTCCAGAACATGTCATAGTCATAACAAACCCAGCATTCATCTCGTCTTAATATTGGCATTCTAATGAGATCAAATATGTCCTATTTGTGATGCATAATTACAGAGAAATCCCTACTTTTTTACCAGATGGAGTTAGAAGCCCATGCTTACCGTGGCGGATAGATCCACCGAGGGAGATTAAGAATATGTATTTTCCTGTTCCTATCTTAAATGGTTGGCCCAATATCTTACAATAATGGAACAAAAGACCCTCATGGATTCTACATGACCGTGGGATTTTTCGTTTTTCCATTTTCGTTTTTCACTCCCCTCCTTCCCAGAGCCATAACTTTTTTATTTTTCGTCAATTTGGCCATGTGAGGGCTTATTTTTTTGCGGGACCAGTTGTACTTTTGAATGACACCATTGGTTTTACCATAACGTGTACTAGAAAATGGGAAAAAAATTCCAAGTGCGGTGAAATTGCAAAAAAAGTGCAATCCCACACTTGTTTTTTTTTTTTTTTTTTTTGCTAGGTTCACTAAATGATAAAACTGACCTGCCATTATGATTCTCCAGGTCAGTACGAGTTCATAGACACCTCACATGTCTAGGTTATGTTTTACCTAAGTGGTGAAAAAAAATTCCAAACTTTGCACAAAAAAAAATAAATAAAATTGCGCCATTTTCCGATACCCGTAGCGTCTCTATTTTTCGGGATCTGGGGTCGGGTGAGGGCTTATTTTTTGCGTGCCGAGCTGGCGTTTTTAATAATAGCATTTCGGTGCAGATACGTTCTTTTGATCGCCCGTTATTGCATTTTAATGCAATGTCGCGGCGACCAAAAAACCGTAATTCTGGCGTTTCGATTTTTTTTCTCGTTACGCCGTTTTGCAATCAGGTTAATGCTTTTTTTTATTGATAGATCGGGCGATTCTGAACGCGGCGATACCAAATATGTGTAGATTTGATATTTTTTTTCTTGATTTATTTTGATTGGGGCGAAAGGGGGGTGATTTAAACTTTTATATTTTTTTTATTTTTTTCACATTTTTTTTAACTTTTTTTTTTAACTTTTGCCATGCTTCTATAGCCTCCATGGGAGGCTAGAAGCAGGCACAGCCCGATCGGCTCTGCTACATAACAGCGATCATCAGATCGCTGTTATGTAGCTAAAATGCAGGTGTGCTGTGAGCGCCGACCACAGGGGGGCGCTCACAGCCACCGGCGATCAGTAACCATAGACGTCTCAAGGACCTCTATGGTTACCTTCCTGACTCATCGCCGACCCCCGATCATGTGACGGGGGTCGGCGATGCGCTCATTTCCGGCCGCCCGGCCGGATGCGGTAGTTAAATGCCGCTGTCTGCGTTTGACAGCGGCATTTAACTAGTTAATAGCGGCGGGTGATCGCGATTTCACCCGCCGCTATTGCGCGCACATGTCAGCTGTAAAAAACAGCTGACATGTCGCGACTTTGATGTGCGCTCACCGCCGGAGCGCACATCAAAGCAGGGGACCCGACATCGGACGGTATAGTACGTCCGATGTCGGGAAGGGGTTAATCCAGTTCTAGCTGGCAAATCTTTCAAATGCAGCTATGCCGGTCGTAAATTCCTTTCTTTAATAAAACTCCCCCCACATACATTGGCAAGGCAGCTCTTGGCTGAGTGAAAGGGAAGGGGGGTTTTGTAGCCCACAGCATGGGCTGAAGGACAAAACTACAACATCATATTATACTTCATACAATATCGTGACACCTCCCCCTTTTGGTGTGCGCTACGGAGGCAGAACCCCTCGGTATGCCTCCATGCGTACCTCAGTAGGTTCACCCTGGCGGGACAGTCCATCTGCATTTCCATGATCCCTGCCCGTTTTGTGTTCAATGGTGAAGTCAAACTGCTGAAGGGCAAGGCTCCAGCGTAGCAACCTGCCGTTGGTTCCACACATGGCGTTTAGCCAGCGCAGAGGGTGGTGGTCGGTCACCACGGTGAAGGTGCGACCGTACAAGTAGGGCTGCAAGCGCTGCAGGGCCAAGACTATGGCCAGGCACTCCTTCTCGATGGTGGAGTAGGCCACTTCCCTCGGCAAAAGTTTCCGGCTCAGGTACAACACGGGGTGCTTTTGGTCCTCCGAGTCAACCTGGCTGAGCACAGCATCAAGGCCAAACTCGCTGTACCAAGTCTGTACCAAGAACGGTTGACTGCTGTTGACTGCTTTCAACACAGGGGCGTTGCACAGTGCTGTTTTCAATGCCTGGAAGGCCCCCTCACAGCCATCTGTCCAGTTGACGATGTGGGGTAGCTTCTTCCTGGTGAGGTCCGTCAAAGGTTTTGCCAGGCTACTATAGTGCTGTACAAAGTGCCTATAGTACCCTGCAGTGCCCAGGAAGGACATCACCTGTTTCTTGGTCCTGGGAGTGGGCCAGTTCACGATCGCGCCCACTTTCTCAGGCTCTGGCTTTAGGGTGTCTCCGCCTACCCAGTGCCCCAGGTAGTGGACCTCCCTCATGCCCATCTGGCACTTTCCCGGCTTGATAGTCAGTCCTGCTCGGTGAATTCGCCTGAGCACCTCCTCAACATGCTGCAGGTGTTCCTCCCAGGAGGGACTGTAGATGGCAATGTCATCCAAGTACGCCACTGCGTACTTCTCCAGTCCCTGAAGCAGGAGGTTGACCATCCGCTGGAAAGTGGCAGGGGCATTCTTCATGCCGAAGGGCATGACCGTGGACTCGTACAGTCCAAAGGGTGTGATAAAGGCGGACTTCTCCTGCGCCTCAGGGCTCAGGGGAATCTGCCAGTATGCTCGACTCAGATCCATTATGGTCAGGTATTTTGCGCCAGCTAACTTCTCAAGCAGCTCATCGATGCGCGGCACTGGGTGCGCGTCAGAGGCTGTAATGGCGTTGAGCCCCCTGTAGTCTACGTAGAACCGGGTGGTCCGCTCCTTCTTTGGCACGAGAACTACAGGTGAGGCCCACGCGCTCTTTGACCGTTGAATCACCCCCAGCTGTAACATCTCATCGATCTCCTGGCGCATAACCTGCTGCACCTGGTCGGAGATTCGATAGGGTGTTCGCCGTAGTGGGGCATGATTCCCGGTGTCCATCTCGTGGACTGCTAACTTAGTCCTTCCAGGTTTGCAACTGCAACCGCTGTCGTTCAGTTAGCGAGGCACTTACCTCCACGTCCTGGTTGGACCCACCGGCCTTGGCTTGGGCCAGCATGTCCAGGAGGGCGTCTTCCTCCCCGTCTTTGGGTGCGCTGCAGACCGGTAGGACGAAAGGTTCACGTTCGTGATGAGCCTTCTGTTATGGTTCTCAATGGCAAGAGAACATAGCCCAGCAAACATAAGAACTAGCTCTTGGAAGGATGGAAACTAAACTGACCATGAACTAAACCTGCCGCACAACTAACAGTAGCCGGGTAGCGTAGCCTGCGTTTTATCCCTAGACGCCCAGCGCCGGCCGGAGGACTAACTAATCCTGGCAGAGGAAAATATAGTCCTGGCTCACCTCTAGAGAAATTTCCCCGAAAGGCAGACAGAGGCCCCCACAAATATTGGCGGTGATTTTAGATGAAATGACAAACGTAGTATGAAAATAGGTTTAGCAAAATTGAGGTCCGCTTACTAGATAGCAGGAAGACAGAAAGGGCACTTTCATGGTCAGCTGAAAACCCTATCAAAATACCATCCTGAAATTACTTTAAGACTCTAGTA
The DNA here is from genome assembly GCF_051348905.1 of Ranitomeya variabilis. Classification (NCBI taxonomy): domain Eukaryota; kingdom Metazoa; phylum Chordata; class Amphibia; order Anura; family Dendrobatidae; genus Ranitomeya; species Ranitomeya variabilis. The sequence goes on from NC_135232.1 coordinate 109,310,537, forward strand.
TTAACTCATAACATCAGAGTGGCAATTTCAGATCACAAGAGCTTTCCAGACACAGAAACGAAACTACAGCTGTGAACTGGAACAAAATGCAAAAACAAACAAGGACTAAGTCCAACTTAGCTGGGAGTTGTCTAGCAGCAGGAACATGCACAGAAAGGCTTCTGATTACAATGTTGACCGGCATGGAAGTGACAGAGGAGCAAGGCTAAATAGCGACTCCCACATCCTGATGGAAACAGGTGAACAGAGAGGATGATGCACACCAGTTCAATTCCACCAGTGGCCACCGGGGGAGCCCAAAATCCAATTTCACAACAGTACCCCCCCCTCAAGGAGGGGCCACCGAACCCTCACCAGAACCACCAGGGCGATCAGGATGAGCCCTATGAAAGGCACGGACCAAATCGGAGGCATGAACATCAGAGGCAGTCACCCAAGAATTATCCTCCTGACCGTATCCCTTCCATTTGACCAGATACTGGAGTTTCCGTCTGGAAACACGGGAGTCCAAGATTTTTTCCACAACGTACTCCAACTCGCCCTCAACCAACACCGGAGCAGGAGGCTCAACGGAAGGCACAACCGGTACCTCATACCTGCGCAATAATGACCGATGAAAAACATTATGAAAAGAAAAAGATGCAGGGAGGTCCAAACGGAAGGACACAGGGTTAAGAATCTCCAATATCTTGTACGAGCCGATGAACCGAGGCTTAAACTTGGGAGAAGAAACCCTCATAGGGACAAAACGAGAAGACAACCACACCAAGTCCCCAACACAAAGCCGAGGACCAACCCGACGCCGGCGGTTGGCAAAAAGCTGAGTCTTCTCCTGGGACAACTTCAAATTGTCCACTACCTGCCCCCAAATCTGATGCAACCTCTCCACCACAGCATCCACTCCAGGACAATCCGAAGATTCCACCTGACCAGAAGAAAATCGAGGATGAAACCCCGAATTACAGAAAAAGGGAGACACCAAGGTGGCAGAACTGGCCCGATTATTGAGGGCAAACTCCGCTAAAGGCAAAAAAGCAACCCAATCATCCTGATCTGCAGACACAAAACACCTCAAATATGTCTCCAAGGTCTGATTCGTCCGCTCGGTCTGGCCATTAGTCTGAGGATGGAAAGCAGACGAGAAAGACAAATCTATGCCCATCCTAGCACAGAATGCTCGCCAAAATCTAGACACGAATTGGGTACCTCTGTCAGAAACGATATTCTCCGGAATACCATGCAAACGGACCACATTTTGAAAAAACAGAGGAACCAACTCGGAAGAAGAAGGCAACTTAGGCAGGGGAACCAAATGGACCATCTTAGAGAAACGATCACACACCACCCAGATGACAGACATCTTCTGAGAAACAGGAAGATCCAAAATAAAATCCATCGAGATGTGCGTCCAGGGCCTCTTCGGGATAGGCAAGGGCAACAACAATCCACTAGCCCGAGAACAACAAGGCTTGGCCCGAGCACAAACGTCACAAGACTGCACGAAGCCTCGCACATCTCGAGACAGGGAAGGCCACCAGAAGGACCTTGCCACCAAATCCCTGGTACCAAAGATTCCAGGATGACCTGCCAACGCAGAAGAATGAACCTCAGAAATGACTTTACTGGTCCAATCATCAGGAACAAACAGTCTACCAGGTGGGCAACGATCAGGTCTATCCGCCTGAAACTCCTGCAAGGCCCGCCGCAGGTCTGGAGAAACGGCAGACAATATCACTCCATCCTTAAGGATACCTGTAGGTTCAGAATTACCAGGGGAGTCAGGCTCAAAACTCCTAGAAAGGGCATCCGCCTTAACATTCTTAGAACCCGGCAGGTAGGACACCACAAAATTAAACCGAGAGAAAAACAACGACCAGCGCGCCTGTCTAGGATTCAGGCGTCTGGCGGACTCAAGATAAATTAGATTTTTGTGGTCAGTCAATACCACCACCTGATGTCTAGCCCCCTCAAGCCAATGACGCCACTCCTCAAAAGCCCACTTCATGGCCAAAAGCTCCCGATTCCCAACATCATAATTCTGCTCGGCGGGCGAAAATTTACGCGAGAAAAAAGCACAAGGTCTCATCACGGAGCAATCGGAACTTCTCTGCGACAAAACCGCCCCAGCTCCGATTTCAGAAGCGTCGACCTCAACCTGAAAAGGAAGAGCAACATCAGGCTGACGCAACACAGGGGCGGAAGAAAAGCAGCGCTTAAGCTCCCGAAAGGCCTCCACAGCAGCAGGGGACCAATCAGCAACATCAGCACCCTTCTTAGTCAAATCAGTCAATGGTTTAACAACATCAGAAAAACCAGCAATAAATCGACGATAAAAGTTAGCAAAGCCCAAAAATTTCTGAAGACTCTTAAGAGAAGAGGGTTGCGTCCAATCACAAATAGCCTGAACCTTGACAGGATCCATCTCGATGGAAGAGGGGAAAAAAATATATCCCAAAAAGGAAATCTTTTGAACCCCAAAAACGCACTTAGAACCCTTCACACACAAGGAATTAGACCGCAAAACCTGAAAAACCCTCCTGACCTGCTGGACATGAGAGTCCCAGTCATCCGAAAAAATCAAAATATCATCCAGATACACAATCATAAATTTATCCAAATAATCACGGAAAATGTCATGCATAAAGGACTGAAAGACTGAAGGGGCATTTGAAAGACCAAAAGGCATCACCAAATACTCAAAGTGGCCCTCGGGCGTATTAAATGCGGTTTTCCACTCATCTCCCTGCTTAATTCGCACCAAATTATACGCCCCACGAAGATCTATCTTAGAGAACCACTTGGCCCCCTTTATGCGAGCAAACAAATCAGTCAGCAGTGGCAACGGATATTGATATTTAACCGTGATTTTATTCAAAAGCCGATAATCAATGCACGGCCTCAAAGAGCCATCTTTCTTAGCCACAAAGAAAAAAACGGCTCCTAAGGGAGATGACGAAGGACGAATATGTCCCTTTTCCAAGGACTCCTTTATATATTCTCGCATAGCAGCATGTTCAGGCACAGACAGATTAAATAAACGACCCTTAGGGTATTTACTACCCGGAATCAAATCTATGGCACAATCGCACTCCCGGTGCGGAGGTAATGAACCAAGCTTAGGTTCTTCAAAAACGTCACGATATTCAGTCAAGAATTCAGGAATCTCAGAGGAAATAGATGATGAAATGGAAACCACAGGTACATCCCCATGCGTCCCCTTACATCCCCAGCTTAACACAGACATAGCTTTCCAGTCAAGGACTGGGTTATGAGATTGCAGCCATGGCAATCCAAGCACCAACACATCATGTAGGTTATACAGCACAAGAAAGCGAATAATCTCCTGGTGATCCGGATTAATCCGCATAGTTACTTGTGTCCAGTATTGTGGTTTATTGCTAGCCAATGGGGTGGAGTCAATCCCCTTCAGGGGTATAGGAGTTTCAAGAGGCTCCAAATCATACCCACAGCGTTTGGCAAAGGACCAATCCATAAGACTCAAAGCGGCGCCAGAGTCGACATAGGCATCCGCGGTAATAGATGATAAAGAACAAATCAGGGTCACAGATAGAATAAACTTAGACTGTAAAGTGCCAATTGAAACAGACTTATCAAGCTTCTTAGTACGCTTAGAGCATGCTGATATAACATGAGTTGAATCACCGCAATAGAAGCACAACCCATTTTTTCGTCTAAAATTCTGCCGTTCACTTCTGGACAGAATTCTATCACATTGCATATTCTCTGGCGTCTTCTCTAGCTGGCAAATCTTTCAAATGCAGCTATGCCGGTCGTAAATTCCTTTCTTTAATAAAACTCCCCCCACATACATTGGCAAGGCAGCTCTTGGCTGAGTGAAAGGGAAGGGGGGTTTTGTAGCCCACAGCATGGGCTGAAGGACAAAACTACAACATCATATTATACTTCATACAATATCGTGACACCTCCCCCTTTTGGTGTGCGCTACGGAGGCAGAACCCCTCGGTATGCCTCCATGCGTACCTCAGTAGGTTCACCCTGGCGGGACAGTCCATCTGCATTTCCATGATCCCTGCCCGTTTTGTGTTCAATGGTGAAGTCAAACTGCTGAAGGGCAAGGCTCCAGCGTAGCAACCTGCCGTTGGTTCCACACATGGCGTTTAGCCAGCGCAGAGGGTGGTGGTCGGTCACCACGGTGAAGGTGCGACCGTACAAGTAGGGCTGCAAGCGCTGCAGGGCCAAGACTATGGCCAGGCACTCCTTCTCGATGGTGGAGTAGGCCACTTCCCTCGGCAAAAGTTTCCGGCTCAGGTACAACACGGGGTGCTTTTGGTCCTCCGAGTCAACCTGGCTGAGCACAGCATCAAGGCCAAACTCGCTGTACCAAGTCTGTACCAAGAACGGTTGACTGCTGTTGACTGCTTTCAACACAGGGGCGTTGCACAGTGCTGTTTTCAATGCCTGGAAGGCCCCCTCACAGCCATCTGTCCAGTTGACGATGTGGGGTAGCTTCTTCCTGGTGAGGTCCGTCAAAGGTTTTGCCAGGCTACTATAGTGCTGTACAAAGTGCCTATAGTACCCTGCAGTGCCCAGGAAGGACATCACCTGTTTCTTGGTCCTGGGAGTGGGCCAGTTCACGATCGCGCCCACTTTCTCAGGCTCTGGCTTTAGGGTGTCTCCGCCTACCCAGTGCCCCAGGTAGTGGACCTCCCTCATGCCCATCTGGCACTTTCCCGGCTTGATAGTCAGTCCTGCTCGGTGAATTCGCCTGAGCACCTCCTCAACATGCTGCAGGTGTTCCTCCCAGGAGGGACTGTAGATGGCAATGTCATCCAAGTACGCCACTGCGTACTTCTCCAGTCCCTGAAGCAGGAGGTTGACCATCCGCTGGAAAGTGGCAGGGGCATTCTTCATGCCGAAGGGCATGACCGTGGACTCGTACAGTCCAAAGGGTGTGATAAAGGCGGACTTCTCCTGCGCCTCAGGGCTCAGGGGAATCTGCCAGTATGCTCGACTCAGATCCATTATGGTCAGGTATTTTGCGCCAGCTAACTTCTCAAGCAGCTCATCGATGCGCGGCACTGGGTGCGCGTCAGAGGCTGTAATGGCGTTGAGCCCCCTGTAGTCTACGTAGAACCGGGTGGTCCGCTCCTTCTTTGGCACGAGAACTACAGGTGAGGCCCACGCGCTCTTTGACCGTTGAATCACCCCCAGCTGTAACATCTCATCGATCTCCTGGCGCATAACCTGCTGCACCTGGTCGGAGATTCGATAGGGTGTTCGCCGTAGTGGGGCATGATTCCCGGTGTCCATCTCGTGGACTGCTAACTTAGTCCTTCCAGGTTTGCAACTGCAACCGCTGTCGTTCAGTTAGCGAGGCACTTACCTCCACGTCCTGGTTGGACCCACCGGCCTTGGCTTGGGCCAGCATGTCCAGGAGGGCGTCTTCCTCCCCGTCTTTGGGTGCGCTGCAGACCGGTAGGACGAAAGGTTCACGTTCGTGATGAGCCTTCTGTTATGGTTCTCAATGGCAAGAGAACATAGCCCAGCAAACATAAGAACTAGCTCTTGGAAGGATGGAAACTAAACTGACCATGAACTAAACCTGCCGCACAACTAACAGTAGCCGGGTAGCGTAGCCTGCGTTTTATCCCTAGACGCCCAGCGCCGGCCGGAGGACTAACTAATCCTGGCAGAGGAAAATATAGTCCTGGCTCACCTCTAGAGAAATTTCCCCGAAAGGCAGACAGAGGCCCCCACAAATATTGGCGGTGATTTTAGATGAAATGACAAACGTAGTATGAAAATAGGTTTAGCAAAATTGAGGTCCGCTTACTAGATAGCAGGAAGACAGAAAGGGCACTTTCATGGTCAGCTGAAAACCCTATCAAAATACCATCCTGAAATTACTTTAAGACTCTAGTATTAACTCATAACATCAGAGTGGCAATTTCAGATCACAAGAGCTTTCCAGACACAGAAACGAAACTACAGCTGTGAACTGGAACAAAATGCAAAAACAAACAAGGACTAAGTCCAACTTAGCTGGGAGTTGTCTAGCAGCAGGAACATGCACAGAAAGGCTTCTGATTACAATGTTGACCGGCATGGAAGTGACAGAGGAGCAAGGCTAAATAGCGACTCCCACATCCTGATGGAAACAGGTGAACAGAGAGGATGATGCACACCAGTTCAATTCCACCAGTGGCCACCGGGGAGCCCAAAATCCAATTTCACAACAGCCTTCATCATGTTGACGTGAAAGGCCTTTCGCCTACCACGGGCGTGGTCAAGCGTGACCACGTAGGTGACCGGGTTGAGCTGTTGGTGGACGACGTACGAGCCCTCCCAGGCTGCCTGAAGCTTATCCGTTGGTACGGGGACCAGCACCCACACCTTTTGACCCACGTGGTAGGTCCGCTCCCGGGCGTTCTGGTCGTACCAGTGCTTCTGATCTGCCTGAGCCTGCGTCATGTTGTTATGCACCAACTGCGTCAAGGTCTGCATCTTGTCACGGAAGTGCATGACATACTCCACTCTGGACACTTCAGAAGGGTTCGGCTCCTCTTCCCAGGATTCTCTTACCAACCCAAGGGGTCCCCGGACTCGCCTGCCGTACAGGAGCTCGAAGGGGGAGAACCCCGTCGAGGCCTGCAGAACCTCTCGGTAAGCGAACAGCAGGTGTGGGAGGTACCGCTCCCAGTCGCGCCCTTGTGTCTCAACCAGCGTGCGTAGCATCTGTTTGAGGGTACCATTGAAGTGTTCACACAAGCCATTGGTCTGTGGGTGATACGCACTCGATACCAGGTGCTTCACCTGCATTCTCTTACAGATAGCCTCCATTAGGCGAGACATGAATTGGGTCCCTTGATCAGTGAGCATCTCCCTGGGAAATCCTACACGTGCAAAGATAACCAACAGGGCATCCACCACCTTATCTGCCCTAGTTGACGACAGAGCTACTGCCTCTGGGTACCGGGTAGCGTAGTCTACCACAGTAAGGATGTATTGCTTTCCAGAGCTGCTGGGGATGGCCAGCAGGCCCACAATGTCCACCGCGATCCTCTGGAAAGGCTCCTCTATCACTGGCAAAGGGATCAGGGGAGCCTTAAGAGCAGGCCCCGCCTTCCCCACTCTTTGACAGGTGATACAGGAGCGGCAGTAGTTTGACACATCTGTCCCCATCTTAGGCCAATAGAAGTGTTGAGACAGCCGGGCCTTTGTTTTGCTGATCCCCAAGTGTCCAGCTAGCGGGATCTCATGGGCAATCCGTAACAACTCACCCCGGAATTGCTGCGGGACGACCAGCTGTCTTTCCCTCAACCACTCCTTTTGTGATTCTCCGGGTACTGTCTCCCAGTACAACCTTCCTCATTCCCAGAACACCCTCTCCTTATCAGTCTCGGAGAAGGTCGTCTTGGTGAGTTGTCTCAAACTCTCTAGGCTCGCATCTGTGTGCAGAGCGGCCTGAAACTCCTGGCTAGGGGAAGCCAGCAGCGACGTCAGGGTCCCTTCCCCACAGGAACCCTCTGGGACCTGCTTTGGGTCCACCTCTGGTTCAGTCACAATGATGACTGAGGAGGGTCTGGAAGGCAGACAGTTATCTGCGTTCCGGGCACTCTGACTGCGGGTGACAGCAGCTACGTAGGCTGTCTCCCCGGGGATTTCTACCGACCCATCAGCCGACGCTGCTATGGGCTCTACCTCCCCATCCACCCCCATTACCTCAGGAGCATTGCTACTTATGGGCCAGTTACCTTCCTCGGTGGCACTGGTCAATTGCATGGCATCACCTTCCTCACGGTTCCCATGTATCTCCCCATTTCCTGTAGCACCTACACTTGCCCCTGCTAGGGGTTCCTCAGCCATCTCACTCCGCAGAGCGACGTGGCTGAGCACTCCTGTACCTATGGACACATCAACTTGCACAGAAAAATCATTATCAGGTTCAGGTGGCACAGGTACAACATTTTCACCATCAATCCTAGGGAAAAAATGGTTATCAGATGCATCATTACAAGATAAAGCATGGTCAGGTAACACATGCGATTTCCCATCATCATCATCATCAGGGTTAACGTTACCCTCATTAGTAGATTGGGGAGGGGTGTCAGGGATGTAGTATGCAACCATCAGTCCCCAACAAAACATCAGTGGGCAAATTATCAGACAGCCCCACTTCCTTCACCCCGCTCCCAGCACCCCAATCAATATAAACCCGGGCCATCAGTAAGGGACAGCTGATGCCCCCAATCCCAGTGACAGTTAGGGTTTTCCCCGGAATGATTTTTTCAGGGGCCTCCAGTTCGGGTCGGATGAGGGTTCGTTCATCCCCGGTGTCCTTGAGGCCTGTAGCAACATGGCCTCCCACGGTGACATGCTGTACGTTGTCACTCCCCCTCCCAGCCACACCACCCACCAAAAGAAATGCTGCATTAGGCCCTGGGGCCTTGGCTGGGGAGTTCTTCGACTTGTCTGGACAGTAGTGACTGATATGACCAGGCCGCCTGCAGTGGAAACACAGGCGAGGGTCGGTGGTAGGTCTGGTGCTGTTGGCCATGGGGACAGTACCTCTGGTGTGTTGGCTGGCAGGGGTACTGGCGTTGGTTGCAGGCTTACCCCCTCTCCAGCTGGTGGTGACTGGCTTCTGCACTTCCGATCTACGGTTGGCCTCATAGGCATTGGCAATCTGCGCTGCTTTCGTCACGTCTTTGGGCTCTCTGTCCATCACGAACTGTCGCACCTCAGCTGGGCAAAGATGTAAGAACTGGTCTTTGGTCATCAGGTCTCGCAGCTGTGCAAAGGTGGTCACTGACAGTCCTTGGGTCCACTGGTCAAAGTGGGTCCCCAGTCCATGCGCCACATCGCCGAAGCTGTCATGTGGGCAACGTTGGAGGTTCCGGAACTTTTTACGGTACACCTCGGGTGTAAGCTGGTACTTGGCTATGAGGGCCTGCTTGATAGCCTCATAGTCACCATCTTGTTCTTGAGGGAGTGCAGCAAACACCTCCAGAGCTTTGCCTCTCAGCCCTGGTGTCAGGTACCGGGCCCATTCATCTGTAGGCAGTCGGTACTGTCTGCAGGCTTTCTCAAAGGCCTGCAGAAAAGTGTCCAAGTCCCCGTCCTTTTCCATAACAGGGAAGTGATCGGGCCGGGGCTTTGGTATCTGAGCGCTGCTGGGCTCACGGCTGGACTGGGACAACCCCTGCATTTGCAGTCGGGCTAACTGCAGCTGGTACTCCCGCTTTGCTTGCCACTCGGCTCGGGCCTCCTGCCGGTATTGCTGAATCAGCTGCAGACGTCCATCATGGTCGTCAGTGGGGAGTTCTTCCAAAGCTGCCAGCAGGTGGGGGTCCACTTCGCCCTGATTGCTAATAGGGCCGGCTGTTGTGGATTCTGTTTGTGGGCTCCCTCTGGTGGTTACTGCTGGTACTGGGTGACTTTGGTGGGTTGCGGCCTTTGGTTTCCACCTGTCCATCAGAGGCTGGGTGTTTCCTATTTTACCTGGCCTTTCTGTCATTTCCCTTGCCGGCTATCAATGTGTTCAGATGTGCTCTGTTTGGTTCCTGCCTACCTGCTCCCAGATCTTTCAGGATAAGCTAAGTGCTGATTTTCAGTTGTTTGGTTTTTGGTCCAGCTTGCTTAGAATGTCTCTATGCTAGCTGGTTGCTCTAGTGGACTGAGGTTCTCCCCATGTGCCATGAGTTGGCACATGGGTTCTTGTAATCTCAGGATGGTTTTTTTGATTAGGGTTTTTTGCTGACCGCTCAGTCCCCTTTTGTATCATTCTGCTTTCTAGTTTTCAGCGGGCCTCTATTTGCTAAACCTATATACCTCATCTCTATGTGTGTGCCTTCCTCTCATTTCACCGTCAATACATGTGGGGGGCAACTATACCTTTTGGGGTTAATTCCTCTGGAGGCAAGTGAGGTCTTGTTTTCTCTGCAGTACTAGTTAGCTCTTAGGCTGGTGCGTGGCATCTAGAACCAACGTAGGCACGCTCCCTGGCTATCTCTAGTTGCGTTTGTCAGGCGTAGGGCAGCGGTCAGCCCAGGTTCCATCACCCTAGAGCTCGTCCGATATTTATTATACTTTGCTTGTCCTGTGCTATCCCTCGCCATTAGGGATTCATGACAGTATAGCCGGCCCACAAAGTGTTAATTGTTTGGGCTGAAGCAGGAGTAAAAGAAGTGTTCAAGGGAAATTTTTTTTTTTTTCCCTTCAGAGTTTTGCTGCCTAGCCCTTAATTGCTGTCTAGCTGCTTCTTACCTCCTCTTAACCCTTGAATGGCTCTGATCTTAGCTGTTTATCATGGATGTCCAGAGTTTGGCTTCCAGCCTGAGTAATCTCGCGGCAAAGGTTCAAAACATACAGGATTTCGTTGTTCACACTCCCATGTCTGAACCTAGAATTCCTATTCCAGAGTTTTTTTCTGGAGATAGATCTACCTTCCTGAATTTCAGGAACAATTGTAAATTGTTTCTCTCTTTGAAATCTCGCTCCTCTGGAGACCCTGCTCAGCAGGTCAAGATTGTTATATCGTTCCTACGGGGCGACCCTCAGAATTGGGCATTTGCATTGGCACCAGGGGATCCTGCATTGCTCAGTGTGGATGCGTTTTTTCTGGCATTGGGATTGCTCTATGAGGAACCTAACCTAGAGATTCAGGCTGAAAAGGCTTTATTAGCCCTCTCTCAGGGGCATGATGAAGCGGAAATATATTGTCAGAAATTTCGGAAATGGTCGGTGCTTACTCAGTGGAATGAGTGCGCCCTGGCTGCAAACTTCAGAAATGGTCTTTCTGAGGCCATTAAGGATATTATGGTGGGGTTCCCTGCGCCTACAGGTCTGAATGAGTCTATGGCTATGGCCATTCAGATTGATCGGCGTTTACGGGAGCGCAAACCCGTGCACCAGTTGGCGGTGTCTTCTGAACAGGCACCTGAGACTATGCAATGTGATAGAATTCAGTCCAGAAGTGAACGGCAAAATTATAGGCGGAAAAATGGTTTGTGTTTTTATTGTGGTGATTCAGCTCATGTTATATCAGCATGCTCTAAATGCACAAAAAGGGTTGATAAATCTTTTGCCATTGATACTCTGCAGTCTAAGTTCATTTTGTCTGTGACTTTGATTTTTTCACTGTCTTCCATTTCCGTCGATGCCTATGTGGATTCAGGCGCTGCCCTGAGTCTTATGGATTGGTCATTTGCTAAACGCTGCGGTTTTAGTCTAGAGCCTCTGGAAGTTCCTATTCCTCTGAAGGGAATTGATTCTACACCATTGGCTATGAATAAACCGCAGTATTGGACACAAGTGACCATGCGCATGACTCCCGTTCATCAGGAGGTGATTCGCTTCCTTGTACTGTATAATTTACATGATGTACTAGTGCTTGGTCTGCCATGGTTACAAACTCATAATCCTGTCCTGGACTGGAAAACAATGTCTGTGCTAAGCTGGGGATGTCAGGGGGTTCATGATTATGCACCTCCGATTTCTATCGCTTCATCTACTCCTTCGGAGATCCCTGCGTTTTTGTCGGATTATAGGGATGTTTTTGAGGAGCCTAAGCTCAATTCGCTCCCTCCTCATAGAGAGTGTGACTGTGCTATAGAATTGATTCCTGGCAGTAAGTTCCCTAAGGGTCGTTTATTTAATCTGTCACTGCCAGAGCATACTGCTATGCGGAATTATATTAAGGAGTCCTTGGAAAAGGGACATATTCGTCCATCTTCGTCCCCTCTGGGAGCAGGGTTTTTTTTCGTGGCAAAAAAAGATGGTTCCCTGAGGCCTTGTATAGATTATCGCCTTCTGAATAAGATTACAGTCAAATACCAGTATCCATTGCCATTATTTACTGATTTGTTTGCTCGCATTAAGGGGGCTAGGTGGTTCACTAAAATAGATCTTCGTGGTGCGTATAATCTGGTGCGGATAAAACAGGGTGATGAGTGGAAAACCGCATTTAATACGCCTGAGGGCCATTTTGAGTATTTGGTAATGCCTTTTGGACTCTCCAATGCTCCGTCAGTCTTTCAGTCCTTTATGCACAATATTTTCCGTGAATATCTGGATAAGTTTATGATTGTGTATTTGGATGATATTTTGGTGTTTTCTGATGACTGGGAGTCTCATGTTCTACAGGTCAGGAAGGTGTTTCAGGTTTTGCGGGCCAATTCTCTGTTTGTGAAGGGCTCAAAGTGTCTCTTCGGAGTCCAGAAGATTTCTTTTTTGGGGTACATTTTTTCTCCTTCTACTATTGAGATGGATCCCGTTAAGGTTCAGGCTATTTGTGACTGGACACAACCTACATCTGTTAAGAGCCTTCAGAAGTTCTTGGGGTTTGCTAATTTTTATCGTCGGTTCATTGCTAATTTTTCCAGTATTGTTAAACCTTTGACTGATTTGACTAAAAAGGGTGCTGATGTTGCTGATTGGTCTCCTGCGGCCGTGGAGGCCTTTCGGGAACTTAAGCGCCGGTTTTCTTCTGCTCCTGTGTTGTGTCAACCAGATGTTTCACTTCCTTTTCAGGTGGAGGTTGATGCTTCCGAGATTGGAGCGGGGGCGGTTTTGTCACAGAGAAGTTCTAATGGCTCGGTGATGAAGCCATGTGCTTTCTTCTCTAGAAAATTCTCGCCCGCCGAGCGCAATTATGATGTGGGTAATCGGGAGCTTTTGGCCATGAAGTGGGCATTTGAGGAGTGGCGTCATTGGCTTGAGGGTGCTAAACATCGTGTGGTGGTCTTGACTGATCACAAGAATCTCATTTACCTTGAGTCTGCCAGGCGTTTGAATCCTAGACAGGCTCGTTGGTCGTTATTTTTTTCTCGTTTCAATTTCGTGGTTTCATACCTGCCAGGTTCAAAGAATGTGAAGGCAGATGCTCTTTCCAGGAGTTTTGTGTCTGATTCTCCTGGAGACACTGGGCCTGCTGGTATCCTTAGGGATGGGGTAATATTGTCCGCCGTATCCCCAGACTTGCGACGCGCATTGCAGGAGTTTCAGGTGGATAAACCGGATCGATGTCCACCAGAAAGACTGTTTGTTCCGGATGATTGGACCAGTAGAGTCATCTCCGAGGTCCATTCTTCTGTGTTGGCTGGTCATCCTGGAATATTTGGTACAAGAGACTTGGTGGCCAGGTCTTTTTGGTGGCCTTCCTTGTCTAGGGATGTGCGTACCTTTGTGCAGTCTTGTGAAGTGTGTGCTCGAGCTAAGCCTTGCTGTTCACGGGCTAGTGGGTTGTTGTTATCATTGCCCATCCCGAAGAGGCCTTGGACGCACATTTCCATGGATTTTATTTCTGATCTCCCGGTTTCACAGAAAATGTCCGTTATCTGGGTTGTGTGTGACCGCTTTTCTAAGATGGTTCATTTGGTGCCCTTGCCTAAGTTGCCCTCCTCCTCTGAGTTGGTTCCTTTGTTTTTTCAGAACGTGGTTCGTTTGCATGGGATTCCGGAGAATATCGTTTCTGACAGGGGATCCCAGTTTGTGTCTAGATTTTGGCGGACGTTTTGTGCCAAGATGGGCATTGATTTGTCTTTCTCGTCTGCATTCCATCCTCAGACGAATGGCCAGATGGAGCGAACTAATCAGACCTTGGAAACTTATTTGAGGTGTTTTGTTTCTGCTGATCAGGATGACTGGGTTGCTTTTTTGCCTCTGGCCGAATTTGCTCTTAATAATCGGGCTAGTTCTGCCACGTTGGTCTCTCCTTTTTTTTGTAATTCGGGGTTTCATCCTCGTTTTTCCTCTGGTCAGGGGGAATCTTCGGATTGTCCTGGAGTGGACGTGGTGGTGGACAGGTTACATCAGATTTGGAATCAGGTGGTGGACAATTTGAAGTTATCTCAGGAGAAGACTCAGCAGTTTGCTAATCGCCGTCGCCGCGTGGGTCCCCGACTTCTTGTTGGGGACTTGGTGTGGTTGTCTTCTCGTTTTGTCCCTATGAAGGTCTCTTCTCCTAAGTTCAAGCCTCGGTTCATCGGTCCTTATAGGATCTCGGAGATTCTTAACCCTGTATCTTTCCGTTTGGATCTCCCAGCATCGTTTGCTATTCATAATGTGTTCCATCGGTCGTTGTTGCGGAGGTATGAGGTGCCCGTTGTTCCTTCGGTCGAGCCTCCTGCTCCGGTGCTGGTGGAGGGAGAATTGGAGTATGTTGTTGAAAAGATCTTGGATTCTCGTGTTTCCAGACGCAAACTCCAGTATTTGGTTAAGTGGAAGGGTTATGGTCAGGAGGATAATTCCTGGGTGGTCGCCTCCGATGTTCATGCGACTGATTTGGTCCGCGCCTTCCATAGAGCTCACCCTGATCGCCCTGGGGGTTCTCGTGAGGGTTCGGTGACCCCTCCTCAAGGGGGGGGTACTGTTGTGGATTCTGTTTGTGGGCTCCCTCTGGTGGTTACTGCTGGTACTGGGTGACTTTGGTGGGTTGCGGCCTTTGGTTTCCATCTGTCCATCAGAGGCTGGGTGTTTCCTATTTTACCTGGCCTTTCTGTCATTTCCCTTGCCGGCTATCAATGTGTTCAGATGTGCTCTGTTTGGTTCCTGCCTACCTGCTCCCAGATCTTTCAGGATAAGCTAAGTGCTGATTTTCAGTTGTTTGGTTTTTGGTCCAGCTTGCTTAGAATGTCTCTATGCTAGCTGGTTGCTCTAGTGGACTGAGGTTCTCCCCATGTGCCATGAGTTGGCACATGGGTTCTTGTAATCTCAGGATGGTTTTTTTGATTAGGGTTTTTTGCTGACCGCTCAGTCCCCTTTTGTATCATTCTGCTTTCTAGTTTTCAGCGGGCCTCTATTTGCTAAACCTATATACCTCATCTCTATGTGTGTGCCTTCCTCTCATTTCACCGTCAATACATGTGGGGGGCAACTATACCTTTTGGGGTTAATTCCTCTGGAGGCAAGTGAGGTCTTGTTTTCTCTGCAGTACTAGTTAGCTCTTAGGCTGGTGCGTGGCGTCTAGAACCAACGTAGGCACGCTCCCTGGCTATCTCTAGTTGCGTTTGTCAGGCGTAGGGCAGCGGTCAGCCCAGGTTCCATCACCCTAGAGCTCGTCCGATATTTATTATACTTTGCTTGTCCTGTGCTATCCCTCGCCATTAGGGATTCATGACAGCCGGCATTCAGTGGTTGGACCTCTGCTGCAGCACCATGTTCGCTTGTGCTGGCTTCTGCAGCCACTGGGCTCTGAGAGTGGTCTAGAGCGGCTTCCCATTGCACCAGAACTGCGACCAGTTGGGCTTTGTTTTTGCCTGCAAAGTCAATGTGCTGTGACTTGCATAAGGCAATAAGGGTGTCTCTGGTCTGCTGCTCATAAAAGGTTTCTCCCAGCCCAACCATGGTTGCCAAATCAAAGATAGGACAGAAAAACAAAGAGAAAGGGAAGGGATAATTACCAGTACACACAATTGTCTCAGGACTAATAAACACTGAGTTCGTTCTCCAAACTTATTTGCGCAGAGTCCTCGCAAGAACTTTGCAAGTTTTTACTGAGAGGAATGATTGCTCAAACCAAACCACTAATGCTCTAATATCCCACCGCCTTGCCACCAATTTGTCACGATTCCTCACCTCTGCCACCAATAAGTCACGGGTTAGGGTGACTTTAGGCCAACAGACAGCTATCACATGTGCAGGGGGGCTTATCTTAGTTGTCCCTCCACTGCTACAATGTGATAAAAAAACACACACAAGGCTATTGACCTCTTAGTTTACAGCTGGGGCTTATTTTAGGTATCCCACTGCTCTTCAATATACCACGAACTGCAGGGATCTATGAATATCCAGCTTACGGTTCCACTTAAAACTTGCAGCTCTCTGGCGCCCCCCTTACTCTCAGGTCAGATTAGGTACTGCACCTAGGGTAATTAGTCGCCAGGAAGGCTGCCTGCTGTGTACTGGCTATTGGGCACGCTGCAGCGACGCGGTAAACTACTCCCACTCAGGCAGGAACAATAATTATCAACGCCGCAGTCGCTACAACAACACCCAAAGGCCTGCACGGTATGCTGCCACCAGCTTCGATTAAACGGATCCGAAGCTAACCCAACACAGTAGCGTAATTCCCTTCAGGAGACAGGGTACGTTTTAGAGCATGAAGAACAAATCTAGTATATTAAATATTATACTCCATAAATGATTTTAAGGCAGTGTTTATAAAAAGTTATATAAAGATGTTACAAAAGAGACAATTGCAAATATGTACAAGGTAATTATAAAAAAACAGGGATTACAATAAGAAATAACACTTACATGTGGTCAGATCATTTGAGGCAACCAGGCTAGTGGAGTTTCCATCTGTCCCAGTGCATTAGGACTCTGGGTAGGAACAGCTCTTCAAGTCAGACTCCAGCAGACAGACCCTTGCTGGAGTCTGGCCAAAAACATATAACTGCAGCCTGTGACATCACCAAATGGGTTGAGTTAAGATCGCCCTCTTCTTTCTTCAGTCTTAGTAAATGTCACACAAGTTTGTCTAATACCTATATCTCTGCTCCAGAACATGTCATAGTCATAACAAACCCAGCATTCATCTCGTCTTAATATTGGCATTCTAATGAGATCAAATATGTCCTATTTGTGATGCATAATTACAGAGAAATCCCTACTTCTTTACCAGATGGAGTTAGAAGCCCGTGCTTACCGTGGCGGATAGATCCACCGAGGGAGATTAAGAATATGTATTTTCCTGTTCCTATCTTAAATGGTTGGCCCAATATCTTACAATAATGGAACAAAAGACCCTCATGGATTCTAGAGATTTCTAATCCAGTTCTAGCTGGCAAAGCTTTCCAATGCAGCTATGCCGGTCGTAAATTCCTTTCTTCAATAAAACTCCCCCCACATACATTGGCAAGGCAGCTCTTGGCTGAGTGAAAGGGAAGGGGGGGTTTTGTAGCCCACAGCATGGGCTGAAAGACAAAACTACAACATCATATTATACTTCATACAATATCGTGACAGGGTAAAAATGCAGTAAATCCGCAAAAAATCCGCAGCAAATCCGCAACAAAAATGCACAAAATCTGCACAAAAAAGTGACAAATTCGCACCTGCGTTTTCTGCCAAGAGATGCAGAATCCGCACCAGAAATTCCTAAGCCTAATCCACAACATGTGCACATACCCTGAAGAAGATGTGCAAGGAAGCCCGCAAACACTGTGCTGAAGACAGGTAGATTATTAAGCACATGGATTGCTGGTAGAGATTGGCGAACCTGACCAGTAAAGTTCAGCGTCCGTACCGAACACCTACTGTTCGGGCACGGACACTGAACACGGACTTCACTAGGAAGTCCGTGTTACTGTTCAGGTTAAGCTTGCCGAACACCGGGTGTTTGTCACGCTGTTAAATGCATAACAGCGCAGCAAACACCGCTTCTGATTGGCAGTGAAATCATCCCCTCCAGTCAGAGAGCCGCAGTTCCCACACTGTCAAGACAGCGTGAGCGCTCAGCTGTGTTCTGAGGTATAAAGTTCATCTCCAGTCACTGGTGTCAGCGGATGGGACTACTACTCCCATCATCCGACGCCTGCTGCCACTAATAACAACAAGAGCAGGAGTGGCTGATGGGTGTATTAATTAGCCGGCTCCTGAGCTGTAAATAAATAATTAAAAAAAAAATGGTGTGGGTTCCCTCAACTTTTTGATAACCAGCCAGGCAAAACTCACTTGCCCTGTTGACAAACGGGAGAAAAGGAAAAACGATCAAGCAGTCCAGTACAGTATAAAAATGTAAACACTTTATTAGTATCAAAAAAGGGGAACCGGTTTGAGAGGGGAGAAAAAAGTGCAAATGTACAGTCTAGAATGCGGGATGCAATGTGTCAGCTGCTGTCACATAGTATAAGAATTATATTCGGCTAACAACCATTAGTTAGGGTACACAAAGTTAGGACCTACTGCCCATACCATTATTCAAAATTATTTACAATAATATGATGGTCACAAACATGAGAGGTATGCATAGTAGGCACTATGGCATTCACCCATAGAGAAATCCACAAAAAATAAATGATGGCGAAAAGCATACCTAACACAGAGGAGGTGTGTATAGGGGCACATGAGCACCTACGTCCACCCCAATGCATACAATATAGCCAGACAGCAAAAATGAAGGGTCAACGAAGAAAACAATAATAATGTTACGTAATACATTGTAACAAGGAACAACAATAATACATAATAAATGCATATAGTAAGACACCATCCAATTACTGCAAGACCCAAAATAATCCCTCATATGTAAACATTCATTTATAATTGAAAGGAGCTCCAGAAACAGTGGTATGGCATAAATCATATGCTAAATCAAGTGCGTCATATTATATCGCAATAGAAGAAATATACAATAAATCTGAGCAACAGCTACGCTTATAACAATTAATTCACAGCAAAAGACACATATTCAAGAAAGCCGGGGGAAGTCCACTTCATGGCTAACAGGCCATATAGAGAGAAATGGTCAAGACACACAGAACGAAGTCAACCCAGGATCAGGATCAAAAAAAGGAAAGGACCCTTAAGAATATAAAACATAAATTAAAAACATATAAAAACAAAGGACTGACATAGGCACACAAGATGGAAAGGTTATCTACTGCAGACTGTCGGGAGTTACAAAAAGGAAACAAAGCTAATGTTTTCGTTTAAAATGTTGGGATGCAAGGTGTTGAGAGTCCATACCCAGCGGAACTCTAGCTGAGTCAACTTCTGTGATGTCCTCCCTCCATGGACGGTGGCATCAATAGAATCAAGCCCCTTACTCTGAGAAGGGTGGCGTCACAGCCGTGACGCATCCAGAAATGCCGTGGAATGGTTTTAAGAGTGGATGGATCTGTGTGGTCGGTGGCGGCAATAATACCCAAGGAATGTTCCCTGGCATGTACCTGAATTGAAGGGGTAGTTAACCCAAAATATATAAGTCTGCAGCGCCCCAGAGTCCTGGTCGTTGCAGTACTGTGGCTCCGCCACTATGGGGAGCTACGGTGCGTCCGATGGCACTGAAGGAGTTCATCTGATCAGGTATCACAGACACCAATACATTTCACAGCAGGGCCTCCGGGGGGAGCTAAGGGTGCTATTCATTAGGCCACTCCCCACCATAGTGGGTAAACCGGGGGTCAGGCAGGAAGTTAGATCGGAAAGCTGACTGGATTGGACGAAGCAACACCTAGTGGCAGAGGGTGTTGTGGAGGAAGAGACAGTAGGGTCTCTGTCAGGGGTGGGATCCTGACAGAGGCTTGGCATTGGAAAGAACGTAACGGGTCCGCGCCAGCTCCGGGAAGCGGCGGGACCCAAGAAAGGACTAGAAGCGAGATAGATTGTGCTGAGTGAGAAACGAGATCAAGCAATAGGAGAATTCCAGTAGGGGTCGTGCTGTAAGACCGGAGCAACACCCTACTGAGGCGCATTACCGGTGGCCGGAACGCCGAGGGAGTATTATAACATTCAGCTTCAAGCAATACTCTAAACAGCGGCAGGACAGTCAGTTTAAGGCGGGCTGTCTAACACATATCACCTATGAAGTCTTGGGAGGCAATTGCGGGAGAGGGGCATCTCTAGGGTCCCGGAAGAACTCCAGGCCTATCCGACAAACGGGTGCCGTTCCAACTGTAACATCAGGAAGGGACGGAAGATTAGAAGAACATCATTTAATCGAGTTGTGAGGGAACTTAAGAAACAGACACAACGGTTGTGGGGTACTTTCCGTAAGCACAGCAGGGAAGGACTACAACACATAGCGCTAAGAAGGAAGGCACCGATTTCCACCTGTGAAGTGAACTCTGGAGGTGCCATTGGACCGGCCGGACTTGCGCAGCCTGGTGAACCGTATTCTGGACTGAGGACTCAGAGATCTCCAGTAAAGAGGTAAAGAGACTCCAACCTGGTGTCCTCGTTATTTACCGCGACCTGCACCCCCCAACTGCACCGTTACAACACGACTTATTGCACCGGACGTCCCCCACTGACAGACAGGGCCACGGACCGGGTCTAGCCACCGTGACAACCCCAGGACTGAGACCTAGAGGCCCGGCTCCGGGTACCCCTCGGCCCTGCGGCGGTGTGGGGGCGCTCCAAACTTGGTGTCACGAACAGGATCTACTTAAGCCTGAAGAATCGGGTCATGTGTGCCTTGGAACTGTGATTTATTGTGCTTGGATTGTACTTTATTGCAAAGACTGTGCTGCGCCATTTACCGCCAAAAGTTCCCGCCAAAAACCGCCGCCATTGCTACGCCAGAGAAGCAGGAGGGCGTGCCATGGGAGGAGACTACCAAAGTGGCGCCAGAAACGGTGATCGCCCCCTGCGCCTCTTGTTGCAAAGCGATGACCTGCCTCAAAGCAGAGAACCGCCCCCTGACTTGCGATGGCGGGAACGAGGTGAAGGAGGAGCTCGACCTTGGAGAAATGGCAGAGTCAGATGCATGCATTGCCGCCGAATGCCGGACAGCGACGATGAACAGCAGGTGCCCGAACAACGGCGAGGTGATCCCGGTTTGTCCTCATCCATCAGAAGGGGACTCGCGTCCACCGCCGCTGAGGGACCTGGACTCCTTGGAGACACCAGTGGAGGAGCCGAGCCTGCCTATCCTAGTCATGGAATCATGGAGGGCGGAGTTACGTCAAGAGATGACTCCGGAGGAGCCGTGGTCCGGGCCGCAGCCGATTCCAGTGTCCTTGTTAACGGACCGGAGCGACATCGGTGGAATCACATCAGGTGCAGGTATGGACGACATCCCTACTCCCCTGGCCGATTCTGCTCTCCCGACCGATCCGGCTCCCCTGATCGATCCCACTCCCGTGACCGCTCCCCACCCCGGCAATGATCGTTCCTTCTTGGTGGAGCGGGTTATCCTCACCTCCCACGCGATGGGGAAGCTAGTGCCTCCGCTACCAACCAAGATGGGAGAACCCATAGGTGTGGGCCTAGACGGGGTGATCCTTCGGTGGGACACCCCCTGGACAGGGCCGGATGGGACCCGGGAGGATGGCCTCACCCTTGCGGTACTTACCTGGGAGCAGTATAAGCAATGTCTGATCCAACACTGGAAAGATCGGGACGAGACCGAACCACCTGACACGCCACGTAAGAAGTCTGCTCCCGGCAGGAAAGACGTGGTAAAGCGGGGAACTGTACTGGCCTACCACCCGAAGAGGGGATGGGGCTCCATACAGGAACCGGGGCTACCAACTGATGTCTTTGTCACTAGCTATAATGTGAAGACCCCTTGCTGCAGTCGAAATGGTGACCCGTTACAAAGAGGGGATCAGGTGACTTACACCCGCCATCGGAGTGCACAAGGATGGTGTGCCCGGAACGTTCGACGGTGTGAGCCTGAGAGAGCGCCCCCTGGTGTCCCGATCATGACTGATCCCGATTTGCCGGACCTCGTTCCCATCACCACGGTACGTCTTGTAGCGGCTACCGAACTCGCAAGCAGGATTAGCCTTCAAATCCAGGCACCGGCTGATCTGATGGCATCTGAGAGACCAACTACCAGTACGGGTGCCACGTTGGCTGGGGGACAGGGATCGCCTCCAGACTTAGAAGAATAAACCTCGATGCCATGAATCTGTAAATAGTTACTGTTTTCCGTTGGGCTGCTAAACCCGTTCAGGGTAAACTCTTAAAGGGATCCCTTTGTTGACCCGGGATCCCTATTGTTTTGTTTGTTTTGTTTTTGTTACCAAAAGTTTTGCACAAGTTTTAAAAACTGAGAAATCATGAACAGTGCATGATCAAAACTTCTTTGTATATAGTTTGCACCTTATTAAAGGTGCTCCCTACTGGTTTTACTTAAACAAGGACTCTTTGCGAAGATACCATACTGGAACCTTTGATAAGTATGGACTGGTAGCTTGAGAAGATGTGCTACCTCACAGAGACTTGGTCTTCTCTTAAAGGGGATGTTCATTTGTTATGCTTCGATAGTAATATTGCTTAAGATGAGTAGCAATAATGTCTTGACCGAAGGAAATAATGATAATGTTTATACGAGAAAAGTTATATGTGTTTAACTGGTTAAATGTGAAGAAATATTGATAATGTTCTCTGAAAGAAAAAGTAGAAGGAAGAAATGAGAAAGTTTAATGTTGTGAAAAGAAGATAGTTGATAATGTTGATAAGAAAAGGGGGGGGGATAGAAGGTAAACCCTGCGTTCCCCATCGAAAGTTAGTAATGTGTTACTAAGGACAGAAAGTGAACCTGTAAGGGTTAGTGGGTGAGTCCTTATAGGAGCCAAGTAGAGCCGGCTCGGTGTTCTCAAACTGAAAGAAAAGTTATGTTCTATACTGTGTATAGTAGTTGAAAAGGCAGTAGGCCCTGGCTGAACGGGGCGGTCCTGTAACAGAAAGGAGAGGCAGTAGGTCTGGTGCCGATAGGACAGGCGGTCCTGCAGATTCAAAGTAGGAGAATGTAAAAGTTAAATTGCCTTATAATGTGATTATAGGAAGGTCTTTGGTGGATACAGAGTGTATGTCCTTAAAGGCAAAGTTAAATTATTGGTTAATAATGTTTGCACTTAGTAGAATACCCGGTTGGGTAAGAAAAGTTAATTATAGCATGTTGCTATGATATTTTTGCCATGTTTGTAACGTTCAAGTGTCCTTACCTCCCATAAAGGGAAGCCTGTTCAAGTATACTTATTGTTATTGCACTCAACAAAATTGTATGTCTTTTTGCTAACTTGTATTGTTGTTTTCTTCCCAGTCCCGGAGTACTGTGTTTAACCAGGGGGGAGTGCAGCGCCCCAGAGTCCTGGTCGTTGCAGTATCAGGACTCTGGATCAGGATCAAAAAAAGGAAAGGACCCTTAAGAATATAAAACATAAATTAAAAACATATAAAAACAAAGGACTGACATAGGCACACAAGATGGAAAGGTTATCTATTGCAGACTGTCGGGAGTTACAAAAAGGAAACAAAGCTAATGTTTTCGTTTAAAATGTTGGGATGCAAGGTGTTGAGAGTCCATACCCAGCGGAACTCTAGCTGAGTCAACTTCTGTGATGTCCTCCCTCCATGGACGGTGGCATCAATAGAATCAAGCCCCTTACTCTGAGAAGGGTGGCGTCACAGCCGTGACGCATCCAGAAATGCCGTGGAATGGTTTTAAGAGTGGATGGATCTGTGTGGTCGGTGGCGGCAATAATACCCAAGGAATGTTCCCTGGCATGTACCTGAATTGAAGGGGTAGTTAACCCAAAATATATAAGTCTGCAGCGCCCCAGAGTCCTGGTCGTTGCAGTACTGTGGCTCCGCCACTATGGGGAGCTACGGTGCGTCCGATGGCACTGAAGGAGTTCATCTGATCAGGTATCACAGACACCAATACATTTCACAGCAGGGCCTCCGGGGGGAGCTGAGGGTGCTATTCCTTAGGCCACTCCCCACCATAGTGGGTAAACCGGGGGTCAGGCAGGAAGTTAGATCGGAAAGCTGACTGGATTGGACGAAGCAACACCTAGTGGCAGAGGGTGTTGTGGAGGAAGAGACAGTAGGGTCTCTGTCAGGGGTGGGATCCTGACAGAGGCTTGGCATTGGAAAGAACGTAACGGGTCCGCGCCAGCTCCGGGAAGCGGCGGGACCCAAGAAAGGACTAGAAGCGAGATAGATTGTGCTGAGTGAGAAACGAGATCAAGCAATAGGAGAATTCCAGTAGGGGTCGTGCTGTAAGACCGGAGCAACACCCTACTGAGGCGCATTACCGGTGGCCGGAACGCCGAGGGAGTATTATAACATTCACCTTCAAGCAATTCCCTAAACAGCGGCAGGACAGTCAGTTTAAGGCGGGCTGTCTAACACATATCACCTATGAAGTCTTGGGAGGCAATTGCGGGAGAGGGGCGTCTCTAGGGTCCCGGAAGAACTCCAGGCCTATCCGACAAACGGGTGCCGTTCCAACTGTAACATCAGGAAGGGACGGAAGATTAGAAGAACATCATTTAATCGAGTTGTGAGGGAACTTAAGAAACAGACACAACGGTTGTGGGGTACTTTCCGTAAGCACAGCAGGGAAGGACTACAACACATAGCGCTAAGAAGGAAGGCACCGATTTCCACCTGTGAAGTGAACTCTGGAGGTGCCATTGGACCGGCCGGACTTGCGCAGCCTGGTGAACCGTATTCTGGACTGAGGACTCAGAGATCTCCAGTAAAGAGGTAAAGAGACTCCAACCTGGTGTCCTCGTTATTTACCGCGACCTGCACCCCACAACTGCACCGTTACAACACGACTTATTGCACCGGACGTCCCCCACTGACAGACAGGGCCACGGACCGGGTCTAGCCACCGTGACAACCCCAGGACTGAGACCTAGAGGCCCGGCTCCGGGTACCCCTCGGCCCTGCGGCGGTGTGGGGGCGCTCCAAGTCCATAAGGACAAGTTCCAAAATAAATGACATTATGGGTAGTGCAAGAGATACATTTCTTAATGTCATAGTGTCACGGGGAGACTAGGAGAATGAGAGCTAATAACCCGGGCCCCTGCAATTTCCCTCAGACTAGGGAAATCCTGACTGACCCTCTACCTGGAGTTTACACTGAAGGTGTGCATGTCCATGCCTTGAACCTCACCCTGTCTCCTGAGCTCAGCCCTAGGCTGAAACCTTCGCCCACCACCCAGTGAAGAGGTAATACTCCAATACCCACAGTTAGCACAGACAAGGATAAAGGAAAATACACACCACGCCGCAGACACTCAGGAATACACTATAAATGTGCAGGGCAAAATAAATACAAATATAGGAAGGAGTAAATAAGACAAAGGAAAATACACCACCAGCAACGATACTCCAACCACCAGCTCTCCTCTCCAGACCGAGATAACAACGCACAAGACAGAAGCTATAATCGGCGACGCCCAATGATCAGGAGAACTATTTAAAGGCAATGGGAATGGCCCAGCTTCCAATCCGAGGATTAGGTAAATTAACCCCGGAACAGCTAGATAAAATCTAGCAGACGCCAATGAGCAAATAGTGGTCAAAAGCGGAATTACCGCTGTCTGTCGGACGACCTGGTCTGAACAGCGTCCGACATGACACATAGTTTTTATATGAGCATTGAAGAAGGTGTCACATCTAACAATGTTAGGGAAAGCCACACAGCGGCCACATGGAGAACGTTCACGTCTTAAGGCGAGGGTATCCAAAAATGTGGGTTTCGGACTGCCAATATAATGACTTCGCACAAGTAAGTGAGCCGCCCACCAGGGCAATGGGGATACTCGGTACCGGGTCCGGTCATTCTTAAAGGGGATGTCACGGTGGCTGCGATTCGGTCCGTGGCCCTGGGCGCTCACTTAAAAGGGGAGAGAGGTCTTTAAAGGGAATTCGATAATAAAGTTTATTTGTGACGCCACCTGTGGCTCTCGGTCAAAGGGACCGACGCTGCTTAATGGGGTCCTCTGGGGTGATGTTGTTGCAGCAAGATGGTGACGCTTCCCACAGGTGAAGCGGGGTCCCCAGGGCTCCCAAGGTGTATGGCAAGGATGGTGGGTTGCCGGTAAATAAGTGGAAGAGTTGTAAAGTCTTTACCTGGTTTACTGGTAGAACCAGTCCACAGTCCAGGATACCAGGCACGGGTGGTGATGTGGTCCGGCCGGCTTAGAGGCAAAGGTGATCCCTCTCCCAGGTGAGGTCCATAAGCCTTCTTACTCCCGCTAGAATGCGAGGTCCCTGCTGCCTATAGCTTGCTGGCAAAGTCTTTTCACTCCTGTCCCAGAACAGGCACCCATATGATGGGCAGCTTGAGCCGTTTTACAGGGTCTCTATCACGACCCGGGCTCTTCAGGTGCTGCTTCACCTCCAGGCGTGGTGTGGGCAAATCACATACAGTTCTAAGCCCTCAGGTTCTGCTATGTGTCCTAGAGTACAACAAATCCTCTGGCTCCCGGTGCCCGGTTCCTGCTCTTTGGCTCTGAGGGTGCCCGGTCACAGTTCCCCTTCGAGCCCCTTGCTTTCTCCACTGTGCTCCTTTCCTCAATTGCTCCACTACATTCAACACCCCTCGGGTTCTCGTCCTTCCCTGGAGCCGCAGCTCAGTCCTGGCTGCACAGCTCTGTAGACTGCTCTCTGTTCTAGACTTACTTCTCCTCTACCTCCAACAGACTAGCTGACTCCTCCTCCAGACCAGAATACTTATAACTGAGGGAAGCTCCCCTGAATCCGGGTCCTGAGCTCCCCCTTCTGGCCTGGATTCAGAATGTGTTCTGTGTATGTGCTTACCTGGTAAAGAGAATCCTCCTTGCCTCCAAGCATAATATCGCCCTCCACAAAAGGAAGGCAATATCGCTGTAACAACTGGTTACCTGGGGTGTTACATGAGTCACGGAGATTTTGGAACGCCGTGTGGTAATAGCAGGTCTCTCGGAGATGTATTTAGAAATAATTGGATCGGCTAGAAGGATAGGCTATGATCTAGTGAGAGCCTCTCTTACCTGTGCAAATCGTGTATGGTAGTCCGTGACAAACAGCACTTTAACATCAGGATGTCTATCAAATGATTTATATACCAAATCATTACGTGATGAATGTTTCGCACAATTAAAAGCTTTTTTCACCATTCGGCAGTTGTACCCACCTGCATAGAGCCTACATTTACTTTCCTCAGCCTGTATTACAAAATCTTCATCCGCAGAACAAATTCTGCAGAGTCGGAGTACCTGACCAGTGTGGACAGACTGTATCAGGTGTCTAAGGTGTGCAGAGGAGGCATGCAGCAATGTATTAGTTGAAGTGGGCTTTCTATAGATGTCCGTCTGCATGACATCATTCTCATCCTGTTTTAACAGGACATCCAAAAACTCAATTCTATTGGCATCACAGTGGTACGTGATGTGAATATTACAATCATTGCTGTTCAAATAATTCATAAACCCATGAAGGAAATCAATGGGTCCCTTCCAGATCAGAAAAATATTGTTGATGTTCTGCGTCCAAAGGGGGACCCTGTCCATCGACAAAGCTCTACCCGACAGGAAGAGTTCCTTCTCCCACAGCCTCAGGAACAGGTTTGCGGAAGCTGGCACAAAGTCGGCCCCCATAACTGTCCCCTGGAGCTGCAGGAAGAATTTTTTTTTTAAATAATTGTAAAAATATATTTTTGTAAATAAAAAATAATAACAAAAAAATCAATATATATATTCTATCGCTAAATTAATATTTGAAATTAAAAAAAACAATAAAAGTACACATATTTGGTATCAACGCGTCTGCAACGACCCAACCTATAAAACTATCCCACTAGTTAATGCCTTTAGTGAACACCATAAAAAAAACAAGTACAAAAACAATACTTTATCATCATACTGCCAAACAAAAAAGTGGAATAACACGCAATCAAAAAGATGGATATAAATAAGCATGGTACTGCTGAAAACGTCATCTTGTCCTGCAAAAAACAAGCTGCCATACAGCTCCATCAGTGGAAAAATAAAAAAGTTATAGCTTTCAGAATAAAAAAGTGATGCGAAAATAAATATTTTTTCTATGAAATAGTTTTTATTGTATAAAAGCGCCAAAACATTACAAAACTGTATAAATGAGGTAGCATCGCTGTAATCGTACTGACCCGAATAATAAAACTGCTTTATCAATTTTACTGCACATGGAACTGCATAAACTCACCCTCCCCCCAGAAAAGAAACTCATGAATTGCTGGTTTTTGTTCATTCCAAAAATCGGAATAGAAAGCGATCAAAAAATGTCATGGTACCAATAAAAACATCAACTCTTCCTGCAAAGAACAAGACCTCACATGACTCTGTGGGCCAAAATATGGAAAACTTATAGCTCTCAAAATGTGGTGATGCAAAAACAATTTTTTGCAATGAAAAGCGGCTGGCTGCTGTCACACACTAAAAAACATAAAAACCTGCTATAACGCCACTTTCACATGTCCTGATATTTCCGGTACCGGAAATGTCAGTGTCCGTGTGTGTAATACTTATGGCACACGTGTGGCATGCGTGTGCCGCATCAGTACCACACGGACAGGCGCCAGGGAAGAAGCATTACAGTAAGCGCTGTTCCCCGGCGCCGGGTGCTGAACACGGCTCTCATCATTCTCCCCCAGGGCCGCCATCAGGGCATTACTGCCCTGACTGGCGTACGGGGCCTGATGACCAGAGGGGGCCCGCAGCGGGTCCCATCTCTTCTGGTCATCGGGCCCCAGCGGAAGGCTTCTGCCGGTGCAGTAACTGAACCTGCGTACAAGACACAGGTTCAGGTAAACTCTATTGCCGTGCGGTGTTGCATGGCAATACTTAGAAAGCTGCCAGCCAATCGGAGGCTGGCAGCTGACGTTAGCGCGCATGTCGCCAGCGTATGACATCATTGTCATTCGTCAGCGAGTGCGTTGTGGGAGCATCGTCGCAGGAGTGCGGCAAGGAAAGAAGAAAGTTTTTTGATTTTTATTGAAAGCGGCACGGGGGCAGGATGGGAGACACGGAGGGGGGGGAGAATGGAAACACGGGGAAGAATGGGGACACAGGGGAAGTATAGAGACATAAGGGGAAGTATGGAGACACAAGGGGAAAAATGGAGACACAAGGGGAAGTATGGAGACACAAGAGGAAAAATGAAGACACAAGGGGAAAAATGGAGACACAAGGGGAACTATAGAGACACAAGGGGAAGAATGGAGACACAGGGAAGTATGGAGACACAAGGGGAAAAATGGAGACACAAGGGGAAGTATGGAGACACAAGGGGAAGTATGGAGGCACAGGGGGAAGTATGGAGATATAGGGAGAAGAATGAAGACACAGGGGGAAGAATGGAGACACAGGGGGCAGGATGGGAGACACAGGGGGCAGGATGGGAGACACAGGGGGCAGGATGGGAGACACGGAGGAAGGATGGAGACACGGGGGAAGTATGGAGACACAAGGGGAATTATGGAGATACAAGGGGGAAAATGGAGATACAAGGGGAACTATGGAGACACAAGGGGAAGTATGGAGACACAGGGGGAAGTATGGAGATATAGGGTGAAGAATGAAGACACAGGGGGAAGAATGGAGACACAGGGGGCAGGATGGGAGACACAGGGGGCAGGATGGGAGACACGGGGCAGGATGGGAGACACGGGGGAAGAATGGAGACATAGGGGGAGGAATGCAGACACAAGGGGAAGTATGGAGACACAAGGGGAAGTATGGAGACACAAGGGGAAGTATGGAGACACAAGGGGAAGTATGGAGATACAAGGGGAAAAATGGAGACACAAGGGGAAGTATGGAGACACAAGGGGAAGTATGGAGACACAGGGGGAAGTATAGAGATATAGGGAGAAGAATGAAGACACAGGGGGAAGAATGGAGACACAGGGGGCAGGATGGGAGACACAGGGGGCAGGATGGGAGACACAGGGGGCAGGATGGGAGACACGGGGGGAAGAATGGAGACACAAGGGGAAGTATGGAGATACAAGGGGAAAAATGGAGACACAAGGGGAACTGTGGAGACACAAGAGGAAGTATGGAGACACAGGGGGAAGTATGGAGATATAGGGTGAAGAATGAAGACACAGGGGGAAGAATGGAGACACAGGGGGCAGGATGGGAGACACAGGGGGCAGGATGGGAGACACGGAGGCAGGATGGGAGACACAGGGGGCAGGATGGGAGACACAGGGGGCAGGATGGGAGACACGGGCAGGATGGGAGACACGGGGGAAGAATGGAGACATAGGGGGAGGAATGCAGACACAAGGGGAAGTATGGAGACACAAGGGGAAGTATGGAGACACAAGGGGAAGTATGGAGACACAAGGGGAAGTATGGAGATACAAGGGGAAAAATTGAGACACAAGGGGAAGTATGGAGACACAAGGGGAAGTATGGAGACACAGGGGGAAGTATAGAGATATAGGGAGAAGAATGAAGACACAGGGGGAAGAATGGAGACACAGGGGGCAGGATGGGAGACACAGGGGGCAGGATGGGAGACACAGGGGGCAGGATGGGAGACACAGGGGGCAGGATGGGAGACACGGGGGGAAGAATGGAGACACAAGGGGAAGTATGGAGATATAGGGAGAAGAATGAAGACACAGGGGGAAGAATGGAGACACGGGGGGCAGGATGGGAGACACAGGGGGCAGGATGGGAGACACAGGGGGCAGGATGGGAGACACAGGGGGCAGGATGGGAGACACAGGGGGCAGGATGGGAGACACGGGGGGAAGAATGGAGACACAAGGGGAAGTATGGAGATACAAGGGGAAAAATGGAGACACAAGGGGAACTGTGGAGACACAAGAGGAAGTATGGAGACACGGGGAAGTATGGAGATATAGGGAGAAGAATGAAGACACAGGGGGAAGAATGGAGACACGGGGGGCAGGATGGGAGACACAGGGGGCAGGATGGGAGATACGGGGGCAGGATGGGAGACACAGGGGGCAGGATGGGAGACACAGGGGGCAGGATGGGAGACACTCGGGGAAGAATGGAGACACAGGGGGAGGAATGCAGACACAAGGGGAAGTATGGAGACACAAGGGGAAAAATGGAGACACAAGGGGAAAAATGGAGACACAAGGGGAAGTATGGAGACACAAGAGGAAGTATGGAGATACAGGGGGAAGAATGGAGACACGGGGAAGAATGGAGACACAGGGGGAAGAATGGAGACACAGAGGAAGAATGGAGACACAGGGGGCAGGATGGGAGACACAGGGAGCATGATGGGAGACACAGGGGGCAGGATGGTAGACATGGGGGCAGGATGGGAGACACGGGGGGCAGGATGGGAGACAGATAGGGCAGGATGGAGACATGGTGCAGGATGGAGACAGATGGGGCAGGATCACAGGACAGATGGGGCAGGATCACGGGACAGATGGGGCAGAATGGATACTCATGAAGGCAGGATGGGACAATATATGGGGCCAGGATGGGAGAACATATGGTTGGAGCCAGGAATGAGACACACGGGGGCCAGGATGGGGATATTATTACCAAAAGGGCTAACTAAGGGATGTTATTACTGCAGTGATGCATTTATTTTATTTTTGAGAATACTGTTTTAAATTCGGGAGGTGGTCCTGTTACTGTGCAGAGCAACACTATGTCACCTTTTTTTCTTCATCTTGTGTAGTTTAGAAGTTGGGAAAAATTATGTAATGTGTTCTGCAAGAGGTGCTCTAGCTATCTGTTATTTCCTGCAGAGACGAACCCTGGCTGGAAGAAGTGATGGGGGTCTGTATTGCATGAAGATGAAAAGCAAAGATGAAGGACTTCACCTAGAGACAACACTGGTGAGTCAGTGTGTTACCTGTACACTGATGCTGTACACTGTATACTATATACAGAACTCCTGTGTACAATGTCACCGGTGATCACTGTATTACCTTTACACTGACACTATATACAGAGCTCCTGTGTATAATGTCACTGTTGATCACTGTATTACCTGTACCCTAATACTGTATACAGAGCTCCTGTGTATAATCTCACCGGTAATCACTGTATTACCTGTACACAGACACTGCATACTAAGTACAGATCTCCTGTGTACTGTATAATGCCACTTATGGTAAAATTAGTATTGTGTTTTTTTTATTAATGATCAGTATTGTAGTATTCAGTCACTATGTGGTGGTAATATGTGGTCTGGTCATGCTGTGGCGGTATTTGTTCCTTGTATGTGATATTATTGGCACCATGTGGTGGTAATATGTGATCTGGACGTGGTGCGGTGGTATTTGTCCCTTGTATGTGATATTATTCTATCACTGTGGTGGTAATATGTGGTCTGGACATGGTGTGGCGGTATTTGTTCCTTGTATGTGGTATTATAGGTCTCTATGTGGTGGTAATATGGTGTCTTGCCATGGTGCGGTGGTATTTGTCCTTTGTATATGATATTATTGGTCATTTTAAAAATTGTAAAATAAACAAAAATATACTTAATTTGTATTGGACATTTTAACAAATGATTAATAGGATAGAGTAGAGTAGAGCTCGGCCAAAGGAGTCTACAATGTTGTGGTGGTGGCTTAAAAAAAACTTTTGGCCAAAACAAAAGCTGCCGGCTATATGTGTGATCTGGTGATGGGAACTGTTAATGTGTGATTGGTGAGAAGTGGAGTTTTCTCATGCTGGTAAGGGGCCATGGATATTGACCCCCCCCAGCCTAAAAATAGCAGCTCACAGCCGCCGAGAAAAGGCACATCTATTAGATTCACCAATTCTAGTGCTTTACCAGGATCTTCCCACTTGCCCTGTAGACAAACGGGAGCAGTGTCAGACTGGTGTGCCAAGGGCCTACCAGTAACATTGACTTTGGGGGCCCACTTTTCACCTGCATACAAATATTACATGACCCTGGTTGACAAATTTACCTATATCGCCATATAATAATAAACTGGGTAGTTTAGTTAATGAATGAGATGCAGCTTTTTTGCTGTACAAAGTGAATTAAGTGAATTATGGCAAGTACTGCCCATACTGTAAGGTTGGGGGTACAGATTTGTACAAGGGCCCACCGGGGGATTCCCCTGTTCCTTTATGGGCTACTCCAAGCCTGAATGGGAGAAAAGAAAAAACGATCAAGCAGTCCAGTACAGTATAAAAATGTAAACACTTTATTGGTATCAAAAAAGGGGAACAGGTTTGAGAGGGGAGAAAAAAGTGCAAATGTACAGTCAAGAATGCGGGACGCAATGTGTCAGCTGTGGTCACATAGTATAAGAATTATATTCGGCTAACAATCATCAGACTCCCTGAGATGGGGCAGTATGAAGAGCTGAGGCGGGTCCACTGTCCAGCGTCAGCGGTGAAGAGGAGAGGATCCTGCTAGACTTGGTGAGTGTTCGCTGACGCTGGCCAGCGTCAGACACAGATGGAGGCACCCTCTGCACTCCGCGGCGCCGGCCTTTTCAAATCTCTAACTTTGCCCTGTGTGCATGCACGCGATCTCCTGCTTGCCCGCGCTGACAAGGGCAGCAGCCGTGCGCACACACGAGGGCCGCGGCCATGCTCGTGCACTGATGCAGGTCTCCACCACAAAGTGGGCAGCCGGCCCTTTAAATCTTCTGTGTGAAGGCCCTGTGTCCCTGTTTCAGCACATGCAGCTAGACAGCGTGCGCACATACTGTAGGTCCTTCACACAGATTTTAAATCTTCTGTGTGAAGGACCACTTCACACAGGCCCACTTTGTGGTGGGGACGTGATGGCCCACCAGGCATCTACCCGCCTCAGCAGATGCTCAATCCGGGCCTGAACACAGGGACTGTTAGGCAGGGAATTTATATAGGCCGACGTAACTGCTGGTGGTTCTAGGGGAACTGAGAGGTTCTCTTTAAAGGGATCCTGTCACCCCCAAAATCGAAGGTGAGCTAAGCCCAACTGCATCAGGTGCTTATCTACAGCATTCTGTAATGCATCCTGTAATGCTGTAGATAAGCCCCCGATGTTACCTGAAAGATGAGAAAAAGAGGTTAGATTATACTCACCTGGGCTGGTGGTCCGGTCCGATGGGTGTCGCGGTTCGGGGCCTCCCATCTTCATAGGATGACGTCCTCTTCTTGTCTTCACGCTGTGGCTCCTGCGCAGGCGTACTTTATCGCAGGTGCAGGGCCTCTCTGACCTTTCCCGGCGCCTGCGCACTGCAGTACTTTGCTCTGCCCTCAACAGGACAGACAAAGTACGCCTGCGCAGGACCCGCAGCGTGAAGACAAGAAGAGGACGTCATCCTATGAAGATGGGAGGCCCCGGACCGCGACACCCATCGGACCGGACCACCAGCCCAGGTGAGTATAATCTAACCTCTTTTTCTTACCTTTCAGGATACATCGGGGGCTTATCTATAGCATTCCAGAATGCTGTAGATAAGCCCCTGATGCTGGTGGGCTTAGCTCACCGTCGATTTTGGAGGTGACAGGTTCCCTTTAAAGTAGGGAGGTGGGTATTAACCACTAGGAGGCGCTCTCAGCGTACAGCTATACCGCTGTCATAGAACTCAGTGCCAGCGGTATAAATTCCTATGCTCGACGCTCCCCCTAGCGGCTCATGCTGGTATAAAGCATTAAATCCTGGATGAGTGGATTTGGAAGAGCAAAGAAGCAGAGAAACATTCAGGCAAAAGGTGAGTGAAAGCCAGCTCTGCCTGCAGACACAATGCCGGCCCCGGGGGGCTGCCTCTGCTTGCGCTGGGTGCTGATCTCTCTCCAAGCAGACTGCATCCTCCAGCAGCAGATGACAGGCTCAGTACAGATGAGAGCCCCCAGTACAGATGAGAGCCCCCAGTACGGATGAGAGCCCCCATTGCAGAGACCACACGATGGACGAGCCGGTGATGTTACATAAGCTGTAGTACCGCCGTGCACTGTAGGGGGCAGTACGCGCTCAGGGCTCTGCCAATCATCCCCAGCACCAGGAGGAGAGTCCTTGTGGAGGTGAGGGCAGCGGCTGGCAGTGCCCACTGTGGACCATCACCCCCATCATCACCAGAGACCACCTCCTACTCCCCGCCTCATCCCGGGCACCTCAGCTCCGCTGCCTGCTGCTCCGTATAGGGTGGGAAGAAGGTAAGGGGGTGATGGCAGCCCAGTCAGTGCCCGGGGCTTGTGGCCTCATGGCTGACAGGCAGCATTATAGTATCCGAGGGCTGCCATTGTTACTGGTGCGAGGATGGAGGCACCGAGTCATGATGTCAGCTGTATCTCCATCATGTCTGTGTATGTATCCTGTGTCTACAGCAGCTATGGAGCATGTGTATATGCATTATCTATGGAGCAAGTATGTGGCTGTGTATATGAACCATATATATATGTGCATGCATCTGTATGTGTGTATACGTCATGTACGGAGCATGTATGTCTGTGTATAGTCATCATAGAATGTATGTGCAATGTATAGAATATGAATGTATAGAATGTATATGCATAGAATCCATGTGTCCGGATCATGTGGGGGTATATACCTCATGTATGGGTCATTTATGTGTATATACCTCACCTGTGGATCATGTAGTACGTGTATATACATCACGTCTGGATTGTGTATGTGTATATACATGACGTCTGGATTGTGTATGTGTATATACATGACGTATGGATTATGTATGTGTATATACATCATGTATGGGGCATGCAGGTGGCTGTGTTGCTGGCCGTGCGCTGGTGAAGCTCCAGTCTCTTCAAAGCCTTTGTTATACTGAAAACTGATCTGATTTACATTGTCTCATTTCTGGGTTTTGGATATTCTTGTATTGTACAAACATCCCCCGGCTCCAGCAAACCTCCATTTTAGAAATGTTGCAGGCAGATTAATGTCCTTTGTAGGATGTAACATTGTTGCCGACTGCCATAGATGCCATGACTTGGGTACAAGCTGAGATTGGATTTCGCTCACTGTTAGTCGTGTGGATTGTTTGCATTGACTTTTCTGTGTTTTATAAACAAAACTGTTATATGTGTGTTACTATGTAACATCTGCAGATGTGTTACTGTCTGCCCTCATTGCACTGGCATTATATAAGAAGTGTTCATACTGTATGTGTCTAGGATTACCATAATTACTAATATTGGTCAAATGTCAGAATAATGAGAGAGAGAGAATGTTTTAAGGCAGTTTAGCATTTGATACCATATCCCTTAAACTGACTTGGGTGAAACGTTTGGGATATCCATCCACAAGCTTCTCACAATATTTGGCCGGAATTTGGGCCCATTCCTCCTGACAAAACTGGTGTAACTGATCCAGGTTTATAGATTGCCTTGCTCGCTCCGACCTTTTCAGCTTTGCCCATAAATTTTCAATAGGACTGAGATCAGGGCTTTGTGATGGCCACTCAAAAACACTGACTTGGTTATCCTTAACCCCTTAATGACCGCCAATACACCTTTAAACAGCGGCAGTTAAGGCTACTTAAACCACAGCGCTGGGGGGCGCATGCGCGGACCTTAGCGGAGTCAGACATGCTCTGCTGAGCTCCGCAGCCTGATCTGCTGACAGTACCCCACAGACCACCGGAATCGCTGCACACTCACCCGGAACGGACCGCCCCTGCCTCTGGGACCTGTACGGACTGACATGCCAAAGAAAGGCAGTGCCAATCAGCCGGTAAGCCGCGCAATAGCAGACCTCCTCGTGAGCGGTGGAGCTGGCAAGATGGCCGCCGCAACTTCCTCCCCATCGGTCTCTCCCTCACCACTTGGTAAAGAGGCAGGCCCTGACGAACTAACAGCGGCTGAGGGAGCTGTTGTCCCCGCAGTAGCGCTAGTCAAAACACCGCAGGAGACATTCAGAGCTGAGCTCACCTCAGCTATGCAGAGTATTACCACTCAGTTGCAAGATATAGTCCAACGCACCTCCAGCCTGGAGGAAAAAATGGATGCCACAGCAGAGGCACTAGAGGAGGATCAAGAAACTATTAAGCAGCACACTGAACGCATTGTAGATCTTGAATTGAAATGTGAGGATTATGAGAATAGATCTCTGCACTCTCATTTTCATACAGCAATGAGTTTTTTGTCTGCCGATCATTGGAAGACAGTAAGAAAACTCTCGAACTCGCTGGAATTCCAATTCTGGAAGCCGTACCACCCCAGCCACAGCGGAAGCCGCGTCCAGCTAAAGACTGGAAGCCTGCCCCTAGAAACAGGAGCCAGAACACACGGGTTACTTGAATACGGTATAAGTAATCTGCAATTTGAATTTATCTGAATTTGTTAATTCGTTAATATGGAGCCCCAAATCACCATACAACTTGGGTTTTTAATCCAATTGATTCTCTATTGTTTGTTCTATGTCATTGTTCCCCTCTGTTATGTCTCTTCCCTACTGTGCCTCCACAGAAATGTTTATACCTATCGCTGTCGTTCATGCCAGTCCAGGTCTATTAAGGAAGAAATAGAGTTGGAACCCCAAGACCATCATTCAGCAGTAATTGGTTTTATTACCATGTGTAGAGTCCTTTCCCACAACGTGCGAGGGTTTAACTCTCCCTTGAAACGTAGAAAGGTCTTTATAGACTACCACAAACAAAAACCCGACATTATATGTCTACAAGAAACTCACTTCTCCAGGTTCTCAAGCCCTAAATATTTTGATCCTCATTTCAAGCGTTTCTTTTTAGCATCTTGGGAACGAAAAACTAGAGGTGTAGCCATATTTCTTAAAAATAGTCTTCCACTCCAGATAGACAACACATACTCGGACCCTGAACGCAGGTTTATAATTATACAAGGCACTTTACAAGGCCAAAATATTTGCATAGTGAATAGCTACTTACCCGCTAATACTCAAACTTTGGTTTTTGAATTGATTCTGTCTAAAATATCTACAATCCCTTACCATCATTTGATATGGTGTGGAGATTTTAATTTCACCCTAAATCTACAATTGGACAGCAGCGCTTCAAAACGGTCAGATATATCCAAGGCGGATAGGAAAAAAATCCTACGCTTGATGAACGAGAATAGACTGGTGGACATGTGGAGGCAGACTAATGAGTTGGCGAGAGGCTACACATGCTTTTCCTCAGTACACAAGTCATACTCAAGAATTGATCTACATTTAGCCACAGCACAGTCGCTGCCAAATGTTTTATTTTCACGCCACATCCCATCTTCATGGTCCGACCATGAGGCAGTTCTCTCTGTGTTTAAATTCAACATAACGACATCACGCCTGTTTCGATGGCGACTAAATGAATCCCTCATTATAGACCCTATAGTTACTACTCAAATTAATGAGGAGCTAAAATTTTATTTTCAATCTAACGATAACGAAGATTCGTTTCCTGGAAACGTGTGGTTAGCCCATAAAAATACATTACTGGTACTTTCATCAAACTAGCCGCAAACAAAAAGAAGAATAGATCAGAACTTCAAAATAAACTAGAAAACAAGCTGATGAAACTTGAACAAGCAAACCAATTATCTACCTCCCGTTTTTTAATTAAACAGATACATGATACCAAATTGCAATTAAATGCCACCCTTACCAACAGAACGGAGAGGGCCTTAGCCTGGACCATGGTCACTTTTTATAGGCAGGCAAATAAGCCAAGTAAAATGCTAGCGCGACAATTAAGGAGGAAGGAACTATTAAATACTATCCTATCAATTAAAGATGCTAAAGGTCACGTCTCGGCACATCCTGAAATTATTTATAAGGAATTCCATGACTACTATCAAAAACTTTACTCTTCTCCACAACCTCCCCCTCCACACCTTTTACAATCCTTTTTACAAAACTTACCGCTTCCCAAGATTAACGAACCCACATCCCAGCAACTTCAAACAGATATAACTGATGAGGAAATAAAATCAATATTCAAAAATTTGAACACTGGTAAGGCACCCGGACCTGACGGCCTCACGGCTCTTTATTATAAAAAATTCAATGAATCACTCACGCCCCACATAAAAAACTTCTGCAATGCCCTTTTAAATGGATCCCAGATGCCCGCCGAATTCTACACTGCCATGTGACTGTGATCCCCAAGCCGAAAAGAGATCATTTATTAACCAAAAATTATAGGCCCATTTCACTTCTAAACGTTGATCTTAAAATATTCACGTCAATTATTACCGACTGAATTAACAAGATACTCCTCTCATTAATACATAGAGACCAGGTAGGTTTCATCCCTATGAGACAAGGGCCAGACAACATCAGAAGAAATCTAAACATTATTCACTCAGCGCATAATTCACAAAAACTGACCGTATTGTTAGCACTAGATATCGAAAAAGCCTTCGACACAGTATCCTGGTCATACCTTTTTAAAGTCCTATCCAAATTCGGTATTCCCCACAAACTACTTTCATGTCTTCATTTACTATATGACAATCCGACCGCATACCTCAAACGACCCTCAACACGACCTCTTCCAATTAACATTCAGAGAGGAACTAGACAGGGATGCCCTTTATCACCAGCATTATTTGCCTTGGCTATGGAGCCTTTGGCTGAAGCTATAAGGCATAATCCCAACATATTAGGCCCTGTCGACCTTGGAAACCAGTATAAGGTTAGTCTCTTTGCGGATGACCTCCTCCTGTCCATTACCAGTCCACACACTACTCTTCCCAGTCTGTTTTCGTTACTTGACGATTTTAAATTAATTTCAGGCCTTAAAATCAATGTTGAAAAGTCAGAAGCCTTATTTATAAATACTCCTGAGGAGGTGCAATTGGGCCTGACCTCCCAGTTTGGGTTCAAAAAAGAAGAACACTTTTTGACTTATTTAGGGATAAATCTCACAACCAATAAATCAACACTATATAGATGGAACTATATCCCATTAATTCAGAACCTGCGGAAAGATGTGACCAGATGGTCCTCAATGGCACTGTCTTGGCTAGGGAGATTAAACGCCATAAAAATGGTTTCCCTTCCACGATTCTTATATTTATTTCGTTCCCTTCCTATCTCGATACCCTCCAAAGTCTTTCGTGAGATACATACCATAATTTCGAAGTTCATATGGCAGGGGAAGAAACCGAGAATTAGGCAGAAGATAATGTTTATACATAGGAAAATGGGAGGCTTATCCTTACCTAACTTTATAGCCTACTTTAAATCAGCCCAAATTGCTCAATTAACTAAAGTTTGCTCAATTAGTAACAAACCTAGATGGGTCTATCTAGAATCACACCTATTAAAACCCTACTCACTACCGGGCCTATTATGGACCATAGAGAAACTCCCACGTGACATTTCTATCAGAGCGCCTTTTGCCGCTCACGCATTCATTCTCTGGAGAAAAGAAAGATTCAAATATGGACTCCAGTCTAAATCCACCCCATTACAATATCTATTTAACAATCCAATGTTTTCACCAGGTTTGGATCCCCGCTCTTACTCTTGGTGGATATTAAATGGTATAACTACGCTAAAACATCTGTGTACCCCATTTAACATATTATTAACCATGCAAGAATTCATCCGGAAACATAACCCACCATTTGGAGAAGCCTTTCATATGCATCAAATTTTTGATTTTACGAAGCGGAATCTATTGAACAGAACCCCCTTTTCTATATCAAACTTTGAACAAAAATGTGTGAACGATCCCTTGGGTAGAGGGACAATTTCCTTTTTAGATTCTTTAATTAATGCTATACAAGGCGAGGACAAATTAAAGTGTATGAGGCAGTGGGAGGAAGACCTGGGGTTTGATATGACGCTAGAAGAGTGGCGTAGATGTTGTGATCATTTATCTAGGGGCAGCCGTCAGGTCTCTCTGGTGGAATCATCCATTAAAGTTCTTCATAGAACCTATTTGGTCCCTACAAAACTTCATGTCATCTACCCCCATATATCGGATATATGTTTTAGAGGCTGTAACATCCCAGGCGACATGAAGCATATATGGTGGAGCTGTCCGGTAGTCTCCGCCCTTTGGCAAGAAATAAAAATTACAGCTGAAAAAATGTTCAATAAAGTTATCAACTTGACCCATCTGGTTTTTTTACTAGGATCTAAGCACCCTGTTTTTTCTAAAAATTCACATAGACTGATGAGCTTACTGTGTATGGCAACTAAAATACATATAGCATGTAAGTGGAGAACCACGTCACTCTGTATCCTTGGTCAGGGATAGAATGAATGTAATCATGCTATACAAGCGTATTCAAGCTACTAGGACTGATAATTGGACTGCATTCTTTCAAATATGGACTCCCTGGCTGGATTTGGATCCTAATGTTTGCCTGACTCAAGCTCTCACGCTATCACCATGAACTACTTTCCATACGAGAGAAAGGCATGGACAGACGTCCCCATTGATCAGTTTGCTTTATAATCTCTGTAACCAGCCTCCCCTTTTGTAAACAATTTATCGAGATTGTTTTCTGCTTGTTTTCTCGCTCATAAAACTATAAAACTGATAAGTACAGGAGTGGATGAGCGATTAGGGAATCTTAAAATGTAATATGTTACTATGCTGTGGAATGACAGTACCCCCCCACCTAGTGTTTTTCCCCCCTTGTTACTGTCCTGTCTTTATATGTACAGGTTTAGATTGTTGTACAAATTCTTCTTTAAATTTTTAAAATATGCTGACCTCCCCTGCGTGGGAAAGTTTTTCTTGATCTGTTAAATGTTAAAAAACCGAATAAAATTTATTGAAACAAAAAAAAAAAACCACAGCGCTGTTAATTAACAGCGATGAGGAAAAAGTGGATAGCGCCACCCAGAGTTGGAATTTCTCCAGGGTCTCAGATGCCGGGGGTAGCTGAGAACCCAGAGAACATGATTCGGGTCGGTTTTTACCCACCTCGGTGTTGCGATCACCGTTATTAATGGTATAACGGCAACCGCAAAAAAAGTCAGTTTTTCCATTCAATTTCTCTCTCCTCTGATGTAATCGCACATCAGAGGAGAGAGAAATAGGGAATAGGGTCCCCCGATCATCCCCCTGGTACCTCCCGGTGTCCATGGAGCCTCCTGTTTCCCCCCATGGCCGCCTGCATCTTCTTCCGGGAAGAAAACGGCGGGTGCATGCGCAGTGCGCCCGCTGAGATCTGCCAGCCGGTACCTGGCAACAATAGGAGATTTTTCATATTGATTCATTTTGATCACTGTGATAGAACCTATCCCAATGATCAAAATAAAACAAAATAGTAAATCAAACCCCCCTTTATCACCTCCTTAGTTAGGGAAACATAATAAAAAAAAAAATGTATTTATTTCTATTTTCCCATTAGGGTTAGAGTTGAGCTAAAGTGAGTTGGGCTAAAGTGAGTTGGGTTAGAGTTAGGGTTGGGGCTAAAGTTAGGGTTAGGTTTGGGGCTAAAGTTAGGGTTAGGGTTGGGGCGAAAGTTAGGGTTAGGGTTGGAGATAAAGTTAGGGTTAAGGTTAGGGCTAAAGTTAGGATTGGGGTTGGGATTAGGGTTGGGATTAGAGTTAGGGTTGGGATTAGGGTTAAGGTTGGGATTAGGGTTATGGGTATGTTAGGGTTAGGTTTGTGGTAAGGATTATGGTTAGGGTTGGGGCTAGGGTTAGGGTTGGGATTAGGGTTGAGGTTGGGATTAGGGTTATGGTTGGGATTACGGTTAGGGTTGGGATTAGGGTTGGGGTTGGGATTAGGGTTATGGTTGGGATTACAGTTAGGGATGAGATTAGGGTTAGGGGTGTGTTAGGGTTATGTTTTTGGTTAGGGTTGTGGTTAGGGTTTTGGCTAGGGTTGGGGTTGGGATTAGGGTTATGGTTGGGATTACGGTTAGGGTTGGGATTAGGGTTAGGGGTGTGTTAGGGTTAGGTTTGTGGTTATGGTTAGGGTTGTGGTTAGGGTTAGGGTTGTGATTAGGGTTAGGGGTGTGTTGGGGTTAGAATTGGAGTTATAATTAAAGGGTTTCCACTGTTTAGGCACATCAGGGCTTCTCGAAACACGACATAGCGTCCGATCTCAATTCCAGCCAATTCTGCGTTGAAAAAGTGAAATGGCGCTCCTTCCCTTCCGAGCTCTGCTGTGCACCCAAACAGTGGTTTACCCCCACAAATGGAGTACTGGCATACTCAGGGCAAATTGTGCAACGACTTAGGGGGTCTAATTTCTCCTGTTATCCTTGGGAAAATAAAAATTTGGGGGCAAAAAGATCATTTTTGTGGAAAAAATATGATTTGTTATTTTCACTGCTCTATGTTATAAACTTCCGTGAAGCACTTGGGGTTTCAAAGTGCTCACCACACATATTGATAAGTTCCTTGGGGGGTTCAGTTTCCAAAATGGTGTCACTTATGGGGGGGTTTCCACTGTTTAGGCACATCAGGTGCTCGCCAAACGCGACATGGCGTCCGATCTCAATTCCAGCCAATTCTGCATTGAAAAAGTCAAACGTCGCTCCTTCCTTTCCAAGCTCTGCTGTGTGCCCCAAAAGTGGTTTACCTCCACATATGGAGTATCAGCGTATTCAAGAAAAATTGCACAACAACTTGAGAAAAAAAATTGGTTCTGAAGTAAAATGTTTGTGAAAATAAGTTAAATGTTCATTTGTTTCCTTCCACATTGCTTCAGTTCCTGTGAAGCACGTAAAGGGTTAATAAACTTCTTGAATGTGGTTCTGAGCACCTTGAGGGGTGCAGTTTTTAGAATGGTGTCAGTTTTGGGTATTTTCTGTCATGTAGACCCCTCAAAGTAACTTCAAATGTGATGAGGTCCCTAAAAAATTGTTTTGTAAATTTTGTTGTAAAAATGAGAAATTGCTGGTCAACTTTTAACCCTTATAGCTTCCTAACAAAAAAAAGGTTGTTTCCACAATTGTGCTGATGTAAAATACACATGTGGAAAATGTTATTTATTACCGTATTTTTCGGCGTATAAGATGACTGGGTGTATAAGATGCCCCCCAACTTTTCGGCACCGGGTGTCGTCTTTTACGGCGTGTGCAGGGAGCGTTCCCGGATTGTTCCCAGGGTCTGGAGGAGAGGAGACTCTCCTTCAGGCCTTGGGATCCATATTAAAGTAAAAAAAAAGAATAACAATAAAAAATATGGATATACTTACCTTCTGACAGCCCACAGAGTTCTCCTGGCTCTCAGAGGTGCATGCGGCAGCTTCCGTTCCCAGGGATGCATTGCGCGCTGTGAAGTACGTTTGCACATGCCGTACCCGGCGTATAAGACGACCCCCGACTTTTGAGAAGATTTTCAGGAGTTAAAAAGTTATCTTATATGCTGGAAAATACGGTATTTTTTGTGACATATCTCTCTGATTTAAATGCATAAAAAGTAAAAGTTTGAAAATTGCAAAAGTTTATTTTTTTTTGCCATATTTCCATTTTTTCATAAATAAACACAAGTCATATTGAAGAAATTTTACCACTAACATGAAGTGCAATATGTCATGAAAAATCAATCTCAGAATCAGTTGGATTCGTTAAAGTGTTCCGGAGTTATAGCCTAATAAAGTGACATTGGTCAGAATTGTAAAAATTTGCTTCGTCATTAAGTAGCAAATTGGCTCTGTCACTAAGGGGTTAAGTCACTTTGTTACCATTTTGGCAATATGCTTCAGG
Source organism: Ranitomeya variabilis (assembly GCF_051348905.1). Lineage (NCBI taxonomy): Eukaryota > Metazoa > Chordata > Amphibia > Anura > Dendrobatidae > Ranitomeya > Ranitomeya variabilis. Next base: position 109,354,510 of record NC_135232.1, read on the forward strand.
TCATTGTCCATTTGGAAGACCCATTTCCTCCAAGCATTAACTTCCTGGCTGATGTCTTGAGATGTTGCTCCAGTATCGCCACATAATCTTCTTTTCTCATGATGTCATCTATTTTGTGAAGTGCACCAGTACCTCCTGCAGCAAAACGACCCCACCCAAAACATGATGCTGCCACCCTGTGTTTTACAGTTGGGATGGTAAATCAAACTTCTGTGAAATCAAACTGTCCACTTAGGAAACAACACTGTTTGACAAAAAATTTCACATGCTCTTGTGCAAATGGAATGGACAACAGATGGAAATTTTTGGGGACCACAGACCACATCTCAGTTCCAATGCTTTCTGGCTGATGTTTTGGTCACTTTTGAATGTTGGTTGTGCTTACACACTCGTGGTAGCATGAGACGGACTCTACAACCCACACAAGTGGCTCAGGTAGTGCAGCTCATCCAGGATGGCACATCAATGCGAGCTGTGGCAAGAAGGTTTGCTGTGTCTGTCAGCGTAGTGTCCTGAGGCTGGAGGCGCTACCAGGAGACAGGCCAGTACACCAGGAGATGTGGAGGGGGCCATAGGAGGGCAACAACCCAGCAGCAGGACCGCTATCTCAGCCTTTACGCAAGGAGGAACAGGAGGAGCACTGCCAGAGCCCTGCAAAATGACCTCCAGCAGGCCACAAATGTGCATGTGTCTGCACAAACGGTTAGAAACCAACTCCATGAGGATGGTCTGAGTGCTTGACGTCCACAGATGGGGGTTGTGCTCACAGCCCAACACCGTGCAGGACGCTTGGCATTTGCCACAGAACACCAGGATTGGCAAATTCGCCACTGGCACCCTGTGCTCTTCACAGATGAAAGCAGGTTCACACTGAACACATGTGACAGACGTGACAGAGTCTGGAGACGCCATGGAGAGCGATCTGCCTGCAACATCTTTCAACATGACCTGTTTGGCAGTGGGTCAGTAATGGTGTGGGGTGGAATTTCTTTAGAGGGCCGCACAGCCCTCCATGTGCTCGCCAGAGGTAGCCTGACTGAGATTAGGTACTGGAATGAGATCCTCAGACCCCTTGTGAGACCATATGCTTGTGTTATTATTCTCAACACATTCCAATATGTAATGAATAAAGATTTACAACTGGAATATTTCATTCAGGGATAGGATGTGGGATTTTAGTGTTCCCTTTATTTTTTTGAGAAGTTTACATGGCTATAGTACATGTAATATACATGGCTATATATAGTAGACATTATATACATGGCTATAGTAGACGTTATATACATGGCTATATATAGTAGCAGTTATATGCATGGCTATGTATAGTAGACACTAGATGATGGCTCGATTCTAACGTATCGGGTATTCTAGAATATGTAGGTAGTATATAGCACAGGCTACGTACTATATTACACAGTGATGTAGTATATAACACAACCGACGTAGTATATAACATAGCCACGTAGTGTATTGCACAGGCACGTAGTATATTGGTCAGCCACGTAGTATATAGCAGAGCCACGTAGTGTATAACATAGCCACGTAGTATATTGTAGAGCCACGTAGTATATTGCACAGGCACGTAGTATATTGCACAGCCACGTAGTATATAACACAGTCACGTAGTGTATTGCACAGCTACGTAGTGTATTGCACAGCTATGCAGTATATTGGTCAGCGACGTAGTATATAGCAGAGCCACGTAGTATATAACATAGCCACCTAGTATATTGTAGAGGCACGTAGTATATTGCATATCTACGTAGTATATTGCACAGCCACGTAGTATATAACAGAGCCACGTAGTATATTGCACAGTCGACGTAGTATATAACAGAACCGACACAGCCACATAGTATATTGCACAGCTACGTAGTATATAACACAGAGCATGTAGTATATTGCACAGCAACATAGTATATTGGACAGTCACATTGTATATTGCACAGTCACGTTGTATATTGCCCAGCTACATAGTATATAGCACAGAGCATGTAGTATATTGCACAGCAACATAGTATATTGGACAGTCACGTTGTATATTGCACAGTCACTTTGTATATTGCCCAGCTACATAGTATATAGCACAGAGATGTAGTATATAACAGAGCCCACGCAGTATGTAACACAGCCCACGTAGTATATAGCAAAGTGGGCACTATATGCGTGGTTAAAAAAAAACCTTAAAATATAAAATAAACATATACTCACCTTCCGAAGGCCCCTTGAAGTCCTGGCGCCTGTGTGCGGTGCACGCGGCAGCTTCCGGTCCCAGGGTTGGTATGAGCGCAGGACCTGTGATGACGTCGCAGTCACATGACCGTGACATCATGGCAGGTCCTTCTCGCATAGCATCCTTGGCACCGGAACCTGCCGCTTGCACTGCCGAGGACAGCGAGCGACGTCAGAAGGTGAGAATAACCTTTTTTATTGTTTATTATTATTATTTGTAACATACGCAGCATCAATAGTAAAAAGTTGGTCACACAGGGTAAATAGCTGCGTTAACGGAGTGCGTTACACCGCGGTCCGTTAACACTGACATTAACCCTGTGTGAGCGCTCAGCGCTGACTGCAGGGCATTAAAGCAGCGGCCATTTCGCTGCCAGACTATGGCCATCGCTGATTGGTCGTGGCAATGGTCGTGGGCGTTTTGCCACGACCAATCAGCGACTTTGATTTCCATAACAGACAGAGGCCGCCACCAATGAATATCCGTGACAGACAGAAGGACAGACGGAAGTGACCCTTAGACAATTATATAGTAGATTATATACATGGTTATAGTAGACGTTATATACATGGCTATATATAGTAGCAGTTATATACATGTCTATATATAGTAGACATATACATGGCTATGTATAGTAGACATTATATACATGGCTATAGTAGACGTTATATACATAGCTATGTATAGTAGACGTTATATACACGGCTATATATAGTAGACGTTATATACATGGCTGTGAACAATACACTGCTGAGCTCCTCTAGATACATGTGTCAGATATAACAGGATACAACAGCCCCTCACAGATATCTCATGTGTCATATATAAATTCTGTAGAGAACTTTATATATTATATATACCCCTGTAGAGAGCAGGGCAGCAGTACCTAAACTGCTTTTCACAAAATTAGAATATCATCAAAAAGTTAATTTATTTCAGTTCTTTAATACAAAAAGTGAAACTCGTATTATATAGAGTCATTACAAACAGAGTGATCTATTTCAAGTGTTTATTTCTGTTAATGTTGATGGTTATGGCTTACAGCCAATGAAAACCAAAATTCATTATATCAGTAAACTAGAATAATTAACAAAACACACCTGCAAAGGCTTCCTAAGAGTTTAAAAAAGTCTGTTTCAGTAGGCTCCACAATCATGGGGATGACGTCTGGCTTGACAGATGTCCAGAAGGCAGTCATTGACACACACCACAAGGAGGGTAAGCCATAAAAGATAATTGCTAAAGAAGCTGGCTGTTCAGAGTGCTGTATCCAAGCATATTAATGGAAAGTTGAGTGGAAGGAAAAAGTGTGGTAGAAAAAGGTGCACAAGCAACCGGGATAACCGCAGCATAGAAAGGATTGTTGAGAAAAGGTCATTCAAAAATTTGGGGGAGATTCACAAGGGGTGGACTGCTGCTGGAGTCATTGCTTCAAGAGCCACCACACACAGATACAGTATATCCAGGACATGGGCTACAAGTGTTGCATTCCTTGTGTCAAGCCACTCATGACTAATAGACAATGCCAGAAGCGTCTTACCTGGGCCAAGGAAAAAAAGAACTGGACTGTTGCTCAGTGGGCCAAGGTGTTGTTTTCAGAAGAAAGTAAATTTTGCATTTAATTTGGAAATCAAGGTCCCAGAGTCTGGAGGAAGAGTGGAGAGTCCACAATCCAAGCTGCTTGAGGTCTAGTGTGAAGCTTCCACAATCAGTGATGGTTTGGGGAGCCATGCCATCTACTGGTGTAGGTTCAATGTGTTTTATCAAGATCAAAGTCAGTGCAGCTGTCTACCAGGAAATTTTAGAGCACTTAATGCTTCCCTCTTCTGACAAGCTTTTTGGAGATAGAAATTCCATTCTCCAGCAGGACTTGGCACCTATCCACACTGCTAAAAGTACCAATACCTGGTCTAAAAACAACAGTATCACTGTGTTTGATTGGCCAACAAACTCGCCTGACCTTAACCTCATAGAGTATCTATGGGGTATTGTCAAAAGGAAGATGAGAGACACCAGATGCAACAATGCAGACGTGCTGAAGGCTGCTATCAAAGCAACCTGGGCTTCCATAACACCTCAGCAGTGCCACAGGCTGATCGCCTCCATGCCACGCCGCATTGATGCAGTAATTGATGCAAAAGGTGCCCCGACCAAGTATTTAGTCCATTTTCTGAGCATATATTTCAGTAGGCCAACATGTCAGATTTAAAATCATTTTTAAAGCTGGTGTTATAAAGTATTCTAATTTACTGAGACAATGACTTTTGGCTTCTCATTGTCTGTAAGCCATAATCATCAACATTAACAGTGATAAACACTTGAAATAGATCGCTTTGTTTGTATTGACTCTATATAATATATGAGTTTAACTTTTTGTATTGAAGAACTGAAATAAATTAACTACTATCTTTGTAACGCTGAAAGCATTATTTTTTTAACTGGCTGAGGCTGGTTTCACACTTGCGTTTTGATCTGCAGCGTTTTTAAAAAAAACGCATGTGGTGAAAAAACGCATGAAAACGCATGCAAACGGTGCGTTTTTTAGACGCATGCGTATTTGCAGCAAAAAAAAACCCGCGGCAAAATGCGGCATTTTCCCGCGTTTACATGCGTTTTTTCCCGCGTTTGCGTTTTTGAAACGCATGCTAAGAAGTGTGTGACAGCTGCCAATCATCAAAATCAACTAGAAAACACACTATTAATAGAATTAGCTAGGGTTAGGGTTAGGATCCCTAGGGTTAGGGTTAGGGGTAGCTTTTTATTGGAATGTCCTGGTCACCAGGTCACTGATAAGCCACCCCCCACCATCAAGGTGATAAAGGGATCCAAACCATAACCCTTGGGATCCTAACCCTAACCCTAACCATAGGGATCCAAACCCTACCCCTAACCCTACCCCTACCCCTAACCATAACCCTTGGGATCCTACCCCTAACCCTACCCCTAACCCTACCCCTAACCATAACCCTTGGGATCCTAACCCTAACCCTACCCCTAACCCTAACCCTTGGGATCCTAACCATAACCCTAACCATAACCCTTGGGATCCTAACCCTAACCCTACCCCTAACCCTAACCATAGGGATCCAAACCCTAACCATAACCCTAGGGATCCTAACCTAAGGGTTAGGGTTATGATCCCTAGGGCTAGGGTTAGTATTCCTAGGGTTACTAGGGATCCTAACCCTAACCGTTACCCTAGGGATCCTAACCCTAAGGGTTAGGATCCTAACCCTAACCCTAAGGTTTAGGGTTAGGGTTAGGATCCCTAGGGTTAGGGTTAGGATCCCTAGGGTTACTAGGGATCCTAACCTTAGGGTTAGGGTTAGGGTTAGGGTTTGGATCCCTATGGTTAGGGTTAGGGTTAGGGTTTTCTTGTTTTTTTTGTGTTTTGTGTTTTTCTATAAAAACGCGTGCGTTTTTAATGCAAACAAACGCATGTGCTTAAAAACGCATGCGTTTACACAGACAGCAATGCATTTTTTTTGCCGCGAAAAAACGCGTTTTTTCGCGGCAAAAAAACGCTGCTAGGAATTACTACAGGTTGCATTTCTGCAAATGAATGCACGCGTCAAAAAACGCATGCGTTGCCGAAAACGCGTCAAAACGCATGCGAAAAAACGCATGCGTTTTTAATGTTAAGTATAGGAAAAAAAACGCATGCGTTTTTTAGCGCTAAAACGCAGCTTACAAAAACGCAAGTGTGAAACCAGCCTAACACAGTACCAAACTCCTTTTTTCTTGTGACTACTAATGACTAATGACTTCAGAACTGTGGGTGGGTAAGTGGTCTTGCTTTATTATTCAAACAAGCAGTAAGCCAGATTTAAGTATGGCAACTTTCTAAAAACTCACAAAAATGTAACAGTTCTTCACTTTTCTTGGTAGGGGGAAGTGAAAAAAAAAAGAACTCTACATAGATGTGCTAAATCTATAAATGTGCAAAATGTATCAAACATTATGTGACTCTGCAGATAATGGCGACTCTGCAGATAATGGCAACTCAGCCACAAGCTAAACTCACTTCAAAAATTACCTTTCATGATAAATTACCTTTTACAGTCATGGCCAAAAGTATTCACACCCCTGCAATTCTGTCAGATAATACTCAGTTTGTTCCTGAAAATGATTGCAAACACAAATGATTTGGTATATTATCTTCATTTAATTTGTCTTAAATTAAAAAACACAAAAGAGAATGAAGCAAAAAGCAAAACATTGATCATTTCACACAAAACTCCAAAAATGGGCCAGACAAAAGTATTGGCACCCTCAGCCTAATACTTGGTTGCAGAACCTTTAGCCAAAATAACTGCGACCAACCGCTTCCAGTAACCATCAATGAGTTTCTTACAATGCTCTGCTGGAATTTTAGACCATTCTTCTTTGGCAACTGCTCCAGGTGCCTGATATTTGAAGGGTGCCTTCTCCAAACTGCCATTTTTAGATCTCTCCACAGGTGTTCTATGGGATTCAGGTCTGGACTCATTGCTGGCCACCTCAGAAGTCTCCAGTGCTTTCTCTCAAACCATTTTCTAGTGTTTTTGAAGTGTGTTTTGGGTCATTGTCCTACTGGAAGACCCATGACTTCTGAGGGAGACCCAGCTTTCTCACACTGGGCCCTACATTATGCTGCAAAACTTGTTGGTAGTCTTCAGACTTCATAATGCCGTGCACACGGTAAAGCAGTCCAGTGCCAGAGGCAGCAAAGCAACCCCAAAACATCAGGGAACCTCTGCCATATTTGACTGTAGGGACCGTGTTCTTTTTTTTGAATGCCTCTTTTTTTCTCCTGTAAACTCTATGTTGATGCCTTTGCCCAAAAAGCTCTACTTTTGTCTCTTTTGACCAGAGAACATTCTTCCAAAACGTTTTAGGCTTTTTCAGGTAAATTTTGGCAAACTCCAGCCTGGCTTTTTTATGTCTCGGGGTAAGAAGTGGGGTCTTCCTGGGTCTCTACCATATAGTCCCTTTTCATTCAGACACCGACGGATACTACGGTTGACACTGTTGTACCCTCAGACTGCAGGGCAGCTTGAACTTGTTTGGATGTTAGTCGAGCTTCTTTATCCAACATCTGCACAATCTTGTGTTGAAATCTCTTGCCAATTTTTCTTTTCCGTCCACATCTAGGGAGGTTAGCCACAGTGCCATGGGCTTTAAACTTCTTGATGACATTGCGCACAGTAGACACAGGAACATTCAGGTCTTTGGAGATGGACTTGTAGCCTTGAGATTGCTCATGCTTCCTCACAATTTGGTTTCTCAAGTCCTCAGACAGTTCTTTGGTCTTCTTTCTTTTCTTCATGCTCAATGTGGTACACACAAGGACACAGGACAGAGGTTGAGTCAACTTTAATCCATGTCAACTGCCTGCAAGTGTGATTTAGTTATTGACAACACCTGTTAGGTGCCACAGGTAAGTTACAGGTGCTGTTAATTACACAAGTTAGAGAAGCATCACATGATTTTTCGAACAGTGCCAATACTTTTGTCCACCCCCTTTTTTATGTTTGGTGTGGAATTATATCCAATTTGGCTTTAGGACAGTTCTTTTTGTGTTTTTTTCATTTAAGACAAATTAAATGAAGATAATAATACCAAAGAATTTGTGTTTGCAATCATTTTCAGGAAGAAACTGAGTATTATCTGACAGAATTGCAGGGGTGTCAATACTTTTGGCCATGACTGTATGTGTTACTGGTAATTGTGTCACCAGAGGGGATCCATAACATGGTTCCTTGATAATTGTTGAACTATTAGTACAAAGCTAAAAGTGGTCAAAAATTCTTAAAAACTGTGAAGGATTGTAATAAACATATGATCAGTATGTTATTAACAACAAACATTTGTAGTGCACTTTTCTCACAATGGACTCAGGGCATTTATTAATAAAATGGTTTAAATGAAGCCCGTCATTGAATTCATGCTGCCTAAATTATGGGCAGTAAAAATCAGACAGTGGCTCAATTATTTCAGCTGTGTACGTTTTAATCTGAAATGCTGCAATATTTCAGACAAAACATACGGTATTTTGAAAAGCCGACTGGGCAGTATACATCTCTCAGGACTAGTCCAACACAGGTATCCAGTGATTTCTTCCTACGTCAGTGCAGAGGAGTGGGATGGGGAGAATCAGCCAGGGACCAGACTGATGCATAGTCCTCGGACGGCTTTTCAAAATGTTTTTTTTTTTTTTTCAGTAAAGCATAACCGGTTGCAATAAGGCTTCCAGTATCTGAATCATGCTGCTTGAGGTTCGGGCAGCATGAATCTACTGTCAGGTTCCTTTTAAATGGGATATCCTGGCTTTTAAAAAAGTGCCTTAGCGCTAAAAGACAGGTAGTTGTTAACAGAGGCAACTACCTGCCTGTTGTACCGGCATCGGTCATTGACAGTAATGCTACTCCCTGTCAACAGAGCAGCAGTTTCCTTTCCTGCTGACAGGGCAGGACTACTGGCGTCATGCTGATTGACAGCCGGCTTCACCCAATTAGGCAGCTGGGAGTCAATCAGCATGACACCACTCGTCCCGCCCTGTCAACAGGAAAGGAAGCTGCTGCTCTGTTGATGTGACGTCAGTGGAAGTCTGTGTCCCCTCTGTGCCGGCAGACAACGTCGCCAAACACAACAGGCAGGTAGGTAATAACTTCCTTCCTGTTAGTGCTTAGGCACTTTTTTTTAAGTCCGTGATATCCCCTTTAAGTTCAGCCTCAGTGACATAGGGAACTTCAGCTTTAGATAGAATTTATGTAAGAAGCCTTAAAAAAGAGTATTGATCATGAACAAACCCAAGTTTTATGTGATGAAATATACCAGACTGTCGAATATGTCAGTGCATGCAGAAATATCCATTTGAAGAAGGAATTGATGCAGAGAAAGCCTGGGGAAATTTTGCAAACATCAGTGCACTCACCTTCTTAATACTTGGGGCAGTAGTTATACTTAGTCATTTGTAAAAGGCGTAAATGATTAGCTAAACGAATATAGATCTCTGGAATGTATGAGCTGGAAAACTGATATTTAATGTGTTTCTGTGAAAATTTTTGAAAGACTCCATTCACAAGGATGTCGGTGACTTCTTCATTTCACTACAAGAATAACACGGCACACAGTCCTGTTGTTACCATGAATGCATCAGAGACCCGACTGTGCCACTGTAAGGAAATAGAGTCCATCATTGATGTGTATCATAAGAACAGATCCAATGCTATACATGGATGACATCTTTACAGACCTTTATGTTCTTTTATGTACAGCTGAGGTGACTGGTATCAGAGGTGGAGAGCTAATAGAAGGGATTATAATGTGAGATTTCATTACCGTATATACTTGAGTATAAGCCGACCCCCCCTAATTTTGCCACAAAAAAATGGGAAAACTTAATGACTCGAGTATAAGCCTAGGGTGGAAAATGCAGCAGCTACCGGTAAATTTGAAAAATAAAAATAGGTACCAATGAAAGTAAAATTAATTGAGATATCAGTAGGTTAAGTGTTTTTGAATATCCATGTTGAATCAGGAGCCCCATATTATTGCTCCATAAAGTTCATGATGGGCCCCATAAGATGCTCCATACAGTTCATGATGGGCCCCATAAGATGCTCCATATTAAAATATGCCCCATATAATGCTGCACAAAGGTTAATAATGGCCCCATAAGATGCTCCATAGACACATTTGCCCCATACAGTACTGCATAAAGGTTAATAAGGGCCCCATAAGATGCTCCACAGAGACATTTGCCCCATATGGTGCTGCACAAATGTTGATTATGGCCCCATAAGATGCTCCAGAGATATTTGCCCCCATATAATGCTGCAAAAATGTTGATTATGGCCCCATAAGATGCTCCATAGAGATATTTGCCCCATATAGTGCTGCACAAATGTTGATTATGGCCCCATAAGATGCTCCATAAAGATATTTGCCCAATATACTGCTGCACAAACGTTGAATATGGCCCCATAAGATGCTCCATACAGACATTTGCCCCATATAGTGCTGCACAAATGTTGAATATGGCCCCATAAGATGCTCTATAGAGATATTTGCCCCATATGCTGTTGCTGCGATTAAAAAAAAAAAAATGACATACTCACCTCTCGTCACTCAGGCCCCCGGGACTTGCAATACTCACCGTTCCTCGTTCCTGTGTCTTCCGCATCCTCTGCATTAACGTTCAGGCAGAGGGCGGCGCGCACTAACCACGTCATCACGCCCTCTGACCTGAGCGTCACTGCAGAGGACGCGGAAGACGGAGCGGCACCCGTAATGAAAAAAGGTTAATATCGCGCAGTGCTCCCCCTCCCCATTATACTCACCTGCTCCTGGCACGGTTCCTGCATCTCCGGTCTCCGGGTGCTGACAGCTTCTTCCAGCGTTGAGCGGTCACCGTTACCCCTCATTACAGTAATGAATATGCGGCTCCACCCCTATGGTGGTGGAGTCGGGTCCATATTCATTACTGTAATGAGCGGTACCATGTGACCGCTCAATGCTGGAAGAAGCTGTCAGCGCCCGGAGACCGGAGATGCAGGGACCGCGCCGGGAGCAGGTGAGTATGTCACAGCCGCCGCTCCCCCTCCCCTGTTGACCCCCTGGGACAATTACTCGAGTATAATCCGAGAGGGGGACTTTCAGCCTAAAAAAATGGGCTGAAAATCTCGGCTTATACTCCAGTATATACGTTATATGCCTCATATACAAGTAAGGGTCATTAAATTTCAAGGGATCCAAATCTGAATTTCCTTTTACATGACATTGGATATTTATTTTCTTTGGTGTTGTTTGGAGTGCCACTTTAGTGAATTAAAAATAACAAGTTTTGAATTTTTATCTTTATTAGTTAATTTTTTATAGATTTCTAACGTTTTGAGAAAACTTGAATTTTCGGCTTGTGTGACTTTACATTTGTTATCATATCGCAGTCAAAAATTAAGATAAAGAGATTGGTGAGGCACAATTTTGTTTAGAATTGTATAGATTTTAATTTGATATGTCACAAGACTATGTTGATATTTTGTTTGTTCGAGGAGTCAAATTCTAAATTTTGATGGGCGATTTTGAGAAAAATGCAAGTTATAAATTTTTAAAAAAAATGCATATGTATTACTTATGTTCTTGGTTACTTTTGTTCAGGGATTCAAATTCTGACCTCCATAGGATCATACTTCGAAGCATGATTTTCTAAATATAGTCTCATCCTAATCATATACTGTATGTTTAATACTAAATTAAAATAATCAATATTATTAAAGGGATTGTCCACTACTAGGACAACCCCTTCTCATTCCCCATGCTTGGCCACGATAAAATAAAAAAGCTTATACTTACCTCCCATGCCGGCACCGTTCCTGCGGGCTCTCATGAGATTGTATGACACGTGGCGGTGGCGCCCTATCAGCGCCGGCGTCACTGTCTGCACCTTTGAACAAATTTAACATGAAGAGGAAGTGAGATCAGCTGCAGCCCGGATTTACTCTTCATGTTAATTTGTCCGAAGGCGGAGACAGTGACGCCAGCACTGATTGGGCACTGGGGTCACATGTGCCAACAACCTCGGGAGCGCTCCGGGACCGCAAGTGCTGACACTGCTGGAATGGCGCCGACAAGGGAGGTGAGTATAGGCCTTTTTATGTTACCAGGGCAAAGCGTGGGGAATGAGAAGGGGTTGTCCTAGTAGTAGACAACCCCTTTAACACCTATTTAAATATACGTGTAACAATTTTTTTTATTATTACGTCAACTAGACATGTTCTTTTTCAAGTTTTTCATCCACAATCTCTCACCAACAATGGCCGTTTCCTTGTTTCAGAGTATGTAAGGCTGTTTTGGGTTTGGCTCTGAATTTTATGTACTTTTAATATGTCTGGTTTTCTTGCATACACAATGAACGGTGATGAACCAGAAGGTGCAGAAAAGTCACTTCTACATTATCATTATCTTTGGAAAGTGCATTAGCCAGCCAGCACTGCCGATCATATTCACAGGTCACATAAGCAATTATGTCATCCATCATCATCAATCATGTGCCACCTTCAGTCACTTTATGGCCTTATTTTCATTTTTGTTTTACTACATGTGATGACAGTCCGGTATTGCTGAGTCCCTGTGATGGGTTCTACTTCCTGTAACTGATGTTTCAACAAACTCTCCTCTTCTTTGTAGTCCTGGTTTGTACGTGTACGTTAACATATTTATTAATTACCTTGTAGGGGGCATTCAGAGTAGAATTTCAATATTTGCAGATGACACTAAACTCTGCAGGGTAATCAATACAGGGGAGGACAATTTTATATTACAGGATGATTTATGTAAACTAGAAGCTTGGGCTGATAAATGGCAAATGAGCTTTAATGGGGAGAAATGTAAGGTCATGCACTTGGGTAGAAGTAATAAGATGTATAACTATGTGCTTAATTCTAAAACTCTGGGCAAAACCGTCAATGAAAAAGACCTGGGTATATGGGTGGATGACAAACTCATATTCAGTGGCCAGTGTCAGGCAGCTGCTACAAAGGCAAATAAAATAATGGGATGTATTAAAAGAGGCATAGATGCTCATGAGGAGAACATAATTTTACCTCTATACAAGTCACTAGTTCGACCACACTTAGAATACTGTGCACAGTTCTGGTCTCCGGTGTATAAGAAAGACGTAGCTGAACTGGAGCGGGTGCAGAGAAGAGCGACCAAGGTTATTAGAGGACTGGGGGCGTCTGCAATACCAAGATAGGTTATTACACTTGGGGCTATTTAGTTTGGAAAAACGAAGACTAAGGGGTGATCTTATTTTAATGTATAAATATATGAGGGGACAGTACAAAGACCTTTCTGATGATCTTTTTGATCATAGACCTGAGACAGGGACAAGGGGGCATCCTCTACGTCTGGAGGAAAAAAGGTTTAAGCATAATAACAGATGCGGATTCTTTACTGTAAGAACAGTGAGACTATGGAACTCTCTGCCGTATGATGTTGTAATGAGTGATTCATTACTTAAATTTAAGAGGGGACTGGATACCTTTCTGGAAAAGTATAATGTTACAGGGTATATACACTAGATTCCTTGATAGGGCGTTGATCCAAGGAACTAGTCTGATTGCCGTATGTGGAGTCGGGAAGGAATTTTTTCCCCCAATGTGGAGCTTACTCTTTGCCACATGGGTTTTTTTTTTGCCTTCCTCTGGATCAACATGTTAGGGCATGTTAGGTTAGGCTATGGGTTGAACTAGATGGACTTAAAGTCTTCCTTCAACCTTAATAACTATGTGTAACTGGATGTTAGAAATATTTTTCTTGCTCCAGTTGAGAAGTTGCATGTGTGCTAATATTTGGTGTGAATACAGCCTCTGGAGGCTAGCTCGGGCTGCAAGGCGTTTTGCTGGGCCTCCTAAACCTAAAGTGCCATTCAGCTTCCACTCCAAAATCTTTCTTGTGATGGCATACCTTTATATAGTTTCTCCTGTTTGTATACTATGCAGAAGAGACATCCGAGAAGTAGTAGACCTTGCTCAAACTTGGTTGGTGTTGTGAATTTGTTTTTTGGCTCCCTCTAGTGGTTACTAGTGATTTGACTCTGGGTATGTCAGTCATCCCTTGTATGCTCACCTGGGCCGTTAGTTCAGGGGTGTTGCTATATAAGCTCCCTGGACCTTCAGTTCAATGCCTGGCAACGTTGTAATCAGAGCTAATCTGTTGTGCTCTTGTCTACTGATCCTGGTTCCTGCTAGATTAAGCTAAGTCTGCTTTCTTGCTTTTTGCTATTTGTTTTTGTTTGCATTTTTGTCCAGCTTGTACTTAATCTGTATCCTGTCCTTGCTGGAAGCTCTAGGGAGCTGGTGTTCTCCCCCCGGGCCGTTAGACGGTTCGGGGGTTCTTGAATTTCCAGCGTGGATGTTTGATAGGGTTTTTGTTGACCATATAAGTTATCTTACTACATTCTGCTATTAGTAAGCGGGCCTCTCTTTGCTAAACCTAGTTCATTTCTATGTTTGTCATTTCCTCTTACCTCACCGTTATTATTTGTGGGGGGCTTGTATCCTACTTTTGGGGTCCTTTCTCTGGAGGCAAGAGAGGTCTTTGTTTTCCTCTTCTAGGGGTAGTTAGTTCTCCGGCTGGCGCGAGACATCTAGCGACCAACGTAGGCATGTTCCCCGGCTACTTCTAGTGTTGGCGTTAGGAGTAGATATATGGTCAACCCAGTTACCACTGCCCTATGAGCTGGATTTTTGTACTTCGCAGACTTACCTATTTCTCTGAGACCCTCGCCATTGGGGTCATAACAGGTTGGATGTCAGTTTTTATTACTGAAACACCTAAACAGCTATTGAATCATGAAGTAAGCACTCCGATATCATAACAACACTTTTTTTTATTTTATTTCTCACTGTACTTCATCCAGAACAATAAAGGAATAGTTCTCTGAAAAGTCAAACTTATTACAGCCTCACTCTGATGTTTTCTTTGAGGTGATTGTAGAAGTCCGACTGTTGGCGATCTATAAAAGAGTATTTTTTAAAGGGTTAGTCCAAAACCAAAATGCAATTTTTAATTAATAAGTCTTTAAAAGGTGATGTCATTGGTCTGTGTCAGGCATAGTGACACCGCTCTGCTGCCAGCTTATTACTATTCATCTAAGCAGACAGCGGACCGGACGCTACGCTCATCGCACAGGGCACTGGGAGGAGACACTGTATAAGGAAGACACCACAGGGACAGAGCAAGGCACAGCCCCTAAAACGAGCGTCATGCTTAATTTCAGGACGGCAAACAAAGTAAGGAGAGTGTTAGGATGTCCCATCCCACCCCCTCCCCTGATGACGCATTGTTTCAGTGCGGAAAGGGGAGTGACAGCAGTTTCAGCCAGCAGATGATAATTCGTTTGAGTATCCCATCATGCACTGGGATTCTCAAATGAATCATCATAGGAAGTGGGTAATATAAACAGAACCCGAAGTTGCAGGACAGAGTGAATGGTTGGGAATTTTGCCATGACTTAAATGACAAAAGCTATCAGTTTCTAAAGATTTATTAATCTTTATTTAATCTCTACCACCCTACTCATGCCCTCCGTTCTGCTAATGACCTAAGGTTAACATCCTCAATAATCAGAACCTCCCACTCCCGTTTCCAAGACTTCTTGCGTGCTGTGCCATTTCTTTGGAATGTACTACCCAGGATAATTTGATTAATCCCCAATCCCCACAGTTTTAAGCGTACCCTAAAAATGCATTTCTTTAGACTGGCCTACCACCTCAACACATTTATGTAACTATCCATGTGTTGCCCATTCTAAATTTTCTTTATAACCCTTGTGTCATGTTCTCACACACTTTATGTATTCAATAGCCCTCTGTGTCTGTACTTTTACACATTGGTTGGTTACCAGTTCATGCAGCATTACCTGAACATCTAATTTCTTACTTTATGGGTGGTCAGAACAATGAAAGCAATTGTTACCATCCATCTTTCGTGTCTCCCCTTTTCCACATAGATTTTAAGCTTGCGAGCAGGGCCCTCATTCCTCTTGGTATCTGTTGAGTTATGTGATTATTGTTATTCTGTAATGTCTTTTATTGTCTGTCCAAATCCCCTCTAAAATATAAAGTGCTGCGGAATATGTTGGCGCTATAGAAATAAAAAATTATATTAATATTATTATTAATAATAATTGAAATTTAATGTTGCGTTTCAGACTAACCTTTTATGGACTCTCAGCTGGTCACAAAAACGTTTACAAAGACTCCTGTACTTTTAGAGACAGTGTCAAAAGTCCATCTTTCACCAGATATCCATGGATTATAAGTAGTGTTGAGCGATACCTTCCGATATCGGAAAGTATCGGTATCGGAAAGTATCGGCCGATACCGGCAAAATATCGGATCTCGCCGATACCGATACCTGATACCAATGCAAGTCAATGGGACGAAAATATCGGAATTAAAATAAACCCTTTCTTTCCTTGTAGGTTCATTCTACATGAAGGAAAACAACTAAGAATAATGTAGGATGTATTGGGGGAGGTGGCGGAGACATTAAAGGCATAGAGGTTTAGCCCAATCAAATAGAATAGCAGGAATTTTATTTTTTTTTTAAGATTTTCGGAGTTACAAAGATATTGACTATGTTAAGAATTTTTTTATTTTGTCAGATATTGATGTTTCACAACTTCCACGCCCTTCACCTTTTTTTTTACTTCTCCCACACTTTCTTCATCATCATCAGCATCTTTGACATCAACTTCTTCTTCACCTTATTCATCTTCTTCTTCATCTTCTACCTATTATTTTTTTTTGTTACATTCTTCATATTCAACTATTATTCTTCTTCGTATTCTACTTCTTCATCATATTCTTATTTGTGACAGGCATTCCTGTAATTGTTATCTATAAAAGTTTGAAGATTACACCTTCCATTCTGCCTGTCACAAAAGAGTTACATTTGTCCGCGTTCAGTTTGGCCTGCAGCATCAGGCTTTATCCAGGGGCACCACGAGGTGGAACAGACTCACCTCCATGCATTGCTTAGTCTTCTTCTGCTTAGAATTTAGATAATATCTTTTGCTCTGATATTTAGTGTTATGCTTAATGTTCTTCTGCTCTTTGTTCTGCAGCCTCTTGTTCTTCTGCTTCTCGGTCTTCCATGTCATCGTCTCCAGGGTCGTCGTCTCCGGGGTCGTCGTCGTCATCGGGGTGGTCTTCAAGGTCATCGTCTCCAGGGTCGTCGTCATCTCAGTGGTTGTCGTCTCTGGTGTCGTCGTCATCTTAGGGGTGGTCTTCCGGGTCGTCGTCTTTAGGGTCTTGAACTTGGAAATGTAGCAGAAGGTACAAAAAGTCTGAGAAAATGGCGAGAACCAGCTGATGGAACTGGAACTCGGATGGCTACCCGAAGGTCCAAGAGCCAATGGAACTACCGAGGACCAGCAGACGTTACTGGAACCCGGTTACTTAGCAGGAGGTACCCGTGCCAGAAAGCACTACCAAGGACGACCTGACGTTGGTGGAACTCGGATACCCAGAAGGAGGCACCTAAGCCATAGGCTCTGCCCGGAACCAGCTGACGGTACTGGAACCAGGATGGGGAGCAGAAGGTACAAGAGCAAAGGACACTGCCGAGAACCAGCTGACGGTACTGTAACCCGGATGGGTAGCCGAAGGTCCAAGAGCCAATGGAACTACCGAGGACCAGCTGACATTACTGGAACCCGGTTACTAAGCAGGAGGTACCAGTGCCTGAAAGCACTACCAAGGACCACCTGACGTTGGTGGAACTCGGATACCCAGAAGGAGGCACCTAAGCCAAAGGCTCTACCCGGAACCAGCTGACAGTACTGGAACCAGGATGGGGACCTATTCAAGATTGTCTTCCTAGAGCCCCAACTAGCGGTGTTGGAGCAAAGGGTCAGCAGGGGGAGCAGAGTGTAGGCCGAAGCCTGCACTGGAGGCAGCTTTGTGTCTGCGTGGCGTTTGCAGGACACGATGCCAGCTACACAGCAGGGGAACAGCTGGCGTTGCTGAACCCCACTGACACAGTGGCGGGTGTTTTTCTCTGTGCAGCTAGCACTTCCGGGCAGCAACTGGCGGTGTTAGAGCCCAGGGTCAGCAGGAGGAGCAGAGGAGCAGAGTGTAGGCCGAAGCCTGCACTGGCGGCAGCTTTGTGTCTGTGTAGCGTTTGCAGGACACGTTGCCGGCTACACAGCGGGGGAACAGCTGGCGTTGCTGAACCCCACTGACACATTGGCGGGTGTTATTCTGTGTGCACCCAGCACTTCCGGGCACCAACTGGCGGTGTTAGAGCCCAGGGTCTGCAGGAGGGGCAGAGTGTAGGCCGAAGCCTAATTGAACCAATTTTAAAGGTAACCTTTAACCCCCCTCAGGTGTTACAAACTAGAAGAGCCACCTTGTGCAGCAGTAAGGCTGTCAAGTCAAAAGTTGCTCTTTTAATTTTGTTCCTTGCACATGCTGAATGAAACACGTATAAAATATAGCCCCTTATACAGTCAAAACTGTCTTGGAGGCGTGAGTTCCCTTCTTAATGAGACGCAGCACAGCTGTCAAAAAAACCACCTTGGTGCTTGGCGCGGCCTCCTGAGCGTCGCATTTTGCTGTACAGGAGTCTGCGATGTTGTGTTATCCCTTGGCCCTGCGCTGTTAGCGCTGCCCATCTTCTGACATCATTTCATGTCGGCCGGTGCAGTTCGCGATGCCCATGAATCCCAGCCCCGCAGTGTCTTTTCATTAATTCACACTGCGTGGCTGGGATTCATGGCCTTGCGCAGTAAATATGTTCGCCTCTCACTCATGTCCTTACACCTGCTTCAGACTGTGCGGCATCAGCTGATCCCTTATCGCATGCCACGGCCATGAAGCCGCACAGTCTGAAGAAGGCGGAAGGAGATGAGTGACAGGCGAACATATGCACTGCTCATGCCCACCAATCACACCCTCGCAGTCAAAATAAATAAGACACCGAGGGGCGTTGTGTCGGGCAGGGCGGCCGCAAAGGAGCAGAGTGTAGGCCGAAGCCTGCACTGGCGGCAGCTTTGTGTCTGTGTGGCGTTTGCAGGACACATTGCCGGCTACACAGTGGCGAGTGTTTTCTCTGTGCAGCCAGCACTTCCGGGCACCAACTGGCGGTGTTAGAGCCCAGGGACAGCAGGAGGAGCAGAGTGTAGGCCGAAGCCTGCACTGGAGCATGTTGAAAGGAAACCTTTAACCCCCCCAGGCGTTTGTTGCTGAAAGAGCCATCTTGTACAGCACTAATGCTGCAAAAGGAAAAGGTGGCTCTTTTAATTATGCTCCTTGCAAACGCTGAACTAGACACTTATGAAATGTGTCCCCTCACACCGTAAAACTGTCCCGGAGGTGGGACTTTCCTTCGTAATGGGACGCAGCACAGCCGTCATTCCTACCCCCTTGGTGCCGTGTGCCGCCTCCTCAGCGTTGTTTGATTCTGTCCCGGAGCCTGCCCTGTTATGTTATCCCTTGGCCAGGCGCACTTAGCGCTGCCCGTCTTCTGACATCATTTGGTGTCAGGCTGGCTGCGCCTGTGCGGCCGCGCTGCCCGAGATCCCGCCTTGCAGTGTCATCTAATGTAATCCCACTGCGGGCCTGGGATCCATGGGCATGCGCAGTGCATATCCTCGCCTCTCACTCCCCTCCCTCCGGCTTCTTCAGACTGTGCGGCGTCCCGGCCGTGGCATGCTATTAGGGATCAGCTGACGGCGCACAGTCTGAAGAAGGCGGAGGGAGATGAGTGAGAGCCTGAGGTGAAGATATGCACTGCACATGCCCATGGATCCCAGGCCCGCAGTGTGATTAAATCAGAAGACACTGCGAGGCGGGATCTTGGCCAGCGCGGCCGCACAGGCGCAGCCAGCCTGACACCAAATGATGCCAGAAGACGGGCAGCGCTAAGTGTGCATGAGCAAGGGATAACATAACAGCGCAGGCTCCGGGACAGAATCATACAACGCTGAGGAGGCGGCGCACAGGGCCAAGGGGGTAGGAATGACGGCTGTGCTGCGTCACATTACAAAGGAAAGTCCCACCTCCGGGACGGTTTTACGGTATCAGTGGACACATTTTATAAGTGTTAAGTTCTGCGTGTGCAAGGAGCTAAACAAAAATAGCTACCTTTTCCTTGTGCAGCATTACTGCTGCACAAGGAGGCTCTTTCAGTAACAAACGCCTGGGGGGGGGGACAGGTTCCCTTACATTTCAGTTGTTGTGTCAGCGTGGCGGTCGCAGGACACATTGCCGGCTACACAGCTGGGGATCAGCTGACGTTACTGAAACCCAATAACACTGGGTCGTATGTTTTGACTGTGCAGACGGCACTTCTGAGCCTCAACTGGCGGTGTTGGAGCCCAGGAATTACAGTTCAGGTGGTAGAAAGATGAACACAACAGGAGACCTGGATACTGTAGACAGTCACCCAATTATTTCATCAGGAAGAGGAGTGGCAAATTCCTGCGAGATCCAGGCCTGGTTCATTTTCAAAAAAGTAAGCCGGTCAACGTTATCGGAGGATAGTCGCATGCGACGGTCTGTTAGTACACCACCTGCAGCACTAAAGACGCGTTCTGATAATACACTAGCCGCAGGGCAAGCCAGCACCTCCAATGCATACTGGCTTAGCTCTGGCCATGTATCCAGCTTAGAGACCCAAAACTTGAAAGGGGAAGAGCCGTCTGGGAGTACAGTAAGAGGGCAAGACATGTAGTCTGTCACCATCTGATGGAACCGTTGCCTTCTGCTGACTGGAGCCGCCTGTGATGGTGTAGACATTTGTGGCGGGCACACAAAACTGTGCCACAGTTGGGCCATACTGGTCTTGCCTTGGGCAGAGGCACTGCTTCTGCTCCCTCTTTGTGCAGAGCCTCCTCCACTGCCTGGACGCACTGAGCTGCTTTGTAAAGCACTAGCAGCACTTCTATCAGTTGGACTGGAGAAGATGATGGAATTCACCAGTGTGTCTTGGTACTCCCGCATTTTACGCTCCCGGTTCAACGGTGTGATGAGGCTTTGTACGTTGTCCCGGTAGCAAGGATCGAGGAGGGTGTACACCCAATAATCAGCCATGTTGAGAATGTGGGCGATGCGGCGGTCATTTCTCAGGCACTGCAGCATGTAATCAACCATGTGCTGCAGACTGCCAACTGTCCAAGAAAAGCTGTCCCCTGCTTGAGGCGTGATCTCTGCCCGCTCTTCATCACCCCACCCTCGCTGTATACACTGACTACTGGACAATTGTGTAACTCCCTCCTCTGGACAGATGTCTTCCTCCTCCATTGACTCCTCCTCATCCTCCTCACAAAGTGTCCCCTGCCTATGCGTTTGTGAGGAACCACGTGGCGCTGACTGTCCAGAAGCTGATGGAAGTGGTGAATCCTCATCCTCCACCTCTTCCACAACATCATCCCTTAGCGCTTGCAGTGTTTGTTGAAGCAGGCAGATAAGGGGGACTGTCATGCTGACTAGTGGATCATCTGCCCTCGCCATCCGCGTGGAATAATCGAAGGGACGCAAAACCTGGCAGACGTCCTTCATAGTGGCCCACTCTGTGGTTGTGAAGTCTGAACGGCGCGGAGTGCGACTTTTTTGCGCCTGATGCAGCTGGTACTCCATTACTGCTTGCTGCTGCTCACACAACCGCTCCAACATATGTAACGTGGAATTCCACCTGGTAGGTAGGTCACATATGATGCGATGTTCCGGAAGGCGGAATCGGCGCTGCAGAGCTGCAATGCGCGATCTTGCCATGCTGGAACGCCGCAAGTGAGCACACTCTAGGCGGACCTTGTGCAGCAGTGCATCAAGATCCGGATAGTCCCTCAAAAAACTCTGCACGACCAAGTTGAGCACATGTGCCAGACATGGGATGTGAGTGAGGTTGCCGAGGCCCAGTGCTGCCACCAGATTTCGGCCTTTGTCACACACTACCATGCCTGGCTGGAGATTCGCTGCCACAAACCACACATCGCTCTCCTGCTTGATGGCATTCCAGAGCTCTTGCGCTGTGAGGCTTTGATTCCCCAAAGAAATTAATTTCAAGACGGCCTGTTGACGTTTGGCCACGGCTATGCTCATGTCGGTCGTAACAGGTAAACGTTCACGGGTCCATGTGGAGGTGGACTGTGACGGCTCCTGCAGCGATGATTCTGAGGAACTTGTGTATGAGGAGGAGTCAATGCGTACAGACTGGATTCCTGAAATCCTTGGAGTGGGCAGGACACGTCCTGCGCCACTCGCACGATCTTTTCACCGGCTCAACAACATTAACCCAATGGGCAGTGAGGGAAAGGTATCGCCCCTGTCCATGGTGACTGGTCCACGCATCGGTGGTCAGGTGGACCTTGCTACTGACGGCGTTCAGTAGCGCGTGTTTTATGTGTCCCTCCACATGCTTGTGCAGGGCAGGGACGGCTTGCCTGCTGAAATAAAAGCGGCTGGGCACATTGTACTGTGGGACTGCCAATGCCATCAAGTCACGGAAGCTGTCAGTCTCCACCAGCCTGAATGACAGCATTTCCAGTGACAGAAGTTTAGCAATGCCTGCATTCAGAGCCTGTGCTCGTGGGTGGTTTGCCGAGAAAGGCCGCCTTTTCTCCCATGCCTGTACTACCGATGGCTGTAGACTGGGCTGGGAGTGTGAGGATGACTGGGAACGTGGTGCTGCGGGTGGAATTACAGTGGGTCTCTGGACAACAGTGCCAGAGGATCTTCCATGGCGATCCTGGGAGGAAGCCGAACCAGCTGTGTGTGAGCTGGAGGAAGAGGTAACACGAGCTGAAGAGGTGGTAGCTGCCGCTGTTGGATGGCCTAGGTCTTCAGTGTGTTTTTGTAACTCCACCGCGTGCCTGGTCCGCACATGTTTCCACATATTTGAGGTATTGAGGTTGCCGACATTTCTCCCTCTTTTGATTTTATGATGACACACCTTGCATTTGACAAAGCAAATGTCATCTGCAACTGTGTCAAAAAAGGACCAGGCACTGCAAGTCTTGGGAGCGCCCTTTTTGGCTTTTGGAAGAGACATGCTCCTAACGGGTGCCGAAGTGGAGGCTACAGGCTCTGCAGTCTTCCCCCTCCCTCTCCCTCTTTGGCCCGTTCGGGGAATCTCTTCCTCAGAGCTGCTACCACCACTTTCCTGTTCCTCACGCCACGATGGGTCAAGGACCTCATCATCTACACTACCCTCTGCCACCAACTGCTCCTCCTGGGTAGTCTCGGCAGCACAGCACGCACCAGAAAGTGGCACCTGAGTGTCATCATCAGATGCGTACTGCGGTGTGGTGACCGGAGGCACTGGCCCACCCGCCTCTTCAGAGTCAGAGAGACAAAGCTGTTGCGCATCACTGCACACTGCCTCTTCTTCCATTACTCCAATGCTGCTTGGCTGGCCCCCTGTTTCCAAGCCAAGAGATTCAGAGAACAGAAGTAGAGACGGCTCCTGTCCTGGGCTCTCTGACTGCCTGGGCAATTTGGCAGGTGGTGAAGAGACAGATGGGTGCTCTCCAGTGCTCTATGCCTGAGAGGATGTGGCACTAATTGAAGTCGATGCGTTAGCTGCCATCCATCCGACAACGGCTTCAATTTGGTCTTCACGCAGCAGCGGTGTACGGCGCTCTCCAACAAAGCTGCGCATGAAGGACTGTTCCCTCCTGAAACTGGGTGATGATGAGTCACCGATGCCCGCAGCAGGCACAGAATCCCCACGTCCTCTCCCTGCTCCGCACCCACGCCCACGTGCCTTACTCCCTGCCTTCTTCATCTTGGTTGACTGATAAAGATAAGCAGAAAAGTACTAAGGGCTTAGTGTGCTTATTCCTGAACAGCTCCTAACAGGTATAAGAAACACTCATTTTCTAAAGTGTGGACTAGACTTTAATATGAGCTAATGTGGCCTACACAACTGTAAAGTGGTGTGTTTGGTGAACTTTATTTTTTATTTTTTATTTTTTTTGGCAGAACTGACTACAGGGCGAGCTGCACTCACATGGAGATCGTGCAGACAGCCGTAAACGGCGCTGCAAGGCCCAAAAGAACTCCTCTAGGTTATCCTATGTAGTGTTTTTCCACAATTTAGCTGGATACGGGTGGAAAGCCACTAATAGGAATTATTTGAAAAAATGTGCAGCAGCCTGCACTATTTGCAAAAAAGGACAATGTATTTTACGGTATGAGCCAGTGATGCACCCTGAGCTGGATACAACCGGCTGTGGCTGCACACAGACTACAGGGCGAGCTGCACTCACACGGAAACCGTGCAGACAGCCGTAAACGGCGCTGCAAGGCCCAAAAAACCTCCTCTACATTATCCTATGTAGTGTTTTTCCACAATTTAGCTGGATACGGGTGGAAAGCCACTAATAGGAATTATTTGAAAAAATGTGCAGCAGCCTGCGCTATTTGCAAAAAAGGACAATGTAATTTACGGTATGAGGCAGTGACGCACCCTGAGCTGGATACAACCGGCTGTGGCTGCACACAGACTACAGGGCGAGCTGCACTCACACGGAGACCGTGCAGACAGCCGTAAATGGCGCTGCAAGGCCCAAAAAACCTCCTCTAGGTTATCCTATGTAGTGTTTTTCCACAATTTAGCTGGATACGGGTGGAAAGCCACTAATAGGAATTATTTGAAAAAATGTGCAGCAGGCTGCACTATTTGCAAAAAAGGACAATGGATAGAACAGTATGAGGCAGTGAACCACCCAGAGCTGAATACAACCGGCTGTGGCTGCACACAGACTACAGAGTGGGCTGCACTCACACACACACACACACACACACAGAGACCTTGCAGATCGCTGTGAAAACAGTGCTGCAAGGCAAAAGCAAGGTGAACACACAGCGGTTGCTAAATTAGCCTGGGAAAAGCACAATGAAGCAAATCGCTATCTCAACTGGCCCTCAGTCAGAACACAGCGTCCTATGCCTAACTGAATTCACAGCAGAGTGAGCCAGAAATGGCGGCAGCGTTTTTTATAGTGCATCATGACATCATATCAGCAGCCAATCACAGCCTTGCCAGTAGTTACATGCCCACCATGCTGAACAGGATGTGCCCTTACTTGTAATCATTCCTCATTGGCTGAATTCATGCAGTTTGATTTATGGGAACTTCCGATTCCAGTATCCGATACGCGGTAAATATCGGAACTCGGTATCGGAATTCCGATACCGCAAATATCGGCCGATACCCGATACTTGCGGTATCGGAATGCTCAACACTAATTATAAGTTATACTATCTACCATGGAATCTTCAAAATTGTTTAATATTTTTTCTTGTAGAGCCATTACTGGAGGACATTTTTTGCAGATATTTAGGTAACATATTGAACTCTTTTCTGGACACATTATTTCAGACATATACGGTACTTAGTAATCACCAAGGTTGGACTCACCATTCTGAGTATCTGTCCACTTAACTCCTTCAATCATAAATTGTTCTGGTGTGCTGTATTTACGCATTCTGAGTTTATGCCACTACCACCAGCCAGGACACATATTCTTAGGTCGTAGGTCTGCAAATTTTGAAAATCCTATTTTGACAGAAGTTGAATAAAAAAAATGCATTCATAGGTCTTTCAAATTGGCAAAAACCAGCCTCTTTTGGACATGTTTTTGGACATGTTTTCTTACCGTTCACTTTCACAGACACAATCTTTCCTGCCAGGTATATTTCTGTTCACTTCATCACTATTGTATTCACTATAGATTTATCTAATGATTTGCCTAGTTTAAGATCAGAACAAGTAATTAAACTTTTTTTAAATTTTATTTGGAAAATATAAACCCTACACTTTCAGACCTTGTGCCGAACAGATCTGAATTTGAGATTTTCAAATTGACACTGTTCCAGTACTTATTTTTTGAAGCATGATCCCTTTGAGATCCCAACTTGAATTTTGATACTGATGTGGCTAGGAGCATAGGAGGCACTTGTGAACTTTTTGAAAATGTTATATCGTATAGTTTTTTTGAAAATGCTTTTCAAAATTTGAATTTGTTTGAGTCCACATGATTAAAATTTTAACAAATATATTCTTGTGTTATATTGGGTAAAAGACTGAATGTACAGTTCTGAGTGAAATGGTGTTTTTTCTGTTTCCTTCTTGGTTCTGGCCTGAGTTATGAGGAAAAACGTAATTGTTTTTTCAAATGTTAAAAATTAATAAAAAACTAAAGTATGTAAAAAAAAATGTTGGCATTCTCTAACACACTATTAACAGAAAACAAAATCTCAAAAAAATTAAAAATATAGAGGAAAATTGCATTGCTTCATGTGAAATGGAATGACCACGTAAGCTGTTCTAAGCTATGGTGAGGGTGTGTTCTTCTTTCCCTTCAGCGTTACTGCCTGTTTATGGTTGGGTAAATCATACAGGGAGAAAAAGTACACGCCCTCAATGATAACTCTCTGATAACTTCACAAAAATGAACTCCTTAACTATCAAATACTTTGAATAGATACTAGTTCTACTCTGGCGTTTTGTTTGGTATCGTCACACTGCACCGAATACAAGACTGATTAGATGTAGTTACATAAAAAATGTCACATTGAGACAATCTCATGAGTTTAATTCAGAACAATAGGTTTCTGGTAACTGATTGTGGCATCCCTTCAGTATTTTTAGATTTATGTATTTTCATCTACACTTAAACTTTTCATAATCTCGGGCTTCGTGCAGTGGGCTGATCTAAGCCTTGATGTGACTTGAGCTGAGTTAAAATATTTCCTTTGATGGCAAGAAAGTGACAGTCTTCATTTGCTATTATCTATGATGACCTGGAGATTATCGGAGATTAAAGATATTAAAGCCTAGAAGGATATTTCCAAGCAGATTAATACATTAGAATTAAAGTATGGCCAAGTTTTCCAACTTGGTGATATAACATGGATAACATAACAGTGTGCTGTTAGTTACATCACAGACCCATTCATTCACGTGTAGTTTGTCCGCAAGTCAGACGAAGTTTGGACATCTGCTAAAAATAAGGACTTGTTAATGGAACCATAGGCTTCCATGGGTACAGTGTGCCTTGAATTCTCGATGATTTAGGAGCTGTCTTACATAGTTCTCTCATGCTCTAGCTAATCTCCTAATGTAAATGCACTAAATACTCAAAGTAAGCGTAGACTGGGTGGATGTAGCTTCTGGAGACATCGGGAATTCATTCTATGAGATGGCATCATAGCAGAAAGAATACTGAGCAGCTCACCAGGACCTTTTTACAGTCTTGGACTGGCCCACAGGAGAACAGGTAAATCCCCCTTTAGGCCACTGTGCGGGAGTAGGCACAATATTATTGTTGGCACAATACAATTAGTTCTTATGTACGGATAAGGCTACGTTCACATTTGCGGTGTGCGCCGCAGCGTCGGGCGCCGCAGCGTCGCCGCATGCGTCATGCGCCCCTATATTTAACATGGGGGCGCATGGACATGCGTCGCACTTGCGTTTTGCGCCGCATGCGTCCCTGCGGCACCCGCGTCTGGGCGCAGAGGACGCAGCAAGTTGCATTTTTGCTGCGTCAAAAATCAATGAAAAAAAGGACGCATGCGGTGCAAAACGCAGCGTTGTGCATGCGTTTTGCTGCGTTTTTGTTTGCGTTGTGCGTTGCGGCGCCGACGCTGCGGCGCACAACGCAAATGTGAACGTAGCCTAAGAGCAACATCTCATCATTCATTTAACATGCTACCCAGTGTATTATATAGAAGCAGAGGTAAATTTGTGAATGAGGGTAATGTCATATTTGCATGCAGCTGAAAAGTAACCCCCAAATTCAATGTTACGGGCTGGCACTTGGCACCTAAGTCTGACGCTTCCTTAATATATATCAAACTAAATAAAAATGTGAGCATGAACTCTGAGATATAACGTTATTGTTGCTGACAGGCTTTGAAAAATCAGTTATTGCCAGGTTTGACTTGAGTCAATGGAGAATTGACTAATAGGTTGTATCCTCTATTGATGAATATGAGACTACCATACCGTTTGTATAATGCACCAGTAATATATCTAGTCCTATGCACTAGCCACAATGACCCCAAAACAAGGGATACAGTTGGCTACATGTTAGTTTTGATTGGTTCTTTAAGGATTTTGTATATGACGATTGTGTTCGGTGGTGAATACTGTATTTGCAGGCATGGACTGGCCTATAGGGTAACAGGGGGATCCCCCGGTGGGCCCCAACCACACTGTATGGACAGTACTTGGCATAATTCACTCTGTACAGAAATAAACAGCCTCTCATCTTTCATTAACCAAAGTACCCCAGTTTATTATCATATAGAGATATAGGTACATATGTGAATAGGGTAATGTAATATTCTTATGCAGGTGAAAAGTGCCCCCCGCCCTCAAAGTCAATGTTGCTGGTGGGTCCTTGGCATCCAAGTGCGACACTGCGTATTTGTATGAGTTTACAGAATAAGTTGCAGACTTTTGTCAGCACATGCAATATTCCAAACATCACTATAAATAAAAAAAAATCATCATTGCACCGAGATTGAAAATAACATTGAAAGGATAAGTGGAAAGCTTTTCACTCATTCATGTACTACTAAGAATTGTGTGACATAGAAACAGGGAATTTCCTTCTGTGGGCTTGTTTGTAATCCAGTTTTATTGAAAAATTCCCTGGGCTCGGACAGCGGCTGTAATGTAGGTCAGAATATGCCTGTTGACTTGATACGGATAAGCAGGATTACATTAGTGGCCGTCAGATTAATTCTAGAAATGTTGACAGCAGAGCAGTGGTTACAGTGAGCAGAACAAGTGTCACATCGGGCTCCCTCGCCTACAATTGTATTATAAAGAAACAATAAATTTGGTTATAAAAACTCCCTTATTTCCTTTCTCAGTGATAACACCCAAGTGGCGATAAAATGGTTGTCTTCAAATACCATTATATATGTAAAAGTACTCCTTGAGAGCTCTCCTGGAATGTCTGATTTTCAAAATAATTCTATTCCCCATAATGAAATAATCCTGGGCTTTTTTTTAGAACTTTGTGTTGTGCTTTTCTTTTGTTATTACTACTAGAAATGTTTGAATAAATTGAGTACCGGGTGTGACCAGATTGAGGGGAGGGGTGGTCCCCACACAGTCTGTCCAATCAGTGCTTACAACGCCAGACTGGAGCAACACACCCCTTTGGCAAGAGGAGTGACCCTTTACCTAATTTCTTTAGAACCCCAAGCATCAGTCCATTATTATGCTCAGGGGTCCCAGAATAAAAACTGCAAACTATAAGATCACCATGTATTGAGCCAGAACACCCTAGTACACAGTGTACGGAGATGTGGTGTTCCCGCTCCATACATGGTGATCTTTGAGTGGCCATGGCATCAGATATCAGCTGATGAGTGGGAGGTGCTGGGTTTTTGTTCGCTATCAAATGTTTATAACCTACTGTACAGTAATTCATATTTTAGTCCCAAACGACTTCTTCAAGCCAAGTATCCTAAGTGTCATGATCAGCGTCTGATTGGAGCACCTTGGGCCCACCAGAGAAAATCATTGTTGGGGCCCACTATATAGCTACATAGAAATAAATACAAGACCACCAATTGTGTATTAAAACATGCTAATGTATGGGTATAAGGTAGCACGTCTTAATTATGTAGCAGGAGTTGGGTTGCCCCCCCACAGAATATAATGTAGCCCCTTCAGAGTCTAATGAACCCCCCTCATAAGGTATAATGCAGTTCGCTCATAGTGTATAATGCACCCCCCTCATAATATAATGTAGCCTTTTAAGAGTATAATGCAGCCCCCTCATATAGGTTAAAATGTAGCCCCTCACAGAATATAATGTAACCCCCACAGAATATAATGTAACCTCCACAGAATATAATTTAGCCCCCTACAGAATATAATGTAACCCCCACAGAATATAATGTAACCCCCACAGATTATAATGTAGCTCCCACAGAATATAATGTAACCCCCACAGAATATAATGCGGCGCACTCATGGGATATAATGCTGCCCCCTCATAGGGTATAATGCTGCCCCCCTCATAGTGTATAATGCACCCCCCTCATAGGGTATAATGCTGCCCCCTCATAGGGTATAATGCACCCCCCTCTATGTAGGTCATTCACTAGGTCCCCCTGTGTGGTTCTGGGATTTTTGCTCACTGTTCTTGTGATTATTTTGACTCCACGGGGTGAGATCTTGCATGGAGCCCCAGATCGAGAGAGATTATCAGTGGTCTTGTAGGTCTTCCATTTTCTTATTATTGCTCCCACGGTTGATTTAATCACACCAAGCTGCTTGCATATTGCAGATTCAGTCTTCCCAGCCTGGTGCAGGGCTACAATTTTGTTTCAGGTGTCCTTCGACAGACCTTTGGTCTTCACCATAGTGGAGTTTGGAGTGTGACTGTTTGAGGTTGTGGACAGGTGTCTTTTATACTAATAACAAGTTCAAACAGGTGCCATTACTACAGGAAATGAGTGGAGGACAGAGGAGCCTCTTAAAGAAGAAGTTACAGGTCTGTGAGAGCCAGAAATCTTGCATGTTTTTAGGACATTTTTTAGAAAATGTTGATTTTCTGGATTTGTTTTCTCATTTTCACTCTTAAAGGTGGTCTACCTATGATGTCAATTACAGGCCTCTTTCATCTTTTTAAGTGGGAGAACTTGCACAATTGGTGGCTGACTACATACTTTTTCCCCCCACTGTTTTTCAAGTGTTTATTTATGTTAATGTTAATGATTATGGCTTACAGCCAATGAAAACCCAAAAGTCATTATCTCAGTAAATTAGAATGCTTTATAACACCAGCTTGAAAAATGATCTTAAAATCCGAAATGTTGGCCTACTGAAATGTATGTTCAGTAAATGCACTCAATACTTGGTCGGGGCACCTTTTGCATCAATTACTGCATCAATGCGGCGTGGCATGGAGGCGATCAGCCTGTGGCACTGCTGAGGTGTTATGGAAGCCCAGGTTGCTTTGATAGCAGCCTTCAGGTCGTCTGCATTGTTGGGACTAGTGTTTCTCATCTTCCTCTTGACAATACCCTATAGATTCTCTATGGGGTTATGGTCAGGCGAGTTTGCTGGCCAATCAACACAGTGATACTGTTGTTTTTAAACCAGGTATTGCTACTTTTGGCAGCGTGGACAGGTGCCAAGTCCTGGTGGAGAATTAAATTTCCATCTCCATAAAGCTTGTCGGCAGAGGGAAGCATGAAGTGCTCCAAAAGTTCCTGGTAGACGGCTGTGCTGACTCGGGTTTTGATAAAACACACTGGACCTACACCAGCAGATGACATTGCTCCCCAAACTATCAATGATTGTGGAAACTTCACACTAGACTTCAAGCAACTTGGATTGTGGCCTCTCCACCCTTCCTCCAGACTCTGGGACCTTGATTTCCAAATGAATGCAAAATTTACTTTAATCTGAAAACAACACCTTGGACCACTGAGCAACAATCCAGTTCTTTTTCTCCTTGGCCCAGGTAAGACGTTTCTTGCGTTGTCTATTGGTCATGAGTGGCTTGACACAAGGAATGCGACACTTGTAGCCCATGTCCTGGATACGTCTGTGTGTGGTGGCTCTTGAAGCAATGACTCCAGCAGCAGTCTATTACTTGTGAATCTCCCCCCAATTTTTTAATGCCTTTTCTTAACAATCCTTTCAAGGCTGCGGTTATCCCGGTTGCTTCTGCACCTTTTTCTACCATACTTTTTCTTTCCACTCAACTTTCCATTAATATGCTTGGGTACAGCACTCTGTGAACAGCCATCTTCTTTAGCTTTAGCAATGACCTTTTGTGGCTTATCCTGCTTGTGGAGTGTGTCAATAACTGCCTTCTGGACATCTGTCAAGTCAGCAGTCTTCCCCATGATTGTGGAGCCTACTGAAACAGACTAAGGGACCTTTTTAAATGCTTAGGAAGCCTTTGCAGGTGTTTTTTATTAATTATTCTAATTTACTGAAATATTGACTTTGGGTTTTCATTGGCTGTAAGCCATGATCATCAACATTAACAGAAATAAACACTTGAAATAGATCACTCTGTTTGTAATTACTCTATATAATATATGAGATTCATTTTTTGTATTGAAGAACTGAAATAAATAAACTTTTTGATTATATTCTAATTTAGTGAAAATCACTTGTAATTTTGATGAAAAAAGGTAATATAGCCATGACACCAAGTTTTTTTATCAAAATTATTTACTGCATGGTATTTGCTAATTTTGTCTTTATCTTAGGTTTTGTCTATTTAGTGGCCAGTGTGGACATGCACCTACATGCTGCATGCACATCAACTTATATTGCAGTTCATTGCCTTTGTTTTTTGCATCACTGGCACAGGAAGGGTCAATGCTGATGATGTCAGCACTTTGTTCAATTGTGCTGTCTATGACAGTGGAGGGGCAGCACTGGAGTTGTGGGTGAGGCGCAGTTAAGACTTAATTGCTTCCCATGTAACTGCGGTGGCCATTGTGGATCCGGCGTAAGCTGTCTCAGCACTTGGAAATGGGAGCAGATGGGTCAAAAGTAGGGAATCAGGTATAGTGTCCTTGCCTTGGTTACCTGTGAGCAAATTATTTTAGCTGAGATGGTGGGTCACTTTAAAGGGGTTATCCCGTCTTGTGAGTGATTGCAGACTTATGAATCCCCCCAGCGCATGCATTATGCGCTGCGTGGATTCGCTGATTTCGGACTGGAGGGTATGTGTTATACATACTCCGGGCCAGAACCTGGCCAGTGGGCGTGGCCTCGCTCCATACACTTGTATGGAGCTAGGCCGCTATCTGTAGCCGGCCACGCCCACTGGACCGCCATGTCATTAGTCGGGGCGCAGCCTCAGATCTGGCTGGGAGTCTGTACAATTCATCCACACCCTCCAGTTCCAACTGAGAAACAGGTGAATCCCTGCAGTGTACAGTATGGGGGATTCATAAATCTGCAGTCCCACAGATTGACTGCAAATTTATCGATTTGGACCGTCAACCCCTTTAAGCTTAAAAAACACAGCTAAATGGGTAAGTCATAGTAGATTTAATCACAGCTAGTGCTGTAGGCTCATTACTGGTATGGTAATATATGTTAGTTTTCAGCACTACACGAGATATTTCTGGCTACAGTTCTAAAGAGCTGAGGTAGGATTTTACAAATATCTGTGTCACTTCATACATTCCCTTCATTCACAACCTGCAACTGGTAAATCTTCATTTTTTTACTTCTCACTGGGCAATGTATTGTCAAAGATCTACCAACCATCTTCTGACAAGATACTACTAAATATTTCACCACATGCGGATAAATGGGAAATCTTTTTGGTCGCACATCTTTACACAAAGATTCCTGATGCTTGACTCTCCAAATGTCTACAAGGAAATTCTTATGTAAATGGTTCTTTACTCCAGCTCCATCATCGGTATAGAGGCCTCGGCTGGGTACTGCACATCTGCACACTATTGATTCGAATAGGAGGCATGTGTGCAGGACCCCGGCGCGGCCATTATACAGTTGATGGAGCTGTGCAGCTCTAAACTTAGCACTTCCTCCTGTCAACATCACTGAAAACAGCTGATCGGTGGGGTGCCGGGTGTCATGAACGCAGCACCATAATCACAGTCAGTTTATGAATGTAGCGATCATATACAATGTATCAACCCGTAGACACTTGTATCATATGAACTTATAACTCCCAGTATGCACTTAACAATGATAAGGAGATGCTGGGAGCAGGGCTGCCACTAGAAATTTCAGGGCCCCATACTGGCAAAATTTTCGGGACCCCCTTGTGACTGCTCCCAGGCTCCACCTCAGCCCCGCCTCCACCCCTTGAACTGTCCACAGCCCCACCACTCTCTCTTGGAAAAACTCCACTTCTCACCAATCACACATTAACAGTTCCCATCACCAAATCACACATATAGCCGGCAGCTTTTGTTTTGCCAAAAGATTTTTTAAGCCGCCACAATAACACGGTAGACACTTTTGGCCGGGCCCTACTCTATTGTAACCTACTAAATATTTGTTAAAGTATGCAATACAGTATAGGTATATTTTTATTTTTCAATTTTTAAAATGACCTATAATATCACATACAAGGAACAAATACCACAACACCATGGCCAGACCACATATTACCACCACAAAGTGACCAAATAGCACATACAAGGGACAAATGCCGCAACACCATATCCAGACCACATATTACTACCACAGTGACTGAATACTACAATACTGATCAGTAATAAAAAAAACCCACAATACTATCACCATAAGTGCCATTATACACAGGAGATCTGTACTTAGTATGCAGTGTCTGTGTACAGGTAATACAGTGATCACTGGTGATATTATACACAGGACCGCTGTATATAATGTATAGGTAATACAGTGATTACTGGTGACATTATACACAGGACCTCTGAATATAGTATACAGTGTATAGTGTCAGTGTACAGGTAGCACACTGACTCACCAGTGACATCTCTAGGTGAAGTCCTTTATCTTTGTTTTTCATCTTTCATCCAGCACAGGCCGCCGTCACTTCTTCCAGCGAGGGCTCGTCTCTGCAGGAAGTAACACAGTTATCTCAAGCTCCGCTTGCAGAAAACATTACTTAATTTTTCCCAACTTCTACATTACACCACATGAAGAAAAAAAGCAACATAGTATCATTCTACACAGTAACAAGACTACCCCCCATTTAAAACAGTATACTCAAAAAATAAAATAAATACACCACTGCAGTAATAATATCCCTTAATTAGCCCCTATGGTAATAATATTCCCCATCCTAGCCCCCGTGTATCTCATTCCTGGCTTCAGCCATATGTTCTCCCATCCTGCCCTCATGAGTATCAATTCTGCCCCATATGATCTCCCCATCCTGCCCCATCTGTCTCCATCATATCCATCCTGTCCCATGATCCTGCACGATCTGTCTCCAACCCTGCCCCATCTGTGTCCAATCCTGCCCCCAGTGTCTCCAATCATGCCCCTATTTTCATTCTGCCCCCTATTTCTCCAATCATGCCCCCATGT
Organism: Ranitomeya variabilis; assembly: GCF_051348905.1. Classification (NCBI taxonomy): domain Eukaryota; kingdom Metazoa; phylum Chordata; class Amphibia; order Anura; family Dendrobatidae; genus Ranitomeya; species Ranitomeya variabilis. Next base: position 109,389,293 of record NC_135232.1, read on the forward strand.
CTGCAATCCTGCCCCGTGTCTCCAATCATGCCCCCTGTGTCTCCATTCTGCCCCATCTGTCTCCATCGTATCCATCCTGCCCCGTGATCCTGCACAATCTGTCTCCAACCCTGCCCCATCTGTCTCCAATCATGCCCCCATGTCTTTCATCCTGCACCTGCAATCATGCCCGTATCTCCTTTCTTCCCCCTATGTCTCCAATCATGCCCCCATGTCTCCAATCCTGCCCCCAGTGTCTCCAATCCTGCCCCCAGTGTCTCCAGTCATGCCCCCAGTGTCTCCAGTCATGCCCCCAGTGTCTCCAGTCATGCCCCCATGTCTTTCATCCTGCCCTGTATCTCCAATCATGCCCTGTATCTCCATTCTGCCGCCTGTGTCTCGCATTCTGCCCCATGTCCAGCATTCTGCCCCCGTGTCCAGCATTCTGTCCCCGTGTCCAGCATTCTGCCCCCATGTCCAGCATTCTGCCCCCATGACCAGCATTCTGTCCCCATGTCCAGCATTTTGCCCCTGTGTCCAGCATTCCGCCCCGTGTCTCACAGTCTGCCCCCGTGTCCAGCATTCTGCCACGTGTCCAGCATTCCACCCCTGTGTCTCACAGTCTGCCCCCGTGTCCAGAATTCTGCCTCGTGTCCAGCATTCTGCCCCCGTGTCCAGCATTCTGCCCCCGTGTCCAGCATTCCGCCCCCGTGTCCAGCATTCCGCCCCTGTGTCTCACAGTCTGCACCCGTGTCCAGCATTCTGCCCCGTGTCCAGGATTCCGCCCCCCGTGTCCAGCATTCCGCCCCCGTGTCCAGCATTCTGTCCCCGTGTCCAGCATTTTGTCCCCGTGTCCAGCATTTTGTCCCCGTGTCCAGCATTTTGTCCCCCGTGTCCAGCATTCTGCCCCCGTGTCCAGCATTCTGCCCCCGTGTCCAGCGTTCTGTCCCCGTGTCCAGCATTCTGCCCCCATGTCCAGCATTCTGCCCCCATGTCCAGCATTCTGTCCCCATGTCTCACAGTCTACCCCGGGCCCCCCGGATTGCCGCTCTCAATAAAAACAAACAAACAAAAAGTTCTTCTTACCTGGCCGCGCTCCTGCGGCGAAGCTCCCTTCACGCAGCTGAAGAGCGCACTCTCAGGCGACTGACAATGATGTCAGACGCCGGCGATGTGCGCGCTGCAGCTGACATCAGCTGCCAGCCTCCGATTGGCTGGTGGCTGTTAACTATTGACGTGCAGGTGCGGGCCCGCGCAGCCTATAGCACAGCCACGTAGTATATTGCCCAGCCACGTAGTATATAGCATAGCCCACGTAGTATATAAGACAGCCCATATAGTATATAAGACAGCCCACGTAGTATATAACACAGCCACGTAGTATATTGCCCAGCCACGTAGTATATAGCACAGCCCACGTAGTAAATAGCACAGATACGTAGTATTTTGCCCAGCCATGTAGTATATTGCCAAGCCATGTAATATATTGCCCAGCCACGTAGTAAATTGCCCAGGCACGTAGTATATTGCCCAGCCTCGTAGTATATAGCACAGACACGTAGTATGTAGCACAGAGACGTAGTATATTGCCCAGCCATGTAGTATATTGCACAGCCACGTAATATATTGCACAGCCACATAGAATATAGCACAGCCACATAGTATATAGCACAGAGACGTAGTATATAACACTGCCCATGCAGTATATAACCAAGGCCATGTAGTATAGAGCACAGCAATGTAGTATATTGCCCAGACACGTAGTATATTGCCCAGCCATGTAGTATATAGCACAGCCCACATAGTATATAGCACAGAGATGTAGTATATAACACAGCCCACGCAGTTTCTAACAAAGCCCACGTAGTATATACTGTGGGCACCATATCCCTGTTAAAAAAAAAGAATTAAAATAAAAAATAGTTATATACTCACCTTCCGTCAGCCCCCGGATCCAGCCCAGGTGTTTACCGTTGCTCCTCGCGATGCTCCGGTCCCAAGAGTGCATTACGGTCTCGCGAGATGATGACGTAGCAGTCTCGCGAGACCGCTACGTCACCATAATGTCGCCCCACACTGCCTCTTTTCATATTGCCCCCACTAACTCTATAATTTCCTCCCATAATGCTCCTCTCTTACTGGCCCCATACTTCCCCTTTCTCTAATGTCCCCTTACACTGCCCCTCTCCATAATGACCTCCACACTGCCCCTTTTCATAATGTACCTCCACACTGCTCCTCTCCAAATACCCCTCCATTCTGTCCCTCTCCATAATATCCCCCCACACTGTCCCTCTCTATAAAGTCTCTCCATACTGCCCCATTCCATATTACCGTCACATCTCAATTTTCCCCTCACTGCTCCATAATGTGTCTTCAAGGTAACTCCACCTCCCCTCCAATCTACATTAATGGTCCTTATACTGTATTCAATCTTCTGCTCCTACATGGAGCACTTACTGTTCTCCGCCATGTGCACCACATCCTCATCTCTGTACTCTGCGGTGAAAGCAGTAGCGTGATGACTTCATCACACCTCAGTGCGTCGGAGCTGGTAGCTGACGAGCACTCTTCTGCCCTTTGTCCCGAAGATCAAATGTATTTTCTGAAAAGCGCACAGACAATTAAAGGGAACCTGTCAGCAGTTTTGGCTGATATAAGATACGGCCATCACCTTTCAGCGCTGATGTACAGCATTCTATAATGCTGTATATAAGCCCCCAACCCGACCTGGAAGAACTGAAAAACAAGTTTTATTTTACTCACCTGTGGGGCGGTCTGGTCCGAGGGTTGTCGCTGGTCTTGGTCTGGCGCCTCCCATCTTCTTCTGATCACGCGACCCTGTATCATCCACACAGGCTCCCTAGTATTGCGCTCCTGCGAAAGGCATACTTCTCTGTCCTGTTGAGGGCAGAGCACAGTACTGCAGTGCGCAGGTGCCGTAAAAGGTCAAAGAGCCCCAGCACCTGCGCACTGCAGTACTTTTCTCTGCCCTCAACAGGCCAGGAAGTACGCCTGTGCAGGAGCGCCGATGCTGAGTAGTCTGTGTGGATGATGCAGGGTTGCGCCATCCACAAGAAGCAAGCAGGAGGGCGGTGATCACAAGAAGATGGGAGGCGCCAGACCAAGACCAGCGACACCCATCAGATCCGACCGCCCCGCAGGTGAGTATAGTGAAACGTATTTTTCAGTTCTTCCAGGTCGGGTTGGGGGCTTGTATACAGTGTTATAGAATGCTGTGTATAATCCCTGAAAGGTGATAGCCGTATCATATATCGACCAAAACTGCTGACAGGTTCACTTTAAATACAGGAAAAAGGAGACCTGCGTCTACCGATTCTTCGTTGACAGCAAAAAATCCTTTGGCGGGCTTCATGTTTTGCAGGCTTGGTTTAACTCCTTTACCAACAGTGGTGTGTATGGATCAGATTGCTGCTGTTAATCGATAGGATGTCGCTATCAGACTCTGAAAGTGGCATATAAAATTATGGCAGCTGGAGGCTGTGCCTGCCTTGCAGGGGCGTAACAACCGCGGTCGCAGGGGTCGCAGCTGCGACCGGGCCCGGAGTGCTTAGGGGCCTGCCCAGTGGCGTATCCAGGGGTTTTCAGGGCCAGGGAGCGGGGACTGTCTAATTATACTCACCTACTCCTGGCGCGGTCCCTGGCTGCCCGGCTCCCCGGCTTCTTCCTGTACTGAGCAGTCACATGGTACCGCTCATTACAGTAATAAATATGCGGCTCCACCTCCCATAGGGGTGGAGCCGCATATTCATTACTGTAATGAGCGGTAACGGTGACCGCTCAGTACAGGAAGCAGCAGCGCCGGGAAACCAGGGACTGCACCGCGCCAGGAGCAGGTGAGTATTACGGGGAGGGGGAGCGCTGCGCTATATTCACCTCTCCTCGTTCCAGCCACCGCTCCGTCTTCTGCAGTGACGCTGAGGTCAGAGGGCGCGGTGATGTAGTTAGTGCGCGCCTCTGCCTGAGCGTCAGTGCGGAGGAGGCGGAAGATGGAGCGGCGAATGGAACGAGGAGCAGGTGAATATTGAAAGTGCCGGGGGCCTGAGTGACGGAGAGGTGAGTATGTGATTTTTTTTTTATCGCACCAACAGCAAATGGGGCAAGTGTCTGTGTGGAGCATCTTATGGGGCCATAACATTTGTGCAGCATTATGTGGGGCAAGTGCCTGTATGGAGCATCTTATGGGGCCATATAATCAACGTTTGTGCAGCACTATGGGGCCAGTGTCTGTATGGAGCATCTATGGGGCAATAACATTTGTGCAGCATTATATGGGGCAAGTGTCTGTATGGAGCATCTATGGGGCCATAACGTTTGTGCAGCATTATATGGGGCAAGTGCCTGTATGGAGCATCTATGGGGCCATAACATTTGTGCAGCATTATATGGGGCAAGTGTCTGTATAGAGCATCTTATGGGGCCATAACGTTTGTGCAGCACTATATGGGGCAAGTGTCTGTATAGAGCATCTTATGGGGCCATAACGTTTGTGCAGCACTATATGGGGCAAGCATCTGTATAGAGCATCTTATGGGGTCATAATGTTTGTGCAGCACTATAACGGGGCAAGTGTCTGTATGGGGCCATAACTTTTGTGCAGCACTATATGGGGCAAATATCTTTATGGAGCATCTTATGGGGCCATAATCAACGTTTCTGCAGCACTATATTGGGCAAATGTGTCTACGGAGCATCTTATGGGGCCATTATTAACCTTTATGCAGGATTATATGGGGCTTCTGATTCAATATGGATATTCAAAAACACTTAACCTACTGATGTCTCAATTAATTGTATGCAGGACTCTGCTGTGCTGATTGTCATGGTGCTGAATGAGGGGAAGTTTGTGTGGGGTCAGGAGGGGTTTATAGTGTGGATGTAGCAGAGCCGTGTGTGTACAAGGTGTACAGAGCGGAGCCGTGTATGTGTGTAGTGGAGCAATGTGTACGAGGTGTAGGGAGCAGAGTCAGGTGTGTACGAGGTGTACAAAGCTGAGCCGAGTGTGAAAGAGGTGAGTGGAGTTGTGTATGTATGGGGTGCATGGAGTGGTGCTGCGTGTTTACGAGGTGTATGGAGCGGAGCCGCTTGTGTACGAGGTGTGCAGAGCCGCATGTGTACGGGGTGGACGGAGCGGAGCCGTGTGTGTATGGAGTGTACGAAGCGGAGCCGTGTGTGTACGGAGCGGAGCCGCGTGTGTATGGGGTGTATGGAGCGGAGCTGTGTGTGTGAGGTGTACGGAGTGGATCCGCGTGTGTATGAGGTGTACGGAGCAGATCCGCGGGTGTAAGGAGCGGAGCTGCGTGTGTACAAGGTGTACGGAGCAGAGCCGTGTGTGTACGGGGTTCACGGAGCGAAGCCGCGTGTGTACGGGCTGTAAATTTCCGAGTCGGGAAGAATGGTACACGGCTGTGGGCAGAGCCCAGCATGTGCACTGTGGGGGAGTATTGGGTGTACTCGCCAGCGTCAGAATGTGCAGTGCGTATGCTCCGGAGCCGACCAGTACACCCAATACACCCCCACACTGCACAGGTCCGGAAATGACGCACTGCAGCGTCATACCAGGAAGAAACAGCACACAGATTTCAAACGCCGGGAGTGCGCTTGGAATTAGAGCGAGGAAGGACATGAACGCCCAGAGTCTGCACTTCCGAAGACATCACCATAATTAGTATAGGGACTTGTTAGTTATAAAATCATTTTTCTCAGCGATTACAGGGCAGTATTAGGTCAGACTATACAGCAAAGCAACAAAACTATAGTGTGCGAAATGAATAGGGAAAATGTGAATTTCGGTGGGAAATATTTTGGCGCGGGGGGGCCCCATTTGAAAGTTCGCATCAGGGCCCCTCACTTTGTAGTTACGCCACTGCTGCCTTGGCAGTACTTCTGTGAAACAACTAATCTCACAAAATATATGTATCTGTGAGAAGAAGAAGAGATCCCAAATATTTATTAAAGCATTATTTATTAAGAATTTATTAAAAATACATACAAATGCAATAAAAAAGCAAAAATACCGTAGGGGACAACTCACAAAGCACAAATATAGAGGTAGAGTTTGTCTATAACTATGATGGATGGTAACCAGGTAATCGAACGGATTTCTTTCCTCAAAAAATATATATACTAAGGGATGTCACATCCATATAATTGATGGATCTCAGAAAATGGCAACACAAGCTAATTTTTGTGTTTTTAATTTCTGAATTTATAAAAAAAAAACGATACAAGTTTGGTATTGCCGTAATCGTACTGACCTGGAGAATCATGTTGCCAAGTATTATTTTATCACACAGTGAAGGTTGTAAAATTAAAAATATTTTGAGTCCGTGATCTTGAGTTGGTAAGTTGCTGCTCTCTTCAATTATGCCTTTTTTTCCCAGTCTCTGATATTCTGCACAATATCCATGTTTTTGCATAGCTTTGTTTTTTCTATTTTCAAGGAAGCGACGAGGGCACATTTTTTTGTTTTATTTGGACATTCTTTTCCACTTCAATATCCTTTCTGCATGAGAGTTTTAATGAGTCCTTTGCTCAAGGCTGTATAGAACGTGCTCATCCATGTGGAAGCAGCCATTGCCTATGAGAGAAGGTTTGGCTACAAGTGCTGATGATGTGATACGTATCTAAACTGACAAGCTGGTGGACAGTAACAACACAGAGTCACACAGATCAATAGCAACATTCCCAGTCACTAGTGAAAAGTGCAACCATTGCTGATCAACACAGCAACCTATTATGTAAGCATGGGTGTACCATGGATGAAGCACAGGGAAAGTGCTGTACTTGTGATGAGCGCTTACTGTAAAGTACCAATATAAGCAGCTAGGGTACTATGATGCTACTTGCCCATCCCGGTTTCTTATTGGTGGGGAAGCTGCTTATGGACTGGTGGGCATGTGCTTATGCACAGCAGTCAATCTCTTTGTAAAGAGAAGTGTTAGATTTCATCTTTTGCATTAGCTGTATACAGTCCAAGGAAGAAAATATATTTGAAAATATCATTAACTTAAAGCAATCCTGTTAGCAGGATTTTGCTAAGTAAACTACAGGCATTGTCAGGTTGTCATTGTTAAACTGATTAAAATTATGCCTGGGGTGAAGAAACCCGTCTTGCGTTTCTATATATATATATATATATAATAAGTGTTAAAAGTTTTCAGTTAATGAGATGCCCGTGCTCTGGACCGGGATTGTAGACAGAGTCTTATCTTCCTGCTCTAAGCCAGAGAAACGAAGGAGAGACCTTCCCACAGGTCTGCCCCGAAGCACAAACATGTTCCTCATCATAGAGAGAGACTGTTTGTGCTTCGGGGCAGCCTGTGGGCAGATCTCTTCTTGGTTTCTCTGACTAAAGGTACCTTCACACGAAGCGACGCTGCAGCGATAGCGACAACGATGTCGATCGCTGCAGCGTCGCTGTTTGGTCGCTGGAGAGCTGTCACACAGACCGCTCTCCAGCGATCAACTATGCCGAGGTCCCCTGGTAACCAGGGTAAACATCGGGTAACTAAGCGCAGGGCCGCGCTTAGTAACCCGATGTTTACCCTGGTTACCAGCGTAAAATCTAAAAAAAACAAACAGCACATACTTACATTCACGTCCCCCTGCGTCCACTTCCTGACTGACTGAGCGCCGTACAGTGAGAGCAGAGCGGTGACGTCACCGCTGTGCTGCTTTCACTTTCACTTTGCGGCGCTGAGTCAGAGGAGGAAGCAGACTGCAGGGGACGCAATGTGAGTATGTGCTGTTTGTTTTTTTTACATTTTACGCTAGTAACCAGGGTAAACATCGGGTAACTAAGCGCGGCCCTGCGCTTAGTAACCCGATGTTTACCCTGGTTACCAGTGTAAAATATCGCTGGTATCGTTGCTTTTGCTTTCAAACACAACGATACACAGCGATCGGACGACCAAATAAAGTTCTGGACTTTATTCAGCGACCAGCGACATCACAGCAGGATCCTGATCGCTGCTGCGTGTCAAACGAAACGATATCGCTAGCGAGGACGCTGCAACGTCACGGATTGCTAGCGATATCGTTATAATGTCGTTTCGTGTGAAGGTACCTTTAGAACAGGAAGATAAGACTCTGCCTACATTCCCGCCACAGAGCACAGGCATATTATTAACTGCAAACTTCTAACACTGATTACACAAGAACCATGAGACTGATTTCTTCACCCCAGGTATAATTTTAATCAGTTTAACAGCACCAGCCTGACAATGCATGTAGTTTACCATTCACAATTTCATTCCACTTTGAATTTCTTTCTTCCGTTTCAGTCCATTGTATGGTAAAATGAATGATGTCATTCAAAACTACATCTTGTCTTGCAAAAAATCGTGCCATCGCACAGCTCTGTCAACAGAATATTGAAAAAGTTATGAATTTTGGAACAAAGGAGGAAAAAATACAAAAATGAAAAGTCACATTGAGGTATTCAGAGAGTTGTACATAAACCAATGACAACAATGCTCAATGAACTTAAGCAATGATGTAAAGAAAAGTGAGACAAAAGTCTGTCAGAACGATGGGAGAGACTGGTAAAGTCATGCACAAAATGATTACTGCAAGTTATTGCTGATAAACGTCGTTCAACAGGGTCTTGACTTCTTGACTCGTAGGGTTCACTTAATTTTTCACAATCTGATTCTGCATTTCGGCCTAGTTTTTGATACATAATGACATTGTGTAACATGTATTGCTGTTCCGATGTATTTGCCTATATTTAAATCCAGTTGTTTTTTTTTTAATTATGTATTTAAAATCATAAGATGCCAAAAGGTGTGTACTTACTTTTTATGCATGTTGTTTAGTCATGGGTTGTAATCCTGCACCAATGAATAACGTGGAATAAATCTCCTGCAATCTAGCATGTGCGGGCCAGGTGCCCTGCTTCTGTCTTCTCTTTTTCTTCTAATTGAATTGTGGCCATTAAGCAATAATTAGGGGAAGGGGCAGGTACTGCTTCCATTGGACCACCTGATCCTGTGATCGCCCGGTGTCCGCAGCATGACAGGGCAGCTAACATTTAGCAGACCCAGATCTTCACCTGTGACTAATATCCCAACAGTGGGCAGTTTTCCCCTGTAACTATGTAGAAATCGCAGGAATGTGAGATGTCGTCATGGACAGGAGGCAGATCAAGAGTGAACAGGTTTACTAACAACACTTATACTCTTTGCAGGGAGTGGCAGGACACGGGAGATGTGTTAGGGAGAAGGGCAGAACTGGGAGCTAGGACGGCGTAGGGCAGGAATGAACGATAGTTCGATAGGAAGAAACAAAGGCAATAAAACTTATCAGTCTATAGTGTTCTTGATTGCAGCGTTTCGGTTCTCCAACGGTGACACCGACAACAGAGGCACATGACGTCTAAGAGGTGTCTGTAGAGGACAGGGCTTCAATCCTCGGAGTGGGTGAAGAGTCTTTGAAGGGTGCGGGGAGTTCCCGCACTCATGATTGCCAAACACTGTGCTCAGTCCAGTATGAAGAACCGCCGGTACAAGGCTTTGCACTGCGGTGTATACAAGTACTTGGCTAAGAGGCTCTGGCCTAGTCACCTGCTTCTCACTGCGCTGCATGCACATTACAGTCTCTGGTTTCAACTGTGAGTCACCTCCTGGCACAGGATAGCGGGAAACTGACAGTCTGTCGTCTGTTGTGAACTCTATTTTTGGGCTCCCTCTAGTGGTCACAAGCGGTACTGTGTAGTGTTGTCTTTCTGCAGGTTGGCAGCATCAGCTGGTTCGTTATCCTTGGCTGGTTTCCTATTTAGCTCACCTGGATACTCAGTTCCTTGCCTGCTATCAATGTATTCAGTGCTCTTCAGATTCCTTGTGACTACCTTGCTCCCAGTCTCTCCAAGACAAGCTAAGTTTTTGTTTGTTCATTTTTTGATTATCAGCATTCATCATGTTTCTTGTCCAGCTTGCTAAAATGTGATTTCCTCGCTTGCTGGTTGCTCTAGGGGACTGAGTTTCTCCCCCCACACCGTTAGTTGGTGCGGGGGTTCTGGAAATCTCAGTGTGGATATTTTGTAAGGGTTTTTTACTGACCGCACAGAACCCATTTCTATTTTCTGCTATCTAGTATTAGTGGGCCTCATTTGCTGAATCTGCTTTCACCCCTGTGTATGTGCCTTCCTCTTACCTCACCGTTATTATTTGTTGGGGGCTTCTATATCTTTGGGGATTATTTCTCTGGAGGCAAGTGAGGTCTTTCTCTCTCTCTAGGGGTAGTTAGTTCCTCAGGCTGGCTCGAGACGTCTAAGATTTTAGGTACGTTCACCGGCTACTTCTAGTGTGTTTGGATAGGTTCAGATTTGCGGTCAGTCCAGTTTGCCACCTCCCTAGAGCTTGTCCTATGTTTGTTACTTAGCTGGAGTAATTTGTGATCCTCAACCACTAAGGATCATAACAGTCGTCCACCTACAGTGGACCTGTACGCAGGGGAACTGTCAAGTGGGCCTGCGCTCAAGGGATGCTTTGGTTTCACAGCCGACACTGCACCCGACTGTCCGCTTAGCTTTCCCGCCTGTACTCTCTTGGGGCAGCGCATGTGCAGTACTCACGGTCTCTTACTGTACGGCACCTGGTTATCTCTGGCGATCACTGGACACACACTGCATGTCCCGCTCTCCCTGGTCCCCGCTGTTGGCGGCGGGCGACGCTGATCTGCTTGGTGCAGGTGCTCCCGGACAGAGCACTACTCTCTGGTTGTTGCAACACCCGGCTCAGCTCTGCTCTGTGTACACGGCTCTACCCGGCTCTGCTCTGCACAGCTCTGCTCTGCACGGCTCTCACTCTCCAGGTTGCGGCTGAGCACACTTCTCCCCTCAATGCAGCAGTCCCCGTCCTTCAGGCCTGCTGCAGCACTCTTTGGAGGGGAAGCAGAGCACGCTCCTCACTGCTCTGTTCTGGCCCCTCACTGCCCTGCTTCGCGCTCTTTTTCCCTCTTTTCTTCCGCCCCCCCCTCTGACAGCAGGAAGCCCCTCCTCTCTAGACCTTCTCCCAGGCAACAGGGGGAGGTCCACTTCACTCAGGTTTCCCCCGGGAACAGTGGATGCAGCCTCTCTAGTTCCGGACCCAGCATGCAGGTACCTGCTGCCTTGTTGACCCCCTTACAACTACAATAAATAGTGGATGGTAGGACCTTCTTTAGATGGATCATGTCTGTATATAACGCAGAGTATATAGCGTAACACTATACACTCATCTATGTTTATTGACTACTGCAACTCTTCCTTCTTGGTTAACCGAGTAATCAAGTAATGGAAATGGAGGAGTTGGTTGTATAAATCTAGGAGTGCGTTTTCAATATCGGATATAAGTCTTAATGAATGGGCATTTGACTGTTTCCCTGGAGACCTTTTATGACCTCAGGGAGCACATGATATATTAAAAAAGCAATCTACAAATGAAAACTAAAAACCATATTGCCAGTCCAAATACACACCGTTGTTTTCCATAATCTGAGACATTACATATTATACAGTATATCAGAATTATCAAAATTAGGGAGCCAATTCTAATACTTGACTGTAAATTTGAAAAAGTAAAGACTAATGAGTAGTGATGAACTAACGCGTTTGGATAATGTGTTATCCGAGCATGCTCGGGTGTTGTCCGAGTATCTTGGACTTGCTCAGATAATATGTTTGAGTCCCTGGGGCTGCATGATTTGTGGCTATAGACAGCTGCAACACATGCAGGGATTGTCTGTTTTGACCTGGTACAAAAGTGGTGCCATTAATCTAAGTTCCCAGCCCCTAGTAATATACTTACCAGCCACCATTTTCTCCTGTTATTGGCGCCGATCCGGTTGTCTTCTGGAGGTTGTGACCTCCAGTGTTGCTCCAGTGTTGTGATCCAGAAGTCACAACTCAATGTAAGTCTATGAGAGCCAGAAAGAGGTCAGAACGAAGCTCATAGACTTCCACTGAGACCTTGTGACCGTTACCTCTGAGTTGCGGTCACTCAGATGTTGCGGTCACAAGATGGTGGCACGGGACTGGATTGGTGTCTGGAAGAGCTGAAGACATGTGCTGGTAAGCATATTACTAGAGGATGGGAACTTGGATTACTAGCACCACTCCATCCCCAAAGTAAATGAAAAAAAAACCCACTGTAGTGGTGCATATTATGCCTACAGGAAAAAGGTCTTAATAGCTTCTGTGTAAGTACACAAATAGTACAGAGAGGCCATAAAATCAAAGTCAGACTCTTGTGGCAAGAAAGACCTTGTACCTGTTTGACACACTTCCATTTCTTGGATTCCCCTCCATGAAGTGGGTCATCCTCAACTTTCCCTTCTCCTATGGTCACATATGAGTGACATCTCATCCATTTGACAGTATATATAGAATTCTAGTCACAGCCTACATACAGTAGGTTATTTTGGTTTAAGTACATCACATTTTAAATCCTATACATGTAATCTATATTTGGTGTTACTTTCAGGAATGGCCTTCCCTGCCGATATCTTGGAGAACTGTAGCCATGATGAGCTGGAGAGTCTTTCAGAGGATTATTTGTCTTATCTTCGATGTGCTGACCCTGATAACCCAGAGTATTTATCATCGCGGGATGGAAGAGAGGTAATTTATACATAGATTCCCTTATTATTTTGTTTTTTTTTTCATACGTGGAAATCGCTGATGAATCACACTGATGGATGAACTGGACACTGACCAAATGCTGATGAAGATTGGATTAATCACACAGATGAAACCTCGACCATTTTTTTTTTTCGCTTACAAGGAAAATCATGGATGACTGAATGAGGCCTAAGTCTGTATGGCAATACTTCTGCTTTAGTGATCAGGTCGTTTTCTTTAGGTTATCGGCATAATATCTTTATTGAATTCCCTTATAGAGGGTGCTTACAAAAAATGTATGTGTCCAGAAACAAAAAAATATATGAAGCAGTCATAGTAAATATATGATATGTGTTGATCATTATTGGATTTTTTTTCCAGGTGCCAATCAGTCTTAGTACAGTAGGGTATGTGCCACTTTATGGAGGAGATCAAACACACAAAGTTCTGGCTCTTTTTGCACCTGAAGATCCACTGACAGGTAGGTCATTTCTAATTACTTTTTTTTTTGCATAGTTGAAATGAAGACATTTTTTATGTAAGCCACAAAGGTTGCAGCAATTAATGACATATTCACAGATCCCACCAAAGCCATGAAAGCAGATCTTTTAATAAAGTGCCACTTTTTGCAAATTCCTGGTAAACTTTTCTGTTACTTTTTTTTTCTTTTAAGCACTTTTCTTTTTTGTGTCATGCTTTTTGTTGCTGTTTTTTTTTTCAATACATATTTCAAAATACAAGTTTGTGATGTACAATAACAAATTGTATCGTGGTACCATGTTAGCCAGAAAAATCGATGTGAATACTTTTCTGCCCAATGATGACAAAAGTATTCTAGGAGTGATACCTTTATTGGCTAACCAGAAAATCATATGTTTGCAAGCTTTCAGAGCACAGTGGCTCCTTATCCAGGCAAGATTACCCATCGGGCAATAAAGGTATCACTCCTAGAATACATTTGTCTTCATTGGGCAGAAAAGTGTTCACATCGAAAATACAAATTTAAAATACGAAATGATTTTTCTTTCTCCCCATTTTGTAACTTTTTAACACAAAAAGTACCACATTTTGCAAAATGGCGCAAAATTGAGCACGCAAAAAAGAAACCTGGTGTACATAAAGTAACTCCGTAGGGAGTACATTTATGCTAGATTTTGCTACTTTTTAAAAGTCGCATTTGAGGAACCAGTCCTAAACATATGTAAAAGAGACATTTACATAAAAATCTGTAATCTAGCAAAATATTGAAAGACAGCTTTAAAAAAGGCGCAAATTGGTTGATGAATTTGTCATTAATTCAGAAGATTTCATGCCAAAAAACTGGCAAAAATGCAATGATAAACCTGGCCATATGTTCATATTTTAATCCGGCAAGCACATTAGGGGTTCTTGTTACTTGTTGGCATTAATAGTGGAGAATGCTCGTTTTTGTATCTGCTGGATCTTTAAAGGTGCTATTGAAATGAAATTCTCATAAGATGTTGGTAACAACCCATCAAATCCACACAGGCAAATAAATCAAGGTATAGATGTTCATAAATTAAGTTATGTCTAATAATGAGAAATGACACAGAGTAAACGTATTAAACACCCTTACTGAAATTTATCAATCCCTCGTACAAAAATCTTTGTTGGTAATGACCGCTTCAAGACGCCTCCTGTATGGAGAAACTAGTCTCAGGCATTGCTCAAGTGTTATTTTGTCCTATTCTTCTTTATTTAGAAATAAATTTACTTAGAAAATTGGTGAAGTGTTAAATCATTATTACCCTTGCTGTATATGGAAAAAAGAAGATTGCGCATTTTGGCATATAAATTGTCAATCCTGTTTGCACATAGGGTTAAGTATTGTTAAAGTGGTCTAGCAAGATTGACCCTTTCCTCTTTAGGGCAACAAGCATATGCGCCTAACCATTCTAAGTATACATGTGTATGAGTGAGATCGGGGAGATAGCTTTCAGCTTTGGTATTTGGCATAATTTAATGAAAAGATTGTCCTACAACAGGAGAAAGGACAATATTGAGACCAAATATCACATAGGGAAAATCATTATTATGGACACTATGATGTACAGAATAATACCCATCCAATTCAGTATACATTAATTGTTCCTCTACAGCTGTGGCACTACATCTTGCTCACCAATGGTGGACAATTGAGGACGTTGTTAGGACATCAAACCCTTCCCGGGAGGGTCTTCAGCAGGTAAGAGCCTTATCATAATCTACAAATCAGTGTTATATTTCCTTTTCAAGAAGTTGTTTAGTGTAAAATACATACATTTTTACATAATTCCTTATGTAATGGGGTGGTTGAGTTATTTAAGGATTTCTTTGTTCAGGACGGTCATCTATAAGGAATGACTTTCGCTCTGGAGGATCCTTTATTACTTGGACAGCCCATTGAATTTAATAGGAATTTAGTAATTCTTGATTGCTGGTGCGACAAACATATTACATATAATTAATGGAGGTCAAAGCAGCAGGATACAATGTAGTCAGCATTTTAGCAGATCGGTACATTACACATCGCTGCAGGTTATATAAATAATACATTATTGGCTTGGGCCTCATGGCTGTCATGCTCACCTGTTTTTTGGGAGGACCACAAGGGTTTTGGAAGATTGGGTATGGGGATTTCACTGGGTCCTCACCAGTATATTTTAATAGGATATTATTTGGGGGTGGATTTAATGTTAATCATTATAGATATGGATGTAATAAACTTTTCTCTTCAAAGTTAAAAGAAAAAATAACATTAGGAATAAGAAGATATTTAGATAATTATAAATAATTATAATATACTGTAAGGATAATTTGGGCATGCGTAAAAATGAGGATTCAAATATGACACATCATAATTGGGGGTCCTGTTTCAGGTTTTTCAGTCAAAAAATATTAATTACCTCTCCTTGAGATAGCACATCAATATCAGATTATTAAGGGTACGAAACCCTGCTGATCAGCTGTTACAAGCTTCGGTGGTGGCCGGATATAAGCACATGGAATCAGGGGTGAACCTAGCCTCTCTGCTGCCTGAGGCGAACGGAAAAATGGCGCCCCCCCCCCCCACACACACACACACAGTCCCTGCCTCACTGCCTGTGCACACACATCCCTCCACCGGACTCGGTAATCGCCGCTCGCAGTAGCATACCAGCAGAGGTGTATCTAGGGTTTCTGGCACCAGGGACAAGAATTCATTTTGGTGCCCCCCCTCCGCCAAGGACATATGCGATTTGCACACTCAGTCATGTACCGACGAGCCGCTCTCCCTAATGCTCTCAATGTTCAGTGAAAAACTGAGAGAAGCAGAAGAGAAGCTCATTGTCACAGGACCATGAGTATGAAAGTCGCATATGAGTGAAGTGTCCATGTGACGACTACTGGAACCTGCAGAGCTGAATCCTGACACCGCAGCTTCTGAATTCTCACAACGCATGCACTGCACACTTTTAGGATTCTCCCTTGCCGGTGGACGGTCATGTCAACACAAGCATGCGATTTGTATACTTCTGACCACATTCCAACTAGATGTGCCCGGCCTCGCTCAGTTCATTTTCATAGAGTGGGGCCGCACATGTCTAGTCAGCACGTGACCGCATTAATGTAAATCCCCAGCATGAGAGAATCCTGACAGCGTGCAGTGCGCACTGTGAGAAGTCAGAAGTCTGCAGTCACAAAGAATGACTGCAGACTCATCACAAACCTGGACATCCCCTTTAATGCTCCTAACATAAATAAAAACATGAGAGTTAGCATCACAAATACCATTTACATCCAGGTACCTTATAGATGGCGTTGACTCTGGAGCCGTTGTTCTTTTCTTCATCTTGTCCAGACCCCATGATGAGTTTTCTCAGCCACAGCCGTCTCTGCAGACTTCCATCTTCTCCGCTCTTTTGCAGAAAGTCTCCACAAGACGCCCTTAAAGATACAAGTGTCATTATAATGCTCCTGAATAAAAAATTGCCCTCACTATATTGTCTGCACAAAATATGACCCCCACACTGTCCCTCTTATGGTACATGCTCTTCACACTGACCTCTCCTTTCTATACCGGCCCCCTCTTCACACTGTCCTCTCACACTGTGTCCCCCCTATAGGGCCTAGTATTTATACTCCAAATTTATACTCCATCCTCCCACCCTGTGTGCATGGCTCCCCCATCCTTCTCCCCTGCGTGCATGGCTCCTCTATCCTCCCACCCTGCGTGCATGGCTCCCGCATCCTTCTCCCCTGCGTTCATGGCTCCCGCATCCTTCTCCCCTGCGTTCATGGCTCCCCCATCCTTCTCCCCTGCGTGCTTGGCTCCCCCATCCTTCTCCCCTGTGTGCTTGGCTCCCCCATCCTTCTCCCCTGCGTTCATGGCTCCCCCATCCTTCTCCCCTGCGTTCATGGCTCCCCCATCCTTCTCCCCTGCGTGCATGGCTCCTCCATCCTTCTCCCCTGCGTTCATGGCTCCCCCATCCTTCTCCCCTGCGTGCATGGCTCTTCCATCCTTCTCCCCTGCGTTCATGGCTCCCCCATCCTTCTCCCCTGCGTTTATGGCTTCCCCATCCTTCTCCCCTGCGTGCTTGGCTCCCCCATCCTTCTCCCCTGTGTTCATGGCTCCCCCATCCTTCTCCCCTGCCTGCATGCCTCCCCTATCCTCCCACCCTGCGTGCATGGCTCCCCATCCTTTTTCCCTTTCATACTCACCTCTTACCGCGTGGCACAGAACTTCCTGGCATCTCTGCAGCGTCTTCCTTCCTGTCTTCAGCGGTCACATGATAGCGTCATTAAGATCATGAATATGCGCATATTCATGACCTTAATGAGCGGTACCATGTGACCGCTGAAGACAGGACGCGCTGCCGGCGCTGAGACGCAGTTGCAGCCACCGCTGGAGGAAGGTGAGTATTACGTCTTCATGGAGGGGGGCGGGAAAGAGGGAAGGAGGGAGGGAGGGAGGAGGGGGGGCGGGCACTTGACCCCGGAGTTTTATAAAAAAAAAACAAAAAAAAACCTAGCAGCGCAAATCCAGTTAATACAGAATCTGCCGCCCCCTCTCTTCTGCCGCCTGAGCCAAAGAGCTCAACTCGCCTCATGGTAGCAGCGTCACTGCATGGAATAGAGCTGCACTGCACAGCTCTATTCATTGTGTAGTCGTCACTGCAATGTGCTGCAGAATAGGAGGTGTTCTTCAGTACCCGGGACCGGCCATTACACATTGAATGGAGCTATGCAGTAGAATAGGAGGTGTTCTGCAGTACCCGGGACCGGCCATTACACATTGAATGGAGCTGTGCAGTAGAATAGGAGGTGTTCTGCAGTACCCGGGACCGGCCATTACACATTGAATGGAACTGTGCAGTAGAATAGAAGGTGTTCTGCAGTACCCGGGACCGGCCATTACACATTGAATGGAGCTATGCAGTAGAATAGGAGGTGTTCTGCAGTACCCGGGACCGGCCATTACACATTGAATGGAGCTGTGCAGTAGAATAGGAGGTGTTCTGCAGTACCCGGGACCGGCCATTACACATTGAATGGAGCTGTGTAGTAGAATAGGAGGTGTTCTGCAGTACCCGGGACCGGCCATTTCACATTGAATGGAGCTGTGCAGTAGAATAGGAGGTGTTCTGCAGTACCCGGGACCTGCCATTACACATTGAATGGAGCTATGCAGTAGAATAGAAGGTGTTCTGCAGTACCCAGGACCGGCCATTACACATTGAATGGAGCTATGCAGTAGAATAGAAGGTGTACTGCAGTACCCGGGACCGGCCATTACACATTGAATGGAGCTATGCCGTAGAATAGAAGGTGTTCTGCAGTACCCGGGACCTGCCATTACACATTGAATGGAGCTATGCAGTAGAATAGAAGGTGTTCTGCAGTACCCGGGACCGGCCATTACACATTGAATGGAGCTATGCAGTAGAATAGAAGATGTTCTGCAGTACCCGGGACCGGCCATTACACATTGAATGGAGCTGTGCAGTAGAATAGGAGGTGTCCTGCAGTACCCGGGAGCGGCCATTACACATTGAATGGAGCTGTGCAGTAGAATAGGAGGTGCTCTACAGTACCCGGGACCGGCCATTACACATTGAATGGAGCTGTGCAGTAGAATAGGAGG
This sequence comes from Ranitomeya variabilis, assembly GCF_051348905.1. NCBI lineage: Eukaryota > Metazoa > Chordata > Amphibia > Anura > Dendrobatidae > Ranitomeya > Ranitomeya variabilis. Next base: position 109,408,018 of record NC_135232.1, read on the forward strand.
TGTTCTGCAGTACCCGGGAGAGGCCATAACACATTGAATGGAGCTGTGCAGTAGAATAGGAGGTGCTCTGCAGTACCCGGGACCGGCCATTACACATTGAATGGAGCTGTGCAGTAGAATAGGAGGTGTTCTGCAGTACCCGGGACCGGCCATTACACATTGAATGGAGCTGTGCAGTAGAATAGGAGGTGCTCTACAGTACCCGGGACCGGCCATAACACATTGAATGGAGCTGTGCAGTAGAATAGGAGGTGCTCTGCAGTACCCGGGACCGGCCATTACACATTGAATGGAGCTGTGCAGTAGAATAGGAGGTGTTCTGCAGTACCCGGGAGCGGCCATTACACATTGAATGGAGCTGTGCAGTAGAATAGGAGGTGCTCTACAGTACCTGGGACCGGCCATTACACATTGAATGGAGCTGTGCAGTAGAATGGGAGGTGTTCTGCAGTACCCGGGAGAGGCCATAACACATTGAATGGAGCTGTGCAGTAGAATAGGAGGTGTTCTGCAGTACCCGGGACCGGCCATTACACATTGAATGGAGCTGTGCAGTAGAATAGGAGGTGTTCTGCAGTACCCGGGACCGGCCATTACACATTGAATGGAGCTGTGCAGTAGAATAGGAGGTGTTCTGCAGTACCCGGGACCGGCCATTACACATTGAATGGAGCTATGCAGTAGAATAGGAGGTGTTCTGCAGTACCAGGAACCGGCCGTTACACATTAAATGGAGCTGTGCAGTAGAATAGGAGGTGTTCTGCAGTACCCGGGACCGGCCATTACATATTGAATGGAGCTGTGCAGTAGAACAGGAGGTGTTCTGCAGTACCTGGGACCGGCCATTACACATTGGAGCTATGCAGTAGAATAGGAGGTGTTCTGCAGTACCTGGGACCGGCCATTACACATTGAAAGGAGCTATGCAGTAGAATAGGAGGTGTTCTGCAGTACCCGGGACCGGCCATTACACATTGAATGGAGCTGTGCAGTGGAATAGGAGGTGTTCTGCAGTACCCGGGACCGGCCATTACACATTGAATGGAGCTATGCAGTAGAATAGGAGGTGTTCTGCAGTACCCGGGACCGTCTATTAAACATTGAATGGAGCTGCGCAGTGCAGCTCTATTCCATATGTTTACATCTGGCCACCTCCGGAGCTTCTAACAGCTGATCGGTGAAGTTGTCGGAACCTAACTGATCAGATATTGATGACCTCTCCCATGATGCTCTTCAATATATTTTAAGCGGGCAACCCCTTTAAGAAATTATTTAAAAATTGGTTGCCGCTATTGTAAAATAACAAAAGCAACCATAACCACCTAATTTTACCATCATCGATCTACTGATTGACTTCAGCAGTCATGTGTTGGCCCCATACAGTTTAAGAAAAGACCGGGAATGCCGCAGGGGAGTGGGGTAGTTTTTGCTGTTTTACAAAAGTAGTTGTTTTTTATTTAAAAAAAAATTTCATTTGTTCTTAACCAATGTAGTTTTCCTTCTCTCCAAGGTGAAGCACTTGAAAAGTTATATCTTGACAAATGTGACATTATATTCACACTCGATGTATTTTATTTGCAGGTCAGGTCTCTGGGAGAAAGAATTGTTTTATACGTGCTAAATCGGATTATATATCGAAAGAAAGAAATGGAGAGGAATGAGGTTCCCTTCTTGTGTCACAGCAGCTCAGACTATGCCAAGATTTTATGGAGGAAGGGGGAAGCCATTGGATTCTATTCTGTGAAGCCTTCTGGTCAGTATCTTATTTTTCAGGTGGAATTCCAATATTATGTGTGTTATTAGCATTTGCATCGTAATTTAATCTGTGGAATTCAGTACTGAAGTGATCTGTAACGCCGCACAACGAGTATGAGATCAGTCTAAACAATGACTGCACTAGTGTACCAGGTAGGATTAAAGGGCTTGCCCCATCTGGACGACCCCTGTGGCCATCTACCAATGGCAGACCTCTTGGATTTTCAAAAAGGCCAAATTGTTGGTGCTTGTATGGCAGGTGCTAGTGTAACAGAAAGTGCCCGAATGCTTGGCGTGTCAAGAGGTACTGTCTCCAAAGTAATGACTGCGTTCGAAAGAGAAGGAAAAACGTCCGCAGCAAAGCACAGGTCCGCCCAAAAGTCAAAGTTGACTGAGAGAGACCGTTGGACTCTAAAGCGAATTGTAAGAGAGGATCGCAAGACCACGGCTTCGAAAATCACTGCTGAGCTCAATGAACACCTACAGAACCCAGTTTCCACGAAAACTGTTCATCGGGAGCTGCACAAATCTGGATTCCACGGAAGAGCTGCAATTAGAAAACCGCTGCTCTCAATGACAAATGTTTCCAAGCGTTTAGAGTGGTGTAGAAACCTCCAGAATTGGTCCCTTGAGCAGTGCAGACATGTGATATTCTCAGACGAATCATCGTTTACCCTATTTCCGACCTCCGGCCAAGTGTACGTTTGGAGACAGCCGAAAGAAGCATTCCATCCAGACTGCCTTCTCCCAACCGTAAAACATTGCGGAGGTTCTGTGATGATCTGGGGTGCTATTTCGTGGAGATCCGCCGGGCCAATGATATCCCTTCATGGAAGAATTAACAGCCAAGATTATTTAGGCATTTTGGGCGACCAAGTGCATCCAGTGGTTCAAGCTGTGTTCCCGGAGGGGAACCCCATCTTTCAGGATGATAATGCACCAATTCATACAGCTAGAATCGTTAAAGTATGGCACGAATAACATTCTAATGAAGTTGAGCATCTCATCTGGCCCCCACAATCCCCAGACCTCAACATTATTGAGCATTTATGGTTGATTTTAGAGATACAAGTTAGACGTCGATTTACGCCGCCATCGTCGCTCAAAGAACTGGAGGGTATTTTAACTGCAGAATGGGCTAAAATTCCTTTGGAAACAATTCACACCTTGTATGAATCCATACCTCGGAGAATTGAGGCTGTAATCGCCGCAAAACGTTGACCTACACCATATTAAGCTAACTTTTGTTGATGTTTCCAGGTGTTTCCATTATTTTGTCCAACCCATGTGTATATATATATATATATATATATATATATATATATATATATATATATATATATATATATATATATATATATATATACACTGCTAAAAAAATAAAGGGAACACTTAAACAACAGCATATAACTCCAAGTAAATCAAACTTCTGTGAAATCAAACTGTCCACTTAGGAAGCAACACTGTTTGACAATCAATTTCACATGCTGTTGTGCAAATGGAGTAGACAATAGATATAAATTATTGGCAATTATCAAGACACACTCAATACAGGAGTGGTTCTGCAGGTGGGGACCACAGACCACATCTCAGTACCAATGCGTTCTGGCTGATGTTTTGGTCACTTTTGAATGTTGGTTGTGCTTTCACGCTTGTGGTAGCATGAGGTGGACACTACAACCAGGGCCGGTTTTAGGCAAAGTAGGGCCCTAGGCAAAGTTTAAAATGGGGCCCCAAATGCTAACATATTGCACATCATACAGAAGCATTTCGGTTGTATTTACATGCGCTGATCTCAGGCCGCTAAACGAGTGTGATCGACAATACTGAAGTCGTTGATCGCTTGTTTCCCGGCCTCTTTCCACCATCTGAGAAAGAATGAAGGGGACAGAACGATTGCTAATAGATCACTAACAGATCACCATACAGTATCATGTTATCAGCAGCACATCTACAGTTTACACCGGCGATGTGCTGCTGAGAACAAGGATTTTTATTCCGGCATAAACAATCCAATCACCCAATGAATATGCAGCATTTTGCTTGTTTAGTATAATACACCCCATAGTCCTCCATATATTATAATGTGCACCACAGTCCTCCATATTGTAAAATGCACACCCCATAGTCCTCCATATAATATAATGTGCCCCATAGTCCTCCATATAGTATAATACACTTCCCATAGTCCTCCATATAGTATAATACACTCCTCATAGTCCTCCATATATTAAAATATACTCCTCAGTCCTCCATATAACATAATACACTCCTCACAGTGCTCCATATAGTATAATGCACCGCCATAGTCCATGTAGTACAATTCACTTCCCATAGTATAATGCACCCCATAGTTCTTCATATAGTATAATGTAGTCCTCGATACAGTATAATTCAGCCCACATATAGTATAATGCAGCCACCACCCCAGAGTATAATGCAGCCACCCCACAGAGTATAATGTAACCTCCCCATAGAATATAATGCAGCCCCCCCATATAGTATAATGTAGCCCCCTCATAGAGTATGATGCAATCACCCATCAAGGAATATAAATATAATACAGCCCCCCCATAGAATATAATGTAGCCCCGAACAAGATATAATACAGCCCACCTCCCCATAGAATATAATGTAGCCCCATCAAAGGGTATGATGCAATCATCCCTCATAAAATCTAATAAAGCCCCCCACAGAATATAATGCAGCCCCCCATAGTATATAACACAGCCTGCTCCATAGAATATAATGTACCCCCAAATATATAACACATCCACATAGTATATAACACAGCCTCCCCCATAGAATATAATATACCCCCATAGTATATAGCACAGCCCACATAGTAGTATATAGCACAGCCACTTAGTATATAGTACAGCCCACACAGTAGTATATAGCACAGCCCACACAGTAGTTTATAGAACAGCCCACGCAGTAGTATACAGCACTGCCCACAGTAGTATACAGCACAGCCCACAGGAGTATACAGCACTGCCCACAGTACTATACAGCACTGCCCATACAGTAGTATACAGCACTGCCCACAGTAGTATACAGCACTGCCCACAGTAGTATGCAGCACTGCCCATACAGTAGTATACAGCACTGCCCACAGTAGTATACAGCACTGCCCACAGTAGTATACAGCACTGCCCACAGTAGTATACAGCACAGCCCACAGGAGTATAAAGCACAGCCCACAGGAGTATACAGCACTGCCCATACAGTAGTACACAGCACAGCCCACAGGAGTATACAGCACAGCCCACAGTAGTATACAGCACTGCCCACAGTAGTATACAGCACTGCCCACAGGAGTATACAGCACAGGCCACAGTAGTATACAGCACTGCCCACAGTAGTATACAGCACTGCCCACAGTAGTATACAGCACAGCCTGTTATGACCCCAATGGCAGAGGGTCTCAGGAATCAATACCAAGTCTGCAAACACAAAAAACCAGCTCATAGGGCAGTGGTAACTGGGCTGACCATATATATCTATCCTAGCACCACAGATAGAAGTAGCCGGGGAACGTGCCTACGTTGGTTCTAGACGTCTCGCGCCAGCCGGAGAACTAACTAACCCTAGAAGGGAAAAGAAAGACCTTTCTTGCCTCCAGAGAAAAGACCCCAAAAGTTGGATACAAGCCCCCAACAAATAATAACGGTGAGGTAAGAGGAAAAGACAAACATAAGAATGAGCTAGGTATTTAGCAAAGAGAGGCCCACTAGCTAATAGCAGAATATAGTAAGATGACTTATATGGTCAGCAAAAACCCTATTAAAATATCCACGCTGGATATTCAAGAACCCCCGAACCGTCTAACGGCCGGGGGGAGAACACCAGCCCCCTAGAGCTTCCAGCAAGGTCAGAAATCACATTTAGTACAAGCTGGACAAAAATAGTAGCAAAGCAAGTAACTCAAAAAACAAAGAAGCAAGACTTAGCTTAATTTTGCAAGAGCCAGGACCAGCAGACAGGAGCAACAGAAGGATCTGATTACAACGATGCCAGGCACTGGACTAAGGATCCAGGAAGTTAATATAGCGACACCCCTGGACTAACGACCCTGGTGAGTGCCAAACAGAAAAAAGACAATCCCAGAGTCATACCACTAGTGACCACAAGAGGGAGCCAAAAAGTCTAATTCACAACAACAGCCCACAGGAGTATACAGCACTGCCCACAGGAGTATACAGCACTGCCCACAGTAGTATACAGCACTGCCCACAGGAGTATACAGCACAGCCCACAGGAGTATACAGCACAGCCCACAGGAGTATACAGCACAGCCCACAGGAGTACACAGCACTGCCCATACAGTAGTACACAGCACAGCCCACAGGAGTATACAGCACAGCCCACAGGAGTATACAGCACTGCCCACAGGAGTATACAGCACTGCCCATACAGTAGTACACAGCACAGCCCACAGGAGTATACAGCACAGCCCACAGGAGTATACAGCACTGCCCACAGTAGTATACAGCACTGCCCACAGGAGTATACAGCACAGGCCACAGTAGTATACAGCACTGTCCACAGTAGTATACAGCACTGCCCACAGTAGTATAGAGCACAGCCCACAGGAGTATACAGCACTGCCCACAGGAGTATACAGCACTGCCCACAGTAGTATACAGCACTGCCCACAGGAGTATACAGCACAGCCCAACAGGAATATACAGCACAGCCCACAGGAGTATACAGCACAGCCCACAGGAGTACACAGCACTGCCCATACAGTAGTACACAGCACAGCCCACAGGAGTATACAGCACAGCCCACAGGAGTATACAGCACAGCCCACAGGAGTATACAGCACTGCCCACAGTAGTATACAGCACAGCCCACAGGAGTATACAGCACTGCCCACAGTAGTATACAGCACAGCCCACAGGAGTATACAGCACTGCCCACAGGAGTACACAGCACTGCCCATACAGTATTACACAGCACAGCCCACAGGAGTATACAGCACAGCCCACAAGAGTATACAGCACTGCCCACAGGAGTATACAGCACTGCCCATACAGTAGTACACAACACAGCCCACAGGAGTATACAGCACAGCCCACAGGAGTATACAGCACTGCCCACAGTAGTATACAGCACTGCCCACAGGAGTATACAGCACAGGCCACAGTAGTATACAGCACTGTCCACAGTAGTATACAGCACTGCCCACAGTAGTATACAGCACAGCCCACAGGAGTATACAGCACTGCCCACAGGAGTATACAGCACTGCCCACAGTAGTATACAGCACTGCCCACAGGAGTATACAGCACAGCCCAACAGGAGTATACAGCACAGCCCACAGGAGTATACAGCACAGCCCACAGGAGTACACAGCACTGCCCATACAGTAGTACACAGCACAGCCCACAGGAGTATACAGCACAGCCCACAGGAGTATACAGCACAGCCCACAGGAGTATACAGCACTGCCCACAGTAGTATACAGCACAGCCCACACTAGTATACAGCACAGCCCACAGGAGTATACAGCACTGCCCATACAGTAGTACACAGCACAGCCCACAGGAGTATACAGCACAGCCCACAGGAGTATACAGCACTGCCCACAGTAGTATACAGCACAGCCCACAGGAGTATACAGCACTGCCCACAGTAGTATACAGCACAGCCCACAGGAGTATACAGCACTGCCCACAGTAGTATACAGCACAGCCCACAGTAGTATACAGCACAGCCCACAGTAGTATACAGCACAGCCCACAGGAGTATACAGCACTGCCCATACAGTAGTACACAGCACAGCCCACAGGAGTATACAGCACAGCCCACAGGAGTATACAGCACTGCCCACAGTAGTATACAGCACAGCCCACAGGAGTATACAGCACTGCCCACAGTAGTATACAGCACAGCCCACAGTAGTATACAGCACAGCCCACAGTAGTATACAGCACAGCCCACAGGAGTATACAGCACTGCCCATACAGTAGTACACAGCACAGCCCACAGGAGTATACAGCACAGCCCACAGGAGTATACAGCACTGCCCACAGTAGTATACAGCACAGCCCACAGGAGTATACAGCACTGCCCACAGTAGTATACAGCACAGCCCACAGGAGTATACAGCACTGCCCACAGTAGTATACAGCACAGCCCACAGGAGTATACAGCACAGCCCATACAGTAGTATACAGCACAGCCCACATCCCCCCTTCCCTCCTCTCAGCTCCCGAGAATGGCCGCACAGTCCAGTAAAAAAAAACAAAAAAACACAAGCTCCTTATCTCTCTCCGAGCCCGCACTGCTCCTGTGTCGGCGGCTGCCGCCGCACTGCCTGGGACTCAGTGAGTACGCGATGACGCGCACCCGCTGTGTCAGAGGCAGAGCGGGGAATGATGGGAGAGGGAGCATCAGGTGACGCTCTCTCCTCCATCATTGCTTTGAACGGCACCGGCAGACGCCGGTATAGTTCATTGCGGCGGGGGAGTCAGCGCTGGCAGCAGGCGGGCCCCCCTGCCTCACAGGGGCCCCACAGCGGCTGCGTGACTTGATGCTAGCTGGGGGCCCCTGGGGGAGCGGGGGCCCCAGGCAGCTGCCTGGTCTGCCTGCCCCTAACGCCGGCCCTGACTACAACCTACACAAGTGGCTTAGGTAGTGCAGCTCATCCAGGATGGCACATCAATGCGAGCTGTGGCAAGAAGGTTTGCTGTGTCTGTCAGCGTAGTGTCCAGAGCCTGGAGGCGCTACCAGGAGACAGGCCAGTACACCAGGAGACGTGGAGGGGGCCATAGGAGGGCAACAACCCAGCAGCAGGACCGCTACCTCAGCCTTTGTGCAAGGAGGAACAGGAGGAGCACTGCCAGAGCCCTGCAAAATGACCTCCAGCAGGCCACAAATGGGCATGTCTGCACAAACTGTTGGAAATCGACTCCATGAGGATGGTCTGAGTGCCCGTCATCCACAGATGGGGGTTGTGCTCACAGCCCAACACCGTGCAGGACACTTGGCATTTGCCACAGAACACTAGGATAGGCAAATTCGCCACTGGCGCCCTGTGCTCTTCACAGATGAAAGCAGGTTCACACTGAGCACATGTGACAGAGTCTAAAGAAGCCGTGGAGAGTGATTTGCTGCCTGCAACATCCTTAAGTATGACCGGTTTGGCAGTGGGTCAGTAATGGTGTGGGGTGGCATTTCTTTGGCGGGCCGCACAGCCCTCCATGTGCTTGCCAGAGGTAGCCTGACTGCCATTAGGTACCGAGATGAGATCCTCAGACCCCTTGTGAGACCATATGCTGGTGCGGTTGTCCCTGGGTGCCCACATTGCTATACACTGCGTGGGCTGTGTTATATACTGCGTGGCCTGTGTTATATACTGCGTGGGCTGTGTTATATACTGTGTGGGCTGTGTTATATACTACGTAGCCTGTGTTATATACTACGTGGCCTGTGTTATATACTACGTCTCTGTGCTATATACTACTTGAGCTGTGCAATATACGGCGTGGCTGGGCAATATACTACGTGGCTGTTCTATATACTACATGGCTGTTCTATATACTACGTGGCTGTGTTATATACTACGTGGCCTGTGTTATACTACGTGGACTGTGTTATTCACTACGTGGGCTGTGTTATATACTGCGTGGGCTGTGCTATATACTACGTGGGCTGTGCTATATACTACTATACATATTCTAGAGTACCCGATCCATTAGAATCGGGCCACCATCTAGTATCTATATATGTATTTGTATCAAAATGTGCACCATAATTCAAACCTGATTAGGTGTATCCCACCTGAGGCATGAAGGTGCTGCAACCAGTTTCTATTACAAAATTGCACATGCCCCGCAATCTACCCAGAAAGGGAAAGAGGGAAGAAAAAAATAAAAGGTGCTATAGTGCAGTGTGTCAGGGGAAGGTACCATTCCAAGGAGCAAATGTATTTAGTTAAAGTAACTACTGTATATACTATACCTATCGCTCCTTACCCAGAAGCAAGACAGTGACCCCCTGGTAAGGTGAAGCAGTCCCGACGTACGTTTCGCGGGCGTCGGGAATGTACTGTGTGGGAATGCACAGGATCTTCTTAAGCCCCAGATGACCGATCACATGTTAGAAATTCATCAATCACAGTTGCGTCAATGTCGTATGCACAGTGGGCCCGAAAGGTCCCGGCATATGCTGTAAAGGCGTCCAGCGTCACTGCACGCACGCTGTGAGGTACCCGGGCGAGTGCAGGAGGCCATCGGACGCCCAGCAGCACGCCAGACACCACTAGCACCACCACGGATGCGCACAGCCACAGATCACAAATATTTAAAGCAATACACCCATGATAATAACATAGTTCTTCCTATTGGAAAAGGCGTCTTCACAATCACAGATGCTCCTGGGTGATGTGATTTGACTTGGTTAGTAGTAAGGGTCCATCCGGAGTACAGTATCACAGAAGGTATCCGTTACATCAGATGTGGTGTTAATGTCCAATGGGTACAACATATAAAAATGGTCACACACTCTAAAAAAGAAGAGTAACAAAAAAACACAATTTAAAACCACAACTAAAAACAAGTGAAAACACAAAACACCTGACCGACTGGGTAGGATGGCCCAGCAGAGAATATACATAATAATACTTCAATATGGGGAATTTTTATCACAGGAAGGGAGAAAATGTCAATGTCTTATTAAGACCCCTCGGGGTCACAGTATCCAGAATGACCATCCATTTGGTTTCCATCTGGCCCAGGATCTTCTTATTGTTACCCTCCCCTGATACCAAGATGTAACACATCGATCCCCCGACCATGAAAGTCCTAGCATCACAGTTCTGATATTGTAGGAAGTGTCGTGGAATGGTCTTAAGGTCAGAGTGATCGGGTACCTTCTTGGCTGCGCCAATGTCCCGCACATGCTCCTGCACTCTCACCCTCAGCTCCCTTGAGGTAAGGCCAATGTAAATTTTTGGACACCCACATGTGGCGTAATATATGACGTTAGTACTGCCACATGAGATCCGTTGGCGGATGTTAAAATCTCTCTTACCATCAGAGGACTGAAAGGTGGAGCAGCGCAGGACATTGTCGCAGGCAAGACAATGGCCACATGGTATTGACCCGGGGGTGGGGCCTCTGGACCCAAATGGGTTCCTCGGGATTGGTACATAGTGACTCCGAACCAGTAAGTCCTTTAAATTCTTAGACCTCCTAGAGGCCATTAGGGGGAAGTCTCCCAGCGCGGCACCCAGGGAAGGCTCGGAACCCAATATGCCCCAATGTTTCTTAAGAATTTGGCGCATCTGTTCCCACTCATGGTTATATGTGGCGATGAACCTAATAGGTCCATCTTTGTTGTCACTCTTAGAGCAACTCTGTGAGTGCAACATATCACTCCAGGGGGTCTTTCTGGCCCTATCATATCTCCGTGGGATATTAGTTGTGATTTACGTTGATCATTTTTAAGTTTTATTGTTCTCAACACATTCCACTATGTAATGAATAAAGATTTACAACTGGAATATTTCATTCAGTGATATCTAGGATGTGGGATTTTAGTGTTCCCTTTTTTTTTGAGCAGTGTACATATATATACAGCAGCATACATTATTACATTACAAAGGAGGACGTGCTTAAGGTGTTAAGGGTGTAGCATAGCCTTATAACCCCTTACATTCCCCCTTCCTTTTACCATTGTCATCCCCGACAATCTTTCACCTAAAATACAACTTTATTATGCTACAATAAAGATTTACAACTGGAATATTTCATTCAGTGATATCTAGGATGCAGGATTTTAGTGTTCCCTTTATTTTTTAAGCAGTGTGTGTGTGTATATATATATATATATATATATATATATATATATATATATATATATATACAGTGGGGCAAAAAAGTATTTAGTCATTCAGCAATAGTGCAAGTTCCACCACTTAAAAAGAAGAGAGGCGTCTGTAATTTACATCATAGGTAGACCTCAACTATGGGAGACAAACTGAGACAAAAAAATCCAGAAAATCACATTGTCTGTTTTTTTTAGCATTTTATTTGCATATTATGGTGGAAAATAAGTATTTGGTCAGAAACAAAATTTCATCTCAATACTTTGTAATATATCCTTTGTTGGCAATGACAGAGGTCAAACGTTTTCTGTAAGGGCCCCTTCACACTGGTCGATTCTGCTACGATTACGACGCATTTGCGTCATATTCGACATCGCAGTACGAGCTCGTAGCCAGCGGTCACACTCTACGATGTTAACGCTTTTTCTGACGTAGTTGCGATGTGAACGTCACGCGTCGCAATCGTACGCTACCCTTCACACCGCCATAGTCCTACGACTCCGAGCGTGACGTATTACCAGCATGGGCGTGCTAAAACGTCACGCCCAATCAGGAGACAGGTATGCGGAAGCCCAACCCACGTAGTCGCATTACGAGCTTGTATGACCGCCGTCACATACTACGATTTCGACCGCCACAGCGAGACATTTACGACGAAAGAAAGTTCTGCTCTTTCTTTCACATCGTACGATGCTGGGCTGCGTCGCAAATCGTAACGCCATGTCACACTTTGCAACCTCGGAACGAGGACGGATAAACGTCACAAATCGAACGCTCGTTCAGACTTTGATTGCACAGTGTGAAGGGGCCCTAAGTCTTCACAAGGTTGCCACACACTGTTGTTGGTATGTTGGCCCATTCCTCCATGCAGATCTCCTCTAGAGCAGTGATGTTTTTGGCTTTTCGCTTGGCAACACGGACTTTCAACTCCCTCCAAAGGTTTTCTATAGGGTTGAGATCTGGAGACTGGCTAGGCCACTCCAGGACCTTGAAATGCTTCTTACAAAGCCACTCCTTCGTTGCCCTGGCGGTGTGCTTTGGATCATTGTCATGTTGAAAGACCCAGCCACGTTTCATCTTCAATGCCCTTGCTGATGGAAGGAGGTTTGCACTCAAAATCTCATGATACATGGCCCCATTCATTCTTTCATGTACCCGGATCAGTCGTCCTGGCCCCTTTGCAGAGAAACAGCCCCAAAGCATGATGTTTCCTGTCATGAATCCCCAATGGCTAGGGATAGCACAGGATAAGCAAAGTATAATAAATATCAGACGAGCTCTAGGGTGATGGAACCTGGGCTGACCGCTGCCCTACGCCTGACAAACGCAACTAGAGATAGCCAGGGAGCGTGCCTACGTTGGTTCTAGACGCCACGCACCAGCCTAAGAGCTAACTAGTACTGCAGAGAAAACAAAGACCTCACTTGCCTCCAGAGGAATTAACCCCAAAGATATAGTTGCCCCCCACATGTATTGACGGTGAAATGAGAGGAAGGCACATACATAGAGATGATGTATATAGCTTTAGCAAATAGAGGCCCGCTGAAAACTAGAAAGCAGAATGACACAAAAGGGGACTGAGCGGTCAGCAAAAATCCCTAATCAAAAAAACCATCCTGAGATTACAAGAACCCATGTGCCAACTCATGGCACATGGGGAGAACCTCAGTCCACTAGAGCAACCAGCTAACAAAGAGACATACTAAGCAAGCTGGACAAAAAACCAAACAACTGAAAATCAGCACTTAGCTTATCCTGAAAGATCTGGGAGCAGGTAGGCAGGAACCAAACAGAGCACATCTGAACACATTGATAGCCGGCAAGGGAAATGACAGAGAGGCCAGGTAAAATAGGAAACACCCAGCCTCTGATGGACAGATGGAAACCAAAGGCCGCAACCCACCAAAGTCACCCAGTACCAGCAGTAACCACCAGAGGGAGCCCGCAAACAGAATCCACAACAGTTTCCACCACCATGCTTTACAGTAGGTATGGTGTTTGATGGATGCAACTCAGTATTCTTTTTCCTCCAAACAGTTCCAGTTTGGTTTCATCAGACCATAGGACATTCTCCCAAAACTCCTCTGGATCATCCAAATGCTCTCTAGCAAACTTCAGACGGGCCCGGACATGTACTGGCTTAAGCAGTGGGACACGTCTGGCACTGCAGGATCTGAGTCCATGGTGGCGTAGTGTGTTACTTATGGTAGGCCTTGTTACATTGGTCCCAGCTCTCTGCAGTTCATTCACTAGGTCCCCCCGCGTGGTTCTGGGATTTTTGCTCACCGTTCTTGTGATCATTCTGACCCCACGGGGTGGGATTTTGCGTGGAGCCCCAGATCGAGGGATATTATCAGTGGTCTTGAATGTCTTCCATTTTCTAATTATTGCTCCCACTGTTGATTTCTTCACTCCAAGCTGGTTGGCTATTGCAGATTCAGTCTTCCCAGCCTGGTGCAGGGCTACAATTTTGTTTCTGGTGTCCTTTGACAGCTCTTTGGTCTTCACCATAGTGGAGTTTGGAGTCAGACTGTTTGAGGGTGTGCACAGGTGTCTTTTTATACTGATAACAAGTTTAAACAGGTGCCATTACTACAGGTAATGAGTGGAGGAAAGAGGAGACTCTTAAAGAAGAAGTTACAGGTCTGTGAGAGCCAGAAATCTTGATTGTTTGTTTATGACCAAATACTTATTTTCCACCATAATATGCAAATAAAATGATAAAAAACAGACAATGTGATTTTCTGGATTTTTATTTCTCAGTTTGTCTCCCATAGTTGAGGTCTACCTATGATGTAAATTACAGACGCCTCTCATCTTTTTAAGTGGTGGAACTTGCACTATTGCTGAATGACTAAATACTTTTTTGCCCCACTGTATATATATATATATATATGTGTGTGTGTGTTATAGATATGCAACTTTTTGATAATTGCGTCCTTTTAACTTGGTCTTCAATCCTTGCATACATGGACTTTGCTGGAGGGGTCTCTTCCCACCTCCTGATGTACTTCTGAATAAGTCTGTATTGCAGTGAAGCCACACAGACGTTTTTTTCCTATTTTGCAATAGTATAAGCTGCTTTTTAGCATTAAAATGTGCGTCACTAAAAGTGGGTTATAAATGATGGTGTCTTCTAATAGATGCAAGAGTCCTATACGAGTTCCCTTTAATTTTCTGTATTTTTGTGATTAATTTCTCAGGAAGTATGTGCACAGCGTATCTGACACAAAACTACACCCTCCCGGTCCTGGACACCATGTTTGTTAAGAAGAGATATCGTGGTAAAGATTTTTCACTACAGATGCTTGAAGATTTTGTAGACTGTTTTACAGAAGACTCTCTCGGACTGAGGTATCCACTGTCATCTGTAATGTACGCAGGTAACGAGCTGCTAATTACTATAACGTGTGCACTTCAAAGACATCACATGCTCTCTCTGGAAATTACTTTTCTACATTTACCTGTTTTTGGTATTCTGTAATTTATGAGCCTTAAAACTTGTGGTCATCCCTTTTGGTGCTAATTTAAAGGCTGACAGATAAATAGCAGTAAGCACAAGTCAGTGCTAACTGCTGGTGTTAAAACAATGGTCAGCCTCAGATTGGTGATTCTAGCAGTTAACTATAAAAAAAGGACCTGTCACATGCTGAAAAAAAGTGGCGTTAAGTACCCTGTAAAAATCTCTCAGCTCCCCTGTTTCTGCCATTTTTTTTCTGTTTGGGGTTCATTGCTGTGACGCCGAGTTACTTCTCACGGACAAGCCATGAGTCTGGATAGTCAAGGAGTCCAAGGTCAAAAGCCAGGAGTCTATGTCATAAACAGAGAGAAGAGACAAAGGCAAAGTCAGGTAACAGTCCTAGGTCAAAATACCATAAATATAGTGGATCAGAACAAAAGGGTAAAACAGACAGATTGTGAGAACGAGGTCCAAGATCAGGCAACGAAAGATCCTCAAACAAAACACTAGGCACAGAGAGAACCAAACACACTGGGACTATGTAGCTGAGCAATCACCTGGGACAATGAACGCCTGGAGACAGCCAGCACCTTCCAGTCTCAGATTGGATGGCCGAGCTGTCAATCAAAACATTGACAGCTCAACATGCCCCTGCACCAGAATGGACACTGAGCTGTCAAAGTACTGACAGTTTCAGCAAGTCCCTGTACCAGATTGGACGGCTGAGCCGTCAGTAATGTCAGTAACTGCATGCCAGGCACAGTGAGGGGTGGAACAATTGAATTACTCTATTGTAGAAATATTCACATTGTTGGTCTTGGAGTTTAGTATGTGAAATCTCTGCTTTTAGCGCAACTGGACATTTCTGCACAGTCTTCTCTGGGGGCGTGTGTTTTCACGACTCCCAGACCCCGTCAATCACAGCTCAGCCATCTCAGAGTCTTTTCAGTGTCTGAGACTTCTAAATCAGTTGCCGAGCTGTGATTGGCAGCGTCTGGTAAGGCAGGTTGAAAGTGCACGCCTTCAGAGAATACTCTGAAGAAATGCTCAGTTGCACTACAAGCAGAGATTTTGCATACTGCACTCCAGGAGAAAAAAAGTGAATATCTCTGCAGTGGAATGAGGCAGAGCTAAACAGAAAAGAGTGGCAGTATCAGGGTGGCTCAGGGATTTTTACAAAACATTTGTCGCATTATTTGCTTCTCTTCTAAAAAAAATATGCTAAGAAAAATCCTTGAAAGTGTCACTAATGCTTTACTAAATGGAGCTGACTTTCTGGAAAAAATCAAGTCCGAACTTCCAGGTTGAGGGATCCTGACATGTACAGTCATGGCCTAAAATTTTGAGGCTGACACAAATTTTGTTTTTTACAATGTTTTTAGAACTGATAGAGCTTTTAGGTCTACATTCACACATTGTCACGGGGAGACTAGGTAAGCTAAGGCTGGTTACCCGGGCCCCTGCGATATCCCTCAGACTAGGGAAAACCCTGTCTGTCCCTCTCCCAGAATTTACACTAATGGTGTGCTTGTCTGGGCCACCAGGGCTGGCCCTGACTCCTGTTTCAGCCCTATGCAGAAACCACCACCAGCCACCCAGTGAGTAGACCTCACACCAACCCCACAGAAAGCACAGACAGGGAAAACTAAAAAATGCACCACGCCGCAGACACACAGGAAAACACAATAATGTGCCAGGGCAAAACAAATACAAATGTAGGAAGGAGAAATATAACAAAGGATAATACACCACCAGATACGATATTACTTCTCCAAGACCACCACTCCAGACCGGAATCACTAGGCACAAGACACAAGCTATAATCGGCGACGCCCAAAGTCCAGCAATACTATTTAAAGGCCTTGGGCGTGACCTAGCCTCCAACCCGAGTACCAGCTAGATTAACCCTGGGCAACCTGGAAAAAGATCTAGCCGGCGCCACTGAGCGTATAGTGGACGAATGTGGAATTACCGCTGTCTGTCGGACGCCCTAGTGTGAATAGCGTCCGACATGACAGTACCCCGCCTTCTACGAGGGACCCCAGGGCCCTCATGACTTATAGGACCCGGCTTGTCTGGATGGCGGCGGTGAAACATACTGACCAGTCGGTCCGCATGTATGTCCGAGGCTGGTACCCAAGACCTCTCCTCCGGCCCATAACCCCGCCAGTGTACCAGGTACTGTAAAGTGCGGCGCACTACTCGAGAGTCAACCACCTTGGAGACTTCAAATTCCAAATTGCCGTCCACCAAGACCGGAGGTGGCATAGGCGCCGCGTCCACGGAACCCACCACTTTTTTTAATAAAGATCTGTGGAACACGTTGTGTATCTTATATAACGTAGGGAGCTACAATCGGTAGGCTACCGGGTTAATGATGGCGGCGACCCTAAATGGACCAATAAACCTTGGACCTAATTTTAGGGATGGTATTTTGAGTCTTATGTTTTTTGTGGACAACCACACCCAGTCACCCACACTCAGGTCCGGACCTGGCACACGTCTACTGTCAGCCACACGTTTGTACCTAGCACCCACGCTCAACAAGCGCTGTTTCACTCTCCTCCAGACAGATGACAGTTGTGCTCCTAGCTGGTCCTCCTCCGGGACGCCAGCAGAGCCCCCCTGACACAGAGTACAAAATTGAGGATGGTGCCCGTAAACACAAAAGAACAGGGACTCCCCAGTCGATTCCTGACGGTGATTATTTATGGCAAACTCTGCCAAAGGAAGGAACGTCGACCACTCCTCCTGATTGTCAGAAACAAAGCAACGTAAATACTGCTCCAAATTCTGGTTCATACGCTCGGTCTGACCATTTGACTGAGGATGAAACGCCAAAGAATGCGACAACTTGATCCCCAGCCGTGAGCAAAATGCTTTCCAAAATTTTGCCACAAACTGAGTAACCCTATCAGACACTATGTCAGACGGGACCCCGTGAAGTCTGACCACCTCCTGAACAAATACCTGAGCCAGAGTCTTCGCTTTAGGCAACGACGGCAAGGACACAAAGTGCGACATCTTTGAGAACCGATCAACAACCACCAGGATGACCGTGTTCCCTGCTGAGGAGGGCAAGTCTGTAATAAAATCCATGGAGATCTCCGTCCCTGGCCTACTGGGTACCCCGAGAGGATGTAATGTGCCAGCAGGACGGGAGTGGGGCGTCTTAGCCCTAGCGCACGTGGTGCATGCTGACACGTACGAGACCACGTCCTGTCGGATTTTGGGCCACCAAAACCGACGCGACACCAACTCCAAGGTACCCCTAACCCCTGGGTGGCCAGCCAGGACAGCATCATGATGCTCACCCAACACCTTTAAGCGAAGATGGAGCGGTACACTACAAACGATTTGTCAATGGGAAGCTCTGGTGGTACCTCCTCCTGAGCCTCGGCAATCTCAGCCTCAACCTCGGTTGTGAGACCCGAGACCACTACACCCTTTTGGAGGATGGGTACCGGATCTTCCCGAGGTTCTCCCCCCGGAAAACTCCTGGACAAAGCATCCGCCTTAGTGTTCAAACAAAAAAGTTGAATCGTGTGAAAAACAATGCCCAGCGAGCCTGCCTGGCTGACTCTAAATAAAGCAGATTTTTATGATCGGTGATAACTGTAACCTGGTGGACCGACCCCTCCAAGAAGTGTCGCCATTCCTCAAATGCCAACTTGATAGCCAACAACTCCCTGTTGCCGATATCGTAGTTACGTTCGGCGGGCGACAGCTTCTTGGAAAAGTAAGCGCATGGACGCAACTCGCCCAAGGATGAGCCTTGTGACAGCACCGCCCCCACTCCAACCTCAGACGCATCGACTTCCACGTTAAATGGTTTCGATATGTCCGGTTGCACCAGAATGGGGGCTGAAGCAAAACTGTTCTTCAGGAAATCGAATGCGCGCACAGCAGCCTCAGACCAGGCGGAGAAATTGGTACCATTTTTCATCATGTCAGTGAGCGGTTTAGCAATGATAGAAACATTTTTGATAAACTTTCTAGAATAATTAGAAAACCCAAGGAACCGCTGGAGCGCTTTTAGGTTATCAGGCCGTTCCCAACGCAGCACCGCTTGCACCTTAGCGGCGTCCATTTTAAAACCTGAAGCAGACACAATATAACCAAAGAAAGGCAACTCCTGAACCGAAAATAC
Source organism: Ranitomeya variabilis (assembly GCF_051348905.1). Classification (NCBI taxonomy): domain Eukaryota; kingdom Metazoa; phylum Chordata; class Amphibia; order Anura; family Dendrobatidae; genus Ranitomeya; species Ranitomeya variabilis. The sequence goes on from NC_135232.1 coordinate 109,427,221, forward strand.
ACATTTCTCAAGTTTTGCATAGAGCTTATTCTCTCTGAGTAGCTGTAACACCTGCCTAACATGCTCTAAATGAATATCACGGTCGCATGAATAAATGAGAATGTCATCTAGGTACACAATAACGAACTTCCCCAGGACATGCGAGAACACATCATTTATGAAATGTTGAAATACAGCAGCCTCGTTTGTCAACCCAAATGGCATCACCAAATTTTCAAAATGACCCTCAGGAGTATTAAAAGCCGTCTTCCACTCATCCCCTTGACGGACTCTTATGAGGTTGTACGCCCCCCTGAGGTCAAGCTTGGAGAACCACTTAGCACCAGCCACCTGGTTGAACAAATCAGGTATCAGCGGCATAGGGTATGGATCACGAACCGTAATCTGGTTTAACTCCCTGAAATCCAGACACGGGCGTAACCCGCCATCTTTCTTCTTAATGAAGAAGAACCCCGCTGCAACAGGCGAGGACGAAGGCCTGATGTGCCCTTTGCTCAGACTCTCAGCAATGTAGTCTTTTAAAGCTTGCCTCTCAGGACCAGAAATGTTAAACATCCTTGCTTTCGGCAATTTGGCCCCTGGTTTTAACCTAATAGTACAGTCATAGGGTCGATGTGGAGGCAACTCTGAGCAACCCTTCTCAGAGAACACATCCGCGAAATCCAGCAGTGACTCAGGAATGCTAGGAGTCACAGCGGACACACATGTGGCCAGACAATTCTCCTGGCAGAATCCGCTCCACTGGATTATGTCCTGGGTTTTCCAGTCAATCACCGGGTTTTGCATAGATAACCATGGAAAACCCAGAACCATTTGTGCAGGAAGATTACTGAGCACCCTACATGTAACCTGCTCAAAATGTAGGACACCAATGTGGAGTTTTACCTCAGCCACAAACTCAGTAATCTCCCCCTGTGGGAGAGGAGCGGCATTGATGGTGACCACCCGGATAGGATGAGGCAGTTTTTCGATCCTGAACCCGGCTGTGTGTGCAAACTCCTCATCAATGAGATTAGTGGCAGAACCACTATCCACAAAAACAGTGATTGGCAGCTCTCTCCCAGCGACCATAACTCTGGCAGGGAGCATACATTGAGAGACCACCATGAAAGATATGCATAAGCTCAGATTGGCCTCTTCCACACCCTCTGAGCTTAGTAGTTTTCCGCCGTTGCACTTTTCTTAGATAACAGAGGACAAGCATTTACATAATGCCCATTTTTACCACAGCAAAAACAGACTCCCTGCTTCCTGAGCGAGGGGGCTCAATGATGTGACACCCCTGCGATTTGCATAGGCTCTGTGGGCTCACCTGCAGCAACCTCACGTGCACCTACGCCCTCCCCCATAGGCGGCGTCTCTTGCGCCCCCTGACGCAAACGGCGATCAATGCGGATAACAAGACTCATAGCAGACTCTAGAGAAGCAGGAGTCTCATACATCAGAAGGGCTTGTTTAACCCTTCTCGAAACCCCATGAACAAACTGACTCCGCAGCGCGGGGTCATTCCATTGTGTGTCCACTGCCCAGCGGTGAAATTCAGAACAGTAATCCTCTGCCATTCGCTCCCCCTGGCGGAGAGAGCGTATTTTAGATTCTGCTAGAGCCATTCTGTCAGGATCATTATAAATGAGCCCAAGAGCAGAAAAAAACTCTCCACTGAGTTAAATGCAGCTGAATCAGATGGTAAAGAAAATACCCATGCTTGGGGGTCCCCGTTCAGTAATGACAACATCAGACCCACACGCTGAGCCTCATTACCTGAGGAGATCAGGCGCATACGAAATTATAATTTCCAAGCTTCACGAAAAATAACAAATTTACTGCGTTCCCCAGCAAACCTCTCAGGTAAAGGGATCTTTGGCTCTGCAACTGTAATAATTATAGTGGATAATTCAGGAGACTCTTTGCGTGGAACAAGACAACAGGACACAGTTTTATAAGTGGTAAAGTTTATATTATCACACGGTGATTCAAGCAGGTGCAGAGAGAAACTCAAGTCCACAACACTTGGTGAAAATAATAAACGCAGCTTAGCAGTCAATAGGAAACTTCAGAGGTAGATGCAAACAAACCGAAAGTCTATGAAGCACAGTTATTCTTGAGGAAACTTGACACGAATAGATCCTTGACTTAGTCCAGACACAGATAGATATGCTATTAGGCAGTTCAAATCATATCTTAGCTCAACCAGGGAGGCCTGGTTAATAGTCTCAGGTTTTGCAGAGCAGAAACAGCTTACATGTCCAGCAAATGCAGATGGAAGTAACACGAGCAGCAGATGAAGGAGGATTACTGAACACTGGTGTATGCAGCAGGAACTCAGAGCAGAGTGGCAGGATTTCCAACACAGGTTCACAGGAGCAGGTGCAGGTGCAAGGCCAGGGAGTAATCAGGAGCTGGATGCAAAGCAGAATAATCTAGCACAGACTGAAGGCTGGGGTGGAGTTTTATAGCAGGAAGACAAGTGCACATGAGACCAAAGACGCCATGTTTGAAAAGGGCAGTAATGCACAAAAGGTAAAAAATGTTCAGAGTCCTGACAGCAACTCTACCTGCAGTTTCAGCTTGCACATTAGATACTACTAGACCCTGTAGCTGAACCGCCCCCTTCAAGTCAGTGACCTGTAAGGACAGCGCCTCCAACTGGCGGGTTATGTGTTGTGAATTCTGCTCTTGGGCTCCCTCCGGTGGTTATAAGTGGTAGCGCTGCTGTCTCTGGATCGCAGCATTCATCAGGTGTGTCCACTTTTTGCAATTCTGACTGGGCTATTTAGTCTTGCTTGACCCTTTAGTCAGTGCCAGTTGTCCATTGTTCCTGGAGGATTCATATCCCTGCCTGGTCTCTCCTGCTTTGCTGTTCATTTCAACAAAGATAAGTTCTGGCCTTGATTTTTGCAGTCCACATGCTGTGGGCCTTATTGTTTCGTTCTTTTCCATGTTTTTGTCTTGTCCAGCTTGGTCTGTATAAGGATTTGTTTAGCCAAGCTGGTATCTCTGGAGATGCAGATATACCCTCCATATTTTTAGTTAGATGTGGAGATTTTGTATTTTCTGTGGTGGATATTTTCTAGTGTTTTAATACTGACCGCATAGTACTCTGTCCTATCCTTTCTATTTAGCTAGAAGTGGCCTCCTTTGCTAAATTCTGATTTCAGTCTGTGTATGTTTTTTCCCTCTCCTCTCACAGTCAATATTTGTGGGGGGCTGTCTATCCTTTGGGGATTTTCTCTGAGGCAAGATAGTTTTCCCTTTTCTATCTCTAGGGGTAATTAGTCCTCCGGCTGTGTCGAGATGTCTAGGGAGTGATAGGTACATTCCACGGCTACTTCTAGTTGCGGTGTTAAGTTCAGGGTCTGCGGTCAGTACAGGTACCACCTTCTCCAGAGTACGTCTAATGCTGCTCCTAGGCCACCAGATCATAACAGTTATGGAAGTCATGGGATCCATGGAATACAAAATTTTGGGGCCGATTATAATGTCAAGGGGAGACTACGTAAGCTAAGGCTGATTACCCGGGCCCCTGCGATATCCCTCAGACTAGGGAAAACCCTGTCTGTCCCTCTCCCAGAATTTACACTAATGGTGTGCTTGTATGGGCCACCAGGCCTGGCCCTGATTCCTGTTTCAGTCTTATGCTGAAACCACCACACGCCACCCAGTGAGTAGACCTCACACCAACCCCCACAGAAAGCACAGACAGGGAAAACTAAAAAACGCACCACGCCGCAGACACACAGGGAAACACAATAATGTGCCCAGGGCAAAACAAATACAAATATAGGAAGGAGAAATATAACAAAGGATAATACACCACCAGATACGATATTACTTCTCCAAGACCACCACTCCAGACCGGAATCACTAGGCACGAGGCACAAGCTATAATCGGCGACGCCCAAAAGTCCAGCAATATTATTTAAAGGCCTTGGGCGTGACCCAGCCTCCAACCCGAGTACCAGCTAGATTAACCCTGGGCAACCTGGATAAAGATCTAGCCGGCGCCACTGAGCGTATAGTGGACGAATGTGGAATTACCGTTGTCTGTCGGATGCCCTAGTGTGAATAGCGTCCGACATGACACACATACAGTGGAGAAAATAAGTATTTCATACACTGTCAATTTTGCAAGTTTCTCACCTACAAAGAATGGAGAGGTCTATAATTTTTATCGTAGGTACACTTCAATTGTGAGAGACAGAATATAAAAAAAAAAAAAAAAACAGAAAATCGCATTGTATGATTTTTACATAATTAATTTGCATTTTATTGCATGAAATAAGTATTTGATACAATAGATAAACAGAACTTAATATTTGGTACAGAAACCTTTGTTTGCAATTACAGAGGTCGGACGTTTCCTGTAGTTCTTGACCCATTTGGCACACACTGCAGCAGGGATTTGGGCCCACTCCTCCATACAGATCTTCTTCAGATCTTTCAGGTTTTGGGGCTGTCGCTGGTCAACATTGAGTTTCAGCTCCCTCCAAAGATTTTCTATTGGGCTCAAGTCTGGAGACTGGCTAGGCCACTCCAGGACCTTGATATGTTTCCTGTGGAACCACTCCTTAGTTGCCCTGGCTTTTGTTTAGGGTCATTGTCATGCTGGAAGACCCAGCCACGACCCATCTTCAATGTTCTTACTGAGGGAAGGAGGTTGTTGGCCAAAATCTTGTGATACATGACCCCATCCATCCTCCCTTCGATACGGTGCAGTCATCCTGTCCCCTTTGCAGAAAAGCACCCCAAAAACATAATGTTTCCCCTACCATGCTTCACGGTTGGGATGGTGTTCTCGGGGTAGTACTCATCCTTCTTCCTTCCTTCCTTCCTTCCTTCATTGACGAAAGGACAGTGAAACGCATGTTGGAATGGTGTGAGGGGAACAGTGGTGTGCCTATTGGGGTTGGTATCTATAACAATTGGACCAAAATATTTATAAGACCAGTATCTGGTATGGTAGCTTCTGGATGAGCATGGTTCATTGAGGCTGCTGCATATGGTATTATTTTTTTTTATTCATACCATCATATATTTGGATTGGATATTATTATTTATGTAAATTATATAATATCACACTTTATTGCACTTTGCACTTTATTTTCTCATTATTTATGATTGCATATTTAAATTCATTATATACCTCTTATATGCTGCGGTCTACTTTGATAAATTTCTATATTAAATAGGTGATCCATACTGAATAATTTCTATATAAAATCTAATATCTGATCTTTGTATAATGTTCATTAATGAAATTGATTCCCCCATGTGATATTTCATCTTGCATACCCTGCTCCACTCATACATATATATATACATATACTGTATATATATATATATTCATATATATTTTTCATATTTAGTTTTGTAATTATGTGTTTTAATTATTTCTTCTGTGATTAAATATTAAATATTTAATAAAATTCATTATATATATGGAACCTTGTTTTGAATACAATTTTTGGGTATGATGTATACTGGTATATATTTAGTATTCAGGGGTTGTTATATTATTTCTTATTTTTGGTATTTATTTTTTATATAGGTATTACTTTTTTTCAAAATGTAAGGGGGCCCACTTCAACCTCTAAAGCAGGTGGAATTGTGCATGATGATGTCTTATTGGACTGTAAAAGGCCCAAGTACTGTTCTTGCACATGGGCCCTCTTCTGTCTGGGTCTGCCACTGCTGCCAGTGCTCCTCTGCAATCCAATTCCTGTACTTCCTGCAAAGTTATTTTCTCTGATTAAACTCCCTTCAGTCTTTGCATAAACTTAAGTAATAGTCACTAAAAGCTTAAAAACTTAAGAAATACTGACACTAGTACTTCAGTAACCATAGAATAATCTGACTAAAACATCTAAAAACACCGAAGAAGCAAACTTTGTGAAAACCAAAATACGTGTCAGTCTCAAAACTTTTGGTCATGACTGCAGAGTAATAATTCACAATAGATAAACACACAGATATACAGTACAGACCAAACGTTTGGACACGCCTTCTCATTTAAAGATTTTTCTGTGTTTTCATGACTATGAAAAATGTAAATTCACACTGAAGGCATCAAAACTATGAATTAACACATGTGGAATTATATACTTAACAAAAAAGTGTGAAACAACTGAAAATATGTCTTATATTCTAGGTTCTTCAAAGTAGCCACCTTTTGCTTTGATGACTGCTTTGTACACTCTTGGCATTCTCTTGATGAGCTTCACCGGAAATGGTCTTCCAACAATCTTGAAGGAGTTCCCAGAGATGCTTAGCACTTGTTGGCCCTTTTGCCTTCACTCTGCGGTCCAGCTCACCCCAAACCATCTCGATTGGGTTCAGGTCTGGTGACTGTGCAGGCCAGGTCATCTGGCGTAGCACTCCATCACTCTCCTTCTTGGTCAAATAGCCCTTACACAGCCTGGAGGTGTGTTTGGGGTCATTGTCCTGTTGAAAAATAAATTATGGTCCAACTAAACGCAAACCAGATGGAATAGTATGCCGCTGAAAGATGCTGTGGTAGCCATGCTGGTTCAGTATGCCTTCAATTTTCAATAAATCCCCAACAGTGTCACCAGCAAAGCAACCCCACACCATCACACCTCCTCCATGCTTCACGGTGGGAATGAGGCATGTAGAGTCCATCCGTTCATCTTTTCTGTGTCGCACAAAGAACCAAAGATCTCAAATTTGGACTCATCAGACCAAAAGCACAGATTTAAACTGGTCTAATGTCCATTCCTTGTGTTCTTTAGCCCAAACCAGTCTCTTCTGCTTGTTGCCTGTCCTTAGCAGCGGTTTCCTAGCAGCTATTTTACGATGAAGGCCTGCTGCACAAAGTCTCCTCTTAACAGTTGTTGTAGAGATGTGTCTGCTGCTAGAACTTTGTGTGGCATTGACCTGGTCTCTAATCTGAGCTGCAGTTAACCTGTGATTTCTAAGGCTGGTGACTCGGATAAACTTATCCTCAGAAGCAGAGGCGACTCTTGGTCTTCCGTTCCTGGGGTGGTCCTCATGTGAGCCAGTTTCTTTGTAGCGCTTGATGGTTTTTGCCACTGCACTTGGGGACACTTTCAAAGTTTTCCCAATTTTTCGGACTGACGGACCTTAATTTCTTAAAGTAATGATGGCCACTCGTTTTTCTTTACTTAGCTGCTTTTTTCTTGCCATAATACAAATTCTAACAGTCTATTCAGTAGGACTATCAGCTGTTTATCCACCAGACTTCTGCTCAGCACAACTGTTGGTCCCAACCCCATTTATAAGGCAAGAAATCCCACTTATTAAATCTGACAGGGCACACCTGTGAAGTAAAAACCATTTCCGGGTGACTACCTCTTGAAGCTCATGAAGAGAATGCCAAGAGTGTGCAAAGCAGTCATCAAAGCAAAAGGTGGCTACTTTGAAGAACCTAGAATACAAGACATATTTTCAGTTGTTTCACACTTTTTTGTTAAGTATATAATTCCACATGTGGGTTGTACGCCCCCCTGAGGTCAAGCTTGGAGAACCACTTAGCACCAGCCACCTGGTTGAACAAATCAGGTATCAGCGGCATAGGGTATGGATCACGAACCGTAATCTGGTTTAACTCCCTGAAATCCAGACACGGGCGTAACCCGCCATCTTTCTTCTTAATGAAGAAGAACCCCGCTGCAACAGGCGAGGACGAAGGCCTGATGTGCCCTTTGCTCAGACTCTCAGCAATGTAGTCTTTTAAAGCTTGCCTCTCAGGACCAGAAATGTTAAACATCCTTGCTTTCGGCAATTTGGCCCCTGGTTTTAACCTAATAGTACAGTCATAGGGTCGATGTGGAGGCAACTCTGAGCAACCCTTCTCAGAGAACACATCCGCGAAATCCAGCAGTGACTCAGGAATGCTAGGAGTCACGTCGGACACACATGTGGCCAGACAATTCTCCTGGCAGAATCCGCTCCACTGGATTATGTCCTGGGTTTTCCAGTCAATCACCGGGTTTTGCATAGATAACCATGGAAAACCCAGAACCATTTGTGCAGGAAGATTACTGAGCACCCTACATGTAACCTGCTCAAAATGTAGGACACCAATGTGGAGTTTTACCTCAGCCACAAACTCAGTAATCTCCCCCTGTGGGAGAGGAGCGGCATTGATGGTGACCACCCGGATAGGATGAGGCAGTTTTTCGATCCTGAACCCGGCTGTGTGTGCAAACTCCTCATCAATGAGATTAGTGGCAGAACCACTATCCACAAAAACAGTGATTGGCAGCTCTCTCCCAGCGACCATAACTCTGGCAGGGAGCATACATTGAGAGACCACCATGAAAGATATGCATAAGCTCAGATTGGCCTCTTCCACACCCTCTGAGCTTAGTAGTTTTCCGCCGTTGCACTTTTCTTAGATAACAGAGGACAAGCATTTACATAATGCCCATTTTTACCACAGCAAAAACAGACTCCCTGCTTCCTGAGCGAGGGGGCTCAATGATGTGACACCCCTGCGATTTGCATAGGCTCTGTGGGCTCACCTGCAGCAACCTCACGTGCACCTACGCCCTCCCCCATAGGCGGCGTCTCTTGCGCCCCCTGACGCAAACGGCGATCAATGCGGATAACAAGACTCATAGCAGACTCTAGAGAAGCAGGAGTCTCATACATCAGAAGGGCTTGTTTAACCCTTCTCGAAACCCCATGAACAAACTGACTCCGCAGCGCGGGGTCATTCCATTGTGTGTCCACTGCCCAGCGGTGAAATTCAGAACAGTAATCCTCTGCCATTCGCTCCCCCTGGCGGAGAGAGCGTATTTTAGATTCTGCTAGAGCCATTCTGTCAGGATCATCATAAATGAGCCCAAGAGCAGAAAAAAACTCTCCACTGAGTTAAATGCAGCTGAATCAGATGGTAAAGAAAATACCCATGCTTGGGGGTCCCCGTTCAGTAATGACAACATCAGACCCACACGCTGAGCCTCATTACCTGAGGAGATCAGGCGCATACGAAATTATAATTTCCAAGCTTCACGAAAAATAACAAATTTACTGCGTTCCCCAGCAAACCTCTCAGGTAAAGGGATCTTTGGCTCTGCAACTGTAATAATTATAGGGGATAATTCAGGAGACTCTTTGCGTGGAACAAGACAACAGGACACAGTTTTATAAGTGGTAAAGTTTATATTATCACACGGTGATTCAAGCAGGTGCAGAGAGAAACTCAAGTCCACAACACTTGGTGCAAATAATAAACGCAGCTTAGCAGTCAATAGGAAACTTCAGAGGTAGATGCAAACAAACCGAAAGTCTATGAAGCACAGTTATTCTTGAGGAAACTTGACACGAATAGATCCTTGACTTAGTCCAGACACAGATAGATATGCTATTAGGCAGTTCAAATCATATCTTAGCTCAACCAGGGAGGCCTGGTTAATAGTCTCAGGTTTTGCAGAGCAGAAACAGCTTACATGTCCAGCAAATGCAGATGGAAGTAACACGAGCAGCAGATGAAGGAGGATTACTGAACACTGGTGTATGCAGCAGGAACTCAGAGCAGAGTGGCAGGATTTCCAACACAGGTTCACAGGAGCAGGTGCAGGTGCAAGGCCAGGGAGTAATCAGGAGCTGGATGCAAAGCAGAATAATCTAGCACAGACTGAAGGCTGGGGTGGAGTTTTATAGCAGGAAGACAAGTGCACATGAGACCAAAGACGCCATGTTTGAAAAGGGCAGTAATGCACAAAAGGTAAAAAATGTTCAGAGTCCTGACAGCAACTCTACCTGCAGTTTCAGCTTGCACATTAGATACTACTAGACCCTGTAGCTGAACCGCCCCCTTCAAGTCAGTGACCTGTAAGGACAGCGCCTCCAACTGGCGGGTTATGTGTTGTGAATTCTGCTCTTGGGCTCCCTCCGGTGGTTATAAGTGGTAGCGCTGCTGTCTCTGGATCGCAGCATTCATCAGGTGTGTCCACGTTTTGCAATTCTGACTGGGCTATTTAGTCTTGCTTGACCCTTTAGTCAGTGCCAGTTGTCCATTGTTCCTGGAGGATTCATATCCCTGCCTGGTCTCTCCTGCTTTGCTGTTCATTTCAACAAAGATAAGTTCTTGCCTTTATTTCTGCAGTCCACATGCTGTGGGCCTTATTGTTTCGTTCTTTTCCATGTTTTTGTCTTGTCCAGCTTGGTCTGTATAAGGATTTGTTTAGCCAAGCTGGTATCTCTGGAGATGCAGATATACCCTCCATATCTTTAGTTAGATGTGGAGATTTTGTATTTTCTGTGGTGGATATTTTCTAGTGTTTTAATACTGACCGCATAGTACTCTGTCCTATCCTTTCTATTTAGCTAGAAGTGGCCTCCTTTGCTAAATTCTGATTTCAGTCTGTGTATGTTTTTTCCCTCTCCTCTCACAGTCAATATTTGTGGGGGGCTGTCTATCCTTTGGGGATTTTCTCTGAGGCAAGATAGTTTTCCCTTTTCTATCTCTAGGGGTAATTAGTCCTCCGGCTGTGTCGAGATGTCTAGGGAGTGATAGGTACATTCCACGGCTACTTCTAGTTGCGGTGTTAAGTTCAGGGTCTGCGGTCAGCACAGGTACCACCTTCTCCAGAGTACGTCTAATGCTGCTCCTAGGCCACCAGATCATAACAGTTATGGAAGTCATGGGATCCATGGAATACAAAATTTTGGGGCCGATTATAATTTCAAGGGGAGACTACGTAAGCTAAGGCTGATTACCCGGGCCCCTGCGATATCCCTCAGACTAGGGAAAACCCTGTCTGTCCCTCTCCCAGAATTTACACTAATGGTGTGCTTGTATGGGCCACCAGGCCTGGCCCTGATTCCTGTTTCAGTCTTATGCTGAAACCACCACACGCCACCCAGTGAGTAGACCTCACACCAACCCCCACAGAAAGCACAGACAGGGAAAACTAAAAAACGCACCACGCCGCAGACACACAGGGAAACACAATAATGTGCCCAGGGCAAAACAAATACAAATATAGGAAGGAGAAATATAACAAAGGATAATACACCACCAGATACGATATTACTTCTCCAAGACCACCACTCCAGACCGGAATCACTAGGCACGAGGCACAAGCTATAATCGGCGACGCCCAAAAGTCCAGCAATATTATTTAAAGGCCTTGGGCGTGACCCAGCCTCCAACCCGAGTACCAGCTAGATTAACCCTGGGCAACCTGGATAAAGATCTAGCCGGCGCCACTGAGCGTATAGTGGACGAATGTGGAATTACCGTTGTCTGTCGGATGCCCTAGTGTGAATAGCGTCCGACATGACACACATACAGTGGAGAAAATAAGTATTTCATACACTGTCAATTTTGCAAGTTTCTCACCTACAAAGAATGGAGAGGTCTATAATTTTTATCGTAGGTACACTTCAATTGTGAGAGACAGAATATAAAAATTAAAAAAAAAACAGAAAATCGCATTGTATGATTTTTACATAATTAATTTGCATTTTATTGCATGAAATAAGTATTTGATACAATAGAAAAACAGAACTTAATATTTGGTACAGAAACCTTTGTTTGCAATTACAGAGGTCGGACGTTTCCTGTAGTTCTTGACCCATTTGGCACACACTGCAGCAGGGATTTGGGCCCACTCCTCCATACAGATCTTCTTCAGATCTTTCAGGTTTTGGGGCTGTCGCTGGTCAACATTGAGTTTCAGCTCCCTCCAAAGATTTTCTATTGGGCTCAAGTCTGGAGACTGGCTAGGCCACTCCAGGACCTTGATATGTTTCCTGTGGAACCACTCCTTAGTTGCCCTGGCTTTTGTTTAGGGTCATTGTCATGCTGGAAGACCCAGCCACGACCCATCTTCAATGTTCTTACTGAGGGAAGGAGGTTGTTGGCCAAAATCTTGTGATACATGACCCCATCCATCCTCCCTTCGATACGGTGCAGTCATCCTGTCCCCTTTGCAGAAAAGCACCCCAAAAACATAATGTTTCCCCTACCATGCTTCACGGTTGGGATGGTGTTCTCGGGGTAGTACTCATCCTTCTTCCTTCCTTCCTTCCTTCCTTCATTGACGAAAGGACAGTGAAACGCATGTTGGAATGGTGTGAGGGGAACAGTGGTGTGCCTATTGGGGTTGGTATCTATAACAATTGGACCAAAATATTTATAAGACCAGTATCTGGTATGGTAGCTTCTGGATGAGCATGGTTCATTGAGGCTGCTGCATATGGTATTATTTTTTTTTATTCATACCATCATATATTTGGATTGGATATTATTATTTATGTAAATTATATAATATCACACTTTATTGCACTTTGCACTTTATTTTCTCATTATTTATGATTGCATATTTAAATTCATTATATACCTCTTATATGCTGCGGTCTACTTTGATAAATTTCTATATTAAATAGGTGATCCATACTGAATAATTTCTATATAAAATCTAATATCTGATCTTTGTATAATGTTCATTATAAATTGATTCCCCCATGTGATATTTCATCTTGCATACCCTGCTCCACTCATACATATATATATACATATACTGTATATATATATATATTCATATATATTTTTCATATTTAGTTTTGTAATTATGTGTTTTAATTATTTCTTCTGTGATTAAATATTAAATATTTAATAAAATTCATTATATATATGGAACCTTGTTTTGAATACAATTTTTGGGTATGATGTATACTGGTATATATTTAGTATTCAGGGGTTGTTATATTATTTCTTATTTTTGGTATTTATTTTTTATATAGGTATTACTTTTTTTCAAAATGTAAGGGGGCCCACTTCAACCTCTAAAGCAGGTGGAATTGTGCATGATGATGTCTTATTGGACTGTAAAAGGCCCAAGTACTGTTCTTGCACATGGGCCCTCTTCTGTCTGGGTCTGCCACTGCTGCCAGTGCTCCTCTGCAATCCAATTCCTGTACTTCCTGCAAAGTTATTTTCTCTGATTAAACTCCCTTCAGTCTTTGCATAAACTTAAGTAATAGTCGCTAAAAGCTTAAAAACTTAAGAAATACTGACACTAGTACTTCAGTAACCATAGAATAATCTGACTAAAACATCTAAAAACACCGAAGAAGCAAACTTTGTGAAAACCAAAATACGTGTCAGTCTCAAAACTTTTGGTCATGACTGCAGAGTAATAATTCACAATAGATAAACACACAGATATACAGTACAGACCAAACGTTTGGACACGCCTTCTCATTTAAAGATTTTTCTGTGTTTTCATGACTATGAAAAATGTAAATTCACACTGAAGGCATCAAAACTATGAATTAACACATGTGGAATTATATACTTAACAAAAAAGTGTGAAACAACTGAAAATATGTCTTATATTCTAGGTTCTTCAAAGTAGCCACCTTTTGCTTTGATGACTGCTTTGTACACTCTTGGCATTCTCTTGATGAGCTTCACCGGAAATGGTCTTCCAACAATCTTGAAGGAGTTCCCAGAGATGCTTAGCACTTGTTGGCCCTTTTGCCTTCACTCTGCGGTCCAGCTCACCCCAAACCATCTCGATTGGGTTCAGGTCTGGTGACTGTGCAGGCCAGGTCATCTGGCGTAGCACTCCATCACTCTCCTTCTTGGTCAAATAGCCCTTACACAGCCTGGAGGTGTGTTTGGGGTCATTGTCCTGTTGAAAAATAAATTATGGTCCAACTAAACGCAAACCAGATGGAATAGTATGCCGCTGAAAGATGCTGTGGTAGCCATGCTGGTTCAGTATGCCTTCAATTTTCAATAAATCCCCAACAGTGTCACCAGCAAAGCACCCCCACACCATCACACCTCCTCCATGCTTCACGGTGTGAATGAGGCATGTAGAGTCCATCCGTTCATCTTTTCTGTGTCGCACAAAGAATCAAAGATCTCAAATTTGGACTCATCAGACCAAAAGCACAGATTTAAACTGGTCTAATGTCCATTCCTTGTGTTCTTTAGCCCAAACCAGTCTCTTCTGCTTGTTGCCTGTCCTTAGCAGCGGTTTCCTAGCAGCTATTTTACGATGAAGGCCTGCTGCACAAAGTCTCCTCTTAACAGTTGTTGTAGAGATGTGTCTGCTGCTAGAACTTTGTGTGGCATTGACCTGGTCTCTAATCTGAGCTGCAGTTAACCTGTGATTTCTGAGGCTGGTGACTCGGATAAACTTATCCTCAGAAGCAGAGGCGACTCTTGGTCTTCCGTTCCTGGGGCGGTCCTCATGTGAGCCAGTTTCTTTGTAGCGCTTGATGGTTTTTGCCACTGCACTTGGGGACACTTTCAAAGTTTTCCCAATTTTTCGGACTGACGGACCTTAATTTCTTAAAGTAATGATGGCCACTCGTTTTTCTTTACTTAGCTGCTTTTTTCTTGCCATAATACAAATTCTAACAGTCTATTCAGTAGGACTATCAGCTGTTTATCCACCAGACTTCTGCTCAGCACAACTGTTGGTCCCAACCCCATTTATAAGGCAAGAAATCCCACTTATTAAACCTGACAGGGCACACCTGTGAAGTAAAAACCATTTCCGGGTGACTACCTCTTGAAGCTCATGAAGAGAATGCCAAGAGTGTGCAAAGCAGTCATCAAAGCAAAAGGTGTCTACTTTGAAGAACCTAGAATATAAGACATATTTTCAGTTGTTTCACACTTTTTTGTTAAGTATATAATTCCACATGTGTTAATTCATAGTTTTGATGCCTTCAGTGTGAATTTACAATTTTCATAGTCATGAAAATACAGAAAAATCTTTAAATGTGAAGGTGTGTCCAAACTTTTGGTCTGTACTGTATATATATACATTGGCATGTAAAAGTTTGTGCACCCCTGGTAAAAAATTACTTTTTGTATTCAATGGCGGCGTTAACGGACTACGTTACACCACGTTATGCCGCGGTGTAACGTAGTCCGTTTAACGGACGCACAGAACGCAATGTGAACCTAGCCTTATAGGTACTTAGTTTTTGTCACGGAAACATACTTAAAACGAACGTGCTACGGGGAAATTCCGCACAGAAAACTCTGCGTATTGGCAAGAAATTTTGACACGCTGCGTATCTGAAACACGCACCGCAGGTCAGTTTACATTGAATAAAAAAGAAGCACAGTGGGCATGAGATCTCTAGAAATCCACTTTGTTGGGACTGTAAGACTATGTGCAAGAATGTCTGCAGAATTTTCCTGAACAAAACCGGACTTTTTGTGCAGATAATCCGCATGTGTTTTTTTGCGTTTTTATCTCGTTTTTTGCGCAGTTTTTTTTTGCAGATTTTTTGCGTTTTTTCCCCGGAGCTTCCCAATGCAATAATATAGTGGCAAAAACGTGAAAAATCCGGAAAATTAATGAACATGCTGCGGTTTTTACCACGATGCGTTTATTTCACGGAAAAACATGCAGCATGTGCACAGAAATTGCGGAATGCATTGAAATGATGGGATGCTTAATGTACGCGTTTTTTTTAGCATTTTTTCTGTGGAAAACGGCCAAAAAAAAATGCAAAAAACACGAAAAATGCTGAATGTGTGCGCATAGCCTAACACTGCGTTTTTGACCCAGCAAAAAATATGCAGCATGAAAAACGCACCAAAGGCTGATTGTGGGAAAATAACCTAATGGTATTTTTTTTATCACAGCCTTTTAAAAATTATGTATTTTTTTGGGTTTTGATAAAAAGCTCCAATAGCATGGATTTGTATTGTTTCTCTTTTTTTCTACCATATGCGTATTGCCTCTTTTAATACTTACCTTTTTTTTAGCCTGCAAACAGTATATAGACAAGTACCCTGGAGACCAAGAGCTGCTTTGGGAAGTTGAAGGAGTTGGTCATTGGTTCCAGAGAACTCTTATTGCAAGTATTATAAGGAAGGAATCCCAGAGATTATTGGGTAAGATACACCTGTAATACAAGAGAATATCCGCTTACATTAGTGATGTAACTTGATTACATTTTCTATGCACATTAAAGGAAAAACAATTACAGTAATAATTATTAGTTTTAAATATGTTAAAGCGTATCATTTCTTTTGATCACATAATGAGAATTCTCACTATCTGTGACTTATGTCCTGCACTTTCCTCCAGATTTCCCTTCACAGATTTAATCTCTAATTTTCCATTCTCTCAGAGCTAGTGGGCAGAGTCTAACTACCATAATGTCTCCCATAGCACGGGGACAATAGTGAGCCCTGTGTAGAAAATTGGTATCTGCCAAGAAGAGTGTAGCGCTGATTATTGATCATCAATATCAAAGTACTGAACAATCCCTATCATTCTCTTAACTCCTTCATGGCAGGGTCCGTTTCCATTTTTGCACTTTTGTTTTTTCCTCCCCATCTTCCCAGAATGATAACTCTTTTATTTTTCTGTCCACATAGACACAAGAGGGCTTGTTTTTTGCTGGACAAATTGTATTTTTGAATCACACCTCTCATTTTACCAAATAGTAAAAAATTCCAAGTATGGAGAAATTGTGAAAAAAACGTAATACTGACAACGTTTTTCAGAATGGTTTTCACTGTGTGCATTTTGTGTTAAAGATGACCATGCAATATAATTCTGTACATCAGTATTATTACGCCGATACCAAACATGTCCAGTTTTTAAATTATTTTAGTGGTGAAAAAGAAATCAGAAGTTTGCAAAAAAAAATTGGGGGGGGGGGGGGGGGGGTTTGTGTCTCCATTTTGGGAGATCAGTAACGTTTTAATTTTTCAGACGATGAAACTGTGTGATGGCTTAATTTTTACGGGGGCGAGACATTTTTATTGATACCATTTTGTGATAGATGTGATGTTTTCATAACTTACTACAGCATTTTTTGAGGATTTGCAGCAACCCCCAAAAACGTAATTTTGTTGTTCTTGAATTTTTCTCTGTTTATGGTGTTAACCGATCGTGTTAATTATTTTAATAGATTTGACTTTTCTGAACGTGGCAATACCACATATGTATTTTAAAAACATTTTTGTATTTTTAATGGGGTGATTTTATCTTTTATGTTATTTTTTTTTTATTTTTGAAACTTTTTTTTACTTCTCACTGCTCTTAATATTCCAATTAGGGGACTTGAAGCTGCAAAGTCCGATCATTTGTACTATATACAGTGATGCCACCGCATCGCTGTGTATAGCAGAAATCATGGTCTTCTTTGGAGCTCGGCCACAGGCAGGGTTTCAGAGGAGCTCCGTAATGACAGGCAAGGAGGTCTTCAACAGAGCCCTTGCTTTCATAGCAACCCATCAGTGACCCGCGATCACATCACGTGTATGCCAGTGGGCACATGGAATGACGCACCTTTGTGCGTCAGAGATTGACAGTGACATTTAACAGGTTAACTATCTAGGACAGAGCTCCACTCCACCACCTCATTCAAGTGATGTCAGCGTCAGGTCTCTCGAAGCTCGTGTGCCATTTTTATGGCACGTCATTGATGGGTTGCTTTTCTTCATTTTCACTTTCTTTGGATGATGCTTGGATGCCTTAAGGAAGTGACTGCTGGTTGGCTGCAGGGCTCACGTGGCATAACAATGTTATACAAGCCTCAGGAGACCCATCGTCGACATTGCTGGAACTGCTCCGGTGCACGACATGTGTATCGGTTGTTTTATTTAAGAATGTGTTGTCTGAATATTGGACAACCTCTTTAATATCTTATTTTTATACAGAAGGCAGGAATTCTGTGCCCCATCCTTCCTGTGATAAAGTGTTTGCCCACTTCCTGATTTCCTTTTCTTTTGCCTGTTTGTCACACTTAAATGTTTGAGATCACTAAGCAAATTTAAATATTAGAGAATGATAACACAAGGAAACACAAAATGCAGTTTTTATATGAAGATCTTTATTATTAAGGGAAAAATAAATTCAAACCTACAGGACCCTGTGTGAAAAAGTGAGTTCTCCCGCCTCCCCTCCCTTAAATCATAAATTAACTGTCGTTTATCACATCTTTGGGAAGCTGAGTTCAAATTCCCAAGCCACACCCAGGCCTTTTTACCGCCACACCTGTTTTCAGTCAAGAAATCACTTAAATAGTACCTGCCTGCCAAAGTGAATTAGACCAAAAGATCCTCCAAAGCTAGACATCATGCCACAATCCAAAGTAATTCTGCAACAAAATGAGAAACAAAGTAATTGAAATCTACCAGTCTGGACAAGGTTATAAAACTATTTCTAAAGCTTTGGGACTACAGCGAATCACAGTGAGAGCCATTATCTACAAATGGCAAAACCATGGTATTGTGGTGAACCTTCCCAGGAGTTGCTGGCCGATCAAAATTACCCCAAGAGCACAGGGACGATATCACACTGTGACAGTCTTCGGTAAGAGAGAGGGGCCTCAAGCTGTCCCTCGAATTGAGACCCTAACTATCCCTGTCCTGTGGGTAGTCTTGAAGGTAGAGAGGCACGGGTATCTGACATTGCTATGCTTGTGTTAAACCCTAATCTGTAGTCTCTCCCACCCGATGAGGCATGGGACAGAAATGTAAGGTAAGGCTACGTTCACATTTGCGTTGTGCGCCGCAGCGTCGGGCGCCGCAGCGTCGTCGCATGCGTCATGCGCCCCTATATTTAACATGGGGGCGCATGGACATGCGTCGCACTTGCGTTTTGCGCCGCATGCGTCGCTGCGGCGCCCGCGTCTGGGCGCAGAGGACGCAGCAAGTTGCATTTTTGCTGCGTCCAAAATCAATTAAAAAAAGGACGCATGCGGCGCAAAACGCAGCGTTGTGCATGCGTTTTGCTGCGTTTTTGTTTGCGTTGTGCGCTGCGGCGCCGACGCTGCGGCGCACAACGCAAATGTGAACGTAGCCTTAACAAAACACAAAGACAAAACAGGGATAGCAGAAAGCATGTATCATACAAAAGCACAAACCAAAAATATTGAGGAGGATAGGGACAAGGAGGAATAAACTAAATGGGAATAGGGACCAGGAGATAAAAACACATGTACTACAGCAAACTACAGATCACTACACCAACAACTCCACTCCAACCATTTAGCTTTAGCACTCAGCACAGGAAGACGCCAGGAGACAGTATATATAAAGGGAGTAAATTATAAGTAGTTGCAGCTGAGAACAGCCAGGCTGTATGGTCTCAGCCAGCATGGAAAGAGTCTTTAACCTTCTCAGCACCAAAGAAAAGAGAATCCATTTAAAATATGACGAATCACAACATCTTTATAGGAGACCTGCAATTCATTACTCGATGTGACCGTCTAACTCCAGGTCTTCCAGGAGGACTTGACAGCCCCGTGACATATGACTAATCCAAGAGGTCAGAAAAGACCTCACAACAACATCCAAAGAACTGCCGGACTAACTTGCCTCAGTTAAGGTCAGTGTTCATTACTCCACTATAAGAAAGAGACTTTGCAAAATGGCCTGCATGGCAGAGTTCCAAGACGAAAACCACTGCTGAGTAATAACAACATAAAGGCTTGTCTCACTTTTGCCATAAAACATATTGATGATCCACAAGATTTTTGGGAGAAAAGTAACATCAAACCAACAGTCAAATGTGGTGGTAGTGTGGTGGTCTGAGGCTGTTTTACTTCTCCTGTACCTGGAAGACTTGATGTGGTAAATGGAACCATGAATTCTGCTGTGTACAAAAAAATCCTGAAGAAGAATGTCTGTCCATCAGTTTGTTACCTCACACTGATGTGCATTTGGGTTATGCAACAGGACAATGATCCAATACACACCAGCAAGTCCACCTCTGTTGTGAAATTGGATTTTGGGCTCCCCCGGTGGCCACTGGTGGAATTGAACTGGTGTGCATCATCCTCTCTGTTCACCTGTTTCCATCAGGATGTGGGAGTCGCTATTTAGCCTTGCTCCTCTGTCACTTCCATGCCGGTCAACATTGTAATCAGAAGCCTTTCTGTGCATGTTCCTGCTGCTAGACAACTCCCAGCTAAGTTGGACTTTAGTCCTTGTTTGTTTTTGCATTTTGTTCCAGTTCACAGCTGTAGTTTCGTTTCTGTGTCTGGAAAGCTCTTGTGATCTGAAATTGCCACTCTGATGTTATGAGTTAATACTAGAGTCTTAAAGTAATTTCAGGATGGTGTTTTGATAGGGTTTTCAGCTGACCATGAAAGTGCCCTTTCTGTCTTCCTGCTATCTAGTAAGCGGACCTCAATTTTGCTAAACCTATTTTCATAATACGTTTGTCATTTCATCTAAAATCACCGCCAATATTTGTGGGGGCCTCTGTCTGCCTTTCGGGGAAATTTCTCTAGAGGTGAGCCAGGACTATATTTTCCTCTGCCAGGATTAGTTAGTCCTCCGGCCGGCGCTGGGCGTCTAGGGATAAAACGCAGGCTACGCTACCCGGCTACTGTTAGTTGTGCGGCAGGTTTAGTTCATGGTCAGTTTAGTTTCCATCCTTCCAAGAGCTAGTTCTTATGTTTGCTGGGCTATGTTCTCTTGCCATTGAGAACCATAACAGTTTGACCGGCCTTAAAAAAGGGTTAAATTAATTGACAGAGAAAGGAGAGAAAAGAGAAGTCTGCTGAAGATTTTTTTTTTTTTTTTTTTTTTTTCCCTTCAGTTCTGAGTGTGCTTGTAATTGAATCTCTTGCAAGTCTGCCTATATTGCAGCCTTTCTCTCTCTCTCTCCTTCTAATCCTGGAATGGCTCTGTGTTCACCTGTTTAAAATGGATATTCAGAGTTTAGCTGCAGGTTTGAATAATCTCACCACGAAAGTTCAGAATTTACAAGATTTTGTTGTTCATGTTCCTATATCTGAACCTAGAATTCCTTTGCCTGAATTTTTCTCGGGGAATAGATCTTGCTTTCAAAATTTCAAAAATAATTGCAAGTTGTTTTTGTCCCTGAAATCTCACTCTGCTGGAGATCCTGCTCAGCAGGTCAGGATTGTGATTTCCTTGCTCCGGGGCGACCCTCAGGATTGGGCTTTTGCATTGGCTCCAGGGGATCCTGCGTTGCTCAATGTGGATGCGTTTTTTCTGGCCTTGGGGTTGCTTTATGAGGAACCTCAGTTAGAACTTCAGGCGGAAAAGGCCTTGATGTCCCTATCTCAGGGGCAAGACGAAGCTGAAATATACTGCCAGAAATTCCGTAAATGGGCTGTGCTTACTCAGTGGAATGAGTGCGCCCTGGCGGCGAATTTCAGAGAGGGTCTCTCTGATGCCATTAAGGATGTTATGGTGGGGTTCCCTGTGCCTGCGGGTCTGAATGAGTCCATGACAATGGCTATCCAGATCGATAGGCGTCTGCGGGAGCGCAAACCTGTGCACCATTTGGCGGTGTCTACTGAGAAGACGCCAGAGGATATGCAATGTGATAGAATTCTGTCCAGAAGTGAACGGCAGAATTTTAGACGAAAAAATGGGTTGTGCTTCTATTGCGGTGATTCAACTCATGTTATATCAGCATGCTCTAAGCGTACTAAGAAGCTTGATAAGTCTGTTTCAATTGGCACTTTACAGTTTAAGTTTATTCTATCTGTGACCCTGATTTGTTCTTTATCATCTATTACCGCGGATGCCTATGTCGACTCTGGCGCCGCTTTGAGTCTTATGGATTGGTCCTTTGCCAAACGCTGTGGGTATGATTTGGAGCCTCTTGAAACTCCTATACCCTTGAAGGGGATTGACTCCACCCCATTGGCTAGCAATAAACCACAATACTGGACACAAGTAACTATGCGGATTAATCCGGATCACCAGGAGATTATTCGCTTTCTTGTGCTGTATAACCTACATGATGTGTTGGTGCTTGGATTGCCATGGCTGCAATCTCATAACCCAGTTCTTGACTGGAAAGCTATGTCTGTGTTAAGCTGGGGATGTATGGGGGCGCATGGGGACGTACCTGTGGTTTCCATTTCATCATCTATTCCCTCTGAGATTCCTGAATTCTTGACTGAATATCGTGACGTTTTTGAAGAACCTAAGCTTGGTTCATTACCTCCGCACCGGGAGTGCGATTGTGCCATAGATTTGATTCCGGGTAGTAAATACCCTAAGGGTCGTTTATTTAATCTGTCTGTGCCTGAACATGCTGCTATGCGAGAATATATAAAGGAGTCCTTGGAAAAGGGACATATTCGTCCTTCGTCATCTCCCTTAGGAGCCGGTTTTTTCTTTGTGGCTAAGAAAGATGGCTCTTTGAGGCCGTGCATTGATTATCGGCTTTTGAATAAAATCACGGTTAAATATCAATATCCGTTGCCACTGCTGACTGATTTGTTTGCTCGCATAAAGGGGGCCAAGTGGTTCTCTAAGATAGATCTCCGTGGGGCGTATAATTTGGTGCGAATTAAGCAGGGGGATGAGTGGAAAACCGCATTTAATACGCCCGAGGGCCACTTTGAGTATTTGGTGATGCCTTTTGGTCTTTCAAATGCCCCTTCAGTCTTTCAGTCCTTTATGCATGACATTTTCCGTGATTATTTGGATAAATTTATGATTGTGTATCTGGATGATATTTTGATTTTTTCGGATGACTGGGACTCTCATGTCCAGCAGGTCAGGAGGGTTTTTCAGGTTTTGCGGTCTAATTCCTTGTGTGTGAAGGGTTCTAAGTGCGTTTTTGGGGTTCAAAAGATTTCCTTTTTGGGATATATTTTTTCCCCCTCTTCCATCGAGATGGATCCTGTCAAGGTTCAGGCTATTTGTGATTGGACGCAGCCCTCTTCTCTTAAGAGTCTTCAGAAATTTTTGGGCTTTGCTAACTTTTATCGTCGATTTATTGCTGGTTTTTCTGATGTTGTTAAACCATTGACTGATTTGACTAAGAAGGGTGCTGATGTTGCTGATTGGTCCCCTGCTGCTGTGGAGGCCTTTCGGGAGCTTAAGCGCCGCTTTTCTTCCGCCCCTGTGTTGCGTCAGCCTGATGTTGCTCTTCCTTTTCAGGTTGAGGTCGACGCTTCTGAAATCGGAGCTGGGGCGGTTTTGTCGCAGAGAAGTTCCGATTGCTCCGTGATGAGACCTTGTGCTTTTTTCTCACGTAAATTTTCGCCCGCCGAGCGGAATTATGATGTTGGGAATCGGGAGCTTTTGGCCATGAAGTGGGCTTTTGAGGAGTGGCGTCATTGGCTTGAGGGGGCTAGACATCAGGTGGTGGTATTGACTGACCACAAAAATCTAATTTATCTTGAGTCCGCCAGACGCCTGAATCCTAGACAGGCGCGCTGGTCGTTGTTTTTCTCTCGGTTTAATTTTGTGGTGTCCTACCTGCCGGGTTCTAAGAATGTTAAGGCGGATGCCCTTTCTAGGAGTTTTGAGCCTGACTCCCCTGGTAATTCTGAACCTACAGGTATCCTTAAGGATGGAGTGATATTGTCTGCCGTTTCTCCAGACCTGCGGCGGGCCTTGCAGGAGTTTCAGGCGGATAGACCTGATCGTTGCCCACCTGGTAGACTGTTTGTTCCTGATGATTGGACCAGTAAAGTCATTTCTGAGGTTCATTCTTCTGCGTTGGCAGGTCATCCTGGAATCTTTGGTACCAGGGATTTGGTGGCAAGGTCCTTCTGGTGGCCTTCCCTGTCTCGAGATGTGCGAGGCTTCGTGCAGTCTTGTGATGTTTGTGCTCGGGCCAAGCCTTGTTGTTCTCGGGCTAGTGGATTGTTGTTGCCCTTGCCTATCCCGAAGAGGCCCTGGACGCACATCTCGATGGATTTTATTTCGGATCTTCCTGTTTCTCAGAAGATGTCTGTCATCTGGGTGGTGTGTGATCGTTTCTCTAAGATGATCCATTTGGTTCCCCTGCCTAAGTTGCCTTCTTCTTCCGAGTTGGTTCCTCTGTTTTTTTCAAAATGTGGTTCGTTTGCATGGTATTCCGGAGAATATCGTTTCTGACAGAGGTACCCAATTCGTGTCTAGATTTTGGCGAGCATTCTGTGCTAGGATGGGCATAGATTTGTCTTTCTCGTCTGCTTTCCATCCTCAGACTAATGGCCAGACCGAGCGGACGAATCAGACCTTGGAGACATATTTGAGGTGTTTTGTGTCTGCAGATCAGGATGATTGGGTTGCTTTTTTGCCTTTAGCGGAGTTTGCCCTCAATAATCGGGCCAGCTCTGCCACCTTGGTGTCTCCCTTTTTCTGTAATTCGGGGTTTCATCCTCGATTTTCTTCTGGTCAGGTGGAATCTTCGGATTGTCCTGGAGTGGATGCTGTGGTGGAGAGGTTGCATCAGATTTGGGGGCAGGTAGTGGACAATTTGAAGTTGTCCCAGGAGAAGACTCAGCTTTTTGCCAACCGCCGGCGTCGGGTTGGTCCTCGGCTTTGTGTTGGGGACTTGGTGTGGTTGTCTTCTCGTTTTGTCCCTATGAGGGTTTCTTCTCCCAAGTTTAAGCCTCGGTTCATCGGCCCGTACAAGATATTGGAGATTCTTAACCCTGTGTCCTTCCGTTTGGACCTCCCTGCATCTTTTTCTATTCATAATGTTTTTCATCGGTCATTATTGCGCAGGTATGAGGTACCGGTTGTGCCTTCCGTTGAGCCTCCTGCTCCGGTGTTGGTTGAGGGCGAGTTGGAGTACGTTGTGGAAAAAATCTTGGACTCCCGTGTTTCCAGACGGAAACTCCAGTATCTGGTCAAATGGAAGGGATACGGTCAGGAGGATAATTCTTGGGTGACTGCCTCTGATGTTCATGCCTCCGATTTGGTCCGTGCCTTTCATAGGGCTCATCCTGATCGCCCTGGTGGTTCTGGTGAGGGTTCGGTGCCCCCTCCTTGAGGGGGGGGTACTGTTGTGAAATTGGATTTTGGGCTCCCCCGGTGGCCACTGGTGGAATTGAACTGGTGTGCATCATCCTCTCTGTTCACCTGTTTCCATCAGGATGTGGGAGTCGCTATTTAGCCTTGCTCCTCTGTCACTTCCATGCCGGTCAACATTGTAATCAGAAGCCTTTCTGTGCATGTTCCTGCTGCTAGACAACTCCCAGCTAAGTTGGACTTTAGTCCTTGTTTGTTTTTGCATTTTGTTCCAGTTCACAGCTGTAGTTTCGTTTCTGTGTCTGGAAAGCTCTTGTGATCTGAAATTGCCACTCTGATGTTATGAGTTAATACTAGAGTCTTAAAGTAATTTCAGGATGGTGTTTTGATAGGGTTTTCAGCTGACCATGAAAGTGCCCTTTCTGTCTTCCTGCTATCTAGTAAGCGGACCTCAATTTTGCTAAACCTATTTTCATACTACGTTTGTCATTTCATCTAAAATCACCGCCAATATTTGTGGGGGCCTCTGTCTGCCTTTCGGGGAAATTTCTCTAGAGGTGAGCCAGGACTATATTTTCCTCTGCCAGGATTAGTTAGTCCTCCGGCCGGCGCTGGGCGTCTAGGGATAAAACGCAGGCTACGCTACCCGGCTACTGTTAGTTGTGCGGCAGGTTTAGTTCATGGTCAGTTTAGTTTCCATCCTTCCAAGAGCTAGTTCTTATGTTTGCTGGGCTATGTTCTCTTGCCATTGAGAACCATAACACACCTCTAAATGGCTTAAGAAAAACAAAATTAAGACTTTGGAGTAGCCTAGTCAAAGTCCTGACCTTAATTTGATTGAGATGCTGTGGCATGACCTTAAAAGCATGGTTCATGGTCAGAAACCCTCTAATGTGGCTGAATTGCAACAATTCTACAAAGATGAGTGGGCCAAAATTCCGCCAGAGCGTTGTAAAAGACTCATTGCTTAATATCGCAAACGCTTGATTGCAGTTGTTGCTGCTAAGGGTGGCCCAGCCAGTTATTAGGTTTAGTGGGCAATCACCTTTTCACACAGGGCCTGTATGTTTAGATTTCTTTTTCCCTTAATTATAAAGACCTTCAATTAAAAACTGCATTTTGTATTTACTTCTGTTATCTTTGTCTAATATTTACATTTGGTGATCTGAAACATTTAAGTGTGACAAACATACAAAAGAATAAGAAATCATGAAAGGGGCAAATACTTTTTCACACAACTGTATATAACATTGCAGTAATGTAATCACTACAGTCTATGGATTTTTTTGTACATACAGATACAAATTACAGAGTATGCATGGTTCCGTCATAAGCCATAGATCTCCCCTGTAATAGAATTGTTATAGTCATATTTATTATGCTCTTTATTCCTCCAGATAAAGAAAATGCCAAAGATGATGTAGTTCTCCCTTCTACAGAACCACCATCAGCAGAGCCACCAGCTGAATTACAGATAGAAGACACAGAGGAGAAGCATGACATTCAGATAGTGAATACAGAGGACATACAGGTGGGATTGTAGGTCCAGGTAACCTTCAGAATTTGCTTCTTGCTCACCTGAACTTACTCTGTATACAGCGGTGTATGATACAGCAATCACCTGCGTCTAACAGGAGTGATTACAGTGAAGATCCCCCTCCTAAACTTCCATCGTGGAGTAACATGATTGTGGAGTGCCGATAGATTACCATGGCAGCTGGCGGCCCTGTCACTGCCATCTCTGTACTCCTTGAATTCATAGGAGATCTGTAAATTTGTAATGTAGTGCAGTATTAAAGAATTTAAGTATATTGTACAAACAATCAAAGGTTCAAGTCTCATAGTGGAAGGGGTTCGGCTATAAAAATGTAAAAAAAAAGTTTGAACTCTTGACAAATAAAAATAAAAGCCAAATTTGGCATCGTTATGTCACCAAAACGCAGATTTTTCATGATATAAAATTACCGTATATACTCATGTATAAGCCGAGTTTTTCAGCACTTTTTTTTTTTCTGAAATAGCCCCCCTCAGCTTATACTCGATTGAGGGTCCCAGTTGCCGTATTTTTCGGACCATAAGACCCACTTTTTTCCTCCAAAAATTTGGAGGAAAATGTGGGTTGCGTCTTATAGTCCAGATGTACCTGCTCAATAATGTGAAATTTTGTAAGTTTGCTCCATCAAAGATGTGAAATTATTTTTTCTGCCATCTCTTGATATTGGCAATCTTTCCCTGTAGCCATAATAAATCTGTATTCTCTTCTCTCTGAAGGCCTGCAGACTAGGGTTGAGCGAAACGGGTCGTTCATTTTCATAAGTCGCCGACTTTTGGCGAAGTCGGCGTCTCATGAAACCCGACCCGATCCCTGTGCGGGGTCGGCCATGCGGTACGCGATCTGGGCGCGAAAGTCGCGTTTCGTATGACGCGATTAGCGCCATTTTTTCAGCCAATGAATGAGCGTGGGCAGAGTGATGACATAGGTGTTAGGGGAGTGAACGCCTATCGTCATGTTATCGCTTGTGCGCAGTAGGGATTTGGAATGTGCAATACGAAATTTTCTGTGCTGGGACGGAGGAGGAGGAGGAGGAGGAGGGGGAGGAGGGGGGGAGGAGGGGGAGGAGGAGGAGGGGGAGGAGGAGGAGGAGGAGGAGGAAAAAAAAAATAAAAAAAATAAATTCCTTCAATGGGTTTCGTGTTTCGGCCGAAACCCGACTTTTAACGGTGGTCGGCCGATTTCACTCGACTCGACTTTTAAGACAGTCGGGTTTCACAAAACCCGACTCGACCCTAAAAAACTAAAGGTCGCTCAACCCTACTGCAGACCATCGGCAGGTGATTCTTTCAACCCAACCACAAGATCTCGTGTAGTTTTGAACTTTTGCCATATTTAGAGTGCACTCCAAAAATTCCCCTGATAGTAATTTACCCCATAGAATAAGGGTAACATATTAATTCTAAACGGCTTATTTAGGACAGGACCCTTACAATTGAGTTTGTCATGTTATTTCATTTATTTTAACCCAAAATGTCTTCTATTCTCTTTTACTTTAGGTAGAACCAGATAAAGAGAAAACCATCATAAATACTGATGCCGGCACAATTGAGGGTAAAGGACTCTATACTTATGGTAACTACCGGTAATTAAAATATTAAGCGGAAAATTTACTAGTCCTGTTTAATAAATTGACAGAGTAAAATTGAACTAATTAATCTTAAAATGCACAGTGGTTGATGCTGCATGATACATTTTGAGCATATTTTGGACTGTCTAGTCCAAATACTGAAATCAGTGGTACCGGTGAAAAAAAATCCCAGCATGCACTAGTCTTGTCCAACGTACAGACCAGACTGGACAAGTGCCTATCAGTAATAGGCAGCTGCTGCCCTCGCCCTCTATCTGGACAAGCAAACAGAACTAAACCTGGAGGCAGTTTTACTAATGCCATCTCCATCTGACCATAGGTCACTTAAAGGGAACCTGTCACCCCGTTTTTTCAGTATGAGATAAAAATACCGTTAAATAGGGCCTGAGCTGTGCTTTACAATAGTGTATTTTGTGTCCCCTGATTCCCCACCTATGCTGCCGAAATACCTTACCAAAGTCGCCGTTTTCGCCTGTCAATCAGGCTGGTCTGGTCAAAAGGGCGTGGTGAAATGTCTGTTTCTCCCCCACCTCTTGCTTATCTTCCCGGCGTTGGCGTAGTGTTTTGCGCATGCGCAACAGCCGAATGCACTGCGCAACGACAAAAAAAGTGCGCGATCTGTGTTATTCAGAGGTTTATCGGTGGGGGCGGCCATCTTCCTGAGGCCGCACGGGCGCAGATGGAGTGCTCTGCTTCCCGGGGCTTCAGGAAAATGGCCGCGGGATGCCGCGCGTGCGCAGATGGAGATCGCGGTGGGCATTTTCCTGAAGCTCCGGGAAGCAGAGCACTCCATCTGCGCACACACGGCCTCAGGAAGATGGCCGTCCCCACCGATAAACCTCTGAATAACACAGATCGCACACTTTTTTTGCCGTTGCGCAGTGCATTCGGCTGTTGCGCATGCGCAAAACACTGCGCCAACGCCGGGAAGATAAGCAAGAGCTGGGGGAGAAACAGCCATTTCACCACGCCCTTTTGACCAGACCAGCCTGATTGACAGGCGAAAACGGCGACTTTTGTAAGGTATTTCGGCAGCATAGGTGAGAAATCAGAGGACAAAAAATACACTATTGTAAAGCACAGCTCAGGCCCTATTTAACGTTTTTTTTATCTCATACTGAAAAAACGGGGTGACAGGTTCCCTTTAAGCAAAAAAGTGAAGCCCCCCTTTAGTAAATTCAGCATATTTTACTAACACTGTTTTCCTCACCTGTCTTTTATATGCTTTTATCATGCCCCAGCCTAAATGTGATACATGGCATGTATGCGAGGATTCGGCTCCAATTTTGTACACTTTACTTAGTAAATTCCCCCTAACTGTGTGAGGTAAAAAATGAATCAAGAATAAAATTTAAGACAAGTGAATGAAGCATGGTAAATTTACCTACTCTATGAGGGTCCGTATTTTTTAATTTATGGAAGTAAAGGATAATGCATGTATCCATGTCATATTTTGGAAATACACTTTCAGAAAGTGGGTTCCAGAAAATAGAGCATGGCCATTGTATGAGCACTTATTCAGACTTGTTAATTCCACCTTTATTCTAGAGTACGATATAACCCCCGTCTCCACCCGCACTAGAAGCAGTCAGCTGAAGAGGCCAAAGATTGGAAAGAAAGTTGTTGAAGCAGCAGTGGACACTGCCAGCAGTGATAATGCATCCATGAAGTAATGGCTTCCACTATTATTTATTAGTCTCCAATTGTAGATCATTTCCTAAAGAGATTATGTGGTTAAAAACATACATAAATGTTATAAATACCATATAAGAGTATTTTGAGATAATAGAAAAGGTGGGGGGATCACCACACAGGATACAAGGAGTGCATATACTTCTGGAGGAACCAACATGTCAATGGACATTTCATTGATTTCTGTACAAACTGCCATCCTCAACAATTATAATTGCAAACATCAAATTGCCTATGTCATAGATGTGCTCAGTGGTAGACTGCATGGCCTGAACGTGCTCCCATGGCCTGCAGAGTCTCCGGACTTGTCTCCAATGGAGCACATCTGGAATGTCATTGGTTGGCAATTACAAAGGGAGCTGCCAACAGCGGATCTTGATGATTTGTGTGCCCAAGAGCATTCAGTGTGACAGAACATTGCTCAGACAATCATTAATAACCTTGTTGATAGTAGCCAAGGCATGAAAGTGTGGGTATTTCTGCATGTGGCACTCATAGTCGATACTGATTAAATCGAGATGTTTTGAAAATGTTGTTTCAATTTTTCCATCATCTGCATATCATTAACATATCCATCTATACTGTAACTGTGATTTCCATAGTTCTACAACATTTCCTTCTTGATGTTGCAATCTCAATATTGAGTGCATGTTATGCTTGTCTCCTGTAGTAGAAAACTTGCCGATAGGTTTCTTTACAAATTATAGCTGAATACTAGGGGCCTTAACAACAGGTCATTTAGTGATGAGCTTATTCTTAATGGACCCTTCTAACACAAAAGAAATATTAAAAATGGACACCCCAAAATTAGCATTTAGTAAAGATCACAATGGTAAAATTTGTTAGTTTAGACCTTCACTTTTCCCCCAAATTATACATTAGCAAAATTCAGTCATTATCACTTTGCGATTGCCAACACATAAAATCTCTCATACATTCTAAGAAAATAGCCACTCAAAACACCAGAGCTTTGCTTAGTATGTTCTTCCTGAGATTTACAGAAAATTTAGGGTTTGGTCATGAGAGCTTCGTGTCCTTAAAATTAAACTTGTCTGGGTGTAGTACTGAGTAGTGTAGCTGTGAATCCAGCCATGAGATGAGATAAAACACTAAAAACTGTAGCTCTGTTTTTCTGCCCCTTTCTTCCTACAACAGCTCCCTCACCTTTCCAAAGCTTTCTATGATCAGTATGTGACGTGATCCCTAATCGAGATCATAATATTGTTTCTCAAGATGGATTTTACTAGTAGATTGAGAGTGAATGATTAGTTGATGTGCAGAAAGTAGGAGAAGAAGTGGCTTATTGGTGGAGAAAGAAGTGTATTTCTTTGACAAGATACAAACGTTTTATATTCACATGCACCATTGAGTGATTATTTAATGGTGTTGTCCTTTACATCATACTACCATATTGTTGACCTACCAATGGGTCAATAATAACATTAGTGTGTGTCCGACACCCTGAAACCACCATCAATCAGCTATTATTTGCTCCAGAGGTCTCAGGATGTAAACATTTTGAAAACAGCCGCAAAGTGCAGTTCTATTCAATATGTGGTGGCCACTGCCGGGTCCTGCAGAACAGCTCCTATTCATTTGATGGTACTCGTTCCCTCTGCAGCTTATTCGGTAATAGCTTGCCGAATAAGGGCTGACCCGATCAAATTCGCTCATCTCTAGATGGGAGCTGTTCCTCAGGACCCTGCAGCTACACATTGAAAAGAGCTATGCTTTGCAGCTCTGTTCTTAGTGTTTACATCTGGTCGCCGCCAGATCAAATAACAGCTGATTGGTGGAGGTGCCGGGTATCTCTATGTAGATATTTTTCAGCACTGGGAAGTTTTTTCTATCAGAAATATACACATTGCTGTGAAATTAAACCCTTATAAGTAGGGTTGAGCGAAACGGATCGGTCATTTTCATAAATCGTTGACTTTTGGTAAAGTCGGGTTTCGTGAAACCTGACCCGATCCCAGTGTGGGATCGGCCATGCGGTCGGCGATCTTCGCGCCAAAGTCGCGTTTCGTATGACGCTGTTACCGCCATTTTTTCAGCCCATGAAGGAGTGTGGGCAGTGTGATGATATAGGTCTTGTCTTGCTTTCTGCGGCGTCACAGGGGGTGGGGGCATAAACGCCACCTAACCGGTTTGGATGTAGCGATTTACACAATCCGAGGAATGGAGAGAGAGAGAGAGGATTTACACAGTCCGAGGAATGGAGAGAGAGAGAGAGGATTTACACAGTCCGAGGAATGGAGAGAGAGAGAGAGAGAGAGAGAAAGAGAGAGAGAGAGAGAGAGAGAGAGAGAGATTTAAAAGAAAAAAAAAAACCATTGACCTGCATTGTGCTTCGTGTTGGAAAAAAAATCCCCATTGACCTGCATTGTGCTTCGTGTTGGGTTTCGTCTTTCGGTCGGCCCCCCGACTTTTAACAATAATCGGCCGATTTCACACGATCCGACTTTCGAGACAGTCGGGTTTCACGAAACCCTAAAAAAGCAAAAGTCGCTCAACCCTACTTATAAGTTCTATTATGGGCACTTGTCCTTACTGTATTTAGTGGGGTATCAGATCACTATGATATCACTGTGGTACTGTGGTGAGAATGCATTTTTATGGATTGCTGATTGTTCTACATGATTAGCTGTGTCACTTTGGAGCAGAGGTGTGTGCACTTTAGTATGACCCTCTGGCTTTTTGGTGACTTTTTCATTGTGTTGTTTTGGTTACAGAATGGTGTCTAAAGAACAGATAGTGGAGACCTTCAAAGAGCTCATCCAGCAGCTTGCAGAAGACAAGGATGAGAGCGACATGACCAAGCTCCAGGAGCAGATCTCAGCAGCAAGACCCGTGGAGCACATGTTATATGACAACCTGGATCCTCAGAAAGAGGAAAGGAGTGAGAACAAACAGGTACAGAAATCACAAGTCTAGTTAAAGCTCCATACTACTACCGTATCACAGTACTCTACTTCATAATACGGTGCCCAAGCCTACTCATGGCCATAATGTCCCTATGCCCCCAATTTATTACAGAGGTACACAAGGTTTTTCACAGATTCATTTAGAAGTCATGAGTACAAAAGAGGGCAGTTCCATTAGTACGGGTATTCATGGCAATACTTCTGGGGAAGTGTAAAGTGCCGTATGTGGGGACACCCAGAACCTAACATAGGCCACTCTCCTCCATACAGGATCATTGTACGCGGCTTAGCTGTGATCATGCGGTTTTAGGGTATATGCATGTGATAAATGTGATGCAGAAATTTTTGCAGGTCCAATACATATAATGTGGACCTGTAGAAATCCATGCACATGCCTAAGCTATAACACCATTCACATGTATGGGTGTCACAAACGGACGCGGCTTAGCTTACAGTCCCACATCGCCAGGCCACAACGACGTGGAGCGTGCGTCCCAGGTGGTAATAGAATGTGGACCCACTGGACCACAGAGGGGGACCCTGGCCTACGCGGACTAGGGAAGGGCAGTGACCGAGGTCTGTAGCAGCTCAGCATGTGGGCAAGGTGGTGACACGCAGGACTAGATGACTCCGCACAACGTCAGGTAAGAAGAAACAAAGTTTACTACATAAAGTCATCATACAGAACACAAGACATAACAATGGTAGGCTCCCGATTCCGCACATCAAGCCAGGGTAAACATCACAGGACAGCAGACATCAGACGATGGCAAGAGGTCGGGTTGATGCAGTCCAGGGTCATCTGGCACGGGCATATCAGTAGAACCTCTCTAAGGCTAAGTTCACATTAGCGTATCTGTGCACCGCGTATCATCTGCATGTACAAATGCATGCCAAAACGCATTCAGACGCATGCTTACGCTGTGTTTTTACTCCATATCATCTTACGCATGACGCCAAAAAAAAGCTGCGTGTGCTTGTGTTTAAATGCATTTTGGCATGCGTGTGCATTGTTTATGCGCAAGGTGGAGGTGGTGAAATCATTTCCTGGACATGCGCAGTCTGAAGTACGCATGCTTTTCGAACGCATGAGTACGCATGTCCTAGCGTTCCAATGCGTTCCCATAGACAGTAATGCGTTGTTTTGACGCACTCATTTGCATGCGCAAGCCTGCGCATATTTGTCTATCAAAAAACTAAACATGTTGTGTTTGCTGCACACCACAAAACAACGCATGCGTACGCAAACGCATGCGAACTGATGCAAACGCATGTGCCTGAGTACACAATGTTAAATATTTGTACGCAAGACGCATGCGGATTGGTACGCAGGTATACGCTGCGCACACATACGCTAATGTGAACCCGGCCTTAGGCCTCAGGTGTAGCACAGGCACAGCAGGACATCTGACACCACCCTCAAACAGAAGTCATTATGGGATGGATCACAAGGAACAGGACGGACATCAGGACACAAGCATTTATATTACCCCTGTACTGTGACATCACTGTGTATACAATCCCTGTAAAATGACATCACTATGTATACTACCCCTGTACTGTGACATCACTATGTATACTACCCCTGTACTGTGACATCACTATGTATACTACCCCTGTACTGTGACATCACGATGTATACTACCCCTGTACTGTGACATCACTATGTATACTACCCCTGTACTGTGACATCACGATGTATACTACCCCTGTACTGTGACATCACTATGTATACTACCCCTGTACTGTGACATCACTATGTATACTACCCCTGTACTGTGACATCACGATGTATACTACCCCTGTACTGTGACATCACTATGTATACTACCCCTGTACTGTGACATCTCTATGTATACTACCCCTGCACTGTGACATCACTATGTATACTACCCCTGCACTGTGA
This sequence comes from Ranitomeya variabilis, assembly GCF_051348905.1. Taxonomy (NCBI): domain Eukaryota; kingdom Metazoa; phylum Chordata; class Amphibia; order Anura; family Dendrobatidae; genus Ranitomeya; species Ranitomeya variabilis. The sequence continues at coordinate 109,461,556 of NC_135232.1, forward strand.
CATCTCTATGTATACTACCCCTGTACTGTGACATCTCTATGTATACTACCCCTGCACTGTGACATCACTATGTATACTACCCCTGTACTGTGACATCACTATGTATACTACCCCTGTACTGTGACATCACTATGTATACTACTCCTGTACTGTGACATCTCTATGTATACTACCCCTGTACTGTGACATCTCTATGTATACTACCCCTGTACTGTGACATCACGATGTATACTACCCCTGTACTGTGACATCACTATGTATACTACCCCTGTACTGTGACATCACTATGTATACTACTCCTGTACTGTGACATCACTATGTATACTACTCCTGTACTGTGACATCACTATGTATACTACCCTTGCACTGTGACATCTCTATGTATACTATCCCTGTACTGTGACATCTCTATGTATACTACCCTTGCACTGTGACATCTCTATGTATACTACCCCTGTACTGTGACAACACTATGTAAATTACCCCTGTACTGTGACATCACTATGTATACTACCCCTGTACTCTGACATCTCTATGTATACTACCCCTGTACTGTGACATCTCTATGTATACTACCCCTGTACTGTGACATCTCTATGTATACTACCCCTGTACTGGGACATCACTATGTATGCTACCCCTGTACTGTGACATCACTATGTATACTACCCCTGTACTGTGACATCACTATGTGTACTACCCCTGTACTGTGACATCACTATGTATACTACCCCTGTACTGTGACATCACTATGTACACTACCCCTGTACTGTGACATCACTATGTGTACTACCCCTGTACTGTGACATCACTATGTATACTACCCCTGTACTGTGACATCACGATGTATACTACCCCTGTACTGTGACATCACTATGTAAATTACCCCTGTATACTACCCCTGTACTGTGACATCACTATGTATACTACCCCTGTACTGTGACATCACGATGTATATTACCCCTGTACTGTGACATCTCTACGTATACTACCCCTGTACTGTGACATCACTATGTATACTACCCCTGTACTGTGACATCACGATGTATACTACCCCTGTACAGTGACATCACTATGTATACTACCCCTGTACTGTGACATCACTATGTATACTACCCCTGTACTGTGACATCACGATGTATACTACCCCTGTACTGTGACATCACTATGTATACTACCCCTGTACTGTGACATCACTATGTATACTACCCCTGTACTGTGACATCACGATGTATACTACCCCTGTACTGTGACATCACTATGTATACTACCCCTGTACTGTGACATCACTATGTATACTACCCCTGTACTGTGACATCACTATGTATACTACCCCTGTACTGTGACATCACGATGTATACTACCCCTGTACTGTGACATCACTATGTATACTACCCCTGTACTGTGACATCACTATGTATACTACTCCTGTACTGTGACATCTCTATGTATACTACCCCTGCACTGTGACATCTCTATGTAAACTACCCCTGTACTGTGACATCTCTATGTATACTACCCCTGCACTGTGACATCACTATGTATACTACCCCTGTACTGTGACATCACTATGTATACTACCCCTGTACTGTGACATCACTATGTATACTACCCCTGTACTGTGACATCACTATGTATACTACCCCTGAACTGTGACATCACTATGTATACTACCCCTGTACTGTGACATCACTATGTATACTACTCCTGTACTGTGACATCTCTATGTATACTTCCCCTGTACTGTGACATCTCTATGTATACTACCCCTGTACTGTGACATCTCTATGTATACTACCCCTGTACTGTGACATCACTATGTATACTACCCCTGTACTGTGACATCACGATGTATACTACCCCTGTACAGTGACATCACTATGTATACTACCCCTGTACTGTGACATCACTATGTATACTACCCCTGTACTGTGACATCACGATGTATACTACCCCTGTACTGTGACATCACTATGTATACTACCCCTGTACTGTGACATCACTATGTATACTACCCCTGTACTGTGACATCACGATGTATACTACCCCTGTACTGTGACATCACTATGTATACTACCCCTGTACTGTGACATCACTATGTATACTACCCCTGTACTGTGACATCACTATGTATACTACCCCTGTACTGTGACATCACTATGTATACTACCCCTGTACTGTGACATCACGATGTATACTACCCCTGTACTGTGACATCACTATGTATACTACCCCTGTACTGTGACATCACTATGTATACTACTCCTGTACTGTGACATCACTATGTATACTACTCCTGTACTGTGACATCTCTATGTATACTACCCCTGTACTGTGACATCTCTATGTATACTACCCCTGTACTGTGACATCTCTATGTATACTACCCCTGTACTGTGACATCACGATGTATACTACCCCTGTACTGTGACATCACTATGTATACTACCCCTGTACTGTGACATCACTATGTATACTACCCCTGTACTGTGACATCACTATGTATACTACTCCTGTACTGTGACATCTCTATGTATACTACCCCTGTACTGTGACATCTCTATGTATACTACCCCTGTACTGTGACATCACGATGTATACTACCCCTGTACTGTGACATCACTATGTATACTACCCCTGTACTGTGACATCACTATGTATACTACCCCTGTACTGTGACATCACTATGTATACTACCCCTGTACTGTGACATCACTATGTAAATTACCCCTGTACTGTGACATCACGATGTATACTACCCCTGTACTGTGACATCACTATGTAAATTACCCCTGTATACTACCCCTGTACTGTGACATCACTATGTATACTACCCCTGTACTGTGACATCACGATGTATATTACCCCTGTACTGTGACATCTCTACGTATACTACCCCTGTACTGTGACATCACTACGTATACTACCCCTGTACTGTGACATCACTATGTATACTACCCCTGTACTGTGACATCCCTATGTATACTACCCCTGTACTGTGACATCACTATGTATACTACCCCTGTACTGTGACATCACTATGTATACTACCCCTGTACTGTGACATCACTATGTATACTACCCCTGTACTGTGACATCACTATGTATACTACCCCTGTACTGTGACATCACTATGTATATTACCCCTGTACTGTGACATCACTATGTGTACTACCCCTGTACTGTGACATCACTATGTATACTACCCCTGTACTGTGACATCACTATGTATACTACCCCTGTACTGTGACATCACTATGTATACTACCCCTGTACTGTGACATCACTATGTATACTACCCCTGTACTGTGACATCACTATGTATACTACCCCTGTACTGTGACATCACTATGTATACTACCCCTGTACTGTGACATCACTATGTATACTACCCCTGTACTGTGACATCACTATGTATATTACCCCTGTACTGTGACATCACTATGTATACTACCCCTGTACTGTGACATCACTATGTATATTACCCCTGTACTGTGACATCACTATGTATACTACCCCTGTACTGTGACATCAATATGTATACTACCCCTGTACTGTGACATCACTATGTATACTACCCCTGTACTGTGACATCACTGTGTATATTATCCCTGTACTGTGACATCACTATGTATACTACCCCTGTACTGTGACATCACTGTGTATTTTATCCCTGTACTGTGACATCACTATGTATACTACCCCTGTACTGTGACATCACTATGTATACTACCCCTGTACTGTGACATCACTATGTATACTACCCCTGTACTGTGACATCACTATGTATACTACCCCTGTACTGTGACATCACTATGTATACTACCCCTGTACTGTGGCATCACTATGTATACTACCCCTGTACTGTGACATCACTATGTATATTACCCCTGTACTGTGACATCACTATGTATACTTGGTGCAGTGGGTTTTGCTCAGTAACAAGATGACGGTTATACACTATTCAGGCTTGATATAGTGATAATATATGGTCATGGCGTGGCGGCATTATTTTGCAATGTATAGTAGGTGAGTGTTGTGAAGTATCACTGTCTTATGCGTTATTTGGTAATTGTGTGACTATTTTATAGAATTACCATTCTCAGTAAATATAGACATGTTTATATTTTTGTATTTAATCACTTTTGTGGAGGTATTACTGTATCACTAATTACTAGGAGTTACTGTTAGGAATATTTTTTCGTACTATTTATTATGATGTCTTTTGGGGGTAGTATCGGTCTCTGTCTTTTTATTGTTGAGAGCATTGTGTACATGACAGAACTACAGGGAACTTTCTGTATGGCAGTGTGTACTGAGATTACTACGAGGCGTTTTGTATCTTGAAGCCTTCAGAATCTGATGGCCAGTCCTTAGTTGTCAAGCATTGGTACTGATGGCCAGTCCATAGGCGTCAGGCATTGTTGCTGATGGCTAGTCCTTAGACGTCAGGCATTGTTACTCATGGCCAGTCCATAGGCGTCAAGCATTGTTACTCAAGGCCAGTCCATTTATCGCCTACCCACAGGTCCAGCTGCTGAGACCCATGATAAATATACCACCACTGGTCCCAAGAATGCGGGGCCTAAAGATCCCTTGAGCATGTGGAGAAATGCATTCACCACTCCTATAGATAATGTATAGCAGTGGTTGTCCATGCTCACTACTGTTACAGTCATACAGGGGACATTGGGACCCCATTTTTGTGATCAGTGGGGGAGTCTTCATGTTCAGATGTTCAGACTCCCAATGTTCTTATATTTGTCACTTAATCTTGTGGATAGATAGATCCTGTGGGTGTGATAACATGACTTTCAACTGCCGGCGTTATCACCAGCGCTATACAAACCTCGCACATGCGCATGGCTTCTTTCCCTCACATCATTGAGCCTCTGAAGCCGGGTGCATGTGTTCCAGCATCAGAGAGGCGCACTGCACATGATTGGAAGTCTTCTAAGTGGACCGACTAGTCGGGACACCCCCTCGACTATTCAAAGACTTCATTTATCTATCATAAACAAATTAGAAATACTTTTTATTAAGATCTGTTTATGTGTGTAATGTACTGTAATACAGGGACTGTTAGGCAGGGAATTTATATATGCAGAAAACTGCTGGTGGTTCTGGGGGAACAGGGACCTGACAGGTTCCCTTTAAATAGGAGCTGTCGCCTCTCCTGACATTAAACAATAAACAAAAAAGTTGCACTCTGTAGTGCTAAAGCATGTCAATATGAGATATATGAAATTTGAATAGCAATACTGCTTCTGGAGACTTGGAAAAAATGAGATGCTTAGCCCATACTCTGGCCAATTCATGCATGCCCAGAAACCAACGACAAGGTGGTCTCAAAACTGTTGGGTCCTAATGTGTCTAGTGTGAATACCTCTCTAAGACTGAAGTCTGAATTTCTGGGTAGATGTGAATATCTCTCTTCCAAGTCTGATTTTATGGGTAAGTAGGACCCTGTTGCAATTAAAATCCACCACATACTGGAGGGCGGAGTGCTCGGTCAGAGAGCTAATGTACAATCATAAAAAGACTGACTGGCACTTCCAAGCTAATGTGAACAGGTGCATACTAAGAGCAGCTACCTCCATATACAATAAACAAAAAAAAGTTGCACTCTGTAGTGCTAAAGAATATCAATATGAAATATAAGAACATAATTTGGCCAATTCATGCATGCCCAGCAACCAACGACATGTCTATTTTAGTGAAAACTTGTATTTCACATTAACAATCCTGGGGAATCTTTTCGTAGAACTGTGTTGTGTGGTTCCTCCATTATTCCTCCAGGAAATGTATAAGTAAATGGACATTGGTGTGTCTTTATACAATGGGGCCCTGTTGGCCCTGATTGGACAGTGTCAGTCAATGTAGCCCCCAACCAGTAACACCCGGCTGTCAGTATATTTATACATTTCTAGAGGGAATCCCAAAACGGCACACAGAGCGCTCTAAGAACAGATGGATTTACTAAAATAAACTTATTAGGTGAGCTAACAAGTCCTTATTAACTAATTAAGGGCAAAATCAATGATCGGGCTTATTCAGACATGCAATGTTTTCGTGTGAGTACTATTCATGGTTTTTACGGATAGCACACGTACCTGTGATAGTCTATCGGGCCATTCACATGTCCCTGACTTCTTGTGGACTGAGTGTCCATTTTTTATTAAAACACAGGTGCAAAGGCAGTGATGAATCGGGACCTCACTGTAAAGTACATTGAAGTAGCTGTCCAGTCACAATATATTGAAGACCTATCAACACGGATAAGTCATGAATATCAGATCAATGAGTGTCTGACAATTTGAGCGCCCACTGATCAACTGTTATTTGCTCCGATGGCGGCCAGATGTAAACACTGGATCTGCAATGGGCAGCACCTTTCATAGAGTAGCAATTGCTGCCAGGTACTGCAGAACAGCTCCTGTTCTTTTGAATAAAAGCTGATTTACAGGACACGGCAGCGGCTGCTAAACATTGAATGACAATGTGCTTTGCTGCTCCATTCAAAATGTTTACATCCCTTTTAATGAGTGGCCCATGGTCTAAAAGTAAAAAAATAATTATAAACTTACCTACTGGACTCCTGCTGTTCGCTGGGACTGTACCTCTTTTCCCTCCACTGGTCTCCTTATTTTCTCTTCTCCATTGCATTTCATATAACTAGGGTTCTAAAGAGCCTCGTCTGAGTAGAGAGGAGGTTGGGCATGTGCATCTCACGGGATCACACCTCCAAGGATTGGGGAGTTATCGCCGAACTCTCAGATAAGGGATAACTTCTAAACTTACCCCTTTAAAGGAAAGTGCACTTTGATGTAGTGCAGCCGATAGCACTGTTCTGTTTTGCACACTCTATTATCTTATAAAATTCTCAGGTACACAGGGCCTAAACATGAACAAGTACAGTAAAACTAGTGCGGGCCCCTGGACTAAATGCCACCTGTGGGCGTCACTCCAGCCTGACCCTGGACACGACCCATGCCCTATATGCCTACTATTCCTTACAAGCTTTGCAGTTCCAAACCCCGTTCTACAGATTTGTTTTTTTTTTTCACATTTGTGACATGCTGTAATTCTTTCTGGGAAGCTGGTACAGGTCCTTCTCAAAAAATTAGCATATAGTGTTAAATTTCATTATTTACCATAATGTAATGATTACAATTAAACTTTCATATATTATAGATTCATTATCCACCAACTGAAATTTGTCAGGTCTTTTATTGTTTTAATACTGATGATTTTGGCATACAACTCCTGATAACCCAAAAAACCTGTCTCAAAAAATTAGCATATTTCACCCGTCCAATCAAATAAAAGTGTTTTTTAATAACAAACAAAAAAACCATCAAATAATAATGTTCAGTTATGCACTCAATACTTGGTCGGGAATCCTTTGGCAGAAATGACTGCTTCAATGCGGCGTGGCATGGAGGCAATCAGCCTGTGACACTGCTGAGATGTTATGGAGGCCCAGGATGCTTCAATAGCGGCCTTAAGCTCATCCAGAGTGTTGGGTCTTGCGTCTCTCAACTTTCTCTTCACAATATCCCACAGATTCTCTATGGGGTTCAGGTCAGGAGAGTTGGCAGGCCAATTGAGCACAGTAATACCATGGTCAGTAAACCATTTACCAGTGGTTTTGGCACTGTGAGCAGGTGCCAGGTCGTGCTGAAAAATGAAATCTTCATCTCCATAAAGCATTTCAGCCGATGGAAGCATGAAGTGCTCCAAAATCTCCTGATACCTAGCTGCATTGACCCTGCCCTTGATGAAACACAGTGGACCAACACCAGCAGCTGACATGGCACCCCACACCATCACTGACTGTGGGTACTTGACACTGGACTTCAGGCATTTTGGCATTTCCTTCTCCCCAGTCTTCCTCCAGACTCTGGCACCTTGATTTCCGAATGACATGCAAAATTTGCTTTCATCAGAAAAAAGTACTTGGGACCACTTAGCAACAGTCCAGTGCTGCTTCTCTGTAGCCCAGGTCAGGCGCTTCTGCCGCTGTTTATGGTTCAAAAGTGGCTTTACCTGGGGAATGCGGCACCTGTAGCCCATTTCCTGCACACGCCTGTGCACGGTGGCTCTGGATGTTTCCACAACAGACTCAGTCCACTGCTTCCTCAGGTTCCGGTCACCTCTTCTCGTTGTACAGCGTTTTCTGCCACATTGTTTCCTTCCAACAGACTTACCATTGAGGTGCCTTGATACAGCACTCTGGGAACAGCCTATTTGTTGAGAAATTTCTTTCTGGGTCTTACCCTCTTGCTTGAGGGTGTCAATGATGGCCTTCTTGACATCTGTCAGGTCGCTAGTCTTACCCATGATGGGGGTTTTGAGTAATGAACCAGGCAGGGAGTTTTTAAAAGCCTCAGGTATCTTTTGCATGTGTTTAGAGTTAATTAGTTGATTCAGAAGATTAGGGTAATAGGTCGTTTAGAGAACCTTTTCTTGATATGCTAATTTTTTGAGACAGGTTTTTTGGGTTATTAGGAGTTGTATGCCAAAATCATCAGTATTAAAACAATAAAAGACCTGACAAATTTCAGTTGGTGGATAATGAATCTATAATATATGAAAGTTTAATTGTAATCATTACATTATGGTAAATAATGAAATTTAACACTATATGCTAATTTTTTGAGAAGGACCTGTATATTGAAGTCACATAAAGCCACATCCATCTGTAATGCAGTATTCTTCTGTGCCGCAGCCTAGACTTATTGGAATCTAGCTGTAATAAATTATTTTGGAGTTCTCTGCATAGTGCTGATATATCTACTCTATGGCTGTAAGAGCCTGTGGTATCGTCTAGTGTGTGTACGGGTAGAGGATGCAATTAGGATGAATAGAAGGAATGTACTTTCTTGTGTCATGTGACGCAACTCCGCTGCCTCCAATCGTCAGTACAATTACGCAATTGATGGACGAGGCCACGACAGTTTCTACTACTAGGCCAGTTATTGGGGAACTCACAATGAGCATCTATATATATGAGGCATCGTGATTACTCGCTAATCCCGCCCCCTGCACAGTAGCTTCACCCCCCACCACACACAATCCCGCCCCCCACCCCATTACCACACACAATTCCGCCCCCCACCCCATTACCACACACAATCCCGCCCCCACCACATTACCACACACAATCTCGCCCCCCCAACACCATAACCGCACACAATCCCGCCCCCCACCACATTACCACACACAATACTGCCCGCACCACATTACCACGCACAATCCTGCCCCCCCACATTACCACACACAATCCCGCCCCCCCACCACATTACCATACACAATCCTGCCCCCCCATCACATTACCACACACAATCCCACCCCTCACTACATTACCACACATAATCCCGCCCCCCCACCACAGTACCACACATAATCCCGCCCCCCACCACATTACCACACATGATCCCGCCCCCACCACATTATCACACATAATCCCGCCCCCCCACATTACCACATAATTCCGCCCCCACCACATTACCACACATAATCCCGCCCCCCCACCACATTACCACACATAATCCCGCCCCCCACCACATTACCACACATAATCCCGCCCCCCCACCACATTGCCACACATAATCCAGCCCCCCGCCATATTACCACACATAATCCCGCCCCCCACCACATTACCACACATAATCCCGCCCCCCCACCACATTGCCACACATAATCCTGCCCCCCGCCATATTACCACACATAATCCCGCCCCCCACCACATTACCACACATAATCCCGCCCCCCCACATTACCACACGAGGCTCCATCCCCACACATTACCACACGAGGCTCCGTCCCCACATATTACCACACGAGGCTCTGTCCCCACACATTACCACATAAGGCTCCATCCTCAAACATTACCACATGAGGCTGCGTCCCCACACATTACCACATGAGGCTCTGTCCCCCCACATTACCACATGAGGCTCCGTCCCCACATATTACCACACGAGGCTCTGTCCCCACACATTACCACACGAGGCTCCGTCCCCACACATTACCACACGAGGCTCCGTCCCCACACATTACCACACGAGGCTCCGTCCCCACATATTACCCCACGAGGCTCCGTCCTCACACATTACCACATGAGGCTGCGTCCCCACACATTACCACACGAGGCTCTGTCCCCACACATTACCACACGAGGCTCTGTCCCCACACATTACCACACGAGGCTTCGTCCTCACAGATTACCACATGAGGCTGCGTCCCCACACATTACCACATAAGGCTCCGTCCCCCCACATTACCACATGAGGCTCTGTCCCCACACATTACCACACGAATCCAGTTTGCTTTTGATCTTACACTGTGAATAAAATGTATTAGTATTATTCTGATTTTTAATTATTATTATTGATATTAACTTCATTTTAAGTTAATTTACCACCTGCGCTAGTGCTATTGAATGTCGTAATTATTTACTTTAGTTTAATCACTAGCAGCGTTAAATAGATAGCAATGAGCATGCCGAGCGTTAGCTGGCTGGAAACAGCTAGTATGGTATATACACCTCCAGTTCCAAAGCATGTAATATACAGTGGTGTGAAAAAGTGTTTGCCCCCTTCTTGATTTACTATTCTTTTGCACGTTTGTCACACTTAAGTGTTTCAGATCACCAAACAAATTTAGATATCAGAGGTAATAAATTTGTGCAAAGGATTACCTTTAGGGAAAGAAATAAAATGCGTTTACTGAAAATGATACGCTGGTATGCAAACAAGTTGATTGCACTTTGCCCCTTTGGTGATTGCACTTAACCCCGCTTGGTTAGTGTGCTTGGTAAAAAGATATATGCAGTAGGTTAGCGTTATGTGCAGGAGATTATGGTTATAGATTAGTTAGGATGGAGGAAAAACATTGCACTTAACCCGTATAGTGATTGCACTTTTCCCAACTTAGTAGATACACTTCCCCCCACTGTATAGGAAAAAAGGTTTCTACAACAGACAGAAAAGGAACCTTATTGTCATTATAGTACCTGGAACAAAGGCGTTATAAATGCAACAGAAATATATTATTAACAAAACACAAAATGTGATGACTGAACAATTTTCTGGAAGTGCTGAACTAGTCCAAAATACTCATATATAGTCTAATCCAAATTTCCGCAAGCCTTTATATTGCGGGCCCCTTGGGGTTAGTATTGATAACGCTGGTAGAGACAGTTACAAAGCATGCATTAGTTTCTTGCAATTTATGTAACAATAAGCTGCCCCGGCTGGTGGCAAAGCTTCTGTGCAGATACTGGTGCGGCACACATAAGTCAGATTAACCAGGTCGGAAATCTGCTAGCAGCATGCCGGTTTACCTTCCGTAGAGCTGTGTGGAGATAAGAGCCGCTGGTTGTCCTCAGCGATGCAGGCGGAAGATGTGTCAGGCGGAAGATGTGTCAGGCGGTGTACGTGATTCCTTGTTGCCAACAGCGGTCGCTGCCTCCTGGTGAGTGGTCAGTCAAGTAGGACCTGGCGTGACGTAGAGGCTCTCATGGGACCGGAAGGTCTAAGCTGATTGTCGGCAAGTACGAATGGCAAGAAGGACCAAGGTTATCCAACGCGTTTCGGAAAGAGCGCTTTCCTTCATCAGAGATGGTGCTTGATGCATTTAGGGTCCTTTTATAGGTACCTTCCGGTCCCACATGAGCCTCCACACAGATCTACGGAAGGTAAACCGGCAGATTTCCGACCCGTTTAATCTGACTTATGTGTGCTGCACCAGTATCTGCACAGAAGCTTTGCCACCAGCCGGGGCAGCTTCTTGTTACATAAATTGCAAGAAACTAATGCATGCTTTGTAACTGTCTCTACCAGCCTTATCAATACTAACCCCAAGGGGCCCGCAATATAAAGGCTTGCGGAAATTTGGATTAGACTATATATGAGAACTATTGACTAGTTCAACACTTCCAGAAAATTGTTCAGTCATCACATTTTTTTTTTTAATAATATATTGCTGTTGCATTTATAACCCCTTTGTTCCAGGTACTATAACGACAATAAGGTTCCTTTTTCTGTCTGTTGTACAAACCTTTTTTCCTATACAGTGGGGGGAAAGTGTATCTACTATGTTGGGAAAAGTGCAATCACTATATGGGTTAAGTGCAATGTTTTTCCTCCATCCTAACTAATCTATAACCATAATGTACTGCACATAACCCTAACCTACTACATATATATTTTTACCAAGCACACTAACCAAGCGGGGTTAAGTGCAATCACCAAAGGGGCAAAGAGCAATCAACTTGTTTGTATACCAGCGTATCATTTTCAGTAAACACATTTTATTTCTTTCCCTAAAGGTCTTCCTTTGAGCAAATTTATTACCACTACAACATTTATTTACTGACAACTTTGTGGTTGTTGTCTTTATTTGCAGCACTAAGAGACCTTCTATACTAGCGCCACTGTATTATATATTATAAATGTAAATATTAGACAGAGATAAAGCAAATAAACACAAAATGCAGTCTATAAGTGAAGGTCTTTATTAAGGGAAAAAGAAATCCAAACCTACAGGGCCCTGTGTGAAAGTGATTGCCCCTCCCCTTAAAACATAAATTAACTCTGGTTTATCACATCTTTGGGAAGCTCAATTTCCTTTCCACACCCAGGCCTGATTACTGCCACACCTGTTCTCAATCAAGATATGACTTAAATAGGACCTGTCTGATGTACGTTTTTACATGGCGTATATTCGCCTCCAGAGATTCCCGCAAGCTCACAGGATACTTAGCACCCATTTCCAGGAGTTCACTTTTGTTTTCCAAGGCTTTATTGTTTTTTAACAAGTATGAGGAACAGGGGAGGAAAAAGAGGGGAGGGGGGGGAGGGGGTAAGGGTGGACAGGAAAAATAAGTGGAGTAAAACAAACAAATCACACAATAAAGTGCGGAGAGGCAACAATAAGCCTTAATGAAGCAAGGGACGCAGCCCTTGGAACAAACTGTCTAATAACTGTTTGTTATATAAAATATAATGTATAACGTAAACAGGAACAGGAAAAAATGGATTAGGTACATTTTAACTTTTATAGTGCAAGGGTTAAGCCCTTGAGCTAGGCATACTTTGGCTCATGAAAAGCAAGGGTTATGTCCCTTGGACGGACTGTTAATTCTAACGGCAAGATTAGTGCAGAGGCTATATAAGTAGAGAGCTCCCAGGTGAGGCAGAAATGCTATCAGAAAGGAATTAGGTCTGAGGCAGGCGCCATCTTGTGTTACCTTATGGTAGTGAAAGTGAGTTGAGGTAGCAGCAGATATTCAATGAGGAAAAAACTGGTCCCACTTATACCATTTCTGGTAGAACTTGCTAAACTCGTTATTGGATAAAGCGAATTTGAGTTCGAGGTCCCTATGTTGCGACATTAATTTAATTATAATGGTTTCGTTGGGGAGGGTCGTGTTTTTCCAGTGGTATGCTATGGAGTTTTTGGCGACCATGCATAGGTGTAAGATTATTTTTACCAGAGAACTGTCTAGGAGGTGGGTGTCCAATGAGAGGAGAGCTAGTTGGGGAGAAAGGGTGACTGAAGGGCCTGGAAGTTTGGCGATTATCGAGGAGATGTTTGACCAGAAGGTAGTAGCAATGGGGCAGTTCCAGAAAATGTGTAGCAACTCACCCCTGTGTCCGCAATTTCTCCAGCAGAGAGGGGAGATGGACAGGTTTATGTGTGAGAGTCTAGTTGGGGTGTAGTACCATCTGGAACAAATTTTGAAATGGGATTCTAAAAGGGACATCGAGATTGTGGAGGAGTATGTGGTTGAAAAAGCCTCTTCCCAGTCGTCTGTGGAGGCGGATAAGTTTAGGGACTTCTCCCAGGTTAGGATATAAGCATTTTTTACAAAAGAAGTGTCTTTATTGAAGCAGTCGTAAATAAACTTATGGCCCCAGAATATTCGGTGGTTTCGGTTGGTTAAGATTTTTAAAGATGGCTCCGAAAATCTAAGTTTGAGGCCTAGAAAAAGTTTAACGTTTTCCCTCAATACAATGTATTCAAGGAAGGAGGACGAGGGTGCGTTGAATTTGGACTTTAGGGAGCTAAAATTCAAAAGATTAGGACCATCCGAAATGTCCCCCAGGGTTAGAATTTTTCGGTCGGCCCAGAAGGGGGGCAGAGGTAGGTTAAAATATGAGTAGATAAATGCGAGAGGTAGCTTATGGAGAGTGGATCTGTTTTGACTGCGGCCCTCTAATCTGGATACTCTGGACCAGGCAAGGGAAATTGCTTGGAATATCGGATGTTTACAGGTGTTTAGGTGGGAGCTAGCTATGGCTTTAAAGATCAAAGATTTGAGTGGCTTGCCCTCGTTTATTTCCAACTCCAAGTCGTACCAAGCCGGGGTTTTTTGGTCTGAAAACCAGTGGGCACTCTGTTTAAGAAGAAGTGAGTGGTAGTGAGCATGAATGTTAGGAAGGCTCATTCCACCATGGTTTTTCTTTTTATATAGAGATCTAGTATCTGTTTTAGATTTTTTATTGTTAAAAACAGAGTTATTCAGATGAGCTTGGATCACCGTCAGGTAGGACGTGGAGATGGGGAGTGGGATGCATCTAAAGATGTATAGGATTTTGGGGAGCGTAAATAGTTTGATTGCCAAATTTCTCCCCCACCAGGACAGGTCCCTGTCTTTGAAGGAAATGCAGTCCTTTAAAATTGAGTCAGTTAATTTTTTAATATTTGATGTGACTGTTTTTTCTAGGTTTTTGTTGATGATGACACCTAAGTAAGGGATTTCTTCTCTGCACCAATTAAATGATACAGAGGTGTTTAAACGTTGAATTTCTTTTTGGCTAACGTGTATGGGTAGGATGTTGGACTTTGAGTTGTTGATCTTGAATCTAGAAAAGGCCGAGAAAGTCTCTAATTCATTGAGAGTTTCTAGTGTGGAGGATACCGGGTTTGTGAGAGTCAGGATAATATCGTCCGCAAACAAGCTGATCTTGTGCTGGCGCTTGTTTGCGGGTATTCCAGTTATATAAGGGTTTTGTCTGATATGCTCCACCAGGGGTTCTAGTGCCAGATTGAAGAGTAGGGGGGAGAGGGGACAGCCCTGTCTCGTGCCGTTGCCGATGGGGAAAGCGTCCGAGATATGGTTGTTGCTGATAACTCTTGCCGTGGGACACTTGTAGAGTGTCATGAATGTGGAGACAAGGTTATTGTTGAAGCCAAATTTAATTAGGGTCTGTTTGAGGAATAGCCAGTCGATGCGGTCGAAGGCTTTCTCGGCGTCTAGGGATATAAGTACTGTTGGTGATCTAGTAAGGTTTGTAAGTTTGATGGAATTCAGAATTCTTCTCGTGGCGTCAGCGGGTTGTCTATTTTTGACAAACCCCATTTGATCGTTCGCTACAAGGTTAGGTAGGATATCACTGAGCCTGTTGGCAAGAATTTTTGAAAAGATCTTAATGTCTGTGTTCAACAGGGAGATCGGTCTGTAATTATTGGGGGATGTGGGGTCACCTGTTTGTTTGGGGATTAGAATGATAGATGCCTCCAGCATTTCTTTTGGGAAGGATCCTATTTTGGCGGCGTGGTTAAACAGCTCTGTTAGATGGGGGGCAAGGATTTTGCTGAAGGCTTTGTAGTAAGCATTATTGAAGCCATCTGGCCCAGGAGATTTGTGGGGTTTAAGGTGGTTTATGGTATCCTCTACCTCTGGGATGGAGAAGGGAGCGGAAAGTGATTCAGTTTCTTCTTTCGTTAAGGATGGCAGATTAATGTTGGCGAGGTATGTTCTGATGTCTAGTTCTTTTGGGGGAGAGGAGGTAGGATCTGAATTTAAGTTATAGAGTTTGGAATAGTATTTGGAAAACTCATTTGCTATGTCTTGGGGGTGAGTTAGTGGAGTGCCATCTGTTAGGGAGGAGATTCTGTTTATTTTGTTTTGGGTCCTTAGTTTTTTAATTCTGTTGGCCATGTATCTGGTGGGTTTGTTCAGGGACGAATAGACCTTGAATTTAGAGGAGTTGAGGGCGGCTTCATAGGGAGAAAATATTAAGGACCTAAGTTCCTGTCTTAGGGAAAGAAGGTCGGATTGCATCTTAGGTGAGGGGGAGGGGAGGCCTATTAAGGTATTTTCGAGTGTGCGAATAGATTTTTGTAAATTCAAAGTTTTTTCCCTTTTTTTTTTGGCGGAAATGTTCATTATAGTGCCTCTGATAACGGCTTTATGGGCGCACCAGTTATTAGGAGGGTTGGTTGCTTCTGCGGAATTTTCCTTGAAATAGTTGGTTAAAGTATTCTGGATTGTGGCAATATGGATGGAATCATGGAGGATATGAGAGTTGCATTTCCATAATTTAACATTTTTTAAGGAAGGGCCAATCAGTATTTCACCACTAACGGGGGAGTGGTCCGATAGCGTTCTGTCGCCTATGGATACTTTTTTAAATTTGTCCAGGGAAAAAATGTCAGATAGGATCAAGTCGATCCTGGATGCCGAATGGTGGGCTGAGGAGAAGTGAGAGAACTCCTTGTAGGAGGAGTTCAGGCATCTGAAGATATCATAAAGTTCATTTCTGCCCAGCCACCAATTTAAGTTGTCTGAATTAGGTCTAGAGTTTGATGAGGAATCTAGGATTCTGTCTGGGGTGATATTGAAGTCTCCCAGGAGAATCAAGGTGCCTCTCTTGACTTCATTTATCTTTTTCAGCGTTTTAGAAAGGAATCTAATCTGATTTTTGTTTGGAGCATACAAATTCGCTAGAGTGCATGTCTGACCATTAATGGTACAAATTAAGATGTGATACCTGCCTCCAGTATCAGCATGTTCCTCAAGAGCCTCGAAGGGGACAGAGTTCCTGATCAGAGTGATCACCCCAGCTTTTTTACTTGAGTTGCAGGCCTCAAAGATATGAGGGAAACTGCGGTGACTAAAGTAGGGGTGATTCCCTGCCAAGAACTTCGTCTCTTGGATGCAGGCAATGTCTGCCTGGGATTTAAGTAGTTCTCTCCACAGAGTGTGCCTCTTTTGGGGGCTATTTAGCCCTCTAATGTTATATGTTAGGATTTTGAATGACATTGTATTATACCCCAGAAGATGAAGACGAAGAAGGTATCACTAGAATCTGGGGGGTAATGGTAACCTGAAAAGGAAAGATTAGTGTTGAAACAAGTAAGGTTATAACCTATAGACTACAGAGATCTTTCTTCTTGAGAGGTTCTTGAGCCAACGGTTCTTGGGTGAAACCTTAAAGATAAAATAACACAGTAGAATAAAACAGTAACTGCACAAGTAGGTCAACAGAACTACCTGGAAATAGAAAAGAGGGGGTTACTGAAAGTGAACGGGAATAGGGGAGATGTCCCATCTAGAATTAAGAGGGAGACCCCACAATTGGATAACAGAAAAAAGTAGGCCAGCTGAGTGATAGGATGGAAGTAGTTCAACGGTTAAGTGACTTGACGAAGTTTAGGCCATCCTCGACAGAGTGGATCGGAATGATTCTTCCCCGATGTGGAATTAATAATTTTAACGGGAAGCCCCATTTATAGATTATTCCTTTTTCCCTGAGGATTGAAGTCACAGGTCTAAATTCTCTGCGGCCTTCTAGGGTTTCCTTTGAGAAATCTGGGAAGATTTTTAAATCTCCATAGGGCTCTGGAAATGTTCTTTTTTCCTTAAGATAGTTGAGAATGGACTCTTTGGTTTTAAAGAAGTGGAGTTTTAGAATGGTGTCTCTAGGTAGATCCGCAGACACTTTGGGGGGTTTGGGCAGCCGGTGGGCCCTGTCAATCGTGAGGTCAAGGTCTGAGAGGTCTGGCAGAGCTGCTTTGAAGATATTTTTGAGGTGAGAAGACAGCTGGTCTTGGGGTATGTCCTCTGATATGCCTCTAATTTTTAGGTTATTTCGCCTGCCTCTATCTTCGAGGTCTGCCAATTTAGATCGCAGGTGTTTCATTTCAAAGTTGATCCTATCCAGCTCGTCAAAAGAGATAGACGACCTATGTTCCAGTTTATTCAGCCTCTCCTCATGTCTGGACAGTTGTTTGTCTATCTTGTCGATTTTGTCACAATATTTTTGGAAATTTAAGTCCATTTCATTTTTCATTGTATTTACCAGGGAGTTTATTTTATCGTCCATTATGTTTTTTATTTTATTTATTAGATCCTCTTGGTCTGGTTGGCTTTGGCCTGTAACGTGTGTGTGTGAGTATGAGCCTGCCGAATTGGCGCCCCTGTTGGGTTCTGGATCGTCATATTTTGTTTTACTTTTTTGTGGGGATTGATTGGGGGATGTGTCACTAGAAACAACATCCTCCTCCGCTTCTGCATATTTCTCATTCGTGGCTCCTGGGTTAGATCTCTTTAAGCTGGCAGAGGAGTCCATTTTTGTAGGAGAGAATTTATCAAAGGATTTGTTGTTGGACCTATAGTCCATTGAATGAGGCGTGTCTCTCCTGGGGGATCTAGATCTGCGCCTGGGTGAGGAGAAGGAGCTAGGTCTGGATTTCTCTAGGTCCCTGCGACTCAGAGATTTGTCCTGTTTTTGGCTGTAGAGTGGTTTTTTTGGAGTGGGAGGGTTAATTCTCCCTTTAGATTTTGTGTTATTCATGGTAGCGGTTAATGGATGCTGACAGAGCAGATTTTAATGGGTGTTGATCAATTAGTGCTATGCCTCACAGTTAAGTCTTATGTGGCTAAGGTTAAGAGAGTGTTTTACTCTTGTCCAAAAGTAGATATTCTGTGAGGGCTGTGAGAGGGGGGCGTTTCTGGTTTTGTTAACCTTTCAGAAGAGGGAGGTTTAATTACAGTGTGCCTTTTACAGTGAGAGTAAGAGCGTTGTTTTACAGACTCTGCTCTCTGTTGTCAGTTTTGTAGGGCGCTTGGGATGGAGCCGGCGTAGTGGTTCCTACAGGGAGCGGCCGGAACTACTTCCCATAGGCTTTTATTGAGGAAGCCTGGAGATTTAATAAAAGATGTTTCAATTCCTTTTCCTCAGGTGGATGAATTAGGGGGGCGATATAGGAAGAGCGTTAAAGAGTTAATTCCCCCTTTTTTTTTTTCCTTTTTCTTTCACCGCGATTTCACGGTAATGTGAGTGGTTGTTAGGGGACTACTTTTTTAGGGTAGGCCTCCGAGAATCGCTGCTTTGGAGCCGGGGGCTCGATTTTTCCAGACCACTGACCTTGCGGTTGGTTGGAGTGGGAAGCTTGTTGCGCTTAGTCTCCTGAAGTGAAGATCTGGCAGGGGAGGAGTCTGCCTCTTCACTGCCGTGCAGGGCCTTCCTGTTTACTAGGCCTGATGGACTCCAGAGTCCTACTCCGGCTGGAGCTGTTCTGGGGTACAGAGATGAGGAGAAAGTTGGTTGGAGGGGTTCCTCATGGTATCAGGGGATGATGAAGGGGGATTATGTGACAAGGGGCCTCCAAAATATGCTGTAGAAGTCGCGTATAGGGATTTTTCCCCTGGAGCTCCCTCTTCACACGTCTGCCTCCATAGACGTCCGAAGCCACGCCCCCAGGAGTTCACTTTTGAATATAATAACTAGGTCTCCTGAAAACTATCCAAACTGAAAGATGTGAACTGAAAGATCAGTTTAATCTGCGCCATAGGACAAGACATGAATAAAGTATCTCCAAATAAGACTATTTTCATTAGCTCATCTGTTATGACCCCAATGGCGAGGGTCTCAGAGGAACGTGGAAGTCTGCAGAGTACAAAAATCCAGCTCATAGGGCAGTGGTAACTGGGTTGACCATATATCTACTCCTAACGCCAACACTAGAAGTAGCCGGGGATCATTCCTACGTTGATTCTAGATGACACGCGCCAGCCGGAGAATCTAGCTACCCCTAGCAGAGGAAAACAAAGACCTTTCTTGCCTCCAGAGAAGGGGACCCCAAAGCTGGATAGAAGCCCCCCACAAATAATGACGGTGAGGTAAGAGGAAATGACAAACACAGAAATGAACCAGGTTTAGCACAGAGAGGCCCGCTTACTGATAGCAGAATAAAGAAAGGTAACTTATATGGTCAACAAAAACCCTATCAAAATCCACACTGGAAATTCAAGAACCCCCGAACCGTCTAACGGTCCGGGGGGAGAACACCAGCCCCCTAGAGCTTCCAGCAAAGGTCAGGATATAGATTTGGAACAAGCTGGACAAAAATACAAAACCAAAACAAATAGCAAAAAGCAAAAGGCAGACTTAGCTGAAATAACTGGAACCAGGAACAGTAGACAAGAGCACAGCAGACTAGCTCTGATAACTACGTTGCCAGGCATTGAACTGAAGGTCCAGGGAGCTTATATAGCAACACCCCTAACTAACGACCCAGGTGCGGATAAAAGGAAGCACAGAAAAACCAGAGTCAAAAAACTAGTAACCACTAGAGGGAGCAAAAAGCAAATTCACAACAGTACCCCCCCCTTAGTGAGGGGTCACCGAACCCTCACCACGACCACCAGGGCGATCAGGATGAGCGGCATGAAAGGCACGAACTAAATCGGCCGCATGAACATCAGAGGCGACCACCCAGGAATTATCCTCCTGACCATAGCCCTTCCACTTGACCAGGTACTGAAGCCTCCGCCTGGAGAGGCGAGAATCCAAGATCTTCTCCACCACGTACTCCAACTCGCCCTCAACCAACACCGGAGCAGGAGGCTCAGCAGAAGGAACTACAGGCACAATGTACCGCCGCAACAAGGACCTATGAAATACATTGTGAATAGCAAACGACACAGGAAGATCCAGACGAAAAGATACAGGATTAAGGATTTCCAATATCTTGTAAGGCCCAATAAAACGAGGTTTAAATTTGGGAGAGGAGACCTTCATAGGAACAAAGCGGGAAGAAAGCCATACCAAATCCCCAACGCGTAGTCGGGGACCCACACCGCGGCGGCGGTTGGCAAAGCGCTGAGCCTTCTCCTGTGACAACTTCAAGTTGTCCACCACATGATTCCAGATCTGCTGCAACCTATCCACCACAGAATCCACCCCAGGACAGTCAGAAGGCTCCACATGACCCGAAGAAAAGCGAGGATGGAAACCAGAGTTGCAGAAAAAAGGCGAAACCAAGGTGGCGGAACTAGCCCGATTATTAAGGGCCAACTCAGCCAACGGCAAGAATGTCACCCAATCGTCCTGATCAGCAGAGACAAAACACCTCAAATAAGCCTCCAAAGTCTGATTAGTTCGCTCCGTCTGTCCATTAGTCTGAGGATGGAAAGCAGACGAAAACGACAAATCAATGCCCATCCTACTACAAAAGGATCGCCAGAACCTGGAAACGAACTGGGATCCTCTGTCTGACACAATATTCTCAGGGATGCCGTGCAAACGAACCACGTTCTGGAAAAACACAGGAACCAGATCGGAAGAGGAAGGCAGCTTAGGCAAAGGAACCAAATGGACCATCTTGGAAAAGCGATCACATATCACCCAGATAACGGACATGCCCTGAGATAGCGGAAGATCAGAAATGAAATCCATGGAGATATGTGTCCAAGGTCTCTTCGGGACAGGCAAGGGCAAGAGCAAACCGCTGGCACGAGAACAGCAAGGCTTAGCTCGAGCACAAGTCCCACAGGACTGCACAAATGACCGCACATCCCTTGACAAGGAAGGCCACCAAAAGGACCTGGCCACCAGATCTCTGGTGCCAAAAATTCCCGGGTGACCTGCCAACACCGAGGAATGAACCTCGGAAATGACTCTGCTGGTCCACTTATCCGGGACAAACAGTCTGTCAGGTGGACAAGACTCAGGCCTATCAGCCTGAAATCTCTGCAACACACGTCGCAGATCCGGAGAAATAGCTGACAAGATAACTCCATCTTTAAGAATACCAACAGGATCAGCGACTCCAGGAGCATCAGGCACAAAGCTCCTAGAAAGAGCATCGGCCTTCACATTCTTAATGGCTTCAGAAAGGCCATTTCTAAAATTAGCGGCCAGTGCACACTCGTTCCAATGTGTCAGCACGGACCATTTCCGAAATTTTTGGCAATACACTTCAGCCTCGTCCTGCCCCTGAGACATAGCCAGCAAGGCCTTTTCTGCCTGAATCTCAAGATTGGGTTCCTCATAAAGTAAACCGAGCGCCAGAAAAAACGCATCAAGATCAGCCAATGCCGGATCTCCTGGCGCCAGCGAAAAAGCCCAATCCTGAGGGTCGCCCCGTAAGAACGAAATCACAATTTTTACTTGCTGAGCAGAATCTCCAGATGAACAGGGTCTCAGGGACAAAAACAATTTACAATTATTCACGAAATTCCTAAACTTAAACCTGTCTCCGGAAAACAGTTCAGGAATCGGTATTTTAGGTTCTGACCTAGGATTTCTGATAACATAGTCTTGTATGCCCTGCACACGAGTAGCCAGCTGGTCCACACTTGTAATCAAGGTCTGGACATTCATGTCTGCAGCAAGCATAGCCACTCTGAGGTAAAGGGGAAGAAGAAAAAAAAAAAAAAAAAAAACTCAGAATCTTCTTTCTTATAATCCCTCTTCTGCAATGCATTAAACATTTAATACTGGCCTGGCAAACTGTTATGACCCCAATGGCGAGGGTCTCAGAGGAACGTGGAAGTCTGCAGAGTACAAAAATCCAGCTCATAGGGCAGTGGTAACTGGGTTGACCATATATCTACTCCTAACGCCAACACTAGAAGTAGCCGGGGATCATTCCTACGTTGATTCTAGATGACACGCGCCAGCCGGAGAATCTAGCTACCCCTAGCAGAGGAAAACAAAGACCTTTCTTGCCTCCAGAGAAGGGGACCCCAAAGCTGGATAGAAGCCCCCCACAAATAATGATGGTGAGGTAAGAGGAAATGACAAACACAGAAATGAACCAGGTTTAGCACAGAGAGGCCCGCTTACTGATAGCAGAATAAAGAAAGGTAACTTATATGGTCAACAAAAACCCTATCAAAATCCACACTGGAAATTCAAGAACCCCCGAACCGTCTAACGGTCCGGGGGGAGAACACCAGCCCCCTAGAGCTTCCAGCAAAGGTCAGGATATAGATTTGGAACAAGCTGGACAAAAATACAAAACCAAAACAAATAGCAAAAAGCAAAAGGCAGACTTAGCTGAAATAACTGGAACCAGGAACAGTAGACAAGAGCACAGCAGACTAGCTCTGATAACTACGTTGCCAGGCATTGAACTGAAGGTCCAGGGAGCTTATATAGCAACACCCCTAACTAACGACCCAGGTGCGGATAAAAGGAAGCACAGAAAAACCAGAGTCAAAAAACTAGTAACCACTAGAGGGAGCAAAAAGCAAATTCACAACACTCATCCCCATTTTATATAACAGGAAATATTAATATGTCATAGGGAAATAAAAAAAAAAGTTTTAAAGAAAATTGGCAATAATAATTATCACAAATATTTAAATGTTCAGAAAAATAATATAAAAAATGGAGTCATTAAAATGTATCTCAATGAAGGACTAGAGGTATTCCTACTAGCCTTTTATGTCTGATACCAGGTAGTGGTCCCACCTCTGGGTTTGTACCTATGTTGAAAACTACGTTCCATCTTGCCCCACCGTGTCTGGAGAGGTGACCTGCATCTATCAGACACTGGTGGTATATCCTGAGCATGTTTCAGATGGAAATAACCCTTCAATAATACATGAGAAAATGACAAATTTACCTCAAACAACCTCAAATTCCTTCTTAGTCATAAAAAAATCAATAGTTACAGCTGACAGAACATGAGGTAAAATGTAGTGATGAGCGAGTGTACTCGTTGCTCGGGTTTTCCTGAGCACGCTCGGGTGGTCTCTGAGTATTTGTAACTGCTCGGAGATTTAGTTTTCCTTGCCTCAGCTGCATGATTTGTGGCTACTAGACAGCTTGAACACATGTGGGGATTCCCTAGCAACCAGGCAACCCCCACATGTACTCAGCCTGGCTAATAGCTGTAAATCATTCAGCTGCAGCGATGAAAACGAAATCTCCGAACACTAACAAATACTCGGAGACCACCCGAGCGTGCTCGGGAAAATCCGAGCAACGAGTATACTCGCTCATCACTAGCAAAATGTCATCTGTCTCCTCCAGCCATTTATTCTCCAGCATAGACAATGCACTGAGGCCTAGCTTATATTTACTGGTATGATGACCTCCACAGCTGGTTGTGTTATATAGACACTGACTAACATATATGGAGTAAGAAAAGTTGTGATAGTCCCTTATATCTCCATTTTAGGAGCTTGAATTGGAAGTGGTGAATGGTGATATCGCAAAGGAAGTCTTTCAGCCTCAATTGGTAGATGCACATGAAGTAGGAAAAGAAGCTTCTGATACAGAATCCAACAGGGAAACAGGAGACGGTGATGGAAAATCTCTAACCACTGTGGTTTCAGTTAACATGGACTTGGAGAAACCCATTGAAGACTCCATTCCAGACCAGGTAAGTACTTAAGGATCTATGAAACTAGGTATTGGCAGGCAGGGACGGATTAAGAGTAGACAGAGCCCCGGATAATTTAGATGGTGTGGGCCTCCCAAACAGGGTTGGACAAAAAAACAGCCCTGGCACGCAAACCCCACCAGCACACATGCTATAACACCCACCAGCCTCAGTGAGTTTTGTCTTACTTTGTCATTCCCCCCACCACTCACAGGAGTTATTTGGAGCAGCAGTGTGTATGACTGACCACAGCTCCATTTACATGGTGCTCTTCAGAGCTCTGATTCTCAAGATCATGGGGTCCCAGTGGTCAGATCCCCAGTGATTGGAAAGCCATCACCTATCCAGACGATGGGGGATGACTTCCAAACTTGGGATAACGCATTTAAACAGGTTTTCCAAGATGTATTTGTATTTGCCCATAGAAATGTGGAAAATAATAAATCAATACTGACAATCCTGAAGTCCAATATCGCCTCTCCGACAACAGGACAGGAGGAGTGGTACTGTGCAGTGTGTATATACACAGGACAGGAGGAGTGGTACTGTGCAGTGTGTATATACAGGAGTAGTACTGTGCATTGTATATATACAGGACAGGAGGAGTGGTACTGTGCAGTGTATATATACAAAGCAGGAGGAATCATACTGTTCAGTGTATATATACAGGACAGGAGGAGTGGTACTGTGCAGTGTATATACACAGGATAGGAGGGGGGTACTGTGCAGTGTATATACACAGGGCAGGAGGAGTGGTACTGTGCAGTGTATATATACAGGAGAGGGGGAGTGGTACTGTGCAGTGTATATATACAGGACAGGAGGAGTGGTACTGTGCAGTGTATATATACAGGACAGGAGAAGTGGTACTGTGCAGTGTATATATACAGGACAGGAGAAGTTGTACTGTGCAGTGTATATACACAGGACAGGAGAAGTGGTACTGTGCAGCTTATATATACAGGACAGGAGGAGTGGTACTGTGCAGTGTATATACACAGGACAGGAGAAGTGGTACTGTGCAGTTTATATATACAGGACAGGAGAAGTGGTACTGTGCAGTGTATATATACAGAACAGGAGAAGTGGTGCTGTGCAGTGTATATACACAGGACAGGAGGAGTGGTACTGTGCAGTGTATATATACAGGGCAGGAGGAGTGGTACTGTGCAGTGTATATATAGGACAGGAGAAGTGGTACTGTGCAGTGTATATATACAGGACAGGAGGAGTGGTACTGTGCAGTGTATATACACAGGACAGGAGAAGTAGTACTGTGCAGTGTATATATACAGGACAGGAGAAGTGGTACTGTGCAGTGTATATACACAGGACAGGAGAAGTGGTACTGTGCAGCTTATATATACAGGACAGGAGAAGTGGTACTGTGCAGTGTATATATAGGACAGGAGAAGTGGTACTGTGCAGTGTATATATACAGGACAGGAGGAGTGGTACTGTGCAGTGTATATATAGGACAGGAGAAGTGGTACTGTGCAGTGTATATATACAGGACAGGAGGAGTGGTACTGTGCAGTGTATATACACAGGACAGGAGAAGTAGTACTGTGCAGTGTATATATACAGGACAGGAGAAGTGGTACTGTGCAGTGTATATACACAGGACAGGAGAAGTGGTACTGTGCAGCTTATATATACAGGACAGGAGAAGTGGTACTGTGCAGTGTATATATAGGACAGGAGAAGTGGTACTGTGCAGTGTATATATACAGGACAGGAGGAGTGGTACTGTGCAGTGTATATATAGGACAGGAGAAGTGGTACTGTGCAGTGTATATATACAGGACAGGAGGAGTGGTACTGTGCAGTGTATATATACAGGGCAGGAGGAGTGGTACTGTGCAGTGTATATATAGGACAGGAGAAGTGGTACTGTGCAGTGTATATATACAGGACAGGAGGAGTGGTACTGTGCAGTGTATATACACAAGACAGGAGAAGTGGTACTGTGCAGTGTATATATACAGGACAGGAGAAGTGGTACTGTGCAGTGTATATACACAGGACAGGAGAAGTGGTACTGTGCAGTGTATATATACAGGACAGGAGAAGTGGTACTGTGCAGTGTATATACACAGGACAGGAGAAGTGGTACTGTGCAGTGTATATACACAGGACAGGAGAAGTGGTACTGTGCAGCTTATATATACAGGACAGGAGGAGTGGTACTGTGCAGTGTATATACACAGGACAGGAGAAGTGGTACTGTGCAGTTTATATATACAGGACAGGAGAAGTGGTACTGTGCAGTGTATATATACAGGACAGGAGGAATGGTACTGTGCAGTGTATATATACAGGACAGGAGAAGTGGTACTGTGCAGTGTGTATATACAGGAGAGGGGGAGTGATACTGTGCAGTGTATATATACAGGACAGGAGAAGTGGTACTGTGCAATGTGTATATACAGAACAGGAGAAGTGGTACTGTGCAGTGTATATATACAGGACAGGAGGAGTGGTACTGTGCAGTGTATATATACAGGACAGGAGGAGTGGTACTGTGCAGTGTATAAATACAGGACAGGAGAAGTGGTATTGTGCAGTGTATATATACAGGACAGGAGGACTGGTACTGTGCTGTGTATATACACAGGACAGGAGAAGTGGTACTGTGCAGTGTATATACACAGGACAGGAGAAGTGGTACTGTGCAGTGTATATATACAGGACAGGAGGAGTGGTACTGTGCAGTGTATATATACAGGGCAGGAGGAGTGGTACTGTGCAGTGTATATACACAGGACAGGAGAAGTGGTACTGTGCAGTGTATATATGCCAAGAGTTCGCATAACTGTTTTTCAAAGGGGTTTATGATCCATGTAGACCTGGACATTTGTTTATCTGATCACTACATTTATTGTGCCCTGCTGTCTCAATTGAGTTAGATTGATTGGTAACGAGAGGGGGGAAGACCAAAAAAAAAAAAAGTGAGATCTAAGAGCTGGCCACCTATAAATGTAGATATAGCTTGGGGAAGCATTCATGCAGGGGGCATTCGTGCACTATTATTCGTGTACTTTTTTTTCAAAGTATTCAGCAGTTATAACATGGCAGTTAGACAGGGCAGGAGACAGGTAAGACAATCTAAATCTATTCCCTATTCAGTTGACACACAGCAAATACTCACCATATGTATTTGTATAATCTATATCATGGCTGCTGCTTTCACACACAATCACCGCCCTTGCATCAACTCTTTACACTCCATCCATATTGGCCCCTCTGTCCTGGCCTCTCCTATGTATAGCACTCATGCTCTGTTCACATTGCTTAACAGTACAGATCCATTCAGTCCCACCATCCAACACAAGAGACGCTCTCACAAATCACTTAACCATCTGATCACTCTTTCTATCCTCCTTCTCCTAGTTGCTGGAGACATCTCTCCGAACCCCGGCCCCCCATGTTATAGCCAGTCAAACCTCCCAACTGCTACACCAAGAAACCCCTCTAACCTTATTAATATTCCCTGCCTGCCTTCTGTCTCTTTGAATTGTGCCCTTTGGAATTCTCGCTCTGTGTGTAATAAACTCTCCTTCATTCATGACTTCTTCCTTTCTAACTCTCTTAATCTCCTGGCTCTTACTGAAACCTGGATCCAGCAGTCAGACACCACTGCTGCTGCTGCTCTCTCATTTGGTGGACTACACTTTTCTCATACCCCAAGATCAGACAACAGAGCAGGTGGAGGCGTTGGTCTGCTCCTTTCACCCAAATGTACCTTCCAAGTTATCCCCCAAGTACCCTCACTTGTATTCCCTTCCTTTGAGGTCCATGCTGTCAGACTCTACGTCCCCTTCTCCATGCGAGTGGCGGTGGTGTATCGTCCTCCCGGCCCCTCTCACCAGTTCCTGGATCATTTTGCCACCTGGCTTCCACACTTTCTCTCTTATGACACCCCCACCCTCATCATGGGTGATTTCAATATCCCAATTGCTTCTCCCCTCTCCCCATCTGCTTCTCACCTTTTATCTCTAACCTCCTCTTTCGGCCTCTCACAGCATACTAACTCTCCAACACATGATGATGGAAACTCCCTTGATTTGGTCTTCTCCCGGCTTTGCTCACTGGATGATTTCACAAACTCCCCTCTCCCGCTCTCTGACCACAACCTTCTTTCATTCTCTATCAAGAACTGCCATCCCGCTCAGGTCACCCCCACTTTCCACACTTATAGAAACATACAGGCCATTAACACCCAGAAACTTATGAAGAACTTGCAGTCTTCATTGGCCCCAATCTCATCCATCTCTTGTCCTAATTCTGCTCTGAAGCATTACAATGAAACCCTGCAAAGTGCCCTGGATGAAGCTGCACCTCCTATACATAGAACAACTCGGCACAGACGGCGACAACCGTGGCACACGCTGCAAACACGTTTCCTGCAGCGGTGCTCCAGGTGCGCCGAACGTCTGTGGAGAAAATCTAATCTGCCCGAAGATTTCATCCATTATAATGTTAATGTTAAAAACATACAACTCTGCCCTTCACCTCTCCAAACAAACCTATTTCAACACCCTCATCACCTCACTGTCCAATAAC
This sequence comes from Ranitomeya variabilis, assembly GCF_051348905.1. Classification (NCBI taxonomy): domain Eukaryota; kingdom Metazoa; phylum Chordata; class Amphibia; order Anura; family Dendrobatidae; genus Ranitomeya; species Ranitomeya variabilis. The sequence continues at coordinate 109,490,539 of NC_135232.1, forward strand.
CCTAAACGTCTCTTTGACACTTTCCGGTCCCTACTCAACCCAAGAGAGCAGGCCCCAACCACAGATCTCCGCGCTGACGATCTGGCCAATTACTTCAAAGAAAAAATTGACCACATTCGACAGGAAATCATTTCCCAATCTCTTCATACCAAGCACTGTCCTCCCTCCCCCACTGCATCTAGTTCACTCTCTGACTTTGAACCAGTTACAGAAGAAGAAGTAAGCAGGCTCCTTGCATCTTCTCGCCCGACCACTTGCACCAGCGACCCCATTCCGTCGCATCTCCTCCAGTCCCTTTCCCCGGCTGTCACCTCTCACCTAACAAAAATATTCAACCTTTCCCTCACTTCCGGTATTTTTCCCTCCTCATTTAAGCATGCCATCATACATCCACTACTTAAAAAGCCCTCCCTCGATCAAAATTGTGCCGCTAATTATAGACCTGTCTCTAATCTTCCCTTCATCTCTAAACTCCTGGAACGCCTGGTCCACTCCCGTCTTACCCGCTATCTCTCAGATAATTCTCTTCTCGACCCTCTTCAATCTGGTTTCCGCTCTTTACACTCTACTGAAACTGCCCTCACTAAAGTCTCTAATGACCTACTAACAGCTAAATCTAATGGTCACTATTCCATGCTAATTCTCTTGGATCTCTCCGCAGCATTCGACACTGTGGATCATCAGCTCCTCCTCACTATGCTCCGCTCCATCGGCCTCAAGGACACCGTTCTCTCTTGGTTCTCCTCCTATCTCTCTGGCCGATCCTTCACTGTTTGTTTTGCTGGTTCCTCCTCCTCTCACCTTCCCCTTACTGTTGGGGTTCCTCAAGGATCAGTCCTAGGCCCCCTCCTCTTCTCTTTGTATACTGCCCCTATTGGACAAACAATCAGTAGATTTGGTTTCCAGTACCATCTCTATGCTGACGACACCCAATTATATACCTCTTCTCCTGTTATCACGCCGACCTTTTTAGAAAACACCAGTGATTGTCTTACCGCTGTCTCTAACATCATGTCCTCCCTCTATCTGAAACTGAACCTGTCAAAAACTGAACTCCTCGTGTTCTCTCCCTCTACAAACCTACCTTTGCCCGACATTGCCATCTCTGTGTGCGGTTCCACCATTACTCCAAAGCAACATGCCCGCTGCCTTGGAGTCATCCTTGATTCCGAGCTTTCATTCACCCCCCACATCCGATCACTGGCTCGCTCTTCTTATCTGCATCTCAAAAACATTTCCAGAATTCGCCCTTTTCTTACTTTCGACTCTGCAAAAACTCTTACTGTCTCACTTATTCATTCTCGTCTGGACTATTGTAACTCTCTACTAATTGGCCTACCTTTTACCAGACTCTCCCCGCTCCAATCTGTCCTGAATGCTGCTGCCAGGATCATATTCCTCGCAAACCGTTACACCGATGCCTCTACCTTGTGCCAGTCATTACACTGGCTACCCATCCAATCCAGAATCCAGTACAAAACTACTACCCTCATCCACAAAGCACTCCATGGCTCAGCACCACCCTACATCTCCTCTCTGGTCTCAGTCTACCAACCTACCCGTGCCCTCCGCTCTGCTAATAACCTCAGGTTAGCATCCTCAATAATCAGAACCTCCCACTCCCGTCTCCAAGACTTTACACGTGCGGCGCCGATTCTTTGGAATGCACTACCTAGGTTAATACAATTAATCCCCAATCCCCACAGTTTTAAGCGTGCCCTAAAAACTCATTTGTTCAGATTGGCCTACCGCCTCAACGCATTAACCTAATTATCCCTGTGTGGCCTATTAATAAAAAAACAACAACATAATCACGTTCCTCCATCATGTTCTCATACACTTTATGCAGTTAATAGCCTCTGTGTCTGTACTGCTACACACTTAGGCTGTTAACTGGTTCATGCAGCTTTACATGAACACCCGAGCCTTACACTATGGCTGGTCCAAATAACTAAAGCAATTGTTACCATCCACCTCTCGTGTCTCCCCTTTTCCTCATAGATTGTAAGCTTGCGAGCAGGGCCCTCATTCCTACTGGTATCTGTTTTGAACTGTGATTTCTGTTATGCTGTAATGTCTATTGTCTGTATAAGTCCCCTCTATAAGTTGTAAAGCGCTGCGGAATATGTTGGCGCTATATAAATAAAATTATTATTATTTATTATTAGTGTATATATAGGACAGGAGAAGTGGTACTGTGCAGTGTATATATACAGGACAGGAGAAGTGGTACTGTGCAGTGTATATATACAGGACAGGAGAAGTGGTACTGTGCAGTGTATATACACAGGACAGGAGAAGTGGTACTGTGCAGCTTATATATACAGGACAGGAGGAGTGGTACTGTGCAGTGTATATACACAGGACAGGAGAAGTGGTACTGTGCAGTGTATATATACAGGACAGGAGAAGTGGTACTGTGCAGTGTATATATACAGGACAGGAGGAGTGGTACTGTGCAGTGTATATACACAGGACAGGAGAAGTGGTACTGTGCAGTGTATATATACAGGACGGGAGGAGTGGTACTGTGCAGTGTATATATACAGGACAGGAGAAGTGGTACTGTGCAGTGTATATACACAGGACAGGAGAAGTGGTACTGTGCAGTGTATATATACAGGACAGGAGAAGTGGTACTGTGCAGTGTATATACACAGGACAGGAGAAGTGGTACTGTGCAGTGTATATATACAGGACAGGAGGAGTGGTACTGTGCAGTGTATATATACAGGGCAGGAGGAGTGGTACTGTGCAGTGTATATATAGGACAGGAGAAGTGGTACTGTGCAGTGTATATATACAGGACAGGAGAAGTGGTACTGTGCAGTGTATATACACAGGACAGGAGAAGTGGTACTGTGCAGCTTATATATACAGGACAGGAGGAGTGGTACTGTGCAGTGTATATACACAGGACAGGAGAAGTGGTACTGTGCAGTTTATATATACAGGACAGGAGAAGTGGTACTGTGCAGTGTATATATACAGGACAGGAGGAATGGTACTGTGCAGTGTATATATACAGGACAGGAGAAGTGGTACTGTGCAGTGTGTATATACAGGAGAGGGGGAGTGATACTGTGCAGTGTATATATACAGGACAGGAGAAGTGGTACTGTGCAATGTGTATATACAGAACAGGAGAAGTGGTACTGTGCAGTGTATATATACAGGACAGGAGGAGTGGTACTGTGCAGTGTATATATACAGGACAGGAGGAGTGGTACTGTGCAGTGTATATATACAGGACAGGAGAAGTGGTACTGTGCAGTGTATATATACAGGACAGGAGGACTGGTACTGTGCTGTGTATATACACAGGACAGGAGAAGTGGTACTGTGCAGTGTATATACACAGGACAGGAGAAGTGGTAACGTGCAGTGTATATATACAGGACAGCAGGAGTGGTACTGTGCAGTGTATATACACAGGACAGGAGAAGTGGTACTGTGCAGTGTATATATACAGGACAGGAGGAGTGGTACTGTGCAGTGTATATATACAGGGCAGGAGGAGTGGTACTGTGCAGTGTATATATAGGACAGGAGAAGTGGTACTGTGCAGTGTATATACACAGGACAGGAGGAGTGGTACTGTGCAGTGTATATACACAGGACAGGAGAAGTGGTACTGTGCAGTGTATATATACAGTACAGGAATGGTGGTACTGTGCAGTGTATATATACAGGACAGGAGGAGTGGTACTGTGCAGTGTATATACACAGGACAGGAGAAGTGGTACTATGCAGTGTATATATACAGGACAGGAGAAGTGGTACTGTGCAGTGTATATATACAGGACAGGAGAAGTGGTACTGTGCAGTGTATATACACAGGACAGGAGAAGTGGTACTGTGCAGTGTATATATACAGGACAGGAGAAGTGGTACTGTGCAGTGTATATATACAGGACAGGAGGAGTGGTACTGTGCAGTGTATATACACAGGACAGGAGAAGTGGTACTGTGCAGTGTATATATACAGGACGGGAGGAGTGGTACTGTGCAGTGTATATATACAGGACAGGAGAAGTGGTACTGTGCAGTGTATATACACAGGACAGGAGAAGTGGTACTGTGCAGTGTATATATACAGGACAGGAGAAGTGGTACTGTGCAGTGTATATACACAGGACAGGAGAAGTGGTACTGTGCAGTGTATATATACAGGACAGGAGGAGTGGTACTGTGCAGTGTATATACAGGAGGAGTGGTACTGTGCAGTGTATATATACAGGGCAGGAGGAGTGGTACTGTGCAGTGTATATATAGGACAGGAGAAGTGGTACTGTGCAGTGTATATATACAGGACAGGAGAAGTGGTACTGTGCAGTGTATATAAACAATAAGGCTGGAGTCACACTAAATGTATGAAAAATCGGTCCTAGTCTCCCTGGCGAGAGTCACACGAGTGTAATGCTCTGATTTTTCGCACCTAGCATCCGATTTATATCCGACCGCAATGCGATTTTAACATGAGCTTTTACACAGAGCAATTCTCTATGTCATTTACTTATCGTTTTGAAAGGAAGTGTTCTTCAAAACACACACATATATATATATATACAGCTCTGGCAAAAATGAAGAGACCACTGCACCGTTTTATAACACTCAGTTTCTCTACATGTCTGACAGCCATTCCTTTCCAGTGTCAGTTGAATTCCACCAGAGTACACCTCATTCTACTTAATGTGCTTCTGATTAGTTTATCACCTGAACCAAATCTTATTTAATGAAGGAAAGTATAAAAAACACTGCTGTGGTTGTTCACAATCCTCTTGCAATAGGACAAGCTGGATGGCAAAACAAGTGCTGGTAATAGCCCAAAAGTAGTAGGAATGATAAAATAACTTATAACCATGCCAAAGGAGTTGAAAAGAAAAGTCTTGAGTGAGGAAAAGAAGGGCTCAATTCTGGCTTTACTAGCATAGGGACACAGTGAGCGTCATTTTGCCTCCATCCTTAAAATTTCTAAGAGGGCAATCCATTACAACAAGGTCAAGTAGCAGACAATGGGGACAACAAAGCTACCGACCGGCAGAGGGCGAAAACGACTCTACACTGACCAGGACAACCATCATCTTATTCGAATGTCACTCAGCAACCGCAGGATGACATCAAGTGACCTACAAAAGAAATGGCAAATGGCAGCTGGGGTGAAGTGCACGGCAAGAACAGTTCGTAACAGGCTCCTAGAGGCAGGGCTCAAGTCATGGAAAGCTAGAAAAAAGCCTTTCATCAATGAGAAGCAAAGGAGAACCAGGCTGAAGTTTGCCAAAGAGCATAAGGATTGGACCGTAGGGGACCGGAGTAAGGGTACTGTCTCACAGTGGCACTTTTGTCACTACGACGGTACGATCCGTGACGTTCCAGCGATATCCATACGATATCGCTGTGTCTGACACGCAGCAGCGATCAGAGACCCTGCTGAGAATCGTACGTCGTAGCAGATCGTTTGGAACTTTCTTTCGTCGCTGGATCTCCCGCTGTCATCGTTGGATCGTTGTGTGTGACAGCGATCCAGCGATGTGTTCGCTTGTAACCAGGGTAAACATCGGGTTACTAAGCACAGGGCCGCGCTTAGTAACCCGATGTTTACCCTGGTTACCAGCGTAAACGTAAAAAAAACCAAACCGTACATACTTACATTCCGGTGTCTGTCCCCCGGCGTCTCAGCTTCTCTGCACTGTGTCTGGGCCAGCCGGAAAGCACAGCGGTGACGTCACCGCTGTGCTCGCTTTCCGGCCGGCAGGCGCTCAGAGTGCAGGGAAGCAGAACGCCGGGGGACAGACACTGGACTGTAAGTATGTACTGTTTGGTTTTTTTTACGTTTACGCTGGTAACCAGGGTAAACATCGGGTTACTAAGCGCGGCCCTGCGCTTAGTAACCCGATGTTTACCCTGGTTACCCGGGGACTTCGGCATCGTTGGTCGCTGGAGAGCGGTCTGTGTGACAGCTCTCCAGCGACCACACAACGACTTACCAACAATCACGGCCAGGTCGTATCGCAGGTCGTGATCGTTGGTAAATCGTATAGTGTGACGGTACCCTAAGGTAATCTCTGATGAGTCTAATTTTCAGCTTTGCCCAACACCTGGTCATCTAGTGGTTAGACAGAGACCTGGAGAGGCGTACAAGCCACAGTGTCTTACACCCACTGTGAAATTTTGTGTAGGATCGGTGATCTGGGAATGCTTCATCAGGGCTGGAATTGGGCAGGTTAATCTTTGAGAACGACATAAGATTCAAGCCGCATACAAGGTTATCCTGGAAAAACAGCTGATTCCTTCTGCTCAGGCAATGTTCTCCAACTCTGAGGACTTGTTTTTCCAGCAGGACAATGCGCCATGCCACACAGCTAGGTCAATCAAGGTGTGGATGAAGGACCACTACATCAAATCCCTGTTATGGCCAGCCCAATCTCCAGACCTGAACCCCATTGAAAACCTCTGGAATGTAATCAAGAGGAAGATGGATAGTCACAAGCCATCAAACAAAGAACTGCTTACATTTTTGCACCAGGAGTGGCATTAGGTCACCCAAAAGCAGTGTGAAAGACTGGTGGAAAGCATGCCAAGACGCATGGAAGCTGTGATTAAAAATCTGTGATTAAAAATCATGGTTATTCCAGAAAATAATGATTTCTGAACTCTTCCTGAGTTAAAACATTAAATATTGTTGTTTCTAAGTGATTATGAACTTGTTTTTTTGCATTATTTGAGGTCTGCAAGCAATGCATTTTTTTATTTTGACCATTTCTCATTTTCAGAAAATAAGAACAAAATTTATTGCTTGGAACTTCGGAGACATGTCAGTAGTTTATAGAATAAAAGAACAATTTACATTTTACTCAAAAATATACCTAAAAAGAGAAAAATCAGACAAACTGAAAATTTTGAAGTGGTCTCTTAATTTCTTCCAGAGCTGGATGTGCTGTATGTGTATATAACATAGGTATATTTCTGTGTGTACATAACATAGGTATATTTCTATATAACATAGGTAGATTTCTGTGTATATAACATAGGTCTATTTCTATATAACATAGGTATATTTCTGGGTGTCGGGTATATAGTGCCCGCCCCTGTATACAGCCTACACAATGTTTTATCTCCTCCCCTTCTGTGCACTATTCACGCTATTTCCTGAGTAAGGTGCAGTTCCGCTATGGGCCAGGTGGTGCCGCTAAAGTGACTGCAGGTCTTTTTCTACGTGACCCGACGCCAGTAACGTAACCCCGTTGCCTTGGCAGTTGCTGCCTGGTAACGGGACGCTCCTCCAGTACCGGCCGCTGTGTCCTCCGTCGCTGGCTGTGCCCCGTGTCTCGGTGCTCCCGCCACCTGCGTGCGGCCATGCCCCTCCCGGAGCCCATGTTCTGCGCTCAGCAGATCCACATCCCGCCCGAGCTCCCGGACCTGCTGAAGCAGTTCACCAAGGCGGCGATCCGGACGCAGCCTCACGACGTGCTGCAGTGGTCGGCGGCGTACTTCCACAGCCTGGCCAGAGGAGAGCCGCTGCCGGTGAAAGATCGGGTGGAGCTGCCGGTGGCCACGCAGAGGAATGACAGCGGCCTGACCGTGGGGCTGCTGCGGGTGCTGCACAGACAGCTGTCCGGCCGGGTGCTGGTGCCGGCGGAGGAGCTGGAGCAGAGGTGGCGGGCTGTGTGCTTACCGCCGGCGCAGCTGCTCGGCCTCCTGGAGCTGGACCCTCCTGGCACACAGGTGGAGTGGCTGAAGTTCCTGGCTCTGGCCTGCAGCGCCCTGGGGGGCAGCATCACCACCGCCCTGAAGTACGCCTGCGAGATCCTGACCGAGGACCCCGAGGGGGGCGCCGCCCGCATCCCATATCAGACATTTGTGTTTCTCTACAGCTACCTGGCCCAGATTGATGGAGACATCGCGGACAGCACCATAGGAGAAGTGCTCAGCGCCCTGCAGGACGAGGCGGGCAAGCAAGGCGGCATGATCCAGCCCAGGAACTTCCTCAGCCCCCAGTGCCCCCCGCTGTCCTAGAGACCATGTTCCCATGGCGGGCGATATGATTGTATCCGGCTAAAAATAAAGATATGTAATATGTTAGAAAACGCCCTGTGTCCTGTCCGTGTGCAGAGACCGTTCTCCTTATGTAGTGCCCCTGACTGTCCTCGGTATGTAGTGTCCCCCACCGTTCTCAGTATGTAGGGCCACAGACCATCCTCGGTATGTAGTGCCCCAGGCTGTCCTCGGTATGTAGTGCCCCCGACCGTCCTCGGTATGTAGTGCCCCTGGCTGTCCTCCTTTATGTAGTGCTCCCGACTGTCCTCGGTATGTAGTGCCCCCAACCGTTCTCGGTATGTAGTGCCCCAGACCGTTCTCTGTATGTAGTGTGTTGTGAATTAGACTTTTTTGGCTCCCTCTTGTGGTCACTAGTGATATGACTCTGGGATTGTCTTTTCTCAGTTTGGCACCCACCTGGGTCGTTAGTCCAGGGGTGTTGCTATATAAACTTCCTGGATTCTCAGTCCTAAGCCTGGCATCGTTGTAATCAGTTCCTTTCTGTTTGCTCCTGTCTGCTGGTCCTGGATCTTGCAAAATTAAGCTAAGTCCTGCTTCCTTGTTTTTTGGTTATTTGCATTGCTCTTATTTTTTGTCCAGCTTGTACTAAATGTGATTCCTGATTTTGCTGGAAGCTCTAGGGCAGTGATGGCGAACCTATGACACGCGTGTCAGTGCTGACACGCGTAGTCATTTTCAGTGACACGCCGGCCGCGGCCCCATAGAAATTGCTTCTTTCCCAGGGTCTGAAGGAGAGGAAACTCTCCTTCAGGCCCTGGGAACCATATTAATGTGTAAAATAAAGAATTAAAATAAAAAATATTGCTATACTCACCTCTCCGACGCAGCCTTGACCTCACCGAGGGAACCGGCAGCGTTGTTTGCTTAAAAATCGCGCTTTTCCTTCCTTACGTGAAGTCCCGGCTTGTGATTGGTCGCGTGCCGCCCATGTGGCCGCGACGCGACCAATCACAGCAAGCCGTGATGTAATTTTAGGTCCTTCAGGATTTTAAAATTACGTTCTGGCTTGTGATTGGTCGCGTCGCGGTCACATGGGCGACGCGACCAATCACAAGCCGGGACGTCACGGGAGGCAGGACAAGCGCGCATTTTAAAATTTCCCTCGGTGAGGTCCAGGCTGCGTCGGAGAGGTGAGTATAGCAATATTTTTTATTTTAATTCTTTATTTTACACATTAATGTTGTTTTGATACCGATACCCGATACCACAAAAGTATCGGATTTTGGTATCGGAATTCCGATACCCGCAAGTATCGGCCGATACCCGATACTTGCGGTATCGGAATGCTCAACACTAATGGCATCCGATCCGATTTTTTATCGGATCGGATGCCATGCAGGAGGTCTGTGGGTCCAAACAACAGAGCTCCGGTGCAGAGCGTCTAGGCCTGGGACTTCCGGTAGGCCAGGCGCAGCTCCCGGAAGTCCCAGGTCTCTGCGTCGGATCTGTGTTGTTTGGGCGGCATTGCGCTGCTCCCTGCTCCCTGCTGCGCCGGCCAGAAGTCCCAGGCTGCACTTCTGAGGCCTGAGGAGATCGCTGTCTGGAGGCCCTGTGATCGCTGTCTGGAGGCCCTGTGATCGCTGTCTGGAGGCCCTGTGATTGCTGTCTGGAGGCCCTGTGACTACTACAGCAACCATCATCCAGTGAACTGTGGGGTGTCATTGGCCATTACTGAGATAAGTGAGAGGGAGGCTGTCAGTGATGGCGAACCTGTGGCAGTCCAGCTGTTGCAAAACTACAATTCCCATCATGGCTGGCCATTCAAAGCAAAGGCTTTGGCTGTGAAGACATGATGGGAATTGTAGTTTTGCAACAGCTGGAGTGCCACAGGTTCGCCATCACTGGAAGAATTCCCCCTCCCCCTCACTTATCTTAGTTCACGGCACCCCACACAAGTTAAATAATAGCAAGACCAACAAAAGAAACCAACTGACAGATGAACAAAGAAGTCACTAAGCAGGTAAGTTAATTCTAATTATACATATTTGTTATTTAAACTATACATGTCGCAAAATTATGGTTTTTTATCAAGGTGACACACCACCCAAGTTATGCTCGGTTTTTTGGCGAATTTTGACACACCAAGCTCAAAAGGTTGCCCATCACTGCTCTAGGGGGCTGGTGTTCTCCCCCCGGGCCGTTAGACGGTTCGGGGGTTCTTGAATATCCAGCGTGGAAATTTTGATAGGGTTTTTGCTGACCGTATAAGTCATCTTACTATATTCTGCTATTAGTCAGTGGGCCTCTCTTTGCTAAATATCTAGTTCATTCTTACGTTTGTCTTTTCTCCTTACCTCACCGTTATTATTTGTTGGGGGCTTGTATCCAACTTTTGGGGTCTTTCCTCTGGAGGCAAGAAAGGTCTATCTTTTCCCTTCTAGGGTTAGTTAGTTCTCCGGCTGGCGCGAGACGTCTAGAACCAACGTAGGCACGTTCCCCGGCTGCTGCTATTTGTGGTGCTAGGATTAGATATATGGTCAGCCCAGTTACCACTGCCCTATTAGCTGGTTTTTTGTGTTTGCAGACTTGGTATGTACTTTTGAGACCCTCTGCCATTGGGGTCATAACAGTATGCCAGGCCAAGGTTGAATGTTTAATGCATTGCAGAAGTGGGATTACAAGAAAGGAAAGTCTGAGTTTTTTTTTTTTTTTTTTCTTTCCTCTCTTTTTTCCTCCCCTTTACCTCTGAGTGGCTTGTGCTTACTGCAGACATGAATGTCCAGACTTTGATTACAAGTGTGGATCAGCTTGCTGCTCGTGTGCAGGGCATACAAGATTTTGTTACCAGTAGTCCAATGTCTGAACCTAAAATACCTATTCCTGAACTGTTCTCTGGAGACCGATTTAAGTTTAGGAATTTCAGGAATAATTGTAAATTGTTTCTATCTCTGAGACCCCGTTCGTCTGGAGACTCAGCTCAGCAAGTGAAAATTGTTATCTCTTTCTTACGGGGCGACCCTCAGGATTGGGCCTTCTCGCTAGCGCCAGGAGATCCGGCATTGGCAAATATTGATGCGTTTTTTCTGGCGCTCGGATTGCTTTACGAGGAACCCAATCTTGAAATTCAGGCAGAAAAAGCCTTGCTGGCTATTTCTCAGGGTCAGGATGAAGCTGAAGTGTATTGCCAAAAATTTCGGAAATGGTCCGTGCTTACTCAGTGGAATGAGTGTGCTCTGGCCCAAATTTCAGAAATGGCCTTTCTGAAGCCATTAAGAATGTGATGGTGGGTTTCTCCATTCCTACAGGTCTGAATGATTCCATGGCGCTGGCTATTCAAATTGACCGGCGTTTGCGGGAGCGCAAAGCCGCGAATCCTCTGGTGGTGTTGTCTGAACAAACACCTGATTTAATGCAATGTGGTAGAATTCAGACTAGAAATGAACGGAAAAATCATAGACGTCAGAATGGGTTGTGTTTTTACTGTGGTGATTCTACACATGTTATATCAGCATGCTCTAAACGCCTAACTAGGGTTGTTAGTCCTGTCGCCATTGGTAATTTGCAACCTAAATTTATTTTGTCTGTGACTTTAATTTGCTCATTGTCCTCCTACCCTGTTATGGCATTTGTGGATTCAGGTGCTGCCCTGAGTCTTATGGATCTGTCGTTTGCCAAGCGCTGTGGTTTTGTTCTTGAGCCGTTGGTAAATCCTATCCCTCTTAGAGGTATTGATGCTACGCCATTGGCGGAAAATAAACCGCAGTTTTGGACACAGGTAACCATGTGCATGACTCCTGAACATCGGGAGGTGATTCGTTTTCTTGTTCTGCATAAAATGCATGATTTGGTCATTTTGGGTCTGCCATGGTTACAGACCCATAATCCAGTCTTGGATTGGAAGGCAATGTCTGTGTCAAGTTGGGGCTGTCAGGGAATTCATGGTGATTCCCCGCCGGTGTCTATTGCTTCCTCTACTCCTTCGGAAGTTCCTGAGTATTTGTCTGATTACCAGGATGTATTCAGCGAGTCCAGGTCCAGTGCTCTTCCTCCTCATAGGGACTGTGACTGCGCTATAGATTTGATTCCAGGTAGTAAATTTCCTAAGGGAAGATTATTTAATCTGTCTGTACCTGAGCATACCGCAATGCGTTCGTATATCAAGGAATCTCTGGAGAAGGGGCATATCCGTCCATCCTCTTCCCCTCTTGGTGCGGGATTCTTTTTTGTGGCCAAGAAGGACGGATCTTTGAGACCTTGTATTGACTATCGGCTTCTGAATAAAATCACTGTTAAATTTCAGTATCCTTTGCCTCTGTTGTCGGACTTGTTTGCCCGGATTAAAGGTGCCAAGTGGTTCACCAAGATAGATCTTCGTGGTGCGTACAACCTTGTGCGCATTAAGCAAGGAGATGAATGGAAAACTGCATTTAATACGCCCGAAGGTCATTTTGAGTACTTGGTGATGCCTTTCGGGCTCTCTAATGCTCCTTCAGTGTTTCAGTCCTTTATGCATGATATTTTCCGGAAGTATCTGGATAAATTTATGATTGTTTATCTGGATGATATTCTGTTTTTTTCTGATGATTGGGACTCGCATGTAGAGCAGGTCAGGATGGTGTTTCAGGTTTTGCGTGAGAATGCTTTGTTTGTTAAGGGCTCAAAGTGTCTCTTTGGAGTACAGAAGGTTCCCTTTTTGGGTTTTATTTTTTCCCCTTCTGCGGTGGAGATGGACCCAGTCAAGGTCCGAGCTATTCATGATTGGACTCAACCCACGTCAGTTAAGAGTCTTCAGAAGTTCTTGGGTTTTGCTAACTTCTACCGTCGTTTTATCGCTAATTTTTCTAGCGTTGTTAAACCTTTGACGGATATGACCAAGAAAGGTTCTGATGTTGCTAACTGGGCTCCTGCAGCCGTGGAAGCTTTTCAAGAGTTGAAGCGCCGGTTTACTTCGGCGCCTGTTTTGTGCCAGCCTGATGTCTCACTTCCCTTTCAGGTTGAAGTGGATGCTTCTGAGATTGGGGCAGGGGCCGTTTTGTCGCAGAGAGGCCCTGGTTGCTCTGTAATGAGACCATGTGCTTTTTTCTCTAGGAAGTTTTCGCCTGCTGAGCGGAATTATGATGTTGGCAATCGGGAGTTGTTAGCCATGAAGTGGGCATTTGAGGAGTGGCGTCATTGGCTCGAGGGTGCTAAGCATCGTGTGGTGGTCTTGACTGATCACAAAAATCTGATGTATCTCGAGTCTGCTAAACGCCTGAATCCTAGACAGGCCCGTTTGTCATTGTTTTTCTCCCGTTTTGACTTTGTGGTCTCGTATTTACCAGGTTCAAAGAATGTGAAGGCTGATGCTCTTTCAAGGAGCTTTGTGCCTGACTCTCCTGGAGTCGCAGAACCAGTTGGTATTCTCAAAGAGGGAGTTATCTTGTCAGGCATTTCTCCGGATTTGCGACGTGTGTTGCAGAGATTTCAGGCTGGTAGACCTGACTCTTGTCCACCTGACAGACTGTTTGTTCCTGATAAGTGGACCAGCAGAGTCATTTCCGAGGTTCATTCCTCGGTGTTGGCAGGGCATCCGAGAATTTTTGGCACCAGAGATCTGGTGGCTAGGTCCTTTTGGTGGCCTTCCTTGTCACGGGATGTGCGGTCATTTGTGCAGTCCTGTGGGACTTGTGCTCGAGCTAAGCCTTGCTGTTCTCGTGCCAGCGGGTTGCTCTTGCCCTTGCCTGTCCCGAAGAGGCCTTGGACACACATTTCCATGGATTTCATTTCAGATCTTCCGGTGTCTCAGGGTATGTCTGTCATCTGGGTGGTATGTGATCGCTTTTCCAAGATGGTCCATTTGGTATCTTTGCCTAAGCTGCCTTCCTCTTCCGATCTGGTTCCTTTGTTCTTTCAGAATGTGGTTCGTTTGCACGGCATTCCTGAGAATATTGTGTCTGACAGAGGATCCCAGTTTGTTTCCAGGTTCTGGCGATCCTTTTGTGCTAAGATGGGCATTGATTTGTCGTTTTCATCTGCCTTTCATCCTCAGACTAATGGACAAACGGAGCGAACTAATCAGACTCTGGAGGCTTATTTGAGGTGTTTTGTTTCTGCAGATCAGGATGATTGGGTGACCTTCTTGCCGTTGGCTGAGTTTGCCCTTAATAATCGGGCTAGTTCCGCTACTTTGGTTTCGCCATTTTTTTGCAACTCTGGTTTCCATCCTCGTTTTTCCTCGGGACATGTGGAGCCTTCTGACTGTCCTGGGGTAGATTCTGTGGTGGATAGGTTGCAGCAGATCTGGAATCATGTGGTGGACAATTTAAAGTTGTCACAGGAGAAGGCTCAGCGTTTTGCCAACCGCCGCCGCAGTGTGGGTCCCCGACTTCGTGTTGGGGATTTGGTATGGCTGTCTTCTCGATTTGTTCCTATGAAGGTCTCCTCTCCTAAATTTAAGCCTCGCTTCATCGGTCCTTACAAGATATTGGAAATCCTTAACCCTGTGTCCTTTCGCTTGGATCTTCCGGTGTCGTTTGCCATTCACAACGTGTTCCATAGGTCTTTGTTGCGGCGGTACGTTGTACCTGTGGTTCCTTCTGTTGAGCCTCCTGCTCCGGTGTTGGTTGAGGGCGAGTTGGAGTACGTGGTGGAGAAGATCTTGGATTCTCGTCTCTCCAGGCGGAGGCTTCAGTATCTGGTCAAGTGGAAGGGCTATGGTCAGGAGGATAATTCCTGGGTGGTTGCCTCTGTTGTGCATGCGGCCCATTTAGTTCGTGCCTTTCACGCTGCTCATCCTGATCGCCCTGGTGGTCTTGGTGAGGGTTCGGTGACCCCTCCTTAAAGGGGGGGTACTGTTGTGAATTAGACTTTTTTGGCTGTCTCTTGTGGTCACTAGTGATATGACTCTGGGATTGTCTTCTCTCAGTTTGGCACCCACCTGGGTCGTTAGTCCAGGGGTGTTGCTATATAAACTTCCTGGATTCTCAGTCCTGTGCCTGGCATCGTTGTAATCAGTTCCTTTCTGTTTGCTCCTGTCTGCTGGTCCTGGATCTTGCAAAATTAAGCTAAGTCCTGCTTCCTTGTTTTTTGGTTATTTGCATTGCTCTTATTTTTTGTCCAGCTTGTACTAAATGTGATTCCTGATTTTGCTGGAAGCTCTAGGGTGCTAGTGTTCTCCCCCCGGGCCGTTAGACGGTTCGGGGGTTCTTGAATATCCAGCGTGGAAATTTTGATAGGGTTTTTGCTGACCGTATAAGTCATCTTACTATATTCTGCTATTAGTCAGTGGGCCTCTCTTTGCTAAATATCTAGTTCATTCTTACGTTTGTCTTTTCTCCTTACCTCACCGTTATTATTTGTTGGGGGCTTGTATCCAACTTTTGGGGTCTTTCCTCTGGAGGCAAGAAAGGTCTATCTTTTCCCTTCTAGGGTTAGTTAGTTCTCCGGCTGGCGCGAGACGTCTAGAACCAACGTAGGCACGTTCCCCGGCTGCTGCTATTTGTGGTGCTAGGATTAGATATATGGTCAGCCCAGTTACCACTGCCCTATTAGCTGGTTTTTTGTGTTTGCAGACTTGGTATGTACTTTTGAGACCCTCTGCCATTAGGGTCATAACAGTAGTGCCCCCGACCCTTCTCGGTATGTAGTGCCCCCGACCGTCATCGGTATGTAGTGCCCCTGACCCTTCTCGGTATGTAGTGCCCCAGACCGTTCTCTGTATGTAGTGCCCCCGACCCTTCTCGGTATGTAGTGCCCCAGACCGTCATCGGTATGTAGTGCCCCCGACCCTTCTCGGTATGTATGCCCCAGACCGTCCTCCGTATGTAGTGTCCCTGACCGTCCTCGTTATGTAGTACCCCCGACCCTTTTCGGTATGCAGTTCCCCAGACCGTCCTCCGTATGTAGTGGCCACGACCATTCTCGGTATGTAGTGCCCCAGACCGTTCTCTGTATGTAGTGCCCCAGGCCGTCCTCGGTATGTAGTGCACCGATCGTTCTCGGTATGTAGTGCCCCCGACCGTCCTCTGTATGCAGTGGCCCCGACCGTTCTCGGTATGTAGTGTCCCAGACCATTCTCTGTATGTAGTGCCCCAGGCCGTCCTCGGTATGTAGTGCACCGATCGTTCTCGGTATGTAGTGCCCCCGACCGTCCTCTGTATGTAGTGCCGCAGACCGTTCTCCGTACATGGTGCTCTGACCATCCTCGGTACGTAGGACCCCAGGCCGTCCTCGGTACGTAGGACCCCAGGCCTGAGTCCCAGTGTGCCTTCCTCTGCTTTCAATTCTTCCTCCATTTTTATTTGCTTTCTGCAGTACCAGCAGTAGTTTTTGTCATCACCATTATGGAGTCCTTACGACTTTATCATCTCCTATCCAGGTAAAGACTCAAAAAATAAAAAAGATTATGTCATTTCTATATTCTTCTTGCTTTTATCATTCACTATATGTGATGCATTTTTTTACATCTTCTTAACTCAGACAGCAGATACTCAGGCAGACATACAATGAGTATGGAAAGTATTCAGACCCCTTTACATTTTCACTCTTTGTTCCATGGCAACCATTTGGTAAATTCAAAAAAGTTCATTTTCTCTCATTTAAATGTACACTCTGCACCCCATCTTAACTGGAAAAAAACAGAAATGTAGACATTTTTGCAAATGTATTAAAAAAGAAAAACTGAAATATCACACGGTCATAAGCATTCAGACCTTTTGCTCAGTATTGAGTAGAAGCATCTGTGGAGAAACGGGGTCAGTGGGTGCTCTCGTCTGCTGGCCCAGCTGTCTTTAGCAAGACTGCATGGACCACGGCTCATACCACTGAACGCCCGCTCTATCTCCCAGTGGGCAATATACTACACAGACAACACAGGGTTAAGGTAAAACACCCAATAGCAAACGGAACAATCTCACCAATTACCCCAAGATGGTGCACATTACAGGGCCTCACCCTTCCGCTCATTCGCCGAGATAATGGTAGATGTTGCGTCAGAGCTCCCAGGGTCGCTACTCCATCTGTGGTATGCATGCAGAGGAGGTAACGACAAGCGTAGGGAGATATCCGAGAGCAGTCCTGTGGTCTTCAGCTGGGTCCGACGTACCCTCGACTGAGATCCTGAAGATTTCCCCCACCAGAAGAAAATAAGTCTCTTTTATAATTGAGGCCTGTAAGCTATTTTTAGATTTACCCAGTGTCCTTCAGTCCAATATCAATATAAGGTAAACAATGGTGATGGGATCAAGTAGCACTACTTGACCATTCAATCTATTTGCACAGTCTTTCCCTTTCTGCTTTCGAAGTCAACAAGTTGGCTCCAGAATATAATGCACTATTAGCATATCAGCACACATCAATAAAAGCTAAACACACACTATGTACAGTCACTATTACAGACTTACACAGTATGTTAGATAGTATATCAGTTTGCAAGTTTGTCTTCTTGACCCACCAGACATAAACACATAAATTCACAAGCCAATATACAGATATAAAGTCAGTTCTTTTTGGTTTTCAAAAACATGGTTGTCTGGGAAATTAAGATGCAATCTGGTTTCTTCACAGAGTCTTCTTGGGCCAAGTCTGAGGTCCAGAGCACTCTGGAAGAGGTTTTCTTCCAGGATATCTCTGTACTTGGCCACATTCATGTTTCCTTCAATGACAACCAGTCGTCCTGTCCCTGCAGCTGAAAAACACCCTCATAGCATGATGCTGCCACCACCATGTTTCACTGTTGGGACTGTATTTGGCAGGTGTTGAGCAGTGCCTGGTTTTCTCCACACATACCGCTTAGAATTATCACCAAAAACGTCTATCTTTGTATCATTAGACCAGAGAATCTTATTTCTCATAGTCTGGGAGTCCTTCATGTGCATTTTAACAAACTCTATGCCGGCTTTCATATGTCTTTCACTGAGGAGAGGTTTCCGTCAGGCCACTCTGACATAAAGGCCTGACTGGTGGAGGGCTGCAGAGATAGTTGACTTTGTGGAACTTTCTCCCATCTCCCTACTGCATCTCTGGAGCTCAGCCACAGTGATCTTGGGGTGCTTCTTTACCTCTCTCATCAATAATAATAAATAATAATCTTTATTTTTATATAGCGCTAACATATTACGCAGCGCTTTACAGTTTGCACACATTGTCATCGCTGTCCCCGATGGGGCTCACAATCTAAATTACCTATCAGTATGTCTTTGAAATGTGGGAGGAAACCGGAGTGCCCGGAGGAAACCCACGCAAACACGGAGAGAACATACAAACTCTTTGCAGATGTTGTCCAAGGTGGGATTAGAACCCAGGACTCCAGCGCTGCAAGGCTGCTGTGCTAACCACTGCGCCACCGTGCTGCCCGGCTCTTCTCCCACGATTGCTCAGTTTGGCTGGACGGCCAGGTCTAGGAAGACTTCTGGTGGTCCCAAACGTCTTCCATTTAAGGATTATGGAGGCCACTGTCCTTTAGGAACCTTAAGTACAGCAGAAATTCTGTTGTAACTTTGGCCAGATGTGTGCCTTGCCACAATTCTGTCTCTGAGCCCCTTGGCCAGTTCCTTTGACCTCATGATTCTCATTTGGTCTGACATGCACTGTGAGCTGTTAGGTCTTATATAGACAGGTGTGTGCCTTTCCAAATCAAGTCCTATCAGTTTAATTAAACACAGCTGGACTCCAATGAAGGAGTAGAACCATCTCGAGGATCACAAGGATATGGACATGTGACTTAAATATGAGTGTCTGAGCAAAGGGTCTAAATACAAGTTATGACCATGTGATATTTCACTTTTTTTTAATTAAATTTGCAAAAATTTCTACATTTCTGTTTTTTTTTCAGTCAACATGAGGTGCAGAGTGTATATTAATGTGAAAAAAACGAACTTTTTTGAATTTACCAAATGGCTGCAATGAAACAAAGAGTTAAAAATTTAAAGGGGTCTGAATACTTTCCGTACCTATTAGCCCTGGCCTAAATCGTATTGAGCATTTTTGGAAAGAGCTGAAACATGCCATCTGGAAAAGGCAACCTTCAAACACGATACAACTGGAGCAGTGTGCTCTTGAGGAGTGGGCCAAAATACCTGTCGAGAGGTGCAGAAGTCTCATTGACAGTTACAGGAATCGTTTGATTGCCTCAAAAGGTTGTGCAACAAAATATTAAGTTAAGGGTACAATCATTTCTGTCCAGGCCTATTTCATGAGTTTTATTTTATTTTTTAAATTCTGTGGAAGCATGGTTCAAAAGCAATGTCTCACTTTAATTTGTTAATTCTCATACAATTTTTTTTATTTTGTCAAATTCAAGTTATTTCTGTGACCATTGTGGGTTTTTCTGTCATTAAGCAAGGAGTACCAACAATTTTGACAGCGTGTGTACATTATATATATATATATATATATATATATATATATATATATACACATACATACACACACTAGCTTAGGTATAGTTTTTTTTTCCAAAGTTTTTATTGCTCCCCTTTAGGAAACTGTGATGACTTTCATTATTATAAAATTGCCAACCTATTTAGGTGCACAAACATGGCAGACACTGGGGCTTTCAGTAGGCTCCTGACCCTGGCCACCATGACAATGACATGAAGATCCCACAATCCTGTTGCAGAGATGTTGTTGGGGGGTAGGGTTGGATGTACATCGGAAAGGTCACACCCACCCATCTCCAGCCTCTGAAATGCTGTTGTCACAATTGACAGTTGCATTTAACCGAGTAAACTGTTGTTATCGGAGACGTTGGTGCTGGCTGTATGACACAGCCCACCCCTGCATGGAGTCTAGTTGGTGCTTGCAGTGCACACATCTACTCTACATGGACGACAGATGTTGTCAATTCCACTCACTGATGGTTTGTCTCTGAAGCCACAAAAGACTATAATGATTCCTTATGGTATGGATCCATAAAGCAGAACTAGTGTTAGCTCCAATTCAAATGTCCGATTTTCGCGTACAAGTGCTGTCTGTTTTTCATGGGTAGAACTCATACCAAAGATCGTCTATGGAGCATTCACATTTCCATGAATTTTTGCTGAGTGATTAGTGGGTGGAAAATCATGCAGACATGTTGAATTTTGATCTGATCATAATGGCAATGCAAGTTATGGGTCCATGAAAAAATTGGACTGCACCTGACTTGTGATGAGCGAGTATACTCGTTGATTGGGTTTTCCCGAGCATGCTCGAGTGGTCTCTGAGTATTTGTGAGTGCTCGGAGATTTAGTTTTTGTCCATGCAGCTGCATGATTTACGACTGCTAGATAGGCTCAATACATGTGGGGATTCCCTAGCAACCAGGCAACCCCCACATGTACTCAGGCTGGCTAGCAGCTGTAAATCATGCGGCAAATACTCAGAGACCACCTGAGCGTGCTCGGGAAAACCCGAGCAACGAGTGTACTCGCTCATCACTACACCTGACCATTACTGGTCTATTCCATTACTGATGGATTTCAGCTGGTGTCATGACTAGAGATGAGCGAACATCGTCAGCTCCATCCTTATTCGGCAAGCTACAGTGTTTACCGAATAAGCTGCTTCGGGGAACCCGGATACCTGGAGCGCTCCCGATAATCAGATGTTCAGTTCCGCAGCTGCATGTGTCGCTGTTGTGTGACAGTCACAACACATACATGGAGAGCCTGTGTGTCATGACTTTCACACCTCTCTTTGTTCATGTGTTCAATACTTTTTCCCTGCGTCATTTCTCATTATTACACATAATTTATGAACATCTATGGTTTGATTGCTTTGTATGGATTCGATGGGTTGTTACCGACATCTTGGGAGAATTTCATGTCAATAGCACCATTAGAAATATATTTACTTAGAAAATTGATGATATGTTCAATACTTATTTGACCTACTGCCTATGTGCATCTCCTATATACAGCGTTGTATAATCAGGCTGCAATGGTAATGCCTTCTTAATAGAGAGACCAAGCGCCTGTTCTCTGCTCTGGCAGATGCACATTTCTCTGCAGCTGCAGACCCTGGTCTGGGTGTTCCTGGCACATTTTTGATGCTCCACAACCGATTAAGAACACTAAGGAACTTATACTTAAATATTTTACCCTATACTAAGACCATATGGAAACATTCAGAAAAATATTACCACAAAGAGCATTCTGTACATCCATAGAGTGCCAACTAATGCCATGCTTTCCTTTATACGTATGTGTACAGGAGTTGACTACATTCATCAGGCTTAACATGTCTACATTCCTAAAACTGTAGAGCCAATTTACCAAACTTGTGTGAATGAATGAGAAAGACATACTTGATGAGGTCTATACATGAAGTGGCCCCTGTAACTTTGCTTTGTATGATACTTTACAGGTCCATAAGCCAGACGACCAGAACACTTTCTCACAAGAAAATGTAATAACCGAAGTAGAAGAAACAGAAATACAAGATGAGGAACTCAAAGAGAAAATGGCAGCAAAATCCACTGAGGCATGTCTACCAGGTGAAGACACAACAGATAATGGTCTTCCTGGCGACACTGACGGTAATCCTACAGATGCGTGTCCAACCACTGATGAAACATCCATCCTGGACATCAATCAAACAACAGTTCACGTTTCTGCAGAAACATTGCCTCTTCTCCGGCAAGGTCCTCATCTTGTGGTGGAACTTCAGGACGTAGTGTTGCAGAAACAATCTGACGGACAGAGGAGCATTTCTGGAGAACAGTCTGAAGGGTCTGTGGAGACCAATCAGTCAGCCCAGAAAAATACAGAGAGAAGTGGTGACAGCAGTTCAGAAGAAGTGGAAACAGAGGTCCCCAGAGCAGAAAGAAGACGTGGTCTGCGCAGGAAGGCCAGGGCCTACAAAGGACCACCCAAGCGAAGAGCCAAGTTATCAGCGTAGCTGATGGTAGTATGCAATGTACCTGTGCTCCTTCACACACTATTTGTAAGACACAATAATATAGTTTTTTTTAAGTTCTAAAAAGTTGTGCTACATAGGTCACAGACATTTGTATCTGTTCAATTTTAAAGTTTTCTGGTTCATGTTATTTTTCTGATTTGTGTTTTTTTTGTGTTTTACCCGAGTCCCATGTTTCTTACACATTGGCACTGAATTGTAAGAATCTAGCAAAGAGCACAAGAGTTACGTGATGGAAACCTGTGAATTGTCCATGGTAATGGCGACATTTTCCACTTTATTGAAGTAAAGCCACTTTTGAATATTTCTATTTCCCCGAAATTGTATATTCCTGACTTTAATACCACACCACCAATACGTTTTTCCAGTTCATCCTGTATTTTGGAAATACAAGGTCTCATTAAGAGGCATAGGTCATACAGACAGGAAAAGGGAGTTACATCCCCGATTAGCAGAAACTCCATTGCTGGTAAACGAGATGTAAGGCCACGTTCACATGTTCAGTATTTGGTGAGTTTTTTACCTCAGTATTTGTAAGCCAAAACTTGGAGTGGGTGAAAAATCCAGAAGTTTTGAGGTGTTTCTATTATACTTTTCAGCACCTGATTTTGGCTTATAAATACTGAGGTAAAATACTTAGGAAATTCTGAACATGTGAACGTGGCCTAGCCCTGCTACAAGTGAAATATGAGGCTGATCGAGTAATTTCCAGGCTGCACCACTTTAGATTCCCTCAGGCTGAGATGACACTTTGCAGCTGCTCTGTGACCAAAACGCTGATGTTCTGCTTGTAAATTGATTGCACCTACAGTGCCTTGAAAAAGTATTCATACCCCATGAACGTTTCCATATTACACCTACAAAAGTAAATGTATATTTTGGGTATATTAGGCACAATGCCAACACAAAGTAGCAGATATTTGTGACGTGTAAGGCTATGTGCACACGTTCAGGATTTCTTGCAGAAATTTCCTGAGCAAAACCGGACATTTTCTGCAAGAAATCCGCATGCGTTTTTTCCGCGTTTCTGGACGCGTTCTTTTCCGGAGCTTCCCAATGCATTAAATAGCGGGAAAAACGTGAAAAATCCGCAAAATTAATGAACATGCTGCGTTTTTTACCGTGATGCGTTTTTTTAGTGGAAAAATTGCATCATGTGCACAAAAATTGCGTAATGCATTCTAAATGAGATGCTTAATTTATGCATTTTTTATGCGTTTTTATAGCGAAAAGCGAAAAAAACGCAACGTGTGCACACAGCCTAAAGGAAAAAATGCATGGTTTTCTAAATATTTAAAAAACACGAGTCTGAAAATCGCGACGTGCATTTGTAGTCTGAAATCCCTAAATAAATGACCAACTGCCTCCAGAAATCACATACTTAGTAAATTGAGTCCACCTGTGTGTGCTTTATTCTCAGTATAACTACAGCTGTTCTGTGAAGGTCTCTGAGGTTTGTTTGAGAACATTACAGATCAAACAGCATCAGGAAAATCAAGGAACACACCAGACAGGTCAGGGATAAGTTGTGAAGAAGAGCTAAGCAGGGTTAGGTTATAAAAACAATAGACCCAGTTCTAAAAATCTCACGGATCACTGTTCAATCCATCATCCAAAAATGGAAGGAGTATGGCACAACTGCAAACCGATAAAGACATGGCCGTCCACCTAAATGGACATTTCAAGCAAGGACAACACTAATTAGACAAGAAGCCCGTGGTCACTCTAGAGTACCTGCAAGATCCACAGCTCAGGGGGAGAATCTGTCCACAAATATTAATTAGTTGTACACTCCACAGATCTCAGTGGCAAGAAAGAAGTCAGTTTTGAAAGGAAGAAGTACGAGTTTCCAGCTTGAAAAAAAGCAATGTAGAGACACAGGTAGAAAGTGCAAGAAGATGCCTGGTCAGATGAGACCAAAGTAGAACTTTTTTGGTCTAAATGCAAAACACTATGTGTGACGGAAAACTAACACTGCACATCATCCTGAAAACACTATCCCCACCGTCAAGCATACTGGTGGCAGCATCATTCTGTGTGGGATGCTTTTCTTCAGCAGGGGCAGGGAAGCTGGACAGAGTTGATGGGAAGATGGATAGTGTTAAATACATGCTAATTCTTGGGGAAAACCTGTTAGAAACTGAAAAGACTTGAGACTGGTGCGTAGGTCACCTTCCAGCAGGACAACGACTCTAAACATACTGCCAGAGCTACAGTGGATGGTTTAGATCAAATCATATTCCTGTGTGAATGGCACAGTCACAGTCCAGACCTGCATCCCATTGAGAATCTGTGGCAAGTCGAGAAAATGACTGTTTACAGACTACTCCATCCAATCTCACTGAGCTAGAGGGAGTGTGCAAAAAAAATGGGCAAAAATATCACCTCTAGATGTGCAAAGCTGGTAGAGACAGACCCTAAAAGACCTGCAGCAGTAATTTCAGCAAAAGGTGGTCCTACAAAGTATTGCCTCCAGGGGCTGAATGCAAGTGCACGTTACAATTTTCAGATTAATATTTTTTAAATAGAAAACCTTGTATCATTTTCTTTACACTAAGTAAATAAACCATCACAAAGTAGCTAGTATCACATAAATGCCCAATAAAATACTTTGAAGTCCATGGGGCATGAATACTCATTCAAGGCACAGTGAAAGAAGTTGGATTCTGTCAAGTTGCATAAGGCTAAGGCTGTGTTTATACATTGCAGCCACATTGCGTTTCTTCACAGTGATTGCAGTAAAATCGGAACGTTTTGGTCGCTTTTTTTGAAGACCGCAGCAAAGTGGTAAATTTTTGCCCTAATTGCGGCAAAAAACCTGCATTGTTACAACATGTGGAGGCAGCGCAGCCACCAAACTGCTTTTCGGTGCAATCAGAATGAAAACTGCATCACATCAGCCCGGTTTTAGCTGTGGTGTAAAAGAAATGTGTAGATCAAATGCAGCCCTCAAGTTTTCCCCACAATCCATATTTTAGGCCACATTTCCACCAGGCAAATATATAGCTGATACTCCACTGCATATTCCAGCACCATCATTGTGAATCCAATTAAAAAGCTGAGGATTAAATCCAGCGTAAATTCACTGGAGCTGCAGAGCTGAAATCGTGTCAGTTTATGCCACAGTGGATCTCACAGGCAGCAAACGATAAAAGATGCTGCTGCGCTCTTCAAAACAGAAACTTCCTGCTGAACCATGTCCTAAAGCCATGTTTCAATGTGCAAAAACAATACCCCCGCCCAGTTTTTTTTCTGCCATTGTACGAAAATATGAAACGACAGTCTGCTTGCAGTTTTTGTTGCTTTTTTCTCCCTTTTGTAGATTTGATAGCGTTTTTTTTTTTATTTCATGAGTTTTTAAAGGGAACCTGTCAACAGATTTTAGCTATGTAATCTGAAACGGCGATAGATGCTGAGATACAGATTTCAAGGATATCATGCTGTGTGCGGGTGCTGATGTTTCCATACAGTGAAAGTTTTATCACCAGGAGATTATCACTGCTGGGACCATAGTGCATGTGAGTCCTGGTCCGATCCACCCTCTCTTCTGATTAGCAGCTCACTGTCAATATACAATATACACAGAAAGCTGTGGTGTGGATGAGGGCGGCTTTCTGAGCTCCACCACATCTTATAACTCTGATTGTCTCACAACTGCTGCACCCAGTAATCTAAGTGATACATCATTGGGTTCAGGTCCTCTTTTCCTACATTATGCAGCTCTCAGATAAGGTAGCAAAAACCTGGAGATCAATGCAATTGTGTTTAACATTACCAAGATGGTTTTATGAAATCATAGATTTAGCTTTAACTGTTACGCATAAGATTTTTTTCACTAAAAGAAACTTTTAGTGATATGCTATGCGGGAACATGGCCTTAGGATTTTCATGGCATTAAGCTGGGGAGATAATTAGAAATATCAGTCATCAAAAATCACCAGCTGCAGATCCACACCAAACAGAGCAGGGCAGGCGTTAGGGGCAGGCAGACTAGGCATTTGCCTAGGGTCCCAGCTCCTCCAGCCAGTGGCCGCTATGCGGCTTGTGAGTTAGGGGGGCTCGGTGCCAGCCCCCGCATTCATCTGTATCAGCATCATAGAAGCCAATACAGTTGAAAGCAGTGATGGAGGAGACAGCGTCAGATGACGCTCCTTCTCCCATCATAGGGTAGTAAAGCTGTTGAGACGCACTGCAGAGACTGTAGGGGTATGTTCCCACGGTCCATATCAGCAGCGCTTTGGACGCAGCACATGTCCGCTCCGTCCAAAGCGCTGCCAGCTTTTGTACACACGGTGATTCCGCATGTGTTCATTGAACCGTGCGGAATCACCGCATCCTATACATCGGCCTGTGATATTTATCTTGCTGAGACTGAGCGTCTCCGCAAGATAAATTGACATGCTGCGGTCTGGAAAGTTGCGTCACATGTGCATATATGCAGGGACGCCGGAGGCGTCCCTGCACGCATAGTGGAGATGGGCTTTCATAAAATCCCATCCACTGTGCTGTAACATCTGGCCGCTGCGGATTGTCAGCGAATTCTGACTGTGAAAACATACCCTAGCAGATAGGGAACAGAGAGAGGTAATTGTATTTTTTTTGTGTGTGATGACCAAAACACTGCAGGGCTGTGGGCTGCATTATACTCCGGCAAGAAATATGGGGAGTGTATTATACTATATGGAGGCCTATAGGGAGTGTATTATACTATATGGAGGCCTATAGGGAGTGTATTATACTATATGGAGAACTATGGGGAGTGTATTATACTATATGGAGAACTATGGGGAGTGTATTATACTATATTGAGGCCTATGGGGAGTGTATTATACTATATGAAGGCCAATGGGGAGTGTATTATACTATATGGAGGCCTATGAGAAATGTATTATACTATATGGAGAACTATGGGGAGTGTATTATACTATATGGAGGCCTATGGGGAGTGTATTATACCACAGGGGCGGAAAAGAAGTTTTTGCAAGTTTTCCCACCTACAAAGAATGGAGAGGTCTGTAATTTTTACCATAGGTACACTTCACCTGTGAGAGACAGAATCTAAAAATAAAAAACGGAAAATAACGTTGCATGATTTTTAAATAATGAAATTGCATTTTATTGCATGAAATAAGTATTTTATCACCTACCAACCAGCAAGAATTCTGGCTCTCACAGACCTGTTAGTTTTTCTTTAAGAAGCCCTCCTACTCTACCCTCATTACGTGTATTAATTGCACCTGTTTGATCTGGTTACCTGTATAAAAGACCCCTGTCCACACACTCAAGCACACTCCAAACTCTCCACCATGGCCAAGACCAAAGAGCTGTCTAAGTACATCAGGGACAAAATTGTAGACCTGCACAAGGCTGGGATGGGCTACAGGACAATAGGCAAGCAGCTTGGTGAGAAGGCAACAACTGTTCGTGCAATTATTAGAAAATGGAAGATACAAGATGACTGTCAATCTTTCTCAGTCTGCAGCTTCATGCAAGATCTCACCTCGTGGGGTAAAGATTATTCTGAGAAAGGTCATAAATCAGATGAAAACTACACTGGCGGACCTGGTCAATGACCCAAAGAGAGCTGGGACCACAGTCTCAAACATTACAGTTATTAACACACTATTCCATCATGGTTTAAAATCCAGCAGGGCACCCAAGGTCCCCCTGCTCATGCCAGCATTTGTCCAGGCCCTTTTGAAGTTCACCAATGACCATCTAGATGATTATGAGGAGTTATGGTAGAAAGTCATGGTCAGATGAGTCCAAAATAGAACTTTTTGGTATCAACTCCACTCGCCGTGTTTGGAGGAAGGATGAATACAACTCCAACACCATCCGAACAGTGAAGCATGGTGGGGGGAAACATACTCTGGGGGTGCTTTTCTGCAAAGGGGAAAGGACACCTGCACTGTATTGAAGGGAGGATGGATGGGGTCATGTATCACAAGATTTCAGCCAACAACCTCCTTCATTCAGTAGGAGCATTGAAGATGGGTCGTGGCTGGGTCTTCCACCATGACAATGACCCGAAACACAGCCAGGTCAACTAAGAAGTGGCTCCTTAAGAAGCATTTCAAGGTCCTGGAGTGGCCTAGCCAGTCTCCAGACCTGAACCCAACAGAAAATCTTTGGAGGAAGCTGAAACTCAATGGTGCCCAGTGTCAGCTCTGTAACCTCAAAGATCTGGAGAAGACTTGAATGGAGGAGTGGGCCAAAATCCCTGCTGCAGTGTGTGCAAACATCTGACCTCTAACTGCAAACAAAGGTTTCTGTGCCAAATATTAAGTTGTTTTTCTATTGTATCAAATTAATTTGCATTTGATTGCATGAAATAAGTATATAACAATCATACAATGTGATTTTCTGTTTTTTATTTTTTAGATTCTGTCTCTCACAGTTGGAGGGTGCCTACAATAAAAATTACAGACCTCTCCATTCTTTGCAAGGTGGCAAAGCTTGTAAAATCGGCAGTGTATCAAATACTTATTTTCCCCCACTGTATATGGAGGACTATGGGGAGTGTATTATACTATATGAAGTGCTATGGGGCACATTATACTAAATGGAGGACTATGGAGTGCATTATACTATATGGAGGACTATGGGGTGCATTACACTATGTGGATGACTATCATTCTAGCATTATACTAAACAAGCAAAACGCTGCCTATTCATCAAATTATTGGATTGTTTATGCTGGAACAAAAATTGTTCTCAGCAGCACATTGCAGGTGAAAATTGCAGATATGCTACTGATAACATGATACTGTATGTGGACAGACTGATCTATTAGTGATTGTTCTGTCCTCATCATTGGACCTCAGCGGGTGTAAAGAGGCTGGGAAACACCGAGGTTACTTACCGGTAGCCGGTTTATCTGGAATACATGACAGCACACCTGAGAGAGGGGATCCGCCCAGTCAGAACAAGAACCATACTGAAAATAAAAGGGCAGTACCTCTCCCTCGCTTCAGTTGGTTTACAGAGCATGAGAGGCCCCCCTTGGTTAGTACACATGGTAAAACCATCACCACATTATAATCAACTAAAAACACCCAAACTATACGGGTGCTGTCATAGGTTCTGGAAAAACTAGTTACCGGTAAGTAACCTTGGTGTTTTCCCTTCCCCCATGACAGCACACCTGAGAGACTTTTGTAGAATGAAACACCTTAGGGAGGGACCGCTTGCAGCACCCTTCTACCAAAGGTTAGGTCAGCAGAAGAGGATAGATCTAGCCGGTAGTGTTTGAAAAAGGTTGAGGGTGAGGACCAAGTAGCGGCCTCACAAATCTGAGCAATTGATACCTCAGCCTTCTCTGCCCAGGAGGTAGCCACGGCTCTGGTGGAGTGAGCCTTGATTCCTTCAGGAACCGGAGCACCGCTTGCAGAGTAGGATACATTAATGGCCTCCCTGATCCATCTGGCAATGGTACTTTTAGCTACCCCATACCCTTTTTTGCTACCCTGGAAGGCTACAAATAGGGACTGATCTTTCCTTCACTGACTAGTTATGGACATGTATTGTAACATGGACCTCCTCACGTCTAACGTATGGAACTTTTGCTCCCCTGGGTTCCTAGGATTATTGCAAAATGATGGTAAGGTGATCTTTTACTTAAGGACTACCTTGGGGAGATAAGTGATAGAGAAACGTGTGTACTACAACCTAATGGTGCCCTGGTAGCTTCCCAAACCGTAGTGATAAATAAAGCATAACCCGGCACTCAACTTACCGGTGAAATATTAGAGTAGATTTATTGATCCCAATGTATAACAAGACGTTTTGTCCCAGGTCGGGACCTTCATCAATAACGTATAGAGGGATATGTAATGGTGAGAGACTGCTGTGTAAGCCAGTAAGGATAGCGAAAAGTATATGGAAGGATTTCCAATGGAGGGTAGGACATAGCCTGTGTCCCGAGTGCTGCCGCGGCATCCACATTGCGGCAGCACTCGGGACACAGGCTATGTCCTACCCTCCATTGGAAATCCTTCCATATACTTTTCGCTATCATTACTGGCTTACACAGCCGTCTCTCACCATTACATATCCGTCTATACGTTATTGATGAAGGTCCCGGCCTGGGACTGAAACGTCTTGTTATACATTGGGATCAATAAATCTTCTCTAATATTTCACCGCTAAGTTGAGTGCCGGGTTATGCTTTATTTACCTTGGGGAGATAGGCCGGACCTGGTCTTAGAACTACTTTGTCTTCAAAAATGTGAGTATATGGAGGGCATATAGACAGGGTCTGTAAGTCGCCCACTCTACAGGCCGATGTTAAGGCTACCAGCAATACTGTTTTAAGTGTAAGTAACTTCAATGATAACTCCTGTAAAGGCTCAAAGGGGTTTCTGATTGAAGCCTCC
The DNA here is from genome assembly GCF_051348905.1 of Ranitomeya variabilis. Classification (NCBI taxonomy): domain Eukaryota; kingdom Metazoa; phylum Chordata; class Amphibia; order Anura; family Dendrobatidae; genus Ranitomeya; species Ranitomeya variabilis. The sequence continues at coordinate 109,520,790 of NC_135232.1, forward strand.
AAAACCAGATTCAGGTCCCAGGGAGGGATCTTCGGGACAATGACTGGCCTAGACCTACTACAAGACTTTATGAACCGAGACACCCACTTATTGGAAGCTAGGTTGCAATTATATAGGGCTCCCAGGGCTGAAACTTGAACATTGAGGGTGCTAGTTGCTAAACTGAGTTGCAACCCTGCCTGTAGAAATTCTAGGATAGGTCCCACCGGTGCTACATCCCCTAACGGTTCCCTCAGGAAGTCTAGGAACTTCTTCCATGTTCTACCGTATATTCTGAATGTTATAGGTTTTCTACTCTTGAACAGGGTGGAGACTAACCCTGGTGAGAATCCTGGGGAATTCAGTAGTGCCCTCTCAAATTCCATGCTGCCAGATGGAAGCCCTTCACTTGAGAGTGGCTCACTGGTCCCTGGGTAAGCAGGTCCAGAACTTCTGGCAAGATCCATGGATCTGTAATTGACATCTACCTTGGAAGGGAGAACCATGGCCTCTTCAGCCAAAATGGAGCTATGAGGATTACCCTTGCTTGATCCTCTCTGATCTTCCGGACTACTGCCAGAATCATTGCCATCGGGGGGGGGGGGGGTGTGACACGTAAGCCAGGGAGAATTTCCAGGGTATTTGTAGGGCATCTACAGCAAATGGATGTTCCCTTGGATTTAGGGAGCAGAACTTCCTGATTTTTTTGTTGTGTGAGGTGGCAAACAGGTCTATCTCTTGTTTGCCCCAAGTTTGCACTATTTGTTGGAAAACATGAGGATTTAAGGATCATTCCCCCTGCCTCAAGTCTCTGCGACTCAGGAAGTCTGCTTGTATATTTTCAAAGCCCCTTATATGTAATGCCATGAGAGATAACAGGTGTTGTTCCGCTAACTGGAATAGTAGATCTGACACCTCCATGAGACCCTGGGACCTCGTCCCCCTTGGTGGTTGATATAAGCCACCACTGCTCGATTGTCCGACGTGACTCGAGTATGGCGGCCCCGAAGCAAGGGGAGAAAATGTCTGAAGGCCTTTTCCACTGCCTACAGTTCTTTCACATTCGAACCGTGACTCCTTTCTAGCGAGGACCAGGTTCCTTGTACTGAGTGGAATCTCAGGTGTGCACCCCAACCTGTACCACTTGCATCAGTTATGATAATGTCCTCGACTGGTTTTTGCCACAGGACCCCCAATGTCAGATGTTCCTTCACAGTCCACCAGATTTGGGAATCTCTTACGCCCAAGGAAAGATATAGTTTTCTTCTAAATGTCCTTTCAATAATTTCTGCGCTGACAGAACTTCCCACTGCAGCTGTATTAGGTGAAACTGTGCCCACCCTACAGCTGGTATGCATGATGTTAATGAGCCTAGTAGGGACATTGCGTTCCTTAGTGTCATTGCTGGCTGTTGTATTGCTGTAGGAGCCAGGCTCTTTATCTTGATTATCTTGCTCTCTGGCAGGAGGCAGAGCTGTCGCTCGGAGTCCAGTATTAACCCTAGGATGGGTTGCACTTTTTCTGGCGCTAATCTTGACTTGGAGGTATTTATTATCCATCCTATTATAGTTGACGTCACTACTCTTACTTGGTGTGTGCTGTGGGCCTCCGACCTCCCTAACACAAGGAAATCCTCCAGGTATTGGGACAATCCCGGGATTGAAGGTATGACATTACTTCGGCCATTACTTTGGTGAAGACCCTGGGAGCTGTAGACAGGCCGAATGGAAGGACTGTATACTGGTAATGTTTGACCTGGACATAGAGCGCTACCCTCAGGTACTTCCGATACTCCCGGTGGATTGGGATATGGTAATAGGCATCTTTTAAGTCTATCACTGCCATGAAGCAGTGTTGGAACAAGATTTTTGTAGTCGTGTTGATTGACTCCATCTTGAAGGAGCAATTCTCTACCGACTGATTGAGCTTCTTCAGGTTGACTATGGTTCTCCAGGAACCATCCGGTTTTTGTATCAAAAAGAGGGGGAGTAAAATCCCCTTCCTTCTTCCTGAATCGGGACTTCCTGTAGAACTTGTTTCTGAACAAGTCCTAAGACCTCTGTCTCCGGAGCAAATTGTTCCTGCAGGGACTTCCTTTGGGGAGTCATTATAAATTTTTGCCTGGGTGGACGGATGAATTTTATTTTTAAACCATCTTTGATTATGTTTAATACCCACAAACTGGGGGAGATGTTTACCCAGGCAGGGAGGAAGAGAGAGAGCCTTCCCCCCTACCTCCGATCTGATGTCATTAGGGAGATTTTTTTGATGATGTAGAGGGCCCTTTGAATATCTAGCCCGATCCTCTTTTTTCTTTAAAGTCCCAATTTCTCCTATCTCCTCGGGGACAACCTCTATTAAATCTTCTCCGAAAGGAAGGCTTTTTGGACTCTACAGGAAAACAGAGAAAGCCTTTCTTTTTATCTCCTGCTTGATCCAAAATTTCTTCCAATTTTTTACCAAAAAGGAATTGACCATCACACAAGATGGAGCAAAGTCTATGTTTGGACGGTAAATCCCCCGGACACCCTTTGAGCCACAGGGCTTGTCTTGCTGCATTGGACAAGCCCGCTGCTCTTGCTGTTAATCTCTCAGAATCCGCTGAGGAATCTGCTAAGAAAGCTGCTGCTCCATGCACTAAGGTCATATTTGCTAGGATATAGTCTCTTGGCACTTTATCCCTCAGCTGATCTTCTATCTGCTGTAGCCAGATCATGAGAGCACAGGCAGTACATGTTCCATAGCTCCCAACCGTCCCTCATTGTGCGGGACTGTCCCGGTTTTGAGCCTTTGCCCTGCTGTCCAGCACGGGACGCTCTGATCCCGCAGACAGCAGGAGATTCAACAGACACGCCCCCTTGTGTTAAGCCATGCCCCGGGCCCTTACCCTTCCGTATGGCTGCCTGCTTTCTGTGCACAGGACCTGTGATGAGGTCACAGGAGGGGAGGAGTCAGGGGTCACATGATCGGGACCTCCGTGGCTTGCAGGACTCGGCTGCCTGTGCTGGTTGCCAACTTGCCACATGGACGGTGCTGCAGTCACAGGATAAGGTAAGTAATGCCTTGTGTGGGGTCAGGAGGTGTACAGTGTGAATGTAGCAGAGCCGTGTGTACAAGGTGTATGGAGCGGAGCTGTGTGTGTGCGAGGTGTATGGAGCGGAGCCGTGTGTGTACGAGGTTTATGGAGTGGAGCCGTGTGTGTACGAAGTGTATGGAGCGGAGCCGTGTGTGTACGAGGTGTATGGAGCGGAGCCGTGTGTGCGAGGTGTATGGAGCGGAGCCGTGTGTGTACAAGGTGTATGGAGCGGAGCCGTGTGTGTGCGAGGTGTATGGAACGGAGCCGTGTGTGTACGAGGTGTATGGAGTGGAGCCGTGTGTGTATGAGGTGTATGGAGCGGAGCCGTGTGTGTATGAGGTGTACGGAGCAAAGCCGTGTGTGTACGAGGTGTATGGAGCGGAGCTAAATGTGTACGAGGTGTACGGAGCAGAGCCGTGTGTGTATGAGGTGTATGGAGCGGAGCCGTGTGTGCAAAGTGTAAGGAGTGCAGCCGCGTGTGTAGGAGTAGCTATGTGTGGCCATTATATGGTACGAAGTATCATGTGCGGCCAATATACAGTATGGAGCATCATGTGCGGTCATTATACAGTATGGAGCATCATGTGTGGCCATTATACAGTATGGAACATCATGTGCGGTCATTACAGTATGGAGCATCATGTGCAGCCAATATACAGTATGGAGCATCATGTGCGGTCATTATACAGTATGGAGCATCATGTGCGGCCATTATACAGTATGGAGCATCATGTGTGGTCATCATACAGTATGGAGCATCATGTGTGGTCATCATACAGTATGGAGCATCATGTGTGGTCATCATACAGTATGGAGCATCATGTGTGGCCATTATACAGTATGGAGCACTGTGTGGCCATATTTTTCTGTTTATAATTATTGTATATGAAACAGTGTGATCAGCAGTGCTAAATGGGTGTGGTTGGGACGTGGATATGGGTGTGACTAATTATGAATGGGTATGGTCAGAGGCGTGGCCTAAAATTTGCCAAAGGCGCGTGTTGCGCGCCGCAAACTTTGTCCCTCTTTCCCATCTTCAAAAGTTGGGAGGTATGCATGTTCCAGCTATTGCTGGTATTAATCCCCCTGCAGTCACTTCCCAGACCTGTCTTAAAAAGCCATCTGCCTTTTTATCTAGCAGGTCCTTTAGTACTCCTGAGTCCTCTAATGGTAGGGACGATTTTTTTAACCCCTTCAATGACATGCCCTTTTCCGTTTTTGCGTTCTCGTTTTTCGCTCCCCTCCTTCCCAGAGCCATTACTTTTTTATTTTTCCATCAATATGGCCATGTGAGGGCTTGTTTTTTGTGGGACAAGTTGCACTTTTGAACGACACCATTGGTTTTAGCATGTCGTGTACTAGAAAACCGGAACAGCCTGATCGGCTCTGCTACATAGCAGCGATCATCAGATCGCTCCTATGTAGCTGAATTACAGGCTTGCTATGAGCACCGACCACAGGGTGGCGCTCACAGCAAGCCGGCATCAGTAACCATAGAGGTCTCTGGTTGCTATGCCGACGCATCGCTGACCCCCGATTCATGTGAAGGGGGTCGGCAATGTGCTCATTTCCGGCCCGATAGCCTGAAGCGCCGGTTAAATGCCGCTGTCAGTATTTGACAGCGGCATTTAAGTAGTTAATAGCAGCGGGTGAATCGCGATTTCACCTGCCGCTATTGCGGGCACATGTCAGCTGTTTAAAACAGCTGACATGTCCCGGCTTTGAGGTGGGCTCAACCCTGGAGCCCACATCAAAGCAGGGGATCCGACCTCCGCTGTAATAGTACGGCGGAGGTCGGGAAGGGGTTAAGGATCTAGCCACGGCATCATCAATTTTAGGGATTTTTCCCAAGCTTCGGAGTCATTCTCCTCAAATGAGTACCTCCATTTTGATGAAGAAGTAAAGTACCCATTCTCTCAGGCCTTTTCCATTCTTTATCAATCAATGCCTTTATTCTCTTCCTTAACCCCTTCATGACCTTGGGATTTTCCGTTTTTCCGTGTTCGTTTTTCACTCCCCTCCTTCCCAGAGCCATAACTTCTTTATTTTCTGTCAATATGGCCATGTGAGGGCTTATTTTTTGCGAAACAAGTTGTACCTTTGAACGACATCATTGGTTTTAGCATGTCGTGTACCAGAAAACGGGAAAAAAATTCCAAGTGCGGTGAAATTGCAAAAAAAGTGCAGTCCCACACTTGTTTTTTGTTTGGCTTTTTTGCTAGGTTCACTAAATGCTAAAACTGACCTGCCATTATGATTCTCCTGGTCATTACGAGCTCATAGACACCTAACATGTCTAGGTTATTTTTTATCTAAGTAGTGAAAAAAAATTCCAAACTTTGCTAAAAAAAGAAAAAAAATTGTGCCATTTTCCGATACCCGTAGCGTCTCCATTTTTCACGATCTGGGGTCGGTTGAGGGCTTATTTTTTGCGTGCCGAGCTGGCGTTTTTAATAATACCATTTTGGTGCAGATACGTTCTTTTGATCTCCCGTTATTGCATTATAATGCAATGTGGCGGCGACCAAAAAAACGTAATTCTGGTGTTTCTAATTTTTTTTCACGCTACGCCGTTTAGCGATCAGGTTAATGCTTTTTTTTTTTATTGATAGATCTGGCAATTCTGAACGCGGCGATACCAAATATGTGTAGGTTTGATTTTTTTTTTTATTGATTTATTTTGAATGGGGCGAAAGGGGGGTGATTTAAACTTTTATATATTTTTTATTTTTTTCAGTTTATTTTTTTTTTACTTTTGCCATGCTTCAATAGCCTCCATAGGAGGCTAGAAGCTGGCACAACTGGATCGGCTCAGCTACATAGGAGCGATCATCAGATCGCTGCTATGCAGCAGAAATGCAGGTGTGCTATGAGAGCCGACCACAGGGTGGCGCTCACAGCTACCCGGGATCAGCGTTTTGACAGCGGCATTTAACTAGTTAATAGCGGCGGGTGAATCGCAATTTCACCCGCCGCTATTGCGGGCACATGTCAGCTGACCTCGGACGGGATAGTACGTCCGAGGTCAGAAAGGGGTTAAGGTCCATTGTAGACCGGACTGCTTTGACCAGCCTTTCTACATCCTCAGTTGGGAAACATGATCGACCCCCTATATCACTGTCCGAGGAGGATTCTGAGAACTTTAGAGAGGAGGAGGCAGCAGAGGGAGACAGGGATCTTTCCCGATCTTCCTGCTCTAGAGAGGCCTCCAAATCCATAGGCACCTTGCGGCTTCTCTTTCAAGCTTTTTTAAGGGCTGCTTTTAAGGAGCCTTTTACTTCTGCCTATAGTATAGCCCTAAGGCTAGTGGCTAAATCAGGGGTCTCTTCTTGTATGGTCTTATTAATACAGTCATCACAGAGATTTTTCTGCCACTTAACTGCCAGCGGTCTTTTACAAAGGGCACATTCTCTCACCACCGCTGTCAGTCAAGGGTACCGGTTTTGGAGGCTGGTCAGATGCACATACAACGTCCCTACTGGGCGTCGAGGAGTCTTGCTGGACAGGACGACTGCCACTTCTACCACTTGAGTGGCTACTCTTCCTGGTATGCTGGTGGCTCAGCAAGGCATCTGGTGAGAGCTCCTGCTGCTGTAATGGCGGCGGCTGCTGCTCTTGACCTACTTCCATGAAGTTCTGGGCATGAGTGCATCTTCTGTGGTCATCCCTCTTTATGAGGGATCCACTGCACTTCCCGCCTCCTCCGCTGCCCATCGATAGTCCCCTCCTGCCACACCACTGGGATAGTTTTAGCCGGCCGGCGTTTCTTCATGGGCACTGTCATCTTGGATCCGGCATCCGCCCCCGTGAGACGCGCGCATCCTGGAAGCGGCCGCCCCTCCTGGACACTGACACCGTCAGAGGAGGAGGGGGGGGGGGAGGACGGCACGGCAGCCACGGAAGAGCCCTGGACTCCTGACCGCGCTGCACCCACGCCCGCTTGGACGCTAAGGCCCTCATGACCCGCGGACGGCACCTCCATCACCCGAAGACCGGCGCACAGGCCCTGCCTGTTCTTCCACGCCAGGACGGGAGTGGGTAAGTGGACTGTGACCGCCGTCTTCAGCACGAGGGTCCCTGCAGGACAGGAAACCCAACAGCAGCGAGGGAGAGGTACCGCCCTTTTATTTTCAGTAGGGTTCCTGTCTTGACTGGGCGAATCCCCTCTCTGAGGTGTGCTGTCATGGGGGGGGGAAGGAAAAACAAGGGTTGAATGACTTCAATATTGTCGATCGCACTCGTTTAGCAGCCTGAACTCGGCGCATGTAAATACAACCGAAATGTTTGTGTGATCGTAGCATTTGGGGTCCTACTTTGTCTAAAACCGGCCCCGACTGTGAGGCTCTTGCTCACCTCCTCTGTCATTCCTAGCACTGTTTCACTGTAAATGTTGGTGCAATCCTGGTCATACGGTAACAATTTTCTATATGTATCCAGCCTCTGATTGGCTGCAGCGGTCACGAGATGAATCACAACAGGAGGCTGCGATGCACTGAGATAACAAGTTTATTGTGGATTTTCATATTGTGCTGCAGGTGGTCCACATGAAAATTCACAAAACAACGAGCTTCGTAGGGAATCTGCCACAATGGTCAGTTTTTGCACATCAAAAAAACAAAGTGTGGGGATGACAATATAAGAACTTTAATCTACTTTGCTGCTACTGTAAAACACTGTCCTGAAATCTGAATTGAAAACCTATCAATATCGGCAAGTGTGAATATGACATTTTTAGAAAGTAGCAGTGAATTCTTACATATGATCTATAGTTTTCCTGCAAATAGTAACTCAGCTACGAAGATATCGAAGGAACTTGGATGAAATTTAAAAAGGTCCTAGCAGATGCAGCTCATATTGCAGGCCAAATTATCATCATTTTATCTAAATTTTATGACATCCTCCTTCAGAGCTCCGCTCTGCTGTCTTATGACCAAAAAAATCAGCAGAAAGAAGCTCAGAAGTAGGATGATAAAAAGGGCCAATTTTGTGTAAAAAAACCCAATTGCAAAAATCATATCCTTTAACCCCGACATGGCCAATAGTTTTTATTCCCCCCTTCTGGTTGTCAGTACAACTAACAAATCATCCATGGTGACATTTCCCAAACTAGTAGTTTGTGGAAAACGTTGTCATTTCTTTAAAAAAACAAAAAAACAAACAATGCCTGGCTCCTACACCACTTCTGTGGATGTGAACTAAAGTTGAGGTCTGAATGCAGCCAAGGAATAGATGTGGGGGTGGAAGAAGCCCAGATCTGGGGGGGGGAGCTAATCAGTGCTTGCACCATAGAAGGCTGAACATGAATCGGCAAAACTCTCAAGGTTGTCAAGACAGTCAAGTGTTGTGATCCGCTTTTTGGGCTCCCCCGGTGGTGGCTGGTGGTACTGGAGACTTGTGTGTGCTTTTCTGCCTCAGCTCACCTGCTTCCATCACTTTTGGGAGTTCCCTATTTAGCCTTGCTCTCCAGTCACTTCCTTGCCGGTCATCATTGTAACCTGAGTCATTCAGTTGCATGTTCCTGCTACTAGTCTGCTGATCAGCTAAGTGGACTCTTGTCCTTATTGTTTTGTATTTCTTGTCCAGTTTACAGTTTTGTCATTTCCTGTTACTGGAAGCTCTTGTGGACTGAAATTGCCACTCCTGTGTCATGAGTTGACACAGGAGTCTTAAAGTAATTTCAGGATGGGTTTTTGAAAGGGTTTTTCAGCTGACCGTGAAGTCCTCTTTTGTATCCTTCCTCTATCTAGTAAGTGGACCTCGCTTTGCTAAATCTACCTTCATACTGTGTATGTCTTTTCCTCTGAACTCACCGTTAATATATGTGGGGGCTACTATCATCTTTGGGGAATTTCTCTAGAGGTAAGCCAGGTCTGTTCCTTCCTCTTCCAGGCGTAGTTAGTTCTCCGGCTGGCGCGTGGCATTTAGGCAGCCGTAGGAATGCTCCCTGGCTACTGTTAGTTGTGTGGTAGATTTAGGTCACGGTCAGCTTGAGTTTCCATCACCCGAGAGCTAGTCTGTTATTTTTGTGTTTCTGATGTTCCCATGCCATTGGGGAATCATGACAGTATGACCGGCCACTGTTAAAGTAATTGGCAGAAGAAAGGAGAGTAAAACAAGTCTGTAGATTTTTTTTTTTTCCTCTCATGTTTGCCACTTAGTTGGCTCAGTTGTATTTCTGCTCTATTTACAGCCTTGCTTTTCTCTCCTTCTAATCCTTGAATGGCTCTGATCTCTCCGGTTTAAGGATGGACCCTCAGAGTTTGGCTGCAGGTTTAAATAATCTTGCTACGAAGGTTCAGAATTTACAAGATTATGTTATACGTACTCCTATTTCTGAACCTAAGATTCCTACACCAGAGGTATTTTCCGGAGATAGATCTCGGTTTCTGAATTTCAAATGTAATTGTAAATTATTCCTTTCAATCAGACCTCACTCCTCTGGAGATCCTGTTCAGCAGGTTAAGATTGTGATTTCTTTGCTGCGAGGTGACCCTCAAAATTGGGCATTTTCATTGACACCAGGGGATCCTGCGTTGCTCAATGTGGATGCGTTTTTTCTGGCTTTAGGGTTGCTGTATGAGGAACCTAATTTGGAAATTCAAGCTGAAAAAGCTTAAATAGCCCTGTCTCAAGGGCAAGATGAAGCTGAGATATACTGCCAAAAATTTCGTAAATGGTCTGTGCTTACTCAGTGGAATGAGTGTGCCCTAGCGGCAAATTTCAGAGAGGGCCTTTCTGATGCCGTTAAGGATGTCATGGTGGGGTTTCCTACGCCCACAGGTCTGAATGAGTCCATGACAATGGCGATTCAGATTGATCGGCGTTTGCGGGAGCGCAAACCCGTGCACCATTTGGCGGTATCTTCTGAAGGGACGCCAGAGAAAATGCAATGTGACAGAATTCTGTCAAGAAGCGAGCGGCAGAATTATAGGCGCAAAAATGGCTTGTGCTTCTACTGTGGTGATTCCGCGCATGTTATATCAGCATGCTCTAAACGTACTAGGAAGGTTGACAAGTCTGTTTCTATTGGCACTTTACAGTCTAAATTTCTTCTGTCTGTAACTCTGATTTGTTCATTATCAGTTATTACCGTGGATGCTTATGTGGACTCTGGCGCCGCTCTGAGTCTCATGAATTGGTCCTTCGCCAGGCGCTGTGGGTTTGATTTGGAGCCTCTGGAAGTTCCTATACCTCTGAAGGGTATTGATTCTACACCTCTGGCTTGTAATAGACCACAGTTCTGGACACAAGTGACTATGCGTATGACTCCAGACCATCAGGAGATGATTCGCTTCCTCGTGCTGCATAATTTACATAATGTTTTAGTGCTGGGATTACCATGGTTACAATCTCATAACCCAGTACTGGACTGGAAAACTATGTCTGTGTTAAGCTGGGGATGTCGGGGGGGCTCATGGGGACATACCTTTGGTTCCTATCTCGTCATCTATTCCCTCTGAGATTCCGGCATTTTTGACGGATTTTGGGGATATTTTTGAAGAGCCTAAAATTGGTTCTCTCCCTGCCCACAGAGAGTGTGATTGTGCCATAGATCTGATTCCAGGCAGTAAATTTCCTAAGGGTCGTTTGTTTAACCTATCTGTACCTGAGCATGCTGCCATGCGAGAGTATGTTAAGGAGTCCCTGGAAAAGGGACATATTCGTCCTTCTTCATCACCTTTAGGAGCTGGGTTTTTCTTTGTCTCTAAAAAGGATGGCTCGCTGAGGCCTTGTATTGATTATCGACTCCTGAATAAAATTACTGTCAAATATCAGTATCCGTTGCCGCTGCTTACTGATTTGTTTGCTCGCATAAGGGGGGCTAAGTGGTTCTCCAAGATTGATCTCCGTGGGGCGTATAATTTGGTGCGAATTAAGCAAGGGGATGAGTGGAAAACCGCATTTAATACGCCTGAGGGCCACTTTGAGTATTTAGTAATGCCTTTCGGCCTTTCTAATGCACCTTCAGTTTTTCAGTCCTTTATGCATGATATTTTCCGTGAATATCTGGATAAATTTATGATTGTGTATTTGGACGATATTTTGATTTTTTCTGAGGACTGGGAGTCTCATGTTCAGCAGGTCAGGAGGGTTTTTCAGGTCTTGCGGGAGAATTCTCTGTGTGTAAAGGGTTCTAAGTGTGTTTTTGGGGTTCAGAAAATTTCCTTTTTGGGGTACATTTTTTCCCCTTCTTCTGTTGAGATGGACCCTGTCAAGGTTCGGGCTATTTGTGACTGGACGCAGCCTACTTCTCTAAAGGGTCTTCAGAAGTTCTTGGGCTTTGCTAATTTTTATCGTCGATTTATAACTGGTTTTTCTGGTGTTGCTAAGCCTCTTACGGATTTGACTAAGAAGGGTGCTGATGTTGCCAATTGGTCCTCTGCCGCTGTGGAGGCCTTTCGGGAACTTAAGCGCCGCTTTTCGTCTGCCCCTGTGTTGCGCCAGCCCGATGTCTCTCTCCCCTTTCAGGTTGAGGTCGATGCTTCCGAGATCGGAGCGGGGGCGGTTTTGTCGCAGAAAAGTTCCGATTGCTCAGTGATGAGACCTTGTGCGTTCTTTTCTCGAAAAATGTCGGTAATCGGGAGCTTTTGGCCATGAAGTGGGCATTTGAGGAGTGGCGTCATTGGCTTGAGGGTGCTAGACATCAGGTGGTGGTTTTGACTGATCACAAGAATCTGATTTATCTTGAGTCTGCCAGGCGCCTGAATCCTAGACAGGCGCGCTGGTCGTTGTTTTTCTCTCGGTTTAATTTTGTGGTCTCATATCTACCAGGTTCTAAGAATGTGAAGGCGGATGCCCTTTCTAGGAGTTTTGAGCCTGATTCCCCTGGTGATTCGGAACCTACAGGTATCCTTAAGGATGGGGTGATATTATCCGCTATTTCCCCAGATCTGCGACGTGCTTTGCAAGAGTTTCAGGCGGATAGACCTGATCGCTGTCCACCTGGTAGACTGTTTGTTCCTGATGATTGGACCAGTAGAGTCATCTCGGAGGTTCATTCTTCTACGCTGGCGGGTCATCCTGGAATTTTTGGTACCAGGGATTTGGTGGCTAGATCCTTCTGGTGGCCATCTCTGTCTCGAGATGTGCGTGTTTTTGTGCAGTCTTGTGATGTGTGTGCTCGGGCCAAGCCTTGTTGTTCTAGGGCTAGCGGGTTGTTGTTGCCCTTGCCTATTCTGAAGAGGCCTTGGACGCACATCTCGATGGACTTTATTTCTGATCTTCCTGTCTCTCAGAGGATGTCTGTTATCTGGGTGGTGTGTGACCGTTTTTCTAAGATGGTTCATTTGGTGCCATTGCCTAAGTTGCCTTCCTCGTCTGAGTTGGTTCCTTTGTTTTTTCAAAATGTGGTTCGCTTGCATGGTATTCCTGAAAATATCGTTTCTGATAGGGGTACCCAGTTCGTTTCTAGATTTTGGCGGGCATTCTGTGCCAGGTTGGGCATTGATTTGTCTTTTTCGTCTGCCTTCCATCCTCAGACTAATGGCCAGACGGAGCGAACTAATCAAACTTTGGAGACGTATTTGAGGTGTTTTGTGTCTGCGGATCAGGATGATTGGGTTGCCTTTTTGCCGTTGGCGGAGTTTGCTCTTAATAATCGGGCTAGTTCGGCCACTTTGGTTTCCCCTTTCTTTTGCAATTCGGGGTTTCATCCCCGTTTTTCTTCTGGTCAGGTGGAGTCTTCGGATTGTCCTGGAGTAGATGCTGTGGTAGATCGGTTGTATCGGATTTGGGAACAAGTGGTGGACAATTTGAATTTGTCCCAGGAGAGGACTCAGCGGTTTGCTAACCGCCAGCGTCGGGTTGGTCCTCGCCTTCGTGTTGGGGACTTGGTGTGGTTGTCTTCCCGTTTTGTCCCAATGAGGGTTTCTTCTCCTAAATTTAAGCCTCGGTTCATCGGTCCCTATAGGATTTTGGAGATTATTAACCCTGTTTCCTTTCGTTTGGACCTTCCGGCATCTTTCGCTATCCATAATGTGTTCCATCGGTCGTTGTTGCGGAGATACGAGGTGCCGGTGGTTCCTTCTGCTGAGCCTCCTGCTCCTGTGCTGGCTGAGGGTGAATTGGAGTACGTTATAGAGAAGATCTTGGACTCCCGTATTTCCAGGCGGAGACTCCAGTATCTGGTTAAATGGAAGGGCTATGGTCAGGAAGATAATTCTTGGGTAACTGCCTCTGATGTTCATGCCTCGGATTTGGTTCGTGCCTTTCATAGGGCTCATCCAGGTCGCCCTGGCGGTTCTTGTGAGGATTCGGTGCCCCCTCCTTAAGGGGGGGGTACTGTTGTGATCCGCTTTTTGGGCTCCCCTGGTGGTGGCTGGTGGTACTGGAGACTTGTGTGTGCTTTTCTGCCTCAGCTCACCTGCTTCCATCAGTTTTGGGAGTTCCCTATTTAGCCTTGCTCTCCAGTCACTTCCTTGCCGGTCATCATTGTAACCTGAGTCATTCAGTTGCATGTTCCTGCTACTAGTCTGCTGATCAGCTAAGTGGACTCTTGTCCTTATTGTTTTGTATTTCTTGTCCAGTTTACAGTTTTGTCATTTCCTGTTACTGGAAGCTCTTGTGGACTGAAATTGCCACTCCTGTGTCATGAGTTGACACAGGAGTCTTAAAGTAATTTCAGGATGGGTTTTTGAAAGGGTTTTTCAGCTGACCGTGAAGTCCTCTTTTGTATCCTTCCTCTATCTAGTAAGTGGACCTCGCTTTGCTAAATCTACCTTCATACTGTGTATGTCTTTTCCTCTGAACTCACCGTTAATATATGTGGGGGCTACTATCATCTTTGGGGAATTTCTCTAGAGGTAAGCCAGGTCTGTTCCTTCCTCTTCCAGGCGTAGTTAGTTCTCCGGCTGGCGCGTGGCATTTAGGCAGCCGTAGGAATGCTCCCTGGCTACTGTTAGTTGTGTGGTAGATTTAGGTCACGGTCAGCTTGAGTTTCCATCACCCGAGAGCTAGTCTGTTATTTTTGTGTTTCTGATGTTCCCATGCCATTGGGGAATCATGACAGTCAAGGATCTTTTGTTTCAGTCTTACCAAGCCACCAGCCCTTCCCGAGTGATGTGCTTGTAACTGTTGGGCCGCATTCACACAAGCCTATTTTACTGTGGACATTATGGCCACGTTGCCCTGCTCATATACACTTAGGAGGGGGTTACTTCAGGCCAGGAGAGCAGCCGTCTGTCTGAACACTGCAGCAAGAACTGTAAAAAACGGTAATTAGACCTACCGGTAATTGTATTTCCAGAAATCCATCCTGAGAGCACCATGGAGGACGTCCTTCTTAGGGTATGTGTCCACGATCAGGATGGCCGGCAGTATCGTCAGAGCGGCAAACCCGCTCTGCGCTAAGCCCCGCCTCCTTCTGGGACGTGATGATGCCGGATGTGTTCATTGCACACATCCGGCATCATCGCACCCCACACATAGGGCCCTGTGTGAACACGGACATGCTGCGATCTTAAAAGACGCGCAGCATGTCCGGAATCGCAGGGCCGACGGATGCGTGTTACCACGCATAGTGGATACGGGATTTCATAAAATCCCCTCCACTATGCTGGAACATCTGGACGCTGCGTGTTTGACGCTGCGGCCCCACGCAGCGTCAAACACGCAGCGTTTCCTGAACATGGACACATACCCTTATCCACAGTGGGACGGGAAACCACAAGTTTAAAAGGACCCTCCCCCCCACCACCCTTCAGTGATTTTCCAAAGTAGCATCTGGATGGATGCAAAAAAGAGAATTTTATTCAAACAAGAATTCATCATACAAATGTTACATCACATTAGTATGGAGTGATTACAGTAGGGAAGGAAACTGCTGTCAGGATGGACTCCTGGAAATATAATTACCGGTAGCTCTAATTACAGTTTTCCAGGTCACCACCTGACAGCACCATGGAGAAGTACCAAAGAAAATTGGTCTTAGGGTGGGACTACTGCCTGAAGCACCTTCCTGCCGAACCCTAATTGTGTCGACACCACATCTAGTTTATAATACCTAGAGAAGGTACTGATACTAGACCAAGACGCGGACCTACAGATCTGTTCTGCCGAAGCCCCCCATTTCTCTGCCCATGAAGCGGCCATTGCCCTAGATGAATGCGCTTTAAGACTCTCTGGGGGACTCTTTCCCTGTGCCTCATAGGCTAAGCTAATTGTGGATCTGATCCATCTCGCAATAGTTGACTGATGCTTTTCTCCCCTTATTTGGACCCCTGAACTGAACAAATAGGTTATTATCCTGTCTCCAGGCCCTAGTTGTCTCTAAGTACTGTCTCCCTAACATCCAGATTATGGTAGAAACTTTCCTTCTGGTTTTTAGGGAGTTGGCAAAATGAGGGAAGCACCACCTTCTGATTCATATTTGAATCCGAGACAACCTTTGGGAGAAAAGCTGGATCAAGTCCCTAAGACCAGCCTGTCGTCAAAGACCTGCAAATAAGGGTCCTGAATAGATAGGGCCTGAAGCTCTCCTAGCCTCTTTGCTGACGTGATGGCCACTAGAAATGCAGTTTTGAGTGAAAGTCTACTAATCTCCAGGTCCTCCGCTAGATCATACGGGTGCCTGCATAGCTCGTTAAGGACTAGATTAAGGTCCCAAGGCGGGACATTTTTCCTTATTATGGGTTTTAACCTCTGAACCACCCTGGAGTATCGACGTATCCAAGGGTTTGTGACGACAGGGTAGAGTCAAAGAATACACTGAGGGCTGCCACCTGTACCCTTAAAGAACTTGGCCTAAGACCTTTTCTAAACCCTGATTGTAAAAAGTCAAGGCTCTTGAGAATATCAGGGTGGTCAGTATCAACTGTCGCCTCTCCACAGTAACTGCAGAATTTCTTCCATATTTTCTTAAAAATTGCGGAAGTCACTGGCTTTCTACTTGCTTGTAGAGTAGAGATAACCTCGTCTGACAGACCCTTAGCTTTTATGACCTAACGCTCAGGAGCCAGGCTGATAACTGGAGGGTTTCTGGGTTCTGGTGCAGAACCAGACCCTGATGGAGCAGGTCTCTTCTTGGTAGAAGAATGGGTTCTTCTGACTTCTTTAGTAAGGGAAACCAACTCCTCTTCGGCTAGAAGGGTACCACGAGAATGACCCTGGCTCTGTCCTCGTATATCTTTCTGAGAGTCCTTGGTATCAGTGCGAGACGAGGGAATGCGGACAACAGACCCCTGCTCCATGACTGTGAAAGGGCATCGATCCCCGCTGAGCCTCCCCAGGGAGGGAGTAGGAGTAGGTTCAGGGAGTAGAAGGTTCTGACTTTTGCGTTCTGTCTGACCGCAAATAGGTCTACATCTGGTCTTCCCCAGCGCTGGCATAACTCGTTGAACACCTCGTTGTTCAATTCCCATTCTGTTGCGATCACCTTCTTCATGCTCAGGAAGTCTGCGACCTGGTTTCTGGTACCCTCCAGGTGTACCACTGAGATCGAGAGAACTGACTTCTCTGCCCACCTGAAGGATCTGTCCTGCTAGACATTGTAGTGCTGAATGTCTTGGACCACCCTGATGACGAAGGAAGGCTACAGTCGTTGTATTGTCTGACAGTACCTTCACGTGTTTGTTTTTCACTAAGGTCTGGGTGGATAGGACCTTCCACACTGCATGTAGTTCTCTGTAGTTTTAGGATTCCCTGCTGTCCTTCGGATTCCACTGTCCCTGGTAGTATCTTCCTTGGACACGTCCTCCCCATCGTTGCTGACTTGCGTCCGTGGTGACTGAGACTTCCAGAGATTGAACCCACGAAACACCGGCCCGAAGATTCCTGGAATGGTCCACCAATACAGGGACCTCTTGACTCGAGGGCATAGGCGTATTTCTCTGTCCAGCGAACTCTGCTTCCTGCCCCAGGATGCGAGGACCGCCTGCTGTAACCGTCGAGAATGAAACTGGCTCCAGTTCACACAGGGAATGCAGGCTGTCATTAGTCCCAGGATCTTCATTGCATCCCTGATGGAGACCCGGCTCCTTGCAAAATGACGAATCCTCTTCACCATGCCAGTTAGTTTTTCTTCTGGTATAAAGGACATTCTTACCACCGAGTTTAGCATAACTCCCAAAAACTTAATTCTTGGTTTGGGTACTAGATCTGACTATGACCAGTTCACGATCCACCCCAATTTCTGCAGTGTGGAGATCAAAGACTGACAGTCGATCCTGAGCTGACCTACAGAGTCTGCCACTACCAAAAAAATCGTCTGGGTGAGGGACAACCGTGATGCTCTGATTTCACAGATAGACAACCTCTTCCACCATTAGCTTTGTGAACACTCTGGGGGCTGATGCTAGGCCAAAGGTGAGGCAGCGAAACTGATTGTGGTAAATCCTGCCCTCCCTTTCCACTGCAAATCTGAGGTACTTTTGGTGGCCTGAGTAAATTGGGATGTGGTAATATGCACTCTTTAGGTCTAAAGTACACATTACTACCCCTTTCCCCTAAGAGGGGAACCGTGGATCTTATAGATTCCATCTTGAACCTCTTGTATTTTAACCATGTTTAATTGTCTGAGGTGTATTATCGTTCTGGATTCCCCAGATTTTTTTTTTACAGAAAAGAGGCCTGAGTAATGCCCGCTTCCTTCTTCTCAAGGGGGTACAGGAACAATTGCCGCTACATCTAGGAGTTTCTGAATGTCTGCCCACATAGGGGAGGCTGAAACGAGATGGGAGCTGGATACAAGGAATCTTACTGGAGGTAAAAAGGCGAATTCTATTCTGTATCCCTGAGAGATCACCTGCAGGACCCAAGGACTTGTGGTAACCTCCCGCCATCCCTCCAGGAACCCGACTAGACACCCACCTACCCTGGTGGCTTCATTTCCTTTGGAAACCTGATCCTGAAAAGATGGAATCTTTATTCCTGACTCTGGTGTCCCCCCCCCTTTGGGATAGCTCCATCTTCTCTGCTTCCCTTTCCCCCTGTAGTCTGTTTTCTGACTATAACGGGGTCTACGAAATGGCTGATATTTTCTGCGTTTTTCCTCCAGAAACGCCTTCTTTTCATCTGAGGCTCTCTCTAAAATATCATCGAGGACGGGCCCAAAGACCCTTCCCCCTGAGACAGGGATACAGCAAAGCTTATTCTTTGAATGCATATTCCCTGACCAGTTTTTTAGCCAGATGGCGCTTCTGGCTGCATTGGACAGGGACTGACTCCTGGTCGCGAATCTGACTGACTCCGCAGGAGCGTCTGCTAGGAAGCCGGTTGCCAGCTTTAGTAGGGGAAGGGATTTCAGTATAGTCTCTCTAGGAGTCTTGGCTGACAGCTGCTCCTTCAGATCGTCTACCCACAAATGCATAGAACGTGCTACCGATGTTGCTGCTATATTTGTGTGAATGACAGCCGCTGAAATTTCCCAGGCTCTTTTTAAGAGTCCATCCGCCTTTCGGTCCATAGGCTCCTTTAGATTAGAGGAGTCCTCAAAGGGGATGGCTGTTCTCTTAGAAACCTTGGCTAACGGAATCTATCTTGGGAATATGTTCCCAGTCTTTGACTTCCTCAGGGTCAAACGGTAGGCGAAGCCTAAAGTCTCTGGAAATTGTTAGTCTCTTCTCTGCCTCCTCCCATTCCTCTAAGATCATAGACCGAATATGGGAGTTCACTGGGAAGACTTTTGAGGTCTGAACGTAGCCCCCCAAACATCTCATCCTGTACTGAGCAAATTGCTGGGGGCTCCTCAATCTGCATAGTTTGTCTTACTACCCCCAGGAGCTCGTCCGTGTCCCCAGAAGAGAACAAGTATCTACTCCCTTTCTCTAGAGGATCTCTGGTTACTTCCTCTTTCTCCAGCTCTGATTCGGAAAAGGTTCCTTCAGAGGAGGAAACAGATTCCCTCGGTCTCTTCCTGGATCCCTGGTAGTCCAACTGCATGGGTTGAGGAAATACCAGACCTGAAACAGAGGCCTGCAATTCGTCTCTGATAATAGAATTATTCTTACCGTTAATTCGGTTTCTAGGAACCTTCCACGACAGCGGTACTGGAGGATGTCTCCCCGCCCTAATGGGGGACAGGAAACACAAAAGAGGTTAAATACCCTCCCCTTCCTGCCACCTCCAGTGTTTTTTCTGGACACAGTAGCATGTATAATTACCACTCAGGTGCAGGAACTCAACGATAGAATCATAGAAATAGGGAGGGAAATTAATGCTGTCGTGGAAGGTTCCTAGAAACCGAATTAACGGTAAGAATAATTCTATTTTCTCCAGTCACCTTCCACGACAGCGGTACTGGAGTAGTACCAACAAAAAATTTCTTAGGGGGGGATAACAGCCTGCAGAACTGTTCTGCCGAAAGTTAAATCCCGGTTGAAATCAAGTCTGTAATGTCTGGTAAACGTATGAACTGATGACCAGGTGGCAGCTCTGCAAATCTGCTCCGTAGAAGCGTCACCTCTCTCTGCCCATGATGTTGACACCGATCGTGTAGAGTGGGCTTTTTAGTGATGGAGGAGGTGATAGATTCTGTGATGAATATGCCAGAGATATGGCCTGTTTAATCCAGTTGGCGATTGTATTTTTTGTCGCCTTTCTACCTTTGTTCTTTCCAGAGTGTTGAATGAAGAGATTTTGATCAATCCTCCAACTCTCTGTTTGTGAAAGATAATATAGGACCACTCTGCGGACATCCAGAGTGTGGAAGGACTCTTCCCTCACGTTAGAGGGATCTGGGCAGAATGAGGGCAACACTATGTCCTGACCTCTGTGAAAGTCTGATGTCACCTTAGGTAAGAAGGTAGGGTCTAGACGGAGGATAATACTATCAGATGTCACCCTCAAATAGGGTTCTTGTATGGATAGTGCATGTAATTTCCCTATTCGTCTGGCAGAAGTAATAGCCACTAAAAAAACAGTTTTAAGGGTAAGAACCCTTAAAGACGACTCTGATAAGGGTTCGAATGGATCCCGAGTTAGACTATTAAGGACCAGATTTAGATCCCAGGGGGGAGTATGGTTGTGAACTCTGGGGTGGATTCTACATGCTGACATTATGAAACGTCTGATCCACCGATGTTTGGCTAGTTCTTGATCAAAATATGAGCTGAGAGCTGAAATTTGTACCTTTAAGGTATTAGGACTAAGTCCCAAATCTAGACCCTTCTGCAAGAAGTCTAGAATCTGGGCAATATTTGGGTGAAAGGGGTCTGGAATATTAGGAAGGCACCAAGATGAAATTTTTTTCCAGACTTTGGCATAAATGGAATTAGTTATGGGTTTCCTACTGTTTTGAAGTGTGTGAATTACTTCATCTGAGAGACCCCTTGCCTTTAGTATTTCGGCTTCAGAAGCCATGCTGAAAGATTTAACCTGTGAAGGTTTGGATGTAGTAATGGTCCCTGATGAAGTAGGTTGCTCTCCTGAGGTAAACATATTGGATCTTCCTGAGCCATGTCTAACAGGGCGCTGTACCAACTCCTCCCTGGCCACATTGGTGCAATCAGGATTGCCGTAACTCGCTCTGATCGGATCTTCTGTAGAGTTCTTGATAACATTGGGATCGGAGGAAAAGCATAGACGAGGTTGAACTCCCAGGGGTGAGAGAATGCATCCATGCCCAGTGCTCTGTCTGTCATATTTAGGGAGAAATATGTCTGTGCCTTGGCATTTTGACTGTTGGCAAAAAGGTCCACTTCTGGAATCCCCCATTTGGATATTAGGGAGAGAAAAACTTCCTGATTTAGACACCATTCCCCTGGATGCACATCGATTCTGCTCAGAAAGTCTGCTTGGGTATTTGCTGATCCCTTCAGGTGGACTGCCGAAATAGAGAGGAGGTGCCTCTCTGCCCAAGAAAAAATGTTTGAAGCCAGGGTCTTTAGTTTTTTGTATTTTGTACCTCCCTTATGACGGAGGTATGCTACCGTGGTCACGTTGTCGGAATAAATCCTGACATGATGCCCCTGAACAAGCCGGGATGCGGCTTTTAACGCTTCTTCCACCGCCTTCAGTTCTCTGAAGTTCGAGGAGCTTGCTCTGATGTCTGGGGGCCATCTGCCCTGGAAATGAGTTCCGTCGACTATGGCTCCCCAACCCCTTTGACTGGCGTCCGATGTGAGCGTCTTTAGTGGGACCTGGTCCCAGCTGACCCCCCGTTGGAGATTTTGGCGATGCAGCCACCAAGTCAGGGATGTCCTGACATGATTGGGGAGGCAGATTCTTTTGGATAGAGAGCTTTGTTGTCTGTCCCAGGATGCTAGAACATGGGTCTGGAGAACTCTCGTGTGGGCTTGGGCCCAAGGTACCATTTGGATACAGGATGTTAGAGATCCCAGAATAGACATGGAATGTCGCAGAGTAGGAGCTTTCAGCGTTCTGAATGCTGTTATCCTCTGAACCAGATCGAGTTGGCGTTCTCTGGGCAGAAAGGATCTTCTCAACTCTGAGTCCAGCAGGACTCCTAGGAACTTTTTCTTTTTGGAAGGAAGTAGATCCGATTTCTCCAGATTCGGGATCCAGCCCAAAGATCTCAGGATCTCTAGAGACTTTGTTACATCTGATTTGAGGCGAGAGGTAGAAGGAGCGATAATGAGTAGATCGTCTAGATAGGGTACTACGCAAATCCCTTGAAGACGTATGAATATTATTGCCTCTGCCATGATCTTTGTGAAGACCCGGGGAGCTGAGGCGATCCCAAAGGGAAGGGAGTTGAACTGATAGTGTACTATCTGCTGATCCCGAGATATTGCAAATCTTAGGTATTTTCTGAATTCTGGATGGATTGGGACGTGATAATACGCGTCCCTCAGATCCACCGTAGCCATCACCCAGTCTTGGCCTATCAGAGGGATCGCTGTTTTGACCGACTCCATTTTGAATCTTCTGTAAGTTATTACTCGATTCAGGGGTTTTAAATTATTATCCGGTACTTCCCCGAAGGTTTCTTGATTAAAAATAGGTGAGAGTAATGTCCTCTGCCTATTTCTTGCTGAGGTACTGGGGAAATTACTCCTGCCTGGAGTAACTCTCGAAGTCCGGAGAGGAATGCGCTCTGAGAGCTGAGACTCTGCAATGAAGTTATCCTTATGTGATGAGGGGGAGGGCTCTCGAATTCCAGTTTTAGCCCATTCCGAATAGTGTCGAGTACCCACTGGTTTGACGAAATGGAACTCCACTGGTTGATGAAGCCCGAGAGTCGACCCCCAACGCCCTGGGCGTAGTCACTGCTTGTCAGGGGTTTGCTGGGACTGGGGAACCAGGATATTCCTACCCTTCCCCCCTTTAGGATAGCTCCAGCGTCCTGTCTTGCCCTTTCCTTTGAACTCTCTTTGGAAGGGTTGTTCCTTTGAGGGACGAAAAAAACGTTTTTTCGGATTCCTCTGTTCAGGAAGCGCTTTTTTCTTGTCTGTTGCCTTCTCTAATATATCATCCAGAGCCTGCCCGAAGAGATAGCGGCCTTGAAAGGGAATGGCACAGAGTTTCGTTTTGGACGTGATGTCACCGCTCCAGGACTTCAGCCATAAAGCTCTCCTGGCTGAGTTAGAAAGAACTGCTGATTTAGAAGCCACTCTAACGGATTCCGCCGAAGCATCGGCGAGAAAACTCGTAGCTCTCTGGAGAAGAGGGAGGGAATCCAGGATTACTTCCCTAGATGTTCCCTGGGTAAGGTGGTCTTCAAGAGTGCGGAGCCAATGGAAGAGGGACCTAGCCACACACGTAGACGCAATATTTGTTCTAAGGAGATTCGTGGAAGTATCCCAAGATCTTCTTAGAAGACTCTCCATTTTGCGGTCCATAGGGTCTCTGAGTTGGGAAGAATCCTCAAACGGGAGGGTTGTCTTTTTTGATACTCTGGAGACTTGTACGTCTACTTTAGGAGTTTCCCATAAAGAAACGTCTCCATCCAGAGGGAAACGATTCTTTAGCTCAGATGGAACCGTAAGTCCCTTCTCAGGAGATTCCCATTCATGAAGAATGAGACTCTGCACATTCTCGTGTATTGGAAACCCTTTCAATTTTTTCGGTTTTAACCCGCCGAACATCTCATCCTGCACTGACGGTTTGTCCTCCTCCTCCTCAACGCCCATTGTCCCCCTGACCATACTGATTAACTCGCGTATGTCATCAGAGGAAAAATAGTATTTTTTATTTTCCTCTTTAGGGGTAGAAGTGGAGCCCTCATTCTCCCACAAATCCTCTGAGACAGAAGAATGACATTCACCAGAATCTGAATCAGAAACAACCGTTGCCATCTTCCTTTTTTTAGGCGGAGGTGGCTGAGGTAACAGAGACTGGGAGAGGGCCGATACAGAGGACTGAACTTTTTTAATGAGGGTTTTAATGCTCTCGAACAAGGATGGCTGTTCAGAGCGTAATACTTCCTCAGTGCAGGGCTGGCAAAGTTTCTTCTTATATGAGGAAGGAAGCTTTGACGCACATACACATTTCCGATCTTCCGATTTCTTGGAAGATTTGTCCTTCCTAGGGGCAGAGGCCCTGTCTCCCTAAAAAAGAGAGAGAAGGGGACTAAATATATAGCACCCTAAGGAAACAGGGAAAAAGGGACCTGACCCACTACTCACAGTAGGAGGGAAGACGCAGGGCTCGGCAGATGCAGAGGCAGGTCTGTCACCTTCCATGGTCAGTCAGTACTGTAGTCCAGACAGATAGACAGGGGGCCTTACCTGGAGGTGACTAACCAGGGTTAAATACCGAGGTTGCTGCGTCCGATTATGTGCTCCTCCTCCTCTCCCGGTCCCGGGCGTAGGGGAAGAACCGCTATGCCACCAATAGTCTCTGTAGGACGCGCGTGCATTCCACCGCTGGAACGCACATGCCGTGAACCGGAAGTTCGGGGTACTTCCGGTTCGCGCGTCCACCGTTTCCGGCCAGCAGGAGAGGAAGAACGCCGGGGAGCCGCGCGGGGACCCCGGCCGCACACCACCGTTCCGCTTTACTCCAGAAGGAGCGCGGGAGGAACGGGAAAGGGGTCCCGAGTCCACACTATGTGAGGAGACGGGAGCAGCACCGCAGGGAGGAGACCGACCCAGGCTGCCCGGCTTTGTAAGTAAAAACTGCGTGCTCCGATCGCCGGCCACGGCAGCACTACAGGACCTCTTCATGCCCCATAGGGGACAGGAAAAACACTGGAGGTGGCAGGAAGGGGAGGGTATTTAACCTCTTTTGTGTTTCCTGTCCCCCATTAGGGCAGGGAGACATCCTCCAGTACCGCTGTCGTGGAAGGTGACTGGAGAAAATAGCCCTCATATTGGACACGAGTGAAGCCTGCTCCTCCCCCACAATCCGGCTGGTGCATGCCTCACAGAGGGGTTTCTGCCAGGAATCTTTAAGCCTTATGGCGCAAATAGGGCACTTCCTATATTTTCCCGACTTCTTAGCCTCTTTCTTTTCTGTCGAAGTCCCCTACAAAACATAAGCGTAACTGTTTTGTGGGACTGCACCTTGCTGGGGCTCAGAGGACACCCTTTCCCTGGGTACTTACATGCCCCTGGCTCTCTTGCCCCATATCAGGCTTAGTGGTCTCCTCCATCCTGAGGATTGCATCAAGATAGCTGGCCCCACTAACCCAACCCCCCCCCCCATTACCTCCTTATATGCGGGGATCCTGGAAGCTGGAGCGCCGTGCTGCGCCATCTGGCCTGCCTCGGAAGCATTCCTGCCTCTATCCAATCCTGAGGAGACGCTGCCCCGCCTGCTGCTGGCCACGACCCGAAAGTGATGCACCGCAGCCCAGATCTGCAGTGCTTGGCGTCCTGAGATGTCCTGTCGTAAACGTTTTCCCTCCGGGGATCGTGTGATGAAGCGGCGGCATCCAGAGGCGGCCCTGGCTCAGGTACATCTGGGGCATCGCCAAGGGTCGAGAGCCCCCCTTCAGGAAGAAGCAACCCACACTCCAGGAGCAGCGCTACACTTGGTATGCTGAGGGACCCTCCGGGCGGGTGTCAGCTTGCGGAGGACGAGGTGGGAAGGGAGGGGCCGAGCCCCCCGATCCTCACCCTCCGCACGTAACCATGTTCTCTCGCCATTGCTATCCACAGTGGGACAGGAAAAACACTGAAGGGTGGTAGGGGGAGGGTCCTTTTAAACTCTTGTGGTGTCCTGTCCCACTGTGGATAAGAAGGACGTCCTCCATGGTGCTGTCAGGTGGTGACCTGGAAATACTGTTTTACAGGTTTGGAGTGCGATGTCTGCACTGGCCGCAGGTCTCCTGTGCCGAACTCAATAGCCTCATGTGCCTATTTGGCCACTGTCAATCAGGGTCTCCATGCATGTGTTGTGACCGTCACAAAGCCGCGGTGCCGAACAGCTGATTGTGGACAGCGCTCCAAGTAACCGATCCTGCAATTCAGTAAGCGCTGTAGCTATTCGGATAGCCTCTTATCAAAAGCTATTTGATCATCACTAGTCGTAAATGTTGTATGTGTGAAAGTTGCTTAGGCTACTTTCACACTTCCGTCTTCTGTGCTCCGTCGTTATGGGCAAAAAACGGATCCTGCAAATGTGCTTGCAGGATGCGTTTTTTGCCCATAGTCTTGTATAAGCGACGGATGGGCACACGTCGCATCCGTTGTGCGACGGATGCGTCGTGTTTTGGCGGACGCGACGCACAAAAAACGTTCAATGTAACTTTTCTTTGTGCGACGCGTCCGCCATTTGCGACCGGAACTCCGCCCCCTCATCACAGTGGGCAGCGGATGCCTTGTAAAACAGCATCCGGCTGCCCACGTTGTGCTACATTTAGCACAACGTCCGTCGGTACGTCGGGCCGACGGTTTGCAACGGCCTCGTATCGACGGAAGTCTGAAAGAAGCCTTAAGGAGGGGTTCAGAAGGTCATATTTCACAGTAAATAGACTACAATGCTTGGGCGAGACTGACCGCGGATCTCAATAAATATATTAAAATATGCAGATTTATTGCAAAAGTTTCTGAAACTCTTCTATACATTTAATCTGCCACACATGAATTACTGCAGAAGGTCTATTGGAAACCAAAGAGTAGGAGATAGACATCCCAAACAGCTTAGCTATGATTCAATAATGCAATGAAAACAGTACCGTACCCGAGGTGATGTATATATAGTATATTATAGTCATCAGAGAAAGCTCTGCACATAAAATGCTAGTAAATGCGAGATTGATCAGCAGTGGAAAATCATCCCCAGTACACAATGCAGTGGAAGCCAGCACAAAATAAGCTTAATAATGTATCATGTCTGTTTATGCGGGAACTGGAAATCTGAGTCCAGGTTTAGACTACCCCATAGGGTAACAGGGCAATCCCCGGTGGGCCCTCAACCACACTGTATGGACAGTATTTGGCATAATTCACTCTGTACAGAAAAAAACAGCATCTCATAATTCATTCAAACTACCCAGTTTATCATATAGCGATATAGGTAAATCTGTGACCAAGGGTAGTGTAATATTTGTATGCAGGTTAAAAGTGGGACCCCCAAAGTCAATGTTACTGGTGGGCCCTTCGCACCCCAGTCTGACACGGTCTGTGTCCATAGGATGAACAGTCTCACCGTACCGCACAATTGCTCACTTTTATTCACTCTGTGGCGCCGCCCTCTGCCAGTCAGTGCAGAGAGACGCCGGGAAGATGGCGCCGAGGAGCTGCAAGCAAGACAGGCGAGTATGTTTTTTTTTTTTTTTTATTGCAGCAGCAGCTATGGGGCAATAATGGACGGTGCAGAGCACTATATGGCACAGCTATGGGGCAATGGTGCAGAGCACTATATGGCACAGCTATGGGGCAACGGTGCAGAGCACTATATGGCACAGCTATGGGGCAACGGTGCAGAGCACTATATGGCACAGCTATGGGGCAATGGTGCAGAGCACTATATGGCACAGCTATGGGGCAATGGTGCAGAGCACTATATGGCACAGCTATGGGGCAATGGTGCAGAGCACTATATGGCACAGCTATGGGGCAATGGTGCAGAGCACTATATGGCACAGCTATGGGGCAATGGTGCAGAGCACTATATGGCACAGCTATGGGGCAATGGTGCAGAGCACTATATGGCACAGCTATGGGGCAATGGTGCAGAACACTATATGGCACAGCTATGGGGCAATGGTGCAGAGCACTATATGGCACAGCTATGGGGCAATGGTGCAGAGCACTATATGGCACAGCTATGGGGCAACGGTGCAGAGCACTATATGGCACAGCTATGGGGCAACGATGCAGAGCATTGTATATATGGCACAGCTTTATGTGGAGTATCTATGGGGCAATGGTGCAGAGCTTTTTTTTGTGGCACAGCTTTATGTGGAGCATCTATGGGGCCATAATGAATGGTATGGAGTATCTATTTTTAATTTTGAAATTCACCGGTACCTGCTGCATTTTCCACCCTAGGCTTATACTCGAGTCAATAAGTTTTCCCAGTTTTTTGTGGCAAAATTAGGGGGGTCGGCTTATACTCGGGTCGGCTTATACTCGAGTATATACGGTAATCTAATGCTGAATAAAAAGACCAATAATATGAGCTTACTAAACACAAAACTCATTTATTACGTAGCAGAAGGTGATCTCCCAATATGGGGCGTTACTTATAGCACAATCCAGTCCATGTTCAGCCACATTGAACATTATACGAGCAAAACTGCGTTAATGCAGCCATCATTTTCAGGATTATTCGTAACTTGTGCATATTTTCCTAAAAGTAAAAAATAAAAATGAACAATGATATATTGGCAGTATCATAGTATAAATGACGATCATCTGCAGTTTAGAAGTTGAAGCCTTACCCCATATAACTTTGCCTCCTTGTGTGACGAGACCAAGCTCGCTGACGTTCACCTCGATGACTGTTCCCTTTGTGATGACGCCTAAAGTTGTGTAGAGTGGCGATGATGGGTTCTTCTTTACACCCAGGATAGGTAAGCAGAATGTGGCTTTGAGTTCAGGATGAGTCACATGAGCCTTTTTAAAACGCAAGCCCTGGAAAACACATGACGACACGTGAAAATCTGGGGTGTCATGTTATAATAGTAACGCTACAGTATATAGAAGACTCCACCCTGCATGTGGATATTTTACTCAGGCCAGTCTTGCTGGAGAGTCCATATCTATACAGATAAGGCTTAGTTTAGAGGAGTGCTAAAATAAACGGCCAAATGAGATGTCATCGGGGGGGCAGAGGCTCCCGTCACTGCTGCAGCCTCCTTCCCCCACCTGAAATGAAGTTATCAGTGACACACGTCTCAGGGGCTGGGCTAGTCCCTGCTCTACAGAGCATGCTTTGGCTGTCATTGCCAACATATGCTCAGTACAAGACCCCTTGTCACCGTGTGATATTCTTCTCAGTGAATAGTTACAGTGCACTTCCTCGAGGGCTCTAATTAGAAGTGACAAGTCAGCAAGAGAGCACACTGTCAGTGAACATTGTAAGGAGATAACCCGGCAAGCAGGGAGAGCAGAGACTAGCACCATCCAGTGATGTCTGTTTCAGGGACAGGGCTCATCTCTGCTCACTGGGTTTTCTCATTTTAATGTGCACTGATGATGTGCCCTCTTGCCAGCTCATTACTTCTCATCAGTGCTGATGAGGGAGCGCACTGTCACTACGTATTGAAAGGAATATTGCACACTGACAAGGGGTATTGTATTGAGCATATGTCGGAATTAAACGACATGCTCAATAGAGGAGACCAGCTCAGAACCTGAAACGGAGATTGCTGACGATGCGTTGTTTCAGGGTAGGGCCAGGGCTGCGGCAATGACCACAGTCACTGCCACTTGATGATGTCGCATTTGAGAATCCCCAGTGCAAGCTGGGACACTCAAACGTGGGCACTAATTGCATGTTCTGTTCTGCCAGTTAGTGATGACACCCCGGGTGTCAACAATTGAAAATAAATTAGATAGATATCTCATTAAAGTCAATCAGTAGGCAGATTGTGGACATTATTTTATCAACTTTCCGTATGCATTTTAGACTTAAATAAGGAAAAGTAGGGACTTTTTAATTTAGGCATATTAGAAAAGGATTCTGATTACTACAGTAAAACTAGAGAAATTTATGATGAAAATCAATATTAGTTTTGGACCAGCCCTTTATGGACTGTGATCTGAGGCCATATGCAGGATGCATTATACAGCAACAGTAACTTATTACAGACTCACCATGGGTCTGATAAATCTTTCATATTTAGGAGGTTTTCGTGTGAATCCATCTCCGACAAAGCAAACTTTGGTGACCATCCTCTTCCAAGCCTTCTTCTTCCTTTTTCCTGTGCGTATAACTTTAAGCACTTCGGTCTCTCCTTGTGCGCGGACTTTGGGGAGAGGAACCTCCCATTTACCCTAAAAAGACGCACAAGTAATGTGTAAGAGACTAATAGACGGATATGAAGGCTGACCAATCAATGAAACATATCACTTACTGCCTTCTCTTTTCGCTTCTGTTTGATCATATTGGAGAGAACTTTGGCTCGGTTTTGCCCTTCTCTGTCCAGCAGATACGCAGGAACGGCTCCTTCTGGGGTCTTCTCATCATTCTTCTGTTTGGTGTTCCTCTTTTCATGCATTTTAATACTGGAAGATGCAAGAAAGACATGTGAAACTGTGGGGTAATGGCCTTCATTGACGTACTATATTCAGAGAAGGCTTTCTAGATAATAAACCCTGTACATAGTATATAACCCTCCAGAACATCAGACAGCAACCAAGGCGTAATTGTAATATTAGATACATACAAAAATCAGCCAGCTCAGACATTTAAAGTAAAACTATAGCAATATATGGTAAATCTATATAACATGAAGTTTACCTATGGTTGTGGATTATTTTCATCCTGAATAGGTCAGGTCTGCACTGTTTAGAGGCGTTGTCCAGGCTTGAAACAAAGTCTTTGAATCATCACAGCGTGTGGTGTGCATGCAGTCAGGATCCCCTGATATTGCCGGTGCAAGCGTGCGATCATGTGACCACGTGTGCGCTATTCGCGTAACTGCAGTCTTGTGATGACTGGACGTATCCGGCTTCTCTTCAATTCAGAGAGTCTGAGCAGGTCTTCGCCAGCACATGACCACATCACATACATGCCACCATCTCTGCTCGCCAGCACCAGCAATATCAAGGAATCCTGACTGCATGCTCACCACATGCCGTCAGCATTCAGAAGACTTGTATCAAGCGTGACAACCCCTTAAACGTCACTTTTTTTTTTTTTGGAGCATCAAATTCATTCATCCCTTCACGCAACCACAAACCTAAAAGGGTGTTCTGGGTATTGGTGACTACGGATGGCGCCATCATCCCCAAAACATAGTAAAATGGAGGGGCAATGTAGAACGCGCACTGACACGCTAATATAAGTCTATGGCAGGGATGTGGAGTCGGTAAGCCAAACCTCCGACTCCGCAATTTCCATGACACCGACACCGCAGCCCTGGTCTATGGGGCGAACACAGTTAAACTTGGTGTGGATCTCATCACAGGTCCATTATCAAGTGGATCAGTGAGAATGGCTTATTACCACAGTACTGCATTAAAAAGGGGTTGTCCACTTCTGGAGACTTTTTTATATTTAACTGAAATACATGTATTTTGAGAGAAAAATACATTTCATTAATTGGGTTTCATTAATATTTCACAGTTTGACTTTTCCGGTCTCTTGGTTTTCCTTCACATTCAACTATGATGTGCTCTGAGGTCATAAATTAGCTGAGGAGCTTAGATAAAGGCAGATAAGAAAGTTACACCCCATCAGGCCATCATAACAAACTGACTGCCTGACTCTCAGTTAACTCCTTTTGGAGTGCAAGATTTTTAATAAAACTCAATTGTTTTAGCCCCAATTACAGGCATCTAAGAAAAAGAAAAAAAAAAATCTAAACTGTAGCCGAAGATGGACAAAACAATTCTGGCTGTATATATCTACCAGGGTGAGTGCACTTCATACAGATTTTATATCAGGCCCATCTGCAGTTAGCTTTTCTTTTTCTCAGCAGCATTTTTTTCATTTAAAAAAAAAAAAGAAAATAAACTTGCAGCAATTTCTACCAATGTTAAAGGGGTTTTCCAGGCTTAAGTTTTTAATGAGCCATCCATAAAAACAGGATTTTAGGTTGCTTACTGTAAAATGTTTCTCGGAGCCTTCATTGGGGGACACAGGAAACCATGGGTGTATGCTGCTGCCACTAGGAGGCTGACACTATGCACAAAAAAAGTTAACTCCTCCTGCGCAGTGTACACCCCGCCGACCAGCTCTGGTGGGCGAGTGGGTAGTAGACGGAGGCCAGGACCGAATCCCCTAAACACTCTTCCGTGTTAGGGGTCCTATCGAAGACATATGAGGACACGGGGTGGCAGTACACACACAGTACACACAGTACTCAGTCTCTTTGTGGGAGTACAGTAGAGACTTCACACTGTATTCCTCTGGTGAAGATCCACCTGAAAAGAAACAACGCACACTGAGGTAGATATGGGTCTAATGAAAGACCCGTGTCCACCTCCTACTGACACCAAGCTAAACTGATTAACCTAGTGCCGGTCAGTGGGGTGTACACTGCTGAGGAGGAGCCAAATTTTGTTGTGCATAGTGTCAGCAGCATACACCCATGGTTCATGTGTCCCCCAATGGAGAGAAATAGGCGCCTCTGTGAGAGGTGTGGGGGCCTGACCCCACCAGTGATCAGCTGTTTCCAGCCTCAGCAGTGGCGGCCAGCACAGCGCCACTCTGTGTACTGGCCATTCCTGGATACTGCAGCTCAGCTCCTCCAGAAGTTCATTTGTTTTATTCAATTCAGGAAAATAGTAAAACTACACAAAGTCCATGTTTTAGCCACAAAGGGCATTAAACTTGATGACTTGCCGCCTCATGTTCCACGAATTACCTAAAGCCACAGAACTTCATGAATTCTTTTCCTTGTGTCTGCTCAGTGAAATGCGAGCTACTTACGTTTTCTTCATCTGGATCTTCTCGGCATGGCGCTGCTTGTGGTACAGTTTGGCCTTCAGACCGATAAGTTTCTTCGCTTTCTGTGATCGCTCATGAGCCTCCCGGCCCTCCTTCTTCCTCTTCTTCTCATGGTAGTCCAAGCGATAGCCGTACCGCTTACGGTGTAACTCAATGTAGTCGTTCTGAGGCTGAGTGCACAAAAACAAACCAACAGAGGATTAATTATACATGATGACGATAAGCACTCAACCACCGCAATATTAACATGACAGGTTATCAAAATACTACATGAAATGCAAAAAAAAGACCCAACTAATACGACCAAGATTTCACATCAGTATATTCACACAGCACAGATATGAAAGACACTTCTGCCACTGAAAACCAGTTCTGGGTGTCAGAATGGGGAGGTTGTGTGCTGGGAGTCACAGACGATATGGAGGAGGACTGCAGACCATTTAAGTGATTATACCTTAGAGAGGATATTAAAGGGGTGGTTCTGAAACAAGTCATCTCTTATCTGCTGTATGAGGTACTTGCTGGTAAGTGGCGTACAGGTAGGGCATGTGCACTGCCACTGTTTTAAAAGAAAGAAAAGAACTTTGTTCTGAAGATCGGACCATCAGTGAGCCTGTTGTCAAAGGATAGGCGATAACTTTTCTTCTGAACCTGGAGAACCCGTTCTGATATTTTGCTACACATTATCACTGAGCAGTAGTGTAGCTGGAGAGGGGAGAGCAGAAAATGGCAGTGTCCCTGAGCCCTGCGCTCCGGGGGACCCACAAGGAGCTACGCCAACTATATCGGCATACGCAGCTTGCCAATACAGGTAAGCCCTGCAGTAGAGCAGGATGACAGTCTCCCCGCACTACCGCTCTCCATTCTGTAGACTGCAGGTGACTTTAAGCCTGTGCTCTATAGAATGGCCGAGGTGCTGACACGTGTAAGATACAAGAGTCCCGGCATGTTGATGCCATCACACAGCACCAGGCACGATGATAGCGTGTGGGGCTCGCCGGGCCTTGCTGGTGGAGTCGTCAGGATCCTGGAATAGGCCAGTATGCATTTTTTTATTTTAATTAAAACTCATGGGGGCATCATAAGCAATGGGGGACCGTCACACACTGTGGAGGTTACTGTGTTTTGAAGGGGGAGGGGGGGGTGTAGTATCAAAGAGGCCATCACACTGTTTTCGATTAGCTGTGGGCACATCATACTATGTTTTAGGGAGCTGCACATTTGGGGACTCTGTGGACGTTATGAACTATTAAGTGGACACTTTTAGGACACTCAGTATTGTGGCAAAAGGGCAAAATATGGGCCCGTTTTCTATGGCGTTTGCAAAGGTCATTAATATTTTCTAGGGGGCAATTTTACCATCTACTGGGCACAAACAGGGCATATGAAAGAAGCACAGTGGCGGACATTATTATGTAGGGCACTAAGAGGAGCGCTCTTATTGTGCCAAATATCATGGGTAGTAAGCAATACTTTCACCAGCAGCGGCTCAGTATTGGGGTATCAGCAGGATGAGGAGTTTGTGCAGGTTGGGAATAGATGGAGACGGTGCTGGAAATGGGAGAAGTCAAATGTGTCTTTGATGTAATCTCTGTAGCCGAGTACTAGCTGGAAAAAGTCATGTCCGTCTGGGACAAATGGAAAAGACGGGAAAAGTGACGACTCCATCAGACAGAACGTCAGCGGTAAGTCACCATCTGTGATCTCTTATATGTTCTGTAGGGCTGGGATCTACCACTGTAAGGCACAATATCGGTGTTAGCTTTTGTGTAGATATTTATTGTCAGTTACAGCAGGGTCATCTGCTGAGGTTCCACTATCATGCGCGGTTACTGGTTAGGTCCAACTCCGATATTTCACCCTCTGCGCTGTCCAATCCTACACACAATGTACAACCGTCCGCTGCCGATTGGTGGAGGTGCCCAGCGTCAGGCTGCAACAAGGTCATCAATATCACATGAACCTCTTTAATATGAGGAAGTCGTCCAGGTTCTGGCCCATCACCACACTGCCATCTATGAGAAGCATATATGATCATCACTGCGGCCCCATCACAGGAGCCAGATATGGGACCCAATGGGATCCGCTCACTCCTGACATCTGGAGACGAAGAGACTCCGGCACGGAACCATGTCCGGGGCCTCGGACCCAGCACAGACGGAGGGGGCAGATTCCGCTGAGATTTTAGGAGCTCTGTCCCAGTGACAAAATGGAAAACAAGAAACAAACCCACAGCCATAAATAAAGCGAGGAAATCTGACTCCTCACACAGGGTATAAGGAGTCAGAATAGGAGGACGAGCTGTGAGCCGCCGGGTCACAGATGTGAGAAGACAACACTGCCAGTGGTGGCACCACAAGTCCCGGCAGCTATCGCTCTCACACACGGCGCCGTGCTCACCATGGCGGCTGTCCTCTCCGGCGCTTCTGGCCTGTTACTTTGCGGCCTTTCTCCCGAGGAGGAAACACACGATGGAACTTTCAGCCCCCGGAGGCCCGGACACCACCGCCGAGCAAGATGGAGGTGGAAAAGGAAGACTCCGCCCACAGACCAGGCATTGCGTCATTTCCGGGTAAGACCATTCTCACTAGCAGCAGGGTTGCATTTTTTTCACTCGAATCTTGGCGATAGTCTACCTGCAGCTGACAGCGTCATGGAGGACACGGTCCGAGCAGAGAGAGCACTAGAAAACACTAGAAAACACAGGGTATTTAAGAAAGGTCATTCTATAAGTGGTACGTGGGTATTGGTAGCGCCCACACCTGGAATTCTGGGAAGAAGGTCACATGTGCCATGAGTACGAAATTACGTCATTACGTTCTCTGGGTCCTGACGTCACGTGAGCTTCAGAGTTGTCACGTGGGGTGTGCTCTTCTGGCAGGTGAGTCGTGTGTTCCTGTAGGTCGTCAGTGATGCAGCCTATTGCTGACCTATGGCATTCGTAGTGGGGCAGAGGGGCAGCGCAGGAGAGGCTTATGGGAAATGTTATGCAAAGTGGAGTTGTGCTTCAAGGTGGTGTCTCACTACCTGGGTATCTCCATCATAAGTGAAGTTGTCCCCCGTAAAATAGAAATAATGGATACTTCCCACACGGGTGCCGCCCAGCACTATTAGTGCTGGGACACCCGGGGCTTGTGTGACACTATATCATGTATTAGGCCGGCGTCACACTTGGCGTAAGACAATACGCCACGTATTATACGTCCGTACTACGGCCGTAATACGGAGAAATGTTCCCAAAATAGTGATCCGTAGTCAGGGTGTGGCAGCATATTTTGCGCATGGCATCCTCCGTATGTAATCCGTATGGCATCCGTACTGCGAGATTTTCTCGCAGGCTTGCAAAACCGACATCTAATGGATTTATGTGCTCAAATGTTCGGTAAAACATATATACAGTATATATATATATATATATATATATATATATATATATATATATATATATATATATATATGTCATTGAGACACATATATATATATATTCTGTATTTATATTTCATTCAGCGCAATATGTGTGAACAGCCGGTAATTCAATTGCCGGCTTTGCATTTCTCCTTCACAAACCCGACATGATATGAGACATGGTTTACATACAGTAAACCATCTCATATCCCCATTTTTTTAGCATATTCCACACTACTAATGTTAGTAGTGTGTATGTGCAAAATTTCAGCTCTGTAGCTGCTAAAATAAAGGGTTAAATGGCGGAAAAAATTGGCGTGGGCTCCCGCGCAATTTTCTCCGCCAGAATGGTAAAGCCAGTGACTGAGGGCAGATATTAATAGCCAGGAGAGGGTCCATGGTTATTGGCCCCCCCGTGGCTGAAAACATCTGCCCCCAGCCACCCCAGAAAAGGCACATCTGGAAGATGCGCCTATTCTGGCACTTGGCCACTCTCTTCCCACTCCCGTGTAGAGGTGGGATATGGGGTAATGAAGGGTTAATGCCACCTTGCTATTGTAAGGTGACATTAAGCCAGATTAATAATGGAGAGGCGTCAATTATGACACCTATCCATTATTAATCCAATTGTATGAAAGGGTTAAAAAACACACACACACATGATTTAAAAGTATTTTAATGCAATAAAGACAGCGGTTGTTTTAATAATTTATTGCTCTCTCAATCCATCAGCAACACCCTCGCTTGGCAAAACAATAAACGCACAAGATACATACCTTCTGATGTCCTATCACATCCAATGAGGAAATCCATCTGAAGGGGTTAATTATTTTACAGCAGCTGTGCTCCGTGCCTGTAATCCCCGGCGAATGAATTAAATGTAGGTCATTGACCTACATTTCCTTCAGTCGCGGTGATGCGCCCCCTGGTGGATGTCCTCATATGACCTGGAGCGTGGGAAAAAGTTCCCAGGCTGCAGTTCATGAGAACATCCAGCAGGGGCGCCTCACCGCGACTCAATGTAAGTATAGATCCAGCTTTCCTTTCAGCACCCGGGGATTACAGGCACGAGCGAGTGGTTTATCGCAGCTCGTGCCTGTAATATTAGTTAACCCCTTCAGATGGATTTCCTCATTGGATGTGATAGGACATCAGAAGGTATGTATCTTGTGCGTTTATTATTTTTCCAAGCGAGGGTGTTGCTGATGGATTGAGAGAGCAATAAATTATTACAACAACTGCTGTGTTTATTTCATTAAAATACTTTTAAATCATGTGTGTGTGTGTTTTTTAACCCTTTCATACAATTGGATTAATAATGGATAGGTGTCATAATTGACGCCTCTCCATTATTAATCTGGCTTAATGTCACCTTACAAGAGCAAGGTGACATTAACCCTTCATTACCCCATATCCCACCGCTACACGGGAGTGGGAAGAGAGTGGCCAAGTGCCAGAATAGGCGCATCTTCCAGATGTGCCTTTTCTGGGGTGGCTGGGGGCAGATGTTTGTAGCCACGGGGGGCCAATAACCATGGACCCTCTCCTGGCTATTAATATCTGCCCTCAGTCACTGGCTTTACCATTCTGGCGGAGAAAATTGCGCGGGAGCCCACGCCAATTTTTTCCGCCATTTAACCCTTTATTTTAGCAGCTACAGCGCTGAAATTTTGCACATACACACTACTAACATTAGTAGTGTGGAATATGCAAAAAAAGGGGGATATGAGATGGTTTACTGTATGTAAACCATGTCTCATACCATGTCGGGTTTGTGCAGGAGAAATGAAAAGCCGGCAATTGAATTACCGACTTTTCACTAACACCGCTGCGTATTTCTCGCAAGTCACACTGCTGGTCCGTGTGGAATCCGTATTTTTCTCGCCCCCATAGACTTTCATTGGCAATTTTTTTGCGCAATACGCTGACAAACGCAGCATGCTGCGATTTTGTACGGCCGTAGAAAGCCGTATATTACGGATCCGTAATATACGGCAGATAGGAGCTGGGCCATAGAGAATCATTGGGCCGTGTGTTATGCGAGTTTTACGGACGTAGTTTCTGCGCTCATACGTCCGTAAAACTCGCCAGTGTGACGCCGGCCTTAGTGTCTGTGGGAGAAAGGGGGGAGAGGGAGAAGTTGGAGCTTGACACGCTGAGACATATATACAGCTGATGGGTGCCGTGCCTGCTGGTGATTTCAGCCAAAGTGAGGAAGAAGCAGGGGAGTTTCCAGCACGTCCTTCCAGTTTGAATAAAATGTCTTTTTTATTTGAACATTTAAAAAAAATATATATATATTTAAAATTGAGAGAGAGACTCTGCCTGACGCCTTTCTGGCGCCCTTAGTCATAGGATCTGTGACTGAGGGCGTCGTGGTGCGCCAGAGTCTCTCTCTCAGTTTTAAAAATTGTTGTTTTTTTTTTTAAATGTTAAAATGAAAAATAAATTTTATTCAAACTGGAAGGATGTGCTGTAAACTCCCCTCCTTCACTATATCATGTAACCACTGCAGCCAATCGCTGGCCCCTGTTGTGCTGCTGCAAGCTCACTACTTCCACTTGTCTGAGGGATGTGCGGCAGCGCCTCTGATTGGCTGCAGTGCTTACCTGGCATAACAGTGCGATACATCCCCAGGTGACCTGACACTGACATCACAAGATGGGAGGGAGAATCTGCTACTTTCCATTTACAAGGGGGAGTACTTCATTTAAATAGGGATGGTGCATGTGATGGCCAACCATTCTAAATACAGTGTTCAGGTCTATATCGATAATGGCGATCGGTGGTGCTTGCCTCCCGCACCATGGCCGGCATGTTGTCTGGGATCTTACCGTGTCCCACCATCCTGAATCAGTGTATGGAAGGATAAGGTGCCGGACCTCCATGCAAGTCCTCCCCACCCAGTTGACCCATTGATGGGGCATTGGGTTTCTTTGTGGGGGTCCTAGCAGTTAGACCCCCAAACCTATGAAAAGCTGGCACATTTATCATAGAATGGCAATCAGACTCCACCAATATAAACAGTAAAGGCTGCCGCCCTCCTCAGCCATGTTAGGGGCCACCATTGGATAGGATCATTAATTAAAGACAACAACCCTCAGGCAATGTGCACACGTTCATGTTTTTTCGCATTTTTCTCGCTATAAAATGCAAAAAAAGCTCAAATTAAGCATCCTATTATTAGAATGCAGTACACATTTTTTGTGCACATGTTCCATTTTTTTCCGCGGCGGAATCGCATTCTGGAAAAAAACGCAGCATGTCACTTCTTTGTGCAGAATTGCGGGGATTCCGCACACATAGGAATGCATTGATCCGCTTACTTTCCGCATGTGGCTATGTCCTCCATGCGGGAAGTAAGCGGATTATGTGTGGTTGGTACCCAGGGTGGAGGAGAGGAGACTCTCCTCCAGGCCCTGGGAACCATATAATTGTTAAAAAATAAAATAATTAAAAGAAAAAATCGTGATATTCTCACCTTCCGGCGTCCCCCGCAGCCTTCTCGCTCCTCGCGATGCTCACGTTCCCAGTAATGCCTTGCGAAAATGACCTGTGATGACGTGCGGTCTTGAGTGATGCTACGTTATCTGAGGTCATTGCCGCAAAGCATCACTGCGACCGGAGCATCGCGAGGAGCGGGAAGGCTGCGGGGGACGCCGGAAGGTGAGAATATCACGATTTATTATTTTTAACATTAGATCTTTTTAACTATTAATGCTGCATAGGCAGCATCAATAGTAAAAAGTTGGTCACACTTGTCAAACACTATGTTTGACAAGTGTGACCAACCTGTCAATCAGTTTTGCGGTTCATGCGGAATTGGCATGCATGACCTGTAGCATCGCTTGTAAAACGCTAGTGTTTAGCGGGAAAATGCATGCCAATTCCGCATGCGATGTACCCGTGGCAGGAGTTGCAGAATTTCTGCGGCATTTTTACAATGTGTGTACTTAGCCTTTCTCTCCAGGTTCTGTTCACATATATCAGTCCGGACTATATAAGATCCGCTTGTCGTTCCCTTGCCATCTGTCAGGCAGGGCATTGGTCTTCCATTATCGCATGGAGGAACGTGGCATGTAACCTCACATCAGGATGGACTGACAGCTGTAAGAAATGTCAGTAACGGGTGCTCCATACCTAATGGGAAGCTCATGTGACCATACACTGACTCCAAAGGGTCTGCCTCTTGGGGACCACCAGGGATCAGATGTAATATTTATGAGGGTGGGGCTGGCAGTAAGTGTTCAGACTCTCTGCAGTGTAATCGCAGGTAAGATTCAGCATTGCCCAGTCAGATCAGAGGACTGTCCATGCTCTGTAGATGGAGTAGATCCTCCAGAAAAAGAAGAGATTTGTACCCACTCCCCAACTGGAACTGAATAGGAGGGTGGTGCTATTAAAAGGAATGTATCATCAGAAAATCACGTCCTTAAAGGGAACCTGTCACCCCCAAAATCGAAGGTGAGCTAAGCCCACCAGCATCAGGGGCTTATCTACAGCATTCTGTAATGCTGTAGATAAGCCCCCGATGTATCCTGAAAAATGAGAAAGAGGTTAGATTATACTCACCCAGGGGCGGTCCAGTCCGATGGGTGTCGTCCGGTCCGGGGCCTTTTATCTTCATAGGATGACGTCCTCTTCTTGTCTTCACACTGCGGCTCCGGCACAGGCGTACTTTGTCTGCCCTGTTGAGGGTAGAGCAAAGTACTGCAGTGCACAAGCACTGGGCCTCTCTGACCTTTCCCGGCGCCTGCAGTACTTTGCTCTACCCTCAACAGGACAGACAAAGTACGCCTGCGCCAGAGCTGCAGTGTGAAGACAAGAAGAGGACGTCATCGTAACAAGATGGGAGGCCCCGGACCGGACTGCGACGCCCATCGTACCGGGACCGCCCCTGGGTGAGTATAATCTAACCTCTTTTTCTCATCTTTTAGGATACATCGAGGGCTTATCTACAGCATTCCAGAATGCTGTAGATAAGCCCCTGATGCTGAAGGGCTTAGCTCACCTTCGATTTTGGGGGTGACAGGTTCCCTTTAAGGCGAGCTTTATGTTAAATGTATTTTTTAAAGAGTTTCTGTCACCCTACAATCAATAACTACTAGTGCTATAACATGCAAACATGAAATATCTGAAATTAGAATTGTATTACTGCTCTAGAAAATAGGTTAAAGCAAAGATACCTGGCACATAGATATAGAGATGGCTACTCTTAGTATGCCATAACAGTATTGAAGCAAGCATGTTATATATAAAAAATATAGAATTTGCCACAATGGAAATGTAAGATAACAAACATGTATAAAGGACTGCCAACAGTTCATCCCAGTTTTTTGCTTGGAAGTGACCGTCAGTCTTTGATATTTATACACAGGCTCTCTGACCAAGCACTGCACCCCTCAGCCTCTGGCGGTTTTAATCACAGCAGAATCCTACCTACCGATATAATTATAGGCTAGCAGCCCAGGAGAGGTATCATGTTAGGTTAGGTTCCCAGCATAGAGGATCGCCTTGTCGTGGCTGCTGGGCACACATAAATTGACCTATATATGCACCAAGTATCTTTGCTTTAACCTGTTTTCTAGAGAAGTAATGCAATTCCAATGTCATATTTCATGTTTGTATGTTATAGCGCTGCACAGTGCAACTTTATTTTTAGTTCTATATGGAAGTGGCTACTTTTAGCCTGCACCTGTTCACACCTGTTTTTTTTGCTTGGATGTTACCGTCAGTATTTGATATTTTTACCCTAAAATCAGTATTTAAGCTAAGCCCATAGTCCTTTCCTAGGAGACCAGCGACCCGCGATAAATTGCAGAGGTGGCTGGTAACCTTGACAGCGAGCAGTAAACTAGAATATTAAAAATGGGTTCCTGAGAATGGAGAGGATTTTTATCATGTAACTTGCAAAGTTTCTTTTT
This sequence comes from Ranitomeya variabilis, assembly GCF_051348905.1. NCBI lineage: Eukaryota > Metazoa > Chordata > Amphibia > Anura > Dendrobatidae > Ranitomeya > Ranitomeya variabilis. Next base: position 109,562,079 of record NC_135232.1, read on the forward strand.
TTTTTTTTTTCTGGCACTTTGCCGTTTTAACCATATAAGATCACTTGGTTTGTCACTTTTGGCTGGAGGTCATCTGTAAACAGATGCTAAATTCTATGAAACATTAAAGTCTCTTTCTATAGGTTTCTGTGCGGTGTCTGTAGAATACAAAGCAGCCAGTGAGGATGTTAGCAGTGTACAAGTCTGTGCTGAGAACATATGATGTGTACACAAAGGTAAGGATTGATACTTATTATCCCTACTGTGAATTTGATACTGTCGATTTTGCAAGTTTTCTCACCTACAAAGAATGGAGAGATCTCTAATTTTTTTGTAGGTACACTTCAATGATTTTTACATAATTAATTTGCATTTTATTGCATGAAATAAGTATTTGACCACCTACCAACCTGCAGGAATTCTGGCTCTCACAGACCTGTTAGTTTTTCTTTAAGAAGCCCTCCTACTCTACACTCATTACCTGTATTAATTGCACCGTTTTAAACTCATTACCTGTATAAAAGACATTTGTCCACACACTTAATCACACTCCAACCTCTCCACCATGGCCAAGACCAAAGATCTGTCTAAGGACACCAGGGACAAAATTGTAGACCTGCACAAGGCTGGGATGGGATACAGGACAATAGACAAGCAGCTTGGTGAGAAGGCAACAACTGTTGGTGCAATTATTAGAAACTAGAAGAAACACAAGGTGACTGTCAATCTTCCTCAATCTGGGGCTCCATGCAAGATTTCGCCTCTTGGGATAAGGATGATTCTTAGAAAGGCCAGGAATCGGCACAGAATTACACGAGAGGACCTGGTCAATGGCCTGAAGAAAGATGGGACCACAGTCTCAAACATTACCTTTAGTAACACTACGCCGACATGGATTAAAATCCTGCAGGGCACACAAGGTCCCCCTGGTCACGCCAGAACATGTCCAGGCCCGTTTGAAGTTCGCCAGTGACCATCTCGATAATCAAGAGGAGGCATGGGAGAAGGTCATGTGGTCAGATGAGACCAAAATAGAACTTTTTGGCATCAACTCCACTCTCCGTGTTTGTAGGAAGAAGGATGAGTACAACCCCAAGAACACTATCCCAACCGTGAAGCATGATGGGGGAAGCATCATATTATGGGGATGCTATTCTGCAAAGGGGACAGGACAACTGCACTGTATTGAAAGGAAGATGGATGAGGTCATGTATTGTGAGATTTTGTCCAACAACCTCCTTCCCTCACTAAGAGCATTGAAGATGGATCGTGGCTGGGCCTTCCAGAATGACAATGACCCGAAACACAAAGCCAGGGCAATAAGCAATGGCTCCATAAGAAGCATTTCAAGGTCCTGGAATGGCCTAGCCAGTCTCCAGACCTGAACCCAATAGAAAATCTTTGGAGGGAGAAGAAACTCAATATTGACAAGTGACAGCCCCGAAACCTGAAAGATCTGGAGAAGATCTGTATGGAGGAGGGGGCCAAAATCCCTGCTGCAGTGTGTGCAAACTAGGTCAATAACTACAGGAAGAAACATCTGACCTCTGTAATTGTAAACAAAGGTCTCTGTACCAAATATTCTGTTTTTCTATTGTATCAAATATTTCTCATGCAATAAAATTCAAATTAAAGGGGTTGTCCAGTACTACGACAACCCCTTTTTGAACAAAATTTTGCCCCCGATGAAATTTATAAAATGTATACTCGCCTCCAGTGCCGGTGCCATTCCCGCGGTGTCAGGACTCGCTCTCCACGGGGCTCTTGTGCGGTGTTGTGATATGTGACCCCGGTGCTCAATCAGCTGTGACGTCCCTGCCTCCGCCTACGTATGGATTGAACATGAAGAGGAAGTCGGGGCTGCAGCTGATCCCTGGCTTCCTCTTCATGTTCAGTCTGTTCGTAGGCGGAGGCAGTGATGTCAGCACTGATTGAGCCCTGGGGTCACGTGTCACAACACCGCACAAGAGCCCCGTAGAGAACGAGTTACTAACACTGCGGAAATGGCGCCAGCACAGCACAGGAGGTGAGTACAGGTTTTTTATTTTATCGGGGGAAAGAAGGGATTGTCCTAATAGTGGATTATGTAAAAATCCTACAATGTGATTTTCTAGTTTTTATTTTAGATTCTGTCTCACAGGTGCAGTGTACCTACGCTAAACATTACAGACCTCACTCTTCTTTGTAGGTGGGAAAACTTGCAAAATCGTCAGTGTATCAAATACTTATTTTTCCCAGCTGCATGATGTTGGCTGTCATATCAGGATCCTACAGTGGCCATACACGAGCGTGTGATGGACACCCAAGTTGGTGAAATAATTGAAAGTGGGGAACACATTCAACAATCATTGGGTTATCTTAATTGTTGTGGATTTTCAGGTAAAAAAGAATAATTTCCATGTCACTATGCCTTGATGAAGTATTACGTTTCTCTGTTCACCACACCTAAAATAACAATTGTTTAACTGAAAGTATTGTAAAATTGTCCAGATATCACGGTTGTATGTTATGGCGCCCCCTCTGGCAGCTTTTGATTCTCTCTTCGGACATCCTACTGATGTGTCCTCTGCTGGTGGTCACACGCTCCGTAGCATCGGGCAGCAGAGGGATATCTGTAGAAATTGGTGCCCTAGAGGTGGCTTCTTCTCTTGTGCCCTGGAACCATCAATTGTATATTCTGAGAGTGAATAAAAAGATCACGAGGGGGCGCTATAACAAGGGTGTAACAGCAATATTTAGACATTATTCCAATTAAAAAGCTTGTTTTCTGTGATCCCTAACGGGGATGTAAGTTGAGACAACTACTTTTTCTAGCTTTCATCCATTCATTTCATTTCATTTCATTTAAAGGTAACCTCTGGTCACTTGGTGTAGTGCTGGCATCACGGTCTCTACTGCCGAGTGATATAAGTAACACGACAGCAGAAGCTATTAATTAAGCGTGAGACAGAATGAATGGTCCCATCACATAACTGACATGTGAGTGTTTTCTCTTGTAGTGTGTTCATTGCTGTAGAAGACAACGTTCACTGTGCGGCAGATCAGGACATCATTATGGATCCTCTAGGAGCTACAGCATGCCGGCAGGTAGAGTTGTGCCGTGGGCAACATTTCCTTGTAAATATATTATTCTTTCAGAGAAGAATAGCCCCTTCCCAAAATCCACTGTACATGTATGGCGCACTTTAGGAGCAGGCTGAGCATGCTCCATTCCCGGCACATGATTACTTTGTTATTGTGTAATCATCTGCCACTAACAGCTGCAGACGGAGCTGAGCTTCACTGTCTATGGTTAATTGTTAAAATGCCTCTGAAATCTCTGAAGCTCATTATTCAATGCAGCCATAGCCCCCTCGCCATGATGGGATAGTAGAGTGTTAGATGGTAGCCAGGGTCTGCTGAAGACCCCCTTTGTCTGCCATGACCGTGCTATGTTGAAAGTCTGCCTGTTTCTGGGCTCCATTATTTTTCTCAGCATCGCCAAGCTTACTGCACATGATCGAGATCTGGACTGAGGCGCGGTATAGATCATACATAGTAGTGTGCCCCTCGGCTCACAGCGCATGAAAGAGGCATTCGGAGTCCGGACCCTAAAAGAGCATGTGCAATATTTCAGAGGTGACTGCTCTGACGTCACCATACCACAAAGCAGCATAATCACATGTATGCCTCGGTGCAGATGCTGGAACTCCACGATCGCTCGGAATAATGTTTTTTTCACACAAACGGGCACATATTTATTTTTTGTGCCAAAAAAACTAATTGAGCAGCTTTGCTAGAGACAACAGTATTATCGATAATAGTTCATATGAGAAAAAACACAGTGACCCGCACCACCGGTCAATCACTCTGTGAACCTCCGGGTTAGTTAACCCTAGCTGGTCTGCAGATCTCGGGTGCTATTGCTATTACGAGTCAATTGAGTCAGACATACAAAAAACAAAGGCGGAACTGCAAACAAGACTCACTGATAATCAATGGACACAATTGAATAAAAAAATGGAAACCAAGCTTATCCCTATTCAGGCTGACATAAAGCAGAAAAAACGAGAAATTCATACGGGACAAAAAAGACTTTGATTTAGGACAGGTATTTACCTGGCATAAGCAGCAGATGGCTGATGGCAAACGTAAAATGGATTCAGAGAAACCCGGTCGTTACAAAAGAAGATTTAGGAAACGTAACACCTACTGAGTCCGATTCAAGCCAGAGTGAGGGGGCAGCGGCTTCAGTGAGCTCGGCAGAAGGTCTGACTGCAGCAGGAGTGTGTGATAATGATCTCCCTTTAGGAGAAGGAAGAGGCGCCGAGGAGGCAATCCCATACAGGAACGAAAAAGGAAATATGTGTCGTGGAGACAGAGGCGTTGAGAGAACTCCACGAACAGCACGTAGTGAATCTGACTAATCACACACTTGGTGCTGCACACTTGTCACTGCTAGCTAAAGGACTGAATTATTGCATCCCTAATGATTTTGATTTCATAGCATTTAAAATAGATTTATTTAAATCTGTTCGAAAGATTCATCTGTTTAAACATTTTCATAATAATCCGATAGCCCAGAACACCAGGGAGGAGGAACAACCGTGCAGGATAGGACCCCTAGGTTTCATGGCGGGGGTGGGGTTAGAGGCATTAGCAGATGCCCGCAGCGAGGCAGAGTTATTACTTAGTCTCACGTGTGACACATCGCATGCCCCATTACATCAGGTGGAGCCAAACACATCATTTAAAGGGGGAGCAACATCTAGGTATATGCCCCCGGTGTCCCCTGGCAATGCCATCGATTTGTTTGAAGCACAGGTACTTAGGGACGTTGAAGCTCTAATTTATCCAAAAGCCCCATCATACCTTACATCCGAAGAAAGTATGGCTTTAAAAGAAATAGCAGGATGGAAGGATACTGTAGTCCGACCCGCCGATAAGGGGGGCAAAACCGTGCTTATCCCCAGGGAAATTTATATTAAAGAAGCTCTAAGACAATTGGAAGATAATAAAACCTACATGAGATTGCGGAGTGACCCCACTAGTAAATTTAAAACTGAATTAAGATCGCTACTGAGACAAGCAGTAGAGACTGGGGTACTTTCATATAGCAGGGCGGAAAAGTTGCTGCCGGAGTTCCCCATGAAGCCACACTGGTACCATGTCCCGAAAATTCATAAGGCCATTGTTAATCCACCGGGCCGACCGATTGTGTCGGGGGTGGGATTACGAACGGAACCACTGTCCAAATACGTAGACTGGCTACTCCGACCATTACTTACACATATTCCATCGTACATCAAGGATACAGGTGCGTTTTTGACACAAGTCCACCAATTCACTTGGCAACCCGGCTTTAAGCTGGCGTCTATAGATGTAATAAACCTCTACACACGTATCCCACAAGAACAAGGAGTGGAGTCGATACGCCAGATCCTGAACACCACAAGTAAAGAGGGCAATGTCATAGATTTTATCTGGAGTAGCCTCAAATTCATCTTGACGCATAATGCGTTTACGTTTATGGACCTCTGGTACCTTCAGACAGTTGGCACTGCCATGGGGACTCCGGCAGCGTGTACGTTCGCAAATTTGTACTTAGGTCACTTTGAAGAGCGGTATTTATACTCCATCAGTAATACATACATGAAGCACATTAAGATGTATTTACGTTATGTCGCGATATGTTCATTGTGTGGAATGGATCGGAAGAAATTTTTGCTGATTTTGTTACCTTTCTAAATGATAACACCATGGGGATGGCTTTCACTTCAGTTTTTGGAGGACAACACTTAGATTTTTTAGATGTGGCTATCGATATAACAGATGGAGAAATTAATACTTCAGTATATAGGAAACCAGTAGCCACGAATGCACTTATGCATTTTGATAGCTATCATCCTAGTCACACAAAATGGGCGCTACCGTATGGCCAATTGGTTAGAACGAGAAGGGCTAATAATACACAAGAAGGGTTTATCAGACAGTCCCAAGAGCTCGGACAAAGACTGAAATATAGAGGGTACCCCGAACAGACTTGGCAGGGTGCACGTAGGAAAATGAACAGTCAAATGAGGAACATGGGCAGGCCTATAGGTATAAGGTTCACGTTTTGCTTCCAATATGGCCCTATGGACCAACAGATTAGGGCAGCCATTAGAAAGAACTGGCACTTATTGGATAGGGATAGAGAGCTAGCGGAAGTGGTTGCCAGGGGTCCCCTAATTTCGAGCAGAAGGAGTACCCGGATAAGAGATGTACTTGTGCGGAATAGGATCACAGACTATAAAGCCAGCAATTGGCTGGAGCGGACTACCCCTCAGGGTAATTATCGATGTGGACACTGCAGGCATTGTAGATATCACATCGTAGATAGGGTTTTACATATTGGACCAGTTAAACATAAAGTGATGCAATTTATTACTTGTCAAACTAAAGCCGTTGTTTATGTCATTTGGTGCCCGTGTGGTAAGTATTATATAGGCAAAACCATTAGATGCCTATATATACGATTTAGAGAACACTGCAGGTCAGTTATAACAGGGAAAGGGGTACCAAGATTAATTAGCCACATACGGGAAGTACATGATGGAAATCCAGAGGTGATGACTTTCGCCGGCATAGAACAGGTCCAAATACCAAAAAGAGGAGGTGACCATCATAATTTATTATTAAGGCGAGAAGCGACATGGATTATGCGGGTGCGAGCCATAGGTCCCGCAGGGTTTAATGATAGAATCGACATGTCAATATTCCTATGAGCGATATAGTTGGTATGTGTAGCGATAACTTGGTATCGTAGTAGGTTTTTCAGTTTTTTCTTCCCATGTCGGCAGTAAGAAGTCTCTATATGGGCATAGCTGTGAGAGACATATGTGCCAGTACGAGCCGCTGGGGGAGTTTAAGAATTAATAGGAACACTTCCTCAGAACTATTGTGGGAAGATGGAATGCTATAGCGGTGTGTTCATTATAATTGAAGGTTGACTCAGATATTCGCAATACATAGGTAATAGTATAAGTCCAAAAGTTTGACCGTTGTTCAGCTGATACAGGGGTTTTTACAGGCAATAGCTATTGTGTACTCTTATATGAATTGTTTTTAATGTATGTTTTTAATATGTGTTGTGCCATGAGTGGGCGGAGTGACGCGGCAGGGAGGTGCACAGATTGTGCACTCTTCTTAAGGCGTCATGTCCGCTTACTGATTGAACCCGTTGAAGCACCTGTTAGGTGCGAAACGGCCGTTGTTCAGCTTGCACATGTCCTTGTATATACACCCCCGTGCCGTGAAGATGTCGTTACAATAAAGTGACCTGTATAGAAGATCGGTGAGTGCTGTTGCAGTTTCTTCATTTTTCCAGTATTATCGATAAAGCACCACTCAGTAGGTTTTTTTTTTCAGTCTTGGAGTGACGCTTTAAATGTAAGCCACCTGCCTCTGGTCATATAGTTGTCTTCCTGCGTCTTCCCTGTTTTTCAGAGCCGCTCTGGTCCTGCGGCGCCATCTTGTGCCCGTAACTTTTGACTGGTTGGAAGTCATAAGTTACGGTACAAGAGCTCAATGCAACTAGGCTCTCATAGAGATGTATTGAAAAATGACTTCCTGGAGCTGCCTGCAGGTCACTATTTCCAGCAGACCGATGAGAGCTGCGCAGGAAAAGGATGAAGGCAGCGGCAGGTGAGTATCAGACAGGAGGCAGGGGAATTACATTTAAAGCACCACTCCAGCAGTGCATTTATAAAAAAAAATGCTGAAGTGGTGCAATAAGTCACCAGCATGGCATCAGAGTAATATGCAATTTGTTGATGTCAGATTCCCTTTAACAATTGTCTATTTTTCCTCAGCTATAAATTAGTCTATATTTTCACTGTATGTACTGCACCAACGGTTTGCCCCATAGCCATTTCTTCTGCTGCTGTTTTGCAGGGGATATCAAATCATTGCGGAGTATCATCACCCCTCCTGTTTCCAGGTAATGAATAATGCACACTACCGGTATTCGGTACATGCTTTCTTCTTGAAAGTGTAACTAAGCTAGAAGTGTAAGTGCATGAGTGTCCTCGCAGCGGTGCATGAGTGTCCTTGTCCTCACAGCGGTGCATGAGCACCTTCACAGCGCTAATATACTTTTAAGACCCGTCTGTGAATCGAAGACGAGATTAGTCTGGCACTGTCCCTGGCCGGCTCTTCCCAGCCCTGCTAGAGATGACTCTCTCTTTATACAGCGCTGAGAAGAGCCGGCCAGGGTGGCAGCACTCTATTCTTGGTTGTCAATTCCTGTCTCTTCATAGTATATTTTCTCTTAAATTCAAAAGCATAATATACCTGGCTGCAATTCATGCTTCCCATGGTTTCGACAGCATGGATCTGCTGACAGGTTTCTTTTAAGCGTTCGCCTTGGGTGTCTCAAGACCTGAACCCCCCACCATCTTTACACTATGAAGGCCTAATCACAAACTGCTGAGATACAGCATGGAATACATAAAAGTTTGCTTATATAACTGTGAACAATGGTAGACAAAGATTTTTTAAGCAGCAGGGACATGCCTGTACCCCCTTTGAATATCATGGATAATTGCCCATAGTAATACATCCAGCCATTGCTCTCATTTTCCCAAGGACTGTAGAAAAAATGTGAAATTAAACCTTTTTGTTGCAGTCTTCTTCATATGCTCGAATATTAATATTACCAAACCACTGCATGACCATCTCTACCCTAACCTACTGTATCCTCACCAATCCCTTCTAGATTGTGAGCCCTTGTGGTCCTCTCTCCACCTGTACCAGTCGTGACTTGTAGTGATGAGTGAGTGTGCTCATTGCTCGGGTTTTCCCAAGCACGCTCGGGTGACCTCCGAGTATTTATGACTGCTCGGAGATTTAGTTTTCATCACGGCAGCTGAATGATTTACAGCTACTAGCCAGCTTGATTACATGTGTGGATTCCCTGGCAACCCCCACATGTACTCAGCCTGCTAATAGCTGTAAATCATTCAGCTGCCGTGATGAAAACTAAATCTCCGAGCAGTCATAAATACTCGGAGACCACCCGAGCGTGCTTGGGAAAACCCGAGCAACGAGTATATTCGCTCATCACTAGTGACTTGTAGTGTTTAAGATTACTGTATTTGTTTTTTTTATTATGTATACCCCTCCTCGCATATAAAGCGCCATGGAATAAATAGCGCTATAATAATAAATAATAATAATAATTACCTTTTGCTTTCACTGAAGGATCAGAAACATTGGAATCATGGCTCATATTGATGCTGGGAAAACCACAACTACAGAGAGAATGTTGTATTATTCCGGGTACATCCGAGCGCTCGGAGGTAACAGAAATGCACAAATGTGTCTGCTATACAGGCTTGAGTTATTGAAGACTGTCTGTCTTTCTACAGTGGCAAGTAAACGCTTGGGCACCCCTAATTAGTGCTATTGTGAACAGTAAAGCAAGTGGAAGATGAAATGATCTCTAAAAGGGCTAAAGTTAAAAGTGATCGACAAAAAAAGTGTGTGTGTGTAATTTTTTATTTTAAAAATTGCAAAAGGAAAATGGGCCGATGGAAAAGTTTGGGCACCCTTGGAGGTTTGTGTGATCAGATAACTGTGACCAAGGTTTCAGATCTTCATTAGCCTGTTACGGTTATGACTCGTTCACTATCATCGTTAGGAAAGGCCAGGTGATGCAAATTTCCAAGCTTTATAAAAACCCAGCCTCCTATAACCTTGTGCCAAAAAAAGCTGCCATGAGTTCTTGTAAGCAGCTGCCTAGCACTCTGAAAATGAAAATGGTGGAGGCCCACAAAGCAGAAAAAGGCTATAAGTAGATAGCAAAGCCTTTTCAAATTGCCCTTTCTTTAGTTCAAAATGTAATTAAGAAATGGCAGATAACAGGAACAGTGGAGGTCAAGATAAGGTCTGGAAGACCAAGTAAAATTTCAGTGACAGCTGCTCGTCAGATTGCTACAGAGGCAAATTAGATCCCCGCTTGGCTGCAAAAAAGTTTCAGAAAGATTTATCAGACTGTGGAGTTGTAGTACAAGGTTATACTGTTCAGCGACACCTGGACAAATATGGTCTTCATGGAAGAGGCATCAGAAGAAAACCTCTCCTGCCTCCTAACTATAAAATTCAGTGACAGAAGTATGCAAAAGAACATCTAAACAAGACTGATGCATTTTGGAAGCCAGTCCTGCGGACCAATGAGATTAAAATGGAACACTTTGGCCGCAATTATCAAAGGTATGTGTGGAGGGAAAAGGGCACAGAATTTTGACTTTAACTTTAGACTGCTTAGAGATCATTTCATCTTCAACTTGCTTAACCACAATAACAGTAATTTTGACCAAAGGACCCCAAACTTTTAAATGTCACTGTATCTATCATACAAATTGGCTTCTTTTCATTTTGTATTTCATTTCTTTATAACAGATGTTGATGATGGGGACACAGTGACAGATTTTATGGTGCAAGAAAGGGAACGAGGGATCACTATTCAGTCGGCCGCTGTCACCTTTGACTGGAATGGCCACAGGATCAACTTGATTGACACTCCAGGTTGTCGTTCGCTCACTTCTGGTGCATTGTGTACCAGGATCCTGGCTGTCTCCATGTAATATCTTCTGAACTATATATTTTGTCTGTGCGCAGGACATGTGGACTTCACGGTGGAAGTGGAACGCTCACTAAGGGTGTTGGATGGTGCAGTAGCTGTGTTTGATGCCTCTGCTGGTGTGGAGGTATAACGGATTACTTTGGTTAACATAACACTGGGTAAAATGTTTTAATTTGGAGAAATATCTCTTCTAATTATCATCCTGCTTTTTGGCAGTTATTCATTTTGGCTACCTTGGTTAGATGCCATCAGGGAGATTGGCAGGGATTTTCTTAAGTGGGTCAAACACATTGGATTAAAACCACATGAACCTGCGAATTATCTAGTGTGTATGAGGATGGCCTGGATTTCATCCTGTCTAATCCTTTGTTCCCTGGGGAGATAAATGGCTACTCTAAGGCTAGGGTCACACGACCGACTGTACTTCCTCTCATCTGAGAAAATAAGTCCAATTATGGTGATCAAGAGTGTGATCAGAGTTTCTCGGATGAGGAGAAGATGAGATAAAAAAAACTCCATTGTCTTCATTTTGTCAGTCCATGAAAAACGAACTTCACTTAGATGTCCTTTGAGTGCTGTCCGATCTTTTTCCACGAAGTGCGATCCGATAATTCGATCAGAAAAATGGAACAATCAATCAGAAGAAAAGTATAATAGTAACACGTCACCACTTCTGTATTTATCACCCACTCCTAGTTTTGGCTTAGAAATACTGATGTAAAATACTGAACTAATAGTGAACGTGTGAACATGGCCTAAGTAAAAGTTTCTTATTCTGCATGTCACTATGCTGTGAACACGCGCTGTCTCGGACATTTATGATGAAGCTTGGAGACATACCGGTAGCTGTCCACCAAAATAGTGTTTACTGGTAAGGTGACCAGTAGAGTGACTAGATGGACGTCCCACGCTACTGTACAGGGCTTCCTATGGGAATTGTGCCTCTAAGGATATCTAATAGTTGTCTGTATCTACAATCCGGATTAATCAAAGATTAATTTTCTGATTATATCCTACAAACTAGTCAGGAAATCATGAGCATTATCCATTTTGCAAAATTTCAAATCTCTTTGGCGTTGAATAGAGAATTCTGGTTTTGGTTTCATTGATCAAACCATGATAGATTTGCACAAATGAAATGTAGATACGTTACTTAAAGGGGTATTCTAAAGTTTTTAAGTTATCGCCTATTCATAGTATAGGGTATAAATTCTCGATCACTGGAGCCCCCACTGATCCAGAGAACTGGGGATCTAAAGAGCCAGGTGAGAATGGAGCGGTGGTCAATCATGTGCACCACCACTCCATATATTCTTATTGAGATAGCGGTGTCCAGCGCTCAGCTTTTCTTTGACACTGAATGGATAGAGTGTCTGTGTGTATGATTGATCACCACTCCGTTCTCACGGTGAGGTCGGTGGGGGCCCCAGTGGTCTGATAACCTCCATACCTCTTTAATACATGTATAATAAAATCCGATTCACACCGTACAATGAAATGAAACTATAGTATCTCCGTCAGTGTTGTACATGTATGGTAGTGTGTGAGGATAAAAAAAGAGAAGAATGTCCAGCTTCACCGAGTCCGTAAAAAAGAGTTTTCTTTATTCACAAACTTTAAACATGGAGGATACAGACTTCAGCACGACCATATGGGTAAGAATCTCAGCGCGTTTCTGGAGACTAAGCTCCCTTAATCATGACAAGTGTGTGAGGATACCTGTATGATAACCATATGGTCTCTTTACCCCCAAGGCTCAGACGCTGACGGTGTGGAGACAAGCAGATAAACACTCAGTACCACGAGTGTGCTTTTTAAACAAGATGGACAAGACTGGAGCCAGGTACTGGGCATTATTGGGGTCTGCGGTACGGTGTGGTCATAGATTATAGACTGCAATATGGATCCGGCCAGTGTGAATTATGTTCTTCTGCTTTGTTACATATGAGATACACAATTTGTGTAATTTCTTTGTTACTCTTTTAGCTTTACATATTCTGTTGAAAGCATCAAAGAGAAGTTGAAAGCCAGGCCCTTGTTACTACAGGTAAAGTGATCGTGTGTAAATCAACGCCATGTTATAAAGTGACATACGTGCTGATGGCGTCGTTATTATCCGGTTAATTAGTATGCAGGATGTAGTGGATGGCGCTGGTACACCGGCAAGTCTGACCCTGGTTTATGTCAGGGATTCCCTGTGATACTGGATACATGGGGACAGAATGGGCTGTTACCAAATATCACTACTGATATATCCCCGACCACATAGGGGTCGATTCAGAATCACTATTTGGTCATTTTTCTTCTTTTTTTTTCGTTACTTAAAATGGTTCTGATTGTTTTCTTTTATATTATTTATTCTTTTCATTTTTGCCTTTTTTATGTTCATTTATTTGATTTTGGCTGTGTGTTTTTTTTTTTTTTTCTCTCCTTCAGCTTGTCACTATGGACACGATTTTAGTTATCCAGTTGTTTTGGCCTATTTCATCATTTGTAACTTATTGAAATGTTGCCAGATTTTTGTGCAGTTGAGCTCCAGTTCCCTAAATCTGTCTTCACCATTTGTTTCATGTCTAGTTAAAGACTAACATGCAATATTGTCAGGCTTATTGAGACGCTTATGTGACTTTTTCCTCCAAAAAGGCACAAGTACATTTCTGAATTTGTGCTTGTTCATCAAACATTTTACATCCATATTGATGAATTTCCCGCAGAATCCACCAGTGCGAACAGACAAGACAAAAGAATGACTTTAGGATTAAAAAAAATAAAAATAAAAAATCCACACAAATGATGAATCGGGGTCATATTAGGCATTGCCATGCTGGGGAGCATTTGACAGAGATCTGAATGATTGAACTACTTTGATTGAAATCTCTCTCTTAAATCTTTGTTCTGCTTTTTATTTCTTTTCATTTAAAGCTTCCTATTGGAGAAGGAAAATCGTTCCAGGGTCTGATTGATTTAGTGTCCATGGAATCGCTCACCTGGAGCCCCCGATCTAATGATGATGATGGGAGAAGATTCCTTAGCAAACCGCTGAGTGAGATAACGGATGGCGACCTTCTGCAATCAGCCAAAGATGCCAGAAATGCCTTACTAGAACAAGTAAAGTGTTAAAGTAAATATACAATATGTCACCCAGATAAAATGTCTGTAGAGAGGTTACAGGAGTCGTGATATGGTGTTATCTGAGCATGCTTAGGTACTAACAGAGAGTCTTCGGTATGCTCGGAAAATATGTCCGAGTCCCCGCTCCCACTGCTGTTAGGCAGCCACAACATATGCAAGGATTTCCTGTTTGTTAGGCAGTCCCTGCATGTTTTGTGGGTGTCAAACAGCAGCGAGACATGCACCCGCGGGGACTCGGGACATATTGTTCAAGCACCCAGAAGACACATGGTTAGCACAGGAGCATGCTCATATAACACCTTATCCGAGCACACTCGCTCATCACTATAAAGGATCAGAGATGGGAAGGATGTGCTTCTACGAGAGCCTTTTAGATCCACTAAAATGTCATTACTACTGTTCTGTACAGGCTTTAGCTCAGTAGAAATGCACCACAAAATGACATCCGTGTAATATATTCAGTAGCTTAGAAAAAAGCCGTCTTGTTTCTTCTGTATACGGGTATTGTGCAGTGTGGACAGAGAACAGTCTGTGCTTAATATTACAGGAATGGACGTGTATTAGGAAATGGCATTGCTGGTGTACACAGTACTCCTCTCTACACATGACTGGAGAAATGCTTGGATCATATGTAACTTTTTAGAGGCCTTTAAACCTAAACAAGTGATGACATACCACTAGAATATGCAATTGATTGTTTTTTTGTTTTTTTTTAAGGGTCGGTCTGACCTCCGGGGCCTTCACTTTTCTATCACCTGAGTAAAGGAGGGCTGCAGCTATTTATATTTTATTTGCATGCCACTTGACTGAGAATGTTATCCTTTTCCTTTTTTGCTTTTTTTTTTTTTTAATCCATTCTTTTTAAGCCATTTGTGTTTAAAAGCAAATAAATTGTTGATCAACAGCCACATAAAGCCTTGTTTTCTACCAGACAAATTCTAGTTTTTAATTGAAACATTTCATTTGACATGCCATGCAGTCTAAACCAGGAATTTTATTTATGTATTTTTTTTTTTTTGGTGGGGCTGGGGGTGGAGGGTGGTATTTAATAAAACTTAACCTTTAATAGGTTTGTATAAAATACTCAAACATAAATCACACCACAATACCAAATAAGGAAAAGAACCCTTTTGTGTAAGTGAACCCTAACAAACACAGAATGAGAAAAGAAAACTATTTTAAAAAACAAAGAACAAACACATCTGACAGTACCAAGGAGTCACTTTAGACCATGCGTGTAGTAGGGACGATGGTTCCGTAAATCTCCTTCCTCCTGTGCTCCATACAGGATACGCTCAAATATATAATGTATATTGGGCTATGTCCCAATTCTCCATAAAACAGGCCCATGTGTATAAGGCTCTAATAGAGATATTTGTTGGGAACAAGTAGTGGATTTCAACCACGATTATCGCCAGTTATATCTTATTTATCAATACACATATGTGGCAATAAATCATGTGATCATGTATAGTAAACAATAAACCCAATTGTCACTTAATGTCACTTTCAAATGAACCTGACATCATCAGTCATGGACAAAAACAAAAGCCACATGTGTCACCATTATATAGTAGATACTGTCAGAAATTTGTAGCAGCATGAGAGGCTATGTAAACATTATGTGGCTAAACAACAAATCACTGATTGGCCAATATTCAGGGACCATGCTGCCCCATGTAAATTCAGCATAGGCGTCCCTATTAGTTACCACAGTGCAGCCACCATCCTTATGTTTCAGGCACTGTTAGCCCCGGGCATCAATATGTGTATATCTCACAACATAGAGCCCTGTATAAACTGTTAGATCTCACCCACTGTTGGAGAGAGTTAACGTATCTCTCGAGGATGAGCTTGCCCCTCGTGTAGTTGAAGCGTCTCCCGACGCGTTTCGTCCGATTGGAGTGAGAAAAATGCCGCTTTACAGATCTTTCCCCATCTGTGCTTTAAAAGCGCTGAGTACGGAGGCGCGTCTGTAGGGCTCCGCCCCTGGCGTGTGACGCGCTTCCTGTCCTGCGCACAATGTGTTTAGTATATCGGAGCGAATCGTACGGGCTGTGGAACGCTGGTTGTCATGGAGATGGAACGCAAGCGCTCCACTCCATTATCAAGCGCCGCCCGGCACACCAATCATGTAAGCTCCATACTCTCATATTCTAAAAAAGAGACCCTCTCGAAATTCGTCTCAAATAGACCGAGTAACACGATGGTAATGCCCAAATGTATATAATGAGCATATCCGTGGAACTCAGTACATATATGGATGGACCAACCGTTTTTAAGAAAAGGTCCTATCCCCCCATCAGATATGTGCAGTGTTTTACCTGACCACGATGTTAGACAAAGTTAAAATGGTTTGCCGAGACCAGATGATATAGACTAAGTTATCTAATAAATGCAGATCAAAAATTAATTATTAAACGAACCCCGATTCATTGGGAATATAGGAGAAAGACATGAAAAAAGGGAGCCAATATATGATAAAATCCTGCCGCTAAGAAGGATCACAAAAAGTGCGGAACACCACCGACATGTGGGACTTGACTCATACAAAGGGATGAAAGAAGGCTCCCTATTTCACTCCTAGCACAAAACACTACACTCCTGGTACCTACCTAACGCGGAGGTTGGCACCTTAGAGAGAACCCTACGCCAGTGGCGCCCCCACTCGACGACGGCTATCCCTTAATACCTGTCCCTGTGGTCCCTGAATAGGACAGATAGGGAGGAGAGGCCGTGCTAATGGGAATGGAGGATTAACCAGAAAATACTCGTTTATTAGAGGTTTTAAGGATGGTGTAGTGGGGAAAGAGGAGAGAGACTTTCTTTTGCCAAAAAATCCTGTCGTTCCCACTTTTTATTGCCTCCCCAAAGTACACAAAGGGGTTAATCCCCTTAAAGGGAGGCCTATAGTCTCCGGTAACAACAGCCTCACAGAGAAATTGGGGCTGTATATAGACCAAATCCTCAAACCATTTGTGAATGCTTTGAACTCCTATGTGCGGGACACCACCGACCTTTCGGGCAAATTGGACGGGGTGTTTTTGGAGGAAGATATGATATTGGCCAGCATTGACGTGGAGGCATTGTATTCCTCCATTCCACACGACAAAGGTCTACAGGCAATAAATCATTACCTCAGCACTAGGGGCATTCAATATGACAAACATAACAGGTTCGTCTTGGCTATATTGGAATTCTGTTTAACCAGGAATGTCTTTTTATTTGACCACAAGTACTTCCACCAACTCAGGGGCACTGCGATGGGTAGCCCTTGTGCGCCCTCATACGCAAATTTGCTCCTGGGTTGGTGGGAGGAAACTGTGGTTTTTGGTGAGGGCACTTTGGGTCTGGATGAGAGGATCATATTATGGCTAAGGTACATCGATGATGTGCTGGTTATTTGGAGAGGGAGTGTTGATGACTTTGCCAACTTCGTGGGGAGTTTAAATGTAAATAACATAGGCCTACATTTCACCTATGAGGCCAACCCAACAAGGCTGGCATTTCTGGACATCCTTATAGAAAGAGACAGCAATGGCGCTATATCCACCAAAACCCACAGAAAAGAGACAGCCTCCAATTCCCTCCTTCGGTGGGAGAGTAATCATCCCACCCCATTGAAAAAAGGGATCCCCAAGGGCCAGTATTTAAGAATTCGAAGGAATTGCTCAAACCAGAGTTCCTTTCAAAAACAGGCCAATGATCTGCGCAACAGATTCCTTGACAGAGGATACCCTGAAGGGGTGTTAAAAAAGGCCTACAAAGAGACAGTCAAGAGGGATAGGAAAGATCTATTGGTATCTAAACCCAAGCCAGAGAACGATATGACCATCCGGTTCATCACTAAATATTGCAATGGGGCAGATAACATCAGAGATATCTTTAAAAAGCACTGGCCGGTCTTGCTAATGGACAGGGACATCAAAGAGCATGTTTCCCCATATCCACAAATCACGTATAGGAAAGGGAGGTCTTTGGGTGATAGGCTGGTTCATAGCCACTATGATCCTAAGGGTAATCGCAATTCACGTCTTGATTACACCAAGGGCTGTTTCAAATGTGGCAGATGCAAGGCTTGCTCCTCCATAGTAAACACTAAGAATTTCATGAGCAATGTAACAGGCAGATCCTACACCATCCGACATTTCATCAATTGTCGCACTAAAGGGGTCATTTACAAAGCAAGCTGTGAGTGTGGTTTGGAGTATGTGGGCAAGACGAAGAGGGAATTCCGAAAGAGGGTGGGAGAACATCTTCGGGATATTGTGAATGACAGAGAAACCCCAGTGGCAACCCACATGAACTCTTTCCACCAAGGTGACCCCAAAAAAATCACCTTTGTGGGGATAGACAGAATTTCATCACCTGTTAGAGGGGGGGACTGGGATAAACTCATCCTTCAAAAAGAAAGTAGATGGATTTTCTATCTCAAGACAGTCCAACCATTAGGGCTGAATGAATTACAACCGTATAACTGCTTTCTATAGGGAAGCCCCTTCCCCTTCTTTTTCTTTTTCTTTTTGCCTTCTGTTTTCTTACATACATAGTCCTCCTATAGAGGCTATAGGGATATTTCAGGTAGGGACAGTCCTCGGTGAGTGGGGGCGCCACAACGCAACACATTTAGGGTGCCAACCCCCGCGTGAGGCAGGATCCTAGCCATTATTATCAGTTCCAGGCACATACCCCTATACCATTCCAACCCATGCTATAATAAACGAGTATTTTCTGGTTAATCCTCCATTCCCATTAGCACGGCCTCTCCTCCCTATCTGTCCTATTCAGGGACCACAGGGACAGGTATTAAGGGATAGCCATCGTCGAGTGGGGGCGCCACTGGCGTAGGGTTCTCTCTAAGGTGCCAACCTCCGCGTTAGGTAGGTACCAGGAGTGTAGTGTTTTGTGCTAGGAGTGAAATAGGGAGCCTTCTTCCATCCCTTTGTATGAGTCAAGTCCCACATGTCGGTGGTGTTCCGCACTTTTTGTGATCCTTCTTAGCGGCAGGATTTTATCATATATTGGCTCCCTTTTTTCATGTCTTTCTCCTATATTCCCAATGAATCGGGGTTCGTTTAATAATTAATTTTTGATCTGCATTTATTAGATAACTTAGTCTATATCATCTGGTCTCGGCAAACCATTTTAACTTTGTCTAACATCGTGGTCAGGTAAAACACTGCACATATCTGATGGGGGGATAGGACCTTTTCTTAAAAACGGTTGGTCCATCCATATATGTACTGAGTTCCACGGATATGCTCATTATATACATTTGGGCATTACCATCGTGTTACTCGGTCTATTTGAGACGAATTTCGAGAGGGTCTCTTTTTTAGAATATGAGAGTATGGAGCTTACATGATTGGTGTGCCGGGCGGCGCTTGATAATGGAGTGGAGCGCTTGCGTTCCATCTCCATGACAACCAGCGTTCCACAGCCCGTACGATTCGCTCCGATATACTAAACACATTGTGCGCAGGACAGGAAGCGCGTCACACACCAGGGGCGGAGCCCTACAGACGCGCCTCCGTACTCAGCGCTTTTAAAGCACAGATGGGGAAAGATCTGTAAAGCGGCATTTTTCTCACTCCCCTGATGAGTCCAATCGGACGAAACGCGTCGGGAGACGCTTCAACTACACGAGGGGCAAGCTCATCCTCTTGAGAGATACGTTAACTCTCTCCAACAGTGGGTGAGATCTAACAGTTTATACTGGGCTCTATGTTGTGAGATATACACATATTGATGCCCGGGGCTAACAGTGCCTGAAACATAAGGATGGTGGCTGCACTGTGGTAACTAATAGGGACGCCTATGCTGAATTTACATGGGGCAGCATGGTCCCTGAATATTGGCCAATCAGTGATTTGTTGTTTAGCCACATAATGTTTACATAGCCTCTCTTATGCTGCTACAAATTTCTGACAGTATCTACTATATAATGGTGACACATGTGGCTTTTGTTTTTGTCCATGACTGATGATGTCAGGTTCATTTGAAAGTGACATTAAGTGACAATTGGGTTTATTGTTTACTATACATGATCACATGATTTATTGCCACATATGTGTATTGATAAATAAGATATAACTGGCGATAATCGTGGTTGAAATCCACTACTTGTTCCCAACAAATATCTCTATTAGAGCCTTATACACATGGGCCTGTTTTATGGAGAATTGGGACATAGCCCAATATACATTATATATTTGAGCGTATCCTGTATGGAGCACAGGAGGAAGGAGATTTACGGAACCATCGTCCCTACTACACGCATGGTCTAAAGTGACTCCTTGGTACTGTCAGATGTGTTTGTTCTTTGTTTTTTAAAATAGTTTTCTTTTCTCATTCTGTGTTTGTTAGGGTTCACTTACACAAAAGGGTTCTTTTCCTTATTTGGTATTGTGGTGTGATTTATGTTTGAGTATTTTATACAAACCTATTAAAGGTTAAGTTTTATCCAATTGCTATTTATCATATTACTTCCATTGGAATAAGTACCCGGCTTGCTCATATGGTATTTAATAAAATAAATAAATAAATAAAAATGTTTTATTATTGCACATAAAAACACGGCCCTTTTTCACTAGTGTATCATCGGGGTGTCTGTTTTTAACCGTCCTTGTTGTATAAGAAAACAAAAGGAACCTTGTGTCCAATAGACTACAGTGGGTACAGGTTCACCCTGTGAGAAATGGATGACTGAATGAGGCCTTAATGTTGTGGATGTTAAATCAGTATATAGCATTCTCAGACGCTTCATTGGGGGACATAGGAACCATGGGTTATGTGCTGCCACCTGGAGGCTGATACTAAGAATACATCTTAGGAAAAAAAAAAAAACTGAGTCCTTCCAACAGCCTACACCTGGCCACCATGAGTTTTTTATGCTGCATATTTTCGAAAAAATGCAAGTAACCCATTTTACTTAAAGGGAACCTGTCACGTAAAAACTGCTATTAACATACAGATATAGGGTTAATCAGCAGGTTAATAGCGATCCGAACCTGCCCGACACTTAGAGCGGTGACTGAACCCGACCCAGCACTGCCTCCACGACTGAAACCCAGATGAGGAGAGTTCTCTCCTTCCTTAGGTACCTCGTCTCTCCTCTACATGTCTGGCACATCTCCTATCGGGCGTGCAGATGCCTTGCTTGTTTTCCCCGTATGCTCTTGCAGAGGTTGGACCGCCTATAGGGCTACTATTAATTATTAGTTACGATCTGGCAGAAGATCCAGCTCAGCTACGGTGCCCCTTATGGTAAGAGCCTTGTGTGTCATATGCCTCTAGGAGTCTGCTCTTCTTTTCCATATGGCCACTTCTTAGTCTTCAGTCCGCATCTTTGTGGAGCTCTTTGCGTCTAGTGATGTAGGCCTTAGCAGAAGGGTTCTCCAAGCGGCGGTGGCTGGGATAGTTACCTGAGAGATTGATAGTCTTCTTTCTGCAGGATGGGTATTAGTTTTCCCACCCCAGGAGCTGCTTTAGGACCTCCCATGGTTCCTGCATTTGCTAACTAAGTGTACGGGAAATGTAGATTTTTGGTACTCACGGTAAAATCTTTCCTGTAGCCTTCATTGGGGTATAGAGCATCTTTCCTTGTTTGGGGGTCTTGGTTTTGCTCCTCCTACTGAATAGCTGGGTGTTGGCTGTTGGGTAGGAGTCAGCTTTTTTTTTTCTAAGATGTATTATTGGTGCCATCCTCTAAGTGGCAGCTTTTAAGCGGCGGTTCTAGTTTCCTACAATGAAGGCTATGAGAGAATTAACGGTGAGTAGCAAAAATCTTCACATTTCTTACCCTGCAATTGTTGTCACTTGTTCCAGGTTGCAGATTTAGATGACAATTTTGCTTCATTAATGCTGGAAGAATACAGTGAGGATTTTAATCTCATTCCTATAGAAAAGGTATGTGGCCACTTCTTATATATTAGGTGCATTTTATATCATGTTTATTGTACATGAATTAGAAGCATTTGTTTTTTTTTGTAACTGGCCCTTTTTCTTTGATGCTGTATGAGTACAGAATGCAGAAAACATCAGTGGTGTCTACCAGTCAGGATTGAGCAGTGAGCACATCAGACTTTCAGTTATTGCAGCCTGCCAGGTTGTAGTTTTTGTTATTGGAGATAATTTCCTTTGTTTCTACCTTATACTTTGCAGATATAATCTGTCCTGATTATTTCTAGGGGATAAAACACATATTTTTTATTTTACATTTTTTTTATTCTAATAAACAAATGTAAACTTGAGTTAAAGTTCCTAAGTAATCAAGCTATGAACTATCCGAAAACAACGTGAGTCGCACAGTTAATGGTGTGCAAACACCTCGGATAGCTACTTGTCGAACACTCGTTTGGCTGACAACTGTCTCTGCTGACTACCATATATACATAGAAAACCCGAACAACAAGGACCCCTAAAATCCAACTTTTATTAGAAAATATAAATATAAAATCTCTTAATCAAAAATAAGGTAAATAATAAACAACAAGTTGTGTACCTGTTGGACCCTAGGAAAGACTACACTTAGCCCTACCTAACAGTGGGGGTTGGCACCCCAATTTGCTGCGGTAGGTGCCCCCACTCAACGTGGGCTATCCCTCAAAGGCCCTATGAAGCCCTGAATAGGGAACCCTGAGTAAATACTACAAACACCCTAGAGGGAGACAATCTGCCTGACAGTGGGGGTAGACGTCCTAATGTTAAGCGGTAGACGCCCCCACTCCGCGGCGGCTGTCCCTAGGATCCCTAAAAAATCCCTAATTTGGGATAGAATAAAGAAATGTGCCCAAAAATCCCAAAAACCAAAAAAGACCCTCAAAAAAAGGAAAAAAAAATTATATATACATTACAAAAAAATTGCACAAATACCGTGAGAAATAATCTCACCAGTCATAAGGATATGCCCAAAAACAATGTAGCAACCGTCTATAACTTAAAGCAAACCATGTCCCACGAAGATCAAATAAATAAGTGGGACATAGGTGGTCTCAATGTAGGTAAATGAGAATTATAAAAGATTGTCCATATAGAATCAGATAAGAGCGCTCCTATAGCATCAATAGCACGATATTAGTAGCAGGTGCTCACAACAGTATAGTATGCCAATATTAGCTAAAGTGCATATTGCAGTATGATAAGTTTAACTTCAGTCAAAGTCAATCCACAGGGTACACTAATAAAGCAATATATAATGCCCTTAGTTTAGGTTGCATATGTAGATAGTATATTAATACTTAGAGTGCATATTGCAGCGTGACAAATCAAATAATATAAAGATTTCTAGCAACCTCTATATAGTACCCATAAGTCGATGCTCAAAGCATACCTATACTTAAAGTGCATATTGCACTGTGACATGTCAAACAATGCATAGGATAAGTACACAGGGCATATAGATAAAGCAATATATCATACCCTAATCAATCAGGTTATATATTGACATGTCAAACGAAAATAACAAGCCTGTATCAACAGAGAAAGGTACTATTTGATTATGGAAGGACACAATCATCCCCATATATGGGAAAATAAACCCAGATCTCGATACTCATCTACAGACTTGTAGAAAACCTAGTGGCACTGCTGCTGCATGGATTCCGTGGTCACATCAAGCGCTAAGCGGCAGTCTCCCCAACACAATGCCCGACGCGTTTCCCCCCCATTCTGTATATCGGGGGTTCATCAGGGGTACATGTGGCTGCAAAAAAAACGGATATAGAAGCTGTACATAACTCGAGTATCCATGTGCTGTCTATAGGCAGGGGGGGTATGCCGCAGTCAGACAACTCTAGAGACACTTATCTACCTGGAGAAGAATTTGAATCCGGATTCTTGAGTTGTTACTCACAGGGCTGTGTAGTCAGTAAGCCTCACCTTCGAATCAATGCTTATCTCCTCAATCATCATCCGGTGGGGTAGTGTTGAGCGTCTCACATACACACTAGATGCTTGGCAAGTTGGCCGCTCCTGCTGAAATCATTGAGTTTTGTCAGCTATAATCTAATGTGTATGGAAGCCCTGGACACTAATGTAGAGTTGCGTCCTCAGTATATGGTGACCTGCCTACATCTGTGACTTGTATTATTGTGGGTTCCAGAGCCCAGTCTTAAATGGTTTGTCTACTTTGGACAACTAGTTTTCATTAGAATAAATCAATGACTCGTGAACTGCTGTTAGGATCCCCAGTGATGAGAGACAATCCGTGGGGACACCTGTAAACCAGTCTTAATTTTTTTACCTTTTGTATCACTCCTAGTTTTTTAAAGATTGTAAGGTCCCATGAGCAGGACCTTCACTCCTATTTTGAACTGGTCAACTATATGTTTAGGCCCCTATACACATTTGACTACTGTTGGCCAAAACCGCTGATATCTATAGGTTCAGTCCACAATCTAATGTGTGTAGGGGTCCCAGACAACTTACTGTCGGAGGAGAACTTGATCAGGATTGTCCGATTTCGGACTGCTAACACAGGTATGCACAATTTGGGTTTATGAACATTTTTTCAAATCCAGTGGCTAATTTTTATGTTTTATTATGCACAGATAAAAAAAAAAAAAAAAAAAAAAAGCAGCACTTCTACTTCTATTTTTAACTATCACGTATGGGATTTGCACGAAACGTGAAAAATTACACACTAGCGAGATGAACAAGAAAAAGCTTTATTGTAGCCAAAAATGTGCACAATATTATTTATAAAAGTTTATTAAACATTCTTTCAGCAATTTTATTGGAAATAAATTCTTGCGCCTTTTCCTTTTCTCTTCTAAGCTTTTGTTGATACCTTTTTTCTTATAGAAGGCCTGCAGATTTTCTCTGTGAAGCATCCAGCAGTAGTCCCCCATTATGATCCATCTTGATATCGTTGTCCCATCTCCTTGATATCCTGATTAAATCTTTCTCCTTGCTCTTTGCTAACCACCAAGGTTTTCAGGAAAGTAGTCAAAATCGGAATGTAAAAAATGTATCTTTAAAGTCCTCAGGCAACCCAAGGCTTGGAAACGTAGCATCATGTTCTCCACGATGGACTTAAATTTGTAATCTTTGTTGTTTCCTAGAAACTTCTTCACGACTTCTTTGAAAGAATCCCAAACCCTTTTCTCAAAAGCTTTCATCTTTTCTTTGAACATGTCGTTCTTTAGTTTTGCCTCGGATAGTCCCTGAAACTTGGTAAACAGGTAATCGAAAGTCTCTCCTTCTTTCGGTAGAGCTTTAACAAACTGCTTCATCCGTCCAAGCTTAATGTGGAGCGGTGGCAGAAGAACTTTGGTGGGATCAACTAAACTTTTTTGCAAATATGTTCTTGAGTCCAGGTTGCGAAGATGTTCTCGTTGGCCAACTTTTTTGGCTCCAGTGATGAATCCTATCTCGGCTGTCCCAGTCACACAAAACGTATTGGTAGCTTGTGTATCATCCTTGGTGCTAAGGAGCATAGAGAGAACTTTCAGATCACCGGATAGTGATGATCCTTGTTCCTCGTAGTTAAGTTTCTTGAGAATAAAGTCTAAATTCTAATAGCTTTCCTTCAAGAGCACAGAAAGCCCTACAGGCATACTTGCTGCCATTGTGCAGTAGCACAACTTTCATACTTTTTTGGATGAATCAATAAAGAGTCTCCACTTACTCACATTGTACTCAAGGTTACAGTTTTCCATCAGCCCAGGAACATTACCGCAATACACTACAGCACTGTCTTGAGAAAAGTATGGAAATAATTCCTTTTCTCTGCTTCTGTACCATGAAAAACAGATATAAGGATCTAGCAGGTTCTTTTCCTTTAGTCTAGAGCCTAAAAGCCCTGCAGAATGTTTAGGAAGGTCCAACTGCCTGACTAAATCATTTAATTTGAGCTGTAAAAAAAAAAGCTGGGGCTCGTTGGGACTAGCGTGAAAGTCTTTGTTATAATCCTGCTCTTCATGTTCTGAATCTTGTGAATCAAGTGTATCTTCATGTTTCTCTGGAGGTGAAGGGACAGGTATTCCTGGTCTGTGAGGCACAGAATGAATTGCTGGCAGAAGTCTGAGTATATAATTTCCTTCTTATTTTTAATGTTGAATCCCTCCACATTGCATTTACAAAAGTAGCAGTCATCACTATGATTTTGCGGTTCCCTCCAGATCATAGGCACGCCAAAACGAAAGCGCTCTTTCTTCCCTTTAGACCACTGTTGTTGTTCTTCTACAAAAGTAGAACACACTACATGTGAGCCCACAACTTGTCCTGATCACCTAGTTTTACACCAAAGTACGCATAATATGCTTTTCTAAAGAAGTATGTAATGTTCCTTCGTTGTTTATTACAAAACAACTGCAAATGTAGCAAAAGTTGTTAGGTGAATTATGACACTCCCATGCAGCCATTTTGATCACGTTGTTAGAAACAGACGTTCAATCCATCACAACTAGTGTTGAGCATTCCGATACCGCAAGTATCGGGTATCGGCCGATATTTGCTGTATCGGAATTCCGATACCGAGATCCGATATTTTTGTGGTATCGGGTATCGGTATCGAAACAACATTAATGTGTAAAATAAAGAATTAAAATAAAAAATATTGCTATACTCACCTCTCCGACGCAGCCTGGACCTTACCGAGGGAACCGGCAGCGTTGTTTGCTTAAAATTCGCGCGTTTCCTTCCTTACGTGAAGTCCCGGCTTGTGATTGGTCGCGTGCTGCCCATGTGGCCGCGACGCGACCAATCACAGCAAGCCGTGACGTAATTTCAGGTCCTTCAGGATTTTAAAATTACGTTCCGGCTTTGTGATTGGTCGCGTCGCGGTCACATGGGCGACGCGACCAATCACAAGCCGTGACGTCACGGGAGGCTGGACACGCGCGCATTTTAAAATGCGCGCTTGTCCTGCCTCCCGTGACGTCACGGCTTGTGATTGGTCGCGTCGCCCATGTAGCCGCGACGCGACCAATCAC
This sequence comes from Ranitomeya variabilis, assembly GCF_051348905.1. Taxonomy (NCBI): domain Eukaryota; kingdom Metazoa; phylum Chordata; class Amphibia; order Anura; family Dendrobatidae; genus Ranitomeya; species Ranitomeya variabilis. The sequence continues at coordinate 109,588,731 of NC_135232.1, forward strand.
AGCAAGCCGTGACGTAATTTTAGGTCCTTCAGGATTTTAAAATTACGTTCCGGCTTTGTGATTGGTCGCGTCGCCCATGTGACCGCGACGCGACCAATCACAAAGCCGGAACGTAATTTTAAAATCCTGAAGGACCTAAAATTACGTCACGGCTTGCTGTGATTGGTCGCGTCGCGGCTACATGGGCGACGCGACCAATCACAAGCCGTGACGTCACGGGAGGCAGGACAAGCGCGCATTTTAAAATGCGCGCGTGTCCAGCCTCCCGTGACGTCACGGCTTGTGATTGGTCGCGTCGCCCATGTGACCGCGACGCGACCAATCACAAGCCAGAACGTAATTTTAAAATCCTAAAGGACCTAAAATTACGTCACGGCTTGCTGTGATTGGTCGCGTCGCGGCCACATGGGCGGCACGCGACCAATCACAAGCCGGGACTTCACGTAAGGGAGGAAAAGCGCGAATTTTAAGCAAACAACACTGCCGGTTCCCTCGGTAAGCTCCAGGCTGCGTCGGAGAGGTGAGTATAGCAATATTTTTTATTTTAATTCTTTCTTTTACACATTAATATGGTTCCCAGGGCCTGAAGGAGTTTCCTCTCCTTCAGACCCTGGGAACCATCAGGAATACCGTCCGATACATGAGTCCCATTGACTTGTATTGGTATCGGGTATCGGTATCGGATTAGATCCGATACTTTGCCGGTATCGGCCTTTACTTTCCGATACCGATACTTTCAAGTATCGGACGGTATCGCTCAACACTAATCACAACCACTAAATACTGAAATGAATCGTGGTTAGCGCACCACCATACTCTTATGAACTCTGTCTAAAAGAAAATCTGCCTTTGCTCCCCATAGCAACCCATCACAGTGCAGCTTTCAGTTCTTATACTGCTGAGGTAAAATGAAAGCTGTGCACTGGTTGCTATGGGCACCACCACACTGTTATGAACTGTGACTAAAAGAAATCTCCTGCCGCCCATAACAACAAATCACGGTGCATCTGTCATTTCTTACTGCTGAGGTAAAATGAAAGCTATGCTATGATTGGATGCTATTGTAATGATTATAAGGGATAACTCAGGAGACTCTTTGCGTGGAACAAGACAACTACAGGACACAATTTATAAGTGGTAAAGTCTATATTAACACACGGTGATTCAAACAGGTGCAGAGCAAAGCTCAAGTCCACAACGCTTGGTGTAAATATTAAATGCAGCTTAACAGTCTATAGGAACTTTAGAGGAAAATGCAATCAAGCAGAAAGTCTATGAGGCACGGTTATTCTTGGGGATACTTGACACGAATAAGTCCTTGTTTTGTCCAAACACAAGATAGATATGCTTATAAGGCAGTTCAAGCAATGTCTTAGCTCAACCAGGAAGGCCTGGGTGATAATCTCAGGTTTAAGCAGAGCAGCAACAGTTTACATGTCCAGCAAATGCAGATGGAAGCAAACACAAGCAGCAGATGAAGGAGGATTACTGGAAACCGATGTATGCAGCAGAAACTCAGAGCTGAGTAGCAGGATCTCCACATAGGTTCACAGGAGCAGGTGCAAAGCCAGGGAGCCACCAGGGTAAGAAGTTGGATGCAAGGCAGAATACTCTAGCACAGACTAAAGGCTGGGGTGGAGTTATATAGCAGGAAGACACAGTGCACATGAGACCAAAGACGCCATCTTGGAAAAGGGCAGTAATGCACAAAAGGTAATCAAAAATGTTCAGAGTCCTGACAGCTATGGACACCACCACACTTTTTGGAAGCTGGGTTAAGAAAATCTTCCCAGAGCAGCTAATCGCAGCACAGCGTCCATTAATTTATAACCAATCTAATGACCCCAAAATCATCATCAAAGGGGTCACACAAAGGTGACAAAGTATGTTGGCCAACAGCCTTCTAATGTGTGACTGCCTTTACTCTGTAATGTCTGATATCCATTGTACCCTTTGGATTGTAAAGTGCTGCAGAATATGTTGAAGCTATAGAAATAATGATTCTCACTATTATTTGTCTACAGCACCACCACAGGGCAAAAAAAAGTAGCATTATACTGTCCCTAGAAGTATTAAAGGGACCATGAGAAACATTAATCACCAATGCATAGTGAGAAATGTGTGATCTCAGGTGGCACCTCTGCTGGTACCCCCACTGATCACCATGGCGGGGCTTCAGTGCTGGAGGAGTGGGCAGTGGTCGTTCATGCTCGCTACTTCTCGTGAATGTCTTCGGGACTGACTGAGATGTCTAATGTGCATGCATAATGGGGAGAGGAGCAAGAAGAAATGTAAAGGGGTTGGATGGTGGGTAAATGGGATAGAAGATTGTATCCAAATTGAGATTGGCCCTTAGATTCTTTAACATTAGTAAGTAAATATCTGTTGGACTGTTCAGTTACAGGCTGCCATCCGAAGGATCACACTGGCCCGATTGGCCGTTCCAGTGCTATGTGGCAGCGCTTTGAAGAATAAAGGTGTCCAGCCTCTGTTGGATGCCATCACATTGTACCTGCCGTCACCGGATGACTGTTCCAATGACTTCATGTAAGTAAATTAAAAAAAAAATAAAAATTTTTGTCCAAAATTATGTTAAAGGGGTCGTCCACTTTTATTTTTGGCACCTCCGTTGCCATGATCTATTAACCCCTTACTGACATATGACTTAGATACGTTATATGCCAGCTCCCTGACATGGATGCAGGCTTGCAAGCCCACATCTTTTCCAGCAGATGATGGCTGTGATATTCGGCCATCATCTGCCTCTAGCAAACCCTCTCTTCCCACGGCTGCTAACCTGTTAAGTGCTGCAGCATTTACTACACACATTCCATGTGTCCATTGGCGCTCCTGTGACTCGATCGCTAGTCGCAAATGGGTTGCCATGTAGGCCGAGGGGTCTTTTGAAACCCCTGTGCCCGTCTTGATGGGACTCTTGTGAAGGCCAGCCTGTAGCTGGCCTTCATAGAAGACCACGATTTTCACTATACAAAGCAGTACTGTTGTATTGTTGTGTATAGCACAAGCAATCAAGTCCCCTAAGGTAACTAATAAATGCAGTAGAAAAGGAAAAATGTTTTTAATAATATGAAAACAAATATAAAAGTTCAAATCGTCCCATTTTACAACTAAGGTAAAAAAAAGCACATATTTGGTATCGCTACTTCCGTAAAAATCCAATCTACCATAATATAAAATTCATTAACCCGAACGGTAAATGGCATAATGAGAAAAAAAATGCCAGAATTATATATTTTTTCCGCTGTAACAGTGTAAAAGAATGGAATAAGAAGTGATCAAAACATTGAAATACTAAAATGGTATCAATAAAAACATTGCCACGGGGCGTAAAAAAACAGTCCAGCACTCAGCTCCATCGACATGGCTGCAGGGGTGACCTCACAATTACAGCACGTGACCACCGCAATCACTGGACCCAGTGGTCTCATGTTTTCTACCTCTGACTATAGAATTTTCCACCTTAATGTATGAGTTTCAGAGGTTTTCATGCTGCAGGGAGTGTAAGACTTGAAGCCGGTTCTCTCGCTGAGGTTTCCGTGGCAGTCATGACTTAGTCCGGACCTTCCGTCAGTATTCAGATGTGCCGCTGACTGAGCCAGTACATTGAATAAGGCTAGCTGAATCCAAAGTGTGAAATGTTGTCCTCCTTCCCAGTGGTGTCCTTCTGTTCTGACATGGACAGGAACGTGCTCATTCTTCTTCCATTTGAAAACATGGTCACCACCAGAATATAGAGCAAATGGCACCAAAGTTTGCCTTATTTAGCCCAGTGGCTCCGTCATGGACACATTTCACTGTTTCTTGGAAATTCAGACAGCAGCCCCAGATAGAGACATGATGCAGTGTGAACAGCCCCCTACTGTCGTGACTTCTGCCCACGATTGCCAATGTCTACAATTACTTGCATGGACCTAGTGGGACATTGAAATATAGGAATCTTTACTGTTTTTTCTAGAGCGTAAAATGTATAGGGGAAATTCACATAAAACTTTACATGGTATTTAGTGTTTATACCATGAAGTATCTGGTTTTGGCAAAACGCTTGACATTTCTGTGACTTATTGATAATATATGAAGGACAGCCTTTAAGAACTTTTGGTTTCTTCTGAGTCCCTTTTGCAGTAACTATGTAAAAGTTAAGAACATGGATTGTTTGTAGGAAATCATGGCTACTTGATGTGTATTCTCCAATAGGTCCTGGTACAAAGATGATTTGTGTGCTCTGGCATTCAAGGTTGTCCATGACCGGCAGCGTGGACCCATGGTGTTTGTCCGCATTTACTCTGGAGCCATGAAGGCGCAATCTGCGGTGTATAATGTGAACAAAAACTGCACGTGCGTATTACTTATATAACCTGCTCCCCCTCCTCATTTTTTTTTTCTTTTTTCCACTTCACTTTAGTGATGAGCGAGTATACTCGTTGCTCAGGTGATCTCCCGAGTATTTTAAGGGTTCGGAGATTTAGTTTTTGTCACCTCAGCTGAATGATTTACAGCTACTAGCCAGGCTGAGTACATGTGGGGGTTGCCTGGTTGCTAGGGAATTCCCACATGTGTTCAGCCTGGCTAGTAGCTGTAAATCATTCAGCTGAGGTGACAAAAACTAAATCTCCGAACACTAACAAATACTCTTGAGACCACCTGAGCGTGCTCGGGAAAACCCAAGCAACGAGTACACTCGCTCATCACTACTTCACTTTCATTTTTAGTCCTCAGGATCCAAAAGCCATACTTTTCTTTTTATTTCCAAATAACAGTGTTGGCTCTGTCTGTTGTGGGAGAAGTTGTCGTTTTGAATTATAACATGTAGTTTATCACATTATGCAAGAAATGTTAAGGTTGTTTTTTTCTTCTCATTTTCTCATTTTTTTTTAATAAAAAAAAATGTTAGCTTTTGTTGGCATAATGGTTATTTCTCCTACGCCTCATTGGGGGACACAGGACCATGGGTGTTATGCTGCTTGCCACTAGGAGGACACTAAGTAAACACAAAGAGTTAGCTCCTCCTCTGCAGTATACACCCCTTGACTGGCCAGTAACGGCTCAGTTCTTGCTTAGTGTCTGTAGGAGGCACTTGGGTCTGTTCTCAGACCCCAACGTTTTTTATTTTATTTTTAATTTTCTGTAAATTTTTATTTTTTAATTAACGGAGTGAAGGGGGCGACGGATCCTTTTCAGGGTCCGCTCTCCCCCGAACCATCAACAGGCGAGCACGGCGAGTATACCTCCCCGTACCTCTCCTGCGACGTTTGGGGCACGCCTAATCTACGCTAGGGCGACGGTTCCTATACGGTCCCGATCTCCCCCCTGTAAGATGGCGAGCACTTAGAGTATACCTCTCATGTGCATCTCCCGGGCTAAACTGCACTCAAGCCCTCACCTTGGCGTCTCGTAGTCCCCACAGTAGCCGTAAGCCCCCTGTGGCAGGCACATCCATAAGTCCCCTGCGGCAGGCACAGCTGTAAGTCCCCTAAGAAGGCAAGCACACTTCAGAATGCTCTCCGTCCCGCGACACAGGGAGGATCGTTTGAGCTGGAGGTGGTTCCTCCTCGGTGAGTACTATTCTTCCTCACGCTGCCGGCGTGGGAAGATGCGGTCCGGGTCCCTGGGGAGAGGTACCGCTGGCTAGATGCCAGCGGCGATCGTTAGGCGTGGCGTCTCGGCCGCCGGCACGCTCCGCCGGCCGGCTCCACTAATTTAGTCCCCGGCTTCTCCAGCCGGACTAGGCCGCAGTTCAAAAATCCCACCCACCGCCGGAGCCCCGCCCACTGCTCAGGCGCTTCTCGCTCTGAACGAGAAGAGCCCTGCAAATCTCAAGCGCCATCTTGGGACTCTACTGCTGCATGGAAATACAGCCAAAAATGCTACTTCCCTCTCTTCCTCCCTGGGGACACCAGCTCAGGACCGTGGGTAAGCTGCTCCACTCCATAGGGAAAAGCTTAACCCCTTCTCTGCACCCATAGCTCTGCTATTGCAGTTTATCGGAGAATAGACATTCACTATGTCTCAATCTAAGGAGGCAAAACGGGGCAATAAAAAGCACACTGTTTTTTACTTCATGTGCCACATGCAATTCTGCGTTGCCACGTGCCCACAATACCCCCTTGTGCCAGAACTGTGACCCGGTCTGTGCGCAGCCGCCTTCAGCCGCCACCCCCAATGTCTCCACCGACCCCGCCGAGCCTAACCCTCCTGAGTGGGCCGCGTCCTTGTCACGCTCTATGGATTCCTTTGTCAAGGCATTGGACTCTTTCCGAGGGTCCTCCTTAAGCCAGAACTCACCTCCGTCGGCTGCGACGGAATCTGGCACGGGGCCGTCCGACCACAGGGGGCGTACCGTACTACGGGAATCTCGGGGTGCCCGAAAAAGGACCCTTCCCTCGTCTCCCGTCCAGGCTCGAGCTTCAGTATCTGTCAGCCCATCTTCTCGCTCCCTCGAGGGTCGCAGCATACATGACTCAGAATATAACCCAAGGTCAGGGTCTATCGGTCAGGAGACTCTTGACTCCCTTATTGAGGCAGTCAACAAAACTCTAATGGTGGACGAGGAATCGGTATCCACTCAGGAACACGTCGTGTCTTTTAAAAAGACTAAGGCTATGTTCACACTTTGCGGTTTTTGCTGCGGATCCGCAGCGGATTTGCAGCTGCAGATCCGCAGCCGGTTTCCATGCAGGGTACAGTACAATGTTACCCTATGGAAAAAAAAACCCGCTGTGCCCACTTTGCGTTTTTCTGCTTGAAAATCAGTGCGGATTTTCTGCGGAAAAAAAAGAAGTAGCATGTCAATTCTTTCTGCGGATTCCGCAGCGGTTTTCCACCTGCACAAATAGGAAAGTGCAGTTGGAAACCCGCAGTAGAAACCGCATAAAAAACCGCAGTGAAAACCACCGCGGTTTTGCACTGCGGGTTTTTCCAAATCCGCAGCTGAAAAATCCGCAGCAAAAAAAGGATAGTGTGAACAAGCCCTAAACGTGTTCAAAGGACATTTGCTAATCACCCTGAGTTTCAGGACATTGTCCAAAAGCACAGGGAACACCCGGAGAAGCGATGTACAGCTCAAAAAGCCACTGAAGCTAAATATCCTTTCTCCAAGGATCTGATGAAGGAGTTGCTTCTCTCTCCCTCTGTGGATCCTGCCGTGTCGCGACTCGCATCCAAAACTGTCTTATCTCTGTCCGACGGTTCATCAGTCAAAAATCCTTCTGACCGTCAAATTGACTACCTGGCTCGCTCAGTCTTTGAGGCCTCAGGAGCAGCTCTCCTTCCATCTTTTGCCGCTACCTGGGTGGCTAAGGCAATGGTTACCTGGGCAGAGGCGTTAACCTCTACCGTCCACGGCAGTAATCTTCCCCCAGAGGCGGCTAGACTAGCTAATCAGATAGCTCAGGCCGGAGATTTCGTAGTTAACGCTTCCATAGATGTGGCTAATTGCGCAGCGCAAGCGGCTGCAAACGCAATCTCCATCAGGAGGGCCTTATGGCTCTGTGATTGGCGAGCAGATTCTGCTTCTAAAAAGTTGCTGACTTCTTTACCTTACCGAGCGGGTCGTTTATTTGGGGAGAAACTAGACCAAATCATTTCTGACGCTACCGGAGGGAAGAGTAAATTTCTTCCCCAGCAAAAACCTGCCCGGCCTTTTCGGAATCAACAGCAATTTCGATTCCGGTCCTTTCGGAACAACTCAAGTTGGTCCTCCTCTTCCCCTGGTTCGGGACGGCGGGAAAACAGAAATCCTCAGGTCTCATACAGACCAAAAACACAACAAAGATCAGCATAGCTAGAGCAAGTCCTTATTTGACGGTCACCAAGGCAATTTAGCTACTTATACTGAAAACATTAAAACTAAAAACTACGTATCAGGACAAGTCGCTAAAGAATATGGAAAAAAGATTATGGGTCACAAGGGCCCAAGAAAACGACCCAACACATCCAGTTATAACAATGTATAAAAAATTTATCTTTTATTCACAACGGTTGTAGAGAATATACAAATATACATCGCATTATCAAAAACAGGTGAAATACAGTGCTACATGGTGTGCATGGACACCGCATAGGCATAAAAGCATACTAGGGGCGCATGGAGCCGGGAACAAAAACCCACCTTTATTACAGGTGGCCAACAAGGGGTTAATATACCTCCTATACCACAAGAGTGTATATAGATCACAGGGGAAAAACCCACTATCTTTTATAAAATAAGTGAAACCACCTTGCTATATCCAATATGAGATCTTACAACATGAGCGTAATTGAAGGAACCATAGTCCTAAGTATCTAATATAAGTAACAAATATCAATTACCTCTTAGTTGAAAAACGGGTGAGATGTACCCAGGGTCCGTGCGCCCTCCCCCTCATACAGACCAAACCGTTCCTGGAAACCCAGACCGAGACCTTCGGGCCCTAAGCCATCCGCATCCCTTAAACCTTCTACACAATGACTCGTTGTCGTGTCTGGTGGACACCGACAAAGTAGGCGGACGCCTTCTTTCCTTCCGTCAAAACTGGCTCTAGGTCGTTCACGACGAGTGGGTCAGAGAGCTCTTGTCTTCCGGATACAAAATCGAGTTTTCTTCCATCCCTCCTCCGCGCTTCTTCCAGTCTTCTCCCCCAAAGCAAGGGCGTCACATCTTCTTCAATCCATACAGGCCCTTCAAAGGGACGGTGTCATCGTTCCGGTCCCTCGAGACCAAAGGTTCAAGGGGTTTTACTCCAACCTTTTTGTGGTCCCAAAGAAGGACGGGGCCTTATGCCCATACTGGACCTCAAACTGCTAAACAAGTTTGTACGGGTCCGACACTTCAGGATGGACTCGCTCCGTTCTGTTGTCGCGTCCCTGGAAAAAGGAGAGTTCCTCGCATCCATAGACATCAAGGATGCTTATCTACATATTCCAATTTTCCCTTCTCATCAGCAGTTCCTGCGCTTCGCAGTCCAAGAAGAACACTTCCAGATTGTGGCCTTGCCCTTCGTACTCGCCACTGCCCCCAGAGTCTTCACGAAGGTCATGGTGGCGGTCATGGACATTCTTCACGCTCGGGGAGTGGTAGTCCTTCCGTATCTGGATGACCTTTTAATCAAGGGTCCGTCCCATTCTGCCTGCGAAGAGTCTGTAAGTATCACCGTGGATTCTCTTTCTCGCCTGGGTTGGAAAATCAACTTCGAGAAATCATCTCCGGTGCTGGCTCAGCAAATCTGCTTCCTGGGCATGATCTTGGACTCTTCCCGCGGGTTAGTCATTCTCCCTCCAGAGAAGGTCTTGCCCTTACAACAGGGAGCGCGCAAGCTCTCCCGTCCAGTCCCTCACTCGATTCTCTTTCCTATGCTCATTCTCGGGAAAATGGTTGCGGCGATGGAAGCCGTTCCGTTTGCGCAGTTCCATCTCCGTCCCCTGCAACAGGCGCTGCTGTCAGCCTGGGACAGGAGTCCTTTTTCCCTCGACCGTCATTTTCGCCTCTCCCCACAGGTCAGGCAGACCCTCAGATGGTGGATGCTGCAGTCCTCCCTGAACCAAGGGAAGTACTTTCTCCAAGTGCGCTGGTTAGTGGTGACCACCGATGCCAGCCTTTTGGGCTGGGGCGCAGTTTTCAATCACCACACGGCACAAGGTCGTTGGTCCACAAGAGAGTCGCGCCTTCCAATCAATATCTTGGAGATTTGAGCGATCACGCTTGCCTTACGCAACTTTCACCATCTTCTCGCAGGCCATCCCATCAGAATCCAATCTGACAACGCCACGGCAGTGGCATATATCAACCGACAAGGGGGAACCCGCAGCAGGGCAGCCATGCTCGAAGTCTCCCACATCCTGCGCTGGGCCGAGACCAATCACTCGCTCATCTCGGCGATCCACATACCGGGTGTGGAGAATTGGGAAGCGGACTTCCTCAGTCGCCAAGGTCTTGCCTCGGGCGAGTGGTCCCTCCATCGGGAAGTCTTCCAACAGATTTGTCTTCGCTGGGGGACGCCGGATGTGGATCTCATGGCCTCGAGGCTCAACAACCAGATTCCCCAGTTCATTGCTCGATCCCGCGATCCTTGCGCCATCGGGGCAGATGCTCTGGTCCTGTCATGGCATCGGTTCCAGCTGCCATACATATTTCCGCCTCTTCCTCTGCTCCCGAGAGTCATCAAGAAGATCAGAGTCTCGTGCCGGACTGGCCGCGCTGAGCATGGTACGCGGAACTCGTCCAAATGGTCGCCGATGTCCGCTGGCGGCTTCCAGATCGCACGGATCTTCTCTCACAGGGCCCGATTTGCCACCAGAACTCCGGGGCCCTGTCTTTGACGGCGTGGCCGTTGAATCCTGGATTTTAGCCCAAGCCAGATTCTCGCCAAGGGTTTCTTTTACCATGATTCGCGCGAGGAAACCCGTATCCATGCGCATTTATCATTGCACCTGGCGCATTTTCTTCTCATGGTGCAATGCCCATGGACGTTCTCCTCTGGTGTTTTCCATTCCGTCCATTCTGGAGTTTCTCCAATCAGGTTTAGAGTCAGGCCTTGCCCTAAGCTCGCTCAAGGGACAAGTGTCCACATTATCTGTTCTATTCCAACGAAAGATCGCTTCCAGACTGCCGGTTAAGGCGTTCATCCAAGGAGTCTCCCGGGTGGTCCCTCCCTATAGAATGCCCCTGGCTTCATGGGATCTTAACTTGGTTCTCGGAGTTCTTTAGGAGGCCCCTTTCGAACCATTGCAGGACATCTCTCTCACCCTCTTTTCCTGGAAGGTGGCCTTTCTCGTGGCGATTACGTCAATCAGGAGAGTTTCTGAGTTGGCGGCCCTTACTTGCCGACCCCCTTTTCTGATTTTTCACCTAGACAAGGTGGTCTTGAGAACCTCTCCCTCCTTCCTATCTAAAGTCGTCTCCTCTTTTCATCTAAACGAGGACATTGTCTTACCGTCATTCTGTCCGGCACCAACCCATCGTATCGAGAAAGCTCTCCATGCTCTGGATGTGGTTAGAGCCCTTTGGCGGTACATATCTCGCACAGCTCCCTTCCATAAGTCGGATGTCCTGTTCGTGCTTCCAGAAGGACATAGGAAAGGCCTACCCGCCTCAAGGGCCACTCTAGCCAAGTGGATTCGCTCCACTATTCAGGAATCCTACCGCGTCAGGAACACCTCTGTCCCAGCAGGGATTAAGGCGCATTCGACTCGGTCGGTGCTTCTTGGGCCATTTGGCACCAGGCTTCCGCACAACAGCTTTGTAAAGCTGCGACTTGGTCCAGTCTGCATACTTTTACGAAGCACTATCACGTTCATACTCAGGCTTCTGCAGACGCTGCCCTTGGCAGGGTCATTCTGCAGACAGCGGTACCTCAGTAAGCCAGTGGTACATGGGGTTGTAGCAGTGCAATTGCTCCCCACCCAGGGACTGCTTTAGGACGTCCCATGGTCCTGTGTCCCCCAATGAGACGTAGGAGAAAAGGAGATTTTTGTGTACTGACCGTAAAATCTTTTTCTCTGAGCCAATCATTGGGGGACACAGCACCCACCCTGTTAGCCTATTGGCTGTTTGTTGTTGTATTTTGTTCCTCAGTTTTGGACATAGTTTACTTGTCTTGGTTTTACTCCTACTGCTTTACTACCGAACTGAGTCGTTACTGGCCAGTCAAGGGGTGTATACTGCAGAGGAGGAGCTAACTCTTTGTGTTTACTTAGTGTCCTCCTAGTGGCAAGCAACACCCATGGTCCTGTGTCCCCCAATGATTGGCTCAGAGAAAAAGATTTTACGGTGAGTACACAAAAATCTCCTTTTTTCCATCATCGAAACTCTAAGGACCTGTCTTCTAGCAAGGCTTGCCTTTTTGGTTAAATGTCTGGATGCAAACAACTTTTGGTCACTTTTTCACTCCATTTTTTAAGAAGTGAGGTGATGAAAAAACAGCTATCATTTTTGGGTTTTATTTATATAATGTGGAGAGGAATGTAATTTCAGTTTTTTTGTTCAGGATATATAGAGGTACAATACACTGCAGTTGTTTTGGCAGATTCAGTTGCTGAAAAAATATGGAGTCAAAAAGATCCACTAAAAATATCATAAATTTTATCTGTCTGAGATGGTTTAGTGAATCCTGCAAGGAGCAGGGGGTTGGACACTATGACCCTGGAAGTACCTTCCAACTCTAACATTCTATGGTTTATATGGCCGGACGTTTGTGTTCTTGTCACATTTGCTTTACTTGTCCTGTCGCTTCCCCACTTGTATATGGCAGCAGATTATGGTAATATATGATTATTGTTATATTTCTGTACACAGAACTGGACACTAATAAATGCTATTAATGTGGTTTTATGCATTTTATGCAGGGAACGGATGAGCCGATTGCTCTTGCCATTTGCTGATCAGCAGGTTGAAATCTCCTCCTTGCCGCCTGGAAACATCGCTCTGACTGTGGGTCTGAAGCAGGTAAATGTCAGTGGGGGCAGTACACACCCGATGCCTCTCAGAAGTTGTATATCTAAGTAGGACTAAATGCCTTGTTCCAAAAACTGATTTTACACCAACAATATTATATCTTATTCACCAGATTACAAGCTTTCTAAAGAGAAACTCCACTAAAATAGAGATTCTCTGTGTAATTATTCATTACCGAGTCAATAAGATAAGAAACGTGGCTGACAGGTGACAGATCCGTTGGTGCCCCTTAGCCATAAATGGGTGTAGTCATATTTTACCCGCACTTGTGTCCTATCTGCCAGGGGGAGAGCGAGAGTAGTAATGACAGATCATGGATTGTGCATTTTTTCTTCTTGGACCACATGGGATGGTCAATCGGACTTAGAAAACTTGCACTTTTATTTTCTGTAGGTTGTGCTGACATGCTCAAAGAATTAGATATAGGAGGATTATAGATCATATGTAGCATAATTATCCTCTAAAATCAATAAACTTTATTATTCATGTATAAGAAGGGTTGGCGCCTCCCTCATCGATTGCTGGCCCAGTTATGTCCTATGGTAACCCTAAACTCAACAATCAATGTGGTCAGTCCAGACAAAGCATATGTCGCCATTGGTCAGCAGGGGCGACTTATAATTAGGGCATTGACCCTTGTGGTTAGTGAATGGGTGCTGTGGCTAAAGCTGTCTTGTGATAGTGGTCATTTATTGTAGTCTTTTTAGTGTGCTTATTGTTTCCCTTTTAGGACCCACTGTGGCGATGCATGCTTTGTCTGGGCTGACCACATTGTTGTTTTTTAGGGTCACCAAAGGACATAACAGGGCCAGCCATCGATGTGCGGGGGCGCCAATTGCGCTTTTTCTGGGTCGCAAAGCTCTGTGGCTAGGCAGGGTCGACCTTCAATGGATGACGTTTAGGGCCTAACAGGGTTGGCATCCTGACTGGGATTTGATGTATCTTATATAATCCCAATAACCTTTTTTCTTTTAGTTTAAATGTTTGTCTTGGTATTTGTTATACATAAATAATAAACTTTACTGATTTTAGAGGATAATTATGCTACATAAGGTTGTGCTGAAGTGCAAGAAGTGTCCTGAGAACTGCCATTATTATTATCTGCACCATTATACCATTATTATTGCCTCTAGACTGCAACTGGAGACACTATTGTATCTTCTAAAGCGTCTGCATCAGCGGCTGCTCACCGAGCAGGACGAACTGGGGAGAAGAGCAAGGACAAGAAGTCTCAGGATGACCTTGTATTAGCTGGAGTGGAGATTCCAGAGCCAGTCTTCTTTTGTACCATTGAACCTCCCTCTGTAGCCAAACAGCCAGGTAAATCCTTCTAGCTGATCCACTTTAACCCCTTATTAAAGAACCACTCAACCATTTTGTGTTTGAGCTCTGGAGTGTTGCACTAATATAAGGTCCCTTCACCTAGCATTACACTTGCCACCCTCCGTCTTCAGCTCTTCCCTGCACCTCTCCGGTGCCGATCCGCCATCTTGTGGCTGTAACTTCTAACTCACCGTAAGTCGGAGGTAACGATCACAAGCTGTCAGTGTAAGTGTGAGCCTCGTTCTGGCTCTCACAGACTGACATTGAATAGTGATCTCTGGGTCACAACCTGCAGAAGAGCAACCGGAGCGGCGCCAATAACAGATGAAGATGGCGGCTGACGAGGATAAAACTAAGTGCTAAGGCATGAATGACCTTTTTTTTTGTCAGCATGTTTTCCTTTTTATAAATTGGACTCAAGGACACATAGGATCTAGTAGGGCTATACACACGTGTGTTATTTTAATGGATCCATGTGTGCGTTCCAGGAAAATACTCTGAATGGTCAAGTCTGATCTGAACAAATGCAAATTTACAGGGGTCTGTGAAAAGGTGGCACGTGGATAGCTTGTGTGTGCTATCTGGTTTTAAGGGATGTAAAGATGAATTAGTGGACTTCTGGACAAAAGCTGAAGATCCAGACTTTGCCCATGTACTTGCCTTTCCAAGCCAATTTGGAGATCCACTGTGTCCTGTGGCACCCTGATCCTGTCTGGTAGCACAGCCTACATTCCCTGCTAATTTATTCTTTGAAGACAAAAAAAGAGGTTTTTTGTTTTTTTTTTAAAACATATGGACACAATCTGAATGTATGCATATGGCGCTGCACACATTATACAATGTCATTTCTTGGTCCCTTATATTTGTATAATATCTTTGTATAATATATTTGTATTATATCATTAAACCCTCTCTAGGAATTCTAAGTAGATTTCATGTTAATACACGTGTGTTTTTCTTTTGTACCTAGATCTGGAAAATGCACTAAAATGTCTCCAGTTAGAAGATCCAAGTCTAAAAGTAAAGATCGATCCTGACTCTGGACAAGTAAGGGATTTTATTGAATGTTTCCCAAATTTAATAAAACATGAATTCAATCACTTTTGTTTGTGCTTTAAGAACATGAGTTAAACAAGAAGAAAAGATTGTGTGCTTTCTTCCAAAAACTGCCGCCCCCCACCTAACTATAGGTATTGTGTGGTATAGCAGCAAAGCCCCATATACTACAGGGGAGCTGGACTGCAATTACAGAGTATACACATGGACGGGTACAGCGCGGTTTCTGGATGTTTTACTTACAACTTTGTTTTCTGCATTTGGAATGCAACATATTTTTGATTTACCCCAAAGTGCGGGTCAGTACGTTTTCTCCGTCGCCACATTGGGGGACACAGGACCATGGGTGTTATGCTGCTGTCACCAGGAGGCTGACACTAAGTTGAGACAAAAAAGGTTAGCTCCTCCCCTGCAGTATACACCCTCATGCTGGCTTCCAGAGACTCCGTTCAAGCTTAGTGTCCGTAGGAGGCACTCTGGATTTAAACCTTTCTATTCCGGACGAAGGGGGCGACGGATTCTTTCATGTTCCGATCTCCCCCGAACCAACAACAGGCGAGCATGGGAGTTTTACCTCTCCGTATCCTCTCCTGCGATTTGGGATGCCACTGCCTGAGCTGTTTTTTTATGGGGGCGACGGCCCCTTTCAAGGGACCGATATCCCCCCTGCCTTCTTACAGACGAGCACATGGAGTGTCCTCCACGTATCCTCCTCTGCAGCCAGGTCTTTTTTGCCGGACATACTGCCCTGCCCACCAGGTTTTCCCTCGGCTGCTCAGAGGCACACTGCTTTGTGGCGTCCGTGCAGCCCCCACTGCATCACCACTGAAAGCGGATGATGGAAGGAGGCGGACGGTTCCTCTCCACCCCCCTCTCATGGGGTCGGTGGATGGAGGCTTCCCCAACCCTGCACCGTCCTATTCACCATGGGCACAGCTCACCGACCTTTCTCTGCAATCCCCTGCGGGGTAAGTGCCACATTGGGGGGGGGTCGGTCGTCTCAGCGGTTCCGGAGGGCTCCTTCACTCTAGCGGCGCGCTTGTCCAGGGTCCCCATAGGCATCGGCGCTTAGCGGCTGCGCGCCGGGCCGAAGCCGCAAATTTAGCCCCCGGCTTCGGCCTAGCACAGGCCGCATCCCGACAGGCCCCGCCCACCTTTTCGCGTCATTTTGCGGCTCCGCCCCCGGTCCTGGCGCTTCTCGCTTTCTGTGAGATTACCCTCCCAACCCCCGGCGGCCATCTTTCTTTCCTCCCTGCACGCCGCAGCTCCAGCTCCTCCAGCAGCAGCTCCAGCTTCCTCCACGTGCAGCGTTCTGAACACCGGCTGTCGCCCCCTTCAGCACCGCCGCCACCTCTCTCTCTGCGGGACACAGGACCACGGGTAAGGAGACCACGTTAGGTTCTCCCTTGCAGCGTCGCCCTCGCTTCCATAGCCTACAGACCCTGAGCACTATCTCTTACATTAGGGTACACCATGTCCCAGTCAAGGACCAAAAAGATCACAAAGGTGCATACTACCTTTTTACTGCGTGTACCACCTGCCAGGCTCCACTTCCTCGGCCTCAGAGTTCCCCCCTCTGCTCAGCCTGCGATGCCCCAGGTGCCCAGGAGCCCTCCGTCGCCACCGACCCCAGTGTATCTAGTCCCCCTGAGTGGGTCACGTCACTGTCACAGTCCATGGATTCTTTAGCCAAAGCGATTAAATCTGTTATGGACCTGGTGGTTAGGTGCACCAGGAATGACCTAATAGTTAAACACGGAATCGGGACGAGCTCTGGGGAAATGGGAACTCTGCTGACCGCAAACCCTACTCCTATCAACACAACTAGAAATAGCCATGGAGCGTGCCTGACTCTGCCTAGACGCCTCTTCACGGCCTAAGAGCTAACTACCCCTAAAGAAAGGAAACAAAGCCTCACTTGCCTCAGAGAAATTTCCCCAAAGGTAAAAGCAGCCCCCCACAAGTATTGACTGTGAGTTAAGAGGAAATCACAAACACAGGATGAAATAGGCTTTAGCAAAGGGAGGCCAGTCTAACTAAACAGATTGAGGATAGAAAAGGGATCTTTGCGGTCAACACAAAAAACTACAAAACCACGCAGAGTGTGCAAAAAATACCCCCGCACCGACTCACGGTGCGGTGGTGCCACTCTGCACCCCCAGAGCTTCCAGCTAGCCAGGCAGTTTCATGATAGCAAGCTGGACTAGAACTTAGCAAGAAAAACCATATGTAACAAATGAACAAGCAGGAACTTAGCTTCGCTGGAGTAGACAGGTCCTCAGAAAGATCCAGGAGAGATCTGAACCAGTACTAGAACATTGACAGCTGGCATGGAGTAACGATCTGAGTGGAGTTAAATAGAGAATCCAGCCTAGCCCTAAACGAGGGCAGGTGGGGAAGGAATCTCAGAACCAGCAGCTCCACTCACAGCCACCAGAGGGAGTCCACGGACAGAACTCACCGAAGTACCATTCATGACCACAGGAGGGAGTTCGAGAACGGAATTCACAACACAAATCCCTTCAGGACCCCTCTGGGGAGCGGGTCTCTCTTTTTCCTGGGTTAAGAGATCCCTCCGTAACAGGGGAATCGTTGGCCAGCAGGGGCCGCTCTCACCGGAAGGAGGCACGGTCATCCAGAAAACGGATCCGCACTACCTCCCCTGAGCACTCACCATGCCACTCAGCCTCTGGTAGCTCCTCTTCTCGCTCACCCTCTTTAGGGGCTCGTAGCGATCACGACTCTGAATATGAGTCTGATGCATCCTTAAACCCGGATGCTCCGGAGTTTAGATCTACAGTTGACTCCCTCATTGAGGCAGTCAATCATGCACTAAAAGTGGACGATGACCCTAATTCTGCTCCGGACCATTCCATTTCCTTTACTAGAACCAAGCGTTCCCATAAGACGTTCGCCTCTCACCCAGATTTCCTGGATATAGTCAGGCGACACAGGGAGCGTCCGGATAAGCGTTTTACGGGCAAAAAGGCCCTGGAACCGAAGTATCCCTTTTCCGCAGATCTTGTTAAAGACTGGACAGAATCTCCACTAGTAGATTCTCCGGTTTCGCGCTTAGCTTCCAAAACTCTCTTATCCGTTCCTGATGGTGCTTCAATTAAGAATCCCACAGAACGCCAGCTAGACTCCCTAGCTCGCTCAGTGTACGAAGCCTCAGGTTCCTCTCTATCTCCCTCCTTCGCTGCGGCTTGGGTTGCCAAAGCAATGGTTTTCTGGGCAGATGCCCTCGCAAAATCCATTCAGGAGCAGGATCTTCCATCTGAGGTGGCGGACCTTGCCAAACAGATTGCCATGGCTGGAGATTATGTGATGTACGCATCTCTCGATGCAGCGGACTGTGCAGCAACCGCGGCTTCGAACGCCATCACCATCAGAAGAGCTATCTGGCTCAGAGAGTGGCGCGCAGATTCCTCCTCAAAAAAGTCCCTGATTTCCCTTCCTTTTCAGAGCGGGCGTCTTTTTGGAGAAAAGCTAGACCAGCTTATTTCCGACGCTACAGGAGGAGCCCAAAGCTGCTTTTCAGCGCCAACAATATTTTCGCTTTCGGCCCTTTCGTAGTCGTCCATCCTGGTCCAATCCTGCCGCTTCATCCAGATCAGACCGATCCGCTCGCTCAGACAGAGACTCTCGACCTTCTTTCAGGCCGAACCAGTCCTGGCGAGGAAAGCCTAGGCAACCCAGAACCAGAGGGTCCAGGCCTGCCAGATTCCCTTCGCAATGACTCGGGAACTATTCCAGTCGACACCTCCAAAGTAGGCGGACGTCTGCTTCTTTTTCAGCAAGTCTGGCTCTCCGTCGTCCACGACGAATGGGTCAGGGATCTGGTGTCATCTGGCTACAAAATAGAATTCTCTGCCTCCCCTCCAGCACGGTTTTTTCCCTCTCGTCTCCCAAGTTCGAGGGCTCAGTCTGGCACCCTTCACTGCGCCATCCAATCCCTCCGCGAAAGCGGGGTCATCGTTCCGGTTCCGGAACATGAGAGATTCAGAGGTTTCTACTCAAACCTCTTCGTCATGCCAAAAAAGGACGGGACGGTACGCCCCATTTTGGACCTGAAGCTCCTAAACAAGTACGTAAAAGTACGGCACTTCGGAATGGAATCTCTCCGGTCGGTCATCTCCTCGATGGAGAGAGGGGAATACCTAGCATCTATAGACATAAAAGATGCTTACCTTCATATCCCATTATTCCCGCCACATCAAAGGTTCCTCCGTTTTGCCATCCTAGAGGACCATTTTCAATTCACGGCCTTACCCTTCGGTCTTGCCACGGCGCCAAGGGTATTCACAAAAGTCATGGCCATTCTTCACTCTCAGGGAGTGGTCGTCTTGCCATACTTAGACGACCTCCTCATAAAAGGTCCATCTTATCAGGCCTGTGAAGCAAGCGTCCGCATTACCTTGGATTCTCTTTCGCGCCTGGGCTGGTTAATCAACTCGGACAAGTTCTCCCCCGTTCCTGCTCGACTGATCTCCTTCCTAGGCATGATCCTGGACACTTCAAAGGGACTGGTTTTGCTTCCTCGGTCCAAGGCCCAATGTTGATTCTGTCACACTAGGGTGCGACCCGTCTTAATTGTCTGTGGTCAAATTGATTCTCTGGAAGAGAAGGTACGTGCACGGAGGAAAGAACACACACAAGACAGTGGGTCATGTCTCAAATGCTTCTCGCCTGGTTTATTGTCCGCAGAATGTCTCCTTTTTATAGGAGTAGGCAAGCAGTTTCAGCACATTACATCATTGGGTTTTTCCAATTTAAGAGTTATCACAAATCTCTCTGATCTTACATGTTATATGTCATTATCTTTATTACTGTAATACCATTATTCTAATGATTATTACTTTAAGACTAATTCTGTACCGTTATCGCCCTAATGGCTGTCTTGGGTCAGGCTGACATCTGTCTATGCACGCATTCTACTTATCGTTGGATTATTGGGGATCGATACACCTTCGTGCAGACACATTTACTCTAGATAAGGGTAGGGGATTTACACAGCCTTCCTAAAGTCCATCTAGACATTAGGTGTGCCTTGGTACATCCTGGTACAGAGTAATCAACAGAATTAGTCTTAGGACATTGAATCAGAAAACCTTAAAGCTACAAGAATCTAATATGAATATATATATATATATATATATATATAGCAAAACGTCCATTTTGATTTCAGTATATCTTCATATGCCATATATTCTCTCCTTAAACACCAAGAGCTTCAGCAAGGAGCTCGGACGCTCTGCCATCCTCGCCCACGGCCCATTCGGTTTGCCATGAAGATCCTGGGCAAAATGGTGGCCACAATAGAAGCAGTCCCCTTCGCTCAACTCCATCTCCGCCCCTTACAACAGGCTCTGATGGACAACTGGGACAGGAGTCCCTTATCCCTCGATCGACCACGCCCTCTGTCCCCATGGATCAGGCAATCCCTCACATGGTGGACTCTGGGACCATCTCTCCTCCAGGGGAAGTCTTTTCTCCCGATCCGCTGGCTAGTGGTAACTACCGACGCCAGTCTCCTCGGCTGGGGAGCGGTGTTTCTACACCACTCTGCCCAGGGGCGTTGGACAATTCGGGAGTCGAGGCTCCCTATAAACGTCCTGGAGATTCGCGTGATCAGACTCGCCCTGAGACGCTTTCACCCCCTGCTCGCGGGTCACCCAATTCGAGTCCAATCGGACAATGTCACAGCGGTGGCATATATAAACCATCAAGGGGGTACCTGCAGCAGGGCGGCGATGCAGGAAGTCTCCCAGATTCTTCGTTGGGCCGAAGCCAACCACTCCACCATTTCCGCGGTGCACATTCCGGGCGTCGAAAACTGGGCGGCGGACTTTCTCAGCCGTCAGGGCCTTGCCTCGGGGGAGTAGGAACTTCAGAGGTTTTCCGGCAAATCTGCCTTCGCTGGGGGACCCCGGACGTGGATCTGATGGCGTCCAGATTGAACGCCAAAGTTCACAACTTCATAGTACGTTCTCGGGATCCCCAGGCTATCGGAGTGGACGCGCTGATATCCCTGTGGCATCAGTTCCAACTCCCGTACGTGTTTCCTCCGCTTCCCTTACTGCCGAAGTTGATCCGGAAAATCAAGACGGAGGGGGTTCCGGTCATTCTTGTCGCCCCGGATTGGCCACGTCGCACTTGGTACGCGGAGCTCGTTCAGCTCGTATCCGACGTTCCCTGGCGGTTACCAGACCACCCAGATCTGCTTCGCCAAGGGCCGATTTACCACCAGAGCTCAGGGGCCCTATGTTTAACGGCGTGGCTGTTGAAACCTGGATTCTAACTCGAGCTGGTTTCTCTCAGCAGGTCATTCCCACCATGATAAGCGCTCGCAAGGCGTCTTCCGCTTCCATCTATCACCGCACCTGGAAAACCTTCTTCTCGTGGTGCAGGCTCCGAGGTCGCCCTCCGCTCGTTTTCTCAATCCCTTCCATTTTGGATTTCCTACAGTCCGGCTTGGATTCCGGCTTGGCGCTGAGTTCCCTCAAGGGTCAGATCTCAGCGTTATCCGTGTTATTTCAACGTAGGATCGCTGCCAACCTGCAAGTCAAGACCTTCATTCAGGGGGTCTCCCATGTGGTACCCCCCTACAGAATGCCATTAGAGACCTGGGATCTCAACTTGGTTCTGGGGGTTCTTCAGGAACCTCCGTTTGAGCCTCTTCAGGACGTTCCGCTAACTGTCCTCTCCTGGAAGGTTGCCTTCCTGGTAGCAGTGACGTCTATCAGACGGGTCTCGGAATTGGCCGCTTTATCCTGCCGGGCGCCTTTTCTTGCCTTCCACCAGGACAAGGTAGTCCTACGCCCATCTCCGGCTTTTCTCCCTAAGGTGGTTTCATCTTTTCACCTTAATGAGGACATCATCCTTCCCTCCTTTTGCCCACAGCCAAAACACAGGGTCGCAAAGGCCCTTAATACCCTGGACGTGGTACGGGCCCTTAGGAGGTACATTTCCGGAACTGCTCATTTCCGCAAATCGGACTCCCTCTTTGTTCTCCCGGAGGGTCACAGAAAGGGTTTGGCTGCGTCTAAAGCCACGATAGCCAGATGGATTCGGTCTGCTATCCAAGAATCCTATCGGGTCAGAGGCAGTCCTATCCCGGCGGGCATTAGAGCACACTACACTCGGTCGATGGGTGCTTCCTGGGCCATCCGGCACCAGGCATCGGCGGAGCAGGTTTGCAAGGCCGCAACGTGGTCCAGCCTGCATACTTTCACGAAGCACTACAATGTCCACACTCAATCTTCCGCGGATGCGGCCCTTGGCAGACGTATTCTGCAAGCGGCCGTCGCGCATTTATAGTCAGATGGCACACTGAGTTATTTGGTGGTATTGTTTCCCACCCAGGGACTGCTTTGGGACGTCCCATGGTCCTGTGTCCCCCAATGTGGCGACGGAGAAATAGGGATTTTTGTGTACTCACCGTAAAATCCTTTTCTCCGAGCCACTCATTGGGGGACACAGCACCCACCCTTTTAGCCTGTTCGGCTCGTTACCTTTTTTGGTTTTTGACTTTCTTTGACATGTTATACTCTAATGTTACATGATATATTGTTCTTAATCTCCTACTGCTTTTGCACTGAACTGGGTCTCTAGAAGCCAGCTTGAGGGTGTATACTGCAGGGGAGGAGCTAACCTTTTTTGTCTCAACTTAGTGTCAGCCTCCTGGTGACAGCAGCATAACACCCATGGTCCTGTGTCCCCCAATGAGTGGCTCGGAGAAAAGGATTTTACGGTGAGTACACAAAAATCCCTATTTTTTTTTTTTCTGTCTAGCGTGGAATTTTTTTTTTTAAATAGTAAATCTGCTTTAGTAGTTCAGTGGTTATATAGATTTAATGCAGCACTTTTAATGACTTGCACAATTCAATTTTTTTAAGATTCATCTTTTCATTGTATGTTTCCCTTTTTTTTCTTCTGAATTTTAGCTCATTCTCTGTGGCATGGGAGAACTTCATATAGAGATCATACATGACCGCATACGGAGGGAGTACGGCTTGGAAACGTACTTAGGGCCCCTGCAGGTTGCGTATAGGGAAACCATTGTCAGTGGTTCCCGAGCATCAGGTACAGTTTGGAATTCATTTTCATGTGATTATTGCATAGACATTATTAATGGAGCAGTTCGGTCATGCAAGATGACGGGAGCACCCTTTTATAAGGGTTGCCTCAAGTTCAAAAATTAGTAAAATTGGCAAGTGATTATAAAAACAAGCTACTTTGCAATTTCCAAGGATGGAGGGATTTTTCAACGTCTAATATAATGTTCATGGCTGCTGTTTGAGTGGCTGGTTACCTTGGCAAGGAGCGTGTGGCACGAGCGGCCTCTATATCCTTTACAGCCCAATTGTCGCTCTGAAGCTTGCTGCATCCTGCAAACTTCAGTTCCCCTACACTCCTCCTATGCGGCGGAAATAACGCTTTCTGTGCTAGCAACTTGCACGGAGGGCGCAATTCGGACCAACAGCATGACCGTAGCTCTGGTCTGAATTGTCAATCTTCAGGAGTGTCCCGCCACACAGGAGTGCGGTGTGCTGTTGAAGATGCATTTTGAGAACCCCCTTTAAGACCCCCATACAAATCCCTGCCATTTTAGGTGGGACCAGTGAACTAGCTTATGTTTATGGGGGTCTCCAAATTCCTCCTCAGCAGATGATGTTGGGTAAAGTAAGGGCACTCATGCTGAATTTTGGTGCTAGATCCTTTTGTTGTCAGGGAAGAGGAGACACCTCTCCCCACTGAATACACATGCACGCTTAGCCAACTGAGCATGCGTGTCTACGGAGCAATTGGAAGAAATTGTTTCTTTTGATAGTTTATTAAACTTTAATGGTACCTTTACAATGAGGTCCTGACAGAAGATGCTGTCTGTGGAGAGGTGGCCCCCATGTTCGATGACTTGTATGGGAATTCCAGCCGCGTCTTCACTGACAGCAGCGTGCAGCAGGAGGTGGATAGATGAGGTCGCTTTGTTGAGACTCGTATCTACTTTACATTTATGGCATGTTCTCTGGATATGCGATAAATGTGTGAGCTGGAAATGCCCTTTAGGCTATGTGCACACGTCAGGATTTCTTGCAGAAATTTTCCTGACAAAAACCGGACATTTCTGCCAGAAATCCGCATGTGTTTTTTTCGCGTTTTTTCATGCATTTTTGATGAGTTTTTTGTGCTTTTTTGTGTTTTTTTTCCAAATGCATACAATTGCGGGGAAAACGTGGAAAATCTGCAAAATTAATGAACATGCTGCTTTTTTTTAACCGCGATGCGATTTTTTCGCGGGAAAAAAAGCACCATGTTGCACAAAACATGCAGAATGCAATCTAAATGATAGGATGCATAATGTATGCGTTTTTAATGAGTTTTTATCGTGAAAAAAACGCAAAAAAACCTGAACGTTTGCACATACCCTTAATGGAGTGGTGGTCACACATAATCACTAACGCTTTATTCATACAAGACTTTTCCCTGTTCTTGGGATCAGTTGTCATCTGAGCAGCCGGAAGCCCAGCCATCATGCATTTCTCATCTGTCCTGTGAATGTCTATGGGGCAACTCATGTGGTAGATACATAGTTGTCACTCCATTGTCCGATCTCTTATAACTATCCCTCTGCTGTTACACTGCCAAGAAAATTAAATCTTTCATTGTTCAGCAAATGAGGGCGCAATCTAATAAATAATGGATGAGATTGATCAGTGCTTGCCCAGTGGCGTTCAGGCCCTGCCAGTCATCGTCTCTCCATACACTAGACTGTAACCGGTGCTCAGGCTCACGGGCCTGCTCTGTTAATGACCAGGGGTTGAATCCACGCTGATATTTGTGAAGTAGATTTTTTTAATAACACTAATTGCATGCTTTGTGTTTTATTCTATTATTACTGAATAGATACCCTGGACAGAATGATGGGTGACACCCGGCACCAAGTCACGGTAGAGCTGGAAGTAAGACCCCTATCTGATGACAGTCCAGTTATTGCATATTCTGGTAATCTGCCATCCAGTACGGATAGCTACAAAGAATCAGTAGAAAACGGCATCCACAGCTCGTACCTCAGCGGTGAGGAAGCACTTATGTTTTATTACTTATACCAGGCTTTGCACGATATTACATGTAACGACTTGTCATCTATGGCCTTAATCAGATTTTTATGAAATTTATCTTACCAGCCATTTAAAGGGATCAAATCTCACAATAGTACATGCGTTTAAAGGGAACCTGTCAGCAGGATTGTGCACAGTAACCTACAGGCAGTGTCAGGTCAGCTCATTATACTGATTAATGTGATACCTTTGGGTGATGAAATCCGTCTTGTGGTTGTTGTATAATCTGTATTTGTAGTTTTCACTCAATGAGATACTTGTGCTCCTGGGCGGCCTGTGGGCGGGGGTTTTGGATATGGGCGCTGTGGATGGGGGCTCTGGGCAGCTTTTTTGTGGTCCTCTGCTTACATATGTATTTGTGTGGGTTTAGGACAGGTCACTGATCTCTCCGTGACCTGCACCCTATTTTACATACTGAATAGAAAATTGTATGAAAAAAAATTAAGGTTCATTACGCAGGCGTCATTAGCGGCGCTTGTGCCGTAGCAGGATACAATAGATAATATGCCTGTATACATTTATTATACACACCTGCACAGTAGCATCCGTCATGCTCCGAAAAGAGAGAAAAAAAAAAAAATTAGGCACCATCAAGATGGCGGCGCCTGTGCAGTAGCATCTATCGGATGGCCGGTGCCATTTTGATTAAGATTATTATATTTTCAACAAATCAAAATGCCTAAATAAAATGAACATATGCATATCCTACATTGTATCATGCTACCCTGCATGATGAATGTTTTTTTTTTTTTTTCTTGCCAAACAATAGTGTATTCAGTATGTAAAATAGGGTGCAGGCCACAGGATGCTACGAAGGACGAGCATATCATTAACTGAAAACTGCAAATAAAGATTTAACAACAACCACAAGACGGATTTCATCAACCCAGGTATTCTTATAATCGGTATAACGGCGCCAACTTGATAGTGTCTGTAGTTTACGGCGCAAAATCCTGCTGACAGGTTCGCTTTAAAGAGACACGTTCTATAGCAGTGCTCTCCCACTCCAGTCCAAGAGCCCCAAAGAGGTCATGTTTTCGGGATTTCCTTAGTATTGCACAGGTGATAACTGCAGTACCTGTGCAGGCAATAATCCAATCACCTGTGCAATACTAAGGAAAATCTTGAAAACATGACCTGTTGGGGGCTCTTGGACCGGATTTGGGGGAAACACTGCTATTGGATAGGTCATCATTATCAGGTCGTTGGGGGTCCGATACCTGGCATCCTTTCCAGTCAGCTGTTACTTGTTCTTGGTCCTGCACAACAACTCTTTTGAAATGTTCATCAGATGTGAGTTTTGTTAAGAAGGGGTGAACCACGTGAGAAACAAAAATTGTTCTCATTCCCATCCAGGAGAGTGGGATGATTTTTTTTATCATCTGTGTGCAATATTTATTTAGAGTTTCCCATCTGCCCAGCAGATTGAATGACAGTGGTCCGAGTTCAATCCCTTTTTTTTGTTTGGTAGAGTGCAATCCAATAAAAAAACAATGTACACAGTCATGGGAGTGAACCTTAAGAAAGGGGGAAATACCTGTATGTAATAGTGCACGGTCTAACTGAGCTTATAGACCAATAGACTATTATAGGTGAAAAACACTGATGGAATTCATACGTAAAAATCTGACATCTGAATGAGCCCTAAAACGTAATAAACCAAATGAAATGAGGAGTGCGGGCTCTGCTTACAAGAGCTTACAATCTATAGTAAAATTGATTCTAATGTATTCTTCAGCCATTTTTACAATAAGGGTACTCGTGTAAGGCTGCATGAGCCAGTCACCAGCCAGTATCTGTACATGACCTGATACAAAGTGCCAGTGAGTGTGTGGGAAGAAATGATGGAAAGGACAAAATTGAGGAAAATGTAGCTGGGGAACAGTTAGATTAGTGAGGTGTAGTGAGGAGCTAATGTACTCGTTGCTCGGGTGTCCTCCAAGTATTTGTAACTGCTCGGAGATTTCGTTTCCCTTCAGCAGCTGAAAGATTTACATCTGTTAGCCAGCTTGATTACATGTGGGGATTCCCTAGCAACCAGGCAACCCCCACATGTACTCAAGCTGGCTAGTAGCTGTAAATCATTCAGCTGCGGCGATGAAAACTAAATCTCCGAGCACTAAAACATACTCGGAGGACACCCGAGCGTGCTCGGGAAATCTCGAGTAACGAGTATATTCGCTCATCACTAGTGAGGTGATGTTTGTCAAATGGTGCACAGTGCATTCCAGAGAACTGAACAAAACAAAAGCACCACAAGCAGTTTAATTATCCAAAATAGCAAAGATTACTTTATTTATCATAAAATTAGACAAACAGATGTATGGAGAGCAAGGGAACACATGTAAGAACACAACATAGCAAGTGCCCATAGAAAGCCATGGACGGCATTGATATTATATACAAAGCAATGGTAAGTCAGGATACATCATGGCGTAACCATGTATACCGCCATACTTCGCTGCCCTGATATTAGTTTAATGCAGTGCATAAGGCAACAGAGTATCCACGCTTATAGCGGAAACATACCAGAGTGTAGTGTCCGTCACCACGCCGTCCAACGCTGTCCCCGACGCGCGTTTCGGTTGTTGTGTTCTTACATGTGTTCCCTTGCTCTCCATACATCTGTTTGTCTAATTTTATGATAAATAAAGTAATCTTTGCTATTTTGGATAATTAAACTGCTTGTGGTGCTTTTGTTCTGTTTAGTGTATATTGCAGTTCGTCCTGCTATGGTTCATATATATGATGGGGACTACCTTTTGGCTTTAACATTGGGCCTTGTATTTTGATATTTACTCCCTGTACATATAGGATGTCAATCGTGATATATTTACTATTCCAGAGAACTGGTGCAGCACATGAAAAGTCTGGGAGATGGGAGTGCGAGGTTCACATTATGGAGGATGTTAGTCTTAGATGGCAAAATAGAGAGCACGAATAGGGTGGTAGACAGATGAGTGAGAAGATGTAGAGTGGTGCAGAACTGTAGAGCGCTTTGTGGGTGAGCGTGATAAGTTTATGTTGTTCTTTATAACCAATGGGCAACCAGTGCAATGGCTGGCACAGGGTAGAGGAATCGGCGTATCAGCTGGACAGAAATATATGTCTGCTGCATTCAAGATAAATTGGAGAGGGAAGAGTTTACCAAGGGGAAGAACAGTTAGTAGAGAGTTGCAATACTCAAGACAAGACTGAATCGGAGCAATAGTAAGGCATCATTCATATGGCCAGGTTTGTCTTGTACACAACAAAAAATAGTAACTGTGTCATCTGTTTGTGGTCAGTTTTTACTATCAGGGTTTCATCAATGATTTTTCACGTATGAGTAAGCCAATAAATTACAGAGCTTCTCCCATTCATTGCATGGATGCCATCCATGTTCTGTCCATAATTTTCACTAACCCATAGATTTGTATTGATACTTTTTCATCCATGCCAGTAAAAAACAGACCAGTCTCCATGATTTTTGTATGGACATATGGTCTGTGAAAAAAATCATGCCTGGTAACAGTCCCATAGACTATAATGGGTACTTGTTCTATTGGTTAAAATCACAGTAAAGCACGTAAAGTTTCAAACTAATAAAAGGTATTAGAGGTATCTTAGAGGTGCAGGTGACGTAATCGAGTGAGTGATTGGTTATAGGGAAGGGACGTTCTCGGTCAAATATAACCCCATGATGACAAGCCTGCTGCTTGGGAGTATACATGGAAATGAAGACATCAGGTTTAGGTAGGTTAATCGAGGAGGAATTAGAAGTATACCACAAAGTATATTTCTCTACTGTTTGGCAACATTCCCAACAGTTTTTCGTTGTCTGAAAGCCCCCTTTTAGATGTTAGGTTTGCTTTACTACAAATGATTCTGTGTGTCCATAAATACAGTGGGGAAAATTACTGCTTGTACTCTCCAAGTCATCAAAAGTGATTTCTACAGGCAGTGCATCTAGATAAATAGCAATCTCAAAAAGCTGATTTGGTGATGGATAGCTGAAATAAATACCATCCATTATGCTTTATTTATTTATTTATATATTTTTTTTATAAAGGTCCATTGCTCGGTTTCCCCCTGCAGGATGTTGGTGTGATTGTACATGAAGTTAATGTCTTACCTGGCACTTCGATGACAGTGGTGTCTGCTTGCATATCACGATGCATGCAGAAAGTAAGTGTGCACTTTCCTGTGCCACCATATGAGATATTAAACAGCCTCTCAATAATGTGGCTCAAGACAACAGTTCCGTATGCTTGTCCCTGTAGGCAATAAAGGCAGCACGAAAGCAAATTCTGGAACCAATGATGAGGTTGGAAATAACTATGGGAGAAGATTACCTGAGCAGTGTCTTAGCCGACCTTTCACAGAGAAGAGGCAATGTTCAGGAAATACAGGATCGCTTAGATAATAAAGTTGTGATTGCCCTTGCACCACTTGCAGAACTGATGGTAAATATCTTTTTCTTTTATATTACATAACTCCAAGAAGTATTGTTTCTCCTTGCGGAGAGTGACATGCTAAGCATGTCGAGGTGAGGAGACTTAAAGTCGCAATGCACCTCTGGGAAATATGCAAATTGTCTCTTCAGAGAGGAAGAGGACTAGAACTCTAGTGCCACCTATTGGAAGTAGCAATCCTAACAGTCAATGTCGACCCTTTAACGAGCCTTGTCACATGACTTAGGATAATAGCCAAACCAGAATCTCAATTTGCAGACACTGTGTTTCGGGGTACTGCCCCTCGTCAGTGCAAAGTGGAGATCTGGTTTGGCTGATTGAGAGGCGTCTGAACAGGATCCTCTCTGAAGAGACAATTTGCATATTTCCAAGAGGAGCATTGCGGCTTTAAGTCTCCTCACCTCGACATGCTTATCATGTCACTCTCCGCAAGGAGAAATGATACTTCTTGGATCCCGGTCAGACGCCTCTCACTCATCAGTGCAAAGCGGAGATCTGGTTTGGCTGAGTGAGAGGCGTCTGACCGGGATCCAAGAAGTATCGTTTCTCCTTGCGGAGAGTGACATGATAAGCATGTCGAGGTGAGGAGACTTAAAGCCGCAATGCTCCTCTTGGAAATATGCAAATTGTCTCTTCAGAGAGGATCCTGGTCAGACGCCTCTCAATCAGCCAAACCAGATCTCCACTTTGCACTGATGAGGGGCAGTACCCCGAAACAGTCTCTGCAAATTGAGATTCTGGTTTGGCTATTATCCTAAGTCATGTGACAAGGCTCGTTAAAGGGTCGACTGACTGTTAGGATTGCTACTTCCAATAGGTGGCACTAGAGTTCTAGTCCTCTTCCTCTCTGAAGAGACAATTTGCATATTACATAAGTGAAATTCTGGTCAAAAGAAACACTTTTGCCCAATGTGGAGGTGCTCAGCCCCACCCCGAGACTTTACTTACATGTTCACACTACTCTGATACAGCGGGTGAAATAAGTATTGAACACGCCACCAATTTTCTAAGTAAGTATATTTCTAAAGGTGCTATTAACGTGAAATTACAACCCATCCAATCCACGCAGACAAAGAAATCAAACCATAGCTGTCTATACACATTATTATGTGTAATAATGTGAAATGACACGGAAAAAGTTTTGAACACGCTTACTAGAATTTAATACTTTTCACAAAAAGCTTTGTTGGTGATGACAGCTTCAAGACGCCTCCTGTATGGAGAAACTAGTCGCATGCATTGCTCAGGTGTAATTTTTCCACACACACTCTTCACATCTTGAAGTTTCCATGGGCTCCTTCTATAACCTTTGAGCTTTTGTTCCTTCCATACATTTTCTATTGGATTCAGGTCAGGTGATTGGCTGGGCCATTCTAGCAGCTTTTTCTTTTTCTGAAACTAATTGAGAGTTTCCTTGGCTGTGTGCATGGGATCATTTTCTTACTAAAATGTCCACCCTGGTTTCATCTTCATCATTCTGGTAGATGGCGGCAGATTTTTTTCAAGAATGTCTCAGTACATTTGTGAATTCATCCTTCAAATATATGAAGTTTGCCAGTGCTGTATGCTGAAAACCAACCCCACACCATGATTTTCCCACCTCCAATCCTCACTATTGGTATAGTGTTTTGGGGTTGATATGCAGTGCCTTTTGGCCTCCAAACATGGTGTGTATTATGGTATCCAAAAAGTTAAATTTTGGTCTCATTTGACCAGACTGTATTCTGCCATTATTTCACAGGTGAGCGTGCATACATGCCATGGAGGTTGAGTTAATTACTTATAGTTTGCCGATTCCATATCTTTCTGTAGATCTTCACAGCTGGTTCTTGCCACTTGGGAAACTCTTCTGATAATTCCTTTCCCTCCTTTTGAAATCTTGCAGGGAGCACCTGGTCATGGCCGCTTTATGGTGAAATTATGTTCTTTCCGTTTCCGGATTATGGACCCAAGAGTGGTCACTGGAGCCTTCACTAGTTTAGAAATTCTTCTGTAACCAATGCCATAAGTATGTTTTGCAACAATAAGGTGGCAAAAATCTTGAGACAACTCACTGGATTTACACATCATGAGATTTTTCTTGTGTGGCACCTTGGTAATGAGACATTTTATGGGCCATCAGTTGGACCAGCTAATATTATTTTTCACCAGTGGCAGGATTCCTCTCTAATTACCGATAGAGGTGCAAAAACCATGGAAAGTCATGACACCAGCTGTTCAAAACTTATTCAATCTGTGATATTTTTAATTATTACACCACTTAATTTATTGACATCTTTGGTTTGATTTTTTTTGCCTGTGTAGATTGGATGGGTTCGTACTAACATTTGGTGAGAATTTCATGTCAATAGCACATTAATAAATATATTTACTTAGAAAATTGGAGACATGTTCAATAATTATTTCACCCGCTGTATAGAATTGACATGTTATAAAGGCACCAGAATAGAAGCAGATACAGTAACTATTGCTAGGTGTAAAGCATTTACAATTCCTCACAATTTTTCCATTTCTCTTTTTCAGGGCTATTCTACTGATCTGCGCTCAGTAACCTCAGGGAACGCCACATTTACATTAGAGCTATCAAACTATGAAGCCATGAATTCCCAGGACCAGAATTCTCTGCTTAGGAAGAAGGGACTTCTATAAACATTATGGGCGCTTATCATTCCATGCTTTATACTGTATTTATTATTTGTATAAAAGTTTACTGGAATAAATTAAGTTCTATTCCACTAAAAAAAAAAAAATCAGATATTCACTTGCAATGGCTTTACTCCACCAAAAATCCAGTCATGTGGTACATAAGAGATCCAGAGTGGCACTAGGAACAGCTGAAGAAGATGACTGGTAAGTATTTTACTACCCCGATATTGCTGATACCTATGGATAAAAAGTCCACCAGATAACACTCTTCTGCAAGCACTGGGCTGATGAGTCTTAGCTTAGTGTCTAATGGAGGCAGACCTCAATGGTTCTCTTTTTTCCACTCTATAAAATAAGGAATGTCGACCCCCGCTTATTCCCACATAAGGCGGGAAAGTGGTCCTAATAAGGAGATTTTTGTGTACTCACCGTAAAATCCTTTTCTCAAAGCCAATCATTGGGGGAGACAGGACCATGGGTGTTATGCTGCTGCCACTAGGAGGAACTAAGTAAACACAGGAAGAATAGCTCCTCCCCTGCAGTATACACCCTCCTGCTGGCTCTCAGTGAACCAGTTCGGTAACAAAGCAGTAGGAGCTTAATATTTAACAAGGATGAACTATGTCAAGAACCAAGTTAACTCAACAAAAACCAAAGCCAATAGGCTAACAGGGTGGGTGCTGTGTCCCCCAATGATTGGCTCGGAGAAAAGGATTTTACGGTGAGTACACAAAAATCTCCTTTTCTCCTACGTCTCATTGGGGGACACAGGACCATGGGATGTCCTAAAGCAGTCCCTGGGTGGGAAACAGTTAACTGCAATTGCTACTTGCACCCACAAGTTACAGATGCGGCACAGCCGCCTGCAAAATTCGTCTGCCGACTGTCGCATCTGCCGAGGCCTGAGAGTGACTATGGTAATGTTTTGTAAAGGTATGCAGGCTGGACCAAGTCGCAGCCTTTCAAACTTGTGCTGCCGAAGCTTGGTGCCGGATGGCCCAAGACGCACCCACTGACCGAGTGGAGTGAGCCTTAATCCCTGCTGGGACAGGAGGACCTCTGACTCGGTAGGACTCCTGAATAGCCGAACTGATCCATTTGGCTATTGTCGCCTTGGAAGCGGGAAACCCTTTCCTCGGTCTTTCCGGGAGCACGAATAGGGCATCTGAATTGCGGAAAGACGCTGTCCGTGAGATGTATCTTCTAAGAGCTCTCACTAAATCCAGTGTGGGAAGGGCCTTCTCGATGCAATGGACTGGTGCCGGACAGAGTAAGGGTAAGACAATCTCCTCATTGAGATGAAAAGAGGATACAACTTTCGGTCGAAAAGACGGGGATGTCCTCAAAACCACCTTATCCTGATAAAAATTCAGGAACGGAACTTGAGAGGACAGAGCCGCCAGCTCGGAGACTCGTCTGATAGAGGTGACCGCAACTAGAAAAGCAACTTTCCATGAAAGGAGAGACAGGGAAACCTCCTGTAGAGGTTCGAAAGGAGCCTGTTGCAAAACTCGGAGGACCAGATTAAGATCCCATGGTTCCAACGGCATCCTATAGGGGGGCGCCCGATGGGAGACTCCCTGAATAAACGTCTTGACCTGTAATCTGTTGGCAATCCTGCGTTGGAAGAGAACAGACAGGGCTGAGATCTGCCCCTTGAGAGAACTAAGGGCGAGACCCAAGTCCAAACCAGTTTGTAAGGACTCGAGAATGGAAGGGATGGAAAAATGTAGAGAACGTCCTCGGTCGCTACACCATGAAAAGAAAGTCTTCCAAGTGCGATGATAGATACGCATAGACGTAGGCTTTCTAGCGCTGATCATGGTAGCTATGACTTCTGGAGAGAAACCTGCCTGGGTTAGGACCCAGGACTCAACGGCCATGCCATCAAACACAGGGCCTCTGAGTTCTGGTGGTAAAAGGGGCCTTGAGATAGCAGATCTGCGCGATTCGGTAATCGCCAGGGAACGTCGGCAACTAGTTGAACTAGTTCCGCGTACCACGCCCGGCGCGGCCAATCTGGTGCAATCAGGATTACCGGTACCCTCTCCCCTCTGATTTTCTTGATGACTCTCGGTAGGAGGGGAAGCGGGGGAAATATGTACAGAAGCCGAAAATGATGCCACGGGAGTACAAGAGCGTCTGCCCTGATGGCTGCCGGATCGTGGGACCGAGCCATGAAGTTGGGAACCTTGGAGTTCAGCCGTGAGGCCATCAGATCCATGTCCGGGGTTCCCCAACGACAGCAGATCTGGCGGAAGATCTCTGGATGGAGAGACCACTCCCCGGAGTCGAGGCATTGCCGACTGAGGAAGTCTGCCTCACAATTGTCCACATTGAGTGGTTTTCCTCAGCCCATCGGGGGATGTGGCCTACCTCTGTCATGGCCGCCCTGCTGCGGGTTCTCCCTTGGCGGTTGATGTATGCCACTGCAGTGGCGTTGTCGGACTGAATCCTGATTGGGTGACCTGCTAGGAAGGGATGGAACTGGAGAAGTGCCAGCCTGATCGCCCGGATTTCCAAGATGTTGATTGGAAGGCGTGATTCCTGGGGGGACCAGCGGCCCTGAGCAGTGTGATGAAGGAACACCGCTCCCCAGCCTAGAAGACTGGCGACTGTCGTCACAACCAGCCAGTGTACTGGAAGAAAAGACTTCCCTTGATTCAGTGAGGATTTCAATGTCCACCACCTGAGAGACTGTCTGACTCGCTGGGGAAGGAGGAACCGACGGTCTAGGGAGAACGGGTTCCTATCCCAAACAGCCAGGAGGGCATGCTGTAGAGGATGGAGGTGTAGTTGGGCAAATGGAACTGCCTCCATAGCTGCTACCATCCTGCCGAGGACTCTCATACTGAAGCGCAGAGAGAGAGAGCGAGGCTGAGAGAGCTTCTCGCTGTAAGACAGATCTTTTCCGGGGGAAGAAGAACCAACCCCCGGGACGAGTCGAGTATCATTCCTAGAAAGGAAATTCGCTGAGCCAATACTGGGGAAGATTTTTTTAAGTTTATCTTCCAACCCAGGCGAGAAAGGGTATCTATTGTGATGGCCACGGCTTCCTTGCAGGAGCGGAAAGAGGGGCCTTTGATGAGGATATCGTCTAAATACGGGAGCGCCACCACTCCTCGGGTGTGGAGTATGGCCACGGCAGCCGCCATGACTTTGGTGAATACCCTGGGAGCGGTGGCGAGGCCGAAGGGCAGAGCAACGAATTGGAGGGGATCTTCCTGAACTGCGAAGCGAAGAAATCTTTGGTGAGAAGGTAAAATAGGAATGTGGAGGTATGCGTCCTGGATGTCTATAGATGCCAGGAACTCGCCTTTTTCCATGGAGGCGATGACAGAACGAAGCGATTCCATCCGGAACTGTCGTACCCTGACGAACCTGTTCAGCAGTTTTAGGTCCAGTATGGGCCGTACTGTACCGTCCTTCTTTGGAACAATGAAGAGGTTTGAATAAAAACCTTGAAACCTTTTGCTTTGAGGGACCGGAATAATAACTCCGTCTTTTCTCAGAGAGCTTATAGCTTTAAAGCACTCTGATGCTTTTGCCCTGGGAGAAGACAGGAAAAACCGGTTTGGAGGATGAGATAAGAGATCTATCTTTTATCCGGCGGACACTAGATCGCGGACCCACTCGTCGTGAATGACCGACAGCCACGTGGCACTGAAGGAAAGCAGGCGGCCGCCTACTTTGAGGGTGTCCCCCGGATACCGCAGGGAGTCATTGTGTGGAAGGTCTGCCCATTTTGGCACCTCTGGATCCTGGCTGCCTAGGCCTGCCTCTCCATGAAGGGGAAGGCTTAAAAGAGGGCTGTGAACCTCAGTCTACACGTTGTGCCCGGCCGGAACCGGGAGATGTGGAAGTGGAGGACCAGTTTGAGTTGTAATGAAAAAAAAAAAAAAAAAAAAAAAAAAAAAAAAATCGGGAACGAACCTGTGGTTGCAGGTTCCGAAAGGGCCGAGAGGGTCTCTGTTGTGGAAGAAATTTACTCTTCCCTCCAGTGGTGTCAGAAATTAACTGGTCGAGCTCTTTGCCAAAAAGGTGACCGCTCTGATATGGGAGAGAAGTCAATGACTTTTTGGAAGTAGAATCCGCACGCCAGTCCCTGAGCCATAAGGATCTCCGGATGGTGATGGCATTTGCTGCTGCTTGAGAAGCGCAGTCAGCGGCATCCAGGGACACGGTCACTACAAAATCTCCAGCTCTGGCTATCTGAGTAGCGAGGTCTGCTATCTCGGGGGAAAGATTGGTATCCAGTATTGCTGAAGACTGCCACCCACGTAGCGGCAAAAGATGGAAAGAGTGCGGCCGCTGAGGCTTCAAAGGCTAAACGCGCCATATTGTCTGACGATCGGTTGGATTTTTGATAGAGGTGCCCTCCGAGGAGGATAAAACAGATTTGGTAGCCAGGCGCGATACCGAAGGATCTACTGGGGGAGATTGTGACCAATTTTTTCTTAGATCCTGGGCAAAGGGATATTTGGACTCCATGGGCTTCTGCCCTGTGAATCGTTTATCTGGACGGATCCTGTGAGATTCAACAATTTGCTTAAACTCGGGGTGAGTAGCTAACACTGAGCTCGTTTGGTCCTCTTAAAGGACACGGCATGATCCGTTTTAGATAAGGGTTCCTCCTCAAGTCTCAAAGTCTTATTCACTGACTCAGAGTCGAGAGTCTCCTGATCGTGATGAAATTCCTGATCTAGGGACGTATCAGAATCGTCCTCTGAAACAGGTTCTCTACTAGCCCCAATGGAAGGGGAGCGAGAAATAGAGCTCTCAGAACCCGAAAACCGTTGATGGTCTGGGGATATGGCATGAGTCCTTTTCCTGGAAGAGTGAGAACTCCTTGGCAAGGTACGACCCCTGGAGTGCGAGGGGTTCTGACTATCGGAAGCGTCGTCCGTGTTAGTGCCCTGGTTAGAGGAAGGGTCTCGGAACGAGTCTAACGCTTTTGCCAGGGATGCCATAGACCGGGTAAGGGAGGTAGCCCACTCAGGGGGACCAGGCTCACTGGGTTCAGTATCAGCAACAGGTGGTTCCTGAGCTGTCAACGGTTAGCTGTGCATAATGCAGTATTGTGACCCCGGGGTAATGATACCTTACAAGAGGTACATGCAGCGAAAATTACAGTGTGGGTTTTCCCAGACTTTTTGTGAGGCTTTGGTTGAGACATAGTAAAGCCTGGAGGAAAGCGCATACTAGCAGGGGAAGGGTTAAGCTATGTGTCTGCAGCTTACCCAGGTCCTGTGTCTTGAGTCCCCAGGGCAGGTCCGCAGTGTAGGCAGAGAAAAAGCCGGATTACTCACCGGTAATGCTCTTTTAATGAGTCCACGACAGCACCCCACATGAGAGAGAGGGATCCGCCCCATAGGAACAGGAAACCTACAGAATAAAAGGAGGCGGTCCCCTCTCCTCCTCAGTTTAGTTTACAGAGTACAAAAAGGGAACCGCAAAAGCTTTAGTATTAATTCTTATTCAGCAACATAAATATCTTAAACTCTATACAACCATTATTTGTGAATTTAAAAGGAAGAGCTGTGCATAACTTAGGGAGGGTAGTAAATGGGTGCTGTCGTGGACTCATTAAAAGAGCATTACCGGTGAGTAATCCGGCTTTTTACCCTTCGCCACGACAGCACCCCACATGAGAGATTTCAGAGATTCATTATTTGGGTGGGATTACTGTATTAAGAACAGCTCTACCAAAGGTTAGATCAGAAGATGTAGATAGATCAAGTCTATAATGGTTGTAAAAGGTAGAAGGTGTAGACCAAGTTGCGGCCTTACATATTAAATGGATCGATACATCTGCTTGTTCCGCCCAGGAGGAAGCCATGGCTCGTGTTGAGTGCGCTTTAATACCCGCTGGAGGAATCTCGCCTTTTGATGTATAGGCCAAGCAGATAGCATCTCTAATCCATCGAGATATGGTAGCTCTCGTGACCCCATGTCCTTTCTTGTGGCCCTGAAAGGAGATAAACAGAGCCCTACTCTCCCTCCATGTCTGACACCTTTCTATATAGGTCAGGATGGCTCTTCTGACATCTAAGGTGTGGAATTTATGCTGTTCTGGAGTTACAGGCGAATCAAAAAAGGAAGGGAGAAATATCTCTTGGGACCTGTGGTAGGTGGACGCTACCTTAGGGAGGTATGAGGGGTCTGGTTTTAGGACTATCCGATCATGGAATATCAGTAAGAAGGGTGGGTCTACTGATAGGGCCTGGATGTCGCTAACCCGTCTAGCTGAGGTTAGGGCTACCAAGAGGGCTACTTTATATGTCAGGATTTTTAAAGGTATTGAATCTAGTGGCTCAAATGGGGAGCTGGTTAAGGCCTCTAGCACTAGATTTAAATCCCACGGAGGTAGACGGGGAATATGGACCGGTTTACTACGTTCACAAGATTTTATGAATCTGGAGATCCACCTATTAGCTGCTATATTGCATCCATATAGGGCTCCTAATGCCGAGACCTGAATTCTTAAGGTGTTTACAGATAACCCCAACTCTCGGCCTTTTTGCAAGAACTCTAGAATAGGTGTGACTGGAACTTGCTTAGTGAACGGTACCGTGTAAAAGTCTAAGAATTTATTCCATACCCTACTATATATCAGGGTGGTAGATCTTTTCCTGCTCAATAAGAGGGTGTTTACTAGTTCTGCTGAGAACCCTCTTGATCTTAGTAGTTGCCTCTCAAATTCCACGCCGTCAAGTGAAGACCTTTCACTTGCGGGTGGAAAAAGGGGCCTTGGGACAGCAGCTTCTTGTCTGATGGGAGAATCCATGGATCGCATAGGCACATGGTCTGGAGACAAGAGAACCATGGTCTTTTCGGCCAGAATGGTGCAATGAGGATTACTCTTGCTTGTTCCCTCCTGATCTTTCTGATCACTAGTGGAATCAGAGACATCGGAGGAAAGGCGTAGGCCAGCTGGAACCTCCAAGGATGGTGGAGAGAGTCTAACATATCTGGGTGATCCATGGCGTTCAGGGAAGCGAACCTTCTTACTTGCCGGTTGTCTCTTGTGGCAAATAGGTCGATTTGTGGTATCCCCCATGATTCTGTTATCATACTGAATATGGATCTGTTTAAGGTCCATTCCCCTTGACGTAACTCGTTTCGGCTGAGGTAGTCTGCCCTGATGTTTTCTACACCTCTGATGTGCAGGGATGTTAGATGAGTCTCTGCCAGCTGGAAGATGTCTGCAGCTATGGTCATTAGACTTCCTGACCTTGTACCACCCTGACGGTTCACATATGCCACTGTGGTGGAATTGTCCGAGTAAATTCTTACATTTGCTCCTTGAATCTGCGGAAGAAAGTGATTTAAGGCATATTCTACCGCTTTTAACTCCTTCCAATTGGAGGAATATGACAATTCTGCCTGGTCCCAAGTATCTTGGGCCAGACTGTCTTTCATATGTGCTCCCCACCCAATAGGGCTGGCATCGGTGGTAATTATTTTAGATGGGTCTATTATCCATGGCACACCCTCTGAGAGGTGGTCCATGTCTAGCGACCAGGATAGTGATTCTAAGATATCTTTGGAAAGAGTTATTCTGCTTTCTAGATGTCCGTCTTTTCCCTGAGCCGACAATACCTCATACTGTAATTGACGAGTATGAAATTGTGCCCATGGTACAGCAGGGATACATAATGATAATGACCCCAGTAAAGACATGCCCTTCCTTAATGTCATGTAGGGGTTGCGTATTGCGTCTGATACCCTTGATTGTATAGTCAGTTTCTTTGCCTGGGGGAGGAAGCATCTCTGACTTACGGAGTCTAGCTGGATTCCTAGAAATGTCTGGACGGTTTCTGGATTCAGCCGGGATTTTTCGAAGTTGACGATCCAACCTAACTCCTGTAGGGACGAGATCGTATTAGATAGACGAGTTTTACACTGAAGCATAGAGTTTCCCACCACTAGAAAGTCATCTAGGTAGGGTATTATCAAGGTATCTCGTTGACGTAGATGAGCCATCACTTCTAATATCACCTTAGTGAAGATGCGGGGAGCCATAGAAAGCCCAAATGGCATTGCAACATACTGAAAGTGTCGAACCTGTCCTTCCAGGGTGACTGCTACCCTTAGATACTTTTGATGTTCGGCATGTATGGGAAGATGATAATAGGCATCCTTTAAGTCTATTCCGGCCATGACACACCTAGGAAACAAGAGTTTTATGGTTGAACTAATGGATTCCATTTTGAAGGTATGATTACGCAGGAAGGCGTTTAATCTCTTGAGATTTATGATGGTTCTAAATGAACCATCAGGCTTATTGATCAAGAATAAAGGGGAATAGAACCCCTTCCCTTCTTGATCCTGGGGAACTTCTATCAGGACTTTTTTAGACAGAAGAGATAGGATCTCTGATTCCAGAGCCCTTTGTTGGTCTTGACCTTTTGGAGATGTTACTATAAAGGAATCCCAAGGGATTCGGTCAAATTCCAATTTTAGGCCGTATTGTACAATGTCCAGAATCCACTGGCTGGATGTTATTTGTTCCCACCTGGGGAGGAAGAATTTTAATCTGCCGCCCACCTCCTGGTTAGCGGTATTTGCGTTTCGGGTTATGGGACCCGCTAAAAAAGGCACCTTTTTGCTTCGGGTCCTTCGACTCCCATCGCTCCCTTTGTTCGAACGGCTTGTTCCTGGTAAAGGGACGTCTTCTGAAGGCTCTCCTGTAGGATGGAAGATACTGGTTAGGGAAGCCTTTTTTCCTTTCTCCTGCTTTACTCAGGAGTTCATCCAGCGCTTTTCCGAAAAGGAACTCACCCTGGCAGGGGATCGCACAAAGTTTTGCTTTGGCCTGTGCGTTCCCTTTCCAGTTCTTTAGCCAGAGTGCTCGCCGGGCTGTGTTCACTAGGCCGGCTGACCTGGCTGCTAGGCGTAGCGAATCCACAGAGGCATCAGCCAAGAATGCTACTGCTTCTTTGATTAGAGGGAATTTCGGCAGGATTGACTCTCTCGAAGTTCTACCTCTAATCTGTTCCTCCAGTTGCTCCATCCACACTAGTAGTGACCTCGCAGTGCAGGTACTAGATATGGCGGGCCTGAACGCCCCCGTGTTGGCTTCCCACGACCTTTTTAGTAAAGCTTCTGCTTTACGGTCCAGCGGGTCTGTCAGGACTCCTGAATCCTCCACCGGTAAGACCGACTGTTTGGTTGTGGAGGCTACAGCGGCATCAACCTTCGGCACCTTTGACCAGGTATTTAGCTCCTCGTCGCTGAAGGGATAGCGTCTTTTAGAGGATGATGGTAGAAAACCTCTATTTTGCTTATCCCACTCTTTTTTTTTACTATTTCTTTAATAGTTTTTATGACGGGGAAGGACCTACGTTTCCTCTGTCCTAACCCCGCGAACATGATGTCCTGAGCCGATTTACTTTTTTTCTCATCTGAGCACCCCATCGTGCTTCTGACAGATTTTATTAAATTGTCCACTGTT
This sequence comes from Ranitomeya variabilis, assembly GCF_051348905.1. Taxonomy (NCBI): domain Eukaryota; kingdom Metazoa; phylum Chordata; class Amphibia; order Anura; family Dendrobatidae; genus Ranitomeya; species Ranitomeya variabilis. The sequence goes on from NC_135232.1 coordinate 109,630,236, forward strand.
GTTGGGAAGACAAAGTCCCCCTTCAGTCTCGGATGAGCTCGGCTGGGATTCCACTTCACCTGAGGATATACATACATCCTCTGACTGTGAACTGACTGGAGATTTGGACCTACTAAGCTGACGGGTACTGGTGGTACTTGTCTGCGCCAACCCCTGCATTTCTTCCCGGATTATAGCTCTGACATCTGATGGAGTCATTATGTTTTCCTGCCGTAAGGTTTGCATGATACACTCCGAACACAGTTTTTTAACATAATCATCCGGGAGGGGCTGCGTACATAAAGCACATTCCTTGTGCTTGGACTTGTGTGTCCTTTTCTTAGTCTAGAGGAAAGATACAGGAGGAACATATATCAGCATATAGGAAGAGACTCTTTCAAAAACTCACCCAGTGAAGCTGACAGGTACCGGTTCTGGAGGCGGATTTCGTTTGGTGGTAGAACCCTTCTCTGGAGGTCGACCACCACTCTTTGTGCTGCTCCTAGCGCTTCTCTCCTTGCTAGGAGAACGCTGTTGCACTGCGGGCAAGTGCGCATCGTCGGCCGGTGAAGCCATCTTACACACACCGGCCCGACGCTAGCGCTGCATTTTTAAATCTGCCGCCCATTCTCCTGCCTCCCCGGACCAACCCGGAAGTGCTCCAGCGACTTCCGGGTTAGACGCGCCGCTCTCACTCACCATGCGGCGGCTAGGGATATTAAGCCGGCCGCAGCAGCGCGCGCGTCCTCACAGTGCCGGGCGGACCCACGGTGACCGGACCCGGACCGTGGATGCTTGGCCAGACGAGGGGGGAGGCTGCAAGCAGGGGCTCCCCCGCCGCTGCTTCTGGAACCGCAGCCCCTGCCGTTCCCTCAGATACCGACGCAGGCGGGTGCATGGCCCAGGGATCCTCTTCATCTGTAGGTAAGCTGGGTCCCTGTAGGAACAGGAAACCTAAACTGAGGAGGAGAGGGGACCGCCTCCTTTTATTCTGTAGGTTTCCTGTTCCTATGGGGCGGATCCCTCTCTCTCATGTGGGGTGCTGTCGTGGCGAAGGGTAAAAACGCTAGTCCTGAGGGCTGTGATAGGAAACGCTGGAGCAGTGCTGCAGCATCAGGGCTGTGGGTGTCCCAAGATGGCAGCCGAGACCAGGAAGTGGGAGCTCATCACAGGGAACGAGAAGCGCCAGAAAAAGTGGGCGGGGCTAACTGCCAGTGGGCGTGACCAAAACTCCGGCCTGTATTGAGGGAATTTTTTTTTTCTCTGCGGTTGCGGCCTGCAGCGCCGCAACCGCTATTAGCGCCATCATTAGCTGCACTCCTTCATGGGGTTGCCGCACTAAGGACCACCCACAGACACAGGCTTAAGGTGCGGACCTCCCATACCCCAGGGACCAGGACCCCCCAGCGCCTCGGCCCCCGCAGTGTACTCACGGTAGATGTGGTGGGCCGGTGCTCAATCCACCGTCGCCATAGTCAGAGAGGGGGTGGAGAGCTTCTGCCGCCATGCGTCATCCGCTATATCAGTGGTGATGCAGAGGGGGGCTGCACGGACGCCATATATATCATGTCCGGCTATGCACCTGGCTCCAGGAGAGGTAGATGGAGGGCTACTCCATGTGGTCGCCTGCTATGGAGGGGGGAGATCGGAACGCGAAGGAACCATCTTCCAAGGTCGGTCCTTCCTTCCTATTCATTGGCAGATGGTGATGACGGATACCAGCCTTCTCGGCAGGTGTGCTGTTTTTCATCACCTGTCCGTTCAGGGACGTTGGTCGGCAGAAGAATCTTCTCTGCTGATCAAGATCCTCGAGATAAGCGCCATTCTTCTGTTCCTTTGCCACTGGGCAAGGATTTTAAGGGGTCTGCCAATCCGATCTCAGACGGACAATGCCACGGCGTGGCATGTCAACCACCAGAGAGGAACTCTGAGTCCCTTGGCGATGGCTGAGGTATCCAAGATTCTCCTCTGCACAGAGCTGATGGTTCCGGTGATTATCTACAGTGCATATACCCAGCGGACAATTGGGCCGCCGACTTTCTCAGTTGCGAGGGTCTTCCATCAGATTTGCCTTCGATGGGGTACTTATGATGTGGACCTCATGGCATCCCGGCTGAACAGAAGAGTTACACAGTTCATTTCCAGGTTCTGTGATCCTCTTGTTGTGGGCGCCGAAGCTCTGCCAATACCCTGGTCACAGTTTGTTCTTGACGGTTTCCTTCCTTTCCACTTCTTCCCAGGCTGTTGAAGAAGATCTAGGGGGAAGGGTGCCTGTCGTTCTGATAGTACCGGATTGGCCCAGGTGGTCTTGGTTCACAGAGATGATCAATGTCCTCGCAGGCGCCCCCTGGTGGCTCCCAGACACACCAGATCTTCTGTCCCAAGGACTCATCTGCCACCGGAATTCTCAGTCCCTCGATTTAACGGCGTGGCTATTGAGTGTCCGGGCTTTCAGATCGGGTGATTCAGACCATGATCCAGGCTAAGAAGCAGTCATTGTCGTGGGTCTATTATAGGACTTGGAGAGCCTATTTCAGCTGGTGTGTGTAATCACATCCCACTTATGTCCTTTGCTCTTCCTTCCATTCTGACGTTTCTCCAGGTGGGACTTGACGCTGGTCTGGCTCTTAGTGCTGATACCTGGCCCTTTAGTGAACTGTCTATTCTTTTTCAGAAAAACTTATCCTCCTGTTCTCAGGTCAGAACATTTCTCCAAGGGGTAGTGCATGCTACCTCTGTACTGAACACCCGTGGAACCCTGGGACCTCAATCTGGTACTGGAGGCCCTTGGGAATTTGCCCTTTGAAGCACTCCAAGAGGTCTCTCTGTCCTTTCTGTCTTGGAAGGTGTTGTTTCTTGTGGCCATCACCTCCATTTGGCGCGTTTTGGAATTGGCTCTCTTCTGTCATCCCCTTTCCTGGTTCTCCACCAGGACAAGCTGGTTTTGCAGCCTCTACCTTCTTTCCTTCCCAATGTGGTGTCCGCCTTTCACCTAAATGAGGAGATTGTCCTCCCTTTCTTTTGCCCGGCTGACTCATCCTCTGAAGCGTTCACTGAACAGGTTAGACCAGGTCAGGGCGGTGCGGGTATATTTGGCTAGAAAGGCCCCCTTTAGGAAGACAGCCTCTCTCTTTGTCATACCAGAGGGTGCGCGTAAAGGCCTGCTGGCCTTCAAGGACATGATTGCTCACTGGATCCGGACGGCAATTTGAGGTATACCAGGTTATGAACAGAGCGCCGCCCCCTGGGATTAAGGCATTCTACCCGGGCAGTGGGCGCCTTCTGGGTGGTACACCATATGGCATCCATCCTGCAACCTGGTCTTCCATTCACACGTTTGCCAAGTTTTACAGGGTCCATACCTACACTTCGGTGGATGCCAGCCCAGAAAGAAGGATCTTGCAGGTGGCAGTGGTGCGTTCTCCAACCTGAACAGAGTTTCTGCTGTTCCCTCCCCAGGGACTGCTTTGGGACGTCCCATAGTTTTCTGTGTCCCCAATGAAGCTATAAGTGAAAACAGGATTTTTGGTAAAATCTTTCTCAGAGCCTTCATTGGGGGGGGGGGGGGGTTTCGGACACAACACATTCCCATGTTCATGAGCTCTGCTTACTGTGTTAGTTACAGTTTGAGTTGTTTCTTTTACATATTACTTCTACTGCTTCCTCACTCATTAACCCAGGGCCAGTCAGCGGGGTGTACGCTGCGCAGGAGGAGCTAATTTTTTGTGCAGTGTCAGCAGCATACACCCCATGGTTTCCTGTGTCCCCCGATGAAGGCTCCGAGAAACAGATTTTACAGTGAGTAACAAAGTCCTGTTTTCATAAATTAGTGTATAAGTTGTATTACACAGTTGCCATTTTTAAATCATGGAATTTTGCTTCTTTCTCCTCCTCCAGGATTGATCTTTTTTTCTCTCACAAGTCTGTTTGCAAGTAAAATCTGCATTTGGTGAATACAAATTACTGGTAATTTTACCTGCTGCAGGAAGTGTTACTTATTTGCACATTATATACCCATTTGTATAAAATATGGTAGGTATTTTATATTTATATAATCTACACTGTGTCATCTCTTGAAGTACCTTGCTCTACCCATTAGTGTATGAATACTATACTTACCCATCTACTTATTAGACTTGCATACTTCCCTCCGGCTCTGTATTGTGCTTGGTGTGGTGCCTTACAGGAACCAGCCATTTTACCCCCATCAATACACGGAATAATTATGCCGTGGAAAAACGTGATATTTAGCACAGCAATACACAAGGCAGGTTCTACATGTACCATCCACATAGTAAATGCTGCCTTGGTGGGCAAAGTATCTACATACTTAAGTATAATGTCTGCCCAGTAAGGTTTGCGAGGGTAACACCTTCAGTGTTTTGCCCACCATCAGAATCTGTAATCCACCCCAACATGAGCCTGAGCTTCTTTCTAAGACAGCATACAGGTACAGGGCCCCTCTTGATGCCCATCACTCACTATGTGTAGGTGGATGTGGTATGGTGGCTCACACCTTAAAAAGGGACTGTCAGCACAGATTGATTGTTGAAACCAATTACAAGCGCTCGGTGCGTCACAGCAATGCCAGTCATTTATATACACCGTCCCACCATCCCAACCCTTCTTTAGCTCTATGAAGCCAGAGCTGTCAAAGACTGATGGGGGTGGTGGAGATTGAGGGAAAACAAGCCGGTGGGAAGGTGTGTAATGCCATGATATGATGCACAGAGCACCTGTTCATTCTGTGCTGATAGTCCCTTTAACAAGGTAACAGTTAAATTGAAGGCAGGCGAGGCAGAGCGCCAGACCAGTTTCCCGATACTCTGTATAATTTGTTGTAGGCGGTATGGAGCTGGACAGCAGCAAGTTGCCTAATACTTTGCCAAGTCGAAATCTAGTAAAACGGCAGCTTCTGTATGAAGTCTAGAGGCCTTATGTGCATAAGAAATGTATGTACAGGCCAAGGCCTCCCTAGAGTACTAATTTACATCTCTCCCTACACACTCTTAAAGTTGGGCTGTTTGTTTAGATTCTCTTTTAGGCCAGGATCACACATGTGAGAAACACGGCCGAGTCTTGCAGGTTAATACCCAGCACTGCTGCCGGAACTCCGGAGCGGAGCGTGCGGCCGCATAGCAATTCATGGAACCGCACGCTCCACTCCCGAGTGCCAGCGGCAGTGCCGGGTATTAACCTGCAAGACTCGGCTGTGTTTCTCGCATGTGTGATCCTGGCCTTAGAGGGGATATTTGGATAGTAGACCTATCACCAAGGGAAGAGTCAGACAGCCGTATAGCTCTGCCAAGGAATGAAATTCAATTTGTCAGACTGGCCTTCGGCTCTCCCCACCAAAGCATGACTGTTGCATAGAAATGCATGCTGTTACACTTAGGTCAGGAGAGCCACCAGCCAGTCCAAGCATTGTATTTCGATTGTTGTTAAGAGTTATGTCCGTCTGACTCTTCCCTAATGCTGATAACACTAGGGCTGTGAGTGACAGCTTATAGGCACAGGACCATTTGTGGTTTGCCTTCCAGGACATTTTGTACCAGTTTAGATGTAATCCCTTTAAGTGTACATGCTATGAGAACATCACTAATTGTGTAAGTATTTCTTTAGGCAATACTGCTACAGGGTAGACATTACAGATTTTAATCAAATCCCACATCACTAAACATGGAAGCAATAAATCAGTGACACTGGCCTCTCACACACCACGTAAAGGAGATGGAGGAGGATATGCACACACTTTTTATATTTGCCACTCATTTTAGAGTGATGACTATGCAGGTATAATTTGATTTTTTGAGAACTACCGTATTTCAACTACACAAACCCTTTAATAAAATTACTAAAATGTCTTCTTGGAGTCCAGGCCACTTTTCTCATCTCTTCCCAATCAATGCCTTTATATATGTTAGGGGACCAATTCATGAACTTAATTCCAAGGATCAATCACAATTGATTAAAAAATGTACAAATACTGTCATTCTCCAAATGGGATGGAAATTACAGAAACCAAGTCCCATCTTAATGTTGTACCATAAAAGGGGCCAGAATGGGAAAAAAGTGTGTGTGTGTGTGTGTGTGTGTGTGTGTGTGTGTGTGTGTGTGTGTGTGTGTGTGTGTGTGTGTGTGTGTATGTATGTGTGTGTATGTGTGTGTATGTATATTTTACACACACATTCACGTGAGGTGGCACACAATAGGTTTGACGCTCCCCATCGTTCGCACAGACAACCATTGACACCACATGTTACTGTAAACTTTATTACATGAAACTGTAAAAGTTTACAATTCAACTTTTTTCAAGAAAAATAAATCATTGATTTAAAGCTTTACAGAAGAGCCCAGCAATTTGCACTAATCTATATTTTGGCCCACAATCATTATCCCTTCTTTTTGTTTCATACATCTAGAAATTGGGCTCGTGGTCACAGTATCCAACATACAGTGGCTCTGCATTGATGCCGCGCCTAGGAGAAACAGAATATTCAATATTACTTATACATGATTACACATGGTAATACCTTTAAGGCTCATGAACATGTTGGACACGGCTGTAAGGGTATGATCACGTTGGTTTTTGGTACAGAACAAAAAACACACCCACTTGCATTTTGTTTTTTCACTCAATTCATTTGAACAAGTGAAAACCACAAAGAATTGGCTTATTGCAGAGTTGTAAAAACGCATTGATGTTTAAAATCTGCAAGGAAAAAAAAGAAAAAAAAAGCATCTGAATAAGATTTCAGCAATCCCATTCATTTTACTAAAACTAAACTGCAGCATTTTTAGCCTTGAAAAACGCAATGTGTGAATAAGCAACAATACGGCACTCCGCCATACTACTCAATCATGGTGTAATTTTATTTCATAGAAAAGAATTAATTTGAAAGAAACCCATTCCATGATCTATCAGACAGTTTTATTACACAGGTAATTTCTCAGAGTATATGCACATGATGTCTTAAAAGGCGGGTCTGCTCCAACACCTTTAGGGGCGAATACCTGCATAATAAGGTATTAGTATCAGTTACGCAGTGCCATTATATGGCTGAAAAACATGCATCAGACAGACTATTGTGGGTGTGTTTTTCGTTTATGGGGCTTCTTTTTCCTCCCACTTTAGTAGTTAAGTATGTAGCTGGTTTTGTTCTTGGCGTCAAGAATTGACATGTTGCTTTTCCCAAATGGGAAACTTTGTAAGCTTTGTGCCCGTGACAAAGTTATCTGGATGTATCTACCGAAGATCTGTGATTTTACCTGACCATACGGCAACGATGCTTAATAAGTCTGTTGTAGGCGTCCCCAACTGAGGTGACATCTTTATCACTCCATAGTCTTTCTGCGACTGCGCTGGCTCTGGGCCTGTGTAATAAGGCAATAGCCAATAATGCATTATATATCTATCCATCTTCAATGTAAGGGTCATAATATGAAATGAGAGCTGGTTTTAACTTACCATAATCTTGGCATAAGGTTTGATGCATCTACAAACTCTCCCCATAAACAAGCCTCACCGCCAATCACAAGCTGCTTCTGCTCCGCGGTTCCTGCAGCATAATAGGGAATCGTCAGCCCGTGCAAAAAAATAAAAATCACCTCGGCCACATACTTATATGCTACAGCAAAATGCAATACTTAACCCAAGCAAAGGCCAAACAACTACAAAGTCAAAACAGTAATCGCAGATATCAACTGAAATGGAATTAAAAAAAATAAAGTATAGAAAGAAAAAAAAGAAAAAAAATGATGTTTAGCAGCCGTGCACACTGATTGTACAGTGGAACCTTCTGGGCATCATTCATCCAGTGAAATACACCAGGTAAGAGATCAACATGAGAAAAGAGCATGGAAACATTCTTAGTGCCACGATACGTAACATACATCCTCATTATGTGGTGTATGTCCTATGACACATGAGGCTGAGGTTTTCTAAATCAGCCGTGTCATACCCATAGCTAAAAGGATACTATGAAATGTACAGGAGGGAGGTACAAGTCAGAAGAATGTATCCACAGCCTGGCTTGCTAAACTCACAATGTTTGTAGGGTTTTCATTTGGCTTTGAGCTTGAGTCTTGACAAAGGCCAGGTTCAGAGGGACGTAATTTTGGTCAATATGTTGTCCATGTGCTCAATGGTCAGTCCACTGATCCAATAAATTATTGGAGCGCACAAGCACATTGGTCTGTAAAACAGTCCGTGTGAAAACCAGACTGGAGCAGGTCAAAAACAGGCAGCTCCTATGCTTGTCTGCTACACAGGTAACTTAGCAGAGCTAGTCATGTCTATAGTTGGTGGACATTATTGACCCAATTTATAGTACAGTTGTCTGAACCCCTAGTCTAACACCATATTCACAATTTGCTTTGGAGGCTCCTCAGTCACGGATCAGGCTACTTTCACACTAGCGTCGTGCACTGCACGTCGCTATGCGTCCTTTTGTAGAAAAAACACATCCTGCAAAACTGCTTGCAGGATGCGTTTTTTCTCCATAGACTTGTATTAGCGACGCATTGACACGTCGCAACAGTCGTGCGACGGTTGCGTCGGACCGTCGCCACCAGAAAACGTTACATGTAACTTTTTTTGGTGCGTCGTGTACAGCATTTCCGACCACGCATGCGCGGCCGGAACTCCGCCCCCTCCTCCCTGCACCTCACAATGGGGCAGCGGATGCGTTGAAAAACAGCATCCGCTGCCCCCGTTGTGCGGCGCTTTCACTGCTTGCGTCGGTACGTCGCAACGACGCATTTCGTCGTGCGTAGTACGACGCTAGTGTGAAAGTAGCCTTACATCTCAGACAGGTGCTGAAGTGAAGCATGCAGCACTATTCTTCCATCTCAAAGCAGCAGAACAGAATTGAACCTGCAGCTTAAAAAGATGGAGGTAATGCGCCGGTATGTGGACAAGGCTCCACACAGACTATGGCTCCTTTTCTACAAGGCATACTAGCTCAAATAAACTCTGGATAGATATTTTCCCAAGAAACCCAACTTTTAGGAGGGAATAAGAACAATGTGCAGAGTTTGATATTCATGTTCATACAAAGAGCACAGTACGTGGTGTATGCGCCAGCAGGGCCCTTGACTAGAACAGTGCAGACGGAGTCAGTGTGTGCTCGGTCGTGCATCATTTTTGGACATTGACCATACCACCTGCAAATATCTTAATATCCAGCCACAACGCAGCAACTCAATGAAGTGGAAATGGCCCAAGAGATTCAGTTTTTGCTCAGTTTAGGTGATTTTGATCATAGAAGTCACTACTTAAAATCAATGTCCTCTAGTGATGAATGAGCGTGCTCTGATAAGGTGTTATCCGTGCAAGCTTGTGTCCTAATCAACTATTTTCGGCGTGCTTGAAAAAAAATGCTCGAGTCGCTGCTGCATGTCTCACAACTGACAGCCGCAACACATGCAGGGATTTCCTAACAGTTGCGAGCTATGCAGTGGCAGCTTGAGCATTTTTTTGCGCACGATGATAAGTAGATTAGGAAAACACCTTACCAGATCACGCTCGCTCATCACTAATGACCTTCATTAGGAAATGTCAAATCCTATTGCTTTGAGTAAAGTCAGTAATCATAGAAAAGGTCCAAGACAGAAAAGTTGAGAGGACCATACCACAGAGCGAGATGGAACCCCATTCTACCCAAGGTCTGTGTATCAGATGTAGGGATGGGCGGACCGGTGGAAGTTCGGGTTCTAGTACCTGACCAGAACTTTTTTAGAACCCGAACCCCATTAAAAATAATGGATTCACCCCGAGCACTCTATCGGACTTCAGCAGAAAGTCCAGTGTTCGGCGTTCAGGCCTGAACAGTGACTGTCCGGTACAAACGCCGAACATTTGTTTGTGTTCGTCCATCTCTAATCAGAAGTCATTTAGTACACCAGAAATCTTTTGACCCCGTCACCCCAGAGTAGATCTGGTCCAACCAAAAAAACTAAAACCTGCATCAAAGCATCTCAGCGAATGCCTAGACTGAACAGTGTTCTATAACCTGAGGATAGACGACCCCGCGTACTAGCACGAATGACCGATAAATTAAACTATGGAATTATGCCAACTCTGATGGCACCAATAGGTGAACTCTCACCTACCATAATTTTCTAAAGCCCCTTTACTTTATTTTTCTTATAATCCCCCCACCTCCAAGAGTTGTGGGTTCAATGGGCAATGATATCCTAAAAGGCTGTCACATGCAGATAGATTTGGTGAGGTAAAGAGGCGCCAGAACACACCAGTAAAATTTGTTGGCTCGACACGGTAGACTTGGATCCAGTCCTGACCATAGGAAATTCGATTTAGGTACCAAGGAGATGACAGAAGGACCTGAAATCCAGCAGCCGTAACAGCCGCCATCTCGTTTTGATAATCTTTTTCCTTCCAAACTTCCACAACGGTGTCTGGTTTCAACTGAGGGATTTAAACGCTTATTTAATAAAGTATGCCACAGTATCTGACACCTGCAAAGAAAGCAAGACTAGACATCATTAATGTCACACACCCCAAGAGAGGCTGCGATTTGCAGCCAAACACCCAATATGGAGTCTCATACAGAAGATGCAGAGGAGACCATCACTTACAGAATACTATGCAGGTGGCATGGAGAAGAAGTCAGCACATGCCTAAAGCTAAAGCTTTGCCCTGGTTGTGGCTGCTGAGGACCCGAATAATGAGCGCTACTGGGAAACATTATATTCTAAAAAGACAAGTCAAAGATGATGGCTATGAAAAAAAACAAGGATCAAAAGCAGAGAAACAAAGCCAGCCAGAGAATTTTAGTCAATGGTGGTGTTCTCTGGCAAAATGAAGGTTAGGCTGACAACCTATCATGCAGACCATCAATTCTAGCAACGCTCTTGTCCAGTCATACCACCCCTAATACTAATACGGCTACACGTGGCTGTCGGTAATGTGTTAAAGTGTAGATCGTACAAAAATATATTCATTCTTAATGTGTAACATGATCAGTTAAATAAGATTGTTAGCATTTAAGGCATACACAATATCTGAAAGACCACCGACCGCATAGATTTCACGCAAGATGACGTCAAGGATGTAAGGATCGTGCAAAGTGATAAAGATTTTACAATCTGGCAAAGTGAACAAAAGTAAACATTTTATTGCAACTATCAAAATAATGGCATGGGCAAAGAAAAATATTAGGAGTCAGCCAGACTCAGAACACGGCATTTTAATGAAGTCACAATAAAGAAATTGAATTTACTTTGCTGGATTTTGTACCTCGCAAGCTTTATCCGTGCACAGTGGATTGCACAATTTACATGTATTGGATGGGATGAACACTATGCTGCAATCTCACTCTGAAATTGGATGAGACTCACCCATTTAGGCTACTTTCACACTAGCGTCGTTTGCAATACGATGCAATGTGTCGTTCAGGAGAAAAAAACGCATCCTGCAAAGTGGTCTGCAGGATGCGGTTTTTCCCCATAGACTAACATTACCGACGCATTGCCGTGCGACGGTTGCGTCGTGTTTTGGCGGACCGCCACAAAAAACCGTTACATGTAACTTTTTTTGTGCGGCCGAAACTCCGCCCCCTCCTCCCCGGACCTTACAATGGGGCAGCGGAAGCATCGTAAGACTGCTTCCGCTGCCCCCGTTGTTCATTTCTTTCACAGCATGCGTCGGTACGTCAGCCCGACGCAATGCGACGGGCCTGTACCGACGCTAGTGTGAAAGCAGCCTAAGTCTATGGTTACAAGGGTGTGTGTGAGGGGGATGGGGGAGACATGAAACGATAAATAGTCCTATAAATGATTAATAGCTGATGAGTAATAAAAAAAAACAAACAAAACAAAGGATTGCACGTGGATGACAATTGAGAAAAAAAAATTGCACCAGATTTCTGAATGAAAGTCAGATTTATTTATTTTTTTTTATATACTATCCTGCGACCCTAGTCTTAATGTGCAGCTATTGTGGCTGCAGGCCAGAATATTATCATTTTGCATTAAAACTGTAGGAGTTTGGAGTTCTGTAATGTAAAAGAAAAAAAGTTGCTATATATTTTTTTGGACCAGCTCCAGTTTAGGAATACAGACTCTGCTGACATTTCCTAATATTATTTCAGGTCTCTTAAAAACATTTACGCAGATTACTCATTTTAAGGAAAAGGGTAAGTGTGCAGCAAGTGGCTCCCTAGTGAACTATTTGTGTATTACTACAGATACGGAGCCATATTGAAGCCTAAAAAATATTGCTCAGGTTTCCTAGCACTGTGATGTTGATGCTTATATACAATAGAGAGGACCCAGACTCTGATGAGCGGTGTAGTTACAGATGTCACCGCTGTTCTCAGAACGACGCTCCATAGGTTGGTGTACAGAATCGCTGGACGTCGTGGCGCCACAATGGATTACATCAGAGCTGGGGGATTTTGTTTTTTTACTAACTTGGTGGATGAGGGAGTATTTGTCTTTATTTAATGCTTTATTTTTAGGTCTTCCCAAGTTCCCATTTTTGGACTACGGATTCCTAGGACTACTTTGGATCTTTTTTTTTTTCATTAAATTGGTGAATGAGGTATGGTAGTAGGTTTTTTTTTTTAATAAACTTTGTGCGTTTTTATTTTTGACTACTGGGCAATAAGGGTGTGTGATACACGCCTCCCCATCACTAACCCCTGAGCTCGGTGCCAACCGACATCAACCCCATACACCATTACCCCGATTGCCACCGCACCAGGGTAAATCGGGAAGAGCTGGGGCCAAAAGTCAGAATTGGCGCATCACATGTGATGTGCCAAATCTTGGGCAGCTGCGGGCTTGTATTTTTAGGCAGGGAAGGGCCCAATATCCAGAAACCTTCCCAGCCTGATAATATAAGCCTGCTGCTGTCTTCTATACCTATGCTGGTTATGAAAAATAGGGAGGACCTTTTAAAATAATTTAACTGGCTTAATAAGGCTAAACACTCTTTAGTGCCACATGAAAGGCACTAAAGGATCCTGGTTTATTATATGTAGGGGGCTTGTGACATTAAATATCGACAGGACATTATAGCTGTATACCGATCGACCAAAACGCTGCATGACCAGCTCTACCCTCACCTACTGTATCCTCACCCATCCCTTGTAGATTGTGAGCCCTCGAGGGCAGGGTCCTCTCTCCTCCTGTACCAGTTATGACTTGTATTGTTTAAGATTATTGTACTTGTTTTTATTATGTACACCCCTCCTTACATGTAAAGCGCCATGGAATAAATGGCGCTATAATAATAAATAATCTGTATACAAGATTGCTTTATTAGTTTATAAACTAACTTTAAATGACAGAATTACAGTATTTAAAAAATTGTTAAAAACACATTGCATACGGATGCTAGTTGAGACAAATTGCATTGTACTCTCGTGACACTCAGCCTACTTTTCTGGGTCGACAGCCGATCGATTTTTTTTAATTTTATACGCTAGTGTGACACCAGCGTAAGAGTGTGCACTGTTCATAGAAACCTGGCAGCTCTTAAAATGGCTTCCACAGACAGATTTTGCCTGGTTCTAAAATCTGGATGTGGTATTTGCTGATACCGCACGGCACGTGACAAATCTGTTTACAATCTCTTTGCACTCGGCACTTTGTAGTAATTGTTAGTAAGATTGTGTACATTTAATCACTTGTGTTGCTCATATCCCACATCCAGCATTTTATTTTCTATGATTAAAATCAGATCCAATTGCCCCATTAGGGAGTTTAGTGGAATATACGTGTGAGAAGTAGGTCTACAGTTTGTCCTATTTCTCACCACTGGTTGGCAATAGACGTTAGAAACTTTCTTTTGTATTGTGGCTATAAAATGCCATCGTGCACCCAGAAGACATTGTGACCACTTTATCCATTATGTTATTTATTCCATACTTCTGTTATGCATTTAGCACTTTATTGGGGTTTTTTTTTAACTTGATTTCCAGGCTCTCTCTATATTCAAGTTTTTACAAAGTCTCCATTTTCAATAGGCTGTTCTTGTAAATTTTCATTCTTGCAATCTACTTTTTATAAACAAAAAACAAACAAAAAAAACCTGTTTTAAAAAGAACAGGTCATCATAAATTGACCTATAGTTTTAATGGTATTGAAAACAAACGGTGCTTTACATGAGATTTCTCAAACACACGGCTTGGTCCAAGATCTGCTCTCAGATGTGGATTTACTTAAAAAAGGTTAAAGTGTTAATTATCAGATACCACACTGTTTTAAGGCTGTGTTCAGACAAGTGTATAAAATTCTTTTTTTTTCCCCTGGGAAGGGAAAAAAAAAAACATTTTTAAATCCATGTGTCCCGTTTCTATAAAATCAACAATTAAAACTGACAATACCAAACAGTTTTCTATGTTAATTGCATTGGAATTGTAAAAAAAAACAGATCCATACAGATGCATTTATTTTTAACACTAAAAAAAAATAAAAAAATAAAAAAAAAAATGGATGAGACTACTGCCTGTCACCACATGTCATCCATGTTATACGCAAGGAGGAGGACAGCGATCACAAGAAGATGGGAGGCGCCGGACCAAGAAGAGTGACACCCCTCGGACCGGACCGCCCCCCGCAGGCGAGTATAATGAAGTTATTTTTCTTCTCTTTCAGGTCGGGTTGGGGGATTACATACAGCATTATAGAATTATTATATAGCATTATAGAATGATGTATATCAGCCCTGAAAGGTGATGGCCCCATCTCATATCGGCCAAACCTGGTGACCGGTACCCTTTAAAATGATAACGTGGTTAATGAAATCCATCTTGTGGTTGTTTAATCTTTATTTTCAGTTTTGTGTCAATGAGATGCTCGTGCCCCGAGGTGGCCTGGAGGGGGGGGGGGGGGGGGGGGTTCTTCCTGTGGTGCTCTGACCAGGGATTCATAATGAAGACTGCCCACAGGTCACTGCTCCCTCACTGACCTGCCCCCTAGTTTACATAGTGAATACCTGTACATACTGAAGGGGGAAAAAAAAAATAAATCCTTTCTTCAGGCAGGCGGTGGCAAATGCGCTGCAGCATAATCATATGTCTAATGTGTAGTTACATGTGGTTGAGCTTTTCCTGAGGAGTATAACAAAAAAATAAAAATCAATTTTAAAATGGCGCCTGCGCAGTAGCAGCTATCGGTGTGTATAGAAGTGATCCGATAGCTGCTATTGCGCATGCAGCGCCATCTTGCTAGAGAAGGAAAAAAAAAACATTTCTTCCTCCAAGATGGCGCGGTCTGTGCCTGTGCAGTAGTAGTTTTCGGCGATCAAAGTGACCTGTCAGCAGTCTGCATTATGAATACCTAATCTGAGCACCACATGAAGACCCCCACAGGCCGCCCCGGAGCACGGGCATATCACTAACACAAAACTGAAAATAGAGATTAAACAACAACCACAAGACGGATTTCATCAACCAAGACATCATTTTATTCAGTATATCGGCGCTGACCTGACAGTGTCTGTAGGTTACGGTGCACAATCCTGCTGACAGAATATCACATGAACAGCAGGTGGACCACTGTTATTAAAGGGAACATATTGCAACTCGGACAGCACATGTACGCAAGATACGGTTGTTTGAACCAAGCCTAAAGCAGACGATCATAATGGCCTATATATAGAAGAATGATGTTAAAGGTTAAAAGAAAAAAAAAAAAAAAAAAAGAATGAGAAGAATGAATATTAAGAAGTTAACAAACCATTGAAATTTAGCGGCTCAACTTTGTAGTATCTCTGCCAGTCCTGTCCATAGCTAATATAATCTAGGTACCAGGGGGCTGAGAGGATGGCAGACAAGCCCGCATCTGTCACATTGTACAATTCTTCCTGATAGTTTTCTCCCTTCCACACCTCCACTATAGTGTCAGCATTAATCTGTAAGGATTGCAACAGACAAGAGTTTAATAGGAATGCGAAGGTAATTTGAACAGAAACGTCACTTGTCAGACTCGGGCCACACATGGTGTGGACCTATTTGGGGTTAAGTATTGTAACATGTGTTGCTCTTATATAAAAGGCGTATTATCACACATGGGCTTTTTGTAGAGTGACCGCCACTGTTGCTGCCTGTTGGGGGGGGGACAGACAGTCATGGTCTGGCACCTACTGTACACGAGAGTCTCAGGTGGCTGTAACATGACCCATCAGTGATAACTGTGTGACTAGTATCTGTACTGTCTGGGTCTGGCCCCATGTACAATAATCCTTGGCAAATGGTGAAGACTGCGGCATATGTACAACACACTATAAACGGATGTGACTGCAATACTGGCACAATTTGAAGAGTACCTCCGTTTTGATCCTGTGACACTTACTCCACATTGATGACGGTAGCAAAGGACGATAGACAGGACACTGCATAGCTTATTGCAGCCCGCATCAGATTTTGGGCAGTTCGTTCTGCAGGTTATCAGCAAAAAACATTAAGACCTCATTCAGACGTTCCTTTTTCTCACGTAAAAGAGAAACGGACAGATTATTTTGAGGAGTCTGATCAGAGTGTGCTCCAAGTGTCATCCATTTTTTTCTCATTTGTAGAGGGAAGAACAGAAAAGAAAAAAAAAAAAAAAAGTTTCTCCACCTTTTCCTATGTGACAGTCTGGGAAAATCGGACAGAGCTCAAATGTCATCCAAATACGGTCCAATATTTATTTTATTTTTTTCCCCACAGACTTGCATTGCAGATTCTGATCCAACCCTCGGATCCAAACATCAGACTAAAAATCACAGACAAGTGAATGGCCCACAGACTATCACAGGTACGAGTGCCATCTGTGAAAGCCACAGATAACACTTGTATGAGAAAATCAGAGGTCTGAATGAGGCATTAGAGAGATTTTAAAAAGTATGATGCAGCAGAATCCTGCGCTGTAAGGTCACAGTCACACCATCAGTATTTGGTCAGTTTTTCACCTCAGCATTTTCAAGCCAAAACCAGGAGTGGGTGAGAAATACAGAAGTGGTGACGTGTTTCTATTATACTTTTCTTCTGATTGGTGCTTTGTTTTACCTCAGTATGTGTAAGCCAAGACCAGGAGTGGAACAATCAGAGGAAAAGTGTAATAGAAACACGTCACCACTTCTGTATTTCTCACCCACTCCTGGTTTTGGCTTACAAATACTGAGGTAAAAAAAAATTAAAAAAAATAAAAAAATCACCAAATACTCAACGTGTTTTAATTTTGAAAGTGGAGATTCGCTTTAGTGTGTATATTGTTGCTGAATTACGCCAACAGCAATCTCCTGGATTTCGGCCTTAACACATACGTTCAGCGATGTCTACTTGGCCATACACATTAGAAGGCTGTTGACCAAACATTATACCACCCAAGACATGGACGGGTTTTCAGTGGGAGTAGAGGAATAAGCCACGGTCAGGCACTTCTAGGGACAATTAGTCGCCAGTTTTGATATCAAAACCTGCCATCTGGAAAAAATTGGGACACCCCCATAAACTAGATGAGTGGATCCGCCTGATCTTTTTTGTCTCATGGCAGAAATCACATGATTGTTAGGAACCTCCGTAAATGTTTATCAGATTGGTAATTTCAGCAATATTGGCCAACATTTATCCTGTGTAATGACACTAAATGTTAGATGGATTAGTATATAAGCGATGTTAATACTGTCGATAATAAAATGTGATGTATAATGGATAGGTGTTAAAGACAAAAGCAAAGCAGGGGCCCCTTTGGTTTAATAGTGGTCATTTTAGAATGATAACGTCTCTCGATTTTACACTGCTGCTCTGCATACACTGGACTAGTAGGTCCATCAGCAGCCACTGCTGTGCATACACTGGACTAGTAGGTCTACCGGCAGCCACTGCTCAGCATACACTGGACTACTAGGTCTACCAGCAGCCACTGCTGTGCATACACTGGACTAGTAGGTCCATCAGCAGCCACTGCTGTGCATACACTGGACTAGTAGGTCCATCAGCAGCCACTGCTGTGCATACACTGGACTAGTAGGTCCATCAGCAGCCACTGCTGTGCATACACTGGACTAGTAGGTCCATCAGCAGCCACTGCTGTGCATACACTGGACTAGTAGGTCTATCAGCAACCACTGAGGACAAACTTTGATAACATCAGGAGAATATGGGCCAAAAAGGACAAACTTTGATAACATCAGGAGAATATGGGCCAAAAAGGACAAACTTTGATAACATCAGGAGAATATGGGCCAAAAAGCACAAAACAGTAAGAAAAATAAACTCTGCACATATATTGTATATGTGATAAGATTAGGTCAGATGAAGTGCTTCCTGAAAGAAGAGATCTGTTAACACATACAGTGCTGGCACATACCTGGTCATGATTATCAAACACCTCTTGCCAGACCATGTAGCCCTTCTGGAATTTTGACACTATGTCCAATATTCTGGGAAAAATAAAATTATACTCAATTAAGAACAAGGATGAGACATACATTTTTCACAACTACAAACCAAGAATAAGCATTTGAGCCAATGGCAGCACAGCAACTTTTTTTTTTTTTTTTTCGGGCAGATGTCATTGGACATGAATAAAAGCTATGAAGTCGCTTCTCAGGCGTGGCCGAGTTGTAATATGAAGGTTATTGACAGGACGATGCAATATTAATTCATGATTTCATGCCGATATGAATATTAATCAGCTAACTCAAGGACCGAGCTGTATGTGCAGGTTTTAATCAGAAGAACAAAGGATTAGGAATTTTGGGACATAGCCTCTCTTCCCCTCGATACCCATAAAGTGAAACAGTTAGGAGAAAAACCGCAGGTCAATAGTGTTATTAACCTTCCCGCACTTAGCCGAACGCTGCCAGGAGAAAAATAAACTTATTCCCCAGGGTAGCATTCCAGATTCTGTTATGGGGGCAAAGCTGGCATGCGTTCTGGATGGTGACTGTAACCACGCCTGGCAGTGGCTGACACTGGTTCTGCGTTGGGGGCGCAGTTACAGCTGCTGTTCCGTATACTAAGAATAATATAAAATGGATACACCAAAGGTTATATGATCAAATCCATGATTTTAAGAACATCACATAACAGACGTGATAAAAAAAAATAAATTTGCACGACAAGATTAAAAATTACACAAATAGTATAAAAAGAGGAAAAGGAGAAGCATCAGCAGCATACACCAAAGTACAGTAAGGGGTAAAAAAAAAAAAAATTGCTAAGTGAATATATAAAGTGCAAGTGCACAGTAAAAGATAGTAATTAATGATGAAAATTTTGCAGTATAGGACTGGTAAATAGCAGCATCCGTAGCATGAACACAGATTAGCAAGTCGTCTTTCACCCATTCTTGCCTTTTGATATATTATGGTCACTGTTGGTTAGGTAACTTAATGTTCCTTCCATTTACTTGTCCTATACTGTGACACTTTCATAATTAACTACTATCTATGCCTGTGTCACTTTTATACTGTGCACTTTATATATTCACTTATCTAATTTTTTTTTTTTTTTACCAGTTACTGTACTTTGGTTTATTCTGCTGGTGCTTCTCCTCCTCCTGTTTTTATACTCTCATTTTTCATCTGGTCTTCACATTTGTCTTTTTTTTTCTGCTCTGTCCTTAATAAAATCATGGATTTGATAATTAACCTTTGTAGGCTATGTGCACACGTAGGGAATGGGGTGCAGAATTTTCTGCACAAATCCGCATCTCCTGGCAGAATCCGCAGCTGCGGATTTGCAGCGGTTTTTATGCGGATTTGTCGCGGAATTGATGCGGTTTTTCCCACTGCGGATTTCTATAATGGAGGGGTGCAGAAACACTGCAGATCCGCACAAAAGTGACATGCACTTAAATCTGCAGCATTTCCGCACAGCTTTTTTTTTTTACCCATTGATTTACATTGTACTGTACATCACAGTTTGGATCTGCAGCTTTTCTGCGGATCCTCACTAAATCCGCATCGTGTGCACATAGCCGTACAGTAATACACGATAAATATAAGTTTCTTCATGGATTTAGTCAGTTTTGTCGGCTTACGTAGTGTTTCAAATTGCACCTTCATACACATCTTTATTATGGGATGTATTCCTTCTATGGTAGACTAAAGCTTTGTATACCATCTACACCCAGTGAGCTGGTACATTTTTTGCTTGCTGGGAGTAAATCCCATTAAATACAGCTGACAATAGCACAACTCAATCTTTCTTTATTGACCTTTTTTGATAGACCTTACTTCTGGCCATTACAACGATCACTTGGTTGTGGAATGATCTACTGTAAATGACAAAATGTTCATGACCGAAACACATCTCCATTACATAACACTATAAATGACCATGTCAAAATCAGAAAAGTGAGCAGTTGGGATTGAAGAATACACCACCTTCAAACCCAACATCTTGCTTTTCTGATTTTGACATTGTCACTTGCAGCCAATCCTCATCGGTTACCCCAGTCAGGGGGCACAACAAGCAGACATGCAGGAGACATCCTAAAGACAGTAAAGAAACGGTACATCGCACATATCTTACTTTTGAATATAGTAAGATTCTAGTTTACGGTAATCTGTGCCAAAGCCGTGTTCACTCATGAACTTTGAAATATCGGGATTGGATTTCCTGCAAGGAGAAAAAAGGTAGAATTCTATTTTATTTTCACCTCCTTAGGGCTGTCCAAACCAGTAAATCAGACTGGACAGGAAACCTAAGCTTTTGATCAATGTATTCAGAAAATAGACTTTTTTTTACCAAGTTTTGCTCCCAGTCATTTTTTACCAATGTATTTATTTCAACAGAAAAAACACCCACTATAAAATAGGAGGCTACTAGAGTGAAGAACCATAGCCAGGGGGGTTAGACTGCAGATATGGCAATACAGGTCCTCTCAAGGTCTGGGGCTTGGACCCCCAAGAGGGATGCACATAGATAAATCCATATTTAAAAAATAAAACTGCAGCAGGCTTCTCAATCATTTAGATTTCCATTTGAAGCCTACTCTCGAAGGAGGATCGATGATTTCATAGGGCAGAAATGAGAGACAGATTACTGGGGTTGATTCTCATACAGTAGGGTTTCCCAGGGTAAGCAAGACATACTATAGCCTATAACTGCATACATGAAAGTATAAGTTTGACCCAAAATTAGCCACCTTTGGAACAAGACCAGTGGGTGTAGAGCATGTCTCCAATGAAAGTACCTAAAAGAGGTAGAAGGCAGCTTGTCAAGATGTGGGCTTTATGCCTAGATACAAGGCACCATCGTACCTAGCATAACGGGTCCTTGAAGTCAGAGCCACCAATCAAAAAGTTAACCAACCTACACGTAAACCTTACAAAAAGGAAACAGACTTATCAAAAAGATTAAAAACTGCATACATTAAGATTTAATTGGTTGGAGGCTTTTGTTTCCCCAACCTCTGGCTTTCCAGCTACTTGAAAATTACAAATCCCATTAGGCTCTGACCGTCAAGACCTGTTCCAGCTTCATACAACTTGTAGTTTTGCAACTAGCTTGCCTCAGACGCAGGTTTAGGAACACCGCTTTAGGCCTCATCTGTGTTGCACATGTGTTATATATCTGTGAAAAACACTATTATAAAACGTATACATAGTGTTTTTATGCAGACTGTTAATCCATGTAAAAATCATGAAGATAAAAAGTACCAAGGGAAGTCTATGGGTCCGTGAAAAATGCAGCACATGGGTGCCATCAGAGTACAACCTGGGTGCTCTCTGTTATTAACACTAATGCACACAAGAAGTTTTACAATTTATTCATCCATATGTGAAAAACACTGAGGACGCACTGACCAACACTCGCACCATTTATTTTGCATGCGTGAAAAACACTTGACGACTGAATGAGGCTTAAGAGAAATGGTTTCACATGAATGACATGTATGGTCAGAGTATGGATCTTCTGGCCTGAACCAGGTATATATGAGGCTGTTGGGAGAGTTCAGGTGAGGAAACCTGCAGACGTTCAAGACATCAAGGTCCATATTTGGACAATGATGAGGTGTGAAAATCGGCCTACTCCCATACACTTATTGACAATGCACGTTACGTAAAACTGTAGAACACCTAAGGAAAGGCGCAAAACACTGATGCAAACGACATACCACAAGCTCAAAAGTAGCAAGCTTACCAACAAGAGAAGTCAACCTCATCCCCTCCGAGGTGCAGATACTTGTCAGGAAACACTATCGAGATCTCTTTAAACAGATCATGTATAAAGGTGTACGTCTCATTAGTAATGGGATTCACAGGCCCAAATGATCCACTGGGTTGCCCATCCTGGTAGCATGGTGTCAGAAGATCTTTCTGCCCTAAAAATCAAGAACACAAATAATAAACCCTGCACTCATCTGCTGATCTACAGGATATCATACATATAGACATATACTGTACTTAAAGACTGAAACAGCAATTTAATAAGTGGTGTGACCTCTGAATGAGTATTCCCATCTCCAAGATCCTATTCCAACATGTGGCAAGTGTAATATTAATAGGAAATACCTCCAATTAGAAATGTGGTATAGTTTTTCTGATTCACCATGTCTCTCCTCATGTGCAGGCCGATCAGCCACCGGTACTTACCATGTATCCGGGTTCCCTCTGCAGCTTATTCGGTAAGCGCTATAGCTTGCCATATAAACAGGGAACCCAAACAAATTTGCTCAACTCTAGTTACGACCACCGATATCGTGAGTTAGATAGTTGCTAGTGGTTGTAACCATGGATACCTAAGGTCCTGCACAAGAGGAAAGCGACATGGCAAATCAGAAAAACTATTATAAATGTCGTATTGGAGGCATTTGCTAATATCACTCTTGCCTCATGCTGGGATAGGATCTTGGAGATGGGAATAACCTTTTAATGTTTGTTTGTATACATATACACATATATATATTAGACTTATTAGGTGACCTTGGTGTCTTATTGGAGATGGGAATACCACTTTAAGCACATTCGTCATACACACTACTTTCACGAACCTTGAAAGCCGTGAAGGATCGAACAAAGTGAGCAAGAAAAATGTTTTCTTATGCAAAAAACGCTTACCTTTACCCCATGAACTGGTATGTCCCGGGGAGTCAAACTCTGGTATAACTCGGATCCCTCTAAATCGGGCATATTCAATCACAAAACGGACATCAGTGGGCGTGTAAATGTGTGTGAATGGATGGTAAGCCCCCTGAAAAGCAGCAAGGAGACTAACTCAGCACCCAACATAACAGTGATTATCCTACAGCGCTCTAGCTGTAAGAGAGATTAGAGGATAGAGATTAGAGGATAGAGATTAGAGGATAGAGATTAGAGGATAGAGATTAGAGGATAGAGATTAGAGGATAGAGATTAGAGGATAGAGATTAGAGGATAGAGATTAGAGGATAGAGATTAGAGGATAGAGATTAGAGGATAGAGATTAGAGGATAGAGATTAGAGGATAGAGATTAGAGGATAGAGATTAGAGGATAGAGATTAGAGGATAGAGATTAGAGGATAGAGATTAGAGGATAGAGATTAGAGGATAGAGATTAGAGGATAGAGATTAGAGGATAGAGATTAGAGGATAGAGATTAGAGGATAGAGATTAGAGGATAGAGATTAGAGGATAGAGATTAGAGGATAGAGATTAGAGGATAGAGATTAGAGGATAGAGATTAGAGGATAGAGATTAGAGGATAGAGATTAGAGGATAGAGATTAGAGGATAGAGATTAGAGGATAGAGATTAGAGGATAGAGATTAGAGGATAGAGATTAGAGGATAGAGATTAGAGGATAGAGATTAGAGGATAGAGATTAGAGGATAGAGATTAGAGGATAGAGATTAGAGGATAGAGATTAGAGGATAGAGATTAGAGGATAGAGATTAGAGGATAGAGATTAGAGGATAGAGATTAGAGGATAGAGATTAGAGGATAGAGATTAGAGGATAGAGATTAGAGGATAGAGATTAGAGGATAGAGATTAGAGGATAGAGATTAGAGGATAGAGATTAGAGGATAGAGATTAGAGGATAGAGATTAGAGGATAGAGATTAGAGGATAGAGATTAGAGGATAGAGATTAGAGGATAGAGATTAGAGGATAGAGATTAGAGGATAGAGATTAGAGGATAGAGATTAGAGGATAGAGATTAGAGGATAGAGATTAGAGGATAGAGATTAGAGGATAGAGATTAGAGGATAGAGATTAGAGGATAGAGATTAGAGGATAGAGATTAGAGGATAGAGATTAGAGGATAGAGATTAGAGGATAGAGATTAGAGGATAGAGATTAGAGGATAGAGATTAGAGGATAGAGATTAGAGGATAGAGATTAGAGGATAGAGATTAGAGGATAGAGATTAGAGGATAGAGATTAGAGGATAGAGATTAGAGGATAGAGATTAGAGGATAGAGATTAGAGGATAGAGATTAGAGGATAGAGATTAGAGGATAGAGATTAGAGGATAGAGATTAGAGGATAGAGATTAGAGGATAGAGATTAGAGGATAGAGATTAGAGGATAGAGATTAGAGGATAGAGATTAGAGGATAGAGATTAGAGGATAGAGATTAGAGGATAGAGATTAGAGGATAGAGATTAGAGGATAGAGATTAGAGGATAGAGATTAGAGGATAGAGATTAGAGGATAGAGATTAGAGGATAGAGATTAGAGGATAGAGATTAGAGGATAGAGATTAGAGGATAGAGATTAGAGGATAGAGATTAGAGGATAGAGATTAGAGGATAGAGATTAGAGGATAGAGATTAGAGGATAGAGATTAGAGGATAGAGATTAGAGGATAGAGATTAGAGGATAGAGATTAGAGGATAGAGATTAGAGGATAGAGATTAGAGGATAGAGATTAGAGGATAGAGATTAGAGGATAGAGATTAGAGGATAGAGATTAGAGGATAGAGATTAGAGGATAGAGATTAGAGGATAGAGATTAGAGGATAGAGATTAGAGGATAGAGATTAGAGGATAGAGATTAGAGGATAGAGATTAGAGGATAGAGATTAGAGGATAGAGATTAGAGGATAGAGATTAGAGGATAGAGATTAGAGGATAGAGATTAGAGGATAGAGATTAGAGGATAGAGATTAGAGGATAGAGATTAGAGGATAGAGATTAGAGGATAGAGATTAGAGATAGAGATAGAGATAGATATATATATCTATCTATCTCTATACATACATACGTACAGGGAGGTATAAGGACGCCTGCTCTTCCAATGATGAACATACAGTACATACAGCATGACGTGTGCTGTATGAAGCTGGGAAGGGAGGACTAAGGGTTCTAATTCCACTAAGAAATTAGGTTTATTTACACTGTGGCCTTTATAATAGAAAAAAAACCCACACACAACAAACACCCCCTCAATGAGCAGACCCCCATGGCCACTAAGGGTACTGTCACACTAAACGATTTACCAACGATCACGACCAGCGATACGACCTGGCCGTGATCGTTGGTAAGTCGTTGTGTGGTCGCTGGGGAGCTGTCACACAGACAGCTCTCCAGCGACCAACGATGCCGAAGTCCCCTGGTAACCAGGGTAAACATCGGGCCAGCAGGCGCTCACAGTGCAGAGAAGCAGAACGCCGGGGGACAGACACCGGAATGTGAGTATGTACTGTTTGTTTTAACGTTTACGCTGGTAACCAGGGTAAACATCGGGTTACTAAGCGCGGCCCTGCGCTTAGTAACCCGATGTTTACCCTGGTTACAAGCGAACACATCGCTGGATCGGTGTCACACACACCGATCCAACGATGTCAGCGGGTGATCAAGCGACGAAAGAAAGTTTCAAACGATCTGCTACGACGTACGATTCTCAGCGGGGTGTCTGATCGCAGTAGCGTGTCAGACACAGCGATATCGTTAGGATATCGCTGCAACGTCACGGATCGTACCGTCGTAGCGATCAAAGTGCCACTGGGAGACGGTACCCTAAGACGATCTGGTAGTTTTCTTACTGCCTCAATGTATGTTTTTTTGTAGAACTATGATATGGACTTCATATAGTGTCTTCTCAGCAATGTTTCAGACATTACAGATGACAACCTTCTATGGGGACAAGGTTTTATAAATCCTGGACTGTATATGTGGGACTAGTAGCAGATATTTCTTGCTATCAGAATCTGTTAAATTCACTTACCATGTTGCTTAGTTCTGGAAATACAATGCTCTCGTAGGGAAAAGACGGATCGTCTACAATGTGCCAATGCAAAACATTCATCTTGTTGAAAGCCATTGCATCCTGGAACAGAACAGATAGTCCCATTATCTGGCTATGAGCAAAACCACCAGCCAAAAAGGTACATTCCAAGATTGTAAACTAAATGATATGTTAAATCCTTGCATCATATCTCTTAGAGAACCTCTCAGAAGGTGGGTATGTACTGTATATTTCTCACTATTATATTGTCACGAGGGTGTCTTGTCCTCCTGGGAGACCTGGAGTTAGACGGTCATGTCAGGTAATGAACCACAGGTCTTCTTTTGAGATGGTGTGATTCATGTCCTATTTTAAATGGATTTGGTTTCCTTCAGTGTCGAGAGGGTTAAGGACTCTTTCCATGATGGCTGAGGCCATACAGCCTGGTTGTTTATAGCTGCAACTTCTATCAACTCCCTCAACATTTACTAATATGTGTATATATATATATATATATATATATATATATATATATATATATATATATATATATATATATATATATATATATATATATATATATATATATATATATATATATATATATATATATATGTATGTATGTATGTATGTATGTATGTATGTATATATATATATATATATATATATATATATATATATATATATATATATACATACACATACACATATATATATATACATACACATATACACACACACACACACACACACATATATACACATATATATACATACATACATATACATACATACATATATATACATACACACACTGGCTCTGGGCATTTAGTCCCTTCCAGTGGAAGATTTGTCTTCCTGTGCGGAGTGCTAAATCTGAGTGGTGGGAGTAGAGTTGCTGTAGTAGTGATTTGTGGTTTGCTGTAGTGCGTGTGTGTTTATATCCTGGTCCCTGTTCCCATCCTCCTCCCTACTTTGTTGGATAGTGCTTTTGTATAATAGAGGTTTTTAGTTATCCTGGTTTTGTCTTGGTCTTGTTTACCTTACATTTCTGTCCCATGCCTCATGGGGTGGGTACAAATTAGGGTTTAACAGGAGCATAGCAAAGTCAGAGACTCAGGCCTCTCTACCTTTAAGAGTACCCCTGGGACAGTGATAGTTAAACTGTCCTTGGAACTGGGACCCCTCTCCCTTACTGAAGACAGTCACAACATGACATATGTCACGACATACATCCCAAATATGAAATCTTAAAAGCTTTCTGTACTACGTACTCCATTTTTAAAATTACCTCCACCTCCCATTGCAGCCAATTATACATTTAGTGTAATAACACATCAA
This sequence comes from Ranitomeya variabilis, assembly GCF_051348905.1. NCBI lineage: Eukaryota > Metazoa > Chordata > Amphibia > Anura > Dendrobatidae > Ranitomeya > Ranitomeya variabilis. The sequence goes on from NC_135232.1 coordinate 109,657,670, forward strand.
TTATCCCTGAGCAGCCAAAGCCTTATTAGTAAATTAACATGACTGCAATTCAAAGTTACCAGTTTTGCAACATCATGTGAAAAGGACGAGACAAATATACAGTGCCTACAAGTAGTGTTCAACCCCTTGCAGATTTAGCAGGTTTACACATTTGGAATTAACTTGGCATTGTGACATTTGGACTGTAGATCAGCCTGGAAGTGTGAAATGCACTGCAGCAAAAAAGTCATAGTTACTCACCGATAACGGTGTTTCTCGGAGCCCATGACAGCACTACGGAGAGAGGGGATCCGCCCTTCGGGGACAGGAAACCTACAGATACATAAGGGCGGTACCTCTCCCTCGCATCAGTTGGTTTACAGAGCATCGGAGGACCTCCAGGTTAGTTTACAACAGAGAAAAATACCATATTATAACATTTCTTAACAAAAAAAGGAACCCCGTGCCTAAATTGTAATATATACATTATATAAATCATATGTAATTAAAGGTGCTCACCGCACTCGTGATGGGAGGGAAATAAGCGAGTGCTGTCATGGGCTCCGAGAAACACCGTTATCGGTGAGTAACTATGACTTTCTCGGTCTCCCATGACAGCACTACGGAGAGAATTGCAGAGACTAAGCTTAGGGAGGGACCACCGCCTCAAGAACCCTTCGACCGAAGGTTAGGTCAGACGTAGAGGCTAGATTTAGTCTATAGTGTCTAAAAAAGGTTGACGGTGATGACCAGGTGGCCGCCTTACAGATCTGTTCTATTGAAACCTCTGACCTCTCAGCCCATGAGGTAGCAACTGCTCTTGTGGAGTGCGCTCTTATACCGTCCGGGATCGCATTTCCCGTAGATGAATATGCCAATGCTATTGCCTCTTTTATCCACCTTGCCAACGTGCCTTTAGATGCCCGGAATCCTTTTCTGGGACCCTGGAAACAAACAAACAGAGAGCCTTCCTTCCTATACTCCCTGGTGGAATCTAGGTATTGGACTAGGCATCCTGATAGTTCCTGAATTGACCAGTTGCCCTGAGTCACTCTGTTTCCCATGTGGGCCCCCCACCCCCTGGGACTCGCATCGGTTGTTATTACCCGAGATATTTTGGGTACCCAAGGAATCCCTTTTGAAATATTCTGGCTCTTTCCCCACCAGAGGAGGGAATGAATAACGGAGGAATTTAGAGTGACCCTGCTTTCCAAATTGTTTTTTAAAATTTCCTGCCATTCTAGTATGTGCCACTGAAGCTCCCTTGTGTGGAATTGTGCAAAGGGTATCGCCGGCAGGCATGAGGATAGAGACCCCAGTAGAGACATTGCCCTCCTTAGAGTCATGGAGGGGTTTTGCAGTGTTTGTGCTATCATGGCCAAAATTTTGTCTTTTTTGGGGCCCGGGAGCCGGCATTCTTGAACCCGGGAGTCTAACGTCAACCCTAGGAACTCCTGTACCTGAGAGGGTTCCAACTTTGATTTTTTTATATTTATGAGCCAACCTAATTCCGTCAGAGTAGTCATTACCCGGTCTCTCTGATGTCTGCAATTTTGAGCCGAGTCGCTGGCAATAAGAAAGTCGTCCAAGTAAGGGACTATGATAATGTTCTGTTCCCTTATGTGGGCCATCATCTCCGCTACTATTTTTGTAAATATCCGCGGAGCTATAGAAATCCCGAACGGGAGGGCCCTGTACTGGAAGTTTCTTATTTTCCCTTTTATGGATACCGCCATCCTGAGAAACTTTTGAGAATTCTCGTGGATGGGCACATGGTAATATGCGTCAGTTAGATCTATCACAACCATGTAGCAATTTGGAAAGAGAATTTTTATTGTAGATTTTATTGTCTCCATTTTGAATTTGTGATTCCTTACATAATTGTTTAGGTTTCTTAAGTTTATAATTGTCCGAAAGGACCCGTCGGGTTTTGGTACTAGAAACAGAGGGGAGAAAAACCCCTCCCCCATTTCTTGAGGAGGAATCTCCTGAATTACAGCTTTCTTCAGTAGGGAGATAATCTCTTTCTCTAGTGCCGCTTGCTCTACCGACGAAGACCTCATTTTTGTTATTACATAATTTCGAGGGGGGAGGGAAAGGAAATCTATTTTTAGGCCAAATTGTATGAGTCTTAGAATCCAGGTGTTGTTGGATATTTTCTTCCAAGCAGGAAGAAATGCGGTGAGTCTTCCCCCCACCGCAGGGACAATGTCACTTGGTGGGTTTTTTGTCGCGGGAGGTGTTGCCAAAGAGGTAGCCTCTATCTCGCCTTCTACCTTCTTCCCATTTATTTTGGTCTCTAGGAGGTCTTCGACGAAAAAATTTTCTATTCCGAAAGGACTGTTTAAATGGGGCTGGTCCCAGATTTGGAAACCCCTTCTTTTTGTCTCCCGCTTTCTGGAGGATGTCATCCAAGGTTTCCCCGAATAAGAAGTTTCCCTCGCATGGAATAGAACACAGCTTTAATTTGGTTTGGAGATCCCCTGGCCAGCTTTTAAGCCATAGGGTTCTTCTGGCCGCATTGGAGAGAGCAGCGGCCTTGGATGTTAGACGTACTGAGTCCGCTGAGGAGTCTGCTAGAAAAGCTGCTGCTGCTCTAATTGCAGGAATTGAGTCTAACAATTTACTTCTGGGTGATCCGTCCTTGATCTGGCTTTCCAGCTGGTCAACCCACACCATCAAAGACCTGGAGGTGCAGGTCGCTGCGACTGCAGGTCTCAGGCTACCTCCAGCCGATTCCCAAGCCCCTTTGAGAAAGGTATCTGCTTTTTTGTCTAAGGGGTCTTTGAGGGTACCCATATCCTCAAATGGGAGCGCAAATTTTTTTGAAGCTTTAGCTACTGCTACGTCCAATTTGGGTGCCTTGTCCCAAGAAGTGGACGCCTCATCATCGAAGGGATACTTTCTTTTCAGCGAGGGTACTGAAGAATTTCTCCTGTCCGGTTTCTCCCATTCTTTTTTGATTAGTGTCTGGACATTGGAGTTTAATGGAAAAGCTCTCCGCTTTTTTTGTGTCAGACCTCCGAACATAATGTCTTGAGCCGTTTTATCGGGTCTGGGATCCTCGACCCCCATGGTGGCCCTGACGGCTTTAACCAAAGCGTCCACTTCCTCTAATGGGAAGCAGTGACGGCCCGAATCTTCGTCAGAGGAAGATAGGGAGGATTTGGAATCATCAGAGTCCGCATCCTCAGATGAGGATCGGACAGAGTGAGCATATACCGTCTCCTTCACCTTTTCCTTCCCTTTTTTGGAGGATAATAGGGCATTCTGAACTTCCGATCTAATTATGGTTTTAAGTTCGGAAGCGAAGTCAGGGGTTTCTTCACATAACAAACGCTGGATACAAGATTTACAAAGCTTTTTTCCCCAGGTTGCCGGCAAAGCTTTGTTACATGTGGGGCAAACTCTATTTTTCTTTTTCTCCAGGCTCTTCTTACCCTAGTAAGGGAGAAGAGGGAGCCCTATTATAGGAAATGTGTACTTTCACGGAGATCACTCACCATTCAGATGTGGAGGCAGGTACCGGTTCTGGAGGAGGGCCGGGATCTGGAAGTGAAGCCTCTTGAGGAGGAGAGTTAGTCCTTGCAGCAGATCTGCTGCGCTGTGTGGATCGACTGCTTGATCCACTTCTGGAGCTCTTTGGGTCATTTTTCTTATGATGCTGCTGCCTTGGCTGCAGCTGCTGTGAATCGCTGTCCTCCATAGTGAAAGGGAGATAGTGCGACAATCATGTGTGCACCATCTCCCTTTTTAAATCCGGCGCCAGCTCCGGCGTTTTCCGTCACTTCCGGTCCTGCACACATCCCTGGGAGAGGAGAACTTGCCGCGCATGCGCGCGGGGATGACCCGGAAGTTGATGCCGCATTTCCGGAGCGGCGGCCATCTTACTACACCCGGCCCGTGCAGCAGCCGGCACAGGAGCTCCGGGTGACCAGCGCCCCTTCGTCCGTCGGAGTCTGGCGGCGGCCTCTCCCCCGCTCACCCTGAAAACCCCATCGGTCTCAGCGGTGGCGGCTTCGGGTGCCGGACCAGCCGCGGCAGGAGCCTCCTCGCTGCCAGAACTCGACTGTCCGGTCCCGGTCCGTGGATACGACGTCTTCCTTGCAGGTACCGCCGAAAGGAGGTTCCCCGTTCAGGGACAGGAAACCAACTGATGCGAGGGAGAGGTACCGCCCTTATGTATCTGTAGGTTTCCTGTCCCCGAAGGGCGGATCCCCTCTCTCCGTAGTGCTGTCATGGGAGACCGAGAAAGAATGTTATTTCTTTGTTTATTTTTTTTTTTACATTGTGAAAAGTTGTTTCAGAGGGTCATTTATTATTCAACCCCTCAACCCACCAGAATTCTGTTTGGTTCCCCTAAAGTATTAAGAAGTAGTTCAGGCACAAAGAACAATGAGCTTCACATGTTTGGATTAATTATCTCTTTTTCCAGCCTTTTCTGACTATTTAAGACCCTCCCCAAACTTGTGAACAGCACTCATACATGGTCAACATGGGAAAGACAAAGGAGCATTCCAAGGCCATCAGAGACAAGATCGTGGAGGGTCACAAGGCTGGCAAGGGGTACAAAACCCTTTCCAAGGAGTTGGGCCTACCTGTCTCCACTGTTGGGAGCATCATCCGAAAGTGGAAGGCTTATGGAACTACTGTTAGCCTTCCACGGCCTGGACAGCCTTTGAAAGTTTCCTCCCGTGCCGAGGCCAGGCTTGTCCGAAGAGTCAAGGCTAACCCAAGGACAACAAGGAAGGAGCTCCGGGAAGATCTCATGGCAGTGGGGACATTGGTTTCAGTCAATACCATACTGTAAGTAATGTACTCCACCGCAATGGTCTCCGTTCCAGACGAGCCCGTAAGGTACCTTTACTTTCAAAGCGTCATGTCAAGGCTCGTCTACAGTTTGCTCATGATCACTTGGAGGACTCAGACTGACTGGTTCAAGGTTCTCTGGTCTGATGAGACCAAGATCGAGATCTTTGGTGTCAACCACACACGTGACGTTTGGAGACTGGATGGCACTGCATACGACCCCAAGAATACCATCCCTACAGTCAAGCATGGTGGTGGCAGCATCATGCTGTGGGGCTGTTTCTCAGCCAAGGGGCCTGGCCATCTGGTCCGCATCCATGGGAAGATGGATAGCACGGCCTACCTGGAGATTTTGGCCAAGAACCTCCGCTCCTCCATCAAGGATCTTAAGATGGGTCGTCATTTCATCTTCCAACAAGACAACGACCCAAAGCACACAGCCAAGAAAACCAAGGCCTGGTTCAAGAGGCAAAAAATCAAGGTGTTGCAGTGGCCTAGTCAGTCTCCTGACCTTAACCCAATTGAAAACTTGTGGAAGGAGCTCAAGATTAAAGTCCACATGAGACACCCAAAGAACCTAGATAACTTGGAGAAGATCTGCATGGAGGAGTGGGCCAAGATAACTCCAGAGACCTGTGCTGGCCTGATCAGGTCTTATAAAAGACGTTTATTAGCTGTAATTGCAAAAAAAGGTTATTCCACAAAATATTAAACCTAGGGGTTGAATAATAATTGACCCACACTTTTATGTTTAAAATTTAACTGAGCAACAAAACTTTTTGGTTTGTAAGATTTATGCATCTGTTAATAAATCCTGCTCTTGTTTGAAGTTTGAAGGCTCTAACTTATTTGCATCTTATTAAACCCGCTAAATCTGCAGGGGGTTGAATACTACTTTTCGGCACTGTATTACCTGAAATTACACATATAAAACAGAAAATTAACCATGCTACTACTGCAAGAAAATAGAAGCAAAACTATAAAACTTACCAAGTTCAAAATAATTGTTTTTAATGGCAGATAATGCCTGGATGTGTCCAGCAAGATCCCTCTGTGTGCAAACCGTGGAGCATCGGTAATTTGGGTTTTGTTTACAATAAACTGGGTAAAAGAGGAGGAAGGAGATGTCACAAACAAAAAAAAAAATACAAGGTGATCACATGTGTATCATATATAAAAGTATCCAGTATAGGCATAGCCGATACAATAAAGGGAGAAAGTTTGCCAACTCTACTCATTTTTTCTGGACAGCTTATCAAAAAAAATCACAGACACGCAATATTTCTTACGGACACATTGGAAAACTAGAATAAAACATTCTGGATGTAAGTGATCCATGTCTACAGCTCATAATTCTGATATAAAGACATTAAGCATTCACTGTAAAATGACCAGTACGGTTATTCTGTGGATGGTTCCATAAACAAAAAAAAAAAGTTTCGAATTAAAAAAATATACGTGTGTGTGTGTGTGTGTGTGTGTGTGTGTGTGTGTGTGTGTGTGTGTGTGTGTGTGTGTGTGTATATAATTGTCTAAGGGTCACTTCCGTCTTTCTGTCTGTCCTTCTGTCGCGGAATCACGGAAATCCCAAGTCGCTGATTGGCAAAACAGCCAATCAGCGACGGGCACAGTCCGGTGGCAAAATGGCCGCTCCTTACTCCCTGCAGTCAGCGCCCGCTCCATACTCCCCTCCAGTCAGCGCTCACACAGGGTTAATGGCAGCGGTAATGGACCGCGTTATGCCGCAGTGTAACGCACTCCATTAACGCTGCTATTAACCCTGTGTGACCAACTTTTTACTATTGATGCTGCCTATGCATCGGTAAACGCCTCGCTTGGATCCGGGGGCCAACGGAGGGTGAGTATAGAACTATTTTTTATTTTAATTCTTTTTTTTAACAGGTATATGATGCCCACATTGCTATATATACACTGCGTGGCCTGTGCTATATATACACTGCGTGGCCTGTGCTATATACTACGTGGGCCGTGCAATATACTACGTGGGCCGTGCAATATACTGTCTCTATGCTGACGACACCCAATTATACACTTCTGCTCCTGTTATCACGCCGACCTTTTTAGAAAACACCAGTGATTGTCTTACCGCTGTCTCTAACATCATGTCGTCCCTCTATCTGAAACTGAACCTGTCAAAAACTGAACTCCTCGTGTTCTCTCCCTCTACTAACCTACCTTTGCCTGACATTGCCATCTCCGTGTGCGGTTCCACCATTACTCCAAAGCAACATGCCCGCTATCTTGGGGTCATCCTTGATTCCGAGCTTTCATTCACCCCCCACATCCGATCACTGGCTCGCTCTTCTTATCTGCATCTCAAAAACATTTCTAGAATTCGCCCTTTTCTTACTTTCGACTCTGCAAAAACTCTTACTGTCTCACTTATTCATTCTCGTCTGGACTATTGTAACTCTCTACTAATCGGCCTCCCTCTTACCAAACTCTCCCCGCTCCAATCTGTCCTGAATGCTGCTGCCAGGATCATATTCCTCACCAACCGTTACACCGATGCCTCTACCTTGTGCCAGTCATTACACTGGCTACCCATCCACTCCAGAATCCAGTACAAAACTACTACCCTCATCCACAAAGCACTCCATGGCTCAGCACCACCCTACATCTCCTCTCTGGTCTCAGTCTACCACCCTACCCGTGCCCTCCGTCCACTAATGACCTCAGGTTAGCATCCTCAATAAATCAGAACCTCCCACTCCCGTCTCCAAGACTTTACACGTGCTGCGCCGATTCTTTGGAATGCACTACCTAGGTTAGTACGATTAATCCCCAATCCCCACAGTTTTAAGCGTGCCCTAAAAACTTATTTGTTCAGACTGGCCTACCGCCTCAACGCATTAACCTAACTATCCCTATGTGGCCTATTAAAAAAACAAAAACAATCAGGTTCCTCGCATCATGTTCTCATACACATTATGCAGTTAATAGCCCTCTGTGTCTGTACTGCTATATACTTAGGCAGTTAACTGGTTCATGCAGCTTTACATGAACACCCGAGCCTTACACTATGGCTGGTCCAAATAACTAAAGCAATTGTTACCATCCACCTCTCGTGTCTCCCCTTTTCCTCATAGTTTGTAAGCTTGCGAGCAGGGCCCTCATTCCTCCTGGTATCTGTTTTGAACTGTGATTTCTGTTATGCTGTAATGTCTATTGTCTGTACAAGTCCCCTCTACAAGTTGTAAAGCGCTGCGGAATATGTTGGCGCCATATAAATAATTATTACTACTACTACTACTACGTGGGCTGTGCTATGTACTACGTGGGCTGTGCTATGTACTACGTGGGCTGTGCTATGTACTATGTGGGCTGTGTTATATACTACGTGGCTGTGCTACATACTATGTGGCCGGCCGCAAACAATCAGCGACAGGCGCAGTCCGGCCACAAATTGGTGCGGGATTTTAACCACGCTTCGCTAATTGGTCGCGCCCGGCCTGCCAAACCCTGTGTATTCAATGTATGATTCTAAAATCTTCATAAATAAACTAAATACATATTCTAGAATACCCGATGCGTTAGAATCGGGACATACATACATACATACTATATATCTATCTATCTATCTATCTCTATACATATACATAACGAAAAAAAAAAGGGAACAGCACAGAGATACTTATCTTCAGGTGCAAGGCCCCCAGACAACCAGTCCACCGATCATGCAAATTCCATATAGTTTCAAAAAAAAAAAAAAAAGAGGCAGCACTCCATTATTCCAGTGAAGAAATGTGCAGGGTTTAATTTACCCACATATTCAGGCAACGTTTCAGCTCGCAATGAGCTTTTCTCAAGCAGTGGGTACATCCATGTGCTTCATATTTATACATGTCTTAAACATCCTTAATTGTGTCTAATTATATATGCTTTATAGGTGCTTTTTTTAAGTTACATAAAGTGTATACGTGCTAAAAGGGTCTTCGTGTTACTTAAAATATACTACATTTCCTCTTGTTGTACAGTACATTATATATTAAGCTCTTTGCTTTACCCTGCGGACGCATGCTAGGTGTGGAGGACGCCATCATAGTTTCTCGGCGTCTTGTTAGGCCTACTGCGCATGTCTCAATACGTCACCACTGTGGGATGGATAGCCGGCCAATCAACTGGATTGTGTGGCATTCTCTGTTTGCGCATGCGCGCATCGTCACTATACCGCCATCTTTGTTGTGGCTTCTCGTTTGTACCATTATATAGAACTTCTTGTGCGTTATATTAGTACCATGTGGACTCATTTTAGGTGTAGATTCCTACCCTGACGGCACCTTATTCAGGCTGTCTCCGGGAGTCACGTAGTACTCGGGTACAGCAATTAACCTTTTCAGGTCAATATACCGCAGCCGTAACCACGAAAGGTAGTAACACCCTTGTCCTGGTTATTATTGCACATATTGTTGTGTCCATATAGACGGCACCACTGTTTCTTAGTACCATTATTTTTTCAATACAGTTGTTTTTTTTCTTATCAAACCACTATCCATCGCCATACGGATTAGTTAGTAAATAAACACCAATGCTTTATATTACTGTGCATTAATTTATTTATTTAAAGAAAACTTAAGGAAATTTCATAAGGTCCTATTCGTCCTCCACACTTTCATGCTCCACTTCAATGCATCTAAAAAAATGAGGAAATATAGATATAAAAATTAGAGATATATTCTATTCTAGATAATAACTCTAATATAATACCAAAGCGTCCTCACATCATCTGATCAACAAGTTACGCATATTCTTTCTAAACAATAGCATGTATCTTGAAATCTACGTTTAACCCTTTAGGTCTGAGGGTATTGAGTTCATAGATCCACATAAGTTCTTTTTTCTTTAAAATTTGCTCCCTATTCCCTCCTCTCCTTTGAATAGGCACCACATCTATGATTTTACACTTGAGCTCTTTTTCTGAATGATTGTGTTCTGTGAAATGTTTAGGTACTGGGAGATCCATTCTCTTTTTCCTAATGGTGTACCGGTGTTGGTTCATTCTAACCTTAAATTCACACGTTGTTTCCCCAATGTACCATAAATTGCAAGGGCACATTAGTAGGTAAACATGATCCGAGTTACATGTTAAGTATTGTTTAATTTCATATATTTTCTTTGTTTCCGGGTGCTGAAATGTAGGCCCTTTTATCATGTGTATACAGTTGACACATCCCAGACAGGGAAAACAACCTTTTTTGTTTTTGCCTGTCAAGGTTGATTGAGTGCCTTTTTTTTTTTTTTTTTTTTTAAAGGTCCTATATCCGATTTTACAAGGTAGTCTCTAATGTTCTTGTTCTTTCTATATGAGAATAAAGGTGGCTTATTAAGCTCTTTTATACCCGGGAGACATTTTCCCAGCATCCCCCAATGTTTCTTTATAATTTTGCCTACCTCCCTACTTTCTTCCACATAAGTTGTTACAAGTGGTATACGGTCCAAATGTTTAGTCTTGTTATTCTTTGTTTTGTTTTTTATTAAATCATTCCTTTGCAATTTTAAGACCCTTTCTTTGGTTTCTACCAAGAGTTCTTTCGGATACCCCGTTTTCAAACTTTCTTATTAGGGAGTCCATTACCATATCAACCTCTTCTCTATTTTGAACTATTCGTCGCACTCAAAGTAACTGGCTCAGTGGTATCAATCTCACCATGCTACGTGGGTGTTGACTGTCATGTCAATAGATTTTTGTAAAAAGGACGGATAAAAACAAACAGAGTGGTGTCTAGCCTCCTCTCTCTCTGTCTAATTAACACATCTAGGAATTGTATTTCCGTTTTGGATGATACTACCGTGAACTTAATTGTCAAGTCTATGGTATTTAAAAAGCCCAAAAAGTAATCCAGTGTTTCTTGAGTCCCTGTCCAGAGGAGGAAAAAAACATCCATATATCTCCACCACACCAGCACATGCTGGAAGTGGCGAGATACATAGATGTGCTCCTCCTCTAGGACTTCCATCACCAAATTTGCGTACGAGGGGGCTGGCAGTTCCCTGTTTTTGTGTAAAGAAGACATCACCAAATAAAAAATAATTTCTTTTGAGGATGATTTCCAATAGTTTTAGTATAAACATTTTTCCTTCGGTAGTGTACTTGGCTATGTCCCAATTTTTTCTCCCCTGCTTTTAGTCCCCGTTCGTGGTCGATAGATGTATACAGTGATACTACGTCAAAAGACGCCAGAATCACTTCCTGATCCAGTTCAACCCCTTCTAGTTTCTTAAGAAAGTCTGTTGTATCTTTTATGTATGATTTACCATTTCTTACAATGGGGTTGAATATTTTATCTAAAAAGATGCCCATCTTATTAAAAATTGATTTTACTCCAGAAATAATCGGGCGACCGGGGGGGGGGGGGGGGGGGTGTTTCTAAGGTTAGAATGAACCAACACCGGTACACCATTAGGAAAAAAAGAATGGACCTCCCAGTACCTAAACATTTCACAGAACACAATCATTCAGAAAAAGAGCTCAAGTGTAAAATCATAGATGTGGTGCCTATTCAAAGGAGAGGAGGGAATAGGGAGCAAATTTTAAAGAAAAAAGAACTTATGTGGATCTATGAACTCAATACCCTCAGACCTAAAGGGTTAAACGTAGATTTCAAGATACATGCTATTGTTTAGAAAGAATATGCGTAACTTGTTGATCAGATGATGTGAGGACGCTTTGGTATTATATTAGAGTTATTATCTAGAATAGAATATATCTCTAATTTTTATATCTATATTTCCTCATTTTTTTAGATGCATTGAAGTGGAGCATGAAAGTGTGGAGGACGAATAGGACCTTATGAAATTTCCTTAAGTTTTCTTTAAATAAATAAATTAATGCACAGTAATATAAAGCATTGGTGTTTATTTACGAACTAATCCGTATGGAGATGGATAGTGGTTTGATAAAAAAAAAAAGAAAAAAACAACTGTATTGAAAAAAATAATGGTACTAAGAAACAGTGGTGCCGTCTATATGGACACAACAATATGTGCAATAATAACCAGGACTAGGGTGTTACTACCTTTCGTGGTTAAGGCGGCGGTATATTGACCCGAAAAGGTTAATTGCCGTACCCGAGTACTACGTGACTCCCGGAGACAGCCTGAATAAGGTGCCGTCAGGGTAGGAATCTACACCTAAAATGAGTCCACATGGTACTAATATAACGCACAAGAAGTTCTATATAATGGTACAAACGAGAAGCCACAACAAAGATGGCGGTATAGTGACGATGCGCGCATGCGCAAACAGAGAATGCCACACAATCCAGTTGATTGGCCGGCTATCCATCCCACAGTGGTGACGTATTGAGACATGCGCAGTAGGCCTAACAAGACGCCGAGAAACTATGATGGCGTCCTCCACACCTAGCATGCGTCCGCAGGGTAAAGCAAAGAGCTTAATATATAATGTACTGTACAACAAGAGGAAATGTAGTATATTTTAATATATTTTAAGTAACACGAAGACCCTTTTAGCACGTGTACAGTTTATGTAACTTAAAAAAAAGCACCTTATAAAGCATATATAATTAGACACAATTAAGGATGTTTAAGACATGTATAAATATGAAGCACATGGATGTACCCACTGCTTGAGAAAAGCTCATTGCGAGCTGAAACGTTGCCTGAATATGTGGGTAAATTAAACCCTGCACATTTCTTCACTGGAATAATGGAGTGCTGCCTCTTTATTTAAAAAAAAAAAATTATATATATATATATATATATATATATATATATATATATATATATATATATATATATATATATATATATATATATATATATATATATACACACATACACACAGTATATATATTTTACATACATATACGTTTATATAATTGTTTTTTTTCTCACAGTGGACTCAATGCAGAATTGGGAATAAATGAATCCAATAATTTCTGATTAAGGGTATGTGTCCACGTTCAGGATTGCATCGGGATTTGGTCAGGATTTTCCATCAGTATTTGTAAGCCAAAACCAGGAGTGGGTGATAAATGCAAAAAGTGGAGCATATGTTTCTATTATACTTTTCTTCTAATTGTTCCACTCCCGGTTTTGGCGTACAAATACTGATGAAAAATCGTGACCAAATCCTGAACGTGGACACATACCCTTAGAGTTTGTAATTTGTCATTAAACTGACAGGCGCATTTCGAGTCTTGATTTAAATGTACCCAGGGACGATATGTCCCTAAAATGATCCAGGTAATGAGCTCCTGGGAGAGAGCGCTGTGTAACAAAGAGCTCAACATCCAAAAGGTTGCAAGCTGGATCTTGGATATGGACAGGTTATTCTGGCTTGCCGATTTGAGCGGTGGGCAAGGAGTGTAGGGCTTCAGTAGATCCTTCAAGTAGCTAGGGTTTAGGTTGTTCATGGCTTTAAAAAGTCAGCAAATTTGTAAAGTTGTTCTCCATTTTACAGGCAGCCATGCAGTGGAATGGTGTTATTGGAGAACGACGAGGCCGATTAAGGCCGAGAACTAACAGAAGGTGGTGCATTGAGAGACCCATGTATAGGACATTACAGTAGTCCAGCTTGGAGGCTATAATGGCATGAACCAATCTTCTGGTTGAAAGATGTTTAATTCTGGCATCGTTCCTCAGAAGAAAAAATGAGGACTTAAGGACGGCTCATATTTGGCTCCTGACTGACAGTTCCCCCATCAATACATGTATCCAAATCGCATACTTGGTCTTAGTTTTGATGGGTTGTGTTTCCCATAGATAGGTGTTTGGGCGGATGGTTGACATTTTACTATTAGGTGCTGACTTCTGACCAAAAGAAACCCAGTTTGGCAAGTGTTGTGTTTCAGCCAGCCGGTGTTCACCCATTCTATAAGTACAGTTAGGCAGGAACTTATAGCTCGAGATGGGTCACCCCTTTTGTGACCTTTCAGCCAGGAAGGAACTGAACAACTTTACCATTAATTCTGCAGAGTTCCTTAAGACTCTGTATTAGGATGTCACGGCCAACTGTACTGAATGCTGCAGAAGGACCCATGAGTATTAGGATGGGGCACTCACCATGAGCAGATCATTTACTACTCAATGTTAGTGTTTATTCAGTGCCACGTTTTGTTTATCAAGAAGCCAGACTGGAAGGGGTAACAGATGCAGTCACATGCCAGTCTGGTATCTAGCTGAATAGTGACAGCCTGTTCTAGAGGGAAAGGTTAGTGTCAAGAGGCTACAGGCATCTCAGTCTATAGGGGTTTCTTGAAGAAAGACTTAAATACTGTTTCTTTCAGTAGATCAAAGAATCTCCATCCTACAAGGCAAGAGCAGTTAGCCATATTCTTGATTGCTGGAACAAGCAGGTCAGGTCACTCCAGCAGGCGTCATGTAGGGCCTGGGTCTAGGTTGTGTGTTTTTCTGCAGAGACACTAGAGGATGATTGTAATCTCTGGATCAACCACCAGATCAAAGTTTAACCCTCGAGTTGAGGTTATAATATTGCCATTAATGTATTTTTTCTTCTTCTTTTGGTTGCCAGACTGGATAGCAGAAATTATGTTCACCCCTTGAACTTTCCATTGCGTTAGTAAAAAATACAATTAACTCTTGGCCCCAAACAGTATAATGTTATAACTTATTTCACACCTTTACACCATGATGTCGTACCAAGGTCCAGAAGTCAAAGAGTCAATCACATTTACTACAACCGCAATGGAAAGTCCTTTCAGGGGAAGAAATTTGCTTTGAATAACTCCCTTCTTACAACAGCATCCGAGGCTCTCCAAGGCAAATACTATATTCAGAACATGTGAATACTTACCGACCCAGCGCCATCCTCATACACTAGCTGGCTGAAGGTCTCAAGGCCTTTAAAAGAAGACAAAATGTCAAATTATTCATATGCTACTGTGTTATCTAGCAGAATAACAATGCTGGGAAGTTTATAGAGCCAAAGCCAGAAGTAGATTCAGAAGGAAGATGAAATATAAAATGTTCCTGGATCAGATTTGGACATAGGTTCAAAAATGGATTGAATGATTCCCTGGGATTAGAAATGGTCAGCTCCATCCCTCCATCATTAGGGTCACACGTCTGAGTTAGGACTGTGACAATCAGACCAGATGGGGATCTCCAGGCCCAAATTAAGCAGCCTCAGTCATATACTAGATTGACGAGTTTGGGTCTGATCTGTGGCTGATCCAGAATCAGGACCAGTACTTGGACCATGAATCCTGCACATCAAGCATCAGCTTAAATGGTTGGAACACAAGACAGTGACGAGAGCCTAATAATGTACATAATGAATGTCAGTGCCTGATTAGTTTGTTCTTATGGGAAATAACCCGGCATCAGAGGTGTCAGCAGCAGCTCACAACTTTATCTAGTAAAAGCACAAGAGTACTCGCCCGAGCCAAGCGCGCATATGCATGGGGATGATTGATCTATCCACAGTGTATGGACTCCTTCAAAAAGTTCTTACCTCGTAGGGCACCCCAGACTTGATTGGCCTGTAACACTGCGCCATTATCATCAATTATCAGTTTGTCTACAAAGAATAGAAGAAAAGTCAGAAGTAAATCGAATGGCGTACTGATGACAAATAAATAAAGGATTCGTTTACACAAGCAGATAATCATTTAAGGCTAAAGGTACTGTTACACTAAACGACTTACCAACGATCACGACCAGCGATACGACCTGGCCGTAATCGTTGGTAAGTCGTTGTGTGGTCGCTGGGGAGCTGTCACACAGACAGCTCTCTCCAGCGACCAACGATCAGGGGAACGACATCGGCATCATTCGTTGAAACTGTCTTCAATGTTGCTGAAGTCCCCCTGCAGCACCCGGGTAACCAGGGTAAACATCGGGATACTAAGTGGAGGGCCGCGCTTAGTAACCCGATATTTACCCTGGTTACCATTGTAAAAGTTAAAAAAAAAAAAAACACTACATACTCACATTCTGATGTCTGTCACGTCCCCCGGCATCCACAGGGTTAAAACTGCTTTCGGCAGGAGCGCTGGTAATGCACACGCTGCTGCCGAGAGCTTCCCTGCACTGAATGTGTCAGCGCCGGCCGTAAAGCAGAGCACAGCGGTGACGTCACCGCTGTGCTCTGCTTTACGGCCGGCGCTGACACAGTCAACCCTGTGGACGCCGGGGGACGTAGCAGACATCAGAATGTGAGCATGTACTGTTATTTTTATTTTTTTTTACTTTTACAATGGTAACCAGGGTAAATATCGGGTTACTAAGCACGGCCCTGCACTTAGTAACCCGATGTTTACCCTGGTTACAAGTGAACACATCGCTGGATCGGTGTCACAAACCGATCCAGCCATGACAGCGGGTGATCAGCGATCAATAAAAGGTCCTGATCATTCCCATCGACCAACGATCACCCAGCAGGGGCCTGATCGTCGGTCGCCGTCACACATAACGAGATCGTTAGCGGGATCGTTGCTTACGTCACCAAAAGCGTGACGTTGCAACGATATCTATATGTGTGACTCAGCCTTAAGGTCAGTACGAGTACACAGATGCTGAACAGGAATAGTGTTTTTTTTTTTTTTTTTTTTTTATTTAAGTGGTGAAAAAAATTCTGAAAATTTTAAGAATTCCCCCCCCCATTTTCGGAGACCCGCAGAATTTTCATTTTTCAGGATCCGGGGCTGGGTGAGGAAGTTTTTGTGCCACGAGTTGACGTTTTTATTGATACCGTTTTGGGGTAGATTTTTATTTTTTTTTTTCTTCTTTTTAAATCGCCTCTTATGACAATGTTACAGAGGCAAAAAAAAAAAAAGTAATTCTGGCATTTTTTTTTCTTTTTACGCCGTTTACCGATCGGATTGTTTTTTTGATTTTGCTAGATCGGACATTTCTCAATACAGAGATACCTGTGTGGGTTCTCTTTTTTTTTTTTTTTTTTTTTTTTTTTTTTAATTGTTCTATTTTCAGTGGGGCAAAAGGGGGGGTCATTTGAACTTGGTTTTTCATATTTTTAAAAACTCATTCCCCTACTTTTTACTGACTTCAATGGGCCCTTTAAGAGACTTGAAGTTGTGGTCATACGATCGCCCGTGCTATGTATTTCAGAAATGAATCAGTGACAGGAATGGGGGTCTTCCGCAGACCCCTGGCTGTCATGACAACCCACTGGCACCCCACCATCATGTGTCAGGGGCGCTGATGATTGGAATTAATGAAGCGATTGAGCATGGAGCTCGTTAAATCCTGCTGTCAATGATTGACAGCAGAATTTAACAGGTTAACAGCTGCGTGTGGAGCAGCAGCACTCCACCTACAGCTGTTAAAGGCACATGACATGTGATTAAATCAGCCATCAAGTGCGGGGAAAGATGTGGGCTCAGGGTTGGAGCCTGCATCATAAGCAGGGACACAATCTTTGACATCAATATACAAAGGTCGTGAAGGGGTTAAAGACCATGGATTTAGAATGAGGGGTCAGAAAAGCTCCTGTAGGTGTAATGTGCAGATGTCCAATACTTTTGTGCATATCGTATAGGTCTGGGTTGGGGAAGGGGATGCAGCTGTATGATAGTTCTAATGAACGGCCATCTGCAAACAGATCATAAGACTTTTCCATATACAAGTCAGTGATTTTTATGTTATGGGAATCTGTCACACCCAAAATGCATATTAAAGTTGAACATTGCCTCTATATAAAAAAAAAAAAAAAAATCAAACGAACAAAAAAAACAACAACACACTAGCACTGTATATTTTAGTGGTACAGTGCCTGCTAAAATTACATTTTTATAATGCTAGTAAGGGGGCTTCAGAGCATCATTACACCCCCTCAATTAGCATCTTGGTAACCTCCCGGCTTCTGACTGACACGCAGGCAGGATTTTCCCAATACCCACCGACACTGCCCGAGCCAGGTCACACAGTTTGGGGAGGCGCGTTCTCCTCCCAGAAGTTGCTCACGTGCTATACTTTCAGGTGCATCAGTGTGGTGAGCAGTTTCATAGAGGAGAATGCACCTGACACTGGCCACACACGTACACTGTATGCAGACAGCTGGTCTTAGGCAGTGTCAGTGTGCTCACACAGGCTGCGTTCAGTCAGACCTCGCTCTGGGAAAGGGAAATTCCCAAAAATGCAAATAGTGTGGGTGTAAAGATGCACTGAGCTCTTAGCCATGCAAGGGGTGCACCGAGAACCCCTACTCGCCATTAATCATACCTTTCTCAGGTACTGTGCAGTGCTAGTGTGGCTTTCAAAGGGCCATGTCCCCTATAATCACTGTACAGCTAATTAATATGCATTTTGGGGGCACGCAAGGTGCACATATATATAGATCTATATTATATATACTTACACGACTCGTCTGATTTGATGTGAGGAAACTTAAAACATTCATTGTCTTCTGACGTAATAATGACCTGAAGCTGGGACAAGTAATCAGACGATGGGTCAATGCCATTCCCAGCGCTGTCTTTCCTTTGGGAATATCCAAAGATATATTCATAGTATCTGTATAGACAAAATAATCATTGTAATAAAGGGCTTACATGTGACCGTCACCCAGCGTTCCCGGGGGGATTTTGGGTAGAATTTATCTCTGGGTTTTTCCACAGGTTAAGTGGTTTGGTCGGTTTTGCTCTTGTGAAATCTCTGAACTATTTCTCAATCTGCTAATGTATACAGCAAATAATAATAATAAAAAAAAAAAAGAAGTCAGGTAAAATAACAACTGCATGCTAAGCGAAGCTCGCGAGATGTCAGCCTTCGGCAAACCTCGGCCTTACATGAAGGTAATAAGGTTTGGGATGGAATACTGGAAAATGGCCATGAAGTAAAGAAAAGCTGAACGTTTCCTTATTCCTGGAGTAAATACACGATACGGGCGCACGGTTTCACCACACACAATAAACCATGGTGTCAGGTCTTTATGGTTCCTGAACTCCAGCCGAGGTGTGGCAGGTAGGGTTGAGCGACTTTCATTTTTTTAAGATCGAGTAGGGTTTTGGGAAACCCGATTTTGTCCAGAGTCGAGTCGAGTGCAGTCGGCCGATTATCGCTAAAAGTCGGGGATCGACCGAAACACGAAACCCAATGCAAGTCAATGGGGAAGCATAGTCGGCAGTGAGTGGAGGCCAGGAAAACACCTACAGTGCCCATTTTAATGCCAAAAACATCCATTCTTGTTTCTGAAGCTTGCCAATCTTAATTAACTGTATAATAATAGTTGGGCATAGGGAATTGGGGGAAAGTTGTGGGGGGAGTAGGGCTGGCTCAAGTTTTT
The DNA here is from genome assembly GCF_051348905.1 of Ranitomeya variabilis. Classification (NCBI taxonomy): domain Eukaryota; kingdom Metazoa; phylum Chordata; class Amphibia; order Anura; family Dendrobatidae; genus Ranitomeya; species Ranitomeya variabilis. The sequence goes on from NC_135232.1 coordinate 109,676,709, forward strand.
CGTGGGCCCAGGAAATGCGGACTACGTCACGGCGGTGTTGCAGGGAAAGGTAAGTATTTAAAAGTTGCAAGTGCTGTGATCCTGAGCAAGCAGGGGGGGCCCACTCGTTCGCATTGCCACTGGCACAGGGCCCCTCAAAGTACGGCGGTGTGTTTGCATGGCGGGGGCGCCTCCCACCAGCAGCGACACTTTTGCGTACTCTGAGGGGCCCTGTGCCAGTGACGTCGCCAACGAGTATGCCCCCCCACCTGATGAAGGAACCTGCACTTTCATCTGCACCTTCCTCTTTGTCCCTGTGTAAGGTGGTATAACATGCGGGAAGGGGAACCTTACTTTCAGCAGGGACAGATTCTGGCTGTGTAGAGTACAAGGGGAATGTAGTGGTCTAGGTCAATGTACCAGCAGACTCATTTAGCAGTGGCTGGGCAATGGGCAGGATGAGGAGGAAACAGATATAGGGCCAAAGAATAAAGTAGGCTACATGCAGTTCAAAATTGGTAACAGGACTAAACAGGCGGCATTGCTTTGTTCAGTGGAGTAGCAAACCCAAGAGCAGCAGACACTGTTTCAAGGGCCTAACCACACTAGTAGGCCAAATGCAGTTTAATATCTGATAGTATAGGGCGAAAGCCAGAATGTGGAAGCTCAGCTTTGTTCAGTTGAGGACAACACCAGGGAGGGGCAGACACCTTTAGTAGGCCGGAAAAGCCTATTGCATTTTTTAAAATGGTAATTTGGAGCAGAAGGTTGAAGCTCAGCTTTATTTAGTTGAGGGCAACACCAGGGAGGGGCAGAAGCCGTTAGTAGGCCCTAACCACCATTTTTTTTTTTTTTAAAACCACTTAATGAGAGCCGGAAGGTTGAAGCTCAGCTTTATTTAGTTGAGGACAACACCAGGGAGGGGCAGAAGCCGTTAGTAGGCCCTAACCACCATTTTTTTTTTAAAACCACATAATGAGAGCCGGAAGGTTGAAGCTCAGCTTTATTTAGTTGAGGACAACACCAGGGAGGGGCAGAAGCCGTTAGTAGGCCCTAACCACCATTTTTTTTTTAAAACCACTTAATGAGAGCCGGAAGGTTGAAGCTCAGCTTTATTTAGTTGAGGACAACACCAGGGAGGGGCAGAAGCCGTTAGTAGGCCCTAACCACCATTTTTTTTTTTTTTAAAACCACATAATGAGAGCCGGAAGGTTGAAGCTCAGCTTTATTTAGTTGAGGACAACACCAGGGAGGGGCAGAAGCCGTTAGTAGGCCCTAACCACCATTTTTTTTTTTAAAACCACATAATGAGAGCCGGAAGGTTGAAGCTCAGCTTTATTTAGTTGAGGACAACACCAGGGAGGGGCAGAAGCCGTTAGTAGGCCCTAACCACCATTTTTTTTTTAAAACCACTTAATGAGAGCCGGAAGGTTGAAGCTCAGCTTTATTTAGTTGAGGACAACACCAGGGAGGGGCAGAAGCCGTTAGTAGGCCCTAACCACCATTTTTTTTTTTTTTAAAACCACATAATGAGAGCCGGAAGGTTGAAGCTCAGCTTTATTTAGTTGAGGACAACACCAGGGAGGGGCAGAAGCCGTTAGTAGGCCCTAACCACCATTTTTTTTTTTAAAACCACATAATGAGAGCCGGAAGGTTGAAGCTCAGCTTTATTTAGTTGAGGACAACACCAGGGAGGGGCAGAAGCCGTTAGTAGGCCCTAACCACCATTTTTTTTTTTAAAACCACATAATGAGAGCCGGAAGGTTGAAGCTCAGCTTTATTTAGTTGAGGACAACACCAGGGAGGGGCAGAAGCCGTTAGTAGGCCCTAACCACCATTTTTTTTTTTAAAACCACATAATGAGAGCCGGAAGGTTGAAGCTCAGCTTTATTTAGTTGAGGACAACACCAGGGAGGGGCAGAAGCCGTTAGTAGGCCCTAACCACCATTTTTTTTTTAAAACCACTTAATGAGAGCCGGAAGGTTGAAGCTCAGCTTTATTTAGTTGAGGACAACACCAGGGAGGGGCAGAAGCCGTTAGTAGGCCCTAACCACCATTTTTTTTTTTTTTAAAACCACATAATGAGAGCCGGAAGGTTGAAGCTCAGCTTTATTTAGTTGAGGACAACACCAGGGAGGGGCAGAAGCCGTTAGTAGGCCCTAACCACCATTTTTTTTTTTAAAACCACATAATGAGAGCCGGAAGGTTGAAGCTCAGCTTTATTTAGTTGAGGACAACACCAGGGAGGGGCAGAAGCCGTTAGTAGGCCCTAACCACCATTTTTTTTTTAAAACCACTTAATGAGAGCCGGAAGGTTGAAGCTCAGCTTTATTTAGTTGAGGACAACACCAGGGAGGGGCAGAAGCCGTTAGTAGGCCCTAACCACCATTTTTTTTTTTTTTAAAACCACATAATGAGAGCCGGAAGGTTGAAGCTCAGCTTTATTTAGTTGAGGACAACACCAGGGAGGGGCAGAAGCCGTTAGTAGGCCCTAACCACCATTTTTTTTTTAAAACCACTTAATGAGAGCCGGAAGGTTGAAGCTCAGCTTTATTTAGTTGAGGACAACACCAGGGAGGGGCAGAAGCCGTTAGTAGGCCCTAACCACCATTTTTTTTTTTTTTAAAACCACATAATGAGAGCCGGAAGGTTGAAGCTCAGCTTTATTTAGTTGAGGACAACACCAGGGAGGGGCAGAAGCCGTTAGTAGGCCCTAACCACCATTTTTTTTTTTAAAACCACATAATGAGAGCCGGAAGGTTGAAGCTCAGCTTTATTTAGTTGAGGACAACACCAGGGAGGGGCAGAAGCCGTTAGTAGGCCCTAACCACCATTTTTTTTTTTAAAACCACATAATGAGAGCCGGAAGGTTGAAGCTCAGCTTTATTTAGTTGAGGACAACACCAGGGAGGGGCAGAAGCCGTTAGTAGGCCCTAACCACCATTTTTTTTTTTTAAAACCACATAATGAGAGCCGGAAGGTTGAAGCTCAGCTTTATTTAGTTGAGGGCAACACCAGGGAGGGGCAGAAGCCGTTAGTAGGCCCTAACCAAAGTTGAAGGCCAAATGCAGTTTAATTTCTGATACTATAGGCCGAAAGCCAGAAGGTGGAAGTTCCGATTTAGACAGTGGAGGACAATTTGAATTAGGGACTGCAGACAGACTTAGTAGGCTGTCCCCTGTGGACCATGCATCCACCACATTAACCCATTGCGCCGTAATGGACACGTAATCTTCCGTGGCCATGCCTACAGGTCCATGCGTCTGTTGTCAGGTGCACCTTTGTACTCACAGATTGCCAGAGTGCATGGACAATGCGGTCTTCTACATGCTGGTGGAGGGTTGGGATGGCTTTTCTCGCAAAAGAAGTGTCGACTGGTTAGCTTGTAGCGTGGTACAGCGTAGTCCATCATGGCCTTATTAATAGTAAATAAAATATATAACTAGGCTCTATGAACTTTTAAATAGGTTCCAGGGGTACACGGGCAGCATTGGTGTGGTCAGTGGAGGAGTATTGCAAGTAGGGGCTGCAGACAGGCTATCAAAGGCCTAAAATAACAAACAGTAGGCAGTCATGGCAGTTTTACATCGGTTACATGGATACACAGGCAGGCACTCCAGGCAGCATTGTGCTCAGTGGAGGAGTATTGCAAGTAGGGGCCGCAGACAGGCTATCAAAGGCCTAAAATAACAAACAGTAGGCAGTCATGGCAGTTTTACATCGGTTACATGGATACACAGGCAGGCACTCCAGGCAGCATTGTGGTCAGTGGAGGAGTATTGCAAGTAGGGGCCGCAGACAGGCTATCAAAGGCCTAAAATAACAAACAGTAGGCAGTCATGGCAGTTTTACATCGGTTACATGGATACACAGGCAGCTAGGTGGTGAGTGGAGGAGTATTTAAAGTAAGGACCGCAGACAGGCTATCAAAGGCCTAACATAACAAACAATAGGCTCATGGCAGTTTTACAGCGGTTACATGGATACACGGGCAGGCAGCTTGGTGGTGAGTGGAGGAGTATTTAAAGTATGGACCGCAGACAGGCTTCGAAGGCCTAACACAATAAAATGGGCTGGCTGTAGGCACTTTAAAATTGGTTCCAGGGGTACACGGGCAGCAGTGGTCTGGTCAGTGGAGGACTAGTGGAAGTATGGACCGCAGACAGGCTTCGAAGGCCTAACACAATAAAATGGGCTGGCTGTAGGCACTTTAAAATTGGTTCCAGGGGTACACGGGCAGCAGTGGTCTGGTCAGTGGAGGCCTAGTGGAAGTATGGACCGCAGACAGGCTTCGAAGGCCTAACACAATAAAATGGGCTGACTGTAGGCACTTTAAAATTGGTTCCAGGGGTACACGGGCAGCAGTGGTCTGGTCAGTGGAGGACTAGTGGAAGTATGGACCGCAGACAGGCTTCGAAGGCCTAACACAATAAAATGGGCTGGCTGTAGGCACTTTAAAATTGGTTCCAGGGGTACACGGGCAGCAGTGGTCTGGTCAGTGGAGGACTAGTGGAAGGAGGGAGCGCAGAAAGGCTTCAAAGGCCTAACATAACAAACAATAGGCTCATGGCAGTTTTACAGCGGTTACATGGATACACGGGCAGGCAGCTTGGTGGTGGTGAGTGGAGGAGTATTTAAAGTAGGGACCGCAGACAGGCTATCAAAGGCCTAACATAAAAAAACAATAGGCTCATGGCAGTTTCACAGCGGTTACATGGATACACGGGCAGGCAGCTTGGTGGTGGTGAGTGGAGGAGTATTTAAAGTAGGGACCGCAGACAGGCTATCAAAGGCCTAACATAACAAACAATAGGCTCATGGCAGTTTTACAGCGGTTACATGGATACACGGGCAGGCAGCTTGGTGCTGAGTGGAGGAGTATTTAAAGTATGGACCGCAGACAGGCTTCGAAGGCCTAACACAATAAAATGGGCTGGCTGTAGGCACTTTAAAATTGGTTCCAGGGGTACACGGGCAGCAGTGGTCTGGTCAGTGGAGGACTAGTGGAAGGAGGGAGCGCAGAAAGGCTTCAAAGGCCTAACATAACAAACAATAGGCTCATGGCAGTTTTACAGCGGTTACATGGATACACGGGCAGGCAGCTTGGTGGTGGTGAGTGGAGGAGTATTTAAAGTAGGGACCGCAGACAGGCTATCAAAGGCCTAACATAAAAAAACAATAGGCTCATGGCAGTTTCACAGCGGTTACATGGATACACGGGCAGGCAGCTTGGTGGTGGTGAGTGGAGGAGTATTTAAAGTAGGGACCGCAGACAGGCTATCAAAGGCCTAACATAACAAACAATAGGCTCATGGCAGTTTTACAGCGGTTACATGGATACACGGGCAGGCAGCTTGGTGCTGAGTGGAGGAGTATTTAAAGTATGGACCGCAGACAGGCTTCGAAGGCCTAACACAATAAAATGGGCTGGCTGTAGGCACTTTAAAATTGGTTCCAGGGGTACACGGGCAGCAGTGGTCTGGTCAGTGGAGGCCTAGTGGAAGGAGGGACCGCAGACAGGCTTCGAAGGCCTAACACAATAAAATGGGCTGGCTGTAGGCACTTTAAAATTGGTTCCAGGGGTACACGGGCAGCAGTGGTCTGGTCAGTGGAGGACTAGTGGAAGGAGGGAGCGCAGAAAGGCTTCAAAGGCCTAAAATAACAAACAATAGGCTCATGGCAGTTTTACAGCGGTTACATGGATACACGGGCAGGCAGCTTGGTGGTCAGTGGAGGAGTAGGGACCGCAGACAGGCTATCAAAGGCCTAAAATAACAAACAATAGGCTCATGGCAGTTTTACAGCGGTTACATGGATACACGGGCAGGCAGCTTGGTGCTGAGTGGAGGAGTAGTGCAAGGAGTGTCTGTCCCAGTACTCCCAAAATATAAATAGATGTTAATGTCTCGCAAAACAACCAAAACAAAAAAAAAGATGGCATACTTAGGTACAGGGGTGGGCTCATCTGCTGTGTTTCTGACATAGTAATTTGGCAGTAACTATTTAATGGTGCCAATATAGGACACAGACACAGACTACTTTAAGTTGCATCATAGATGTCTACAAATTTGTATTGTCAGTGCCAGACATTGAATGATGTCAGCGAATAGACTAAAGATTGGTGGAGCTGTGCGACATAATTTTGCACGTAGTAGAGCCCAGTTTGAGCTGGGGTAGGGGGGAACTCTCTTGAGGCCGGCGGGACCGCCCCAGGGCCACTCATGTTACAACGGTGTGTCTGACGTTGGGTGCGCACCACCACCGCCAGAGACACTACATTGTACTATGAGGGACCCAGTAGCAATGCCGTCAACCAAAAGCGAGCACACCCACCTCTTCAGACAAACAGCAGTCTCACGGGTGCTTGCGCCAAGTCGCGATACCACGGCCCCGTGTGGGGAGTTTGGCCATTTAGGGAGGTGTAAACATGTCGTATGCTGTACAATCTGCAGCAGCAAATTAGACATTAGAAAAGTAATTCACAGGCAAGAGCTTTTCATAGGAAAGCTAGGTGTCGGCCGGGCAAGGTGGGGCAAAAGATTTTGAAATCCAGTTGTGGTTCATTTTAATGAATGTTAGATCGTCAACATTTTGGGTAGCCAGACGAGTCCTTTTTTCGGTTAATATTGACCCTGCAGCACTGAATACTCTTTCTGATAGGACACTTGCTGCCGGGCAAGCAAGCTCCTGCAATGCATATTCTGCCAATTCTGGCCAGGTGTCTAATTTGGAGGCCCAGTAATCAAATGGGAATGACGGTTGAGGGAGAACATCGATAAGGGATGAAAAATAGTTAGTAACCATACTGGACAAATGTTGTCTCCTGTCACTTTCAATTGATGCAGCAGTACCTGTCCTGTCTGCGGTCATAGCAAAATCACTCCACAACCTGGTCAGAAAACCCCTCTGTCCAACGCCACTTCTGATGTGTGCACCCCTAACACTCCTAGTCTGCTGCCCCCTGGAGCTCGTGTGAGAACGATCACGTGCGCTGTGTGCTGGGAATGCCTGAAGCAAACGGTCAACAAGAGTTGATTGTTTGGTTGCTAATATTAGTTCCAAGTTCTCATGTGGCATAATATTTTGCAATTTGCCTTTATAGCGTGGATCAAGGAGGCAGGCCAACCAGTAATCGTCATCGTTCATCATTTTCGTAATGCGTGTGTCCCTTTGTAGGATACGTAAGGCATAATCCGCCATGTGGGCCAAAGTTCCACTTGTCAAATCTCCGGTTGTGATTGGTTGAGGGGCAGTTGCAGGCAAATCTACGTCACTTGTGTCCCTCAAAAAACCAGAACCCGGCCGTGACACGCAACCAATTTCCTGTGCCCCCGTGAAAGTTTCCGCATTAAAAATATACTCATCCCCATCATCCTCCTCGTCCTCCACCTCCTCTTCGCCCGCTACCTCGTCCTGTACACTGCCCTGACCAGACAATGGCTGACTGTCATCAAGGCTTCCCTCTTCCTCTGGTGCAGACGCCTGCTCCTTTATGTGCGTCAAACTTTGCATCAGCAGACGCATTAGGGGGATGCTCATGCTTATTACGGCGTTGTCTGCACTAACCAGCCGTGTGCATTCCTCAAAACACTGAAGGACTTGACACATGTCTTGTATCTTCGACCACTGCACACCTGACAACTCCATGTCTGCCATCCTACTGCCTGCCCGTGTATCCTCCCACAAATAAATAACAGCACGCCTCTGTTCGCACAGTCTCTGAAGCATGTGCAGTGTTGAGTTCCACCTTGTTGCAACGTCTATGATTAGGCGATGCTGGGGAAGGTTCAAAGACCGCTGATAGGTCTGCATACGGCTGGCGTGTACAGGCGAACGTCGGATATGTGAGCAAAGTGCACGCACTTTGAGGAGCAGGTCGGAGAACCCAGGATAAGTTTTCAATAAGCACTGCACCACCAGGTTTAAGGTGTGAGCCAGGCAAGGAATGTGTTTCAGTTGGGAAAGGGAGATGGCAGCCATGAAATTCCTTCCGTTATCACTCACTACCTTGCCTGCCTCAAGATCTACTGTGCCCAGCCACGACTGCGTTTCTTGTTGCAAGAACTCGGACAGAACTTCCGCGGTGTGTCTGTTGTCGCCCAAACACTTCATAGCCAATACAGCCTGCTGACGCTTGGCAGTAGCTGGCCCATAATGGGACAACTGGTGTGCAACAGTGTCATCTGCCGATGGAGTGGTTGGCCGACTGCGTTCTGTGGAAGAGCTGTAGCTTCTGCAGGAGGACGAGGAGGAGGAGGAGGGGGTGCGAACGCCTACAGCCAACTGTTTCCTAGACCGTGGGCTAGGCACAACTGTCCCTAAATTGATGTCGCCTGTGGACCCTGCATCCACCACATTCACCCAGTGTGCCGTGATGGACACATAACGTCCCTGGCCATGCCTACTGGTCCATGCATCTGTAGTCAGGTGCACCTTTGTACTCACAGATTGCCTGAGTGCATGGACGATGCGCTGTTTAACATGCTGGTGCAGGGCTGGGATGGCTTTTCTGGAAAAAAAGTGTCGACTGGGTAGCTCGTATCGTGGTTCAGCGTACTCCATCAGGGCTTTGAAAGCTTCGCTTTCAACTAACCGGTAGGGCATCATCTCTAACGAGATTAGTCTAGCTATGTGGCCGTTAAAACCCTGTGTACGCGGATGCGAGGATAAGTACTTCCTTTTTCTAACCAGAGTCTCATGTAGGGTGAGCTGGACTGGAGAGCTGTAGATCGTGGAACTTTCGGGTGTGCCGGTGGACATGGCAGACTGAGAGACGGTTGGAGACGGTATTGTTTCCGCCGGTGCCCTACATGCAATATTTCCTCCTACAAAACTGGTGATTCCCTGACCCTGACTGCTTTTGGCTGGCAAAGAAACCTGCACAGATACTGCCGGTGGTGCGGAAAATGGTGGCCTTACAGTGACGGAAGGGATGTTGCGTTGCTGACTAGCTTCATTGGCCGAGGGTGCTACAACCTTGAGGGACGTTTGGTAGTTAGTCCAGGCTTGAGAATGCATGGTGGTTAAGTGTCTATGCATGCAACTAGTATTTAGACTTTTCAGATTCTGACCTCTGCTTAAGCTAGTTGAACATTTTTGACAGATGACTTTGCGCTGATCAGTTGGATGTTGTTTAAAAAAATGCCAGACTGCACTCTTCCTAGACTCTGATCCCTTTTCAGGGATTGCAGACTGAGCTTTAACCGGATGGCAACGCTGTGCTCCAACAGGTTTTGGCTTTGACACGCGTTTTGGTCCAGATACGGGCCCGGCAGATGGAACCTGTTGCGATGTTGATGCCTGCTGCGGCCCCTCCTCCACCTCCGCTTCTGAACTACTGCCGCCTGCACCCTGTTCCCCCAATGGCTGCCAATCGGGGTCAATAACTGGGTCATCTATTACCTCCTCTTCGAGCTCGTGTGCAACTTCGTCTGTGTCACTGTGTCGGTCGGTGGTATAGCGTTCGTGGCGGGGCAACATAGTCTCATCAGGGTCTGATTGTGGATCTGTACCCTGAGAGGGCAATGTGGTGGTCTGAGTCAAAGGAGCAGCATAGTACTCTGGCTGTGGCTGTGCATCAGTGCACTCCATGTCAGAATATACTTGTAATGGGCATGGCCTGTTAAATGTTTCACTTTCTAAGCCAGGGACGGTATGTGTAAAGAGCTCCATGGAGTGACCCGTTGTGTCGCCTGCTGCATCCTTCTCTCTTGTTGTAGTTTTTGCTGAGGAGGACAAGGAAGCGACTTGTCCCTGACCGTGAACATCCACAAGCGACGCGCTGCTTTTACATTTACCAGTTTCGGAAGAGGAGGCAAAAGAGCTAGAGGCTGAGTCTGCAATGTAAGCCAAAACTTGCTGTTGCTGCTCCGCCTTTAAAAGCGGTTTTCCTACTCCCAGAAAAGAGAGCGTTCGAGGCCTTGTGTAGCCTGACGACGAAACTGGCTCCACAGCTCCAGACTTAGGTGGAATATTTTTATCCCCACGACCACCTGATGCTCCACTACCACTACCATCATTACCAGCTGACAATGAACGCCCACGACGACCTCTTGCACCAGACTTCCTCATTGTTTTAAAATCTTAACCAAAGTAACTTTATTTGTTGCTATCAAACAACTTACACGGTGAGCTATAACTTCAGTATGATTTCAATATCCCTTAACAGGTTGGTGAGACCACAAGGAAAATCAGGCACAATGTTACACACTCTGTTTTCTGTGGCACAAAATCACAGAGATGACACACACGCAGGACTGTCACTCAAGCACTAATGTCAATATTAATCTCCCACCTAATTTATTTATTTTTTTTTCTCAGGGAGACTTTAGAAACCAAATAATATTAAAAAAAAAAAAAAAAAAGGCTTTCTATGGCCCACAATTAGAGAGAGAGAGGTGGCACAACCAGGAGTCAAGACTGGCGCACAAGCTGAAAGGGCAATATTACTCTCCCACTGTTTTTTATGTTTTTTTTGTTTTTTTCAGGGAGACTTTAGAAACCAAATAATATTAAAAAAACCAAAAAAAAAAAAGGCTTTCTATGGCCCACTGAATGAGAGGGAGAGAGGTGGCACACCCAGGAGTCAAGACTGGCACACAAGCTGAAAGGGCAATATTACTCTCCCACTGTTTTTTTATGTATTTTTTGTTTTTTCAGGGAGACTTTAGAAACCCAATAATATTTAAAAAAAAAAATAAATAGGCTTTCTATGGCCCACTGAATGAGAGGGAGAGAGGTGACACACCCAGGAGTCAAGACTGGCACACAAGCTGAAAGGGCAATATTACTCTCCCACTGTTTTTTTAGGTTTTTTTTTTTTTTTCAGGGAGAATTAGAAACCAAATAATATTAAAAAAAAAAAAAAAAATAGGCTTTCTATGGCCCACTGAATGAAAGGGAGAGAGGTGGCACACCCAGGAGTCAAGACTGGCACACAAGCTGAAAGGGCAATATTACTCTCCCACTGTTTTTTTAGGTTTTTTTTTTTTTTCAGGGAGACTTTTGAAACCAAATAATATTAAAAAAAAAAAAAAAAAAAAAAAATATAGGCTTGCTATAGCCCACTGAATGAGAGATAGCGCACACACAGCAGTGGCACACAAGCCCTGACTGAGGCCAATATTTTTCTCCCACTGATTGATGTAGTGTTTCTGTGTTGAGGTAGATTTTAGAACACAAATCACGGAAAAAATAAATAGGCTTTCTATGGCCCACTCAGTGAGAGATGGCACACACAGGGATGGCACTGTAGCAGAAATGCCAATCTTAATCTCCCACAAAAAAAAAACAAAAAAAAAAAAAAAACTGTCCTACAATTACTATCTCCCTGCAGTAATGTAAGCCAGGTATGGCAGGCAGCAATAGGAGTGGACTGATGCACAAATTAAATAAAAAGTGTGGACAAACAAAAAAGATAGCTGTGCAGAAAGGAAGGAACAAGAGGATATGTGCTTTGAAAAAAGCAGTTGGTTTCCACAGTGGCGTACACACAGCAATACAGCTATCACGGAGCCTTCTAGGGCAGCCCAATGAGCTACAGCGCTGAGGGGAAAAAAAAAAAAAAATAGCTTCCACTGTTCCTGCACACCGAAGGTGGTGTTGGACAGTGGAAATCGCTGCAGCACAAGCGGTTTGGTGGTTAGTGGACCCTGCCTAACGCTCTCCCTGCTTCTGATGAAGCGGCAGCAACCTGTCCCTAAGCTCAGATCAGCAGCAGTAAGATGGCGGTCGGCGGGAACGCCCCTTTATAGCCCCTGTGACGCCGCAGACAGCAAGCCAATCACTGCAATGCCCTTCTCTAAGATGGTGGGGACCAGGATCTATGTCATCACGCTGCCCACACTCTGCGTTCACCTTCATTGGCTGAGAAATGGCGCTTTTCGCGTCATTGAAACGCGACTTTGGCGCGAAAGTCGCGTACCGCATGGCCGACAAGCACAGGGGTCGGATCGGGTTTCATGAGACGCCGACTTAGCCAAAAGTCGGCGACTTTTGAAAATGATCGACCCGTTTCGCTCAACCCTAGTGGCAGGTACAGTCTGGACGAGTTCTGCAGGTTACAAAGACATGGAGCAACTTAGAGAAGAGGCTTCATCATGGCAAGCGGCTGACAGGTCACCACAGACGGACTACGCCTGGGTCAGTAGGGCCAGTGGGTGCAGCCGTATCATAAGAAGTCAACTGGCCTGAACTGGAGCACTAAGTGCACACGTCATGGCTTCCTTCCAGGAGACAGAAGAGTAGACTCTGACAAAGCAAGAAGGGACAGAGTCCGCATCCTGCAGAGCGGCAGCAATGTCACCCGGAGCCCGGCATGGATAACACAGGAACTATGTGCAGGAAATGGGGGATCCCTAATCGCATGCATGTCACCAAACATCCCACTGTATAGGAGCAGCAGAGCATGTCCACAAGGTAAATACATACTATTACTGGTCATGGCCACCGCGTCCATAGGCTACCCCCAATAGGGATGGTGGGCACATGGACTAGGATAGACAAGAGACTTACTGTGCCAACACCTAAAGGTGCTCCCATTTTAGCCTCAGACAGCAACTTATGCTGCAGATAAATGTTGCTCTTATTATAGATTTATGTTACAAACAAAATCCAATCATCTATGGAAAACAATGCGAGATTTGCACCACTCGTGATTACACTAAAACTCACAATCGTCTACATAGGACACACCAGGCAGCCAACCCTGCCCCCGCCTCAGCCAAGCATGCACGTCTTATTAATGAGGAGAGGACTGCCGATACCCCGGCCTATGGACGATAATCCGGCATATGGACGCTGTCTACCTCCCGGGAGTAAACAGGATCAGGCATGTTGGAATAAAGCATGCCCAATCTTTCCTTACTGCAATCTCGTCTGTTGGGGAGAAGAGCCTGGAGGCCGCCATCTACATTACAGTCATTCCTGCTGGCATCAATGGATTCACACAACTTTGCTTCAATGAGAATGGCCGACACTAGTCAGGGCATCTGTCAGATATGTTAGATGGTCCAGCAGGAGCGGCCGCCCACCTGGTGTGTATGGCCGGCTCATCTCGCCTTAGGCTAGGTTCACATTGCGTTAGGGCAATCCGTTTAGCGCTAAGCGCTAGCGGATTGCGCTAACGCAATGTCTTTTAAGGGGTCGCGTTAAACATCCCCGCTAGCGCAGATCCCCGATCTGCGAGAGTGGGGAACGGACCTCGGGCGCGCCGCGGACGCTGCAAGCAGCGTCCGAGGTGCGCTACAAAAGAACGGCACATCGCTAGCACGTGCCAAAAATGACACCCGCTAGCAATGCGCTTTAACATTGCCGGCAATGGGAGCGCTAACGGACGCGTTGCACGGCGTTAATTTTGCCGTGCAACGCTGTCCGTTAGCGCTCACACAAACGCAATGGGAACCTAGCCTTAGTCACCTTCTTCTGAAGGTGGACGTGGTCTTCACACAGACCATGTAATGTTGGACTACATGGCAGCAACAGAACATGGGAGAAATCTATCAAGTCGACCATTTCATACACAAATCTTGCAGCAATAGTCAAGATAGAGCAAAAAGGATCCAAATAAATATATGAGAGGCGCAAACCAGGAAACCAAAGTACATCCGTTAGCAGGAGAAGGTTTTGGCTGCAATTTCAGTCAGTTTTCTGGTGAACATTAATGTATGGGGGTCACCGCTCCTCCTTTGCGGCACAGCCACAATACTGGTATAGAGGGAGCTATGAATTCCTCTGATGACCACATCAGGGCTGATGCTCCCCAAATCCAAAACTACACATCAGTGCACCTACCGCTGCGCCAGTCACAAGACGGACAACATGGCATCGCACCAAGTCACAAGATGCTGTTCTGGGCACAGGCGTCATCTCAAATACAATGCACTCTCCTGACTGCATTAAAGAAATCGCCCCGTGCACCAATACACCCCGAGCCTCCTGTTTACACATTTACATCCCTCTTCTTCAGGATACACACACGCTCGCCCGGCGCGGGCACAACCACCACAACACACGCTCGCCCGGCGCGGGCACAACCACCACAACACACGCTCGCCCGGCGCGGGCACAACCACCACAACACACGCTCGCCCGGCGCAGGCACAACCACCACAACACACGCTCGCCCGGCGCGGGCACAACCACCACAACACACGCTCGCCCGGCGCGGGCACAACCACCACACCACACGCTTGCCCGGCGCGGGCACAACCACCACACACGCTCGCCCAGCGCGGGCACAACCACCACACGCTCGCCCAGCGCGGGCACAACCACCACACGCTCGCTCGCCCAGCGCAGGCACAACCACAACACACGCTCGCCCGGTGATGGCACCACCATACACTGCGCACGCTCGCCCAGCGCAGGAACCACCACTATGCTGCAGAGGAAGAAATCAGGGCGTCCTCCTCCCGGTCATCTGGTAACACAGGAAGCATTCAGCCCCACAAGTTAGGACACAGGACGCGCAGCAGATTCTGGGAATAGCCCTATAATTACCGGGGGCTCCTGTGTGACTGCAGGGAATACAAGGGCTACATGGCAGTGATCACTGTAGTAGCTACTCAGGGACTACAATTCCCAGCATGCCCCTACACTGTGTCATTTTTTTCCGGGAATGCTGGGATGTGTAGTTCACCTACAGATACAAAGTCCCCGGACACGGATCGGTGCACAGATCAGGCCGGGGGCACTCACCTCCGGAAGGCGTCCTGCAGCACTACACACAGCGGGCCGGCGGTGGAGCCTGCACCGTGCACTATGCGGAACCCCGGGGAGACATAGAGGTAAGCGGCTGAGAGCTGCACGGTCTGCGGTAACGGCCAAAGGGAGCCGAACTGCGACGGCTCCTCCGCCAGCAGCACGGTGCTCTTCTCCAAGTAGTCCTTCTCCTCCGCCACGTACGGAAACCCCGAGCACCGCGGGGAGAGGAGGACGAGGCAGAGCACGGGAAGGAGCCGCACAGCCATCACCCGCCCGCACTCGGCAGTCACCTGCGTGCAACTGCATCTACCAGATCACAAGACACAGCGGTCACATGACAGCCGGCAAACCACGCCTCCTCCTGCTCATAGGAGCGGCTCGTGGATGAGGGCGGAGTCAGCTTCTAGTATAAAAGCAAGTAGTGAGGAGCTGCCGGAACTCGGAAGCATCATGTGTCGGAACTACCCGGGACAGGCTGCACCGCCACCCACAGTATTGGGCTCTGCATCTGACCATCCTGAGGAGCTGCGCATGCTCACAGATAGGATATGGAGAGCGATGTTCTCGACGTCTGGGTGTGTTCACATTCAGTTTTATCGCTGAGTTTTTGGAGCACAGATTGGAGAATTAGAAAGTTTCTGCACAGAAAAACTCAATGTGAATACGCGTTATGGCTGCTTAGGACTCGTCACGTTTACATTATGCCCCAGTAAAGTGCAGCATGTGACACCTTACAGCAGAGCTATCTCCTTCTCTGGACAGGACACAGGCGTTTCGCACTCCTCAATGTGTCTTCAGGTGCCTGCAAAGGTCCTTTAGTGGCTTGTGCAGTGTCTGGGAGGTGATGGAAGGCATGCAGGAGAGTTTCCCTTTTTCTAGGGGCTTCTTAGACTTTCCTGACTGTTTGGCTGGTATGTTCTCCAGCCATTGTTTCTTCCTACAGTGATCCTTGGTTCCCATTATTTGTAGTATGGGCGCCCATCAGGACACAGCCGTTTCGCACTCCTCAATATGTCTTCAGGTGTCTTCCAAGGTCCTTTAGTGGCTTGTGCAGTGTCTGGGAGGTGATGGAAGGCATGCAGGAGAGTTTCCCTTTTTCTAGGGGCCTCTGTTTCCTGGCTGTTTGGCTGGTATGTTCTCCAGTCATTGTTTCCTCCTACAGGGATCCTTGGTGCCCTTTATTTGTAGTATGGGCGCCCATCAGGCCCTTGTGCAGGCTGCACCCTTGGTGTATTTGCCTTTGCCTGCCATGTGACGGTAGCAGAAATTACTTCCATTATAGTATACAGAATTTAAAAATTAAAGTTTTTTTCTGGCCTTCAGCTTAATTTCTGCATCATTCTGTGTGACTGCAGATTGCTGAATCCTCGGACTGTGCGGCGTCTGTTCTGCGCGGTCAGTTGCTTGAGATGCATCGTGGAGACCTGCATAGTTGGTGGCATGTGCTGACCAACTTTTCCTGTGTCTCAATGCTTGAACATTTGGAGTTGTGGACTAGTCCTGAGCCATTAGCATATGCTCTACAGGCGAATGATTGGCTGGCACACTTGAGTGTGGCCAATTCATGTATTCCTAGCTGCCACGGCAAGGCGACCTTCTTTGCCTGGAACCCAGCCAAATGTGATTCTTTTCCTGGGCTGAAACCTACATTTATATAGGTAGGTGGGTTCCAGGAGAGGATTCACATTAGATAGGTTCCCAGCAAAGGTCACCTTGCCGTGGCTACTGGGCATTCATGAAATTGCCAAATTATGTGCTAAGTATCTTTGTTTTTTCATATTTTCTTGAGCAGTAATGCTATTGAAATGTCATATATTTCATGTTTACATGTCATAGCACTACAGAGCGCAACTTTGTTAGTTGTGGATGGAGATGGCTACTCTTAGCATGCATCTGTACACACCAGTTTCTGTTTGTATGTGACAGTCAATCATTTGATACTTATACTTTGGCTCTTTGACTGAGCACTCCACTTATTAGCCTATGGCGGTTTTAATTATAGTTGGATCCTACCGACCCATAAAAATCTAGGCTTCAGCCGAGGAGAGGAATCGCATTAGGACAGGTTCCCAGCAAATAAGGTCGCCTTGTCGTTGGCTGCTGGGCATGCATGAGTTAGCCAATTATATGCAAAGTATCTTTGTTTTTTCCTATTTTCTACAGCAGTAATGCAATTTAAATTTCATGTGTAGAGTCATGACCCATAAACTTTTTTTTTTAAATTTTGTTAATTTAAATAGTTGCCGATAGGTGGGAGTCTGAGTCCTGAGATCACATCGATAACTCAAAACACTACTCTGAAGAGCGGTATACTGACCCATAGACTTACCAAGCCAGTACTATGGTCTATGTGCCCCCTGATCACAAGAGTGGCACGGTTCAGATCAGTGATTTGAGCGATTGGTGGGGGTGTCAGGGCCCGGACTCCTACCAATCGGCAGCTATCTAAAGCTCTCTGGCTTTGGGTAGAGGGTAAATAGCTCTCAATGTAAGGGGTTGCAGGGACTATGCGGTACCCCCTAAACCCTTAAGCCATGTGTAATGTTTTAATATATTTTCTGCTGTACAGTGTATTTTATAGGGACAGTGCAGTTTACAGTTTAGATACTGGATGGGACACAGAGTTCGTGAGTGTTAGCCTCCCTGTAGATAGTTAACATAGGAGGGGTTAGTTGGGGAGTAAGATAGCAGGACTTCCTGAGGTTTAGTCAGTCAGGGGTGGGAAGCCTGTAATGCTTGGGTGGGCGATATGTCCGAGCCATCTAGCACGCCGCACCGTTGAAGCGGAAGCCCAGCCATCCAGAGACAGTGGGTCATGTAGCGGAGTGACAGATGCAGAGAGAAGAGACTGAAGGAACAAAGGATTGAGTTTCCCAGGAAGAATACTGCAGGACAGAATGCGGCAGGACAGATGGGCGGGTCACTCAGGATGTGGAGATTGCTAGCATGGGTGGACTCCCTTGGTGTCGGTGCGAAACAGATGAGGGCATACAGTGAGCGTACACAACGAGGATGACGAGAAAACGTACAGTGAGGTACGACATGATCTCGAGCCGTTTGACGGGGAGAAAAGAGAAGGGAGAGATGCAGTATTGTGTAACATGGAGACTATTGTAGTTGATGGATGGAATGTATCTGGATGTGCTGCAAAGATTCGAAAGTAAAGTTTTGCATTTTGAGTTATGCTTGGACTGTGTCTCTGTTCATTCAAATGAAGCCAAAGGCAACCCTACTAAAAGGATGGTAGGCCCTGTCGGTGCCAGGAATAAAAAGTCAAGTAGAGTGCCAGAGAAATGTGAATTTTCTGTTAGGGGAGGACAGGGTATATCTTGCCAGAGAGACCCAGCCACGACTACTGCCCTGGCCGACCTTTACATCTTCACGATAGGTAACAGCAGTGCACTGTATTTGATCAGGACAGCTGGTACTGTTACAGATGCTGGATGCAATATACAGTATATTGGAGGCACACAAACTCCTAGTGGGTCTTGTGGAGTAGGCCACAGTGCTTTTTGCTCTCTGTCTACGTGCCGGACCTGTTTTGTTTTTTTTAACCAGGAAAACAAACGACGTGCAGTAACAGCAATCAATAACCAGTTTTTCTTGCATGGGGGTGAGGCGGCAGTCACGCTCATATGGTCATTCAATTTACACATTTCATATAATTCCCCATGGTTTTACTGGTGGACAGCACCATGCATCGGTCTTAAAATGCAACATCATTGTTCTTTTTGTGAAATGCAAAATAAATAAAGCTAAACATGCATAACAAAAAGGCTGGCTAAAGGTCAGTATCTCACACATATTGCAGTTTTTTGTCATTTTTTTATGGGAAACATGCCACCAATTCTCTGTTCTCTTTTTAATTTACTACTTCCTCATAGTATCTCCATATACAACTACTCATCTTGTCCAAACAACCTTATCCTCTGTGTTATTGCCATCACACACAGAACAAAGGGGGAAAAGACCATATAGCTGCTATGGTGGCCTTCAAAAGATGGAGCCCAGCCCAACATTGGTCTTTTTCCCGTTGCCTGCTATAAACATGGAATTTTTGTTACCTGGTCTAAATGCTGCGTTACATCTGAATCTGGACTCCATCTGCCTCATAAGTGAGTGGTTTCGTCAGGGGTTCCATCTGAATCGCGTTTTTGAGGATTTACATGGAAACTCCAAAGTAAGTGCTCAGCGGAGAGATTAGGATAAATGTTAGCAGAGCCTTGTTCCGATTTTTTGGATGTAGAATGAACAAATAAGACAGCAGGTTCTTATCTTTATTTTTGTGCGGTATAAGTGATAAGGCGGATTTATTCTTCGGGTCTGTGCAATTACAGCAAAATGAGATTTATATTGGGTTTTTTTCTTATTTTGCTACTATCACACTATCTTAATGTTTTTTTATTAAAAAAAAAAGTTTTTTCTTCACCATATTTGGACAGATGTAACTTTATTTTTTGGCAATCAGAGCTGTATGGGGCTCATTCTTACTGCAACAAGTTGCAGATTTTTTGGTACCATTTTGGGGCCTGTAATGTTTTTTGATCGCATTTTATTCAAATTTATCAGACACCTAATGAACAAAAAAAAAATCAATTCAAGTACGGTAATTGTTTTTCTTTGCTTCGTCCACCGGGTGGTAAAAATAAGACCGATTTGTTTGTCGGGTCAGTACAATTACAGCGATACCAGATTTTTATTTTTTTTTATGCTTTGCCGCTTTTACTGACTAAAAATAATATTTTTCAAAAATTAAATTTTGCATCTTCATATTCTGAGAGCTGTAACTTTTTTTTTTTTTTTTTGCCGAATGAGCCATATTATGACTTGTCTTTTGCGGGACAGTTTGGCATTTTTATTTGTGACTTTTTTTTTTTTACATATGACTTTTTGATCACTTTTTCTCAAATTATTGTGTCAGTATGATGAAAAGGCAAAATTTTTGGCGTGATTTTTTAATTTTTTTTTTTTACAGTGTTTGCCGTACGGAATAAATAACATGGCAGTTATATAAATCTGGTCATTCTTGACTCGGTGATACCAATTATATATACTTTTTTTGCATGAGTTTTATCACAAAGGCTGCATTTAGTGGCAAAACAGCTTCTCGTTATTTGTTTGCTTTCCTTTTTGTTTCCATGTTTTCTTTAACTTCTTTATTTCACTTTTTCACTTAGTCCCTGTCATGATTCTCAATGGCGAGAGAACATAGCCCAGCATATATGAGAACTAGCTCTTGGAAGATGGAAACTATACTGACCATGAACTAAACCTGCCGCACAACTAGAAGTGGCCGGGTAGCATGCCTACGTTTTTTAACCCTAGATGCCCAGCGCCAGCCGGAGAACTACCTAATCCTAGCAGAGGAAAAGACAGTCCTGGCTCACCTCTAGAGAAATTTTCCCAAAAGGCAGACAGAGGCCCCCACATATATTGGCGGTGATTTCAGATGAAATGACAAACGTAGTATGAAAATAGGTTTAGCAAAATCGAGGTCCGCTTTCTAGATAGCAGGAAGACAGAAAGGACACTTTCATGGTCAGCAGAAAACCCTATCAAAACACCATCCAGAAATTCCTTTAAGACTCTAGCATTAACTCATAACACCAGAGTGGCAATTTCCGATCACAAGAGCTTTCCAGACACAGTAACGAAACAGCAGCTGTGAACAGGAACAAAATGCAAAAACACACAAGGACAAAAGTCCAACTTAGCTGGGAGTTGTCTAGTAGCAGGAACAAGCACAGAAGGCTTCTGATTACATTGTTGACCGGCAAGAAACTGACAGAGGAGCAAGGTTATATAGCGACTCCCACATCCTGATAGGAGCAGGTGAACAGAGGGGATGATGCACACAAGTTCAATTCCACAAGTGGCCACCGGGGGAGCCCAGAATCCAATTTCACAACAGTACCCCCCCCTCAAGGAGGGGGCACCGAACCCTCACCAGAACCACCAGGGCGATCAGGGTGAGCCCTATGAAAGGCACGGACAAGATCGGAGGCATGAACATCAGAGGCAGTGACCCAAGAATTATCCTCCTGACCGTATCCCTTCCATTTGACCAGATACTGGAGTCTCCGTCTGGAAACACGAGAGTCTAAGATCTTTTCCACAACGTACTCCAACTCACCCTCAACCAACACCGGAGCAGGAGGCTCAACGGAAGGCACAACCGGTACCTCATACCTGCGCAACAATGACCGATGAAAAACATTATGAATCGAAAAGGATGCAGGGAGGTCCAAACGGAAGGACACAGGGTTAAGAATCTCCAATATCTTGTACGGGCCGATGAACCGAGGCTTAAACTTAGGAGAAGAAACCCTCATAGGGACAAAACGAGAAGACAACCACACCAAGTCCCCAACACAAAGCCGAGGACCAACACGACGACGGCGGTTGGCAAAAAGCTGAGTCTTCTCCTGGGACAACTTCAAATTGTCCACCACCTGCCCCCAAATCTGATGCAACCTCTCCACCACAGCATCCACTCCAGGACAATCCGAAGATTCCACTTGACCGGAGGAAAATCGAGGATGAAACCCCAAATTACAGAAAAACGGGGACACCAAGGTGGCAGAGCTGGCCCGATTATTGAGGGCGAACTCCGCCAAAGGCAAAAAAGCAACCCAATCATCCTGATCCGCAGACACAAAACACCTCAAATATGTCTCCAAGGTCTGATTAGTCCGCTCGGTCTGGCCATTAGTCTGAGGATGGAAAGCAGACGAAAAAGACAAATCTATGCCCATCCTAGCACAGAATGCCCGCCAAAATCTAGACACGAATTGGGTCCCTCTGTCAGAAACGATATTCTCAGGAATACCATGCAAACGAACAACATTTAGAAAAAACAGAGGAACCAACTCGGAAGAAGAAGGCAACTTAGGCAAGGGAACCAGATGGACCATCTTCGAGAAACGGTCACACACCACCCAGATGACAGACATCTTCTGAGAAACAGGCAGATCCGAAATAAAATCCATCGAGATGTGCGTCCAAGGCCTCTTCGGGATAGGCAAGGGCAACAACAATCCACTAGCCCGAGAACAACAAGGCTTGGCCCGAGCACAAACGTCACAAGACTGCACAAAGCCTCGCACATCTCGTGACAGGGAAGGCCACCAGAAGGACCTTGCCACCAGATCCCTGGTACCAAAGATTCCAGGATGACCTGCCAACGCAGAAGAATGAACCTCAGAGATGACTCTACTGGTCCAATCATCAGGAACAAACAGTCTACCAGGTGGGCAACGATCAGGTCTATCCGCCTGAAACTCCCGCAAGGCCCGCCGCAGGTCTGGAGAAACGGCAGACAATATCACTCCATCTTTAAGGATACCTGTGGGCTCAGAATTACCAGGGGAGTCAGGCTCAAAACTCCTAGAAAGGGCATCCGCCTTAACATTCTTAGAACCCGGTAGGTACGACACCACAAAATTAAACCGAGAGAAAAACAACGACCAGCGCGCCTGTCTAGGATTCAGGCGCCTGGCAGACTCAAGGTAAATTAAATTTTTGTGGTCAGTCAATACCACCACCTGATGTCTGGCCCCCTCAAGCCAGTGACGCCACTCCTCAAAAGCCCACTTCATGGCCAAAAGCTCCCGATTCCCAATATCATAATTCCGCTCGGCGGGCGAAAATTTACGGGAAAAAAAAGCACAAGGTCTCATCACGGAGCAGTCGGAACTTCTCTGCGACAACACCGCCCCAGCTCCGATTTCAGAAGCGTCGACCTCAACCTGAAAAGGAAGAGCAACATCAGGCTGACGCAACACTGGGGCGGAAGAAAAGCGGCGCTTGAGCTCCCGAAAGGCCTCCACAGCATCAGGGGACCAATCAGCAACATCAGCACCCTTCTTAGTCAAATCAGTCAATGGTTTTACAACATCAGAAAAACCAGCAATAAATCGACGATAAAAGCCAGCAAAGCCCAAAAATTTCTGAAGACTCTTAAGAGAAGAGGGTTGCGTCCAATCACCAATAGCCTGAACCTTGACAGGATCCATCTCGATGGAAGAGGGGGAAAAAATGTATCCCAAGAAAGAAATCTTTTGAACCCCAAAAACACACTTAGAACCCTTCACACACAAGGAATTAGACCGCAAAACCTGAAAAACCCTCCTGACCTGCTGGACATGAGAGTCCCAGTCATCCGAAAAGATCAGAATATCATCCAGATACACAATCATAAATTTATCCAAATAATCGCGGAAAATGTCATGCATAAAGGACTGGAAGACTGAAGGGGCATTTGAAAGACCAAAAGGCATCACCAAATACTCAAAATGGCCCTCGGGCGTATTAAATGCGGTTTTCCACTCATCCCCCTGCTTGATTCGCACCAAATTATACGCCCCACGGAGATCAATCTTAGAGAACCACTTGGCCCCCTTTATACGAGCAAACAAATCAGTAAGCAGTGGTAACGGATATTGATATTTAACCGTGATTTTATTCAAAAGTCGATAATCAATACACGGCCTCAAAGAGCCGTCTTTCTTAGACACAAAGAAAAAACCGGCTCCTAAGGGAGATGACGAAGGACGAATATGTCCCTTTTCCAAGGACTCCTTTATATATTCTCGCATAGCAGCGTGTTCAGGCACAGACAGATTAAATAAACGACCCTTAGGGTATTTACTACCCGGAATCAAGTCTATGGCACAATCGCACTCCCGGCGCGGAGGTAGTGAACCAACCTTGGGTTCTTCAAAAACGTCACGAAAGTCAGACAAGAATTCAGGAATCTCAGAGGGAATAGATGATGAAATGGAAACCAAAGGTACGTCCCCATGAGTTCCTTTACATCCCCAGCTTAACACAGACATAGCTCTCCAGTCGAGGACTGGGTTATGAGATTGCAGCCATGGCAATCCCAGCACCAAAACATCATGTAGATTATACAGCACCAGAAAGCGAATAACCTCCTGGTGATCCGGATTAACACGCATAGTCACTTGTGTCCAGTATTGTGGTTTATTACTAGCCAATGGGGTGGAGTCAATCCCTTTCAGAGGTATCGGAGCCTCCAGTGGCTCCAAATCATACCCACAGCGTTTGGCAAAGGACCAATCCATAAGACTCAAAGCAGCGCCAGAGTCGACATAGGCGTCCGCGGTAATAGATGACAAAGAACAAATCAGGGTCACAGATAGAATAAACTTAGACTGTAAAGTGCTAATTGAAACAGACTTGTCAGGCTTCTTAGTACGCTTAAAGCATGCTGATATAACATGAGTTGAATCACCACAATAGAAGCACAACCCATTTTTTCGTCTAAAATTCTGCCGCTCGCTTCTGGACAGAATTCTATCACATTGCATATTTTCTGGCGTTTTCTCAGTAGACACCGCCAAATGGTGCACAGGTTTGCGCTCCCGCAGACGCCTATCGATCTGAATAGCCATCGTCATGGACTCATTCAGACTCGCAGGCACAGGGAACCCCACCATAACATCCTTAATGGCATCAGAGAGACCTTCTCTGAAAATCGCCGCCAGGGCGCACTCATTCCACTGAGTAAGCACAGACCATTTGCGGAATTTTTGGCAGTATATTTCAGCTTCATCTTGCCCCTGAGACAAGGACATCAAGGCCTTTTCCGCCTGAAGCTCTAAATGAGGTTCCTCATAAAGCAACCCCAAGGCCAGAAAAAACGCATCCACATTGAGCAACGCAGGATCCCCTGGTGCCAATGCAAAAGCCCAGTCTTGAGGGTCGCCCCGGAGCAAGGAAATTACAATCCTGACCTGCTGCGCAGGGTCTCCGGCAGAGCGAGACTTCAGGGACAAAAACAATTTGCAATTATTTTTAAAATTTTGAAAGTGAGATCTATTCCCCGAGAAGAATTCAGGCAAAGGAATTCTAGGCTCAGACATAGGTGCATGAACAACAAAATCTTGCAAATTTTGTACCTTTGTGGCGAGATTATTCAAACCTGTAGCTACACTCTGAAGATCCATTTGAAACAGGTGAACACAGAGCCATTCAAGGATCAGAAGGAGAGAAAGAGAGGAAGGCTGCAGCATAGGCAGACTAGCAAGTGATTCAATTAAGAGCACACTCAGAACTAGAGGAAAAAAAAAAAAAAAAATTGTAGCAGACTTCTTTTTTCTCTCCTTTCTCAGCCAGTAATTTAACCCTTTTTTGGGCCGGTCAAACTGTCATGATTCTCAATGGCGAGAGAACATAGCCCAGCATATATGAGAACTAGCTCTTGGAAGATGGAAACTATACTGACCATGAACTAAACCTGCCGCACAACTAGAAGTGGCCGGGTAGCATGCCTACGTTTTTTAACCCTAGATGCCCAGCGCCAGCCGGAGAACTACCTAATCCTAGCAGAGGAAAAGACAGTCCTGGCTCACCTCTAGAGAAATTTTCCCAAAAGGCAGACAGAGGCCCCCACATATATTGGCGGTGATTTCAGATGAAATGACAAACGTAGTATAAAAATAGGTTTAGCAAAATCGAGGTCCGCTTTCTAGATAGCAGGAAGACAGAAAGGACACTTTCATGGTCAGCAGAAAACCCTATCAAAACACCATCCAGAAATTCCTTTAAGACTCTAGCATTAACTCATAACACCAGAGTGGCAATTTCCGATCACAAGAGCTTTCCAGACACAGTAACGAAACAGCAGCTGTGAACAGGAACAAAATGCAAAAACACACAAGGACAAAAGTCCAACTTAGCTGGGAGTTGTCTAGTAGCAGGAACAAGCACAGAAGGCTTCTGATTACATTGTTGACCGGCAAGAAACTGACAGAGGAGCAAGGTTATATAGCGACTCCCACATCCTGATAGGAGCAGGTGAACAGAGGGGATGATGCACACAAGTTCAATTCCACAAGTGGCCACCGGGGGAGCCCAGAATCCAATTTCACAACAAGTCCCACTGTGGGACATGAATATTTTTCACTTTGATTGCTGGTCTCATACACTGTAATACTCGTGTACTGCAATGCCTGAGACTGTCAGTGACTTACTGACAGAGCCTGTAAGCAGGGCCGGCCCGAACGTATAGGCGAACTAGGCGGCCGCCTAGGGCGCCAACCCTAAGGGGGCACCAGGGAAAAAATAGAAAAAAATTATAAAAAATCTTTTCAAAAGGCAAAAGGTGTATGGAGCGGAGCTGAATGTGTATGAGGTGTATGGAGCGGATCCGTGTGTGTATGAGGTGTACGGAGCGGAGCCGTGTGTATGAGGTGTACAGAGCGGAGTCGTGTGTGTAAGAGGTGTATGGAGCGGAGCTAAATGTGTACGAGGTGTACGGAGCGGAGCCGCGTGTGTACGAGGTGTATGGAGCGGAGCGCGTGTGTATGGAGCGGAGCGCGTGTGTATGGAGCGGAGCGCGTGTGTATGGAGCGGAGCGCGTGTGTATGGAGCGGAGCGCGTGTGTATGGAGCGGAGCGCGTGTGTAGGAGTAGCTATGTGTGGCCATTATACGGTACGAAGTATCATGTGCGGCCAATATACAGTATGGAGCATCATGTGTGGCCATTATACAGTATGGAGCATTATGTGTGGCCATTATACAGTATGGAGCAACATGTGTGGCCATTATACAGTATGGAGCATCATGTGTGGCCATTATACAGTATGGAGCAACATGTGTGGCCATTATACAGTATGGAGCATCATGTGTGGCCATTATACAGTATGGAGCATCATGTGTGGCCATATTTTTTTGTTTATAATTATTCTTTATGAAACAGTGTGATCAGCAGTGCTAAATGGGTGTGGTTGGGATGTGGATATGGGTGTGGTCAGAGGCGTGGCCTAAAAGTTGCCGCGGTGCACGAAGCGCGCTGCAAACTTTGTCCCTCTTTACCATCTTCAAAAGTTTGGAGGTATGTTAAAAGTAGTAGGGGCGCAACAAAATAGTTTCGCCTAGGGCGCCGTAATCTCTCGGGCCGGCCCTGCCTGTAAGATCCTGCTTATAACTGGATCTCACAGGCCACCATACCCTGGGGTCATCAGATGTTATCAGGGTACCATGGCAATGATCGGCTCCTGCAATTACGATTGCGGAGTCAATACTGCCACAGGGGGTTATTTAGCCTCTTAGATACCCTGTTGTGATTTTTCAGCAGTATTTAAGGGGTTAATTGGCCCTGATCTGTTCCAAAGCCAGTTGGGGCCGATACCTCAGGTTGTCAGCTGCCATGTGTAGCCGTCACCCATGAGAATTTCGGCTGCAGGGGAGGCATTATTTACCGTACTTATTGAGGTAATAAATCCCCATAATGACCGCCGGTTTAATGTGTATCGGTGGTTGTTAGGGGGTTAAAATTGAAGGTCCTTAGCGCACAAATTTGCTAATTCAATTGTAGGGTTTCAGCCCAGGAGAGGCATATTGGGTTAGGGTTCCGCCAAAGGGGTACGCCTCATTGCAGCTGATGGACTCTCTTGAATTGAACAATTTGTGCACCAAGTACTTTTCATTTTTTAACATATTTCTATAGCAGTAAATGCAGTCCTAATGTCATATATTCAATGATTGCATATTATAGCATTTCAGAGTGCAGCTGTGCAACACAGGTACACGGTTGCAGAGACAGATGCGCAGAGCAAGGGTTAAACAATTATTCACTTTATCAATACAGTAATAACCTCCTCACAGGGAGAAAAGCAAGGGAAATACAGTTAAAGGGCTGAGGGTTAAACAGGGTAACAGTAATTCAGAATAACAGTCTATCTATCGGTTTCACTTATCGTGACTCGGTTGTCCGTTCCTCTCTCAGTCTGATGGCTGTTTGGCTGCCGGCTGAGGTCAGTGCTGAGTCTTCCGGCTTCCCCGCCTAACAAACAGTCCTACTTCTGGCAGCATCGGGCGGTCACCGGTTTTGGCTGCTGAGCCCCTAGTCCATTCAGCTGCTGTGAAGAGAGTGGAGTCCTCCATAGCCCTCAGCGTGCGTTTCTCTGCACGCACACCGATAATTGAGAGTTCTCGCTACACTCGTCCTGGATCTCTGCGGCCTATCCCTCCCCGCAGTCCAGCAATGGTCCTCACTCGCTCTGCTATCTGGAAGGAAGCCCTGCTTTTTTCCCGCTCAAACATCCTTATACTCCCCTGACTCACCACGCCCCCTCTCTGCAGGTCAAGGGTCTCCTCCGTCCTCAATTTCCTTCCCCCCTGCAGCAATAGACGCAGCCCCAGAAGTGCCGGACCCGGTACCCTGTCAGTACCCACGGCCCGGTCTTCCTCCTTACAGCTGTACTATCTAGGTTATGTTGAATAGTCATAACAACTTTTACCTGTTCACACTTGCCCTATTCTGTTAGGAGGTGGTGGTCATTTTTGTTGTTTTTTTTTTTTATTCTTCATGTACACAGACAGGAGAGCTTATTCTGAAACTAAATCTAATTTAAATAAATTAGACATTTTCTTTATCAATATACTGAATGTTCTGTGCCTGACAAAATAACAATTCTGCTTCATTTAATACCTCCATGTCCTAGGGGAGTAAATCCCAACCTTTTTTTATTTTACATGAGGAACGTTTACTTCTCTACGCGTAACACAATGCCTAGGTGTGCTTAGCATGCATGTGTGCTAGGGGGTCAGATAAAATAGCTGCTCGCTGAATGTGCAACTATCTGCAGGATATGGCCTGCTTCATCAAACAACTGCGCTACCCTGTGCCGTGACTTCCATGTACTGCAGAAAAGCCCTATTATATTAAATGGGACTAAGCTGTGACTGACCTGCAGTATAAGACACATCTGGATGACTGAAGGCAGAATCGTGTTGGGTACAAGATTGATAAAAAGGGGTTTGGACATAGGATTTCCATGTATTGACTTCCTCGTGAGCTTGTGGTGGGCTTGTACTTCTACACAGCAGTCAGCCTCAACAAGCAGAGCTGCAGTTCCAAGGGGTTTATGACAATTCTGTCTGATCTGTGTAGAGGTGGCAGGGACTGTCATGCGCCTTCCCTCCTGAAAGACAACTTTTACAAAATGGTTTGGACATGTTTGTATTGTATTTTTATATATATGTACAATGCATTTTTTTTAAATGCAATGAACCTTATAGTCACTAATGTTATGTGATGCAGTTGTGGGCAGATTAGTTATATGAAGCAGTACACAGGTTAAGAGATAGTTAATGTGTTTGGGACCAGCCCAAGAGGGAAGCAAGAGGGAACGGTGGCAGGTCTCAGAAAAGCTGCGTTGCCAGACAGAGAGTCCCTAGGACCAACAGAAGCTGTTAAGGTAAGAACAGTCTGAGTGGAACGAGGCAAAGCTTTGCAAAGTACTGTATGAATGGAACAACAGCCAGAGGGTGCTGTGCCCGACACCGCATGTTGAAGACTGTTGTATCTGAACTGTCTAGTAAAGTTGAAACAAACCGAGTGTCCCCTGATGCGTATGGCTGATCCTGGTCCCATGGACATGGATGCAGCTGAGGCTACCGGCCTACAAGTGAGTGCGAAGCAAAACTTACAGCACTGCACACACATAATAGGACTTGGTTTATTAGTGGGGTGTCCGGGCATGGATAAGCAGCAACATGCCCACAGCACCAGCCCTGAGCCCCACTTCATATCATGTCGCCATTTGCAGCAGTGGCTACATCTACAGTGCTGTGCAAATTAATTGGGACAAAACATTTTTTAAGTACAATCATAAGTTGGTTACCAGTCAGTGATTCAAACTGCTTTGAACTGGTGAGTGTACAACCTTGAGTAAGAAAATGTGGTTTGACTGGTTTTAGTCAGAAAATAACAAGTGTACAGAGCAAGTGTTGCTTTGTCCCACTTAATTTGCACAGCACTGTATACTGTATAAGATGATAGTAGTTTTCTGAACGTATTGCATAAACCCATATTGAATGTACACCTGAAAGAAAATACAGACTAGTTAATCCTCACTTACATATACAGACAATAGGAAGGAGACATTTAAATGTCAAGGTTATACAGTGGTGGGGAAATTAATCAAATTGGCAGGAAGCTCTTATTAATATGTACCGCTATAATCTCTGTAGAACAAAATAACATCCTGACATTGACCATGTCAGATGCTGATCTCAGAAACGCAGCATGGCTCCAAAACGTCATGTAACTACCGTCTATACACATGTACAACTGCACACAACCAACTAAAAGGGCATTTTAATGGAAACGTCACTAAAAATATTAAGTATGATTTCCTAAGGCTGGAAATATATGGCTGCAGAAAAGTGGGATAAAATCTGCGTTGCCAGCGGTCCAGTGATGAGCAGAAGACATGTAGAATAGGATTGATCTAACGTGCTCGGTGATACTCAGATAGCACTCAAGTATCTGGGTGCTTGGATGTGTTCAGCACTTGAGTATTAACCGGTGCTTCGATTTGAAGCTCGAATCCCCGCCCAGCATCTTTGGTGCCTTTAACACAGCCAATTAACATGCGGGATTACATGCCAGTCACTGTAACGCCATAGCCATCTTGGTAGTGGCATCACTGTGATTGGCTGGCCGCATTACCTCATCAGAGGTTATAAAACGACAGGCGCCGCCACACTCGGCACACTGACGCCATTGCACAGCTCAGGGACAGTTCTGTTAGAGGGAGAGAGTGGTTGCTCAGGCCTGTGTGTGCACAGTTTAATGAATCAGAGTCCTATAATGTTGATAATGGTGCTGAAGCTGAACCATCATAATAACAGTTTTTATAAGGGCTATTCCTGTGCTTCGCTGTTTGCATCAGTTACATTCTGCATTTAGACTGGGAAGGAAAGTTGCAGGATCAGGGACAGTGGCAGAATACACCATCTAGGCAAGGTTTAGGGCTTTACAGTCCATTGCTAAATATTTATCTGATGCACATTCTTTTTTTTTTTGGTTGAAAAAATTGACTATTATCATCCGAAGAGTTTAATGTGCTTTGTGGTACATTTTGCTGGTATTTAATACTAAAAAAAACTGTTGAAAAATATTTCTGGCTTCAATTAGTCATCCATAGAGTATTCCATGCTTTCTGTTTGCTGGTATGTAACATTCCAAAGAAGCGTCATCCATAGAGTATTACGTGCCTAGTGAGTGACAGAGTTGGCAGAATCCCGCAAGATTCTCCCGGATTAATATCGGAGCCAGACAAAGCTGGTGCGACAGTGGAAGTGGCATGAACCTGTGGTCCAGAACCGGCCACTTTCACAGAACCACCAAGCCCCGAACCCAGGCTGCAGCTTTCATAGCTGGGTTTCCTGTGGACTACAGATGGGAGAGCCAGGATTCAGCAACTAGTCAACTAGCCAAGACCAGGGCTGGAGACATACTAGCTGGTCTGCTAGTCACAAGGTACTGAGAGTTGTCATTATGTATGGCAGCAGAGATTGGGGCCAAAGAAGAGTTTGGGATCCATCATCACATATTGTTCACCTAGAGGGCAGTAGAAACAGAACACTTGCCTCAAATGCTGCAAGACCTGATGGCTGGAACCTGGGACAGGTTCCTGAAAATGGAGGGACAACATCACTGGTATGCAGTGGGTGTGATCCGAGAAGGAAGATAGCAGGATGAACACTTCTTGCAAAATGAACGGGCCTGGGAGAAGTGGCTTGAGACGGGCCTACCATCTCCGAGAGATTGGACTGTCTTTGGGGTTCTCCACCTCCTAGCCGGTAGCAGGCGATGGTGCAGGTGACACAGGCCCATTTCTACATGTCAGGGGCTCCAACACTACCCGAAGCCAGGTCACTTACAGCCCAGACACGTGGGAATTGGGCTCCAGGAAGCAGGTGAAAGCAGTCCCCCCAGCCCTTCGAAGAAGGAGAAGTGGACACCTGATAAGGATTATTGTATTACCCTCATTATCATTTTTTTCCTGGCTTTGCACTTTATGCAAAGTGTCCATGAGTGTACAAGTACATAAGTTATAAACAGGTATATATATAAAAATAATCCACGCTGGGTTCTCCAGTTTTAAAAATAAGTTTGTGCTGTGTTTTAAAATAGCTCCACCGTGGAGCATGACATTACCATAGGGAAATTCTGAGCGAGATAATAAATTGATTTTTTACCTGGTGCGGTATAGTCGATAATGTCCACAGTTCCCTTTAGTCGGTCTTTGTAAAAGTCCAAATGTGGAAAAATGCGGCTTCGGTGGAGTTTTTTTTCCTCTTTTGCTTTCACGTGAGCGGGTTTTAAAACACAGCACAAACTTATTTTTTAATAGTTTTTTAAAGTCATATAAAAGGTGCAAATATTTATTGTTTTTTGGAGGTATTTAGTGGTCACAAAACTGGAGAACCCAGCGCGGATTATTTTTATATATATACCTGTTTATAGCTACTAATACAGAAGGGTGGCACTGTATTTGTATCCGCTGCAGGATTCACAGTTTCTGAAGCGCTACTGGTGTGTTTAATTTTAAGTACATAAGTTACACTTTCCAAATATCTGAATGAGGCCCGCCAGTTGTTGCCTTTCACAGGTCTATGGATGACCCTCCTTATATTTTTTTCCTTAATGAGTGTAGGAGTTCATCAACTACACTTTCAATATATTTACGTTCAAAACATTTTCTGGATTGAATTTGTAATCCATAGAGTATTACATTTTACATGCTTTGTGTTACACTCTGGTGGTATATAAAACAAAAATAAAAAGTTACTTTTTTTCTGGATTCAATTAATCATCCATACAGTTTAATGTACTTTGTGTAAAAATTACGGTGGTGTAAAAGTTTGAAAAACTGCTTGGTCTGGTGCAGTTCACAAAATATTTTTTGTTCCAAAAATTGAGTGTCATACATACTGTGGTAGAGCGACTCACTTGGATGGACACAAAGGTATCACTGGACCACTTCCTCTTTAAGAAAAGGCTTGGTTTATTGGACACAGCATAAACCAAGCTTGGGAAAGTAAACACAGCCCTCTGGGCAAAACAAAAAGAAAACCCAGTCCTTTTTCCTAGTGGGGGTCAGCCCACTCACCAGCAGAAATGCCCACGGTTCAGGTTTAGCACACACTTTCCTGGAGTGCTCTCTCTCCAGGCCCACACTGAACACTTCAGCTATTTAAGCCTAGACCTTGTGACTCCTCCATCATGTGACTGATCACATAATCATGACATCAAACAGGTCCTGTAAGGAATCTGCAGGTGGAGATACGGTGGACCCCATCCCACCCGCTCTATAGAGGTCCACTAAAACCAGCCCATAAGATAAGTCTCATTTAATCCTCTCAACATGTTGTGCGCTCGAGGAAACTACTCTGGTTTTACATCACTGATGCCATCATGCGCAGTGACACGTATCTCCTTTCCATCACTTCACCAGTGACTCTGTCACAATACCTTATACCCCGATTTTTGTGAAATTTCGATGGCTTGAAAGAAAAGCCAAAATTGGCCTGCTACTGGTTCACAAATTTGGTCCATCAATAATCGGTCCCCAGCTGCCACTATTTCTCCCAGTGTGGTGTCTTTGTCTTGCAACAGCATGTTTCTAGGAACATTACCCGTGCCCTTTCCATGGGTAGTTCACTTAATGACCGACACGTGGAGAAGTGCTTGTGGCCAAGGAAGCTACATTTCCCTGAAGGTACACTGGATGAACTTTGTGGAGGTTGGGGCCGAGTCCCACCCTGGCATGGCACGTGCTACCGTTGCTGAGGATTTCTGGCCCTACTTCTATAAGAGTTTCCTCCACCTCCTACACCAGTTTCTGCACACCCTCTTGCTCCTCCTCATCCTCCATCTGCATTGTGCTATCTCAGAGCACGTCGTCTGTTATGACCCCAATGGCAGAGGGTCTCAGGAATAATGCTAAGTCAGTAAATACAGAAAACCAGCTCATAGGGCAGTGGTAACTGGGCTGACCGTATAACTAATCCTAGCACCACAAATACCAGCAGCCGGGGAACGTTCCTACGTTGATCCTAGACGTCTCGCGCCAGCCGGAGAGCTAACTACCCCTAGAAGGGAAAAGAAAGACCTTTCTTGCCTCCAGAGGAAATACCCCAAAAAGTTGGATAGAAGCCCCCCACAAATAATAACGGTGAGGTAAGAGGAAAAGACAAACATAAGAATGAGCTAGGAATTTAGCAAAGAGAGGCCCACTAGCTAATAGCAGAATATAGAAAGATAACTTATATGGTCAGCAAAAAATCCTATCAAAAATATCCACACTGGAAATTCAAGAACCCCCGAACCGTCTAACGGCCCGGGGGGAGAACACCAGCCCCCTAGAGCTTCCAGCAAGGTCAGGAATAACATTTAGTACAAGCTGGACAAAAATGATAGCAAACAAATAACCCAAAAAACAAAGAAGCAAGACTTAGCTTAATTTAACACGAACCAGGACCAGCAAACAGGAGCAAACAGAATGTGTCTGATAACACCGATGCCAGGCACTGGACTAAGGTTCCAGGAGGTTTATATAGCAACACCCCTGAAGTAACGACCCAGCTGGGTGCAGACAGAGGGAAGGAAATCCCAGAGTCATATCACTAGTAACCACTAGAGGGAGCCAAAAAAGTCTAATTCACAACAGTCGTCCACATCAGCCAGAAGCTGGAGGCTCTGCAGCACTGGCTCAGCGAAGCGGCAGCAGGCTGTTCTGAAGCTAATTTGTCTAGGAGACAAACCGCACATCATGTCAGAGTTATTGAAAGGGATAACACCAGACAGATCTGTGGCTTTCGTCACTGAAACTACAACCAGGCATGGTCATGTGTGATAATGGCCATAACCTGGTGGCAGCTGTGAAGCTTGGCAATCTCACACATGTACCATGCTTGGCCCACCTGCTCAACATGGTAGTTCAGTGGTTTCTGAAAACCTACCCAGATATGCTAGAGCTTCTGGTCAAGGTATGCCATGTCAGCGCCCATTTCTGCAAGTCCGCTACAGCTGCCGTCATTCTAGCAGTGCTACAGCAGCACATGAAAGTGCCAGCTCACCGATTGCCATGCTGGCAAGGCTTTGTGAGCATCAGAAGACTGTTGTGGAATGCCAGCAACAACATGCCCGTCGGTATTCTGGTCAGCCTCCACACATAACTGATGAGTGGGCATGGATGTCTGACATCTGTGTGGTTCTCCAAGACTTTGTGAACTCCAGAAAAATGGTGAGTGGTGATGATGCCTACAATCCTGCTTATGTGCCTACTTAAACAGTAGTTTGTTTGCTGACAACTAAACATGAAGCTTTGCATGCAGACCAGGTGGAGATGGAGTAAGACATGAGACAAGGAGATACAACCCAGCCCAGTCTCATCTGCTCAGCCCAGATTGGGTAACAATGGAGAGGTGGAGGAAGAGGAGGAGGAACAGGAGGCTACTACCCACACAAGCTTTGAACTGTCTCTCAACATGGATTGGCTGAGGAGGGGAATGAGAAGGAGGAGATGGAGTAGTCATCATGGTGGAGACAGGGAAGTGTTGGCTGTAGGGACCTTGGCACATATGGCAGGCTTTATGTACTGCCTTTCCCGTGACCCTTATGTACTGCCTTTCCCATGGTCGCCAAAAGAGAGTACTGGATGTTCACCCTGCTAGACCCATCCTACAAGGAGAATCTTGCATTTCTCCTTCCTGAGGCAGAGAGGTCTACTAAAATAGTGCTATAGTAGAAGGCTATTATGGAAAATATGTTGCAAAAATTCCCATCAGTCAACTGGCAGGGAGAAAGATTCCTTGCCTAACCAAAGAGGAGATGCAAGGGACACACACACACACACGCGCACGCACACACACACACACACACGGTATGTTAGAGGCAGGGGTACACTTTCAAAGGCTTGGGACAATTTCTTGACACCCTCCCAGCAACCCATCCAGGCACGGATAACCTCGTATTTTTGACAAGGAGGGAAAAGTTTTTAAAGATGGTCAAGCAATACCTGACTGACAAAACCAGCATAATTTCTAATTCCTCTGTGACCTTCAGCTATTGGGTCTCAAAGCTGGACACCTGACATAAGCTGTCCCTCTAAGCCTTGGAGGTGTTGTACTGCCCTGCTACTAGTGTGATGTCTGAGCAGGTTTTTAGTGCCGCCATGGGGGTAATAACAGGCGCTTTCGCCTGTCAACAGAAAGTGTTGATAGGCTTACTCTGATAAAAATGAACAAAGCCTGGATTAGCCACAACTTTTCCACACCACCAAAAGACAGCAGCACATAAAGTGTTTTTAAAAAAAATATTTTTTATATGATGGGGATCCGTCTTATTGTCTGGATTTACAGTATCTTACCTGAGGGCTGGCGGTGGCAGAGCAGGGTCACAGGAGGCATGGTGTCGGCAGAGGTGCGGTGATGCGGTGGGCGATATGGCATGCACCTGAGCAGGGTCCCCTCCTGTTTAGGTGGGCGACGCCATGGCCTGGTGTCTATGGGGGGGTTGCAACAGTGCTGTGGCGGCAGCAGAGGTGCAGGGATGATGAGGCGCATTCGCGGCCTCAGGAAGATGGCCGCCGCCACCGATAAACCCATGATTCACTCGGCTCTGTTGCTTACCTTGGATACCGGGCTGCTGTGTCACCTCACCTGTGGAAGAGACCCCGCTCACACCATACCGCTCACTGAGCCTCATCATCCCCACACCTCTGCAGCCGCACTTCTGCCGCCGCCACACCACTGCCGGTAAGCCTAAATTCCAACTATAAGACTCACCCCCCATTTTCCTCCCATTTTTGGAGGGGGGAAAAAGTGCGTCTTGTACTCCAAAAAATATGGTATTATTTTTTAAAATCCTTTTTAGATTTTCACTTTTTTACAAGTCATTATACAGGAATGAATATTTCTAAACACTTTTTTCCTGTATACTCCAATTTCTCGTCTATTTTCAATATTTTATTGTTAGTCCATAAAGTGGACTAAAAGTGTAGTACCATTGTTCTCAGCAGAGATCTGGGAGTCAGAGATGCTTCCAGGGGTCTTCCCAGTCCTGTTCTCTTTTCATTCAGCAGTTTTCCATCCATTTCAACATTTTCACTGCCCCCCCAGATCTCCGTATGGGGACTGCCAGAAAAATGCTCAGATTTCCCATTAACTCCCATTATCCTTGATTCTCAAATCAAGCATCCGAGCATTAGGAATTGCTCAGTTCAAGTAATGAGCATCCGAGCATTTTAGTGCATTCTTATCCCTAATGTAGAAATGTGGTTTATTGGTCAACGTGTTTCAAACTGACAAACTCGTTTGCCAATAAACTGCATTTTTACATATCTTGTCTCCTGCTCATCACTGAACCGTTGGCAGCCCATATTTTAACCCACTCTCCTCTAGTTTTATATGTTCTTCACACCGTGGATCTGCAGCAGCCTTCTTCTAAGCTTTTACAGCGGTTGTAACTTCACAACCCAAACAGGTGAGCATAACTGCCCTTTGTCTCCCTGTTCTTCTCCCGGATAAGACTCTATTGCATTTGTCTTTCTAGCTTCTCCTACTCATCCTCTTAAGACTGGGGTTCACACAAGCTTATTTTGCGTCTGTATACAGACCACAATGCCCTGACTGATTGCCGGTCTCCTAATCTGAATCTACAGCCTCATCTATTCGGTTGTAAGTTTGAGTTAGGAGACCAATGTCCAGTCTAGGCATTGCAGTCCACATACGGACTGTGAAATACACTCGTGAACTTGGCCCTAAAATGAACCTGTCGGCAGGATTGTGCACAGTAACCTGCAGACACTGCCAGGTTGGCGCCATTATACTGATTAAAATTATACCTTGGTTGATAAAATCCGTCTTGTGGTTGTTTTTTAATCTTTATTTTCAGTTAATATGTTCGTACTTCGGGGAGGCCTGTGGGGGAGGGTGGCTTAATGTGTTGCTACCGTGCAGACACGACGGGTGCCATTTTAAAATTGATTTTATTTTTTTTATACTCCTCAGAATAACCTCAAACGCATTTATGAACAACACAGTAAACATGCGATTAGGCTGCAGCGCAGGTGCCTCTGCCGGCACCTGCCTGTAGAAGGGTTTTTAGTTTTGGGGTTTTTTTTGCAGTATTTACATGTTTTCATTATGTAAACTAGGGGGCAGTGACATCCTTATAAAGCTCTTTGGTCTTACCCATGTTGTAGAGGTTATAGTCTGACTGATTAATTGAGTCTGTGGACAGGAGTCTTTTAGAAAGGTTACTATGTAAGACAGCTGTCTTTAATGCAGGTAACGAGTTGGTCAGGAGCATCTAACTGGTCTGTAGGAGCCAGAACTCTTAATGGTTGGTAGGGGATCAAATACTTATTTCTCATTGCAAAAGGCAAATAAATTTATATAATTTATACAATGTGATGTTCTGGCTTTTATTTTTTATATTCTATTTCTCAATGTTAAAATTAACCTTCCCTAAAAAATATAGACTGTTCATGTCTTTGTCAGTGGGCAAACTTACAAAATCAAGGGATCAAATACTTACAGTGGGTACAGACAGTTTTTGTTTAAATAAATTTGCAACAATTTACTACATTTCTGTTTTTTTTCAGTCAAGATGGGGTGCAGAGTGTACATTAATAAGAAAAAAAAGAACTTTTTCAAATTTACCAAATGGTTCAAATGAAACAAAGAGTGAAACATTTAAAGGGGCCTGAATACTTTCCATACCCACTGTATTCCCCCCCCCCCCATGTTGACTTAAATTGACTTATCCAATATTGACAAATCTCCTCAATTATATCCAAAGATGTCTTGGTAAAGCTAGCCTTTCATTAGATTATAAATTACAGATTTGTTTTTATTTTATTTTAGTTTCAACAATTGTATTGCAGATATTAGAATAACATGAATAACATCGAATATGAAGTACAAGGATCCCCTCGCAGGGGAAAGTATGTCAATGTAAATAATATTAATAAAATATCCTCGACTTATTAATTTTAGCTGGAAAGAACAAATATACATTTGTATAACATTCGCTGCATTGTATTAATAATAAAAGTAAGGGAAAATAAAATTAAAGCAGACAAAAAAGGAAGGAATGTAAAACCTTGGGTAATAACTTTGGGGGTTATGTTGACATACTCTATAATTCGTGTGGGACATAAGTCCTAGATATCAATTAGAAGTATCCAGGTTTTAATTTATACAGATAGTGACATTATTCTGGAAAAGTCGCCATCAGTCTGATTCTAGATCCATGGGTCCCAAATACCTCGGAAGATTTCAAGAGAGTCGGATTTGGTGGCTTCTATTTTTTCGTATAGCATAATTAAATGTATCCATCTCTTGACCTTGGTTATTGATAAAGTATTGGTTTTCCATTGCTCAGCTATGTGGTTTCTAGTTGTCATGGTAATGTAATCTATAAGCCGACACGTCTTACCATTGGCATTGATTGGCCTATCACCTAAAAGAAGTACCGTTGGTGGGAGGAGTAGTTCCTTTTTCAAGACAGTATTAATTTAACTACATCCTTCCAAACAGATTTCACTATGGGGCATGTCCACCAAGTGTGGAGCGTGTCTCCCACTTCATCACACCCCCTGAAGCATTTGTCTGGAACTGTATTATAGATTTTGGGTAGGTAACTAGGGACATAATGAGTTCTATGGAATAGTCTGAGGGAGGTTTCGGTAAGTGAGATTTGGTTACTTCCTTTTAAAATGTTTTCATAACATTTATACCATCTCTGAGGTGAAAGGGTAATTTGTAGATCTTCTTACCATTGCTCCATGGTTTTTAATTTCAAGTCAACATTGTTTTTATTTTATTTTAAACTGAAAAAAATATTTTCAGTGGATTTACATATGGATTACATTTGAATTTTTACCCAGAATTTGATAATCTGTCACCTACTTTGCTGGTGCTCGAAAAAACAGTTTTTTTTGTGCTGGATTATTAGTAGTGTACCCAATTGATAACAAAGAAAGCAAAGGGCCTATATAACCTCATATTTTATTGCTTTTTACAAGTATTGTCCAAGTGAGTATAATAAAACTATCCCGTTGGGCTGCTCTATATTCGGATTACTTTTTTTAAGTCATTTATACTGAAAATTGGAAGATCGGGAAAGAAGGAAGGAAGGAGAAGAAGAAGAAGGAGCTTCGTGTGCCAAGTTATGCTGATACTGTTGTTTTACATCTATATGCTCACAATGTATATGTGGTGAAGGAGGGGAGCCCTAAAGGATATTCTTCCATGCTTTAAAGATTGTGACTAGGTTAAAAGCGCATTTTACTTATTTGCTTTTGATGGAAGTGTTTGGACTGCTTCTTTTAACTTTACAAGCATCGGTCTTCTGTGTTTAAGTGGGTTTCTCCTTGACCGTTGTTATATTAATTGAAGGAACTTGATGGTGGCAAACTCCAAGACAAAAGGCAACTGAACACAACACTAGCCGACAACTTAGACACCACATGTGTGTTTAAGTTGGCCTGAAAAGAATAGAGTTTACATGTAAAGGCAATTTTTGGTTTATAAATATGACACCTTTTCTAAACATTGTATCCACGTTCGTTTTTTGATAAAGTGTGTATGTAATTCTGCATAAAAATCAATAAGCAGTGTGAAAATAAAATAAGAAACACAGTTATTGAATCATTTAAAAAAGCAGCGCAATACCCAGACTTAGAAAATAAGGAACCTGAGCTTAACTATTATCTAGTAGATCTCATTTCTGTGGAAGTACAGAGAGATACGCTGTAAGTTCCTCATTTTTTTAGTTATTTGTAGAGCTTATTTTCAAATTTGATAAAGGAGCAACAACTTTGTATTTCTATCTTTGGACACGTGCAAGGTGTCCAATAAACACATGGTCTGAATAAGTTTACATTGCTGGTTGTACAGCTAAAAGGCTTCATCAAGCATCATTTAATGCTGTCTCGTTGCCAGGCTGAGAATGTGAGAATGAGCTGAGAGGAGCAATAATAACTCATAAAAGCATTAGTTGTGACCTTGTGATATAACCATATTATGTCTTATCTTTTAGTTCCTTTTTTTCTGTCACCGTCTTTTCATTCGAAAAAGTTCAACTTCTTTCAGCTTCTCAAGCCTGAAATCAATGGTACATACACACATAGGTGCCCACAATTTTGTCTGTCTGTTAGGGTAGGGTCACACAACCGTTTCCTCCACATCCGAGAAAAACTGTCCAATTATTCTTATTAGACTTGATCAGAGTGACATCAGTTTTTCTCAGACCTGGAGAGAAAAAAATTCCCCACTTTCTCCCTTCTGTCAGTACTTGAAAATTGGACCTCACAAGGATCAAAAATCGGACATGTGCACAGCTCCATAGAATATCATAGGTACGAATGCTATCTGTGAAAATCATGCATAACATTTGTACGAGAAAATCGGATGTGTTCATCAGCTTTTAAAGTAGGTAAAACCCACAATGGTCACTGAAATAACTAGAAACTGACAAAAGTAATTTCCAATTTGAATTTACTGACTATCAACTAATGAAAATCAGGCAGACAATGCTTTTGAATTGTGGTTCAACAGAAAATATTTAAAAAACAAACTAATGAAAATAGCCTGGAAACTAGTAATGAGCGAAGGTGTTCGGATAACGTCTTATCTGAGCACACTCGGGTGTTATCCGAGTATCTTGGACGTGCTCAAATAATATGTTCGAGTCCCTGAGGCTGCATGTTTCTTGGCTGTTAGACAGCTTCAACATGTGGGGATTGCCTAACAAACAGGCAGCCCTCGTATGTGTTGAGGCTGTCTAACAGCCGCAAATCATGCAGCCACATAATATATGAGCACCCCCAAGATACTTGGATAACAACCGAGTGTGCTTAGATAAGACGTTATCCGAGCACATTCACTCATTACTACTGGAAACAAATGACGGTTCACTATTTTGTTGCACAACCTTTTGAGTCAGTAACTGCAAACACACCATTTCTGTAAGTCTCAAAGATACTTCAAATGTTTTGTCCAACTCCTCATGAGCAACCTGCTCCAGATGTCTCAGGTGTGAAGGAGCCTTCTCCAGACTGAAGGTTTCAGCTCCTTCCACAGATGTTCAATGGGATTTAGATCAGGGCTCATAGAAGCCACTTCAGTATAGTCCAGTGCTTTGTTCTTAGTTATTCTTGGATGTTTTTAGCTGAGTGTTTTGGGTCATTATCTTATTGGAATAATAAAACATAACTTTTAATACACAAAAAGTCAATAAAACTAGTCACCCAAGTGAACACATAATACGGGGCCAAGTCACCACCATATGTAATGGATTTTAAGGCAATGACGAGCCCTAGACAGGATAAAAGTTTCCGACAGTAAATATGGAAACCGTCTGAGGTAAGGTAAATAAAGAAGCTATGCAACAATCCTGTATGACAGCAACTAACCCTTATACCAACAGATGCATATAGAAACAATAAACAGTAATCAGCATGTACTGTGAGAAATGCTTATAATAACTGTTACACAGAAAAAACGGAACGGTCTCACCAATTCCATGAGGCGGGCATCGGAGCACCGGGTATTCTTTTGTCAAAATAGACATCCGGTAAGTGAAGAGATGACAAGTCCCTATGTCAATCCCTAAGGGGCTACAATAAGCTATCCCCAAAGCTCCTGCCCTTACAAGGGCAGTCCACAGCTACCCCTGTAAACATATGCCCTGCACTCTCCCTATGTTGTCCCGACGCGTTTCTTCCAAGCTTAAGTCATCAGGGGACCTGCTTGTGTAAGGAGATTTATGTGCCAGAAAAGAAGGGACGCTAAGTCCTGCCACCCTCTATGCTGTCCTGCAGAGAGTGGACAGGCTAGGGCCATTATTAAATAGGAAGAGTGTATCATACACCCCTTCCCATAGGGCGATCTAAATACATGGCAGCTGGAAGTGATTAGGATATAAAGTGGAAAATGGTAACAGCGCTAGGACTGCGCGCTGTATACTATATAGCGTGTGTATCCCAGCAGTTGGAAAAAACATGTGAATCCATAAGAGTGCAAAACTCACAGTTTAGATGATGTCACACGCCAAACTCCATGTGGAGTACATACCTCCATAGCAATGGAGACACTTCCTGTCACGCGTACCAAAACCGGAAGTTGCCATTGCCCGGTAACCAAATAGCGTGCTTTGTCCAAATAGCAATCGCTATAATGGGCAATTCCTTCCCGTAAACAAGTACAAATGGTATCGGGAGGAGAAAGTGTCATCCTGTGTGTCATCTAGTATGAAATAATTGCGGCCCGTATGAAAAAAAGTGTGGTGCGGGAACCGGAAGTCCCCGCAACCCGGCAACCAAAATACAACATAAGTAATGCGGCGAAATAACATCGTTACTGTAAGATAATAGTTAGAATAACCGGACCACGCATTATGACTGGGTAGCGCCCACTGTAATAGGCGGATACTTTACACTTGTCATACGGTGTAGAATGAAAGGGTTAAGTGCGGGAGACGGAAGTCACCGTAACCTGAACCAAAATGAAACATAAATAGTGCGGCGAGGTAACCACCGCAGCTATACAATAAAAGAGGTGACAAATTCTAAGATGTATCAAACACGCCACTTAACATACAGTATAACACATTAAATCCTGTAATAGACTTAGCAGGTGACGGCCATCGCCTAGAAACCTAGGCATAACCATATGGGACCAAAAATGGAGGATTAATCACGCAGTTAGGCTACTATTCATGTCACGGTACCCATAAGGCTAGTGTAACCATAATAAGGCCTGAAAAATGGTCAAAGAAATCAGTATACACTAGGTTGGAAACCATAGGTTACAGTAATACATTTGGGCCATTATTAGACAATAAAGTAGCAAACCTAAAAAACCCCAACTGAACCATGAATATACAAGCAATATAATAGAATCAAGCCCTAAAAAATGCCATGGTGAGTAGCATATAGTATTGTCAATATAGCAAATCCCATGCACTATCATTGGATGACATATATAAGGATTTAGGCAGAATATAAAACAACTGTGAAATAACAGAAAGTAGGCTACTAAAAGAGGCTAGGAGACCATTCAAACGAAGCAGCTGTAATTAATTTGGTCGTTGAGGCCATGTGGGATCACGGTGTTTAAATAAAAAGTCCACTTGGCTTCTTGCTGCAACAGCAGCCGATCCCAATCTCCCCCCCGTATTGGTTTTTTAACCTTCTCAATGGCCATAAATTTAAGATGACTAGGTTGGCCATTGTGCGAGTAATTAATATGTCGAGAGATAGGAGTATCCCTCTTGTGTTCCACATCACCAATGTGTTCTCCAACACGTCGCTTAAATTCTCTGATCGTCTTCCCAATATATTCAATGCCACAGGAGCAAGAGGCCTTGTAAACAACTCCTCTAGTGCTACAATTAATAAATTGTTTAATAGTATAACTCTTGCCCATAACATTACCTATGAAGTTGTTCCCCACTTCAATATATTGGCAGATTGTGCAATGCCCACACTTATAGCATCCTGTCACATCGCTTCTAAGC
This sequence comes from Ranitomeya variabilis, assembly GCF_051348905.1. Taxonomy (NCBI): domain Eukaryota; kingdom Metazoa; phylum Chordata; class Amphibia; order Anura; family Dendrobatidae; genus Ranitomeya; species Ranitomeya variabilis. Next base: position 109,720,745 of record NC_135232.1, read on the forward strand.
CAGGTCTCTCTTGTAGGGCCCATGAAGTGACTGTGAATGAGCCTATCATTAAGAGAGCGAGCTTTTCTGTAAGTAATTGCGGGAGAATCACTGAGATACTGCGAGATATCCCGGTCCATACGCAAGACAGACCAGTGTTTTTGAATGATCTGTCTTACATAATTCGCCCCATTGTCAAAAGTGGTTATGAAACGAACCGTGTCCTGATCCTGTGTCCTAATAGTGGGATTCAACAAACTTGTTCTTTCCCTACTTTTCGCCTCCTGATAAGCTTTTGTGAGGGTTTTAGAGGGATATCCTCTGTCTTGGAAGTTCTTCCTCAGTTCTTTGGCCTGAAGTTCAAAGGTATGTAAGATAGCTGCGGAGACACCATCACGTGTTTCTCAACGCAAGCAGTGAATAGCCAGACCTTTCCCCGGGAAGGAACAACCACGGGAAGGGCAGCATCCAATAAAGGAAAACATCCAATACAGGAAAACCACCTATGCCAAGCATGGTATCCATCCACAGACAGCTGTTTCGGGGTGTTTGCCCCTCATCAGTGTGGAGTAGGAATCTGGCTATTAGGAGCAGTGCCTAGTAAAAGGCTGTGAAGGAACAGATGATTGGCCTCGGGGAGACCAAAACATCCAACACCGCGGAGACACCATCACGTGTTTCTCAACGCAGTGATCCAGAACACTGCCCCCATCCCTTATGGGAAATATGCAAATGCATGTAAGATAGCTGCGGAGACACCATCACGTGTTTCTCAACGCAAGCAGTGAATAGCCAGACCTTTCCCCGGGAAGGAACAACCACGGGAAGGGCAGCATCCAATAAAGGAAAACATCCAATACAGAAAAACCACCTATGCCAAGCATGGTATCCATCCACAGACAGCTGTTTCGGGGTGTTTGCCCCTCATCAGTGTGGAGTAGGAATCTGGCTATTAGGAGCAGTGCCTAGTAAAAGGCTGTGAAGGAACAGATGATTGGCCTCGGGGAGACCAAAACATCCAACACCGCGGAGACACCATCACGTGTTTCTCAATGCAGTGATCCAGAACACTGCCCCCATCCCTTATGGGAAATATGCAAATGCATGTAAGATAGCTGCGGAGACACCATCACATGTTTCTCAACGCAAGCAGTGAATAGCCAGACCTTTCCCCGGGAAGGAACAACCACGGGAAGGGCAGCATCCAATAAAGGAAAACATCCAATACAGGAAAACCACCTATGCCAAGCATGGTATCCATCCACAGACAGCTGTTTCGGGGTGTTTGCCCCTCATCAGTGTGGAGTAGGAATCTGGCTATTAGGAGCAGTGCCTAGTAAAAGGCTGTGAAGGAACAGATGATTGGCCTCGGGGAGACCAAAACATCCAACACCGCGGAGACTGTCATGATTCTCAATGGCGAGAGAACATAGCCCAGCATATATGAGAACTAGCTCTTGGAAGATGGAAACTATACTGACCATGAACTAAACCTGCCGCACAACTAGAAGTGGCCGGGTAGCATGCCTACGTTTTCTAACCCTAGATGCCCAGTGCCAGCCGGAGAACTACCTAATCCTAGCAGAGGAAAAGACAGTCCTGGCTCACCTCTAGAGAAATTTTCCCAAAAGGCAGACAGAGGCCCCCACATATATTGGCGGTGATTTTAGATGAAATGACAAACGTAGTATGAAAATAGGTTTAGCAAAATCGAGGTCCGCTTTCTAGATAGCAGGAAGACAGAAAGGACACTTTCATGGTCAGCAGAAAACCCTATCAAAACACCATCCAGAAATTCCTTTAAGACTCTAGCATTAACTCATAACACCAGAGTGGCAATTTCCGATCACAAGAGCTTTCCAGACACAGTAACAAAACAGCAGCTGTGAACAGGAACAAAATGCAAAAACACACAAGGACAAAAGTCCAACTTAGCTGGGAGTTGTCTAGTAGCAGGAACAAGCACAGAAGGCTTCTGATTACATTGTTGACCGGCAAGAAACTGACAGAGGAGCAAGGTTATATAGCGACTCCCACATCCTGATAGGAGCAGGTGAACAGAGGGGATGATGCACACAAGTTCAATTCCACAAGTGGCCACCGGGGGAGCCCAGAATCCAATTTCACAACAGTACCCCCCCCTCAAGGAGGGGGCACCGAACCCTCACCAGAACCACCAGGGTGATCAGGATGAGCCCTATGAAAGGCACGGACAAGATCGGAGGCATGAACATCAGAGGCAGTGACCCAAGAATTATCCTCCTGACCGTATCCCTTCCATTTGACCAGATACTGGAGTCTCTGTCTGGAAACACGAGAGTCTAAGATCTTTTCCACAACGTACTCCAACTCACCCTCAACCAACACCGGAGCAGGAGGCTCAACGGAAGGCACAACCGGTACCTCATACCTGCGCAACAATGACCGATGAAAAACATTATGAATCGAAAAGGATGCAGGGAGGTCCAAACGGAAGGACACAGGGTTAAGAATCTCCAATATCTTGTACGGGCCGATGAACCGAGGCTTAAACTTAGGAGAAGAAACCCTCATAGGGACAAAACGAGAAGACAACCACACCAAGTCCCCAACACAAAGCCGAGGACCAACACGACGACGGCGGTTGGCAAAAAGCTGAGTCTTCTCCTGGGACAACTTCAAATTGTCCACCACCTGCCCCCAAATCTGATGCAACCTCTCCACCACAGCATCCACTCCAGGACAATCCGAAGATTCCACTTGACCGGAGGAAAATCGAGGATGAAACCCCAAATTACAGAAAAACGGGGACACCAAGGTGGCAGAGCTGGCCCGATTATTGAGGGCGAACTCCGCCAAAGGCAAAAAAGCAACCCAATCATCCTGATCCGCAGACACAAAACACCTCAAATATGTCTCCAAGGTCTGATTAGTCCGCTCGGTCTGGCCATTAGTCTGAGGATGGAAAGCAGACGAAAAAGACAAATCTATGCCCATCCTAGCACAGAATGCCCGCCAAAATCTAGACACGAATTGGGTCCCTCTGTCAGAAACGATATTCTCAGGAATACCATGCAAACGAACAACATTTTGAAAAAACAGAGGAACCAACTCGGAAGAAGAAGGCAACTTAGGCAAGGGAACCAGATGGACCATCTTAGAGAAACGGTCACACACCACCCAGATGACAGACATCTTCTGAGAAACAGGCAGATCCGAAATAAAATCCATCGAGATGTGCGTCCAAGGCCTCTTCGGGATAGGCAAGGGCAACAACAATCCACTAGCCCGAGAACAACAAGGCTTGGCCCGAGCACAAACGTCACAAGACTGCACAAAGCCTCGCACATCTCGTGACAGGGAAGGCCACCAGAAGGACCTTGCCACCAAATCCCTGGTACCAAAGATTCCAGGATGACCTGCCAACGCAGAAGAATGAACCTCAGAGATGACTCTACTAGTCCAATCATCAGGAACAAACAGTCTACCAGGTGGGCAACGATCAGGTCTATCCGCCTGAAACTCCCGCAAGGCCCGCCGCAGGTCTGGAGAAACGGCAGACAATATCACTCCATCTTTAAGGATACCTGTGGGCTCAGAATTACCAGGGGAGTCAGGCTCAAAACTCCTAGAAAGGGCATCCGCCTTAACATTCTTAGAACCCGGTAGGTACGACACCACAAAATTAAACCGAGAGAAAAACAACGACCAGCGCGCCTGTCTAGGATTCAGGCGCCTGGCAGACTCAAGGTAAATTAAATTTTTGTGGTCAGTCAATACCACCACCTGATGTCTGGCCCCCTCAAGCCAGTGACGCCACTCCTCAAAAGCCCACTTCATGGCCAAAAGCTCCCGATTCCCAATATCATAATTCCGCTCGGCGGGCGAAAATTTACGGGAAAAAAAAAGCACAAGGTCTCATCACGGAGCAGTCGGAACTTCTCTGCGACAACACCGCCCCAGCTCCGATTTCAGAAGCGTCGACCTCAACCTGAAAAGGAAGAGCAACATCAGGCTGACGCAACACTGGGGCGGAAGAAAAGCGGCGCTTGAGCTCCCGAAAGGCCTCACAGCATCAGGGGACCAATCAGCAACATCAGCACCCTTCTTAGTCAAATCAGTCAATGGTTTTACAACATCAGAAAAACCAGCAATAAATCGACGATAAAAGTTAGCAAAGCCCAAAAATTTCTGAAGACTCTTAAGAGAAGAGGGTTGCGTCCAATCACCAATAGCCTGAACCTTGACAGGATCCATCTCGATGGAAGAGGGGGAAAAAATGTATCCCAAGAAAGAAATCTTTTGAACCCCAAAAACACACTTAGAACCCTTCACACACAAGGAATTAGACCGCAAAACCTGAAAAACCCTCCTGACCTGCTGGACATGAGAGTCCCAGTCATCCGAAAAAATCAGAATATCATCCAGATACACAATCATAAATTTATCCAAATAATCGCGGAAAATGTCATGCATAAAGGACTGGAAGACTGAAGGGGCATTTGAAAGACCAAAAGGCATCACCAAATACTCAAAATGGCCCTCGGGCGTATTAAATGCGGTTTTCCACTCATCCCCCTGCTTGATTCGCACCAAATTATACGCCCCACGGAGATCAATCTTAGAGAACCACTTGGCCCCCTTTATACGAGCAAACAAATCAGTAAGCAGTGGTAACGGATATTGATATTTAACCGTGATTTTATTCAAAAGTCGATAATCAATACACGGCCTCAAAGAGCCGTCTTTCTTAGACACAAAGAAAAAACCGGCTCCTAAGGGAGATGACGAAGGACGAATATGTCCCTTTTCCAAGGACTCCTTTATATATTCTCGCATAGCAGCGTGTTCAGGCACAGACAGATTAAATAAACGACCCTTAGGGTATTTACTACCCGGAATCAAGTCTATGGCACAATCGCACTCCCGGTGCGGAGGTAGTGAACCAACCTTGGGTTCTTCAAAAACGTCACGAAAGTCAGACAAGAATTCAGGAATCTCAGAGGGAATAGATGATGAAATGGAAACCAAAGGTACGTCCCCATGAGTTCCTTTACATCCCCAGCTTAACACAGACATAGCTCTCCAGTCGAGGACTGGGTTATGAGATTGCAGCCATGGCAATCCCAGCACCAAAACATCATGTAGATTATACAGCACCAGAAAGCGAATAACCTCCTGGTGATCCGGATTAACACGCATAGTCACTTGTGTCCAGTATTGTAGTTTACTAGCCAATGGGGTGGAGTCAATCCCTTTCAGAGGTATCGGAGCCTCCAGTGGCTCCAAATCATACCCACAGCGTTTGGCAAAGGACCAATCCATAAGACTCAAAGCAGCGCCAGAGTCGACATAGGCGTCCGCGGTAATAGATGACAAAGAACAAATCAGGGTCACAGATAGAATAAACTTAGACTGTAAAGTGCTAATTGAAACAGACTTGTCAGGCTTCTTAGTACGCTTAAAGCATGCTGATATAACATGAGTTGAATCACCACAATAGAAGCACAACCCATTTTTTCGTCTAAAATTCTGCCGCTCGCTTCTGGACAGAATTCTATCACATTGCATATTTTCTGGCGTTTTCTCAGTAGACACCGCCAAATGGTGCACAGGTTTGCGCTCCCGCAGACGCCTATCGATCTGAATAGCCATCGTCATGGACTCATTCAGACTCGCAGGCACAGGGAACCCCACCATAACATCCTTAATGGCATCAGAGAGACCTTCTCTGAAAATCGCCGCCAGGGCGCACTCATTCCACTGAGTAAGCACAGACCATTTGCGGAATTTTTGGCAGTATATTTCAGCTTCATCTTGCCCCTGAGACAAGGACATCAAGGCCTTTTCCGCCTGAAGCTCTAAATGAGGTTCCTCATAAAGCAACCCCAAGGCCAGAAAAAACGCATCCACATTGAGCAACGCAGGATCCCCTGGTGCCAATGCAAAAGCCCAGTCTTGAGGGTCGCCCCGGAGCAAGGAAATTACAATCCTGACCTGCTGTGCAGGGTCTCCGGCAGAGCGAGACTTCAGGGACAAAAACAATTTGCAATTATTTTTAAAATTTTGAAAGTGAGATCTATTCCCCGAGAAGAATTCAGGCAAAGGAATTCTAGGCTCAGACATAGGTGCATGAACAACAAAATCTTGCAAATTTTGTACCTTTGTGGCGAGATTATTCAAACCTGTAGCTACACTCTGAAGATCCATTTGAAACAGGTGAACACAGAGCCATTCAAGGATTAGAAGGAGAGAAAGAGAGGAAGGCTGCAGTATAGGCAGACTAGCAAGTGATTCAATTAAGAGCACACTCAGAACTAGAGGAAAAAAAAAAAAAAAAAAAAAATTGTAGCAGACTTCTTTTTTCTCTCCTTTCTCAGCCAGTAATTTAACCCTTTTTTGGTCCGGTCAAACTGTCATGATTCTCAATGGCGAGAGAACATAGCCCAGCATATATGAGAACTAGCTCTTGGAAGATGGAAACTATACTGACCATGAACTAAACCTGCCGCACAACTAGAAGTGGCCGGGTAGCATGCCTACGTTTTTTAACCCTAGATGCCCAGCGCCAGCCGGAGAACTACCTAATCCTAGCAGAGGAAAAGACAGTCCTGGCTCACCTCTAGAGAAATTTTCCCAAAAGGCAGACAGAGGCCCCCACATATATTGGCGGTGATTTTAGATGAAATGACAAACGTAGTATGAAAATAGGTTTAGCAAAATCGAGGTCCGCTTTCTAGATAGCAGGAAGACAGAAAGGACACTTTCATGGTCAGCAGAAAACCCTATCAAAACACCATCCAGAAATTCCTTTAAGACTCTAGCATTAACTCATAACACCAGAGTGGCAATTTCCGATCACAAGAGCTTTCCAGACACAGTAACAAAACAGCAGCTGTGAACAGGAACAAAATGCAAAAACACACAAGGACAAAAGTCCAACTTAGCTGGGAGTTGTCTAGTAGCAGGAACAAGCACAGAAGGCTTCTGATTACATTGTTGACCGGCAAGAAACTGACAGAGGAGCAAGGTTATATAGCGACTCCCACATCCTGATAGGAGCAGGTGAACAGAGGGGATGATGCACACAAGTTCAATTCCACAAGTGGCCACCGGGGGAGCCCAGAATCCAATTTCACAACAGGAGACACCATCACGTGTTTCTCAACGCAGTGATCCAGAACACTGCCCCCATCCCTTATGGGAAATATGCAAATGCATGTAAGATAGCTGCGGAGACACCATCACGTGTTTCTCAACGCAAGCAGTGAATAGCCAGACCTTTCCCCGGGAAGGAACAACCACGGGAAGGGCAGCATCCAATAAAGGAAAACATCCAATACAGGAAAACCACCTATGCCAAGCATGGTATCCATCCACAGACAGCTGTTTCGGGGTGTTTGCCCCTCATCAGTGTGGAGTAGGAATCTGGCTATTAGGAGCAGTGCCTAGTAAAAGGCTGTGAAGGAACAGATGATTGGCCTCGGGGAGACCAAAACATCCAACACCGCGGAGACACCATCACGTGTTGCGTTGAGAAACACGTGATGGTGTCTCCGCGGTGTTGGATGTTTTGGTCTCCCCGATGCCAATCATCTGTTCCTTCACTGAAGTTCAAAGGTGGCATCCTCAGAGCAATTTCTATGGATCCTAAGGTACTGTCCCTTAGGAATCCCCCTCTTAAGATGCTCAGGATGATGGCTGCTCCAATGAAGGAGAGCATTCGTAGCCGTAGGCTTTTTGTAATTGGAAGTGACCAGATTGCCATTAATACCCTTCAGAATTAAAATGTCCAAGAAGGGCAAAGAGGAAGGCTCAATCACTGATGTAAAGAAAAGCCCAATATCATTGTGATTGAGCCTATCAACAAAGTTCTCAAAGTCACTGATAGAGCCAGACCAAATCAGAAAAACGTCATCTATGTATCGTGTCCAGATTTCTGAGACACGATACATAGAGAAACCCTCTATCGCCCTATGGGAAGGGGTGTATGATACACTCTTCCTATTTAATAATGGCCCTAGCCTGTCCACTCTCTGCAGGACAGCATAGAGGGTGGCAGGACTTAGCGTCCCTTCTTTTCTGGCACATAAATCTCCTTACACAAGCAGGTCCCCTGATGACTTAAACTTGGAAGAAACGTGTCGGGACAACATAGGGAGAGTGCAGGGCATATGTTTACAGGGGTAGCTGTGGACTGCCCTTGTAAGGGCAGGAGCTTTGGGGATAGCTTATTGTAGCCCCTTAGGGATTGACATAGGGACTTGTCATCTCTTCACTTACCAGATGTCTATTTTGACAAAAGAATACCCGGTGCTCCGATGCCCGCCTCATGGAATTGGTGAGACCGTTCCGTTTTTTCTGTGTAACAGTTATTATAAGCATTTCTCACAGTACATGCTGATTACTGTTCATTGTTTCTATATGCATCTGTTGGTATAAGGGTTAGTTGCTGTCATACAGGATTATTGCATAGCTTCTTTATTTACCTTACCTCAGACGGTTTCCATATTTACTGTCGGAAACTTTTATCCTGTCTAGGGCTCGTCATTGCCTTAAAATCCATTACATATGGTGGTGACTTGGCCCCGTATTATGTGTTCACTTGGGTGACTAGTTTTATTGACTTTTTGTGTATTAAAAGTTATGTTTTATTATTCCACTTTTTTGCTTTGATATGTCTAATTAATAGTGGCATCTGTAGGACTCACACTCTATATACAGACATTGCTTTTCCAGTCATTATCTTATTGGAGGACCCATTACATGCGCCTCAGACCAAGGTTTCTGATACTGGGCAACCCATTTCGTTCCAGAATGATCTGATCAGATTTTGAGATATCAGTAAAGTGCTTATTTCCCAATTGCCGGTTTTCTATAAAATATGTGAGTGGTTTGATTACTGGAATTTTAGTCCTGGCTCTAAGATGTCTAATGAGTCTCATTGGAGTGTAACTAGGATGAATTTATTGGCAAAGTTCTACCAGGGCAAGGTAATATTGTTTTTCATGGCATACGTGGTGCTGTGTGGCTGAAGCAGCAGTGTATCTAGACAGAGGCATATATGTTTTCATAATATTAAGATTAGTTTGATTTGTTAAAAACTGCAGTTGGGGACAATATATTCTATCTATTTATATAATTGCCTTAAATTGTCTGTTATCCACTTCTGTCTGGACGTCCTAGAATCCCACAATCCACCGCGCCACACCATAAGTACTCCGACCTCCATATTGGAATACCCAAGTGATGAGTAATTCCAATATGGCACCCGCTGGTGGTACCAGGCCCTTGCGCAGTACCACCAGCTTGTCATCGCCGGACCTTCCGGGTCGGTGGGGGAGGGGGAGCGGCAGCTGTGAAATCATGCTCACCTGCTCCCGGCACGTCTCTGCATGTCCCTGCTTCTCTGGCGCTGGCAGCTTCTTCCTGTATTCAACGGTCACGTGGTACCGCTCAATAAAGTAATGAATATGGACACGACTCCACTCCCATATGGGTAGAGCCGCATATTCATTAATGTAATGAGCAGTACGATGTGACCGCTGAACATAGGAAGAAGCTGCAGGCTCCCGGAGACCATCTGTCAGTGAGAAGCTGCCAGGGACCGTGCTGGGAGCAGGTTCGTATAGCAGGAGAGGATGAGCATTCCGATATTCACCTGTCCCCGTTCCACCGCAGCGTGCCGCTCCGTCTTCCGCGTCCTCTGGCTGTGACGTTCAAGTCAGAGGGCGCGATGACGTGTTTAGTGTGCGCGCCGCCCTCTGCCTGAACATTCACTGCAGAGAACGCGGAAGACGGAACGGTGGAACGGGCACAGGTAAATATTGAAAGTGCCGGGGGCCTGCTCAGGACAAGAGGTGAGCATGTTATTTTTTTTTATGGCAGCAGCAGCATATGGGGCACATGTTTCTATGGAGCATCTTATGAGGCCATAATCAACCATTATGCAGCATTATATGGGCCACATTTTCTATGGAGCATCTTATGGGGCCATATTCAACCTTTATGCAGCATTATATGGGGCTTGGGGACGAGCGATTCTTCGTGCTGCAAAGCCTGCCCCGTCGGGATGTCACCACCCTCCCGATGCGATAGCATCGGGCCTCCATCTAGTATCAGTATATATAACGATTACATTTAATATGCTGTAAACTCCTGATGATGTAGCCTTTAGACAGATTTTTTTCCTCTTTACAATCAAAGCATCTTGGTGGAGTGTGCCTATACAATGGCCTATGCCTCAGCCTTACATTGGAGGTATGTGTTGGGTGATCCTCCCAACATTCACCTCTGATGAAATTCAGGATGAATGCGAAATGTTGTGATCTCTTATGGCCCTCAGTCTGGCCATAGCAATTTATTTTTATCAGCTAGTAATAACCTAATGTTGTTGGGACCTGGAAGACTCTCACACGAGACCCTCATGGGATGGTGTTGTTTTGTCTAATTCTATGGTTCCCCGAGGAAATAAGCAGCCATGTTTCACCCTAGGTGTGAACACTTTGGTGGAGCTGGTCAGGACTGGTGTAAAAAAAAAAAAGACCAAAAGTCACAACATTTTTACAAAACCTTGAATTGCACAACATTTTATCACATTTCAAGGTGTTTTACACCATAAAACTGTCAAAGACCTCAATGAATCTGGCAAATTGACATAGACATTAGAGCAAAGTTGGCCAAACCCACTAATTTCTTCGGAACCTGCTGACTATCTTATGCTCATGTCAGAGGAAAAAAAGAATCAAGCATTTCAGAATTCAATGTCCGAACCCTTGGTGCTCTGGGGAGATAATACACTGCCAGCGATGTCGGACAGCAGATTACATTATTTTTCCCTACCAAAAAAAACATGCGCCTTTGACCAAACTGAGCAAATATTAGTATGGAGGTTGGTATAAATAGCTGTGACCAAAAGTTGATCTAAGTGTGTGGGCATCATAAGGAAGGTTACATAATGAAAACAGAGTCAACTTCTTTCTCTTGAGTTTCCGCCAGCCGATTTTTTATAGTCACTTTCTTATCACTCATATATAGTTTAAAGGTCCATTTATACTGCACTATTATTGTCAACAAGTGTTCTTAGAAACCCTCACTTCCCAATAATCGTGCAGTCTAAACAGGACGCTGCTAACCATCTGATAAAGGAGCAAAACGCTTGCTCATCAGTTGAAATGTTCGACTGGTTTGTCCAAAAGTTCAGGAAAGCCAAAGCACCAAAACAGCAAGTTCTTGATTTAAAAAAACTTGTTCTTTATTCCATGTCAGTTAAAAGCATCATAGGAAGACATAGCAGGCAACGTTTCAGCCATAATTGGCCTTTTTCAAGTCCTCAAAGATTTCTTACAGCTCTGCTGTTTTGGTGTCTCAGCTTTCCTTAACTTTTATATTGCTTTTTGGACCTGGTGGGAGGTCCAGCCTAGTTCATAACAAGTTTATCAATGGTGCATACGAATCAAACTTTGAACTGGTTTGCCCAAAATAATAATAATAATTATTTTTATATAGCGCTAACATATTCCGCAGCGCTTTATAGTTTTGCACACATTTTCATTGCTGTCCCTAATGGGGTTCACAATCTAAATTGCCTATCAGTATGTCTTTGGAATGTGGGAGGAAACCGGAGTACCCAGGGGAAATCCACACAAAGACAGGGAGAACATACAAACTCTTTGCAGATGTTATCCAAGGTGACATGGTTCTCGGCAGCGCATCATCTTGAGTAAACATGACCTTCACTGCCGATGAGAATGGCAGTCCGTGTGCACTGAATGACTTATGAAAGATCAGTCAGTTCACATCTGAAGCGTGGTCTGCTTGTATGAACAGGTTATTAAACAGCCAACGATTGTTAAGCATTATGCCGGTCTACAGTCATTTAACACTGCGGATTATTGATTGTAGATGCACATTAGCTGATGTTTCATGTGAACTTTCTGCAGAATACAGTGGGGCAAAAAAGTATTTAGTCAGTCAGCAATAGTGCAAGTTCCACCACTTAAAAAGATGAGAGGCGTCTGTAATTTACATCATAGGTAGACCTCAACTATGGGAGACAAACTGAGAAAAAAAAATCCAGAAAATCACTTTGTCTGTTTTTTTATCATTTTATTTGCATATTATGGTGGAAAATAAGTATTTGGTCAGAAACAAAATTTCATCTCAATACTTTGTAATACATCCTTTGTTGGCAATGACAGAGGTCAAACGTTTTCTGTAAGTCTTCACAAGGTTGCCACACACTGTTGTTGGTATGTTGGCCCATTCCTCCATGCAGATCTCCTCTAGAGCAGTGATGTTTTTGGCTTTTCGCTTGGCAACACGGACTTTCAACTCCCTCCAAAGGTTTTCTATAGGGTTGAGATCTGGAGACTGGCTAGGCCACTCCAGGACCTTGAAATGCTTCTTACGAAGCCACTCCTTTGTTGCCCTGGCGGTGTGCTTTGGATCATTGTCATGTTGAAAGACCCAGCCACGTTTCATCTTCAATGCCCTTGCTGATTGAAGGAGGTTTGCACGCAAAATCTCACGATACATGGCCCCATTCATTCTTTCATGTACCCGGATCAGTCGTCCTGGCCCCTTTGCAGAGAAACAGCCCCAAAGCATGATGTTTCCACCACCATGCTTTACAGTAGGTATGGTGTTTGATGGATGCAACTCAGTATTCTTTTTCCTCCAAACACGACAAGTTGTGTTTCTACCAAACAGTTCCAGTTTGGTTTCATCAGACCATAGGACATTCTCCCAAAACTCCTCTGGATCATCCAAATGCTCTCTAGCAAACTTCAGACGGGCCCGGACATGTACTGGCTTAAGCAGTGGGACATGTCTGGCACTGCAGGATCTGAATCCATGGTGGCGTAGTGTGTTACTTATGGTAGGCCTTGTTACATTGGTCCCAGCTCTCTGCAGTTCATTCACTAGGTCCCCCCGCGTGGTTCTGGGATTTTTGCTCACCGTTCTTGTGATCATTCTGACCCCACGGGGTGGGATTTTGCGTGGAGCCCCAGATCGAGGGAGATTATCAGTGGTCTTGAATGTCTTCCATTTTCTAATTATTGCTCCCACTGTTGATTTCTTCACTCCAAGCTGGTTGGCTATTGCAGATTCAGTCTTCCCAGCCTGGTGCAGGGCTACAATTTTGTTTCTGGTGTCCTTTGACAGCTCTTTGGTCTTCACCATAGTGGAGTTTGGAGTCAGACTGTTTGAGGGTGTGCACAGGTGTCTTTTTATACTGATAACAAGTTTAAACAGGTGCCATTACTACAGGTAATGAGTGGAGGAAAGAGGAGACTCTTAAAGAAGAAGTTACAGGTCTGTGAGAGCCAGAAATCTTGATTGTTTGTTTCTGACCAAATACTTATTTTCCACCATTTTCCATTTTCAATATGCAAATAAAATGATTAAAAAAACAGACAAAGTGATTTTCTGGATTTTTTTTTCTCAGTTTGTCTCCCATAGTTGAGGTCTACCTATGATGTAAATTACAGACGCCTCTCATCTTTTTAAGTGGTGGAACTTGCACTATTGCTGACTGACTAAATACTTTTTTGCCCCACTGTATCTGTGTCTTGCTACTCTCTTCCTTCACTATTCATGAGCAGCAGCTGTCATCTCATCCCTCAGTAATTTAAAAATCTGTATTCACTGAAGACAGATTTCAATTATGAATTGAGAGTGACTTACCAGTTCAGGAGGAAAAACAAAAAAAATATGATATATTGCAAAGTTTCCTATCTTCACTTGTACTATAGATTTATGTAAAAAAATCAATAATAATTACATTAATTAATTGTACTTTTTAGCCAATCCAGAACAGATTAGTATTTAGAAAATACTCCTTTACTAGAAAGAACCCTTAAATGTTTCTTCAAAATACTGTTTAATTCCATAAATTACTAAAAATAAACATATTTGTGATGGCACAACATTTAATCTTAAATATCTAGACGTCATTTTTTCAGTAAGCCTGGAGTCATTAACTGTTATCTATATGTTGACTTTTGAATTTATGTGTTTCTTTCTTCGGTTTGTCAAGAGTCTGCAATGTGGACTCTTCTTTCTTGTAGGTTAAATTGATATTTGTAAATTGATGAGTGGTCATTATTTACCTCTTATATCAGCTCCTACAGTTTATTGTACTGTTATCTTTTCAAAACAAGGATGCAGGGTCACTGAACAATGATGTTTGCAGATATGTTGATTGCACATTATAACAGGCCATGCAGTTTGTTGACTTGCAAACATTGAAGGATAAACTAAATAATCAACCAATGCAAGTTAATCTCATCACCCATTGCCCTTGACCTGTGGATAATGGCTTGAAGAACAGTTGTGAACTATAAACAGGGGATAAGCCTTTGTAACAATAGACACCCAAATATCCAAGAGATTCATACATACAAAGATCCAGAGAACCAGAGACTCTTTACAAAATTACAGCCATGAACATTACAATACAGCTGCCGGATCATGGCTCCATCATAAGGGACACAGACTTGACATTCTACAGGATGCCAACTTAGGGGACCGCTGCCCCAGCTGAAAGAATACAGATCTGCTCTCTCTCTCTCTCTCTCTATATATATATATATATATATATATATATATATATATATATATATATTGTAGGGGTTGTACTCACTTGGGTGAGACGGGAGGAAAACAGGAGGCTCATTTCTTTAAAATCATGTGGGTTTATTGCTTTATAAACCCCAGAAGCAAAAACAGAAAAAAACAGCCTTTAGCTCAGGCAAAGAAATTACAAATGTCCATAGCAGGGCTCTGCTCTGCCAGGCCTGTGGGCACACAGGCTGAGGTAGTGTTCAGTACTCAGGCTCACTCTGGAGCCAAACACAGAAGAGGCCTTCTCCCTCCCAACACACAGACCATGTGCCAAATAACAGCCTCCATTATATCGGCTGTTAACCACACCCAGAGGTATGTGTGTAGCTAGACCAGCCCATCTCTCACAGCTACCCACAACCCGGTCCCAGGTGCAACAAACTAACCTCTTAGTGCTTTATGCACTAGAAAAAATACTTCAGGTTACATCACAGTGACAAGCCATTCTGCAACACATACCTCCCATGCGACCATTAGCCACACTACATACCTCCCCTCTGCCTAAAGCCATGGGCTTGGCACTTTCTCCTACCAGACAAGGGATTCTTGAGAGGGCTTTGGCATTACCATGTAGCTTCCCTGCTCAAAGCTCTACATGGAAGTTGAAATCTTGTAGGGCTAAGAATCAATGGGTGACCCTAGCATTTTCCCCCATTTATTTCTCTCATCCTTCTGAGTGGGGCATGGTCGGATACCAACCTAAACTTACGTCCTTCCAGATAGTACCGTAATGTGTCCACTGCCCACTTTATGGCCAAGCACTCCTCTGCGACCGAATAATTCCTCTCACACGAGGATAGCTTCCTACTCAGGTAGAGCACAGGATGCCCCTCATGTATCTCCTGGGAAAGGACTGCTCCTACCCCAACATTTGAGACATCTGTTTGGAGTATAAACTCTTTCTTAAAGTCAGGGGCCACCAGAACTGGTTGCTTACACAGAGCCCCTTTCATTTCTTGAAAGGTCGTCTCTGCCTCTGTAGACCATTTGACCATTACCGATTTTGTCCCCTTAGAGGTCAGTCAGGGGCACTGCCATCATGGCAAAGTTTGGCATGAACCTCCTGTAGTATCCCATGATCCCCAGAAAGTTTCTAACTTGTTTCTTGGACAGCGGTCTCGGTCATGTTTGAATTGCCTCTACTTTACCCCCTCCATTTGGGGCTCGATCTCGCCTCGACCCACTACATATCTCAGGTACTTGGCATCTTCTTTCCCCAAGGCACATTTCTTCAGGTTTATTGAAAACCCTGCCTTCCTTAGAGCATCAAACACTGCCTGGACCTTTTCCAGATGACTACGGGCTAAAGATAACAATATTGTCTAGGTATGTAGCAGCGTATTGCTTATGGGGTGCAAGGATTCTATTCATAGCTCTCGCTGGGGCCCCTTGCAGTCCAAACGGCATCCGGACATAATGGAAGCATCTGTCTAGCGTAGAAAATGCAGTCTTCTCCTTGGCGTCCTGTGCCATGGGAATCTACCAATAACTAGTGTTGAGCGATACCGTCCGATACTTGAAAGTATCGGCCGATACCGGCAAAGTATCGGATCTAATCCGATACCGATACCCGATACCAATACAAGTCAATGGGACTCAAGTATCGGACGGTATTCCTGATGGTTCCCAGGGTCTGAAGGAGAGGAAACTCTCCTTCAGGCCCTGGGATCCATATTAATGTGTAAAATAAAGAATTAAAATAAAAAATATTGCTATACTCACCTCTCCGACGCAGCCTGGACCTCACCGAGGGAACCGGCAGCGTTCTTTGCTTAAAATGCGCGCTTTTACTTCCTTCCGTGACGTCACGGCTTGTGATTGGTCGCGTGCCGCCCATGTGGCCGCGACGCGACCAATCACAGCAAGCCGTGACGTAAATTTCAGGTCCTCAATGCCTACTTCTAGGCATTCAGGAATTTAAAATTACGTTCCGGCTTGTGATTGGTCGCGTTGCGGTCACATGGGCGACGCGACCAATCACAAGCCGTGACGTCACGGGAGGCAGGAGACGCGCGCATTTTTAAAATTACGTCACGGCTTGTGATTGGTTGCGTGCCGCCCATGTGACCGCGACGCGACCAATCACAGCAAGCCGTGACGTAATTTCAGGTCCTGATGCCTATTTCTGCATTGAGGACCTGAAATTACGTCACGGCTTGCTGTGATTGGTCGCGTCGCCCATGTGACCGCGACGCGACCAATTACAAGCCGGAATGTAATTTTAAATTCCTGAATGCCTAGAATTAGGCATTGAGGACCTGAAAATTACGTCACGGCTTGCTGTGATTGGTCGCGTCGCGGCCACATGGGCGGCACGCGACCAATCACAAGCCGTGACGTCACGGAAGGAAGTAAAAGCACGCATTTTAAGCAAAGAACGCTGCCGGTTCCCTCGGTGAGGTCCAGGCTGCGTCGGAGAGGTGAGTATAGCAATATTTTTTATTTTAATTCTTTATTTTACACATTAATGTTCCGATACCGATACCCGATACCACAAAAGTATCGGATCTCGGTATCGGAATTCCGATACCCGCAAGTATCGGCCGATACCCGATACTTGCGGTATCGGAATGCTCAACACTACCAATAACCCTTTGTCAAATCCAAGGTGGTTATGTACCTTGCAGGCTCAAGTTTCTCGATTAGCTCATCGATGCGTGGCATGGGACATGCGTCGAACTTGGAGACCTTGTTCAACTTCTGATAGTTGTTGCAGAACCTCCATTCACCATCGGGCTTTGGGACTAGGACAATCGGGCTCGACCAACCACTCTTGGATTCCTGAATGACCGAGTTTTAACATACGTTTCACCTCCTTGGAGATGACTTCTCGACGGGCCTCCGGAATCCGATAAGGCTTCACATTGATGCGTACATGTAGCGCCGTCAGAACATCACGTTCTACGATCCTAATGCACCACAGGTCCCTGTTCCTCTGGGGCAACTCCTGGCACTGCTGTTTCTAGGCTTTCGACAGCGTCTCCGCTATGGTGACACCTCCAACCTTGCCTTCTGACTTGCCCAGCAAGCTCGGAGTTTCATCCAGCTCTCTGTCTTGCCATGGCTTGATGAGGTTGACATGGTAGATCTGATATGGTCTCCATCTTCCTGACTGATGAATCTTATAGTTTACCTCACCAAGCTTCTCCACCACCTTATACGGCCCTTGCCACTTTGCCAAGAACTTGCTCTCCACAGTAGGAATTAGCACAAGAACTCAATCTCCCGGATTGAACTGTCTCACTCTGGCTGACCGGTTGTAGACCCTGGCCTAAGCTTCTTCTGCTTGGAGGAGATGTCCTTTTACAATGAGCATCACCTTCACAATCCTCTGCTGCATCAATGCCACCTGCTCACTGATGCCTCTGTGGGGCATGACTTCACCTTCCCAGGTTTCCTGGGCTTTATCCAGGAGCAGGACCGTATTTGCTACTAGGCACTTGAGGGCACGTGCCTAGGGCGGGACGATGGGGGGGCGGCACGTGAGCAAGTTTTTTTTCTGTTTTTTAATTAAGGTTCGGGGTCACCTCCCGACCGCCCCCCCCCCCCCTGGCCGGTCGGCCGCCCGCCCGCCTGCCTGCCTGCCTCCTTGAAGACGTCATACTCGCCCTACTCCAGTGATGCCTGGTCTCAGCGCCGGCAGCTCGTCCTGTGTGAGCGGTCACGTGGTACCGCTCATTAAAGTGAGGAATATGGAGGGAGGAGATGAGCCATGCATACAGGATGGGAGGGGGGAGATGAGCCATGCATACAGGAGGGGGAGGGGGAGATGAGCCATGCATACAGGATGGGAGGGGGAGTGAGATGAGCCATGCATACAGGAGGGGGGTGAGATGAGCCATGCATACAGGATGGGAGTGGGGGTGAGATGAGCCATGTATACAGGATGGGAGGGGGGGTGAGATGAGCCATGCATACAGGAGGGGGAGTGAGGTGAGCCATGCATACAGGATAGGAGGGGGGATGAGATGAGCCATACATACAGGATGGGAGGGGAAGATGAGCCATGCATACAAGATGGGAGGGGGGAGATGAGCCATGCATACAGGATGGGGGGGTGATATCAGCCATGCATACAGGATAGGAGGAAGAGATGAGCCATGCATACAGGATGGGAGAGGGGGTGAGATGAGCCATGCATACAGGATGGGAGGGGGGATGAGCCATGCATACAAGATGGGAGGGGGAGATGAGCCATGCATACAAGATGGGAGGGAGGGGGCCATTATGCAGTATGGAGCATCATGCGTGGCCATTATACAGTATGAAGCATCATATGTGGCCAATATACAGTATGGAGCATCATGTGTGGCCAATATACAGTATGGAGCATCATGTGCGGCCATTATACAGTATGGAGCATCATGTGGGGTCATTATACAGTATGGAGCATCATGTGTGGCCATTATACAGTATAGAGCATCATGTGTGGCCAATATACAGTATGGAGCATCATGTGTGGCCATTATACAGTATGGAGCATCATGTGTGGTCATTATAAACTACTGAGCATCATGTGAGGCCATTATACAGTATGGAGCACTGTGTGGCCATTATACAGTATGGAGCATCATGTGTGGCCATTATACAGTAAGGAGCACTGTGTGGACATATTTTTTTGTTTACAATTATTGTTTTTGAAACAGTGTGATCAGCAGTACTAAATGGGTGTGGTTGGGGCATGGATATGGGTGTGACTAGTTGTGAAATGGGTGTGATCAGAGGCGCGCCGCAAACTTTATCCCTCTTTCCCTTCTTCAAAAGTTGGTAGGTATGATACCGCATTTGTCCGATCGCAGCAAGTGCCGCAAATGTCCACAAATCCCATAGGAAGTGAATGAGGCCGAATGCAGTGTTGCCGTAAGTGATCTGTTACGCGGCAGATGCGGAAAAACTGCCCAATCTGCTGCAAAAGGCTACTTTCACATCAGCGGCGATTTTTGCCAAAGTCACTGCCGATAGTGTAATACTTACCAAAGGGGGAGGCAGCACTAAAAGTGCCTAGGGCAGCAGAAACTCTAAATACGGCCCTGTTCAGGAGACCTCGTGGATGATAGCCATGCAAAAGTTCAATGGGTGAGAACCCTGTAGAGGCATGTGGAACCTCACGGATGGAGAATAACAGATACGGTAAAAGACAGTCCCAGTCTCTACCGTCTTTTACTATGGCTTTCCTCAGCATGCTTTTCAGTGTTTTATTAAACCTTTCGACAAGGCCATCTGTCTGAGGATGGTACACTGAAGTCCTCAACTGGGAGATTTGCAGGACCTTGCATAACTCCCTCATCACCTGCTGAGCTGTACAGTTTTTGATGCCTTTTTTTCTCTATCGGCTTTTATGGGGAGTCAGAAAAAAGCACTTGCATCTTTAAGTGTAAAGGTTTTTTATATAATAAAAAACGCATTAAAACGCTGCTTCAAATCCGTGCTTGAGCCAGAATTCTTTTTTTAGGCCGGCGTCACACTAAACACATGAAAAATTGGTCCGAGTCTCCCTGCTGAGAGTTGCACGAGTGTAAGCGAGTACAATCCGATTTTTCAAACCTAGCATCCGATTAAGGCTGGTTTCACATTTGCGGTTGTGTCCGCAGCGTTTGTACCGCATATATCCGCATGTGTTTTGTATTCCTATATTTAACATTAGGGACGCATGCGTTTTTGCTTTTTCGCATTTTGCCGTGTTTGACGACGCATGCGTCGTTTTGTCGTTTGCGGCTTGGCGCAGAAAAACATGTAGTAATTTTTAGAGGCGTCAATTTGACGCCTGGAAACGCATGCGGTCGATTGCGCAAGGATTGCGACAAAAAAATGCATTGCTGTCTATATTAAGGCTTGCGTTTACAAGCACATGCGTTTGGTTGCGTTCATGAACGCATGCGTTCCACAAGAGAAATACATGTCTAGACACTGATAAGCCACCCCCCACATACAAGGTGATAAAGGGAGGGTGTGGACAGTTGCAGGTCACTTCTCAGCAGACAGCCAAGCAGAGCAGACAGACCACAGCACCTTGGAGCAAACAAGCCTCTGAACAATGTGAGTACATCATAGCCAATGCCTTTATTTTCTATTTTCTTTCTCTACATGTCCTAATTTCTGCCATTTCTTTCTTTCTACATGCATCAGAATGTCTTCTTCGGATTCTTCCCTTGAGGAGTTTCTTCCTGGGCTGTCTGAAGTCGAGCATGTCAGTGAGGTGAGTACTTGCCTCGTCAGATTGGTAAGTATTCACTGTCACATCTACACATGTGACAATTTTAATTTTTCTTTTTTTTAGAGCTCTTCTTCTACTGCGGCAGAGACAGGGCAGGAGCAGCGGAGTCAAGGTCCGGTGGAAAGATGGCAGCGGGTACGTATACAAGGCTGACTGTTATCTTGAATCTTCCTTTCTTTCCATTCATATTTCTTAACTTTTTTCTTCTGGAATCCTTTTGTATGTTGACTTTCCTATTCATGCCATTTCTCAGCATCTTTTTTCTTTCTTTTCCTTATGTTAATTGAGCAAACTTTAATGACTTTATTTAATTTTTAGGTTTCACAACGGGAGGATGATCTTATTGAGAATGACCTCCTCATCTCGCTGGTCCAGGAGCGAGTCCCGTTGTGGGACACCCGGGATCCACTGCACTCAAACAACGTCACGATCCGGCGCTTATGGAATGAGGTGGCCAAAGAGATGTGGGATGGCTGGGACAACGCCCCGACATGGGTCCGAAATGCATTTGGTAAGTATTGCACTGCAGTGTGAAGCAGCAGAGACCTTGGCCGTGCTCACTCGACTGTGTGTGATGAAAGAAACTCTCAGGAGTTTCTGTCATCACACACAGTTGTGTGAGCACGGCCAAAAGTCCTTTTTCTGACCACAATTTTTTTTTTAACAGTGGCCAAAGTCAAAACACGTTGGCGTTTGATGAAGGACTGCTTCAACAAGGACCTGCGTCAAGAGAGCCATGTTCCCAGTGGTTCAGGAGCAAGGATCAGAAGATACAAATACCATCGAGTTCTGGCATTTTTAAGACTGGTCCTTGCCCAGAGAACGTAAGTATCACGTGCATTAGGTTGTATTGTATTGCCATAATCTGTATTTTTATATTCCAAATGATTTTGCGTCTGGTTAATATTTGGTATTAATTTTCTTTTTCCTTTTTTCACAGCACATACAGCACTACTGTTGGCCCAGGTTCTGGAGCAGTCCTTCATCCGACAGCCACGGACCCGTTGTCACGGGAAGCCTAGGTAGGCAAGAGCTAATAACCCAGGCCCCTGCGATTTCCCTCAACTCTGGGAAACCCTGACTGACCCTCTACCCAGAGTTTAAACTGAATGTGTGCATGTCTGGGCCTTCACCCTCTCCCTGTCTCCTGTTTCAACCCTAGGCTGAAACCTCGACCCGCCACCCAGTGAAGAGACCTCTAACCAGCATTCACAGTTAGCACAGACAAGGATAACGGAAAATATACACCACGCCGCAGTCACTCAGGAATTCACAATAAATGCACAGGGCAAAACAAATACAAATATAGGAGGGAGGAAAATATGACAAAGGGAAATATACACCACCAGATACGATACTCCTTTTCCTAGACCACCACACCAGACCGAGATAACCAAGCACAAGACAGAAGCTATAATCGGTGACGCCCAATGTTCAGGAGAACTATTTAAAGGCAGTGGGCATGGCCCAGCTTCCAATCCGAGCACCAGGTAAATTAACCCCGGACCAGCTAGATAAAATCTAGACGACGCCAATGAGCGCATAGTGGACAAAAGCGGAATTACCGCTGTCTGTCGGACGACCTGGTCTGAACAGTGTCCGACATGACACCCGTCCCAGCCATCCAGCAGCGCAGCAGCAAGTGGGCCTTCCACACTAAACCAGGGAGCTGGTCCATCAGGTCTTCCCCTTTCGCAGTCCTCTTCCACTGCCCCTTTTTTTTGGGCTCCTCCCGGCAGCGGCAGAGGGCTTCGGACAGGTCACTCATGCCCGAGTTTTTGCACTTGAGCTCGGTTTTACACAAAGCAATCAAGGCTTTGGGTGACCGAATGGATGTTTAACATAGCCTCTTGAATGCACGTATCCACCGCCACCACCATAACAACCGCTGCTCCTGCTTGGACCTCCTCCACTGACACCATCATGCAGCAGGACCCTGGCATGGCCTTCCGTACCGCCACCACCACGATGCAGCAGGACCCTGGCATGGCCTTCCGTACCGCCACCACCACGATGCAGCAAGACCCTGGCATGGCCTTCCGTACCACCACCACCACCACGATGCAGCAGGACCCTGGCATGGCCTTCCGCTCTACAAGCGCTATGGACTCTGGCATGGCCTTCCGCTCTATGAGTGCTATGGACTCTGGCATGGCTGCATGCTCTACGAGCGCTATGGACTCTTGCATGGCTGCACGCTCTACGAGCACTATGGACTCTGGCATGGCTGCACGCTCTACGAGCACTATGGACTCTGGCATGGCTGCACGATCTACGAGCACAATGGACACAGTGCAGCCGGACCCTGACAGGTCACCCACCACCACGCCATATGAGCCCACCAAGACCTCCCACAACCAGGCAAACCCCCCCAAAAAAACACAAAAAAAACCCAGGACTCTTAGCATTCCTCCCCCTTCCCCTCCCAATGTGTCTGTAATGTTAGATTTGTCTCACCCTTCCAGTGCGTCTCAAGCCTCTCATGTGTCAAGCCCCATCCCCGAACTACCAGACCCCAGTAGTTTCATTGCCCCTTCTCCTGCCACCTCTGCGTCGTCCACGGTTAGCCAGGCCTCAGTGCTTCACACTCCACGTTTACATCTCTCTACGCCAAGCCGGCGCAGTTCAATAAAGTTTTTTGGTTGTAAAAAAATAAATACAATTTGATTTGCCCAAATTAGGTTTGGTTTATTGTGTCTATCGCCGCCGGCAACACACACCGTGCGCCAACTAAGAAACTTTGCCACACACTTACTTTTTGGGCCACATCATATCTCTAGTAGTTATAAAAAAAAGACTGCAGCTTTGTGTGTCTTTAGTATACAGATATGAGGTGGGCCCAAAAATATTCGATGTATTATCTCCATAATCTCTACTTTCTGCTTAGTCTGTGACTAGTGTGGCAGTCTGAAGAGAAAATGGTGGAAATACAGTGCAGACCTCTACTGAACAGGTCAGGTGTCAAAAAACTAATTAGTTAGGACACCTGACCTGGTGAGTATAGAACTGCCTTGTATAACCACCATTTTCTCTTCTTTGTACATAATCTATTACACACAAATTGAAGGGACGATGGTGGTCACACACTGCATATCTATGCTCACCTGCACAGGTGTCAGAAGTAGTGAATTCATGAAGCTTATATGTGCATCATGAATTCATTATTTCTGATACCTGACTTGATGAGTATAGATCTCTTTAGTGTGACAGTCATTGTCTCTTCAGTCTGTGTCAATGGATAAAGCAGAACAGAATCAGGACGCAATGACGTCAACAAGCTTACCAATAAAGCAACATGGCTGCCATAACACTAGCAGTATGTGGCCACTGTTTTATATCAGTATTTGTAAGCCAAAACAAGGAGTGGAACAATTAGAAGTAAATTCTGATATTAATATAATAACTATCACCTCTGCCTCTATCACCCACTCCTGGTTTTGGATTACAAATATCATACCTCCCAACCATCCCGGATCCAGCAGGACTGTCCCGATTTTGACAGTCAGCCCCGCGATCCCGGGCGGGACATTAGTTGTCCCGCAGTGTTTGGGAGGTGTGCGTGCTATATCAGCTGGTCAGCCTCATCCCTGCACCCGCAGAGCTGCCTGAGCACAGCACACAACATATTGGCTGCTCCCTGCTCACAGGAGAGGAGGACCTTTGATGAGGTCACAGGGGGAGGAGTCAGGGGGTCACATGATCGGGACCTCCGTGGATTGCAGGATGGCTGTGCTGGTTGCCAACTTGCGATGGTGCTGCTGGATGAGGTAAGCTGCCTTGTGTGGGGTCAGGAGGTGTACAGTGTGGATGTAGCTGAGCCGTGTACGGAGCGGAGCCGTGTGTGTACGAGGTGTACAGAGCGGTGCCGTGTGTGTACGAGGTGTATGGAGTGGAGCCGTGTGTGTACGAGGTGTATGGAGTGGAGCCGCGTGTGTACGAGGTGTACGGAGCGGAGCCACGTGTGTACGGAGCGGAGCCTGTTGTGAACTCTATTTCTGGGCTCCCTCTTGTGGTCACAAGTGGTACTGTGTGAGTGCTGTCTTTCTGCAGGTTTGTGACTGGCATCAGCTGTCTCGTTATCTGTGGGCTGGTTTTCTATTTAAGCTCACTTGGAATCTCAGTCTATGCCTGCTGTCGTTGTATTCAGTGCTATTCTGTTTGCTCCTGTCTACATCTGTTACCAGTCTCTTCAAGAGAAGCTAAGTTCTGTTTGCTTATTCTTGCTCATCTGTGTTCAATATGTTCCTAGAATATTATGAGTTTTGTCCAGCTTGCTAATATGTCATTTCTCTGCTTGCTGGTAGCTCTGGGGTGCTGAGTTGCTCCCCCCACATCGTTAGTTGGTGTGGGGGTTCTCGCATTCTCTGCGTGGATATTTTTGTATAGGGTTTTTGACCGCACAGATCCCTTGTTATTTTCTGCTATCTAGTGTTAGCGGGCCTCATTTGCTTAACCTGTTTCATCTCTGCGTTTGTCTTTTCCTCTCAACTCACCGTTATTATTTGTGGGGGGCTGTTCTATTTCTTTGGGGTTATTTCTCTGAGGCAAGTGAGGTCTTACTTTATCTCTAGGGGTAGTCAGTTTCTCAGGCCGTGAAGAGACGTCTAGGATTTCAGGATACGTTCCACGGCTACCTTTAGTGTGTTTGGTTAGGATCAGCTTTGCGGTCAGTCCAGTTACCACATCCCCAGAGCTCGTCCTATTGTCTCTGACTTAGCTGGTTAGATTTGTGATCCTAAGCCACTGGGATCATAACAGTACAGCAGGCCATAAAAAGTGTTTAATGCATCGCAGAAGTGGGATAAGAGAAGTCCTGAGTACAATTTTTTTTTTTCCTCTCCCTTTGCTGCAGTCTGTCCAGCTTCTCTCATCCCCTTAATCTCTGGGTGGCTTTGAGTTCAGCTGCAGGCATGGATATTCAGAGTCTGACTTCTAGTGTGGATCATCTTGCTGCAAGGGTGCAAAGCATTCAGGATTTTGTTGTTCACAGTCCTATGTCTGAGCCAAAAGTACCTATTCCTGAGTTTTTTTCTGGAGATAGATCTGGGTTTCTGAATTTTAAGAATAATTGTAAATTATTTCTTTCTTTGAGACCTGGTTCCTCTGGTGATTCCGCTCAGCAAGTTAAAATTGTTATCTCCTTGTTACGCGGCGACCCTCAAGATTGGGCTTTCTCCCTGGCGCCAGGAGATCCTGCATTGCTGAATGTGGATGCGTTTTTTCTGTCGCTTGGACTGCTTTATGAGGAACCTAATCTAGAGAACCAGGCAGAAAAGGCCTTGCTGGCTCTCTCTCAGGGCCAGGATGAAGCTGAGGTGTATTGTCAAAAATTTCGGAAATGGTCGGTGCTTACTCAATGGAATGAGTGTGCCCTGGCTGCAAATTTCAGAGAAGGTCTTTCTGAAGCCATTAAGAATGTTATGGTGGGGTTCCCTACGCCTGCAAGTCTGAATGACTCAATGGCTTTGGCCATTCAGATTGATTGGCGTTAGCGGGAGCGCAAATCTACGCACCATCTGGCGGTGTTTACTGAACAGAGACCTGAGTCTGTGCAATGTGACCAAATTCTGACCAGAATTGAGCGGCAAAATCATAGACGTCAAAATGGGTTTTGCTTTTACTGTGGTGATTCAACTCATGTTATCTCAGCATGCTCTAAGCGCGTAAAAAAAAAATCGCTAAATCTGTCACCGTTGGTACTATACAGCCTAAATTCATTTTGTCTTATACTTTAATTTGTTCTTTGTCATCCTACTCGGTTATGGCTTTTGTGGATTCGGGTGCTGCCCTGAACCTGATGGATGTGTCGTTTGCCAGGCGCTGTGGTTTTGTCCTGGAGCCTTTGGAATTCCCTATTCCCCTGAGGGGTATTGATGCTACACCATTGGCTGAGAATAAGCCTCAGTATTGGACTCAAGTGACCATGTGCATGACTCCTGTACATCAGGAGGTGATTCGCTTTCTTGTGCTGCATAATCTGCATGATGTTGTCGTTTTGGGTCTGCCATGGCTGCAGGCCCATAATCCAGTTCTGGATTGGAAAGCTATGTCTGTTTCAAGTTGGGGTTGCCAGGGGATTCATGGCGATGCTCCTTTGGTGTCAATTGCTTCTTCCACTCCTTCTGAGGTCCCTGAGTTTTTGTCGGACTACCAGGATGTATTTGATGAGCCCAGATCCGGTGCCCTGCCTCCTCACAGGGATTGTGATTGTGCTATAAATTTGATTCCTGGTAGTAAGTTCCCCAAGGGACGACTTTTTAATTTGTCTGTACCGGAACATGCCGCAATGCGGAGTTATATAAAGGAGTCTTTAGAGAAGGGACATATTCGCCCGTCCTCCTCCCCTCTTGGTGCTGGATTCTTTTTTGTGGCCAAGAAGGATGGTTCTCTGAGACCTTGTATAGATTATCGTCTTCTAAATAAAATCATGGTCAAATTTCAGTATCCTTTGCCATTATTATCTGATCTGTTTGCTCGGATTAAGGGGTCCAGTTGGTTCACCAAGATAGATCTTCGTGGTGCGTATAACCTTGTGCGTATTAAGCAGGGGGATGAATGGAAAACAGCATTTAATACGCCTGAGGGCCATTTTGAGTACTTGGTGATGCCTTTTGGACTCTCTAATGCTCCTTCTGTGTTCCAGTCCTTCATGCATGACATCTTCCGAGAATATCTGGATAAATTTATGATTGTGTATCTGGATGACATTTTGGTCTTTTCTGAGGACTGGGAGTCCCATGTGAGGCAGGTCAGGATGGTATTTCAGGTCCTGCGTGCTAATGCCTTATTTGTGAAGGGCTCAAAATGTCTCTTCGGAGTACAGAAGGTTTCCTTTTTGGGTTTTATTTTTTCTCCTTCTACTATTGAGATGGACCCAGTCAAGGTCCAGGCTATTCATGACTGGACTCAGCCTACATCTGTTAAGAGTCTTCAGAAGTTCTTGGGTTTTGCTAATTTTTACCGTCGCTTCATTGCTAATTTTTCTGGCGTGGTTAAACCCTTGACGGATTTGACCAAGAAGGGTTCTGATGTGACTAATTGGTCTCCTGCGGCCGTGGAAGCCTTTCGGGAGCTGAAGCGCCGGTTTTCTTCGGCTCCAGTTTTGTGTCAGCCTGATGTCTCTCTTCCTTTTCAGGTCGAGGTTGATGCTTCTGAGATTAGAGCAGGGGCTGTTTTGTCGCAGAGAAGCTCTGATGGCTCTGTGATGAAGCCTTGTGCTTTCTTTTCAAGAAAGTTTTCACCTGCCGAGCGGAATTATGATGTTGGTAATCGGGAGTTGTTGGCTATGAAGTGGGCATTTGAGGAGTGGCGACATTGGCTCGAGGGAGCTAAGCATCGTGTGGTGGTCTTGACTGATCACAAAAATCTGATTTATCTCGAGTCTGCCAAGCGGCTGAATCCTAGACAGGCTCGTTGGTCGTTTTTCTCCCGTTTCGATTTTGTGGTCTCGTACCTGCCTGGTTCGAAGAACGTGAAGGCTGATGCTCTTTCTAGGAGTTTTGTGCCTGACTCTCCGGGAGTTTCAGAGCCGGCTGGTATCCTCAGAGAGGGAGTGATTTTGTCTGCCATTTCCCCAGATTTGCGACGAGTGCTGCAGAAATTTCAGGCGGATAAACCTGACCATTGCCCACCAGAGAGACTGTTTGTCCCAGATAGATGGACCAGCAGAGTTATTTCCGAGGTTCATTCTTCAGTGTTGGCAGGCCATCCTGGGATTTTTGGTACCAGGGATTTGGTGGCTAGGGCCTTCTGATGGCCTTCCTTGTCGCGGGATGTGCGTTCCTTTGTGCAGTCCTGTGGGATTTGTGCTCGGGCTAAGCCTTGCTGTTCTCGTGCCAGCGGTTTGCTTTTGCCTTTGCCTGTCCCGAAGAGTCCTTGGACGCACATTTCCATGGATTTTATTTCGGATCTTCCAGTCTCTCAGAGAATGTCTGTCATCTGGGTGGTGTGTGATCGTTTTTCTAAAATGGTCCATTTGGTGCCCTTGCCTAAGTTGCCTTCCTCCTCCGATTTGGTTCCTCTATTTTTTCAGAATGTGGTTCGCTTGCACGGCATCCCTGAAAATATTGTGTCTGACAGAGGATCCCAGTTTGTGTCCAGATTTTGGCGGATCTTTTGTGCTAAGATGGGCATTGATTTGTCTTTTTCGTCGGCCTTCCATCCTCAGACGAATAGCCAAACCGAGCGAACTAATCAGACCTTGGAAACTTATTTAAGATGTTTTGTTTCTGCTGATCAGGATGATTGGGTGACTTTTTTGCCATTGGCCGAGTTTGCCCTTAATAATCGGGCTAGTTCTGCTACTTTGGTTTCGCCTTTTTTCTGCAATTCTGGTTTTCATCCTCGTTTTTCCTCGGGTCAGGTTGAACCTTCTGACTGTCCTGGGGTGGATTCTGTGGTAGATAGGTTGCAGCAGATTTGGAACCATGTGGTGGACAATTTGAAGTTGTCACAGGAGAAGGCTCAGCGCTTTGCCAACCGCCGTCGTGGTGTGGGTCCCCGACTTTGTGTTGGGGATTTGGTATGGCTGTCTTCTCGGTATGTTCCTATGAAGGTTTCCTCTCCTAAATTCAAGCCTCGCTTCATCGGTCCTTATAAGATTTTGGAAATCCTTAACCCGGTGTCATTTTGTTTGGACCTCCCAGAGTCGTTTGCCATTCATAACGTGTTCCATAGGTCTTTGTTGCGGAGGTATGAGGTGCCTGTGGTTCCTTCTGTTGAGCCCCCTGCCCCGGTGCTGGTGGAGGGCGAATTAGAGTACGTGGTGAAGAAGATCTTGAATTCTCGTATTTCTAGACGGAGGCTTCAGTATTTGGTTAAGTGGAAGGGCTATGGTCAGGAGGATAATTCCTGGGTTGTCGCCTCTGATGTTCATGCGGCCGATTTGGTTCGTGCCTTCCATGTGGCTCATCCTGATCGCCCTGGGGGTTTTGATGAGGGTTCGGTGACCCCTCCTCAAGGGGGGGGTACTGTTGTGAACTCTATTTCTGGGCTCCCTCTTGTGGTCACAAGTGGTACTGTGTGAGTGCTGTCTTTCTGCAGGTTTGTGACTGGCATCAGCTGTCTCGTTATCTGTGGGTTGGTTTTCTATTTAAGCTCACTTGGAATCTCAGTCTATGCCTGCTGTCGTTGTATTCAGTGCTATTCTGTTTGCTCCTGTCTACATCCGTTACCAGTCTCTTCAAGAGAAGCTAAGTTCTGTTTGCTTATTCTTGCTCATCTGTGTTCAATATGTTCCTAGAATATTATGAGTTTTGTCCAGCTTGCTAATATGTCATTTCTCTGCTTGCTGGTAGCTCTGGGGTGCTGAGTTGCTCCCCCCACATCGTTAGTTGGTGTGGGGGTTCTCGCATTCTCTGCGTGGATATTTTTGTATAGGGTTTTTTACTGACCACACAGATCCCTTGCTATTTTCTGCTATCTAGTGTTAGCGGGCCTCATTTGCTTAACCAGTTTCATCTCTGCGTTTGTCTTTTCCTCTTAACTCACCGTTATTATTTGTGGGGGGCTGTTCTATTTCTTTGGGGTTATTTCTCTGAGGCAAGTGAGGTCTTACTTTATCTCTAGGGGTAGTCAGTTTCTCAGGCCGTGAAGAGACATCTAGGATTTCAGGAAACGTTCCACGGCTACCTTTAGTGTGTTTGGTTAGGATCAGCTTTGCGGTCAGTCCAGTTACCACATCCCCAGAGCTCGTCCTATTGTCTCTGACTTAGCTGGTTAGATTTGTGATCCTAAGCCACTGGGATCATAACAGGAGCCATGTGTGTACGAGGTGTAGAGAGCAGAGTCGCGTGTGTGCAAAGTGTACGGAGCGCAGCCGCGTGTGTAGGAGTAGCTATGTGTGGCCATTATGCGGTACAAAGTATCATGTGCGGCCAATATACAGTATGGAGCATCATTTGTGGTCATTATACAGTATGGAGCATCATGTGGGGCCATTATACAGTATGGAGCATCATGTGGGGTCATTATACAGTATGGAGCATCATGTGCGGTCATTATACAGTATGGAGCATCATGTGGGGTCATTATACAGTATGGAGCATCATGTGCAGTCATTATACAGTATGGAGCATCATGTGGGGCCATTATAGAGTATGGAGCATCATGTGCGGTCATTATACAGTATGGAGCATCACGTGCGGTCATTATACAGTATGGAGCATCATGTGCGGTCATTATACAGTATGGAGCATCATGTGCGGTCATTATACAGTATGGAGCATCACGTGCGGCCATTATACAGTATGGAGCATCACGTGCGGCCATTATACAGTATGGAGCATCACGTGCGGCCATTATACAGTATGGAGCATCATGTGCGGTTATTATACAGTATGGAGCATCATGTGCGGTCATTATACAGTATGGAGAATCAGTGCGGTCATTATACAGTATGGAGCATCACGTGTGGCCATTATACAGTACATTATACAATAATTTATAATTATTGTATATGAAACAGTGTGATCAGCTGTTAGGGCTAGCGGAACGCACCTTATGAATATATAGATTTTATTATGATAGATGCGTTCGCAACCCGGGGTCCACCGTGCAGGAGAACCTGCTGCTAGCAAATAGCGGAACTAAATGGTGGTGTTAGCTAACTCTGTTACTTCACAGAGCAGCCGTGAACTCAAAGCACTGCGCCCTGTTAGACTCCACAGAGGCAAAGGCTAACTGCCTAAACAAGAGCAGTCAGTGGTCATGCATGCACACGAAACTCCTCGCCGGAGGTGCCAGCATTCTAAGGGCTTATTTCGGTTAGATCCCTGAATACCCAAGCATACAAACTCCTCGCCGGAGGTGCCAGCATTCTAGGGGCTTATTTCAGCCGGGTCCCTGAACACACTCATACAAGACCACACTGGCGCAAAGTACATAAATAAAGAGCAATACTAGCGCATGGCCGTGCGGCCATGCGAGCCTTAAATAGTTGCAGCACGTACAGGACCTTCCTGGAAGGACCAATGAGAGGCTGCCACAGAACGTGAGCACCTACAGGACCTTAGCTGCAGTGTCTGATCATGTGACCCTCGATCTCCACTGAGAGATCTTACTCTGGGCATGCTCAGAATGAGAAAAGCAGGACTTAGTCCCAGAAGCGTCTGCTCGCCGCTGCCCAGCACTGACTTCAATGGCAGAAGCAGGGAAAGCAGCAGTAACTCTCTGTACAGAGTCAGACTGAGCGAGACGCTGGGACCGACGTCTCCGCTGAGCAGACTTCACTGCGGCAGGAGAAGAATGGGAGACCGCAGCGGAGATGGCCCGAGATTCCCCCTGTGCAGAGATGGGAACTCGACCCATAACATGCCCCCCCCCTCCTTGGACCTCGTTACGCTCGAAGGCAGCAATGAGCTGCGGAGCCCGAATGCGCTCAGCAGGCTCTCAGGACCATAAGCCTTCCAGTCCACCAAATAAAATTTTTTGCCATGAACCACCTTGCAACCCAAAATAGCGTTCACCTCGTAATCGTCCGTAGACGAACCCGATGTCCCGGCAGATGACTCGGAAACCGGGACATGTATACAGGTTTCAAGAGGGACACATGAAAGGTGTCGGTGATACCCAGGCATGGCGGAAGGGCTAAACGATAGACCACTGGGTTAACCTGTTCGAGGACCTTGAAAGGACCCAAGTAGCGAGGTGCAAACTTAGTGGACTCAACACGCAGCCTGATGTTACGGGCGGAGAGCCACACTAAGTCACCAGGAGCAAAGGTCGGAGCGGGGCGCCGATGTGCATCGGCGGAGGACCTCATTCTCTCCTTGGAGGCCTGAGTGGCATCTTGAGTGTGGTCCCAAATATCCCGTTCTGCCGACTCCCGGGTGGCAGACTGGGCTGTGGAAGAAGACACGGGCATAGGCACAGGTATCCGCGGATGCTGACCATAGTTGAGGAGGAATGGGGTTTGTCCAGTGGAGTCGGCTACCGCATTGTTCAGCGCAAACTCTGCCCATGGTAGCAAGGATGCCCAGTCATCCTGCCTGGCAGAGACAAAATGTCGCAGATATGTGACCAAGGTCTGATTGGCCCTCTCTACCAATCCATTCGTCTCGGGATGATATGCAGAAGAGAGGTTTAACTCAATGCTGAGAAGACGTTAAAGCTCTCTCCAGAACCGAGACGCAAACTGGGGACCCCGGTCACTGACAATTTTGTTTGGCATACCGTGTAGGCGGAAGATGTGCTTTATGAACAACGCTGCCAAGGCCTGTGCCGAAGGTAACCGTGGAAGCGGCACCAAATGCACCATTTTGGAAAAATGATCAGTGATAACCCAAATGATGGTACAGCCCCGAGACTTGGGCAAACCCACCACAAAGTCCATCCCGACCATCTCCCAGGGCCTGTCTGCCACCGGCAAAGGATAAAGTAACCCAGCTGGCCGTTGTCGAGGAGACTTATTTTTGGCGCAGGAGACACACGCCTGAATATAATCCCTGACATCACGGACCATATGTGGCCACCAGTACGTCCTCGCCAACAGCTCAGATGTCCTTTTTGTCCCAAAATGTCCACCCACCTTGGATGAATGAGCCCACGAGAGAACCTCCGGTCGCAAACTAATGGGTACAAAAGTCTTGCCCGGAGGCACAGACTCTAGCGAAACTGGAGCTACGGTTCTCAGACTCTCAGTGGGGACAATAAGCTGAGGCTCCTCTTCCTCCTCCACAGATGACACAACGGAGAGAGAGAGAGCGTCGGCACAAATGTTCTTCTCCCCCAAAAGAAAATGAAGGGTGAAATGGAATCGGGAGAAGAACAAGGACCATCTAGCCTAGCGAGAATTTAACCGCTGGGCTGTCTGCAGGTACACCAAATTTTTATGGTCTGTGAAGACTTGGAAAGGAAAACAAGCTCCCTCCAAGAGATGTCTCCACTCCGAGAAAGCCAACTTCATGGCCAGCAACTCCCTGTCCCCGATGGAATAATTCCTCTCTGCTGGTGAGAAGGTCTTAGAAAAGAAGAAGCAGGGATGCTTCCGACCCTGAGTATCTTTTTGGAAGAGGACTGCTCCAGCACCAACAGATGAGGCATCCACCTCCATGACAAATGGTTTGTCTACATCGGGGCGATGTAGGATGGGAGCGCTAGCGAAGTGTGACTTTATGGAATTAAAGGCCTTGGAGACCTCCTCAGACCACAATTTGGGATTTGCTCCCTTCTTGGTAAGGGCAACCAAGGGAGCCACCAAAGTTGAGAAGTGTGGAATGAACTGTCGATAGTAGTTAATGAACCCCATAAAGCGCTGCACCGCTTTAAGAGAATGGGGTTCTTGCCAGTCCATCACAGCCTGTAGCTTGGCAGGTTCCATAGCCAAACCCTGGGCAGAGATGATATAACCAAGAAATGGCAAGGACTCCTGCTCAAACACACACTTCTCCAACTTGGCGTAGAGGGAGTTTGCCCGTAAGAGGTCAAAAACTTTGCGAACATCTCTCCGATGGGAGTCAATATCTGGAGAGTAGATGAGAATATCATCCAGATAGACTACGACTGAGGTGGTGAGCATCTCCTGGAAGATGTCGTTCACAAAGTCTTGGAAAATGGCTGGGGCATTACAGAGCCCGAAGGGCATCACCAGATACTCATAGTGCCCATCCCAGGTGTTAAAGTCCATCTTCCATTCGTCCCCCTCACGGATGCATATCAGGTTGTAAGCACCCCGCAGATCTAATTTTGTAAATACCCTTGCTCCCCGTAGCCTATCAAAAAGCTCAGATATCAGTGGTAATGGGTACTTGTTCTTAACAGTGATGGCGTTAAGACCCCTATAATCTATACATGGACGCAGTTCCCCATTCTTCTTCTGAACAAAGAAGAACCCAGCCCCAGCAGGCGACACTGACTTCCTGATGAACCCTCTTTCCAGATTCTCTTGGATGTACTGAGACATAGCCTCCGTCTCCGGGAGAGATAACGGATAAACTCAACCCCGGGGAGGCTCAGCACCAGGCAAGAGGTCAATAGGACAGTCGTAGGGGCGGTGAGGCGGAAGGGTCTCCGCCGCCTTTTTGGAGAACACGTCCGCATGAGACCAGTATTGCTTGGGGAGAGAGGATAGATCTGCGGGTACCTCTGTAGTAGCAACCTGAACGCACTCCCTTTGACACCTACCCTCACAAGACTCACCCCATCCCAAAATTCTGCCTGAGGACCATTCGATATGTGGAGAGTGGTACCGTAACCAAGGTATCCCCAACAGGACCTCATCAATTCCCTCAGGTATGACGAGCAGAGATATTATCTCCTGATGGGATGGTGACATGGACAGAGTAAAAGGAATGTGTTATGGTTACCCCAATGACCAGGGGAATAAAAATACAAAACGGACTAGCTCTCGGGTGATGGAAACTAAGGTCGACCGTGACCTGAACCTGACCCAACACTTACAGTAGCCGGGGGATGTACCTACGATGCCCTAGACACCACGCGCCAGCCGGAGATCTAACTACCCCTATAAGAGGAATATACAGGCCTGCCTTACCTCCAGTGAGGAACCCCAAAAGATGATAGTAGGCCCCCACAGATATTGACGGTGAGTTCAGAGGAAATAACATACGTAGGATGAACAGCAGATTTAGCACAGTGAGGTCCGCTTACTAGATAGCAGAAGGACAGGAAAGTGTTACTTCACGGTCAACCTAAAAACACTATTCAAAAACACCATCCAGAAACTACTTTAAACTCCAGTGACAACTCATGCCACTGGAGTAGTAATTTTCTGTCCACA
This sequence comes from Ranitomeya variabilis, assembly GCF_051348905.1. Classification (NCBI taxonomy): domain Eukaryota; kingdom Metazoa; phylum Chordata; class Amphibia; order Anura; family Dendrobatidae; genus Ranitomeya; species Ranitomeya variabilis. The sequence goes on from NC_135232.1 coordinate 109,756,282, forward strand.
AGAGCTTCCAGCACTGAAAGGTCACATTGCAGATAGCTGGACAAAAATAGCAAAACAAGAAACAAAATTCAACTTAGCTGAACTGGGACTTGAAGCAGGTGAATGCAACAGAATGCTACTAGCACATTGTTGGCCGGCATATGACTAACAGCCAAGCAGCCTTAAATAGGAAACTCCCCTAGAGGGTGGCGACAGGTAATCAGAGATGGAAGAAGGCACATAAGAGACACTACCATAACAAACCACCGGGGGAGCCCACAAACCGAATTCACAACAGTACCCCCCCCTTAAGGAGGGGGCACCGAACCCTCACCAGAACCACCAGGGCGATCTGGATGAGCACTATGAAATGCACGAACCAAATCGGGAGCATGAACATCGGATGCTGTCACCCAAGAATTATCCTCCTGGCCATAACCTTTCCACTTAACCAGATACTGAAGTTTCCGTCTGGAAACACGGGAGTCCAAGATCTTTTCCACCACATACTCCAATTCACCCTCAACCAACACAGGAGCAGGTGGATCAGCAGAAGGAACAACCGGTACCTCATACCTCCGCAATAATGACCGATGGAAAACATTATGGATATTAAAAGATGCTGGGAGGTCCAAACGAAAGGACACAGGATTAAGAACCTCCAGAATCCTATAAGGGCCGATAAACCGAGGCTTAAACTTAGGAGACGAGACCTTCATAGGAACAAATCGAGAAGACAGCCACACCAGGTCCCCAACACAAAGACGAGGACCAATACGCCGATGACGATTAGTGAACTGTTGAGTCTTCTCCTGGGACAACTTTAGATTGTCCACAACCTGTCCCCAAATCCGATGCATCCTATCAACCACAGCATCCACTCCAGGACAATCCGAAGACTCCAATTGACCGGACGAAAACCGAGGGTGAAACCCTGAATTACAAAAAAATGGAGAAACCAAAGTAGCAGAACTGGCCCGATTGTTAAGGGCAAACTCTGCCAACGGCAAAAAGTCAAGCCAATCATCCTGATCAGCGGACACAAAACACCTCAAGTAAGTCTCCAAGGTCTGATTAGTACGCTCAGTCTGGCCATTAGTCTGAGGATGGAATGCAGACGAAAAAGACAAATCGATACCCATCCTGGCACAGAACGTCCGCCAAAATCTAGACACAAACTGAGTACCCCTGTCAGACACTATATTCTCAGGAATACCATGCAAACGCACCACATTCTGAAAAAATAGAGGAACCAACTCAGAGGAGGAGGGCAATTTGGGTAAAGGTACCAAATGAACCATCTTAGAAAAACGGTCACAAATCACCCAGATGACAGACATCCTACGAGAAACCGGAAGGTCAGAAATAAAGTCCATAGAGATGTGCGTCCAAGGCCTCTTAGGAATAGGCAAGGGCAACAACAACCCACTGGCCCTAGAACAGCAGGGCTTGGCCCGAGCACAAACATCACAAGACTGCACAAACATGCGCACATCTCGAGACAAAGAAGGCCACCAGAAGGACCTAGACACCAAATCCCTGGTGCCAAAAATTCCAGGATGACCTGTCAACGCGGAAGAATGAACCTCCGAGATAACTCTACTGGTCCAATCATCAGGGACAAACAGTCTACCAGGCGGACAGCGATCAGGCCTATCCACCTGAAACTCCTGCAAAGAACGCCGCAGGTCTGGGGAGACAGCTGACAATATCACCCCATCCTTCAGGATGCCGGTAGGTTCGGAATCACCAGGCGAGTCAGGCTCAAAACTCCTAGAGAGGGCATCCGCCTTCACATTCTTGGACCCAGGCAGATATGACACCACAAAGTTAAATCGGGAGAAAAACAACGACCAGCGCGCCTGTCTAGGATTCAGACGCCTGGCCGACTCAAGATAAATTAGATTCTTGTGGTCAGTGAGGACCACCACCTGGTGTCTAGCACCCTCAAGCCAATGACGCCACTCCTCAAACGCCCACTTCATGGCCAGAAGTTCCCGATTTCCCACATCATAATTTCGCTCAGCGGGCGAAAACTTTCGGGAGAAAAACGCACATGGTCTCATTACTGAGCAGTCAGGATCTTTCTGCGACAAAACTGCACCTGCTCCGATCTCCGAAGCATCCACCTCAACCTGGAACGGAAGTAACACATCAGGTTGGCGCAACACAGGAGCGGAAGAAAAGCGGCGCTTAAGCTCTTGAAAGGCCTCCACAGCCGCAGAGGACCAATTAGCAACATCAGCACCCTTTTTGGTCAAATCAGTCAAAGGTTTAGCAATGGCAGAAAAACCCGCTATAAATCGGCGATAGAAATTAGCAAAACCCAAGAACTTCTGCAGACTCTTCAAAGAAGTAGGTTGCATCCAATCACAAATAGCCTGGACCTTGACAGGGTCCATCTCCATAGATGAAGGGGAAAAAATATATCCCAAAAAGGAAATTCTCTGAACTCCAAAACTACACTTTGAGCCCTTTACAAAAAGAGAATTAGCTCGCAAAACCTGAAAAACTCTCCTGACCTGTTGAACGTGAGATTCCCAGTCCTCCGAAAAAACAAGAATATCATCCAAATACACAATCATAAACTTATCCAGATATTCACGGAAAATATCGTGCATAAAGGACTGAAAAACGGAAGGGGCATTTGCGAGACCGAAAGGCATTACCAAATACTCAAAATGGCCTTCAGGCGTATTAAATGCGGTCTTCCACTCATCCCCCTGCTTAATCCGCACCAAATTATACGCACCACGTAGATCGATCTTAGTGAACCACTTAGCCCCCTTTATACGAGCAAACAGATCAGTCAGTAAAGGTAACGGGTACTGGTATTTAACTGTAATCTTATTCAAAAGTCGATAGTCGATACAAGGTCTCAATGAACCATCCTTTTTACCTACAAAGAAAAATCCTGCCCCTAGTGGAGACAACGAGGGGCGAATATGACCCTTTTCCAAGGATTCTCTGATATACTCCCGCATAGCAGTATGTTCGGGCACAGACAAATTAAACAAGCGACCCTTAGGAAACTTACTACCGGGGATCAATTCAATAGCGCAGTCACACTCTCTGTGGGGAGGGAGAGAATCAACTTTAGGCTCTTGAAAGACATCATAAAAATCTGACAGAAATGCTGGGATCTCAGAGGGAGTAGATGAAGAAATAGGAACCAAAGGTGCATCCCCATGAATACCCCGACATCCCCAGCTCAACACAGACATAGATTTCCAGTCCAAGACGGGATTATGAATCTGTAACCATGGTAATCCAAGCACTAAGACATCATGTAGGTTATATAATACAAGGAAACGAATAATCTCCTGATGGTCTGGGGTAAGACGCATAGTCACTTGTGTCCAATATTGTGGTTTATTGCTAGCCAAAGGTGTAGAATCAATACCCTTCAGGGGAATAGAAACTTCCAACGGCTCCAAATCAAACCCACAATGCTTGGCAAAGGACCAATCCATGAGACTCAGAGCGGCGCCAGAATCCACATAAGCATTCACAGTAACAGATGATAAAGTACAAATCAATGTCACGGACAAAAGAAATTTTGACTGCAAGGTACCTGTAGAAAAAGATTTATCAACCTTTTTATCAACCTTATTTATACGTTTAGAGCATGCTGATATAACATGAGCTGGATCACCACAGTAGAAGCACAATCCATTTTTGCGCCTGTAATTTTGACGTTCGCCTCTAGACAAAACACGATCGCATTGCATATGCTCTAATGCCTTTTCAGAGGTCACCGCCAAATGGTGCACAGGTCTTTGCTCAGAAGACACCGCCATATGGTGCACAGGTTTTTGCTCAGAAGATACCGCCATATGGTGCACAGATTTTTCCTCAGAAGACCCCGCCATATGGTGCACAGATTTGCGCTCCCGCAAACGCCGATCAATCTGGATAGCCAATTTCATGGCATCATTCAGACCTGTAGGCACAGGGAACCCCACCATGACATCCTTCACGGCATCAGAGAGACCTTCTCTGAAATTAGCTGCTAAAGCGCACTCATTCCATTTAGTAAGCACCGACCATTTACGGAATTTCTGGCAGTATATCTCAGCTTCATCTTGCCCTTGGGAAAGAGCTATCAAGGCTTTCTCAGCCAAAATCTCCAAATTAGGCTCTTCATAAAGCAACCCCAAAGCCTGAAAAAACGCATCTACATTTAACAACGCAGGATCCCCTGGCGATAATGCAAATGCCCAACTTTGTGGGTCGCCGCGCAGTAGAGAGATAACAATTTTAACTTGTTGAGTATGATCACCAGCAGAGTGAGATCTCAGAGACAAAAACAATTTGCAATTTTCCCTGAAACTCAAAAACCGGGATCTGTCTCCGGTAAAGTATTCAGGCAGAGGAATCTTAGGTTCAGACATTGGAGCACGTATAACAAAATCTTGTAGGTTCTGTACTTTTGTCGCAAGGTTATTCAAACCTGCAACTAAACTCTGTGAATCCATGATTCAAATGGGTGTAACCCAAGCATTCAGAGGTTAAGAGGAGAGGAGAAAAAAAAAAAGGCTGAAGACTGCAGTTTAAGCAAGGAATACAAATGAGCAAACTAAGGTGCACTTTCAAACACAGAAAAAAAAAAAACCTTTTCTCCTCCTTCCTGCTTTAGTGCATATTTTAACACATAGATTTTTTACAGGCCGGCCAAACTGTTATGGTTACCCCAATGACCAGGGGAATAAAAATACAAAACGGACTAGCTCTCGGGTGATGGAAACTAAGGTCGACCGTGACCTGAACCTGACCCAACACTTACAGTAGCCGGGGGATGTACCTACGATGCCCTAGACACCACGCGCCAGCCGGAGATCTAACTACCCCTATAAGAGGAATATACAGGCCTGCCTTACCTCCAGTGAGGAACCCCAAAAGATGATAGTAGGCCCCCACAGATATTAACGGTGAGTTCAGAGGAAATAACATACGTAGGATGAACAGCAGATTTAGCACAGTGAGGTCCGCTTACTAGATAGCAGAAGGACAGGAAAGTGTTACTTCACGGTCAACCTAAAAACACTATTCAAAAACACCATCCAGAAACTACTTTAAACTCCAGTGACAACTCATGCCACTGGAGTAGTAATTTTCTGTCCACAAGAGCTTCCAGCACTGAAGAGTCACATTGCAGATAGCTGGACAAAAATAGCAAAACAAGAAACAAAATTCAACTTAGCTGAACTGGGACTTGAAGCAGGTGAATGCAACAGAATGCTACTAGCACATTGTTGGCCGGCATATGACTAACAGCCAAGCAGCCTTAAATAGGAAACTCCCCTAGAGGGTGGCGACAGGTAATCAGAGATGGAAGAAGGCACATAAGAGACACTACCATAACAAACCACCGGGGGAGCCCACAAACCGAATTCACAACAGGAATGGTCTGGTGAGTTCTCTGTAAGGGCAGTGTCGACCCATTCACCACTCGTACCGTAACTGGTTGCGCTAGCATAACCAGAGGTATTGCGTGACGTTGGGCGAAGGCGGAAGACATAAAATTGCCCTCCGCCCCATAATCCACGCAGAGCTCTACTGAGTGGGAAGATGAGCCAATAATAATTGTCCCCTTAAAGGACAATTTTGAGGCAAACGTCGCCGAATCTAGTGTACCTCCACCGACTACCACTAGAGGCTGACGTCTCATCGACCGCTGGGAACATCTGGTGGCAAGATGTCCAGACTGCTGGCAAACATGACAGACCTTGGGTGTCCAAGCGGTCCGGGACTTAGAACCCGCACGTGACACCTCCCTGGACTCATGTGACTCAGGAACCAGGACCGGAGATTCCAGAGGTTTGGCGAAGGTGGGAGCCAGCCAAAACCTCTGCCTACATTGGGCTCTCTCTAACTTCTGCTCGTTAAAACAGAGGTCAATACGGGTAGAGACAGTTATTAACTCCTCCAGTGTGGCTGGTATCTCCCTAGTGGCCAGAGCGTCCTTAACGTGATCAGCCAGCCCCCTCCATGGGGATAAGGGCTTTATCCGACCACTCCAGCTCTGAAGCTAAAGTTCGGAAACGGATGGCAAATTGGCTGACCAAGGACTCACCCTGAGTTAATGCCAGCAGTTGGAGCGCCATATCATGGGTGACTTGAGGTCCTAGGAAGACCTGTTTCAGAGTGCTCAGAAACAACGGTGAACTCTGCACCACACGATCGTCACGCTCCCACAGCAGCGTAGCCCATTCCAACGCCCTGTCCGACGAGGGACACAATAAATCCCACCTTAGCCCGCTCTGTGGGAAAACGTGCAGCCAGTAGCTCGAGGTAAATAGAGCACTGACTCACGAATCCCCTACAAGATCTGCTTTCTCCAGAAAATTTTTCTGGCAGCGGGAGGTGCGAAAATGTCGGAACAGGGGTGGCAGTGGACAAGGTTGCTGCAGCCTGTACAGCAACTGCGGAAGTATCCACAGTTGAGGTTGAGCTCTCGAGAGCCGCCAACCTACCCTCCAGCTGCTGGATATACCGCAAAGATTGCTGTATGTCCGCCATTTACTAGCCAGACCCTGGCGCTAGTATTATGTTAGGGCTAGCAAAACGCACCTTATGAATATATAGATTTTATTATGATAGATGCGTTCGCAGCCCGGGGTCCACCGTGCAGGAGAACCTGCTGCTAGCAAATAGCGGAACTAAATGGCGGTGTTAGCTAACTCTGTTACTTCACAAAGCTGCCGTGAACTCAAAGCACTGCGCCCTGTTAGACTCCACAGAGGCACAGGCTAACTGCCTAAACAAGAGCAGTCAGTGGTCATGCATGCACACGAAACTCCTCGCTGGAGGTGCCAGCATTCTAGGGGCTTATTTCAGCCGGGTCCCTGAACACACTCATACAAGACCACACTGGCACAAAGTACATAAATAAAGAGCAATACTAGCGCATGGCCGTGCGGCCATGCGAGCCTTAAATAGTTGCAGCACGTACAGGACCTTCCTGGAAGGACCAATGAGAGGCTGCCACAGAGCGTGAGCACCTACAGGACCTTAGCTGCAGTGTCTGATCATGTGACCCTCGATCTCCACTGAGAGATCTTACTCGGGGCATGCTCAGAACGAGAAAAGCAGGACTTAAGGTACCGTCACACTAAACGATATCGCTAGCGATCCGTGACGTTGCAGCGTCCTGGCTAGCGATATCGTTTAGTTTGACACGCAGCAGCGATCAGGATCCTGCTGTGATGTCGCTGGTCGCTGAATAAAGTTCAGAACTTTATTTGGTCGTCCGATCGCCGTGTATCGTTGTGTTTGACAGCAAAAGCAACGATACCAGCGATGTTTTACACTGGTAACCAGGGTAAATATCGAGTTACTAAGCGCAGGGCCGCGCTTAGTAACCCGATGTTTACCCTGGTTACCAGCGTAAAATGTAAAAAAAACAAACAGTACATACTCACATGCGTCCCCCGCCGTCCGCTTCCCACACTGACTGAGCGCCGCAAAGTGAAAGTGAAACCACAGCACAGCGGTGACGTCACCGCTGTGCCCTGCTACTGCCGGCGCTCAGTCAGCAGGAAGCGGACGCCGGGGGTCGCATGTAAGTATGTACTGTTTGTTTTTTTTACATTTTACTCTGGTAACCAGGGTAAACATCGGGTTACTAAGCGCGGCCCTGCGCTTAGCAACCCGATGTTTACCCTGGTTACCCAGGGACCTCGGCATCGTTGGTCGCTGGAGAGCGGTCTGTGTGACAGCTCTCCAGCGATCAAACAGCGACGCTGCAGCGATCGGCATCGTTGTCGCTATCGCTGCAGCGTCGCTTAGTGTGACGGTACCTTTAGTCCCAGAAGCGTCTGCTCGCCGCTGCCCAGCACTGACTTCAATGGCAGAAGCAGGGAAAGCAGCAGTAACTCTCTGTACAGAGTCAGACTGAGCGAGATGCTGGGACCGACATCTCCGCTGAGCAGACTCCACTGTGGCAGGAGAAGTATGGGAGACCGCAGCGGAAATGGCCCGAGATTCCCCCTGTGCAGAGACGGGAACTCGACCCCTAACATCAGCAGTGCTAAATGGGTGTGGTTGGGACGTGGATATGGGTGTGACTAATTATGAATGGGTGTGGTCAGAGGCACGGCCTAAAATTTGCCACGTTGCGTGCTGCTAACTTTGTCCCTCTTTCCCATCTTCAAAAGTTGGGAGGTATGCAAATACAGACCAAATACTGCTAGTTTTAGGACAGCCTTGGTTTGTAGAGGAAATACATATGAGACACGGTCAACACAACCAAAAATAAAGTTTATTAATGAGAAATATTATTATCATTGCAGAAAATTACTGGTACAGATCGAATTACAACAGGACATTTACACAACATTGTCCTGCCATGACACACGTCCAATATCTGAATCAAAAAAGGCAGCAAATTGGTCCCGCATGTGACCAACTGCTGCAGTTGATCACAGCGGGTGATGCTGGAAATCGGGCAGTGGGTGTGCAACTGGTCCATCCAGTTCAATGTTGGGTTGCTCCTTAGCCATTATATAATTGTGTAGAACCACACAGGCTTTGACCACCTCGTCGACTGTTTCCACTTTTAGATTTATGGCTGATGCAAGAATGCGCCATTTAGAGACCAGAATGCCAAAGGTACACTCTACTGTTCTTCGGGCCCTGGTCAGTCTGTAGTTAAAGATCCTTCTAGCGTGGTTCAAGTCCCGACTGGAATAGGGCTTCAGTAGGTTTTCACACATCTGAAAGGCCTCATCCCCAACCATAACAAATGGCATCGGTGGACCTTGAGTGTTGGGAGAGGTTGTGGCAGTGGAAAATTGAAATTTTTGCCATACACACGGTGGCCCATATCCGAGTTCTTGAAAGTCTGGGAATCGTTGCCACGGCCAAAAGCTCCAATGTCCACAGCGATGAAGCAACAGTTCGCATCGGCTATTGCCATGAGCACAACAGAAAAATATTTTTTGTAGTTGAAATACTCCGATCCTGTTCTGGCAGGTTTGATAATGTGGATGTGCTTTCCATCCACCGCTCCTAAACAGTTTGGGAAATCACACACACTCCAGAATTTTTCCACAATTTCAAGGCACATGTCCAAGGTGGGTAGGGGTATAAACTCATCCCGGAGTAGATTCCACAAAGCCCGGCAGGTGTCCGCAACTAATCCGGACAGGGTGGATATTCCAAGCCGGTATTGGAAGTAGAGGGATGATAAACTCTCTCCGGTTGCCAGAAATCTGTAAGAAAAACAAACCCCCCAAAAATTAAAATCTATTCTATTTATGGTGTGATTACGCTAAAGAAAGAAAGGAAAATACCAAAAACATACATGTCAGAAAACACAAAATTTGGACTGTCATTGGTTTTGATTTGGAACGTACCTTAATGTAACCAGCAGACGTTCCTCCGGTGGAATCGCTCTACGGAGCTGGGTGTCCTGTCTCCGTATGGCTCCTTGGACACGAGCAAGCAAATCCCGGAACGAGTCTTGCGACATCCTTGTATATTCATGGAATTTCTCCGGGTTGGCATTAAAGGGGTTGTCCACTACTTTCAATTAACCCCCCAATGTATCCCCCCGTGGCCGCTGATGAATTGTGCAAATACCTTCTGTTGCCATTTTCGCCTGTGAGCGGAGCTATTCCGGCGGGTGAGTCCGGGTCACGTGATCCCCAGGCTGCAGCCACCGCTTATTTCCGCCGACGTCACGTCAGTTTCCAGACTCTGGAAATTGACGTGGCGTCAGCAGCAGGCGTGTCCCAGCCGCACAGTCAGAGCAGTCACTCATCAAGAGTGACTGGGCTGTGGGCGGGGCTGGGGCTGCAGGGCTGTGCTGGGGGCGGGCGGGGCTAGGCAGGGATGATTGTGCCGGTGTCTGTGTCCCGGCGCCGGTGTCTGCGTGCCGGTGCGGGGGCTCTGTGTGCCGGCGCCGGTATGTGCGTGCCGACGCCGGTGCGGGTGCTCTGTGTGCCGGCGCCGGTATGTGCGTGCCGGCGCCAGGGCTCTGCGTGCCGGTATGTGGGGTCCGGCGCTGGTATGTGCTGGGTCTGCTGGGGGGGTGGTCTTTGGGGTATGTGCATGTGTGTCTCTCTCTCTGTGTGCAGGCATTGTCCGATGGGACTACAAGTCCCATCGGGCTCTGCCTGCTACAGTGACAGTGAGTGACACATTAGCCAATGATGGGACAGTAGTAGTCCCATCATCCGGCTAATGTGTTGAATGTAAAAAAAAAAAGAAATGCACATATACAGTACATACATACAACACACCATGTGACATGTAACAACATGCGACATGTGACAACATACGACATGCAATACCATGCGTCGACATGCACCATTCGTCGACATGCGACATGCACCATGTGACAACAGGCACCATGCGACGACATGCACCATGCGACGACATGCACCATGCGACGACATCCGACATGCACCATGCGACTACATGCGACATGTACCATGCGACAACGTGCAACATGCAACATATGAAATGCACCATGCGACGACATGCACCATGCGTCGACATGCAAAATGTGACAACATGCACCATGCGACGACATGCACCATGCACCATGCGACGACATGCACCATGTGACGACATGCACCATGCAACAACATGCGACGACATGCACCGTGCACCATGCACCATGTGACAACATGCGTCATGCACCATGCGACGACACGCAACATGCGACGACATGCGGCGACATGCACCATGCGACGACATGCACAATGCGACGACATGCGACATGCACCATGCGACGACATGCGACAGGCACAATGCGATGACATGCAACGTGACGACATGCGACATGTACCATGCGACGACATGCGACATGCAACATATGACATGCACCATGCGACGACATGCACCATGCGACGACATGCACAATGCGACGACATGCGACATGCACCATGCGACGACATGCGACAGACACAATGCGATGACATGCAACGTGACGACATGCGACATGTACCATGCGACGACATGCGACATGCAACATGTGACATACACCATGCGACAACATGCACCATGCGACGACATGCACCATGTGACGACATGCACCATGCGATGACATGCAACATGTGACATGCGACATGAAACATGCCACATACGGTACGTACATACATACAACATACATACAGTACATACAGTACATACTGCATACAGTACATACAGACATACAGTACATATAACATAGAGTACATACTCACCATCACTTGTCACTTTGTTCCCCGAAGCCATTGTCATCTGTAAAAAATATTAAAATAATAAACAACCAATATACTCCCTGATCCGCAGAAATCCAATTAAAACGAGTGTCCCTTGACGATCTCCCGTGGAGAGCAGGAGCATCTGCTGATGCGACTGCTCTCCACAGGCTCCAGGAACACAATGAGGGGAGGAAGTTATCCTTCCACAATGTATTCCTCACAATGTATTCCTACGCCCCTGTGAGAAAATAGTCCCTAGTCTCACTTTATGCCATTGCTGTTGAGAAATTTTCACAGGCAGCAATTGCCATAAAGTGAGATTTGTCCTAAGGTAACCTCTCAGTGATGCACTGCAGGAGCCATCGTCTCCTGTCAGTGTGTCACTGAGGGTCCTATAGAGCAGTGACATCACCTGATGTCACTGTTCTATAGGGGAGATTGTCGTGGGACACTCGTTATTAATTGGACTGTGGCAGACAGGTAGTATACGGTTTATTATTTTACGCTTTTGCAGGCTCTGAAATATGGTAAGTATGGTGAAATGAAGAATATTAAAATACTTTTTTCCTAATGTGTGTGTGTTTTATTAACCCTTTATTAGTATTGGATTAGTAATGGATAGGCGTCTTATTGACGCCTCTCCGTTATTAACCCGGCTTAATGTCACCTTACAATAGCAAGTTGACATTAACCCCTTATTACCCCATATCCCACCGCTACATGGGAGTGGGAAGAGAGGGGCTAAGTGCCGGAATTGGCGCAGCTTACAGATGCACCATTTCCGGGGCGGCTGCGGACTGGTATTTGTAGCCGGGGGGGACCAATATCCATGGCCCCTCTCTAAGCTATGAATATCAGCCCGCAGCTGTCTGCGTAGCCTTTCTGGATATAAAATATAGGGGGACCCTACGTCATTTTTTTTGGGGGGGTCCCCCTATTTTAATAGCCAGTAAAGGCTACGCAGACAGCTGTGGGCTGATATTCATAGCAGGCTACAAATATTGGCACCCAGCCGTCGGCTTTCCCCCTCTGGCGCAGAAAATTGCACGGGAGCCCACGCCATTTTTTTCCGTTTTTTTATTAAATTAAACGCTCATTAGGGCCTCTTTCACACTTGCGTCGGTATGGGTCCATCGCTATGCGTCGGGCCTACGTACTGACGCACGTTGTGAAATTTGTGCATGTTGTGGGCAGCGGATACAGTTTTTCAACACATCCGCTGCCCATTCTGAAGTCCGGGGAGGAGGGGGCGGAGTTTTGGCCGCGCATGCGCGGTAGAAAATGCGACGGACAAAAAAACGTTCACTTTAACGTTTTTTCGTGCCAACGGTCTGCCAACACACGTCGCATCCGTTGCACGATGGACGCGACGTGTGGCCATCCGTCGCGATCCGTCACTAATACAAGTCTATGGGTAAAAAACGCATCCTGCGAGCACATTTGCAGGATCCGTTTTTTTCCCAAAAAGACGGATTGCTAAAAACGCAAGTGTGAAAGTAGCCTTAGGCTGCTTTCACACTAGCATCGGTAGGGGGCCGTCGCGCTGCGTCGCTAATAAAAGTCTATGGAGAAAAAATGCATCCTGCAGACAACTTTGCAGGACGCGTTTTTTCTCCACAACGACGCATTGCGATGTGCAGTGCACGACGCTAGTGTGAAAGAGGCCTTAGAAACATTGGTCTTTCTATTATATATCTATGGATATATCTATCTATAGATATATTTATAGATAGATATATCTATAGATACATAGATGTATCTATCCATATATTTGGCTGCTTTCAAACATCAGGTTTTTGCCGTGAGGCACAATCCGGAGAGTTTTGAAAAAAACGGATCCATTTTTTTCCGCAGGATCCGTTTTTTTCTCATAGAGTTGTATTAGCGCTGGATTGCACCTGATGGCCACACGTTTCATCTGTTTTTTGCCGGATCCGTCAAAGCTGTTTCCGCCGGATGGAAAACACATACAGAGGAATGTTTTTTCTGTCCGGTGAAAAAACGCACAGCGATGGATCTGGCAAAAAAACGTATGAAACTGAGCTGTGAAATGATGAATCCGGCCTTGGAATCCGTTTTTTCATGCATGTTTCCATTCAAATCATGCACATTTTCCGTTTATTTACTTATTTCCAAAAACGGCATTAAAACCGCGCATAAACCGCACCAAAACTGCACCAAAAACTGCATCAAAACTGCACCAAAAACTGCATCAAAACCTGGTGCAGTTTTGAAGTTTTGGTGCAGTTTTGATGCAGTTTTTGGTGCGGTTTTGATGGAGTTTTTGGTGCGGTTTTGATGCAGTTTTTGGTGCGGTTTTGGCGCAGTTTTGATGCAGTTTTTGGTGCGGTTTTGGTGCAGTGTTGATGCAATTTTGGTGCGGTTTTGATGCGTTTTTTTTCAGTTTTGATGCGTTTTTTATGCAGTTTTTTGCACGGTTTTGATACATTTTGGTGCGTTTTTGAAAGCTAAATAAAGATGTATTATTGAACAAAAGAAAAAGATTTGTGATGTCATTATTGTCCAACCTCCTCTTTTACATTTGTCCAACCCACACTCCATTAAACACACAGATAGACAGATAGATGATAGATGAAATGGATAGACAGATCTACATATAGATAGATCTATAGATGCATACATCTATCTATTCATATATCTATCTGTAGATGTGTGTGGATAGATATATCTATTGATAGATGTATGGATAGCGTAGGGTGTATGTCCACTGTCCGGATTACATCCGAATGAGCTGCAGATTGGATGCTGCGTACTTGTAGTCCCATCGGATGATGCCTGCACATACACCCCAAAAGGCCCCCTGCACAGTCCCGCACACACATGAACAGTCCCGCACAGGGCTGTACACATCTGAACAGTCCCGCACACATCTGAACAGTCCCGCACACATCCGAACAGCCCGCAGACCCCGCACACACCTGAACAGTCCCGCACACATCCGAACAGCCCGCAGACCCCGCACACACCTGAACAGTCCCGCACACATCCGAACAGCCCGCAGACCCCGCACACACCTGAACAGTCCCACACAGCGCCGCACACATCCGAACAGCCCGCAGACCCCGACCGCACACACATACACGCACACCGTCACCGCTCACACACTTCCATCCTCCCAAGCTGCAGCGTTTCTCGGACCCATTTCCGCATCTAAACTGCAGATCTTTTTTACATCTGCGGTTTTGCTATGGATGTGCCTGACTCAATGAAAGTCTAAAGGTGCAGAAACGCTGCAGTTCCGCACAAAAGAAGTGACATGCTGCGAGAAAAAAAGCTGCGTTTCAGTGCGGCTTTTTCCGCAGCATGTGCACAAGTCTGCGGCTCCCATAGACTTACATTGGTTGTGCACTACACTGCGGATTTGATGCAATTCAGTGCGGCAAAAAACCCTGCGGATCTGCAATCAGATCCACAATGTGTGCACACAGCCGTAGCATTTAGTGAACCTAGCAAAAAAAGCCAAGCAAAAAACAAGTGTGGGATTTGCACTTTTTTTTGCAATTTCATTGCACTTTGAATTTTTTTCACATTTTCTGTTACACGACATGGTAAAACCAATGATGTCGTTCAAAAGTAGAACTTGTCCCGCAAAAAATAAGCCCTCACATGGCCATATTGACAGAAAAATTATGGCTCTGGATAGAAGGGGAGTGATAAACGAAAACAAAAAAGCTCCAGGGGTGAAAGGGTTTAGAAACATGGATATGGACATATCTATGGAAATAGACATCTATCTATCTATCTATCTATCTATCTATCTATCTATCTATCTATCTATCTATCTATCTATCTATCTATCTATCTGTGTGTAATAGAGTGTGGGTTGGACAAATGTAAAAGAGGAGGTTGGACAGAAATGACATCACAAATCTTTTTGAAGATAGAGGGGGGAGAGCAGGGAGGGGTTTGGGTGTGTTTTGGAGTGGGTGTGCCAGGTGCAGAGTTACAGGCGAGTGCAATGCATCATGGAACTTGTAGTATTAGAGCACAGTAAGTCAGGAGAAAGGAAGTTGCCGATTAACCCCATGAGAGCTGGATCCAGCACTAAAGATGTGCTGCTACAGCATGATAAAAGGTAATATTGCTAAACTAAACACAGTAGATGTTTTCAGTGGCACATAATAGCAAGATTTATGAAAAAAAAAAAAAGGTTATAGTAGTGGACAACTTCTTTAAGCTCGGCATAGAGCGTGTGATAGGCTCCACGGCTCTCACGTAGTTCGATAATGGGGTGTCTCCAAAAACGCCTACGTTGTCTCCTTCTTCTTTCGCGATTTCTGTCTTGCTCCCAAGCAAACGCACAGGCAAGAAACAGCTTGATGCTTAAATCCAGGTTGAAATAAAAGCTCTCCATGCGAAGATCCATTATGACACAGCATACAGGAGCAAAATCTGAACATTTCAGCTGTTCAAGGGTCTATATATAGAGATTCCATAATACACGCCCTCTGTAGTCCCATTGGCGGTGTCTGGTTGTCTAGATTTTTCTCTTGTGAAATTTTACATCATGCGCACCAAAAAAGCAAACGCAGGAAAAAACGCATATAAACGCGTACAAACGCTGCGTTTTTTTAACCGTATGCGATAACGCATGCGTCTAAAAAACACCGCGTTTGTACGTGTTTATATGCATTTTTTCCACCACTTGCGGATGCGTTTTAAACGCTGCGGATTTAAACGCAAATGTGAAACTAGCCTTACATACAAATGCAGTACGATTGCTATCCAATTGTAATGCGATTTTAACATGAGCTTTTATGTAGAGCAATTCTCTGTCATTTACACATCGTGTTCAAAGGAAATATTCGGCAAAACATATATATATATATGTATATATATATATATATATATATATATATATATATATATATATATATATTAGAATAAAAGCCAATTCATGTGTCGCGCACAGTAAAATCACAGTGACAGGTTAGAATAGATAGAATAGATATATACACATAGGATAGGTAGATATATAGATGTCTGTGACACACACAAATATATATGTGTATACTGTATATTATATAGATAGAAGAAAAGCCGGCAATTCAGCAGCCGTGCAGTGTAAAATTACAGCAGGAGCCAACAGGATAGAAGAGATCGATTAAATACAGTAAATACAAATAGAATAGGTAGATATACAGATGTAAGTGACAAATACAATTAATACAGTGTGTGTGCAGCTTACTGTACATGTTTTTAAATAAAAAAAGATGTCTGACGTCAGCGCGAGCGCCATGGGAAAATTTCGGCACCGCGAGCAGGAGAACGTTATCACGCTCGCGGTGTCATCAGACAGGTAATAGCAGTTCACAGGGTGCGACACTGAGCATATGCTGCTCAGTGTCTCTGCCGGATGGCAGGCTGTATGGTCACATCATGCAACCATGCAGCCTGCCATCTAGATGTAGCAGAGCTAGATCCATCATGGGTAGTGTTGAGCGATACCGTCCGATACTTGAAAGTATCGGTATCGGAAAGTATCGGCCGATACCGGCAAAGTATCGGATCTAATCCGATACCGATACCAATACAAGTCAATGGGACTCAAGTATCGGACGGTATCCCTGATGGTTTCCAGGGTCTGAAGGAGAGGAAACTCTCTTTCAGGCCCTGGGATCCATATTAATGTGTAAAAGAAAGAATTAAAATAAAAAATATTGCTATACTCACCTCTCCGACGCAGCCTGGACCTCACCGAGGGAACCGGCAGCGTTCTTTGCTTAAAATGCGCGCGTTTACTTCCTTCCGTGACGTCACGGCTTGTGATTGGTCGCGTGCCACCCATGTGGCCGCGACGCGACCAATCACAGCAAGCCGTGACGTAATTTCAGGTCCTGAATGCCTAATTCTGCATTCAGGACCTGAAAATTACGTCACGGCTTGCTGTGATTGGTCGCGTCGCGGTCACATGGGCGGCACGCAACCAATCACAAGCCGTGACGTAATTTTAAAATGCGCGCGTTTCCTGCCTCCCGTGACGTCACGGCTTGTGATTGGTCGCGTCGCCCATGTGACCGCGACGCGACCAATCACAAGCCGGAACGTAATTTTAAAATCCTGAATGCCTAGAATTAGGCATTCAGGACCTGAAAATTACGTCACGGCTTGCTGTGATTGGTCGCGTCGCGGCCACATGGGCGGCAACCGACCAATCACAAGCCGTGACGTCACGGGAGGCAGGAAACGCGCGCATTTTAAGCAAAGAACGCTGCCGGTTCCCTCGGTGAGGTCCAGGCTGCATCGGAGAGGTGAGTATATCAATATTTTTTATTTTAATTCTTTATTTTACACATTAATGTTGTTTCGATACCGATACCCGATACCACAAAAGTATCGGATCTCGGTATCGGAATTCCGATACCCGCAAGTATCGGCCGATACCCGATACTTGCGGTATCGGAATGCTCAACACTAATCATGGGACAAATGGATTATTATCTCTGCGGAAAGGTGAGGAATATTGTTGTTGTTTTTTTAACTCTTTTGCAGACGACAATGGCGGTGGAATGGGCAAGGTCATAAGTATGGTTTAATTAAGATTTATTAAAGGAGTCTATGTCATTCTTGCAATTAAAGGTCTTTTTTCTGTGTGTGTGTTTTTATATGATATGACTGTGGGGTTAGTAATGAGGGCATCTTATTGATGCCTCTCTATTACTAACCTCGGAGCTTGATGTCACCTGACAATACAAAGGTGACATCAACCAACCCACCCATCAACCCACTTGCCACTGCTACAGAGCAAGTGGGAAGAACAAGGCAAAGTGCCAGTAAAAGCTAAGTATATAGTTATGAGCTGATAATAATAGCCTGGGAAGCTCCATGGGTATTACTCCCTTCCTAGGCTATAAACATTGGCCCCCAGGGACTATGCGACCATTAGCCACAGTACAATATATATATATATATATATATATATATATATATATATAAATACATATATACAGTATATATATATATATATATATATATATGTGTCACTGACATCTATATGTCTATGTATTCTATGTGTATATATCTATTCTATTCTAACCTGTCATGCTGTGATTTTACTGTATACGGCACATGAATTGCTCGCTTTTCAAAGCACACCGGTGTGTAAAAATTGGACAACACTCACATGGTCTGAGTGTTGTGCGATTTTTTTCTCTCCCACCCATAGGCTTGCATTGCTGAGCCTCGGCTGAGTCTTGGTAACAATCGCAGCATGCTGTGATTTTATACGCATGCCGAATACGCCTGAGAAAATAAATGCTGGTGTGAGCTGTCCCATAGATTAACACTGGGCTAAGTGCTATGCGATGTTTTCTCGTATAGTATTGGCCGTACTCTATGGTAGTGTGACTACAGCCTTACACTGAAAGGCTTTAGAGTCTCGTTTTGACCCTCCATAGGCTTAGGCTACTTTCACACTAGCGTTTTTCTGCGGACGTCTCAAAGCGCATCGACGGGTGCGTCACAAATAGTGAAAAACGGACACAACGCATACAGTATTTCAACGGATCCGTCGTAGATCCACTAGATGGTTCCGTCGAAAAACTGGATCCGTTTCATCCGTTGTGTCCGTTTTTACTATCCGTTTCATCCGTTTTTATGACGGATCCGTTTTCCCTGCCTAAAAATAGGAGTCTCCTTTTTATGTGATTGGCTACTGGAAAATAGGGAAAACTATATTGAATGTTTTTACAGCCCATCTTTGAAAGGGTTTAGATAAAGTGGCAGCGATGGAACAAGTACTTGTGAGGATTGCAAACATAGTTACCGATGTGATTTTTGAGACAAATCGCCTGGATATAATGGTTCGGGAGAAGGAGGTGGCAGCAGAAAGACGGAGGATGCTTCAACATCGACGTCGCAGACTATGGATTCATCCCATTAATGCACTGCTGATGACCTGGGGTGTCTATTCTACTCTGTACATGGAGTTGCGCCAGAACCCGGAGAGATTTTTTAATTATCTTCGGATGAGGATGGAGCATTTTGATTTGTTGCTGGAACAAGTTGGGGATGTCATCCAAAGGCAGGACACACGCATGAGGTTTTCCATTTGTCCCATGATGGATCTAGCTCTGCTACATCTAGATGGCAGGCTGATGGTGACCCTGCGGTAAGCTCTTTTTTTTTTAATCATTGTTCATATGTAAACCTTCACATCAGCAGTGAACATGCGCCACAAAATACTGCGCTGAAACACTGCGTTGCATTTTCTGGAGCATGTTAATTTTTTTATTGTTTGTGGCCATTACTAATTTTTTAACACCTGCTGCATAAGAATGCACAGATGTAAAAATGCTGTTTTTAATGTACACTACAACAGACAATAAAAATCCGCAGTGCCATTTTTTGAAACTTAAAAAAAAAATGTAACATTTGTGTAAATTGTTTAAAAATGTTATGTGGGTCTTTGCAATTTTTACTAACATTTTTTTTTTTTTCCACAGCTTCTTGGCTACAGGAGAATCCCTTACGTCACTAAACTACCAGTTCCCCCTTGGAGTTTCAACTATTTCCGGAATTGTAAAAGGCACCTGCTGCGCTATATGGGATAACTTGCACACGGAGTACATGCCACAACCGACAAGGGACATCTGGCTGCAGAGTGCAGAACTGTTTGAGAAACTGTGCCATTTCCCAAACTGCTTGGGTGCAGTAGATGGGAAACATATCCGCATAGCCAAACCGGCAGGATCAGGCTCAGAGTTCTTCAATTACAAGAAGTACTTTTCTATCGTACTCATGGCCATTGCAGATACCAACTGCAAATTTCTGGCTGTGGACATTGGAGCCTATGGCCAGTCCAACGACTCCCAAGTATTCAAAAATTCACCGATGGGCCGTTGTTTGTATGGAGACAGTTATGACTTTCCACCAGGAAGAGCACTCCCGGGAACAACTGGACCCCCTATGCCGTATGTCAGTGTGGGTGATCAGGCCTTCCAGTTGTCCCCACATCTCTTCAAACCGTATTCAAGCAGAGACTTAACCAGAACAAAAAGAGTGTTCAATTACCGATTAACAAGAGCAAGAAGAGTTGTTGAATGTGCATTTGGCATTCTCACTGTAAAGTGGCGCGTGCTGCTCGCCGCCATAAGACTGCACACACAAACCGTGGATGAGGTTGTGAAGGCCTGCGTGGTCCTACATTACTATGTACTTTCCAAGGAGCCTGTTTCCGTGGAAGATGAGGACTTGGAGACCACCCTGGGGGATTACAACAGCAGCTCTGTACGTTCCGCCGGTTCTGTTTCCAGAATGAGGGACCACTTTGCAGAGTATTTTGTTTCACCTGTGGGCAGGGTGCCATGGCAAGAGAACATTGTGTGACATCTTTTTTCATGTCTTGGTGATTAATGTAAAAAGTTTTTTTATTGAGACCAACTTTTAATAATTACTGTCCAAAACTTTGGTATATTTTGGGTAATAAACCAAATGTTACACCTTCTAACGTGTGGTGTGTAATGTTTTTGTACATTTAGTTAGCATACTTAAATGAAGGCACTTCACAAAGAAATTCTTTTTAAACCAAACCAAATTTTATTTTACAAATTACAATACAAAATTTGTGATACTTTTTTTTATAAATAAAAAATTTTTGGTAAATATTTTTTTTTGGTTTTGGTAAACCTTTTTCATTGGTTACCCTTTTATTTTTGGTAAACTTTTTTTTTTTTTAAGTAAACTTTTTGTTTTGTAAACCTTTTTTTTGTAAACCATTTTTTTTTGTAAATTTTTTTGTAAACTTTTTTTTTGGGTAAAATATAACAGCATACAACAAATTATTACAAATCGGTAAAGTGTGGGGTGGAGATAGTAGCGGAGGGGCTTGAAGGTTGGATCACGTCGATAGGTGGGGAAAGCCTACTGGGTTGGGGTGTAGTGGAAGGGGGAGAAAAAACAGGAGGCTGAGCAGGGGTGGGTGTTGTTGGGGTAGGTGGAATACTAAATGGGGAAGGTAAGGTGGACAAGGAAGAAAACATTGGGGAAGACACTTGGATTTGGGGCCGGGATGGGAATTGGGACTGGGTTGGGTATTGCGACTGTGTTTTGGTATTGGGCCTGGGGTGGGAATTGGGACTGTGTTTGGTATTGGGCCTGGGGTGGGAATTGGGCCTGTGTTTGGTATTGGGCCTGGGGTGGGAATTGGGACTGGGCAGGGAATTGGGACTGGGCAGGGAAAGTTGTAGTGGCTGTGTGGGGAGGTGTGGGAGTTTTGGATTTGGACATGACCCACAGTAGAGCGGCATGGCAGTCGTGCATTACCTGCATCTGCTCGTCAAGACTAAGCTTTTCCATGCTCCTGAGCATAGATTGAAAAAAAAGGTTGCTTGGAGCTTGACTTGCATCTGAATGCAGCCTATCCAAGCGACTGCTGTTTTCACTGATGCGTGCTTGCACCATGTTGAACACAGCAGTCACTTGCTCTCCCAAAATTTTGAAAGAGCTTTGGAAGGCTGCATTCAGATGCAAGAACTCAGGAGCATAGCTCCTTTCCGGACCCCTCTGTCGCTGCCGCCACGAACCTAATTGTGGTCTAGAGGTGGCAGGATCAGAGGGGTGTGGTAAAGGGAATGCTACGTCTTGACCAGCAGATTCAAGTAACGAAGGCTGCGATGCTGCTCCAGTGCTTGTGGAGGTGGATGGGGCAGAGGTACTGGAAGGGCCAGACGAGGGGTCAGAGGGGTGGGGTCTACTGACGTGGCCCTCGGTGGCGGACTCCTGAGAGATCGCCCCAGAGGGGTCCAAGGTAGATGCAGGCGCCCGATGACTAGAGAAGGTGCTGTGAAATAGAGAAAAAAAACAATTAATATATTGATAGGGGAAAAGCCCTGACTGAATCCAAACAAGTTATACAGGTAAACATGGTGATTTATTCAATGGCCTGTTGAATACTTACACTCTATTCAGCATACTTTGTCTGAGGAAGGACAGGGCACGGCTAAATTTATAGCGTTGTCTTCTACATCCTGATGAGCCACTCGGGGCCTGCATCTCCTGGTTAAACTCCCTCTTGAAGCGATCCCTGAGTGACCGCCACCGCTTCCTAACCCTTTCACCTGTAAAGACAAGAATAAAAGCAAGTGTTAATTAAAACACATTCCATTCAGTTCAAAACATAACTAAAAAGTGAATACTTACATTCTTGACTCTGCTGCCTTGGATCAAGGTCCTCCCACCTCGGCAAAATGTTGTGGCAGACTTCCTCCCAGAGCCGACAGGTCACATGTGTGTCTGAATGCCAGCGGTGAGCCATATTCCACAGCGGCACCCGCTCGCGGACCTCCTCGATGAGGCGCTCAACATCGATGCCGATGATGTCCTCACCATCTGAGTTGGGAGCACGCTGTGGATACTTTGAAAAGAAGAAGAAAAAAAAAATTAATAAACAGAAACACAAAACTATCGAGAAAAAAAAAAAACTCACTGCTCGACGAACGCGGCCGCGATTACGTCGGCTCTGGGAGCGGCTGGGAGGATCTTGATGTGCAGCAGACTGAAAAAAAAACAAAAGAATTAGGTTTGAGGTAGGCATATGTTATATGTGTACTGTGATGTATGATGAAGTGTTTTGTATGTGTTGGGTGCCCTGATGTGTGAAGCGACTGTTTCGGCACAACTTACACTCTGTGCGCCCGCTCCTTGGATTTCTCCACCCCTCTCGTCTCCTTCTGAGAGACCCTCTGCTGCTTCAGCTTCCTGTGAAAACATAAGTAATGCATATAGTGATTAACCAACATTTTAAGTACAGCACCAAAAACTTTAAAAATTGAAAATTACCGCAACACGCTGTCGCTGTGGAGAAGGGCTCTCAGAAGAAGACATTTTTTCTTCTTCCCGGGCTTGCCGCTGTGGTTCCTGGTGTCTCTGCAAGTATAAAAAACCTTGTAATCTACTATACACAATACTTACATCAGCAAAGCGGCTGCGGTTCCTGGGGCCTTTACTTTGGGAAGGCGGCTGTGGTTCCTGGTGGCTGCGGTTCCTGGGGCCTTTACTTTGGGAAGGCGGCTGTGGTTCCTGGTGTCTCTGCAAGTATAAAAAACCTTGTAATCTACCGTACATATTGACATTGAAGCTGTAGGGATTTTAATACTTACATCAGCAAAGTGGCTGCGGTTCCTAGGGCCTTTACTTTGGGAATGCGGCTGTGGTTCCTGGTGACTGCGGTTCCTGGGGCCTTTGCTTTGGGAAGGTGGCTGTGTTCCCTGGTAGCTCTGAAAGTATGATATATTTATCATTAGAACCACCCCCCAAAATCGCTAATGTAAAAGATTTAATAACCACCCTGCTGAAATTATCTGAGCAATGTTCATGCAGGCCAAACGCGAAAGTTTTGAGATATAAAACCATTTCCCCCTACCCCCCCCCCCCAAAAAAAAAAACCCTCTTGAAAAATTTGAAAAGCCTACACACCAGTTCAAAATGTATTGATCACATATGTGATTTGAAAAGATACCTTACAAATAACTTTAAAAAATTAAATTACCCTTTAAAGAAGTTTAGATTACCTTTTATCTTAAAAAATAAACCCTGAACCAACACAGTATTACATGTGTGGTCATTTGTACATACACCAGTTTAAAATTTACCTTTGTGAAATGATACTACGGACATTTTTTTTAGAAATTTTTTATTAATTCTTTTTTAATTTCCTTTTTTTTTTAACATCACAATAGGAGCTTAAATGCTCTTTATTTTAAATACAAGTACATCAACTGGAAATGTTTTCAACAATAAAACAAAAAAATTTTTTTAAAGAAAAAACAAAATACACACGCAATACACAGGCTCACATACTGAAACCACATGCTGCACAGACCACACTACTTGGTAAATACATCACAGTAAAAAAAAATGCATGTGCACTCAACGCACATGAGTGCACGGACGCATGCACCCGCAATCACTCAGACGCATGCAAGAAAGCACACAGGCGCACGCACAACGAATGCACACGCACAAAAGCACAGGTGCAGGCATAACGCACGCACACACACAAAAGCACACAGCCGTACGCAAACACACACAGATGCACACACACAAAAGCACATAGCCGGACAAAAACACAAAGACGCACACAGACATACACACACACACATGCACCAACACACATACGCAAAAATGGCAGGACTCAGGCTGGAACTGGATGCTGGCTGTCTTCACAGTGGCAGGCCTCATGCTGGAGCTGGACTCTGGCAGGATGCTGGCTGTTGCAGGACGATGGAGGCCTCTGGCTGTATTCAGGTTTAGCTCTGGCTGTATTTAGTACGTCATACAGACACAAACACATGCAAACGCACACACAGACATGCACACAGACGCACACAAAAATGGCAGTTATACTCACACTGGCTGGAAGGCTGCAGCTTGAGCTTCTAGAGCTGGCAGGCCTCTGGACGCTGGCAGGCTGGGCAGATGCTGGCAGGCTGGTCAGATGCTGGCAGGCTGGTCAGATGCTGGCAGGCTGGGCAGAGCTGGCAGGCTGGGCAGATGCTGGCTTCAGGCTGGCTGTCTGTCTGTCTTCAGATTGGCTGCTGTCTTCTGTCATGAGTCTTGCTGGCAAATTTGGGGTTGAAGCCCCAGGCCTGGTTTATATAGATTTGGGGGTGTCTGGTGAACTGGCAACAAAATCCTGCTTCTGAGCATGCTCAGTGTAAAAAAAGTATCACAGCGCTGCATTCCGTCGTACGACGTGTCCCGAAGCATCATGCGCCCATAGGCTTCCATTCTAGCCAACGACGCAGGCCGCAGGATGCGTCGCGACACGTTTTCCAGGCGCAGACAAAAAACGTTACAATCAACATTTTTTCCAGATGACGTGTCGCCTGATTACGACGCAACCGTCGCACGACGTACACAACGCATGACAATCCGTCGCGATGCGTCGCCAATACAAGTCTATGGGGAAAAAACGCATCCTGCGGGAGATTTTGCAGGATGCGTTTTTTTCACAAAACGACGTTTGGAGACGTCCGCAGAAAAACGCTATTGTGAAAGTAGCCTAAGGCTATGTTCACACGCTGCGTTTTTCAGCTTTTTTTGTATGCTTTTTTATGCAAATTTTCAGCTGTGTTTTACAGTAGTAGTAAAATGTATGAGATTTCAAAAATGTCATGCACACAGCTTTTTTTTTCTCCTCAGTATTTTGTGTAAAACCTTGGGTTTTGCAGAATGGAGCATGTCACTTTTTTCAGTGTTTTTTTCACTCATTGAAAGAAATGGGTGGTGCAAAAAATGCAGGTATCAGTTTCTGCTGCATTTTTTTGTGGCAAAACCTGATGAAGTAGAATCCGATTTTTTTTTTGCCCAAAACTTTATCAGCATGCAAAGAGACAAATGTACCATGGCAAAAAACGCAGCAAAAAAAGCACCAAAAACTTAGCAAAAACCACGTCAAAAACTAAGCAAAACCTGTTTTTCTTGAGTCAAGTTTCTGACTGACAACAGAGCAGGTTTTACTTTAGGAAAAAAACGCATAAAAACGCAACGTGTGAACATAGCCTTACATTGTAAAAGTCACTTCGAGTTCATGCAGAGTGCAGCGTGACCCGGACAGTTTGCAGAATGGTGACATCACTGAGAAGAGGAGAAGAAAGGCGCTGGACACAGGAGAGTGCGGGGGTAATATACTAACACACTCACACTACATTACATACACTAGTGAAAAATAAACACTGCCTGCATGGGTATGTCTTTACAGGAAATATTAAAAGGTTCCTTTGTTGCAAAGGCAAACATGAATATTCAGGAAGGGCGTCTGGACATTTACATATTAAACATTCCTTTCTTTGTCTACTAAGGAATAATGTGGCTCTAAAAATAAAGGTGGTCTAAAGTGTCATCTGGCTACGATTTCTGGATAATGGCATTGCCTTTGGGTGTTTTATGCAACAAAGGTTTTTTAAATGACTATTCCAGTAGCGCCATGAGATGACTTTCTAATAGCCCAAGATTTTGTAATTCATTTTAGACCTAATAACGCCATCTTTAGGAAGTTGTATCAGCTGCATTATGCACATACCTGGAGAATTCGGATCATTTCAGGGCAAGCCCACCCGTAAACGACTTACTTGAAAGGTGTAAATTCCAAACTGTGGTCCCTTTTGGGGGATCTGCAAATGTGACATGACATCTGTAATCTACTCCAGACAAATTTATGTTCTAAAAATCAAACAGCGCTCTTTCCCTTCAGAGCCCTGTCGTGCACCCAAACAGTAATTTCCAACCACATATTGATGTATTTGGGAGAAATTGAACAATAAATTTCAAGGTCTCGTTTCTACTTTTATCTTTTTAATTGAAATATTTATGGCTAAAGCAACATTTTAGTAAAATGAATTACCGTATATACTCGAGTATAAGCCGACCCGAGTATAAGCCGACCCCCCTAATTTTGCCACAAAAAACTGGGAAAACTTATTGACTCGAGTATAAGCCTAGGGTGGAAAATGCAGCAGCTACCGGTGAATTTCAAA
Source organism: Ranitomeya variabilis (assembly GCF_051348905.1). NCBI lineage: Eukaryota > Metazoa > Chordata > Amphibia > Anura > Dendrobatidae > Ranitomeya > Ranitomeya variabilis. The sequence continues at coordinate 109,782,953 of NC_135232.1, forward strand.
AATAAAAATAGATGCTCCATACTGTTCATTATGGCGCCATAGCTGTGCCATATAGTGCTCTGCACCATTATTGCCCCATAGCTGTGCCATACAGTGCTCTGCACCATTATTGCCCCATAGCTGTGCCATATAGTGCTCCGCACCGTCCATTATTGCCCCATAGCTGTGCCATACAGTGCTCTGCACCATTATTGCCCCATAGCTGTGCCATATAGTGCTCTGCACCGTCCATTATTGCCCCATAGCTGTGCCATACAGTGCTCTGCACCATTATTGCCCCATAGCTGTGCCATACAGTGCTCTGCACCATTATTGCCCCATAGCTGTGCCATATAGTGCTCTGCACCATTATTGCCCCATAGCTGTGCCATATAGTGCTCTGCACCATTATTGCCCCATAGCTGTGCCATATAGTGCTCTGCACCGTCCATTATTGCCCCATAGCTCTGCCATACAGTGCTCTGCACCATTATTGCCCCATAGCTGTGCCATATAGTGCTCTGCACCGTCCATAATTGCCCCATAGCTGTGCCATACAGTGCTCTGCACCGTTATTGCCCCATAGCTGTGCCATACAGTGCTCTGCACCATTATTGCCCCATAGCTGTGCCATATAGTGCTCTGCACCATTATTGCCCCATAGCTGTGCCATATAGTGCTCTGCACCATTGCCCCATAGCTCTGCCATATAGTGCTCTGCACCATTGCCCCATAGCTCTGCCATATAGTGCTCTGCACCGTCCATTATTGCCCCATAGCTGTGCCATACAGTGCTCTGCACCGTTATTGCCCCATAGCTCTGCCATATAGTGCTCTGCACCATTATTGCCCCATAGCTGTGCCATATAGTGCTCTGCACCATTATTGCCCCATAGCTGTGCCATACAGTGCTCTGCACCATTATTGCCCCATAGCTGTGCCATATAGTGCTCTGCACCATTATTGCCCCATAGCTGTGCCATACAGTGCTCTGCACCATTATTGCCCCATAGCTGTGCCATACAGTGCTCTGCACCATTACTGCCCCATAGCTGTGCCATATAGTGCTCTGCACCATTATTGCCCCATAGCTGTGCCATACAGTGCTCTGCACCATTATTGCCCCATAGCTGTGCCATACAGTGCTCTGCACCGTCCATTATTGCCCCATAGCTGTTGCTGCTGCTGCAATAAAAATAATAAAACACATACTCACCTGTCTTGCCTGCAGCTCCTCGGCGCCATCTTCCCGGCGTCTCTCTGCACTGACTGATCAGGCAGAGGGCGGCGCGCACACTATATGCGTCATCGCGCCCTCTGACCTGCACAGTCAGTGAGGAGAGAGAGAGACGCCGGGAAGATGGAGACAGCGCCCGGCGTGTGGAACGAGGACAGGTGAATATGACATACTTACCTGCTCCCGGCGTCCCGCTCCTTCCCCCGGACAGCTGGTCTTCGGTGCCGCAGCCTCTTTCTCTGTCAGCGGTCACCGGCACCGCTTCATTAGAGAAATGAATAGGCGGCTCCGCCCCTATGGGAGGTGGAGCCGCCTATTCATTTCTCTAATGAGCGGTCCCACGTGACCGCTCAGGGGAAGAGGCTGCGGCACCCGGAGACCGTGGGACGGGCAGGGGGAGCGACAGGATCGCCGGGACTAGGTAAGTATATGACAGTGCTCACCCGCCGACCCCACCACCGATCATGACTCGAGTATAAGCCGAGGGGGCACTTTCAGCCCAAAAATTTGGGCTGAAAATCTCGGCTTATACTCGAGTATATACGGTACATTTTTCATTTTTTTTCTTCCAGTTTCTGAAGGGCTAACTAACTTTCTGAATGCGGTTTTGAATAACTTGAGGGGAGGGGTGCAGTTTTTAAAATGAGATCTTGTTTGCAGATTTTCTGACATAAAGACCCTCAAAGTCAATTCAAAAGGGCTCATTCACATATGAGTGTCATCCGTGTTTCTCATTGATGGCACCCATATCTATGACATTTTGTGTTGCTGCTCACGTGTCCGTGGTATTCTGCAGACTAAGCGATCCATGCCAAATCACCAAGATGTGCCTGACGTTGATCCGAGATATGAGCGTCGGTTCAAAACCGGCAATGAAAGTCTATAGGTACATGAAAAAATCGGACAACACTAGATTGATGAGGAAACTTTTTTGACGAGGCTCTTATGAAAAACACTTATGAAATTCGCATCGATTTTCTCATATGGTTTAATCATTGATGTCTGCATGAGCCCAAGGTAAAGAGGTCCCTAATAAAATGTTTTCATTGAAAAAAAAAAAAAATTTGCTGCTAAACTTTTAACCCTTCTAACAGCCTAACAAAAAAAAGTTATTTAACCCCTTCGCGACATGGCCAATTTCTGTTTTTTCGATTTCATTTCTTCCTCCTCCTTCAAGAGCCATAGTTTTTTATTTTTCTGTCCGCATAGACACGAGGAATTGTTTTTGTAAGGCCGGGGACACACTTAACGTATAAAAAAACGGTCCGTTTTTCACGGCCGAGAATCGCACAAATGTTTCAAAAACAGTGATCCGTGTGCAGTGCGAGGATGCGATTTCCTCGCATCAAATGATCCGTGTGACATCCGTGTGACATCCGTATGGCATCCGTATGCCGAGATTTTCTCGCAAGCTTGCAAAACCAACATCTAATGGATTTATGTGCTCAAATGTTCGGGAAAACATATATACAGTATATATATATATATATATATCATTGAGACACATATATATATATTCTGTATTTATATTTCATTCAGTGCGATATCTGTGAACAGCCGGTAATTCAATTGCCGGCTTTTCATTTCTCCTGCACAAACCCGACAGGATATGAGACATGATTACATACAGTAAACCATCTCATATCCCCATTTTTTTTGCATATTCCACACTACTAATGTTAGTAGTGTGTGTATGCAAAATTTCAGCGCTGTAGCTGCTGAAATAAAGGGTTAAATGGCGGAAAAAATTGGCGTGGGCTCCCGCGCAATTTTCTCCGCCAGAATGGTAAAGCCAGTGACTGAGGGCAGATATTAATAGCCAGGAGAGGGTCCATGGTTATTGGCCCCCCCCGTGGCTAAAAACATCTGCCCCCAGCCACCCCAGAAAAGGCACATCTGGAAGATGCGCCTATTCTGGCACTTGGCCACTCTCTTCCCACTCCCTGTAGCGGTGGGCTATGGGGTAATGAAGGGTTAATGCCACCTTGCTATTGGAAGGTGACATTAAGCCAGATTAATAATGGAGAGGCGTCAATTATGACACCTATCCATTATTAATCCAATTGTTGGAAAGGGTTAAAAAACACACACACACACACACATGATTTAAAAGTAGTTTAATGAAATAAACACAGCGGTTGTTGTAATAATTTATTGTTCTCGCAATCCATCAGGAACACCCTCGCTTGGAAAAATAATAAACGCACAAGATACATACCTTCTGGTGAACCGTCTCGTCCCACGAAGTAATCCATCTGAAGGGGTTAACTAATATTACAAGCAGGAGCCCTGCAAATGCAGCTGTGCTCCGTGCCTGTAATCCCCGGCGAATGAATGAAATGTAGGTCATTGACCTACATTTCCTTCAGTCGCGGTGAGGCGCCCTCTGCTGGATGTTCTCATGAACTGCAGCCTGGGAACTTTTTCCCACGCTCCAGGTCATATGAGGACATCCACCAGGGGGCGCCTCACCGCGACTGAAGGAAATGTAGGTCAATGACCTACATTTCATTCATTCGCCGGGGATTACAGGCACGGAGCACAGCTGCATTTGCAGGGCTCCTGCTTGTAATATTAGTTAACCCCTTCAGATGGATTACTTCGTGGGACGAGACGGTTCACCAGAAGGTATGTATCTTGTACGTTTATTATTTTTCCAAGCGAGGGTGGTCCTGATGGATTGCGAGAACAATAAATTATTACAACAACCGCTGTGTTTATTTCATTAAACTACTTTTAAATCATGTGTGTGTGTGTTTTTTAACCCTTTCCAACAATTGGATTAATAATGGATAGGTGTCATAATTGACGCCTCTCCATTATTAATCTGGCTTAATGTCACCTTCCAATAGCAAGGTGGCATTAACCCTTCATTACCCCATAGCCCACCGCTACAGGGAGTGGGAAGAGAGTGGCCAAGTGCCAGAATAGGCGCATCTTCCAGATGTGCCTTTTCTGGGGTGGCTGGGGGCAGATGTTTTTAGCCACGGGGGGGCCAATAACCATGGACCCTCTCCTGGCTATTAATATCTGCCCTCAGTCACTGGCTTTACCATTCTGGCGGAGAAAATTGCGCGGGAGCCCACGCCAATTTTTTCCACCATTTAACCCTTTATTTCAGCAGCTACAGCGCTGAAATTTTGCATACACACACTACTAACATTAGTAGTGTGGAATATGCAAAAAAAATGGGGATATGAGATGGTTTACTGTATGTAAACCATGTCTCATATCCTGTCGGGTTTGTGCAGGAGAAATGCAAAGCCGGCAATTGAATTACCGGCTTTTCTATAGAACACCGCTGCGTATTTCTCGCAATGCACACGCATGGTCCGTGTGTAATCCGATTTTTTCTCGCACCCATAGACTTGCATTGGCGAGTCTCGGCCGAGATACGCTGACAATCGCAGCAGGCTGCGAGTTCCCTCGGATCCGAAATACGGTGGAGAAAATATCGGATGATGGGAGCTGCACCATAGATTAACATTGTGCCGAGTGCTATGCGATTTTTTATCGCATAGCACTCGTCCGTATTACGGTCTAGTGTGACCCCGGCCTAAGAGTTGTACTTTTGAGTGATGACATTGTGATGGAAATTATTGGCAATTATCAAGACACACTCAATAAAGGAGTGGTTCTGCAGGTGAGGACCACAGACCACATCTCAGTACCAATGCTTTCTGGCTTGAGAAGGACTCTACAACCCACAAAAGAGGCTCAGGTAGTGCAGCTCATCCAGGATGGCACATCAATGCGAGCTGTGGCAAGAAGAGTTGCTGTGTCAGTGTAGTGTCCAGAGGCTGGAGGCGCTACCAGGAGACAGGCCAGTACACCAGGAGACGTGAAGGGGGCCATAGGAGTGCCACAACCCAGCAGCAGGACTGCTACCTCCGTTTTTGTGCAAGGAGAAACAGGAGCACTACCAGAGCCCTGCAAAATGTGTCTGCACAAACGGTTAGAAACCGACTCCATGAGGATGGTTTGAGTGCCCAACGTCCACAGATGGGGTTGTGTGCGCATATTCATCACTGTAATGAGAGGTACCACGTGACCGCTCACACAGGACAAGCTGCCGGCGCTGAGAGGAGACATCGAGGGAGCTGGGTGAGTATTTCTCTGCAAGCGGGCGGGCGCACGGGGGATGGGAGGCGGGAGGTGACCCCCAAACTTTATTTTTAACAAAAAAAAAACTTGATTTTTCATCTCTTCTCTCCTGCAGGGGAGAAGAGATGAATGCCGCCTTCAGCACCACACGCAGGGGGGACAGCGCTTATTGTAGCGCTGTCTCTCCTGCACGGTCCGTGTGGTCCTCAGGAGGCACACGGCTGCCGCACGTGTGCCACACTGATGTGCCACGTGAGCACACGGACACGGATAACTCCGGTACCGTTTTCTCCGGTACCGGAATTATCTGGACGTGTGAAACCGGCCTAAGGTGCGCCGATGCATGTAGATATTGACGTGACCTCTTGCCAGAGCGCTGTTTGTGCCACTGTTTGACAGCGACATCTAACAGTTGTAGGGGGAGCTGTAATACACAGCTATTACCTGCCTGGAAAGGGGCTGTGTTGGAATAAGTTTAAATGCAACAACTCCATTCCTGTTGTAGTCTGCATTGAATGTCTATGAGTGTTCATTTGTCAGCTATGCAGTGATTGTTAAAGTTTGTAAAAAAAAAAAAAAAGGGTCAGAGGACACTCACTGATTGCATCAGTCTGCTGCTGTTTCCTTCACAGAGAGACATGTGTTACATGGACTAGATTATATTGGTAGTTACTGTCAAAGCTTTCTTATTTTGTTCCAGTTCAAGCTGCATATATTAAACACAGTTTGCCTTACGTTGGATTCTGCTGCTTATATGAAGTAACACGCGCTGCTGTGGTAATACTCCGGCTAACAGGTTATGGGCCCAGCCACCGGAAAGTAAATGGTAAAAAGCCCAGTCACCGGAATAAGCAGCGAGCCAAGCGCAGACAGCACAGAGGAACCCCCGGAATACAAGGACACCGGAACGCAAAGGTACCGCAGTGTACAGAGCACCGGACAGCGCAGCTTAAAGGGCCAGTAACAAACAAAAAAAAGGAGGTACAAGAGACAAGAATGTCTACAGAAAGGAATGCAGTGAAGTACACAGTGCCAAGTCTCACAAATCACAATTACAGCTCCTGGAAATTCAAGGTAAAGATGTTACTTATAAGAGAGGGTACATGGAAATGTATTGAACAGCCTGTGCCTGACCCAGTACCGGGTGATTGGCTAGAGACTGATCAGAAAGCACAAAGCACTATTTCCCTCAGCATAGATGATAACCAGATTGTACATGTATGCAAATGTGATACTGCAAAGAAAATGTGGGAAGAATTACAGAAAGTGCATGAAAGGTCAAATCTCAGCAATAAGCTATATCTTATGAGAAAGCTGTATCAGTCTAAATTAAGTGATGGCCAGCATATGCAGGACTATATCAGAAACACCCTAGAGATTGTGGAGCGCCTAAGGGGTATTGGTGAAGAAATTAAAGATTTTCATGTTGCTGCATTACTATTAAGTGGTCTTCCAGAAAGTTATGACACGCTTGTGACTGCATTAGATGCCAGACCAGATGATGAACTCACACTAGAATATGTGAAAGGGAAACTTGCAGATGAATACAAGAGAAAGTCAGAGACTATTAGCAATAATATATGCAAAGCAGAAACAGCATTAAAGACACAGTACTTTTCTAAAGCTCAGAGTCATTTAAAGGAAACTCGTGAATGTTTTGTCTGTAAAAAACCTGGTCACCTTAAAGCAGACTGCAGAGTGTGGAAAGCAAGAATGAATCAGTTTAAAAAGCAGGACAGTCATCAAAAGGTTAAAACAGCTGTAAAGAAGGAAGATGCATGTATTGCGACTGCATTTGGGGTCAGCACAAGCCCATATGCAAACCATGTTTGGTGTATTGACTCTGGAGCGACTGCTCACATGACACGTGATAAGGATTTCTTCATTAATCTAGATGAAAGCAAGTCTGAAAAGGTAATTTTAGCTAATGGTCACTATATGACATCAGAAGGAATAGGAGATGGTTATTTCCATTGTCAAGTTCAATCCTCAGCACAAGTCAGAAAAATCCCAGTTAAAGACGTGCTGTATGTTCCCAAACTTGAAAGTAACCTTTTATCTGTAAAGAAGCTTGCACAACAAGGAAATATAGTTACATTTAAGGATGACAGATGCATCATTTCAAAGAAGGGTCATACCCTTGCCGAAGGAAAAATCAAAGATGAACTTTATCAGCTGAAATGCAATGAAACTGTTTACAGTGCTAGACAAGATTTTCATAAGGACTGTATTCATGTGTGGCACAGACGCCTAGGCCACAGAGATCCAGAAGCAGTAAAGAAACTAGCTCAACTTGCAAATGGTATTGCAATCAACCAGTGTAATCAAACAATGAAGTGCACAAGTTGCCTAAAAGGGAAAATGTCCAGAAAATCGTTTCCTAAAGTAAGCACTACTAAATCTGCACAGATACTGGATTTGATACATACAGATGTGTGTGGTCCAATGAGTGTTCTTACTCCCAGCAAGAAGAGATATTTTCTCACATTCATTGATGATTATTCCAGATATACTGTTACTTACCTACTTCAAAGTAAAGATGAAGTTCCACAGAAACTTGAAGAATATCTTGCTGCAGTTCTTAACAAATTTGGAAGAATACCAAAGGTACTGCGAGCAGATAATGGAACTGAATATACAAGTGGTAAAGTGCAAACCATCCTGAAAAAGAATGGAATCGTGTTCCAGACAACCGTTCCATACAACCCAGAGCAGAATGGCACAGCAGAGAGAAAGAACCGAACTCTTTGTGAAAGTGGAAGAAGTATGCTATTTGATGGAAACCTACCTACAACATATTGGGGAGAAGCCATCATGACTGCTACCTATCTTCAAAATCGACTGCCAAGTAAAGCTACAAGTAAAACTCCATATGAGCTATGGAACTGTGAGAAGCCCAACCTGAAGCATCTCAGGATATTCGGAAGCAAAACTTTTGTGCATGTTCCCAAAGAAAAACGTTCTAAGTGGGAATCTCATGCAAAGGAAGGAGTTCTTGTGGGGTACAGTGAAACTCAGAAAGGATACAGAATCCTGCATCCACAGACCAACACAGTAACAATCAGCAGAGATGTAGTGATTGATGAAAACTCAGTATCGCTCAAATTTCATGAGGTTACGCAAATAATTCAACCTAAGGAACAAGAATTTCAGTCAGTGATTCCAGACATTGAAGAGAATCTCAAAGAAAATACTGAAGTCTGGATATGCTCTGAAAGTACTGAAAAAGAAACAGAAGAACCAAGCCAACCTCAGGAGATCAGAAGATCAGAAAGATCAAATAAAGGAATTCCAGCTAAACGCCTTTCTTATATGGTCAGATCAATTCCAGAAGAAGAGCCACAGTCATGGCAGGAAATGCAAAAACTGCCTATTCATAAGAAGCAAAAATGGATAAAAGCTGCTGATGAAGAAATGGAATCCCTTCATAAGCTCAAAACATGGGAGCTCACAGAGCTACCTCAAGGCAAGAAAGCAATTGGATGTAAGTGGGTCTTTAAGAACAAATATGACTCCGAAGGTAATATTCACCGTTTTAAAGCAAGATTGGTCGCAAAAGGATATTCACAAAAATATGGTGAAGATTATGATGCTACTTTTGCTCCAGTTGCCAAGCAAACTACATTCAGAACTTTATTATCCATAGCTGCTGTTCAGCAGATGAAAGTAAGACATTTTGACATCAAAACAGCCTTTCTACATGGAGACATTGAAGAAGAGCTGTACATGACTCAACCAGAAGGCTATGTTAAAAGGGGTAAAGAGAACCTTGTTTGCAGAATGCAAAAATCTCTCTATGGCCTTAAGCAATCAGCAAGAGCATGGAACACTAAGATGAACAAAGTGTTAATCGACGAAGGATTTAAAAGGTCTCAAGCGGATCCATGTTTGTATACAAAAAGTGTATCACAAGATTGGATGTATGTTATTCTATATGTGGATGATGTAATAATAGCGCATCAAGAAGAGAGAGAAATTTCAAAACTAGGTCAAATTCTGAACAAGCATTTCGAGACCAAGGACCTTGGAGATGTGACATACTATTTGGGAATCCAAATCCAGAGAGAGGAAGATGGAAGTTTTCTTCTTAATCAAAATTCTAAAATCTCCACAGTTCTAAACCAGTTTGGAATGTCAGAAGCCAAAGGCATATCAACTCCAATGGATCCATCTTACCTAAAATTGGAAGGAGAAGAAGATCTGCTACCCACAAATGACAGTTACAGACAAGCAGTGGGGGCACTTCTATACATAGCAACCACAACCCGTCCAGATATCTCAGCCACAGTGGGAATTCTCTGCCGACGTGTAAGCAAGCCACGCCAAAGAGATTGGAATGCAATTAAGAGACTTCTTCAGTATCTTAAGGCAACCCAAGAGTTAAGTCTAAAGATTTCTGCATCAGGAGATCTAATTCTCAGAGGATATGTAGATGCAGATTGGGCTGGAGACTCAAGTGATCGAAGATCAACAAGTGGTTACTTGTTCAAGTTAGGACACACTTCAATCTCATGGTCGAGTAGAAAACAAGTGTCAGTTGCATTGTCTTCTACAGAAGCAGAATATACATCAGCTGCTCATGCAAGTCAAGAGTTAATTTGGTTGAAGCAACTTTTGGAAGAATTCGGCAAACCACTAGCTGAACCAACTGTTATCTATGAGGACAACCAAGGATGTATCAAGCTCGCCAGCAGTGAAAGGATAAGTGCAAGAACAAAGCACATTGATGTTAAACATCATCACTTGCGTGACTTAGTAGAGCGTGAAGTTCTAAAGTTTGTTTACTGTGAATCTGACAAGATGTTAGCAGATGTTTTGACAAAGCCATTGTCAAGAGCCAAGTTTGAAGAATTCAGAACTGCAATGGGACTAACAGGATAAGCAGTTGTTGAGTGGGGGTGTTGGAATAAGTTTAAATGCAACAACTCCATTCCTGTTGTAGTCTGCATTGAATGTCTATGAGTGTTCATTTGTCAGCTATGCTGTGATTGTTAAAGTTTGTAAAAAAAAAAAAAAAGGGTCAGAGGACACTCACTGATTGCATCTGTCTGCTGCTGTTTCCTTCACAGAGAGACATGTGTTACATGGACTAGATTATATTGGTAGTTACTGTCAAAGCTTTCTTATTTTGTTCCAGTTCAAGCTGCATATATTAAACACAGTTTGCCTTACGTTGGATTCTGCTGCTTATATGAAGTAACACGCGCTGCTGTGGTAATACTCCGGCTAACAGGCTGGCTGACACTGTGAGCCTGCTCCGTACACTTACTACCGGCTTGTGCAATCATGGCGAATGTCATTGAGGGGTTAAAAGATGATGCTGACGTAAAGTAGACATGTGTTAAATGTTATTTATTCATTATATTGTGTGCTATGACTGATCTGTTGTAAAGGCATAACAATTCAAAGTTCTAAAAGTGCAAATTTGTCTACATTTTTGTTTAACCCCATTCCAACGTTGGGCGTAATAATGCATCCACGTCGGAATTCCTCCCTTTGATGTGGGCTCTGGTGCTGAACCTACATCTTTCCCGGCACAAGTCAGCTGTTTTGAACAGCTGACATGTGCTTCTAACAGCCGCGGGTGGGATTGTAATCCACCCGCGCCTGTTAACTAGTTAAATGCCACTGTCAATCTCTGACAGCGGCATTTAACTCATGCTTACCAGAAGCAAGTCGGAAACCCCACTAATCGGTGACCCCGTCACGTGATTGTGGGTCACCAATGAGTTGGCATGACAACCAGAGGTCCGAAGCAGACTTCTCTGGTTGTCATTGCTGGATTGCTATGAGCACCGCCCGGTGGTTGGCGCGCATAGCAAGTGAGCATTTCTGCTACACACAGGCGATCTGACCGTAAAAATAAATATAAGTGGCAAAAAATAATGCTTTTTCATCATACTGCCGAACAAAAAGGGGAATAAAACAAGATCAAAAAGACAAATGTAAATAAAATGATATAGCAGAAAACATCTCTTATCAATGCAAAAATCATTCTTTTTTTCTATAAAATAGTTTTATTGTGTAAAACCAGCAAAACATTTACAAAATTACCATATAAAAATGGTATCACTGTAATCATACTGACCTGAAGAATAAAGCTGCCTTATTCACACAGTGAACAACATTAAAAATAACCCAGCCGAGATCTCAATCTGCGCATGCGTGACCTGCAGCAACCATTTCCCTGAAGCCCACAGCCTCAGGAAAATGGCAGCTGGAGGCGGCGCGTGCGCAGATTGAGATCTTAGCTAGGCCGAAATCCCAATCTGTGCATGCGCCACCTTCAGTGTCCCACGGTTTCAGGAAGATGGCCGCCGGGAAACCATTGATGCCCTCCGCTCTGCTCACTGCCGACACCAGGCCCACTGCATCGCCACACTTCTGCTGCCCTGGGTTTCCCGAGGAAGGGGCCCTGCTCTACCGCTGCTGTAACCCCCCCAATAAGTATGGCTTCGGACTATAAGACGCTCCCCCCATTTTCTTCCAAATGTAGGGGGAAAAAAGTGCATCTTATATCCTGAAAAATACGGTAACCATTTTGTGTGATATAACTATCTGTTTTAAGGGCATAAAAATTATTACTGGGATAAAATATCACTCTGATATGCTGAAGCGTTTCACAGTTATTACCTCATAAAATGACACTGGTCAGAATTAAAAACAATTGGCCTGGCTAGGAAGGTGAAAACAGGTTCTGGCGCTAAATAATGGACATGCATCCAAGCGCCTTTTTATAATAATACGTTTTTGGGTGTGGTAAATCAAACTAAAAAAAGAGTCGAAAAGTAGCTAAAATTGAAATGGCATAGTAGAAGTTGCTCTAGAAAAATAACACAAGAAAAAATGCTAGTCCCATTTTTTTGGCAATATGTGACTGTGGTAGATAGGCTCACTCGCTGCTGATAGAGGTAGACACAGGAATGCTGTCTCTTTAAATCTCACACTGGTTTATTAAATATACTGCATAAACCACTGAAGAGTTAGCAAAATAAACATGGCCTTTCTGGCCTCACAGGAAAACAAAACAAAAAAACATAGAATATGAAACAGGTCATGTTGCTGCGGGGGTCTGCCCCTCAGAAACAAATATAAAAAGGTCCAACTATCCTCTAGCACACACAGCACTGGAGCTCTGATCTCCAGGCACACCCAACTCTGAATGAGCCAGAAGGCTGTGTATTTACCTTCTGGACTCCACCCTAAAGTGGAAATATGGTGAACAGCTTCCCACCCACTTTTCAGCTGTTCACTAAACCTAACCCTTAACATGGCCAATTAACCCCTGTCGGTACTTAGTGTGCTTGAGCATTTTCCTAGGTTAATTTGAACATCAGGCTCCTTCTGGGTACTCCAGTACAGGGATTCAACAATGGTTTCCTTAAGAACTTCTCGACTGCCTGGTACTTTTCCACTAGGCCAATCAGATTATTTGCATTGCGGGGGTCCCCCTGAACAAACCCAGGTCTGCACTGGCCTAGGAAGGGAGTGGATAAATCTGTCCATGACAACATGTCATCTGGCTGGAGTGAAGGACTGGCTGCAACCACTTCTGTACGAGATGCAGTAATTCGAACATTTGGGAGCAAAGGAGTTTGTCACCCAATGGTGGACCCTTTCTGATCTGACAAATATAGTCACTCCTTAGGTGCCAATATTTCTGTTTTTAATTTGGCATACTCCTGAGCATCCTGTTAAGCCAAGTCATAATAAACCTTTTGGAGTTCACCAGTTAGATAGGGGCCAGCGCCTCAGCCCACTGCTCTGGCAACAGCTTCTCCCACTCTGCTATCCTTTCAAACACAGTCAAAAATGCCTCAACATCATCACCTTGGGTCATTTTTTGCATAGCTCGTCTTACTGATTTCTGGACATACGAGTTAACTTGAGTCGCGGTAATGCGCCCTCTGCTGGATGTCCTCATATGAACTCTAGCGTGGGAACTTTTCCCAGGCTCGAGTTCATATGAGGACATCCAGCAGAGGGCGCATCACTGCGACTCAAGGTAACTACAGGACATTCCCCTGCATTACATTCATTCACAACATTTTACAGACAGGAGCGACTGCATTAGCACAGCTCCCCTGGCTGTAAAATGATTTAACCCCTTCAGATGGATTTACATTGTGGGACTGACAGAACGACAGAAGGTATGGGATATTGTTGATTTTTTATTTTACCTTTTTTACAGGACGAAGGTCTTCAGATGGATTACCAGTATAATAAAATATTACAACACCCTGTGTCTTTATTTCATTAAAATACTTTTAAATAATGTGTGTGTGTTTTATTAACCATTTCGTAATATTGGATTAATAATGGATAGGTGTCATAATTGACGCCTCTCCATTATTAATCTGGCTTAATGTCACCTTACAATAGCAAGGTGGCATTAACCCTTCATTACCCCATATCCCACCGCTACACGGGAGTGGGAAGAGAGTGGCCAAGTGCCAGAATAGGCGCATCTTCCAGATGTGCCTTTTCTGGGGTGGCTGGGGGCAGATATTTTTAGCCAGGGGGGCCAATAACCATGGACCCTCTCTAGGCTATTAATATCTGCCCTAGTCACTGGCTTTACCACTTTGGCGGAGAAAATTGCGCAGGAGCCCACGCCAATTTTTTCTGCGATTTAACCCTTTATTTTACAAGCTACAGCGCCCAAATTTTGCACATACACACTACTAACATTAGTAGTGTGGAATATGCAAAAAAAAGGGATATGAGATGGTTTACTGTATGTAAACCATGTCTCATATCATGTCGGGTTTGTGAAGGAGAAAGAAAAAGCCGGCAATTGAATTACCGGCTTTTCTATAGAACACCGCTGCGTATTTCTCGCAAGTCACACTGCTGCCGTATTTTTATCGCCCCCATAGACTTTTGTTGGCGATTTTTTTGCGCAATACGGTGACAAATGCAGCATGCTGCAATTTTCTACGGCCGTACAAGACCGTATAATACGGATCAGTAAAATACGGCAGATAGGAGCTGGGACATAGAGAATCATTGTACCGTATGCAATCCGTATTTTCTGCACCTCTCATACGTCCGTAAAACTCGCTAGTGTGTCGCCGGCCTTAGACAGAGGAATGCTGTCTCCTAAATCTCCCACTGCTTTATTAAAGATACTCCATAAACCAGTGCAGAGTTTCCAAAATAAACATGGCCTTTCTGGCATAACAGGAAAACAAAAACAACAAAACATATCATATGGCACAGTCAGTGTAGCAGCGGGGATCTACCCACACAGGAACACGTTGTTTACGAATCCTAGCCCTTACCATGGCCGATTAACCCCTCTTAGCACTTAATATGCTTGAGCATTTTCCTAGTTTCATATCATTGAAGCTTATAACCTCAGTGATACATATCTCCCTTTCAGTACTTTGCCACAGTGACCTAAAAACTTCCATCATAGAAAAAGTGTAGAAGATGAATCTGTTTGTTTTTTTTAAATACCGCTATATACCAGTTGGTACAAAGTGCAGCTGTGTACAGTTATTCTTTATACAGTACAGAAGTTTGGACACACCTTCTCATTTAGAGATTTTTCTGTATTTTCATGACTATGAAAATTGTACATTCACACTGAAGGCATCAAAACTATGAATTAACACATGTGGAATTATATACTTAACAAAAAAGTGTGAAACAACTGAAATTATGTCTTATATTCTAGGTTCTTCAAAGTAGCCACCTTTTGCTTTGATGACTGCTTTGCACACTCTTGGCATTCTCTTGATGAGCTTCAAGAGGTAGTCACTGGGAATGGTTTTTACTTCACAGGTGTGCCCTGTCAGGTTTAATAAGTGGTATTTCTTGCCTTATAAATGGGGTTGGGACCAACAGTTGTGTTGTGCAGAAGTCTGGTGGATACACAGCTGATAGTCCTACTGAATAGACTGTTAGAAACTGTATTATGGCATGAAAAAAGCAGCTGAGTAAAGAAAAACGAGTGGCCATCATTACTTTAAGAAATGAAGGTCAGACACTTTGAAAGTGTCCCCAATTGCAGTGGCAAAAACCATCAAGCGCTACAAAGAAACTGGCTCACATGAGGACCGCCACAGGAAAGGAAGACCAGGAGTCACCTCTGCTTCCGAGGATAAGTTTATCTGAGTCACCAACCTCAGAAATCGCAGGTTAACAGCAGCTCAGATTAGAGATGACCTGGCCTCCACAGTCACCAGACCTGAACCCAATCGAGATGGTTTGGGGTGAGCTGGACCGCAGAGTGAAGGCAAAAGGGCCAACAAGTGCTAAGAATCTCTGGGAACTCCTTCAAGATTGTTGGAAGACCATTCCCCTTGACTACCTCTTCAAGCTCATCAAGAGGATTCCAAGAGTGTGCAAAGCAGTCATCAAAGCAAAAGGTGGCTACTTTGAAGAACCTAGAATATAAGACATAATTTCAGTTGTTTCACACTTTTTTGTTAAGTATATAATTCCACATGTGTTAATTCATAGTTTTGATGCCTTCAGTGTGAATGTACAATTTTCATAGTCATGAAGATACAGAAAAATCTTTAAATGAAAAGGTGTGTCCAAACTTTTGGTCTGTACTGTATATACATTGTGACAAAGTCACTAGCAAAGTGCGATAGGGGAGATTAATTTCACTGAGGCTATTAGCTTCACTGATTTGAAACCCAGAAGTTTCCTTCAGCACACTAAGTATTGAGAGGGGTTAATCAGCCATTTTAAAGGTTGGGTTTTTGTGGACAACCACAGAGTGGGTGGAAGTTTAGCCACTTTATCTCCACCCCAGGGTGTGGTCTGGGATTTAAATAGTCGACCTCCAGAGGCATTCAGAGTTCGGTAGGCCTGGAGCGTTCTACGTGTCCTGACAAGGACACTGAACCCGTATGTTTTGTTTTTTCCTGAGCGGGCGGATCCGTGCAACCATACGAGCTGTGCTGTATGTTTTGCTTTGTTTTTCCTTTGGCCCGGAAGGCCTTATTTTATTTTGATAATCTGCGCTGGCTTATGAAGCACTCCTAAAAAACCAGTGAGAGTCTTAAAGATACAGTGTTCTGTTGTCTGCCTTCGTGTGCAGCTGAGTAAGATGATCTACCACAACATGTACTGGTCCATGTATAGCTGAATGCACCATGTAGTGTGAAAAAGCCTTTGTGAAAAATCTCATTTGCACATTTGTTATAAGGCGTCTGGTGAGACGTCTGACAATACAAACCCCAGGACTTCAGAGGGCACTGCGGTTGTGTCATTATTTTGTTTCATGGTGGGGAGGTTATGCTCACAGTATGGTAAGGCGTGTGTGAAGAGATCCCAGAAAAAGTCATTTCTTTACATTAACACGTTTCAGGGAAAAACAAAATTACAGGTTTAATAAAGTAAGGACAGAGGTTATGAGAAAACGTGTGAGAAAAAACTTTGCTCATCCGTCCATTTTTTCTGTTTAATGTAAATAGCTCGCTGAATTCAGTCTTGTACTTTCCTTCATATCACAGGGAGTAAGAAACTCCCAGCATGACAGATTGGAAAATGAAGACTCCGGCTGTATTACTGGCGCTCTGGCTCAGATGTCGCTCCACAGCAATACCACACTCCCAGGCTCACAGCCTCAGGTGGAGAACACCTCGGACTTAGCAGACACTTCTGAGGACGGCCCTGTGGACATCTTCAGTGAAACTTGGAGCACCTTAATTTCCCGACAGCAGAAGCTCGAAAATTCCTCCTGCCACAGCAATAAGGATGCCTGTAATAACGGTAAAAGAGAGCACAGTAGGAAACCTTGATGCCACGAATGTGGTGCATGTAAAGAGAACCTGTCACTGTCATGTTTTATCAACTATGTACATTTTACTAATTTCCATTGTTCACCATTTTCGTTATATAATATTTATAGAGGTTTTTTCTTCTGTGGATTCTAAGTCCATCTTTACTGTACATGCTGCGCAAAAGCCGCAGTTTGTCTCCACTGCTTCTTCTCTGGTGCAAACTCAGTACAGACTGGAAAATAAGGGAAGATAGAGAAAATCTTCTTATGGTAATGTGGCGCCTCAGGGTGCTGGTCGTCACAGTGATGTCGCTTTCCTCACGGGGAGAATGATGCTACGTTTGGAGGCAAGAAAGGATAACTGTAACCAGGTACCACAAACATGCAACACATTCACACTCCAGGCCACCAGGGGGAGCTTTTGATCCTATTTACTAGGTGACTCCCCATATATGTATAACTGGTAGTCTGTAGGGAAAGTGAGAAAAAGTTCCAGACAGCCATCTGAGGAGGACAGAGGGTTTATGGAGCTGTGCATGCACCCAGAGCTGCAGCTCCCAGAAAGAGACATTTTAGAAAGCAGAATTAATTGCAGCGAGCGTGCAGGAAAGCAGAGCACAGGAGAGGATACCAGAAGGGGACCAGCCTCAAGCATGCTGCCTCCTTCTGAGGCGCCGAACACCGGTAGCCAGAACACCCAGGTTGTGAGGACCTCCACGCTTTACATCAGAGACCGGCAGGACAGCTAATTGCACGTTACCTGTCCGCACCTACACCAAGGAGGCACGGTGACACCCCACAGAGCTGGGTCATCTAAGAGACCCTGTAAACAGGCTCAAGTCACCAGTCATACGGGTTTTGTCGTATCCTATACTGGGGACAGAGGGAGAGATAACATCTGTGAGGACCTTATGTGAAGCTTAGCAGTAAAGGATTACACCACTACAGCGCAAAGGAAGGCTTTTACTTTCCACCTGGATAAGGGGACTCTGGACTTGCCTCCAAACCAGCTGGACCCTACCTGCCCTGTGATCTGGTGCTCTGGACTGTGGCTGCTGAAGTCTTCAGTAAACGAGGTAAAGAGACTGCAAACCTGTGTCCTCGTTCCTTACTGCACCTCTCACCATGGTAACACAAACCCCATACCCATCCCAATAAATACACATGACACCAAATTTTTTGTTGGAAGAAATGGCCGTGGCGTTTTATTTTGAGTTACTTGATAAAAATATATTTAATTCCAAGAACCATCAATAAACCGTTTTAATAAATAAGTTAATAATACTCCAATTCATAACAATCCACCCGAATTCAACGGGCGATTATCCCAAACGCCTCGCCTTGAAAAGGTGAGGCCCCCCAAAACGCCAAAGCCATTTTTCAATCATAGATTGAAAATCCAAATTCAAAATATCCAAACCCACTTCTGATAAGTGAACTAGATCGCCCCTGTACATTCCAGGAATCACCTCTTCCAAATCTACATGCCTGAAAGAAAAACCATCTATTAAATACATAAATTTTTCCATGCTTCTGTTAAGTCTCTTCCGGATTTTCTCAAGAAAAATCATATTGTTGTTAAACCATAAGAACCGTGGAACAATTTCTGAAAAAACTATAGAACAATTAAAAAATTCGGTTTTTAAAATAGAAATATCTCTCTTCATGGAAGCAATTAGATTAAGGGTGCTAACTTTTCCCAGATCATTACCGCCCAAATGCAATATTATTAAATCAGGCGAAGGCCAATGCTTCTTCAATTTTCTTATTTCTTCAATTAGTTCTCTCCATTGCATTCCGCGCCTACTAAACCAGAAAATTTGAATAAAAGAAGAATTAAAAGAAAGGTTTTTTGAATAGGATCTCACACTTGCCCTTTTTTCTGACCAAAAGACAAAGGAGTGCCCGATAATCCATACTGATAGCAAACCTATAAAAGGAACCAAATATTAGGAAATATACAAATCTGGACGAATATAAAGCTTAAACTTGTTTGACTCCCATCTGCCTATACTCTTTATTCTACCATCCTGAAGACCCAATCTCGCGGCCTCGGTCGCCGCCCCAATCCGGAAGGAGTGAAAAGAAATTTTTTGATCAGAGAGATTCAATACTTTCAAACATTTTTTAAGTATAAAATTAAATTGGAAAATGGTTGCGGGTTCCCCAGTAGAGTGAATAAAAAATGGTCCACCAATTCTGGGGCGTAATAGCGCCCATCTCTTAGAATTGGCGACAGGACAAATCGCCCTGTCTTCTATAGAATTTAAACGTATAGATGAACCTCTCCCCATCTGGTCCGTCTTTGATTTTCTAATAAATAATATAACATGTGACCTAAAAAACTTAACATCATCGAACGACAAACCAGAAGGAAGAGATTTCTTTTGGGATACTAGTTCGCTCACCCTGAGAGCCGCAAAAAAGGCTAAAGAGAAGGCTGCAGAAAAAAGACATGCTTCGAAATCATTAGCACAAACTAAAGAAAGACCTGAGCATAGATCTTTTAGTAATGAAAAAGAAATAGGACGACGATCGTCCGGTTTAAAATACGTTTTTTTAAATCCCTTTAAAAACTGCCGAACCTGAAATATTTCTGACATCGGCCTTACATTTAACATTTTCAAAAAGAAAGATATTCCAGCTACATTCTTTGACAAAGCAGAAAATGACAATCCTTTCTGGACCAGATGCTCCAAAAAACTAAGTGCTATCCCTACCGAACAATCACTATAAGGATGATCCTTCACTAAACAAAAATCCAACCAAATCTTCCATGCCGCCGAGTAGTCGGCCCATGTTCGATCAGCTAGGGATTTAGTAATGAAGTGAGAAATTATTCCAGAATTACATCCCATATCCAATGCGGGCAAAAAACTCTGTCCTCCTCCTCTTTCATGAAATCCCTCTTGAAAAGAAACAGCTGGCGGTGACAAACATATTCTGCGTTAGTACAATTCACCTTAGGGCAAGAAATTGCTTTTAACCAGATATTATACTCTAAACAAAGGAAAACAACCTGTTTAAGAATCCTAGCTGCCCATTTATTCTTGGATGAAAGAGTATTCAAAGCAAAAATTACACCTTGATTATTAGAAGAAATTAAAATTCTCCTGTCCTTCAGTAACACTCCCCATAACTGCAAACATAAATATATAGAAAATAAGTCCAACACTGTCTGGTTATGTAAAACCTTAAGCTCCAGCCAAAGAGAAGGCCACTCTTCTGATGACCAACGCGAGTGTAGAGATACACCAAAACCGAACTCACTATCTGAATAAAACTTCAAACCAATATCATGTGCCGGTACAAAAGAATCCTGCCACATAGTCCTACCATTAAAACTAGATAAAAATCTAAGCCAGATTTTTAAGTCCTCCTTTAAATCTTTCCCTAGGCGTATATGAGATTTTGGGGAAGAATGACCGGATGTAGCTTCATACAACCCCCTAGAAAACACCCTACCCATGGGGATAATTCTTAATGCGAAATTCAATAGTCCTAATAAAGATTGCAACTCTTTTAAGGTGACCTTCTCCAAAATTAAACAGCGGGAAATTGCAGATTGCAGCTTGAACAATTTTTCAGCAGGTAAAGAACAACACATATTATGAGAATCAATCCCGATACCTAAGAATTCAATTGACGTGCAAGGAGGAACCGTTTTTTCAAATGCAATTGGGACACCGAACTGTTCACATATTCCTAAAAACCTGGACAGCAAGGACTGGCATTTAAATGATTCAGCAGGGCCAATGAACAAAAAATCATCGAGATAGTGTAACATGTCCCCTCCAAAAAAATCAAACTCCACCACCCATTGAATAAATTTAGAAAAAGACTCAAAATAAAAACAAGACAGAGAAAACCCCATCGGAAGACATCTGTCGAAAAAGAATTTATCCTGAAAAGAAAAACCTAGAGAATTAAAACCTTCCGGATTAACTGGTAAGATCCTAAATGCTGATTTTATGTCCGATTTTGCCATAAGGGCATCGCGACCAAATGTCCTTAGTAAATCTATTGCCACATCAAAAGATGTGTACTGAACCGAACAATTACTACTGCTCACTTCATCATTTAACGATTCCCCTTTTGGATAGGACAAATGATGTATGAGTCTAAAAGACCCGCTGTCTTTTTTAGGAACAACACCTAACGGTGAAATCCTAAAATTTTCAAATGGGGGAGTGTTAAACGGACCAGACACTCTTCCTAAATTTAATTCCCCTCTGATTTTTTCTTCAACTACCTCTGGGAATTCGAGTGCAGATGGAAGGTTAGCCACCATCTTGCAGCCCGATCCTAAAAATGGGGGTACGAAAAATCCCTTTAAGAAACCTTCAAATAGAAGCGAGCTACTCTCCCGATCGGGATATATTTTTAACCATGGCACCATGTTTCCCAGGTTCACCGGCGTCGTTGCTTTTAGAAAAGGTTTCCCTATTGCCAGGGTGCTGAATACCTTGCATTTGTTTTTTGTAACATTTGGCCATTGGATGACTGCCCCCACAGAAGGAGCATTCATGCCGAAACCTGCAATTCTGAGCCCATTTACATGATGACTCATTATATGCAAAGCACACACCCTTTTTTAACATGGGGGTCGGGGTCTGCCTATGAGATGGAAACCTCTGAGGCATCATTAATGAAATCCAAAGCCCGACATCTTTATTACCCCAAGCTAAATTAGGGAACATTGACAGCTTCTGTCTGAAGGCCTCGTCGTAAAGGAGCCAGGCCATACCGCCAAAATTACGGTATGCCTCTAAAATACAATCTAAGTGCTGAAAAAGCCCAGAGCAGAGATTGGGATACTTCTCGCCTAGGACAGCAGAATAGATGGAAAAAGATTGAAGCCAGTTATTAAAGGATTTTACTGGATTAGATTTATTTTTTTCATCTGCGTCATCTTTTTTTTCATACCTATTCTGCTGATCCCTGCCAGACGGTAATAAAGAAAATAAATCAATAAATGCTCTGCTCCAAATCTTCTCCTTTACCACGGGGCTCAGATGAAAGCCCAGAGGTGACACTTCACATGTTAATGATTCTTTCAAAAGAATCTCTGGCAGCCCTGGCCTTAAAACAGTACCAGAGCTGCCGGAATTCATTTCACTAGTAGAAGATCTATGGGCAGCTGGCAAAACATTGCTGCCTAAATAATCATCTAGAGCTTCCTTAATTAACTCTTTCATATTCAGAGAATGGACAGACAGAGGGACAGATATATTCTCACCATCTCCATGACGTCCAAGATCGTGCGCTGCAGCGTTACTAGCACTCAAGCCTACTCCTGTAGGCGAATGCGAACGCTGGTGAGGATGCCTCTCTTCTTGGCTGGGTGAAGGAGCGCTGACCCACGACCTGGAAGCTGCGGCAGCGGCAGATGATGTGCTGTAAATGGCGTTCTCTGCGCTGCCCAGCGATGCGGTGTCCCAGGCTCCCTGGACCACTGCAGCGCTTGTACGGCTGCAGCGGTTAGATAAATCTTCACCGCTCCCCGCTGCGGCTGGAACTAAAATAGGCTCTTCCGATCTTGACACGCCGGCTCTGATGACAGCTTCCGGCGCTGGGGCTTGTGACGACTGCCGACCGGAGCGAAGCTCCCGCGACGCGCTCCGAGACTTCCTCCTCGTTGAACTCCGACCTCCAGCGCGTCCACTCCTAGAGCGCTCAGGGACGCGCGAAGATGGCGGCACTGGCGAGTATACCACTCTCGCCCTCCGGTTCCTCTTGGGGCTTCGACTTGATCTCGCAGGTAGAGATACAGCTTCTAAAGGTTGGGAAGGAGGATGCGACGGTGATGCAGAAGAAGCTAGGACCTGAGGCTCGGTGGTAGGTTTTATAGCCGGTCCCATAGCTAAGCAACTCTGCAGCCACTCGGCGCCTCCCTCAGCTTCCGCCCTCCGGATCAGCTGCTGAAGTAAGGAATCCATCAGCTGTCTTCTGTCTTCATCAGGTGACTGAGAGACAGCTGATGGAACAGCTGATTAAATAGGAAAAAATTCTTCCCGCACTTTTCATATCAGCCAATCATAACCCGCAAAAATTGCGGGAATAAAACCAGAATAAACCAGCTGGAACCTGCTCACGCCAAGCGCAGCTTACTTCATAACTTAACCCTTTCAGACCAAGCTTTAAAACTCCATATAAACCTAATGAAATTTATTACTGCTACCTGAGAATAAACCAATGTGTGGTTAGCAGCAAAATATATTTATAGGGGTTGTGTTATCATGCGACCCCCCATGTATTCTTCAATGGGGGGGGCGTCCATTCTACCATCTACTCACTGGGAAGCCCTGGGGACATACTTCACCTGTGGGAAGTTATACAATCTAGCTGCCATAACATCACCCCAGTGGACCCCTTAAAGCAGCGTCGGTCCCCACTGACCGAATACCACAGGTGGCGTCACGAACATAAACTTTATTCCCTTTAAAGACCTTTCTATTTTACATGGGCGCCCAGGGCCACGGACCGGGTCGCAGCCACCGTGACATCCTCCTGTGAACACCGGACCCAGTACCGAGTACCCCACAGCCCTGGCGGGCGACTCAGTAAAGTTTAAGGAGAGAGGATGTGCTGCTTGCCAGTTTGAGTAAGTTTGAAAAATCAAATAGTGAGGAGACCACATACAAGCACTAAGGAGATTTGTGTGATTTATTGGAATAGCCAGGCACAAAATATGAACAAAATTGTATATTTCTAGTCCATTTCCTTACATACTGAGTAAAGTAATCTTTTTCTAGCTCCTGTTATTGTTATTGGCACACAGAAACATCTTCTCTTGATCCATAGTAGAAGACTGTTTGTGTCTTTTCGAGATGTCAGTCACGTTTCATCACTGGGTCATTTCCCATCTAGACCTTATTATTGGCATGTTGTGAATAGTACATAGTAAAACCAGGAGGGTCTGTGAACAAAATAATTCCTATCATGGAAAAACAAGAATATTTGTCTTCTGGAAAGGAAATCCTTCGATTTGTGGAAAGTTGGATGTATTACTCAATGAGAGGATTTCCATTCATAGACATATGTTGGTAAATCAGTTGTGAGATGTTGTAATCATGTTTAATTTATATCAGAAACATTTACATTTTTCTGTTCCATTTTTTATAACTATTTTTCTAAAAATTAAAACAGGAAATGAGGCCATTTTGGTTGACGCTTTTGAATTATCTTCCCAGAAGCTGCAAGTAAAATCAGTATGTTCTTGACATGTTAGGCCTTCACAACACGCGGTCCGCCAAAGGGTTTCTTGTGTCCCGTGAAGAAACTGGAGACGCTGACTCCCTTCTTCATGTATCCAAATATATTTGCATCTTTCAGACTTGAATACACTTGAACACTTCAGTGGTTGGACAGGAACAGAGCAGTGCTCGTAAGACCCCGCCCTGACAGGCAGCAGCATGATGAAAACATCATGCTGCTGACCTTATCACATCATGCTGCTGTCACTGCAGAGGTGGCGAGGACACCACAAACCTAGTAAGGGACAGTAAGCATTTCACATAGGAGCGATTGTTATTGTTTGGACACATTATGGGGAAGTGGGAGGGAATTGTGAGAGCAGGAGCTGTGTGGGGAAAAGGAGGGGAGCAGTATGGGGGGATATTATGTAGAGGGGAAACATGGGGGAAATTATGGAGAGGGCAAGTGTGTGAGGGATATTATGTTGAGGGGCAGTGTGGGGCAATTATTTATTCAAGTGCACAGTGTAGGGCAAGATATTTTTATTCAGGAACATTATAATGACATTAGTAATTTAAGGAGACTTGTTGGGATGTTCTGTGGATGTCCAAAGTCATCATGGTATCTGTACTATATGAAAACAAAAGGGATGGGAAGATTTCACCTAAGATGTCAGAGAAGATTTTACCTATAAGATACTTGGATGTAAATGTTTATTTGCAATATTGACTACATATCATCAGTACTGTACGGTACAGTTCCTGTATGATACACAGTCTGATAATTGCTGGTAACAACTGAGTCGCCCACCAGGGCCGTGGGGTACTCGGCACTGGGTCCGGTACTTAAAGGGGATGTCACAGTGGCTGCAACTCAGTCTGTGGCCCTGGGTGCCCCAATTAAAGGGAAAGGTCCTTTAAGGGAGTTTTAATAAAGTTTGTGTTCGTGACGCCACCTGTGGTATTCGGTCAGTGGAGACCGACGCTGCTTAAAGGGGTCCTCTGGGGTGATCGTATGGCAGCTAAGATGGTATAACTTCCCAAAGGTGAAGTTGGGTCCCCAGGGCTCCCAGTATGTAGATGAGGATGGTGAGTGGGGCAGTAAAGAACGGAGGACACAGGTTTGCAGTCTCTTTACCTGGTTTACTGGAGACTTCAGGTATCCACAATCCAGTGCACGAGATCACAGGTACAGGCAGGGTCCGGCTGGCTTGGAAGCAAGTTCAGAGTCCCCTTTACCAGGTGGAGATGAAAGCCTTCCTTCTAGCGCTTTGGTGTAGTCCCTTGCTGCCTGTGGTTTCTATCAAGGTCCTCACAGTTCTCTCTGTCCTCCATAAAGGTGGGACACTAACCAGTATGACAGGTGGATCAAACCTTTTTACAGGGTCTCTATCATGACCTGGACTCTATGTGCCACTGTGCTTCCTGGGTAGTGGGCAACAGCTGTCCTGCCGGTTTCTGCTGTGCCTCTTAGAGTCCGACACAACCTTGGTCTTCGGCTACCAGCATTTGCACTTTGCAGGGAGGTAACCCAATCACAGCTGTCCTCCCCAGGTGTCAGTCTTCTGTGCTTCGCTCTCCTGCACACTCACTACAAATCTGTTCTTCCTTCTGTGTTATTCTTGTCCAGGAGCTGCAGCTCTTTCTCGTGGCTGCACGGCCCCTCACACGACTTTCTGCCTCAGACTGTTCCAGTCTGCTTTCTGGGACAAACTAACTGACTTTCCCTCCAGACCAGAAAATTTATATGGGGAGCCACCCACAAGCTGGATCAGAGCTCCCCCTTCTGGCCTGGAGTGTGAACATGTTGTATGCTTGTGTTTACCTGATGAAAGAGATCTTCCCTCGCTTCCAAGCATGACATCACTCTCCCCTTGAGGAAAGCAATGCCACTGTAACAACCAGGACCCTGGGGTGTTACACCCCCACCCCCTCGTTAAATCCAGTACTCCCTGACAGGGAAAAGAAAAACAACAGTTACAGGTTAATAAATACATACATTTTTAAATTTTTATAAACAGGTTTAACAGCTTATACTATGGCATCCCTGTATGGGAGGAATTAATACTTAAACATTGCAGGAACATATTTACAAGTATAAATAACTTTCAAGAATATAAACTTTTCTATAATATACTATGAAGCGGCTATTACCCTTTACGGGTATACTATCTTTAAGACTTCAATCAAAGTGCAAAACTTCAGCTTTATTTTCATTTTACCAACTCTCACTCTAATTTTCAACACTATCTGGTTACTTTCCCTATCTAACATATACAGTTATATGAAAAAGTTTGGGCACCCCTATTAATCTTAAGCTTAATGTTTTATAAAAATTGTTTTTTTTGCAACAGCTATTTCAGCTTCATATATCTAATAACTGTTGGACACAGTAATGTTTCTGCCTTGAAATAAGGTTTATTGTACTAACAGAAAATGTGCAATCTGCATTCAAACAAAATTTGACAGGTGCATAAGTATGGGCACCCTTATCATTTTCTTGTTTTAAATACTCCTACCTACTTTTTACTGACTTACTAAAGCACTTTTTTTGGTTTTGTAAATTCATTGAGCTTTGAACTTCATATCCAGGTGTATGCAATCATGAGAAAAGCTACTTAAAGTGGCCACTTGAAAGTTGTTCTCCTGTTTGAATCTCCTCTGAAGAATGGCATCATGGGCTCCTCAAAACAACTGTCAAATGATCTGAAAACAAAGATTATTCAACATAGTTGTTCAGGGGAAGGATACAAAAAGCTGTCTAAGAGATTTAACCTGTCAATTTCCACTGTGAGGAACATAGTAAGGAAATGGAAGAACACAGGTACAGTTTTTGTTAAGGCCAGAAGTGGCAGGCCAAGAAAAACATCAGAAAGGCAGAGAAGAAGAATGGTGAGATCAGTCAAGGACAATCCTCAGACCACCTCCAGAGATCTGCAGCATCAACTTGCTGCAGATGGTGTCACTGTGCATCGGTCAACTATACAACGCACATTGCACAAGGAGAAGCAGTATGGGAGAGTGATGCGAAAGAAGCCATTTCTGCAAGCGCGCCACAAACAGAGTCGGCTGAGGTATGCAAAAGCACATTTGGAGAAGCCAATTTCTTTTTGGAAGAAGGTCCTGTGGACTGATGAAACCAAGATTGAGTTGTTTGGTCATACAAAAAGGCGTTATGCATGGCGGCAAAAAAACACAGCATTCCAAGAAAAACACTTGCTACCCACAGTAAAATTTGGTGGAGGTTCCATCATGCTTTGGGGCTGTGTGGCCAGTGCCGGTACCGGGAATCTTGTTAAAGTTGAGGGACGCATGGGTTCCTCTCAGTATCAGCAGATTCTTGACAATAATGTTCTTTCAGCAAGACAATGATCCAAAACACCGCTCCACATCTACTCAGGCATTCATGCAGAGGAACAATTACACTGTTCTGGAATGGCCATCCCAGTCCCCAGACCTGAATATCATTGAACATCTGGGGGATCATTTGAAGAGGGCTGTCCATGCTCGGCGACCTTCAAACTTAACTGAACTGGAATTGTTTTGTAAAGAGGAATGGTCAAAAATACCTTCATCCAGGATCTCATTAAAAGCTACAGGAAGCGACTAGAGGCTGTTATTTTTGCAAAAGGAGGATCTACTAAATATTAATGTAACTTTTCTGGTGAGGTGCCCATACTTATGCACCTGTCAAATTTTGTT
The DNA here is from genome assembly GCF_051348905.1 of Ranitomeya variabilis. Classification (NCBI taxonomy): domain Eukaryota; kingdom Metazoa; phylum Chordata; class Amphibia; order Anura; family Dendrobatidae; genus Ranitomeya; species Ranitomeya variabilis. Next base: position 109,810,914 of record NC_135232.1, read on the forward strand.
TGAATGCAGATTGCACATTTTCTTTTAGTACAATAAACCCCATTTCAAGGCAGAAACATTACTGTGTCCAACAGTTATTAGATACTAGATGGTGGCCCGATTCTAACGCATCGGGTATTCTACAATATGTATGCGTAGTGTATAGCACAGCCCACGTAGTATATTGCACAGCCACGCAGTACATTGCGCAGCCCACGCAGTACATTGCGCAGCCCACGCAGTACATTGTGCAGCCCACGCAGTACATTGCGCAGCCAATGCAGTACATTGCGCAGCCAACGTAGTACATTGCGCAGCCAACGCAGTACATTGCACAGCCCATGTTGTACATTGCGCAGCCCACATTGTACATTGCACAGCCCACGTTGTACATTGCGCAGCCCACGTAGTACATTGCACAGCCCATGTTGTACATTGCGCAGCCCACATTGTACATTGCACAGCCCACGTTGTACATTGCGCAGCCCACATAGTATATTGCGCAGCCCACGTAGTATATTGCGCAACCCACATTGTATATTGCGCAGCCCACGTTGTATATTGCGCAGCCCATGTAGTATATTGCGCAGTCCATGTAGTATATTGCGCAGGCCACGTTGTATATTGCGCAGCCCACGTAGTATATTGCACAGCCCATGTTGTACATTGCGCAGCCCACGTTGTATATTGCGCAGCCCATGTTGTATATTGCGCAGCCCACGTATATAGCAATGTGGGCATGATATCCCTGTTAAAAAAAAAAAAGAATTAAAATAAAAAATAGTTATATACTCACCTTCCATTGGTGCCTGCATCCAGGAAGCGGTTACCGATGCTTGGGATCCACCGAAGCTGCGCCGAGCCGCTCGCGCCAGCCGCCATCTTCCGTTCCCAGGATGCATTGCAAAATTACCCAGAAGACTTAGCGGTCTCGCGAGACCACTAAGTCTTCTGGGTAATTTTGCAATGCATCGCCGGGAACGGAAGATGGCGGCCGGTGCGAGCGGCTCGGCGGACTACGGAGTGTGAGTATAGCAGATTTTTTGTTTTTTTATTATTTTTAACATTACATTTTTTTACTATTGATGCCGCATAGGCTGCATCAATAGTAAAAAATTGGGGACACACAGGGTTAATAGCAGCGGTTACGGAGTGCGTTACCCGCGGCATAACGCGGTCTGTTACCACCGGCATTAGCCCTGTGTGAGCGGTGACAGGAAGGGAGTATGCGGGCGCCTGGCACTGAGTGCGGGGAGTAAGGAGCGGCCATTTTCTTCCGGACTGTGCGCGTTGCTGATTGGTCGTGGGCGTTTTGCCACGACCAATCAGCGACTTGGATTTCCATGACAGACAGAGGCCGCGACCAATGAATATCCGTGACAGACAGAAAGACGGAAGTGACCCTTAGACAATTATATAGTAGATATGAAACTGAAATAGCTGTTGCAAAAAAAATAATTTTTATAAAACATTAAGCTTAAGATTAATAGGGGAGCCGAAACTTTTTCATATAACTATAGCTATATACACTCACCGGCCACTTTATTAGGTACACCATGCTAGTAACGGGTTGGACCCCCTTTTGCCTTCAGAACTGCCTCAATTCTTCGTGGCATAGATTCAACAAGGTGCTGGAAGCATTCCTCAGAGATTTTGGTCCATATTGACATGATGGCATCACACAGTTGCCGCAGATTTGTCGGCTGCACATCCCAAAGATGCTCCATACAAGGCAGGATGGATCCATGCTTTCATGTTGTTTACGCCAAATTCTGACCCTACCATCCGAATGTCGCAGCAGAAATCGAGACTCATCAGACCAAGCAACGTTTTTCCAATCTTCTACTGTCCAATTTCGATGAGCTTGTACAAATTGTAGCCTCAGTTTCCTGTTCTTAGCTGAAAGGAGTGGTACCCGGTGTGGTCTTCTGCTGCTGTAGCCCATCTGTCTCAAAGTTCGACGCACTGTGCGTTCAGAGATGCTCTTAGGCCTACCTTGGTTGTAACGGGTGGCGATTTGAGTCACTGTTGCCTTTCTATCAGCTCGAACCAGTCTGCCCATTCTCCTCTGACCTCTGGCATCAACAAGGCATTTCCGCCCACAGAACTGCCGCTCACTGGATTTTTTTTCTTTTTCGGACCATTCTCTGTAAACCCTAGAGATGGTTGTGCGTGAAAATCCCAGTAGATCAGCAGTTTCTGAAATACTCAGACCATCCCTTCTGGCACCAACAACCATGCCACGTTCAAAGGCACTCAAATCACCTTTCTTCCCCATACTGATGCTCGGTTTGAACTGCAGGAGATTGTCTTGACCATGTCTACATGCCTAAATGCACTGAGTTGCCGCCATGTGATTGGCTGATTAGAAATTAAGTGTTAACAAGAAGTTGGACAGGTGTACCTAATAAAGTGGCCGGTGAGTGTATGTTAGTCATCTTATTATGCATTTGTTTGTGTTTATAGATATTTAACTCACTTTTGCTTGTCCCTATGTACAGAGATCACATAACTTTTTCAAAGGGGTTTATGATCCATGCAGACCTGGACATTTGTTTATCTGATCACTACATTTATTGTGTTCTGCTGTCTCAATTGAGTTAGATTGATTGGTAACAAGAGGGGGAGAAACACCCTTTTCCAAAAAAAAAAAAGAAAAAAAAAAAAAAAGTGAGATCTAAGAGCTAGCCATCTATAAATGTGGACATAACTTGGGGATGCATTCATGCAGGGGTGCATTCGTGCACTATTATTCGTGTACTTTTTTTCAAAGTATAATTTTTTTTCTAAGTATGACGCAGTTATAACATGGCAGTTAGACAGGGCAGGAGACAGGTAAGACAATCTAAACCTACTCCCTATTCACTTGAAACAGAACAAATACACACCATATGTATCTGTATAATCTATATCCTGGCTGCTGCATTCACTCACCGCCCTTGCATCAACTCTTTAAACTCCATCCATATCGGACCCTCTGTCCTTGCCTCTCCTATGTATAGCACTCATGCTCTGTTCACTTTGCTTAACAGCGCAGATCCATTCAGTCCCACCATCCAACACAAAAGACGCTCTCACAAATCACTTAACCATCTGCTCACTCATTCTATCCTCCTTCTCCTAGTCGCTGGAGACATCTCTCCAAACCCCGGCCCCCCATGTTATAGCCAGTCAAACCTCCCAACTGCTACACTCAGAAACCCCTCTAACCTTATTAATATTCCATGCATGCCTTCTGTCTCTTTCAATTGTGCTCTTTGGAATTCTCGCTCTGTGTGTAACAAACTCTCCTTCACCCATGATTACTTCCTTTCTAAGGCTCTTAATCTCCTGGCTCTTACTGAAACCTGGAGTCAGCAGTCAGACACAACCGCTGCTGCTGCTCTCTCCTATGGTGGACTACACTTTTCTCATACCCCAAGATCAGACAACAGAGCAGGTGGAGGCGTTGGGCTGCTCCTTTCACCCAAATGTACCTTCCAAGTTATCCCCCAAGTACCCTCACTTGTATTCCCTTCCTTTGAGGTCCATGCTGTCAGACTCTACGTCCCCTTCTCCATGCGAGTGGCAGTGGTGTATCGTCCTCCCGGCCCCTCTCATCAGTTCCTGGATCACTTTGCCACCTGGCTTCCACACTTTCTCTCCTGTGACACTCCCACCCTTATCATGGGTGATTTCAACATCCCCATTGCTTCTCCCCTTTCCCCGTCTGCTTCTCACCTTTTATCTCTAACCTCCTCTTTCGGCCTCTCGCAGCATACTAACTCTCCAACGCATGAAGATGGAAACTCCCTTGACTTGGTCTTCTCCCGGCTTTGCTCAGTGGATGACTTCACAAACTCCCCTCTCCCGCTCTCTGACCACAACCTTCTTTCATTCTCTATCAAGAACTGCCATCCCGCTCAGGTCACCCCCACTTTCCACACTTATAGAAACATACAGGCCATTAACACCCAGAAACTTATGAAGAACTTGCAGTCCTCATTGGCCCCAATCACCTCCATCTCATGTCCTGATTCTGCTCTGAACCATTACAATGAAACCCTGCAAAGTGCCCTGGATGAAGCTGCTCCTCCTATACATAGAGCAACTCGACACAGACGGCGACAACCGTGGCACACGCTGCAAACACGCTTCCTGCAGCGATGCTCCAGGTGCGCCGAACGTCTGTGGAGAAAATCTAATCTACCCGAAGACTTCATCCATTATAAGTTCATGCTAAAAACATACAACTCTGCCCTTCACCTCTCCAAACAAACCTATTTCAACACCCTCATCACCTCACTGTCCAATAACCCTAAACGTCTCTTCGACACTTTCCAGTCCCTACTCAACCCAAGAGAGCAGGCCCCAACCACAGATCTCCGCGCTGAAGATCTGGCCAATTACTTCAAAGAAAAAATTGACCACATTCGCCAGGAAATCATCTCCCAATCTCTTCATACCAGGCACTGTCCTCCCTCCCCCACTGCATCTAGTTCACTCTCTGACTTTGAACCAGTTACTGAAGAAGAAGTAAGCAGGCTCCTTGCATCTTCTCGCCCGACCACTTGCACCAGTGACCCCATTCCGTCACATCTCCTCCAGTCCCTTTCCCCGGCTGTCACCTCTCACCTAACAAAAATATTCAACCTTTCCCTCACTTCCGGTATTTTTCCCTCCTCATTTAAGCATGCCATCATACATCCATTACTTAAAAAACCCTCCCTCGACCAAAACTGTGCTGCTAATTATAGACCTGTCTCTAATCTTCCCTTCATCTCTAAACTCCTGGAACGCCTGGTCCACTCCCGTCTTACCCACTATCTCTCAGATAACTCTCTTCTCGACCCTCTTCAATCTGGCTTCCGCTCTTTACACTCTACTGAAACTGCCCTCACTAAAGTCTCTAATGACCTACTAACAGCTAAATCTAATGGTCACTACTCCATGCTAATTCTATTGGATCTTTCCGCAGCATTCGACACTGTGGATCATCAGCTCCTCCTCACTATGCTCCGCTCCATCGGCATCAAGGACACCGTTCTCTCTTGGTTCTCCTCCTATCTCTCTGACCGATCCTTCACTGTATGTTTTGCTGGTTCCTCCTCCTCTCACCTTCCCCTTACTGTTGGGGTTCCTCAAGGATCAGTCCTAGGCCCCCTCCTCTTCTCTTTGTATACTGCCCCTATTGGACAAACAATCAGTAGATTTGGTTTCCAGTACCATCTCTATGCTGACGACACCCAATTATACACCTCTTCTCCTGCTTTCACTCCGACCTTCTTAGAAAACACCAGTGATTGTCTTACCGCTGTCTCTAACATCATGTCCTCCCTCTATCTGAAACTGAACCTGTCAAAAACTGAACTCCTCGTGTTCTCTCCCTCTACTAACCTACCTTTGCCTGACATTGCCATCTCCGTGTGTGGTTCCACCATTACTCCAAAGCAACATGCCCGCTGCCTTGGGGTTATCCTTGATTCCGAGCTTTCATTCACCCCCCACATCCGATCACTGGCTCGCTCTTCTTATTTGCATCTCAAAAACATTTCTAGAATTCGCCCTTTTCTTACTTTCGACTCTGCAAAAACTCTTACTGTTTCTCTTATTCATTCCCGTCTGGACTATTGTAACTCTCTACTAATCGGCCTCCCTCTTACCAAACTCTCCCCGCTCCAATCTGTCCTGAATGCTGCTGCCAGGATCATATTCCTCACCAACCGTTACACCGATGCCTCTACCTTCTGCCAGTCATTACACTGGCTACCCATCCACTCCAGAATCCAGTACAAAACTACTACCCTCATCCACAAAGCACTCCATGGCTCAGCACCACCCTACATCTCCTCTCTGGTCTCAGTCTACCACCCTACCCGTGCCCTCCGCTCCGCTAATGACCTCAGGTTAGCATCCTCAATAATCAGAACCTCCCACTCCCGTCTCCAAGACTTTACACGCGCTGCGCCGATTCTTTGGAATGCACTACCTAGGTTAATACGATTAATCCCCAATCCCCACAGTTTTAAGCGTGCCCTAAAAACGCATTTGTTCAGACTGGCCTACCGCCTCAACGCATTAACCTAACTATCCCTGTGTGGCCTATTAAAAATAGAAAAAAAACAAAACACATAATCAGGTTCCTTGCATCGTGTTCTCATACACTTTATGCAGTAAATAGCACTCTGTGTCTGTACTGCTACATACTTAGGCAGTTAACTGGTTCATGCAGCTTTACATGAACACCCGAGCCTTACACTATGGCTGGTCCAAATAACTAAAGCAATTGTTACCATCCACCTCTCGTGTCTCCCCTTTTCCTCATAGATTGTAAGCTTGCGAGCAGGGCCCTCATTCCTCCTGGTATCTATTTTGAACTGTGATTTCTGTTATGCTGTAATGTCTATTGTCTGTACAAGTTCCCTCTATAAGTTGTAAAGCGCTGCGGAATATGTTGGCGCTATATAAATAAAAATTATTATTATTATTATTATAACTGTACTATATCAGAAAACTCTCACTTCTTCTAACCAGACTAAACATCATCACTACCTTAAAGTGCAACACATTTAACATTCTATACCAAGGTAATATATTTAAAGATGCAATCAATATTCAAGTAATTTTAACTGTATAACAGCAGCAATGAGCGAGGGACCCGTTTCGTAAACTCCCAACGTAGGGGCGGGCTGCAAGGCACAACATCCAGACCTTGTCTTCGGCCACCCTAGACGGATTTTTTTTTAGGTCTCTGTAAAACAAATCAACTCTTAAGGCAAACATCAGCAACAGTTTCTTTAAAGGTTCCACATAAAACCAGTAGAAAGCACCTGAAGAGGTGCCAACTATGTACAGGAAAGTCTTGATCATGCTTAGTTCATGATTCCATAGTTCTGTTAAACTTGAACAACAGGAACATAACCAACCAGGTTAACTTTTAACTCTTTACAGTCATTTCACTTTTCCTTATTTAATCTTGCTGCTTTGGTAGCACCTGGACGCTACACTCACTCATATTGGGTTCCAGTCTTATCCCTGGAATAATGAAAATTTGGTCTGTTCCCACTATGAGGATTTCAGTGCTGCTGCAATGTGTTTCCAGTTCAGTTTGTGTAGCCCGTGATCACACTGTACGTAGCCTTTTCACTGTTAGAGGCACTGACTTGACCTCTGTAGATTTTGGGGCTGCACTACTTGCAGATGGCTTAGGCTTGGTTGATTTTAGTGCTACTGACTTGTCAGGACTGGCAGCTATTTGTTTGCATTTTCTGACGTTTAGAGCGTACCAGCCTTTTTCACCCCAGTGACGGGTGTAGGTCACACAATCCCCTGGGTACAGATCCCTGTCTGGATGCCCCTCCAGGAGGTGAGATTCGACCTCACATCGGGGGACAAAAACTTCTGCCAATAGTCCAGGAAACCCCAACCTTTCTGAAGGTGGAAGGCCACTATAATGCCCTGTCTCCACGGGCCTCGGTCTAAACGTTTGGTCTTACGGGCCTGAGCTTTGGCCCACAGATTGTGCTCTTCAATGGCCCTTATGCCGGGCATCATGCTCCTCATCTTTCTTTTTCTTTAATTCTAAATGGTGTCTATACTCTTCCCAGCTGAGGACTTCTATGTGGGACCCCTCCGGTTAGGCCTCCTCAGGGAACCTGATCAGTTCTGCTTCCGGATTGTCCACTGACTTCGTGCAAGGCAATAGACTTTAACTGAATGTGCATCTCAGGGGCCCGGTGAGCAAAAGCCGAAGTCCGCCTCTGCTCAGAGAGCCCCATACGCTAGTAAGCGAAGTAATGCTCTGATGGCGGCCCTGGTCAGAATCAGAAAGGATATAATGGTAGTTAGTGCGAAAGAGCCCAGAACATATCGACTACGGAAGGCTCATTAGATCCTGTTTGGGATTATGGTATTAGAACTTGTAATATAAATCATTACTTTATTATCCATTTGTCTACATTATGGGATTTTCAAGATTACACAAGTATATTGTAAATGGGTTGTGTCTGATACATTTTAATCTCTTCCCGCCATCGACAATTTTAATTTTTGCACTTTACTTTTTTTCCTTTTCTTCCAAGAGCCTTTTAATTTATTAACTTTTAATTTATTCATTAACATAGCTGTATGAGAGCATGACTTTTTGCAGGATGAGTTGCTGTCCAGGCAGGACCTGTCATTCAAGGGGGGTAACTGGGAAAAGTCACCGGCAACCAGCCTATTATGCTTTGTCTGAAAATAAAATATACCAGTCTGAATTGATAGGACTTCTGCAACATTTCAGAGAAAAAAATCTACCTGTGCTGGAATTGTTCAGCCAGGCCCGGATTCATGGTGCACGTGGTTTGTGCAGCTTAAATCAGTGGAAAGTTTTCCTTTTAATGAATTTGGCACATCTGACTCCAGCGCATCAAGATGGAGAAAGTAGAGGAACTTATGGAACACACCAAGCTGTGAAAAAATCTTCCTTTATTAAAGGCGGGCAATTTTCCCACAGAAGAGAGTGACAGGGTGTAAAACAGGGCAACAGCCGTTTCGCCCTCACTGAAGCTTCATCTGGTCTTATACAATGAGGTCAGCCCATTCTATCTATCATAGGTTTACATTAGAAAATTTAAATAACAGTTAAATACAATTATTTACATCATTTTCTCAGTATACAGAGTCCAAAAGCCCTGGCAGAGACGTCTACTGTTTGATTTAATAGTGTTCTGTTCCAAGCACCGATTTCTTTCTTATGAACCCTTCATCAAGACTTGCATTCAAAATGCCAATTTTGATGAATCAGGGCCCGTGTCTTTTATACATATTACAGCATTTATAATTTGATGTGAGGTGTAGTAATTTCTGTGTCCAGCAGAGAGCAGTGTTAGCTAACACTTAACAGAGATTTCCTATTTCCACTTTTTGGATTATTTCTATGGAAGATACAAGTATACACAATTTTACCAAAAATTACATTCCCACCGCCTCATGATTTCTGCTAAGAATGGACAAGGACTAAGAAGATCTCATGCACATAATTGTATTCTGACTGGTTTATACAGAGCCATAATAGGATGCATAGAGGAGTTTCTACTATACCTCCGATGCCTCACATTTTATACCAGATCCTGTGCAAACCTGATAAAATGAATCATGGCATATAAAACTGTTTGTACAGGAAAGTATCTCCATATATGTTAGTCATAGCCTTTAGGGCAGTGTAGTGAAGTTCACGCTGGCCTTTGGATGACAGACACACTGGGCACCACTTCACTTTTGCTTTCTCCTCCTTTCCATCCAAAGGTATAGCTTTTTTTTAAATTTGTTTTTCTGTTGGCATAGCAAAATGAGAGCTTGTTTTCGTAGGAAAAAAATTCCACCATTTTTTATGATAAAAATAACTTTGTCCTGTGGGTCCTTAGCAACTCTTGCTTTTCAACCATTTTGTTAACCCTGTCCCAACTTTTTGGGAGATTTGAAAAAGAGACAAACCTGCAAGTTTGACCATACCCAAAGCCGCACCGTAATCCACACCCATTTCCCATGTCTTTCTTACAAAAAACCTTGCAGTTTTTTACATGCTTTTATTTAGGCTCCACATAGAAGCCTGTGGAGAAAAAAAAGCACCAAAACTGCACAGTTAAGGAACGTCTTTTTTATTACATTTTTTTGTGGGTTTGATGGAGAAATAAAACAATCACACCATTTTTTATTCCATTTACTGATCACCATAAATTATCCCATTAGTGTGTTGTACGGGTTGTTATAACGGCAGGGACACCAAATATGTCCATGTTATTTGCGATGTTTGTTATTTAAAAAAAAAACGCATTAAACATTATTGTAATTGTTTTCTTGTAACTTTATTTAGCAATTTTGTAGGAGAAAAAAATATCTGAGTTATTTTCTCTCTAGAATACAGAGACATGGAACTACACTGCTCTGTACAGATGTATATACTGTATATCAGTATGATCTGCCTGTGGGTTCTCAGCATGCCATAAAGGTTCAAGTATAATAGAAAATTCTCCAATGCTGATCAGTCCAAGCTATGGCTCAATGCTTTAGCTGCTGCCTACGATAGTAGAGCTTGTGGGTTTGGTTATTGGGAGATCCAGGTCTCAAGATGAGAAAATGACTTTTTTTGTAATTGTTATTAATTTTTTTTAAGTAATGTTATAGGAAGAATAAAATGTCTTACTTTTATTCTCCGTCTGGAACACAGGGACATAGAAATACACTGTTATGTACAGATGTATCTTTATGTATCACTGGAATTTCCCTGTGAGTTCAGAGTCTGCAGTGCAGCTTGAAGTAAACCAAATCCCCCCAGTGATCTTAGTGCAGGCTGTGATACTTAACTTTAGCTGCTGTCTGTAAGGCCGGTTTCACACGTCAGTGATTCCGGTACATGAGGTGTCAGTTTCCTCACGTACCGGAGACACTGACTCACGTAGACACATTAAAATCAATGTGTCTCTTCACATGTCAGCGTGTTTTCACGGACCGTGTGTCCGCGTGCAAAACACGGAGACATGTCAGTGTTCGTGGGAGCGCACGGATCACACGGACCCATTAAAGTCAATGGGTCCGTGTAAAACACGTACCGCACACGGATGCTGTCCGTGTGCAGTCCGTGTGCCGTGCAGGAGACAGCGCTACAGTAAGCGCTGTCCCCCCAGCGTGGTGCTGAAGCCGCCATTCATTTCTTCTCTCCAGCAGCGTTCGCTGGAGAGAAGAAATGAAAAATCATTGTTTTTGGGGGTTTTTTGTGGTTGTAATAAAGATCTTTGTCACCACCCCCTGTGTGCCCCACCGCTGGAAAGAAAATACTCACCCGGCTCCCTTGAAGCATCCTCTCCGCGCCACAGCTTCTCCTGTATGAGCGGTCACATGGTGCCACCCATTACAGTCATGAATATGCGGCTCCACCCCTATTGTCCATGATATTAAGCGAGCCCTAAAAACATTCCTATTATGAAGGCCTATCACATCACCGCTTACTCTTCTCAGTTCTTTCTTTCCTACAACTTATTTTACTGGTTCCTTCTTTCGTATTTTCCCTTATGCTCCATGCACTCAGTGGCACCTCATAATACACACTATAACTACTGCAGGACCGCATAATACATACCTCAGCTGCTGCAGAACATCATAATACACACTTTTTGTCTTCCGCAGAACCTCATAATACAACCTCAGCTGCTGCAGAACCTTACAATACACACCTCAGCTCCTGCAGAACCTCATGATACACATCTCAGCTGTTGAGAAGCATCATAATACACACTTCAGCTGTTACAGAACCTCATAATAAACACTTTAGCTACTGAAGAACATCATTTACACACCTCAGCTCCTGCAGAACCTCATGACACACATCTCAGCTGCTGCAGAACCTTTTAACAAGCAGGTGGCACCACAACACAAAAAGTATAGCAGAACATATGTAAAAGACTATTACAGACATCCATGAATGGTTAATAGAGTTAATAGAGTACATCAGCAAATACTATATATATACAGTTGAAACCAGAGGTTTATATACACTCTATAAAAAGACACATATGCATGTTTTCCTCAATATCTGACCTGAAATCAGAATAAGCCTTTCCAGTTTTAGGTCAATTAGGATTATCATAATTATTAATATTTGCCAAAATGCCAGAATAATGAGAGAGAGAATGTTTTAAGGCATTTTTTATTACTTACTGCAAAGGCCTCTTTCACACTAGCATCGTGCACTGCACGTCGCCATGCGTCGTTTTGCAGAAAAAACGCATCCTGCAAAATTGCTTGCAGGATGCGTTTTTTCTCCATAGACTTTTATTAGCGACGCAGTGCGACGCATTGCCACACGTCGCAACCGTCGTGCGACGGTTGAGTCGTGTTGCGTCGGACCGTCGCCACTAAAAAACGTTTCATGTAACGTTTTTTGGTGCGTCGTGTGCAGCATTTCCGACCGTGCGGGAACTCCGCTCCCTCCTCCCCGGAGCTCAGAATGGGGCAGCGGATGCGTTGAAAAACAGCATCTGCTGCCCCCGTTGTGCGGCGCTTCCACAGTATGCGTTGATACGTCGCAATGTCGCATTGCGACGTGCGTCGTACAACACTAGTGTGAAAGTAGCCAAAGTCACCAGTTTACATACACTAAGATTACTATGCCGTTAAACAATTCTGGACTGCCCATATGATTGTGTCATGTGTTTGGAAGTTTCTGATTTTTTTGGCAACAGCTAAGTTAGAGACACACCTGTGGAAGTATTTTAATACACACCTGAAACACTGCTTCTTTGTGTAGCATCATGGGAAAGTCTAAAGAAATCAGCCAAGATATCAGGAAGAGAATGGTGAACTTGCACAAGTCTGGCTCATCCTTGGGTAGAATTTCAAGATACCTAAAGGTGTCACGTTCATCTGTACAAACAATTATATGCAAGTACAAACAAGATGGCAATGTCCACCTATCATACCACTCAGGAAGGAGACGGGTTCTGTGTCCCAGAGATGAACGTGCTTTGGTCAGACATGCTCATATCAACCCAAGGACAAAAGCAAAAGACCTTGTGAAGATGATGGTGGAAGCTGGTAAGATTATGTCAATATACAGGAAGAAGCCATTACTCCAAAAGAAACATAAAAAAGCCAGATTAATGTTTGCGCGTGCACACAGGAACAAAGACCTTAATATTTTGAGACATGTCCTGTGGTCTGATGAAACTAAAATTGAACTTTTTGGCCACAATGAAAATCGTTACATTTGGAAAAAAGATGAAGCTTGGAAGAATAAGAACACCATCCCAACTCTGAAACACGAGGGTGGCATCATCATGTTGTGGGGTTGTTTGCTGCAGGAGGGACTGGTGCACTTCTCAAAATAGATGACATCATGAGAAAAGAAGATTATGTGGCAATATATACAGTTGTGCTCAAAAGTTTACATACCCCGGCAGAATTTTTGCTTTCTTGGCCTTTTTTCAGAGAATATGAATGATAACACCAAAATGGTTTCTCCACTCATGGTTAGTGGTTGGGTGAAACCATTTATTGTCAAACTACCATGTGCTCTCTTTTTAATCATAATGACAACCCAAAATATCAAAATGACCCTGATCAAAAGTTCACATATCCCATTTCTTAATATCGTGTATTGCCCTCTCTAACATCAATGACAGCTTGAAGTCTTTTGTGGATGTGGTTCTTTATTTTCTCAGATGGTAAAGCAGCCCACTCTTCTGCGCAAAAAGCCTCCAGCTCCTGTAAATTCCTGGGCTGTCTAGCATGAACTGCACGCTTGAGATCTCCCCAGAGTGGCTCAATGATATTAAGGTCAGGAGACTGAGATGGCCACTCCAGAACCGTCACTTTGTTCTGCTGTAGCCAATGACAGGTCGAATTGGTCTTGTGTTTTGGATAGTTGTCTTATTGGAATGTCCAAGTACATCCCATGCGCAGCTTCCGGGCTGATGAGTGCAAATTTGCCTCCAGTATTTGCTGATAACGTGCGTTCCTTCAACTTTGACCAAGTTCCTGTGCCTTTCTAGCTCACACATCCCCAAAACTTCAGTGATCCACCTCAGTGCTTTACAGTAGGAATGGTGTTCCTTTCATCATCATTGTTGATCTCCCTCCAAATGTAACGTTTATTGTTGTGGCCAAAAAGTTCAATTTTGGTCTCATCACTCCAAATTACCTTGTTTCAGAAGTTTGAGGCTTGTCTCTGTGCTGTTTTGCATATTGTAGGTGAGATACTTTGTGGCATTTGTGCAGTAATGGCTTTCTTCTGGAGAGTCGACCATGCAGCCCATTTTTCTTCAAGTGCCTCCTTATTGTGCATCTTGACACAGCCACACCGCTAGTTTTCAGAGAGTCCTGTATTTCATCTGATGTTATTTATGGGTTTTTCTTTGCATCCTGAACAATTTTCCTGGCAGTTGTGGGTGACAGTTTTGTTGGTCTACCTGACTGTGGTTTTGTTTTTACAGAGTCCCTGATTTTCCATTTGTTAATCACAGTTTGAACACTGCTGACTGGCATTATCAATTCCTTGGATATCTTTTTGTATCCCTTTCCTGTTTTATACAGTTCAACTACCTTTTCCCCTAGGTCCGTTGACAATTCTTTTGCTTTCCCCATGACTCACAATCCAGAAACGTCAGTGGCTGGATGAAAGATGCAAGAGTCTGTCTGCATCCCAGAAACTCACTCAGCTTTTATTCACACACTGATTACAAGCAAACAGGTCACAGGTGAGGATGTTACCTTTAGTAGCCATTCAAACCCATTTGTGTCAACTTCTGTGCATGTTATCAGGCCAAAATCACCAGGGTATGTGAACTTTTGATCAGGGTGGTGATCTTATTCATATTCTCTGAAAAGAGGCCAAGAAAGCAAAAATTCTGTCGGGGTATGTAAACTTTTGAGCACAACTGTATATATGTACACACATAAACTAAAATCTACACAGTGTACCATCTTATAATAAGTACCACACCCTGATATCACATAATTACATGCTGCCATGAAAAGTAGTATATACCATAATGAAAGACTTAGTAAAGAACACTATACTATCCCACTGTTTAACTTCTTTATTTTAATATCTTGTCGTTTACAGTAAAGCTTTACCTTTTTAATTTTGGTTCTTTTTGTAGGATAGTATACACTTCAGCTGCTGCAGAACACCATAATACACAACTGCTGCAGAACCTCATAATACATTGTACAGCTGCTGCAGATCGTAATAGACACCAAGCTGCTGCAGAACCTCATAACATACACTTCAGCTGCTGCAGAACATAATAGACATCTCAACATCTGCAAAACATCATAATACACACTCCAGCAGCTACAAAACATCATTTACCCATCACAGCTGCTGCAGAACATCATTTATAGACCAGAGCTGCTGCTGAGAACCTTAAATAAACACCTCAGCTGCTGTAGAACCACATAATACACGTCTCAGCTTCTACAGAACATGATAATACACTACTCAGCTTCTGCAGAACATCATGACCAATATATGTACACCAGCTATTGAACCCGTTCTACGCCAGGGTGGCGAGCATTTATATTGGTATATGGTCTCCATCCTGGTACGTGCTGCTCACATCTTGCTCTCCCATCCTGTCATGTGCTGCTCCATCCTGCGCCCCCATCCTGTCATGTGCTGCTCCATCCTGCGCCCCCATCCTATCATGTGCTGCTCCATCCTGCGTCCCCATCCTGTCATGTGCTCCCATCCTGGGCCCCCATCCTGTCATATGCTGCTGCATCCTACACCCCCATCCTGTCATGTGTGTGCCCCCATTCTGTCATGTGCTGCTCCCATCCTGTGCCCCCATTCTGTCATGTGCTGCTCCCATCCTGTCATATGCTCCCATCCTGCGCCCCATCCTGTCATGTGCTCCCATCCTGCACCCCCATCCGGTTATGTGTGCGCCCCCATTCTGTCATGTGCTGCTCCCATCGTGCGCAATCATTCTGTCATGTGCTGCTCCCATCCTGCGCCCCAATTCTGTCATGTGCTGCTCCCATCCTGTGTCCCCATTCTATCATGTGCTGCTCCCATCCTGTGCCCCCATTCTGTTGTAATGTGCTGCACCCATTCTGCCTGTTCCTGTTTCCATTCTGCCATATGTTGCTCCCATCTTTCTTTCTCTGGCTCTACTGCCCGAGTGCGGCTGTTCTGAGTGTGGGCGGCTGTGCTGAGTGTGGGCGGCTGTGCTGAGTGCGGGCGGCTGTGCGTGGCTGTGCTGAGTGCGGGCGGCTGTGCGTGGCGGTGCTGAGTGCAGGCGGCTGTGCGTGGCGGTGCTGAGTGCGGGCGGCTGTGCGTGGCGGTGCTGAGTGCGGGCGGCTGTGCGTGGCGGTGCTGAGTGCGGGCGGCTGTGCGTGGCAGTGCTGAGTGCGGGCGGCTGTGCTGAGTGCGGGCGGCTGTGCTGAGTAAAGCGGCTGTGCTGAGTGCGGGCGGCTGTGCGTGGCTGTGGTTAGTGCGGGCAGCTGTGCGTGGCGGTGCTGAGTGCGGGCGGCTGTGCGTGGCGGTGCTGAGTGCGGGCGGCTGTGCGTGGCTGTGGTTAGTGCGGGCAGCTGTGCGTGGCGGTGCTGAGTGCGGGCGGCTGTGCATGGTGGTGCTGAGTGCGGGCGGCTGTGCGTGGCGGTGCTGAGTGCGGGCGGCTGTGCGTGGCTGTGCTGAGTGCGGGCGGCTGTGCGTGGCGGTGCTGAGTGCGGGCGGCTGTACGTGGCGGTGCTGAGTGCGGGCGGCTGTGCATGGCGGTGCTGAGTGCGGGCGGCTGTGCGTGGCGGTGCTGAGTGCGGGCAGCTGTGCGTGGCGGTGCTGAGTGCGGGCGGCTGTGCGTGGCGGTGCTGAGTGCGGGCGGCTGTACATGGCGGTGCTGAGTGCGGGCGGCTGTGCGTGGCGGTGCTGAGTGCGGGCGGCTGTGCTGAGTAAAGCGGCTGTGCTGAGTGCGGGCGGCTGTGCGTGGCTGTGGTTAGTGCGGGCAGCTGTGCGTGGCGGTGCTGAGTGCGGGCGGCTGTGCGTGGTGGTGCTGAGTGCGGGCGGCTGTGCATGGCGGTGCTGAGTGCGGGCGGCTGTGCTTGGCGGTGCTGAGTGCGGGCGGCTGTGCGTGGCGGTGCTGAGTGCGGGCGGCTGTGCGTGGCTGTGCTGAGTGCCGGCGGCTGTGCGTGGCTGTGCTGAGTGCCGGCGGCTGTGTGTGGCTGTGGTGAGTGTGGGCGGTTGTGCGTGGCGGTGCTGAGTGCGGGCGGCTGTGCGTGGCGGTGCTGAGTGCGGGCGGCTGTGCGTGGCGGTGCTGAGTGCGGGCGGCTGTGCGTGGCGGTGCTGAATGCGGGCGGCTGTGCGTGGCGGTGCTGAGTGCGGGCGGCTGTGCATGGCGGTGCTGAGTGCGGGCGGCTGTGTGTCGCGGTGCTGAGTGCGGGTGGCTGTGCGTGGCGGTGCTGAGTGCGGGCGGCTGTGCGTGGCTGAATGCGGGCGGCTGTGCGAACGGTGCTGAGTGCGGGCGGCTGTGCATGGCGGTGCTGAATGCGGGCGGCTGTGCGTGGCGGTGCTGAGTGCCGGCGGCTGTGCGTGGCTGTGGTGAGTGCAGGCGGCTGTGCGTGGCAGTGCTGAGTGCGGGCGGCTGTGCGTGGCGGTGCTGAGTGCGGGCGGCTGTGCGTGGCGGTGCTGAGTGCGGGCGGCTGTGCGTGGCGGTGCTGAGTGCGGGCGGCTGTGCATGGCGGTGCTGAGTGCGGGCGGCTGTGCGTGGCGGTGCTGAGTGCGGGCGGCTGTGCGTGGCGGTGCTGAGTGCGGGCGGCTGTGCGTGGTGGTGCTGAGTGCGGGCGGCTGTGCGTGGCGGTGCTGAGTGCAGGCGGCTGTGCGTGGCGGTGCTGAGTGCGGGCGGCTGTGCTGAGTGCGGGCGGCTGTGCTGAGTGCGGGCGGCTGTGTGTGGCTGTGGTTAGTGCGGGCAGCTGTGCGTGGCGGTGCTGAGTGCGGGCGGCTGTGCGTGGCGGTGCTGAGTGCGGGCGGCTGTGCATGGCGGTGCTGAGTGCGGGCGGCTGTGCTTGGCGGTGCTGAGTGCGGGCGGCTGTGCGTGGCGGTGCTGAGTGCGGGCGGCTGTGCGTGGCTGTGCTGAGTGCCGGTGGCTGTGCGTGGCTGTGCTGAGTGCCGGCGGCTGTGCGTGGCTGTGCTGAGTGCCGGCGGCTGTGCGTGGCTGTGGTGAGTGTTGGCGGCTGTGCGTGGCGGTGCTGAGTGCGGGTGGCTGTGCGTGGCGGTGCTGAGTGCGGGCGGCTGTGTGTGGCGGTGCTGAGTGTGGGCGGCTGTGCGTGGCGGTGCTGAATGTGGGCGGCTGTGCGTGGCGGTGCTGAGTGCGGGCGGCTGTGCATGGCGGTGCTGAGTGCGGGCGGCTGTGCGTCGCGGTGCTGAGTGCGGGCGGCTGTGCGTGGCGGTGCTGAGTGCGGGCGGCTGTGCGTGGCTGAATGCGGGCGGCTGTGCGTGGCGGTGCTGAGTGCGGGCGGCTGTGCATGGCGGTGCTGAATGCGGGCGGCTGTGCGTGGCGGTGCTGAGTGCCGGCGGCTATGCGTGGCTGTGGTGAGTGCAGGCGGCTGTGCGTGGCAGTGCTAAGTGCGGGCGGCTGTGCGTGGCGGTGCTGAGTGTGGGTGGCTGTGCGTGGCGGTGCTGAGTGCGGGCGGCTGTGCGTGGCAGTGCTGAATGCGGGCGGCTGTGCGTGGCGGTGCTGAGTGCGGGCGGCTGTGCGTGGCGGTGCTGAGTGCGGGCGGCTGTGCGTGGCGGTGCTGAGTGCGGGTGGCTGTGCGTGGCTGAATGCGGGCAGCTGTGCGTGGCGGTGCTGAGTGCGGGCGGCTGTGCGTGGCGGTGCTGAGTGCGGGCGGCTGTGCGTGGCGGTGCTGAGTGCGGGCGGCTGTGCGTGGCGGTGGTGGGTGTGGGCGGCTGTGCGTGGCAGTGGTGAGTGCGGGCGGCTGTGCTGAGTGCGGGCGGCTGTGCGTGGCTGTGCTGAGTGCGGGCAGCTGTGCGTGGCTGTGCTGAGTGCGGGCGGCTGTGCGTGGCTGTGCTGAGTGCGGGCGGCTGTGCGTGGCTTGGGTGAGTGCGGGCTGCTGTGGTGAGTGCGGGCGGCTGTGCGTGGCTGTGCTGAGTGCGGGCGGCTGTGTGTGGCTGTGCTGAGTGCCGGCGGCTGTGCGTGGCTGTGGTGAGTGCGGGTGGCTGTGCGTGGTTGTGGTGAGTGCAGACGGCTGTGCATGGCTGTGGTGAGTGCCGACGGCTGTGCGTGGCTGTGCTGGGTGCCGAGTGCTGGGGGCCTGAGCAGGCGGGGACACCGGCGCGCTGTGGGGGTCAGGTGCCGGAGTCGCCGCTAGCTCAGGCCCCCGGCACTTGCTATATTCACCTGTCCCCCATTCCACCGATGCGCGCTGCTCCATCCTCCACATCTTCTGGCTGTGACTGTTCAGTCAGAGGGCGGCGCGCCCTCTGAACTGAACATCACAGGCAGAGGATGTGGAGGATGGAGCAGCGCGCATCGGTGGAACGGGACAGGTAAATATTGCATACTCACCCTCCTGGCTCGTCCCTGCTTCTCCGTTGGAGATCGCGGTGTGCGTTCAGTGCTTACGCATACCACGATCTCCTGGGAGCATCACTCTGTGGGGTCCAGACTGCGCCGGCGCTTGTGCTTGCGCAGTCTATAAAGGCTTCGGACAGAGTGACGCTCCCAGCGTTATATTATAGATATCTAATATATAATTGCCTAGAATACTACTTCCTGCAATTTGTGCCAACTTCCGTGGCTTTGTCCGGAGCTAATGTCCGGAGATAATGTCCGGAGCTAATGTCAGGAGCTAATGTCCGGAGATAAGTGACGTCACCAGTGTCCTACACCCAGGCAGAGCACAGGGGCCCCAGGCAGCATATGGGGCCCCAGGCAGAGCACAGTGGCCCCAGGCAGAGCACAGGGGCCCCAGGCAGCATATGGGGCCCCAGGCAGAGCACAGTGGTCCCAGGCAGAGCACAGGGGCCCCAGGCAGCCTATGGGGCCCCAGGCAGAGCACAGTGGCCCCAGGCAGAGCACAGGGGCCCCAGGCAGCATATGGGGCCCCAGGCAGAGCACAGTGGCCCCAGGCAGAGCACAGGGGCCCCAGGCAGAACATGGGGCCCCAGGCAGAGCACAGGGGCCCCAGGCAGAGCACAGGGGCCCCAGGCAGAGCACAGGGGCCCCAGGCAGCATATGGGGCCCCAGGCAGAGCACAGGGGCCCCAGGCAGCATATGGGGCCCCAGGCAGAGCACAGTGGCCCCAGGCAGAGCACAGGGGCCCCAGGCAGCATATGGGGCCCCAGGCAGAGCACAGTGGTCCCAGGCAGAGCACAGGGGCCCCAGGCAGCTTATGGGGCCCCAGGCAGAGCACAGTGGCCCCAGGCAGAACATGGGGCCCCAGGCAGAGCACAGTGGCCCCAGGCAGAGCACAGGGGCCCCAGGCAGAACATGGGGCCCCAGGCAGAGCACAGGGGCCCCAGGCAGAGCACAGGGGCCCCAGGCAGCATATGGGGCCCCAGGCAGAGCACAGGGGCCCCAGGCAGCATATGGGGCCCCAGGCAGAGCACAGTGGCCCCAGGCAGAGCACACACCAAATCGGAGGCCGAGGGGCCCCGCCAACCAAATCGGAGGCCGAGGGGCCCCGCCAACCAAATCGGAGGCCGAGGAGCCCCGCCCACCAAATCGAAGGCCGAGCGGCCCCGCCCACCAAAGCGGAGGCCGAGGGGCCTGGCCCCGCCCACCAAAGCGGAGGCCGAGGGGCCCCGACCACCACATCGGAGGCCGAGGGTCCCCGCCCACCAAATCAGAGGCCGAGGGTCCCCGCCCACCAAATTGGAGGCCGAGGGTCCCCGCCCACCAAATCGGAGGCCGAGGGGCCCCGCCTACCAAATCGGAGGCCGAGGGTCCCCGCCCACCAAATCGGAGGCCGAGGGTCCCCGCCCACCAAATCGGAGGCCGAGGGGCCCCGCCCACCAAATCGGAGGCCGGGGGTCCCCGCCCTCCAAATCGGAGGCCGAGGGGCTCCGCCCACCACATCGGAGGCTGAGGGGCCCCGCCCACCAAATCAGAGGCCGAGGAGCCCCGCCCACCAAATCGAAGGCCGAGCGGCCCCGCCCACCAAAGCGGAGGCCGAGGGGCCCGGCCCCGCCCACCAAAGCGGAGGCCGAGGGGCCCCGACCACCACATCGGAGGCCGAGGGGCCCCGCCCACCAAATCGGAGGCCGAGGGTCCCCGCCCACCAAATCGGAGGCCGAGGGTCCCCGCCCACCAAATCGGAGGCTGAGGGTCCCCGCCCACCAAATAGGAGGCCGAGGGTCCCCGCACACCAAATCGGAGGCCGAGGGTCCCCGCACACCAAATCGGAGGCAGAGGGACCCCGCCCACCAAATCGGAGGCCGAGGGGCCCCGCCCACCAAAGCGGAGGCCGAGGGTCCCCGACCACCAAATCGGAGGCCGAGGGTCCCCGCCCACCAAATCGGAGGCCGAGGGTCCCCGCCCACCAAATCGGAGGCCGAGGGTCCCCGCCCACCAAATCGGAGGCCGAGGGTCCCTGCCCACCAAATCGGAGGCCGAGGGTCCCCGCCCACCAAATCGGAGGCCGAGAGTCCCTGCCCACCAAATCGGAGGCCGAGGGGCCCCGCCAACCAAATCGGAGGCCGAGGGGCCCCGCCAACCAAATCGGAGGCTGAGGAGCCCCGCCCACCAAATCGAAGGCCGAGCGGCCCCGCCCACCAAAGCGGAGGCCGAGGGGCCCGGCCCCGCCCACCAAATCGGAGGCCGAGGGGCCCCGCCCACCACATCGGAGGCCGAGGGGCCCCGCCCACCAAATCGGAGGCCGAGGGTCCCCACCCACCAAATCGGAGGCCGAGGGTCCCCGCCCACCAAATCGGAGGCCGAGGGTCCCCGCCCACCAAATTGGAGGCCGAGGGTCCCCGCCCACCAAATTGGAGGCCGAGGGTCCCCGCCCACCAAATCGGAGGCCGAGGGTCCCTGCCCACCAAATCGGAGGCCGAGGGGCCCCACCAACCAAATCGGAGGCCGAGGGGCCCCGCCCACCAAATCGGAGGCCGAGGGTCCCTGCCCACCAAATCGGAGGCCGAGGGGCCCCACCAACCAAATCGGAGGCCGAGGGGCCCCGCCCACCAAATCGGAGGCCGAGGGTCCCTGCCCACCAAATCGGAGGCCGAGGGGCCCCGCCAACCAAATCTGAGGCCGAGGGGCCCCGCCCACCAAATCGGAGGCCGAGGGTCCCTGCCCACCAAATCGGAGGCCGAGGGGCCCCGCCAACCAAATCAGAGGCCGAAGGGCCCCGCCCACCAAATCGGAGGCCGAGGGTCCCCGCCCACCAAATCGGAGGATAAGGGGCCTCGCCCACCAAATCGGAGGCCGAGGGGCCCCACCAACCAAATCGGAGGCCGAGGAGCCCCGCCCACCAAATCGAAGGCCGAGCGGCCCCGCCCACCAAAGCGGAGGCAGAGGGACCCCGCCCACCAAATCGGAGGCCGTGGGGCCCCGCCAACCAAAGCGGAGGCCGAGGGTCCCCGCCCACCAAATCGGAGGCAGAGGGACCCCGCCCACCAAATCGGAGGCCGAGGGGCCCCGCCCACCAAAGCGGAGGCCGAGGGTCCCCGCCCACCAAATCGGAGGTCGAGGGTCCCCACCCACCAAATCGGAGGCCGAGGGTCCCCGCCCACCAAATCGGAGGCCGATCCCCGCCCACCAAATCGGAGGCCGAGGTGTTATGGTTCTCAATGGCAAGAGAACATAGCCCAGCAAACATACGAACTAGCTCTTGGAAGGATGGAAACTAAACTGACCATGAACTAAACCTGCCGCACAACTAACAGTAGCCGGGTAGCGTAGCCTGCGTTTTATCCCTAGACGCCCAGCGCCGGCCGGAGGACTAACTAATCCTGGCAGAGGAAAATATAGTCCTGGCTCACCTCTAGAGAAATTTCCCCGAAAGGCAGACAGAGGCCCCCACAAATATTGGCGGTGATTTTAGATGAAATGACAAACGTAGTATGAAAATAGGTTTAGCAAAATTGAGGTCCGCTTACTAGATAGCAGGAAGACAGAAAGGGCACTTTCATGGTCAGCTGAAAACCCTATCAAAATACCATCCTGAAATTACTTTAAGACTCTAGTATTAACTCATAACATCAGAGTGGCAATTTCAGATCACAAGAGCTTTCCAGACACAGAAACGAAACTACAGCTGTGAACTGGAACAAAATGCAAAAACAAACAAGGACTAAGTCCAACTTAGCTGGGAGTTGTCTAGCAGCAGGAACATGCACAGAAAGGCTTCTGATTACAATGTTGACCGGCATGGAAGTGACAGAGGAGCAAGGCTAAATAGCGACTCCCACATCCTGATGGAAACAGGTGAACAGAGAGGATGATGCACACCAGTTCAATTCCACCAGTGGCCACCGGGGGAGCCCAAAATCCAATTTCACAACAGTACCCCCCCCTCAAGGAGGGGGCACCGAACCCTCACCAGAACCACCAGGGCGATCAGGATGAGCCCTATGAAAGGCACGGACCAAATCGGAGGCATGAACATCAGAGGCAGTCAACCAAGAATTATCCTCCTGACCGTATCCCTTCCATTTGACCAGATACTGGAGTTTCCGTCTGGAAACACGGGAGTCCAAGATTTTTTCCACAACGTACTCCAACTCGCCCTCAACCAACACCGGAGCAGGAGGCTCAACGGAAGGCACAACCGGTACCTCATACCTGCGCAATAATGACCGATGAAAAACATTATGAATAGAAAAAGATGCAGGGAGGTCCAAACGGAAGGACACAGGGTTAAGAATCTCCAATATCTTGTACGGGCCGATGAACCGAGGCTTAAACTTGGGAGAAGAAACCCTCATAGGGACAAAACGAGAAGACAACCACACCAAGTCCCCAACACAAAGCCGAGGACCAACCCGACGCCGGCGGTTGGCAAAAAGCTGAGTCTTCTCCTGGGACAACTTCAAATTGTCCACTACCTGCCCCCAAATCTGATGCAACCTCTCCACCACAGCATCCACTCCAGGACAATCCGAAGATTCCACCTGACCAGAAGAAAATCGAGGATGAAACCCCGAATTACAGAAAAAGGGAGACACCAAGGTGGCAGAACTGGCCCGATTATTGAGGGCAAACTCCGCTAAAGGCAAAAAAGCAACCCAATCATCCTGATCTGCAGACACAAAACACCTCAAATATGTCTCCAAGGTCTGATTCGTCCGCTCGGTCTGGCCATTAGTCTGAGGATGGAAAGCAGACGAGAAAGACAAATCTATGCCCATCCTAGCACAGAATGCTCGCCAAAATCTAGACACGAATTGGGTACCTCTGTCAGAAACGATATTCTCCGGAATACCATGCAAACGGACCACATTTTGAAAAAACAGAGGAACCAACTCGGAAGAAGAAGGCAACTTAGGCAGGGGAACCAAATGGACCATCTTAGAGAAACGATCACACACCACCCAGATGACAGACATCTTCTGAGAAACAGGAAGATCCGAAATAAAATCCATCGAGATGTGCATCCAGGGCCTCTTCGGGATAGGCAAGGGCAACAACAATCCACTAGCCCGAGAACAACAAGGCTTGGCCCGAGCACAAACGTCACAAGACTGCACGAAGCCTCGCACATCTCGAGACAGGGAAGGCCACCAGAAGGACCTTGCCACCAAATCCCTGGTACCAAAGATTCCAGGATGACCTGCCAACGCAGAAGAATGAACCTCAGAAATGACTTTACTGGTCCAATCATCAGGAACAAACAGTCTACCAGGTGGGCAACGATCAGGTCTATCCGCCTGAAACTCCTGCAAGGCCCGCCGCAGGTCTGGAGAAACGGCAGACAATATCACTCCATCCTTAAGGATACCTGTAGGTTCAGAATTACCAGGGGAGTCAGGCTCAAAACTCCTAGAAAGGGCATCCGCCTTAACATTCTTAGAACCCGGCAGGTAGGACACCACAAAATTAAACCGAGAGAAAAACAACGACCAGCGCGCCTGTCTAGGATTCAGGCGTCTGGCGGACTCAAGATAAATTACATTTTTGTGGTCAGTCAATACCACCACCTGATGTCTAGCCCCCTCAAGCCAATGACGCCACTCCTCAAAAGCCCACTTCATGGCCAAAAGCTCCCGATTCCCAACATCATAATTCCGCTCGGCGGGCGAAAATTTACGCGAGAAAAAAGCACAAGGTCTCATCACGGAGCAATCGGAACTTCTCTGCGACAAAACCGCCCCAGCTCCGATTTCAGAAGCGTCGACCTCAACCTGAAAAGGAAGAGCAACATCAGGCTGACGCAACACAGGGGCGGAAGAAAAGCGGCGCTTAAGCTCCCGAAAGGCCTCCACAGCAGCAGGGGACCAATCAGCAACATCAGCACCCTTCTTAGTCAAATCAGTCAATGGTTTAACAACATCAGAAAAACCAGCAATAAATCGACGATAAAAGTTAGCAAAGCCCAAAAATTTCTGAAGACTCTTAAGAGAAGAGGGTTGCGTCCAATCACAAATAGCCTGAACCTTGACAGGATCCATCTCGATGGAAGAGGGGGAAAAAATATATCCCAAAAAGGAAATCTTTTGAACCCCAAAAACGCACTTAGAACCCTTCACACACAAGGAATTAGACCGCAAAACCTGAAAAACCCTCCTGACCTGCTGGACATGAGAGTCCCAGTCATCCGAAAAAATCAAAATATCATCCAGATACACAATCATAAATTTATCCAAATAATCACGGAAAATGTCATGCATAAAGGACTGAAAGACTGAAGGGGCATTTGAAAGACCAAAAGGCATCACCAAATACTCAAAGTGGCCCTCGGGCGTATTAAATGCGGTTTTCCACTCATCCCCCTGCTTAATTCGCACCAAATTATACGCCCCACGAAGATCTATCTTAGAGAACCACTTGGCCCCCTTTATGCGAGCAAACAAATCAGTCAGCAGTGGCAACGGATATTGATATTTAACCGTGATTTTATTCAAAAGCCGATAATCAATGCACGGCCTCAAAGAGGCATCTTTCTTAGCCACAAAGAAAAAACCGGCTCCTAAGGGAGATGACGAAGGACGAATATGTCCCTTTTCCAAGGACTCCTTTATATATTCTCGCATAGCAGCATGTTCAGGCACAGACAGATTAAATAAACGACCCTTAGGGTATTTACTACCCGGAATCAAATCTATGGCACAATCGCACTCCCGGTGCGGAGGTAATGAACCAAGCTTAGGTTCTTCAAAAACGTCACGATATTCAGTCAAGAATTCAGGAATCTCAGAGGGAATAGATGATAAAATGGAAACCACAGGTACGTCCCCATGCGTCCCCTTACATCCCCAGCTTAACACAGACATAGCTTTCCAGTCAAGGACTGGGTTATGAGATTGCAGCCATGGCAATCCAAGCACCAACACATCATGTAGGTTATACAGCACAAGAAAGCGAATAATCTCCTGGTGATCCGGATTAATCCGCATAGTTACTTGTGTCCAGTATTGTGGTTTATTGCTAGCCAATGGGGTGGAGTCAATCCCCTTCAGGGGTATAGGAGTTTCAAGAGGCTCCAAATCATACCCACAGCGTTTGGCAAAGGACCAATCCATAAGACTCAAAGCGGCGCCAGAGTCGACATAGGCATCCGCGGTAATAGATGATAAAGAACAAATCAGGGTCACAGATAGAATAAACTTAGACTGTAAAGTGCCAATTGAAACAGACTTATCAAGCTTCTTAGTACGCTTAGAGCATGCTGATATAACATGAGTTGAATCACCGCAATAGAAGCACAACCCATTTTTTCGTCTAAAATTCTGCCGTTTACTTCTGGACAGAATTCTATCACATTGCATATTCTCTGGCGTCTTCTCAGTAGACACTGCCAAATGGTGCACAGGTTTGCGCTCCCGCAGACGCCTATCGATCTGGATAGCCATTGTCATGGACTCATTCAGACCCGCAGGCACAGGGAACCCCACCATAACATCCTTAATGGCATCAGAGAGACCCTCTCTGAAATTCGCCGCCAGGGCGCACTCATTCCACTGAGTAAGCACAGCCCATTTACGGAATTTCTGGCAGTATATTTCAGCTTCGTCTTGCCCCTGAGATAGGGACATCAAGGCCTTTTCCGCCTGAAGTTCTAACTGAGGTTCCTCATAAAGCAACCCCAAGGCCAGAAAAAACGCATCCACATTGAGCAACGCAGGATCCCCTGGAGCCAATGCAAAAGCCCAATCCTGAGGGTCGCCCCGGAGCAAAGAAATCACAATCCTGACCTGCTGAGCAGGATCTCCAGCAGAGCGAGATTTCAGGGACAAAAACAACTTGCAATTATTTTTGAAATTTTGAAAGCAAGATCTATTCCCCGAGAAAAATTCAGGCAAAGGAATTCTAGGTTCAGATATAGGAACATGAACAACAAAATCTTGTAAGTTTTGAACTTTCGTGGTGAGATTATTCAAACCTGCAGCTAAACTCTGAATATCCATTTTAAACAGGTGAACACAGAGCCATTCCAGGATTAGAAGGAGAGAGAGAGAGAAAGGCTGCAATATAGGCAGACTTGCAAGAGATTCAATTACAAGCACACTCAGAACTGAGAAAAAAAAAAAAAAAAAAATCTTCAGCAGACTTCTCTTTTCTCTCCTTTCTCTGTCAATTAATTTAACCCTTTTAGGGCCGGTCAAACTGTTATGGTTCTCAATGGCAAGAGAACATAGCCCAGCAAACATACGAACTAGCTCTTGGAAGGATGGAAACTAAACTGACCATGAACTAAACCTGCCGCACAACTAACAGTAGCCGGGTAGCGTAGCCTGCGTTTTATCCCTAGACGCCCAGCGCCGGCCGGAGGACTAACTAATCCTGGCAGAGGAAAATATAGTCCTGGCTCACCTCTAGAGAAATTTCCCCGAAAGGCAGACAGAGGCCCCCACAAATATTGGCGGTGATTTTAGATGAAATGACAAACGTAGTATGAAAATAGGTTTAGCAAAATTGAGGTCCGCTTACTAGATAGCAGGAAGACAGAAAGGGCACTTTCATGGTCAGCTGAAAACCCTATCAAAATACCATCCTGAAATTACTTTAAGACTCTAGTATTAACTCATAACATCAGAGTGGCAATTTCAGATCACAAGAGCTTTCCAGACACAGAAACGAAACTACAGCTGTGAACTGGAACAAAATGCAAAAACAAACAAGGACTAAGTCCAACTTAGCTGGGAGTTGTCTAGCAGCAGGAACATGCACAGAAAGGCTTCTGATTACAATGTTGACCGGCATGGAAGTGACAGAGGAGCAAGGCTAAATAGCGACTCCCACATCCTGATGGAAACAGGTGAACAGAGAGGATGATGCACACCAGTTCAATTCCACCAGTGGCCACCGGGGGAGCCCAAAATCCAATTTCACAACACCGAGGGTCCCCACCCACCAAATCGGAGGACGAGGGGCCCCACCAACCAAATCGGAGGCCAAGGAGCCCCGCCCACCAAAAGTAAGTGCGCCCCCGGGTGCAAAAGTAAGTGCGCCCCCGGGTGCAAAAGTAAGTGCGCCCCCGGGTGCAAAAGTAAGTGCGCCCCCGGGTGCAAAAGTAAGTGCGCCCCCGGGTGCAAAAGTAAGTGCGCCCCCGGGTGCAAAAGTAAGTATGCCCCCGGGTGCAAAAGTAAGTGCGCCCCCGGGTGCAAAAGTAAGTGCGCCCCCGGGTGCAAAAGTAAGCGCGCCCCCGGCCCCGGGTGCAAAAGTAAGCGTGCCCCCCAGTCCCGTGTGTGAAAAGTGCTGCTGTAAAGCTGGTAGCGCTGTTCAAGCACCATGTATTTCCTTCAGGAAATGCCCATCTAATATATAATTGCCTAGAATACTACTTCCTGCAATTTGTGCCAACTTCCATGGCTTTGTCCGGAGCTAATGTCCAGAGCTAATGTCCGGAGCTAATGTCCGGAGCTAATGTCCGGAGCTAAGTGACGTCACCAGTGTCCTACACCCAGGCAGAGCACAGGGGCCCCAGGCAGCATATGGGGCCCCAGGCAGAGCACAGTGGCCCCAGGCAGAGCACAGGGGCCCCAGGCAGCATATGGGGCCCCAGGCAGAGCACAGTGGTCCCAGGCAGAGCACAGGGGCCCCAGGCAGCCTATGGGGCACGAGGCAGAGCACAGTGGCCCCAGGCAGAGCACAGGGGCCCCAGGCAGCATATGGGACCCCAGGCAGAGCACAGGGGCCCCAGGCAGCATATGGGGCCCCAGGCAGAGCACAGTGGCCCCAGGCAGAGCACAGGGGCCCCAGGCAGCATATGGGGCCCCAGGCAGAGCACAGGGGCCCCAGGCAGAGCACAGGGGCCCCAGGCAGCATATGGGGCCCCAGGCAGAGCACAGGGGCCCCAGGCAGCATATGGGGCCCCAGGCAGAGCACAGGGGCCCCAGGCAGCATATGGGGCCCCAGGCAGAGCACAGTGGCCCCAGGCAGAGCACAGGGGCCCCAGGCAGAACATGGGGCCCCAGGCAGAGCACAGTGGTCCCAGGTAGAGCACAGGGGCCCCAGGCAGCCTATGGGGCCCCAGGCAGAGCACAGGGGCCCCAGGCAGCATATGGGGCCCCAGGCAGAGCACAGGGGCCCCAGGCAGCATATGGGGCCCCAGGCAGAGCACAGTGGCCCCAGGCAGAGCACAGGGGCCCCAGGCAGAACATGGGGCCCCAGGCAGAGCACAGGGGCCCCAGGCAGAGCACAGGGGCCCCAGGCAGCATATGGGGCCCCAGGCAGAGCACAGGGGCCCCAGGCAGCATATGGGGCCCCAGGCAGAGCACAGCGATATTTTGGACCACTGTGCGGTGTTTCAGACCCCCTGTGTGATGTCTGGGGCCCTGTTCTTAAGTATATTAAAGATTAAAGTAACGTACATTAAAGTATATTATAGATCAAATTTGACACGTTTATGAGCACCATTGAGTGATATACTCAAGAATGACATAATTTTTCAACATTTTATGGTTTCAAACTGTAAACACTCAGAGTTTTTTTTACTTCAACCAGAAAACCTTAACGGTTCATAAAAAACTTGACTGTTCAGGATATGATAAAAGTCATAGTATTCTGAATCTTTAACTTATAAAGATACCTTTACATGGGGTGATTATTGGTTCCAGAGAGGCTTTCGGCCGATAATCGTACACATGGCTGGTGACAGGACAATACAATATAAACGTTCAAAGGTAAACACTGATAACATTAAAATCTAATATATAATTGCCTAGAATACTACTTCCGGCAATTTGTGCCAACTTCCGTGGCTTTGTCCGGAGATAATGTCCGGAGATAAGTGACGTCACCAGCGTCCTACACCCGCTCAGGGTGGACAAAGATATATGCCTTCGTGGTGCGCGGCACTTTTCTGATTGGTTGCCGCCTGCCGCGAGCGACCAATCAGAAATGTGCCGTACTGTCAAGAATTGTCAAGAGCTGGTGAGTGCAGCCATTTTTTGTTCTTTCTTACTATTATTTATTAATTGTATTATTCTTACATTTGAATAAATAAAGTATATATGGATTCTAGACTCCCGATTCTTTAGAATCGGGCTGCCATCTAGTTGTCTTATATTGCTGCAGTCAGAAACAGTTCTCATTCTTATTCTTATATGCAGCATTTGTCAGCAAGTATCATGGCCACCTGACTGCAGTGATGCCACAATGCTATGATAAGGGTTGAGGGTCACTTATCATAAGAGAGTGTGGGGTCACACTCACAAGTAATGTCATAATGCCTCATAGAATGTAGCACCATTTTCCGAGTGGACATTTTTGCAGAGACTTCAGAAACTGGTTGTGGAAAAGTGAACTAGCTTTTGCCTCACATCTAGCATTGTTTCCATTGCTTCAGAGGTGTATCGAGCGTTTCTGGCACCCGGGGCAAGAATTCATTTTGGCGCCCCCCCAAGGACATATGCCCCCCGTCAGCCCCATCATTGCCCTCTCCTCCTCCACCATCCCGATCATTGCTCTCTCCCGGTCAGCCCCATCATTGACCTCTCCTCCCCCCACACATACACCATTCACTTCTCTGCACATTCCCCTGCAGCACGACACACACACACACACACAATACTGAGCCACACACACACACACATACACACACATATTCACACACACACGCACACAGAATGCTGCCGCCGGGGGAGACACTGCAGACCGCCGAATTAGGCGGCCTGACTGCGCCCCCCTGCCGGCTGCGCCCGGGGCACATGCCCTGGCTGCCCCCCTAGATACGCCACTGCATTGCTTCACATTGCGTCAGGGCATAGTAACATCAATGCCACCTGAAAATTCAGTTCTCTAATATACCATCATCGCAGCCTCAGGTACTAAGACGTGGGTACCTCGAAGCTGCATCAGCTCATGGCTGACAATGAGACATGGTTTAGCCTACTGAAATTCAAGATAAGCGAAATATTGTGAAGAGATATAGAATATTTCCCCCTAGAGGAGGTTCTCTTGGAAGAGTCATTCCTGTGGTTAGGTGAGCAATGTCTAAGGACAGACAGTCATCTGTTCCTCAGGGGTGGAGCTTTCTTTAACCTGACTAACCGCTTAATGACCGCAGATGCGCATTAAGCCGCTAAGGGGAACACGATCAGGGCAAACACAGTTCTAGGATGAATTAAGAGAAGCACAGAGTCTAGATCACGTGAAGTAATTATCCTCCTCTACTCCTCCTTGGTCGAGCCTCATCTGGAATACTGTGTCCAGTTCTGGACACAATTCTGTATTTTACAAAAAGATATTGAAAAGCTGTAGCAAGTTCAGAGAAGAGCTACCAGGATGGTGAGCGGACTGCAAAGTATGTCCAATGAGGAACGGTTAAAGGGAACCTGTCAGCAGATTTTGCCACTATAAGATGTGGCCACTGCCTTTCAGGACTTATCTACAGTATTCTATAATGCTGTAGATAAGCCCCCGGTCAGACCTGCAAGTGAAAAAAAAGTAAGTTATATTATACTCACCCGGGGGGCGGTCCGGTCCGATGGGTGTCGCAGGTCCGGGTTCAGCGCCTCCCATCTTCTTGCGCCGCCACCCTCCTGCTTCTTCATATGCTCCTCGACATCGGCGCTCCTGCGCAGGCGTACTTATCTGCCCTGTGTAGGGCAGAGTAAAGTACTGCAGTGCGCAGGTGCTAGGTCTCTCTGACCTTTCCCAGCGCCTGCGCACTGCAGTACTTTACTCTGCCTTCAGGTTCATTTAAAGGATATGGGAATGTTTAGTTTGCAAAAAAGAAGGTTAATAGGAGACTTAATAACTGTCTACAAATATCTGAAGGGATGTTACAGTGTAGAGGGATCATCATTTTTCTCATTTGCACATGGAAACATAAAAAGTAATGGAATGAAACTGAAAGAGAGAAGATACAGATTAGATATTAGAAAAAACTATTTGTAAGTGCGGGTGATCAATGAGTGGAACAGGCTGACACGAGAGGTGGTGAGTTCTCCTTTAATGGAAGTCTTCAAACAGAGGCTGGACAGACATCTGTATGAGATATTTAGTAAATCCTGCATTGAGCAGAGGGTTGGAGATGATGACCCTTGAGGTCCCTTCCAACTCTAACATTCTATGATTCTATGAGGGCTGGTTTTTCCAGTCCCCGATCCTGTGATCGCCGTTATTCATAAAAAAAGTGTGATCCAGTATTAAAATAATTTCTCTCTCTTTTTAGATGATACACGTCAGACACCTTCTCCTTATGAAGAAAAATGGCGGACGCATCCGCAGTGCACCCGCCGAGATCTGTCAGCTGGTACCTGGCAACAGCTGGCATTTTTCCTATTGGTTCCTGACTTTTGATCACTGTGATAGTGGAGCGCCCGACAGGGACGTGGGGTACTCGGTACCAGGCCGGTGCTTAAAGTGGAAGTGTCATGGCAGTAGTGACCCGGTCTGTGGCCCTGGGCGTTCAATAAAAGGGGTTGAAGTAAGTGGGAATAAAGTTTATAAAGTTTGTTCGTGACCTGTGGTACTCGGCAATAAAGGTGTTAGCCGACGTTACTTCAGAGTCTGCTGGGGTTGAAGGAAATGCAACTGAGTTGGTACAGCTCTCCACAGGTAGATCTAGACCCCAGGGCAGCTGTAGTGTTAAAGGTGATGAAGGTGCTCGTGGTAGTTGTAGTAGCTGTGGTGCAAGGTGGATGACACAGTAGACAAATGTGAAAACACAGCGTGGTGAAGTTTCCAATGCTTTACTCACAGTTCTTAATTGCCCCAGCCGGGGTGCTGTGTCCTCCAGGTTTGTGGTCCAGCCAGCTCTCAAGCAATTTGGGTGCATTTTCCAGAACCCTCTTTCTTATGTTCCTTTCTCTAGCTGTCTTTCTGCACTTGCT
This sequence comes from Ranitomeya variabilis, assembly GCF_051348905.1. NCBI lineage: Eukaryota > Metazoa > Chordata > Amphibia > Anura > Dendrobatidae > Ranitomeya > Ranitomeya variabilis. The sequence goes on from NC_135232.1 coordinate 109,843,792, forward strand.
TCGCCTCTCGTGCCCTGCGCCTGCCACACAGTATCCCAAGTCAGCAGCCATGGATCTTGCCGGGCGGTGAGTGCTAAGGCTACGTTCACATTTGCGGTCGGCGCCGCAGCGTCGCCGCATGCGTCATGCGCCCCTATATTTAACATGGGGGCGCATGGACATGCGTCGCACTTGCGTTTTGCGCCGCATGCGTCCCTGCGGCGCCCGCGTCCGGGCGCAGAGGACGCAGCAAGTTGCATTTTTGCTGCGTCCAAAATCAATGAAAAAAAGGACGCATGCGGCGCAAAACGCAGCGTTGTGCATGCGTTTTGCTGCGTTTTTGTTTGCGTTGTGCGTTGCGGCGCCGACGCTGCGGCGCACAACGCAAATGTGAACGTAGCCTAAGTCCTTCCTGAATCCTATATGGCTGCCTTTACAGCGAATGTGTACAAATGTGGCTGTGCTTCTTGCAAAAGCCACAGCCTTCGGTTAGCTAGCTGAGTTCTTAGTTTCTCCACTAGTTTGAGAGCCAGTCCCACACTGCGACCTGGTCCCTCCACCTGACAATGATCAGCATAGATACGAGTCCCACAAGTGGACTTCTCACTACCAGTGTCTCTAGGACCCCTTCCTTTGGTTCTTTCTGTCGTTTCACTTTTCTTCAGTTCCCTCTCTCTGGGAACTCCTTTCTGTCTGTCAGGAGCTGCAGACGCCCATGTCTGCTCAGCTCCACTTCGCTCTCACAATCCCCGCCTAAAGCTGATGTTTCTGACAAGCTCCTCCCCACTCTACCTACCCCACCCCCTCCTCCAACACCCTTTCCTATCCAGCCTGAGATGAGACCTTCCTCCCTTAGGGTATGTCCAGGTGCCCCGACTGAATTGTATAGTGTTGGATGCAGGTCTAGGATTCTGTGCCGTGCCCCCTTCCTTACCTGAGAGTGGAATACCACACCTCTGGATGAGGTGCAATACTCGGTGGTGACTGGACCCTCAGGGGTGCCACAGTAGGCCCTATCACAATGATCAAAACCCCAATAATTAGTAAATCATCCATGCTAGGTCATCCCCTTAGTCAGATTAAACTTTTCTTATTTTACAATTTTTATTTCTTTCATTTTTTTGCTGTTAGTGTTGGGCTTAAGGTTATGCTTGAAGTTAAAATTAGATTTAGGGTTTTTTCAAAAGTAAAAAAAAAAATGATGACGATTTGACGACATAATCAATATGACAACCTAATGTTATCAAATTCTGTGTAGTCACTTTCGGTTCAAAATCCTCACTATACTCCAGCATAAAATCCCTAAGGGGTGTACACTATGTTCCAAATTATTATGCAAATTACATTTTTCTCGGATTTTCCTAAATGGTCAGTGCAAATGACAGTCAGTCTAATAAAAGTAATCACCCGTTAGAGTATACATTGAATTTTATTGAAGAAACCTCCCAATGATAACAGTATAATCTCCAAAATGAATAAAAACTCAAAATACACTGTTCCAAATTATTAGGCACAGTAGTATTTCTAAACATTTGATATGTTTTAAAGAACTGAAAATGCTCATTTGTGGAATTTGCAGCATTAGGAGGTCACATTCACTGAACAAAAAAGCTATTTAACTCCAAAACATCCTAACAGGCCAAGTTACATGTTAACATAGGAGCCCTTCATTGATATCACCTTCACAATTCTTGCATCCATTGAACTTGTGAGTTTATGGAGAGTTTCTGCTTGTATTTCTTTGCATGAAGTCAGAATAGCCTCCCAGAGCTGCTGTTTTGATGTGAACTGCCTCCCACCCTCATAGATCTTTTGTTTGATGATACTCCAAAGGTTCTCTATAGGGTTAAGGTCAGGGGAAGATGGTGGCCACACCATGAGTTTATCTCCTTTTATGCCCATAGCAGCCAATTACTCAGAGGTATTTATTGTCATGCATGAAGATGATTTTGTTCCTGAAGGCACGTTTCTGCTTTTTAGACCATGGAAGAAAGTTGTCAGTCAGAAACTCTCTTTACTTTGCTGAGGTCATTTTCACACCTTCAGGAACCTTAAAGGGCCCTACCAGCTGGTTCCCCATGATTCCAGCCCAAAACATGACTCCTCCACCTCCTTGCTGACATCGCAGCCTTGTTGGGAAATGGTGGCCATCCACCAACCATCCACTACTCCATCCATCTGGACCGTCCAGAGTTGCTCGACACTCATCAGTAAACAAGACTGTTTGAAAATTAGTCTTCATGTATGTCTGGGCCCACTGCAACCGTTTCTGCTTGTGAACACTGTTCAGGAGTGGCCGAATAGTAGGTTAATGCACCACAGCAAGCCTTTGAAGGATCCTACACCTTGAGGTTCGAGGGACTCCAGACGCACCAGCAGCTTCAAATAACTGTTTGCTGCTTTGTAATGGTATTTTGGCAGCTGCTCTCTTAATCCAATGAATTTGTCTGCCAGAAAACTTCCTCATTATGCCTTTATTTGCATGAACTCTGTCTGTGCTCTGTTTCAGTCACAAATCTCATCAGAGTATGATGATCACTCTTAAGTTTTCGTGAAATATCTAATTTTTTCATACCTTGTCCAAGGCATTGCACTATTTAACGCTTTTCAGCAGCAGAGAGATCCTTTTTATTTCCCATATTGCTTGAAACCTGTGACCTGCATAATAATGTGGAACATCATTTTTGAGTAGTTTTCCTTTAATTAGAATCACCTGGAAAACTAATTATCACATGTGTTTAAGATTGATTTCAGTGATTCATTGAGCCCTGAGACACAATACCATCCACGAGTTTATTTGAAAAACAAAACAATTAAATCTTTAAGACACTTAAATCCAATTTGCATAATAATTTGGAACACAGTGTAGTTTCTAAAATGGGGTCACTTGGGGGTTTCTCCTGTTTAGGCACCTTAGGAGCTCTGCAAATGTGATATCGCCCGCAATCTACTTCAGCCAATTTGTGTTCCAAAATTCAAATGGTGCTCCTTACATTACGAGCCCTGCCGTTTGTCCAAACAGAAATTTTTGACTCCATGTGGGGTATCGATACGCTTGAAAGAAAGAGGGTAACAAGCTGCAGGGTCCACTTTTTAGTGTTATCTCTTCCAAAAGTGAAAAAATTGGTGCTGAAGCAACATTTCAGAGGTAATTTTTTTTTCATTCCACTTGCATTAATTCCTGTTTAGTACCTGAAGGGTTAAAACATTTCCTGACAACAGTTTTGAAGTGTTTGAGGGGTGCAGTTTTTAAAATTGTATCATTTTGGGGGATTTTCCAATATTTAGACCCCTCAAAGTCCATTGAAGTCTGAATAGGTCCCTAAAGAAACAGGTTTTGTAAATTTGTTGAAAAAATGAGAAATTCGGCTAAACTTTTAACCCCTCTAACATCCTAACAAAATAAAATGAGTTTTGAGAAATGATGCAGATGTAAAGTAAGGCAAGAGAAATTCACCGCACACTCTTTAATTGATGCAAAAAGTTTATTTGTGGGAGCGGATAAAGACAAAATTATAGCTCTTGATATAAACGTACATAAAGTTGACCATACAGGAAAAAATGTGTAACCACACTAAAAAAGCTGTCATTCAGAGTGAAAATACATGAATAAGAAAATTACTTAGACATATGCATATGCCCATCGGGGCATTGTAAAGTGCTTTAGTGCATGTAAGATACATATAATTGCGGCCAATAATAGATGATTTGCATAGGCAGTCAGGAGAAAAGATACGAAACAGTGAATATGGTCAAAATAGACCTAATGATGGATAGTTAAAACCCAGATGTAAGATAATAACACTCTAAAGAAGGCTGAGCTAACATGGAATAGGAATCCTGATGGGAATACCCCACAGGCAGGGCCGGACTGGGACCAAAAAGCAGCCCTGGCACAAATAAAAATTCACCAGCCCACATACGAGTGTCGTAGAATCAAATCGTAAAGCACTGACAGGCTGTGCCGACTTTTTTGCTTTATTTGTTAAACCAATCAAATGTGTTATACCACTTTACATATGTAACCTGCAGTGGCCATAGGGGGAATAGACATGAATTCAACACAGACGGCCTGCAGACTATTATCACATTGCAGAATATGCTAAAAAATACAGCACTGAGCACACACATAACACACACTACAGTTACCTCACACACATGTAACACATACACACTGCAGATACCTCACATACAAGTAACACACACTACAGATAGCTCACACACATGTAACACACACTACAGATACCTCACACACATGTAACACATACACACTACAGATACCGCACACACAAGTAACACACACTACAGTTACCGCACACACATGTAACACACACTACAGTTACCTTACACACATGTAACACACACTAGTTACCTCACACACATGTAACACACACTACAGATACGTCACACACATGTAACACATACACACTACAGTTACTTCACACACATGTAACACACACTACAGATACCTCACACACACATAACACACACTACAGTTACCTCACACACATGTAACACATACACACTACAGATACCGCACACACAAGTAACACACACTACAGTTACTTCACACACATGTAACACATACACACTACAGATACCACACACACAAGTAACACACACTACAGTTACCGCACACACATGTAACACACACTACAGATACCTCACACACATGTAACACATACACACTACAGATACCGCACACACAAGTAACACACACTACAGTTACCTCACACACATGTAACACATACACACTACAGATACCTCACACACACATAACACACACTACAGTTACCTCACACACATGTAACACATACACACTACAGATACCGCACACACAAGTAACACACACTACAGTTACTTCACACACATGTAACACATACACACTACAGATACCACACACACAAGTGTTGTGAATTTGGATTCTGGGCTCCCCCGGTGGCTACTGGTGGAATTGAACTGGTGTCTTCATCTTCTCTGTTCACCTGTTCCCATCAAGATGTGGGAGTCGCTATATAACCTTGCTGCTCTGTTAGTTGCTTGCCGGTCAACAATGTTATCAGAAGCCTCTCTGTGCTTGTTCCTGCTCCTAGACAACTACTAGATAAGTTGGACTCTTGTCCATGTTTGTTTTTGCATTTTGGTTCCAGTTCACAGCTGTAGTTTCGTTACTGTGTCTGGAAAGCTCTTGTGAACAGGAATTGCCACTCTGGTGTTATGAGTTAATGCCAGAGTTTTAAAGTAATTTCTGGATGGTGTTTTTGATTAGGGTTTTCAGCTGACCATGAAAGTGTCCTTTCTGTCTTCTGCTATGTAGTAAGTGGACCTCAAATTTGCTAAACCTATTTTCATACTACGTTTGTTATTTCATCTTAATTCACCGCCAATACATGTGGGGGGCCTCTGTCTCCTTTTGGGGTATTTCTCTAGAGGTAAGCTAGGACTAATATTTTCCTCTGCTAGCATTATTTAGTTCCCCGGCTGGTGCTGGGCATCTAGAATCAACGTAGGCATGCTACCCGGCCACTGCTAGTTGTGTGTTAGGTTTAGTTCATGGTCAGCTCAGTTCCCATCTTCCAAGAGCTAGTTCCTATATATGCTTATGCTATGATCTCTTGCCATTGAGATCATGACAGTTTGACCGGACCACTAAAGGGTTAAAATCCTTGGCTGAGAAAGGAGAGAAATAAGTAGTCTGCTGAAATTTTTTTTTTTTTTTTTTTTTTTCTCTCCTTTGAATGGCTCTGTGTCCACCTGTTTGTAATGGATCTTCAGAGTGTAACTGCAGGTTTGAATAATCTCGCCACGAAGGTACAAAATTTGCAAGATTTTGTTTGTCATGCACCTGTATCTGAGCCGAGAATTCCTTTGCCGGAATTTTTCTCGGGGAATAGATCTGGGTTTCAGAATTTTCGAAATAATTGCAAATTATTTTTGTCCCTGAAATCTCGCTCTGCCGGAGACCCTGCACAGCAGGTCAGGATTGTGATTTCCTTGCTCCGGGGCGACCCTCAAGACTGGGCTTTTTCATTGACACCAGGGGATCCTGCGTTGCTCAATGTGGATGCGTTTTTTCTGGCCTTGGGGTTGCTTTATGACGAACCTCATTTGGAGCTTCAGGCAGAAAAAACTTTGATGTCCCTATCTCAGGGGCAAGATGAAGCGGAAATTTACTGCCAAAGATTCCGTAAATGGTCTGTGCTTACTCAGTGGAATGAGTGCGCCCTGGCGGCGACTTTCAGAGAGGGTCTCTCTGATGCCATTAAGGATGTTATGGTGGGGTTCCCTGTGCCTGCGGGTCTGAATGAGTCCATGACAATGGCTATTCAGATCGATAGGCGTTTGCGGGAGCGCAAACCAGTGCACCATCTGGCGGTGTCCACTGAGAAATCGCCAGAGAGTATGCAGTGTGATAAAATTCTGTCCCGAAGCGAGCGGCAGAATTTTAGACGGAAAAATGGGTTGTGTTTCTATTGTGGTGATTCTACTCATGTTATATCAGCATGCTCTAAGCGCACTAAAAAGCTTGGTAAATCTGTTTCCATTTGCACCTTACCGTCTAAGTTTATTCTATCTGTGACCCTGATTTGCTCTTTGTCATCTATTACCACGGACGCCTATGTCGACTCTGGCGCCGCTTTGAGTCTTATGGATTGGTCCTTTGCCAAACGCTGTGGGTATGATTTAGAGCCTTTGGAGACTCCTATTCCTCTGAAGGGGATTGACTCCACCCCATTGGCTAATAATAAACCACAATACTGGACACAAGTAACTATGCGTATTAATCCGGGTCACCAGGAGATTATTCGCTTTCTGGTGCTGTATAATCTACATGATGATTTGGTGCTAGGATTGCCTTGGCTGCAATCTCACAACCCAGTCCTCGACTGGAGAGCTATGTCTGTGTTGAGCTGGGGATGTAAGGGGGCTCATGGGGATGTACCTGTGGTTTCCATTTCATCATCTATTCCCTCTGAAATTCCTGAGTTCCTGTCTGACTATCGTGACGTCTTTGAAGAATCCAAGCTTGGTTCGTTACCTCCGCACCGAGAGTGCGATTGTGCCATAGATTTAATCCCGGGTAGTAAATACCCAAAGGGTCGTTTATTTAATCTGTCTGTGCCTGAACATGCTGCTATGCGAGAATATATAAAGGAGTCCTTGGAAAAGGGACATATTCGTCCATCGTCCTCTCCCTTAGGAGCCGGTTTTTTCTTTGTGTCAAAAAAAGACGGCTCTTTGAGACCATGTATTGATTATCGGCTTTTGAATAAAATCACTGTTAAATATCAATACCCATTGCCACTGCTGACTGATTTGTTTGCTCGCATAAAGGGGGCCAAGTGGTTCTCTAAGATTGACCTTCGTGGGGCGTATAATTTGGTGCGAATCAGGCAGGGGGATGAGTGGAAAACCGCATTTAATACGCCCGAGGGCCACTTTGAGTATTTAGTGATGCCTTTTGGTCTTTCAAATGCCCCTTCAGTCTTCCAGTCCTTTATGCATGACATTTTCCGCGATTATTTGGATAAATTTATGATTGTGTATCTGGATGATATTCTGATTTTTTCGGATGACTGGGACTCTCATGTCCAGCAAGTCAGGAGGGTTTTTCAGGTTTTGCGGTCTAATTCTTTGTGTGTGAAGGGTTCTAAGTGTGTTTTTGGGGTACAGAGGATTTCCTTTTTGGGATATATTTTTTCCCCCTCTTCCATTGAAATGGATCCTGTCAAGGTTCAAGCTATTTGTGATTGGACGCAGCCCTCTTCTCTTAAGAGTCTTCAGAAATTTTTGGGCTTTGCTAACTTTTATCGTCGATTTATTGCTGGTTTTTCGGATATTGCTAAGCCATTGACCGATTTGACTAAGAAGGGTGCTGATGTTGCTGATTGGTCCCCTGATGCTGTGGAGGCCTTTCGGGAGCTTAAGCGCCGTTTTTCCTCTGCCCCTGTGTTGCGTCAGCCTGATGTTGCTCTACCTTTTCAGGTTGAGGTCGACGCTTCTGAGATCGGAGCTGGGGCAGTGTTGTCGCAGAAAAGTTCTGACTGCTCCGTTATGAGGCCTTGTGCCTTCTTTTCCCGTAAATTTTCGCCCGCTGAGCGGAATTATGATGTTGGGAATCGGGAGCTTTTGGCCATGAAGTGGGCTTTTGAGGAGTGGCGCCATTGGCTTGAGGGGGCCAGACATCAGGTGGTGGTATTGACTGACCACAAAAATTTGATTTATCTTGAGACCGCCAGGCGCCTGAATCCTAGACAGGCGCGCTGGTCATTATTTTTCTCTCGGTTTAATTTTGTGGTGTCATACCTACCGGGTTCTAAGAATGTTAAGGCGGATGCCCTTTCTAGGAGTTTTGAGCCTGACTCACCTGGTAACTCTGAGCCCACAGGTATCCTTAAGGATGGAGTGGTATTGTCAGCCGTTTCTCCAGACCTGCGGCGGGCCTTGCAGGAGTTTCAGGCGGATAGACCTGATCGTTGCCCACCTGATAAACTGTTTGTTCCTGATGATTGGACCAGTAGAGTCATCTCTGAGGTTCATTCTTCTGCGTTGGCAGGTCATCCTGGCATTTTTGGTACCAGGGATTTGGTGGCAAGGTCCTTCTGGTGGCCTTCCCTGTCACGAGATGTGCGAGGCTTTGTGCAGTCTTGTGACGTTTGTGCTCGGGCCAAGCCTTGTTGTTCTCGGGCTAGTGGATTGTTGTTGCCCTTGCCTATTCCTAAGAGGCCTTGGACGCACATCTCGATGGATTTTATTTCAGATCTGCCTGTTTCTCAGAAGATGTCTGTCATCTGGGTGGTGTGTGACCGTTTCTCTAAGATGGTCCATTTGGTTCCTCTGCCCAAGTTGCCTTCTTCTTCCGAGTTGGTTCCTCTGTTTTTTCAAAATGTTGTTCGTTTGCATGGTATTCCTGAGAATATCGTTTCTGACAGAGGGACCCAATTCGTGTCTAGATTTTGGCGGGCATTCTGTGCTAGGATGGGCATAGATTTATCTTTTTCGTCCGCTTTCCATCCTCAGACGAATGGCCAGACCGAGCGGATTAATCAGACCCTGGAGACATATCTGAGGTGTTTTGTGTCTGCTGACCAGGATGATTGGGTTGCTTTTTTGCCATTGGCGGAGTTCGCTCTCAATAATCGGGCCAGCTCTGCCACTTTGGTGTCCCCGTTTTTCTGTAATTCGGGGTTTCATCCTCGATTTTCCTCTGGTCAGGTGGAATCTTCGGATTGTCCTGGAGTGGATGCTGTGGTGGAGAGATTGCATCAGATCTGGGGGCAGGTGGTGGACAATTTGAGGTTGTCCCAGGAGAAGACTCAGCTTTTTGCCAACCGCCACCGTCGTGTTGGTCCTCGGCTTTGTGTTGGGGATTTGGTGTGGTTGTCTTCTCGTTTTGTCCCTATGAGGGTCTCTTCTCCTAAGTTTAAGCCTCGGTTCATTGGTCCGTATAAGATATTGGAGATTCTTAACCCTGTTTCCTTCCGTTTGGACCTTCCTGCATCCTTTTCTATTCATAACGTTTTTCATCGGTCATTATTGCGCAGGTATGAGGTACCGGTTGTGCCTTCCGTTGAGCCTCCTGCTCCGGTGTTGGTTGAGGGTGAGTTGGAGTACGTTGTGGAGAAAATCTTAGACTCTCGTGTTTCCAGACGGAGACTCCAGTATCTGGTCAAGTGGAAGGGATACGGCCAGGAGGATAATTCTTGGGTGAATGCATCTGATGTTCATGCCTCTGATCTGGTTCGTGCCTTTCATAGGGCCCATCCTGATCGCCCTGGTGGTTCTGGTGAGGGTTCGGTGCCCCCTCCTTGAGGGGGGGGTACTGTTGTGAATTTGGATTCTGGGCTCCCCCGGTGGCTACTGGTGGAATTGAACTGGTGTCTTCATCTTCTCTGTTCACCTGTTCCCATCAAGATGTGGGAGTCGCTATATAACCTTGCTGCTCTGTTAGTTGCTTGCCGGTCAACAATGTTATCAGAAGCCTCTCTGTGCTTGTTCCTGCTCCTAGACAACTACTAGATAAGTTGGACTCTTGTCCATGTTTGTTTTTGCATTTTGGTTCCAGTTCACAGCTGTAGTTTCGTTACTGTGTCTGGAAAGCTCTTGTGAACAGGAATTGCCACTCTGGTGTTATGAGTTAATGCCAGAGTTTTAAAGTAATTTCTGGATGGTGTTTTTGATTAGGGTTTTCAGCTGACCATGAAAGTGTCCTTTCTGTCTTCTGCTATGTAGTAAGTGGACCTCAAATTTGCTAAACCTATTTTCATACTACGTTTGTTATTTCATCTTAATTCACCGCCAATACATGTGGGGGGCCTCTGTCTCCTTTTGGGGTATTTCTCTAGAGGTAAGCTAGGACTAATATTTTCCTCTGCTAGCATTATTTAGTTCCCCGGCTGGTGCTGGGCATCTAGAATCAACGTAGGCATGCTACCCGGCCACTGCTAGTTGTGTGTTAGGTTTAGTTCATGGTCAGCTCAGTTCCCATCTTCCAAGAGCTAGTTCCTATATATGCTTATGCTATGATCTCTTGCCATTGAGATCATGACACACAAGTAACACACACTACAGATACCACACACACAAGTAACACACACTACAGTTACCGCACACACACATAACACACACTACAGATACCTCACACACATGTAACACATACACACTACAGATACCGCACACACGTAACACACACTACAGTTACTTCACACACATGTAACACATACACACTACAGATACTGCACACACGTAACACACACTACAGTTACTTCACACACATGTAACACATACACACTACAGATACCACACACACAAGTAACACACTACAGTTACCGCACACACATGTAACACACACTACAGATACCTCACGCACACATGTAACACACACTACTGCTCACAGCAAGCACTTTCTCAGCACCTCCCCCGCTCTCTCCTTCTCTGTCGGGGCTGTGTACCAGAGCAGGAGAAGATGTGACGGTGGGGAATTGAGCGGCTTCTCTATCGGTCCCTCGGAGCACACACAGGGAGATATTCCTGACCTTGCAGCTTGATTGCTGGCTCTCTTCCTCAGAGGCGCCCAGTGCAGGAGGACAGGAGCACTGGCCAATCAGCTCTTCTATCAATCTGATGCTCATTGGCCAGTGTTCTTCTCCAGCATGGCACGCCCCTTTTTTGAATGGCTGAACCCCGCGCAGCAAAAAAAAAAAAATCAGTGCATAGAAAAATGTTTGCACCCCCTCATGCCCTGTCGCCGCACTAGACAGGAAGAAGTGGGCGGTCTGATGTCCTGATCACAGGCTGCAGCGGGAGGCATGGCCGGAGCAGCACAGCACAGCGCGGCCCCTCATCCTGTTTCTATGTTACCTCACTGCAGTGCTAGTGATCAGGACATCAGACCGCCCACTTCCTCCTAACACGGCGTGATCAAGTGCGCAAGGAAAGCAAATGCCGCCCGGCGTGCTGGCTGCTGAAGGGAACTCTGGAACGCCCACTGACAACGCGGAGGGGGTGATATGTCTAGCGGCCCATTACAAGGACCGGCCCTTCTGGCATTTGCCAGAAATGCCCGATGGCCAGTCCGGCCCTGCCCACAGGACACCAGGAACGCATCCTACATAATTCACCAAAATTGGGATGAAAACTATAATTACAAATAAAGGCGAGGTCCGCTGAACTGGTTGGCATGACTGTTAAAGGCGAACGCAGCAAGAGATAGAAATGAGGACCAGTCCTCCTGCTGAACTGCAACAGAACACGTTAAACTTTGTTCCAATGACTGTTTTGTCCTTTCTGTGTGAGTATTGGTTTCAGAGTGGTAAGCAGATGAAATTGACAAACCAATCCTCAATTTCCTACAAAATGCTCTCCAGAATTTGGTTATAAATTTCACTCCACTATCAGATACAATGTTCAGAGGGATTCCATGCAATCTCACCACATGATTAATAAATAACCTGAAAGTGTTTCAGCATGCTTTAAATAAAGCTGCTTTGTTTTTGAAACCTCCTAGTATTGACATCTTAGGTGCTGTTAAGTCCTTTTCAGTCCCTGGCTTACTGGAGGTAAGCTTCCAGGTAAATGACACGCAAACAAAGTATTGTGTGATCATAACAGGGAAAGCTCAGGAGCCCGTCTGACTCACCGGGTGCTCACCCATCCTTTATACAGAAAAGAGTTATACATTTTAAGACATGCGCACAAGCGCTCATATTCTCTTACAAAGCTTATCTATACTGTGAAATTTACGACCTCTAGTATGTAGGTACAAGGTTACAGCAAAGAAGAGGAATGCGTTCATAAAAGGAAATGTCAACTTGCTCAAGTTTCTTGATATGAGCCAGATGAGTCCAGGAGAAAGATACAATGGATTCTTTCAGTCTAATCTCTACAATTCCCCCCTTTGACATATTCCTTTTATTTATTACCATAGGGCTAAAGACAAAGCCTTTATTTTTGGTATTACACATGTACACGCTTATATTATCAAATCTAGTATTAATTCTTCTATTGCAAATTATTTTCTTCTTTAGCAGTATACTAAAATATAAAAACAAAAATTAGTACAGTAATATTAATTAGAATCACTAGAGGATAACATAAGAATAAAGAAGAAAATTTATACTCTTGCATCTATTACACAAAATTTATCTGTGCATACTGAGATACCCTTGAGCACAATCTGGAATAGTACGTATATGACTACAATAATCATAACTATATGTATTATGCTCTGCATAATCCCAGCAACCCACCCACCGATTCCTCTGAACCAGTTGGCTGGGTTAAGAAAAGAAAAGGTATCTGACCACCAGCTATCCTTATTCTGGTCATTATCTTTGTCATACTGATCTCTGAGTCGTTGTACGTCCTTTAATTTAAATGTCATGTACTAATTTTCTATGATGTTGTACGAATCTATTGTTCAAAGGGGTTAGAGAATTTAGTCTATCCCATGCCTCCGTTGAGGTTAACACTATTAACATCAATATTCTGAGTTTTATACTGCTCTTTTGCAATGGCTTGCATGTATCCATGATGCCTTTCCTTCAAGCTTGACTGATGTAGGTGTTGTCAACAGGACTTGGAAGGGTCCGTCAAATCTTGGTTCAAGAGCCTTTCTGGTGTGTCTTTTTACATAGACTTGATCACCTGGTTCCAACTTGTGACTTCCTTCAGTGTTGTCAGGATCTGGAAGAGAAGCAAAAACTTGTGCATGCACCTTAGTTAATTGTTTCTGAAGATTTTGCACATAAGAAGTCAATGACTCAATATTTAACACAAGTTGCTGTGGAAAATAACATCCTAAATTGGCAGTCCTGCCAAACAAAATTTCATATGGAGACAGTTTAGTCTTACCCCTTGGGGTATTGCGTATTGAGTAAAGGGCCAGTGGAAGGCATTCTGTCCAAGGCTTTCCTGTTTCAGCCATGGCTTTCTGTATTTTTAATTTTAAAGTTCCATTCATGCGTTCCACCTTACCAGAACTTTGAGGATGGTACGGAGTGTGTAACTGACTTTCAACACCCAACATTTTCAGTACATTTTGAAATATTTCTCCAGTGAAATGAGTACCCCTATCTGACTCGATCACTTCAGGGAGACCGTAACGGGGTATCAGTTCGGCAACTAGCTTTACAGCAGTGTTTTTAGCTGAAGCCTTCCGAACTGGATAGGCCTCTGGCCACCCCGAGAACATGTCCACACATACCAACACATACTCATACCCATTACTTTTCGGCAGCTGGATAAAGTCTATTTGTAATCGCTGAAACGGATAGAGAGGTCGGACGTGGTGCTTCATAGGGGTCTTTGTTGTCTGTCCGGGATTATGTGTTAGGCATATAACGCATGCAGCACAATAGTCTCTTGCGTAGTTGCCAAAACCTGGAGCCAACCAGACTTGCTTTGCCAGTAGTGTCATTGCATTTGCAGACACATGAGTAGGGTGGTGTAGTCCACCAACTACAATCGGGTACCAGGCTCTAGGTAGACATATTAGTCCATCTTTCTTCCAAATTCCTGCTTGTTCTTCTGCCCCTTCCTTTTTCCACCTGTCCCTCTCCTCTTCTCCTGCATCTTCCTGTGCTTGTCTCAGTCTATCTTCAGTATTTTCTGTGGGGTTTACAGTATGAACCTGCTGTAAGGGTTTGACTGCTGCTGCTTTGGCTGCTTTGTCAGCCCTATCATTTCCCCTAGATTCCCTAGTGTCGAGTCTCACATGTGCAGCTACCTTAATTACTGCTACTTCTTTTGTTTCTTGTGCAGCCTCTAAGATCTGTTTGATCAGAGAAGCATGTTTTACAGGTTGTCCTGACGCTGTCATGTAACCTCTAGCTCTCCAGATTACTCCAAAGTCAAACACAATACCATGTGCATACCTAGAATCAGTGTATATATTAGCTGTCTCATTCTCAGCTATTTTTAGCGCTTCAATCAATGCTGTTAGTTCTGCTTCTTGTGCAGACTGTTTCGGTGGAAGAGGTTCTGCTTTGAGAGTTTCAGATTCTGACACAACTGCATACCCTGTATGGAAATTACCTGTGTCATCTGCAAACCTACTACCATCTATAAACAGCTCTAAATCTGGATTTTGAAGTGGTGTTTCGGATACATTGGGTAAGCCTACCGTTTCTTGTAAAATGAGCTCTGTACAATCATGTGTGTCTGTAGGGAAAAAATTTGCGTGTGGATCAGTGTCCTTATTCCCCCCTTCAGACTCGAGAGGTAGCAGTGTAGCTAAATTGAGAGTCTGAAGCCTTGCAAATGTGATAGTAGAGGGGAGCAGCAAAGAACACTGTAGCCGCAAATGTCTGGCCATGGAAATGTGTTTTGGCTGGACCTGGTTTAATATCCCATAAACATCATGCGTAGTTTGAACTGTGAGTGGATACTCTAGGACAATTTCTGATGCTTTGTCCAACAATAGCGAGACAGCAACAACCACACGTACACAGGTTGGCGCTGCCCTGGCTACTGGATCTAACCTTGCTGAAAGATATGCAATTGGTCTTTGTTTCCCTGCATGCTTCTGGGTAAGAACTCCTGTAGCATGGGAATCAACTTCTGCAGCCATAAGCTGAAATGGTTTGGTGTAGTCTGGTAGCCCTAACGCTGGAGCTGAAACAAGGGCATCTTTTAATTGTTGGAACGAAATCTGACCTTCTTTTGTCAACAAATAAGGTTCACTTTTTACACAGTCATATAGTGATTGCATTAGTTGACTGGCATGTATAATCCATTGTCTACAATGAGACACTATTCCTAAAAATGCTCGTAGCTGTTTATGATTTCTAGGCTCATTCATCTGTCTTATTGCTTCAGTTCTTTGAGGTGTAAGATGCTTTTTACCTTGAGAAATGCAATGACCTAGAAAGACCACTTTGATCTGACAAACTTGTAGCTTTTGTCTATTCACTTTACACCCTTCTTTTCCTAGAAAACATAGTAAACTCACAGTGGACCTTTCTGCTGTTTCTAGATCTGGGCAGCAAAGTAGTAGGTCATCCACATACTGCAAAATTACTACCTGTGATTCAGGTTCAAACCTTTGAAGAACTGTTTGTAGGGCATTTGAATAAAGAGTAGGGGAGTGTATCATTCCCTGTGGAAGGCGTGTCCACGCCAACTGTTTGCCCTTAAATGTAAATGCAAACAAATGCCAACTATCTTGGTGTAAAGGAACCGAGAAAAATGCATTTGAAAGATCTATTACAGTAAACACTTGAGAACTGGCTGGTATCTGTGATAGTAACGTATGAGGATTGGGTACAACTGGGGTGATTGGATCTAGAACTTTGTTTATTTCTCTTAGATCATGTACCATACGATATTTGGGCATAGAACTCTTATCAAGAGTTCTCTTTTTGACTGGATACAGAGGGGTGTTAGCAGGTGATTGTATCTCTACCAAAACTCCTTTCTCTCTATATCCCTCTATCTGTTTTGTAATTGCTAATTCCTGCTGGGCACTCACAGGGTATTGTCTGAGCTGTGGGAGAACAGTTCCTGGTTGCACAGATAGTTTTACAGGAGAGATATGCAATAATCCCACATCAGTGTCACCCTGTGCCCACAGTGTTTCTGGGACCATTGAGAGATCTAGATCTGTGGTGTACTCTTTTTCTTCAGCATAATCCTCAAAAGCCTGAATTCTGACATATTGTTCTAATGTTTCTGCATCATCAGGGATAGTCAACATAACTGTGCCATCGTCCCTAAAATTGATGTTAGCTTCTAATTTCTTTAGGACATCAGTTCCTAACAAACATGTTGGGGCACCTCTGGCATACAAAAATCTGGATGCAAAACATTTAGGTCCTAATGAGACCTCTAGGGGCACAGTATATGGCAGTGTTCGAATTACCCCATCATAACCCTCAGCAAAAGTTGTTTGTTCTGAAATATCTTCCGGATTTGGAAGAAAATCTTGATTCAAAATTGAGGAAGTTGCACCTGTATCTATCAAAAATGGAATCTCTCTCCCCCCCACATTCACCTGAATCATAGGTCTTCTAGCTGGTAGGGAAGTTTGTAACACATCGAGTCAATCTGAATCTGGTATGGGACCATCTATGATGGTAGATTTCTGCTGGTTGTCCGTTTGGGGAGGGTTATTTCTGGGAACAAATTTGCCTGACTTTATATCTGCCAACTTCTTCCTGCACTCTCTTTGGAAATGACCTGGCTTTTTACAGTAGTGGCAAGGAAAATTGTGTCTCACTCTTCCTCCTGTATTAGCTTGTGCTATTCTAACAGGCTTATGATTCTCTCTCATATCCATGGCTATTCCTAAACATCGTTGTTTCACAATATTTGGTTGTTCAATTGTTCTCCAATCTGGAGTAGAGGATTTAAATTTTTCTCTGATTTTCGGATCTAGCCCCTCTATTAATTGTTTTGTAAAAAGTCTCCTTACTGAAGCATCAGTCATATCCAATCCTTCATCCCTAAAGCTATTTTCTAGTTCTTGACTATATTCTTCAATACTTTGCCCAAATTTCTGCATAATCACACCTGTAGACCCCCTTTCCCTCTGTTTTCCTCTCATGAAAATTATTAATGCCTCTGTGAACTGGGTACCTGATGCTTCTGTCTGTAAGGCACCCCCTTCTGCCACTGGTCTATTGGGCTGTAAGTGTGTCAATAATTCCTGAAAAAGTCCGGGGGACATTTTCATTCTACATAATTCTTCCCCGTCCGCCCAGACCCCAGCATGAGTCTGCATGATTTGTTGTATATATTGTGCAAATCTAACTGGAAACTGGACAGGATCTGGTGCGTTATGTAAGAGGGACATACCCTCGGCAGGGGACCAAGGGAAGTATTGCCGTGTGTTATGGTAGTGGGTTGCCATTACTCCATTGGCGCCAGCTTCTCTAAAAGGTCTAGGCACTACCCTAACAGGGGCAAGTACAGCGCCATATCTAGGTGTACCACAGGCTAGGCAATCATTTCTCCAATCTGGATTTTGTTGTCCACAGTGTGAACATTCCCATCCTCCTACCCCACCAAGATTGGGATACAAGGCTGGAAATTGTTTTCCTCCTTCTGCTCTTCCAGATGGTACAAATGATTGGGCTTTTGGATCTAGGTAAGGTGGTGGGATTATATCACAACTTTTTCCCTTTCCCATGATCCATTTGGAAGTGTCTGGATCATACTTCCAATTCTCCTCTTTAGCTGTTTTTGAGACCTCTATCATACAATGTATGATTTCTTCCCACCCATTGTCTTTGATAATTCCACCTCGTTCTTTACTCAGTCTTTCCCATTCTGTACTGAACATAAGTGCTTCTGAAATTCCCAATTTTCCTCTTACTCTTCTAATCTGTCTTCTGACTATCTTTCCACATCTTTCCTGTATGATATCTGCTGCTTCCACTTGTCCTAAGACAGTTTTGGTCTGTTTATTTCCCATTTTTCTTTTCAATATTAGCTATGACTACCCTAGGTGACGTTTGGACAACCACTTCCTCTGTTGGTGGCGTCTCGTTGCCTTCTCTCCTAGGGAGCTAAAATATTGAAGGGCTTGTCTGCTCCGTTTCTTCTAATATGCAGGACGTACTTAAGTGCTATTATGCACGCAAACAGACCCAGCAACACCATACAGATCACAAAACTTTCTGTGTCAGTTAGCATACTTGTCCCAGGCTCATGGACCCGCGTCCTGGGCTCATTCTATCACACCTTATCCAGGGAATGTAGAAACAAGTTCTATAGGAGAGTCAAGCATGGGCAGAGGTCTCCCCAAAAGGACGCAAACACATGACCCAGTTAGGCTGACTTCACCAATAACCTTGTTCTAACAATCGTGGCTTATTGTTCTACGTACTTCTATTCTTCTTTCACAACATGTCACAACCTTCACACTGCTCACACACTGTTCACACACTGTTCACACACTGCCAGGGACTAGACTCATAAATCTATACAATATGGTAACCCGAGTTTTATAGGTATCTACTCACTACTAGACTAACCCAGCGTGACACGGCTCATAGAGATCTTTCGGATAATACAGGGCAGATAAAAGAGAACTAATAATGTCTCTTACCTGGCCAGGTTTTTCAGTTCATTTGCCGTCCATTATCCGAGATCTCCGTTGTCCGTATCCGCAGGTGAATCTTGAGTAAATACTCTCGTCTCGGGTCCCTGTTCGGGCGGCCAAGAAATGTTAAGTCCTTTTCAGTCCCTGGCTTACTGGAGGTAAGCTTCCAGGTAAATGACACGCAAACAAAGTATTGTGTGATCATAACAGGGAAAGCTCAGGAGCCCGTCTGACTCACCGGGTGCTCACCCATCCTTTATACAGAAAAGAGTTATACATTTTAAGACATGCGCACAAGCGCTCATATTCTCTTACAAAGCTTATCTATACTGTGAAATTTACGACCTCTAGTATGTAGGTACAAGGTTACAGCAAAGAAGAGGAATGCGTTCATAAAAGGAAATGTCAACTTGCTCAAGTTTCTTGATATGAGCCAGATGAGTCCAGGAGAAAGATACAATGGATTCTTTCAGTCTAATCTCTACAGTGCAGATTACATGCTTTTGTGATGTGTTTACACTGTGTAAATAGACTAAAATACATGTGCGCTTTTTTAATTGTGGATTTTCCGCATTTAATTCAAGTCTATGGGGAAATTCCGCCCAGAAAACTTAGTGTACCCGCCAAAGAAATTGACGTGCTGCGGATTGGGAAAATGATCCGCAAGTGAGTTTACGCAACTAAAAAAGAAGCACAGTGGACATGAGATTTTTATAAATCCCATCTACTTTGCTACTACTGTAAAATGCTGCGTTTTAGCTGCAGCAAAATAAAAAAAGCAGAGTCAAAAACGCAATAAAAGCTCATCGAGGGCACATAGCCTATCAGTTTTCCCTTGGGATGAAATCTATGCACAAATGAGTAAAACAGTCTCTCTGGAATTGGCAATGGAGCCAATTCCCCAGCCAACCGGTTGTGACAGACTTTAGCATGTGAGCAATCTTCACAAGCGGATACAAAATCTTTAATATCAGTAATCATAGATGGCCACCAAAAGAGTCTAGCAATAGCTTTCTGTGTAGCTGTGACCCCAGGATGACAACTCAAGACGGAATCATAAAACTCCTGCAGCAAATGTAAACTTAAGTTCACAGGCACAAGTAATTTGGATTTTGTAGTAGTGGAAGGAGCCAACAACTGGACTCTCCGGATCTCCTCTTCCAACTCTGGGTATACCATAGAAACCACAATAACCTGGTGAAAAAGGTTCTGTTGGAGAAACTGAATAAGGCATCAGCCCTCACATTCTTGGAGCCCGGCCGGAAAGTGATAGAAAAATTGAATCTAGAAAAAAATTAAGGACCATCTGGCCTGTCTTGAGGTTAACAGTAGGGATCAGCGGACCTGTGGATGAGCGGGTAAGTAGGGTTCAGTCAGATTGTAGTCCAAAGTTCAGTTCTGGCATCAGAACTTGACCCCGATCCCAATAGAAATCAATGGGAACCCAAAGTTTGGTGCTGTAAAATGGTTGTAAAATGGTCATAATAAGCGCTTGGGGGCTTGAAAAGGATGCAAAATTGGGGCGAGAGCAGGCCAATTGCCCTTCAAACAAATGTGGATAAGAAAATGACTTAAAATAACATAGAATAAAAAAATAAAAAATAATAAACTTGAATCAGGAGGCAGAGGTACAAGTGGAGGAGGAGGTGGACGTGGCGGTGTAGGTGGAAGAGACAGAGGAGGTAGCCTTTTTTTGTGTTTTTATATTGTTTTTGGGGTGTACTCTGAAAGCAGGCTCTGTGAGGACACTTTGCATACAGGCAGTGTAATAATCCACTGTCCACTCTCTCTGTATGCAATGTGTTTAATATTCTGAACTTTCTTGAGGCGCAAAGAATGAAAAGAGCATCAAATAGGGTACATGGCCGTGTTGCTGCCAGTGGTGGTGTAAGGAGAGAGAGAGAAGGCATGGTCTATCTGTGCCTACTATGTGCCCAAATAAACTCCTTCTTTTGGTGTATGCAGGAGACAAGATGTTCTGCTTAATTTTGTAGGTCCAAGTACCGCTGGATGAATGGTGAGGCCAGAACAAGTAGAATCGGTTTTAGATTGGGTGGCTGAGAGTGCCTCCTGTTCGCTTTGTCCTGGTCCAGATGGAGACAAAAAAGGTAAGAATGAATCCAATGTTTAAATGTTTATTTGTTATTCAGACTGTGTCTAATCAGTACTTTGGTTCTTCAATGGTCCACAGCGGGATGATGCCTGATAACCACAACTCTTTACCATTGTTAAAAACATACTGGGAGTTGTAGGTTCATGCAATACAATTGTGTATGGCACTGACCTGACATTGCAGATGATCACTGTGCTAAGGTTTGTTTTTGTTGGCAAATACTGATGGTGGTTCTGGTGCCGTATTCATGTAGTAATGATGGTGCCGGTGATGAATACATCATAAATTGGCACTAGAACTACTATGAGTACATGAACACATCATCTGGAATCATCATCAGTCCATTAATACATCTCTGTCACCAGATTCACCATCAGTTCAGGTATACAGCACCAGAACCATAATCATTGTGGTTCTAAGCTGTAGCTGTCACTCGACGGATGCAAACACCATCAGACGTATCCCTTTAAATATAGCATAATCGGGTCTGTTTGGTTTCCATTATGGTACTCTTTAAAATGCTGGACACCTTAATTGAAACCATATTGCCCCCATTGTAGTTAATCTACATTAAGTTTCATGAGTATACATTTAAAATATAGGATGTCAGGAATGAATATCACTGTTTGTCTCTGGTATCGTGTAAATGGTCCACAAACGGTGAGTAACTCCGACATCTAACTGTAAAACTACACCCTCTTTTAAGCCAAAAAACTATTGCACACAACTTTTTTACTCTTGCTGGCATTTTTTGGTGAAAAAGGTAACAATTCTAAAAGATTGTCAGAGTTCCATTTGGCATACCTTGCCTTGGCCCTGCCAAGAGAAGTCATGAAATGACCCTACTTTTTAGTTAAATGCCATTGTTTGTTGTGAAATATTAGTGTAAATATACGCCAGTCATGTTAGAAAAAGAAATGGGTCTAACACGTCAAGTGACATCATTTCAGATCCATCCATCTAATATATAAAGCTGAATGTGTGTGTGTGTGTATGTATGTATGTATGTATGTATGTCCGGGATTGGCATCTGAACCGTAGCAGCTACAGCCACAAAATTTTGCACAGTCACACGTCTGGACCCCGAGAGCGTCATAGGCTATGTTGTGAGGTGAAATTTTAACCCCGCGCTTTCCAATTCACCAAACAATTTTGCCCCTATCTACATAATGGGGAAAAAGTGAAAGGAAAAGTGTTGGAGGCGTCGCAGCTACAGGCACAAAATTTTGCACAGTCACACGTCTGGACCCTGAGAGCGTCAAAGCTATATTGTGAGGTGAAATTTTAACCCCGCGCTTTCCAAGTCACCAAACAATTTTGCCCCTATCTACATAATGGGGAAAAAATGAAAGGAAAAGTGTTGGAGGCAAATTAACAGCTGCCAGATGTGAACAAGGGGGACTTAAAGAATGACAGCGATGGCACCAAAGAGTATATACTGTACAGTTGCTAAGGTGGGGCCCCAACATGGGATAATCACACCACCACGGGGATATGAACACACACACAAAATGCGCCACACACTACCACGTGCTCAAACACATATACCACCCTCAGTGCACATTTCACCACACATACACCAACCTCGCCACATAAAAGTAGAAACACAAAAGTCGCCGCTCAAAACTCGCCACGCGCAAAACTCTCCACATGCAAAACTCGCCACACGTGCAAAACTCGCCACACGCAAAACTTGCACACGCAGAAAAATTGCCACACGCAGAAAAATTGCCACATGCACAAAAGTTGCAACACATGCAAAAGTTGCCTCACACAAAACTTGCACATACTCAAAAGGCACCACACATAAAACTCGCCACGCGCAAAACTCGCCATGCGCAAAACTTGCTGCACACAACTTGCTACACTAACCTGTCACATGCAACTCGACACACAAAAAGTTGCTACACGCATGTCGCCACACAAAACTCATCTCACAAAAGTCCCTACATGCATGTCGCCACACGCAACTCAACACACACAACTTGACACACGAAACTCGCCCTAAAACACACACAAGTCTGGTATCCTTCAAAAATAAAAATCTGATTAATAAGCAGACAAACTACAAGAGCAACAAATGTACCATATAGGAATCCGGCAGCTGTCAGTCACATGACCAGTCTATTATGTGTATGTGTGAGCTAATATATACTGCCAGGGGGTGGGCTTACTGTTGGCTGGGGATTTATCAGGCTGCCATTTTAGCTTACAAATACTGAGGTAAAAATACTGACCAAATAACGTGTGAACGAGGGCTAATACAGGAGGAGATGGCATACAGCTATATACTATATACAGGAGATGACACACAGGTATATACTATTTACAGGGGAGATGACACACAGGTATATACTATATACAGGAGGAGATGACACACAGATATATACTATATACAGGAGAGATGACACACAGGTATATACTATATAGAGGAGGAGATGACATACAGGTACATACTACATACAGGAGGAGATGACATACAGGTATATACTATATACAGGAGGAGATGACACACAGGTATATACTATATACAGGAGCAGATTACCTACAGGTATATAGTATATACAGGAGGAGATGACACAGGTATATGCTATGTATAGGAGGAGATGACATACAGGTATATACTATATACAGGAGATGACACACAGATATATACTATATATAGGTGAGATGACACACAGGTATATACTATATACAGGAGATTACATACAGGTATATCTAATATATAAAGCTGAATGTGTGTATGTATGTATGTGTGTATGTCCGGGATTGGCATCTGTACCGTCGCAGCTACAGCCACAAAATTTTGCACAGTCACACGTCTGGACCCCGAGAGCGTCATAGGCTATGTTGTGAGGTGAAATTTTAACCCCGCGCGTTCCAATTCACCAAACAATTTTGCTCCTATCTACATAATGGGGAAAAAGTGAAGGGAAAAGTGTTGGAGGAAAATTGACAGCTGCCAGATGTGAACAATGAGGACTTAAAGAATGAGAGCGATGGCGACAAAGAGTATATACCGTACAGTTGCTAAGGTGGGGCCCCGACATGGGATACTCACCACACACGGGGATATGAACACAAACACAAAATGCGCCACACACTACCACGTGCTTGAACACATATACCACCCTCAGCACACATTTCACCACACACACACACCAACCTCGCCACATAAAAGTCGAAACACAAAAGTCACCACTCAAAACTCGCTACATGCAAAACTCGCCATATGCAAAACTAGGCTCACGCAAAACTCGCCACACGTGCAAAACTCACCTCATGGAAAACTCACCTCATGCAAAACTTGCACACACAGAAAAATTGCCACATGTACAAAAGTTGCACCACATGCAAAAGTTGCCTCACACAAAACTTGCACATACTCAAAATGCACCACACATAAAACTCGCCACGCGCAAAACTCGCCATGCACAAATCTTGCTGCACACAACTTGCTACACTAACCTGTCACATGCAACTCAACACACAAAATGTTGCTACACGCATGTCGCCACACAAAACTCATCTCACAAAAGTCGCTACATGCATGTCGCCACACGCAACTCAACACACACAACTTGACACATAAAACTCGCCCTAAAACACACACAAGTCTGGTATTGTCCTTCAAAAATAAAAATCTGATTAATAAGCAAACTACAAGAGCAACAAATGTACCATATAGGAAATACGGCAGCTGTCAGTCACATGACCTGTCTATTATGTGTATGTGTGAGCTAATATATACTGCCAGGGGGGAGGGCTTCCTGTTGGCTGGGGATTTATCAGGCTGCCAATAGCAACCAATCACAGCTCAGCTTCTATTTTGCTACAGTTAATTAACCTGAGCTCTGATTGGTTAATATAGGCAACAAAGACATTCTCAGTATAACAAAGCTAATATATGTTGTGAAATGCTTCTATTTGCTTAGTTTTTGCCTTTTAATAATTACATTTCTATCTATTTGTTTTGTGGTTTTTGTGTGCAGAATAAATTTTTGTTAACACATTCTATTTTGCTAACAGCAGTCATTAACCCGGGCGAAGCCGGGTAGTACAGCTAGTTCTTAATAAATGTGGTGCGATTTGTACCTTTTTCACTCTCATATACATTGATAAACTGTATGCAATATCGATAAATTTCCATCATTAAAGGATTTTTCCAGAAGTAATTATTATTTTTTCCCTGGCTTGCCCAGTGTACAAATAACAAGGTTCCACCCTCTTCCCGCCTCTCTCTCTGCCTCTGCCTCCCCATGTCTTTTCTGACAGGTTGCAACAATGTCATGATTACAGCTTATGTAGCAAATGCAGCCAATAATATACTGTTTGTGTTTGTATATGACACAGTATGTGTGTGTACTTTTCATTGTTCTGGTTTGTGTATATATACAGCACTTCGCAAAAGTTTCAGCCAGATTTTGGAAAAAATTCTGCAAAGTTGGAATGCGTTAAAAAATAGTTATGTTTATTTATTTTTATCAATTAACAAAATGTAAAGTGCATATACCAAAATGGGGTGTGACTGCCCTTTACTTTCAATACAAGGAGATTATGCCAACCATCTTGGAGGACGAATCAAAGATCTCGCTTGTGCAAATTGTTCTGTTTTTTTTCTCCATGTAATTACACACAGACTCGGTAATGATGAGGTCATGGCTATGTGGGTGCCATGTCATGACTTCCAGGACTGCTTTTTCTTCTCTGTACTGAAGATAGTTCTTAATGACATTGGCTGGATGCTTGGGGTTGTTGTCCTACTGTAGAATAAGGAGCCTATTCTGCCGCCGATGTACATAGGTGAGATGTGTCTGAGGGATGTGAGCACGGATCTCTGTACAAGCAATGACAGATAGTGTTACTCACTATCCTTTCCTACTATGCTTGACCAGCTGCATGTGGTTAATCCAGGAAGGACGATGCAGTGATAACTTTAACCAATTTTACAGTACCTTGGTGAGATGAGGTGGAATATGGGAGATGTAAGATAGAATATCCTCTCTTCCGTCTTGAGGCACGTGCTGCCAAGGTGGCATTGACCACAAGAAAGGATGTAAGGAAATAAGGACAGAGGCAGAGACAGAGGCATTATGGAAAATTACAGATGAACAACATATTATAACAATAGCCAGTAAATGGCAGCAAAGTACAACAAATACTGTAACCATCATATCTATATATGATAAATGAATGAATTAAGACATATAACATTACACAAATATCCCTGTAATGGCTGAAAGCATTTGCAAACAATAAGTGAACAGCACGCTCCCCATCTGAAATCCTTGGATTACACTATATTAACTGTCTTGAAGTGGAGTTCTTTTCCTGAAGTTCACTGAAGGATACTTCAACCTGAAAGACAAGAACAATGCATGCAATATAACAATAACATTAATATATAAACGAGGTAGACGAATGTTCAATGCGGATTGGAGAAGCCTTACAAGGCCAAATTGTCCCAGGTTACAAGCATATGAGTGTCTTAAATGGTCTGAAAGTTCTTTGAAAGTTCCTTCTGGCTGGATGGAAAATTAATTCTCAACTGGTATGGGTAAGATAACCTCCAATACAGGCCTAGTGAAGATTTGGGGTCCCCCTGCTTCGTGACTGTCACTTCCACCTTGTGCACCTTACCATCTTCACTTGGAAAGGTTTTTGATACAAGTCCCATAGGCCTTGTGTTTCTTCTGGTCTTTCATGAGGACAAAATCTCCCACTTGTAAGCTCAGTTTAACTTGTTGCCATTTTCTTCCTCCTTGAAGGAGAGTAAGGTACTCTTTCTTTCTTCTACTCCAGAAACAGTTAGTGTCAGGACTGTTTTTGGGTGTCCCGGGACCAGGGGCTCCTTCCCTGTCCCTAACACTAGGGTGCTCTAGCTCACCCTGTTCCTTGGGGCCACGTACCTTGCCATTAGCTCCTGAATCTGCCCTCAGCCTGTACCCTTCCCCCACCCAGGGAAGAGGGGAGTAGTAGTGTACCGTAATGCACCAACCAGACTAACAGGGTAATACAAACAGGGATAAAGGAAAATACCAATCATACAAATATGCTCACACAAACAACAGATGTATACACATTTGTTGTTGTTGCAGATTTCCTCTTGTTTTGCGACACTGAACACAATGATGAATTAGATGGAAAATCTGTTTCTTTGCTCCCACAATCCAAAGGCCTGCAACTCTTACAGCACCTTCAGTGAAATGTCTGCCTTGATGTTTGATCTTTTTGTGGTAATGTCTAGGGATGAGCGAATAGCTTCGGATAACTCGTTATCCATATAGCTATAGCGCTTACCGAATAGCTGCATTGGGAACCTGGATACCTAGAGCACTCCCGATAATCAATTCGGCGCTGCAGTTGCAAGTGTTGCGGCTGTGTGATAGTCACAATGCATGTGTCACCAGGGTCAGGCAGGGAGTAGGTATCCTGCTCAGCGATAGGTGCCGAACCTATATAGGGAAGATAGGGCAGACAGGGTGACAGATCTGTCCATGAAAAATAGATAAATAGTGTCAGGGGTGGGATCCCTCACAGAACCTTTGTCTGCCTATTTAGATTGGTTGCTACGCCCCCTTTTATGTGATATTCCCTCTTTCATAAAAGACACCGGAGATTTTTTGGGTACAATAAATAATTTTGTCTGGCAAGAAGGTTTTTGCTTGACTTCAATTGATATTGAAAGTCTGTATACCAGAATTCCCCAGAAAATGGGAGTAGAAACTATTGACATGATTGTAAGGAATACCCCGACAGACACGGGAACCATTTCCTTTATCTGTGGGGGACTTTCCTTTATTCTCGAACATAATGCTTTTCAGTTCGATGATACCTGGTATAAACAAATTGAGGGAGTAGCGATGGGTACCCCAGTCGCTTGTACCCTAGCAAACCTCTTCTTGGCCAGACTAGAAGAGGAATATATATACTCTATAAAAAATCCCTTTTTGAGACACATAAAGTTTTTTGTGAGATTTGTGGACGACGTATTCATGGTGTGGGACGGTGACAGTGACACCTTCACACAATTTGTGGATTACCTTGAGACATCCAACACCTTGAATATGAAGTTCACATCTCAGTTTGGAGGAAATGAATTAGTATTCCTAGATGTCAAGCTCACAGTTATTGATGGTATAATTCACACAGAGACATACAGAAAACCTTCTGCAACAAATGCTTTGCTTCATTATAACAGTGCTCATCCCCTCTATACCAAAAAATCCCTGCCTTATAGCCAGTTTTTACGGGTAAAAAGGATTAATAATAGTCCAGTGGGATTTAAACGTCAATCAGAAGAACTATATAAGAGGTTTTCAAAAAGAGGGTATCCACAATCGATTTTAGATGGGGCTTTAAATAGAGCTGTAAGTGCAGATATAAATGATAATTCTCGAGTCAGGTCCACAAAAAAAGAAAAAAGGTTTGTTTTTTGTTTTGAATTTGGACCTATGGATTAACAAATTAGGTCAGTAATTCGTAAAAACTGGCATATCCTAGGTCAAGACACTGACTTAAAAGAAATGACAGACAGGGGACCTTTATTCGCATGCCGGCGTAGCAGAAATATTAGGGATCTGATAGTGCGTAATAGATTTTCCTCAGATCGGGATAATTGGCTCACATCAAATACACCTAAGGGAAATTTTAAATGTGGCCACTGTAACTTTTGTAAATACCATCTAACAGGCACCTACGTTAAAATTGGTCCCATCCAACATGTAGTTCGAGATTTCATTTCATGCAGGTCTACTCATATTGTATATGCTATTTTCTGCCCATGCGGCTTTTACTATATAGGTAAGACAATCCGGCCGTTGTTCAAAAGAATAAGAGAACATTTTAATTCGGTGAGAACAGGCAAAGGGGTTCCAAGGTTCATTAACCATGTAAGAAATCAACATGATGGTAATATACAGTCTTTACGTTTTGCGGGGTTGGAACAGGTTTCCTTACCAAAACAAGGTGGAGACTTGCAGCGCTTGCTACTCCAGAGAGAAGGGAGATGGATTATGCGCGCAGGCGCTGTAGGTCCCCTAGGTTTAAATGAAAGGATCGACATGGCCGTTTTCCTCTAAAAATTGTAAAATTTATTGCAATGTCCTGTTTCAGATTGAAATCATTGGTTGTGTTGCTTTTAAATTGTGGTTTTAAACATGTCTTTGTTATTAATGTTTTCACATTTAAGATATAGGTGATTTGTGCACCACGCTGACAGGAGGAGTAAGAGGAGGGGCAGTGCTTTCCAGCTAGCACTGATATGGACCCACCCTACTTCCTTTCAGTGTTTGGACCCGTTGAAGTGCTGAGGCACGAAACGATCGTTGTCCGCATTTTTTCTACACTCTCCCTTGCTGTTATTATAATGTTGTCCGAATAAAGTTGTGACTTTCTACATACACGGGTAAGTGCACTTTTTTTATCTTTTTCATGGACTGTTATGTATTACTTTGTAAGTTGCACCCCGTTGTATAAAAAGGATCTGATATCGGCTCACTAATGAAGGGTGATAAAAACAACAGAGTCTAGCCTTACAAACAGCAGTGCGGAGGTCTATTTTTTTCTTTTTTTGTTTGAAAAGGGTGATAGATCTGTCTAGGGGTCTCCACTCCCCCTTCCCTAGTGTTTGATTTCCTTTCTCTTATCCTTTCGTGTTGCACTTAAGGTACCGTCACACTTAGCGACGCTGCAGCGATACAGACAACGATTCCGATCGCTGCAGCGTCGCTGTTTGGTCGCTGGAGAGCTGTCACACAGACAGCTCTCCAGCGACCAACGATGCCGAGGTCCCCGGGTAACCAGGGTAAACATCGGGTTACTAAGCGCAGGGCCGCGCTTAGTAACCCGATGTTTACCCTGGTTACCAGTGTAAAATGTAAAAAAACCAAACACTACATACTTACCTTCCGCTGTCTGTCCCCCGGCGCTGTGCTTCTCTGCACTGTGTGAGTGCCAGCCGGAAAGCAGGGCACAGCGGTGACGTCTGCTTTCCGGCCGCTGTGCTTACACAGTGCAGAGAAGCAGAACGCCGGGGGACAGACAGCGGAAGGTGAGTATGTAGTGTTTGTTTTTTTTAACTTTTACGCTGGTAACCAGGGTAAACATCGGGTTACTAAGCGCGGCCCTGCGCTTAGTAACCCGATATTTACCCTGGTTACCATTGTAAAACATCGCTGGCATCGTTGCTTTTGGTGTCAAACACGACGATACACGCCGATCTGACGACCAAATAAAGTTCTGAACTTTCAGCAACGACCAGCGATATTCAGAGCAGGATCCAGATCGCTGCTGCGTGTCAAACTCAACGATATCGCTATCCAGGACGCTGCAACGTCACGGATCGCTAGCGATATCGTTTAGTGTGATGGTACCTTTAGTCTCCCTTCACTGTGCATTACAAAGGTAGAATATGGAGGGTGGAGGATAGAGATAACAGGAGAATCCTCTTTTCACTCCTGATGCATATGCTGCCAAGATGACACTGACCACAAGAAAGAATGTGAGGAAACAAGATAAGAGGAGTTGCAGAGAGAGAGACATTATGGGAAATCACAGCTATGATACACGAACAACATATTATAACAATGGCCAGTAGATGGCAGCAACGTACAACAAATATTGTAACCATCATATCTACGGTATATACACTGCTCAAAAAAATAAAAGGAACACTTAAACAACAGAATATAACTCCAAGTAAATCAAACTTCTGTGAAACCAAACTGTCCACTTAGGAAGCAACACTGTTTGACAATCAATTTCACGTGCTGTTGTGCAAATGGAATAGACAACAGATGGAAATTATGGGCAATTATCAAGACACACTCAATAAAGGAGTGGATCTGCAGGTGGTGGCCACAGACCACATCTCAGTAACAATGCTTTCTGGCTGATGTTTTGGTCACTTTTGAATGTTGGTTGTGCTTTCACACTCGTGGTAGCATCAGATGGACTCTACAACCCACACAAGTGGCTCAGGTAGTGCAGCTCATCCAGGATTGCACATCAGTGCGAGCTGTGGCAAGAAGGTTTGCTGTGTCTGTCAGCGTAGTGTCCAGAGGCTGGAGGCGCTACCAGTAGACAGGCCTGTACACCAGGAGGCGTGGAGGGGGCCGTAGGAGGGCAACAACCCAGCAGCAGGACTGCTACCTCAGCCTTTGTGCAAGGAGGAACAGGAGGAGCACTGCCAGAGCCCTGCAAAATGACCTCCAGCAGGCCACAAATGTGCATGTGTCTGCACAAACGGTTAGAAACTGACTCCATGAGGATGGTCTGAGTGCCCGACGTCCACAGATGGGGGTTGTGCTCACAGCCCAACACCGTGCAGGATGCTTGGCATTTGCCATAGAACACCAGGATTGGCAAATTCACCATTGGCACCCTGTGCTCTTCACAAATGAAAGCAGGTTCATACTGAGCACATGTGACAGACGTGGCAGAGTCTGGAGACGCTGTGGAGAGCGATCTGCTGCCTGCAACATTCCTCAGCATGACCGGTGTGGCAGTAGGTCAGTAATGGTGTGGGGTGGCATTTCTTTGGAGGGCCGCACAGCCCTCCATGTGCTTGCCAGAGGTAGCCTGACTGCCATTAGGTACCGAGATGAGATCCTCAGACCCCTTGTGAGACCATATGCTGGTGCGGTTGGCCCTGGGTTCCTCCTAATGAAGGACAATGCCAGACCTCATGTGCCTGGAGTGTGTCAGCAGTTCCTGCAAGATGAAGGTATTGAAGCTATGGACTGGCCCGCCCATTCCCCAGACCTGAATCCAATTGAACACATCTGGGACATCATGTCTCGCACCATCCACCAACGTCATGTTGCACCACAGACTGTCCAGGAGTTGACGGATGCTTTAGTCCAGGTCTTGGAGGAAATCCCTCAGGAGACCATCCGCTGCCTCATCAGGAGCATGCACAGGCTTTTAGGGAGGTCATACAGGCACGTGGAGGCCACTCACACTACTGAGTAGGGTTGAGCGAAACGGATCGGACAAATTCAAAAATCGCCGACTTTCGGAAAAGTTGGGTTTCGTGAAACCCGACCCGATCCCACTGTGGGATCGGCCATGTGGTCGGCGATCTTCGCGCCTAAGTCGCATTTCGTATGACGCGTTCAGCGCCACTTTTCAGCCAATGAAGGAGGACGCAGAGTGTGGGCAGTGTGATGACATAGGTCTCGGTCCCCACCATCTTGAGAAGGGCATGACAGTGATTGGCTTGCTTTCTGCGGCGTCACAGGGGCTATAAAGGGGCGTGCACGCCGACCGCCATCTTACTTCTGCCGAACTGAGCATAGGGAGAGGTTGCTGCAGCTTCATTAGAAGAAGGGATATGTTAGGGAGGGAAGATTAACCCCAAACTGCTTGTGCTGTAGCGATTTCCACTGTCCAACACCACCTTTGTTTTGCAGGGACAGTGGAGGCTATATTTTTGTGCATCAGCTCTGTAGCTTTTTAGGCTGCCTTATAAGGCTCCCTGATAGCTGCATTGCTGTTTGCACCGCTGCTGTGCAAACCAACTGCTTTTTTAAAAGCAAAAATCCTGTTGCTCCTTTCTGCAGTTATCTTGTTATTTGTCCACACTTTTGTGTGCAGCAGTCATTTTTGTTGCTGCCATACTTGTCCTGAGATCATTGTAGGGAGATTGAAATTGTACTACAGTCCTTGTATTTTTTCAGATATCTTCCAGCCACTTGCTGCCACTTACATTGCGTTTTGTTACACACTGGGCCTGAGTTGTGGTGCTGTCTCCCCCCCAAAAAAGGGAGATTCAAATTGTCACACACTGGATATACGTCAGTTCTGTTAGTTTGTCGTATATCTGCCAGCCACTTTCTGCCACTTACATTGTGTAGTGTAATACACAGGGCCTGAGTTTTGCTGCAGTCTCCCCCCCAAAAAAGGGAGATTTAAATTCTCAACAAATTTAGATACACCTTCTACCTTGTTTTACAGTACCATATAATGGTTGTTATTTTGGTTACATTTTCCCAAAAATCAGGAAGTCTGGTGGAAGAGGCCGTGGGCGTAGGTTTCCAGCTGGTAATGGTGGTGGTGGTGGTGGTGGAGCATCTGGTGGTAGTGGGAAAAGCAAAATAGCAGCTAAGGCTCGAGTTGTTGAGCCAGCGTCATCTTCTGGCTTCACAAGGCCTCGAAGGCTCCCTTACCTGGGAGTAGGAAAACCGCTTTTATAGCCGGAGCAGCAGGAACAAGTTTTGGCTTTCCTTGCGGACTCAGCCTCTAGCTCTTTCGCCTCCTCTGCAGAAAGTTCCAAATTTAAAAGCAGCGAGTCGTCAGTGGATGCTCCCGGTCAGGAACAAGTCACTTCCATGTGTCCTTCACCCAAACCAAAAGTGAAGGATGCGTCAGGCGACACTACAGGTTATTCCATGGAGCTCTTTACACATACCGTGCCTGGGTTAGAAAGGGAAATTGTTAACAGCCCATTACAAGATGAATCGGACATGGAGTGCACTGATGCACAGCCACAGCTAGATTGTTATGCTGTTCCATTGACTCAGATCACTACATTGCTCTCGCAGTGTACTGAGGCAGAATCTGACCCTGATGAGACTATGGTGCCCCGTCCCGAACGCTATAGCACCTTACACGGTGACACAGAGAAAGGTGCACATGACATTGAAGAGGAGGTGATAGATGACCCAGTTGTTGACCCAGATTGGCAGCCATTGGGGGAAGAGGGTGCCGCTGACAGTAGCTCAGAAGCAGAGGAGGATGATCCGCAGCAGCCATCTACATCGCAACAGCTTTCATCTGGCAGGCCCGTCTCAGGCCAAAAACATTTGTCAACCAAAAAAACAGTTTTAGGACAGCATGGCCATCCGGTGAAAGTAGCACAGTGTGCAATGCCTGAAAAGGTATTCCATAGTAGGAATAGTGGAGTGTGGCAATTTTTTAACCAAGATCCGAATGATCAGTGCAAAGTTATCTGTAGGAAATGCTCAAAGACCTTAAGCAGAGGGAAGAATCCCCAAAATTTAAATACAACGTGCATGCATAGACATTTAACCAGCATGCACTTGCAAGCCTGGACTAACTACCAAACGTCCCGTACCGTTGGTGCTCCTGCTCAGAATGAAGGTAGTCAGCAACGCTACATTGCTTCCCTCACTGTAAGCTCACCGGTTAGAACACCACCAGCAGCAAATGTGGAGGTATCGTCGCAAGGCCAAAGCAGTCAGGGAATCACAAGGTTATTGGTAGGAAACACTGTATGTAGGTCAACATCAAGAATACCATCACCAACCCTCTCTCAATCCGCCATGTCCACCACCACCACCACCACCGCTTGTTCCACCATATGCAGCTCTCCAGTCCAGCTCACCCTACAAGAGATTCTCGTTAGGAAAGGAAAGTACTCATCCTCTCATCCGCGTACACAGGGTTTGAACGCCCACATTGCAAGACTAATCTCGTTAGAGATGATGCCCTACCGGTTGGTTGAAAGCGAAGCTTTCAAAGACCTGATGGCCTACGCAGTTCCACGCTATGACCTACCCAGTCGACACTTCTTTGCAAGAAAAGCCATCCCAGCCCTCCACCACTATGTCAAAGACCGCATTGTCCATGCACTGAGGCAATCAGTAAGTAGAAAGGTGCACCTCACAACAGATGCATGGACCAGTAGGCATGGCCAGGGACGTTACGTGTCCATCACGGCACACTGGGTTAATGTGGTGGATGCAGGGTCCACAGGGGACAGCCATAGTGGGACAGTTCTGCCTAGTCCACGGTTTAGGAAACAGTTGGCTGTAGGCGTTCGCCACCCCTCATCCTCCTCCAGAAGCAAAAGCTCGTATACAGAGCGCAGTCGCACGACCACTCCCTCCGTAGCTGCCAGTGTTGCACACGAGGTGTCCCATTATGGAACAGCTAGTGGTAAGCGTCAGCAGGCTGTGTTGGAAATGAAGTATTTGGGCGACAACAGACACACCGCAGAAGTACTGGCCGAGTACTTGCAGCAAGAAACTCAGTCATGACTGGGCAGTGTACATCTTGAGGCAGGCAAGGTAGTCAGTGATAACGGAAGGAATTTTATGGCTGCCATAGCCCTTTCAAAACTGAAACACATACCTTGCCTGGCTCACACCTTGAACCTGGTGGTGCAGTGCTTCCTGAAAAATTATCCGGGGTTACCAGCCCTGCTCCTGAAGGTGTGAAGACTTTGCTCGCACATCCGCCGGTCATCAGTACACTCCAGCTGTATGCTGAACCATCAGCGATCGCTGAATCTTCCCCAGCACCGCCTAATAATCGACGTTGCAACAAGGTGGAACTCCACACTGCACATGCTTCAGAGGCTGTGCGAACAGAGGCGTGCTGTAATGTATTTGTGGGAGGATACACATACACGGGCAGGCACTTGGATGGCAGACATGGAGTTGTCTGGTGTGCAGTGGTCGAAGCTACAAGACCTTTGTCAAGTCCTTCAGTGTTTTGAGGAATGCACACGGCTGGTAAGTGCACACGACGCCATCAAAAGCATGAGCATCCCACTAATGCATCTGCTGATGCAAAGTTTGACGCACATTAAGGAGCAGGCGTCTGCAGCCGAGGAGGAGGGAAGCCTTGATGACAGTCAGCCATTGTCTGCTCAGGGAACTCTCCTGGACGAGGTGGTGGACGAAGAGGAGGAGGAGGAGGAGGATGGTGGGGATGAATATTTATGGGAGGAGGATGCTTCTCAGGGGGCAATAGAAACTGGTGGCGTTGCAAGGTCAGGTACAGGGTTTTTGTGGGAGACAAGTGATGTTGATTTGCAAGAAAGTGCTCCTCAACCCAGCACAAGCAGTGAATTGACACCTGGAACATTAGCCCACATGGCTGAGTATGCCTTGCGTATCCTAAAAAGGGACCCCCGCATTATCAAAATGATGACCGATGACGATTATTGGTTGGCCTGCCTCCTTGATCCACGATATAAAGGAAAATTACAAAATATCATGCCACATGAGAACCTTGAGCAAATATTGGATACCAAACAAGCCACTCTTGTAGACCATTTAGTTCAGGCATTCCCAGCACACAGCGGCGGTGATGGTTCTCACACGAGCTGTAGGGGGCAACATGGCAGAGGTGTTAGAGGTGCACAAATCAGAAGTGGCGTTGGACAGAGGGGTTTTATGACCAGGTTGTGGAGTGATTTCGCAATGACCACAGACACGACAGGTACTGCTGCATCGATTCAAATTGACAGGAGACTGCATTTGTCCAGTATGGTTACAAACTATTTTTCCTCCCTTATCGATGTTCTCCCTCACAGGTCATTCCCCTTTGATTACTGGGCATCTAAAATAGACACCTGGCCTGAATTGGCAGAATATGCATTACAGGAGCTCGCTTGCCCTGCTGCTAGTGTGCTATCAGAAAGAGTCTTCAGTGCTGCTGGTTCAATACTGACCGAAAAAAGGACTCTTCTGGCTACCCAAAATGTCTAACCTTCATTAAAATGAACCAATCATGGATTTCAAATTATTTTGCCCCACCTTCCCCTGCTGACACGTAGCTTGCCTGAAAAATGTCTTGCTTTTGGCCTCCTCTTACTGACTGCTCCAATTCCTCCATTTGCAGCTGCTGAATGTCCACCATAGGCCATTTTTTAACCTCCCTAAATGGGCTGACTCCCCCCACAGGGCTGTGGTCACCACCTAGCGCAAGCACCCGTGTGAGTGCCGTTTGCCTGGACAAGTGGGTGTGCCCACTCTTGTGTGACGGCACTGGCACAGGGTCCCTCATAGTACAATGAAGTGTCTCTGACGGTGGTGGTGCACAACCAACGTCAGATACACTGTCATAACATGAGGGGCCCTGTGCCAGTACCGCCGCCCACGAGAGAGCGTTCCCTCCCAGGTCGAACAGTGCTCTACCACTTGCAATACTTACCTCTCACTGCTCCACCACTGTGTAGTCTGTGCTGTTAAATCCTTCAATGGCGCTGCCAATACTAATTTGTTGAAATGATAGATGATAGTAAAAATATACAGGGGTACTGGCCTCCATTTAGACCAGTTAATACTTTGCACCAACTACCACTGTTTGCTACTCAGCAGAGGAGCCCACCCCTGTACCTAGCTATGCCACCTGTTTATTTATGAACATTTTTTTGGCAGACATTTACCTCACTTTATTATTTTGGCCTACTAACTGTGTCAGCCACTCCTTACAGTTGTCCTCCACTGAACAAAGCTATGCCGCCTGTGTACTCCTGTTACCAGTTTTGAACTGCATTTAGCCTACTTTTTTATTTTAGGCCTACTAAGTCTGTCTGCGCCACTCCTTACAGTTGACCTCCACTGAACAAACCAATGCCGCCAGTTTACTCCTGTTACCATTTTTGAACTGCTTGGAGCCTACTTTTTTAATGTGGGCCTACAAACTGTGTCTGCAATTTTGAACTGCATTTAGCCTGCTTACTTTTTGGGGCCTACTAACTTTGTCAGCCTCCCATTATAGTTGTCCTCCACTGCACAAAGCTATGCCGCCTGTTTACTATTGTTTTGTATATTAAACTGCATTTGGCCTACTTGTTTGGTTGGGCCTACTAACGGTGTCTGCCGCTCCTTGCTTTTCTCCTCCACTGAACAAAGCTGAGCCGCCACTTTACTCCTGTTTCGAATATTAAACTGCATTTGGCCTACTTGTTTGGTTGGGCCTACTAACGGTGTCTGCCGCTGCTTGTTGTTCTCCTCCACTGAACAATGCAATGCCGCAGTTTAGTCCTGTTACCAATTTTGAACTGCATTTAGCCTACTTACTTATTTGGGCCTACTCACTGTGTCTGCCACTCATTACAGTTGTCCTCCACTGAACAAAGCAATGTCGCCTGGTTAGTCCTGTTACCCATTTTGAACTGCATTTAGCCCACTTTATTATTTGGGCCTATATCTGTGTTTCCTCCTCATCCTGCCCATTGCCCAGCCACTGCTAGATGAGTCTGCTGGTACATTGACCCAGACCACTACATTCCCCTTGCACACTACACAGCCAGAATCTGACCCTGCTGAAAGTCAGGTTCCCCTTCCCGCATACTATACCACCTTACACGGGGACAAACAGGAAGGTGCAGATGAAAGTGCAGGTTCCTTCATCAGGTGGGCAGGCATACTCGTTGGCAACGTCACTGGCACAGGGCCCCTCATAGTATGCAAAAGTGTCTCTGCTGGTGGGAGGCTCCACCGCCGTCAAACACACCGCCGTACTTTGAGGGGCCCTGTGCCAGTGCCAATGTGAATGAGTGGGCCCCCCTGCTTGCTCAGGATCACAGCACTTGCAAAGTTGAAATACTTACCTCTCCCTCCTCCACCGCCATGACGTAGTCCGCGTTTCCTGGGCCCACGAAAAACTTGAGCCAGCCCTACCCCCCACAAAACTTTAGCCAAATGACCCCCAATTTTCAATGCCTAACTATTATTATAAGGTAAATTAAGATTGACAAGCTTAAGTAACAAGAATTGATGTTTTTGGCATTAAAATGGGCACTGTAGGTGTTTTCCTGTCCTCCACTCACTGCCGACTTTGATTCCCCATTGACTTGCATTGCGTTTCGTGTTTTGGTCGGCCCCCGACTTTTCGCAATAATCGGCCGATTTCACCCGACCTGACTTTTGACAAAGTCGGGTTTCGCGAAACCCGACTCGATCCTAAAAAAGTAAAAGTCGCTCAACTCTACTACTGAGCATTATTTCCTTGTCTTGAAGCATTTCCACTCAAGTTGGATCAGCCTGTAACTTTATTTTCCACTTTGATTTTGAGCATCATTCCAACTCCAGACCTCCATTGGATATTAGTTGTGATTTACGTTGATAATTTTTAGGTTTTATTGTTCCACTATTCCACTATGAAATGAATAAACATTTACAACTGGAATATTTCATTCAGTAATCTCTAGGATGTGGGATTTTAGTGTTCCCTTTATTTTTTTGAGCAGTATATGATAAATGAATGAATTAAGAGATATAACATTAGGTAAATCACCCTGTAATGGCTCAAACCCTTTGCAGACGATTAACTGAACAGCACAGTCAATCAGATGCCTTTCTGATAGTATTGCATGATGGATAAGTATCTTTCCAGCTTACTCAGCAATGAGACATCATAAAAATGGGCAATGTTGGGGAATGCAGACACATTGGTCAGCCAAGGAATTTTAGTGCAGCAGATGAAAGACACATCATGCTTGCTTTCCTTTTAAATTGGAAGATGTCCAGCAGTGCCATGTGCTAATAAATGGCAGCAACCAATGAGACCCAGTTACACTTAGCCATGGTGACTTGATGAAAGATCTGTAAGAAGATTAATCTTGTGCAGGTCTCAGGTCTACCAGCGTCTTCTCAGCTGTTGTTTTGATTGTATGTAGCCATTGGATTTCTGTTCTTCCTCTTCTCATTGTTCCTCCTAATATTTTGACCATAATGTCCTTCTCCAGTGATTGCTCTCTTTGTATTATGTGTCCAAAGTAATGTAACAGGGGCCAGGGTGGTAGCCGTACCGAGGGATTGCTGCTGCTTCCTCATCACACCCCGACGCTCCGCTACAGAAATATCATGTCCATTTTGTGGTGTGCTGTGTGTGTCACGTATTTCACCCACCTGTGGGTCAGAATCCTTCACAGCATACAGGGCTCCAATCCGTCGCAGACACACACAAATGTTCTCAAAGTCCGAGTTCATTTTCAATAAAACTTTACTTAACTCGTGCATCTTCATAACAGTTACAGTCCATCCATTTTCTCAATACATGAGTAATCCATCTCCTGCGTTTTCCCTGGTCTGCTCCCTCAGCTTTTCTTCCTGCACCATGGCTCCCAGGCCCGCAGCTTCCTGAACCATCCAGCTAGCTGATACTGAGTGCTCCCCGTCCACTTTCCCCATCTTGGGTGAAAATTCAGGTTGCCTCCACAATTCCTGTTCGGACCGTAAGTCCCGGGCGTCACGGGAGGTAACCCACAGACTAGCCACTGATTCTTCCAGGCTGCCTCACTCTCTTAACTCTACACTGTTGCTCTGTTCAGCTTTCTGTCACAAGTCCTTCTAGAACAATCCTCCTCACACAGCTTTAGCTCCTCCCACTACCTGAAAATTACCTCAGAAAGGCACTCTCCCTGCCACTACACTGGCTCCGCCCCCTTTCTCAACTGTCACTACTCTGACTGAAACCAGTTCTCAACACAATCTAATCTCCTACTCTACAGTGCCCCCTTAACACTAACCCGTAACTACACTGCCATAACCCTTATCAGTGCTGACCTACCACTGCCACTGACTGTCCCTATTCCTGTCCCTAACACACAGATATCGGAACAGTGTCAGCCATTATCATATTAAACAGTGTCAAATATCATAAACTACACAGGGCACACAGCAAACACAAAAAGTACCCAGTTTCATTAGGTAGGCATGCACAGGAATGCAGGGCTCAAACTAGCCACCTGCACACCCCCTTACATACCTCCCTCCTAAAACCATGGTCGTCCCCGACCATATGGTACCGGTAGGATATACACATCACAATAAGTACAATGTAATGGCATCTTATTAAAACATCAATAACTTTAACAATTATTATACATTATAACAAAAGAACTTTGCTCCAGTCCACCACGTTTAACCCGTCTCTGGTCAGGACTGGTACCGGTCCCACTTGGTTGGGACCCTGGAACAAATAGTTCAGTTCTTTTCTCACCAGCTCACCATCACGTGAGCACAATCCTGGCGTAACCCGGCTCGACCCTCGGGTTGTCCAGACACCAATATAGATCCATTTGACCCCGGTTTTCTCTTCCTGAGACCCGGACAGACAGACAGTTCTCTATAGGACTCTCCAGGTTCCACTGACCAGTCCTAAACTGACTTGAATGTCCACACTCTTCTTCATGGCCCACATGGCCAAATTACTACAGCTCCAACCATTCAGGAGCATTCAGTCCATTCTCTTCTGACCCGCCTCACTCATCAGGTCATCCTGCATATGTTTCCCCCTCTCCCTCCTATTTACAGACCACGGTCCCTTGAAAACATGTGTGCTGCTCAGTTTACCTCCTGCAAACAGAATTCAGGTTAAACAACGACATTTCACAGATCTCATCACAGTCTCCAGAGCAGCTACACACAGTTCAGCAACAGTCCATAGGGCACCGTCTCTTCATAAGGTCTGTGTCCTGCAATCCAGCAGAAGGGGCACAACAGGCGCAACAAAACTTGGAGGGGGGAAAACAGTTCAAAACAATTCTTTAACAGCAGCCATTCTCACCGCACTGTCTTCTGGGCTCCTGCCCATGGGACGCAGAACAGTCCCTCACAGCATTACAGGGCTCTTGCCCTCAGGGACACAGAACAGTCCTACTTTTTCACATCTGGTGCAACTAGCACAACTTTCGGATCCGGGGTGCAGTTACAGTCACTGTCCCCACTTATCATCAAAGGGGGTACCGGAGGAGCATCCACTAGCCTCTGCTCCACTTCCCCTCCAGTCCCGTATATCATCTAAAGGGCTCTATGCCCGTGCTCCAGCGGTCACCGGTGATTCCAGAGCTGCTGCTGATGGATCATCCTCCCATTCTCCAGGAATCTGCTGCTGGGGATGAAGTTTCTTTTTCTTTCGCTGCGCCCACCGCGGGCGGGCACCGCTCACAGGGGGATCTACCCTGGCCTCAGGCCACAGTCTCTGCCCGACAGATTTTCGCGCCATTTTCAGTTTAGAACGCCCATGATGGACGGAGCTATCTCCTGCTTCTGCACCATCATCCGCCATTTTAAAGTCTTTAACGGCCACCATCTTTGTCGTTTCAGGGGTTTCTCTATTTTCCAAATGCAAGACATCTGGATCCTGCCGACTACGCCACTTTGTAACGGGGGCCAGGGTGGTAGCCGTACCGAGGGATTGCTGCTGCTTCCTCATCACACCCCGACGCTCCGCTACAGAAATATCATGTCCATTTTGTGGTGTGCTGTGTGTGTCACGTATTTCACCCACCTGTGGGTCAGAATCCTTCACAGCATACAGGGCTCCAATCCGTCGCAGACACACACAAATGTTCTCAAAGTCCGAGTTCATTTTCAATAAAACTTTACTTAACTCGTGCATCTTCATAACAGTTACAGTCCATCCATTTTCCCAATACATGAGTAATCCATCTCCTGCGCTTTCCCTGGTCTGCTCCCTCAGCTTTTCTTCCTGCACCATGGCTCCCAGGCCCGCAGCTTCCTGAACCATCCAGCTAGCTGATACTGAGTGCTCCCCGTCCACTTTCCCCATCTTGGGTGAAAATTCAGGTTTCCTCTGCAATTCCTGTTCGGACCGTAAGTCCCGGACGTCACGGGAGGTAACCCACAGACTAGCCCCTGATTCTTCCAGGCTGCCTCACTCTCTTAACTCTACACTGTTGCTCTGTTCAGCTTTCTGTCACAAGTCCTTCTAGAACAATCCTCCTCACACAGCTTTAGCTCCTCCCACTACCTGAAAATTACCTCAGAAAGGCACTCTCCCTGCCACTACACTGGCTCCGCCCCTTTCTCAACTGTCACTACTCTGACTGAAACCAGTTCTCAACACAATCTAATCTCCTACTCTACAGCGCCCCCCTTAACACTAACCCGCAACTACACTGCCATAACCCTTACCAGTGCTGACCTACCACTGCCACTGACTGTCCCTATTCCTGTCCCTAACACACAGATATCGGAACAGTGTCAGCCATTATCATATTAAACAGTGTCAAATATCATAAACTACACAGGGCACACAGCAAACACAAAAAGTACCCAGTTTCATTAGGTAGGCATGCACAGGAATGCAGGGCTCAAACTAGCCACCTGCACACCCCCTTACAGTAAGCAAGTCGTAACTTGGTGATCCTTGCTTCCAGTGACATGTCTGGCTTGATTTGTTCCAATAGTTATTTGTTTGTTCTTCTTGCCATCCATGGTATTGGTAGCATCCTTCTCTAGCAGCACATTTCAAAGACGTTGATTCTTCGTTTTTCTTGTTTCCTTATTATCTAGGTTTCACATCCTTATGTTACCACAGAAAAGACCAAACTATATACAAGCTGTGTCTTTAATGCTAGTAAAATGTTCCTTGATTTAGACTTGATACCAGTACAATAACAAATGTCTGCAGGCAGCAGTGAAGCATGGTGGAGGTGCCTTGCAAGTTTACAGCTGCATTTCAGTAAATGAAGTTGGAGATTTGGCAAGACTAATGGTGTCCTCAATGATAAGAAATACAGGCAGATGCTTATCCATCATGAAATATAATCAGGGAGGCGTCTGATTGGCTTCAAATTTATTCTACAGCAGAACAACGACCTTTTTACAGCAGTAATATAGTGTGTCTCTAATTCACTGTCTGCTAGAAATATAATGTGTGGAGTCTGCAGTGCACCCCAACTCTAACCGTACATTGTCAGCTTAGTTACCAATATCAAATCTAGAACAGCCTGGACTTAATTCTTATGGACTCAATTAACATTGACAGAAATGAGGGCTGGTGCAGGAAATAGCAGTATCTCTCAGG
Source organism: Ranitomeya variabilis (assembly GCF_051348905.1). Lineage (NCBI taxonomy): Eukaryota > Metazoa > Chordata > Amphibia > Anura > Dendrobatidae > Ranitomeya > Ranitomeya variabilis. The sequence goes on from NC_135232.1 coordinate 109,886,964, forward strand.
AAATCATCACTTTTACTGCTGTGCTGTTAATGAGACTCATCTAATCTATCAAATTATAGAACAAATTAGAAGTGAATGGAGCAGTGATATTTCTCAGACTGGCTAATTCAATTAACCCCATGCAAATTACATATCAGCATCTCACAACCACAATTGGTAACAAGATTCTCCCTTCTTATGAGTAGTATGGAGGAAGGGGGAGGAAATGGAAAAATCTTGATTACTTACAATTTACAATATGAATTTGATTCAGAAGATAATGCAGTTCATAGTGAGCCATGTGTAATGGCAGACATGTAAAACATGTGAGAACTAAAACAGTTGTCTGGACTGTGTTTTTTTAAAGGTCATAAAGGTTTTTTAAAAAAATGAAATATGTCAAACTGACCGTACTAGACCCCTAATGCTCCCACCCTGACATTTACTGCTCTAAAAACATCTCACCAGCTGGACAACCACTTTCATGTAGTAGGAGATTGGCTCATTTTCTTAGACCTGAAGAGGCTGATGTACTATTCTTGAAAATTCATATCAGAATGGCTGTATGATCCTGACATTAACCCCTTCACACCATGGCCATTTTCCGTTTTTCGTTTTTGTTTTTTCCACCCCTTCTTCCATGAGCCATAACTTTATTTTTATTTTTACACCAATATAGCTGTCTAAGAGTTGGGTTTTTTTAGGAACAAGTTATAGTTTTGAAAAGCACCATTCATTTTATCATGTGATGTACTGGAAAGCAGAAAAAAATTCCAAGTGCATTGAAATTGCAAAAAAAAAAGTGCATTTTGTCAATAGTTTTTGTTTTTTTTATTTACCATGTTCGCTATGCGGTAAAATTGACCTGCCATTATAATTCTCCTGTTCAGGACCAAACATGCATAGGTTTTGGTTTTTTTTTTACGTGGTGAAAAAAAAAATCAGAAATTTGTAAAAAAAAAAAAAATCTTTCTTGTGTCACGATCTTTCGAGACCCATAATGTCTCGAGGTCTCAGGCTCCAGGTATTCGTTTGGTTGCTGCTGGCTCCCCAGCCATGTCTATGGTAACCAACGGTAGGCACCTATGGCTTGGCACTCTGGAGTCTAAGTTCAGAAATCGCCTTACTGAGCATGTCTGTGATGTGGCGGCTTCTCATTGGTGATCGGACGTATGCTGCCCTGGCAGTTCCGGATTGGCCCTCGGACGACGCCTCAGTCGACTGGGCATGAGTGTTTGGGGTGGAGCCTAAGGTATAAAAGACCCCCAGCGGTGCACGCGGGCGCGCTAGTATCATTTATGTGCGGCTATGTGAGTGGAGACGCTACCACTCTGTCTGCATGTAATGTATGTCTGCCTAGCTTTGGGACTGTATGTGTCGGCAGGCAGCTAGCGTCAGTGGGGGCAATTAGCCGCTTGGCTTAGCATCTGTTACCTATATGTGTGCGGTTAGCACAGTAGAGTTTCACAGCAAGCTCAACCCTAGTCGGGTATTATGCTCAGCATCTGTTTCGTTACTGTGTGCGATTGACACGGTTCAGTTGCAGTGCGAGTTCAGTTCTTGTGCTTGTCCTGTGACGTTTATCAGGACTTAGCACTCGTTTGTACTGCTCCTCCCTGCGGAGTAACGGAGCTTGGGACTCAACGTCCTGTTCACACTGAGTGAACTCAATGTGTACAAGTAATCGTTCGCCATGTGTTCCGTCATTGCTCACTAGCAGCCGTTTTACATCTCTGCACAATGGACCCCGGGTTGCGATTGCATTTTATTATTTATTTTATTTAGTGCAATCCGCCAACCCTAACAGGGTGAATTTAACTGTTTGTTTCATATTTTTTAAAACATATCTTTTACTTTTTACTGTATTTAATAGTTCCCGGAGGGTACTTGAAGCTGCGATCATCTGATTGCTTATGCTATTTATAACAAAAATCACGGTCTCCTATGAAAGCTGGCTACAGGCTGGTTTTCACAGCAGTACTGTCATGACTAGTGTTGAGCATTCCGATGCTGCAAGTATCGGGTATCGGCCGATACTTGCTGTATCGGAATTTCCGATACCGAGATCCGATATTTTTGTAATATCGGATATCGGTATCGAAACAACATTAATGTAAAAAGGTGTAAAAGAAAGAATTAAAATAAAAAAAATCGCTATACTCACCTGTCCGACGCAGCCGGGACCTCGGCGATTGTAAGCGGCAGCGTTGTTTCTTTAAAATTCGCGCTTTTACTTGCTTACGTGAATTCCCGGCTTCTGATTGGTCAGGGCGGCCATGTTGCCGGGACTCGGACCAATCACAGCAAGCCGTGACGAAATTACGTCACGGCTTGCTGTGATTGGTCCGCGTCCCGGCAACATGGCCGCCATTAACCAATCACAAGCCGTGACGTCACGGGAGGCTGGACACGCGCTTATTTTGAAAAGCGCGCGTGTCCAGCCTCCCGTGACGTCACGGCTTGTGATTGGTCACGGCGCCATATTGCCGGGATGCGGACCAATCACAGCAAGCCGTGACGAAATTACGTCACGGCTTGCTGTGATTGGTCCGCGTCCCAGGAACATGGCCGCCATTAACCAATCACAAGCCGTGACGTCACGGGAGGCTGGACACGCGCTTATTTTGAAAAGCGCGCGTGTCCAGCCTCCCGTGACGTCACGGCTTGTGATTGGTCACGGCGCCATATTGCCGGGACGCGGACCAATCACAGCAAGCCGTGACGTAATTTCGTCACGGCTTGCTGTGATTGGTCCGAGTCCCGGCAACATGGCCGCCCTGACCAATCAGAAGCCGGGAATTCACGTAAGCAAGTAAAAGCGCGAATTTTAAAGAAACAACGCTGCCGCTTACAATCGCCGAGGTCCCGGCTGCGTCGGACAGGTGAGTATAGCGATATTTTTTATTTTAATTCTTTATTTTACACATTTATATGGTTCCCAGGGCCTGAAGGAGAGTTTCCTCTCCTTCAGACCCTGGGAACCATCAGGAATACCGTCCGATACATGAGTCCCATTGACTTGTATTGGTATCGGGTATCGGTATCGGATTGGATCCGATATTTTGCCGGTATCGGCCGATACTTTCCGATACCGATACTTTCAAGTATCGGACGGTATCGCTCAACACTAGTCATGACAAATGCATGAGTCTTCAGCAGACCCCCGGCTGCCATGACAATCCATCGACACCCCGCGATAATGGAACGCCCTACCAGGGCGGCGGGGTACTCGGTACTGGGTCCGGTCGCTCTTAAAAGGGATGTCACAGTGACTGCGACTCGGTCCGTGGCCCTAGACATCCAATTAAAGGGAAACGGTCTTTAAAGGGATATTGTAAATGAGTCTGTCGTGACGCCACCTGTGATGATCGGTCAATAGCAGGACCGATGCTGCGTTAAAGGGGTCCTCTGGGGGATGTTGTTGCAGCAGTGATGGTAACGCTTCCCAAAGGTGAAGTGTGGCCCCAGAGGTCCTGAAGTGTATGGCGATGATGGTGTAGGCCGGTAAAATGAGTAAAGGACACAAGTTGTAAGTCTTTACCTGGTTTACTGTAGTTAGAAGGCCACAGTCCAGGGTACCGGGCATGGGTGATGATATGGCCCGGCCGGCTCGGAGGCAATGGAGGATTCCCTTTTCCCAATCGAGGTCTGTGAGCCTTTCCAACTAGTGCTTGCTATATATGAAGTCCCTGCTGCCTGAAGCTTTCTGCAGAGTCCTCTAGTCCCCCTGTCCTGAGACAGGTACCTGCATGACGGGCAGCTTGAGCCTTTTTATAGGGACTCTATCATGCCCGGGCTCCTCAGGTGCTGCTGTGTCTCAGGTGTGGTGTGCGCCAATCCCATAAAGTTCTCAGCTCTCTGGTTCTGCCAAGTGTCCTACAGTTCCACTAAGGCCTCGAGCTCCCGGTACCCGGTACTGTGCTTCGGCTCTGAGGGTGCCCGGTCACAGTTCCCCTCTGAGCCCTGTTCCTCTCCTTTGCTCCTTTCCTTTGAAGCTCCACCACATACAACCCCTTGGGTTATCTGTCCTTTCAGAGGCTGCAGCTCCCTCGTGGCTGCCAGGCCTCTCTGTCTGCTCTCTCAGACTTCCTTCTCCTTCAGTGTCTCTATCAGACTTGCTAACTCATCCTCCAGACCAGGACATATCCATATTTGAGGGAAGCGCCCCTGAATCCGGGTCTTGAGCTCCCCTCCTGGCCTGGATTCAGAATGTGTTGAATGCGGGTGCCTTACCTGGTGAAGAGAACTCCATTGCCTCTGAGCATGATATTACCCTCCCCGAAGGGAAAGCAACATCACTGTAACAACCGGTTACCTGAGGTGTTACAATAATGTCACAGGTACGCCAATGGGTGCATGGAATGACGCGCTCCACTGCCAATGCGTGTTATTTGCTGCTGTCAGAGCTTAGCAGCCATGGGAGGAGCTCAGCTATTAGAGGCACATGATGGATACTTAAATCAGCTGTTATGTGTGGGGAAAGATGTGGGCTCAGTGCGAGAGCCCACATCAAAGGCAGGGAGCCAACATAGAACATATCAGTACATCAAATGTCTACAAGGGGTAAGCATTTTATGAGTCCAGCTATGGAGTGAAAGAGCTCATGACTCCAAGTGTATTGAATCTCTGCCCAGGAAGCCTGAACACTGCAATCTATACTAAGCATTGTGAGATTGCAGCAGTGCAGGAGGGACACTAAGGAACGAGGTGAGTGCAGAGCAGGCATTGAGTTAAAAACGTTCTTAATAAGTTATATAATCATCATTTCACCAGCCTCATCAGGATGTTTTTAATAACTGTCTTTCACTTTGATAGGAGCACTGATAACGTGGTAACAGATGCACTCATAGTTCTCCTGTAATAAGCACTACAGAGGGACCTTAAAGCGGATGCTTGTTATTCACCTCCTGGCATTTATGTCAAATGCAGCACCTGGAAGTCCCATCTACTGTAACAAGCATAACTTGGTGATCAGTGTTTGCCAACTACGGGGAAACTCACAGACTGTCTTGAAAAATAAGGGACGATTTATTTTGGTTTTCCAATGTATCCACATAAAAAGGTTGACTTTTGGCACTTTTGCACTCACTGTTGAATAGTTGAGTTTACTCTTGAACTTAGTGTTAGAGGTGAGCAGATTGACCTGCAGAGGATCGAATTTTAGTCGAATTTCCTGGTTTCATGCAAATTTGAAAATTTTTAGATTCGATTTGTGAAATAAAACTTCCCCATCACCATTTCCCAAACTGCTGAAAGACAGAGAACTAGCTAATGTAATTGTGTGGCAGCGTGGACATCCCATAATGCCCTGCAGCTATGACATCTTACAGATACTGTACCTTGTACAGTGGCGGTCAGTATCTGCACCATCACAGATCAGCAGTTCCCAGTGGAGCACAGTTTGTACGGCACAGTCGTTTTCCGACAACACTGGGTTATTGTCTCTTTCTCCTGTAGCGTGTAAGTTGTTTATCAGCGGGGTCCGCTCTCTCCTATAGAATGTAACTTCCTATGATCAGCAGGGTCTGCTCGCTTTCTCTCTCCTGTATAGTGTAAGTTCTTATGATTAGCAGGGTCCGCTCTCTCCTATAGAATGTAACTTCCTATGATCAGCAGGGTCTGCTCGCTTTCTCTCTCCTGTATAGTGTAAGTTCTTATGATTAGCAGGGTCCACTCTCTCCTATAGAATGTAACTTCCTATGATCAGCAGGGTCTGCTCGCTTTCTCTCTCCTGTATAGTGTAAGTTCTTATGATTAGCAGGGTCCGCTCTCTCCTATAGAATGTAACTTCCTATGATCAGCAGGATCTGCTCCCTTTTTGTGTCCTGTAAGGTTTCTCTTACTGAGTGTGTTGGGGAACACTCGCTTGACCGCAATATTCAAGCACACGGCACGGGTTTATAACAAAATAGTCCATACGGTTTATTAAAGTGCCATAAACCGGGTAATGCACAGTTCATTACTTGTATCACATAGAACACAACAGGCACCAACAGTTTCTTTGGTACCTGACGGGAGCCCTTGCTCCACCTGCCGACTCTTTTAACAGTCTTCTGGGTAAGCTGCCTAACGGGGATCACCAACTCGCCTGGTCAATACACAGTAGTCAGTCCAGACCTCAACGAAGGACTCCAGCTTCCCCACACTCTGTTAACACTCTTCCGGGTAAGCTGCCTAACGGGGATCACCAACTTGCCTGTCCGGCACACAGTAGTCAGTCCAGACCTCACCGAAGGACTCCAGCTTCCCCACACAGTAACTGTCTCTGGCTCCGCAGATCCCGGTCCTCACCTGGTCACCGCAGGTCCTGGACCCCGTCCTCCACCCATCAGCATAGGTCCTGGACCCCGTCCTCCACCTGTCACCGCAGGTCCTGGACCCCGTCCTCCACCCGTCAGCATAGGTCCTGGACCCCGTCCTCCACCCGTCACCACAGGTAACCAGGATCACGCCGGTAGCCTAGTCCGGGTATTCTTCAGGACGTCCTTCCCCAGCTTGGAACGTCCAATACCCAGGCCGCCCGAAGCCAAGTCCCACGAACTCAGGTGCTTGCAGGACCCTAGTCACTCCTAGAACAGTCCAGCACCATTCGGGACCTTCACGGTCAGGTCCATACACAGGTTCCACACAGGAACCACACAGGACCTACCGGACACACCTCTCAGCTCCACACACAGGGAGCTCACATCCAACACTGACCCACACCCTGGTCACGTTACATACTGGTAACCACTCCCCTGGGTGGGAGTGTATGTGTGGCTAGTCTGACCCTCCCATCTCTCATGACTAGCCTAGTAAGTCACCCAAACTTAACTATACACATTACACAAACTCTTGAGGGACTACAGGTCCCAGCATAACCACAATACATCAGACTTACCACGCAGACTCCCTCTGCGACACATATCGGCCATTCACAACACTGCCGATTACAGGTTCACCACTATTACCACAACAGATACGCCTCCATGCATATCTCACAGAGCGCACAGAGCGCCCCCTAGCTGCCACAGGGGTCACTACACCACAGTCCTGTATAGTGTAAGTTCTTTTGATCAGCGGGGTCCACTCTCTCCTATAGAATGTAACTTCCTATGATCAGCAGGGTCTGCTCTCTTTCTCTCTCCTGTATAGTGTCAGTTCTTATGATCAGTGATGTCTTCTCTCTCTCTCTCTCCTTTCCCCCCCATGTATTTTCCAAGCACTTCCAAACTCTCCAGTATTGATATTCACATGAATTTATTTGCTGAGAAACAAATTTTGGGGTAAAATTCAGCGAAATCGGCGAATTCGAATTTCAACAGATCCACTCATCTCTATTCAAGTGTGGTCTTCCGTCTCACCTTCTATTGCTTCCTGTTCTAGCACCATCTACTGATCAGAAACTACTCTGGGATGGTGACATGATGGATACCCAGCAGTAAGGCCCTCATAATCTTGAAAGGATAAAAAAAGTCTTAATTTTTTAAAATCTATTGTTGTTAGAAGAGTCTCTCAAAAATAAGCTAATAACAAGTATGGATGTTGGGAACGCTGTGTGTCAACTGTATTCCTACGGATAAGAAATAAGCCAGGGGCTGATTGAGCAAACTGGCTTAAAACTACTCCAAATGTCTCAAAATGTTGTGATTTTTTTTATATGTGTGAGGTGGCCACGGTGGTAGTCATGGCGAGGGGCTGTTGTGTTCCCACACCCTGGCACCCCACAAAGAAAGCATAAAGTTCTGTCTTATGTGTGGTGTAGGAGTATTGCACAAAACTTGCGTTTGCTGATCCTGCTGATCCCATAGTCCTGTCTCCGGACGATATCACACACTCAGGAACAGACCATATTCCGCTTTAACAATGTAACTTTACTTGATAACAAACAATCCATGGCAGTTTCAGTACAGCACAGGTTCATGTTTTCAGCCAGAGCTTTCCCTCTCAATGCTGGCTCCTCTAGCCTCTGAGATGCAAGTCCTGGCGTTGGGGTCACCATATTCCTGCGCCCACTTTCCCATACTGGTTCCCACTCCGGCTCCCCTTCACTGGGAGATGAAAAAGGTTCCTTAGTCCTGATTCGAGCCATAGGCCCCAGATTCTCTAAGCGATACCATCACACTAAGTGGTGGCCGACCACATTCTGCTTTTCCCATGCATTCTGTGCCTTTCCGTACTGTGTGGTCTTCCAGCCTGTTCTGCCTTCTCCTTAATCACTCTCCAGCACTTTCTTGAAGCTACAACTATAATAAACTACTGCACATTGCTCCCACTGACTGACTTAGAATCAGGAAGTGTCCCACTGACAAACTCACTCACTCACTCACTCACTCACTCACTCACTCACTCACTCACTCACTCACTCACTCCTACCTCTCCCAACTTGGAAATCCCCTATTTCCTTAACTTTTCCTATACTGGCATCCTAGTTTTCCTGACTCTATTGTGTCCCACTATACTAAACCCAATCCTATCCCCTATTATAGCTATCCTCTTATCTTATCCTTTACATCTTTCCCTAATCATTATGCATAAATGACATTTAATCACTATATAAAAACATTAAGCGAATACAATAATGTTCATAAAATTCTATGCAGCAGCACATAATATATCAGTGACTATCAGCACACATTTATATCGACACTGTTTAGAGATGGAGAGGCACATGACAGCCTCTGTCACACCCTTACATATGTCTGTGCCAGCAATTTTTGAAAAACGGGAGGAGTTTAGAGGGAGTGCCATGGCCTTGTTCCTATAATTTATACCACAAAAGAGGCATAAAGTATAGCAGCAATGTATTGCTGTCACTGACTTGAGTAACATTTCTGTCTCTAGTGCACCCTAGTTAATTAACCTCCTTGTTCGTATGCAGATCCTGCGCTGAGATGACCCTGTGTAGACGGGGTCCAGGAGCTGGTCACTCTCCAAATGTGTTAGATTCTGTCTATGTTACATTTTGGCATCTGTCTGTAACAGCAGGGGCCGGAGGTGAGCTCTGATCTCTGCTGTTAACGATTTAGATACCACTGTCAATATCTGAAAGAGGCATTTAAATGACGTAATTGCGACTGCAGGGCGCCAATGGGTTACCTCCTAAAGGCCCCCATCTCTGCCATTTAGGTATACTTCTGGGTCCGATCAAAATAAGCAATACAAGTCTATGGGTCCATGATAAAATTATCATGAACTGTCATATAGGAAAAGGTGGAGAAACATTTTTTTCCAGAACAATCGAGACAAATGGATGAGAAAAAAGGACTTTTGAATGACGCCTTTTCCTGTAGTTTTTCTTAGAAAGCAAAATATCTATAGAGCATTTTTTTATCTACTTTTTGCTGTCACTTTTTTTTTTATTATTAGCTTTTCTAGTTATGTAGCCTTCTCACTTTCCAGGGTGTTAAGTCTGTCACTTCTATTACAATCAACACATGTATCTGATAATGAAATAGTAACACAATGAAAAAATAGTGAAGCCAAACATGACATAGAGGCAAAAAATAGAGCCGAACAGAAATTAAGGTTTTATTTTTGAATATATTATACAATTTACTACTGTAGATGGGTTAAAAGGGAGTGTAACGGCTTATGGTAGTTTATGATGGCTTGGTGTTTGTGTGAAGAGTTAGGATCTTGAATAACACCATTCCACATGATATATAATATCCATACCACATATATATCCATACGATAATATATATATATATATATATATATATATATATATATATATATACACACACCATATCCATACCATAATATACTGTATATATTCATATCCCATAATATACTGAAAAATGAAATAAGATTCCAAGTGGGATGGAATTTAAAAAAGAACAGAAATTCTGTCGTTGATATGGTGATTTTAGATTTACAGAGGGTTTTTTTCTTACATAAAAAGCTTGGGAAAAACAACAACTTGGTTTTACAAACCAAATTCTGAAGGCCATTATTTTTTTTAGGTCAATAGAGTAGTTTAAAGTTTTATTGGAACTCTTTTTATTCCATTTTTTGTAAGGGGACATATTTAAAACACAGTGATTCAGCTATTTTGATTGTTCTTCCACTTCAGCATTCATCATAAGGGATAAATATTTTTTTGGTTTTATTAGATTGAACAATTTCACTCTGTTACAGTAGTGGCGTACATAGAAATCACGGGGCACCCATACAAAAAGTCCTAATTGGGCCACCGACTTCTACATGCCCCAGCTCCCAAAAATGTCAGAGTAAAGGAAGTAATACCTCCTATCTTTTAAAATCAGGGGGGGGGGACACGTATTACATCATGTACACAGTAATTATGCGAATAATGAAGCCCCTTAGTGTTGTTACCCACTTTTATACTCCTTTCACGGCCCTTATAGAGTATAATGCCATAAAAATGACCCCCATACAGCATGATACTCCAACAGTGAATTCACTCACAGTCTCCCCTCATGCACATTATGATAACGCCACAGTGCCTCCAACAAAGTATGATACCACCACAGTAACCCCAACACAGTATAATCCCTCCCACAACATGATACACCTAAATGCCCCCACAGCTCCCCTATATATAGCATGGAGGCCCACCAGCCCTCTATACACGGTATGATGATCCCCACAACCCCAAGCACAGTATGAGTGCTCCCACACACAATATGATGTCCCCAACAGATCCCACAGTCGGTGTGAGGGCCGTACTTGTTACACATATTGCATAGATACTAATGGGCAGGGAACACTTAAAGCCCACACATTGTTACTTAGCGTGCATATGTCATCCCCCTGGAAATCTAATGCATCGGGAGGCACGCAGGGCTAGTCTAGGGCATGTTCACTTTGGGGTGAGCTGTGGATTGCTCTTGTAAAGGTGGGAGTTATCGTGGCTTAGGGCCATATACTGTCATTTAGGGCACAATAAGGCCAGGTCTGGACTCTGCCAGATGGTGGTTCACAGGATGGTAGAAACACTATATGGTCATACAGACCAGAGTCTGTGTTAGCAGCACCTATCTAATGTTATGACCACTGTCATATTAGACTTCTAGTATTGAATTATTTGATAGTCTCTTGATAAGTTTTGTTCACCATTGTGTTCCCTTTAGAATCAAACAGGTAAATCGGGAACTATTAATGTTTTTTTGATGCATGTGTAACTTTGATTAATGTAAATCAAAACTTATTAAAAGTTAAGTTTTATTATTGCTGTTACAATACTGATTAAGTGAGATATCTGGGAGCTATAAACTTACTTGAGGGCCGGGTGCCTTCATCTGTTGGTGTCCTTCTGCTATTTATTCTTGGCCCTACAAACAGTATAATCTCACAAACAACCCCCCACAAAGTATGAGGACCACCACACACAGTATAATCTCACAAACAGCCCCCCACAAAGTATGAGGAGCCTCACACATAACATGATGTCCCCTACAGCCCCAACCTCCGTATGAGGGCCCCCACAAACCTTTACATAGTATGAGGTTCCCTACACACAATATGATGTCCCCCACAGATCTTAAAGGCGGCACTGTGAGGGCCCCAACACACTATAATGTCACCCACAGCCCTCACACTAAGTATGAGGGCCCCCACAGCCCAACACACAATATAATGTCCTCTACAGTCCCAACATGAAGTTTAAGTCATCGCACCTGATGTGCTGATGGCCTACTCCTGCCCCATTCTGTTCAAAAGTATCTGCATCCCGTTGAAATTGTGACAGCAGGAAGGAGGAGTTAGAAATGGCGGTGCCTCTCGACTCCGCCCCCCTAGCTCATGGGCCCTGTAGCGGCCTTGTGGTCTGCCGCTATGGTACGCCCTTCAGTGACTCCAATTATTTCTAATTTATTTTATTTTTTTAGATTTTGCTGTTTTGCGTTACAAGAAAAGAGAGTTGATTTAAGCTTTTATATATATTTTTTTCCATATTTCTAAATGTTTCGTTTGTGTTTTATTAGTCCTCTTAGGGAACTCTACCTGCAATGGCTTGGTCTCCTATATAATACTCTACAATAGTGTAGATACAGCCTGTGCTTCATAGGAGTAGTAACATGGCAGACATGAGGGCCTTCAGTAGGATTAAGGAAGGGACACTGTTTTCATTGTGAAGCTCAATCTGCCCAGCTTTTACAGACACCTGCATGAAAATGTAGAGCTATGGGCTAAATAACTTTTAAAGAATTCTGAGTTAATTAAAGCATATCTTCCATTGAGGACCCTCATCTATCAACCAGAGTTCGGTGAGACTAGTGAGTGTCTCGTGACCTGGAGACCTTGACATTATATGAACAACCCATTACTTTTAATTTGATGCTTGTAATGCTTCATTTACTCTGTGGTGAAGTTGCAGGTAGGATCAAATAAGTACTCAACCATTCTGCAGCTCCGTCATAGATGATTGAAGAAGTTTAAAGCAGTCAACCCCTTTAATGTGACTGTAGGACACGTTTTTCCATAAGTCAACAGTTGGCTAGATATCCCTTTTTCCACCTTTTACAGAAATAAATACATCATTTTTATGTTCTTGTATTTACTGATATTTTTTTTCATTTTAGGGAAATGCGGATGTTGATGTTGGGACCTATGATGTTTTTTGTAGCAGCCCCTAGGACATTCTTCATGCATTCCCACCAGTGTCACCCTTACAGACCTTTAAGCAGAGCAGGTATGTGTTTTGGACTATTCCCAGGTCTGGACCAGCTGGCTTTGTGCGATATGAATAGGTGTTGAACTGCCGGAGACTCGCACTGGCTATTCCTATATTAAGCAATAAATGGAATGCAGAAATCCAGGGCAAACGTCAGACATGGACTGGCATCTCTGCCAAGCAGTAATTTGGGTAAATAAGGAACTGGGTTGACTGGATTGCCAATTTTCTCTTATAATGAGAAGTTTCTTTGTGCTGAGCTCGGCCTTATGCTCAATATTAATGCGATAAAGATGTTCATAAATCACATGTACGTGAGGCAAGAATGCGTAGACACACAGAGCTATGGAGCAATGGGCTCATTCACAGCCGGGCTCCAGTCTAGTGATAATCCCTTCATTATGCTTCTGTCATTTTATTGTTGATTGAACTTTTTACAAAAATGCAAAACATCCAACATTAAATAGCTGAGAGAATGCCACATAGCCCCAGGTAAATACCAATGGGTAAGAGCCGTCACTCAGGCCTGTTTGCTTTTCATAAATCTTTTCCGGTTACATAAGTAAAAGTTATCATAGTGTTCTCCTGCCTCGCTTGTCACCATGAACACATTGCTCAATGAGGATGATAGGTGAGAAGTTGAGAACCTATTGACCTGAGCATTGACATTAGCGGGTTCTCCAAGTGCATTGTCTGTTGTATGGCACGGGTGACATTTACAGCTAGAAGATGCTGAGAGTCGTATGTCTGCATTGTGCTCTGGTATGCAGAATAGCTCGGTCATATTTGATTAGTAACCATCCCTCCTTTCTGTGCAAACATTTATTCCTCTGATTGAACTTGTTGCGCTCACTTGAGGTTCATGCTGCCCAAACCTCTGGAGGCGTGAAGAGCCTGGCTGCACCATTCAAAGGCAATATAGTGAAGGCCGAGTGCCCACCATGAGGTTTTGGAGAGTTTTCAATGGTACGTATTTTCGCTAAGTCAAAATCGCAGTGTCTAACAGTTCCAGCATACTGAGCTGCGGTGCGCTTTTCTAATCCACATGTCAATCTCTCTTTCGGGTACGCAAAGATTTCTGTGCAGATTTTCCCCATAGACTTGCAATAGATGTTCCAGAGGCGGAAAAGCATCAAAACAGCTTGTACTCTGACAAAACTTTATTGATGCAGTCATTTGCAAAGTTAAAAACCAGGAAGTATAAAAAAACAAAACAGCTTTATTTAAAATATAACAAACCAACAAAAGACAAAAACCGTGGCGTCAAAAACAAGATAAAAACGCAATGAAAAAACTGCTAGTAGTAACCTAAATTACCTAAGGCTACGTTCCCATGATAAGCTTTTGGTGAGTTTTTGATGTTTCAGATTTTCTGCATCATTTCTGCACATTAGGCCATGGTCATACGTTTAGTATTTGGTGACTTTTTTACCTCAGTATTTGTAAGCCATAATCAGAAGTGGGTGATAAACATAGCTCCCAACTGTCCCTCATTCTGCGGGACTGTCCCGGTTTTGAGCCTTTGCCCTGCACTCCCGCACAGGACGCTCTGCTTCCCACAGACAGCAGGAGAATCAGCCGACACGCCCCCTTGTGTTAAGCCATGCCCCTTACCCTTCCGTATGCAGTGCAGTACGTATCAGCCGGTCATCCCTGTCAGCCGGTCATCCCTGCACCCGCAGAGCCTTACACCACATATTGGCTGCTCTGTGCGCACAGGACCTGTGATGAGGTCACAGGAGGAGAGGAGTCAGGGGTCACATGATCGGGACCTCCGTGGATTGCAGGACTCAGCTGTGGCGCTGGTTGCCAACTTGCCATGGTGCTGCTGGATGAGGTAAGTAAGCTGCCTTGTGTGGGGTCACGAGGTAGGTGTTTACACTCAGTGTGGATGTAGCAGACAGTGTGTACGAGGTCAGGTGTATGAAGCGGAGCCGTGTGTGTACGAGGTCAGGTGTACGGAGCGGAGCCGTGTGTGTATGAGGTGTATGGAGCGGAGCTGAATGTGTACGAGGTGTATGGAGCGGAGCTCAATGTGTACGAGGTGTATGGAGCAGAGCTGAATGTGTACGAGGTGTACGGAGCGGAGCCGTGTGTGTATGAGGTGAATGGAGCGGAGCCGTGTGTGTATGAGGTGTATGGAGCGGAGCTGAATGTGTACGAGGTGTATGGAGCAGAGCTGAATGTGTACGAGGTGTATAGAGCGGAGCCGTGTGTGTATGAGGAGTATGGAGCGGAGCCGTGTGTGTACGAGGTGTATGGAGCAGAGCGCGTATGTACGGAGCAGAGCCATGTGTGCAAAGTGTACGGAGCACAGCCGCGTGTGTAGGAGTAGATGTGTGGCCATTATACGGCACGAAGTATCATGTGCGGCCAATATACAGTATGGAGCATCATGTGCAGCCAATATACAGTATGGAGCATCATGTGCAGTCATTATACAATATGGAGCATCATGTGCGGTCATTATACGGTACGAAGTATCATGTGCGGCCAATATACAGTATGGAGCATCATGTGCGGTCATTATACAGTATGGAGCATCATGTGCAGTCATTATACAGTATGGAGCATCATGTGCGGTCATTATACAGTATGGAGCATCATGTGCGGTCATTATACAGTATGGAGCATCATGTGCAGTTATTATACAGTATGGAGCATCATGTGCGGTCATTATACAATATGGAGCATCATGTGCGGTCATTATACGGTACGAAGTATCATGTGCAGTCATTATACAGTATGGAGCATCATGCGCGGTCATTATATAGTATGGAGCATCATGTGCAGCCAATATACAGTATGGAGCATCATCTGCGGTCATTATACAGTATGGGGCATCATGTGCGGTCATTATACAGTATGGAGCATCATGTGCGGTCATTATACAGTATGGAGCATCATGTGCGGTCATTATACAGTATGGGGCATCATGTGCAGTCATGACTGCGTATTCCAAGATGGGACCTCCGAGATACCAGGCCCCTCTTACCCCTTCGATCCTTCTACCCCATAACTATTACTACCCTTAAATTAAAACACGACAACAACCATTTCTTTTTGGATAATTTGGCCACAGCGGCCATTTTATTAATAACAAACATAAACAACCATTTATACATTTGTAAAAGGGGAGGGTTCTTGGAGCTAATAAAATCTGGCACCTAATAGGCAAAAGCCCAAAACCAACATGAAAAACCCTTCTTTACCCTCAGCCGTAACCACCAGCTCGAGGGCACCATGTAACCCGTTTACCGGGCAAACCAACCCCAAAGCTCCCGAGGTCAAATCCCCGTCCAGAGCCAGTAAACCAAAGCCAGATCAGCCCCATGAAACCAACTCCAAGAACCCCGCCCCCCGCCAACCAGCCACTGTGACAATAGTACAACAAAAAACCCCTACAAAGGACAAATTTAACACCAAATTCCCCAACCAGTCCCGCATTACCCCTATGAAGCGCCCAAAGAAAAGACCAAAAAACAAGGGAGGGTGGGTGGGCTTCTCAGGTCGGATATCCAAAGGTAATGGCCCCCTTTTCCCGCACTTTTCCCAATAACCCGCCCCAACTCTAGACCACCCCCCTGCTCCTCCCCATCCCTTAAACCAATCCCCTCTCCCTGCATCATTATTTAAAAATTGCTCCCCTGCGTTCCCTTGGCAACGCTGTCATGGGGGGCTTTCTTTAACTGCGTTCCTACAGCCCCCCCCTCTTGACTGCGTATTCCAAGATGGGACCTCCGAGATACCAGGCCCCTCTTACCCCTTCGATCCTTATACCCCATAACTATTACTACCCTTAAATTAAAACACGACAACCATTTATTTTTGGATAATTTGGCCACAGCGGCCATTTTATTAATAACAAACATAAACAACCATTTATACATTTGTATAAAAACTTGAGGGGAGGGTTCTTGGAGCTAATAAATCTGGCACCTAATAGGCAAAAGCCCAAAACCAACATGAAAAACCCTTCTTTACCCTCAGCCGTAACCACCAGCTCGAGGGCACCATGTAACCCGTTTACCGGGCAAACCAACCCCAAAGCTCCCGAGGTCAAATCCCCGTCCAGAGCCAGTAAACCAAAGCCAGATCAGCCCCATGAAACCAACTCCAAGAACCCCACCCCCGCCAACCACGAGCAGCACTGAACCCTCAGGCTCGCGAGTGCCCCACCACCGCCATGGCCCTCTCCACCCCTTCTTGAATTGACAACATCCACAAATCCAAGCCAATATCATTTAAATGAACGCCATCGCTCCTCCAATAATTTCCAACACCCGGTTCCAACTCCAAGTGGCGAACCGCCACCCCCCCGTTACGAGAAACAAAACTCGCCACAGCCCTGTTTAGCTTAACCCGGGCTCTATTGATACCCTTCATAGAGCGTACTGCCCTCCACGTTTTTCTGGGCACTATGTCGGACCACACCGTAACCATCCCTGGGAAAGATACCCACAATCGTAAAAAATCATACCGTATATCCCTAATCAATTCTCTCACTGGCTTAGACCCCAAATCGTTACCACCCAAATGTACCACTACAATATCCGGGGAACGATCCAAACTAACCGATCTGGAAAACTCGGTCAAAAACCCGCACCACGACATGCCCCGAAAACCCAACCATCGGACCACCACCGCCTCCCTTTGAAATCCCAATTGCCTACCATCTTGTCTAACATCGGCACAAATCGCCCCCCAATGCACAAAAGAATGTCCGAAAATCCACGCCAGAAGTGGGGTCCGACCTGCAAAATACAACGATAATTAATACCCCCACAAATTAATTACGCACATAAGATAAATAACGATTCGACGACCACCTGCCAATACGACGAATAACCTCCGGTCCCAGCCCCAAACCTGCAGCCTCAGATGCTGCCCCAATTCGAAATGAATGTATCCCAAATGAAAAGGGATCCAAGCCTAAAATCGTCACCGCTTGTCTCAATACTGCCGTAAACTGGAACCGTGATAAAAATTCACCCTGACGTTGCCGCAAAAGTGGGCCAGACCTATCTGGTTCCAATCCCCAATACTCTTCCAAACACCGATGAGGGCACATCGCCCCCCCAATCACTTTTCCCAAAACCACACGTCTTCCTTTTCCAAATTGATCGGTCTTAGACCTCCGAATCCAAAAAGCAACCCCGCCTGACCAAAATTCAATATCCTCAGCCAACAAACCCCCGGCTGTAAACCTGCTAGGGGAAACCAGCTCCCCTATTCTCAACGCCCCGAAAAAGGCCAACGAAAATGCCAATCGAAACAGAGCCGCCTCGAAGCCAGAACTACAAACTTCCCCCAATGCTACCCCCAGACGCTCCAACATCCCGAAGGATATGGGCCGTCGAGTATCGCAAGTTGAAAAACCCTTCCTAAAACCTTTTAAAGCCTGCCGAATCAAGAAATCCTTAGTGACATCAACAGAACCCTGAAGCTTGAAACCAAAAGCAACACCAGCTACAAATTTATTCAATTTCGACACGGACCAACCCCATTCCTCCGCCGATCCAATCAAAAGCAAAAACGCCATTACCCTGTCACCATCTGAATCAACTGAACCCAATTGCTCCAACCACCCTTCCCACAAATGCCATGACGCCTCATAACCTGACCACGTCCTTCCGGACACTGAAGACTGTATCAGCCGACCTCCTCGTCCGCAACAATCCGCCACAAATGAAAAGGGCATGTCGTTCCTGCATCTTCCGCTTCTGGAGCCAACTCCCGGAAACGTTCCCACTGCAAACGAGACAGAGCATTGGCTATAGAATTTTGAACACCGGGAACATGCACCGCCGAAATCCATGTATTCGACTCCAAGCACCGCAAAACTAACTCCCGAACCAATTTGATCACCGGAGGAGATGATGAAGACAGACTATTGATCACCGACACCACACTCGAATTGTCGCAATGAAAACGTATCCGCCTATCCTGAAAAGTACTGCCCCAAATGAACACCGAAACCACAATTGGAAACAGCTCCAACAACGCCAAATTTTTTGTAAAACCCGCTCTGCGCCACCACTCAGGCCATCCCCCAACACTCCACTTTCCAGCACAATAAGCCCCATATCCGACACTACCAGCCGCGTCCGTAAAAATTTCACAATCAAAATTGTTCAAATCCTCCTGTTGTATCAGGGACTTACCGTTATAACTGTCCAAAAAACGCCTCCAAACCACCAAATCCTCCCTGTGCTCTTTGTTCAAGCGTACAAAATGATGCCCTGAACGCACTCCAGCCGTAGCCCTCGACAATCTCCTACAAAATATCCTGCCCATAGGCATAATGCGACACGTAAAGTTCAACCGCCCCAACAACGACTGAAGCTCTTTCAACGTAACCTTGCGCAACTTCTCGCATCTCATCACCTCTTGCCGTAAAGCCACCAGCTTCTCCTCAGGCAAGCGACACTCCATCTTCACCGAGTCTATGAGAATGCCCAAAAAACTCAACACCGTGACAGGTCCCTCCGTTTTATCGCGCGCTAAGGGCACACCAAACTGTCCTGCCACCCACTCCATCGTAGCCAACAGATTACCACACAACAAAGAATCCGGGGGGCCAACAAACAAAAAATCGTCTAAGTAATGAATAACAGACGGAACCTGAGAAACATCCCGAACCACCCACTCCAAAAAAGTGCTAAAGGCTTCAAACAGCGAGCAGGAAATCGAACAACCCATAGGCAAACACCTATCCAAAAAGAACCCCCCGTTCCAAAAACATCCTAACAACGGAATACTATCGGGGTGAACCGGGAGTAGCCGGAAAGCCGATTCAACATCTGTCTTAGCCATTAGTGCACCTGTGCCATACCTACGCACCCATTGCACCGCAGCATCAAAGGAGGTATAAACCACAGAGCAAAGTTCCTCCGCTATCCCGTCATTAACTGACTGGCCCTTTGGATACGACAGATGTTGAATAAGGCGAAACTTATTAGGCTCTTTTTTAGGGACAATCCCCAAAGGCGAAACGACCACCCCCTCCACAGGTAAATCGCTAAACGGCCCCGCCATGCGCCCTAACTCAACCTCCTTCGCCAATTTTGCCGTAACCACATCTGCCTGAAGGTTAGCCGACCTCAAATTCTTTTTAGAAAAGGGGATAGCATGAGCCGGATGAGGAATCTTAAAACCCTCCGAAAAACCATCCCACAACAACCTAGCCTTTTCTCTATCCGGATACCTACTTAGATAAGGGGCCATCTTTAGAACCTTCACCGGCGTCACCCCCATGACCGCCTCCCACTGCTGGTTTGCCCCTTGCTTTTTTGAAACACTTGGCCACTCCATGTGAGGCCCCTCCACAGTGGGAACAGACATGCTTAAACTTGCATGTACTGCCGTATTTGCATTGGCCGTCGTTAAACTGCCAACACGTCCCTGTTTTGTCCTTAACCACCTTGTGACCCCTGTCCCCCACTTCCTTGGCCTGACTGCTGACCGCTACTCCCTCCGCCCCCATGAAAGGACTGCCCAAACCGCGTCGGAGCCATCACCTTCAACCACAAACCTATGTCCTTCTGCTCCCATTTTATCTCAGGTCTAATCACCTTCCTTTGCCGAAACTGCTCGTCATAGCGTAACCACGCCTGACCCCCGTACGCCCTGTATGCTTCCCCTATCGCATCAACATAGCAGAACAAACCTGCACAATTCTCCGGAAACTTTTCCCCTATAACACCTGCCAAGATGAAAAACGCCTGCTGCCAATTCGCAAACGTCTGCGGTATCAACCGCCAACGCCTCTTCTCCTCCTCCTCTTTTTTGCTATCCTCCTTCTTACCCTTGTCCAGATTAAACTTCTCCAGGGGCAACAAGGAGAAAATCTCTACGTATTCATCTTTCCATATTTTTTCCTTAAAGGGAACCTGTCACCACGTTTTTGGAAGATGGGATAAAAATAGCGTTAAATAGGGGCAGAGGTGGGCGTTACATTAGTGTGTGTGTTATGCGTTTATTACCCACCCAAGTTGCCGAAATAACTTTGCAAAGTCTCCGTTTTCGCCTGTCAATCAGGCTGGTCAGGTCGCATGGGCGTGGTGTCTTCACCCAGATTTGGCGTAGTTTTCCGTTGGTGGCGTAGTGGTGTGCGCATGCCCAAGGTCCCGAATCCTCTTCCAGGGGATTTAAAATAGCGCGGTGTTCGTTATTGCATTGGTGATCGGTGGGCGCGGCCATCTTCCTTTGGCCGCGCGTGCGCAGAAGCGGCGCTCTGCTGGCCGCGGCTTCAGGAAAATGGCCGCCGCGATGCCGCGCGTGCGCAGATGGATATCGCGGCGGCCATTTTCCTGAAGCCGCGGCCAGCAGAGCGCCGCTTCTGCGCACGCGCGGCCAAAGGAAGATGGCCGCGCCCACCGATCACCAATGCAATAACGAACACCGCGCTATTTTAAATCCCCTGGAAGAGGATTCGGGACCTTGGGCATGCGCACACCACTACGCCACCAACGGAAAACTACGCCAAATCTGGGTGAAGACAACGCCCATCTGACCAGACTAGCCTGATTGACAGGCGAAAACGGAGACTTTGCAAAGTTATTTCGGCAACTTAGGTGGGTAATAAACGCATAACACACACACTAATGTAACGCCCACCTCTGCCCCTATTTAACGCTATTTTTATCCCATCTTCCAAAAACGTGGTGACAGGTTCCCTTTAACCTCTTTCTTTAAATGAGCCCCTAACGGCCCTTCGAAACACACATACACCTCCCCCTTAGCTCTATCATCCAACTTAATCCTGTCCCCTTTATCCTTGTCAGTCTGTACCGACACCGACACCCCTCCCGTCGACGCCTGCTCTACCCCACTAGCGCTACCGGACCCGACTACCACTCCCGAACCAGTATCAGAAGCCGGCAACCAAGCACTTAACGGAGACGACTGCACACTATCCCGTCGTTCCCCATCCAATCTCCTCAAAATCTGGGACATGCCCGCCAAAAGCTCCCTGACCCCCGGGACCCCCCCGATGCTGGGACCCCCACTCCCTGCCAAATCGACCCCCCCGTACCAACTATCCCGAGCCCGAGCACCACTATCCCACCCCACAACAGAATTATTCGCATACTCACTAAGCTGCGCAGGTGCTGTGTCCCTGCCAGCCGTGCGATCACCGAACTCCCGCGGGTCGCTCCTGGAACCGGAATCCTCCGCGCCGCTGTGTTGCTCCAGGCCCGCGCCCCTGGCCTCCTCGTCACCAGGGGGGACCGGAGCAGGCGAACTGGAACTCTCCCTGGACCTTCTGGGTGACCTGGACCTGGCAGCAGCCAGCCCGACTCCGGACCTGTCTTCCTGCTGGGCTATGCCACGAGCCCCAGCCGCCGCCAACGATCGCCCCCGCCGTGCTGGGCCAGGCTGTGGGGTTGAGGTACGCCTGCCCGTCACTCTGCCTCTTGCCGTGCCGCCCCTGCCGGGCCCCCGGGGAGGTTCAAGCCCCGAGGTACCCGCCGCTGCTCCACTGCTCCTCAATTGCTCTGCTCCCTGCGCTCTGCTCCTCGTCGCCGGTGACGTCGCCGGCGCCGCAGACACCGCCGCTGCTCGCCGGGTACCGCTCCTGCTCACCGCCGCCATGTTGGAGCCTTGACCCGGAACTCCTCCTGGCACTTCCGGTGTGGCCTGCCCGTCTCTCTGGGCCTGCGCCGCCGCTGCTCCCGGCCGTCGTCCAGCGCCAGCAGCGCCGGCCTGTGGATTCCTGCCGGAGGACGGGCCGGGGAGGGTAGGTGACCGCCGGCCCGCACGCTCCGCAGGGTCCCGAGAGGGGCTCCGTGGCCGGCGGTTGCCGCGCCCTCCTATCTCCGGTGACAAGCGCTCCAGGGGTCGGGTCCTCCTGGATCTGGTCCCCTGGGCACCCGGGCTGCCCAGTAATGACGCCAGCTGGTCCTCCAGCCAGCCTCCACGCCGCGACCTCGCCATCACCCTCAGCTGCCCGAGGATTTCGTCGACGGAGGACATCGTGCGCGTCTTCTCAGGTCGGATATCCAAAGGTAATGGCCCCCTTTTCCCGCACTTTTCCCAATAACCCGCCCCAACTCTAGACCGCCCCAACTCTAGACCACCCCCCTGCTCCTCCCCATCCCTTAAACCAATCCCCTCTCCCTGCATCATTATTTAAAAATTGCTCCCCTGCGTTCCCTTGGCAACGCAGTCATGGGGGGCTTTCTTTAACTGCGTTCCTACAGCCCCCCTCTTTATACAGTATGGAGCATCATGTGCAGCCAATATACAGTATGGAGCATCATGTGCGGTCATTATACAGTATGGAGCATCATGTGCAGCCAATATACAGTATGGAGCATCATGGGCAGTCATTATACAGTATGGAGCATCATGTGCGGTCATTATACAGTATTGAGCATCATGTGCAGTCATTATACAGTATTGAGCATCATGTGCAGCCATTATACAGTATGGAGCATCATGTACGGTCATTATACAGTATGGAGCATCATGTGCAGCCAATATACAGCATGGAGCATCATGTGCGGTCATTATACAGTATGGAGCATCATGTGTGGCCATTATACAGTATTGAGCATCATGCGCGGTCATTATATAGTATGGAGCATCATGTGCGGTCATTATACAGTATGGAGCATCATGTGGGGCCATTGTACAGTATGGAGCATCATGTGTGGTCATTATACAGTATGGAGCATCATGTGGGGCCATTGTACAGTATGGAGCATCATGTGTGGTCATTATACAGTATTGCGTATCATGTGGCCATTGTACAGTATGGAGCATCATGTACGGTCATTATACAGTATGGAGCATCATGTGCAGCCAATATACAGCATGGAGCATCATGTGCGGTCATTATACAGTATGGAGCATCATGTGTGGCCATTATACAGTATTGAGCATCATGCGCGGTCATTATATAGTATGGAGCATCATGTGCGGTCATTATACAGTATTGAGCATAATGTGTGGTCATTATACAGTATGGAGCATCATGTGGGGCCATTATACAGTATGGAGCATCATGTGGGGCCATTATACAGTATGGAGCATTGTTGGGCCATTATACAGTATGGAGCATTGTTGGGCCATTATACAGTATGGAGCACTGTGTGGCCATTATACAGTATTGAGCATCATGTGTGGGCATTATACGGTATGGAGCATTGTGGGGCCATTATACAGTATGGAGCACTGTGTGGCCATTATACAGTATTGAGCATCATGTGTGGTCATTATACAGTATGGAGCATCATGTGGGGCCATTGTACAGTATGGAGCATCATGTGTGGTCATTATACAGTATTGAGTATCATGTGGCCATTGTACAGTATGGAGCATCATGTACGGTCATTATACAGTATGGAGCATCATGTGCAGCCAATATACAGCATGGAGCATCATGTGCGGTCATTATACAGTATGGAGCATCATGTGTGGCCATTATACAGTATTGAGCATCATGCGCGGTCATTATACAGTATGGAGCATCATGTGTGGTCATTATACAGTATTGAGCATGTGTGGTCATTATACAGTATGGAGCATCATGTGGGGCCATTATACAGTATGGAGCATCATGTAGGGCTATTATACAGTATGGAGCATCATGTGTGGCCATTATACAGTATTGAGCATCATGTGTGGCTATTATACAGTATGAAGCACTGTGTGGCCATATTTTTTTGTTTATAATTATTCTTTATGAAACAGTGTGATCAGCAGTGCTAAATGGGTGTGGTTGGGACGTGGATATGGGTGTGACTAGTTATGAATGGGTGTGGTCAGAGGCGTGGCCTAAAATTTGCCACGGCGCACGTTGCAAACTTTGGCCCTCTTTCCCATCTTCAAAAGTTGGGAGGAATGGATAAATACAGAAATGGCCACATGTTTCTATTAGGCTATGTGCACATGTTCTGTAAATGGATTCAGAAATTTCTACATCTCTTAGCAGGAAAAATGCAGCTCCAAAAATGGGTGTTTTTGATGTGTTTTTGCCTGATTTGAGTAAGGTCAATGGTCAAAAACGCAGGGGGAAAAACACACAGAGAATTGACATTCTGCAGATTATTTTCTGCCCCAAATCTGCAAGTCACAAATTCTCAATGTGTGCATGACACGTCAGGTTTCTCATTCACTATGCTGACTATAGATCAGGATAGCATCAGGTTTTGCTAACAAATCTGCCTGGCAAAAACGCACCAAATCTGCAACGTGTGCACAAGCCATTATACATTTCCTGTGATTGTTCCTCTCCTGGTTTTGGCTTACAAATACTGAGGTAAAAAACTGAACATCTGAACAAGGCCTAAATGGTGCAGAAATGTTGCATAAAATCTACAACATCAAAAACTCATTGTCGGAACATAGATTTAAAGATCCGGCCAGGAGAGATGAAATTAATCCAATGCGGCTTCCTCCCCCTTCCCTTGCAGGTGATTGATGACAAGTCTCTCCCACGTGTGTATGAAAGGAGAGGTTTATCAGTTGCCTGGAGCGTCGTGGGGAGAAGCCACATTGGATTCACTTTGTCTCTCTTGTCAGATCTTTAAACTATATTTTCTCTGAAAAGCTGCAAGAATAACATAAGATGTCTGCAATCGCACCCCCAGGCTCTGATTCCTGCTGCTGGCGGTTTGGGCAGCATGAATCAAGTGACAGGCTCCTTTTGATAGTCTTCAAATCACACTTGGAGTTTTAAGACATATCTGACCACTAGAGGGAGCATTGTAGTTAATTCTGGACTCTGACAGTTTGTGGTGCTGGATATTTGGGGAATTCAATAGTCTTTTATCTGAAAGGCTGTAACGAAAAAAACAACAGCAAAAGAGCTTTTTTTATATACTGTGAATAGGCCTTGGAGGATGTTCGTTCAGTTGTTTAATTTTGTAGAAAAAAAGCAGATCACAGACATGGCACAAAACTAAAGTCATTTCAAATGGCAACTTTCTGGCTTTAAGAAACACTAAAAGAAATCAGGAACAAAAATGTGGTGGTCAGTAATGGTTACTTTTTTAATCAAGCATAGGGGAAAAATTATGGAATTACTCAAGTCTGAGGAAAAAATTATGGAATCATGAAAAACAAACAAACAAAAAACCCTCCAAAACATCACTAGTATTTTGTTGCACCACCTCTGGCTTTTATAACAGCTTGCAGTCCATGTTTGTTTCTTTGTTCTTTGTTAAGTCTCCATTATGGAGATATTGCCTCCAGTTCCCTGTATATGAATATAAATTTAGTCTTTTTAGGCAACTGGGCATAGATAACCCCCCATAGAGAACCCTGACCACACCCACTTGACTAACAAGACTAGATTTACAAATGGGAAAGAGGGGGTCACATCTCTGGAATGGAAAGGCCATGTGCACATGTTGTGGATTTGCTTCTGGAATTTTTGGTGTGGATTCTGCATCTCTTGGCAGAAAACGCAGGTGCGAATTTGATGCCGGTTTTGTGCGGATTTACCTCTGTGGATTTCTATAATGGAATGGGTACAAAAACGCTGCAGATCCGCAAAAAAGAAGTGACATGCTACTTCTTTTAATCCGCGGCGTTTCCGCACGGAATTTTCCGCACCATTAGCACAGCATTTTTTTTCATTGATTTACCCTGTACTGTAAATCACTTGCTGATCTGAAGTGTTTCTGAGCGGTAAAAAAACACTGCGGATCCGCAGGAAATCCGCAACGTGTGCACATAGCTAAAGACGTTTAACAGAACAAAAACAGCGACATTTACACCTGGTAAAAATGTGTCATATTTATGGCGAGTGACGGATCCTCTAACAAGTGGTGCACAATACAAATAGGATTGTCCTGTGATGCCCATAAAATGGCGCTGTCAATTGTCCCGTTTGCTGTTGGGTGACGGCAAATAACACCAGCAATACTGCAGACTAGTGATCTTAGGCATCGGCACCATTAACACTAATAAAGCCCAACGGCTGATACATCTGGAGCCTAGCCTTAATAAACCAGCTGGAGAAGAACTACATATCCCAGAGTGTTAGGTGACTGGCATGTTAGGACATGTAATTCTATGGCTGTCAGTATTGGGAGATGCTGTTGAGCAGCCACTAGATGGCGCCAAACTGCTGTCATCAGCCTTGTGTATACTAAGCTATAATACACAGAGGTGAGTGGCGCTGACTGCGGGTAAGGGCACCGCTACATGGGCACCGATTACCTGCGTGTAGTTCTGTAAATGGATTGCTCTCAATGGGAAAAAACATAATAATCTTGTAGCTTTGATCTCTTTTAATGGCTAGCAAAAAGCTTTCAAGACTACTTAGGTCTCTTCATCAGGCACGGTAGAATAAAGGATCTGAAATGTTCTGTAAATGAACACAAATGAGAACACAGTAGAAATCTTCCATGAGGTTATATATTTGCAAATTAATAAGTTATATGTGGCATACAGATCTGCACAGATACTATAGATTGTTCCTAGGTGCTTGTTAAGAAATTATATTATAGAATGATATTATATGCCAATACTTATAAAATGAGATGACTTCTATGTCTTCCCCACTGTCAGCAGAGGATAATAGCACATGCAGGAGCTAGCCCCCAGGAGACTATAATTTGTGAATCAATAGGTCATTGGTACTAAATAGTCTTCATCAGGAGATGTGTGTGTCAATGATCTGCTCCTTTCAGGTGTCTTGTCTCCGGGTTATTCACCCTCTGGGAGATACTGGTCGTCCCATACACTGCTGTGTACATGGGTCTGTCGCTATGGTTAGGAAATGGAGAGTATGGAAGTCCAGGCCTGGCTATTGATCATTTAGATACTAGAATGTGTAATCTACGCCAATACCTGCTCTATAATTTATATATATATTTATATAATTTACTTAGACCTTATAGTATCACACTTGCATAATGTCCATATAAATAAATGATGGTAACACGGGGTTGAGGGGTGTAGTTGTAGTGGATGTGGAGGTAGCAGTCCCCCTGCTGCCTAAGGGGGCTCCCTGACCCTTCTGCCACATAAGTGATCAGTATTATAAATGACACGTGCCAGGTTGGGGGTCCTGTTACTGATTTTGCATTGAAGCCAGGGGCTTTAAGTTTTGTTTCTGATGGCCTAAATTCCGTTCTACACAAACAGAGGATTGCGAGACCTTCACACTCATTTATAGGGACCTGATACCGGTGCCTGAAATACGCACATTACAAGCTGTCACTTGTCTTATCAGTAAAGATAAATAAAAATTATCACTAGGTTTTAGACACCTAATCTGAGTACAGCACCCTGTAGAAAAATTGGGTATCACTTACTTGGCTGTTTGATAAAATCACTGGTTTTTCAGCAGGTAGTCTAACCACACCCCCACCACTGATTGGCAGCTTTCTGCCTATGCACAGTGTACACAGAAAGCTACCAATCATTGGGGGGTCAGGATTATACAGAGCTCAGCATTCAGAGAACTGGTAGATTTGCAGCAGATCCCTTAGGCTGGGTTCACATTGCGTTCAGTGACTCCGTTAAACGGACTACGTTACACAGCGGCACAACGTGGTGTAACACAGTCCGTTAACGCCGCCATTGAGTCCAATGTCGGACGCATCGTTAGCGCACACCCACAATGGCCGTGCTCTAGCGATGTGCCCTCATTGAGTGACGGACCCTGGGACGCGGGCTGCAGCGTTTCCGGGTCCATCACCGCTAGCGCAGGTAGAGCATCTGCTAGCTCTATCTGCACTAGCGCGACGACATATCGGCACTTGCGTTAACAGCAGCTCGTTAACGCATGTATTGAAGGGGCTGCTGTTAACGCAATGTGAACCTAGCCTATGTGTATGTGCACACGCTGCGGATTTCGCTGCTTTAAAGGGAGCTCAGATCTTTTTTTAATTGTCCCGTACAGTCGCAAAAAAAACCCCGAAACTCACCTTTTTATCGGGGTCACATTAGCATATAGCAACTGAAGCAAGAGCATGGGATGTGATATGCTAACAACATTTGGTTCAATCTCTGCTCTGTGCTCCAATCCTCTGAGAAAATTGCAGCACAGGTGCCGAGGAGACAGAGAAAACAATTTCTCCATTGCCAGCATGAGCAATAATTGCACTGCAATCGGATGACATCTGAGTGCAGTCTGATGTTTTGCATGCACCCATAGTCTTGTATGGGTGTGTGCCATTCGATATACACTGCCAATTGCAGCATGCAGTGATTTTTTTTCATGCCGTCTCAGCACTGCTCCATAGTAAAGTCCCTAAGGATCTTTGTTTACATCTATGTAGCGATGACATGCCATCCATGTGCTGGCGACTGCTGCAGACAATCACTAGCCTCAGTAACAATGCGTGCAGGTACAGCACCACTGAGGCCAGTACAGGAGTGCAATGGTCATGTACATGGACAGCACACCATGAAGGTAGGACAAGGAAACATACCGTCAGGGCGGCGCTCCCAGAGTCACACATGATTTTGATATTGCATTTATTGCGGTTAGGGAGGGTGTTTTTTTTATCTACTTTTGTTGTGATGTTCTAGTCCAAGAAGACCTTTATTAAACTCTATTGCTGCAAAAAATGGGCGCTATAGAGAAGTGGTGGACTGCGTGAGCAGATGATGCGGTGAGGAAACGTCTCATTTCTGTATTGTGCCCATTATATTTACAGGAGCTTTTTGGAGATTGGTAAAGGTCTACTATGGCAAGAGCATGACAATATATTGCTGGTATTGTCTGCACAAATAAAACATTTAGGTATTAAGATCTGGAATTTCCTAGCTTAATTTTTTAATATTTATGGGGTTGATATGGTTTTTCAAGCCAAAGTAAAAAGTAGTAGTAAAAAAAAAGAAAGAGAGTCAGAAGCATAAAGGACTTATACTTCTTGCTAAATCCGCTTATGGCTACATAAAAAAAAATAGATATTTTTCTAAGCTACAAGGGTATATGTATACGATGTCTTTTTCAGGTGGATTACGCTGCAAAAACTGCATGAAGAAGCGCCCAGAATATGCATTTCTACGTAAAAACGACTTGGTGTTCACATAGACTTCCACAGATGTGGAGCAGTTACAAGTCAGCTGGCCATTCTTCTATGACGGAAAGATTTGCATTCAGCCTGAGTTTCGGAGTCTCTCCTGATTTTGGGTTCCAAATACTGATGTGTTAAAGTGGCCTGATGACCTGCCTCTTTCAAGATCAGAGACTGCGTGTCGCAGGTCCGGGGCCGGCGCCTCCCATCTTCTTGCGATGCCGCCCTCCTGTTGCGTCATGGCTCCCGGCATCGCGCTCCTGCACAGGCGTATTTTGTCCTGTTGAGGGCAGCGTGAAGTACTGCAGTGCGCTGGGCCTCTCTGACCCTTCCTGGTGCCTGCGCACTGCAGTACTTTACTCTGCTCTCAGCAGGACAGAGAATTACACCTGCGCAGGAGCGCGATGCCTGGGAGCCATGACGCAACAGGAGGGCAAGAAGATGGGAGGCGCCGGCCCCGGACCTGCGACACGCATTGGACCGGACCGCCCCTCCGGGTGAGTATAATCTAACTTATTTTTCTTCACTTGCAGGTGGGACCGGGGGCTTATCTCCAGCATTACGCTGCCGTCACACTAGCAGTATTTGGTCAGTATTTTACCTCAGTATTTGTAAGCCAAAACCAGGAGTGGAACAAATAGAGGAAAAGTATAATAGAAACATATGCACCACTTCTGCATTTATACATCTTTATTACGCATACAAAAACGTGCAAAAACGCATAAAAAATGCACCTGCGTTTTCTGTCAAGAGCTGCGGATTTAGTGCAGAAAAATCCGCAGGCAAATCTGCAACGTGTGCAGAAAATAATCTGCAGAATGTCAATTCTCTGTGTGTTTTCCCCTCCTGCGTTTAAGACCTTTGACCTCACTCAAATCAGGCAAAAAAGCATCAAAAACACCCATTTTTGGCATTTTTCCTGCTAAGAGATGCAGAAATTTCTGAATCCCTTTATTCAATGTGTGCACATAGCCTAATAGAAACATGTGGCCATTTCTGCATTTATCACCCACTCCTGGTTTTGGCTTACAAATACTGAGGTAAAATACTGACCAAACACTGCTAGTGTGACGGCAGCCTTATAGAATGCTGTAGATAAGCCCAGAAAAGCAGTGGCCACATCTTATAGCAGCAAAATCTGCTGACAGGTTCCCTTTAAACACGTTTTGGCACAAAAAACGCTGCAAAACCTGATACCTGCTTTTTGGTGTGGTTTTCAGCAGTTTTTCACCGCCTATTACTTTCAATGGGTGAAAAATGCTGAAAAAATGCTGGAAGAAGTGACATGCTCTATTGTGCAAGAAACCCTGCAAAGGACAAAATACCATGGACAAAAAAACCAAGGAGTGGGCACGAGATTTCTGAAATCTCATAGTCTTTGCTGGTACTGTAAAATGCAGCTGAAGAATTGCATTAAAAAGATCTAGAAAAAAAATGCCTAGTGTGAACATAGCCAAAGGGTACCTGCAGATGAGCCTGAAAAAATCATTTTATCCAAAAAAAGACTTTTTTTTCTAATTTTCATATTTTCATCCATATGCCTTCCATGTGTGTTTTTTTTTACGTCCGTGTGCTATCTCTATGTGATCCTTATTTATGTAACTACTAGATGGTGGCCCGATTCTATCGCATCGGGTATTCTAGAATATGCATGTCCACATAGTATATTGCCCAGTCACGTAGTATATTGCCCAGTCACGAAGTCTTTTGCCCAGTCACGTAGTATAATGCTCCATACAGCTCATTATGGCCCATAGATGCCCCATATAATGCTCCATGCAGTTATGGCCCCATAGATGCCCCATATAATGCTCCATGCAGTTGTTTATGGCCCCATAGATGCCCCATATAATGCTCCATGCAGTTAGGGCCCCATAGATGCCCTATATAATGCTCCATGCAGTTATGGCCCCATAGATGCCCCATATAATGCTCCATGCAGTTATGGCCCCATAGATGCCCCATATAATGCTCCATGCAGTTATGGCCCCATAGATGCCCCATATAATGCTCCATACAGTTGTTTATGGCCCCATAGATGTCCCATATAATGCTCCATGCAGTTATGGCCCCATAGATGTCCCATATAATGCTCCATGCAGTTATGGCCCCATAGATGCCCCATATAATGCTCCATGCAGTTGTTTATGGCCCCACAGATGTCCCATATTATGCTCCATGCAGTTATGGCCCCATAGATGTCCCATATAATGCTCCATGCAGTTATGGCCCCATAGATGCCCCATATAATGCTCCATGCAGTTATGGCCCCATAGATGCCCCATATAATGCTCCATGCAGTTATGGCCCCATAGATGCCCCATATAATGCTCCATGCAGTTCTTCATGGCCCCATAGACGCTCCATACAGCATTGTGCCACATGTAATGCTGATGCTGCTGCTGCAATAAAAAAAAAAAAATGACATACTCACCTCTCGTCGCTGCTCCTCAGCGTCCCGTCTCTCCACACTGACTGTTCAGGCAGAGGGCGGCGCGCACACTAATACGTCATCGCGCCCTCTGACCTGCACAGTCAGTGCAAGAGGACGGGAAGACGGAGCGGCGCCCGGCGGATGGAGCGCAGACAGGTGAATATGAAATACTCACCTGCTCCTGACGCTGTCTCTGCCGCTGTCCCTGCCTGTCCCATGGTACCGCGGCTTCTTCGCGCAGGGCCTGTGATGACGTCGCGATCACATGACCATGACATCATGGCAGGTCCTTGTCGCACACCAAACTTAGCACCGGAACCTGCCGCTTGCATGGACCGGTCACCGGAGCGTCGGAAAGGTGAGTATATCATGATTTGTTATTTTTTTTAAATTATTTTTCACATTACATGTTTTTACTATTGAAGCTACATAGGCAGCCTCAATAGTAAAAACTTGGTCACACAGGGTTAATAGCGGCGGTAACGGAGTGAGTTACCCGCGGCATAACGCGGTCCGTTACCGCCGGCATTAACCCTGTGTGAGCCGTGACTGCGGGGAGTATGGAGCGGGCGCCGGGCAGTGACTGCAGGGGAGTAGGGAGGGACTAATCGGCCTGCGCTGATTGGTCGCGGCAGCCATGACAGGCAGCTGGCAAGACCAATCAGCGAATGAATAACCGTGACGGAAGTTGCCGACAGACAGAAGGACAGACAGAAAGACGGAAGTACCCCTTAGACAATTATATATATAGACAAGTGATGAGCGAGTATACTCGTTGCTCGAGTTTTCCCGAGCACGCTTGGGTGACCTCCGAGTATTTCTAAGTGTTCGGAGATTTAGTTTTCATTGCCTCAGCTGCATGATTTACAGCTACTAGCCAGGCTGAGTACATGTGGGGGTTGCCTGGTTGCTAGGGAATCCCACATGTAATCAAGCTGGCTAATAGCTGTAAATCATGCAGCGCTGCCATGAAAACTTAATCTCCGAACACTAACAAATACTCAGAGACCACCCGAGCTTGCTCGGCAAAACCCAAGCAACGCGTATACTCGCTCATCTAATATATAATTGCCTAGAATACTACTTCCTGCAATTTGTGCCAACTTCCGTGGCTTTGTCCGGAGCTAATGTCCGGAGCTAATGTCCGGAGCTAATGTCCGGAGATAAGTGACGTCACCAGTGTCCTACACCCAGGCAGAGCACAGGGGCCCCAGGCAGAGCACAGGGGCCCCAGGCAGCATATGGGGCCCCAGGCAGAGCACAGTGGTCCCAGGCAGAGCACAGGGGCCCCAGGCAGCCTATGGGGCCCCAAGCAGAGCACAGTGGCCCCAGGCAGAACATGGGGCCCCAGGCAGAGCACAGGGGCCCCAGGCAGAGCACAGGGGCCCCAGGCAGCATATGGGGCCCCAGGCAGAGCACAGTGGTCCCAGGTAGAGCACAGGGGCCCCAGGCAGCCTATGGGGCCCCAGGCAGAGCACAGGGGCCCCAGGCAGCATATGGGGCCCCAGGCAGAGCACAGGGGCCCCAGGCAGCATATGGGGCCCCAGGCAGAGCACAGTGGCCCCAGGCAGAGCACAGGGGCCCCAGGCAGAACATGGGGCCCCAGGCAGAGCACAGGGGCCCCAGGCAGCATATGGGGCCCCAGGCAGAGCACAGGGGCCCCAGGCAGCATATGGGGCCCCAGTCAGAGCACAGCGATATTTTGGACCACTGTGCGGTGTTTCAGACCCCCTGTGTGATGTCTGGGGCCCTGTTCTTAAGTATATTAAAGATTAAAGTAACGTATATTAAAGTATATTATAGATCAAATTTGACACGTTTATGAGCACCATTGAGTGATATACTGAAGAATGACATAATTTTTCAACATTTTATGGTTTCAAACTGTAAACACTCAGAGTTTTTTTTACTTCAACCAGAAAACCTTAACGGTTCATAAAAAACTTGACTGTTCAGGATATGATAAAAGTCATAGTATTCTGAATCTTTAACTTATAAAGATACCTTTACATGGGGTGATTATTGGTTCCAGAGAGGCTTTTGGCCGATAATCGTACACATGGCTGGTGACAGGACAATCTAATATATAAAGCTGAATGTGTGTGTGTGTGTATGTATGTATGTATGTATGTCCGGGATTGGCATCTGAACCGTAGCAGCTACAGCCACAAAATTTTGCACAGTCACACGTCTGGACCCCGAGAGCGTCATAGGCTATGTTGTGAGGTGAAATTTTAACCCCGCGCTTTCCAATTCACCAAACAATTTTGCCCCTATCTACATAATGGGGAAAAAGTGAAAGGAAAAGTGTTGGAGGCGTCGCAGCTACAGGCACAAAATTTTGCACAGTCACACGTCTGGACCCTGAGAGCGTCAAAGCTATATTGTGAGGTGAAATTTTAACCCCGCGCTTTCCAAGTCACCAAACAATTTTGCCCCTATCTACATAATGGGGAAAAAATGAAAGGAAAAGTGTTGGAGGCAAATTAACAGCTGCCAGATGTGAACAAGGGGGACTTAAAGAATGACAGCGATGGCACCAAAGAGTATATACTGTACAGTTGCTAAGGTGGGGCCCCAACATGGGATAATCACACCACCACGGGGATATGAACACACACACAAAATGCGCCACACACTACCACGTGCTCAAACACATATACCACCCTCAGTGCACATTTCACCACACATACACCAACCTCGCCACATAAAAGTAGAAACACAAAAGTCGCCGCTCAAAACTCGCCACGCGCAAAACTCTCCACATGCAAAACTCGCCACACGTGCAAAACTCGCCACACGCAAAACTTGCACACGCAGAAAAATTGCCACACGCAGAAAAATTGCCACATGCACAAAAGTTGCAACACATGCAAAAGTTGCCTCACACAAAACTTGCACATACTCAAAAGGCACCACACATAAAACTCGCCACGCGCAAAACTCGCCATGCGCAAAACTTGCTGCACACAACTTGCTACACTAACCTGTCACATGCAACTCGACACACAAAAAGTTGCTACACGCATGTCGCCACACAAAACTCATCTCACAAAAGTCCCTACATGCATGTCGCCACACGCAACTCAACACACACAACTTGACACACGAAACTCGCCCTAAAACACACACAAGTCTGGTATCCTTCAAAAATAAAAATCTGATTAATAAGCAGACAAACTACAAGAGCAACAAATGTACCATATAGGAATCCGGCAGCTGTCAGTCACATGACCAGTCTATTATGTGTATGTGTGAGCTAATATATACTGCCAGGGGGTGGGCTTACTGTTGGCTGGGGATTTATCAGGCTGCCATTTTAGCTTACAAATACTGAGGTAAAAATACTGACCAAATAACGTGTGAACGAGGGCTAATACAGGAGGAGATGGCATACAGCTATATACTATATACAGGAGATGACACACAGGTATATACTATTTACAGGGGAGATGACACACAGGTATATACTATATACAGGAGGAGATGACACACAGATATATACTATATACAGGAGAGATGACACACAGGTATATACTATATAGAGGAGGAGATGACATACAGGTACATACTACATACAGGAGGAGATGACATACAGGTATATACTATATACAGGAGGAGATGACACACAGGTATATACTATATACAGGAGCAGATTACCTACAGGTATATAGTATATACAGGAGGAGATGACACAGGTATATGCTATGTATAGGAGGAGATGACATACAGGTATATACTATATACAGGAGATGACACACAGATATATACTATATATAGGTGAGATGACACACAGGTATATACTATATACAGGAGATTACATACAGGTATATCTAATATATAAAGCTGAATGTGTGTATGTATGTATGTGTGTATGTCCGGGATTGGCATCTGTACCGTCGCAGCTACAGCCACAAAATTTTGCACAGTCACACGTCTGGACCCCGAGAGCGTCATAGGCTATGTTGTGAGGTGAAATTTTAACCCCGCGCGTTCCAATTCACCAAACAATTTTGCTCCTATCTACATAATGGGGAAAAAGTGAAGGGAAAAGTGTTGGAGGAAAATTGACAGCTGCCAGATGTGAACAATGAGGACTTAAAGAATGAGAGCGATGGCGACAAAGAGTATATACCGTACAGTTGCTAAGGTGGGGCCCCGACATGGGATACTCACCACACACGGGGATATGAACACAAACACAAAATGCGCCACACACTACCACGTGCTTGAACACATATACCACCCTCAGCACACATTTCACCACACACACACACCAACCTCGCCACATAAAAGTCGAAACACAAAAGTCACCACTCAAAACTCGCTACATGCAAAACTCGCCATATGCAAAACTAGGCTCACGCAAAACTCGCCACACGTGCAAAACTCACCTCATGGAAAACTCACCTCATGCAAAACTTGCACACACAGAAAAATTGCCACATGTACAAAAGTTGCACCACATGCAAAAGTTGCCTCACACAAAACTTGCACATACTCAAAATGCACCACACATAAAACTCGCCACGCGCAAAACTCGCCATGCACAAATCTTGCTGCACACAACTTGCTACACTAACCTGTCACATGCAACTCAACACACAAAATGTTGCTACACGCATGTCGCCACACAAAACTCATCTCACAAAAGTCGCTACATGCATGTCGCCACACGCAACTCAACACACACAACTTGACACATAAAACTCGCCCTAAAACACACACAAGTCTGGTATTGTCCTTCAAAAATAAAAATCTGATTAATAAGCAAACTACAAGAGCAACAAATGTACCATATAGGAAATACGGCAGCTGTCAGTCACATGACCTGTCTATTATGTGTATGTGTGAGCTAATATATACTGCCAGGGGGGAGGGCTTCCTGTTGGCTGGGGATTTATCAGGCTGCCAATAGCAACCAATCACAGCTCAGCTTCTATTTTGCTACAGTTAATTAACCTGAGCTCTGATTGGTTAATATAGGCAACAAAGACATTCTCAGTATAACAAAGCTAATATATGTTGTGAAATGCTTCTATTTGCTTAGTTTTTGCCTTTTAATAATTACATTTCTATCTATTTGTTTTGTGGTTTTTGTGTGCAGAATAAATTTTTGTTAACACATTCTATTTTGCTAACAGCAGTCATTAACCCGGGCGAAGCCGGGTAGTACAGCTAGTCTAATATATAAAGCTGAATGTGTGTGTGTGTGTATGTATGTATGTATGTATGTATGTCCGGGATTGGCATCTGAACCGTCGCAGCTACAGCCACAAAATTTTGCACAGTCACACGTCTGGACCCCGAGAGCGTCATAGGCTATGTTGTGAGGTGAAATTTTAACCCCGCGCTTTCCAATTCACCAAACAATTTTGCCCCTATCGACATAATGGGGAAAAAGTGAAAGGAAAAGTGTTGGAGGCGTCGCAGCTACAGGCACAAAATTTTGCACAGTCACACGTCTGGACCCTGAGAGCATCAAAGCTATGTTGTGAGGTGAAATTTTAACCCCGCGCTTTCCAATTCACCAAACAATTTTGCCCCTATCTACATAATGGGGAAAAAATGAAAGGAAAAGTGTTGGAGGCAAATTAACAGCTGCCAGATGTGAACAAGGGGGACTTAAAGAATGACAGCGATGGCGCCAAAGAGTATATACTGTACAGTTGCTAAGGTGGGGCCCCAACATGGGATAATCACCACACCACCACGGGGATATGAACACACACACAAAATGCGCCACATACTACCACGTGCTCGAACACATATACCACCCTCAGCGCACATTTCACCACACATACACCAACCTCGCCACATAAAAGTAGAAACACAAAAGTCGCCGCTCAAAACTCGCCACGCGCAAAACTCTCTACATGCAAAACTCGCCACACGTGCAAAACTCACCTCATGGAAAACTCGCCACACGCAAAACTTGCACACGCAGAAAAATTGCCACACGCAGAAAAATTGCCACATGCACAAAAGTTGCAACACATGCAAAAGTTGCCTCACACAAAACTTGCACATACTCAAAAGGCACCACACATAAAACTCGCCACGCGCAAAACTCGCCATGCGCAAAACTTGCTGCACACAACGCTAACCTGTCACATGCAACTCGACACACAAAAAGTTGCTACACGCATGTCGCCACACAAAACTCATCTCACAAAAGTCCCTACATGCATGTCGCCACACGCAACTCAACACACACAACTTGACACACGAAACTCGCCCTAAAACACACACAAGTCTGGTATTATCCTTCAAAAATAAAAATCTGATTAATAAGCAGACAAACTACAAGAGCAACAAATGTACCATATAGGAATCCGGCAGCTGTCAGTCACATGACCAGTCTATTATGTGTATGTGTGAGCTAATATATACTGCCAGGGGGTGGGCTTACTGTTGGCTGGGGATTTATCAGGCTGCCATTTTAGCTTACAAATACTGAGGTAAAAATACTGACCAAATAACGTGTGAACGAGGTCTAATACAGGAGGAGATGACATACAGATATATACTATATACAGGAGGAGATGACACACAGGTATATACTATTTACAGGGGAGATGACACACAGGTATATACTATATACAGGAGGAGATGACACACAGATATATACTATATACAGGAGAGATGACACACAGGTATATACTATATAGAGGAGGAGATGACATACAGGTACATACTACATACAGGACGAGATGACATACAGGTATATACTATATACAGGAGGAGATGACACACAGGTATATACTATATACAGGAGCAGATTACCTACAGGTATATAGTATATACAGGAGGAGATGACATACAGGTATATGCTATGTATAGGAGGAGATGACATACAGGTATATACTATATACAGGAGGAGATGACACACAGATATATACTATATATAGGCGAGATGACACACAGGTATATACTATATACAGGAGATTACATACAGGTATATCTAATATATAAAGCTGAATGTGTGTATGTATGTATGTGTGTATGTCCGGGATTGGCATCTGCACCGTCGCAGCTACAGCCACAAAATTTTGCACAGTCACACGTCTGGACCCCGAGAGCGTCATAGGCTATGTTGTGAGGTGAAATTTTAACCCCGCGCGTTCCAATTCACCAAACAATTTTGCCCCTATCTACATAATGGGGAAAAAGTGAAGGGAAAAGTGTTGGAGGAAAATTGACAGCTGCCAGATGTGAACAATGAGGACTTAAAGAATGAGAGCGATGGCGCCAAAGGGTATATACCGTACAGTTGCTAAGGTGGGGCCCCGACATGGGATACTCACCACACACGGGGATATGAACACAAACACAAAATGCGCCACACACTACCACGTGCTTGAACACATATACGACCCTCAGCACACATTTCACCACACACACACCAACCTCGCCACATAAAAGTCGAAACACAAAAGTCACCACTCAAAACTCGCAACGCGCAAAACTCGCTACATGCAAAACTCGCCATATGCAAAACTAGGCTCACGCAAAACTCGCCACACGTGCAAAACTCACCTCATGGAAAACTCACCTCATGCAAAACTTGCACACACAGAAAAATTGCCACATGTACAAAAGTTGCACCACATGCAAAAGTTGCCTCACACAAAACTTGCACATACTCAAAACGCACCACACATAAAACTCGCCACGCGCAAAACTCGCCATGCACAAATCTTGCTGCACACAACTTGCTACACTAACCTGTCACATGCAACTCGACACACAAAATGTTGCTACACGCATGTCGCCACACAAAACTCATCTCACAAAAGTCGCTACATGCATGTCGCCACACGCAACTCAACACACACAACTTGACACATGAAACTCGCCCTAAAACACACACAAGTCTGGTATTATCCTTCAAAAATAAAAATCTGATTAATAAGCAGACAAACTACAAGAGCAACAAATGTACCATATAGGAAATACGGCAGCTGTCAGTCACATGACCTGTCTATTATGTGTATGTGTAAGCTAATATATACTGCCAGGGGGTGGGCTTCCTGTTGGCTGGGGATTTATCAGGCTGCCAATAGCAACCAATCACAGCTCAGCTTCTATTTTGCTACAGTTAATTAACCTGAGCTCTGATTGGTTAATATAGGCAACAAAGACATTCTCAGTATAACAAAGCTAATATATGTTGTGAAATGCTTCTATTAGCTTAGTTTTTGCCTTTTAATAATTACATTTCTATCTATTTGTTTTGTGGTTTTTGTGTGCAGAATACATTTTTGTTAACACATTCTATTTTGCTAACAGCAGTCATTAACCCGGGCGAAGCCGGGTAGTACAGCTAGTACAATATAAACGTTCAAAGGTAAACACTGATAACATTAAAATCTAATATATAATTGCCTAGAACACTACTTCCGGCAATTTGTGCCAACTTCCGTGGCTTTGTCCAGAGATAATGTCCGGAGATAAGTGACGTCACCAGCGTCCTACACCCGCTCAGGGTGGACAAAGATATATGCCTTCGTGGTGCGCGGCACTTTTCTGATTGGTTGCCGCCTGCCGCGAGCGACCAATCAGAAATGTGCCGTACTGTCAAGAATTGTCAAGAGCTGGTGAGTGCAGCCATTTTTTGTTCTTTCTTACTATTATTTATTAATTGTATTATTCTTACATTTGAATAAATAAAGTATATATGGATTCTAGACTCCCGATTCTTTAGAATCGGGCTGCCATCTAGTCACTAATAACTACATTAAAACATGTGCATGATCAAATACAATTTTCTAGATTTATAATAGAGATCTATCCATAAAAATCAGATGCCGCTCTGATGGTTCATGTGGGATCCGATTTTTTTTCGCTCACCCATAGACTTGAATGTGTGAGTCTCATCCGAGACTTGGCTGAAAGTAGTGCATGCTGCGATATTTCTCTCATGGACACTTGGACCAAGAAAAAAAACATTAATCTGAACAGCCCTATTGAATAACATGGGTCAGCGTGCTGCCTGATTATAAGTTGGATAGCACTCGTCCGATGTATACACTCGTCCGATGTATACACTCGTCTGCATGAGCCCTACACAGGGATGAGAGAGTGTCAGGGCTGCTCCTCAGTCACTGCTAGCTATTGGCAATGCCTTTGTCCTCATTCAGGAAGAGTTTTGGGTGTATTAGCATATCCCCAGCCCCTACTGCAGGAGCATTGAGCACTGTGGGTGTGCTCATCCGCCTTCCCTCCTCCTTGTGCCTCTAACACCTCTGTGAATGAAGCCAGGCTGCAGTGAGCCACAAGCGCTCAGACACAGTGCAGGCTGCTCCTTACTCCCCTTGTGTGGCATGGTGTCTCCACCTCAGCCTGCTGCCTTGCTCCCCTTGTGTGGCATGGTGTCTCCACCTCAGCCTGCTGCCTTGCTCCCCTTGTGTGGCATAGTCTCCCCACCTCAGCCTGCTGCCCATGTGTCCTCCATGAAGCCTAGTGCATCTCATCTGTGAGCCCGGGATAACTGGGTGACTGCTGGAAGAGACTTTGTAAGGTCTGGGAGAGACTGGAACAAGAAAATAATTGTCCCAACTGCTACATCAAGACCAGCAGAGCGCACAGTGACATGAGCTGAGGGTAAGTGGATGTGGGGTTGGGTGCTTAGGACTGCACTTACCATATTGGTAAACTAGTCGTGTGCATTGGGGGTAACTTTTGGGATATTCTGGGAAAACACTATTTATGTGGTCACCAGGAATGAAAATGGTGTTGATACTAGCGATCCGGATGATGAGGAAGGGTAATGTTATCAGGCGAAATCAGTAATGTATTGTGTTCTCATAGCACCTAGTGTACGTACTGCAGTGGTTTTCCGTAGGGTTTCTTATATGGCGCCAACATATTCCGTAGCACTTTACAATTCAGACATAGTAACACTATGAGCCCTGCTCACAAGAGCTTACAATCTAGGAAGATAGAGGTGATCCAAGAGATAATAAGTGCTGGCAATATACAATGGTCCAGATATCTTTTTATAAAAAAACATGGTAGCCCCCACGGAGTGGCATGTGAAGAAATCATACATTGGGCTCGTCTACATTGTTGTATGTTTTGGGATTCGGTCTCCTCTGTCTGTAACCCTGTGGATGTAGCAGTGTGATGGGTCCGAAGCTCTGGTTTTGGGATTGTTATGGTAACGGCGATGCCTTTTGCTGTGGGTTTCTGATCCAGGGAGGAGCGATATTTGAATGAATGCTTGTTATGTTCCCAGCTTTCCAGTATGTCTGAGCTCCTAGACAGCATGGCCAGGGAGCAAGCGGCTGCTGCACAGGAAATGCTCCCTAAATCGCCCCCTGCCCTTTATATGAGCACCGCGTTACCCTAAACCACTTCTTGCATGATAAATATTAAGAATCAGAAGCGATACCAGGCAGTCATGTATATGTGGAGCGTTCATGTTTGCTGGTCTACATCACATTGTTTCCCTTTTGTTATATATTTCTATAGTAATATTTGACAATAAAACATGTACGGCAACATGTATTGGTTAGAGTCAATCTGATCTATGCAGAATATTGCAACATACAAAGATGGGGCAGACATGGGGGCTGGATAATAGTTTGCATTCTGTGTGGCTCTACAACATCCGCTATTGGAAATGAATGACTATTTTGTCCAGGAAATACTTGGCAGTGTGCGGACCTGCGAGCTCTCGGGTTCAGCATTAAATAATTTCCTAGACACGGCTTTGGATGCACCTAATGCTCCTTACACGTGCTGCGTATTCAGCTGTCATGTTCGGTTAGGCTAAAAGCGTGTTTCCACCCTGAGCTGAGGCTCCGAGGAGTGCTGGTTACAGATGCACATTGGCTATGCGGAGTATGCCATACATCCACATGTGCGCTGGAGAATGGCGCTTTGTTTGCACAATCACATGTTAACGTATTCTAGAAATTGATGAAATATGTGAACGTGGTGGAAGGGCGGCAATGGTTTGTACATCTAGAGGTATTTAATTGGGCTTGGTTCCTTGCCAGTATGTGCTTAGCACTGCTGATGGATGGCACTCGACTTGTAGTCATATTGTATTGTGTCAGAGTAGGGATATGTTGTGTGGATCCTTGGAAGACTTGAGGACTGTCACGTTGTGTTCCCTTTGTATGGATGAGTGCTACGAGATGCTTGTTCCTATTAGATCAAGACAGACTTGTCAAAGCTGTGAGGACTAATGTCCCATGTTATACAAGCAGATGTAGTGGAAATGAATTATTGCTAGGGAGTTACCAATATGCTATGTTCTGTCTGTTTTATCCTCATTACTAAGGCCATAACAATCCCGTATGTCATGTCTAAGGGCTATCAAGATGCTGTTGGGTGGTGCATTATTTGCAATGATGTTTTTCATGGCTGGATATCACTATGTTCTCTATATATGAAAGTCTGGAAAGCTAAACATGGGTTGTGTGTGTGTGTGTGTGTGTGTAACATTTATATATATCTTAAGGTTGCCTAGAAAAAGGGCATGAACATGGTGCGTCTAAACATGTGCCTGGTTTGTAAGGCCGGTTTCACTCCTCAACAATTCATGAACTGTCTACGGACCATGCTGCCCAAACTGGCCGTTTGTCTCCTGACTTTAGGGGTCCGTTTACACGGACTGACCGATGGCACAATACAACTGCCAACCATTAGGCCTTGTTCACACCATCCTTTTTTTCCTGCGGATTTTTCAGGTCCTGATTTGGGAATCCCGCAGTGCAAAACCGCGGTGGATTTCCCTGCGTTTTTTTGTGCGGTTTCTTCTGCGGATTCCACTGCGGTTTTCCAACTGCACTTTCCTATTGGTGCTGGTGGAAAACAGTTGCGGAATCCGCAGAAAGAAGTGACATGCTACTTCTTTTTTTTCCCCAGAAAATCAGCGCGGATTTTCCAGCGGAAAAAAGCAAAGTGGGAACAGCGGATTTTGTTTTCCATAGGGTAACATTGTACTGTACCCTGCATGGAAAACGTCTGCGGATCCGCAGCTGCAAATCCGCTGCGGATCCGCAGCAAAAACCGCAGCGTGTGAACATAGCCTTAAACCTTAATCGAAGAGTAAACCTTAATTGATTAGTGATCGCGAGTACTCTACACAGGCAGACCACAGTAAATGAGGTGCACTGAGCGATCTGTATTGGATCGCTCAGGGCGTATGGGAGGCCATTGTTCTCAGCAGTGCTTTAAATTGTCTACA
Source organism: Ranitomeya variabilis (assembly GCF_051348905.1). Lineage (NCBI taxonomy): Eukaryota > Metazoa > Chordata > Amphibia > Anura > Dendrobatidae > Ranitomeya > Ranitomeya variabilis. The sequence goes on from NC_135232.1 coordinate 109,931,186, forward strand.
TAGGATGATGGACCACTGAGAATGGTGATCTTGGACTACACAGAAGATCATTTTGCTTATTCATCGGGTGGTCACAAGCCTGTTTATACTGCAAGAGAATCGTGGCACGATTCTTTTCAATCACGCTCATTCACAAGTATTTTTCAGTGAAAATGCAGCTTAAGTCAACCTGAGATTAGCCCCATACACATTAGACTGAAGTCCGCTATATCCACCAATACCAACAGGTTCAGCCGACAGTCTAATCTGTATGTGACGGCATCCCAGCCATATGATGTCAGGTGAGATAAGGATCTACCATGTCTGATTTCAGTCTGTCCTTACTTTTGTTCTCTAGAGATACAGATAAGTTACTGCTCCTGTGTATGAAGAGTGCGTAAGATAGTTGCCAGAACAACGATCATTGATTTTGCCAACTGGTATCTAATGTGTATAGGGAGCTTAAGGCCACGTTCACACGTTCAGTATTTAACTTCAGTATTTGTTAGCCAAAACCAGGAGTGGGTGATAAATACAGAAGTGGTGAAATGTCTCTATTATACTTTCCCTCTGATTGTTCCACTCCTGGTTTTGAATTACAAATACTGAGGTAAAAAAAACTCAACATGTGAGCGTGGCCTAAGGGTTGTTATATGCAAAAGAAATTGCCTGAGTTCAACCAAGATGTACAAAATCATGACTGTGATATGGCGCCTTGTCACATAAACTGCATAAACCTAGTGCAATCTATTAGACAGCATTAATAAATGTGGGCCATTATATCACTATACAATACAAGTCTCAACCGGGTCAAGGAAAGCCTTTCATCATTGATTACAGAATATGTAGTCACTCCATTTCTCTTTTCTAAGTCCTTTTTAACACCGACGGGGTGACTGATTCTTGTACTTCACAGGTTTGATTGGTCTTGACAACCTTTCAAAGGAAGCCTTGAAGTCAGATACACATGTACATTCCTTCCAGCCTGCGAGGGTTATAAATTCCTTCAGGTTACTGTATAAGTGAGATACTCAATTTAGTTTTTTCTTGTGATGAGATCATCGTTACATACAGACACCCACTGATTTCCCTTCTTCATTGACTTCAGTACTGAATGACAGGTTAGCATCTGATCTTCCACACACGTTACGTTTTAGGATTGCCGTCTGGCTATAAAGTGCAATGGAAAAAATGTGTAGTGAGGAATCTGAATAAATGATAGACGTTGCATTTGTTCCTTTAAGGAGCTGAGATACCGCTTGTACACATTCCCTTTTCCTGAGATCTGTATGTCTATCACTGCCTGGTTCAGACAGCTGTGTGTGGTGTCCGTTTTAGGGGTGGAGGCAACATGAATGAAGCACATCTCTAAATGGTCTACCCATATTGTATATTTATGGCATATTCTGTTGATGTGCCAGAAAAACATCATAGGTATGTCTCCATCATCTAGGGACCCCACCTAATTGGGAGAAATAGAAATAGGGACGCTTAAGTGTTAATGGAGAAGAGGTTATGTCTGTACTCGACTCTCTACATTGATTTGGAAATTACCGAACATACATCTTGTGGAAATGCCATCATCTCTAAGAACGATGAAGCCCTTTTTTTGATAAGTCCTGTTGTTTCCCAACTGAACATGTAACATTTCATCACTACGGTGAAGGCATGCTGGTGCATGCAAAACTCCAATACACCCTGAAAATCACAAGTTTATTTTTCTACATAGACAAAGTGGTGTAGAGATCCAATTCATTGTAGCGTCCAGTCCAGATGTCAATTGGTCCATCAATTTAACCATTCATCGACATGTATAGAAACCAACAAATTTGCCAGAAGCAATTATTTTATATTACAATTTTTTTTACTCCAGCACTGTAATAAAGTTGTATAAAATCTAGAAGAAACTTCTGCATGTTCAAAACTCTTGATCAGACTAGTCAACGAGATTACAAGAGGCATGTTCACAAATAATTTTTTTTTTATTGCTTTTACATAGATTTGGGAGCATGAAATCCACTTAGGTGTTAAACATATAGACAAGTTCTTTCCAAAGAGGTATTTAAAACCTTGTTTCAAGAAAAAAAAAGTCATTTCTTTGATGTTGAGACCCCATGGGGATCTGCCCCAAATTTGACACTGAAGTTAAAAGGCTGAAAAAAGTGTGGGGGAAAAAATAACATCAAAACTCTTCAAAACCACATCTAAGGGTATGTATTGTTCACCCATCATGTTTTTACCATGGAAAACACAGCAGAATCTGCTCCAAACTTGGCACTGTCAAGTCACAAGGCTGTATGCTTCAAAATTTTCATAAAAAAAAAAACACATGGATTCCTGACTTGGATTTTCTCTTGAAAAACCATGTTTGATTTTTTTTTCCACCTCAAAAGACTCCATGTTATGAGATTTGATTAGGACCCTAAGGTCCAGCAGAAGACCCCACCTCCCCATTTGTAGCTGACTTTGGAGTTACTAGTTTATTTCCATTGGGTTGATTCCCAAATAGCCTATTAGATCTTTTTGATGACACGTGTGAAAAGAGAGCAATTAAAAGTGGACATGAATATACTCTGTATAAATGGAGGGTGGGCCCTCAGAATATTTCATCTGGTGGGTGCAATGTACACTAAAAATGTACAAGGAGGGCTTGGATATTTTTCTTGAAAAATGTAAAATTACAGGTTGAGTGCTAGCTATATTATAGAGCTGGGACATTAATCCAAGGAATTGGTTTGATTGCTATATATAAAGTCAGAAGAATTTTGTCCCCTAATATGTGGCAAATAGAATCTGCTACATGTGGTTTTTGCCTTCTTCAGGATCAACATATCAGGTTATAGGTTGACCTCTATGAACTTCTATCTACCTTCAACCTTAAAACTATGAATAGTGCTTGTCCTGAGTTGCACTGACCTAGGCTTCTGTTCATAAGTCGAATTCAGGAAGTTCTGCACGGAGGATGTTTAATTAGTTAGGGCCAGTAAACTTAAGATCACAGAGGTATTTCCTGCCTAATGTTTTGTGCAGCTGTTGACCTGTCACATTTTGGTGCTTGGTCTTTCTCAACATGTCGCATCCCTCGGTAGTCTCCACTAATTTACACTGAGCAGTTCTGTGCTCAATGCTGTCATGTTTCAACACATGTAAGTGTCTAGATTGCCTGCTCCTCTTACCCCATGTATCAGCACTATCTGATATGTTTTTCTGTTATGATTGTGCTATTTGTATGCTGACATGTGTAAAGTGACTCGAATGAATGTCACAGATGGAGGTGTGAGAAGGGGGAAAGCAGGGCACGTTCTCTGGTGAACACGGGTCTTCTGTATATCTTAAAGATGCCGAATAACTGGTTTTACAAGACTGGTGAGCAGGCGGAAATGGTTTGTTTAAATATGTCACCCTTATACCACTTTATGGAAAGTATGAAGTATATCATATGAACAGAAAAATGTCATAATTGTAAAATTCACTACTATTGATGCATCAAAGTGTATTCTTGTTTTACAGGAAAAAACTTGTAGAAAGTGGATTGTTAACATCAAGATGTGAGCTGTTAGCTGGGGAAACGTAGATGTTAAACATACTAAAACTTAAAGGGGGCTCCAACTTTGGAGTTCTACATCAATATGCTGATCATAGGGTGTCATAATGGTGGTAACCCCATCAATTGGCTGTAATCTGTGGTTGAGTTTAGCAAAAAGTGCTTAACTTTCTTGCATTACCACCATACAGCAAATAAAACATTACACAGTGCCAATTAAAATAAGCAAGCTGTCCAGATAATGCATGGACATACTGCCTGTTCTAGAGGGAGATATGTTCTTCCTAGATACTCTTTGCCTTGGCTTGTTGATGATGGTCCTACAGCTGGCCATACACATTGGATGGCTCTTGGCAAACAATGCTTCGGACGATGGTTCGTCTGACAGTCATCTTGGCCAACTACACAGGAGCGCTCGTTCGGCTGAGCGCTCCTGTTTTCCTTGAGAAATCTGACATTTGACCAGTCGGCCGATTACTTATATTCGGTAGAACAATACAGTCGGCAGACTGAAATCAGACATGCAAGGTAGACATCTTTCCCAACAATCAATCGGTCGGTGCCCCCATACACATTAGACCGTCGGCCAAACCCATCGCTATCGACAGATTAAGCCGACATTAGTTTGATGTGTATGGGGCCTTAAGATTAGGACTCTTCATACTTAATTTAGAATTCACTATTTGAAGAAGTTTATTAAACCGAAGAACTCTTGTTATCTATTATTGCCTGTAAGCAAGCAGAACAGAAGAGAAATTACTGGTTTCCAACATGAAGTCCAGAAACATGTCAGATTCCGTTATCTCTACTTTTATATTATTTTATGTTTTGTACATTTAAGGTTGGTGTTTCTTTGGTGGTGTTGTGGTTTTTATGCGGTTCATGTGGTCATTTCATAAGTTAGGCTGTTTTTAAATGTATTTTAGTTGTTTTGACAAGTAGTATTAGTGGAGGCTTGGATGGTATGAATCCCTTCTAAATGAATTGACTGCATTTGTGGAAGTTTTGGTCCAGCCCAGTAAGAGGGTAGTGGAATCCTACTATAATAAGGACTAGTAAGCTGGGAAAGTGAGGCTGGATAATTTGCCGTTTCCCCTGTCTGAATGAGTAATTGTACATCTGTTGTTTTGTCTCTTACAGAAGTGAAGAAAATGTCGGTCAGCATACATGAGAACCGCAAGTCCAGAGCCAGCACTGGCTCTATGAACATTTACCTATTCCACAAGTCTTCATATGCTGACAATGTGCTAACTCATCTTAATCTTTTAAGACAGCAGTGCCTCTTCACGGATGTCTTATTACTGGCGGGAAACAGGTCTTTTCCCTGCCATCGTGCTGTCCTTGCTGCTTGCAGTCGCTACTTCGAAGCAATGTTTAGTGGAGGTCTTAAAGAAAGCCAGGCCAATGAGGTGAACTTTCACAATGCTATCCACCCTGAAGTTTTAGAACTTCTTTTGGATTATGCATATTCCTCCAGAGTCATAATAAATGAAGAAAATGCAGAATCCCTTTTGGAAGCTGGAGATATGTTAGAGTTTGAGGACATCCGAGATGCATGTGCTGAGTTCCTAGAGAAGAACCTTCATCCAACCAATTGTTTAGGCATGCTTCTCCTCTCTGATGCCCACCAATGTACTAAGCTGTACGAACTAGCTTGGAGAATGTGCCTTACCAACTTCCAAACCATCTGCAAAACGGAAGACTTTCTTCAGTTACCCAAAGAGTTTGTTGTCCAACTCTTGGCACATGAAGAACTGGAAACTGAAGATGAGAGGATGGTATATGAATCTGCAATGAACTGGATTAACTACGACCTAAATAAACGTTACTGTTACTTACCTGAGCTGCTCCAGACTGTACGATTAGCTTTGTTACCAGCCATATATCTCATGGAGAATGTGGCCATGGAGGAGCTAATCATTAAGCAGAAAAAAAGCAAAGAGCTTGTAGAAGAAGCGATTAGGTGCAAGTTAAAAATATTGCAAAATGATGGAGTGGTGACAAGTATGTGTGCGAAACCTCGCAAAACCGGCCACGCTTTATTTCTCCTGGGCGGACAGACTTTCATGTGTGATAAATTATACCTTGTTGACCAGAAGGCAAAAGAAATTATACCCAAGGCAGACATTCCAAGTCCTCGCAAAGAATTCAGTGCATGTGCCATTGGCTGCAAAGTCTATATCACTGGTGGAAGGGGTTCAGAGAATGGTGTTTCAAAGGATGTGTGGGTCTATGACACCCTTCATGAAGAGTGGTCAAAGGCTGCACCCATGCTGGTGGCACGATTTGGTCATGGATCTGCTGAACTTAAACACAGTTTGTATGTAGTAGGGGGGCACACAGCAGCAACTGGCTCTCTCCCAGCATCTCCATCAGTGTCCTTAAAACAGGTAGAACAGTATGACCCAGCTACCAACAAGTGGACCATGGTAGCGCCTCTCCGAGAAGGTGTTAGCAATGCTGCTGTGGTTAGTGCAAAGCTTAAATTATTTGCCTTTGGCGGCACTAGTGTTAGCCACGATAAGTTACCCAAAGTTCAGTGCTATGATCCTTCTGAGAACAGATGGAGCGTACCAGCCACTTGTCCACAGCCATGGCGATATACAGCTGCAGCTGTTCTGGGAACCCAGATCTTTATCATGGGAGGGGACACTGAATTCTCTGCCTGTTCAGCTTATAAATTCAACAGTGAAACGTATCAATGGACTAAAGCTGGAGATGTGACGGCCAAAAGAATGAGCTGTCATGCCGTAGCATCTGGCAATAAACTGTTTGTAGTTGGAGGCTACTTTGGAATTCAGAGGTGCAAAACATTGGACTGTTATGACCCAACTATTGATGCGTGGAACAGCATAACGACCGTACCTTACTCCCTTATCCCCACGGCATTTGTGAGCACATGGAAACATCTGCCCTCTTAAAGCACTGTGGATTGGCATGGTAAGTTTCATGCAATAAGACACAACATTCTAAAAAAATGTTTATTACATTATATTTGTGGGAACAGTGGAGCATTTAGATCTGCGTGAATATGTGACATTATTTAAAGTACTTGTGTGCTGTTAAAGGGTCAATCATGCTGCCCAAATTACGAGCGTCATAAAGGGGTATGCCCATCTCCAAGGTCCTATCCTAATATGTAGTAGGTGTAATAATATTAGCAAATGCCATCAATTTAAAACGTAGTATACAGTAGTTCATCTGATTAACTATGTCCTTGCCATATGTGCAGGGCATTGCAGTAGCTTAGATATCCATGATTATGGCCACTCACATAATGACTGTTACACTGCGTGAGTAGCTGTTACCATGGAAGCCTAAGCTACTGCAATGTCCTGCACATGGGTAAGAGACATAGCTAATCAGAAGAACTATACTACATTTCTAATTGGAGGTATTTGCTAATATTATTATTATTACACCTATTCCACATTGGAATATGATCTTTAACAGTGTAGAGCAGTGATCCCCAACTCCAGTCCTCAAGAGCCACCAACAGGTCACGTTTTCAGGATTTCCTTAGTATTTCACAGGTGATGGAATTCCGGCCTGTGCAGGTGATGCAATTATCTCCTGGGCAATACTAAGGAAATCCTGAAAACATGACCTGTTGGTGGCTCTTGAGGAGCGGAGTTGGGGAACACTGGTGTAGAGAATGCAGTGTTTTTGTTGTGCTTTTCTTTTGATGACTGTAGGGGATTGTAGTTACAAGACCTGGGAGACATTCTGCTAAATAATGGTTTATCAGTGGGTGACGGGGGCAAATGATGCCCCCTGAATTACCATAGTTATATATGATTTTTTTTTTTTTTGCTTTCTTAGCATGTTTTCTGCACTACACGTACAATTAGTAGTAAGAATCTTTGTTATATGGGTGCCTTCAGCATCAATAGACCTACACGGTCAAGGTCATATAGGGAGCGCTCCCAGGCTGGGCGTGGGACCGTGTTTGCCCTCCTCCCCGCCATTGCTTATACAGTACATAACTTTTGAGAGGTAACCCTGACGTACATTACCCCTCTTCATGCCCTGTTGTTTCAGCAAATATCTTTTATCACAAGTATGTGAAGTGTTTTCAAGCAGCCGCACACATTTCCGACTGGTCGTAGATGTGTAAATAAAACAATAAGATTCCTCATGCTCTCCGCGCCAGTAATGGTTAAGTCCGTGAAGGCCGGGCCTTTCTGTTATTCCTTTCTGTGTGTTTTGTCTCATTCTTTAGAAGCTTGAAAGATGATTAATCTTCTCCTGGGGAAATGATACATGAAACTTTTCTTCTTTTTTTCCTCCTATTTGACCTCCTGGGGCAGGTGTGGCTTCTTGGTTAAAATGTTAAAGACCAGCCGACCTGAAATCCCAGTTCTTTTAAGACTGCGTAACTGTATAAAGCAAGGTCAGGGCAGGTAACCTCGTTCCAATGTAATCCAGCTGGCTTGGTGCTGAATGAAATTATGATTATGGCTTGCATGCTGCTACTTTTGGGATGAATTTACCACGCTGAGTCCATATGCGCCATGGCTCATTAGAAAAATGTGTGCATTGAATACTAAAATTCTACGTGGAATAGGAATAATGTATAATTTATGGATGTTGAGGTTTTCCCATCTTAAAAAGATATACTGTAGTATGCCATAATATTCAGGTTGGTGGTGGTCCAATAGCAGATTGCCCCTCAATCATGAGAGCCAAGTGCAGCTTGGTTGCAGTACCTACACATGGACAGAAGTGGTAGGGAATAACTCAGATTTGTTTAGGGTAGTATGCAGGGTTAATTTCTTTGTATGAAGGAGTTTGGTATTTTAGTAAAACTAAACTTTAGAGAACATATGGTTCCTCATATAAAATGAGCAAATAATACACAGTATGGTATCTTCAAAGCCTAAAAGACTTTAAGGGTAATTCCCAAAATAGCAAGTTATTGTTTATACTTTGGATCGGTGATGATTTCTGGCACTCCGACTGTTTGTACCATTAGAACTTCCAAAAATGGGGCTCTCTTGAATGGAGAGAGTACAAATGCTCAGGTTGTGCTGAATTAAAGGGAACCTGTCACCCCCAAAATCGAAGATGAGCCAAACCCACCAGCATCAGGGGCTTATCTACAGCATTCTGTAATGCTGTAGATAAGCCCCCGACGTATCCTGAAAGATGAGAAAAAGAGGTTAGATTATACTCACCTGGGCGGGCGGTTCAATCCGATAGGCGTCGCGGTCCGGGGTCCGGGGCCTCCCATCTTCATAGGATGACGTCCTCTTCTTGTATTCACGCTGCGGCTTCGGTGCAGACGTACTTTGTCTGTCCTGTTGAGGGCAGAGCAAAGTACTGCAGTGCGCAGGCGCCGGGAAAGGTCAGAGAGGCCCAGCGCCTGCGCACTGCAGTACTTTGCTCTGCCCTCAACAGGGACGAGAAGAGGACGTCATCCTATGAAGATAGGAGGCCCCGGACCGGACCGCAAAGCCCATCGGACCCAGACCGCAGCGGGACCGCCCCTGGGTGAGTATAATCTAACCTGTTTTTCTCATCTTTCAGGATACATCGGGGGCTTATCTATTACAGAATGCTGTAGATAAGCCCCTGATGCTGGTGGGCTTAGCTCATCTTCGATTTTGGGGGTGACAGGTTCCCTTTTAATTGTCTACGGAACTGGAGAAATCCAAGGACAATGGCAGCCCTTGTTTCATCTGGAAAGGAGAGAACTCGCTATTTTTGGAATAACTCTTAAAAAGTGGTTGTCCAGTCAAAAAATATTTCTAGATTGGCCTTTGTAACTTACTAATATATTTCCATTTTAATATGCTGGTTGCCTCAAAATGTCCAATATCCGCTCTAGTTGTCACATCAGGTTCTCTGTTTGACCCAGGAGAGCGTTTCCTCTTTTGACACATGATCGGTGCAGTGTGTGATGGAGGCTGACTTGGTTCCTTTTATCAGTAGCTATCCATTGGCTGTGACAGACAAGGGGTCTGGCTTAGCTATTGAAATGAGCCAGCCCCCCTTACAACATACTGATTGTGTGCCAACATAAGAAACTCTTTCCTGTGTTGAGCACAAGCCAGAAGTAGAGCTGCAGTCGCCAAGATTGGAGAGGACACCTGATTATGGGGGACACCTTGGATAGTGAAACTATATTTGTCTCATTTTATACATATTTTTGACTGGAAAACTCCTTTAATAGGAAATCTCAGATGGCATGGGATCTATATTCTGGGTAATCTTTTCATGTGAGGCACACCTTTCTGAGACGTATCGTAACCATTCCTCTAGCCTTACATCTGTCTCCTCCAGAGAATTGGTTTCCGTTTTATTCAAGAATTGCTCCAAGCAAACGCTACACATTAATTACCCCCGAGTTACTGCGGGACCCCTATGGTGCGAGGTGACTAATCTTATTTAGGATTTAGTTTTATGATTATGGTGTCATTTTGTGGCTATTATCTGGGTGATGCACCATTTGGTGTATGTTCTGTACATCTGCCTGTATTATTGGAGATGAGACTAATGGCTGTCCTCTGTCTTTCTTTTGTCCACCACAGAGGACCTCAGCTGTGAAGATTCGGGGGCCAGCTCTTAGAAGAACATGACAAAAGAACTTTTGATCTTTAAAAGAAGACATTTGCCAATCTCACATTCTCCCTCCTGCAGCTGGGAATTCTGGCGTCTCGGCTGCAGAAACGGTTCCTTCAGACCTCAGTATTAACTCCTTCGAATCAGAATCCAATGAATCAGAAATTGTTGTTTTTTAAATTTGGCTTTGTATTTGCAACCCCCAGGAGAGTATTTAATATGTCTGAATCCATCTGGACTCTTTTCTCTGTGGACGAGTTTATCATCTGATTCCATCGGAGATAGAAATGTCAGCACCAGCTGTGGGGGAAGCCGGCGGGTTCCAAGTAGCAAAGATGTCAAGTTGCACACAGTTCGAGCTGCACATATCCCGACATAAGACTACACAAGTGGGCCATGCCATTGACATTTTTCTAAACACTAACAAAGCAGAAAACCACAACTGTAACCTAGCCAGAGGAAAAAACTGTGAACAAATATTGGATGTACCCAGACTCCATTACCATTTCATTTGCCTATTTATATATGACTTTATTACATTCCCAGATGTCTATTTATTGTCCCGTGCTGTCTGCATGCTGATACAATACTTGTAGTTGTATTGACATGTTAAAGGCCTGATTAAATGTATATTTCAAGACCTTTACAACATTTTAAGACAGGGTATTGGGATACCTGCATGCAGCATTGCAAACAGTATAAAAATGGCGAATGACCAGATCTGAGAATGTGTCAGCATTACTCTGTCAGTCCAATGACTGCGCAAACCAAGCACGGATGCCCGGTGTACCCTTGACGTGGCCAAACGGTTCAGTCCACTTTCAAACCACTTATTACTCTTTTTTGGTTGATGGCTCTGGCATTGCAAGAGCCAGAGAAGGACAGATATGGCCAAAAAAACAAGTAGGTGGGAAGGTACACTGAATTCTTGGCAACACCTGTGCTTGGTTTGTACAGTCTTTATTATTATTTATGTGTTGCTTACATAGCGCTCATCACAATCTAAATTCCAGGCAGAGCTGAATTTATCATTTAATTTATTTCATTGTTTGTCCAAATACAACAAACCCTATAAGTCAGTGCACAATCCCTTTTGAAATAGACCTATTAATTGACTAACCACTTTCTTCAACCACCTTAATCATTGGTGGTTAGACCGTGTAAGCGCAGGTGATTGGCTGATTATGGGACAGCTGTTAGTGGTCAGGTCCACGCTGTTTAGCTGATCGCTGCTGCTGCCTCTTTCCAAGAACTTGCCTGTAAAGTTAAAATATTTCCTTAAACACAGTCCTTACATTCTGATAGTAAATGATCCCATTAATGGAGTATCCTTTTTTTTCCATTTATTTATTTTTTTTACTATGGCTCTAAGAATTAACAGACTAACTACCTGCCAGTTCTGCCCGTCACCGATCTCTGATGGCTCACAATAGTTACTGACCTCGATTATGGGGCTCCGTTTGACATCGCGTCGTCAGAGCAGCTGCTTTTCTTCCACTCTGCTCTGTTGACGGGGCATGACTAGCGATGTCATACTAATAGGCAGTGGGGATCCTGCTGTCAATCAGCATGACGTTAGGAGTCACTACCCGTCGACAGAGCAGCCCAGAAGAGGAAGAGCTGCTCTGTTGGCATGAAGCAGCAGAATCGCTGGCAGGAGCAGTACGTGAACTTTCTGAGCTGGCGCTGGGTAGAACAGGCAGGTAGTTAGCAGCTACCTGCCTGTTAGTTCTTAGGTCTGTAGTAAAATAATAAAAGTCCTGGAAATCCCCTTTAAGCTTTGCTCCACAGATGCAGAGCCCTGGTCGTCTTGTGAAGACCTGCGTTTGTTTTCTGAATATCCAATCGCCAATGTGGTATAAATTTGATATGAGTGTCCCTCTCATATAAAGGCTGAGGAATGCCTGGCTGGAGCTCGTCCTCACAGCTATACCAAATGTGACTAATTCACAGATATGTACCACAGCTGCTGTCGCAAATCTGCCTCTCAAGGCATAACCATTAGCAGCCGGCCTGATGAAGGACCATCAGTAATGAATATTAAGTGGCCAGTAAATGGCTTTCACAAAGCATTACCTCAAGATTACTGGTTGGTAATCCTCGCACAACTCTGCCGTATCTGTCCTATTTCTGCTGTATGTACAGTAGGAATGCCTGGGGTTCTCATAAACTCAAATTGCAATGCTGCAAAAGGTAAAAATACAACTGTAATGGAATCGGTGTAAAGGTCAAGGAAGACCAGGAAGGAGGCCGCGGCCTCTTCACAGGAAGCTGCCGGTGTAACAAGACCTGACCTTTAATTACTCACAGTGGTAAAATAAGAAGCCGTGGAGGTCACTTTCTCAGGCCATTCCCCCCCCACATCCCACCCCAGGTCACACATTGTCCTTTCTCCTTTGTACAAACTTGTTGGCACCTAGTGTCTGTACAGTGTTATTCTGCTCTTACCTGGAACTACCCCCAATTTCTCATCCTATCTTCTTGTTAAATACTTTGTCGTCTTTTGTATAACTGTTAATTGTCTGCTTGTCGGATCGGTATTGACATCATCCAAAGTTATTTATTTATTTATTAATGGGAATTTCTTTTTGTAACTTTTTTTTGCCAAAGGCGTTCGTTTTGTACGTGTTCTCTGGTTCCGCTATATACTTGTTGCATTTTATTTTCAAGTGAATTTGTGGTAAGAAAATAATAAAATTGCACTGTTTAAATATTTGTGTCCTTTTTTTTTATTGTGTTTTCTTAGCAGATACAACAAAGCTTTTATGCCTCACAGTTGTATACTTTTGGATAGATTCTCTATTGTTGCGGATTTGAAGTGTAATGGATTCAAGTTGACTTCAAAGCCTGCGTTCTTTATTATTATAACCTCCTTCTTGGACGGCATTAACGGAAACACCACGGGACAAGATTAGCATCTGCGTCAGTCTAGCCCTACATTTTATCATTTAAAACTAGAGCTCAAGGTTCACTCGGGATTCAACATATGGATAACTTGGGAAAAGAGCGGTGAGGGGGAACATAATATTGTAACATAGTATTACAGATACAAGTACAACTGAGCCATACTTAGATCTCATGGAAGCTTTTTAACTGGAAAGACCACAAAACCCAAATCTAGTTGGCCTCGACTCAGACTGAATTAGCAAATCGAAGATACCCTACCCTCTATTTAAAGCTAATAGATTGGACTTAAATTCTCATCGAATTCACATACAGCAAAAAGATTTCTAAAATAATGTATTCTTATTAATCATATTTTTAAGAACTTGAGCTAAACTTCAGAAGCCAATACCAAGAGTAGAACAGTCAGAGGGAAAGTATAATAGAAACAAGTGCACTATTTCTGCTCTTTTCACCCGTTCCTGGTTTTGGTAAAATACTCACCAAATACTCAATGTCTGAACATGGCCTTAAGGTACCGTCACACTCAGTAACTTTGCAAAGAGAACGACAACAATCTGTGACGTTGCAGCGTCCTGGATAGCGATCTCGTTGTGTTTGACACGCAGCAGCAATCTGGATCCCGCTGTGCCATCGCTGGTCGGAGCTAGAAGTCCAGAACTTTATTTAGTCGCCAGGTCGGCGTGTATCGTCATGTTTGACATCAAAAGCAACAACGCCAGCAACGAGCGAGAACGAGAAGTGAGTCGCCGTTACGTCACTGGATCGCTCCTGCATCGTTCTGAAGTTGCTGTGTCTGACGTCTCTACAGCGACCTAAACAGCGACGCTCCAGCAATCTAGTTTAGGTCGGCTCGTTGTCTATATCGCCGCAGCGTCGCTTAGTGTGACGGTACCTTTAGACTTTAACATCCACTCCTGTGTTCTCAGGGGAGATGATGTCCACCAGAGGTGTCTGGCAGCTACTTACCTTTTACCCCACTGAAAACCTATGGAAATTTGTCAAACAGTTATTGGGGTACCAAGATTGTCTAACAAACATCAATTGTATTTCTAGTAGGCCCAAGAACCCTACTTAGAAATCATATCTCAACACAATCTATGGAGATGGGACATATTCTGCATGGGATTATAAGGGCTATACTCTACCATTACTTAACCTAAATAAATAAGGGCCACAACACTATGACTTTGGGAAAACAGACTGCAATGTTTTATTAAGGGAATATTAACAATTAAATATATCTTGGACCAATGTAATACTAGACCAATCAGTAAACAGTGGCTCAGTCCTTAATTGACTTGAGCTGCACTAACAAACATTTAAATTTAACAAACACCACCGGGCCGGAGAGCTGGCTGTAACCTCCTTCAAATAAAGCAAGCAGCAAATGCATATGATAAAGTAAGAAAAACTTGGAGATGGTGGGCCGCAGATCTTCAATCTTAAAGGTTAGGAATGCTTAGTCGCTGGCCATCAGGAGTGTTAAATAGATCAATCCTCCGCCGCCTTCCAGCTGATCCACCAATCCTGCAATTCCTGGGTTTCGGCGGGAAAACGTCAAGGGATTCCACATCTAACCAGCAATGCCACATATGCCCAGCATCGATGTAGCCCGACAAAAATGCTGCAAGATTAACCCATGAGAAACATATATACACAGTACTAGCAAAGGGCCAATATTCAACCATTTAATCATAACCTGGCCTTATAATCCCATGTGCCCCCTTAGTCTACTACACGGGGACTTAACATTCTTCATATAGGAAAGCAATAGTTTAAATTTAAAAAAAAATATATATGTTTTTATTAAAAACCTCTTCACTAGAGGTTTTTTTTAAAAATGGAGTCTGTCATCATAAAATGACTATTCAAACCAAGCTCAGGCAGTCATTACACTTGGTGCACACTTGTTTTGTAACTATCTCCACTTCCTCTTCCTTGATTGACAGCTCTCACTTTACATGAGCTAGAGGAGGGCGGTGATAGATGTAAAGCAAGTAGGTGGGAACATGTATGGAACTGTTTGACTATGCCCAGGGTGTGCTTGGTCTGAACAGTCATTTTCTGCTGACAAACACCTTTTAGTATAAGGAAAATAACTCAATATACAGCTTATACTTGGAAAGAAAAACATTGTGAATCAGGAAACACATGAACAGAGTTATGAAAGCAAGACAAGTTTCAGTCTACATGGAGATGTACACATACAATATACTGCTCTAATGCTGAGGATTAGAGATGGTCGAACCTGAACAGTAAAGTTCTGAGTCCATATTGAGCACCCACTGTTCGAGCACATGAGGTTTTATTTTGGGAGGAGAGGGGTTGTTGTCACCCTTCTATTGTCAGGTGACATCAAGCCCAAGGCTTAGTAATGGAGAGGCATCTATAAGAAATATGAACCCCATTTGCCACCGCGATAGGGCAAGCGGGAAGAGCCGGGCACAGCGCCAGAATTGGCGCATCTAATAGATGTGCCTTTTCTGGGCGGCTATTGGCTGCTATTTTTAGCCTGCGGGAGGCAATATCCATGGACCCTTATGAGACTGAGAATACCAGCCCCCAGCTGTCTGCTTAGGCTTGGCTGGTTGTCAAAAAAGGGAGACCCCATGCCGTTTTTTTAAATTATTTATTTAAATAATTTAAAAAACGATGTGGGGACCCCTCCATTCTTGATAACCAGCCTTGCTAAAGCTGAGAGTTGTAGGCCGTAATCAGTTTTTCATGGCTGGTTATCAAGAATACAGGGGAACCCATGCTGTTTTTATTTATTTAGAGCGCCGGCTGATGAATACTCTCATCAGCCGCCCATGCTCTCGCTGTTATTAGCAGCAGGAGGTGTAGTCTGATGGGAGTAGTCGTCCCATCAGCCAGCCCCAGTGACCGGAGGTAAACTTTTTAACTCAGATACATACTTACGCCGTCATTTGACAGCATGGGAACTGCAGCTGTCTGACCGGCGGTAATGATTATACCACCAATCGGAGGCAGTGTTTGCCACGCTGTCATGCACATGACAGTATGGCAAACACTGGCTGTTCGGGACCCCTATTTTTTTTACTGTTCGGTTGGACCCATACATGCAGGGGGTCTGGACACCCATCTCTTCTGAGGATTTCTTCTTCCTTTCTAGTTAGTAGTTAGAGCTATGGCTTCTATCTCTATACTTCAAGCATTGGACCAACTACTTAAGTCATCTGAAACACTTCCTGGCACGGACTGCGGTTGAAGTGCAGAGAGGCTTTAATCATCGGTCTTGGATGGATGACTAACTTCTTAAGATCTGAAACTGTGGTCTTTGCATTGAATGCATGGCTCATACAGATTTTGAAACTTTTCCATCATATTTTTAGTTAGTTATATTCTCATGTTACAATATTGGAATAAGAGAATAAAAGAAACATTTGTGGTTGTCTTTTTCTGCTCCTTACATTCAGTGTAGTGAGACAGCGGTCTGATCCATTGCCTCTATTAATTCCGATATGTAGACTGTGGAGTAGATGAAGTCCGGGTGGGCCTCTTGGCTCCGGGGGGAACATTCTGGACTCATGCTTCTTTCATTGATGTGGGAATTTAGACTTGTTGCTCAACCGCTGCAGAGGGGAGCGAAAAAAAAAAAGCTACAAAAACGTCCCACACGCTGAAGTGATTCATAGCACCGTGCACACAAAACCTTGGCAGAAGACGTGGAGGTTCCTCCTTTTCTCTGCGCCAGTTGCTGTAGAAACAGTTAACAATGGGCAGCCTTCCACTATACGTCTGATTGTTTAGGATCCATTCAGCCGAGCTGACACCTGCCTGAGGACAGAGTGACTAGAAGTGAAAATTTTTTCTGACCATTAGATATGTGACCTGAGTTAGCAGAAAAAATCTAAAGATATGTATATCATAAGCATTTGTATAATATTTAAATGAACTGCAGCATCTTCCCCTGTATCAGGGGCAATGATACTCCAATACAATTCATGGGAGATGAGGTTTCTGGAAACCATTACAAAAACACATACATTAAGGTCACATTGTTGGAATACCTTGATTTTTATTTTTAGACAATTCACTCAAGCAGAAATATCACCCCGTTATCTTATCCTAAGGGTAAGTTCACACTAGGCGTTTTCAGGGTTTTTTTCTGCAGCAAAACCTGATCTCTTGGCAGGAAAACAGCTCCAGAAAAAAGCAGGTTTTGTGCTGCGTTTTTGTTGTGTTTTTGGCATGCTGATAAAAGTTTAGTGCAAAAAAAAAAAAAAGTCATATTCTACAGAATCAAGTTTTGGCACAAAATACCTGCGTTTTTGCTGCAGATTTTCATAGTTTTTTCACCACCCTTTCATGTCCATGGGTGAAAAACACTGAAAAACCATGAAAGAAGTGGCATGCTCTATTGTGCTAAAAAAAAAAGGCAACGCACAGAATAGTGATGACAAAAAAAACAAGGTGTGTGCATAAGATTTCTGAAATCTCAGACATAGCTGGTACTGTAAAACGCAGAAAAAAGCTGAAAAAACGCCTTACCCTTAAAGCCTCATTCAGACATCCATTTTTCATGTATGTTTTCTATCCGTGAAAATAGAACATCTGCCCACTATAGTCTATGGTGCTGTTCACATGTTCCTGTTTCTGCCAAAATCACAGACATGTACATTTTTTTACCAGCATCACAGGTGAAAAATACCAATACATGTCTATAGGTCCGTGAAAATCACAGACTACGGATGGCATCAGTGTACAGTCCATGTGCTATCCATGATTAACGTCCATGCAATGTATGGGACAAGTTTTGTATCTTACGGGAAAAGTACTGATTAACCCCTTAACCCCTGGAGCTTTTTAATTTTCGTTTTTCACTCCCCTTCTTTCCAGAGCCATAACTTTTTTATTTTTCCGTCAATATGGCCATGTGAGGGCTTATTTTTTGCGAGATGAGCTGTACTTTTGAACGATAACATTGGTTTTACCATGTCATGTGCTAGAAAACAGGAAAAAAATTCCAAGTGCGATGAAATTGCAAAAAAAGTGCGACACTGGTTTTTTTGTTTGGCTTTTTTGCTAGGTTCACTAAATGCTAAAACTGACCTGCCATTATGATTCTCCAGGTCATTACGAGTTCATAGACACCAATCTATCTAGCTTCTCTTTTATCTAAGTGGTAAAAAAAATTTCAAAGTTTCTTGAAAAAAATAAATTGCGCAATTTTCCATCTAACATTTTTCGTTATCTTGGGTTGGGTTGGGTGAGGGCTTATTTTTTGCGCGCCGAGCTGACGTTTTTAATTATACCACTTTTATGCAAATGCATTCTTTTGATCGCCCGTTATTGCATTTTAGGAGTGGAGCGTGCAGCTGCATGTATAGCTATGTGGCCGCACGCTCCGCTCCTGAGTGACGGCGGCAATGCCGGGTATTAACATGCGAGACTCGGCCGTATTTCTCGCATGTGTGATCCCGGCCTTCAGGTTATGGCTTGTTCACTTCCATCATTAGGAAAGGTCAGGTGTTGCAAGATTCCCAGCTTTATAAAAACCCAGCCTCCTCTAACCTTGTACCAAATGGGTTCTTCTAATCAGCCATGAGTTCTTATAAGCAGCTGCCTAGAACTCTGAAAATTAAAATGGTGGAGGCCCGCAAAGCAGGAGAAAGTTAAAAAAAGATATAAAAGCGTTTTCAAGTTTCCCTTTGTTCAGTTTGAAATGTAATTAAGAAATGGCAGTTATCAGAAACAGTGCAGATCAAGATAAGATTAGGAAGACCAAGCAAAATTTCAACAAGAGCTGCTCTTAGGATTACTAGAGAGTAGTGTTGAGCATTCCGATACCGCAAGTATTGGGTATCGGCCGATACTTGCGGTATCGGAATTCCGATACCGAGTTCCGATATTTTTGTGGTATCGGAAATCGGAATCGGAAGTTCCCAGTGTATGGTTCCCAGGGTCTGGAGGAGAGGAGACTCTCCTTCAGGCCCTGGGATCCATATTCATGTAAAAAATAAAGAATTAAAATAAAAAATATGCGACCAATCACAAGCCGCGACGTCATCGAGGGTCCTAAACTCCTCATTCTTAGGAACGGAGGCTGCCGGTTACAATCGGTAAGGTCCAGGGGCCGCCGGACGGGTGAGTATATCCATATTTTTTATTTTAATTCTTTATTTTTTACATGAATACGGATCCCAGGGCCTGAAGGAGAGTTTTCTCTCCTTCAGACCCTGGGAACCATCCAGGATAGCTTCCGATACTTGTGTCCCATTGACTTGTATTGGTATCGGGTATCGGTATCGGCGATATCCGATATTTTTCGGGTATCGGCCGATACTATCCGATACCGATACTTTCAAGTATCGGAAGGTATCGCTCAACACTACTAGAGAGTCAAATAAGAATTCTGCTTGACTGCAATAGACCTTCAAAAAGATTTAGCAGACACTGGAGTTGTGGTACATTGTTCTACTGTTCAGAGACACCTGCACAAATATGACCTTCATGGGGGAGTCATCAGAAGAAAACCTTTTCTGCATCCTCACCATAAAAATCAGTGTCAGAAGTATGCAAAATAACATCTAAGGCCAGGTTCACATTAGCATTTTTGTATGCAGCGCATGATCCGCATGTGTCAGGTGTACATATCTTTAACATTGTGTACGCAGGGACCTGCTTTTGCATGCGTTCGCATGTGGATGCGTACGCATGCATCTTTTCGGCGGTCTCCAGCAAATGCAACATGTTGCATTTTTTGAGGCGTCAAATATTGCCCAATCGTCCGCATGCGGACGATTGTGGATGATTTCGTAAAAAAAATGCATTACTGTCTATGGGAACGCATTGGTACGCAAAGACATGCGTACTTTAGACTGCGCATGTCCAGGAAATTATATCACTGCCCCCGCCATGCACATAAAAAATGCAAACGCATGCCAAAATGCATTTAAACGCATGCACACGCAGCGTTTTTGTTTGCATCATGCGCAAGATGATGTGCAGGTGTAAGCATGCTTTTGTATGCATTTTGGCATGTGTTTGCGCATGCAGATGGTACGCTGTGGACACATACACAAATGTGAACTTAGCCTAAGGAAGCCTGATGCATTTTGGAAACAAGTCCTGTGGACCGATGAGGTTAAAATAGAACTCTTTGACCACAATGATCAAAGTTATGTGTGGAGAAAAAAAAGCACAGAATTTCAGGAAAACAACATCTCGCCAACCATTAATCATGGGGAGGGATCAATTATGCTTTGGAGTGGTGTTGCAGCCAATGGCACGGGGAACATTTCACGAGTAGAGGGAAGAATGGATTCAATGAAATTTCAACAAATTCTTGATGCAAATATAGAACCATCTGTAAATACAGCTGAAGTTGAAAAGAGGATGGCTTCTACAAATGGAAAATGATCCTAAACACACGTCAAAATCCACAATAGACTACTTCAAAAGGTGCAAGCTGAAGGTTTTACAATGGCCATCATAGTCCCCTGATCTGAACATCATGGCAAATCTGTGGCTAGACCTCAAAACAGCAGTGCGTGCAAGACGATCCTGGAATCTCACAGAACTGGAGGAATTTTCCAAGGAAGAATAGATGAAAATCCCTCAAAAACAAGAATTGAAAGACTCTTGGCTGGCTACAAAAAGCATTTACAAGCTGTGATGCTTTCAAAAGGGGGTGCTATTCGGTAATAACCTTGCTGGATTCCCAAACTTTTGGATCTGCTAATTTTCTTTTTTATAACTTTAAAATGTAAAATGTATATTTTTTTTGCCTAAATTACAAAGGAAATGTGTCACGCACGGTGGCTCAGCGGTTAGCACTGCAGCCTTGCAGCACTGGGGTCCTGGGTTCAAATCCTACCAAGGACAACATCTGCAAGGAGTTTGTATGTTCTCCCTGTGTTTGCGTGGGTTTCCTCCAGGTTCTCTGGTTTCCTCCAACACTTCAAAGACATACTGTTAGGGAATTTAGATTGTGAGCCCCAATGGGGACAGTAATGATAATGTGTATAAAGCGCTGTGGAATTAATGGTGCTATAAACGTGAGTAAAATAAATAAATAAAATAAAATCTTTTAGTTTAGGCTTTTTAGAGATCATTTCACCTTGCTTCACAATAACATTAATTTTGTCCAGGGTTGCCCAAACTTTTACATCCACTGTACTGTATATAGCCAGGGCTGCCACTAGGAATTTCGGGGCCCCATACTGGCAAAATTTTCGGATCCCCATTGAGACTCCGCCCAGGCTCCACCCCAGCCCCGCCTCCACCCCTCGAACTGTCCACAGTCAAAAGATTTTTAAAGCCGCCACCACAACAAGGTCAGGCCCTACCCTACTCTAACCTATTAAACATTTGTTAAAATATCCAATACAATTTAGGTATATTTTTTATTTATTTTTCAATTTTTAAAATGACAATACCACATAAAGGAGACAAATACCACCGCACCATGACCAGACACCAAATTACCACTGCATAGTGACCAAATAATAGCACATACAAGGAACAAATACCACCATACCATGTCCAGACCACATATTACCACCATATGATCACCAATAATATCACATACAGGGAACAAATACCACCACACCATGACCAGACCACATATTACCACCACATAGTGACCAAATAATAGCACATACAAGGAACAAATACTGCCACACCATGGCCGGACAACATATTACCACCACATAGTGACCAAATTATAGCACATACAAGGAACAAATACTGCCACACCATGACCGGACAACATATTACCACCATATGATCACCAATAATACCACATACAAGGAACAAATACCACCATACCATGTCCAGACCACATATTACCATCAAATGATCACCAATAGTACCACATACTGGGAACAAATACCACCACACCATGACCAGACCACATATTACCACCACATAGTGACCAAATAATAGCACATACAAGGAACAAATACTGCCACACCATGGCCGGACAACATATTACCACAATATGATCACCAATAATACCACATTCAAGGGACAAATGCCACCACACCTTGGCCGGACAACATATTACCACCACATAGTGACTGAATACTACAATACTGATCAGTAATAAAAAAAACACAATACTAATATCATCATAAGTGCCAGTATTCACAGGAGATCTGTACTTAGTATGCAGTGTCTGTGTACAGGTAATACAGTGATCACCGATGACATTATACATAGGAGCTCTCTATATAGTGTATAATGTAAAGGTAATACAGTGATCACTGGTGACATTGTAAACAGGACCACTGTATATAGTATATAGATAGCATCAGTGTACAGGTAACACACTGACTCACCAGTGATGTCTCTAGGTGAAGTCCTTCATCTTTGCTTTTAATCTTCATCCAGCACAGACCGCTGTCACTTCATCCAGCCAGGGATCGTTTCTGCAGGAAATAACAGTTATCAAGTGCACCGCTTGCAGAACACATTACTTATTTTTTCCCAAATTTTAAACTACAACAGATGAAGAAAAAAAGCGACAGTGTTGCTCTGCACAGTAACAGGACCGCCCCCCATTTAAAACAGTACCCTCAAAAAATAAAAATAAAAAAATATGGTCCTTGTGTCTCCATCCTGCCGGTGAAACATTGAGGCTTGCCGCTTTCAATAAAAATAAAAAAAATAAAAAAAACAGTACCCTCAAAAAATAAAATAAATACATCACTGCAGTAATATCCCTTAATTAGCCCCTATGGTAATAATATCCCCCATCATGGCCCCTGTGTGTCTCATTCCTGACTCCAGCCATATGTTCTCCTATTCTGTCCCCATGTGATACCCCATCCTGCATCATATGATCTCCCCATCCTGCCCCATGATCCTGCCCCATCTGTCCCATGATCATGCCCCATCTTTCCCATGATCCTGCCCCATCTGTCTCCATCCTACCCCATGATCCTGCCCCATCTGTCTCCATCCTTCCCCATCTGTCCCATGATCCTGCCCCATCTGTCTCCATCCTGCACCATGTCTCTATCCTGCACCCCGTGTCTCCAATCCTGCACCACGTGTCTCCCATTTGCCCCCTTGTCTCCATTCTGCCCCTTGTCTCCATTTTGCCCCTGTCTCCATTCTGCCCCTTGTCTCCATTCTGCCCCTTGTCTCCATTCTGCCCCGTGTCTCCATTCTGCCCCTTGTCTCCATTCTGCCCCTTGTCTCCATTCTGCCCCTTGTCTCCATTCTGCCCCGTGTCTCCATTCTGCCCCTTGTCTCCATTCTGCCCCGTGCCTCCATTCTGCCCCTTGTCTCCATTCTGCCCCATGTCTCCATTCTGCCCCTTGTCTCCACTCTGACCCCATGTCTCCATTCTGCCCCCTTGTCTCCATTCTGCCCCGTGTCTCCATTCTGCCCCGTGTCTCCATTCTGCCCCATGTCTCCATACTTCCCCATGTCTCCATACTGCCCCTTGTCTCCAATCTGCCACTTGTCTCCAATCTGCCCCGTGTCTCCATTCTGCCCCGTGTCTCCATTCTGCCCCATGTCTCCATTCTGCCTCTTGTCTCCATTCTGACCCCATGTCTCCATTTTGCCCCCTTGTCTCCATTCTTCCCCGTGTCTCCATTCTGCCCCGTGTCTCCATTCTGCCCCATATCTCCATTCTGCCCCCTTGTCTCATTCTGCCCCGCGTCTCCATTCTACCCCTGTCTCCATTCTGCCTCCGTGTCTCCATTCTTCCCCCCGTGTCTCCATTCTTCCCCCTTGTCTCCAATCTGCCCCATGTCTCCATTCTGCCCCATGTCTCCATACTGCCCCTTGTCTCCAATCTGCCCCATGTCTCCATTCTGCCCCTTGTCTCCATTCTGCCCCCATGTCTCCATTCTGCCCCCTTGTCTCCATTCTGCCCCTTGTCTCCATTGTGCCCATTGTCTCCATTCTGCCCCTTGTCCCCATTCTGCCCCCGTGTCTCCATTCTGCCCCTTGTCTCCATTCTGCCCCTTGTCTCCATTCTGCCCCCATGTCTCCATTCTGCCCCTTGTCTCCATTCTGACCCCATGTCTCCATTCTGCCCCCTTGTCTCCATTCTGCCCCGTGTCTCCATTCTGCCCCGTGTCTCCATTCTGCCCCATGTCTCCATACTGCCCCCTTGTCTCCATACTGCCCCTTGTCTCCAATCTGCCACTTGTCTCCAATCTGCCCCGTGTCTCCATTCTGCCCCGTGTCTCCATTCTGCCCCGTGTCTCCATTCTGCCCCATGTCTCCATTCTGCCCCTTGTCTCCATTCTGACCCCATGTCTCCATTCTGCCCCCTTGTCTCCATTCTGCCCCGTGTCTCCATTGTGCCCCGAGTCTCCATTCTGCCCCCTTGTCTCCATTCTGCCCCGCGTCTCCATTCTACCCCTGTCTCCATTCTGCCTCCGTGTCTCCATTCTTCCCCCGTGTCTCCATTCTTCCCCCTTGTCTCCATTCTGCCCCTTGTTTCCATTCTGCCCCCTGTCTCCATTCTGCACCGAGCTGGATGGAGACATATGGTCCTTGTGTCTCCATCCTGCCGGTGAAACATTGAGGCTTGCCGCTTTCAATAAAAATAAAAAAAATAAAAAAAACTTTCTTCTTACCTGTCTGCGCTCCTGGGGCAGAGATCTCTCCAGGGGTTTCAGCGCGCACTCGCCGGCGAATGACAATGTCATCATACACCGGCGATGC
This sequence comes from Ranitomeya variabilis, assembly GCF_051348905.1. Classification (NCBI taxonomy): domain Eukaryota; kingdom Metazoa; phylum Chordata; class Amphibia; order Anura; family Dendrobatidae; genus Ranitomeya; species Ranitomeya variabilis. The sequence continues at coordinate 109,955,835 of NC_135232.1, forward strand.
GCGCTGATGTCAGCTGCCAGCCTCCGATTGGCTGGCGGCTTTAACCATTGCCTCAAGGCAATAGAGTAACTGAACCTGCGTCTCGGACGCAGGTTCAGTTAGCGATATAAGCCTGCTGCTGGGGGCCCGGGCCCGATGAGCAGAAGAGACTGGGCCCGATGCGGGCCCCCTCTGCCCACTAGGCCCCATACGCCAGTCAGGGCAGTTATGCCCTGATGGTGGCCCTGTGTATAGCACTGTGTACTTACAGTTGTTCATTTTGCCTTTCTACCAAGCTAATTCTTCTCTTGTCTCTGCTCTATGTAGAGCGTATATCATTCCCCTCTTCAACTCCTGACCCAGCCACTCCCTTCTCCCTCTGCCAGGAACCTTTGCAGTGACTGATGAGTCATATGAGTTACAGGGAAAAGAGACTTCCTGTTTCTACATAGAGCTTAGGCTACTTTCACACTAGCGTTAACTGCAATACGTCGCAATGCGTCGTTTTCCCGAAAAAACGCATCCTGCAAAAGTGCTTGCAGGATGCGTTTTTTCTGCATTTACTAACATTAGCGACGCATTTGCGACGCATTGACACACGTCGCAACCGTCGTGCAATGGTTGCGCCGTGTTGGGGCGGACCGTCGGGAGCAAAAAACGTTACATGTAACGTTTTTTGCTCCCGATGGTCCGCTTTTTCCGACCGCGCTTGCGCGACCGGAACTCCGCCCCCACCTCCCCGCACTTCCCCGCACCTCACAATGGGGCATTGGATGCGCTGGAAAAATGCATCCGCTGCCCCCGTTGTGCGGCGCAGAGAAAGCTAGCGTCGGTAACCTTGGCCCGACGCACTGCGACGGGCCGAGCCCGACGCTAGTGTGAAAGTAGCCTTAGCCTGCTTTCACACATCAGTTTTTGCCGTCAGGCTGAATCCGGCTAATTTTGGAAAAAACGGATCCGTCGGAAATTGTGATGTGATGGATCCGTTTTTTCGCTGGACCTGATCCGGGGAGGAGAGAGAGAGAGAGACCAGAATGGAGAATGCGAAAATCAGTGCATGCTCAGTTTAAAGAAACGGAATCTGTTGCCGGATTCTATCATATGACAGATCCGGCACCATAGGCTTCTATTCTAGCAAAAGCCGGATGGTGCCGGATCCGTCGCTGTCCGTTTTTTTGACAGACACAAAAAACGTTGCTACAGTATGTCCGTTTTCTCCGGCTGCCAGAAAAGAAATTTTTGACGGATCCGGCAAAAAACTTATGAAACGAGAGGCCATTTGTCACAATCCGTCACTAATACAAGTCTATGAGAAAAAAACGGATCCGGCGGCAACTTTTGCCAGATCTTTTTTTTCAAAATTCACCGGATTGTGCCTGATGGCAAAAAACTGATGTGTTAAAGCAGCCTTAGAAGGATTCTGCTGGTTAGTTTTTAATCATGTGATGTCATAGACCTAATGGAAAAAGAGAAGAATTCACTGGACAGAAGGGGAAAATGAGCAATTGAATTGTAATTGAACAGTGCTATATAATATGATGATTGCAATATATTAACAGGATGAAAACTTTGATGGGAGTGCTTCTTTAATTCCGAGTAGTGTTGAGCATTCCGATACTGCAAGTATCGGGTATCGGCCGATATTCGCGGTATCGGAATACCAATATCGAGTTCCGATACTTTCATTATATCGGACACCGGAATGGGAAGTTCCCATAATTCAAAGAGACAGAATTCAGCCAATGAGGAATCATTAGAAGTGTGGGCACATCCTGTTCTGCATGTTAGGCATGTAACTACTGACATGGCTGTGATTGGCTGCTGAAATGATGTCATGATGCAGTATAAAAGTCGCCGCCGCCATCTTGGGTCCACTCTGCTGTGAATTCAGTTAGGGACAGGACGTTGCTGTTCTGACTGAGGGCCAGTTTTGAGATAGCGATTTGCTTCATTGTGCTTTACCCAGGCTAATATAGCAACTGCTGTGTGAGAACCTTGTTGTTGCCTTGCAGCACTGTTCACGGCTGTCTGCAAGGTTTCTGCGTGAGTGCAGCTCACTCTGTAGTCTGTTCTGCAGCCACCGCTGGTTGTAGTCAGCTCAGGGTGCGTCACTGCCTCATACCGTTCCATTGTCCATTTCTCAATTAGTGCAGCCTGCTGCACATTTTTTCAAATTTATCCTATTAGTGGCTTTCCATCCGTATCCTGCTAGATTGTGGAAAAACACTATATAGGATTACATAGAGGAGCTTTTTTGCTTCTGACTCTGAGGATGATGAAGAAGAAAGTGTGGGAAAAGTTAAAAAGAAGGTGGAGAGCATGGAAGTAGTGAAACATAAATATCTGACAAAATATAAAAAAATCATAACATAGTCAATATCTTTGTAACTCCGAACGTCTTAAAAAAAAAAAAAATCCTGCTATTCCATTTGATTGGCCTAAACCTCTATGCCTTTAATGTCTCCTCCACCTCCTCCAATACATCCTACATTATTCTTAGTTGTTTTCTTTCATGTAAAATGAACCTACAAGGAAAGAAAGGGTTTATTTTAATTCTGATATTTGTGTCCCATTGAATTGCATTGGTATCGGGTATCGGTATCGGCGATATCCGATATTTTTTGAATATCGGCCGATCCAATTCGATACTGATGCTTCTGGATATCGGAAGGTATCGCTCAACACTAATTCCGGGCATTTATTTTGTGCCATCCATTGTATGTTTCAAATAAAGAAAATATTAGCAATAAATTTAAGTAATGGGGGCTTTATGCAGCCAAGATCCACATAGCACATAAAATGCACTTGTATTTTTTTAGGAAGACTGTAATCCAAGTCTCTTTTTTACAGCAGATGCAAACTAGGAACACACAGCGAACTCTGGAGAGAACATACAAATACTTTACACCTACTTATGCCAAACACTATAACTTATTTCTGTAGCTCATAGCACCAACATATTCTGTAGCACTACACAGAGACACAGAAATTGTAGCCTTACACATCAGTCCTTGTTTCCAAAGTGGCTGAAATACTCACTATGTCCAATTCCGTAGAAATCCAATTAACCTGTCTGTATGTTTATTGGAGTGCGGTTGGAAATCAGAGAATCCAGAAGAAAAACAAGCAAATATGGGAAGTATATACAAACTCTATGCAGATGTTATATAGCGTGTGAAAGAACATAGTAGTCATAGACGATAAACCATGTTTTGTCTAGGAACGATAGAGAATAGTTTGTCTTTTTAGAACATTTTCTGTTAACATAACTTAATTTCTGTGTGAATATACTGTATTTGTATAAAGAACGTTAGAACCCTGACTATGGCCTCTTTCACACTTGCGTTTTTCACCTTCCGTCACAATCCGTCGTTTTTTACGAATGCAGGAAAAAATTTGCAGGATCCTGTTTTTTCCCATAGACTTGTATTAGCGACGGATTGTGACGGATGACCATCCGTTTCATCTGTCGTGCGCTGGATCCGTCGGAAAACAACAGTCCGTTGTGCAGAGAAAACGTTCAGAGGAACGTTTTTTCTGCACGTCGGAAAATCGGTCAGCGACGCATCCTGCACTGCTGTTGTCGGCTATAATGGAAGCCTATGGGCGCAGGATCCGTCGCGGACCGTCAAACACATGACTTTTGGATATGGGATGGACCCCACTCCATCTTAAAACCACCATAACTACTGTAAACCTAGGTACTAAAATAAATACACAAAACACATTATTTTGGTTGTCAAAATGGCCACAGCTTTTATTGAAATCACAGGATTAAACAATCACAGTAGGAGTCAGGTGGAGTGCTAGTACATTGGGATTCACAAGTACTGCGATATCCCCAGCTGTCTGACATACAGCACCAGAACAGACAGCCATAAAGGGGCGGCATGCACTGGCTTGCAATTCAAGCAGAGCCAGTAAACTTGCAGGGCACCAATGACCCTATTATCCTCATTCCTGTGCTTAACCACTGTGCGTGCACCTGATTGATGTTACCATTACAACGTCCTTGAGGCTGGCCACCAAAGGCGAGCTTGCTCACCACCATGAGGTTTTACATCCTCTATTAGTTAAAATGAGTCCACCTTAACTTGTCTGCAACTTCCACCTGACTCCTAAACCGCAAAGCCATGACGGGTTATAAATTCCAAGTCTCATTTGACACTTTTTTTTTTTTAAATAATTAAATCATTTTTGTAAACTTAAAAACTAGAAGTCCCTGCAAAAGCATTAATGGGACTAAACTTGGCAAACCTTTGACTCACAGAGTCATCCTACAGCGCTCAGGAGAGGAAAAAACCCCTGTGGAGGAAACCTCCAGGGAACCATGGCTTAAGGATTGCCCTTCCCTTGGACTTAGAAGGTTACCGCAAATAAGAACTCTTTATAGCCAATATACAATTGAAACTGGTACAAGATATACAATGACAAATTTAAATATACAATAAAGCATCTATCAATATACAAGCAATAATTAAAAAGTTTTAGGACAGAGATTATAAACAGGGCGGGAGGGCGGGTAATGTGTCCTCCTGTCCATTCTGTGAGAGAAAGAGGGAGAGCCAGAGTTGCCTCCCCTATATAAGCCCCACCCTCCTCACAGTAATACACCAGGCACAAACATCGAAACTCCTTCCTCTTAAAGCAACAACACTCTTGTTTAAAATCTACACCGCAATACAAACAAAAGCTACAGGAGTTCTCGGTCCACCCATCCCCAAGTCATGTCCACCTCCGTCTAGTCTCCGGTGGTTTCTGGAATCCAGAAACCTTATCAGGACTCTGAACATTTTTTTATTACCTTTTGTGCATTGCTGCCCTTTTCCAAGATGGCATCTTTGGTCTCATGTGCACTGTGTCTTCCTGCTATAAAACTCCACCCCAGCCTTCAGTCTGTGCTAGAGTATTCTGCCTTGCATTCAGCTCCTGACCTCTGGTTACTCCCTGGCTATATACCTGCTCCTGTGAACCTGTGGTGTTATCCTGCTACTCTGCTCTGAGTTCCTGCTGCATACACCAGTTCCAGTAATCCTCCTTCATCTGCTGCTCGTGTTTACTTCCATCTGCATTTGCTGGACATGTAAGCTGTTGCTGCTCTGCTTAAACCTGAGACTAATAACCAGGCCTCCCTGGTGGAGCTAAGATATTATTTGAACTGCCTTATAAGCATATCTATCTGTGTTTTGGACTAAGCAAGGACTTACTCGTGTCAAGTATCCAGCCATAAAGGGGCGGCATGCACTGGCTTGCAATTCAAGCAGAGCCAGTAAACTTGCAGGGCACCAATGACCCTATTATCCTCATTCCTGTGCTTAACCACTGTGCGTGCACCTGATTGATGTTACCATTACAACGTCCTTGAGGCTGGCCACCAAAGGCGAGCTTGCTCACCACCATGAGGTTTTACATCCTCTATTAGTTAAAATGAGTCCACCTTAACTTGTCTGCAATTTCCACCTGACTCCTAAACCGCAAAGCCATGACGGGTTATAAATTCCAAGTCTCATTTGACACTTTTTTTTTTAAAATAATTAAATCATTTTTGTAAACTTAAAAACTAGAAGTCCCTGCAAAAGCATTAATGGGACTAAACTTGGCAAACCTTTGACTCACAGAGTCATCCTACAGCGCTCAGGAGAGGAAAAAACCCATGTGGAGGAAACCTCCAGGGAACCATGGCTTAAGGATTGCCCTTCCCTTGGGCTTAGAAGGTTACCGCAAATAAGAACTCTTTATAGCCAATATACAATTGAAACTGGTACAAGACATACAATGACAAATTTAAATATACAATAAAGCATCTATCAATATACAAGCAATAATTAAAAAGTTTTAGGACAGAGATTATAAACAGGGCGGGAGGGCGGGTAATGTGTCCTCCTGTCCATTCTGTGAGAGAAAGAGGGAGAGCCAGAGTTGCCTCCCCTATATAAGCCCCACCCTCCTCACAGTAATACACCAGGCACAAACATCGAAACTCCTTCCTCTTAAAGCAACAACACTCTTGTTTAAAATCTACACCGCAATACAAACAAAAGCTGCAGGAGTTCTCGGTCCACCCATCCCCAAGTCATGTCCACCTCCGTCTAGTCTCCGGTGGTTTCTGGAATCCAGAAACCTTATCAGGACTCTGAACATTTTTTTATTACCTTTTGTGCATTGCTGCCCTTTTCCAAGATGGCATCTTTGGTCTCATGTGCACTGTGTCTTCCTGCTATAAAACTCCACCCCAGCCTTCAGTCTGTGCTAGAGTATTCTGCCTTGCATCCAGCTCCTGACCTCTGGTTACTCCCTGGCTATATACCTGCTCCTGTGAACCTGTGGTGTTATCCTGCTACTCTGCTCTGAGTTCCTGCTGCATACACCAGTTCCAGTAATCCTCCTTCATCTGCTGCTCGTGTTTACTTCCATCTGCATTTGCTGGACATGTAAGCTGTTGCTGCTCTGCTTAAACCTGAGACTAATAACCAGGCCTCCCTGGTGGAGCTAAGATATTATTTGAACTGCCTTATAAGCATATCTATCTGTGTTTTGGACTAAGCAAGGACTTACTCGTGTCAAGTATCCTCAAGAATAATTGTACTTCATAGACTTTCTGCGTGATTGCATTTTCCTCTGAAGTTTCCTATAGACTGCTAAGCTGCATTTAATATTTACTCCAAGTGTTGTGGACTTGAGTTTCTCTCTGCACCTGTTTGAATCACCGTATGATAATATAGACTTTACCACTTATAAAACTGTGTCCTGTAGTTGTCTTTCTTGTTCCACGCAAAGAGTCCCCTGAGTTATCCCCTATAATTATTACAGGATACTCTAGCCTAAAAAAAAGGAGACTGCTGGAACAATGACTGCAGAAAGCAGACTAGAGCAGGTGTTTTCCATAATTAGATCACTGCAGAAAGATGTGGAAGGTCTGCAAAAGAAGTTTGGAAGCTTTGAACAAAATCAACAAGTGTTTGGACAGACTTTGCAGGACTTAAGCACCCACATGGCAGCCCAGGAAAACAAACTTGCTGGCATAAAGTCCCAGTATGGATGTGCTTTTCAGGACATAAGCACGCAAATAGCAGCACAAGCGACTTTTCCCTCTGGGCAACCGCCACCAGCTAGCCCACCTAAGTTGCCCCCATTCAGATTTAATGGTCATCGCGACAAATTTTGTGGCTTTGTGAATCAATGTATGCTATATTTTTATGTGCATGCTGACCGTTTTCCTAATGATAGATCCAAAGTATTGTGTGTAATAATGCTGCTGACCGCACAAGCGCTCGCCTGGGCGAATCCGATGATTGAGTCTCGTGACCCACGGTTAAATAACTTGGATGATATCTTTGCCGCTATGGCATTAATGTTTGATGATCCTAATCGCCGTGCAACTGCTGAATCTGCTTTATTGTCTTTACGCCAGGCAAAACGTTGTTATTGAGTATGCTACTGAATTCAGGAGATTAGCGGTAGATACTAATTGGGACAGTTATGCACAATTGCCTATTTTTAAAAGGGGTCTGTCTAGTATTGTAAAAGTAGAACTAGCTCGCTCTGAGTCACCACAAGAGCTAGAGACATTTATACAGCATTGTGTGCGCATTGACATTCGCCTTACTGAGCATAGGCAGGAGAAGTTTGCTGCATATAACCGTATTTCTAACTCTTCCCTTCCTTCCAAAGAGCTTGCAGGTAAAACATCTCGGGAGGTGGAGGAGGTGCCCATGCAAATTGATTCCGTTCAGAGGCGCGAGATCAATGAGCGCTGGGAGCATCGCCTTCGTGAAAGTCTATGTTTCTACTGCGGCCAGTCTGACACTTCTTGCTCAATTGTCCTAAGTGTCCTAGATGGCCTAACAAGGTGCTAGCAGCAGTAGGGGAGTATGACAACTGTGATGATGAATCTGACATCTCTGAATGTAGCCTGCCTTTAAACGCTGTATTCCATTCACTTTCTATGACTTCACCCCCAAGGAGCTTAAGGAAAAGAACCCTCACTGTTCTCTCCCTATTAAGATCCTATGTTCAGGACAGTGGATTTCCAGTGCAGCTATGATTGACTCTGGTGCAGGTGGCAATTTCATGGATATCGCATTTGCCAAGGAACATGGTATTGAAATTCAGCAAAGAGCCTCTCCAATTACCATGGAAACAGTGGATGGGTCACCTTTAATCTCTGGGCCTGTGGATCAGGAGACCGGACCCCTTGAAATTTTGTTGGAGCCTAATCATCAGGAGCAACTTTCTTTCTTGCTAATTTCTTCTCCTCATTTTCCTGTGATTTTAGGCATTCCTTGGTTGCGTTCTCAGAACCCAATTATCAACTGGGAGACCAAGGAGATTATCTTTCCAACAAGGAGCAACTCAGCGTTAACAGAAGCTGTCCCTGAGTCCACGGCTACGGAACCACATTTACAGGTATTTTCTTTACCCCCAGCATATAAAGAGTTCTCTGACATCTGTGACAAGAAGAATGCAGATCAGCTTCCTCCACACAGGCATTATGACTGTCCCATTGAGTTGCTTCCTGGGGCAGCTATTCCTTTTGGTAATGTATACCCTTTGGCGGCACCTGAGCTTCAAGCCTTTAAGGAGTATATTGATGAAAATCTGGCCAAAGGCTTCATACGTCTTTCTTCCTCACCAGCAGGGGCACCTATCTTTTTTGTAAAGAAGAAGGATGGGACCCCGAGACCCTGTGTTGACTATCGGGAACTCAATAAGGTAACCGTACAAAACCGTTACCCTTTGAATCTGATTCCCGAATTACTGGAAAGAGTCCGCCATTCTAAGGCGTTGTCTAAACTGGATCTTCGTGGGGCTTATAATTTGGCGCGTATTCGTCCAGGGGATGAGTGGAAGACAGCATTCAGATGCTGGTATGGACACTTTGAATCTCTTGTGATGCCCTTCGGGCTTTGCAACGCCCCTGCAACGTTTCTACACCTTGCTAATGACATTTTCAGAGATTTGTTGGACCAGTTTGTAGTGATCTATTTGGACGATGTACTAATCTTTTCTGACTCTCTACAGGAACATGAAGAACATGTCAAAACTGTTTTAAGACGTCTGAAAGAGAACCATCTGTATATTAAGCCGGAGAAATGCGAGTTCCATCATTCTGAGATACAGTTCTTAGGTTATATCATCTCTCCCCAGGGGCTGAACATGGAATCTGGTAAGATTCAGGCTATCCGTGACTGGCCGGTACCCAAGAACGTTAAGGAGGTCCAACATTTTTTTGGTTTTGCAAATTACTACAGACGCTTCATTCAAAATTTTTCTGATATTGTCCGTCCCATTACTTCCTTGACAAAGAAGGAAAAGCCCTTTAAGTGGTCATCACAGGCTCAAGAAGCTTTTGATCGTCTTAAGATCTGTTTCACATCAGCACTGCTGTTAATACACCCAGATCCAACACTTTCTTTCATTGTGGAGGTGGACGCTTCTGATAATGCTTTGGGGGCTATTCTCTCCCAAAGAACTGGAGAGAAGGGTCTGCTACATCCTTGTGCTTTCTTTTCCCATAGACTAACCTCAGCAGAGAAGAATTACGACGTGGGAGACAAGGAATTGCTGGCTATTATTGCGGCTTTCAAAGAATGGAAGCATCATCTGCAAGGAGCTGCACAACAGATCATAGTGCTAACTGACCATCGCAATTTAGAGTTCCTTAGATCCGCTAGATGTCTTTCTCCTCGTCAGGCTCGTTGGAACTTATTTTTAAATTAATTTAACTTTATTATCTCGTACCGTCCAGGTTCTCGTAATGGGAAGGCTGATGCTTTATCCCAAATCCATGCTGCGGATTCCGTACCTGGAGCCCCGTCCAAGACCATTCTATCTGATGCCAATTTCATCGGAGTTATCCACGATCAGGACTTGTGGAAGGAGTGCAGGGAGGCCTATGACGGTGATGTATTTCTGGCCAACCCACCTGTGGATATCAATCTTGTCTTTAAGGGTGGCATGTGGTTCAGAGATCGACGTATCTACGTCCCTGAGGTCGTCCGACTGCAGATCCTCAAGTTGGTACATGACTCCAAGTTGGCTGGTCACAGGGGGGTACAGAAGACACAAGAGTTCCTGAGCCGATTCTTCTGGTGGCCTCCCCTCAGCTAAAGATACTTATACAGAATGTTTTTCGGTTGCATGGGGTTCCGGATGAGATAATCTCTGACCGTGTAGTGCAGTTCACTTCAAGATTCTGGAAGGGGTTTTGCTCTGCACTCAATATTAATGTATGTCTCTCTTCCATTTACCATCCCCAGACAAATGGTCAGACTGAGCGTACCAACCAGACGCTGGAACAATATATAAGATGCTATGTCAGCCATCTACAGGATGATTGGTTGGAGTTGGAATTTTCATATAACAATTCTCAGAGCGCCTCCACTAAATTTACACCTTTCTTTGCCAATCTGGGTTATCATCCGTGTATCTTACCTAGGTCTCCATTTAATTCTCCGGTTCTGGCAGGGGAGGAAAGGCTGACTGCGATGAGGCAAAATCTGGAGGTTCTGAAGGAATCCCTGACCACAGCTCAAGAATGTTATAAGAGATCGGCTGATAGATACCGTAAACCTGCACCCATGTTGATTCCGTGTGGTTAGCAACTAAGAATCTGAAGTTAAACGTTCCTTCACAAAAACTTGGACAGAAATTCATTGGCCCTTTCAAGATCAACGGTATTGTGAGCTCTGTGGCCTGCCGGCTGAAGCTGCCTAGGACTATGAAGGTACACCCAGTTTTTCATGTATCTTTACTAAAGCCTGTATCTCCTAATACCTTCCAGGGACGTGTTGTGCCACCTCCGCAGCCTGTGGTGATTGATGGGCAAGAACAATTTGTAGTGGAGGAAATTGTTGATTCCAGGATTCGTAGGAATCGGCTCCAATATCTGATAAGATGGCAGAGATATCCCCCTGAGGAAGACTCTTGGGAACCTGTGGAAAACATCAATGCCCAACAGAAGATTTCTCGTTTTCATCAGTGATTCCCTGAGAAACCAGGTCCAGGATCATCCTGAGGCCGCTTCTAAGGAGGGAGTAATGTCAGGACTCTGAACATTTTTTACTACCTTTTGTGCATTACTGCCCTTTTCCAATTTGGCATCTTTGGTCTCATGTGCACTGTGTCTTCCTGCTATAAAACTCCACCCCAGCCTTCAGTCTGTACTAGAGTATTCTGCCTTGCATCCAGCTCCTGACCTCTGGTACTCCCTGGCTTTATACCTGCTCCTGTGAACCTGTGGGGTTATCCTGCTACTCTGCTCTGAGTTCCTGCTGCATACACCAGTTCCAGTAATCCTCCTTCATCTGCTGCTCGTGTTTACTTCCATCTGCATTTGCTGGACATGTAAGCTGTTGCTGCTCTGCTTAAACCTGAGACTAATAACCAGGCCTGTTAGGGTTGGCGGAACGCACCGAATATATTTATTAGATGAGATAGGTGCGTTCGCAACCCGGGATCCACCGTGTAGGAAAGAACCTGCTGCTAAGTAAGGCTGGGTTCACATTGCGTTATGGCTGTACGTTAAATGGACTATGTTACACCGCAGCATAACGTGGTGTAACGTAGTCCGTTAACGCCGCCATTGAAAGCAATGCCGGACCCATCGCTAGCGCACGCCCACAATGGGCGTGCACTAGGCGATGTGCCGTCATTGAGTGACGGACCCGAGACGCGGGCTGCAGCGTTTCCGGGTCCGTCACTGCTAGCGAACATGGAGCTAGCAGATGCTCCATCTGCACTAGCGCTGTGCCAAAGTCGGCACTTGCATTAGCGCAGTCTGTTAGCGTATGCGCTGAATGGACTGCACTAACGCAATGTGAACCTAACCTAAGGCGGTGAAGTAAATTAGTATAAATGGACTCTGTTACTTCACAGAGCCCATAGTAAAGAGAACGCAGTACCCTGTTAAGCACACAGGGGACACAGCTACTGAGTTGAGCCGACAGTGGTCATGCAGTCCACACCAAACACGCAGCTCCTCTCCGGTGGAGCCGGAATACTAATGGCTATTAGCCAGCCCTGAATGCACTCATAAGAAACTCCTCGCCGGAGGTGCCAGCATTCTAGGGGCTTATTTCAGCCGGGTCCCTGACTGCATACACACAAAACTCCTCGCCGGAGGTGCCAGCATTCTTGGGGCTTATTTCAGCCGGGTCCCTGACTACACACACGACCACACTGGCGCTGAGCTCGTACATATTTGATACTAGCGCATGGCCGTGCGGTCATGAGAACCTTTTATAGCTGCAGCAACTTCAGGACCTTCCTAGAAGGACCAATAGAAGGCTGCCACAGTACTTGATCGGGTACAGGACCTTCCTGGAGGTCCAATGGAAGTTGCTGCAGTACCTTAGCATGTGACCCTTGATCTCCATTGAGAGATCTTACCCTGGGCATGCTCAGTGTGTGCAAAGCAGGACTTAGTCCCAGAAAAGCCTGCTCTCCGCAGACCAGTGCAGGGTACAATAGCAGAGCCTGGAGAGGCAGCAGTAACCCTTTGCACAGTGTCAGATTCAGTGAGACGCTGGGACCGATGTCTCCGCTGAGCAGGCTCCACTGCGGCCGATGCAGAATGGGAGACCGCAGCAGACTTGGTTCAAGATTCCCCCTGTGCAGCGGTGGGAACTCGACTCCTAACATTACCCCCCCTCCTTGAGCCCCGCTACGCTCAAAAGCTGCAATGAGCAGCGGAGCCCAATGTGCTCCACAGGTTCCCAGGTTCTGTCCTCAGGGCCGTGACCCTTCCAGTCCACCAGATAAAATTTCTTGCCATGTACCACCTTGCACCCCACGATAGCATTCACCTCAAACTCATCCGTGGATGAACCCGACGTCCTGGCAGATGACTCGGAAAACCGGGACAAATGGACGGGCTTTAAGAGAGAGACGTGGAAAGTGTCGGTGATACCAAGGCGCGGAGGAATGGCCAAACGGTAGACCACAGGGTTGACCTGTTCTAGAACCTTGAATGGGCCAATGTAGCGAGGCGCAAACTTAGTGGACTCAACTCGCAGCCTGATGTTACGGGCGGAGAGCCACACTAAGTCGCCAGGAGCAAAGGTCGGAGCGGGGCGCCGGTGTGTATCAGCTGAAACCCTCATTCTCTCCTTGGAGGCCCGGATGGCATCCTGTGTGCGGTCCCAAATGTCACGTGCCTCCACTGCCCAGTCTGCCACCCTAGACTCGGTGGATGACACGGGCATGGGCACAGGGACACGCGGATGCTGGCCGTAATTAAGGAGAAAAGGAGTCTGCCCAGTGGAATCGGCTACGGCGTTGTTTGAGGCAAATTCCACCCAAGGTAGCAAAGATGCCCAGTCATCCTGCCTAGCAGAGACAAAATGTCGCAAGTATGTCACCAGAGTCTGGTTGGTCCTCTCTACCAACCCTTTCATCTCGGGATGATATGCAGAGGAGAGATTCAACTCTAAGCTGAGTAAACGGCAGAGGTCTCTCCAAAACCGAGACGTGAACTGGGGACCCCGGTCGCTGACAATTTTATCAGGCATTCCATGTAAACGGAAAATATGCTTTATGAATAACGCCGCCAACGCCCGTGCAGAAGGTAACCGTGGAAGCGGCACCAAGTGCACCATCTTAGAGAAATGATCGGTGACCACCCAGATAACGGTGCAGCTACGAGACTTGGGTAAGCCCACCACGAAGTCCATCCTGACCATCTCCCAGGGCCTGTCTGCCACTGGCAGGGGGTAAAACAACCCTGCAGGCCGTTGCTGAGGAGACCGATTCTGGGCGCAGGAAACGCATGCCCGAATATAGTCCCCAACGTCACGGGCCATATGCGACCACCAGTGCTCCCCGTAGCCTATCAAAGAGCTCAGATATCAGGTGTAGTGGGTACTTGTTCTTAACGGTGATGGCGTTAAGACCCCTGTAGTCTATGCATGGATGTAATTCTCCACTCTTCTTCTGCATGAAGAAGAACCCAGCCCCTGCAGGTGACACTGACTTCCTAATAAATCCTCTTGCCAGATTCTCTTGGATGTACTGAGACATTACCTCTGTCTCCGGGAGAGATAACGGATAGACTCGACCCCAGGGAAGCTCAGCACCAGGCAAGAGGTCAATAGGACAGTCATAGGGGCGGTGAGGCGGAAGGGTCTCCGCAGCCCTTTTGGAGAACACGTCCGCATAGGTCCAATAGTGTTTGGGGAGAGAGGAAAGATCTGTGGGTACTTCTGTTGTAGCAACCTGAACGCACTCCCTCTGACATCTACCCTCACAGGATTTACTCCTTCCCAAAATTCTCCCTGAGGACCACTCTATATGAGGAGAATGATAGCGTAGCCATGGCATCCCCAACAGGACCTCATGAATTCCCTCAGGAATGACTAATAGAGAGATAATCTCCTGATGTGAAGGAGACACAGAAAGAGTGAAAGGAATGGTTTGGTGTGTAATCTGTGAGGGTAGTGTCGACCGATTTACCACTCGAATGGTTACTGGTTTGGCGAGCATCACCAGGGGTATTGCGTGTCGCTGAGCGAAAGCGGATGACATAAAATTACCCTCCGCCCCAGAGTCCACGCATAGCTCTACCATAAGATTGGATGGGCCTTTGGTAATTGTCCCCTTGAAGGACCACTTAGAGGCAAATGTCGCTGTGTCTAGTCTACCTCCTCCAACTGCCACTAGACGCTGACGTTTCCCTGACCGCTGAGGACACTTGGAGGCAAGATGTCCTGACTGCCGGCAAACATGACAGACCTTAAGTGCACGAGCGGACCGGGACTTGGACCCCGCTCGTGACACCTCTATGGCCTCATGTGTCTCAGGCGCCTGGACCGGAGATTCCAAAGGTCTGGCGAAGGTGGGAGCCAGCCGAAACCTCTGCCTACACTGGGCTCGATCCAACCTTCGCTCGTGAAAACAAAGGTCTATGCGAGTTGATACAGCTATGAGATCCTCCAGTGTGGTGGGAATCTCCCTAGTGGCCAAAGTGTCCTTCACATGGTCAGCCAGCCCCCTCCAAAATACAGGGATGAGGGCTTTATCTGGCCACTCCAACTCAGACGCTAATGTCCTGAAGTGGACGGCAAAATGGCTGACCCATGGTCGAACCCCGAGTCAATGCCAGCAGTTGGAGCGCCGTATCATGGGTGACTTGAGGTCCTACAAAGACCTGTTTCAGAGTGCACAGAAACCGAGGAACACTCTGCACCACATGATCGTTGCGCTCCCACAGCGGCGTAGCCCACTGCAAAGCTCTGTCCGACAGGAGAGAGATTATGAATCCCACCTTTGCCCGCTCTGTGGGAAAACGTGCAGCCAGGAGCTCGAGATGTATACCACACTGGCTCATGAAACCCCTACAGGACTTACTGTCCCCAGAGTATTTTTCAGGCAATGGGAGGTAAGATAAAGTCGGAACAGAGGTGACAGTGGGTAAAGCTGCTACAGCCACGCTAGCAGCCTGAACAGCTACTGCGGTAACATCCACCGCCGAGGTTGCACGCTCGAGAGACGCCAACCGGCCCTCCAGCAGCTGGATGTACCCCTGCAATCGCTGTTCATCCGCCATTACTTAGCCAGATCCTGGTGCTAGTATACTGTTAGGGTTGGCGGAGCGCGCCGAATATATTTATTAGATGAGATAGGTGCGTTCGCAACACGGGATCCACCGTGCAGGAAAGAACCTGCTGCTAAGTAAGGCGGTGAAGTAAATTAGTATAAACGGACTCTGTTACTTCACAGAGCCCGTAGTAAAGAGAACGCAGTGCCCTGTTAAGCACACAGGGGACACAGCTACTGAGTTGAGCTGACAGTGGCCATGCAGTCCAAACCAAACATGCAGCTCCTCTCCGGTGGAGCCGGAATACTAATGGCTATTAGCCAGCCCTGAATGCACTCATAAGAAACTCCTCGCCGGAGGTGCCAGCATTCTAGGGGCTTATTTCAGCCGGGTCACTGACTGCATACACACAAAACTCCTCGCCGGAGGTGCCAGCATTCTTGGGGCTTATTTCAGCCGGGTCCCTGACCACACACATGACCACACTGGCGCTGAGCTCGTACATATTTGATACTAGTGCATGGCCATGCGGTCATGAGAACCTTTTATAGCTGCAGCAACTTCAGGACCTTCCTAGAAGGACCAATAGAAGGCTGCCACAGAACTTGATCAGGTACAGGACCTTCCTGGAGGAACAATGGAAATTGCTGCAGTACCTGAGCATGTGACCCTTGATCTCCATTGAGAGACCTTAGCCTGGGCATGCTCAGTGTGTGCAAAGCAGGACTTAGTCCCAGAAAAGCCTGCTCTCTGCAGACCAGTGCAGGGTACAATAGCAGAGCCTGGAGAGGCAGCAGTAACCCTTTGCGCAGTGTCAGATTCAGTGAGACGCTGGGACCGACGTCTCCGCTGAGCAGGCTCCACTGCGGCCGATGCAGAATCGGAGACCGCAGCAGACATGGTTTGAGATTCCCCCTGTGCAGCGGTGGGAACTCAACTCCTAACAAGGCCTCCCTGGTTGATATTATTTGAACTGCCTTATAAGCAGAGGCGTAGCTACAGCTTTTGCCGCCCGGGGCTGTTCCCGAGCTTGGCGCCCCCCCCGGCTAGTGTATAGGTAATCCAGTGATCACCGGTGACATTATACACAGGACCTCTGTATATAGTATACAGTGTATAGTGTCAGTGTATAGGTAACACACTGACTCACCAGTGACGTCTCTAGGTGAAGTCCTTCATCTTTCATCTCGCACAGACCGCCATCACTTCATCCAGCCAGGACTCGTCTCTGCAGGAAATAACAGTTATCTCGAGTTCCACTTGCATAACACATTACTTAATTTTCCCAACTTCTACATTACACCACATGAAGAAGGCAACATAGTATCACTCTACACAGTAATAGGACCGCCCCTCCATTTAAAACAGTGTACTCAAAAAATAAAATAAATACATCACTGCAGTAATAATATCCCTTAATTAGCCCCTATGGTAATAATATTCGCCATCCTAGCCCCCGTGTGTCTCATTCCTGGGTCAGCCATATGTTCTCCCATCCTGCCCTAATGAGTATCCATCCTGCCCCATATGATCTCCCCATCCTGCCCCATCTGTCTCCATCGTATCCATCCTGCCCCATGATTCTGCCCCATCTGTCTCCAATCCTGCCTCCAGTGTCTCCAATCATGCCCGTATCACCATTCTGCCCCGTCTCCAATCATGCCCCCATTTCTGCAATCATGACCCCTGTGTCTCAATTCTGCCCCATCTGTTTCCAATCCTGCCCCATCTGTTTCCAATCCTGCCCCATTTGTCTCCAGTCATGCCGACATGTCTGTCATCCTGCCCCCTGTGTCTCCAATCATGCCCCGTTTCTCCATTCTGCCCCTATGTCCAGCAATCTGCCCCAGTGTCCAGCTTTCTGCCCCAGTGTCCAGCTTTCTGCCCCAGTGTCCAGCTTTCTGCCCCTGTGTCCAGCTTTCTGCATCAATGTCCAGCATTCTGCCCCAATGTCCAGCGTTCTGCCCGTGTCCAGCTTTCTGCCCGTGTCCAGCATTCTGCCCCTGTGTGCAGCATTCTGCCCCAATGTCCAGCTTTCTGCCCCAGTGTCCAGCTTTCTGCATCAGTGTCCAGCATTCTGCCCCAATGTCCAGCTTTCTGCCCCTGTGTCCAGCTTTCTGCCTGTGTCCAGCATTCTGCCCCTGTGTGCAGCGTTCTGCCCCAATGTCCAGCTTTCTGCCCCAGTGTCCAGCTTTCTGCATCAGTGTCCAGCATTCTGCCCCAATGTCCAGCTTTCTGCCCCAGTGTCCAGCTTTCTGCATCAGTGTCCAGCATTCTGCCCCAATGTCCAGCTTTCTGCCCCTGTGTCCAGCTTTCTGCCCGTGTCCAGCGTTCTGCCCGTGTCCAGCTTTCTGCCCCTGTGTGCAGCATTCTGCCCCAATGTCCAGCTTTCTGCTCCTGTGTCCAGCTTTCTGCCCGTGTCCAGCGTTCTGCCCCTGTGTGCAGCGTTCTGCCCCAATGACCAGCTTTCTGCCCCTGTGTCCAGCTTTCTGCCCCTGTCCAGCTTTCTGCCCGTGTCCAGCTTTCTGCCCGTGTCCAGCTTTCTGCCCCTGTGTCCAGCTTTCTGCCCCCCCGTGTCCAGCTTTCTGCTCCCCGTGTCCAGCTTTCTGCCCCCCTGTATCCAGCTTTCTGCCCCCCTGTGTCTAGCTTTCTGCCCCCCTGTGTCCAGCTTTCTGCCCTGGGCCCCCCGGATCGCCGCTCTCAATTAAAAAAAAAAACAAAAAAAACAAGTTCTGCTTACCTGCCACGCTCCTGCTCTCTCCACGCAGCTGAAGCGTGCACATTCACGCTGCGGCTGATGTCAGCTGCCAGCCTCAGGTTGGCTGGCGGTTGTTGTGCGTGGGCCCGCACGTCAATAGCGTTAAACAGCTGCAGCGCCGGCCGCCACTAAGGGCCCAGTTCAGCCTGCGGCTGCCGGTAGGGGCCCCATACGCCAGTCACGGCTGTAATGCCCTGATGGCGGCCCTGGGTGACCCACCCCCCGCATTGCGCCACCCGGGGCGGCCGGCCCACCCAGCACCCCCCTTCCTACGCCACTGCTTATAAGCATATCTATCTGTGTTTTGGACTAATCAAGGACTTACTCGTGTCAAGTATCCTCAAGAATAATTGTGCTTCATAGACTTTCTGCGTGATTGCATTTTCCTCTGAAGTTTCCGATAGACTGCTAAGCTGCATTTAATATTTACTCCAAGTGTTGTGGACTTGAGTTTCTCTCTGCACCTGTTTGAATCACCGTGTGACAATATAGACTTTACCACTTATAAAACTGTGTCCTCTAGTTGTCTTGTTCCACGCAAAGAGTCTCCTGAGTTATCCCCTATAATTATTACAGACGTATCACGTTTTTCCCCTCTGAGCATGCCCGGAAGGATTTTCAAATCCGTCTCTCTCTCCTCTCATCCCCGGACATATGATTCCTGGCAATTTCTCCATTGAAATTGTGGCAACAGCACAAACGACGCATCCGTCATTACACTGGATGCGTCACACATGTTGTTCACGATTTTCGTAACGTACTTCGACACGTCATTTTACTGCACAACGATGTACAGCAGATGACGCAAGTGTGAAAGAAGCCTATGTTCTTAAAAACTACATTTGGATCTATCCCTTTATAAGCTGAGCCCTGATAGGGAAGGATCACATATACAGCTCTGGCAAAAATTAATACGAGGATCACTGCAAAATGTTCAGTTTGTCTGATTTTTCTCTTTATAGGTATATTTTTGACTAAAATTGTAAATTGTTCTTGTATTCTATAAACTGCTAACAACATGTCTCCGAATTTTCAAGCAATAAATGTATTTTTTTTCTGAAAAGGAGAAATGGTCAAAAAAATTACAAATAAACACATATTCATTTAGAAACAAGAATACTAATGTTTTAACTCAGGAAGAGTTCAGAAAACAATATTTTGTGGAATAACCATGATTTGTAATCACAGCTATCATGCGTCTTGGCATGCTTTCCGCCAGTCTTTCACACTGCTTCTGGTGCAAAAATGTAAGCAGTTCTTCTATGTTTGATGGCTTGTAAATATCCATCATCTTCTTGATTACATTCCAGAGGTTTTCAATGGGGTTCAGGTCTGGAGATTGTGCTGCCCCTGACAGGGTTTTGATGTGGTGGCTCTTAATTTTTGCCAGAGTTGTATAATCAGGATAGATACCTCTTCATAATGCCTTGGCACTAAAAGTGTCCCCTTTCCAAATTTCATGACTGCGTTTTTCACGCCAGAAATATCGCCATCATTGTTTATATGCTTTACCAGCATGTTTAGTTGGGCTGCAGTACCTGACACAGCCCATGGATAGAAATGGCGCTATTTCTAAATAACGCAAAAAATACACAATAGATTCAAAGAAGTTGTATAAGACTAAGGCCCCTTTCACACATCAGTTTTTTGCTATCAGTCGTAATCTGTTGAATTTTGAAAAAAAATGAATCCGGTGACTGATACCACAGGATCCGTTTTTTTCTCATAGACTTGTATTAGCGACGGATTGCTATGGATGGCCTCACGTTTCATTCGTTGTTCACCGGATCCGTCGAAAATTGTTTGTCCGGCGGCCGGAGACGATGGACAAAGTAACTTTTTTGTGTATGTTGAAAAATCGGAGAGCGCCGGATCCATCTCCATTCTTCGTTTGCTTGAATTGGAGCCTATGGGTGCCGGATCCGTCAAATGATGGAATACGGCGACAGATTCTGTTTTTTTTTAACTGAGCATGCTCCGATTTATTTAGGATCCAATTAGCCAGATCCGCTAGTCGAATCCGTCGAAAAAACGAATCCGTCGCATCAGTTTTTCACAATCTGCGATGCATCCGTTGATCCGTAGAGCCAACGGATTGTGACTGACGGCAAAAAACTGATGTGTGAAAGGGGCCTAAAAGTGGCATTCTTTTTCACAGAGTATGTCTAGTATTTGTACAGCTCCAAGCTGATCGGAGATCGGAGCAATGCTGGAAAAAAAGCTGAGTTTCTTTTTACATTTTTTATATGCAGAGAAGCTCTTTAAGGTTGTAATAACATAACATGGCGCAGTCACTACATTCATCAATCAGACACTTCCTAATTGGGAGTATGGATGTGACAAATTTTGAATCTGAGAAACAATTTGTCGTTTTGCAGTAGAACATACAGTGACAGTGACTACAGTATATGAACATAAGGATGAATGACCTCGGGGAGATCAAAACATCCAACACCGCGGAGACACCATCACGTGTTTCTCAATGCAGTGATCCAGAACACTGCCCCCATCCCTTATAGGAAATATGCAAATGCATGTAGAAAAGCCGCGGAGACACCATCACGTGTTTCTCAACGCAAGCAATGAATAGCCAGGTCTTTCACCGGAAAGGAACAACCACAGGAAGGGCAGCATCCAATAAAGGAAAACCACCTATGCCAAAACATGGTATCCATCCACAGACAGCTGTATCGGGGTATTTGCCCCTCATCAGTGTGGAGTGGGAAACTGGCTATTAGGAGCAGTGCCTGTTGAAAAGGCTATGAACATAAGGATGAATGACCTCGGGGAGATCAAAACATCCAACACCGCAGAGACACCATCACGTGTTTCTCAACGCAGTGATCCAGAACACTGCCCCCATCCCTTATGGGAAATATGCAAATGCATGTAGAAAAGCCACGGAGACACCATCACGTGTTTCTCAACGCAAGCAATGAATAGCCAGGTCTTTCACCGGGAAGGAACAACCACGGGAAGGGAAGCATCCAATAAAGGAAAACCACCTATGCCAAAACATGGTATCCATCCACAGACAGCTGTTTCGGGGTATTTGCCCCTCATCAGTGTGGAGTACGAAACTGGCTATTAGGAGCAGTGCCTGTTGAAAAAGCTATGAACATAAGGATGAATGACCTCGGGGAGATCAAAACATCCAACACCGCGGAGACACCATCACTAGTGTTGAGCATTCCGATACCGCAAGTATCGGGTATCGGCCGATACTTGCGGTATCGGAATTCCGATACCGGGATTCCGATACTTGCCGCGTATCGGATACCGGAATCGGAAGTTCCCAGATTCAAAATGCACAAATTCAGCCAATGAGAATGATTTCAAGTGTGGGCACATCCTGTTCAGCATGGAGGGCATGAAACTACTGGCATGGCTGTGATTGGCTGCTGAAATGATGTCATGATGCAGTTTAAAAGTCGCTGGCGCCATTTTGCGATCACTCTGCTGTGAATTCAGTTAGTGACAGGACGCTGTTTGCTGACTGAGGGCCAGTTTAGAGATAGCGATTTGCTTCTTTGTGCTTTCCAAAGGCTAATTTAGCAACCGCTGTGTTCACCTACTATTCACCTTGCTTTTGCCTTGTAGCGCTGTTTTCACAGCGATCTGCAAGGTCTGTGTGTGTGTGTGTGTGTGAGTGCAGCCCACTCTCTAGTCTGAGTGCAGCCACATAGGCCATCCATAGCTGGTTGTATTCAGTTCAGGGAGGGTGGTTCATTGCCTCATACTGTTCTTTTTTTTTTTTTTTTCCAAGTAGTGTAGTCTGCTGCTAATTTTTAACAAAAAATCCTATTAGTGTCTTTCCACCCGTCTCCAGCTAATTTGTGGAAAAACACTACATAGGATAACGTAGAGGAGGGTTTTTGGGCCTTGCAGCGCCGTTTACGGCTGTCTGCACGGTCTCCGTGTGACTGCAGCTCGCCCTGTAGTCTGTGAGCAGCCATAGCCTGGTTGTCTCCAGCTCAGGGTTGTTCACTGCGTCATACCGCAAAATCAATTTTCATTTTGTTTTAAGTAGTGCAAGCTGCTGCACATTTTTTCAAAAAATTCCTATTAGTGTCTTTCCACCCGTCTCCAGCTAATTTGTGGAAAAACACTACATAGGATAACGTAGAGGAGGGTTTTTGGGCCTTGCAGCGCCGTTTACGGCTGTCTGCACGGTCTCCGTGTGACTGCAGCTCGCCCTGTAGTCTGTGAGCAGCCATAGCCTGGTTGTCTCCAGCTCAGGGTTGTTCACTGCGTCATACCGCAAAATCAATTTTCATTTTGTTTTAAGTAGTGCAGGGTGCTGCACATTTTTTCAAAAAATTCCTATTAGTGTCTTTCCACCCGTCTCCAGCTAATTTGTGGAAAAACACTACATAGGATAACGTAGAGGAGGGTTTTTGGGACTTGCAGCGCCGTTTACGGCTGTCTGCACGGTCTCCGTGTGACTGCAGCTCGCCCTGTAGTCTGTGAGCAGCCATAGCCTGGTTGTCTCCAGCTCAGGGTTCTTCACTGCGTCATACCGCAAAATCAATTTTCATTTTGTTTTAAGTAGTGCAGGCTGCTGCACATTTTTTCAAAAAATTCCTATTAGTGTCTTTCCACCCGTCTCCAGCTAACTTGTGGAAAAACACTACATAGGATAACGTAGAGGAGGGTTTTTGGGCCTTGCAGCGCCGTTTACGGCTGTCTGCACGGTCTCCGTGTGACTGCAGCTCTATCTGTTGTCAGTTCAGCCCCCCAAAAATAAATAAATAATAAAGTTCACCAAACACACCAGTGACACCACTTTACATTTCTGTAGGCCACATTAGCTCATATTAAAGTCTAGTCCACACTTTAGAAAATTAGTGTTTCTTATACCTGTTAGGAGGAGTTGTTCAGGAATAAGCACACAAAGCCGTTAGTACTTTTCTGCTTATCTTTATCAGTCACCCAAGATGAAGAAGGCAGTGAGTAAGGCACGTGGGCGTGGGCGCGGAGCAGGGAGGGGACGTGGGGATTCTGTGCCCGCTGCGGGCACCGGTGACTCATCAGCACCCACTTTCACAAGGGAACAGTAATTCATGCGCAGCTTTGTCGCAGAGCGCCGTACACCGCTGCTGCGTGAAGACCAAATTGAAGCCGTTGTCGGATGGATGGCAGCTAATGCATCAACTTCAATTAGTGCCACATCCTCTCAGACACAGAGCACTGGAGAGCAGCCATCTGTCTCTTCACCACCTGCCAAATTGCCCAGGCAGACAGAGAGCCCAGGACAGGAGCCGTCTCTACTTCTGTTCTCTGAATCTCTTGGCTTGGAAACAGGGGGCCAGCCAAGCAGCATTGGAGAAATGGAAGAAGAGGCAGGGTGCAGTGATGCCCAACAGCTTTTTCTCTCTTCCTCTGAAGAGGCGGGTGGGCCAGTGGCTCCGGTCACCACATCGCAGGCCACATCAGCTGATGATGACACTCAGGTGCCACTTACTGGTGCGTGCTCTGCTGCTGAGACTACCCAGGAGGAGCAGTTGGGGGCAGAGGGTAGTGTAGATGATGAGGTCCTTGACCCATCTTGGCGTGAGGGACAGGAAGGTGGTGGGAGCAGCTCTGAGGAAGAGATTCCCCGTACGGCCCAAAGAGGGAGAGGGAGGGGGAAGACTGCGGATCCTGCAGCCTCCGCTTTGGCAGCCGTTAGGAGCATGTCTCTTCCAAAAGCCAAAAAGGGCGCTCCCAAGACTTGCAGTGCCTGGTCCTTTTTTGACACAGTTGCAGCTGACATTTGCTATGTCAAATGCAAGGTGTGTCATCACAAAGTCAAAAGAGGTCGAAATGTCAGCAACCTCAATACCTCCAACATGTGGAAACATGTGCGCACCAGGCACCCGGCGGAGTTAGAAAAACTAGGCCAACCAACAGCGGCAGCTACCACCTCTTCAGCTCGTGTTGCCTCTTCCTCCAGCTCACACGCAGCTGGTTCGGCTTCCTCCCAGGATCGCCGTGGAAGAACCTCTGGCCCTGTTGTCCAGAGACCCGCTGTAATTCCACCCGCAGCACCACTTTCCCAGTCATCCACACACTCCCAGCCCAGTCTACAGCCATCGGTAGTACAGGCATGGGAGAAAAGGCAGCCTTTCTCGTCAAACCACCCACGAGCACAGGCTCTGACTGCAGGCATTGCCAAACTTCTGTCACTGGAAATGCTGTCATTCAGGCTGGTGGAGACTGACAGCTTCCGTGACTTGATGTCATTGGCAGTCCCACAGTACAATGTGCCCAGCCGCTTTTACTTCAGCAGGCAAGCCGTCCCTGCCCTGCACAAGCATGTGGAGGGACACATAAAACACGCGCTACTGAACGCCGTCAGTAGCAAGGTCCACCTCACCACCGATGCGTGGACCAGTCAACATGGACAGGGGCGATACCTTTCCCTCACTGCCCATTGGGTTAATGTCGTTGAGCCGGGTACAGGCCGTGCGAGTGGCGCAGGACGTGTCCTGCCCACTCCAAGGATTGCAGGAATCCATTCTGTACGCATTGACTCCTCCTCCTACACCAGTTCCTCAGAATCATCGCTGCAGGAGCCGTCACAGTCCACCTCCACATGGACCCGTGATGAACGTGTACCTGTTACGACCGACATGAGCACAGCCGTGGCCAAACGTCAACAGGCCGTCTTGAAATTAATTTATTTGGGGAATCGAAGCCACACAGCGCAGGAGCTCTGGAATGCCATCAAGCAGGAGAGCGATGTGTGGTTTGTGCCAGCGAATCTCCAGCCAGGCATGGTAGTGTGTGATAATGGCCGAAATCTGGTGGCAGCTCTGGGCCTCGGCAACCTCACTCACATCCCATGTCTGGCACATGTGCTCAATTTGGTCGTGCAGAGTTTTCTGAGGGACTATCTGGATCTTGATGCACTGCTGCACAAGGTCCGCCTAGAGTGTGCTCACTTGCGGCGTTCCAGCATGGCAAAAGCGCGCATTGCGGCTCTGCAGCGCCGACACCGCCTGCCGGAACATCGCATCATATGTGACCTACCTACCAGGTGGAATTCCACGTTACATATGTTGGAGCGGTTGTGTGAGCAGCAGCAAGCTGTAATGGAGTACCAGCTGCTTCAGGCGCAAAGAAGTCGCAGTCAGCGCCGTACAGACTTCACAACCACAGAGTGGGCCACTATGAATGACGTCTGCCAGGTTTTGCGTCATTCCACGCGGATGGCGAGTGCAGATGATGCACTAGTCAGCAGGACTGTCCCCCTTATCTGCCTGCTTGAAAAATCACTGCAAGCGCTAAGGGATGATGTTGTGGAAGAGGTGGAGGATGAGGATTCAGCATTTCCATCATCTTCTGGACAGTCAGCGCCACGTGGTTCCTCACAAACGCGTAGGCAGGGGACAGTTTGTGAGGAGGATGAGGAGGAGTCAATGGAGGAGGAAGACATCCGTCCAGAGGAGGGAGTTACACAATTGTCCAGTAGTCAGTGTGTACAGCGAGGGTGGGGTGATGACGAGCGGGCAGAGATCACGCCTCCAGCAGGGGACAGCGTTTCTTGGGCAGTTGGCAGTCTGCAGCACATGGTGGATTACATGCTGCAGTGCCTGAGAAACGACCGCCGCATCGCCCACATTCTCAACATGTCTGATTATTGGGTGTTCACCCTCCTCGATCCTCGCTACCGGGACAACGTAGAAAGCCTCATCACACCGTTGAACCGGGAGCGAAAAATGCGGGAGTACCAAGACACGCTGGTGAATTCCATCATCTTCTCCATTCCAAGTGAGAGAAGTGCTGCTAGTGCATTCCAAAGCAGCTCAGTGCGTCCAGGCAGTGGTGGAGGCTCTGCACAAAGAGGGAGCAGAAGCAGTGCCTCTGCCCAAGGCAAGACCAGTATGGCCCAACTGTGGCACAGTTTTCTGTGCCCGCCACAAAAGTCTACACCATCACAGACGGCTCCAGTCAGCAGGAGGCAACGGTTCCGTCAGATGGTGACAGACTACATGTCTTGCCCTCTTGCTGTACTCCCAGACGGCTCTTCCCCTTTCAAGTTTTGGGTCTCAAAGCTGGATACAAGGCCAGAGCTAAGCCAGTATGCATTGGAGGTGCTGTCTTGCCCTGCGGCCAGTGTATTATTGGAACGTGTCTTTAGTGCTGCAGGTGGTGTACTAACTGACCGTCGCATGCGACTATCCTCCAATAACGTTGACCGGCTTACTTTCCTGAAAATGAACAAGGCCTGGATCTCGCAGGAATTTGCCACTCCTCTTCCTGATTAAATAATTAGGTGACTGTCTACAGTATCCAGGTCTCCTGTTGTGTTCATCTTTCTACCACCTGAACATAAATTCCTGGGCTCCAACACCGCCAGTTGAGGCTCAGAAGTGCCGTCTGCACAGTCAAAACATACGACCCAGTGTTATTGGGTTTCAGTAACGTCAGCTGATCCCCAGCTGTGTAGCCGGCAATGTGTCCTGCGACCGCCACGCTGACACAACAACTGAAATGTAAGGGAACCTGTCCCCCCCCCCCAAGGCGTTTGTTACTGAAAGAGCCACCTTGTACAGCAGTAATGCTGCACAAGGAAAAGGTAGCTATTTTTGTTTAGCTCCTTGCACACGCAGAACTTAACACTTATAAAATGTGTCCACTGATACCGTAAAACCGTCCCGGAGGTGGGACTTTCCTTCGTAATATGACGCAGCACAGCCGTCATTCCTACCCCCTTGGCGCCGTGCCCCGGCTCCTCAGCGTTGTTTTATTCCGTCCCGGAGCCTGCGCTGTTATGTTATCCCTTGGCCAGGCACACTTAGCGCTGCCCGTCTTCTGACATCATTTGGTGTCAGGATGGCTGCGCCTGTGCGGCCGCGCTGGCCGAGAGCCCGCCTCGCAGTGTCTTCTGATTTCATCCCACTGGGGGCCTGAGATCCATGGACATGCGCAGTGCATATCTGAACCTCCACCTCTCACTCATCTCCCTACAGCTTCTTCAGACTGTGCGGTGTCAGCTGGTCCCTAATAGCATGCCACGGCCGTGACACCGCACAGTCTTAAGAAGCCGTAGGGAGGGGAGTGAGAGGCGAGGATATGCACTGCGCATGGCCACGGATCCCAGGCCCGCAGTGGGATTACATTAGACGACACTGCGAGGCGGGCTCTCGGCCAACGCGGCCGCACAGGCGCAGCCAGACTGACACCAAATGATGTCAGAAGATGGGCAGTGCTAAGTGTGCCTGGCCAAGGGATAACATAACAGCGCAGGCTCCGGGACGGAATCAAACAACGCTGAGGAGCCGGGGAACGGCGCCAAGGAGGTAGGAATGACGGCTGTGCTGCGTCATATTACGAAGGAAAGTCCCACCTCCGGGACGGTCACACGGTATCAGGGGACACATTTTATAAGTGTTTAGTTCTGTGTTTGCAAGGAGCATCATGAAAAGAGCCACCTTTTCCTTTTGCATCTTTTTTGCTGCACATGCTGGCTCTTTCAGCTACAAACACCTTGGGGGGGGGGTTAAAGGTTCCCTTTCTACTTTCTCCAATCAGGCTTCGGCCTACATTGTGTTCCTCTGCTTCTCCTCCTGTCCCTGGGCTCCAACACCGCTAGTTGTTGCCTGGTAGTGCTGTACGCACAGTCCCAACAGTCCCTCCTCTGTTATTGGGGTTCAGTAACGTCAGCTGTTCCCCTGCTGTGTGTGTGGCAATCCCTCCTACCTCCTCCTACCTCCTCCACCTCCTCCTCCTCCACCTGTCCCTGGGCTCCAACACCGCTAGTTGCCGTCCAGAAGTGCTGTCCGCACAGTCCCAACAGTCCCTCCTCTGTTATTGGGGTTCAGTAATGTCAGCTGTTCCCCTGCTGTGTGTGTGGCAATCCCTCCTATCTCCTCCACCTCCACCTCCCCCTCCTGTCCCTGGGCTCCAACACCGCTAGTTGCCGTCCAGAAGTGCTGTCCGCACAGTCAACAGTCCCTCCTCTGTTATTGGGGTTCAGTAATGTCAGCTGTTCCCCTGCTGTGTGTGTGGCACCCCCTCCTACCTCCTCCTACCTCCTCCACCTCCTCCTCCTCCACCTGTCCCTGGGCTCCAACACCGCTAGTTGCCGTCCAGAAGTGCTGTCCGCACAGTCAACAGTCCCTCCTCTGTTATTGGGGTTCAGTAATGTCAGCTGTTCCCCTGCTGTGTGTGTGGCAATCCCTCCTACCTCCTCCTACCTCCTCCACCTCCTCCTCCTCCACCTGTCCCTGGGCTCCAACACCGCTAGTTGCCGTCCAGAAGTGCTGTCCGCACAGTCCCAACAGTCCCTCCTCTGTTATTGGGGTTCAGTAACGTCAGCTGTTCCCCTGCTGTGTGTGTGGCAATCCCTCCTATCTCCTCCACCTCCTCCTCCTCCTGTCCCTGGGCTCCAACACCGCTAGTTGTTGCCTGGTAGTGCTGTACGCACAGTCCCAACAGTCGCTCCTCTGTTATTGGGGTTCAGTAACGTCAGCTGTTCCCCTGCTGTGTGTGTGGCAATCCCTGCTATCTCCTCCACCTCCTCCTCCTCCTGTCCCTGGGCTCCAACACCGCTAGTTGTTGCCTGGTAGTGCTGTACGCACAGTCCCAACAGTCCCTCCTCTGTTATTGGGGTTCAGTAACGTCAGCTGTTCCCCTGCTGTGTGTGTGGCACTCCCTCCTACCTCCTCCTACCTCCTCCACCTCCTCCTCCTCCACCTGTCCCTGGGCTCCAACACTGCTAGTTGCCGTCCAGAAGTGCTGTCCGCACAGTCAACAGTCCCTCCTCTGTTATTGGGGTTCAGTAACGTCAGCTGTTCCCCTGCTGTGTGTGTGGCAATCCCTCCTATCTCCTCCACCTCCTCCTCCTCCTGTCCCTGGGCTCCAACACCGCTAGTTGTTGCCTGGTAGTGCTGTACGCACAGTCCCAACAGTCCCTCCTCTGTTATTGGGGTTCAGTAACGTCAGCTGTTCCCCTGCTGTGTGTGTGGCAATCCCTCCTACCTCCTCCTACCTCCTCCACCTCCTCCTCCCCCTCCTGTCCCTGGGCTCCAACACCGCTAGTTGCCGTCCAGAAGTGCTGTCCGCACAGTCAACAGTCCCTCCTCTGTTATTGGGGTTCAGTAACGTCAGCTGTTCCCCTGCTGTGTGTGTGGCACTCCCTCCTACCTCCTCCTACCTCCTCCACCTCCTCCTGTCCCTGGGCTCCAACACCGCTAGTTGCCGTCCAGAAGTGCTGTCCGCACAGAGCCAAACACCTCGCCAATGTGTTAGTGCGGTTCAGTAACGTCAGCTGTTCCCCTGCTGTGTATACGGCAACGTGTACTGCGACCGCCACGCAGGCACAACAAGTTAAATTTAAGGGAACCTGTCCCCCCCCCCAGGCGTTTGTTACTGAAGGAGCCACCTTGTGCAGCAGTAATGATGCAAAGGGAAAAAGTGCCTCTTTTCGTGGTGCTCCTTGCACATGCTGAACCTAACACTTATGAAAAGTGTCCCCTCCTACCGTGATACCGTCCAGTTGGTGGAACTTTCCTTTGTGATGTGACGCAGCACAGCCGTCATTCTTACCCCCTTGGCGCCGTGCGCCACCTCCTCAGCGTTGTTTGAATCAGTCCCGGAGCCTGCGCTGTTAGGTTAGCCCTTGGCCATGCACACATTTTGCGCTGCCCGTCTTCTGACATCATTTGGTGTCAGGCTGGCTGCGCCTATGCGGCCGCGCTGGCCGAGATCCCGCCTCGTACTGTCTTCTGATTTAATCCCACTGGGGGCCTGAGATCCATGGACATGCGCAGTGCATATCTGAACCTCCACCTCTCACTCATCTCCCTATGGCTTCTTCAAACTGTGCGGTGTCAGCTGGTCCCTAATAGCATGCCACGGCCGTGACACCGCACAGTCTGAAGAAGCCGTAGGGAGGGGAGTGAGAGGCGAGGATATGCACTGCGCATGGCCACGGATCTCAGGCCCCCAGTGGGATTAAATCAGAAGACAGTACGAGGCGGGATTTCGGCCAGCGCGGCCGCACAGGCACAGCCAGCCTGACACCAAATGATGTCAGAAGACGGGCAGCGCAAAATGTGTGCATGGCCAAGGGCTAACCTAACAGCGCAGGCTCCGGGACTGATTCAAACAACGCTGAGGAGGCGGCGCATGGCGCCAAGGGGGTAAGAATGACGGCTGTGCTGCGTCACATCACAAAGGAAAGTTCCACCTACCGGACGGTATCACGGTAGGAGGGGACACTTTTCATAAGTGTTAGGTTCAGCATGTGCAAGGACCATAATTAAAAGAGCTAAGTTTACCTTTTCCAGCATTAGAGCTGTACACGATGGCTCTTTCAGCTACAAACGCCTGGGGGGGGGGGGGTTAAAGTTTCCCTTTCAACTTGCTCCACTGCAGGCTTCGGCCTACACTCTGCTCCCTCTCCTTCTCCTGCTGACCCTGGGCTCTAACACCGCCAGTTGGGGCCCAGATGTGCTAGCTGCACAGAGCCAAACACCAGCCAATGTGTCAGTGGGGTTCAGCACCGCCAGCTGTTCCCCTGCTGTGTAGCCGGCAACGTGTCCTGCAACAGCCACGCAGACACAAGAACTGAAATTGAAGGAAACCTGTCCCCCCTCCCCCAGGCGTTTTTACGTTTTACAGCCACCTTGTACGACAGTAATGCTGCATGTGTGCAAGGTGGCTCAGAAACTTATTCTCCTTGCCCATGTTGAAGTGAACACGTCTAAAAATGAGTCCTCTGCGACCATTAAAACGTCCCTCAGGTGTGATTTTCCTTTGTATTGACACGCAACAAGCTCCTTGGTAGCGCTGCCCGTCTTCTGGCATCATTGTTTGGCTGCCTGCGCCTCTGCGGCCGCCTTGCCCCACACAACGCCCCTCGGTGTCTTATTTATTGGGACTGCGAGGGTGTGATTGATGGGCATGAGCGGTGCATCAGTTCGCCTGTCCCTCATCTCCTTCCGCCTTCTTCGGACTGTGCGTCTTCATGGCCGTGGCATGCGATAAGGGATCAGCTGACGCCGCATAGTCTGAAGCGGGTGTAAGAACCCAAGCGAGAGGCGAACATATGTACTGCGCCAGGCCATGAATCCCAGCCCCGCAGTGTTTTAACAATGTTAAGACACTGGGGGGCTGGGATTCATGGTCATCGCAAACCGCAACGGCCGACATAACATGATGTCAGAGGATGGGCAGCGCTAACAGCGCAAGGCCAAGGGATAACACAAAAGCGCAGACTCCTGTGCAACAAATAACGATGCTCAGGAGGCCGCGCAAAGCACCAAGGTGGCATTTTTGCCAGCTGTACTGCGTCTCTTTACGAAGGGAACTCACGCCTCAAAATCAGTTTGACTGTGTAAGGGCCTAAATGTTATACGTGTTCCTTTCAGCGTGTGCAAGGAGCAAAATTAAAAGAGCAACCTTTGACTTGTGCAGCATTACTGCTGCATAAGCTGTGGCTCTTCTACTTTGTAACACCTGAGGGGGGGTTAAAGGTTACCTTTGAAATTGGTTCAATTAGGCTTCGGCCTACACTCTGCTCCCCCTGCAGAGCCCGGGCTCCAACACCGCCAGTTGGGGCCCGGTACTGCTAGCTGCACAGAGAAAAACACCAGCCAATGTGTCAGTGGGGTTCAGCACCGCCAGCTGTTCCCCTGCTGTGCAGCCGGCAACGTGTCCTGCAACAGCCACGCAGGCACAACAGACCCAAAGCTGCCGCCAGTGCAGGCTTCGGCCTACACTCTGCTCCATCTCCTCCTCCTGCTGACCCTGGGCTCTAACACCGCCAGTTGGGGCCCGGTACTGCTAGCTGCACAGAGAAAAACACCAGCCAATGTGTCAGTGGGGTTCAGCACCGCCAGCTGTTCCCCTGCTGTGTAGCCGGCATCGTGTCCTGCAAAAGCCACGCAGACACAAGAACTGAAATTGCAGGGAACCTGTCCCCCCTCCCCCAGGCGTTTGTACGTTTTACAGCCACCTCGTACAGCGGTAATGCTGCATGTGTGCAAGGTGACTCATAAACGTATTCTCCTCGCACATGTGGAACTGAAAACACGTCTAAAATGTGTCCTCTGTGTGACCATTTAACCGTCCCGGTGGTGTGACTTTCCTTTGTAATGACACGCTGCAACCCCCTTGGTAGCGCTGCCCGTCTTCTGGCATCATTGTTTGGCTGCCTGCGCCTCTGCGGCCGCCCTGACCCACACAACGCCCCTCGGTGTCTTATTTATTGGGACTGCGAGGGTGTGATTGATGGGCATGAGCGGTGCATCAGTTCGCCTGTCCCTCATCTCCTTCCGCCTTCTTCAGACTGTGCGGCTTCATGGCCGTGGCATGCGATAAGGGATCAGCTGACGCCGCATAGTCTGAAGCGGGTGTAAGGACCCGAGTGTGAGAGGCGAACATATGTGCTGCGCCAGGCCATGAATCCCAGACCCGCAGTGTTTTAACAATGTTAAGACACTGCGGGGCTGGGATTCATGGTCATCGCAAACCGCACCGGCCGACATTAAATGATGTCAGAAGATGGGCAGCGCTAACAGCGCTAGGCCAGGGGATAACACGACAGCGCAGACTCCTGTACAGCAAATAACAACGCTCAGGAGGCTGCACCCAGCACCAAGGTGGGATTCTTGACATCTGTGCTGCGTCTCATTACGAAGGGAACTCACGCCTCCAACACAGTTTGAATGTATAAAGGGCTAAATGTTATACGTGTTTCATTCAGCGTGTGCAAGGAGAAAAATGAAAAGAGCAACCTTTGACTTGTGCAGCACTACTGCTGCATAAGCTGTGGCTCTTCTACTTTGTAACCCCTGAGGGGGGGTTAAAGGTTACCTTTGAAATCGGTTCAATTAGGCTTCGGCCTACACTCTGCTCCACCGGCAGAGCCCGGGCTCCAACAACGCTAGTTGCTGTCCGGAAGAGCTGGCTGCACAGAGCCAAACACCTCGCCAATGTGTCAGTGGGGTTCAGCAACGCCAGCTGTTCCCCTGCTGTGTAGCCGGCAACGTGTCCTGCGACCGCCACGCAGACACAACAGACCCAAAGCTGCCGCCAGTGCAGGCTTCGGCCTACACTCCCCTCCCCCTGCTCCTCCTCCTGCTCCTCCTCCTCCTGCTGACCCTGGGCTCTAACACCGCCAGTTGGGGCCCAGATGTGCTGGCTGCACAGAGCCAAACACCTCGCCAATGTGTCAGTGGGGTTCAGCACCGCCAGCTGTTCCCCTGCTGTGTAGCCGGCAACGTGTCCTGCGACCGCCACGCAGACACAACAGACCCAAAGCTGCCGCCAGTGCAGGCTTCGGCCTACACTCCCCTCCCCCTGCTCCTCTTTCTGCTGACCCTGGGCTCTAACACCGCCAGTTGGGGCTCTAGGAAGACAAGCTTGAATAGGTCCCCATCCTGGTTCCAGTACCGTCAGCTGGTTCCGGGCAGAGCCTTTGGCTTAGGTGCCTCCCTCTGGGTATCCGAGTTCCACCAACGTCAGGTGGTCCTTGGTAGTGCTTTCAGGCACGGGTACCTCCTGCTTAGTAACCGGGTTCCAGTAACGTCAGCTGGTCCTCGGTAGTTCCATTGGCTCTTGGACCTTCGGCTACCCATCCGGGTTCCAGTACCGTCAGCTGGTTCTCGGCAGTGTCTTTTGCTCTTGTACCTTCTGCTCCCCATCCTGGTTCCAGTACCGTCAGCTGGTTGCGGGCAGAGCCTTTGGCTTAGGTGCCTCCCTCTGGGTATCCGAGTTCCACCAACGTCAGGTGGTCCTTGGTAGTGCTTTCAGGCACGGGTACCTCCTGCTTAGTAACCGGGTTCCAGTAACGTCAGCTGGTCCTCGGTAGTTCCATTGGCTCTTGGACCTTCGGCTACCCATCCGGGTTCCAGTACCGTCAGCTGGTTCTCGGCAGTGTCTTTTGCTCTTGTACCTTCTGCTCCCCATCCTGGTTCCAGTACCGTCAGCTGGTTCCGGGCAGAGCCTTTGGCTTAGGTGCCTCCCTCTGGGTATCCGAGTTCCACCAACGTCAGGTGGTCCTTGGTAGTGCTTTCAGGCACGGGTGCCTCCTGCTTAGTAACCGGGTTCCAGTAACGTCAGCTGGTCCACGGTAGTTCCATTGGCTCTTGGACCTTCGGGTAGCCATCCGAGTTCCAGTTCCATCAGCTGTTTCTCGGCATTTTCTCAGCCTTCTTGTACCTTCTGCTACATTTCCAAGTTCAAGACCCTAAAGACGACGACCCGGAAGACCACCCCTAAGATGATGACGACACCAGAGACGACAACCACCGAGATGACGACGACCCTGGAGACGATGACCCTGAAGACGACCCCGATGACGACGACCCCGATGACGACGACCCCGGAGACGACGACCCTGGAGACGACGACGACATGGGAGACCGAGAAGCAGAAGAACAAGAGGCTGCAGAACAAAGAGCAGAAGAACATTAAGCATAAGACTAAATATCAGAGCAAAAGATATTATCTAAATTATAAGCAGAAGAAGACTAAGCAGTGTATGGGGGTGAGTCCGTTCCTCCTCGTGGTGCCCCTGGATAAAGCCTGATGCTGCAGGCCAAACTGAACGCGGACAAATGTACCTCTTTTGTGACAGGCAGAACGGAAGGTGTAATCTTCAAACTTTTATAGATAACAACTACGGGAATGCCTGTCACAAATAAGAATATGATGAAGAAGTTGAATATGAAAAAGATAATAGTTAAATAAAAAGAATATGAACAATGTAAAAAAAAAAAATTAGAGGTAGAAGAAGATGAATAAGGTGAAGATAGTTGATGTCAAAGAAGCTGATGATGAGGATAATGAAGAAGAAAGTGTGGGAGAAGTAAAAAAGAAGGTGAAGGACGTGGAAGTAGTGAAACATCAATATCTGACAAAATAAAAAAAAAAAATAGTCAAAATCTTTCTAACGCCGACCGTCATAAAAAAAACCAAAAAAACCTGCTATTCTATTTGTTTGGGCTAAACCTCTGTGCCTTTAATGTCTCCGCCACCTCCCCCAATACATCCTACATTATTCTTAGTTGTTTTCCTTCATGTAGAATGAACCTACAAGGAAAGAAAGGGTTTATTTTAATTCCGATATTTTCGTCCCATTGACTTGCATTGGGATCGGGTATCGGTATCGGATTAGATCCGATACTTTGACGGTATCGGCCGATACTTTCCGATACCGATACTTTCCGATATCCGAAGGTATCGCTCAACACTAACCATCACGTGTTTCTCAACGCAGTGATCCAGAACACTGCCCCCATCCCTTATGGGAAATATGCAAATGCATGTAGAAAAGCCGCGGAGACACCATCACGTGTTTCTCAACGCAAGCAATGAATAGCCAGGTCTTTCACTGGGAAGGAACAACCACGGGAAGGGCAGCATCCAATAAAGGAAAACCACCTATGCCAAAACATGGTATCCATCCACAGACAGCTGTTTCGGGGTATTTGCCCCTCATCAGTGTGGAGTGGGAAACTGGCTATTAGGAGCAGTGCCTGTTGAAAAGGCTATGAACATAAGGATGAATGACCTCGGGGAGATCAAAACATCCAACACCGCGGAGACACCATCACGTGTTTCTCAACGCAGTGAATCAGAACACTGCCCCCATCCCTTATGGGAAATATGCAAATGCATGTAGAAAAGCTGCGGAGACACCATCACGTGTTTCTCAATGCAAGCAATGAATAGCCAGGTCTTTCACCGGGAAGGAACAACCACAGGAAGGGCAGCATCCAATAAAGGAAAACCACCTATGCCAAAACATGGTATCCACCCACAGACAGCTGTTTCGGGGTATTTGCCCCTCATCAGTGTGGAGTAGGAAACTGGCTATTAGGAGCAGTGCCTGTTGAAAAGGCTATGAACATAAGGATGAATGACCTCGGGGAGATCAAAACTGTTGTGAACTCTGTTTCCGGGCTCCCTCCTGTGGTCATGAGTGGTACTGTGTGAGTTCTCTCTTTGGGCTCCTCCTGGTGGCTCTTTTTGTTATTTTGCAGGTTTCTGGCAGGATCAGCTGTCTCGTCATCTGCTAGATAGGTTTCCTATTTAATCCACCTGGTGCTTCATTCCTTGCCTGTTGCCGTTGTATTCAGTGCTATTCTGATTGCTCCTGTCTACATCCGTTATCAGTCTCTCCAAGAGAAGCTAAGTTCTGTTTGCTTATTTTTGCTCATCTGTGTTCAAGATGTTTCCTAGTAAATGATGAGTTTTTGTCCAGCTTGCTAATATGTGATTTCCCTGCTTGCTGGTGCTCTGGGGTGCTGAGTTGCTTCCCCCACATCGTTAGTTGGTGTGGGGGTTCTCGCATTCTCTGCGTGGATATTTTTGCATAGGGTTTTTTACTGACCGCACAGATCCCTTGGTATTTTCTGCTATCTAGCGTTAGCGGGCCTCATTTGCTTAACCTGTTTCATCTCTGCGTTTGTCTTTTCCTCTTAACTCACCGTTATTATTTGTGGGGGGCATCTATATCTCTGGGGGATTTCTCTGAGGCAAGTGAGGTCTTTACTTTCTCTTTAGGGGTAGTCAGTTTCTCAGGCCGTGAAGAGACGTCTAGGATTTCAGGAAACGTTCCACGGCTGCCTATAGTGTGTGCGATTAGGATCAGGTTTGCGGTTAGTCCAGTTACCACATCCCCAGAGCTCGTCCTATTATTTTCTACTTAGCTGGTTAGATTTGTGATCCTAAGCCACTAGGATCATAACAGTGCAACAGGCAAGGAATGAAGGACCAGGTGGATTAAATAGGAAACCTAACTAGCAGATGACGAGACAGCTGATCCTGCCAGAAACCTGCAAAATAACAAAAAGAGCCACCAGGAGGAGCCCAAAGAGAGAACTCACACAGTACCACTCATGACCACAGGAGGGAGCCCGGAAACAGAGTTCACAACAGTTGTGGGGACTATCCCGTAAGCACAGCAGGGGAGGACCACAACAGTTGTGAACTCTGTTTCCGGGCTCCCTCCTGTGGTCATGAGTGGTACTGTGTGAGTTCTCTCTTTGGGCTCCTCCTGGTGGCTCTTTTTGTTATTTTGCAGGTTTCTGGCAGGATCAGCTGTCTCGTCATCTGCTAGTTAGGTTTCCTATTTAATCCACCTGGTCCTTCATTCCTTGCCTGTTGCACTGTTATGATCCTAGTGGCTATGGTCAGGAGGACAATTCCTGGGTTGTCGCCTCTGATGTTCATGCGGCCGATTTGGTTCGTGCCTTCCATGTGGCTCACCCTGATCGCCCTGGGGGTTCTGGTGAGGGTTCGGTGACCCCTCCTCAAGGGGGGGTACTGTTGTGAACTCTGTTTCCGGGCTCCCTCCTGTGGTCATGAGTGGTACTGTGTGAGTTCTCTCTTTGGGCTCCTCCTGGTGGCTCTTTTTGTTATTTTGCAGGTTTCTGGCAGGATCAGCTGTCTCGTCATCTGCTAGTTAGGTTTCCTATTTAATCCACCTGGTCCTTCATTCCTTGCCTGTTGCCGTTGTATTCAGTGCTATTCTGATTGCTCCTGTCTACATCCGTTATCAGTCTCTCCAAGAGAAGCTAAGTTCTGTTTGCTTATTTTTGCTCATCTGTGTTCAAGATGTTTCCTAGTATATGATGAGTTTTTGTCCAGCTTGCTAATATGTGATTTCCCTGCTTGCTGGTGCTCTGGGGTGCTGAGTTGCTTCCCCCACATCGTTAGTTGGTGTGGGGGTTCTCACATTCTCTGCGTGGATATTTTTGCATAGGGTTTTTTACTGACCGCACAGATCCCTTGGTATTTTCTGCTATCTAGCGTTAGCGGGCCTCATTTTCTTAACCTGTTTCATCTCTGCGTTTGTCTTTTCCTCTTAACTCACCGCTATTATTTGTGGGGGGCATCTATATCTCTGGGGGATTTCTCTGAGGCAAGTGAGGTCTTTACTTTCTCTTTAGGGGTAGTCAGTTTCTCAGGCCGTGAAGAGACGTCTAGGATTTCAGGAAACGTTCCACGGCTGCCTATAGTGTGTGCGGTTAGGATCAGGTTTGCGGTTAGTCCAGTTACCACATCCCCAGAGCTCGTCCTATTTTTTTCTACTTAGCTGGTTAGATTTGTGATCCTAAGCCACTAGGATCATAACACAAAACATCCAAAGCCGCGGAGACACCATCACGTGTTTCTCAACGCAGTGATCCAGAACACTGCCCCCATCCCTTATGGGAAATATGCAAATGCATGTAGAAAAGCCGCGGAGATACCATCACGTGTTTCTCAACGCAAGCAATGAATAGCCAGGTCTTTCACCAGGAAGGAACAACCACGGGAATGGCAGCATCCAATAAAGGAAAACCACCTATGCCAAAACATGGTATCCATCCACAGACAGCTGTTTCAGGGCATTGTGTGAGACAGTATAGTCTCACACTCGTTGGCAGTGCACAATTGGCTCTATGACCTGGATTCTCACATAACTAGATTCATCATTACCTTGTCTTGTGGTATTCTTGCTCTTTTTTTGTGCCAAATTCTTCGTGGTTCACAAATTTTGCAAAGTCAGAAAATTATCTTTTTTTCCCATCATGAACTATTTTTGAGACTCTCTTTAGGTAAAAGACACATGTTTCACACAATATTGCAAAACTTGTGCTAAAACACATGCATACTGAAAAAAAAAGAGGTGGGGAACTTGTGTCGAGTTGTGCCAAATTGTGCCAAAGTCTCACATAATGGACCCAACTCATTAAAGCTTTCACATCAGAATTCTGGCAAAAAAAAGCTTTGAAAAGTTAAAAAAATTTAGGTGCTAATCAAAATGGACCAAGCTAGATTGGGAAGAGGGTGTGGTGACCGACCACCACTAGTTAAATTCATGATGAGCAGCAGCATTTTCTGCGCCACAAATATTACTAGTACAATTTATAGTGATGCGCACACAGACGTGTATGCCGGTCATCCAACGCTCCTGATTCATGAAGAGGTAAATGCTTCTTCATGAATCAGGAACATCTGATTCCAGCATGTCTCCTCATCTAGACAGTCATGAACCCCACTGATATTGATGAATCGGGACCAAAGAATCATGCAAAAATATCTGGAATTGCTAAACTTCACCCACAAAGCAGGCGAGAACATATAAAATAAACCTCATAAAAGGAAAAAATAGAATAATGAATATTCAATATACTCAAAACTAAAGAAAAAGCAGACACAAAGGCGATGATCAATTAACTTGGTGGTGAGTTTCACCTTGAGCCAGCATAAATGTCCAATATGAAGGAAGAACCTGGAAGACTACAAGAGCCATATACTCTAAGTGAGGGCTGCTGAGTGGAGAGTGGGCTGCCTTTAAGGACAGGGCTGCAGGTAAATGCATTGTTAAACACAATGTCATAGTTTAACTCAATAACATAGTTTGGTGTTTTTTTGCCTTTATCTGTACGGTTTATCCCCATTGAATATGTGCTCCATGGACAATGCTACCAGGTGTGCATCTTGTGAGATTTATGCATGCCTTGAACAGCAGTTTGAGAATGAACATATCTGCACTCGATGTCAACGAGTTATATATTTGGAAGCCCAGGTAATGGATCTAAATGTGCTGCTTGCAACACTCAGGAGCATTGCAAACCTGGAGAGGAGTTTAGAGCTCCATGAGCTTGCGCTGGCTGGGGCTGTTGATATGTAGGAGGGTGGAGGTGGGGTAGATCAGGACCGAGAAGTACGTAGCTAGGTAAATGCTACAAGAATGGGTAGGGGGAAAGTGCCAGGGAGCTCAGTCCTGATCTGACACAACCTAGTAAATATGCCTGTTTGGCTGATATTAGGAATGCAATCCCAGGACTGGGATCACTACAGCAGGACGTTGCGACTGCTGTAGGAAGAAGGGAGATAGGAGTGCAGCAAAGGCCAGACAGATGTTGCTTGTAGGGGACTCTATAATTAGGAGGACAGGCAGGGTTATCTGCCACTGAGACCATGAATGCCAAACAGTGTGTTGTCTGCCGGGTGCTTGGGTTCGGCATATTGCAGATTAGATAAACAAATTACTGGGAGCGACTGGGAAAAA
Source organism: Ranitomeya variabilis (assembly GCF_051348905.1). Taxonomy (NCBI): domain Eukaryota; kingdom Metazoa; phylum Chordata; class Amphibia; order Anura; family Dendrobatidae; genus Ranitomeya; species Ranitomeya variabilis. The sequence goes on from NC_135232.1 coordinate 109,996,110, forward strand.
TCCAGCGGTCATGGTACAGATCGGTCCCAGTGACAAAGTTAGAGGGAGGTGGAAGGTCCTTAAAAACAATTACATTGAACTAGGAGAGAAGCTGAAGGCCAGGACCTCCAAGGAGGTTTCAGAAATACTGCCGATGTCATGAGTGTCACTACAAAGACAGAGGGAACTTAGGGAGATAAATGAGTGGCTTAGAAATTGGTGCTCAATGATGACATTGGGGGGAGCTGCGACAATGTAGAGTCAGTATGGGTAAATATACATGGGGATGGCAATAATGGAAAGCTGCTAATTGGAGTTTGCAACAAACCTCCTAATACAGCTGAACAGGTAGAAGAGGAAATGCTGCAGCAAATTAAAAAGGCAGCAAATAATAATAGGGTCATTATTATGGGGGATTTTAACTATCCAGACATGCAATGGGACATAAAATCTTCTGGTTGTGCTAAAACCTGCAAGTTCTTAGGGTACCGTCACACTTTGCCATTTTCATCGCTACGACGGCACGATTCGTGACGTTCTAGCGATATCGTTACGATATCGTTGTGTCTGACACGCTACTGCGATCAGACATCACGCTGAGAATCGTACGTCGTAGCAGATCGTTTGGAACTTTCTTTCGTCGCTTGATCACCCGCTGACATCGCTGGATCGTTGTGTGTGACACCGATCCAGCGATGTGTTCGCTTGTAACCAGGGTAAACATCGGGTAACTAAGCGCAGGGCCGCGCTTAGTAACCCGATGTTTACCCTGGTTACCAGCGTAAACTTAAAAAAAACAAACAGTACATACTTACATTCCGGTGTCTGTCCTCCGGCGTCTCAGCTTCTCTGCACTGTGAGCGCCTGCCGGCCGGAAAGCGAGCACAGCGGTGACGTCACCGCTCTGCTTTCCGGCCGCTGTGCTTACACAGTGCAGAGAAGCAGAACGCCGGGGGACAGACACCGGAATGTAAGTATGTACTGTTTGTTTTTTTTACGTTTACGCTGGTAACCAGGGTAAACATCAGGTTACTAAGCGCAGCCCTGCGCTTAGTAACCCGATGTTTACCCTGGTTACCCGGGGACTTCGGCATCGCTCCAGCGCCGTGATTGCAAAGTGTGACCGCAGTCTACGACGCTGGAGCGATAATCATACGACGCTGCGAAGTCACGGATCGTGCTGTCATAGCGATGAAAATGGCACTGTGTGACGGTACCCTTATCCACAATTCAGGACAATTACCTCTCTCAGCTGGTAGATGAACTGACCAGGGGAGGTAATCTGCTGGATCTGGTTCTGTCAAATACAGGTCCTTCTCAAAAAATTAGCATATAGTGTTAAATTTCATTATTTACCATAATGTAATGATTACAATTAAACTTTCATATATTATAGATTCATTATCCACCAACTGAAATTTGTCAGGTCTTTTATTGTTTTAATACTGATGATTTTGGCATACAACTCCTGAAAACCCAAAAAACCTGTCTCAATAAATTAGCATATCAAGAAAAGGTTCTCTAAACGACCTATTACCCTAATCTTCTGAATCAACTAATTAACTCTAAACACATGTAAAAGATACCTGAGGCTTTTAAAAACTCCCTGCCTGGTTCATTACTCAAAACCCCCATCATGGGTAAGACTAGCGACCTGACAGATGTCAAGAAGGCCATCATTGACACCCTCAAGCAAGAGGGTAAGACCCAGAAAGAAATTTCTCAACAAATAGGCTGTTCCCAGAGTGCTGTATCAAGGCACCTCAATGGTAAGTCTGTTGGAAGGAAACAATGTGGCAGAAAACGCTGTACAACGAGAAGAGGTGACCGGACCCTGAGGAAGATTGTGGAGAAGGACCGATTCCAGACCTTGGGGAACCTGAGGAAGCAGTGGACTGAGTCTGGTGTGGAAACATCCAGAGCCACCGTGCACAGGCGTGTGCAGGAAATGGGCTACAGGTGCCGCATTCCCCAGGTAAAGCCACTTTTGAACCATAAACAGCGGCAGAAGCGCCTGACCTGGGCTACAGAGAAGCAGCACTGGACTGTGGCTAAGTGGTCCCAAGTACTTTTTTCTGATGAAAGCAAATTTTGCATGTCATTCGGAAATCAAGGTGCCAGAGTCTGGAGGAAGAATGGGGAGAAGGAAATGCCAAAATGCCTGAAGTCCAGTGTCAAGTACCCACAGTCAGTGATGGTGTGGGGTGCCATGTCAGCTGCTGGTGTTGGTCCACTGTGTTTCATCAAGGGCAGGGTCAATGCAGCTAGCTATCAGGAGATTTTGGAGCACTTCATGCTTCCATCGGCTGAAATGCTTTATGGAGATGAAGATTTCATTTTTCAGCACGACCTGGCACCTGCTCACAGTGCCAAAACCACTGGTAAATGGTTTACTGACCATGGTATTACTGTGCTCAATTGGCCTGCCAACTCTCCTGACCTGAACCCCATAGAGAATCTGTGGGATATTGTGAAGAGAAAGTTGAGAGACGCAAGACCCAACACTCTGGATGAGCTTAAGGCCGCTATTGAAGCATCCTGGGCCTCCATAACATCTCAGCAGTGTCACAGGCTGATTGCCTCCATGCCACGCCGCATTGAAGCAGTCATTTCTGCCAAAGGATTCCCGACCAAGTATTGAGTGCATAACTGAACATTATTATTTGATGGTTTTTTTGTTTGTTATTAAAAAACACTTTTATTTGATTGGACGGGTGAAATATGCTAATTTATTGAGACAGGTTTTTTGGGTTTTCAGGAGTTGTATGCCAAAATCATCAGTATTAAAACAATAAAAGACCTGACAAATTTCAGTTGGTGGATAATGAATCTATAATATATGAAAGTTTAATTGTAATCATTACATTATGGTAAATAATGAAATTTAACACTATATGCTAATTTTTTGAGAAGGACCTGTAAACCAGATACAATTTCAGATCTACAGGTCAGGGAGCAGATAAAAGGCCTGGAGTTAATTTGAGGTGTGGTGCTTGCATTTGGAAGGTTTTGCTGTGAAGTAAACATGCGGCCAAAGGAGCTCTCCATGCAGGTGAAACAAGCCATCCTTAAGCTGCGAAAACAGAAAAAAACATCGGAGAAATTGCTACAATATTAGAAGTGGCAAAATCTACAGTTTGGTACATCCTGAGAAAGAAAGAAAGCACTGGTGAACTCATCAATGCAAACAGACCTGGGCGCCCACGGAAGACAACAGTGGTGGATGATGGCAGAATAATCTCCATGGTGAAGAGAAACCCCTTCACAACAGACAACCAAGTGAACAACACTCTCCAGGAGGTCGGCGTATCAATATCCAAATCTACCATAAAGAGAAGACTGCATGAAAGTAAATCCAGAGGGTTCACTGCACGGTGCAAGCCACTCATAAGCATCAAGAATAAAAAGGCTAGACTGGACTTTGCTATAAAACATCTAAAAAAGCCAGCACAGTTCTGGAAGAACATTCTTTGGACAGATGAAACCATGATCAACCTCTACCAGAATGATGGAAAGAGAAAAGTATGGCGAAGGCGTGGTACAGCTCATGATCCAAAGCATACCACATCATGTGTAAAACACGGCGGAGGCAGTGTGATGGCTTGGGCATGCATGGCTGCCAGTGGCACTGGGTCACTAGTGTTTATTGATGATGTGACACAGGACAGAAGCAGCCAAATGAATTCTGAGGTATTCAGAGCCATACTGTGTGCTCAGATCCAGCCAAATGCAGCCAAACTGATTGGTCCTCATTTCATACTACACATGGACAATGACCCAAAACATAAAGCCAAAGCAACCCAAGAGTTTATTAAAGCAAAGAAGTGGAATATTCTTGAATGGCCAAGTCAGTCACCTGATCTCAACCCAATTGAGCAGCATTTCACTTGTTAAAGACTAAACTTCAGACAGAAAGACCCACAAACAAACAGCAACTGAAAACCACCGCAGTGAAGGCCTGGCAGAGCATCAAAAAGGAGGAAACACAGCGTCTGGTGATGTCCATGAGTTCAAGACTTCAGGCAGTCATTGCCAACAAAGGGTTTTCAACCAAGTACTAAAAATGAACATTTTATTTAACCCCTTCGTGCCATGCGCCGTACTAGTACGGCGCTGCCGGCACTGCATTAGTGCCAGCCGCAGTACTAGTACGGCGCATCGATCACCGCGGTCTCGCGCTGAGCGCCGCGGTGATCGGGTGCGGGTGTCAGCTGTATATGACAGCTGACACCCCGCAACAATGCCCATGATCGGCGCTGTCGCCGATCGCGGGCATTTAACCCCTCTGATGCCGCTGTCAATAGTGACAGCGGCATAGAGGGGGATCGCGCAGGGACGGGGGCTCCCTGCGCTCTCCCACCGGAGCAGCGCGATGAGATCGCGCTGCTCCGGTGACCTGGAAGGAGTCCCCGGATCCAAGATGGCCGCGGGACTCCTTCCGGGTCATGAGATGACCCTGCTTGCCGGCGTCTGCTGAGAATTCCTCATAGCAGGCGCCGGCAAGCCTCTGCAATGTGCCTGTGATCTGTGATATCCTCCCCGGGACAAAGTAAAAAAGTTAAAAAAAAATGTTTCCACATGTGTAAAAAAAAAATAAAAAAAAAAATTCTTAAATAAAGAAAAAAAAAAAAAATTCCCATAAATACATTTCTTTATCTAAATAAAAAAAACCACACAATAAAAGTACACATATTTAGTATTGCCGCGTCCGTAACGACCCCACCTATAAAACTATATCACTAGTTAACCCCTTCAGTGAACACGCTGAAAAAAAAAAAAAAAAAAGGGGCAAAAACCAACGCTTTATTCTTATACCGCCAAACATAAAGTGGAATAACACGCGATCAAAAAGACGGATATAAATAACCATGGTACCGCTGAAAACGTAATCTTGTCCCGCAAAAAAAAAGCTGCCATACAGCATCATCAGCAGAAAAATAAAAAAGTTATAGCTCTCAGAATAAAGCGATGCAAAACAATTATTTTTTTATATAAAATAGTTTTTATTGTGTAAAAGCGCCAAAACATAAAAAAATTACATAAATGAGGTATCGCTGTAATCGTACTGACCAGAAGAATAAAACTGTTTTATCCTTTTTACCAAACGCGGAACGGTATAAACGCCCCCCCTAAAAGAATTTCAGGAATTGCTGGTTTTTGTTCATTCCGCCTCCCAAAAATCGGAATAAAAAGCGATCAAAAAATGTCATGTACCCGAAAATGGTACAAGTAAAAACGTCAACTCGTCCTGCAAAAAACAAGATCTCACATGACTCTGTGGACCAAAATATGGAAAAATTATAGCTCTCAAAATGTGGTGATGCAAAAACTATTTTTTGCAATAAAAAGCGTCTTTTAGTGTGTGATGGCTGCCAACCATAAAAATCCGCCCAAAAAACGCTATAAAAGTAAATCAAATCCCCCTTCATCACCCCCTTAGTTAGGGAAAAATAATAAAATTTAAAAAATATATTTATTTCCATTTTCCCGTTAGGTTACTTTCACACTAGCGTCGGTACGGGGCCGTCGCGCTGCGTCGGCCCGACATACCGACGCATACTGTGCAAGCGCCGCACAACAGGGGCAGCGGATGCTGTTTTTCCACGCATCCGCTGCCCCATTGTGAGGTGCGGGGAGGTGGGGGCGGAGTTCCAGAAATGGTGGACCGTCGGCACAAAAAAAGTTACATGTAACGTTTTTTGGTGCCGGCGGTCCGCCACAACACGATGCAACCGTCGCACGTCGCTAATGTTAGTCTATGGGGAAAAAACGCATCCTGCAGATGACTTTGCAGGATGCGTTTTTTCGCCAAAACGACGCATTGCGACGTATGCAAAAAACGCTAGTGTGAAAGTAGCGCTAGGGTTAGGACTAGGGTTAGGGTTTGGGTTAGGGTTTCAGTTAGAATTGGGGAGTTTTCACTGTTTAGGCACATCAGGGGCTCTCCAAACGCGACATGGCATCCGATCTCAACGCGTTTGTTTGCGTTAAAAACGCATGCGTTTTTATAGAAAAAACACAGAACACACACTGAAAAGTCACCCACAACCATCAAGGTGATAAAGGGATCCAAACCCTAACCCTAACCCTACCCCTAAACTCATCCCTAACCGTTTAATGAACATTTTCTGACAGTCATAGTGCCACGTATTTCAGTGCCACGTATTTCAGTGCCACGATATTTCAGTGCCACGTATTTCAGTGCCACGCCTTTCAGTGCCACGATATTTCAGTGCCACGATATTTCAGTGCCACGTCTTTCAGTGCCACGATATTTCAGTGCCACGTCTTTCAGTGCCACGATATTTCAGTGCCACGATATTTCAGTGCCACGTATTTAAGTGCCACGATATTTCAGTGAAATACATGGCACTGAAATATCGTGGCATTTACGTGAAATACGTGGCACTTAAATACGTGGCACTTAAATACGTGGCACTTAAATACGTGGCACTTAAATACGTGGCCACTGAAATATCGTGGCATTTACGTGAAATACGTGGCACTTATATACATGGCACTTATATACGTGGCACTTATATACGTGGCACTTATATACGTGGCCACTGAAATATCGTGGCACTTATATACGTATATACGTATATAAACGTATTTCAGTGCCACGTATTTCAGTGCCACGTATTTCAGTGCCACGTATTTCAGGTTAGGGTTAGGGGTAGTGGTAGGGTTAGGGTTAGGGTTTTTTGTTTTTTTCTTGTTTTCTTGTGTTTTTCTATAAAAACGCATGCGTCTAAAAAACGCATGCGTTTTACCGCGTTTACATGCGTTTTTTCACACATGCGTTTTTTAAAAAAACGCATGCAGATAAAAACGCAAGTGTGAAACCAGCCTTACCCTTGGGAAAATAAAAACATGGGGGCTAAAATATAATTTTCGTGGAAAAAAATATATTTTTTATTTTCGTGGCTCTGCGTTATAAACTGTAGTGAAGCACTTGGGGGTTCAAAGTTCTCACAACACATCTAGATAAGTTCCGTGGGGGGTCTAGTTTCCAATATGGGGTCACTTGTGGGGGGTTTCTACTGTTTAGGTACATTAGGGGCTCTGCAAATGCAACATGACACCTGCAGACCAATCCATCTAAGTCTGCATTTCAAACGGCGCTCCTTCCCTTCCGAGCTCTGCCGTGCGCCCAAACAGTGGTTCCCCCCCATATATGGGGTATCAGCGTACTCAGGACAAATTGGACAACAACTTTTGCTGTCCAATTTCTCCTGTTACCCTTGGGAAAATAAAAATGTGGGGGCTAAAATATAATTTTCGTGGAAAAAAAAATATTTTTTATTTTCACGGCTCTGCGTGATAAACTGTAGTGAAACACTTGTTGGTTCAAAGTTCTCACAACACATCTAGATAAGTTCCGTGGGGGGTCTAGTTTCCAATATGGGGTCACTTGTGGGGGGTTTCTACTGTTTAGGTTCATCAGGGGTTCTGCAAATGCAACATGACGCCTGCAGACCAATCCATCTAAGTCTGCATTTCAAACGGCGCTCCTTCCCTTCCGAGCTCTGCCGTGCACCCAAACAGTGGTTCCCCCCAATGTATGGGGTATCAGCGTACTCAAGACAAATTGGACAATAAATTTTGGGGTCCAATTTCTCCTGTTACCCTTGGGGGAAAAAAAATTGCGGGCTAAAACATCATTTTGTGGAAAGAAAAAATGATTTTTTAATTTTCACAGCGCTACATTATAAACTTCTGCGAAGCACTTGGAGGTTCAAAGTGCTCACCACACATCTAGATTAGTTCCTTAGAGGGTCTACTTTCCAAAATGGTGTCACTTGTGGGGGTTTCCACTGTTTAGGCACGTCAGGGGCTCTCCAAACACGACATGGGTTCCGATCTCAATTCCAGCCAATTTTGCATTGAAAAGTCAAATGGCGCTCCTTCCCTTCCGAGCTCTGCCATGCGCCCAAACAGTGGTTTATCCCCATATATGAAGTATCAGCGTACTCAGGACAAATTGCACAACAACGTTTGGGGTCCAATTTATCCTGCTACCCTTGGGAAAATAAAAAATTTGGGGCAAAAAGATCATTTTTTGTGAAAATTAATATTAATTTTTTTTACGGCTCTACATTATAAACTTCTGTGAAGCACTTGGAGGTTCAAAGTGCTCACCCCACATCTAGATTAGTTCCTTAGAGGGTCTACTTTCCAAAATGGTGTCACTTGTGAGGGTTTCCACTGTTTAGGCACATCAGGGGCTCTCCAAACACGACATGGGTTCCGATCTCAATTCCAGCCAATTTTGCATTGAAAAGTCAAATGGCGCTCCTTCCCTTCCGAGCTCTGCCATGTGCCCAATCAATGGTTTACCCCAACATGTGGGGTATCGGCGTACTCAGGACAAATTGTACAACAACTTTTTTGGTCCAATTTCTCCTGTTACCCTTGGTAAAATAAAACAAATTGGATCTGAAGTAAAAATTTTGTGAAAAAAAAGTTAAATGTTCAATTTTTTTTAAACATTCCAAAAATTCCTGTGAAGCACCTGAAGGGTTAATAAACTTTTTGAATGTGGTTTTGAGTACCTTAAGGGGTGCAGTTTTTAGAATGGTGTCACTTTTGGGCATTTTCTGTCATATAGACCCCTCAAAGTCACTTCAAGTGTGAGGTGGTCCGTAAAAAAAATGGTTTTGCAAATTTTGTTGCAAAAATGAGAAATCGCTGGTCAACTTTTAACCCTTATAACTCCCTAACAAAAAAAATTATGTTTCCAAAATTGTGCTGATGTAAAGCAGACATGTGGGAAATGTTGTTTATTAACTTTATTATGTGATATAACTCTCTAATTTAAGGGCATAAAAACGAAAAATTTGAAAATTGCTAAATTTTCATAATTTTCGACAAATTTCTGTTTTTTTCACAAATAAATGCAAGTCATATTGAAGAAGTTTTACCACTATCATAAAGTACAATATGTCACGAGAAAACAATCTCAGAATCACCAGGATCCGTTGAAGAGTTTCAGAGTTATGACCTCATAAAGTGACAGTGGTCAGAATTGTAAAAATTGGCCGTGTCACTTAGGTGAAAACAGGCTTTGGGGTGAAGGGGTTAAAATTATCGAATCTGTCCAATTACTTTTGGTCCCTTTAAAAACAGGGTGGCACATGTTAAGGAGCTGAAACTCCTAAACCCTTGATCCAATTTTAATGTGGATACCCTCAAATGAAAGCTGGAAGTCTGAACTTCAACTGCATCTGAATTGTTTTGTTTAAAATTCATTGTGGTAATGTCTATAACCAAAATTAGAAAAATGTTGTCTCTGTCCAAATATATATGGACCTAACTGTATGTAAGATATTAAAATCTGACCTTGACATTACAATTTTGCAAAGCAATCTGGATAAGATGACTGAATGGGCAAACACATGACAAACGAGGGTTAATGTAGATAAATGTATAATAATGCACCTAGCACAGAGTAATCCTAATGCTGCATATACATTAAATGGGACCATACTCGGGACTACAGAACAGGAGAAGGACTTGGTTATTCTGGTTACAAGTAAGCTGAGCAGCAGTACTCAATGTCAGGCAGCAGACGCAAAAGCAAACAAGATTTTAGGGTGTATAAAAAGAAATAAAATCCAGAGATTCCAACGTATTATTACCCCCTTATAAATCACTGGTGAGGCCACATCTAGAATATGGGATCCAGTTTTGGGCTCCACATTTAAAAAAGGATAATCAGAAGTTAGAATCAGTTCAAAGATGGGCAACTAGATTATTACAAGGGATGGAAGCCTCTCATATGATGAGAGGTTGGACAAGTTGGGCTTGTTTAGCTTAGAAAAAAGACGCCTCAGAGGGGATTTCATTTACATGTATAAATATATGTGTGGTCAGTACAAAGGACTGGTCCATGCCTTATTCCTTCCAAGGACCCTACTAAGGACCAGGGGGCACTCATTATGGGTGGAAGAAAGGCGACTCCGGCAGCTAAATAGGAAAGGATTCTTTACAGTTAGAGCAGTCAGACTGTGGAGTGCCGACCACAAGAGGTAGTAATGGCAGATACTATAACAGCATTTAAAAAAGGGCTGGACGATTTCCTCAATGCACATAACATTGTGGGTTATAGATAATTTAGTGACAAAATGTACAATTGGTGGAGAAAGGTTGAACTTGATGGATCTAGGTCTTTTTTCAACCTATGTAACAATGTAACTAAATGTATCACAGTGTGGCACCAGTTGATTTCGGATAAGTTGAAGGACTAATATGTAAAGTATCATTCCTCCCTTGCCTTGGTTTCATGTTCCGAAGGAAATTCTCAGTATTCATACTTGATTGAATGCTTCCTGTTGTGCATATTTTGTTGGTGGATAATACGAGGAAAGGATTATTTTCTATTGTTAATTTGTGGTTACAATAATCTGCTGCCATGAAGCATTACATTGATATAACAAACCCACATAATTGTCCTGATTCTCACATCAGACAACATCAGTTATTGTGGGGAAGAAATACAAAGAATATGAATGATGCCATATACCACCTTATATAAACTGGCCGCGCAGCCTCCTATTAGATGGTAAGAACACGATGTAATCCCCTGAGCTCCTCTAAGATCCTTCCTTCGTGCACACACAGCATATGCCGCCACTTTAAACATTGATTGGATTTGAAAGTACTTAGAAGAAAACAATGCTTGTCAATCTCTGGCACTGTGGAGCATGGAGGGATCGCAGTGCTGGCAGCTGTCTCCCTCCATCTACTTATTTGTGTGAAATTACCACTACAACTGCCATTTCTGTCAGTGCCACCAGACTGTTATAATCAGAGGCAAATGGGATCACAGGGATATTAGTATTTATGGAATAGCCCCAAAATGTACCGTATGGAGATCAGTAACTTATATCTGGGAAATTCAGCATTTTAGATGGCCTAGGTATAGAATAAAACTTTATTTTTATACAGAAATCAATTCTTCTTGTGCAATGGCAAATTATCATTTTTTACCACTATAATTTTTTCTGCCAAGACATTTTTATATATATTTTTTAAGACTATATCATGTTTGGGACCTTTTTAATGAGCTGTAAATTGTTTTGTGTCATTTGGGATACATATAAAGTATCATGCAATAATATGATAATATGGATTTGACAGTTTGTATCCAAACTCCTGATCATTTTGTTTTCATCCCCGAATAGTAATACCATCAACATGTTGATAGTATTACTATTTGAGGATCTGCATGCTTGTGTCTATTGGGCATTTGGGGATATCATGCTGTCTATTACCGCCTCTATATATGCGGCAGTGTGATTTTTCAGGTTTCAGGGCTGTCGCAGGGCAACATTGAGTTTCCTCTCCCTCCAAAGATTTGCTAGGCCACTTCAGGAATTGCTTCTTACGGAGCCACTCCTTAGTTGCCCTGGCTGTGTGTTTCGGGTCATCGTCATGCTGGAAGACCCAACAATGACTCATGTTAAATGCTCTTACTGAGAGAAGGAGGGTGTTGGCCAAAATTTCGCGATGCATGACCCCATCCAGCCTCCGTTAAATGCGGTGCAGTATTCTGTCCCCTTTGCAGAAAAGAACCACCAAGGTATGATGTTTCCCCCATCATGCTTCACAGTTGTGACAGTGTTCTTGAGATTGTACTCATTCTTTTTCTTCCTCCAAACACGGCGAGTGGAGTTGATACTAAAAAGCTAGAGTTTAGTCTCATCTGACCACACGACCTTCTCCCATGCCTTCTCTGGATCATCCAGATTGTCATTGGCAAAAGTCAGACGGGTCAGGACTAGTGTTGAGCGATACCGTCCGATACTTGAAAGTATCGGTATCGGAAAGTATCGGCCGATACCGGCAAAGTATCGGATCTATTCCGATACCGATACCCGATACCAATACAAGTCAATGGGACACCAAGTATCGGACGGTATCCTGTATGGTTCCCAGGGTCTGAAGGAGAGGAAACTCTCCTTCAGGCCCTGGGATCCATATCAATGTGTAAAAGAAAGAATTAAAATAAAAAATAGGGATATACTCACCTCTCCGACGCAGCCTGGACTTTACCGCCGTAACCGGGAGCCGTTGTACCTAAGAATGCGCGCTTGAAGGGCCTTAGATGACGTCACGGCGCTCTGATTGGTCCGTAGCGGTCGCGTGACCGCTACGCGACCAATCACAAAGCAGTGACGTCACCTAAGGTCTTTCAAGCGCTTGAAATACCTTAGAAGACGTCCGCAGCTTCTGATTGGTCGCGTAGCGGTCGCGTGACCGCTACGCGACCAATCACAAAGCAGTGACGTCTTCTAAGGTATTTCAAGCGCTTGAAAGACCTTAGGTGACGTCACTGCTTTGTGATTGGTCGCGTAGTGGTCACGCGACCGCTACGGATCAATCAGAGCGCCGTGACGTCATCTAAGGCCCTTCAAGCGCGCATTTTTTAGGTACAACGGCTCCCGGTTACGGCGGTAAAGTCCAGGCTGCGTTGGAGAGGTGAGTATATCCCTATTTTTTATTTTAATTCTTTCTTTTACACATTGATATTAATCCCGATACCGATTCCCGATACCACAAAAGTATCGGATCTCGGTATCGGAATTCCGATACCCGCAAGTATCAGCCGATACCCGATACTTGCGGTATCGGAATGCTCAACACTAGTCAGGACATGTGCTGGCGTGAGCAGGGGGACCTTGCGTGCCCCGCAGGATTCCCATACTGTCAAAAGACAGTGTGAGCGCTCAGCTGTGATCAAAGGTATAAAGTTTACCTTCGGTCACTGGTGTCAGCTGATGGGACTACAGCTCCCATCATCCGAGACCTGCTGTCGATAATAACAGCAAGCGCAGGAGCGGCTGATGGGTGTATTCATTAGCCGGCTCCTGCGCTGTGAATAAATAATTTAAAAAAACCCTGAGTGAGTTCCCCTGTATTTTTGATAACCAGCCAGGCAAAACTCCCAGTTGGGGACTGCAACCCTCAGCTGTCAGCTTCAACAGGGCTGGTTATCAAGAATAAATCGGTCCCCAAGATATTTTTTTTATTATTTGAATAAATAATCTAAAAACAGCATGGGGTCCCCCCCATTTTTGAAAACCAGCCTTGCTAAAGCAGATAGCTGGGGGGCTAGTATTCTCAGGCTTGTATGGGGACATGGATATTGGCCGCCCCAGCCTAAAATTAGCAGGCCCCAGCTGCCCAGAAAAGGCACATCTATTAGATGCACCAATTCTGGCGCTTTGCCCGGTTCTTCCCACTAAGGCTACTTTCACACTAGCGTTTGTAGCAGCTGCGGAGGGCTGCGGACTTCCTCCGTGAAGCCCCGCCCTCGGCCGCACCTCCGCCGCTAGCTCCGCCTATTTCTGCATATTAGGTACGCAGGTCATGCCACAGTATGCGGATGCTTCCGCATGCGTCGTTTTGATGATGCGGAAAACAAAAAATTGCTACATGCTGCGTCCTACGCTGGTCGCCGCATCGTCAAAACGACGCATGCGGAAGCATCCGCATACTGCGGCACGACCTGCGTACCTAATGTTAAAGATAGGTACACAGGCCGCATGCTGGCCGCATGCAGAAATAGGCGGAGCTAGCGGCCGAGGGCGGGGCTTCACGGAGGAAGTCCACAGCTGCTGCAAACACTAATGTGAAACCGGCCTTAGCGGTGGCAAGTGGGGTTAATATTTGTGGGGTTGATGTCACCTTTGCATTGTCAGGTGACATCAAGCCCATAGATTAGTAATGGAGAGGCATCTGTAAAGGCCCCGTCACACACAGCGACGCTGCAGCGATACAGACAACGATGCTGATTGCTGCAGCGTCGCTGTTTAGTCGCTGTGTGGTCGCTGGGGAGCTGTCACACAGACCGCTCTCCAGCGACCAACGATGCCGAGGTCCCGGGTAACCAGGGTAAACATCAGGTTGCTAAGCGCAGGGCCGCGCTTAGTAACCCGATGTTTACCCTGGTTACCAGCGTAAAAGTAAAAAAAACAAACAGTACATACTCACCTTCGCGTCCACCCGGCGTCCGCTTCCTTCACTGACTGAGCGCCGGCCCTAACAGCAGAGCGGTGACATCACCGCTGTGCTGTACTTTCATTTTACGGCCGGATCTCAGTCAGTGCGGGAAGCAGACGGCAAGGGACCTGACGGACACCGGAATGTGAGTATGTACTGTTTTTTTTTTTTTTACATTTACGATGGTAACCAGGGTAAACATCGGGTTACTAAGCGCGGCCCTGCGCTTAGTAACCCGATGTTTACCCTGGTTACCAGTGAAGACATCGCTGGATCGGTGTCACACACACCGATTCAGCGATGTCAGCGGGACCTCAACGACCAAAAAAAGGTCCAGGCCATTCCGACACGACCAGCGATCTCGCAGCAGGGGCCTGGTCGCTGGTACGTGTCACACATAGCGAGATCGCTACTGAGGTCGCTGTTGCGTCACAAAACTTGTGACTCAGCAGCGATCTCGCTAGCGATCTCGCTATGTGTGACGGGGCCTTAAGACACCTATCCATTACTAATCCTATAGTATATATCAAACTACTCAGCTCTCATTGCTTTTTAACATGGTGCTTGCAGATTGTGCAGCATTTTATGATGATAGGTTTTATGATGATAGGTAAAACCAGACAAAGGACTCTATGAGTACAATGTGTCTCAATTGGCCATTATACTGTAATGGTAATTCCCACCTTTCCCTCTGCAGTTTACTTCATCACATGCTCCTATATGGTTGTACATGTCAGTGCCATTTATCAATACTACATTGTAACTGGAAAAACAAAAAGTTTATTGGACTGTGTGTAGAAATAGAGCAGTTGCAGACTAATATATTCTGAATTTTGTACATTTGTACCTGTCTTGGACTGCGAATTTACAGTAATAACAGCTAGTGCCGCAATTCTTTTAATGATTGTTTTTTTCATAAAAATCCTATCAATGAGTCCGAAACCTTTTCTTTGTCGGTAATGACATTGATTGTGATAACTGAGCAACTTTGCATCTTATGAAAACAAACGACTTCACATATGAAATGTAATGAAGAGAGATCAATGTTCCCGCAGTAGCAGAATCTCCCATGATGATCAGTAGCAGCTGAATTCATTGTGCTAGACGGAAGGAAGGTGAATCCAGTATTATCATAATCAGGTCTGTGCAGCGGGTCTGACCCAAGAGGATCTCCGGGAGAGTTTAGATACCAAATTAGACAAAAGTTTCCTTTTTGCTTCCAGTTGCCATGGCAACAGTAATCCGTATCTGCGCAGAGATGAGGGCATGCGAGGGAGGAAGCGAGACAGGCATTTCTCAGGCCTGCTTGGTAATCCTTCCCCATGTCACCATTAGATCTCCTCTTAATGCCGGGATTTTCCTTCACGCTCTTCTGTGGGAATAACGAAGATGTTTCTTCTAAGGACAGGAGTTTCTTGTTTCTTCGTCAAGCAAAACTCATTACGACAAGGAGCCATATATTACGCCGTGACTGATCTCCAAAGCTTCTTATTGTTTTCCCTGCTGACAATGTGTTTTGTACATAATACGATACTACAATATTTTTAACTTTTAATGTAACTGTTTTTTATCTCCACACAATTTATATAGTGTAACCTGAGTATTTGGTGAGTTTTTTACCTCAGTATTTGTATAGTGTCACTTTTAATATTAATTCCCCAAGCAGTTGCCTATAGGAATTACCCATCCCCCAATGTTTCTAAGGTTGGACCCTGTTACAAGGCCCAGAAATGACAAGGCATGCTATATGTACAGCAATCACCACTTGACACAGGGGTTTATAACTTTTTAGGGTCATTTAAGAAGTAACCTCTTACACCTTATTGTTCATTTGGCCCCTGTGTTGAGTGAAATGCTGCTAGATCTGGATGGTGTAGAATAGGCCCTTAGAATAATTTCCAGTGGTGGGTGTCCCCTGTTCAGCAGAACCCTGTATAATCCTAAATGGAGAGAGCTAAGCTTGTGGATTGTATGTGCAAGCGAATCTGTCAAGTTTTTGCTGGGCTACTTGCTGTAGTTTTGATTTAATAAAAAACACTTTTATTATCAAACAATTATCACTAGAGGACTAGTGAACCTTCTGCCATGCAGTCCTCCATATTCATGAGCTGTGCATAACCCCCCAACACCATCGCTTGGTGGCTTTCTGCCTATGCACAATGTACACAGAAAGCTGCCAATCAATGGTGTGGGTGGGGTTATTCAGAGCTCAGTATTCAGAGAAATGTGATTTTATCAAAACTGTAGCAAGCAGCCCAGTAAGTGATACTTCATTAGATTCAGGGTCTCTACCCCTACTGTTGCATAGTTTGGTCTCAGAAGAAACTTGTGAGAGTAGATTAAATGGGGTAATTCAACTTTATCTTCACAAAAAAATGAGGCACATGCATCAGCTTCTTAATACAGCATAACAGGAAGTCTGAAAGGACCTTTTACCAGAGAGAGAATGAAACCAAAGTACAACAAGTATATGCATTACATTCAACTAAGCATATAACAGTAACAACATCCCCATCTACTGTCAGAAAAGTATAAACTCCTCCTGTACACAGGTAAGTCTGTGTCTGTTGCATATCTGCCAACACCGACATCATGCTGGTCTCAGATATGGCAGCAAACGCCTAGTGACAAATTCCCTTTAAACGTAGTGTCAGACACGGCTTAAATGAGACAGATTTGTAATAAACTGTTGATCGTTTTGATTTTTTTTGTAAAAGGGTTTGTTTTAGAAAGAGGAAAGGGAAGATCGACCTCTCAAAACCGCATATATGGTCGTTCAGGTGAATCCACAGACACCTTTATATCTTCCATCAGTTATTGCTTTCCCGAGAAGACCTTTTTTGCCAAATTTTTCATGTTGAACTGGACTCAGGATGTAATAGTGCTGCAGAGCGAAATAAAACAATTTTTTTTATTTAGTCTCTCTGTTGCGGAGATATTAGCAATCAAAGTATTTTTCACTTTATGAGTTAATTTTTGTTAAGTTCAAGTGAGTGTTATCAGATAGCAACTTATACAGGGAGAAGATGTAAATTGGAACAATGAAAAGTATCTAGTAACACCCACTTGAACTTAACTAAAGTCGCTATTACATCTTGTGTCCAACTCAACATAGAAAATTTGGCGACAAGTCCTCTTCTCTGGGTGTGACAGAGCTTCTAAAAAAGTCCCAGGAGAAGCGTAATTTTTTTTCGTTTTTTGCATACATAGTTCATACTGTTAAAATGGGACAAATTTTCATCAAGTTCAACCAAGCAATGGGAAAAGGTAAAAGGGAAGAGGCACATGCACAACCATAACGCATGATCCAGTCCACTCAAAAAGAGCTAATCTTTCCCTCCTGATCCCAACTGTCTATCGACTGGATGTATACGAGAAAAACTGATACCCAACTGAAAACGCTTATTTGGCGGGAGACACACTAGCAATTTTAAAATCGGTCTGATTGTGATGCAGGAGAGTCGGACGAGTGTAATGCGAGTGTCATGCGTTTTTTATGCGAGTACAATCCGATTTTTCCCACCTAGCATCTGATTTACATCTGATTGCAATGTGATTTTAACATAAGCTTTTACAAACAGCAATTCTCTATGTCATTTGCACATAGTTTTCAAAGAGAATATTCGTCAAAACACACACACGTATATATATATATATATATATATATACATATATATATATATATATATATATATATATATAATTAGATAGATAGATAAAAGAAAAGCCAGTAATCCAGCACCCGCGGTAGTGTAAAATAACAGCAGGAGCCGACAGGATAGAAGAGATGGATTACATACAGTAAATACATATAGAATAGGTAGATATATAGATGTCAGTGATGAATACAATTAGTACAGTGTGTGCAAATAACTGTACATGTATTTAATTAATTAATTATTTTTGTGCAATTTTCAAAACCAGCAGAGGGAAAGCTGACGGCTGGGGGCAGATGTTTATAGCCTGGGAAGGGGGTAATACCCTTGGAGCTTCCCAGGCTATTAATATCAGCTCACAACTGTATACTTAGCCTTTACTGGCTATTAAAATGGGGGACCCCCCCAAAAAATAATTAATAACCAGCAAAGACTATGCAGACAGCTGTGGGCTGATATTAATAGCCTTAGGAAGGGCCATGGATACTGATACTGGCCACCCTGGCTAAAAATATCAGCTCTCAGCCGCCCCAAAAAAGGTGCATCTCAAAGATGCACCAATTCTGGCACTTAGCCTTGCTCTTCTCACTTGCCCTGTAGTGGTGGCAAGAAGGGTAATAGTTGGGGGATTGATGTCACTGTCAGGTGACATCAAGCCCACGGCTTAGTAATGGAGAAGCGTTTATAAGACACCTATTCATTACTAATCCTATATTTGTATGGTAAATAAAGACACAGCCAGAATAAAGTCCTTTATTTGAAAGAAACACACAGACTCCTTTATTATTCTTAATTAAACAATACTTACGACCTCACCTAATTCCTGCAAACCCCTCGATCTCCATAATAAAAGTAAAATAAAAAAGCAACAATATACAATACCTGTTGTCGTTGTGTCCCACGCTGTATTTCATGTCTGGGGGATAATTAGTTTTCAGTTGGTGAATGAGATGCTGCGAATGCAGCTTCAGTGACTAGCGCTGACGTCATTGATGTGGCGCTCCCTGAATTTGAAGGGTCAGCTTAGTGTGAACCGAGTCTTTCAGAAAAGAGAATTGGAGCACAGGTGAGGAGAAGATAAAGAACAAAATTTCTCCATCTTCTCCATTCTGTGAGTCTGTGGCAATCAGACTACACTCAGATGTCATCCGAGTGCAGCACAATGATTTTCACCCATCCAGAGAATAGGTGAGTGCAATCCGATTATCGGATGCACATGCAGCACGACTTTTTTTCATGTGGCATCGGTATGAGAAAAAAGTTGCAGATCTGCACTGCCCCATAGTATAACATTAAGGTACCTTCACACTAAGCGACGCTGCAGCGATATCGACAACGATGCCGATCGCTGCAGCGTCGCTCTGTGGTCATTGTGTGGTCGCTGGAGAGCTGTCACACAGACAGCTCTCCAGCGACCAACGATGCCGAAGTCCCCGGGTAACCAGGGTAAACATCGGGCTACTAAGCGCAGGGCCGCGCTTAGTAACCCGATGTTTACCCTGTTTACCATCGTAAATGTAAAAAAAAACCCAGTACATACTCACATTCCGGTGTCACGTCCCTCGCCGTCTGCTTCCCGCACTGACTGTGAGTGCCGGCCGTAAAGTAAAAGCAGAGCGCAGCGGTGACGTCACCGCTGTGCTCTGCTTTTACTTTACGGCCGGCACTCAGTCAGTGCGGGAAGCTCTGAGCAGCAGCGCGGACGCCGGGGGACGTGACAGACATCAGAGGGTGAGTATGTACTGTTTTTTTTTTACTTTTACAATGGTAACCAGGGTAAATATCGGGTTACTAAGCGCGGCCCTGCGCTTAGTAACCCGATATTTACCCTGGTTACCATTGTAAAACATCGCTGCTTTTGCTGTCAAACACAACGATACACGCCGATCTGACGACCAAATAAAGTTCTGGACTTTCAGCAGCGACCAGCGATATCACAGCGGGATTCTGATCGCTGCTGAGTGTCAAACACAACGATATCGCTATCCAGGACGCTGCAACGTCACGGATCGCTATCTTTATCGTTGCAAAGTCGTTTAGTGTGAAGGTACCTTTAAGGTACCATCACACTAAGCGACGCTGCAGCGATACAGACAACGATGCCGTTCGCTGCAGCGTCGCTGTTTGGTCGCTGGAGAGCTGTCACACAGACCGCTCTCCAGCTACCAACGATGCCGAGGTCCCCGGGTAACCAGGGTAAACATCGGGTTGCTAAGCGCAGGGCCGCGCTTAGTAACCCGATGTTTACCCTGGTTACCAGTGTAAAATGTAAAATAACAAACACTACATACTCACCTTCGCGTCCCCCGGCGTCCGCTTCCCGCACTGACTGAGCGCCGGCCCTAACAGCAGAGCGGTGACGTCACCGCTGTGCTTTCACTTACGGCCGGCGCTCAGTCAGTGCAGGAAGCGGACGGCGAGGGACGTGTGACAGACATCAGAGGGTGAGTATGTAGTGTTTGTTTTTTTTACATTTTACACTGGTAACCAGGGTAAACATCGGGTTACTAAGCGCGGCCCTGCGCTTAGTAACCCGATATTTACCCTGGTTACCATTGTAAAACATCGCTTGCATCGTTGATTTTGCTGTCAAACACAACGATACACGGCGATCTGATGACCAAATAAAGTTCTGAACTTTAATCAACGACCAGCGATATCACAGCAGGATCCTGATCGCTGCTGCGTGTCAAACACAACGATATCGCTATCCAGGACGCTGCAACGTCACGGATTGCTAGCGATATCGTTTAGTGTGACGGTACTTTTAGTCCAAGTGTTATCTGATAAAACATCGGATAGCTCTCCTGGGAGCAAGGCCTTTAGCCAAGGATCTGGTAGTAAAATATATATGCAAATCCTGAAATCTGACACATGTGAACATAGCCTTAAAGTGCAGACTTCCTAAAGACATGTTGGTAAGCTGTGGTTTTTCTTCACATATATAACCTGTAGGATCATTGTAGGCTGATTACAAGACACTTCTTATTTACTCTCAAGATAAGAGGTTTGACAAGTTTGCCTAAGGGTATGTGCACACGTCTGGATTTCTTGCAGAAATTTCCTGAAGAAAACCGGAAATTTTCTGCAAGAAATCCGCATTTTTTTTTTTGGCGTTTTTTTCCCGTTTTTTTCGCGTTTTTTTAGCATTCTGCAAGCGTAATTAGCTTGCAGAATGCTAAAGTTTTCCAAGCGATCTGTAGCATCGCTTGGAAAACTGACTGACAAGTTGGTCACACTTGTCAAACATACTGTTTGACAAGTGTGACCAACTTGTTACTATAGATGCTGCTTATGCAGCATCTATAGTAAAAGATAGAATGTTTAAAAATAATAAAAGAAATAAAAAATGGTTATACTCACCCAGACGATCTCCTCAGCGGCGTCCGTTCCTATAGATGCCGGTGTGGTTCAGGACCTGTGATGACGTCGCGGCTTGTGATTGGTCACGTGAGTCACATGAGCGGTCACGCGACCAATCACAAGACAGTGACGTCATCACAGGTCCTGAACCACACCATCTATAGGAACCGAAGAGAGAGCATGCATCGGAGAGGCGGGAACACTTCGGGGTCCATCAGAGGGTGAGTATAGGACTATTTTTTATTTTAATTCTTTTTTTTTTACCAATTATATGGTGCCCAGTCCGTGGAGGAGAGTCTCCTCTCCTCCACCCTGGGTACCAACCGCACATAATCTGCTTACTTCCCGCATGGTGTGCACAGCCCCGTGCGGGAAGTAAGCAGATCAATGCACTCCTAGGTGTGCGGAATCCCCGCAATTCCGCATTTTTAATGAACATGTTGCTTTTTTTCCGCGATGCGATTTTTTCGCGGAAAAAATCGCAACATTTGCACAAAAAATGCGGAATACCCTGTAAATAATAGGAGGCATATGTAAGCGTTTTTTTCGCGTTTTTATCACGTTTTTATAGCAAAAAAACGCGAAAAAAATGCGAAAAATCCTGAACGTGTGCACATGGCCTAAAGGTCAGGTACTCATAAAGCAGCATCCAGGCTGTTTTGTTCCATCTGCATAAATATATTAGTAAGTGTGCCGTCATTGTGGTCATGTGAAATGTTTAGAGAGAGAGCAATTGAATGCGACTTGGCATGTTCAAAGTAAACACGCTGGATCCTCGGCCTGATAAACCCATCTAATGATACTACAAAGGCTCTTTGAGGATTCAAGTTTTGGATGGTTAAAAGGAGTTGAGAGGAAACAGAACCTCTGACATACTGTATGATCAAGGCCAGAATCATAGAATGGACATGTTAAAACTAATACTGAATGAAAAGAGTACGGCATGACACCGCCTTCCACACAAAACCACATGCTGATGCCAGCAAATCCTTTCATTCTGCTTGTCCTGATAATGCAGTGCTAATACTTGTGTAGGGGATTCCCTTTACCTTTTAACTTTCTTATATCAGTGAGTAACCTGATTCCCATTATCATTACCATTACCTCTAAGAAAGTTAGCTCATCTTCAGTCTTTTTTTTCCAGGTTCTTCACTTTTGACAATCCCAATTTGTCAGATGGGCCACCCAAAAATAATCTGGTCTCGGGGTCTTCCACAGTTGGGAATAGCAGGAATCACTTGTGATCTTCAAGAAACTTCGTGTTACATTTATTTATCCACTTGCTTATAATGCACCGACATATTCCACAGCGCTTAACAGACATCAGCATCACTCTCCCCATTAGGGCTCATAATCTAATTTCCTATCAGGATGTCTTTGGAGTGTGGGAGGAAATTGGAGAACCTGGAGGAACCCACGTAAAAACGAAGAGAATATACAAGCTCCTTGCAGATGTTGCCCCACAATTGCAAACAATGCTGAGTCCCCATGTTTCTATTAAATGTCAACCATTGAATGCAGAAGGCTGTTGGATGCAGGTTGAGGGTCCTCCAGAAACAGAACCTCTCCCATACACATGCACCCTTAGCTTGACATGTGTTCTGCATGGGAAGAGGGCAGTAAGCCTATGGCAAACACCTCTCTCCAAGGATAACAGAAGGATTGGGTATGGAAATTCAACAACCCGAATACCGAATAAGTCCTTAGTATTCCAAACACAGATAGATATGCTTATAAGGCAATTCAAATAATATCTTAGCACAACCAGGGAGGCTTGGGTAAAAGTCTCAGGTTTAAGCAGAGCAGCAACAGCTTACATGTCCAGCAAATGCAGATGGAAACAAACACAAGCAGCCAGATGGAGGATTACTGGAAACCGATGTATGCAGCAGAAACTCAGAGCTGAGTAGCAGGATCTCCACACAGGTTCACAGGAGCAGGTGCAGGTGCAAAGCCAGGGAGCTGTCAGGAGCTGGATGCAAGGCAGAATACTCTAGCACAGACTAAAGGTTGGGGTGGAGTTTTATAGCAGGAAGACACAGTGCACATGAGACCAAAGATGCCATATTGGAAAAGGGCAATAATGCACAAAAGGTAATAAAAATGTTCAGAGATCTGACATTACTCCCTCCTTAGAAGCGGCCTCAGGACGATCCTGGACCTGGTTTCTCAGGGAATCTTTGATGAAAACGAGAGATCTTCTGTTGGGCATTGATGTTTTCCACAGGTTCCCAAGAGTCTTCCTCAGGGGGATATCCCTGCCATCTTATCAGATATTGGAGCCGATTCCTGCGAATCCTGGAATCAATAATTTCCTCCACCACAAATTGTTATTGCCCATCAATCACCACAGGCTGCGGAGGTGGCACAACATGTCCCTGGAAGGTATTAGGAGATACAGGCTTTAGTTAAGATACATGAAAAACTGGGTGTACCTTCATAGTCCTAGGCAGCTTCAGACGGCAGGCCACAGAGTTCAAAATACCGTTGATCTTGAAAGGGCCAATGAATTTCTCTCCAAGTTTTTGTGAAGGAACGTTTAACTTCAGATTCTTAGTTGATAACCACACGGAATCTCCTACCTTGAACATGGGTGCAGGTTTACGGAATCTATCAGCCGATCTCTTATAACGTTCTTGAGCCGTGGTCAGGGATTCCTTCAGAACCTCCAGATTTTGCCTCATCTCAGTCAGCCTTTCCTCAACTGCTTGAACCGGAGAATTAATCGGAGACCTAGGTAAGATACATGGATGATAACCCAGATTGGCAAAGAAAGCAGTGAACTTAGTGGAGGCGCTCTGAGAATTATTGTATGAAAATTCAGCTAATGGCAGTAATTCCAACCAATCATCTTGGAGATGGCTAACATAGCATCTTAGATATTGTTCCAACGTCTGGCTGGTACGCTCAGTCTGACCATTTGTCTGCGGATGGTAAGCGGAAGAGAGACAGACATTAATATTGAGTGCAGAGCAAAACCCCTTCCAGAATCTTGAAGTGAACTGTACGCCATGGTCAGAGATGATCTCATCCGGGACCCCATGCAGCTGGAAGACATTCTGAATAACCAAGTTTACTGTATCCTTAGCTGAGGGGAGGCCGGTGCATGGAACAAAATGAGCGGCTTTAGTCAGGCGATCAACTACTACCATGATCGTATTCATGCCCCCCGATATAGGCAGCTGCACAATAAAGTCCATTGATATAGACCCCCAAGGTCGGGACGGAACAGGTAATGGTTGCAGGAGACCCGCAGGTGCCACACGAGGAGTCTTGTAACGAGCACATACCTCGCAAGAGAGAACATAGTCCTTAGTATCCTTCAGGCAAGTTTGCCACCAGAAAAATCGGCTTAGGAACTTTTGTGTCTTCTGTACCCCCCTGTGACCAGCCAACTTGGAGTCATGTACCAACTTGAGGATCTGCAGACGGCCGGCCTCAGGGACGTAGATACGTCGATCTCTGAACCACATGCCACCCTTAAAGACAAGATTAATATCAACAGGTGGGTTGGCCAGAAATACATCACCGTCATAAGCCTCCCTGCACTTCTTCCACAAGTCCTGATCGTGGATAACTCAGATGAAATTGGCATCAGATAGAATGGTCTTGGACAGAGCTCCAGGTACGGAATCCGCAGCATGGATTCGGGATAAAGCATCAGCCTTCCCATTACGAGAACCTGGACGGTACGAGATAACAAAATTAAATTGATTTAAAAATAAATTCCAATGAGCCTGACGAGGAGAAAGACATCTAGCAGATCTGAGGAACTCTAAATTGCGATGGTCAGTAAGCACTACGATCTGTTGTGCAGCTCCTTGCAGATGATGCCTCCATTCCTTGAAAGCCGCAATAATAGCCAGCAATTCCTTGTCTCCCACATCGTAATTATTCTCTGCTGAGGTTAGTCTACGGGAAAAGAAAGCACAAGGATGTAGCAGACCCTTCTCTCCAGTTCTTTGGGAGAGAATAGCCCCCAAGGCATTATCAGAAGCGTCCACCTCCTCAATGAAAGAAAGTGTTGGATCTGGGTGTATCAACAGCGGTGCTGAGGTGAAACAGATCTTAAGCCGATCAAAAGCTTCTTGAGCCTGTGATGACCACTTAAAGGGCTTTTCCTTCTTTGTCAAGGAAGTAATGGGACGGACAATATCAGAAAAATTTCAAATAAAACGTCTGTAGAAATTTGCAAAACCAATAAAACGTTGCACCACCTTAATTTTCTTGTCAAGTCAAGGATAGCCTGAATCTTACCAGATTCCATGTTCAGCCCCCTGGGGAGAGATGATATAACCTAAGAACTGTATCTCAGAACGATGGAACTCGCATTTCTCTGGCTTGATATACAAATGGTTCTCTTTCAGACGTCTTAAAACAGCTTTGACATGTTCTTCATGTTCCTGTAGAGAGTCAGAAAAGATTAGAATATCGTCCAAATAGATCACCACAAACTGGTCCAACAAATCTCTGAAAATGTCATTAGCAAGGTGTTGAAACGTTACAGGGGCATTACAAAGCCCGAAGGGCATCACGAGATATTCAAAGTGTCCATACCGGCATCGGAATGCTGTCTTTCACTCATCCCCTGGACGAATACGCAGCAAATTATAAGCCCCACGAAGATCCAGTTTAGAGAACACCTTAGCATGGCGGACTCTTTCCAGTAGTTCGGGAATCAGAGGCAAAGGGTAACGATTCCGTACGGTTACCTTATTGAGCTCTCGATAGTCTACGCAGGGTCTCAGGGACCCATCCTTCTTCTTTACAAAAAATATAGGTGACCCTGCTGGTGAAGAAGAAGGACGTATGAAGCCTTTGGCCAGATTTTCATCTATATACTCCTTTAAGGCTTGAAGCTCAGGTGCTGCCAAAAGATGTACGTTACCAAAAGGAATAGCTGCCCCAGGAAGCAACTCAATGGGACAGTCATAATGCCTGTGTGGTGGAAGCTGATCTGCATTCTTCTTGTCACAGATGTCAGAGAACTCTTTATATGCTGAAGGAAAAGTAAATACCTGTACCAGTGGTTCCGTAGCTGTGGACTAGGGGACAGCTTCAGTTAATGCCGAGTTGCTCCTTGTTGGAAAGATAATCTCCTAGGTCTCCCAGTTGATAGTTGTATTCTGAGAACGCAACCAAGGGATGCCTAAAATCACAGGAAAATGAGGAGAAGATATTAACAATAGTGTTGAGCATTCCGATACCGCAAGTATCGGGTATCGGCCGATACTTGCGGTATCGGAATTCCGATACCGAGATCCGATACTTTTGTGGTATCGGGAATCGGTATCGGGATTAATATCAATGTGTAAAAGAAAGAATTAAAATAAAAAATAGGGATATACTCACCTCTCCGGCGGCCCCTGGACTTTACCGCCGTAACCGGGAGCCGTTGTACCTAAGAATGTGCTCTTGAAGGGCCTTAGATGACGTCACGGCGCTCTGATTGGTCCGTAGCGGTTGCGTGACCGCTACGCGACCAATCACAAAGCCGTGACGTCACCTAAGGTCTTTCAAGCGCTTGAAAGACCTTAGGTGACGTCACGGCTTTGTGATTGGTCACGTAGCGGTCACGCGACCGCTACGGACCAATCAGAGCGCCGTGACGTCATCTAAGGCCCTTCAAGCGCGCATTCTTAGGTACAACGGCTCCCGGTTACGGCGGTAAAGTCCAGGGCGCGTCAGAGGGCGAGTATATCCCTATTTTTTATTTTAATTCGATCTTTTACACATTGATATGGATCCCAGGGCCTGAAGGAGAGTTTCCTCTCCTTCAGACCCTGGGAACCATACAGGATACCGTCCGATACTTGGTGTCCCATTGACTTGTATTGGTATCGGGTATCGGTATCGGATTAGATCCGATACTTTGCCGGTATCGGCCGATACTTTCAAGTATCGGACGGTATCGCTCAACACTAATTAACAAGAAAGAGAGCTGCTCTTGATGATTAGGCTCCAACAAAATCACAAGGGGTGTGGTCTCATGATCCACAGGCCCGGAGATTAAAGGTGACCCATCCACTGTTTCCATGGTAATTGGAGAGGCTCTTTGCTGAATTTCAATACCATGTTCCTTGGCAAATGCGATATCCATAAAATTGCCACCTGCACCAGAGTCAATCATAGCTGCACTGGAAATCCGCTGTCCTGTACACAGGATCTTAATTGGGAGAGAACAGTCAGAGTTCTTTTCATTTATCTCCTTGGCTGGTGAAGTCATATAAAGTGAATGGAATACAGCATTTAAAGGCAGGCTACATTCAGAGATGTCAGATTCATCATCATAGCTGTCATACTCCCCTACTGCTGCTAGCACCTTGTTAGGCCGCTTGGGACACTTGGGACAGTTGATTAGAAAGTGGTCAGACTGGCCGCAGTAGAAACATAGACTTTCTCGAAGGCGATGCTCCCGGCGCTCATTACTCTCGCGCCTCTGAACAGAATCAATTTGCATGGGCACCTCCTCTACCTCTCGAGATGTATCAATTTGCATAAGCACCTCCTCTACCTCTCGAGATGCTTTACCTGCAGGCTCTTTGGAAGGAAGGGAAAAGTTAGAAATATGGTTATATGCAGCAAACTTCTCCTGCCTACGCTCAGTAAGGCGAATGTCAATGAGCACACGATGCTGTATAAATGTCTCTATCTCTGGTGGTGATTCAGAGCGAGCTAATTCATCCTTTACAATGCTAGACAGACCCCTTTTAAAAATAGGCAATTGTGCATAACTGTCCCAATTGGTATCTACCGCTAATCTCCTGAATTCAGTGGCATACTCAATAACAGAACGTTTAGCCTGGCGTAAAGACAATAAAGCAGATTCAGCGGTTGCACAGCGATTAGGGTCATCAAACATTAATGCCATAGCGGCCAAAAAATCGTCCAAATTATTTAACCGCGGGTCACGAGACTCAATCATCGGATTCGCCCAGGCGAGCGCTCTTGCTGTCAGCAGCATTATTACACACAATACTTTGGATCTATCATTAGGAAAACAGTCAGCATGCACATCAAAATATAGCATACATTGATTCACAAACCCACACGGTGATTCAAACAGGTGCAGAGAGAAACTCAAGTCCACAACACTTGGTGCAAATAATAAACGCAGCTTAGCAGTCTATAGGAAACTTCAGAGGAAAATACAATCACGCAGAAAGTCTATGAAGCATAATTATTCTTGAGAATACTTTGACACGAATAAGTCCTTAGTAGTCCAAACACAGATAGATATGCTTATAAGGCAGTTCAAATAATATCTTAGCACAACCAGGGAGGCCTGGGTAAAAGTCTCAGGTTTAAGCAGAGCAGCAACAGCTTACATGTCCAGCAAATGCAGATGGAAACAAACACAAGCAGCCAGATGGAGGATTACTGGAAACCAAAGTATGCAGCAGAAACTCAGAGCTGAGTAGCAGGATCTCCACACAGGTTCACAGGAGCAGGTGCAGGTGTAAAGCCAGGGAGTCGTCAGGAGCTGGATGCAAGGCAGAATACTCTAGCACAGACTGAAGGTTGGGGTGGAGTTTTATAGCAGGAAGACACAGTGCACATGAGACCAAAGACGCCATCTTGGAAAAGGGCAGTAATGCACAAAAGGTAATCAAAATGTTCAGAGTCCTGACACCATGGACCCTCCCAGCCTGGTAATATCTGCTTGCTGTCTGCTTTGACTTTGCTGGTTAACAAAAATAGGGGACCACATGTCATTTTTTAAAATTATTTATTTGGTTATATAAGGCTAAACACCCTTTAGTGTCACATGAAAGGCACTAAAGGGTACAAGTTTATTATATGCAGGGGGCTTGTGAAATTATGTGTCTGCAATATATCTGTATATTTTATCTATCTCTCTATCTATCTATCTATCTATCTATCTAATCGTCTAAGGGGCACTTCCATCTGTTTGTCTGTCTGTCTGTCACGGAAATCCCAAGTTGCACCCGCCGCCCACATACCGTTTTAGCAGTCCATTAAACAGACTGCATTACACCGTGGCATAACGCGGTGTAACGCAGTCTGTTAACGCTGCTATTAACAATGTGTGACAAACTTTTTACTATTGATGCTGTCTATGCAGCATCAATAGGAAAAAGATATAATGCTAAAAATAATAAAAAAAATAAAAAATGGTGCTATTCTCACCTTCCGCCGTCTACCGATGCGTGCGAGCGGCGAGGCGGCCGCCAGCTTCCGTTCCCAGAGATGCATTGCAAAATTACCCAGATGACTTAGCGGTCTCGCGAGACCGCTAAGTCATCTGGGTAATTTCGCAATGTATCTCTGGGAACGGAAGCTGGCGGCAGCCTCACATGCATCGGGACAACTTCGGTGGACGCCGGAGGGTGAGTATATAACTATTTTTTATTTTAATTCTTTTTTTTAACAGAGATATGGTGCCCACACTGCTGTATACTACGTGGGCTGTGTTATATACTGCGTGACTGATATATACTACGTGGGCAGTGTTATATACTGCATGGGCTGTGTTATTTACTGCATGGGCTGTGTTATATACTATGTGGCTGCTCTATACTATGTGGCTGCTCTATACTATGTGGCTGCTATATACTATGTGGCTGCTACATACTATGTGGCTGCTATATACTACGTGGCTGTACTATATACTACGAGGCTCTGCTATATACTACGTGGCTCTGCTATATACTACGTGGCTGTCTGTGTTATATAGTACGTGGGCTGTGTTATATACTACGTGGCTGTGCTATATACTATGTGGCTGTGCAATATACTACGTGGCTGTGCTATATACTATGTGGCTGTGCTATATACTACGTGGCTGCTATATACTACGTGACTGTGCTATATACTACGTGGCTGTGCTATATACTGCATACTACGTGGCTGTGCTATATACTACATGGCTGTGTTATATACTACGTGGCTGTACTATATCCTGCACCCTGAACTCTCAACATCCAGTGCCCCGAACACCCGACATCCTGCGACCAATCAGCGACAGACGCAGTTCAGCCGCGAATTGATGCGGTATTTAAACACCGCTTCGGTCATTGGTCGTGCCTGGCCGGCCGCAACCAATCAGCGATGTTGGCGCGGTATTTAAACACCGCTTCAGTGATTGGTAGCTCACGGCGGACCGCGACCAATCAGCGACATTGGCGCGGTATTTAAACACCACTTCAGTCATTGGTCGTGCCCGGCCGGCCGTTACCAATCGGCGACAGGCGCAGTCCGGCCGCGAATTGCCCGCCAGATTTGAACCACACTTCGCTGATCGGCCAGCCGGGCGCGACCAATCAGTGATATTGGTGTGGAATTTAACCCCCACTCACAGCGCGACGTACATACATACATACATATTCTAGAATACCCGATGCGTTAGAATCGGGCCACCATCTAGTCTATCTATAAATATAAAAAGGAAGGCAGCCCTCCATAGACTTCACGGTGAAAAATGGTGGATTTTATTCAGACCCACATTGCATGTCGATGTTTCTGCTCACACTGTGCATTTCTCAAGCAGTGAGTTTAAACACACAGGTGAGTATATATACAGTAGCTATTATTTAACAATAATATTGATCATATACAACTGCATAATAAAGTGCTATAAATGCATGATCATAAATATTTTCACATGATTTTGCACATGGTGCAATTACAATACACCTTTTTGACCCTTAGAAAGTGCTTAGTGCATAAAGTGCCATATACATACGGTACATATAAAACAGTCCAATATCAATTAATCATTATCATTTACATGATATGTGCAGCTGTGCATACAATCATTACAGAAATAGCTCATCTAGTTAGGACTGCTAACACTCACATGGAGGACGCCATGAATGCTGAGTTCAGCATTCCTAGATACCAACTGCGCATGTGTCAGCGCCTCATTGCCTAATCATAAGCCACCGACCAATCGTATTGCATGTGTGACATGTCACGTGCGTGCGCATGCACACTCCCACTTTCCGGACGTCTTGGCGCCATCTTAAGTGGGGCACACTGTCTA
The DNA here is from genome assembly GCF_051348905.1 of Ranitomeya variabilis. Classification (NCBI taxonomy): domain Eukaryota; kingdom Metazoa; phylum Chordata; class Amphibia; order Anura; family Dendrobatidae; genus Ranitomeya; species Ranitomeya variabilis. The sequence continues at coordinate 110,027,121 of NC_135232.1, forward strand.
GGAGAATCTCTGTGCAGCGCAAATCGCAGATCTATTAAGGTACAGTTCTTCCCATCTACATGATATATCTCCAATACACATTCCATATATGCTATTCTTGGGAAGTGTATATAGATGCATCGCAGTAAAGCCAGTTTGCGACATTTGGAATAGCCCTGATACTTCCCAAAAATAAAATCCTATTTTCCCCTATACCCACTATCAGGGTCTGCCACCATAGTTGTAATCAGGATTACTGGTTAGGGCTCCACTCAGAGGTTTTACCCTTAGCTACGCCTATGGATATTAGGATTCCTTAAGTTGGAGCGCTTGGTCCTAATAATTGTGCATTGTAAATTGGCAGAACCACATTTTAATCTTTAGTAGACATATCTCTTTTTGCTATTTCTTCTACTTGAGCGCACCATGTGGAAGCTGAATTTGTTTTCTGTACGTGATAACATTCAATCATCAAGCCTCTTCAAAAGCAACTATTGATCTCCATACCGCCACATAGCAATAAAACATAAAAGTCAGTGTTCGCTTTATGAATATGATTTTACATCAAAGGCTGCTTCGCTTATTTTTTTCCAGCTGTGTCGGTCCAGAGGAGCCCCTCAAGGGTTACATACACAGGGATGGTATGCTGAAGCAGACATTTGTCTATTTGACATAGATAAGATGGAGTCAACTCAAGGGAAAAATGCAGAACATGAGCTCTCACTTGTTGATTAGACAAAAAATCTATGTGGAGCATCCTGCCATTCCCAGGACTGTGCAAATATAAGGAGGGTCCTGCTGATAGTGACATAGTGGGATAGAGGAAATCAGCAGAGGAATGTCCATCTGTAAACTTTATCTGTGATTTTTCTGTATCTCAACCCCAAATGTCCATGTCTATAACATGATATTACTCCTTTGTTCTTGTGTTGTCGACCATGGTATTTTAATCCCAAACTCTTGTTGGGTGTAACTTTCTGAAGATTGTGCTGATGCATCAGCTTTACTAATAACCTACCAAAAGCTTCACATTTACCATGCAGTCGATGCTCCGAAATGTGTAGATATTCGGCATGATCAACCAACCATGGTTGGGACCTCCCAACTTTTCCCTGATAGATGAAGGATCTGATCATCGGATAGTGATTAGTGATGAGCAAACGTGCTCAGATAAGGTGTTGTCCAAGCATGCTCGGGTGCTGAGTGCCTTCGGCGTGCTCGAAAAATATGTTTGAGTCCCTGTGCTTGCATGTCTGGCGGCTGTTCGACAGACTCAACACATGCAGGGACTGCCTAACAAACAGGCAATCCATACATGTGTTGCGGCTGTTGAACACCCCCCATATATGCAGTCACAAGAACTGGAACATATTTTTCGAGCACGCCAAAGACACTCGGTTAACACCAGAGCATGCTTGGACAACACCTTATCCGAGCTTGTTTGCTCATCACTAATCGTGATACCTTGGACTGTTTCTCTACCATTTCTTGGCTGAACATTCCTATGTATATGGACATCTTTTTATAGCAAAAACCGAACTTGTGGATGTAGTAAGAAATACCACACTCCCTTCTATCTGGAGTGCCCATAGCACCCCACCAGGGGAGAGTCACTAGGAGTATAGGAAACTCCCAAGTATATACTTGTGAACAAAAAACAAAGAATCTATGTATCAAAAAACTACTACATGATGGTAATTTTATCATAAATGTAAACTTTATTAAATATAATATAAGAACAACATAGGTAAAAGGATGGGGATGAGGTGAAAGACTAAACTGGAAAATGACTGCATATCAGCACACTGTTATGTACGTCATGGGGGATACATAGCCAAACTGACAATCCAATAAGTAAAATATCACAAACACTGGTACTGCATGTGAAGGAGATGAGAAGGGGGGGAGAAAAGAATCTACTCCCAAAACTCAGCGACTAGATGACCCTGAAGGTATACCCGGTGCTAACCCTTCCCACAAGTAATCAATATTGCACATATGTCCATAAGGTGCTTCAGTGATAATAAGTGTGCCAGACAAAAGCATACCCTACATTGAGGCTTAAGGCTTACCCATGTTTGTGCGAGTCTGCAGTCAGGTTCCAGTAAGAAGCCCCGACGCGCGTTTCGCGTGGTGTGCTTCCTCGGGGGGCTGTGTGGGTACTAAATAAACAAGGTTTATATAGGGCCATAACCTAAAACACCTTAATTCCTAATTGCAGTGATTACGGCGCACGAGGAATGGCGAGCCGCCGTTACCGCCCTCCTTCCGGCTATCCCAGCAGCGTCCAGTAAGGGGGAAATCCCCCGTGACGTCAGAAGAACTGGACGTCGCTGTGTAAGGATGCCTTAGGAGGCGCGGCTTGTGCCGGGACCCATTGCGCGTGCGCACCACCGCGGTGGCCATTTTGGAAAGGGGAATGACTACTGGCATGGTAAATGTAAGTATAAGGCAAACGTTTTGCTGCCGCAACGCATACCTCAAATAGCAAAACTAATAAGCAGAGTGCGTATATGTATATAAACAGACTTAATAAAGAAGGGGAAACATATCCGGAAGAAATGTCTATCAGGGCAGTCAATTCGGTGATTTTGATAGTCCATTCGCTGCCTCAGATATCTTCACTGCTGCTCCACTTCTCAATGTACGCACTCTTTAGTTGACTATAAAGGCACCAAGTCCAAACCCCAATGCAGAATGATATATATTGACGCACAAGACCACTATAAGAACATAAAAGGAACAAAGCAAACCATGTGAGTTAAAAAGATGAAAGAGATTAAAACCACATAAAAACAAAGAACAACCTAGAGAGATGGGTTATAGGAATGGAACAAAGGACAACTTTTCATTAAGGCCATTCGGGGCCATAGTCCCTAATCTAACTATCCACTGACATTCAATTTTGGCTAATAATTTTTTGAGATCACCACCCCGGATACCGGCATGGCCTCTCTTACTGCAAGGAGAAGTAGGAGTATTAGAGACCAACTGGTGCGGAGCCATTACAGCATGCCTTCTCCTAGAATCTTTGGCTCAGGACCTCCAAGGTGGGGTTGTTTTCCATGCGGCTCTTGTAAAGCATGTAGAAATATTATACGGACAACTACTTTTTCGGCGGCAGATGGGAGTAGGGAGTACCGCATTATGAGGTACATCTCCTGTAGTACCACTTTTGTGGTCTACTATGCTACCTGTACGTGTAACCTTATTTACGTAGGCCTTACCTCCCGTGAACTCCGTGTCAGGGTCCGAGAACATGTCAGGGACATTATGTCTGCAAAGGAAGTTTTGGATGACTCGGAGCTTAAGACCATCCCGAGACACTTTAAGGCAAGACATAATTGCAACCCAGACGGCTTAAAGGTACGTGGTATTGATAGGGTCCATGCCGGTATCCGGGGTGGTGATCTCAAAAAATTATTAGCCAAAATTGAATGTCAGTGGATAGTTAGATTAGGGACTATGGCCCCGAATGGCCTTAATGAAAAGTTGTCCTTTGTTCCATTCCTATAACCCATCTCTCTAGGTTGTTCTTTGTTTTTATGTGGTTTTAATCTCTTTCATCTTTTTAACTCACATGGTTTGCTTTGTTCCTTTTATGTTCTTATAGTGGTCTTGTGCGTCAATATATATCATTCTGCATTGGGGTTTGGACTTGGTGCCTTTATAGTCAACTAAAGAGTGCGTACATTGAGAAGTGGAGCAGCAGTGAAGATATCTGAGGCAGCGAATGGACTATCAAAATCACCGAATTGACTGCCCTGATAGACATTTCTTCCGGACATGTTTCCCCTTCTTTATTAAGTCTGTTTATATACATATACGCACTCTGCTTATTAGTTTTGCTATTTGAGGTATGCGTTGCGGCAGCAAAACGTTTGCCTTATACTTACATTTACCATGCCAGTAGTCATTCCCCTTTCCAAAATGGCCACCGCGGTGGTGCGCACGCGCAATGGGTCCCGGCACAAGCCGCGCCTCCTAAGGCATCCTTACACAGCGACGTCCAGTTCTTCTGACGTCACGGGGGATTTCCCCCTTACTGGACGCTGCTGGGATAGCCGGAAGGAGGGCGGTAACGGCGGCTCGCCATTCCTCGTGCGCCGTAATCACTGCAATTAGGAATTAAGGTGTTTTAGGTTATGGCCCTATATAAACCTTGTTTATTTAGTACCCACACAGCCCCCCGAGGAAGCACACCACGCGAAACGCGCGTCGGGGCTTCTTACTGGAACCTGACTGCAGACTCGCACAAACATGGGTAAGCCTTAAGCCTCAATGTAGGGTATGCTTTTGTCTGGCACACTTATTATCACTGAAGCACCTTATGGACATATGTGCAATATTGATTTCTTGTGGGAAGGGTTAGCACCGGGTATACCTTCAGGGTCATCTAGTCGCTGAGTTTTGGGAGTAGATTCTTTTCTCCCCCCCTTCTCATCTCCTTCACATGCAGTACCAGTGTTTGTGATATTTTACTTATTGGATTGTCAGTTTGGCTATGTATCCCCCATGACGTACATAACAGTGTGCTGATATGCAGTCATTTTCCAGTTTAGTCTTTCACCTCATCCCCATCCTTTTACCTATGTTGTTCTTATATTATATTTAATAAAGTTTACATTTATGATAAAATTACCATCATGTAGTAGTTTTTTGATACATAGATTCTTTGTTTTTTGTTCACAAGTATATGGACATCTTTATATTATATTCTTATAGGCAGAAATAATGAAACAACATAAGCAAATGAATTATTAGGTAAAGCAGCTCTCACGCTTGTTGAATCTTGCCCATCGTTGGAATGGACATTAAGAAGTATCACATAACAGGCTACCCAGAAAAATCTTCCTGTCCATTTTATGAGGCAGCCCCTTTAAAAGGGAATGTTATAAGTTTTACACTTTACTGATACACATCTGTTTTTCTTTTTACTATTTATATTCAAGATGCTAAATAGGCACTGCAGGACTGGCACACTCGTATGACCACTAAAATCAATGGGCTGTTTTTGCAATGTATGGATATGTCACTGCGGCGCCTCAGGGTCCTGGTCATCGCAGTGGTATTGCTTTCCTCTCGGGGAGAGTGATGCTATGTTTGGAGGCAAGAAAGGATAACTGCATCCAGGTATCACAAACATACAACACATTCACACTCCAGGCCACCAAGGGGAGCTTCTGCGCCTATTTATTAGGTCACTCCCCATAAATATATATATATGGTAGTCTGTAGGGAAAGTTAGTTCCAGACAGTAGTCTGAGGAGGACAGAAGGTTAAAGGAGCTGTGCATGCCCTCAGAGCTGCAGCTCCCAGAAAGAGACATTGAAAGGCAGAATTGTATTGCAGCGAGCGTGAAGGAAGTTGAAGCAAAGGAGAGGGTACCAGAAGGGGACCAGCCCCGCTCAGGCTGCCTCCTTCTGAAGCGCAAAATCCCGATAGCTGGAACACAGAGGGAGTAAGGACCTCTACGCCTTATTTCAGAGACCAGCAAGACAGCTAATTGCAGGTTACCTGTCCGCACCTACACCCAGGAGGCAAGGTGACACCTACGGAGCCGGGTTATCTAAGAGACCCTATAAACAGGCTCAAGTCACCAGTCATACGGGTTTTGTCCTATCCTATATGGGGGACAGAGAGAGCAAAACATTGCATCTGTGAGACCCTTATGTGAAGCCATAGGCAGTAAGGGACTACACCACCGCAGCGCAAGGGAAGACTACTGATTTCCACCTGGACAAGAGAACTCTGGATTTGCCTCCAAACCGGCCAGACTCTGCCTGCCCCATGATCTGGTGCCCTGGACTGTGGATGCTGAAGTCTTCAGTAAAGTTAAAGAGACTGCAACCTTGTGTCCTCGTTCTTCTCTGCGCCTCTCACCATACCACCATCTACATACCTGGAAGCCCTGGAGATATACTTCACCTGTGGGAAGGTATACCATCTAGCTGCCATAACATCACCCCAGCGGACCCCTTAAAGTAGCGTCGGTCACCCTGACCGAATACCACAGGTGGTGTCACGAACATAAACTTAATCCCTTTTAAAGACCTTTCCCTTTTATATGGACGTCTCAGGGCCACAGACCGGGTCAGCCACCATGACATCCCCCTGCGAACCAAAGGACCCGGTACCGAGTACCCTACGGCCCTTGGGGGGCGAGCCACCACATCTTCAAAAGCAATTCATATCTACCTTATTATAGTTTCGCGCCCATCTGGGAGTAGATGAGGGTCCTGGATGTGAGAAGCCCTATGTTAATTTAGAATTCCCTAATAAGGGTATATGAAAATAAGCTGTATAAACCAGCCAAACTTTTTACAACTGCTTACATTGAGTGGTGTTGTTTACCTTTTGATTAACATTGCTGTGACTAGCTGGCAGGGAGCTTGCAAGTCCAACTCCGCCTCCTTCTGTGATAAGCAGCCCACTGTCTATAGCTAGCTTTGTCAGCTCTGCTGCAATGCTAAACCTAAATACTTTGTGTCAGAACGGGTGCACCCAGTAAGCTAAGTGATACATTGTTGGATTTAGGTTCTCTTTGCTTACATCACGTTACTCTCAGATGACGTAGCCTTTCAATCTTGCCTCTAAAGGTTCTATTTTTACAGCCACTTTTGCTAATTGGGCCCCCAGAAACCTGCTGCTCTCCTTCTCTACCTGATATGTTTATATTTTAGGGATTGACACCAAGGAAATGAAATTATACCACTCTCTGGTTCAATCTAAAAGTGTTGGAATTCGCTTGGAACAGAGAATTCGAGCAAATTCGAATAGAACTCGATCTGCCACAGATCGATCAGCTCATCTCTTTTTCCAACCTCTCACTCGTGGTCACGCTGTATCACAAAATGGTCACTTCTTACAGGGGAAGGATCTGTTGTAGCAAAATAATATTTCCAACATAAATTTTTTACTTTGGCTGTCTCCCTTCACCATACAAGAATATGTAATGTAGAGATATCCAGACTTTCCACCACTGCTCTGGCACATTTTGCAGTGTCTCAGAATATGAGAACATAGGATGGATGACTATACGGGGCGCAGGGCACAGTCATACAGGTATCTTGAAAAATGCTTCCTGTTTTTGTCCCATATATCATTAGAAGACAAGCGATGGCACAAGCCGCCTGGAGTATGTGCACGACTGTTTTTGTGTTTGTCTTTCTCCCACTGTACCTTCTGCAATGTTTCCTTTCCGCTTCCTACACAACATATGTTTAAATCATTATAGTATGGAAATAATTTGTAATTAGCTGCTGATTCATTTGGTGTTTAGCATTTCAGATATTATGTTCAGGACATATTCTCAAATCAACGCAACTGCATGCAGACAAAAAAACATCATGGATCCGTCGTAGGAATTATCGTGTTCAAAATTTGGAAATCCTCCACTCATTAATAAGCATTTTAAGCGAAAATATCTGTTTCTTAACAATTTTGAAAAGACAAAGAAATCTTACATTAATTCTGTTCAGCCATTTTAAAATTATATTAGTTGTGTTATGAACTCAAACTGACATTCATTATGGATAGTATGCAACTGCTAAATATACTGTTAACCAACATTCCTAAAAAATAGGAAGCTTTTCTATATATTTCTTTACTTATATACTTAATTTGTGAAATTCGCAAGTCCTCCCAAAATATGAACACACTACAATTTGATTAGTAAGGATCGCCAAAGGATAAAAAAACGGCAGACTGTCATGATTCCACCTTTCTATGTGACTGGATGTAGTGAATTACTGTCTGCCGTCCAATCAAGAGCAGGGGCATGACGAGCTGTCCGTATTTGATGGACAGCTCAGCTGCCCAATCGGATGCTGGGGCATGCTGAGATGTCAATGTCTTGAATGACAGTTTTGCTGTCCAATCAGACAATCAGACTTAGGGTGTTGCCTGAGCTTTATCCATGTTTCTCCTGTTTGAGATAATTACCTTGCTACAGTATTTAGCCATCTCTCTACCTCAGACTAGTGTCAATTGTAGTCTCTTGTTCTCTGGTCTATGTTTCCCTTTTTCTCTGTGCTCTGATCTACAGCTGTCTGACCTAGCACTGTGCTCTGACCATCCATTTGCATTGACCCTTTGCTTGATCCGCTATGTTCCGGGTATTTTGATCCCTGGACAGAGACCTGACTATTCTTTTGTCTCACCCCTCTGTCTATGATGTTCCCTCCTGACTTTTGACCCCTGGACCGTGACCTGACTATTCTTTTGTCTCACTCCTCTGTCTGTGATGTTTCCTCCTGGCTTTTGACCCCTGGACCGTGACCTGACTATTCCTTTGTATCATCCCTCTGTCTATGATGTACTCTCCTGGCTTCTGACTTTGGACTTTTTGATTACTCAGCCTCGTAGCTTATCCGTGCGTAGTGACTAGCGTCACACCAACCACCACTTCACACACTGCTGAAGACTCGGGCGAGTCAAACTTCCAGTTAATGTACTGCAGCTATCACATCACATGGTCTAGCACAGCCAATTGGGGGGGCTATCTCAGCCAGTATAAAAGATGGGGGCTTACCAATCTTTACTAGAACAGTATAGGGATAGGAGGTCAAAGCGCACAGTTCATTCCACATAGGGAGCGAAAATGGCCTAATCTGATTGTGGTGTACTACTTTCAGTTCTAAAGCTCCTAAACAAGTGGTAGTCTGCGAATAATAATCCACAGATTAAAGCGATATATAGGAAGGCTCTATAACTTTATGTAACTGTACTCAGTGTGAGTGTGCATTGAATGATCTGAGATATACTGCTGTAGCAGCACTGTATAAACAGCATTTTTGTTTTTACTTTCTACACAATATAAACAAGGAGAATAGTAGTAAGCCCTCAGTGCTAATTTTGATGCTACAGCAAAATCCTGAATTCAAGCCTTTTTGTGTCACAGACAATGTGCTTCCTGCATTGTAAGACAGGCAAGTCATTTATTTACATCTAAAAGAGAAATATCTACAGTATATTCGAGAAATATAAACAAAAATAGTGTGCAATGTAAAAAAAATTGTTTAAGCACACTGCTGCCAGGTCAGACGTTGCTGGCCTTAAATTGTCATACATCTCAATACCTGTCGCATTCATATAAGTCGTTGCTTGTGCCACTGCCAATGCCAATTCAGAGCCACGAAGACATCTCCTAGCTGCCCACTGTGATTTTTAGCATTAAACAATACTGCTGCGAGGAAATGTACTCTCTTGAGGGTACACAACATGAAAATAGGGATATTTTTTGTAAAAGCTAGTGGACAACAAGACACAAAATTGGCTGGAATCAATGGTGCCACTGTGTCACATTTGGACACCCCTTGATGTACCTAAACAGTGGAAACTCCCCAATTCTAACTCCAACCTTAACCCCAACACACCCCTTATCCAATCCCAACCCTAACCATAACCCTATTCACAACCTGAACCCCAACACACCCCTAACCCTAATCCCAACCCTTACCAAAATCCCAACCCTAACCTTAATCACAACCCTAACCATAACCTTAATCACAACCCTAACCCCATCACACCCCTAACCCTTATCCCAACCCATCATAATCCTAACCACAACCCTAACCCCAACACACCCCTAATCCTAATCCCAACCCTAACCATAACCCCAACCCTAACCCTAATCCCAACCCTAACCCTAACTTTAGCCCTAACCCAAACTTTAGCTCCAACCCTATCCTGAACTTTAGCCCCAACCCTATCCCTAACTTTAGCCCCAACCCTAACCCTAACTTTAGCCCACCTCACTTTAGCCCAACTCTAACCCTATTGGGAAAATGGAATTCTTTATTTTATTATTTTTCTCTAACTAAGGGGGTGATAAAGGGGGGATTATCAGAGTGACCAAAATTAACCAATAGGAAAAATCTCCCTATTGTTGCCGGCGCATGAGCCCGCCATTTTCTCCTGAAAAAAGAAGCTGGAGGGTCGGGGGACTTCAGGGGGCCATGCATGGGCAACAGAGGTACCGGGGGGAATCGGAGACCCTATTTCTCTCTCCTCTGATGTGCGATCACAGAGGACAGAAGAATTAAATGGCAAATCGCACTTTTTTTTTGTGGTTGCTGTTGTACAGTTAATAACGGCGATTGCAACCCCGGGGTCATTAAAAACTGACCTGAATCATGTTCTCTGGGGTCTCGGCTACCTCAGGAAGGCAAGGCCCCAGAGAAATTCCGACTCTGGGTGCACTCTACATTTTTTCCTCAGCGTCGTTAAAAAGCGTCGCTGTGGTTTAAGTACCCTTAACTACCTGTTGTGAATTTGCTTTTTGCTCCCTCTAGTGGTTACTAGTTTTTTGACTCTGGTTTTTCTGTCATTCCTTTTATCCGCACCTGGGTCGTTAGTTAGGGGTGTTGCTATATAAGCTCCCTGGACCTTCAGTTCTATGCCTGGCAACGTAGTTATCAGAGCTAGTCTGCTGTGCTCTTGTCTACTGATCCTGGTTCCAGTTATATCAGCTAAGTCTGCCTTTTGCTTTTTGCTATTTGTTTTGGTTTTGTATTTTTGTCCAGCTTGTTCCAAATCTATATCCTGATCTTTGCTGGAAGCTCTAGGGGGCTGGTGTTCTCCCCCCGGACCGTTAGACGGTTCGGGGGTTCTTGAATTTCCAGTGTGGATTTTGATAGGGTTTTTGTTGACCATATAAGTTACCTTTCTTTATTCTGCTATCAGTAAGCGGGCCTCTCTGTGCTAAACCTGGTTCATTTCTGTGTTTGTCATTTCCTCTTACCTAACCGTCATTATTTGTGGGGGGCTTCTATCCAGCTTTGGGGTCCCCTTCTCTGGAGGCAAGAAAGGTCTTTGTTTTCCTCTACTAGGGGTAGCTAGATTCTCCGGCTGGCGCGTGTCATCTAGAATCAACGTAGGAATGATCCCCGGCTACTTCTAGTGTTGGCGTTAGGAGTAGATATATGGTCAACCCAGTTACCACTGCCCTATGAGCTGGATTTTTGTATTCTGCAGACTTCCACGTTCCTCTGAGACCCTCGCCATTGGGGTCATAACAGTTTGCCAGGCCAGTATTAAATGTTTAATGCATTGCAGAAGAGGGATTATAAGAAAGAAGATTCTGAGTTTTTTTTTTTTTTTTCTTCTTCCCCTTTACCTCAGAGTGGCTATGCTTGCTGCAGACATGAATGTCCAGACCTTGATTACAAGTGTGGACCAGCTGGCTACTCGTGTGCAGGGCATACAAGACTATGTTATCAGAAATCCTAGGTCAGAACCTAAAATACCGATTCCTGAACTGTTTTCCGGAGACAGGTTTAAGTTTAGGAATTTCGTGAATAATTGTAAATTGTTTTTGTCCCTGAGACCCTGTTCATCTGGAGATTCTGCTCAGCAAGTAAAAATTGTGATTTCGTTCTTACGGGGCGACCCTCAGGATTGGGCTTTTTCGCTGGCGCCAGGAGATCCGGCATTGGCTGATCTTGATGCGTTTTTTCTGGCGCTCGGTTTACTTTATGAGGAACCCAATCTTGAGATTCAGGCAGAAAAGGCCTTGCTGGCTATGTCTCAGGGGCAGGACGAGGCTGAAGTGTATTGCCAAAAATTTCGGAAATGGTCCGTGCTGACACATTGGAACGAGTGTGCACTGGCCGCTAATTTTAGAAATGGCCTTTCTGAAGCCATTAAGAATGTTATGGTGGGTTTTCCCATTCCCACAGGTCTGAATGATACTATGGCACTGGCTATTCAAATTGACCGGCGGTTGCGGGAGCGCAAAACCGCAAATTCCCTCATGGTGTTGTCTGAACAGACACCTGATTTAATGCAATGTGATAGAATCCTGACTAGAAATGAGCGGAAAATTCATAGACGCCGGAATGGCTTGTGCTACTACTGCGGTGATTCTACACATGTTATCTCAGCATGCTCTAAACGTATAGCTAAGGTTGTTAGTCCTGTCACCGTTGGTAATTTGCAACCTAAATTTATTCTGTCTGTAACTTTGATTTGCTCACTGTCATCTTATCCTGTCATGGCGTTTGTAGATTCAGGTGCTGCCCTGAGTCTCATGGATCTCTCATTTGCTAAGCGCTGTGGTTTTACTCTTGAACCATTAGAAAATCCTATTCCTCTTAGGGGTATTGATGCTACACCATTGGCAGCAAATAAACCGCAGTATTGGACACAGGTTACCATGTGCATGACTCCTGAACACCGCGAGGTGATAAGTTTCCTGGTTTTACATAAAATGCATGATTTGGTTGTTTTAGGGCTGCCATGGTTACAGACCCATAATCCAGTCCTGGACTGGAAGGCTATGTCAGTCTCAAGTTGGGGCTGTCGTGGTATTCATGGGGATTCCCTGCCTGTGTCTATTGCTTCTTCTACGCCTTCGGAAGTTCCGGAGTATTTGTCTGATTATCAGGATGTCTTCAGTGAGTCTGAGTCCAGTGCACTGCCTCCTCATAGGGACTGTGACTGTGCTATAGATTTGATCCCAGGCAGTAAATTTCCTAAGGGAAGACTGTTTAATCTGTCGGTACCTGAACATACCGCTATGCGTTCATATATCAAGGAGTCTCTGGAGAAAGGACATATTCGTCCGTCTTCTTCCCCTCTTGGTGCGGGATTCTTTTTTGTGGCAAAAAAGGACGGATCTTTGAGACCTTGTATTGATTATCGGCTTTTAAATAAGATCACTGTCAAATTTCAGTATCCTTTACCGCTGTTGTCTGACTTGTTTGCCCGGATTAAGGGTGCCAAGTGGTTCACCAAGATAGACCTTCGTGGTGCGTACAACCTTGTGCGCATTAAGCAAGGTGATGAATGGAAAACCGCATTCAATACGCCCGAAGGTCATTTTGAGTACTTGGTGATGCCTTTTGGGCTCTCCAATGCGCCTTCAGTTTTTCAGTCCTTTATGCATGACATTTTCCGGAAGTATCTGGATAAATTTTTGATTGTTTATCTGGATGATATTTTGGTTTTTTCTGATAATTGGGATTCGCATGTGGAGCAGGTCAGGTTGGTCTTTAAAATTTTGCGTGAAAATTCTTTGTTTGTCAAGGGCTCAAAGTGTCTCTTTGGTGTACAGAAGGTTCCCTTTTTGGGGTTCATTTTTTCCCCTTCTGCTGTGGAGATGGACCCAGTCAAGGTCCGAGCTATTCTTGATTGGACTCAGCCCTCGTCAGTTAAGAGTCTTCAGAAGTTCTTGGGCTTCGCTAACTTCTACCGTCGTTTTATCGCTAATTTTTCTAGCATTGTGAAACCTTTGACGGATATGACCAAGAAGGGCTCCGATGTAGCTAACTGGGCTCCTGCTGCCGTGGAGGCTTTCCAGGAGTTGAAACGCCGGTTTACTTCGGCGCCTGTTTTGTGCCAGCCTGACGTCTCACTTCCCTTTCAGGTTGAGGTGGATGCTTCGGAGATTGGGGCAGGGGCCGTTTTGTCGCAGAGAGGCCCTGGTTGCTCTGTTATGAAACCTTGTGCCTTTTTCTCTAGGAAGTTTTCGCCTGCCGAGCGAAATTATGATGTGGGCAATCGGGAGTTGTTGGCCATGAAATGGGCATTTGAGGAGTGGCGTCATTGGCTCGAGGGTGCTAAGCATCGTGTGGTGGTCTTGACTGATCACAAAAATCTGATGTATCTCGAGTCTGCTAAACGCCTTAATCCGAGACAGGCCCGCTGGTCATTGTTTTTCTCCCGCTTTGATTTTGTTGTCTCGTATTTACCAGGTTCAAAGAATGTGAAGGCCGATGCTCTTTCTAGGAGCTTTGTGCCTGATGCTCCTGGAGTCGCTGATCCTGTTGGTATTCTTAAAGATGGAGTTATCTTGTCAGCTATTTCTCCGGATCTGCGACGTGTGTTGCAGAGATTTCAGGCTGATAGGCCTGAGTCTTGTCCACCTGACAGACTGTTTGTCCCGGATAAGTGGACCAGCAGAGTCATTTCCGAGGTTCATTCCTCGGTGTTGGCAGGTCACCCGGGAATTTTTGGCACCAGAGATCTGGTGGCCAGGTCCTTTTGGTGGCCTTCCTTGTCAAGGGATGTGCGGTCATTTGTGCAGTCCTGTGGGACTTGTGCTCGAGCTAAGCCTTGCTGTTCTCGTGCCAGCGGTTTGCTCTTGCCCTTGCCTGTCCCGAAGAGACCTTGGACACATATCTCCATGGATTTCATTTCTGATCTTCCGCTATCTCAGGGCATGTCCGTTATCTGGGTGATATGTGATCGCTTCTCCAAGATGGTCCATTTGGTTCCTTTGCCTAAGCTACCTTCCTCTTCCGATCTGGTTCCTGTGTTTTTCCAGAACGTGGTTCGTTTGCACGGCATCCCTGAGAATATTGTGTCAGACAGAGGATCCCAGTTCGTTTCCAGGTTCTGGCGATCCTTTTGTAGTAGGATGGGCATTGATTTGTCGTTTTCGTCTGCTTTCCATCCTCAGACTAATGGACAGACGGAGCGAACCAATCAGACTTTGGAGGCTTATTTGAGGTGTTTTGTCTCTGCTGATCAGGACGATTGGGTGACATTCTTGCCGTTGGCTGAGTTTGCCCTTAATAATCGGGCTAGTTCCGCCACCTTGGTTTCGCCTTTTTTCTGCAACTCTGGTTTCCATCCTCGCTTTTCTTCGGGTCATGTGGAGCCTTCTGACTGTCCTGGGGTGGATTCTGTGGTGGATAGGTTGCAGCAGATCTGGAATCATGTGGTGGACAACTTGAAGTTGTCACAGGAGAAGGCTCAGCGCTTTGCCAACCGCCGCCGCGGTGTGGGTCCCCGACTACGCGTTGGGGATTTGGTATGGCTTTCTTCCCGCTTTGTTCCTATGAAGGTCTCCTCTCCCAAGTTTAAACCTCGTTTTATTGGGCCTTACAAGATATTGGAAATCCTTAATCCTGTATCTTTTCGTCTGGATCTTCCTGTGTCGTTTGCTATTCACAATGTATTTCATAGGTCCTTGTTGCGGCGGTACATTGTGCCTGTAGTTCCTTCTGCTGAGCCTCCTGCTCCGGTGTTGGTTGAGGGCGAGTTGGAGTACGTGGTGGAGAAGATCTTGGATTCTCGCCTCTCCAGGCGGAGGCTTCAGTACCTGGTCAAGTGGAAGGGCTATGGTCAGGAGGATAATTCCTGGGTGGTCGCCTCTGATGTTCATGCGGCCGATTTAGTTCGTGCCTTTCATGCCGCTCATCCTGATCGCCCTGGTGGTCGTGGTGAGGGTTCGGTGACCCCTCACTAAGGGGGGGGTACTGTTGTGAATTTGCTTTTTGCTCCCTCTAGTGGTTACTAGTTTTTTGACTCTGGTTTTTCTGTCATTCCTTTTATCCGCACCTGGGTCGTTAGTTAGGGGTGTTGCTATATAAGCTCCCTGGACCTTCAGTTCTATGCCTGGCAACGTAGTTATCAGAGCTAGTCTGCTGTGCTCTTGTCTACTGATCCTGGTTCCAGTTATATCAGCTAAGTCTGCCTTTTGCTTTTTGCTATTTGTTTTGGTTTTGTATTTTTGTCCAGCTTGTTCCAAATCTATATCCTGATCTTTGCTGGAAGCTCTAGGGGGCTGGTGTTCTCCCCCCGGACCGTTAGACGGTTCGGGGGTTCTTGAATTTCCAGTGTGGATTTTGATAGGGTTTTTGTTGACCATATAAGTTACCTTTCTTTATTCTGCTATCAGTAAGCGGGCCTCTCTGTGCTAAACCTGGTTCATTTCTGTGTTTGTCATTTCCTCTTACCTAACCGTCATTATTTGTGGGGGGCTTCTATCCAGCTTTGGGGTCCCCTTCTCTGGAGGCAAGAAAGGTCTTTGTTTTCCTCTACTAGGGGTAGCTAGATTCTCCGGCTGGCGCGTGTCATCTAGAATCAACGTAGGAATGATCCCCGGCTACTTCTAGTGTTGGCGTTAGGAGTAGATATATGGTCAACCCAGTTACCACTGCCCTATGAGCTGGATTTTTGTATTCTGCAGACTTCCACGTTCCTCTGAGACCCTCGCCATTGGGGTCATAACAACTACCACCTTGAAAAGGCGTATCGGCGGTCATTAAAGGGTTAAAGAAAAACTAACAGGTCTGTTAGAGGCAGAATTCTTGCTGGGTGGGAGGATCAAATACATATTTCATGCAATAAAAGGTAATTTAGTTATTTAAAAATCAAACAATGTGATTTTCTGTTTTTTATTTGAAAATTCTGTCTCTCACAGTTGAAGTGTACCTACGATAAAAATTACAGACCTCTCCATTCTTCATAGGTGGGAAAACTTGCAAAATTGGCAGTGTATCAAATACTTATTTTCTTCACTGTAGATAATAAATAGATAGATAGATAGATAGATAGATAGATAGATAGATAGATAGATAGATAGATAGATAGATAGATAGATTGTGAAAGATGATGAGGCAATCAGTGAGGCTATGGATAGTATGGTGGAAAAATTTAGGAATTAGAGGCTACCCAAAGAGCCTATTAGAAAGAACAAGAATGTAGGTAATCAAGCAAGATAGATATAAACCTATAAACCACCAGGAGCATATTGCCCCCAAACAAAAACATATGAAAATAACTGTTTCATCTGAAACATATATATTTTATTAAACAGAAGTAAAGACAAATATATGTACAATCATCAAAAATGAGAGGATAAGGTGAATGACACAAGAGAAACCCACCCAAAAGAGAGATGCACACATACACATATGTACGGATACACTCGCAGGGCTACAAACACGTCATGGGGATGTATGTGTATACCGGGATGAAGAAGGGGGCAATGGACTAAAAAGTGACCATTTAGACTATTGTTTGCCCTCTCCTTTCTAACATCCCCCCATATTGCAACCTGCCCATAAAGTGCAAATCATGGCTTAGTATAGCCAAACCACGGGTCCTGTGATGCTCTTACCGATGTGTGTCCTCTAGGTAGCCCCGACGCGCGTTTCGCGTATTTCAGGCTTCCTCGGGGGAAGCAAGATAGATCTATATTATTACAAACCAAACAAAAGAGGCAATATTTGAGTAGGGTTCCGTTTGTCTCCACTTTTTCTGAGGAAAGTAGGGACATAAGGAACATCATCAACAAACATTGGGGTATGCTAACTAAATGCCTACCCAATGTAGAAGAATTTAAAAACCCTCCACTTTTTTCTTATAAGAAAAAGAAAAACCTTAAGGATATATTGATCAACTCAGATGTAGGCTCTATGAAAAAAACACGACAAACAACAATAACAAGTAGTGAAGGAAGGGATGCTCTCCCTGTTTGACATGTATAAACTGCCCTCCTGAAACAGAAAGAACTAAAATGGTTTTCAGAATTAAACACATTAAAACCAATGGGGTTGAATGTTGACTTCAAACTACATACGGTTTTTAAATCCCCTCTAGTGTTTTATGGGTAGCAGTAACTCTTCAGTTCCATAGTATAGTAAGATATAAGTGCCTTTAAAGGGTAATCTAATTAGTATTTGTTTTTAAATAATCTCTATGTATTGACACAAAAAAATGTTTTATCTTTATCTTTTTCTTTTTTAGATAAATAAATCACTCTGCACAGGAAGTCACCAATGTAAACTAGCCCAGGGGGACACACCAAGATGTGGAGGATAAGTTTTGGATTTACTTTTTTATACAAAATGTTTTTTACGTGTTCAGAAGTCAAACCCCATTAATAGTAAGGGAGGAATAAAAAGAAATAAGAAATAAAGTATATACATGATGATTAAGGATTTAAGCAAATAGAGCTGGACATAATAATGACACCTATATGGACTTTGGGTGAGACACTTTGATCCTAACAGGTTAAATGTCCGTATGCTCATATGTTTAACCCCTATACCAGTATAAAATGAGCTATCCTGAGAGTAATTTTGAGAAGATGCAATAATGGACACAATATTTTTCAAGTCCGTAATACAAATGGCGCGGTTATGTCTAAAGTAATAGATAAAAGAGATATACAAGCGCCGTAACAAAGTAAAAATTTTTGTGGTATAGCTTTAATAATTTATCCTTTCCCCACCTAAGATGGCGCCCAGGCGTCTGGAATGTCACAGTGCGCAGGTGCTAAATGGGAATGGGACACACATTGAACTACATTGGTTAAAAGAGTCTACTGACGTAATGAGACACTAGCGCATGCGCAGTAGAGATATCTGCACGCCGAAAATTGCAAAGTAGTGTCCTCCATGTGTTTTGTTGCGGTCCTGGAGTGCCCCGTCAGGGCAAGGGGGTACTCAGTACCGGGTCCTGCGGTTCACAGGGGGATGTCACGGTGGCTGACCCGATCCGTGGCCCTGGGACGTCCGTGTAAAAGGGAAAGGTCTTTAAAGGGAAAAAGTTTATGTTCGTGACGCCACCTGCGGTATTCGGTCAGGGTGACTGACGCTGCTTTAAGGGGTCTGCTGGGGTGATGTTATGGCAGCTAGATGGTATACCTTCCTACAGGTGAAGTGTATCCCAAGGGCTTCCCGGTGTGTAGATGGTGGTATGGTGAGAGGCACAGAGAACACACAGCAACAACGTGGACACAAGGTTGCAGTCTCCTTACCTTTACTGAAGACTTCAGCATCCACAGTCCAGAGCACCAGACCATAGGGTAGGCAGAGTCCGACTGGTTCGGAGGCGAGTCCAGAGTCCCCTTGTCCAGGTGACAATCGATAGCCTTCCCTTGCGCTGTAGTGGTGTAGTCCCTTACTGCATAAGCTTCAAATAAGGTCCTCACAGATGTGGTGTTTCTCTCTCTGTCCCCCGTAGTCAGATAGGACAAAACCCGTATGACTGGTGGCTTGAGGCTGTTTGTATTGACTCTAGCACGCCTCGGCCTCTGAGGGGTGCCACCGTGCGTCCTGGGTGTAGATGCGGACAGGTAACATAAAGTTCAGCTGTCCTGCCGGTCTCTGAAGTAAGGCATAGAGGTCCTTACTACCTCAGTGTCCCTGCTACTGGTGTTCTGCGCCTCAGAAGGAGGCAGCCTGTTCGGGGCTGGTCCCCTTCTGGTATCCTCTTCTTTGCTTTGACTTCCTTCACGCTTGCTGCAATACAATTCTGCCTTCAAAATGTCTCTTTCTGGGAGCTGCAGCTCTTAGGGCATGCACAGCTCCGTGGACCCTCTCCTCTGTCCTCTGACAGGAATTCGCTCCTGCCAGGAACAGCTTCCCTGAAGGACTGACTACCTTTCCCTACAGACTACCAGTGATATATACAGGGCCGGCTCCAGGTTTTTGAGGGCCCCGGGCGAAAGAGTCTCAGTGGGCCCCCCCCCCCTTTAACACATACCACGACTCATGATGCCCAGATACAGCAGAGAAATATAGGTATAGTACAATGCCAGATTTCACTTCTTACATGAGTGATAGCTATTGTAAATTCTGCAGTGTATATATACAGGACAGGAGGGGTGGTACTGTGCAGTGTATATATACAGGAGGAGTGGTACTGTGCGGTGTATATATACAGGGGAGAGGTACTGTGCAGTGTATATATACAGGGCAGGAGGAGCGGTACTGTGCAGTGTATATATACAGGGGAGAGGTACTGTGCGGAGTATATATAGAGGGGAGTGGTACTGTGCAGTGTATATATACAGGAGGAGTGGTACTGTGCAGTGTATATATACAGGAGGAGTGGTACTGTGCAGTGTATATATACAGGAAGAATGGTACTGTGCAGTGTATATATACAGGAGGAGTGGTACTGTGCAGTGTATATATACAGGGCAGGAGGAACGGTACTGTGCAGTGTATATATACAGGAGGAGTGGTACTGTACAGTGTATATATACAGGAGGAGTGGTATTGTACAGTGTATATATACAGGACAGGAGGAGTGGTACTGTCTGTGTAGTGTATGTATACAGGACAGGAGGAGTGGTACTGTGCAGTGTATATATACAGGACAGGAGGAGTGGTACTGTGCGGTGTATATATACAGGAGGAGTGGTACTGTGCGGTGTATATATACAGGGGAGAGGTACTGTGCAGTGTATATATACAGGGCAGGAGGAGCGGTACTGTGCAGTGTATATATACAGGGGAGAGGTACTGTGCGGAGTATATATAGAGGGGAGTGGTACTGTGCAGTGTATATATACAGGAGGAGTGGTACTGTGCAGTGTATATATACAGGAGGAGTGGTACTGTGCAGTGTATATATACAGGAAGAATGGTACTGTGCAGTGTATATATACAGGAGGAGTGGTACTGTGCAGTGTATATATACAGGGCAGGAGGAACGGTACTGTGCAGTGTATATATACAGGAGGAGTGGTACTGTACAGTGTATATATACAGGAGGAGTGGTATTGTACAGTGTATATATACAGGACAGGAGGAGTGGTACTGTCTGTAATAACCTATAGAAAACACACTACTAGAACCAGTAAAAGTCATAAACACCTTTATTGAGAATCCAATAAAAACAAGTCATATGTAAATGGGGAAAAGGATGACAATGATCACAAACCAATGTGGCAATGCAGGAACCGCCAGAGAAAGTATACAAATTACCTCAACATTTCCATATATGTTACAGAAAGTGCATATGCTTAGTAAAGTGCAGTATCTAAGAATCATTGATTACCAATGGTGCAACAATAAATAGTCCAAAGGCAAAGTGCCAGGTGTATAATTACAATAGGCAAGCAATGATCCCTAAAAGGAGAGGAGAGACTAAGTAAAATCAGTCATAGTACCTGGAGATATGCCGCACTACCACGAGCCCCTACGCGCGTTTCGGCGCGATGCCTTCTTCCGGGGGTGACTGATTTTACTTAGTCTCTCCTGGAAATGTTGAGGTAATTTGTATACTTTCTCTGGCGGTTCCTGCATTGCCACATTGGTTTGTGATCATTGTCATCCTTTTCCCCATTTACATATGACTTGTTTTTATTGGATTCTCAATAAAGGTGTTTATGACTTTTACTGGTTCTAGTAGTGTGTTTTCTATAGGTTATTATATTCATTCTTTTGTGCACTGAACCTTCTTGATTCCTAGCACCCTTGGAATGGTTTATTAGTGGTGCGTAAGTAGTTTGGTATATATGATGAGTGGTACTGTCTGTGTAGTGTATGTATACAGGACAGGAGGAGTGGTACTGTGCAGTGTATATATACAGGACAGGAGGAGTGGTACTGTGCGGTGTATATATACAGGAGGAGTGGTACTGTGCGGTGTATATATACAGGAGGAGTGGTACTGTGCGGTGTATATATACAGGAGGAGTGGTACTGTGCAGTGTATATATACAGGGCAGGAGGAGCGGTACTGTGCAGTGTATATATACAGGAGGAGTGGTACTGTACAGTGTATATATACAGGAGGAGTGGTACTGTACAGTGTATATATACAGGACAGGAGGAGTGGTACTGTCTGTGTAGTGTATATATACAGAACAAGAGGAGCGGTACTGTGCAGTGTATATATACAGGACAGGAGGAGTGGTACTGTGCGGTGTATATATACAGGAGGAGTGGTACTGTGCAGTGTATATATACAGGGCAGGAGGAGCGGTACTGTGCAGTGTATATATACAGGAGGAGTGGTACTGTACAGTGTATATATACAGGAGGAGTGGTACTGTACAGTGTATATATACAGGACAGGAGGAGTGGTACTGTGCAGTGTATATATACAGGACAGGAAGAGTGGTACTGTGCAGTGTGTATATATACAGGGCAGGAGGAGTGGTACTGTGCAGTGTATATATACAGGACAGGAGGAGCGGTACTGTGCAGTGTATATATACAGGAGGAGCGGTACTGTGCAGTGTATATATACAGGAGGAGTGGTACTGTACAGTGTATATATACAGGAGGAGTGGTACTGTACAGTGTATATATATAGGACAGGAGGAGTGGTACTGTGCAGTGTATATATACAGGACAGGAGGAGTGGTACTGTGCGGTGTATATATACAGGAGGAGTGGTACTGTGCGGTGTATATATACAAGACAGGAGGAGTGGTACTGTGCAGTGTATTATACAGGGCAGGAGGAGTGGTACTGTGCAGTGTATTATACAGGACAGGAGGAGTGGTACTGTGCAGTGTATATATACAGGACAGGAGGAGTGGTACTGTGCAGTGTATATATACAGGGGAGAGGTACTGTGCAGTGTATATACTTCAACAGCCGCCCAGCCCAGGCCCCAGCATGTGTCCTGTATATATATTACATACACTGTATCTATACAGGCTGTGCTGGGGGCCTGAGCTGGGCGGCTGCTGTAGTATATATATATGTCAGCTGCAGCCGCCCAGCCCATGGCTGCCCCAGATCACCCACACTGTCAGAACAGACAGCGATATAGCATTGCATTGCACTCACTCAGGTGCTGGTAGGAACTCCGTCTCCTCCGGAATCTGCCTGACTGTGCCTGATAAGTTCAGCACTGAGCAGAGAAGTGCTCTCTCCGCCCACAATGTCACGCTGGCTGTGTCCTTAACCCCTACCTGCCTGGCCCTGCACTGACAGTGAGAAGATGCTTGTGCCAGCTCAAATTGAAAGGGTAGAAAGGGTTAAAGCGGCCAGATGGATCTATGACTGTGTGAGTGGGCCCCCCTGTCTCATCAGGGCCCCGGCACTTGCCCAGGTAAGCCGGGTGCTGACGCCGGCCCTGGATATATATATGGGGAGTCACCTAGTAAATAGGATCAGAAGCTCCCCCTGGTGGCCTGGAGTATGAATGTGTTGCATGTTTGTGATACCTGGATGCAGTTATCCTTTCTTGCCTCCAAACGTAGCGTCGCTCTCCCTGGGAGGAAAGCAATACCACTGTGACAACCAGGACCCTGGGGCGCCACAGTCCCAACAGGGTGAGTTTCTTTTAAATATATTTAAGCACAGCTGCACTTTTTTAATAATATCTATTGGATGATTGTCCTGTTTACATTTTATAGCGCACTATATACAAAGGGCACTTTTTAGAAATCTTCACTTTTTAGGAATAGTCATATTATGCCGCACATTGAATCTATGAACATAATGTAACACTGAAAATTTGTTAAAAAAATGTTTAAAGCACTTTTTGTAAAGATTATGAGCAATTAACGCATGTATTTAAAATCACTGTTGTAAATTATTCACTGCTTGAGAAAGGCTCTACAGGAGCCGAAACGTCACCTGCCATGTGGGTCCAAATTAAACCACAGATTTTCACCTAAAGATAGGAGTGCTGCCTTCTTTTTCTAATGCTACTAGATAGATAGATAGATAGATAGATAGATAGATAGATACTGTAGATAGATAGATAGATAGATAGATAGATAGATAGATAGATAGATAGATAGATAGATAGACACACATAGCACATTATACTCACCTATGTATATGCCTTTTCCTTCCTGAGGTTCTGTAGCAGCTTCTTTATTTCTTTCTTCCGGTCACATGAGGCTTCATGTGACCCTAAGGTCCAGGCAGGATCTTCTGTTTTTGATGAGATTGAACAGTGGATGATGGGGCTTTCAACTGATTGTTCCACGTTCAATTTCTCTGTCTAACATCTGATTGGACTCGTTAGTCCATTCAGCTGAGCCCTGCCGCTTCTAGCTTACACTGTATGCCATCACAAGGAGGCTGAAGCAGGAGGCAGGTGGAGGGTTTGGCAGAGACTGGGGGCGTGGTGTCTTGTGACCTCACATTAATTATATAAGGGGTCCGCATAACTCAAAAAAGTGGTACCAATTAGAAAAAGAATCAATCACTTGCCCAGTGCCAAGGCTCTGACTCTCTGCCCCCACCTCCTATTTATATCTGGTCTTGGCCTTCCTGGGACACATGCCGCTGTGATATTACTCGCTATATCCTCAAACACTGGTGAGCTTCAGGACAGGTAATTTAACTTGGCTTTTCTTTTATTTATTGTCTTTATTCTTCACTTTTAGGCTATGTGCACACGTTCAGGATTTATAGCGTTTTTAGTGTTTTTTCTGCAGTTTTTTGCCCCCCAAAAAGCTAAAAAATGCTTACATAAGCATTCCATCATTTTTAATGCATTCCACATTTTTTGTGCACATGCTGCGTTTTTTTCCGCGGTAGAATCGCATTCTGGAAAAAACACATAGGAATGCATTGATCCACTTACTTCCCACATGGGGCTATGCCCACCATGCGGGAAGTAAGCGGATTATGTGTGGCTGGTACCCAGGGTGGAGGAGAGGAGACTCTCCTCCAGGCCCTGGGAACCATATAATTGTTAAAAAAAAGAATTAAAATAAAAAATCATGATATTCTCACCTTCTGGCGGCCCCCGCAGCCTTCCCGCTCCTCGTGATGCTCCCGTTCCCATTAATGCCTTGCGAAAATGACCTGTGATGACGTAGCGGTCTCGCGAGACCACTACGTCATCTGTGGTCATTGCCGCGAGGCATTATTGGGAACGGGAGCATCGCGAGGAGTGGGAAGGCTGTGGGGGACCCTGTAAGGTGAGAATATCACGATTTTTTATTTTTTTAAATTATTTTTAACATTATATCTTTTTACTATTGATGCTGCATAGGCAGCATCAATAGTAAAAAATTGGGCACACTTGTCAAACACTATGTACAGATCACTTGTAAAAACTAGCATTCTGCAAGCTAATTACGCTTGTAAAGCGCTAGTGTTTAGCAGGAATACGTATGCCGATTCTGCATGCGACATACCCGTGGCAGGGATGCAGAATTGCCGTGGAAATTTACGTAGCAATTCTGCAACGTGTGCACTTAGCCTATGTGTTATTCTGACATTTGTCCTCTAAGGTTCTTTTCTTTTGCCCCTTCACTTAAATCATATACGTTTCCACAGATTTCTCCTATCCACTAACGAGCACCTGGACAGGTATCCACTCCGCGTTGTCTGTTAATTATTGGTTTTATCGCCTTTTTTCATATATTCCTCCTTACGTTTTTATACATATCTCTATTTCTTTCAACTCTCTGTGATTCCTTTACATTTCATCTCAGACTTATGCTCTTTTTGATACCAGTGGTCCACCTGACATTATCCACTCTCATGTTATTTATATTACTGGTTGTATATTACCTGATATTCTATCTTACTTTGAATGAAGTTCCTATTTCTTGAAAAATCTTTGAATTTCCTATGAACAAGAAACAACGTCTATTGTGCTAAGATATTATTAACATTATAAAAATGTGGATGACTAATTTTTCTTCCCATTTTGAGAGATGTTTATTTTATTTGTTTTGGCTTACATTGTTGTGTTAAATAGTTTTACATTCTGTACAGATAACCTTGATAAAAGCCAGAAGGGCCAAAGCGTTGACATATAGTCTGTCTTGTATGGGTTGGCTCAGTAAACACAGTTTACTTTACTAATTTTCTATTTGTTATGACCTTATGTCCTGTCACACACGCAGGTGGCGCACGTGGTTCATGGACCCACTGTGCCACAGGACCAGGCTTACCTAGAAGGGGCAGATATAAGCGGCTACCTATTTTTCACTGGAGGTCCTTTTGGTGGAGTCAGACTTGAGCTGCAGGTAGCCACCAGGTTCCACTCCTTGGCAGTTCCTGGTACTGCAGCTGCTGACCCAAAGGGTTAGCCTCGCAGACATAGACTGGTCTCGGAGTAACTGGCAGGAGAGGGTTTGGACTCTGCTCAGACTACACAGGTTCTACATCCTAGGGCCGAACAGATACTAACACAGACAGGGCTGGATTCGGACACTGGAACAGGCTCTGACAGTATGAACTCTAGGACACTAACCAGTATTGACACAGGCGTCATGGTTACAGGGTTCCAGTACCGCGCGGTGTGGCTTCTTAGTTCAGGTACTGCTTGTGTGGCTTCAGGTTACAGGGACCACCAGGTGGTGTTTCAAGGTTCAGACACCGCCGGCGTGGCGTCAGGCTATAGGGACAGCCAAGTGTGGCTTCACACTCGAGTGCGTTTTTAGGTTCCGGCCCTAGCCACCCAAAGGGCCAGTTTTTCAGGTTTATGTACAACTACATAGGATACTATGATGGGGGACCTGGCAACATACGGTTGCACACTCTAAAAAAGGAACTACAGGGGTTGCTCAGGCACCTGCCTACTGGGTAAAGTGCATTTTATACAAAGTACCTCCCAGCTATTGTCTGGGGGCATTTTCAAAGTACAAGCACTGTCCCTTTGCGCATATGCTAAGCTCATGGCCGGGAAACCTGTGCGACGTGCACAGGAAGCAGGGGAGCAGGAGAAGAAAAGGTCACAGCGGGGCTGGGGTGGTGAGTATGTCGGCGTCTCTGCATGGAGGAGGAAGGGGAACCATGCAGGGGTAACAGCATTGTTGTTACACGTCCAGTATCTGCCAGCCAGGAACATTCTACATGGGCTGTGACCACCTCATCCAGAATCAGGAGAGAGCTCATTACATCCCCAAGTGTGGTATCTAGGCAGTGGTGCAGAATGCTGACAGGGAGTATATTACAAACTGTCAGCATTCTGCAGCCTAGGTACACACACATAATGGGAAGAGAGCCCTTACAACCCCTTTAAGATGACTTACTTACTTGTAATTGTGCCAGTGAAAGATAATGAATTAGTTATTCCTGCTGTGCTGCCACGCAGCCTTTTCTGCCTATGGGCACAGGACCACTGCTGTGACTGCTTAATGATTAATCTGGCCCTGAAAGAATACTAAAAGGAAATTAACGAAAAACAAATATAATTATATATTAATTACTTTCTCCACAAGCCTCTTTTCCCTAATACAAACATAGCCTCTAGGACACTGCTGGGAGGAAAGCGCATAATGCCTATCCTATCTGTTACAGAGATTTAACCTTAAAAACATGAAGCAACTTAGGGCATAAACTTTATGTAGTAAAAAAAATCACTAGTGGGGAATTCATTGAAAGCAAATCAGCAAACTCAATCCAGTAGGGGGGTCACGTAGAAAGTGGAGTAACGTTTTTAGACAGGAGTGTAATATCTTGTGATACGACAATTTTTTCAAACATTTTACGACACTTTGATAAATATAAAGCAAATAACAGTAACACAGCCACAAGCAAAACGGACTTCAAACATTCCCCTGGTATACGGATTGCTGTAGGAATGGCGACCTCTGTTGCTGCCTACCAACAGTATATACAGTGCCTTGCGAAAGTATTCGGCCCCCTGGAACTTTTCAA
Source organism: Ranitomeya variabilis (assembly GCF_051348905.1). Taxonomy (NCBI): domain Eukaryota; kingdom Metazoa; phylum Chordata; class Amphibia; order Anura; family Dendrobatidae; genus Ranitomeya; species Ranitomeya variabilis. Next base: position 110,054,162 of record NC_135232.1, read on the forward strand.
CCTTTTACCACATATCATGCTTCAAACATAAAGATACCAAATATAAATTTTTGGTGAAGAATCAGCAACAAATGGAACACAATTGTGAAGTTGAATGAAATTTATTGGTTATTTTAAATTTTTATGGAAATTCAAAAACTGAAAAGTGGGGCGTGCAATATTATTCAGCCCTTTTACTTTCAGTGCAGCAAACTCACTCCAGAAGTTCATTGTGGATCTCTGAATGATCCAATGTTGTCCTAAATGCCGTAATGATGATAAATATAATCCACCTGTGTGTAATCAAGTCTCCGTATAAATGCACCTGCTCTTTGATAGTCTCAGGGTTCTGTCTGAAGCACAGAGAGCATCATGAAGACCAAGGAACACAACAAGCAGGTCGGTGATACTGTTGTCGAGAAGTTTAAAACCGGATTTGAATACAAAATGATTTCCAAAACTTTAAACATCCCAAGGAGCACTGTGCAAGCGATCATATTGAAATGGAAGGAGTATCATACCACTGCAAATCTACCAAGACCCGGCCGTCCCTCTAAACTTTCACCTCAAACAAGGAGAAGACTGATCAGAGATGCAGCCTAGAGGCCCATGATCACTCTGGATGAACTGCAGAGATCTACAGCTGAGGTGGGACAGTCTGTCCATAGGACAACAATCAGACGTATACTGCACAAGTCTGGCCTTTATGGAAGAGTGACAAGAAGAAAGCCATTTCTCAAAGATATCCATAAAAAGTGTCGTTTAAAGTTAGTTTGCAACAAGCCACCTGGGAGACACACCAAACATGTGGAAGAAGGTGCTCCGGTCAGATGAAACCAAAATCTAACTTTTTGGCAACAATGCCAAATGATATGTTTGACATAAAGGCAACACAGCTCATCACCCTGAACACACCATCCCCACTGTCAAACATGGTGGTGGCAGCATCATGGTTTGGGCCTGTTTTTTTTCAGCAGGGACATGGAAGATGGTTAAAATTGATGGGAAGATGGATGGAGCCAAATACAGGACCATTCTTGAAGAAAACCTGTTGGAGTCTGCAAAAGACCTGAGACTAGGATGGAGATTTGTCTTCCAACAAGACAATGATCCCAAACATAAAGCAAAATCTACATTGGAATGGTTCTCAAATAAACGTAGCCAGGTGTTAGAATGGCCAAGTCAAAGGCCAGACCTCAATCCAATAGAGAATCTGTGGAAAGAGCTGAAAACTGCTGTTCACAAACAATCTCCATCAAACCCTACTGAGCTCGAGCTGTTTGCCAAGGAAGAATGGGCAAGAATTTCAGACTCTCGATGTACAAAACTGATAGACATACCCCAAGCGACTTGCAGCTGTAATCGCAACAAAGTATTAAGTTAAAGGGGCCAAATAACATTGCATGCCCCACTTTTCAGTTTTTGAATTTCCACAAAAATGTAAAATAACCAATAAATTTCGTTCAACTTCACAATTATGTTCCACTTGTTGTTGATTCTTCATTAAACATTTACATTTGGTATCTTAATGTTTGAAGCATGATATGTGGGAAAAGGTTGAAAAGTTCCAGGGGGCTGAATACTTTCGCAAGGCACTGTATACAGCGATCCATGTCGAACATTCCGAATTGAGTTCGAAACTGCATTTTAAATGCACGATTGCATTGCCTGGAATTTAAAAATTGCTTCAGAATTTGAGTGTTTTTTTGCACTTGTGACCTGAAAGTGTGGCACCTAAACAGAGAGTGCCGCACATCCCTGATATCAAAATGGAGAACAGACAGACCCTAAAATAGTCATTGGGGTCTTCTGGTGCCATTTCGTTGTAACAAGTCCATCTCCTGTATGAATTGTGTTTCTGTGTTCCTAGAGCTGCCAAAGATGGATTTCTGCACACGAGTCAATTCACCCGTAAAGCTGTGTTCTAGAGGCAGCCAGTATCAGCTGCAATATGAAGGCCTCTCCATTTTTCTCTCTAAGCTGATGGATTACCAAGGACATGCAACCTGTTCCATGATCATATGCAACATTGTTCTACTAGAGACGTAAAAGTTGCCATAGGCCATTTTTACTCCACGTATCATTGGTGAAACCTGGGCAGCTGTATAGTAGCCCAAGAAGTTAAGTGGCCACATCCACCTCCAAGCCAGGTGGAATTGTGCATGATGATGAGCTATTTCACTGCAAAGGGCCCATATAACATTCTTCTGTTTGTGTCCACTCCTGCTCCATTGTCTACCCCAGAAATAAATATGATGAGCAATTGTGTTGACGAGTAATGACTTTCACTGTAAAATTATGTATATCATGCTAATTAAAAAGGTATACCAACAGATTCAGCACAATATATATGCAAAAAACACATTCTTTGGCAATTTGTTGCCAAAGAATGTGCTTTTTGCATATATATATATATATATATACAGTGGGGCAAAAAAGTATTTAGTCAGTCAGCAATAGTGCAAGTTCCACCACTTAAAAAGATGAGAGGCGTCTGTAATTTACATCATAGGTAGACCTCAACTATGGGAGACAAACTGAGAAAAAAAAATCCAGAAAATCACATTGTCTGTTTTTTTATCATTTTATTTGCATATTATGGTGGAAAATAAGTATTTGGTCAGAAACAAAATTTCATCTCAATACTTTGTAATATATCCTTTGTTGGCAATGACAGAGCTCAAACGTTTTCTGTAAGTCTTCACAAGGTTGCCACACACTGTTGTTGGTATGTTGGCCCATTCCTCCATGCAGATCTCCTCTAGAGCAGTGATGTTTTTGGCTTTTCGCTTGGCAACACGGACTTTCAACTCCCTCCAAAGGTTTTCTAAAGGGTTGAGATCTGGAGACTGGCTAGGCCACTCCAGGACCTTGAAATGCTTCTTACGAAGCCACTCCTTCGTTGCCCTGGCCTTGTGCTTTGGATCATTGTCATGTTGAAAGACCCAGCCACGTTTCATCTTCAATGCCCTTGCTGATGGAAGGAGGTTTGCACTCAAAATCTCATGATACATGGCCCCATTCATTCTTTCATGTACCCGGATCAGTCGTCCTGGCCCCTTTGCAGAGAAACAGCCCCAAAGCATGATGTTTCCACCACCATGCTTTACAGTAGGTATGGTGTTTGATGGATGCAACTCAGTATTCTTTTTCCTCCAAACACGACAAGTTGTGTTTCTACCAAACAGTTCCAGTTTGGTTTCATCAGACCATAGGACATTCTCCCAAAACTCCTCTGGATCATCCAAATGCTCTCTAGCAAACTTCAGACGGGCCCGGACATGTACTGGCTTAAGCAGTGGGACACGTCTGGCACTGCAGGATCTGAGTCCATGGTGGCGTAGTGTGTTACTTATGGTAGGCCTTGTTACATTGGTCCCAGCTCTCTGCAGTTCATTCACTAGGTCCCCCCGCGTGGTTCTGGGATTTTTGCTCACCGTTCTTGTGATCATTCTGACCCCACAGGGTGGGATTTTACGTGGAGCCCCAGATCGAGGGAGATTATCAGTGGTCTTGAATGTCTTCCATTTTCTAATTATTGCTCCCACTGTTGATTTCTTCACTCCAAGCTGGTTGGCTATTGCAGATTCAGTCTTCCCAGCCTGGTGCAGGGCTACAATTTTGTTTCTGGTGTCCTTTGACAGCTCTTTGGTCTTCACCATAGTGGAGTTTGGAGTCAGACTGTTTGAGGGTGTGCACAGGTGTCTTTTTATACTGATAACAAGTTTAAACAGGTGCCATTACTACAGGTAATGAGTGGAGGAAAGAGGAGACTCTTAAAGAAGAAGTTACAGGTCTGTGAGAGCCAGAAATCTTGATGGTTTGTTTCTGACCAAATACTTATTTTCCACCATAATATGCAAATAAAATGATAAAAAAACAGACAATGTGATTTTCTGGATTTTTTTTTCTCAGTTTGTCTCCCATAGTTGAGGTCTACCTATGATGTAAATTACAGACGCCTCTCATCTTTTTAAGTGGTGGAACTTGCACTATTGCTGACTGACTAAATACTTTTTTGCCCCACTGTATATATATATATATATATATATATATATATATATATATATATATATATATATATATATTCAAAAAAGCAGGCAGCACTCCATTTTCAGAAAAATATGTAGGATTTTAATGAACCCACATGTCTCAGCAACGTTTCAGCTCAACTGAGCCTTTCTCAAGCTTGAGAAAGGCTCAGTTGAGCCGAAACGTTGCTGAGACATGTGGGTTCATTAAAATCCTACATATTTTTCTGAAAATAGAGTGCTGCCTGCTTTTTTGAATATTGACTGGAGTCGACCGGTGGACGGGTGGTCTATGGGCATTGCACCTGAAGCTAAGTATAGGAGTTGTGCTGTTCCAATTTTTTGGATACTATATATATATATATATATATATATATATATATATATATATATATATATATATATATATATATATATATCATGCTATACATATTTTTACAGTAGGAGTCATTACTCGTCACATCTATATAGCCTACCGTTGTGAAGGTCTGGGCTATATCATTGGTGCCGTTCACGTCTGCAGTAAAAAATGAAGAGGAATTCTGGCTTTTCTGATGACCTTTGGGTGACAATGGACGAATGAAGACCTGTGGCGGAAACATTACCGCATGACATACGATCTATTCCATATACGTAGGCCAGTGTAACGTGTTTGGGTGAATGTGCATCCATTTTTGGCTTACATGAAATGTATCAAGCTCCATTTAAGTCAAAGAAGGTAAACTGACATCAGAACATTTCTCTATTCCACTTTGCAGACGAGATTTCTTTTCCAGATGTCAGGGTCTAAAAGTCAAGAAATTGCCTTAATCAGAAGACAGGCTGCTTAGAAGTTGGAATTTGGGGAAAAAAAGTGATGAATTTGGCAGAGAATATAAAATCTTGACTGGAGATAAAGGGAGAGGAAATTGAATAAGCATGTGAAAATGATTAAGGACACAAAGAGATAGTAGCGCGCGCATCTGCTATCTTGCTGCTATCATATTGCAGAGTGCATCCATCTCGCTCTCATGCATCCAGCTTGGTTAGGCAACCAGTCAGACACTTTGCAGACTTTAATAAACGAGGGCCTTAGTCTTGTAATCCAGACCTGATGACTGGCTGTGTCGTGAGCTGGTGTTCTGGGTTATGTACAGAGTGAGACACCTGTCAGATGGATAGCAAATCTCTCTCAGATGTGTTCTTAATGTGCAGCTATTGTGTCTGAAGGCATCTTCTTATAAACCAAGAAACTGATTATTATGGAATTAAACTAAAATGATAAAGCGCACAGACCCGTGTGAACTAATTACCAAAGTCAAAACTGTGAGCTCATCGTCATCAAAGGAGGCAAGCAAGATGCTCAGCTCAGGTGTAGCTCGCTGCACTTTGTTTTCGCATAGTCCTTCAAAAAAAGTCACAACATCAATGGGACATATATCAAAGGATGGGTTCTGTATGTACATGATGCCGATACTTTAGTTGTGGAAATGACTTGAAAATTAAAGGGAATAGAATTACTGAAATGTTATAGTGGAACCATGATGAAATGATGATCCTATTTCTATAGCATGTGACATGCTTGGTCTGGTAGTTGTCATACCTTACAATGGCGAATGCTTGTTTGCCCAACAACTATCTCTTCTGACCTTTCCATAATCATGAAGGAATGGAAAAATCAGGTTGCTGAAATGTTTCTTGACACCTTTGTGGGAGAGTTGAGAAGCCCTCATACACACTAGATCGGTGTTTTCCAAACTCAACTCCTCACGGCCCCCACAAGTCATGTTTTCAGGATCTCCATAGTATTGCACAGGTGAGAGAATTCTTGGTGCCTACATGATACTTCCATAACCTGTGCAATACTAAGGGAAAATTGAAAACATGACATATTGGAGGCCGTGAGGACTGGAGTCTGGGAAACACTGCCCTAGATTGTCAGCCAGTCCACTGAATATGACAGGTTTGGCTGATATACTTTTAATATGAATTTACTATAATAAAGAAACTTTGGAGACTACTTGCAGTCGTTATACACATTACTTTTCACCAGGGCTGTCTAACCATATGTGTATGGCGGTGTATCAGGACTCTCTATCGACAGCAGATACCAGGAGAAATTCAGCATGGTATGCATGATCCTATTGTTCTTTAGGAAGCTTCCTTCAGATGGGATGATTTCTCATAAGGCCAACCTAGGCCATGGCCTAGGGCACAGCAGTCAAGGGGGCGTATATACAGCAGAAATAACAAGCAAATATTTACAAAATTTTCAATGTTATTTTAAAAAGGCCATATAAAATGCCGTTTTTTTTAAACTTACATCTATATACCTCAAATAAATACGTTTACAATGCCCATCTCCACCACTTACACTGGCTTGCTTTGCCATTTCTCTCACACAATCAGTGTATACCACGTGTTAAAGGAAAATTCCAGATTTAGAGTTAGAATAGTGATCCTAAGTGATTCATTCTGCTCATATCGCTTGACTTCTACATACCTACTGCCATCATAGATGTTCTAAGATTTCTCGAAAGTGACGAAATCCAAAAATCAGGAACTCGAGCAGAAGCTAGAGGTAAACTTATCAACCTGCGAAGACTTGAAACTGCGTTCATGGCACAGTTTTGGGGAAAGGTGTTGCTCAGATTACACCAAGTGAACAAGTATGTGCAAAATGTGGAAATTGATTTATTGGAAGTTGCTGAAGTTCTCCAATCACTAGTAGAGTTCTTAATAGAACTACAAGAACAGTTTGAGGAAAATGCTCTCAACATTTCTGAAAAGAAAGTATATGAGTGTGATGAAAAGCATTTGATTCTCAGGAAGCTTAAATCTGATGAGACATGTGATGGTGAAGTTCGTTTAAGCAGGCGTGACAACTTTGGAATTAATACATTTCTAGTCAACTTTTTGAGGGAGAGGAATCGTAGAATTATGTACTTTGGCCTAGGGCGCAGAAAGGTGTAAATCCGACCCTGATCACTGTATTTCCTCTAGAAACAAATGGATTGAGCATCAAACTTTAAAATGTCTGATCTTCTTCTTCCAGAATATGAGCTGTGAGGGGAAAGTCAAATGGTCCATACACAGAAAATAGTCAGTTGGCAGGTTTGGACGACTTTTCTCCAATATGTATGGGGGCAAGGAATGCCATTCATTCAGCAGTTTTCCCTTATTGTTCGTCTCCTCCATTATAACATGTGTGACATTTTCCGCCTGCCATGGTGTACCTTGTTTAACACCCCCCCTATATTTCTGAATATGGGGCTACAGAAAGCTTCTCACACTCTGAAAGACCCAACAAGACTTTGATTTAAATGAAAACTATGAAATACTTAATCGTACCCGAGGCGGCACTGCAGGGAAATCAAGCACTCCCTGCCATAGCAGTAATACCTCCTCAATTTACAGCTGAACGCTGGTGGTGTACCTCTCAGCAAAAAAAATTTTTTTAAGCAGACAGTATATTAAATGCTTTGAAAAATTTGGCCAAGCAAAAAAAAATATACAGTTTGACTTATCAAAATATATAACATGAAGCAATATTACTAAGTGATTAGATCTCGCTGCACCGAGCCATTACTTAAAGTGTAACCGACATTTTAATCTTTATTTCATGAATCAATAGCACACAAGAAATTAAGATATTTTGCAATATATCTTATCAGAGAAATCTGCTTCTTTCTCCTCCTAAATTGATCTGTCACTCTCAATTCATGGGTAAAATCTCTATTCAGAGACTGATTACTGAGATGGGAGATGAGATGACAGTTGGTGCTTAGAGAATTCTATGGAGCGGGGAGAAGCTAGAGGCTGACACAGACAAGTTCTCCAGAAATCAGTTACATTTCTCCATAGAACTTTATGAGCAGCGACTACATTCTTCTATCACATCAATGAGAAAATCTCTAAAACAGATTTTACCTGTGAAATGAGAATATTGAGAATGAGAGATCAGTCCAGGAGGAGAAAGTAGCAGATTATTCTGATAGGATTCATTGCAAATTTTATTTTTTTCATGTGTTCTATTGACTTCTGAAAAAATACGTAAATTAAATAAAATGATGTTTTTTCTTTAATAACCGGATAAGTTTGAGATCTGTGTCCTCTTTTTTATTTTCAACTCAGACTATTTGTGAATGAGTTGTCTGAACGTCCCAAGCTGTTGTAACTAAGAAAAGATCAATTAGAGGACCCCAGTGGCAACCACAGAACAGATGTCTGACAGTTGATCAGCTTTCTAACGCTATGTGAAGCCAGCCATAATAACCTGAAGTAGCCTATTCATACTAAACAGTGTAATCCTTGAGCTCACCTGCTTGGCTCGCAGAAGACTGACACTTAGAAAGCTGTCCTGATCTTCTCCCCCTCCACCGCATTGTCTCATTGTTAAACTGCTGAGTGAGCGTAGGTCTGGACCTCTAGAAATAAAACCTCCGGTAATAAATATCAGGGTTCTCCCTTTAGATTTCGCAGCGTGTTTTCTAGTGGAATTGACTACAATATTTCTCCAGGTTTACAACTTTAGACCCTTCAGTTTTCTTTGCTTTGTTTGACAACCCGAAACCTTCTTTTATATTAAACTTTTACGTTCTGAGGTTACCTAAGTGCAGTTATGACTTCTTATAGAGTCCATTACACATTTTTGCTCTTCTTTAGATAATGTGTTCCATATGTCCAATCCTTATAATTGTTTGCTGTCTTTACAGAGCCACTTTTTACATTCTGGATCTGTTTTGCTTGGTTCCTTGTCAGTAATGTAAGACCCTCGAGCTTCAGAAATAAACACTTATTGTATATTTAGGACTATTATGTCTACGGATCTTATTAGTAACTTAAATATTATATAAAGTTACATAAATATGACTTCCATATACCGTACAATACCGTAATTTGTATGAATCCGCTGGGATAAATACGGTCAGTCGATTTTTTTGTATACGAAATAATTGGACCGATTATTCCAATCAGACTGAGTATGATCAGAGTGTGCTACAAGTGTCATCCAATTTTCTTATACATAGAGAAATTAAAAAAATAAAAATTCACCTCGTCCATTTTGACAGTCCGTGAAAATTGGACCGCACTCGGATGTCATTTTTTTTCACATCCCATTGATTTGCATTGCTGATTTTGATCTGACCCTCCGATCAAAATCCGACATGTCTCCTATATTTTCCATGGACAGCTCGGTATTAGGAACAATTGAACGTGTGAATCGCTCCATAGCATCTCATAGATATGAGTGCTAGCCATGAAAATCACAGGCAACACTCATACACAAAAATTGGACGTCTGAATGAGGCCTAAGGCAGTAAGAGCTGTGTCCACCTTCACAACCAGCTCCAATGTGTTTCCAAAGGAAAAAAAAAAATTACTACTCTGTATTTTCCTTTAAGGGGAACCTGACCTCTGGATTTACCCCTAGGAGGTATTAGAACTGTTTTATCAGACTCCTATACCCCTTTAAAATGAAAAATTATCTCTAAATGTTAAATGTATGCATTTCAAAATTTAGTTTAATCATCCCTTTTCTTCCTACCTGCGGCCAGTCCTCCTGACTAGTCCAGAACTCAATCAATCCTACTGCACACAGCAATGTAACTGACATCCCCACATGTGCAGGGAGAGCAGGGAGGCAGAGAAGTCACCCCTTTTCAACTCCACCCTACACATGTGGGGATGTCAGTCACACTAGCATTGATTAATAAAACCAAGAAAAAAACAGCAAAATAAGCATAGACCCTTCAACAAGCAAATAGTAATGTAAATAACATAGGGGGTACTTGTTTAACACTCTTCAGATCAAAAAAGCATAAAAGCCATCCCACCACATCATGGTAATATTAAAACCTCACCATGTGTCATGCTATGTCAATGTGAATAAGAACAGAGCAGGACAGAGCCCATGTTTACAGAGGTACTTCCTTCTTAAAATAAGTCTATCAGCACAAATTGACTGTTCAAACCAAGCACAGGCGCTCGCCTTTGGTTTGGCTGAGCAGTTCAGTGCACCTTCCCACTTACTCATTTAGCATATATCTCTGTCCTCTGGATTTTGCAAAGATAGAGCTTTCAAGAGAAGAGAAGTTAGGAAATAAAGGCACGACAAGTAGGTGAGAAGGAGCACTGATCAGTTTGGCCACACCAAGGGAAAATTGAGTGACCGTACTTGGTTTGAACAGTCATTTTCTCCCTCTAAACATTTTTTTGGATTATCTACACTTTCCCACCAGACGACAATGCAAGCAGCTCTCACTTCTTTCTGTGACTCCCATAGACTTTAATACAGCAGTATAGTGACTTGCTTGATTTGAAGGACATGTAGAGATCCCGCATGTTGAAGTCTACTGTAAAGTAAACCCACATCCTGCTCTTCCGTTCAAGCAGTTAAAAATTTGTCAAGCATCTTGACTGTTTCTGTTCCAACTAATAGAACTGGTAATTCTGCTCTGGGCCATAATATAGGCTGTAACTCATGATCAGTACAAGGTAAAGAAAGAAATTGATGTAGACAAAAGTTAAAATCCATAAAGACATCTCCAGAGTGGGGGCACATCACTCTCACGTTGAAGATATGGAATTATTTATAACTGCGTAAATGAGAAACTAATTATTACTGGGGAAGTGAGAGAGAGATGACAACTGAGCCTCCATTGAAGTAGTGACATCCAACAGTGACCAGGTAATTATAGCAGAGATCTGCTCCGAGAACCAGTCACCAAGACTTATATTCGCTTACTAAGAGGTGGAGAAATACATTTCCAAGGCAAGAGCTTCCTCGGTTCAAAGCACTGATTGCAGACTTTTTGAAGCCAGTGGTCTGTGATGAAAATTTAGAGTTCAGGTGTCTGTATGTCTGTGCATACATGTCTCTGTATGTATGTGCCTGTATGCTGTGGCTATATGTATGTGCATGAATGTGTCTGTATGTACAGGTTGGAAAAAAGTATTTAGTCAGCCACCAATTGTGCAATTTCTCCCACTTAAAAAGATGAGAGAGGCCTGTAATTGACATCATAGGTAGACCACAACTATGGGAGGCAAAATGAGAAAACAAATCCAGAAAATCACCTTGTCTGATTTGGTAAGATTTATTTAGCAAAATATGGTGGAAAATAAGTATTTGGTCAATAACAAAAGTTAATCTCAATACTTTGTAATATATCCTTTGTTGGCAATGACAGAGGTCAAACGTTTTCTGTAAGTCTTCACTAGGTTGGCACACACTGTTGGTGGTATGTTGGCCTATTCCTCCATGCAGATCTCCTCTAGAGCAGTGATGTTTTGGGCCTGTCGCTGGGCAACACGGACTTTCAACTACCTCCAAAGGTTTTCTATGGGGTTGAGATCTGGTTAAGCAACCTCCACATGTATTCAAGCTGTCTAGCAGCTGCAAATCATGCAGCTGCGTTGACATAAACTAAATCTCCGAGCACGCCAAAATACTCGGAGACAACCTGAGCATGCTCGGAGAAACCCAAGTAACGAGCATACTCGCTCATCACTAGTGCCAACTCCTGCTGAAGAATTAAATTTCCATCTCCAAAAAGCTTGTCGGCAGAGGGAAGTATGAAGTGCTCTAACATTTCCTGGTAGACGGCTGCACTGAGCTTTGTCTTGGGGTGCATAATACAGGACGTGGCGACCCTGTAAGGTAAATACTCAGTACAAATTTTTTGTATATTCTCTCTTGCACTTTGCACCTTGTTCCAATCTGGAACACCTTGTTTTTTGATTAATCCTTTCACATTTAATTGTGTTGTGGCACATGGCACTTTGGCCTATATATAAGACACATACTATGTGTATATAAGGTTTGAATATATATTTTTTGCACTGCAGCACTTTTTTACCTACACTTCTGAGGTAATTACCTATATGTAAATAGGGTCTGCCGTTACTATGTATACTGGAGCAACTATGTATGTTGGCTCCTAGTCCTATTATGCGCACTATGCTTGTTTAATATTTGTTTCTGCCATCTGTAATTAATAAAGGCAATTTTTTAAATTATCCCCTGTACGGTGTTTCTCTGGGGATTCATTGTCTGGTTATTTAGGCTTTCTTCCTTGATAAAACCCAGTGGACCTACACCAGCAGATGACATGGCTTCCCAAACCATCACTGATTGTGGAAACTTCGCACTAGATCTCAAGCAGCTTGGATTGTGGCCTCTCCACTCTTCCTCCAGACTCTGGGACCTTGATTTCCAAATGAAATGCAAAATTTAATTTTGAAAACAACTCCTTGTGGCTTCACACAAGGAATGTGACACTTGTAGCTCATGTCCTGGATACATCTGTGTGTGGTGGCTCTTGAAGCAATGACTCCAGCAGCAGTCCACTCCTTGTGAATGTCCCCCAAATTTTTGTATGGCCATTTCTTAACAATCCATTGAAGGCTGCAGTTATCCCGGTTGCTTGTGCACTTTTTTTTACCACACTTTTTCCTTCAACTCAACTTTCCATTAATATGCTTGGATACATCACTCTGAACAGCCAGCTTCTTTAGCAATGACCTTTTGTGGCTTACCCTCCTTGTGGAGTGTGGCAATGACTGCCTTCTGGACATCTGTCAAGTCAGCAGTCTTCCCCATGATTGTGGAGCCTACTGAAACAGACTAAGGGACCTATTAAAACACTTAGGAAGCCTTTGCAGGTGTTTTTTGTTAATTATTCTAATTTCCTGAGATAATGACTTTTGGGTTTTCACCGGCTGTAAGCCATAATCATCAACATTAACAGAAGTAAACACTTGAAATAGATCATTCTGTTTGTAATTAAACTATATAATATATGAGTTTCACTTTTTGTATTGAAGAACTGAAATAAATTAGCTTTTTGATAATATTCTAATTTTGTGAGAAGCTTATACACGCAGTCGACCGCCATTAGTGAGGGATGGGAAAAAGCCATAGGGCGCAGTCAGACGGCAGTATAAATGGGGCTGGAAATGGACCACAGTGCACAGTGTGACGGCTTCATATATTTTTATTCAGCTGTCAAGCCCCGGCCAGAAGACCCACCGGCAGTGCCCGAGCATTGCAGTCCGATGTCGGTCCAATTTATATGGCCGACTGACTGCGCCCATAGAAAGAATGAGTCATATAGCCAATATCAGGCTATATTTATAAGTGAACATTTCCTTTTTGATACTAAAACATGGATTAAGTTGAATTTCACATTTTATCCTATTTCTAGGCATATATTTAGTAAAGCCAAGTGCGCTGCTATTAGATTTATCATTGTTAAAATGTGGGTATGAGGTCACCTTAAGTTGCACAGTCAGGTTTTTCAAGAAGATTGTGGTGAAAGCAGCATGAAATTGTTGTCACGCTTATTTGTAATTGCTATGTTTAGTGGACCACATTACAGAGAATGTTATGCTGTTTCTCTTTTCGTTCCCTTCTTAAGCCATGCCATTACTAGATTTGGCTTTGGCCCTCAATTAAATTAAAATTCATACCACTTCATAAAATAAAAATATATAAAGAGATAAAAATAGAAAATTAATTTAAAAAATTGCAGTAAAACTGTCCTGACTGCAATCTGAGATCTAAAATTATACCAGAACTCAACATTTGGATACTTACGGAGGGTTTACATTACTCAATTTTGCAGTAAGTAATCAATAGTCTGTTTACACAGGCAGACCAAACATAACGATGCTCACTTAATGGCCTGTAATAGATCAGTGATTATAGGCTGGCATTGTTGTCGGCAGCACGAGTCTTGTTTACACAAGACGATGTGCTGCCAAAACCAATGATTTTTAGTGAAATCCAGCATGTGTAGACTGCAAGAAAGAAACGTTCTGTGCTAAGCAATCTATTACCGTATAGGGATGATACCATCACTCAATAAGTACTCGTGAGTGTCTCTCATTTTCCAGATAGTACCTTTATGCATGCAGTCTTATATTATTCTACTCTCACTTAGATTTCTTAGCACAGTAACGTACACATGCGTGGTAGACATGCCAGGCTGGTTAGGGTATGTTCCCACAGTCAGTAAACGCTGTCGGTTTGACGCTGCATTCATCCGCAGCATCGAACCCACAGCGGCCAGATGTTACAGCATAGTGGATGGGATTTTAAGAAATCTCATCTCCACTATGCGTGCAGGGATGCCTCTGACTTCCCTGCAGAGACGGACATGCGGCGCGTCTTTCGAGACTGCAGCATGTCAATTTATCTTGTGGAAATGCTTGGTCTCTGAAAGATAGATTTCCCGTTCAATGTATAGGGCACGGTGATTCCACACAGTTCAGTAAACACATGTGGAATCACCTGCGTTCAAAAGCCAGCTGCGCTTTGGACACAGCGGACAGCGGTGCTACATCCAAAGCACTGCCAGTTCCTGACCGTGGAAACATACCCTTACATTCCAGTTCATGCGAGGGTACTCACTTAGCCCTGGATGTGGGATTGCTGGGTCAGCTCTCCTACTATTGGCTCCCCATCTCATGCATAATATTGCTATTCACGCATGTGAGTCGCCCACCAGGACAGGGTACTCAGTACCGGGCTATTAACGGGATGTCACAGTGGCTGCGACCCAGTCCATGGCCCTGGGACTCACTGTAAAAGGGAATGGTCTTTAAAGTGGAATTGTGAACAAGTCTGTCGTGACACCACCTTTGGTGTTCGGTCAATAGGGGGACTGACGCTGCTTTAAAGGGGTCCTCTGGTGGATGTTGCAGCAATGATGGTGACGCTTCCCACAGGTGAAGCGGGTTCCCCAGGGGTCCTAGAGTGTATGGTGATGATGGTGTTTGATGGTTAATGAGTAAAGGATACAAGGTGTAAAGTCTTTACCTGGTTTACTGTAGTTGGCAGGCCACAGTCCAGGGTACCGGCAACAGGTACATTAGGAGTCCAGGCAGCCCGGAAACAAGTGGAATCCCCTTGGCAAATCAGGTTGGGAGCTTTCCACTGCATGCTTGCTATAGTCCCTTGCTGTCTGTAATGTCCTAACAAGGTCCTGGTTCTTTCCCCTGTCCTGGGACAGGTACCTGTATGGTAGGCACTAGGCAGCTTGAGCCTTTCTGTCATGGTTCCCAATGGCAGGGGAACGTCAGGACACATAAATAACGGACGAGCTCTTGGGTGATGGAATCTCGAGCTGACCGTGAGCTAAACCTACCACACAACTAATAGTGGCCGGGGGGCGTGCCTACGTTTTATCCCTAGACGTCTCTCGCCAGCCGGAGGACTAACTAACCCTAGTAGAGGAAAAAACAGACCTGGCTTACCTCTAGGGAAATTCCCCCGAAAAGGAGACAGAAGCCCCCCACATATATTGACGGTGAGTTCAGAGGAAAAGACATACGCAGTATGAAGGTAGGTTCAGCAAAGCGAGGTCCGCTTACTAGATAGTAGAAAGATACAAAAGGGAACTGCACGGTCAGCTGAAAACCCTTTTAAAATACCATCCTGAAATTACTTTAAGACTCATGTGTCAACTCATGACACCGGAGTGGTAATTTCAGCCCACAAGAGCTTCCAGCTACAGAGAATGATATAACTGTAAACTGGAACAAAAAATGCAAACAAACTTAGGACTAAGAGTCCAACTTAGCTGATCAGTAGTCTAGGAGCAGGAACATGCAACAGAAAGGCTCTGGTTACATTGATGGCCGGCAAGGCAATGACTGAAGAGCAGGAATAAATAGGAACTCCCCACTACTGATGAAAACAGGTGAACTGAGAAAGAAAACACACCCGAGTCACCAGTACCACTAGCCACCACCAGAAGGAGCCCAAAAGCAGATTCACAACACCTTTCCTTCTGGGGTCTCTGCATGGTGACTCCAGGCTCTAGGGTGCTGCTGTACCACAGGCTTAATTTGGGCAGTATTCGTGTAGTTCTGTGCCCTCCAGATCTGCTAGGTGTCCTACAGTTCCACTCTAGCCTCGGGCTCCTGGTACCCGGTTTCTGTGCTTTGGCTGCTCAGAGGCCCACTTGTACCCTCCTTGAGCAGTAAAATCTCTCCTCTGCTCCTTTCCTGTCTGCTCTCCAGACTGTCTGATCCAGACTAAACTAGCTCCTCCTCCAAACCTGGATCTTTATCCAGGGAAGCTGCCCTAAAACAGGGTTTTGAGCTCCCCCTCCTGGCCTGGAGTCAGAATGTGTTGTGTGTGTGATTTACCTGCCTAAGAGATCCCTCTTGTTTCCAGGCATAGCACTACCCTCCCCGAGAGGAAGGCAGCACTACTGTGGTACCCGAACTCCTGGGGTGCCACATTCCCCCCCCGTTAAATCCAGTACTCCTGGACTGGGAATAGAAACATAAACAACAGGTTACATAAGACATTTTTGAAATACATAAAACAGGTTTAAACTTTTCATCCCTTACAGGAGGCACGGTTCTTGAACGTTGCAATAAACATTTTATAAAAGTACATCTGGTTTTATACCAGGGTGTCCTTGTTTATAAATATAACAGTACCGAAGCGAGGGACCTGTCATAAACCCCCAACGTAGGTCTTAGGTGGGCTACAAGGCATATCCAGACCCAGGGTTTGGCCTCGCCAGATGGTTTTCTGCTTCAGGTCTGTGGGAACAAGGCCCTACCCACGCCGGCAAAGTGGGTAGAACCACGGTACACCTTGAGAGTGCTAAACTATTTACAAAGACAGTTTTTGGGCAATTCACTGTCCATTACCCCATTGTCCTTAAACTGGAAAGAAAACATATGTACACATTTCAAACAGGTAACACCAATTATTGACATTTTGACATTTTTAGTCCCTGTAACGGGCTGGGATTTGACCCTTGGTGCTACGAGTAGACCTACGCAGTTCCTGGTCTAATATGTTTGTTGTAGCTGTTGTGTACACACTAGTGTCTGTACTACTTATAGGCCTGCATTGTGTAGGTAAACTAGGTAATTGTCTGCGACTTCTTAGACTCACCATAGGTCTAACAGATTCACCGATAGCAGAGGGTGGACTCTCTGGTTCCACTGCTCGGGTGACGTTTGCTGCTTGAACCTGCTGGTGTAAAGTCTCTTCTGGTTCAGGATGGTTCTGAGTCATTTCTTCTGGTATTTCCAACTGGGGAAAAGTCAGGACAGGTATCACTATGGCCTGATGTATTTGAGTCCAAGACTGGGGAAAATCTCCAAGAACGGTGTGGATTTTCTTTTCTTCTTCCTCCATGGGTTGAGAAGTTCCTGGATTTTCTTCTTTGTTCCTCAGTTTGTCAGGGCATACTTTAAGGTGATCCCTTGATACCACAGTTGAAGTTTCTCCTCCATCTTTGCTGATTAGATAGACTTTTGTATTGTCGAAGTTTGATGGTAAAATGGTATATGGTTCTGCTTCCCACCGGTCGTCAAGTTTATGCATTCTTCTTTTACACTTAAGCACTTGTTCACCTGGTGACAAGGAAATTGCAGGGGCACATTGGTTATAGTCTCTCTCTTGTTTCTGTCTTGCCTGGGACAAGCTTCTTTCTACACACTCTAGTACTTGGCGGTACTTGTTGTGAATTCCGCTCTTGGGCTCCCTCCGATGGTTGTAAGTAGCACTTTTGTGAATTCTGCTCTTGGGCTCCCTCCTGTGGTTTTGAGTGGTATAGCTGCTTCTTGGATTTAGTATCAGCAGCTGCTTCCACTGATCTTCTTTCTGCTCGGCTATTTTAGTCTGGCTTTATCCCTCAATCAATGCCAGTTGCCAATTGTTCTTGCCTGGAGGCACGGCTCTTGGATCTCCCTGACACTCTGATCCGTTCAGCTAAGTTAAGTCCTTGCTTGTCCTTTTGCAGTCCACTTGTTGTGGACTTATTGTTCAGCACATTTATGTTTTGTTCATTTGTCCAGCTTATCAGTATGTATCTATTTAGTTAAGCTGGAAGCTCTGGGCTGCAGATTTTGCCCTCCACACCTTTAGTCAGGTGTGGAGATTTTTGCATATCTCTGCGGTGGACTTTTTCTAGTTTTTATTACTGACCGCACAGTGTTTCTTTCCTTACTGTCTATCTAGCTAGAATTGGCCTCCTTTGCTGAATCTTGTTTCATACTACGTATGTCATTTCCTTCTCCTCTCACAGCCAATATTTGTGGGGGGCTGTCCTATCCTTTGGGGATTTTCTCTGAGGCAAGATAGCTTTCCTGTTTCTACCTTTAGGGGTAGCTAGTTCTCCGGCTGTGACGAGATGTCCAGAGAGTGACAGGAACATTCCACGGCTACTGCTAGTGTTGTGTTAAGATCAGGGACTGCGGTCTGTATAGTTACCACCTGCCCAGAGCTAGTCTCATGTCGCACCTAAATTACCAGTCCATAACAGTGCAACTGGCCAAGAATGAGTTGAATGCATCTCAAAAGAAGGAAAAGAAAAAGAGTTCTGAGCCATTTTTTTTTTCTTTAGTCTGTTTTGTCTTTTTCCTTCCTCTTAATCTCTGGGTGGATTTGGATGCAGACATGGATGTTCAGGGTTTGTTTTCTCGTGTGGATCAGCTTGCTGCAAGAGTTCAGTGTATCCAAGATTATGTTGTTCAGACTCCAGCCTTAGAGCCTAGAATTCCTACTCCAGATTTGTTTTACGGGGATAGATCTAAGTTTTTGAACTTTAAAAATAACTGCAAATTGTTTTTTGCTCTGAAACCCCGTTCCTCTGGTGACCCCATTCAGCAAGTTAAAATAGTTATTTCTCTGCTGCGTGGTGACCCTCAGGACTGGGCATTCTCCCTTGAGTCAGGGGATCCGGCATTGCTTAATGTAGATGCATTTTTTCAATCGCTCGGGTTATTGTATGACGAACCTAACTCGGTAGAGCATGCTGAGAAAACACTTTTGGCCCTGTGTCAGGGTCAGGAAGCGGCAGAATTGTACTGCCAGAACTTTAGAAAATGGTCTGTGCTCACTAAATGGAATGAGGATGCTCTGGCAGCAATTTTCAGAAAGGGTCTTTCAGAAGCCCTTAAAGATGTTATGGTGGGGTTCCCCACGCCTGTTGGTTTGAGCGAATCTATGTCCCTAGCCATTCAGATTGATCGGCGCCTGCACGAGCGTAAAGTGGTGACCATATGGCAGCGTCCTCTGAACAGAATCCTGAGCCTATGCAATGTGATAGGATTCTGACTAGAGCGGAACAGAGGGGATACAGACGTCAGAATGGGCTGAGTTTTTACTGTGGTGATTCTGCTCATACTATTTCTGATTGCCCTATGCGTATTAAGAGGGTCGCTAGATCTGTTACCATTAGTACTGTACAGCCTAAGTTTCTCCTGTCTGTGACCCTGATTTGCTCATTGTCATCTTTCTCTGTCATGGCATTTGTGGATTCAGGCGCTGCCCTGAATTTAATGGACTTAGATTTCGCCAGGCGCTGTGGCTTTTCTTTGCAGCCTTTGCAGAGTCCTATTCCCTTGAGGGGTATTGATGCTACACCGTTGGCCAAGAATAAACCTCAGTATTGGACTCAGCTGACTATGTGCATGGCTCCAGCACATCAGGAAGATTGTCGTTTTCTGGTGTTGCATAATTTACATGATGTTGTTGTACTGGGTTTTCCATGGTTACAAGTACACAATCCAGTGTTGGATTGGAAATCGATGTCTGTGACTAGTTGGGGTTGTCAAGGGGTACATAGTGACGTTCCTTTAATGTCAATTTCCTCTTCCCCCTCTTCTGATGTTCCTGAATTTTTGTCAGATTTCCAGGATGTATTCGATGAGCCCAAGTCCAGTTCCCTTCCTCCTCATAGGGACTGTGATTGTGCTATCGACTTGGTTCCTGGCTGTAAGTTCCCTAAGGGCCGACTCTTCAATCTGTCTGTACCAGAGCATGCCGCTATGCGGAGCTATGTTAAAGAGTCTTTAGAGAAGGGGCATATTCGTCCGTCTTCGTCACCATTGGGAGCAGGATTCTTTTTTGTTGCCAAGAAGGATGGCTCCTTGAGACCCTGTATTGATTATCGCCTTCTTAATAAGATCACGGTCAAATTCCAATACCCTTTACCTTTGCTCTCTGATTTGTTTGCTCGGATTAAGGGGGCTAGTTGGTTTACCAAGATTGACCTTCGAGGGGCGTATAATCTTGTTCGTATTAAACAGGGTGACGAATGGAAAACTGCATTTAATACGCCCGAAGGCCACTTTGAATACCTGGTGATGCCTTTTGGGCTTTCTAATGCTCCTTCTGTATTTCAGTCCTTCATGCATGATATTTTTCACAATTATCTTGATAAATTCTTGATTGTGTATTTGGATGATATTTTGATTTTTTCCAATGATTGGGAGTCTCACGTGAAGCAGGTCAGGATGGTATTCCAGATCCTTCGTGATAATGCTCTATTTGTGAAGGGGTCTAAGTGCCTATTTGAGGTCCAGAAGGTCTCTTTTTTGGGGTTTATTTTTTCTCCTTCGTCTATAGAAATGGATCCTGTTAAGGTCCAAGCCATTCATGACTGGGTTCAACCCACATCTGTGAACAGCCTTCAGAAATTTTTGGGCTTTGCTAATTTTTATCGCCGTTTCATTGCCAACTTCTCTAGTGTGGTTAAGCCCCTGACCGATTTGACGAAGAAGGGTGCTGATGTGGCAAATTGGTCCTCTGAGGCTCTGGAGGCCTTTCAGGAGCTTAAGCGCCGATTTACTTCTGCCCCGGTCTTGCGTCAGCCTGTTGTGTCTCTTCCTTTTCAGGTTGAGGTTGACGCTTCTGAGATTGGGGCAGGGGCCGTTTTGTCACAGAGGAATTCTGATGGTTCCTTGATGAAACCATGCGCCTTTTTCTCCCGAAAGTTTTCGCCTGCGGAACGCAATTATGATGTCGGCAATTGGGAGTTGTTGGCTATGAAGTGGGCATTTGAGGAGTGGCAACATTGGCTTGAGGGAGCCAAGCACCGCGTTGTGGTCTTGACCGATCATAAGAATCTGATTTACCTCGAGTCGGCCAGGCGGCTGAACCCTAGACAGGCTCGATGGTCCCTGTTTTTCTCCTGTTTCGATTTTGTGGTCTCGTATCTTCCGGGATCTAAGAATGTTAAGGCGGATGCCCTCTCTAGGAGTTTTTTGCCTAATTCTCCTGGAGTTCTTGAGCCGGTTGGCATTCTTAGAGAAGGGGTGATTCTTTCTGCCATCTCCCCTGATTTACGGCGGGTGCTTCAGGAATTTCAGGCTGATAAACCTGACCGCTGTCCTGTGGGGAAGCTGTTTGTTCCTGATAGATGGACAAGTAAGGTAATTTCTGAGGTCCATTGTTCTGTGTTGGCCGGTCATCCTGGGATTTTTGGTACCAGGGATTTGGTTGCTAGGTCCTTTTGGTGGCCTTCCTTGTCGCGGGATGTGCGTTCTTTTGTGCAGTCCTGTGGGACCTGTGCCCGGGCTAAGCCTTGCTGTTCCCGCGCTAGTGGGTTGCTTTTGCCTTTGCCTGTCCCAGAGAGGCCCTGGACGCATATTTCCATGGATTTTATTTCGGATCTTCCTGTGTCTCAGAGGATGTCTGTTATCTGGGTGGTTTGTGACCGGTTCTCTAAAATGGTCCATTTGGTACCTTTGTCTAAATTGCCTTCCTCCTCTGATTTGGTTCCATTGTTTTTTCAGCATGTGGTTCGTTTGCATGGCATTCCGGAGAATATTGTGTCTGACAGAGGTTCCCAGTTTGTCTCCAGGTTTTGGCGTTCCTTTTGTGCTAAGATGGGCATTAATTTGTCTTTTTCTTCGGCGTTCCATCCTCAGACAAATGGCCAAACTGAGCGAACTAATCAAACCTTGGAAACCTATTTGAGATGCTTTGTGTCTGCTGATCAGGATGATTGGGTGGCTTTCTTGCCGTTGGCCGAGTTTGCCCTTAATAATCGGGCCAGTTCGGCTACTTTGGTTTCGCCTTTTTTTTGTCATTTTGGTTTCCATCCTCGTTTTTCTTCAGGGCAGGTTGAGCCTTCTGATTGTCCTGGTGTTGATTCCGTGATGGACAGGTTACAGCAGATTTGGACTCATGTGGTAGACAATTTGACGTTGTCTCAGGAAAAGGCTCAGCGTTTTGCTAACCGCCGTCGGTGTGTTGGTCCTCGGCTTCGTGTGGGGGATTTAGTCTGGTTATCTTCTCGTCATGTTCCTATGAAGGTTTCTTCCCCTAAGTTCAAGCCTCGGTTTATCGGTCCTTATAAGATTTCTGAGATTATCAATCCAGTATCTTTTCGTTTGGCCCTTCCAGCCTCTTTTGCCATCCTCAATGTTTTCCATAGATCATTGTTGCGGAGATATGTGGTACCTGTGGTTCCCTCTGTTGATCCTCCTGCCCCGGTGTTGGTTGAGGGGGAATTGGAATATGTGGTTGAAAAAATTTTGGATTCTCGTTTTTCGAGGCGGAGGCTTCAGTATCTTGTCAAGTGGAAGGGTTATGGCCAGGAGGATAATTCTTGGGTGGTTGCCTCCGATGTCTATGCCGCCAATTAGGTTCGTGCTTTTCACTTGGCTCGTCCTGATCGGCCTGGGGGCTCTGGTGAGGGTTCGGTGACCCCTTCTCAAGGGGGGGGTACTGTTGTGAATTCCGCTCTTGGGCTCCCTCCGGTGGTTGTAAGTAGCACTTTTGTGAATTCTGCTCTTGGGCTCCCTCCTGTGGTTTTGAGTGGTATAGCTGCTTCTTGGATTTAGTATCAGCAGCTGCTTCCACTGATCTTCTTCCTGCTCGGCTATTTTAGTCTGGCTTTATCCCTCAATCAATGCCAGTTGCCAATTGTTCTTGCCTGGAGGCACGGCTCTTGGATTTCCCTGACACTCTGACCCGTTCAGCTAAGTTAAGTCCTTGCTTGTCCTTTTGCAGTCCACTTGTTGTGGACTTATTGTTCAGCACATTTATGTTTTGTTCATTTGTCCAGCTTATCAGTATGTATCTATTTAGCTAAGCTGGAAGCTCTGGGCTGCAGATTTTGCCCTCCACACCTTTAGTCAGGTGTGGAGATTTTTGCATATCTCTGTTATGGACTTTTTCTAGTTTTTATTACTGACCGCACAGTGTTTCTTTCCTTACTGTCTATCTAGCTAGAATTGGCCTCCTTTGCTGAATCTTGTTTCATACTACGTATGTCATTTCCTTCTCCTCTCACAGCCAATATTTGTGGGGGGCTGTCCTATCCTTTGGGGATTTTCTCTGAGGCAAGATAGCTTTCCTGTTTCTACCTTTAGGGGTAGCTAGTTCTCCGGCTGTGATGAGATGTCCAGGGAGTGACAGGAACATTCCACGGCTACTGCTAGTGTTGTGTTAAGATCAGGGACTGCGGTCTGTATAGTTACCACCTGCCCAGAGCTAGTCTCATGTCGCTCCTAAATTACCAGTCCATAACAGGTACTTCTGTTGTTGCTCAGTATCCCGATCTGCATCAGGTGAGGTAGTTTTTGGTGTGAGGACTCCCATGTCAAGATCAACAGGCAATTTGCTAGATCTTCCTCTCATCAGGTATGCTGGAGTGCAATTGGTGGAATTCACTGGGATGTGATTGTACAGATCTACCAAGTCTGGCAACATCTCTGGCCATAAGTTTCTTTCGTGCAAAGGCAACGTTTTTAACAGATCGATTACCACCCGGTTCATCTTTTCACACATACCATTTGTTTGTGGGTGGTACGGGGTTGTTCTTATTTTCTTGCATCCGTACAGGTTGCTGAACTCTTGAAACACTTTCGCTTCAAAGGCTGGGCCTTGGTTAGTAAGCACCTTCTCAGGGTTTCCATCTGGTCGGCAAAAGTGTTGCTGGAAGGCTTTGGCTGCTGTCTTCGCGGTCTGGTTCTTGACAGGTACTACTACCTGGAATCTGGAGTAATGGTCCACAATGGTCAGAGCATAGACATAGCCTGACCAGCTTGGTGTTAGCTTCACGTGGTCTAAGGCCACCAGTTCAAGTGGCTGTTTGGTGACTATGGGCTGTAAGGGAGCCCTCTGGCTGTCACAGTCGTTTCTGCGCAGGTTGCATGGGCCACACTCTCGGCACCACTTTTCAATGGCTTTTCTCATGCCAATCCAATAGAACCTTCCACGCAGAAGGATCTGCCATTCCCACTCATGAGTGCGTGGGTCGACATTTCTCCGGCACATCTTACCGTCGTAGATAAACAGTTTGCCTTTCTCCTTCCACAGCTGTCGAGCCTCTAGTGGATCATCTGGACCAGGATGTGAATCTGCTTGCGACAGCAGCTCTTTGACCAGATAGACCGCGGGGTCACTGTCCTGTGTCTCTGCCCATCCATGGTGGGGCTATGGGATCAGGGTGGCTTCTTGCTTTTTACTGCGCCTATTCTTCACATAATGAGGGTACTGAGTTGCTCTGGGGCAATGGAAAGCTGGTAACTCTATCTCTTCAAGTACCTCCGGATCTTCTCCCACTTCTGGTAAGTTGGGCATCCTGGACAGTGCATCAGCATTGGCATTCTTTTGCCCTGCACGGTATTTGATGGTGAATTCATAGTTGGACAACTGGGCCATCCATCGCTGCTCCAAGGCACCTAGTTTTGCCATTTCCAGATGAGTCAGCGGATTGTTGTCCATGTAAACTGTGAATCTTGCTGAGTCCATGTAGCGCTTGAATGTCTCTGTTACCGCCCAGACGATGGCAAGGAACTCCAGCTGAAAGGAACTGTAATTTTCGGGGTTCCTTTCCGTGGGGCGAAGTTTCCTGCTGGCGTAGGCAATTACCCTTTCTTTGCCTTTCTGTACCTGTGATAGTACTGTTCCCAATCCGACGTTGCTGGCTTCTGTGTACAGCACAAACGGTTGGTCATATTCAGGGTAGGCCAGTACCTCATCTCCCGTGAGAGCCAACTTCAACCGAGTGAAGGATCCCTCCAGCCTGTCGTTCCAGTCAAATGGGGTATTCTTACCCTTGGTTTTCTTAGATTGGCCCACTAACAGGTCTTGCAGTGGTGCGGCTATCTTGGTGAAGTCTTTAATAAATCTTCTGTCGGACTTCGTGGATGTTGTTGGGCTTCGGCCAGTCCCTGATCATGGTGACCTTGTCAGGGTCTGGTGTCACTCTTTCAGAGCTTACCACATGGCCCAGGTACTGCACTTAGGATTTCAGCAGGTGATATTTAGATGGTTTCACCTTCAGGCCAAAGTTGGACAGAGCTTCAAACACTTCGGCCAGGTGCTTCAGTTGGTCCTCATAAGTCTTGGAGAATACGATGACATCGTCCAGGTACAACAAGATGGTTTCGAAGTTCTTGTGCCCGAGACTGCACTCTATCATCCTCTGGAAGGTTCCTGGGGCATTGCA
The DNA here is from genome assembly GCF_051348905.1 of Ranitomeya variabilis. Lineage (NCBI taxonomy): Eukaryota > Metazoa > Chordata > Amphibia > Anura > Dendrobatidae > Ranitomeya > Ranitomeya variabilis. The sequence goes on from NC_135232.1 coordinate 110,079,375, forward strand.
CAGTCCGAATGGCATGTAATTGAATTCAGAGAGGCCCATTAGTGTTGTGAAGGCTGTCTTCTCCTTATCAGCCTCTGCCACGGGAACCTGCCAGTACCCACTGGTGAGATCCAAGGTGAAAAAGTAGTTAGCAGATTTTAAAGCAGCCAGTGATTCTTCTATTATGGGCAATGGGTATGCATCTTTATGTGTAATGCGGTTTATCTGCCTATAATCCACACACATTCTCATGGTACCATTCTTTTTCCAGACGAGGACTAATGGAGCTGCTCAGGGGTTACAACTATCTCAGATTACCCCAGCCTCCTTCATCTCTCGCAACATACTTTTGGCACACTGGTAATGAGCTGGAGGTACAGGCCAGTACCTCTCCTTAATGGGTGGATGACTTCCGATGGGGATATGATTTTGAACCCCTTTTACCTGCCCAAAATCTAGTGGGTGTTTGCTAAATACCCGCTCATACTCATGGACCACCCGTTAAGCCCCTTGTTTTTGGTGTGGTGGGGTAGAGTCAGTGCCCATGTGTAATTTCTGACACCAATCCTCCATTTGTCTTGCAGAGCCATTGTCCTCAGCCTGGTTTGACGGGACCAAGGGTTCTCTTGCTTGTATTACTGTATTTTTTCAGACTATAAGACGCACCAGACCATAAGACGCACCCCAAATTTGGAGTGAAAATTGCAGAAAAAAAGATTTTTTATAAGATGGGGGTCAGTCTTACTGTCCGAATTTAAGATATCTTACCTGAGGGATGGCGGTGGCAGAGCAGGGTCACAGGAGGCATGGTGTCGGCAGAGGTGCAGTGATGCTAAGGCGCAGTGGGCGGTACGGCGTGCACCTGAGCCGTGTCCCTTCCTACTTAGGTGGGAGACGCCATGGCCTGGTGTCCATGGGGGGGTTGCAGCAGTGATGTGGCGGCGGCAGAGGTGCAGTCACCTCCCCAGGTGAGGTGACGCCGCGTCCCGGTATCCAAGGTGAGCAGCAGAGCCGGGTTAATCACCGGTTTCGGTTTCTCGGTGGCGGCGGCCATCTTCCTGAGGCCGCACGTGCGCAGATTGAGTGCTCTGCTTCCCGGGGCTTCAGGAAAATGGCCACGGGAGGCCGCACGTGGGCAGACGGAGATCGCGACAGCCATTTTCCTGAAGCCGAGATCTCAATCTGCAAACTCGGCTTCCGGGAAATGGCCACCCCGATCTCAATCTGTGCACGCGCGGCCTCCCGTGGCCATTTTCCTGATGCCCTGGGAAGTAGAGAACTCAATCTGCACACTCAGAGCCTCAGGAAGATGGCCGCCGCCACTGAGAAAGCCGTGATTCACCCGCCTCTGCTGCTCGCCTTGGATATCGGGCCACGACATCACCTCGCCTGTGGAAGGGACCCTGCTCACGCCATACTGCTCACCGCGCCTCATCATCCCCGCACCTCTGCCGCCGCCACACCACTGCCGGTAAGCCTGCATTCGAACTATAAGACGCACCCCCCATTTTCCTCACAATTTTTTTTTTGGGGAAAAGTGCCTCTTATAGTCCGAAAAATATGGTACATTGTTATCAACAGTAAACAGTTTGGCAAGTGTGGCATATCTGGTTAGGTGGACCTCTTTGTCCCCAAAGTTAAGGACACATAGTGGTACCCTCCCCATGCGGACTTCAATCACCCCTGTGGCTGTCAGGATTGTGGGCCTACTAACTGAATGCACAGGTTCTACCAGGGCCTGGTAGTCTTTACCTCTGAGGCCTATTGCTGCCCGACACCATATTAACCATATTAACATTTCACTCCTGGGGGGTATTGCAATTTGGATTGGATCACTCACTGTGACTCTGCCAATTTCTCCACCAGATAGTTCTACCTGCTGTCTCTGTACCAGGGCTCTTATTTCTTTTTGCAGGACTCTCTGCTCATTGGAACCAGCAGTTTCGGCCACCTGTTGTAACAAGACAATAACCTCGGCAAGACAATTTTCAATAACATTAGTACCAATGGTCATCATAGGGTTACATTTACGTTGGTCAATATCAACAATCACCATTCCTTGGGCCTTCAATTCTACCCTCCCAACCTTAATGGCGACCTCCTTGTGCCCCACCTGTGGCAAAGGCTGGCCATTACTGGCAACTATTGTTAGATCACTATCTGGGCCACGGGTAATGTCTGTGTCAAACCAATAACGTTTGTTAAGAATGTAAGGCATAGTTGTAACCTGAGAGCCGGTGTCCAACAAAGCGTTCATCGGAATGCCGTCGAACACAATGGGGAGGACAGGTCATCCTCCGACGTACTTGGCTCACCAGCTTTGTGGGCCTGGTCATCCTATTCCTGGGGGTTGGCCCTCTGGCCCAGGGGTCGCTCGTTTAAATGACAGTATTTTGCTATGTGCCCTGCCAAGTTACAGCGGCGGCGGATGGGTCATCCGTCCTGATGATAGCGATTGTCGTCTCTTCCTCTGGTCGGTGGGATCCTCTTCCGTCTTCGCCAGGGGATGTCCTCTGGTCTGGAAGCCAGCTTGATCTTCTCCTTTGAGGATTCCTGTAGGGACTGCACAGTCCGGGCTAGTGCAGCTACACTTTTTGTCAGTTCCTGCACCTGGAGGTGTAGTCCTGTGGAGGGGGTCATCATTCAGGATCTGTGCGTCGGCCTCAATGGGGACCTGAGGATATGATGCCACCTCCTTGTGGGATGTGAGGGCTGGACACCTAGGGGGCACTGTGCGGCTGGGATGGAATGAAGTGAGGGAGCTCGGCTCACGGTTGCAAACAATCCAGGAATTCAAGGACAATTCATAAAAATCAAGCCTCTTTTTGCCCTGTCCTTAAAAAAATTGAATGAGTCTGTGTCACCATTTGACAGTTTACTGTGAATGCAGCTAATGTCTTCATATCAGAATTATAGACTATAGACAGTTATCAATTATAATCCCAATGATTTATGTTAGTTTTCAAAAAATATTGTCTGCCCTTGATTTTTTGATAAGCTCTCCAGAAATAAAAAAATTACATTGGCAACCCTGCCTCAGCTCACAAATGCGGGTTAAATGTTGAAGTGAAACACTGTTTGTTCTCATGTCCAATGTCCATTGATGGAGCAGTAGGCAAAGAATGGTGGAGGATCTTTGAAGTGTCAGAACTGGAGTGATGTAGGATGAGCAAGGATTTCTTCATTATTTTAGAGCACTTTCATTGATTTCAGAATTACTTTTCCAGACTGAACAACCCCTTTAAAAGGAAAGTGTTATACAAACATGACCTTTTTAAACCAGGATTTTGTGTTACAGGTTTTTTTTTAAACTTTTTTGGAAACATTTCTTTTTTCACACTTCCTTAAGAAAGAAAAATACTTCCTGTCCTTCAGGAAGAGTTTTCAGCTGGATTCTTATCATGACAGGCAAGATTAGATGATAACACTTCTGTGCACGGCTGATAACATAGGATATGTCATTCACAATAGTTGATGTCACAGCTCATCTGCTCCCCTTCCCTCCAAAATGACTTCTGCACCTGCACATTAGATGCTTCAATATAAACGACAGGGTACGAGTCAGTTGCTGCTAATGCATGTGTGAATTTCTTAAAACAACAGAAGGATAAATCCTAAAAAATTGCCAATGGCCAATGTGAATTTTTTTCCCCCCAAATTGTTAAAAAAATACATTTAACATAAAAACCTGATTTAAACAACAGGTAATTTTTTATGACATGCTCCCTTTAAAAGGACTCTGTCAGCACAGAATGACTGTTCAAACCAAGTACAGGTGCTCGATGCTCCATGGTGGGGCTAACCATTTAAAGGGAATTTGTCAGCAGGCTTTTGCAACATAATCTGTTTGAAGCATGAGGTAGGGACTGATACACAGATTACAGGGATGTGACACTTATTAGGCTGTGTGCTGATGTTTTTATACAATGAATGTTTTATTACTAGGAAATTATCACTGCCAGGACTACAGCTCACGTGAGCCCTGGTCTGACCACACCCCCTCCTGTGATAAGCAGCTAAGTGTCAATAGACAATGTACCCAGAAAGCTGTGGGAACAGAAAGATGGTAAACAAGCAGGAAGGAAGGTATATATATTTGGCCCCACCATGATGCACTGAGCCCCTGTACTTGGTTTGAACAGCCAGAATGGTTACTGGTGCTGACAGAGTCCCTTTAAATAACTCACTTATCAAATAAAACTGTTATTGGGGTTGAGGTGGTTTCTTAGATCTTGTCCTGCCTGCAAAGGTGAGAATAATATTTTCAAACCTGTATTTTTGCCCTATATACCAAATAGGACATTATCTCTAATTAACAATATTGTACGTGATTTATTTTACTGCGGTTAATTGCTTATTGTTTATTTGCACAGATTAGTCAGAGAAAATAACCAGCACCCCCTATGGACTAATGTTGCTATAACAACATTTCTGCTACGTGCATGGAAAGGATCACCCCCCCAAAATTGAAAGAGCTTATTGCCTAGCAATAAAATATAGACTTCCCATTTCAAGTTTGCTTTCCTGTATGCTTGACAAAACCTGAAAGCAAACTTACCACAAGTCCAAAGAAAGGACTTATTGAGTTATTTCTAAATACAAGGGGTGTGCTGAGAGTCCATCATTATGTATAATACTGATCCATTCAAATCCTTTGTCAATAATAGGTGTTTTCCTAAATCTACATGCAAACCTCACCTGACAATAGCCGAGGAAGGATTTCCTTTGTTGCCTATGTTTATTGTAATCAAACAGCACTGTAATTCATCTGGCTTTCATGACAACAGTTTAGCTATGTCAGGGGAAACAGGCCATATCTCTGCATGGGGCTCACAAAAGCTCTGAACACTGTAGATCATTCTGGTAATTGGAGGATAATTGTAGTTGCATAGTCAGGTGAACTTCCAGAAATCCATCCATCTATTGAGATCTGTGTTTGAAAAACATAAATAATCACATAAGCAGAGAAACAAACAACTGGATGACCTCGGACAAAAATCCCCCTTGGGTCTGAAGAACTAAATTCCTGGTTCCTTGAACAATAGCATTCTGATTACTCTATTTCCAGGGATGTTTATTTGTACTATTGATTCTCTTTGATGGTCGTCTCTGGAACTTCTCACTCGCTCACTAGACTCATCTTTTCAAAGTTATTCCAAGTTTTCCAGAAATGAACAAAATGTTGGCTCACCCTCTTCCTCTAATTCATGTCTTAGTTATCCTCACTGACATAGCTACAAGCAGTTTCTGGGCCCCTTTTTTGTGGCCCTCATTACTCAAGGAGAGTCAAAGATTCCTTGCACTCCTGGAATATCTTATTTCTATCCTTGTAAAAGGGTAAAGGTGAACTCGAGCCAACTTTTCACCAGTTGAGTTATTATTATGTTATATGAGAGAGTGATGTTAGTCACCGAGCTGTGGGCACTGCGTAGAGAGGTCTGCAGCAGTGAATGGGCTTTATTGACAAAAGCTAGTGAAGTAAGGTCTGAAAGGAGACAATAAGCAGTACATGGCCGTCCAAGTGAGGTGGGCGGGTGCCCGATAGACCTGTGCAACACCCACCAGGGCCGTAGGGTACTCGGAACCAGGTTGGACAGTTCTTTGGGGAAGTCATGGGGCCGTGGCATGACTCCGTGGCCCCGGGTGTGCAATAAAAATGCAAAGGGGGAAAAGTTTATAGGAATTGATTTGTGACACCACCCGTAGTGTTCGGCAAGGGATGGCCAACGCTGCGGTTCAGGTCCACTAGGCCCGGTGGTGAAGCAGCAAAGATGGTGCAGCTCTCCACTGGTAGAGAGTGGCTCCAGAGCAGTTATGAGGTGAATTTGATGATGGTAACGGTTGTAGTACTGGGCAGGTGACGCAGTAAATAACTTTGAGGACACAGCAGGGTGCAGTCTTCACACTTTTACTCACAGTCTGTTGGTTACAATCACCAGCCGGGTGCTGTGTCCTCCGGGTCTGTGGTCCAGCCAGCTCCCGGGTAATTTGGGTGCACTTTTCTGGACCCCCTTCTTGTGTACCTTTCCAGGTTGTCTCTCTGTGCTGGCCCTTGTCTTACTGCCATGCGCTTTACACACAGTGTCCCAAGCCAGTAGCCTCAGGTCTTGTCAGGCAATGTCCTCCTGGTCCCCTTGACCCTATGTGGCTGCCTTTTTAGCGATTATGTGTAGATTTGGCCATGGCACATACAGACACCACAACCTCTGGTTTGCTAGCTGAGTCCTACAGTCTGTCCACTAGTCTTGGGTCGGACCCCCCACTGCGACCTGGTCCCTCCACCCGACTATGGTCAGCGTGGATTCGGGTGCCACGGGTGGATTCTTCACTTCCCTGGCCCCTAGGACCCCTTCTCTCTGGAGCTCCTCTCTGACACCTCTTTCTCCAACTGACTGACTCCTCCCTCTCGTTTCCATAACAACTCTTCACTGCCAACTGTCACTCTACTTCCTCCACCCATACCCTCTACCTAGTTCCCCCTCCAGTCTGAGATGGGGCCCTCCCTAAATAGGGTCTGCCCAGATCCCCTGGCCTAGAGTGGTGTGGTGTTGGATGCTAGTGTGTGGGTACCGGATAGTGCCCCCTCCTTACCCGAGAGTGGGATGCCACACCTCTGATGGAGGTGCAGTACCTCCGTTGGACCCTCGGGGGCGCCACATCTGCCTTGGAGGAACCAGAAGGATGCTGGGTTTCTGCACAATGACAACTGCTGTGAACACCATGTGTGGGAAAATGGGCCCTACTGAGACCAGTACAAAATGCGACTAGGTGCAGGTGATGGCACATGCTTTGGTGCACCAAAAGAAGTCTCTCTGAATATTAATTTGATATTCACGTTCTGCAATGTTCCAAAATTAATGCCAATGCAACACAGGTACACGGATGCATCAACACAGACGCGCAGAGCAAGGGTTAAACAATTATTCACTTTGTCAATACATGAATAACGCCTCGCAGGGAGAAAAACAAGGGAAATACAATTAAAGGGCTAAGGGATAAACAGGATAACAGTAATTCAGAATAACAGTCTATCTATCAGTTTCATAGAATCATAGGATCATAGAACGGTAGAGTTGGAAGGGACCTTCTGGGTCATCTGGTCCAACCCCCTGCTTAAAGCAGAATCCACTAAATCATCCCAGACAGATTCTGTCCAGCCTCTGTTTGAAAACTTCCATGGAAGGAGAACTCACCACCTCTCGTGGCAGCCTGTTCCACTCTTTGATCACCCTAAGGCTACTTACACACTTCGTCTTATGGCCTACGTCGCAATGCGTCGTTTTGGAGAAAAAACGCATCCTGCAAAGTTTTTTCTCCATAGATTTGCATTACAAACGCATTGCGACGTATGGCCACACGTCGCATCCGTCGTGCAACAGATGCATCGTGTTTTGGCGGCCACGATGCACAAAAAAAGTTCAATGTAACGTTTTTTTGTCCGTCGGTTCCGCTTTTTCCGACCGTGCATGCGTAGCCGGAACTCCACCCCCACCTCCCCGCTCAACACACTGGGCAGCGGATGCGTTGTAAAACTGCATCCGCTGCCCACGTTGTGCTAAATTTAGCACAATGTCCGTCGGTACGTCGGGCCGACGGTTTGTGACGGCCCCGTACCAACGGAAGTGTGAAAGTAGCCTAACTGTCAGAAATTTTTTTCTAATATCTGACCTGTGTCTCCTCCCATTCAGTTTCATCTCATTGCTTCTAGTCTTTATTGTGCAAATGAGAATAAAGATGATCCTTCTACAATGTGACAGCCCTTGAGATATTTGTAGACAGCTATTAAGTCTCCTCTCAGTCTTCTTTTTTGCAAGCTAAACATTCCCAAATCCTGTAACCGTTCCTCATAGGACACGGTTTGCAGACCGGTCACCATTCTGGTCGCTCTTCTCTGAACTTGCTCAAGTTTGTTGACGTGTTTTTTAAAATGTGGTGCCCGAAACTGGACACAGTATTCCAGATGAGGTCTGACCAAAGAGGAGTAGAGGGCAATAATGACTTCACATGATCTAGACTGTATGCTTCTGTTAATACATCCCAGAATTGCATTTGCCTTTTTTGCTGCTGCATCACACTGTTGACTCATGTTCAGTCTGTGATCTATTAGTATACCCAAGTCTTTTTCACGTGTGCTGTTGCTTAGCCCTATTCCTCCCTTTCTGTATATGCTTTTTTCACTTTTATTGCCCAAATGTAGTACTTTGCATCATCTTTCTCTTCTTTAATATTAGCTATCCCTCCTAGCTTTGTGTCATCACCAAATGTAATCAGTTTACCCTCAATTCCTTCATCTAAATCATTGATAAAGATGTTGAACAATACAGGGCCCAGGACAGAGCCCTGTGGTACCCCACTTGAGACATTCTTCCAACTGGATGTGCAGCCATTTACGACCACTCTTTGGGTCCGATCACTAAGTCAGTTATGAATCCACCTAACAGTTGCCCTGTCCAATCCATACTTAGTCATTTTTTCAATAAGGTTTGTGTAAGGTACTTTGTCAAATGCTTTATTAATTAATTTTTAAACATTTACAGTAAATTGGTTACTAAGAAATATTAATAAAGACTTTTCTTTTATATTTATATATATATACATATACGGTATATATATATACATTTCTGATGGTAGTGTTCATTTCTATATATATTTAATTGATTGCCTGGTTGGTACAAATACAATGGAGGTAGATATGGTGCATGAATCCCTTGCTTGTAGGATTCTCGCCAGATCTTCATACTTTTTTTCTGTCAGGAATCCTTTTTTCTTCTTTTTTTCTCTTTTTCTTTCTTTTTATTTTTCTGATTATTTGTCTGTAATAGATATGCAATTATTAATAAGGAATGATATTTTCAATGATTGGTCAAATTCAATACAGTTAAACTTATATGTATTGTCTGTTATTTTTGAACTTTGCTATCAGGTGTCACATGTATATGGGCGCAGTTTTTTGAAATCTACCATGTACTTAAGGAGTGTAAGCATACTGTTTCTTTAGTTCTTGTGTGGCATTTCTTCAAGAAGGGTTCATTGAGACCCTGAAAGTGTTGAATAAACCACCATTACTACCTCATCAAGTCTTGAAATTATATTGTTGTGGCAGCACAGAAGATATCCACACACCTCCAATACATTTTGCTGAAGTCAAGATATACTATATCTACAGCATTTCCCTGATCTACCCAGTCAGTGATTCTGTCATAGAAGGAAATTAAGTTAGTCTGACATGACTTATTAGTTACAAACCAATGCCAACTCTTTCCTGGTATAGAGGTCAGACTCACCGGCCTATAGTTACCTGAGTCCACCTTCTTCCCCTTTTTGAAGATAGAAACAACATTTGCTCTTCTCCAGTCTTCTGGGACTTCTCTTATTCTCCAAGAATATTCAAAGATTATGGAGAGTGGTTCAAACGTTTCTTATGCTATCTCCTTCAGTACTCTGGTGTGCAATTCATCTGGACCTGGAGACTTGAATTCATTTATGTTAAATAAGTGTTTCCTCACTATCTTTATGTTTATAGTTATCCTGGATTCTTCTATTCCTTTAATAGGACAGTGAATATCAGTTGATGTTACATTTCCTTTCTGAGAGAAAACAGATGCAAAATAGGAATTTAAAAGTTCGGCCTTCTCAGCATCCTTTCTTACCAGTTCATCATTTTCATTCTGTAAAAATCATATAGCATCTTTGACTTTTCTTTTACTTTTGACATATCCCCCAAATCCTTTTTTATTGCTTTTGACATCTCTTGCAAGCTTTAATTCATTGTCAGCTTTAGTTAATCTGATATGTGCCCTGCAGGTTCAGCAGACAGCATTATATTCTTCTTTAGATATGCCTCCATCTTTCCATTTGATGAACGTTTATTTCTTCCTTTTTAGCATGTGTTTAAGTTCTGTGTTCATCCATCCTGGTTTCCTTAAATACTTCCTATTCTTCCCTCTTGTCAGAATTGTTAACGATTGTGCTTTGAGAATCTCATTTTTCAAGATTTCCCATCCTTCCTGGACATTTTTGTCCTTAAGGATATGCAGCCATTGGATCCCTCCAATTCTCTTTCTGAGTCCCTTAAAATCTGCCTTTCTGAAATCTAACCTTGAAGTCTGACTCTTCACAGGTCTTCCTCCTCTAGCTATCCAAAATTCTAAAATAGCATGGTCGCTACTTCCTAGGGTCCCAGCCACTCTTACCTCCTCAACCATTTCCTCCCTGTTTATAAGGATTAGCAGGTATGTAGCAGATCCCCTTGTTTTCTCACCTACCTTTTGAAAGATAAAGTTGTCAGCAAGAGAGGATAAGAATTTGCTTGACCTGTTAGTTTTGCCTGAGAGAGATTCCCAACAAATGTCTGGATAGTTGAAATCTCCCATGACCACTGTCATATTTTTTGGAGAACTTGGTCATTTGATGCATAAAGAGTTCATCCATATCTTCAGCTTGCACAGGCGGCCTGTAGTAAATGCCTACAATGGTGTCCTTTTTGTTGTTCTCTCTTTATATTCTTACCCAAACATTTTCCACAGAACTCCCAGTCTCTGAAGCTTCAATGTCTGTGCAGATATACGCTTTTTTAACATACAATGCGACACCTCCTCCTCGTTTATAAAGTCTGTTTCTTGCAAATAAGTTGTATCTTTCTAGCCTTGTATTCCACTCATGTATATCGTCCAACCAAGTTTCAGTGATTCCAATGACATCATATTTCTTTTCCTGCATTAGTAGTTCCAATTCTCCTTGTTTGCTTCCTATGCTTTGTGCATTTGTATAGAAACATTTTAGTTTGTGATTGGTTTCTCTTTCCAATATTTTTATTATTTAGATTTTTTTGTCTTTGTTCTTCCTTTCCACTTCTAATAGGAGAGTTCACAATAGTATTTGTCAGGTGTATGTTTTTTTCTGGCCTTTTACTTCTCTTGTACTAGTTTAAAGCTTTCCTGATGAGTGCAGCAAGGCGACTTCCAAATACATGTTTTCCAGCCTTTGTAAGCTGCACCCATCTCTAGCAAGCAGCCCATCGTATAGGTAAGGCTGGGTTCACACTGCATTAGCAGCAGCCCATTCAGCACAACATCATCCAACAGGCTGCTGTTAACGCAAGTGCCGATGTTTACATCGCGCTAGCGCAGATAGAATATCTGCTAGCTCTATCTGCGCTAGCAGTGACGGACCCGGAAACGCTGCAGCCCGTGTCTCAGGGTCCGTCACTCAATGACGGCACATCCCTAGCACATGCCCTTTGTGGGCATGCGCTAGCGATGCATCCGACATTGCAGTTAATGGCGGCCGTAACAGACTACGTTACACCGCTTTTATGCCGCGGTGTAACATAGTCCGTCTAACGGACACCATTAACGCAATGTGAACCCAGCCTAATTCACGCTGTGATCCAAAAATCCAAATCCTTGCTGGCATAGCCAGTTGTTCACGTGCAGAATCTTATTCCACCTCCTTGTTCCATGGTCATCCACTGGGAGGATGAAAGACAAGACCACCTGTGCTCCCAGTTCTTTCACTTTCTTACCCAAGTTTTCAAAGTCACTGCAGATGGTTTCCAGGTTGTTTCTTGTGGTGCTATGTGCAACATTAGCAGGAATGGGTAGTCATCTATAGGTCTGAAGAGTGCTGATATCTTGTCAGACACATTTTTAATTTTTGCACCTGGAAGACAGCACATTTCTCTTGTTGTTATATCCGGTTTGCAGATAGCGGCATCTGATCCTCTCAAAAGGGAATCCCCCATGACCACAACTCTCCGTTCTTCTTCACATTTTTCTTTCTCTGAAAGGAGGACTCTGAAGGCATACAAGGTTGTTGATTGTGGGCAAAGTCTTATCTTGATGTATTTCTTCATTGTTCTCCTGCGTGAGAGCCTGGTACTGGTTCCTGAACAGTATGAGTGATGACTGCCTCCCGATGCTCCTTCTCTGGGTCACCTGCTTCCATTCCTCTGTTTCTTCAGGTGCACTTGGAATCATGACTCGGTTGTCCATTTCTTTCTGAGTCTGATGGCTGTGTGGCTGCTGGATGAGGCCGGTGCTAAGTCTTGCAGCTTCCCTGCCTAACAAACGGTCCTACTTCTAGCCGCAGCGGGCAGTCAACGGTTTTGCCCGCTGAGCCCCTAGTCAATTCAGCTGCCGTGCAAGAGAGTGGAGTCCTCCATAACCCTCCACTCGGTGTGTGTTTCTCTGCATGCCCGCCGATACTTGAGAGTTCTCTACTCTGCTGTCTACCCCTCCCCATAGTCCGGCAACGGTCCTCATTCACTTTGCTCTCCGGTGGGAAGCCCCTCTCTTTTCCCACTCAAACCCCCTTATACTCCCCTTACTCACCAGGCCCCCTCTCTGCAGGTCATGGGTCCCCTCCATCCTCAATTTCCTTCCCCCCCCTGCAACAATAGATGCTGCCCCTGCAGTTTCGGACCCAGTGCCCTGTCAGTACCCATGGCCCAATCATCCTCCTTACACCTTCTTATAGGATAACGTTAAATAAAGCCATGTTGAACAGTTCCTACATTTTGATTACCTGTTGGGGAGCCAGTGGATCGCCAGTACATATGCAGCGCCCCAGAGTCCTGGTCGTTGCAGTACTGATGCCCTGCCGCTAAGGGGAGCGATGGTACGTCTGATGGCACTGAAGGAGTTCACCTGACCAGGTATCACAGACACCAATACACTTCATAGTCTGGCCTCCAGGGGGAGCTAAGGGCACTATGTATTAGGCCACTCCTCACAATCTGGTAAAACTGGGGGTTGGATAGAAAGTTAGTTAGAAGCTGACTGGGTTGGAACCAGGCAACATCCTGTGGCAGAGGGTGTTGCAGGGGAAGATTCAGGGGGGTCCCTGTCAGGGGTGGGATCCTGACAGAGGCCTAGCGAACAGGAAAGAACGTTAAGGAACCATGCCTGCACTACATCGCGGCGGTATCTCAAGAAAGGACAAGAAGCGAGGATTATTGTGGAGAGTGACAAACTAGATCAAAGCAAAAAGGAGATAACACCAGTAGGAGTCGTGCTGTAAGACCGAGGCAACATCCTACTGAGGCGCGTAGCCGGTGGCCGGAACGCCGAGGAAGTATTGGGCTCCCAGCATTACTTCAAACCAACGGCAGGACAGTTAATTATAGGTTGGCTGTCTCACCTAAATCACCTAAGCAGACATAGGGGGCAACTGTGGGAGAGGGGCGACACTAGGATCCCGGAAGAACTCCAGGCCTACCCATCATACGGGTGCGTCCTATCCATATCATCTGGGGGACGGAGAAGAACATCAGAATAGACATAAGTTGTGGGAGAAGAACATCAGAAATAGACACAACAGTTGTGAGGACTATCCCATGGTGCTCAGCAGGGAAGTACTACAACACACAGGCGCTAGAAGGTAGGCACAGATTTCCACCTGCAAAAGGGAACTCTGGAGGTGCCATCGGACCGGCCGGTCTCAGACAGCCCTGTTAATCATACTCTGGATTGAGGACCTTGAAGCCTTCAGTAAAGAGGTAAAGAGACTGCAACCCTGTGTCCTCGTTATTCATCGCGACCTGCACCACGCACCACCACTTACAACTTTCATTGGATGCCCCTTAGCAGGGTCACGGACCAGGTCTAGCCACCGTGACAACCCCAGAACTGAGACAGAGAAGCCCGGTATCGAGTACCCCGCGGCCCTGCATCTGGGGGCGCTCCAAACTTGGCGTCACGAACAGGATGTACTTAAGCCTGAAGAAGCAGGTCATGTGTGCCTTGGAACTGTGATTGAACTGTGCTTAAACTGTGATTTATTGCAAAGACCATGCATTGCCGTCAGAGCCAAAAGTTCCCGCCAAAGCCGCCGCCATTACAGCGCCAAGAGGAGCGCAGGAGAAGAAGAAGGGCGTGGAGTTGGGCGTAACCGAGCTGAAGAGCGCGAGAAATCATGGCCGCCCAGTCTAAGTATTGCTGCATCCTGAGGATGTGTCCGTCAGCTGCTGAGGTCCACCTCCTCATCCTCTATGGAGGGTGCGGACAATGGAGACGGGACCGCCCCCGAAAGAGAGCGCGGGAAGGAGACACCGAGGAGGCAAAGATGGCGACGTCAGAAGCACCGCATGGGGATGACCCGACCCAGCATGATGCTGCATCACCCGTAACAGTCCCGGACTTGCCATCGCTGCAGGGACTGGCCCTCACAGAGTCACCGCTGGGAGGACTCAACTGGTCGCCATCTGTGGAGTGGGTGGCTGCAGCTGAGGCCCGGCTGTTAGCACACCGCCGGGAGACCGACGACCGTGTGATCTCCCAGTTGGGCCAGCCTGCGGAGATCTGCCTGTCTCCAGTGTCCCCCACCCTATCCATCCCGACCACGGCAGAGCCTGAGCCGCAGACGCAGGGCCTGAGAATACTGCCGGCGGCGGATCACCTGCAGCGCTTGATGACAGCATGGAGGAATATTATTATTATTATTATTATTATTTATTGTTATAGCGCCATTTGTTCCATGGCGCTTTACAAGTGAGGAGGGGTATACATAATAAAAACAAGTACAATAATCTTAAACAATACAAGTCATAACTGGTACAGGAGGAGTGAGGACCCTGCCCGCGAAGGCTCACAATCTACAAGGGATGGGTGAGAATACAGTAGGTGAGGATAGAGCTGATCGTGCAGCGGTTGGTTGATCGGTGGTTACTGCAGGTTGTAGGCTTGTCGGAAGAGGTGGGTCTTCAGATTCTTTTTGAAGATTCTGATGGTAGGCGAGAGTCTGATGTGTTGTGGTAGAAGGTTCCAGAGTAGGGGTGATACGCGAGAGAAATCTTGTATACGATTGTGGGAAGAGGAGATAAGAGGGGAGTAGAGAAGGAGATCTTGTGAGGATCGGAGGTTGCGTGTAGGTAAGTACCGGGAGACGAGGTCACAGATGTATGGAGGAGACAGGTTGTGGATGGCTTTGTATGTCATCGTTAGGGTTTTGTACTGGAGTCTCTGGGCAATGGGGAGCCAGTGAAGGGATTGACAGAGGGGAGAGGCCGGAGAATAGCGGGGGGACAGGTGGATTAGTCGGGCAGCAGAGTTTAGAATAGATTGGAGGGGTGCGAGAGTGTTCGAGGGGAGGCCACAGAGCAGGAGGTTGCAGTAGTCGAGGCGAGAGATGATGAGGGCATGGTCTAGGGTTTTTGCAGATTCTTGGTTGAGGAATGAACGGATTCGTGAAATATTTTTGAGTTGAAGTCGGCAGGAAGTGGAAAGGGCTTGGATATGTGGTTTGAAGGAGAGATCAGCGTCAAGGATTACCCCGAGGCAGCGAGCTCGTGGGACTGGGGAGAGTGGGCAGCCATTTACTGTAATGGATAGGTTCGTTGGGGGGGTCGCGTGAGATAGGCCCCAACCCGCGGCCCAGGTCGACCTGACAGGTGCTACCGAGGTCCCACCGTCGCACTGGGGTGTGGTGGTTTTCTTCAACTCCCGGGAAGGAAGGGGAGTTATCCAAGAGATTGGAGAACCACTGCAGGTCCGCGTTGACCGGAGGGAAGTGGAGCCTTGCGGTGGGAAGTACGATGAGGACCGCGATTTGGAACCCGGAGACGCCGTGACCTATACCCGGTGGCGGAGGGAGGCCGGTTGGATGGCCCGGGGCGTTCAGCGGTGCTCCACTCTCCAGGTTGCTGCTGGGACTCTGGAGGTCGAATCCACTGCGGAACAAGTAGCAGGATCCACCGCTGCAGACCACAAGAATGTCCCGACCCACCGTGTGCCTGTGGGTCGCGCCCGTTCTCGGCCGAGACGGGTAGCTCAGGAGGGGGCTCCACTGTTGCCTGGTTGGGGATTGGGCTTTCCCAAACCACAGAGGGCCACTTGCCAGGTAAGGCCTAGGAGGAGGCCACCCCCTGACCAGTAAGGATGAAGCCCTAAAGCTCTGTGTATGGAAATAGTTAACTGTTCGTCTTTTTGTGTTTTTCTGCTGCTATAACCCGACCAGGGTTATCTCTTAAAGGGATCCCTTAGTTGACCAGGGATCCCTATTTTGCCTTTTTGTTTTGTTTACCACTGTTTTAAAGACTACCGAATCATGGACGGTGAATGGTTCACAAACTGCTCTGTAAATAGTTCGCACCCTTTTAAGGGTGCCCTCTACTGGTTTTACAAGAAAGAGGACTCTTTGCGAAGAAACTGTTCCTGGAAACAGCATCGGAGTTCCTGCCTTACACGGACTTGCAACATGAGTAGTTGCACTACCTCAAAGAGACTTGGTTCCCTCTTAAAGGGAATCTTTACTAGTTTTATTCAATATATAATGTTGCCTTAAAGCAGAGTAAATAGAAATAATGTTTTACATAGAAAAGTTATATGTAGCTAATTAGTTAATTATAGAAAATGTTTAATAATGTGCTAGAGAATGAGGACAGGAAAGTGAACCCGTAGGGGTTAGTGGGTGAGTCCTCCTAGGAGCCATAAAGAGATGGCTCAGTGATCCTGTACTAAGAAAGGGGCAGTAGGCCTGGGCAGATAGACAGGCAGTCCTGCATAAGACAAATCAGAGAATAAAAAGAAAATATTGCACTTAGAAGAGAAAAAATGAAGAAAAGTTAATTTATAATTTAGGAGTTTTGACATAGGCCTTTAGTGGATTCAGCTTACACGTCCATAGAGGCAAAGTTAAATTATTGTTCAACATTTGCACTCAGTAGAATACCCGGTTGGGTAATAGAAGTTATTTATAGTGTGTTATTTAAGATATTTAACCATGTTTGTAACGTTCAAGAGTCCTCACCTCCCATAAAGGGAAGCACTGTTATTTCCACTTATTACTTGTTTATTGCATTTCAAAATTTGCATGTCTTTTGCTGATATGTATTGTTGTTTTCTTCCCAGTCTGGGAGTACTGGATTTAACCGGGGGGGGGGGGGGGGAGTGCAGCGCCCCAGAGTCCTGGTCGTTGCAGTACTGATGCTCCGCCGCTAAGGGGAGTGATGGTACGTCTGATGGCACTGAAGGAGTTCACCTGACCAGGTATCACAGACACCAATACACTTCATAGTCTGGCCTCCAGGGGGAGCTAAGGGCACTATGTATTAGGCCACTCCTCACAATCTGGTAAAACTGGGGGTTGGATAGAAAGTTAGTTAGAAGCTGACTGGGTTGGAACCAGGCAACATCCTGTGGCAGAGGGTGTTGCAGGGGAAGATTCAGGGGGGTCCCTGTCAGGGGTGGGATCCTGACAGAGGCCTAGCGAACAGGAAAGAACGTTAAGGAACCGCGCCTGCACTACATCGCGGCGGTATCTCAAGAAAGGACAAGAAGCGAGGTTTATTGTGGAGAGTGAGAAACGAGATCAAAGCAAAAAGGAGATAACACCAGTAGGAGTCGTGCTGAAAGACCGAGGCAACATCCTACTGAGGCGCGTAGCCGGTGGCCGGAAAGCCGAGGAAATATGGGCTCCAAGCATTACTTCAAACTAAAGGCAGGACAGTTAATTATAGGTTGGCTGTCTCACCTAAATCACCTAAGCAGACATAGGGGGCAACTGTGGGAGAGGGGAGTCACTAGGGTCCCGGAAGAACTCCAGGCCTACCCGTCATACGGGTGCGTCCTATCCATATCATCTGGGGGACGGAGAAGAACATCAGAATAGACATAAGTTGTGGGAGAAGAACATCAGAAACAGACACAACAGTTGTGAGGACTATCCCATGGTGCTCAGCAGGGAAGTACTACAACACACAGGCGCTAGAAGGTAGGCACAGATTTCCACCTGAAAAGGGAACTCTGGAGGTTCCATTGGACCGGCCGGTCTCAGACAGCCCTGTTAATCGTACTTTGGATTGAGGACCTTGAAGCCTTCAGTAAAGAGGTAAAGAGACTGCAACCCTGTGTCCTCGTTATTCATCGCGACCTGCACCACGCACCACCATTTACAACTTTCATTGGACGCCCCTTAGCAGGGTCACGGACCGGGTCTAGCCACCGTGACAACCCCAGAACTGAGACAGAGAAGCCCGGTATTGAGTACCCCGCGGCCCTGCGTCTGGGGGCGCTCCACATACTATAACTGGCACAGTGATATTTCGGTCTGGAGTGCCCCCTTCCCTTACATACTGATAGAATAACCTTAAGATCATAGCTCTGGTCTGTGGATGATATATTAATGGATCTAATAAAAGGTCTAATAAATAATTAGGTAAAATATTAGGGCTGATAATTTATTTTTCTAGCTTGGGGTTTAATATTAATGAGTATGAGGTCTAACATTTAGGAGACTGATAATTTAGGGGTCCACTGTCTGATAAGTTTGATATTTAGAGGTCTGATAATATGAGGGTCTGAGACAAGGTTTGATAATTTAGGAGTGTGGGATCTTATAACAATACTACAGGGAGAGTCACTTGCAAGAGGCCCAGAATATTCTGTTGCCACCCCCTTTAGGATGGAGAGATCTGAACCAAAAAGATACACTACACACCTTTACAAATGTGGATTGCATTACATGACGTGACACTGGAAGTGATCTTCGTCTTCTGCTAGACACATTTCACTGCAGCAATCCATGTTCCTGAATGTATCGGCAGGCTTGGACCGGCCCACAGGAGAACGGGAGAATCCTCCGGTGGGCCCCTGTGCAAGAGTGGGCCACCGCCCTCTTATATGAGCAGCACTTAGCACAATATACTTGAATCACTATGTACACAGAAAGGCAGCATCTTATTCCTTTAACAACACAGCTCAAAATAGTGGCAGAGACCAGTGGCATCAATTGACTTGGAGTACAAATGTTATAATTTCACAGCATGGATGCATGGGACAGGGCTCGGACTAGCAATTCTAGCTTAAACATTGATTAAAAACAGGTGGATGAGTGACAAGTAGGGTTGAGCGAAACGGGTCGATCATTTTCAAAAGTCGCCGACTTTTGGCTAAGTCGGCGTCTCATGAAACCCGATCCGACCCCTGTGCTTGTCGGCCATGCGGTACGCGACTTTCGCGCCAAAGTCGCGTTTCAATGACGCGAAAAGCGCCATTTCTCAGCCAATGAAGGTGAACGCAGAGTGTGGGCAGCGTGATGACATAGATCCTGGTCCCCACCATCTTAGAGAAGGGCATTGCAGTGATTGGCTTGCTGTCTGCGGCGTCACAGGAGCTATAAAGGGGCGTTCCCGCCGACCGCCATCTTACTGCTGCTGATCTGAGCTTAGGGAGAGGTTGCTGCCGCTTCGTCAGAAGCAGGGAGAGCGTTAGGCAGGGTCCACTAACCACCAAACCGCTTGTGCTGTAGCGATTTCCACTGTCCAACACCACCTTCGGTGTGCAGGAACAGTGGAAGCTATTTTTTTTTTTTTTTCCTCAGCGCTGTAGCTCATTGGGCTGCCCTAGAAGGCTCCGTGATAGCTGTATTGCTGTGTGTACGCCACTGTGGAAACCAACTGCTTTTTTCAAAGCACATATCCTCTTGTTCCTTTCTGCACAGCTATCTTTTTTGTTTGTCCACACTTTTTATTTAATTTGTGCATCAGTCCACTCCTATTGCTGCCTGCCATACCTGGCTTAGATTACTGCAGGGAGATAGTAATTGTAGGACAGTCCCTGTTTTTTTTTTTGTGGGAGATTAAGATTGGCATTTCTGCTACAGTGCCATCCCTGTGTGTGCCATCTCTCACTGAGTGGGCCATAGAAAGCCTATTTATTTTTTCCGTGATTTGTGTTCTAAATTCTACCTCAACACAAAAACACTACATCAATCAGTGGTAGAAAAATATTGGCCTCAGTCAGGGCTTGTGTGCCACTGCTGTGTGTGCTATCTCTTATTCAGTGGGCTATAGAAAGCCTATTTATTTATTTATTTTTTTTCTTATTATTTGGTTTCTAAAGTCTCCCTGAAAAAAAAAAAAATAAATAAAAAAACAGTGGGAGAGTAATATTGCCCTTTCAGCTTGTGTGCCAGTCTTGACTCCTGGGTGTGCCACCTCTCTCTCTAATTGTGGGCCATAGAAAGCCTTTTTTTTTTTTTTTTTTTAAATATTATTGGGTTTCTAAAGTCTCCCTTAAAAAACAAAAAATACATAAAAAAACAGTGGGAGAGTAATATTGCCCTTTCAGCTTGTGTGCCAGTCTTGACTCCTGGGTGTGCCACCTCTCTCTCTCATTCAGTGGGCCATAGAAAGGCTATTTATTTTTTTGGTTTTTTTAATATTATTTGGTTTCTAAAGTCTCCCTGAAAATAATTAAAAAAAAACTTAAAAAAACAGTGGGAGAGTAATATTGCCCTTTCAGCTTGTGCGCCAGTCTTGACTCCTGGGTGTGCCACCTCTCTCTCTCATTCAGTGGGCCATAGAAGGCCTTTTTTTTTTTTTTTTTTTTTTAAATATTATTTGGTTTCTAAAGTCTCCCTTAAAAAACAAAAAATACATAAAAAAACAGTGGGAGAGTAATATTGCCCTTTCAGCTTGTGTGCCAGTCTTGACTCCTGGGTGTGCCACCTCTCTCTCTCTCATTCAGTGGGCCATAGAAAGGCTATTTATTTTTTTGGTTTTTTTAATATTATTGGGTTTCTAAAGTCTCCCTTAAAAAACAAAAAATACATAAAAAAACAGTGGGAGAGTAATATTGCCCTTTCAGCTTGTGTGCCAGTCTTGACTCCTGGGTGTGCCACCTCTCTCTCTCATTCAGTGGGCCATAGAAAGGCTATTTATTTTTTTGGTTTTTTTAATATTATTTGGTTTCTAAAGTCTCCCTGAAAATAAAAAAAAAAAACTTAAAAAAACAGTGGGAGAGTAATATTGCCCTTTCAGCTTGTGCGCCAGTCTTGACTCCTGGGTGTGCCACCTCTCTCTCTCTAATTGTGGGCCATAGAAAGCCTTTTTTTTTTTGTTTTTTTAAATATTATTGGGTTTCTAAAGTCTCCCTTAAAAAACAAAAAATACATAAAAAAACAGTGGGAGAGTAATATTGCCCTTTCAGCTTGTGTGCCAGTCTTGACTCCTGGGTGTGCCACCTCTCTCTCTCATTCAGTGGGCCATAGAAAGGCTATTTATTTTTTTGGTTTTTTTAATATTATTTGGTTTCTAAAGTCTCCCTGAAAAAAAAAAAAAAACTTAAAAAAACAGTGGGAGAGTAATATTGCCCTTTCAGCTTGTGCGCCAGTCTTGACTCCTGGGTGTGCCACCTCTCTCTCTCTAATTGTGGGCCATAGAAAGCCTTTTTTTTTTTGTTTTTTTAAATATTATTGGGTTTCTAAAGTCTCCCTTAAAAAACAAAAAATACATAAAAAAACAGTGGGAGAGTAATATTGCCCTTTCAGCTTGTGTGCCAGTCTTGACTCCTGTGTGTGCCACATCTCTCTCTCTCATTCAGTGGGCCATAGAAAGGCTATTTATTTTTTTGTTTTTTTTAATATTATTTGGTTTCTAAAGTCTCCCTGAAAATAAAAAAAAAAAAAACTTAAAAAAACAGTGGGAGAGTAATATTGCCCTTTCAGCTTGTGCACCAGTCTTGACTCCTGGGTGTGCCACCTCTCTCTCTCTAATTGTGGGCCATAGAAAGCCTTTTTTTTTTTGTTTTTTTAAATATTATTGGGTTTCTAAAGTCTCCCTTAAAAAACAAAAAATACATAAAAAAACAGTGGGAGAGTAATATTGCCCTTTCAGCTTGTGTGCCAGTCTTGACTCCTGGGTGTGCCACCTCTCTCTCTCATTCAGTGGGCCATAGAAAGGCTATTTATTTTTTTGGTTTTTTTAATATTATTTGGTTTCTAAAGTCTCCCTGAAAAAAAAAAAAAACTTAAAAAAACAGTGGGAGAGTAATATTGCCCTTTCAGCTTGTGCGCCAGTCTTGACTCCTGGGTGTGCCACCTCTCTCTCTCTAATTGTGGGCCATAGAAAGCCTTTTTTTTTTGTTTTTTTAAATATTATTGGGTTTCTAAAGTCTCCCTTAAAAAACAAAAAATACATAAAAAAACAGTGGGAGAGTAATATTGCCCTTTCAGCTTGTGTGCCAGTCTTGACTCCTGGGTGTGCCACCTCTCTCTCTCATTCAGTGGGCCATAGAAAGGCTATTTTTTTTTTTTTGGTTTTTTTAATATTATTTGGTTTCTAAAGTCTCCCTGAGAAAAAAATAAAAATAAATTAGGTGGGAGATTAATATTGACATTAGTGCTTGAGTGACAGTCCTGCGTGTGTGTCATCTCTGTGATTTTGTGCCACAGAAAACAGAGTGTGTAACATTGTGCCTGATTTTCCTTGTGGTCTCACCAACCTGTTAAGGGATATTGAAATCATACTGAAGTTATAGCTCACCGTGTAAGTTGTTTGACAGCAACAAATAAAGTTACTTTGGTTAAGATTTTAAAACAATGAGGAAGTCTGGTGCAAGAGGTCGTCGTGGGCGTTCATTGTCAGCTGGTAATGATGGTAGTGGTAGTGGAGCATCAGGTGGTCGTGGGGATAAAAATATTCCACCTAAGTCTGGAGCTGTGGAGCCAGTTTCGTCGTCAGGCTACACAAGGCCTCGAACGCTCTCTTTTCTGGGAGTAGGAAAACCGCTTTTAAAGGCGGAGCAGCAACAGCAAGTTTTGGCTTACATTGCAGACTCAGCCTCTAGCTCTTTTGCCTCCTCTTCCGAAACTGGTAAATGTAAAAGCAGCGCGTCGCTTGTGGATGTTCACGGTCAGGGACAAGTCGCTTCCTTGTCCTCCTCAGCAAAAACTACAACAAGAGAGAAGGATGCAGCAGGCGACACAACGGGTCACTCCATGGAGCTCTTTACACATACCGTCCCTGGCTTAGAAAGTGAAACATTTAACAGGCCATGCCCATTACAAGTATATTCTGACATGGAGTGCACTGATGCACAGCCACAGCCAGAGTACTATGCTGCTCCTTTGACTCAGACCACCACATTGCCCTCTCAGGGTACAGATCCACAATCAGACCCTGATGAGACTATGTTGCCCCGCCACGAACGCTATACCACCGACCGACACAGTGACACAGACGAAGTTGCACACGAGCTCGAAGAGGAGGTAATAGATGACCCAGTTATTGACCCCGATTGGCAGCCATTGGGGGAACAGGGTGCAGGCGGCAGTAGTTCAGAAGCGGAGGTGGAGGAGGGGCCGCAGCAGGCATCAACATCGCAACAGGTTCCATCTGCCAGGCCCGTATCTGGCCCAAAACGCGTGTCAAAGCCAAAACCTGTTGGAGGACAGCGTGGCCATCCGGTTAAAGCTCAGTCTGCAATCCCTGAAAAGGGATCCGAGTCTAGGAAGAGTGCAGTCTGGCATTTTTTTAAACAACATCCAACTGATCAGCGCAAAGTCATCTGTCAAAAATGTTCAACTAGCTTAAGCAGAGGTCAGAATCTGAAAAGTCTAAATACTAGTTGCATGCATAGACACTTAACCACCATGCATTTTCAAGCCTGGACTAACTACCAAACGTCCCTTAAGGTTGTAGCACCCTCGGCCAATGAAGCTAGTCAGCAACGCAACATCCCTTCCGTCACTGTAAGGCCACCATTTTCCGCACCACCGGCAGTATCTGTGCAGGTTTCTTTGCCAGCCAAAAGCAGTCAGGGTCAGGGAACCACCAGTTTTGTAGGAGGAAATATTGCATCTAGGGCACCGGCGGAAACAATACCGTCTCCAACCGTCTCTCAGTCTGCCATGTACACCGGCACACCCGAAAGTTCCACGATCTCCAGCTCTCCAGTCCAGCTCACCCTACATGAGACTCTGGTTAGAAAAAGGAAGTACTTATCCTCGCATCCGCGTACACAGGGTTTTAACGCCCACATAGCTAGACTAATCTCGTTAGAGATGATGCCCTACCGGTTAGTTGAAAGCGAAGCTTTCAAAGCCCTGATGGAGTACGCTGAACCACGATACGAGCTACCCAGTCGACACTTTTTTTCCAGAAAAGCCATCCCAGCCCTGCACCAGCATGTTAAACAGCGCATCGTCCATGCACTCAGGCAATCTGTGAGTACAAAGGTGCACCTGACTACAGATGCATGGACCAGTAGGCATGGCCAGGGACGTTATGTGTCCATCACGGCACACTGGGTGAATGTGGTGGATGCAGGGTCCACAGGCGACATCAATTTAGGGACAGTTGTGCCTAGCCCACGGTCTAGGAAACAGTTGGCTGTAGGCGTTCGCACCCCCTCCTCCTCCTCCTCCTCGTCCTCCTGCAGAAGCTACAGCTCTTCCACAGAACGCAGTCTGCCAACCACTCCATCGGCAGATGACACTGTTGCACACCAGTTGTCCCATTATGGGCCAGCTACTGCCAAGCGTCAGCAGGCTGTATTGGCTATGAAGTGTTTGGGCGACAACAGACACACCGCGGAAGTTCTGTCCGAGTTCTTGCAACAAGAAACGCAGTCGTGGCTGGGCACAGTAGATCTTGAGGCAGGCAAGGTAGTGAGTGATAACGGAAGGAATTTCATGGCTGCCATCTCCCTTTCCCAACTGAAACACATTCCTTGCCTGGCTCACACCTTAAACCTGGTGGTGCAGTGCTTATTGAAAACTTATCCTGGGTTCTCCGACCTGCTCCTCAAAGTGCGTGCACTTTGCTCACATATCCGACGTTCGCCTGTACACGCCAGCCGTATGCAGACCTATCAGCGGTCTTTGAACCTTCCCCAGCATCGCCTCATCATAGACGTTGCAACAAGGTGGAACTCAACACTGCACATGCTTCAGAGACTGTGCGAACAGAGGCGTGCTGTTATTTATTTGTGGGAGGATACACGGGCAGGCAGTAGGATGGCAGACATGGAGTTGTCAGGTGTGCAGTGGTCTAAGATACAAGACATGTGTCAAGTCCTTCAGTGTTTTGAGGAATGCACACGGCTGGTTAGTGCAGACAACGCCGTAATAAGCATGAGCATCCCCCTAATGCGTCTGCTGATGCAAAGTTTGACGCACATAAAGGAGCAGGCGTCTGCACCAGAGGAAGAGGAAAGCCTTGATGACAGTCAGCCATTGTCTGGTCAGGGCAGTGTACAGGACGAGGTAGCGGGCGAAGAGGAGGTGGAGGACGAGGAGGATGATGGGGATGAGTATATTTTTAATGCCGAACCTTTCCCGGGGGCACAGGAAATTGGTTGCGTGTCACGGCCGGGTTCTGGTTTTTTGAGGGACACAAGTGACGTAGATTTGCCTGCAACTGCCCCTCAACCAATCACAACCGGAGATTTGACAACTGGAACTTTGGCCCACATGGCGGATTATGCCTTACGTATCCTAAAAAGGGACACACGCATTACGAAAATGATGAACGATGACGATTACTGGTTGGCCTGCCTCCTTGATCCACGCTATAAAGGCAAATTGCAAAATATTATGCCACATGAGAACTTGGAACTAATATTAGCAACCAAACAATGAACTCTTGTTGACCGTTTGCTTCAGGCATTCCCAGCACACAGCGCACGTGATCGTTCTCACACGAGCTCCAGGGGGCAGCAGACTAGGAGTGTTAGGGGTGCACACATCAGAAGTGGCGTTGGACAGAGGGGTTTTCTGACCAGGTTGTGGAGTGATTTTGCTATGACCGCAGACAGGACAGGTACTGCTGCATCAATTGAAAGTGACAGGAGACAACATTTGTCCAGTATGGTTACTAACTATTTTTCATCCCTTATCGATGTTCTCCCTCAACCGTCATTCCCATTTGATTACTGGGCCTCCAAATTAGACACCTGGCCAGAATTGGCAGAATATGCATTGCAGGAGCTTGCTTGCCCGGCAGCAAGTGTCCTATCAGAAAGAGTATTCAGTGCTGCAGGTTCAATATTAACCGAAAAAAGGACTCGTCTGGCTACCCAAAATGTTGACGATCTAACATTCATTAAAATGAACCACAACTGGATTTCGAAATCTTTTGCCCCACCTTGCCCGGCCGACACCTAGCTTTCCTATGAAAAGCTCTTGCCTGTGAATTACTTTTCTAATGTCTAATTTGCTGCAGCTGATTGTACAGCATACGACATGTTTACACCTCCCTAAATGGCAAAACTCCCCACACGGGGCCGTGGTATCGCGACTTGGCGCAAGCACCCGTGAGACTGCTGTTTGTCTGAAGAGGTGGGTGTGCTCGCTTTTGGTTGACGGCATTGCTACTGGGTCCCTCATAGTACAATGTAGTGTCTCTGGCGGTGGCGGTGCGCACCCAACGTCAGACACACCGTTGTAACATGAGGGGCCCTGGGGCGGTCCCGCCGGCCTCAAGAGAGTTCCCCCCTACCCCAGCTCAAAATGTGCTCTACCACGTGCAAAATTATGTCGCACAGCTCCACCAATCTTTAGTCTATTCGCTGACATCATTCAATGTCTGGCACTGACAATACAAATTTGTAGACATCTATGATGCAACTTAAATTAGTCTGTGTCTGTGTCCTATATTGGCACCATTAAATAGTTACTGCCAAATTACTATGTCAGAAACTCAGTAGATGAGCCCACCCCTGTACCTAAGTATGCCACCTTTTTTTTTGTTTTGGTTGTTTTGCGAGACATTAACATCTATTTATATTTTGGGAGTACTGGGACAGACACTCCTTGCACTACTCCTCCACTCACCACCAAGCTGCCTGTGTATCCATGTAACCGCTGTAAAACTGCCATGAGCCTATTGTTTGTTATTTTAGGCCTTTGATAGCCTGTCTGCGGTCCCTACTTTAAATACTCCTCCACTCATCACCAGCTGCCTGCCCGTGTATCCATGTAACCGCTGTAAAACTGCCATGAGCCTATTGTTTGTTATTTTAGGCCTTTGATAGCCTGTCTGCGGTCCCTACTTTAAATACTCCTCCACTCATCACCAGCTGCCTGCCCGTGTATCCATGTAACCGCTGTAAAACTGCCATGAGCCTATTGTTTGTTATTTTAGGCCTTTGATAGCCTGTCTGCGGTCCCTACTTTAAATACTCCTCCACTCATCACCAGCTGCCTGCCCGTGTATCCATGTAACCGCTGTAAAACTGCCATGAGCCTATTGTTTGTTATTTTAGGCCTTTGATAGCCTGTCTGCGGTCCCTACTTTAAATACTCCTCCACTCATCACCAGCTGCCTGCCCGTGTATCCATGTAACCGCTGTAAAACTGCCATGAGCCTATTGTTTGTTATTTTAGGCCTTTGATAGCCTGTCTGCGGTCCCTACTTTAAATACTCCTCCACTCATCACCAGCTGCCTGCCCGTGTATTCATGTAACCGCTGTAAAACTGCCATGAGCCTATTGTTTGTTATTTTAGGCCTTTGATAGCCTGTCTGCGGTCCCTACTTTAAATACTCCTCCACTCACCACCAAGCTGCCTGTGTATCCATGTAACCGCTGTAAAACTGCCATGAGCCTATTGTTTGTTATTTTAGGCCTTTGATAGCCTGTCTGCGGTCCCTACTTTAAATACTCCTCCACTCACCACCAAGCTGCCTGCCCGTGTATCCATGTAACCGCTGTAAAACTGCCATGAGCCTATTGTTTGTTATTTTAGGCCTTTAATAGCCTGTCTGCGGTCCCTACTTTAAATACTCCTCCACTCATCACCAGCTGCCTGCCCGTGTATCCATGTAACCGCTGTAAAACTGCCATGAGCCTATTGTTTGTTATTTTAGGCCTTTGATAGCCTGTCTGCGGTCCCTACTTTAAATACTCCTCCACTCATCACCAGCTGCCTGCCCGTGTATCCATGTAACCGCTGTAAAACTGCCATGAGCCTATTGTTTGTTATTTTAGGCCTTTGATAGCCTGTCTGCGGTCCCTACTTTAAATACTCCTCCACTCATCACCAGCTGCCTGCCCGTGTATCCATGTAACCGCTGTAAAACTGCCATGAGCCTATTGTTTGTTATTTTAGGCCTTTGATAGCCTGTCTGCGGTCCCTACTTTAAATACTCCTCCACTCACCACCAAGCTGCCTGTGTATCCATGTAACCGCTGTAAAACTGCCATGAGCCTATTGTTTGTTATTTTAGGCCTTTGATAGCCTGTCTGCGGTCCCTACTTTAAATACTCCTCCACTCACCACCAAGCTGCCTGCCCGTGTATCCATGTAACCGCTGTAAAACTGCCATGAGCCTATTGTTTGTTATTTTAGGCCTTTGATAGCCTGTCTGCGGTCCCTACTTTAAATACTCCTCCAC
The DNA here is from genome assembly GCF_051348905.1 of Ranitomeya variabilis. Classification (NCBI taxonomy): domain Eukaryota; kingdom Metazoa; phylum Chordata; class Amphibia; order Anura; family Dendrobatidae; genus Ranitomeya; species Ranitomeya variabilis. The sequence continues at coordinate 110,107,469 of NC_135232.1, forward strand.
TCATCACCAGCTGCCTGCCCGTGTATCCATGTAACCGCTGTAAAACTGCCATGAGCCTATTGTTTGTTATTTTAGGCCTTTGATAGCCTGTCTGCGGTCCCTACTTTAAATACTCCTCCACTCATCACCAGCTGCCTGCCCGTGTATCCATGTAACCGCTGTAAAACTGCCATGAGCCTATTGTTTGTTATTTTAGGCCTTTGATAGCCTGTCTGCGGTCCCTACTTTAAATACTCCTCCACTCACCACCAGCTGCCTGCCCGTGTATCCATGTAACCGCTGTAAAACTGCCATGAGCCTATTGTTTGTTATTTTAGGCCTTTGATAGCCTGTCTGCGGTCCCTACTTTAAATACTCCTCCACTCACCACCAAGCTGCCTGCCCGTGTATCCATGTAACCGCTGTAAAACTGCCATGAGCCTATTGTTTGTTATTTTAGGCCTTTGATAGCCTGTCTGCGGTCCCTACTTTAAATACTCCTCCACTCACCACCAAGCTGCCTGCCCGTGTATCCATGTAACCGCTGTAAAACTGCCATGAGCCTATTGTTTGTTATTTTAGGCCTTTGATAGCCTGTCTGCGGTCCCTACTTTAAATACTCCTCCACTCACCACCAAGCTGCCTGTGTATCCATGTAACCGCTGTAAAACTGCCATGAGCCTATTGTTTGTTATTTTAGGCCTTTGATAGCCTGTCTGCGGTCCCTACTTTAAATACTCCTCCACTCACCACCAAGCTGCCTGCCCGTGTATCCATGTAACCGCTGTAAAACTGCCATGAGCCTATTGTTTGTTGTTTTAGGCCTTCGAAGCCTGTCTGCGGTTCCTCCTTCCACTAGGCCTCCACTGACCAGACCACTGCTGCCCGTGTACCCCTGGAACCAATTTTAAAGTGCCTACAGCCAGCCCATTTTATTGTGTTAGGCCTTCGAAGCCTGTCTGCGGTCCCTCCTTCCACTAGGCCTCCACTGACCAGACCACTGCTGCCCGTGTACCCCTGGAACCAATTTTAAAGTGCCTACAGCCAGCCCATTTTATTGTGTTAGGCCTTCGAAGCCTGTCTGCGGTCCCTCCTTCCAATAGGCCTACACTGACAAAGGTACACCTGACAACAGACACATGGACCTGTAGGCATGGCCACGGAAGGTTACGTGTCCTTTGTGGCTCAATGAGTTAATGTATTGGATGCATGGTCCACACAGGGGACAGCCTGCTAAGTCTGTATGCAGTCCCTAATTCAAGTTGTCCTCAACTGAATAAAGCTGAGCTTCTACCTTCTGGCTCTCATTAAGTGTTTTTTAAAAAACAAAATGGTGGTTCCGGCCTACTAACGGTGTCTGCCCCTGCCTGGTGTTGCCCTCAACTGAATAAAGCTGAGCTTCAACCTTCTGGCTCTCATTAAGTGTTTTTTAAAAAACAAAATGCTGGTTCCGGCCTACTAACGGCTTCTGCCCCTCCCTGGTGTTGCCCTCAACTGAATAAAGCTGAGCTTCTACCTTCCGGCTCTGATTAACTGCTGTTTTTAAACACATTGCTGGTTCCGGCCTACTAACGGTGTCTGCCCCTGCCTGGTGTTGCCCTCAACTGAATAAAGCTGAGCTTCTACCTTCCGGCTCTGATTAACTGCTGTTTTTAAACACATTGCTGGTTCCGGCCTACTAACGGTGTCTGCCCCTGCCTGGTGTTGCCCTCAACTGAATAAAGCTGAGCTTCAACCTTCTGGCTCTCATTAAGTGTTTTTTAAAAAACAAAATGGTGGTTCCGGCCTACTAACGGTGTCTGCCCCTGCCTGGTGTTGCCCTCAACTGAATAAAGCTGAGCTTCAACCTTCTGGCTCTCATTAAGTGTTTTTTAAAAAACAAAATGGTGGTTAGGGCCTACTAACGGCTTCTGCCCCTCCCTGGTGTTGCCCTCAACTGAATAAAGCTGAGCTTCTACCTTCCGGCTCTGATTAACTGCTGTTTTTAAACACATTGCTGGTTCCGGCCTACTAACGGTGTCTGCCCCTGCCTGGTGTTGCCCTCAACTGAATAAAGCTGAGCTTCTACCTTCCGGCTCTGATTAACTGCTGTTTTTAAACACATTGCTGGTTCCGGCCTACTAACGGTGTCTGCCCCTGCCTGGTGTTGCCCTCAACTGAATAAAGCTGAGCTTCAACCTTCTGGCTCTCATTAAGTGTTTTTTAAAAAACAAAATGGTGGTTAGGGCCTACTAACGGCTTCTGCCCCTCCCTGGTGTTGCCCTCAACTGAATAAAGCTGAGCTTCTACCTTCCGGCTCTGATTAACTGCTGTTTTTAAACACATTGCTGGTTCCGGCCTACTAACGGTGTCTGCCCCTGCCTGGTGTTGCCCTCAACTGAATAAAGCTGAGCTTCAACCTTCTGGCTCTCATTAAGTGTTTTTTAAAAAACAAAATGGTGGTTAGGGCCTACTAACGGTGTCTGCCCCTCCCTGGTGTTGCCCTCAACTGAATAAAGCTGAGCTTCAACCTTCTGGCTCTCATTAAGTGTTTTTTAAAAAACAAAATGGTGGTTAGGGCCTACTAACGGCTTCTGCCCCTCCCTGGTGTTGCCCTCAACTGAATAAAGCTGAGCTTCTACCTTCCGGCTCTGATTAACTGCTGTTTTTAAACACATTGCTGGTTCCGGCCTACTAACGGTGTCTGCCCCTGCCTGGTGTTGCCCTCAACTGAATAAAGCTGAGCTTCAACCTTCTGGCTCTCATTAAGTGTTTTTTAAAAAACAAAATGGTGGTTCCGGCCTACTAACGGTGTCTGCCCCTGCCTGGTGTTGCCCTCAACTGAATAAAGCTGAGCTTCAACCTTCTGGCTCTCATTAAGTGTTTTTTAAAAAACAAAATGGTGTTTAGGGCCTACTAACGGTGTCTGCCCCTCCCTGGTGTTGCCCTCAACTGAATAAAGCTGAGCTTCAACCTTCTGGCTCTCATTAAGTGTTTTTTAAAAAACAAAATGGTGGTTAGGGCCTACTAACGGTGTCTGCCCCTCCCTGGTGTTGTCCTCAACTGAACAAAGCTGAGCTTCCACATTCTGGCTTTCGGCCTATACTATCAGATATTAAACTGCATTTGGCCTACTAGTGTGGTTAGGCCCTTGAAACAGTGTCTGCTGCTCTTGGGTTTGCTACTCCACTGAACAAAGCAATGCCGCCTGTTTAGTCCTGTTACCAATTTTGATCTGCATTTAGCCTACTTTATTCTTTGGCCCTATATCTGTTTCCTCATCATCCTGCCCATTGCCCAGCCACTGCTAGATGAGTCTGCTGGTACATTGACCTAGACCACTACATTCCCCTTGTACTCTACACAGCCAGAATCTGACCCTGCTGAAAGTAAGGTTCCCCTTCCCGCATATTATACCACCTTACACAGGGACAAAGAGGAAGGTGCAGATGAAAGTGCAGGTTCCTTCATCAGGTGGGGGGGCATACTCGTTGGTGACGTCACTGGCACAGGGCCCCTCAGAGTACGCAAAAGTGTCGCTGCTGGTGGGAGGCGCCCCCGCCATGCAAACACACTGCCGTACTTTGAGGGGCCCTGTGCCAGTGCCAATGCGAACGAGTGGGCCCCCCCTGCTTGCTCAGGATCACAGCACTTGCAACGTTGAAATACTTACCTCTCCCTGCTCCACCGCCATGACGTAGTCCATGTTTCCTGGGCCCACTAAAACCTTGAACCAGCCCTACCCCCACAACTTTTGCCAAATGACCCCCAATTTCCAGTGCGCAACTATTATTATAAAGTTAATTAAGATTGACAAGCTTCAGAAAACAAGAATGGATGTTTTTGGCAGTAAAATGTGCACTGTAGGTGTTTTCCTGGCCTCCACTCACTGCCGGCTATGCTTCCCCATTGACTTGCATTGGGTTTCGTGTTTCGGTCGATCCCCGACTTTTAGCGATAATCGGCCGACTTCACTCGACTCGACTCTGGACTAAATCGGGTTTCACAAAACCAGACTCGATCTTAAAAAAATGAAAGTCGCTCAACCCTAGTGACAAGTGTAGGCCTTGTGCTCTGAGAGCCCAGCTAACTTCAGGCAACACACATGAAAGAGACACAACTTGGAGTCCAAACATTTCCAAATATTAGGGGCAGACAAAAGGAAAAGTGGCATCAATTGACCCACAGTAGAAATTTGATAATGGCTGGAACAGCAGCTGTCAGCCATGGGCCTTGCATGAGGTATCAGGGTCTGAGCCAGCATTTAGAGCTTTGAATTTAAGATAAAATTGAGATGAGGTGGGTGAGGGACTGGTATAGGCCTGCTGTGCCCTGATACCTCATGCAACAGTGCAAACTGTTTTTTTGTGCAGCCACTCTCAGGTGGCACAAAAATCATCTTAATAGACCACTAATGTTAGAAAAATGTAAGGATAGCAAAACAGGTAGTTGACTGATCAATTCACCCACAGTAAAAATTTGATAATGTCACATAAGCAGTCAGCCGTGGTCAATGCATGAGGGAACAGGGTCTGTGCCATCATTTCGAGTTTTGAATTTAAGTTTAAATTAAGACGAGGTGGGTGAAGGACCGGTATAAGCCTGCTGTGCAGAAATATCAGCTTCATAGACTACTACTAACATTTAAGGATGGTAACTAAGGTACTGTAGTTGACTGAAAGTAAGTGCAGGTCTGCTGATCTTGCAGCCCTACTGCTATAGGCAGCACACATGAAGGAGACCCAACTTGGAGTCCAAACATTTCAAAATATTATTGCCACACACCACTAAAGCGGCATCAATTTCCCCAGAGTAGAAATAGTATAATGGGGCTCTGACATCCCTTTCACTACAGGCAACCCACCAGATGGAGACCCAACTTGGAGTCTCCAAAATGACAAAAAATTGTTAGTAACATCACCAGCAGTAGCAACACGGAAGCCAAAGTGTCACAGACTGAAATAACGCGAGATCAAAGCGGCACACTAAAAACTACACCATTGACTAGTCTGCTCAGTCTGCAACTGGGGTACAAAAGTCATTGGAGATCCATAACTTGTTCATCTAGATGAAAGTTAGGCGGTCTACAGTTTCAGGGGACAGCCGGATACGCTTGTCTATCAGGACATCACCAACAGTGATGAATGCACGTTCTTAGAGAAGGCTGGCTGAGGGGCATGACAAAACCTCCAAGGCGTGACAAGCGAGCTCAGGCCACTCTTTTATTTTTAAAGACCAAAATGTAAAAGGGTCCATAGCCATCAGAAGAAGTACAGGAACACAGTACCAGAACATGAACATGAACAGAACATGAATATGTCACATTAGTCAGAGCTGTGCTGTTCAGCTCCATAACTAAGCAGTTCAGGCTGTTACCAACACCAGGAACAACTGATTGGCCGGTGGTACCTAATATGTCACCAGAACCACCTTCAGTACATGAATACACCACCAGAACCACCATCAGTTTTGTGCAAACTGTATTTGTTGCTTGACGGACACAAAAACTATCAAACATATCCATTTTTCTAAAATGGAGTCTGTTTATTTTCCATTAGGTTATCTGCCAAATGCTGGACACCTTAATTAAAACCAAACTGCCCCATAATAGTTAAGCTATATTAGTTTTTGTAGCATTGGTGTCTCTGCATGCTTATGGAGCGCCCCGTCAGGGCAAAGGGGATACTTGGTGCCGTGTCCTGCGGTTCACAGGGGGATGTCATGGTGGCTGACCCTGTCCATGGCCCTGGGACGTCTGTATAAAAGGGAAAGGTCTTTAAAAGGATAAAGTTTGTGTTTGTGACACCACCTGTGGTATTCGGTCAGGGTGACCGACGCTGCTTTAAGGGGTCTGCTGGGGTGATGATATGGCAGCTAGAAGGTATACCTTCCCACAGGTGAAGTATATCCCCAGGGCTTCCCAGTGTGTAGATGGTGGAATGGTGAGATGCACAGAGAAGAACTAGGACACAAGATTGCAGTCTCTTTACCTTTACTGAAGACTTCAGCATCCACAGTCCAGAGCACCAGACAACAGGGCAGGCAGAGTCCGGCCGGTTTGGAGGCAATTCCAGAGTCCCCTTGTCCAGGTGGAAATCAATAGCCTTCCCTTGTGCTGTAGTGGTGTAGTCCCTTACGGCATAGGCTTCAAATAAGGGCCTCACAGATGTGGTGTCTCTCTCTCTGTCCCCTGTAGTCGGATAGGACAAAACCTGTATGACTGGTGGCTTGAGGCTGTTTATAGGGACTCTAGCACGCCCCGGCCTCTGAAGGGTGCCACTGTGCCTCCTGGGTGTAGGTGCGGACAAGTAACGTGCAATTAACTGTCCTGCCGGTCTCTGAAGTAAGGCATAGAGGTCCTTACTACCTCAGTGTTCCGTCTACCGGTGTTCTGTGCCTCAGAAGGAGGCAGCCTGCTCCTGGCTGGTCCCCTTCTGGTATCCTCTCCTGTGATTTGCTTTCCTGCACGCTCACTGCAACGTATTCTGCTTTCTGAAATGTCTCCTTCTGGGAGCTGCAGCTCTTAGGGCATGCACAGCTCCGTGGACCCTCTGTCCTCCTCAGATGGATGTCTGGAACTTTCTAACTTTCCCTACAAACTACCAGTTATATATATATGGGGAGTCACCTAGTAAATAGGATCAAAAGCTCCCCCTGTTGGCCTGGAGTGTGAATATGTGGCATGCTTGTGGTACCTGGATGCAGTTATCCTTCCTTGCCTCCAAACCTAACATCACTTTCCCCGTGAGGAAAGCGACATTACTGTGATGACCAGGACCCTGGGGCCCCCCCCTCCCCCCCTCCCCCCGTTAAATCCAGTACTCCCGGACTGGGAAAAGAAGAACAACAATACATGATAGCAAAAAAGACATACAATTTTTAAAATGCTATAAAACTTATAAAACTAATTATTATTATATAACTAGAGCTTCCCTTTATGGGAGGTGAGGACACTTTAACGTTGCATGAACTATTTACATTGATTACGTACTTTTGTGAATAGAGAATTTTAATAAAGCAATATAACTATGAACTAACTGTGAAATACAATTACCCACTACGGGTATACTATCTTAGGACTTCAAAGTACAAAACAATCATTTTATCTGTACTCTTTTCCAAGTGCAAAACTTTCTATCAACCCCCACGGGCTCACTATATCTTCTTCTCAGTTTATTCAAAAGTGCATCATTAATCATTTTCCTACTATCTGCCTAAATCTAAATCTCAACTTTATTACTATTTACTATATTAACTCTTTAATATATTAACTTTCCATCTTGCAACATACAAGTCTATCTGGCAAAGTGCAACAACTAAACATTCCCTTTAAGGGTTCAAACAGTATTCAAGTCTTTCAATGAGGTAGTGCAAATAATACTCAAGTCAATCAATAACGTTGTAACAGCAGAAACCATGCGAGGGACCCGTCATTAACCCCCAACATTGGTTTTGGCGGGCTACAAGGCATGTATCCAGACCTGGAATCCTCTGACCTCCTCAGACTGAAGTCTGGGACTTTCTAACTTTCCCTACAGACTACCAGTTATATATATGTGGGGAGTCACCTAGTAAATAGGATCAAAAGCTCCCCCTGGTGGAATGGAGTGTGAATATGTTGCATGCTTGTGGTACCTGGATGCAGTTATGCTTCCTTGCCTCCAAACGTAACATCACTCTCCCCGTGAGGAAAGCGACATTACTGTGATGACCAGGACCCTGGGGCGTCACACTTACCCCCTCCTCTGGCAGGGAATCCGACTCACTCACCTCACTGACGCCAGTCCCTCACCTCCTCCTCCTTCCTCTGCTGCCCGAAGCCGGGACACTGCTCACAGATCCCCGTGCACTGTGCTTAGGGCGCCCTCATGCTCCTCATCTCAGATGGTCACTGCACGCCATCCTAAAATGTCCCCAGCCAATGCCTGGGAGACACTTATTGTTTAAGACATCTTCACATGCTAGGAGATTCCCAAGCAATGCGTTATGTCAGTAGTCTGCATGCCTGTACCTGCCAGTCAGTTTGTCCATCCTGAACATATGTGCCCGTACTTGCCGCGTTTTCCTGTATTCCATCTGTGCCTGCCAGTATCTATTTGCCTGCATATCAGCCGTGTCTGCCAACACCTGCCTGTCTGTACATCAGCCATGTCTGCCAGTACCTGCCATACCTGCTTGCTCCTGCCATTACAGCTTCCTGTCCCTTTGGGGGTCAGCTGCCGTGTGTCCGAGGTCTGTCCTGGAATAGCATCTGGCATCCATCCGGAGCCAAGACTAACGCCACCATCAGGGGCTCTAGCGAAGAATCGGGTGGTTGCTTAGTCACGCCCCTCCAGGCTCCTCTGGGTCCACAGCACAGTGGTTCCACCACCCAGCTTGTTATAGTTTCCATGTCTATCCATGGGTTTGACATTAAAAATATAGGACATCAGGGATAAATTGATATTTCCCCCCCATGTTGTGTAAAAGGTCCTCAGAAAATGAATGATTCGATATCTAACTTTCCAAATTGTCTCTTCAGAGAGGAAGATGACTAGAACTCTAGTGCCACCTATTGGAAGTAGCAATCCTAACAGTCAATGTCGAGCCTTGTCACATGACTTAGGATAATAGCCAAACCAGAATCTCAATTTGCAGACACTGTGTTTCGGGGTTCTGCCCCTCGTCAGTGCAAAGTGGAGATCTGGTTTGGCTGACTGAGAGGCGTCTGATCGGGATCCAAGAAGTATCATTTCTCTCTCCGCAATTCCTTTGCTTTGGGGCAAAGGGAAGCCGTTGGCTTCATCTGCCTATGGCACCAAAATACCTTGTCCCAGCCTTGGTCATGCTCAATTGTAAGAAAATGAAAATTGCTGAATGACTGAATCCTTCTTAAGACAAACACCAATGTGGTCCAATAGCCCCAATATCTATAATGGGGTCTGTCAGGTTGCTGTCTTATTGTTTGGCATTTTTTACGCAACCTGCAATTATATCTTCAATTCTGATATGAACTTATCAGTCAACGTTGATAATCACAACTGTTTATCTCAGAGAATAAGCTAATAGCCAATACGGTAATATGGGCCCCACAATTTAGGGGTATAGTCATTCAAAAAAGTTAAAATAAGTCTCCACCTCAGGCTCTGAATCAAGGTATCCTCTATGTGTAGAATGTTCTAAATTTAGAAAAGTGTTTCTTAATTTGTGAACAATATTCTGCACATTCTGTACAGAATGATTTAAATCCGGTATATGTGTGACTGACACGTGCTTTGTGAGTCTGGGTTTACACATATGAGGAAGGTTTGACTGATACTCAAGAAGATTCTCAGATGATGATTCAAACTTGTGTGAAGTTTCCAAGCAAGAAATGTGACCAAACAAGACTTCTGGAACATAGAGACAGTTTGTTGCATGGCAACAACGAATGTTATTCAGACCATCCAAAAATGTGAAGTATTTCATACAGGGTATGACTTCTCTCCACCTGGTAAGGTATGAGAGCTGCTATAGGTGGTACAGTTCATTGTGCTTGAGGAGACCCATATCAGTGGTGTGGCATAAGGGAGCACATAGCCGGTTGCATCAGGTGCCAAATTCTACAGAGGTCCAAATTTTTATCCCCCACAGCCAATAATGTTTCTTCTGGGAGTGGTGCATGGGCAAACAACACGTATGTAATAAAAACAGCATGGTTACTCAGTGCTTAGCCCTATAGCTTTGCAGCTCTGCAGTACTGGGTTCAAATGCCACCAAGGACAATATCTGCAAGGAGTTTATATGTTCTCCTCATTTCGTCCCATGCTTTTAAAATGTACTGACAGGGAATTCAGATTGTTAGCCCCTGTGGTGACAGTGATAATGTCTGTAAAGGGTTGTATAAGTGAGTATAATAAAAAAAAGTAAAAAAATATAATAATGCATTACTGCATAGGGGCACAACATACTTGCCTTACTTCAGGCACTGGTGACCCATGCTACACCACTGACTCATAGGCCCATCTGCTTCATAAAAAGACCGGTATTATAAATGGTTCATTATTGATGGGCACTCTGTTATCAATATTGGGCCCAAGAACTTCAATCTAAACTCTGATAAGAAATTCTCTGGTCCACAGAACAAACACCGTTTTTGGAATGTCTTTTAATATATCTGTCTAATAGATGTCACTGTTTGATCTCCACTCTAGCTAGCCTCACCAGACTTACCATCAGATTAGCAGATAATTACGGTAGATGTAAACAATCAGTTCTTTATCGCTGTTCCTTGGAGATTAAGAAATCCATCATTAAAAGCAGGAACGTGTGACCATGCCATTTCCATATTTCTTTTATGATGAGCTTTCCCTCCAACCTATGAACAGCAGACCCTGTGTAAAAGACAAGCGCATACTGTTTTGTTGATGAAGGCTTATGTGTGTCTCTGGGGCCCTAGGCCACATGATAGGCACATGAGTATTTTTGTAAGAAGTTATATGAACTCCACAGTGTGGTGCCTATTTACAGCATGACAATCTGCTATTGAAGCAATTAGTCTAGGTGAGAAGACCACCACAATATAACATGTGATGAGACATAGCACAAATTCCTGTATGCTTTTGTGCTATATTACTAACACAGATAATAATAATAATAATTTTTATTTATATAGCGCCAACATATTCCGCAGCGCTTTACAACTTATAGAGGGGACTTGTACAGACAATAGACATTACAGCATAACAGAAATCACAGTTCAAAATAGATACCAGGAGGAGTGAGGGCCCTGCTCGCAAACTTACAACCTATGAGGAAAAGGGGAGACACGAGAGGTGGACTTTGTTCATGACGGTTATGCCATTTTAAACTTTTTTCTTCAAATACCTCACATAACATTTTGATTATGTGCCAGTGATGAGCAGTATTTGGGAAGAGTGATATCTGGAGCGAACAACATAGATTTCACAAATTGTGATTGCTGAAGAATGTCCAAATTTTGCAATAGAAATAAATAGTAGTAGTTGTGTCACTTAAAGAGGTTGTCCCCTACTTTAACAATGATGATCTACCTTCAGGATAGATCATCCATGTCTGATCAGTGGAGGCATGAAACCTGGCACCCTGACCCATCAGCTGTCCTAGGTGCTGGCGGCTGGAAGTGCTCAATTACGGAGCTTCTCAGTCTACTGATAGTGGCCTCTCCACCCGCAATACTCAGACTGTGCAGGGAGTCCATGTGATACCATTCAGGGTCAGGAATTATGACTGTACTGAACCCTTTATTTTTCCATGATAGTTTGTTGACACTTTATTATCTAAAGTCATTGAATTTGGAGCTTTTTGGAGGGATGCCACAACTATAGACACAACTCACCCATAACCGTTCAGGGTCTGTAGGAAGGAAAACAAGTGGAAAATCCACACTGCTGGTAGATGACTGTAAATCCAGGTCCACACTAGGGTAATATGCATTTTTTAAATTTTGTCTATGTGTTTCGAAGTACCATACTTCTTCAGGACAAAAAACATCATATGGTGTTTTGTCCTGAAGAAGAAGAAAAAGTATGGTACTTCTAAAGCATCATATGTTTTTTTATCCTGAAGAACAACTATGGTATTTTGAAATTCGTAGACAAAATAAAAAACTGCATATTAACCCGGAGTGGACCTAGATTTAATGTCATCTTCAACTTGGTCTTTGAAGCCATGGACCTGCTGCAGCTGTGATTATATGCCTTCTTAAATGTTGTGCGATAACAACATAATCAGGTTAGCCTAACCTTTATTTGTTTTATCAAATTTTAACCGGATTAGACCCTATATTGCACTTTTCTCTCTTCCTTAAGCTTTTTACCATTCAGGGTATGTAAACCACACATTATGGCAGGAAGGAAAAATTATTAAAAAAAATGAAGTAAAACCAGTACAAGAGTAAAATAGTGAGGCTAATTTTATCATGGTCTGTAGAACCCAATTGTATAGTAAATTAAGATAGGCGACAATCATATTCAACAGCTTTTTGATACATTATCTGTTTCTTGGCTGAGATCTTGATTTCTTCTTTGTCTCCTCATGTCTCCTCATCTGTTCAAGTCTATTGCCCATAGCTTTTCTTGGATTCCCATCTGTATTCTAGGACATATGTAAAATGTGACCATTCTTCCATGAACAACATATAAAGAAGACATGTAAAATAAGAGCAGATGAACTGTGCACAATATGGTGCTTTCTATAGGTCAATGTAGATCTCTAGGGGGAAATAAAATCTATAAAATGTCAGGGTTGGAATAAATAAATCTAGTTCTGACCTTTCGCCCTATCTAAAACTATTATACCTGTTGACTGACATGCCTTAAAACCTTTTTCTGAAACTATAATGTCAAGGAACGATCCTTGGGGCAGATGAAAGTTTTCTCCACAATCGAGAAAATTGGTCCGACTATGTTAATCACACTCTGATCAGACTCTGATCTGAGTTTGATCAGAGTGTGATCCAATTTTTTCTTGGAGGTAGCAAGAAAACAAAAAGTTTCTCCACTTTTGCTATAATGTGGTCCAAATGTGGTCCAGTATTTTCCACAAACCCAAAGACATAAATAGGAGGCAAATGATAGGCAAATCATACATTCTGAGTTTTTTTCCTTGGACCAACTGAGTCTAAGAAAAAATCAGACATGTGCACAGTCCCATAGAATAACATGTGGACGAGTGCTATCCTTCTAAACGTAGGATAGCAAATTATTTGAATAAGGGTGCAGACAAATGGCCATATTACTGGCACAAGGGTCGTGCTCTCCAAACCTGAGTGTGACAGCCGCATAGAGATACATGCTGTCATGCTCAAGTCAGAAGAGCCGCCGGCCAGTCCAAGCATTGTGACACAATCCTCGCATGAGTAATATGGCACACTGACTGCACCCTTAAATGTTCATCTGCCCGGACCCTTAAGGCAGGTCATAATGATCAGAAATGTAGGGCTTTGACACATGGCAGCCCCATGACTTTTCACTGTGTAGTATATAAACATAAGGGTGAATGACCTCGGGGAGATCAAAACATCCAACACCGCGGAGACACCATCACGTGTTTCTCAATGCAGTGATCCAGAACACTGCCCCCATCCCTTATGGGAAATATGCAAATGCATGTAGAAAAGCTGCATAGGTGGTTTTCCTTTATTGGATGCTGCCCTTCCCGTGGTTGTTCCTTCCCGGTGAAAGACCTGGCTATTCATTGCTTGCGTTGAGAAACACGTGATGGTGTCTCCGCAGCTTTTCTACATGCATTTGCATATTTCCCATAAGGGATGGGGGCAGTGTTCTGGATCACTGCGTTGAGAAACACATGATGGTGTCTCCGCGGTGTTGGATGTTTTGATCTCCCCGAGGTCATTCACCCTTATGTTTATAGTCTTTTCACCAGGCACTGCTCCTAATAGCCAGTTTCCTACTCCACACTGATGAGGGGCAAATACCCCGAAACAGCTGTCTGGATGGATACCATGTTTTGGCATAGGTGGTTTTCCTTTATTGGATGCTGCCCTTCCCGTGGTTGTTCCTTCCCGGTGAAAGACCTGGCTATTCATTGCTTGCGTTGAGAAACACGTGATGGTGTCTCCGCTGCTTTTCTACATGCATTTTCACTGTGTAGTGACTTGCTGACAACTGCACATCAGCTACTATTGAATTGAAAGGATAGGTCATCAACAATAACCTGGGCTAACCCTTATAATAGTATAGCTACACATCACAATTTGGAGCTCTAACATTCAGATGGCTACTGATATTAGAAGAACACTGGTGTTTTCTTCTAAGTACAGTGCTACTCCTGTCCAGAGGATGTGTGTGGTAATGCAGCTCAATCCTGCTCCCTAACAACCCATCTGCTATACTAGACACTACCCATAGACAGAGGTTGTGCTTGTTTCTAAAAAAATTATGATTATTTTGTTCATTTCCACAGGGACAATCATCACAAACACTTGGAACAGATGAAATTCTAATGATAATTGCTTGGTGCAAAGGGCCGTTAGTCCCAAGGTCCCTTGTAGACTCAGTCACCATGTAATACTAGACGTCTAAAGACTCCACTGCATGGAGGTGAATGGAGAAGCCATTGACTTGTTCAGCGCATGGACAATATGCTCAGGGAGATGCTACAAATTTTCCAAGGTTAGCCTCTGCCATGGTTTTGTCGCTAAATGTATAGTCCCCAGATCCCAAACTCCACATTAAGGGTACCGTCTCACAGTGGCACTTTGGTCGCTACGATGGCACGATCCGTGACGTTCCAGCGATATTCATACAATCTCGCTGTGTCTGACACGCAGCAGCGATCAGGGACCCCGCTGAGAATCGTACGTCGTAGCAGATCGTTTGAAACTTTATTTCGTCCCTGGATCACCCGCTGTCATCGCTGGATCGGTGTGTGTGACACCGATCCAGCGATGTGTTCGCTTGTAACCAGGGTAAACATCGGGTTACTAAGCGCTGGGCCGCGCTTAGTAACCCGATGTTTACCCTGGTTACCATTGTAAATGTAAAAAAAAACACTACATACTCACCTTCTGATGTCTGTCACGTCCCTCGCCGTCAGCTTCCTGCACTGACTGTGAGCGCCGGCCGTAAAGTAAAAGCAGAGCACAGCAGTGACGTCAACGCTGTGCTGTGCTTTACAGCCGGCACTGACACAGTCAGTGCGGGAAGCTGATGGCGAGGGACGTGACAGTCATCGGAATGTGAGTATGTAGTGTTTTTGTTTTTTTTACATTTACAATGGTAACCAGGGTAAACATTGGGTTACTAAGCACGGCCCTGCGCTTAGTAACCCGATGTTTACCCTGATTACCCGGTGACTTCGGCATCGTTGGTCGCTGGAGAGCTGTCTGTGTGACAGCTCTCCAGCGTCCACACAACGACTTACCAACGATCACGGCCCGGTCGTATCGCTGGTCGTGATCGTTGGTAAATCGTTTAGTGTAACGGTACCCTTAGAAGAGCATTTCCTATTATATAAGCCCGCATATGAACTTTTTTCTCTAAATCTGTGCATATGTGGTAGTATACTGTTAGTGTGTTAATATAATCACCTACCATCATCTTCTCCAGCTCATTCTATGCTCTTTGCGTGTGTCCGAAGTATCTTTTACAATGTAAGATTATGTAACCTACTGTAGTTCTGAAACTCCTTAAGCTTACATTGAAAAATCCACTTCCGGGTCACAAAGAGTGCAGGGTGATTCAGAGTCTACAGAGGGCTGATGTCACTCAGAAGAGGATTGGAGTGGTGTTGGAAACAGGTGAAGATGGCGATAGGTGACAGTACATACACATGTACAAAGATATAAGCAAAATAGAAGATCTTCTTTAAATAGTGAAGATCAAAGAAGGATTAAGAAGCAAATAATACATTTTCTGAAGTGATAAAGTCACTTTTTTTGGGGAATACTATATCTGATTAAAATTGGTGACTCTGTCGCGCAGCGCGATGCAGTAGCAGTGGGTGAGGCACTCGTCTTCTCCTGTTGGGCCCCGGCACACTACAGTGTGTCCTGGCTAGGTGTTGGTGAAGTGAGGGCCCTGAGCCCGTGCAGGCTGCATGTAGTCGGTGGTGTGGGCTGGCAAGGACCATAGATATCACAGTTGAGTAAAGGAGACCAGCGTTGCAAAAATAACTCTTTAGTAGATGTTAACTTGGTAAAGATTGTGGAGATGGGATAGCAAGTAGAAAGTCTTATGGATGTTTCCTTCACAGGATAAACCACTTTTCTTCACACAAGATCCTTCCTTTGTAGTTCCACTCCATGGCTCTGCAGCTGATCTGTTTTGTCCTACGTCACCACTAGAGATTAGCGAACCTTTCAAGTGTTCACAGAACGGTTCGTCGAATGTATCTGAACCCCATTGAATTCAATGGGAGGCAAAACCAAATGCATCGACAACACCTTAATAGGGGCCAAAAATCTTCCCAAACATCTCAGATTAATGGTTGACACTAGCAAAAGTGGCATCAATTGACCCAGAGTGCAAATAGTATAATTGGATGCATGAGACAGGACTTGGACCAGCATTTCTTGCTGAAACATTGATCAGTAACAGGTGGATGAGTGACAGTTGTAGGCCTGGTGCTCTGAGAGGTCTGCCAAATGCAGGCAACACACATGAAGGAGACCCAACTTGAAGTCCAATCATTTCCAATAATTAGGGGCAGACACTTTGTTCTGCTGGTGCACGTGCTGGTCTGAAAAATGTGTGAAACGACAAATTGTATATGCCACTTACACTGCTGCTGCAAATGTTTTTGTGTTGATGACTCGATGTTCCTGGGGTTGGAAGTCTATAACTGCGATGTACAATGTGTACCTCACTGCTGTTTTGGGTAAAACCACTCTTAACATTGTGTACAGGCGTGTTTCAATACTCCAGCATACGCGTGTCCCTTTCCAGGGGGCAATGCATCTGGCAAAATTTACTTTTCTACCGTGGATCTAACTGAGTGGCAACCCAGTAGTCAGCACTCTTTCTAATCCTAACAATACAGGCATCATGTTGCAGATAGTGAAACAAGAAGGCACTCATGTGTTGGGTGTTTCCATGAGGTCCAAGTCCATGGTGTGTTGGTGGCAGGGTAACACTTCAGCTCATTTACTCCATCCCCTCCCACCAACCAAGGACAACAGAGAGGGGATCATTATCCTCTTCATCTCCTGACAATTGCTCCTCATCCACCTCCATTTGATCCTCGGCTCCTACATCTACAGGAACAGTTTTTATGGTACCATGAGCTGTAGGATTAGACTTAGAGATATTATTATCCCTTTTGCATCCTTCTCTGCTACCATCTTTACTCTGGGACCACCACCTCCTCCTGCAGACTATTCAATATGTGCTCCAGCATGTAGATGACCATAACAGTGATGCTAATTACGGCATCATCAGCGCTAGCCATAATAGTAGCCATTTTGAAACTATGCAGAAGGATGCAGAGGTCCTTCATCTGTGCCCATTCCACAAGCATAATTTGCACCACTTCTGTACTGCGTTAGCTCAGGCTGTGTAAAAGGAAATACTGCACCAGGGCTGCCACAGTCGCTGCAACATTTACACAGTGTCATTCCACCATGTCGGCACATTGCAAATCAAATGGTTAACCAGTAGGCCGAAAGACAATAACCTGTGGGGTGAGATCGGCGGAAGTGAGCATACAGTGACCATGCTTTCTGCCACAGCTCATCCAGGCCAGGATAGTGGAGGAGAAATTGCTGTACCACCAGGTTGAGGATGTGAGCCATGGAAAGCATGTGTATGAGGTTGCCATGGTGTAGGGCCGCCACCAGGTTCACATCGTTATCGCACACGGCCTTTCCTGTCTCCAGGTTCAGTGGACACACCCATTGCTCAAACTTGGCCTGTATAGCTGTCCACAACCCTTGAGATGTGTAACTGCGATCTCCAAGGCATATTAATTTAAAAACTGCCTGATTGCGGTGAGCTCTGGTTGCGTAGTACGGAGGTGGGGGAGCTTCTCTCTGCACTGTTGAAACACTTGTCTCATTAAGGGACAGGCTGAGGGTGCAGGTGGAGGCCCTAGAGAAGTTGGAGGAGCCAGAAGCAGTGGAGGAAGTGTTAGATGCAGAGGTTTGTCCTGCAAAGCTTGAGGATTCCAAGACTTGCGGAGCAGCCCCTTGCTCCCCAGCCACCACAGCCACCAGAGTCACCCAGTGCCCAGTTAGCGAGATGTAACGCCCCTGCCCATGTTTGCTTGTCCAGGTGTCAGTGGTGAAATGCACTGACAGACATAGATTTTTTTTAGGGAATGGGTGATGTTGTCTGCGACATGCTGGTGTAGCGCAGGCACAACTTTCTTAAAGAAGTAATGTCGAATGGGCAACTGGTACTGGGGGACAGCGACGGCCATCAACTTTCGGAAACTGTCTGTATCCACCAGGTGGAAAGACAGCATTTCTGTGGCCAACAGATTGGAGATGGTGGAGTTCAAGCTCTTAGGAAACATTATTTTACGTGACCACAACTGCCGGACCAAGGGCTTGGTTGCTGTGCTGAGAGAGGGTGGAGTAGGTTGAACATGACAAACTGCTGGTCTGTGAGTCAGTGAGGTGCAGGCGGAGATGTTATGGTGGATTGAGAAAGATGAGGTGTGTTCGGTGAAACAAAAACAGCAGGCATGTCCACTTCCATAATAGCTGAAGGGCTCTCACTCACCTCGACTGTAAAGGGTAAACAAGTGGAGATGCTGTGGCCAGAGACCTGTATTAGAACACTTGCCATGGTGACGGAGGAGGAAGAAAGGAGGAGGATGGGGGATAAAGAAACAACAGATGTGCAGTGTGATTCCTAGACTAAGGCATGTTGATTGCGCATGTGCCGGTTCACGCATGTAGGAGTGAAATTATTGCAATTTTTGCCTCTACTGAGTTGTTTTTTTCAAAGTTGGCAGATAACGTGAGTTAGGTCATCCTTTGCAGTCTCAAAAAAGGCCCAGGCTAGGCAACCTTCACCCTGGTGACAAGGGTCTGGAATCTGCTTGGACCCTACTTCATCTGGTCCGGATCCAACAGGAAAAAATTTTGAGCATCATTGCAGATGCTTTCCTCCTCTGGATTCTATGAATCCTTGGAGCAGACAGCTGATGCCAATGGAATAGAATGTGTGAACAGCTCTGCAGACTGGTCTATCTGTGGTTACTCACAGTCAGTTGAGTGGCTGGAAAGTTGTAATGCAGGGAGAAACAAGGGTGATTGGGGTACCACCTCTGAAGATTGTTCTGTGTGTAATATTATGGTGGAAGAAGAGGAGAGTGGCCACTTGATGCAGCGCTTGCCATCCACTGTTGCACATGCTCTTTCTGACCCACATCTACAAGGCGTACAGCTGTGTGGCTGCCAAAGAGACAGTGTTTGTTCTGTAGAGCTTTTACTAACATTACTACCTAACCCACAAACATGTCGAACACCAAGCCTATTTCCCCCTCCACCATGACCTCACTTTTTCCAATTCATGTTGTATGCACTCACTCCTACCCTCTTTTAACCAGCTACTTCACAACCCTAGGCCCAGGCCTGTGTTACACCCGGTCCAGTCCCTGTACTTTCGTGGGGTCCTCATCGGGACTCCCACTCTGTGCCGGCTCCATGCTGTCCTGATGCAGCCTCTGCTTCCCCTCTCTCCTCTGCTTCCTAGAGGTCGGCCAGCAGGTTCTTGGGCAGAGTGCTTAGGTCGTGCGCTCTCTCCTGATCTCTTAAAGAGACAGCACGCATTTTTCAAAAAGTAGTTCTGACCAATGGCTTGTTAGTGATCACTATTTCTAGCCTCTCCACCATAGGGAGAGTTCCGGAGCAACAAGTATCCTATGTTGCTAACGTCCGGTTTCTGCTAGCATGTGCTTCTGTTTCTGAAGTTCTTTGCCAGTGCTCCACTTACACTGTATGTCTCCACAGACTATCTGCTACCCATTACCCGGCTATCCAGGACAACGTATGATCTGTCTACAGCAGTTCCGTCTCGTCCTGCCATTCAGTCATCCGTACCTCAGGACAACATCAGTACCGCTGGTACCAGCTCCTACTTGTACCCCCGTTATCCATCGATTAGCTCCACGTCATCTGCTAACCCTGCTTGTCGGTCTGTCCCGCTGGGACAGCTGCCACGAGTCCGGGGTCTAACTGGAGGTAGCACCCGTGTCCCTCAGGCATTCTATTCTGACCCTGTTCAAGGGGACTTACCACGGGTGTCTGGGGCTCATGTAGTCATGCCCCCTTTGGAGCCCCCCGGGACCATGGTCCCGAGGTTCCACGTTAAACTTCAATAAAAATGAATGTGAACGTCACCATCTGTGCCTCCGTTTCCATTCGTTATAACCTGTCAGCCATGTGTCACTAAATGAACAATCACTGTTTATTTTCTGAGATAGTGTGCCTGAACAACAATATTAGTCCTAATGATTTTGATTATCAAATGGGGCCAGGTGCCTACACCCCAATATTTGCCCTAACAATTTTGATTAGCAAATGGGGCCTCCTGGCTGCACCCCAATATTATTCCAAATTATTTTGAATAGGAAATGTGGACTCCTGCCTGCACAACACTATTAGCACAAACTAGTTAGATGCTGGAAGATCGATTTCACATAGGACAGGATCCTATCTAACTTTATGACAACTTGCAGGAGCAGCCTCAATGCACTGTTACACTGACAAAGTGGCACCAGCAAAACAGCATGTCCACTTTTTATATAGTTTAACATAGTTTTTAAGGTTGAAGGAAGACTTTAAGTCCATCTAGTTCAACCCATAGCCTAACCTAACATGCCCTAACATGTTGATCCAGAGGAAGGCAAAAAACCCCTTGTATCAAACAGTAAGCTCCACATTGGGGGAAAAAATTCCGTTCCGACTCCACATACGGCAATCAGACTAGTTCCCTGGATCAACACCCTTTCAAGGAATCTAGTGTAAATAACTTGTAACATTATACTTTTCAAGAAAGGCATCCAGTCCCTTCTTAAATTTTAGTAATGAGTCACTGATTACAACATCATACGGCAGAGAGTTCCATAGTCTCACTGCTCTTACAGTAAAGAATCGGCGTCCGTTATTATGATTAAACCTTCTTTCCTTCAGACATAGAGGATGCCCCCTTGTCCCCGTCTCAGGTCTACGAGTAAAAAGATCATTAGAAAGGTCTTTGTACTGTCCCCTCATGTATTTATACATTGTAATAAGATCACCCCTTAGGGTACCGTCACACAGTGCCATTTTCATCGCTACGACGGCACGATTCGTGACGTTCTAGCGATATCGTTACGATATCGCTGTGTCTGACACGCTACTGCGATCCGGATCCCCGCTGAGAATCGTACGTCATAGCAGATCGTTTGAAACTTTCTTTCGTCGTCTAGTGTCCCGTTGTGGCGGCATGATTGCATTGTGTGACACAGGTTGTATACGATGTGCGCACAGTAACCAACGGCTTCTACATCGCAAATACGTCATGAAATTATCGCTCCAGCGCCGTGTATTGCAACGTGTGACCGCAGTCTACGACGCTGGAGCGATAATCATACGACGCTGCTACGTCACGAATCGTGCCGTCGTAGCGATGAAAATGGCACTGTGTGACGGTACCCTTAGCGTTTGTTTTTCCAAACTAAATAACCCTAAGTGTAATAACCTGTCTTGGTATTGCAGACCCCCCAGTCCTCTAATAACCTCGGTTGCTCTTCTCTGCACCCGCTCTAGTTCAGCTATGTCTTTCTTATACACCGGAGACCAGAACTGTGCACAGTATTCTAAGTGTGGTCGCACTAGTGACTTGTATAGAGGTATAGTTATGTTCTCCTCATGAGCATCTATGCCTCTTTTATTGCATCCGATTATTTTATTTGCCTTTGCAGCAGCTTCCTGACACTGGCCACTAAATGTGAGTTTGTCATCCACCCATACACCAAGGTTTTTTTCAGTGACAGTTTTGCTCAGTGTTTTACAATTAAGCACATAATTATACATCTTATTTCTTCTGCTCAAGTGCATGAGCTTACATTTATCCTCATTAAAGCTCATTTGCCATTTATCAGCCCAAGCTTCTGGTTTACATAAATCCTCCTGTAATATACAATTGTCCTCCTCTGTATTAATTACCCTGCAGAGTTTAGTGTCATCTGCAAAATTTGAAATTCTGCTCTGTATGCCCCCTATAAGATCATTAATAAATATGTTAAAAAGAAGCGGGCCTAATACTGACCCCTGTGGTAACCCACTGTTAACTGTGACCCAGTCCGAGTGTGCTTGCCCCAAAGGAACAAATGACTTCGGTTGCCAATGACAGATCCTTTGTGTCTGGACGTTGTGGTTGGTTTCTGTGTCTTGATTGTCTGCTGGAATGTAATACACATTAAGTTAATAAAAAAAAAAGAATTACACTCCACCACTCCTCTGACCTATACACACCCCATCCCCTCATAAAACACGTTACCTCCGCTCATTATACAGAACCACTATCCTGGACAAAGTTCTAAAAAAAGCATTAGTGGAGACACGATCACTTACTGAACTGTGACAGAATTTTGGCGACTTTGAGGAAAGAAACAAATTTGAATGTGCTATGTTCATGCCGAATTTGAGATTGGAGAACGTTTTCCAAACAAGTTTGCTCATCTCTAGTTGCCACACCCCAATTTCAACGCCACAGTCCTGACCTGATCAGCGAGTCTGTCTACTCATACAGTGGTTCTATGTCCTATTCCTTCCACTACTGGTGCCCTGGAACCCTTGCACTTGGGAACCCCACTGGTCTGTTGTACTCAGTCCTGCTTACCGTAGGTCCATTACTTTTTGCGATACAAGCTCCGTGGGTTTGGGATTTGGTATCCGATCCAAGAACACTTCAGGGAAAGTCACTCAATCTCATCAGTACTTTTCTTTAGGATCTCGCTATCCCTAGCCTCCATTCACCTCTTCCTGTGGATCACCCCTTTCAGCAGCACTGATCACTATGCACGTCGAACTTGAACTCCCAAACTTCCAGGAAGCAGTCACTTGCCCTAACACTAACTCCATCCCCCTGTGTGCTACTCCCAAACATTTACCCTAGCCTCACTATATCTACTGTCATTATCTATGCTACATATATTATGTCCTAAACTCTAAACTATGACTTATCCTACACAGTACACTACCAACATTATCCATTACTATACATTACAACACCATTCACATGATGACACAATATATTCAGAGATTCAAGACATAATGCACATTACAATGCGATTGGTGTCTTCATGGGTAGGAAAGTGACCGTCCTGTCCACACCTCTTACAATTCTTTGCTTTTTTCTAGGAAGGCATCATGGATTAGAGATTATATCTGATATATATATATATATATATATATATATATATATATAAACCACCGCACAACCAGCTCTATCCTCACCTACTGTATCCTCACCCATCCCTTGTAGATTGTGAGCCTTCGCGGGCAGGGTCCTCTCTCCTCCTGTACCAGTTATGACTTGTATTGTTTAAGAGTATTGTACTTGTTTTTATTATGCATACCCCTCCTCACATGTAAAGCACCATGGAATAAATGCCGCTATAACAATAAATAGTAATAATAATAATAACATTGCAAACGGGCTGCAGCATTTAGGAGAAAAAACATATTTGGAAGCGCCGTCGCTGAGTTTCCAAGTAAAACATAATTGACTGCAATGCAGGAGAGAGTCTCTGATTCATGATGCTTGTTGTTTGTGCAGCATGAATCATGCGACAAGTTCCCTCTAATGTGAATATATTAAATTTCCAAGTTTGTTGTAGTCTATGTAAGCCTATTAGGTTCCACAGTTACATTAGATAAGTGGTGTAATCTGTATATTTTACCCCACTTGGACACAATGACATGCCGCCATGCCTACCTCTGTACACGTATACATTGTACCTGCTGCTGATGAGTGACAGCATCTGTCAGCACTAATGATGTAATCAGATACCTGCTGCCTCCTTAGTTACAAGGTGATCATAAGATCAGCCCTTTCCATGAACAAGATGCTTCTGTATTAGGTGATTAGTATCTTGATAACAGCCTTGAATGACAAGTAGGTATCTATAGACATAGACCTCAGGCTTCGGTGTAATATTCCATGATGTTGAAGACGTATATTGGCTTGTGAGCATTTTTTGTTAATTGCTTGAATTCCAAAGTGTTACCTTGAGCTGCACATTAATAAACTGGTGGCATCCATTCCTTGCGCTATATAACCCCTTCTCCACCATTCTTCAGGCTTTATCAGCAGGGGTCGTTGATTGAAAAATTAAGAAAAAACGATGCAGAAGTGTTTTATTTCTTGCTCTCTAACATGTAATTCAGGAGGCAAAGACCTCACTCTGATGACTTGATTATAGTGAAGCCTCATTTACTGTAACGGTGCCAAGCTTCATCCTGAAAAGGGATTGTATTGGCAGCACATTCTTAGCCACCCCCCGCTAATATCACAAAATAAGCTAATTACATACAGTATATACTAATGACATGCATAGAGAATGCAGGTAGCAATGATCAGATGATTGCAGGGTTTGGCTTAAGCTAGTTTCACATTTGTGTTAGAATCCGAAGCGTTTAATCCGCAACCGCAAATGAAGGAAAAACCGCATGGAAACGCGTACAAACGCAGCATTTTTTAGACGCATACGGTAACGCATGCGGTTTAAAAAACGCGGAGTTTTCATGCTTTTGCATGCGTTTTGCATGCGTTTGCGTTTTTTGTGCGCATGGTGGAAAATTTTATAGGAGAAAAATCTAGATAACCAGACACCGCCAATGGGACTACAGAGGGCGTGTATTATGGGATATCTATATATAGACCCTAGAACTGCTGAAATCTTAACAGTGTGCTACTGTATCCTGTGTCATGATGGATCTTCGCATGGTAAGCTTTTATTTCAACCTGGATTTAAGCATCAAGCTGTTTCTTGCCTGTGCGTTTGCTTGGGAGCAACAAAGAAATCGAGAAAGACAGAGAAGGACACGGCGTCGGCGTTTTTGGCGACACCCCATTATCGAACTCCGGGAGAGCCGTGGAGCCTATGACACTCTATATGGCGAGCTTAATGCCAACCTGGACAAATTCCCGGAATATACCCGGATGTCGCAAGACTCTTTTCGGGATTTGCTTGGTCGTGTCCAAGGAGCCATCTGGAGACAGGACACCCAGCTCCGTAGAGCGATTCCTGCAGAGGAACGTCTGCTGGTTACATTAAGGTACGTAATAATTCAAAACAAATGCCAGTCATAATTATTGTTGGTCTGACATGTATTCTTCGTATTTTCCTTTATGTCTTTAGCAGAACAACCCCATAAATAGAATTGATTGTAATTTATTTTTTATTTATTTTATTACAGATTTCTGGCAACCGGAGAGAGCTTATCATCCCTCCACTTCCAGTACCGGCTTGGAATTTCCAACCTGTCTAGAATAGTTGCGGACACCTGCCTAGCTTTGTGGAACGTTCTCCGGGATGAATTTATACCCATACCCACCGAGGACATGTGGATGGGAATTGCAGAGAAATTCTGGAGTGTGTGTGATTTCCCCAACTGTTTGGGTGCAGTGGATGGAAAGTACATACGCATTATCAAACCCGCCAGAACTGGATCAGAGTACTTCAACTACAAAAAATATTTTTCTGTTGTGCTCATGGCAATAGCAGATGCGGACTGTCGCTTCATCTTCATGGACATTGGAGCTTTTGGCTGTGGCAACGATTCCCAGACTTTCAAGAACTCGGATATGGGCCGACGTGTGTATGGCAAAAATTTTAATTTTCCATGGCCACGACCTCTCCCCAACACTCAAGGCCCACCGATGCCATTTGTTATGGTTGGGGATGAGGCCTTTCAGATGTGTGAAAACCTACTGAAGCCATATTCCAGTCGGGACTTGAACCACACTAAAAGGATCTTTAACTGCAGACTGACCAGGGCCCGAAGAACAGTAGAGTGTACCTTTGGGATTCTAGTCTCAAAATGGTGCATTCTTGCAACAGCCATTAATCTAAAAATGGAGACAGTCAATGAGGTGGTCAAAGCCTGTGTGGTTCTCCACAATTACATAATGGCTAAGGAGCGACCCAACATTGAACTGGATGAACCAGTTGCAAACCCATTGCCAGATTACCAGCATCACCTGCTGCGGTAAACTGCTGAAGTTGGCCACATGCGGAACCAATTTGCTGCCTTTTTTTGATTCTGATATTGGACTTGTGGCATGGCAGGACAATATTGTGTAAAATGTCCTGTTGGGTTTGGGTCTGTACCAGTTATGTTTTAAATGTTACTAATATTTGTGGTTAAGAAACTACGTGTTTTGTTATCTTGACCGTGTCTCCTATGTATTTCCTCTACAAACCACTTAGGTTGTTAGTGGTAAGGTTGTTGACGTCATTGCGTCCTGATTCTGTTCTGCAGTATCTATTGAACGCAGACTGAAGAGACGATGGCTGTTTAATACAAAACAGATCTATACTCAACAAGTCAGGTGTCAGAAATAATGAATTCATGATGCGCGTATAACAGCCTCATGAATTCACTATTTCTGACACATGTCCACGTGAGTATAGATATGCCTTGTATGACCTCCATCGTCCCTTCACTTTGTGTGAAATAGACTACGTACACAGAAGAGAAAATGGAGGTTATACAAGGCAGTTCTCTACTCATCAGGTCAGGTGTCCTAACTAATGAGTTTTTGGACACATGACCTGTTGAGTATAGTTCTGCTTTGTATTGCCGCCATTTTCTCTTCAGTCTGCAACACAAAGTCACAGAGTAAGCAGAAGGAAGAGATTATGGAGAAAATACAAGTATTATTTTTTGGGGGCCACCTCATATCTCTATACCAAACTCACACAAAGCTGCAGTGTTGTACTTACTAACTACTGGAGCTATGAGGTGGCAAAAAAATAAAGTGTGCTGCGCAGTGTTTTATTCTGCGCACGGTGTGTGTGGCCGGCGGCGAAATACACAATTAACTAAACATTATTGGGGGCAAAACACATTATTATTTATTTTTGCACAAAAAAATTAACTGCGCCTGCTTGGGGTAGAGTGCCGGAAATGGGGGGTATGTAGCTGTGAAGCTTGACTAACTGTGGACGATGCAGGGGTGGCAGGAGAAGGGGCAATTAAATTACTGGGGTCTGGCAGTTTGGGGATGGGGCTTGACGCATGAGAGGGCAGAGACACACTGGAAGGGTGAGACAAACCAGACATTACAGACAAATTGGGAGGTGAGGGGGAGGGATAGCGATAGTCCTCTGTTTCTTCTTTCCTTACCCTTTTTGGGATCGGCGCTGCGGTATGGGGAGCCTCATTGGGCTCATTTCTAGTGGCCTGGCCATGGTGGCCGACCTGTCAGGGTCCGTGTGACGCTGCATGGTTGTGGTGGTGGGGAAGGCCATACCAGGGTCCGTGTGCCGCTGCTGCATGGTTGTGGTGGTGGGGAAGGCCTTTCCAGGGTCCGGCTGCTGCTCCTGCATGGTGGTGGTGGGGAAGGTCATGCCAGGGTCCAGTTGCTGCTGTTGCTGCTGCTGCATGGTGGTGGCAGTGGAGGAGGTCCAAGCAGGAGCAGCAGTTGGCATGGTGGTGGCGATAGGCTGTCCAACAGCACTCGGCATGGTGATGGTGCTGTAGTGGTGTCTGGCAGTGCTTGGAATGGAGGTGGCTGTGCAGTGGTATGCAGCAGAGCTTGGCATTGAGGTCAAGCGTGACAGTGCTGGCACAGGTGGATATGCCGCCACTGTCTGCTGAAAATACCAACTCTGCTGCATAGCCTGCACATAAGCAGCATTGCAGGCCTTCATGACACTAAGCTGGAGATCAGGAGTAAGGTGTTCTGACATGCCCTGTTCAACTTGATTAAAAAATTGATGTGCTGGCCTCTGGAGGTCGGCTTTCACTTGGTCAAGGCTTTTGGTGAACTCCTGGATACGTGTATTCATATGGCTAATGGCAGTATCCAGTCGGTCACCATCACCTTGAGTCCATCATGAAAGACCGAGTTCAAGTGCAAAAACTCGGGCACGAGTGACCTGTCCGAGGCCCTCTGCCGCTGCCGGGAACAGCCCAAAAGAAAAAGAGGCAGAGGACTGGGACAGGGGAACACCTGATGGATCAGCTTCCTGGTCTCCAGTCTGTGTGGCAGGCCCACTTGCTGCAGTGCTGCTGGAAGGCTGGGACCGGTCTGTGGCTGTTTGATGAAGGACCGCTCCAGAACCAGGGTCAAGAGTGCTGCTCCATGTGCTGTGAAAAAAGAAGAAAAAAAACACATTACTACCAAACATTTACAAAAGTTAAGCGCCAACTCCTGTGGAATAGAAACATACAGATTAAGGCAATACAACACAACCTAATACACCAAAAAAATTATTACGTTCTCTGGGCAAGGACCGGTCTCAAAAATACCAGAATGCGGTGGTATTTATATTTTTGGATCCTTGCTCCAGAACCACTACGAACTCGGCTCTCTTGACGAAGGTCCTTGTTGAAGCGATCCTTCATCGAACGCCAACGTGTTTTGACTTTGAGCACTGTTGAAAAAACAAAAAAGAATGGTTAGACAATGGACTTTTGGCCGTGATCACACAACTGTGTGTGATGAGAGAAACTCCTGAGAGTTTCTCTCATCACACACAGTTGTGTGATCACAGCCAAGGTCACAGCTGCATCACACTGCATTGCAATACTTACAAAATGCATTTCGGACTCGAGTCGGGGTGTTGTCCCAGCCATCCCACATCGCTTTGGCCACCTCATTCCATAGTCGCCGGATTGTCACGTTGTCCGAGTGCTGCGGAACCCGGGTGTCCCACAACGGGACTCGCTCATGGACCAGGGAGATTAGGAGGTCCTTTTTAATGAGGTCCTCATCCCGTTCTGGAACCTAAAAAATAAATAAAGACATTAATGTTGGATACATTAACAAAAGGAAAAGAAAGAAAACAGAGACAGAAAACTGCCATGAATATTGAAAGTCAAGAAACAAAAGAAAAAGGGAAAGAAAGAGGAAAGGAAAGAAATGAACACCCAATAGTAAAGTGAGGATACAATAAACAGTCAGCCACGTATACGTACAGGCTGCCACCTTGCCACCCGACCGTGACCCCGCTGCTCCCGCTCATCCTCTGCCGCAGTGGAAGAAGCGATCCAAAAAAAGGAAAACAAAATTGTCATATGTGTAGATGTGACAGTGAATACTTACCAATCTGAGGAGGTGAGTACTCACTTCACTGACATGTTCGGCTTGTGCAGGCTCCTCAGAAAAAGAAGATGACATTCTGATGCACGCAGAAAGAAAGAAATGGCAGAAATTAGGACATAGAGACAGAAAATAGAAAATAAAGACATTGGCTAGGATATACTCACATTGTTCAGAGTGTAGATTCCTTCCTGTGTCTGGTCTGCTGCGTCTGCTCTTGTTCCCAGTCTGCTGAGTAGTGACCTGCAAATGTCCACTCCCTCCGTTTATCAGTTTGTATGTGGGGGGTGGCTAATCAGTGTCTAGACATGTTTTCCTGTGGTGCCACGCATGCGTTCACATAGACAGCAATGCGTTTTTTTGCCGTATTCCTTTCGTAACAACCGCATACGTTTCTAGGTGGCAAATTGACGTCTCTAAAATTACTACATGTAGCGCTACCACGCCAAACCGCAGACGAAACGATGCATGCGTCGTCAAACGCGGCAAAACGCAACCGATCGCAGACACATGCCTCCCTAATGTTAAATATAGGAATACACGATGTATGCGGATAATTGCAGAAGAAACGCTGCGTACACAACCGCAAATGTGAAACCAGCATTAAGTTGTTCTCTCTTAAGGTACCGTCACACTAAACGATATCGCTAGCGATCCGTGACGTTGCAGCGTCCTGGATAGCGATATCGTTGTGTTTGACACGCAGCAGCGATCAGGATCCTGCTGTGATATCGCTGGTCGTTGATTAAAGTTCAGAACTTTATTTGGTCATCAGATCGCCGTGTATCGTTGTGTTTGACAGCAAAAGCAACGATACCAGCGATGTTTTACAATGGTAACCAGGGTAAATATCGGGTTACTAAGCGCAGGGCCGTGCTTAGTAACCCGATGTTTACCCTGGTTACCAGTGTAAAATGTAAAAAATCAAACACTACATACTCACCTTCGCGTCCCCCGCCGTCCGCTTCCTGCACTGACTGAGCGCTGGCCGTAAAGTGAAAGCACAGCGGTGACGTCACCACTCTGCTGTTAGGGCCGGCACTCAGTCAGTGCAGGAAGCGGACGCCGGGGGACGCGAAGGTGAGTATGTAGTGTTTGTTTTTTTACATTTTACACTGGTAACCAGGGTAAACATCGGGTTACTAAGCGCGGCCCTGCGCTTAGCAACCCGATGTTTACCCTGGTTACCCGGGGACTTCGGCATCGTTGGTCGCTGGAGAGCTGTCTGTGTGACAGCTCTCCAGCGACCAAAGAGCGACGCTGCAGCGATCGGCATCGTTGTCTGTATCGCTGCAGCGTCGCTTAGTGTGACGGTACCTTTATAGTGTAAGTACACAAAGAAAAACAAAAATCTGTATTTTACCATTTATTTATGAAAGAAAAGTCCCATATAGCCTGGCTAATGGGGTTTTCTTCTTCTGATAAACATGGAATTCTGAGGTTTCTTGGTCTTTAAGGAAAACTGATTTGCAACAAAAGGAATATCATTATAGATTCCATATGAGTGATCACCCTGGTTTTATCGAGTGCTTCATAATGACTCCTAAAGTTGGGCATCGGAAAAGTCTCGGTGCTTTTGTGTGGACCATTCAGTCCGAGGAAACAATTGGACACCTGAACTACTCCATAGACTGTCATAGGTGTGAGTGCTATCTGTGAAAAAAACAGAACATAGAACTCATGCGAGAAAAACTGCCAAGCATCTGTGCTATTGAAATCACTAAGTGTCACGAGTGTGTCACACAAACCTTGTAGATCCGAGGGTAGAAGATCATTGTGAATCGCAGATCTTCCATTTAGCTTGTGTGTTTGGATCCCTTATTAAATTAATTTGGTTTTCTTTGGTGCTGAAGAGGTTAACAACCCTTTATATGCTGGTCAGAAACATACAGTTCCATTTCAGCTGTTTCTGATCTGGTCTTTAACTCTTCCTATAAAACTTGGCCAGACCCTCTCTGTCCTGCCAGTGAAATCTCTGCTGAATAGGAGTTGTTTGTTGCTATTGGAAATTCATCTTCCTGCTCTGTGTGCTTAAGCGTTAAGTGTTTTGGAGAGAAATTGTTGCAGAGGTGTTCTGTTGTATGTGTGTATTTATCTGCTGGTCCCTATTTCCTGTTTAGTTTATTCCTCCCTGTCCCTATCCCTATCCCTATCTTCCTTTCTATTGATGATTAGTGCTTTTGTATGATAGAGGGTTTCTGTTTGTCTTTTTCATATTACATTTCTATCCCAGGCTCCATGGTGTGGGGGAGGGGACTGACCAAGGATAAGGCTGGTTTTACACTTGCCGTGATTTTGAGGCCCGTTTTTGCGGCCCCAATAGATTTCTATGGGGCCGCAAAAACGGGCAGCAATAATTCCACGCTGCGCCTTGCGCCGTATGGCCATGAGGGCCGTATTTACGGCCGTGAAAAAAGATCGAGCTTGCTCGATCATTTTCACGGCTTACGGACACGGCCTCCATTGTAAATCAATGGGGCTGCAAAAACAATGGAAGGATGTTTTCCAGTGCGCCGTCACTTCTAGTTTTGCAGGCCGACGTTTTTTTTCCCCCAATACTTTTGCTATTATTATTATAGTTGGGAACCTGGAAAACGGCGATCCGCAAGTTTTTTTGGGTCCATTATTGTGACAGACTTTGAAAATTGGGGCAATACGGCCTGCAAGAAAGACCCGCAATAACGGGCCGCAAAAAACACGGTATGTGTAAAAGAAGCCTTAACAGGAACATAGCGAGGTCGGAGACTCGAGCCTCTCTAACATCAAAAGAACCCCTAGGGACAGTTTGAGGCCTCCCTCCACTACCTAATACCATCACAGCATGACACCAAGCTTTTATTCTCAAGTGATTATAGCCATAAAGAGTTTTCCCTTTCTGGTGTGTCTGCTTCACTTTCTGCACTATTACCAAGGCTTAAATCACAATCACCGCCATTGACTTGATCAGTCTCGATCAGCTTAAACCTGGATCTCTTATTTCTCCTTTTTAGCAATATTTTTTTCCCCATAATGGACTTGAACCTGTGATTGTTTGATTATACTGTATATTGCAATACTTTGCAGAGTTCTGGGAGCAATGGGTGCCCAAACGGACAAAAACGCACCACAGTTGCATTTCAGGGGTTAAACAGCAGCAGTTCAAGCAAGCTATGATGTCTGGTATAAGAAGCAGGTGCTGACTGTATAACACAGCTGGACTCATGGAATAGGAAGGGATTAATGTTGTCAAATGATTCCCAGTATCCTGCTCACATAATGAGGATAAACACTGCCAATTTTGTTACAAGTCTTCCTATATCAAGATAATGGTTCTACTGCATTTGGCCGATTGTATAAAGTGGTTTAAAAAAATAAAATATTTGATACTCACCCCAGCTGAACCCTACTCTGCGCTTTACTTTCCAGTTCTGTCGTCTCAACATGCAGGGAAGCAAATCACTAATCCGGTCTCAGCCAGTGATCAACTGAATACATATTCACTGTGTGTTAAGAGAATGTGTAGACCAGCAGGAACCCGGTAAGTGTTTAAAGAGAACCTGTCATGTGAAAAAACACTATGAACCTGCAGATATAGGTGTAATCCGCAGGTTAATAGAATTCTGAACCTGCCCGGCATAGGCACTTAGACTCCACTGCTGGGAGGAAATTCAATTTATTCCTTCCGGCAGCGTTCAGATTTCAGTCACGGTGCCAACACTCTTTGTATGGAGAACGGCGGTGGTAGCCGCGCCCCCGGCACTGACTGATAACCGGCTCTAATGACGAGTAAGCTGTCATTCAGTGCTGGGGGCACGGTTACAGCCGCCGCTCTCTATGCACAGTTCATTTCCTCCTGCCAGCGGGGATCTAAGTTCCGGCGCTGTGGATTAACACCATATCTTCATTTTTTTCACGTGGCATGTTTAAAACTAACAGCAAATCAGTAAGAGTATCGCTTTTTTTTATCATCTGAGCCCTTTTCAAAGAGTGTTTTCTTCTCTGGATGACCCCTTTAAGTGCTTTTTCTGGATTAATTTCTGTATCTAAGTTTAGCTTAGGCCGGTTTCACACGTCAGTGATTCCGGTACGTGAGGTGACAGTTTCCTCACGTACCGGAGACACTGACACACGTAGACCCATAAAAATCAATGCATCTGTTCAGATGTCATTGATTTTTTGCGGACCGTGTCTCCGTGTGCCAAACACGGAGACATGTCAGTGTTCGTGGGAGCGCACGTTTTACACGGACCCAATAGAGTCAATGGGTCCGCGTAAAACACGGACCTCACACGGACATTCTCCGTCTGGGGTCCGTGTGCGTGCAGGAGACAGCGCTACAGTAAGCGCTGTCCCCCCCACATGGTGCTGAAGCCGGTATTCATATCTTCCCTGTAGCAGCGT
The DNA here is from genome assembly GCF_051348905.1 of Ranitomeya variabilis. Lineage (NCBI taxonomy): Eukaryota > Metazoa > Chordata > Amphibia > Anura > Dendrobatidae > Ranitomeya > Ranitomeya variabilis. The sequence continues at coordinate 110,140,534 of NC_135232.1, forward strand.
TTGCTGTAGAGAAAATATGAAGAATAGTGTTAAAAATAAAGATTTAGGTGTCCGCCGCCCCCCACCCCCTGTGCGCCCCCCCGCTGGTCAGAAAATACTTACCCGCTCCCTCGCTCCTTCCTGGTCTGGCTGCGCCTCCTACTGTATGCGGTCACGTGGGGCCAATCATTTACAATCATGAATAGTCGGCTCCGCCCCTATGGGAGGTGGAGCCACATATTCATGACTGTAAATGATCGGCCCCACGTGACTGCATGCAGGAGAAGCCGCGGCCAGACCAGGAAGCAGCGAGGGAGCGGGTAAGTATTTTCTGACCAGCGGGGGGGGCGCACAGGGGGTGGGGGGGCGGCGGACACATGGATCTTTATTTTAAACACTATTCTTCATATTTTCTCTGCAGCAAACGCTGCTACAGGGAAGATATGAATCGCAGCTTCAGCACCATGCAGAGTGGGTACCACACGCTCCGTGTGGTACCCACTCGCCATACGGGCGGCACACGTGTGCCGCACGTATGGCCTCCGTGAGTTCCCAGGCACACGGACACGGATAACTCCGGTACCGATTTATTCCGGTACCGGAATTATCTGGACGTGTGGGACAGCCCTTACAGAGTAGAAACCAATCAGCATGAAGAAATATGAGGTATGCAATGATCAGTGAGATGTAGTCAGGGCCCACTCTTAGAAATATCCCTGTAGTGGACCACATTTGGGGTACTGTCCGAGTAGGAATGAGGAAACACTTACACATACCATTGCAATGCACATAAGTCTTGCATGACACCAAATAACAGACGTTACTGTCCTCTGGCTGTGATAGTAATAATGTGTATGTTGTCCCACTTTGAAGTGACCACCTCTGAGAGGGAATAAAAGCTCAGTTTAGTCTTCCTGTCAGAACCCCTTATCAGTGGCCATGTGCCAATTACAGGCAGCAACAACATAACTGTGTTCTCTGTTATGTGCCCACACCTGTCCATAAAGAGACATTGTCAAAACCACTAATGTGTTTCTCATGTGTGTCTGCATGGGCTCCAGAGAGTAACCACTTGCTAATTAAAAGAACAACCCAGCAGTTAAAGCCATAGCCCCCTCCGTCCTCGTGTGTCTGCCACCGCTCTACTCTAACTTGTTCCTTTCAGGCCGCAGGCTACCTCGGGGCAGATGAAAGAATCTTACAAGTCACAGAGAAAATATTTATTTAAAAGGCATTTTATTTTAAGGAAACTTAAAACAAAGGCGAAAACTCTACAGGGAGCACCTGGCTATTATTAGTTGTAGGAGCAGAATGCGCTTTGGTGGCAAATGTGAACCATATGGATGTATGGAAACTCATGAGGAAAGCAGCAATTGTCCATTGTAAGATTTATTATCCAGTTTACTACATATCAAGTAGCTGCTTTCCAGATAAATTCATTTTTTCATTTCATGCATATTGAATACTTAGGTTGTCCACTACTTTTTGATTGATGACCTACCCTTAGGATAGGTCATCAATGTCTGATCGGCTGGGGTCCGACACCCGGCACCCCCCAATCAGCTGTTATCGGTGTCATTGGCTGCCGCTGGCCAGAGTTACTCACTTGCGGAGCTGGCCATCTTTTGATAGTGGCCGAGGCTTGGTGCTACATATCCATCTCCTATTCAAATCAATAGGAGGCAGATGTATAGTACGCTGCAGTGGTCACTATTAGTGATGAGCGAATATACTCGTTACTCGAGATTTCCTCAGAGTATTTTTTAGTACTTGGAGGACACCCTAGCGTGCTCGGGAAATCTCGAGTAACGAGTATATTCGCTCATCAGTAGTCACTATCAGAAGACGGCCAGCTCTGAAAGTGAGTAACTCTGGCTGACTTCCACCGATGACACCGATAGCAGCTTATTGGTGAGTGTGCCGGGTATTGGACCCAGGCCAATCAGATTTTGATTGCCTATCCTAAAGATAGGTCATCAATCTAAAAGTAGTGGACAACCTCTTTAATTAAAGGGCCGGCTGGGCCGGTGGGGAGAGAAATATTCCCCAGAGCTGCTCCCCTGGCAGCTGTACAGGGCCACATGTGCACCTGCTGCTTTATTGGTAGGCCCAGGACTGCACCTTTAAATGTGTATGTAAACTGTGCATGGCCACGACTGGTAAAGTTACATCACACAGAGCACCCAAAGAAGCTGCTGGTGGCAGCATCAGTGACTAGCGCTGATGTCACTGATTCTGCACTCCCCCGCAGCCTGACCCACGGTGAGCTCTAGAGCATGGGAAAATGCCAGTTCATTTTCCCACGCTCAAGAGTTCACCGCGGGTCAAGCTGTGAGTCAGCGCAGCATCAGTGATGTCACTGCTAGTCACTGATGCTGCCGCTGGCAGCTTCTCATTCATTCATCAGTGGTTTACAGCTGGGGCAGTCGCATTAGCACCGCTCCTGCTTGTAAACTGTATATCTCCTAGATATGGATTACTGCGTGGGACAGAACGCCGGCAGGTATGGTATATTGTTGGTTTGTTAGTTTTTTCATTATTACAGGAGATCGAGGGCGTCGCATGGATTAGCAGAATAATAAAGATGGCAAACTGTGTTTAGTGTTTTATTTCATTAAAATACTTTATTCTGTCTGTTTTTTTATTTAACCCTTTACCACTATACCACGTCTTATTGACACCTCTCCATTACTAACCCGGGCTTGATATCACCTTGCAAAGGTGACATTAACCCCCAAACTATTACCCCATTTGCACCATTAGAGCGCAAGTGGGAAGAGCAAGGCTAAGTGCCGGAATTGGCGCATCTTACAGATGTGCCTTTTTTGGGGCGGCTGAGTGCTGATGTTTTTGAGCCGGGGGGCAATATCTATGGTCCCTTCCTAGGGTATTAATATCAGCCCACAGCTGTCTGCATAGCCTTTGCTGGTTATTAATTATGGGGAACCCCACATCATTTTTTGGGGGGTCCCCCATTTTAATAGCCAGTAAAAGCTAAGTATACAGCTGTGAGCTGATATTAATAGCTGTGGAGCTCCATGGGTATTACCCCCTTCCCAGGCTATAAACATCTGCACCAGTCGCTGGCTTTCTCTCTGCTGGTTTTGAAAATTGCGTCGGAGCCCATACCATTTTTTTCCATAAAATAATCTTTTATTTATTACATACATATCCCCTAATTTGCACACACCCTGTACTAATTTTATTTGTCACTGACATCTATATATCTACCTATTCTATATGTATTTACTTATGTAATCCATCGCTTCTATCCAGTCAGCTCTTGCAGTGAATTTACAGAACCCGGCAAATTACTGGCTATTCTTCTATCTATCTCTCTATCTATGTAATATAAATACATATATATGTGTGTGTTACTGACGTGTGTATATATATATTCTATGTTTTCTATTTTAACATGTCAGTGTGATTTTTACAGTAGTCGCATAGGATTTGTCAGCTTTTCAAAGGACACCGGTGTGTAAAAAACGGACAGCACTCGCTTGGTGCAAGCGCTGTGCGTTTTTGTCTCGCATCCATTGACTTGCATTGGTGAGTCTCATCCGAGATACGCAGCAAATCGCAGCATGCTGCGATTTTTTCTTTCTCAGTCCGAGCTCAGCTGAGAAAAAAATCGCAGATGAGATGTCACCCATTAAATAACATTGGTTCGAGTGCAATCCAATTTTTTTATCGGATTGCACTCGTCCCATTTTCTCGCAAGTGAGTATGAGCCCTAAGGCTGGACCTCCTAGGAAGATGTTAATTTCTCTATAAACTGTAAGGTTTTTTTTTTTTTTTAACTAGACATATTGAGTTCTCGGAGTCAGATGTGAAAGTAGCCTGAAAGTGAATGTACTCTGCCCTGTTATCCTAGGAATGCTGTTTTCCAAAAATCTTGCAGTATAAATAGGTGCCAATCACCCAAATAATGAGCAAAACGCTCGTTAGTCAGGTTGAAAGATTTAAAAATTCTCATTTTTGGCTGCACTTTGTCCTGTGTAACCACTAATGTGCGCAGAACGATCTATTACTGAAAAGTGGTCGGCCTGTCTAAACAGAATATTAAATGAACACCAATTGGTTTGCATGTAACTGATTGATGGTTGTTTGAAAAGGACCTATCAAGTTCAATAACTCTATTATCCTGCATATATAGTTAATTTGCAGGCAACAATGTCATGAAGGCGGCCGGCCGCTGTACTGAAAGTGCGGCACTTGGGTGAAATGTGTTTTATTTCTTCTGGGAGCTGACTGCTTTCAGTCATTCAGGCCTGCCCAGAGCAATTACAGTAACCACTCGCAGCACTGAGAGGCGCTGACTGACAGCCGGCTGAGGCATTCTGAGCAGTGACTAAGGGGTATCGTTTCTCCTTATGGAGAGTGACATACCATCTCTGGCTTGTCAAGGTAAGGAGGCTTATTTGCCGTACAATGCTCCTCTGGGAATTTAAATATGCAAATTGCCTCTTCTGAGAAAAAGAGGACTTAAACTCTACAGCGCCACCTATTGGAAGTAGCGATCCTACAAGTCACAATCAACCCTTTAACGAGTCGTGCAATATGACTTAGGATAAAAGCCAAATCAGTATCTCAATTCGCAGACACGGTGTTTCGGGCTGTTGGCCCTCGTCAGTGCGAAGCATGAGAACTGATTTGGCTAGGTGAGAGGCTCTGGACATGGGGTCTAAGGGGTATCGTTTCTCCTTATGGAGAGTGACATACCATCTCTGGCTTGTCAAGGTAAGGAGGCTTATTTGCCGTACAATGCTCCTCTGGGAATTTAAATATGCAAATTGCCTCTTCTGAGAAAAAGAGGACTTAAACTCTACAGCGCCACCTATTGGAAGTAGCGATCCTACAAGTCACAATCAACCCTTTAACGAGTCGTGCAATATGACTTAGGATAAAAGCCAAATCAGTATCTCAATTCGCAGACACGGTGTTTCGGGCTGTTGGCCCTCGTCAGTGCGAAGCATGAGAACTGATTTGGCTAGGTGAGAGGCTCTGGACATGGGGTCTAAGGGGTATCGTTTCTCCTTATGGAGAGTGACATACCATCTCTGGCTTGTCAAGGTAAGGAGGCTTATTTGCCGTACAATGCTCCTCTGGGAATTTAAATATGCAAATTGCCTCTTCTGAGAAAAAGAGGACTTAAACTCTACAGCGCCACCTATTGGAAGTAGCGATCCTACAAGTCACAATCAACCCTTTAACGAGTCGTGCAATATGACTTAGGATAAAAGCCAAATCAGTATCTCAATTCGCAGACACGGTGTTTCGGGCTGTTGGCCCTCGTTACCCCTTAGACCCCATGTCCAGAGCCTCTCACCTAGCCAAATCAGTTCTCATGCTTCGCACTGACGAGGGCCAACAGCCCGAAACACCGTGTCTGCGAATTGAGATACTGATTTGGCTTTTATCCTAAGTCATATTGCACGACTCGTTAAAGGGTTGATTGTGACTTGTAGGATCGCTACTTCCAATAGGTGGCGCTGTAGAGTTTAAGTCCTCTTTTTCTCAGAAGAGGCAATTTGCATATTTAAATTCCCAGAGGAGCATTGTACGGCAAATAAGCCTCCTTACCTTGACAAGCCAGAGATGGTATGTCACTCTCCATAAGGAGAAACGATACCCCTTAGACCCCATGTCCAGAGCCTCTCACCTAGCCAAATCAGTTCTCATGCTTCGCACTGACGAGGGCCAACAGCCCGAAACACCGTGTCTGCGAATTGAGATACTGATTTGGCTTTTATCCTAAGTCATATTGCACGACTCGTTAAAGGGTTGATTGTGACTTGTAGGATCGCTACTTCCAATAGGTGGCGCTGTAGAGTTTAAGTCCTCTTTTTCTCAGAAGAGGCAATTTGCATATTTAAATTCCCAGAGGAGCATTGTACGGCAAATAAGCCTCCTTACCTTGACAAGCCAGAGATGGTATGTCACTCTCCATAAGGAGAAACGATACCCCTTAGACCCCATGTCCAGAGCCTCTCACCTAGCCAAATCAGTTCTCATGCTTCGCACTGACGAGGGCCAACAGCCCGAAACACCGTGTCTGCGAATTGAGATACTGATTTGGCTTTTATCCTAAGTCATATTGCACGACTCGTTAAAGGGTTGATTGTGACTTGTAGGATCGCTACTTCCAATAGGTGGCGCTGTAGAGTTTAAGTCCTCTTTTTCTCAGAAGAGGCAATTTGCATATGAGCAGTGACTGTAATTTCTCCGTGCACTGACTAAATCCCAGCGGTTCCTGGGAGACATGAAATTCATTTTCTTCCGGGTGCCACACTTTCTGTACAGCGGTCTCCTTAATAACGCTGTTAACCTGTCGATTAACCCTAAATCTGCAGGTTAATAGCATTATCAGATCTGTCAAGCTCCCTTTAATTTTGCATGTTGCACAGAATAAGCCCATCGTGCTAGCCGCATTATGATCTCGCATTTGCCAAGTGTTTAAAAACCACATTTAAGTATATGCAGTAATGGCCAGACAGTGCATATAGGCTTATATTTGACTTTCTTTATGCTGGGTATATAATTTAATACTTTTTGATACTATATTAAATCACAGAATATACTGCGATATCACGATTCTCGGATATTCCTATGTTACATACTTGACGCCACGTGATGTCTAGTCTCATCCGACTTCTCTCAATTCTCTTTTATTGAGAGAAGCCGATTGAGTCTATTCCGCAAGTATGTGAATCGCTAGTAGCAGGAATACCGGTCCTTCTTATTCCCAGTGCAAGCAGCATTACACACTGTCACTATTCAGCCGTCCTTTAACCTTCCAGATTGCTATTGGAGTGTTAATGAAAATATCCACACCCCAATAAGACGCAAAGCTGACCTCAAATAATCAAAGTGAAATGTAATATTTTTTTATTTTAGAATTCACAACATTTACATTTTTTATTGAACATATCCAACACATTTATATATGTCTAAATGTACTATGTTGTAAAAGATGAACATTTTAGTTTCTGGAAAGCAGTAGGGTAACGAAAATTCCCTTCTGTGATACTCCACAAAGTAATAAGACGAGGATAGGGAATGAGGTGGAAGAAAATGAGTTCCAATTAATAAGAAATATAACACCATTGACAGGGAAGCCAGTCCTGAGAGAATGGTAGATATAAATTACCCATGCCTCTAAGGAGACCGTGCAGACAGAGAAGAAAAAAATAAAAAGATATAACTGCAGTTTATGTAAAAGTAACATCTGATTATAATAATTCAATGATAATCATAAAATATATTTTACAATTTATTTCCATCTATTTTACATACAATGTAATTCACGTACATTAATCTGAAATTCATTTATATTATTATTATTAATTAAAGTCAATAGGTGCATTATTTTTTTTATAGCTAAGTGTAGCAACAGTCTTCTGCCAGTACTACTTGACCCTAAGGAGCAGATGTCCTTTCCAACTGGGCTTCTCTAGCATCTCTATCATGGGACTCTTGTGTCTAATGGGAAATCCATCCATTCCTGTCTCAGCCCTAGATCAGAGATTAACCAGATTGATGATAGCAGATGATATGATGGAGAAGCTCACATTATTTAATGGGCAAAGTGATGCTGTTAAAATGAAAAGATGGTTATAATAAGGGCACATGTTGTGACTTAGGTGTTCTCTAAAGACCTGTTTACTCGTGGCATAAATGCAAATAGAAGTGGTTTTCAAATGCTATTAATAGTCGTGCATTTTTCGAGTTAATAGTGGTTTTATTTGCCTAAGATCTCATTCAGATGTTCATTATTCAAGTACATGTTCTATCAAGGTTTACACGGATAGATTACATAATCATTATAGTCTAGGGAAAAGTTTGCATCTCCAAGTGTCTGCAAAAAAAATTGGAGATATGTAGGTTTTTTTTTATACAAATCCTGGATCAATGAGTCCTTGAAAAAAGGAATTCTAGTCCTGCTCTATAATACAGACACAAAGGGAAACAGACAAGGGTAAAAGAAAACAGCAATCACTCTAAGCGTATTGTGTTAGATCAGCTCACTGGGCTGTACACGAAGGTAGACATGGGAAGACTGGGGCTTTAAGAACTTAATTTGGTTTATTATGGGCAGCATAAACCAAGGTGAAGTAAAACAAATACAGCCCTCTGGGCAAAAGAGAAAAACAAAACTGTAGCAGAAAGCACAGTCCTTCTGAGAGAGGAGTTCCTCCCGCTCACCGCTAGCAGAACACACACGGTTCAGGTTTCAGCATAAACACAAACCATTTCTTTGGAGTGTTCCTCTCCAGACACTGAACACTGCTGCCTTTGGAGGCCAACTACTTAGGCCCCAGACCACACCCTGGGTGGAAATAAGGTGGACATCCTCCCACCTGCTCTATGGATGTCCGCATAAAAGCCAGCCTATTATGCAAATAACTTAACCCCTCACAACACTCAGTGTGCTGGAGGAAAACCTCTGAGTTTTATATCACTGATGCCATTAGGCGTAGTGAAACATATCTCCCCTCCAGCATTTTACCAGTGACTTTGTCACAGTATCCAGACAATGGAATGGTATATAAAGGGAAAGGAAGGGACAAGCCAACCAAAAGGGAGATAAGGAAAAGGAAGGCACCAAACACCTTACAAACAGCAGTCTCCAGAGATGACTCCTAAATGACTTTTCTTTCCACAGCTCACAGCTCCAAATCAATTCTAAGAAATAACAAGCTATCACTGGCAACTACCCAAACCAAGAGGTGAGTACTTATACCAGAGGGGAGAGGAGGGAATCAGAACAGCTGAGAACTCAGGATGTAAAGTTTTAGGAGACAAGTAGGAGTGCTTAACTCTTGCAACCAATGAACAAATGAAATCTGAACAGCTAACTGGAAAGCAAAACCGATTCATTCAGTGAAGGCATGCGTGTAGCCAAATGCTGCTATCTTCTGACCGCTGAAATAGAGGAGACCACTCTCTGTCGTGGTATCCCCATTACATAGTGATCTAATAAAAAATGGAGTTTTGGTTTCTGTCATTGTTCATTTCTGGAAGACATAATTCCCTGTGAAAGTGTTCCATTTCCCTATTCTGAGTGCTTAGATAATAGCCATTCCTGCAATATCAGGTTTAGTACATTTTTTTATTATCCCTTTTTATTTTATGTAATTGTATATACTGTATTGTTTTGTTTCCATTTTGTATCATCTTTATATATTGTTTATAAACACTGCCTACCTTTCTGAATTAAATACATAAAATATAATAGCTCCGTTCCTCTTGCTCTGTAAACTGCACCCCTGAAGCCCTATGCTACCTGTAACAGATATCCAAGCGGCCGATATGAACAATTCGTGGTGGCAGCTAGTATTTCCTTTTGCTATTTTTAAGCTGGCAGTGACCAGACCAGGTTATATATATATATATATATATATATATATATATATATATATATATATATATATTCCATGCTTTGATATCAGAGGTGTATATACCGTACGCTCACTGTGAGTTCCCCAATAGCTGGCATAGGTTTGAAAGCGGCTTCATTCATCACTCAGCAGTCAATTGCATAAATGCCCTGACAATTGGAGGCAGCGGCGTTGTGTTCCCCAGACAAACTGGTGGCAGTAGTGGGATCTGTGTGATCTTGCCATTACGTATTCGTGACACCCTGCCATAATGTCAGTATACTCTTTTGCTTCTCTCCCTGCCCAGGAGCTGTGGTATGATCAGACCATTTGCCCATAAGGTAGTACACAGCCATTACACAGTACACAGCAGGGGCACATCTATAACATGTTTTCCGCACAGGAACATTTTTTATCCCCTTTCTGACTAAGTGGATCGGCCGCGCACACGGGTGATATGTGGCTGATCGGGGTCGGGTGACAACTGACACCTGGTACTAAGTGCCACGAGTGGTCACGGACCGCTCACGGCACTTTAACCCCTGGAACACTGTGATCAAACAAGATCGCAGGGTTCCAGTGGCATAGAGGAGCATCGCGCAGTGAGGGGGTTCCCTGCATGCTTCCCTTAGACCTTCAGAACAATGATATGTGATCGCAATGTCCTGATGGTCTCCTTGGAAACTCACAGATCCAAGATGGCTGTGGGGCCCTTCCGGGTCCTGCAGAGAGGTGGCTTCTCAGTGCCTGCTGAGAGCAGGCATTGGCAAGCCTCCACTGCCTGTCAGATCGTTGATCTGACACAGTGCTGTGCAAAGTGTCAGATCAGCGATCTGACTTTATACAGTGATTTCCCACCCTAGGACAATGTAACAAAGTAAAAAAAAACAATTTTATGCTGTGTAATAATATTTTTTTAACCCTAGAACGCATACCCATAGAAATCTACACATTCACGCACCTGGGGCCTTTTAGGCCTGTTTACAATTATCATGGAATAACTCAAATAAAAATACTTTTCAAAGTTTATTGCAAAGTAAGGATGCATTCCCACTAGCGCAGGGGTCCGCCAGGACGGGATTCTGTAATGGATCTGACCTCCTGGTGACCCCAGCTAAGGCTGGCGGACGCATACCTGGGGCCTCGCAGGCCTGCCAGGCTACTTGTTTTCTATTTTCTGTAAAATTACTTTAGTTAGAATTTTGAAACTCATGGTATTCCTCAGGTATATAGTTGTTAGTAATTTCCAGTTGTTCATATATTTTTATGTTATAGGCATTTCGGTATAACAACCTTTGTTTGGGACTACCCCATATTCACGCACCTGGGGCCTTTTAGGCCTGTGTGCAAATAACACGGAATAACTAAATTTTGAAAAGTATTTTTATTTGATTTTACAATTGCAAGGTAAGGATGCATTCCAACTAGCGCTGGGGTCCGCCAGGAGGGGATCCGTAATGGATCTGACCTCCTGGTGACCCCAGCTAAGGCTGGCGGAATCCCACCATTCCGGCAGCCTTAGCTGGAGTTACCAGGAGGTCAGATCCATTATGGATCCCCTTCTGGCGAACCCCAGTGCTACTGGGAACACAGCCTAAGATGTGTATATTTCAAAACATAATTATGTGCATAAAACAACAAAAAAGTAAGTAAACGGGCACGCCAAATATAGGCATTCTATATGCAATTTTTTTCTGAAAACATTTTTTGGTTGTAGCAAACTTGGTGCAGAAATATTTATTTGCAACTTTACATATTCCCCCGACAATTCTCGCATATTATTTTTTCGGCTGAATGTTCCTTGCATACATTTTGTCCGCAAGTAGAACAGAAACGCTCCGATTTTCTTTCCTTCTTTGCTGGACAAATATAGCAGCTCTTTCTTTTTTTTTCTCTTTTCTCTGGATGTTCGAGAAAGCGTATTCCACATCGGATCATTGCCTCCGTAATTTGCCTTGATAAGCATATCATGCTGCTTCTCTCCATCATAGTAGGCATCAAAAGTTCATAACAAAGTTCTGTCAAAAATAGACATCTCTTGTCTTTCCTGTTGGCATGGAATTCTGGATTAGTTTGACAATAAACAATGTAGCTATTGAGGGCTGACACATCAAGGATATTGGAAAAAAGGGCAACAGGCCAACGTTTAGTCTGCCTTTCGCACGAATACTCTCCAATCATTTTGTCCATCTTGTCGACACCTCCTTTTGTCTTATTATAATGCAGTATGATTTCAGGGTTTTTTTTCCTGTCATTGGTGTCAATACTTCCATCATGATGCATTGTACTCAGTAATATCACGGATTTTTCTTTCTTGGCTTTATAAGACACCATTGTTGCTTGATTGCAGAAACCGAATACACTCTCGTAGATTGTTCGCTGTGCATTGTGCTTCATGATTGGAGGAATTTCACGGCGGTTTGGCCTCATAGTACCAACAAGTGTAAGTTGCTTTTGAAGCAAAAAGTTGGCCATTTCAAAATTGGTAAAGTAATTATCCATTGTAATATTTTTTCCTGAATTGAAAATTGGTAGAGCAAGTGTTTTTACTATGTTGGAACATAGGTCTTTCTGGACTGGAGCATCAGCTTCTTTGCCACAGTAAATCAGACCATTCATCCCATAATAGCTTGCTGAATTGCACATCCAGAAAATTTTTATGCCATACTTAGCTGGCTTACTGGGCATAAAAGTTCTTCCCCAGCAACAATACAGACAAAAAGACTGAGTATCACATGTAAACCTAGTACAGGCCTAAAAGGCCCCAGGTGCGTGAATATGGGGTAGCCCCCAAAAAAGGTTGTTATACCGAAATGTCTGTAACATAAAAATATATGAATAACTGGAAATTACTAACAACTATATACCTGAGGATTACCTAGATTTTCAAAATTCTAACTAAAGTACTTTTACAGAAAATAGAAAACAAGTAACCTGGCAGGCCTGCGAGGCCCCAGGTATGCGTTCTAGGGCTAAATTCCTAAGTAATGAAAAAAAAATATATATATTGTTTCAATAAATGCATTTCTTTATGTAAATAAAAAAAAGCAATAAAAGTACACATATTTAGTATCGCCGCATCCGTAACGACCCGGCCTATAAAACTGTCCCACTAGTTAACCCCTTTAGTGAACACCGTAAAAAAATAAATAGAAAACTAGGCAAAAAACAATGCGGTATCATCATACCGCCGAACAAAAAGTGGAATAACATGCGATCAAAGAGACAGATATAAATAAACATGATACCACTGAAAACATCATCTTATCCCGCAAAAAACAAGCCACCATAGAGCATCATCAGCAAAAAAATAAAAAAGTTATAGCTCTCAGAATAAAGCGATTCAAAAACAATCATTTTTTATATAAAAGTTTTTACTGTATAAAAGCGCCAAAACATAAAAAAATATAAATGAGGTATCGCTGTAATCGTTCTCACCTGAATAATAAAACTGCTTTATCAATTTTACCACACGTGGAACGGTATAAACGCCCCCCCAAAAGAAATTAATGAATTGCTGGTTTTTGTTCACTCTGCCTCACAAAAATCGTAATAAAAAGCGATCAAAAAATGTGATGTGCCCAAAAATGGTACCAATAAAAACGTCAACTTGTCCCACAAAAAACAAGACCTCATATGACTCTGTGGACCAAAATATGGAAAAATTATAGCTCTCAAAATGTTGTGATGCACAAACTATTTTCTGCAATAAAAAGTGTCTTTTAGCGTGTGACAGCTGCCAAACATAAAAACCTATAAATAGTAAATCAAACCCCCTTTATCACCCCCTTAGTTAGGGAAAAATAATAAAATATTTGTTTTTATTTATTTCCATTTTCCTGTTAGGGTTATGGTTGGGGCTAAAGTTAGGGTTAGGTTTGGGATTACGTTTACGGTTGAGATTAGGGTTAGGGTTGGGATTATCATTAGGGGTGTGGTTAGGGTTATGGTTAAGGTTGGGATTAGGGTTAGGGGTGCATTGGGGTTAGGGATATGTTGGGTTTAGGGTTGTGATTAGGGTTAGGGTTAGGTTTGGGATTAGGGTTGGGTTTGTGGTTAGGGATATGGTTAGGGTTGGGGTTAGGGGTGTGTTGGTGATAGGGTTGTGATTAGGGTTATGGTTAGGGTTGGGATTAGGGTTAGGAGTGTGGTTAGGGTTATGGTTAGGGTTGAGATTAGGGTTAGGTGTGTGTTGGAGTTAGAGTTGGAGTTAGAATTGGGGGGTCGCCACTGTTAAGTCACATCAGGGGATCTCCAAATGCAACATGGCGTCCGATCTCAATTCCAGCCAATTTTGCATTGAAAAGTCAAATAGTGCTCCTTCCCTTCCGAGCTCTGCCATGCACCCAAACAGTAGTTTACCCCCACATATGGGATATCAGCATACTCAGGACAAATTGGACAAGAAGCTTTGTGGTCCAATTTCTCCTATTACCCTTGTGAAAATAAAAATTTGGCAGCTAAAAATCATTTTTGTGGGAAAAAAATGATTTTTTATTTCCACGTCTCTACATTTTATACTTCTGTGAAACAATTGGGGGTTCAAAGTGATTACCACACATCTAGATAAGTTACATTGGTTTCCAAAAGGAGGTCACTTGTGGGGGGTTTCCACTGTTCAGGCACATCAGGGGCTCTCCAAACGCGACATGGCATTTAATCTCAATTTCAGCCCATTCTGCATTGAAAAAGTCATACGGTGCTCCTTCCCTTCCAAGCTCTGCCATGCGCCCAAACAGTGGTTTACTCCCACATATGGGGTTTCAGCATACTCAGGACAAATTGCAAAACAACTTTTGGGGTCTAATTTCTCCTGTTACTCTTGGGAAAATTAAAAATTGGGGCGAAAAGATCATTTTTGTGAAAAAAATATGAATTTTTTTAACGTCTCTACATTATATGCTTCTGTGAAGCACTTGGGGGTTCAAAGTGCTCACCACACATATAGATAATATCCATAGGGGGTCTACTTTCCAAAATAGTGTCATTTGTGGGGGGTTTCCACTGTTTAGGCACATCAGGAGCTCCCCAAACGTGACATGGCATCCGATCTCAATTCCAGCCAATTTTGCATTGAAAAGTCAATCATAGTACTCAGGACAAATTGCACAACAACTTTTTGGGGTCCAATTTCTCCTGTTACCCTTGGTAAAATAAAACAAATTGGATCTGAAGTAAATTTTTTGTGAAAGAAGTAAATTTTTTTTTTTTTTTTTTTAAACATTCAAAAATTCCTGTGAAGCACCTGAAGGGTCAATAAACTTCCTGAAAGTGGTTTTGAGCACCTTGAGGGGTGCAGTTTTTAGAATGGTGTCACTTTTGGGCATTTTCTATCATATAGACCCCTCAAATTGACTTCAAATGTGATGTGGTTCCTAGAAAAATGGTGTTGTAAAAATGAGAAATCGCTGGTCAACTTTTAACCCTTATAACTCTCTAACAATAAAAAAAATTTTGGTTCCAAAATTGTGCTGATGTAAAGTAGACATGTGTGAAATGTTACTTATTAAGTATTTTGTGTGACATATCTGTGTGATTTAAGGGCATGAAAATTCAAAGTTGGAAAATTGCGAAATTTTCAAAATTTTCACCAAATTTCCGTTTATTTTTATTTTTTACAAATAAATGCAAGTCATATCAAATAAATTTTGCCACTATCATGAAGTACAATATGTCATGAGAAAACAGTGTCAGAATCACTGGGATCCTTTGAAGCGTTCCAGAGTTATAACCACATAAAGGGACAGTGGTCCGAATTGTAAAAATTGGCCCGGTCATTAACATGCAAACAACCCTTGAGGGTAAAAGGGTTAAATACATCCAATTGTGGAAATTATTACAATGTCGATTAAAATTAAATTTGTTAGTCGGAAAACTCCTTTAAGCCCCCATATATATCAGCTATGTTAGGCCAGTCTCACACGTCTAGATAATTCCGGTACCGGAAAAATCGGTACCGGAGTTATCCATGTCCGTGTGTCCATGTGCTCACATGGCACATCAGTGTGGCACATGTGCGGCAGCCGTGTGCTGCCCGTGTGCCAACTGGGTACCACACGGACCGTGCAGGAGACAGCGCTAGAGATAAGCGCTGTCCCCTGCATCTGGTGCTGAAGCCGGAATTCATTCCTTCTCCCCAGCAGTGTTCGCTGGAGAGAAGGAATGAAAAATCTTTTATTTTTTATTTTTTTGTTTTTAAAATAAAGATCCTTGTCACCACCCCCCTCCCACCCCCTGTGCGCCCGCCCGCTGGAAATAAAATACTCACCCGGCTCCCTCGATGCTTCCTCTCAGCGCCGCAGCTTGTCCTGTATGAGCGGTCACGTGGTGCCGCTCATTACAGTGATGAATATGTGGCTCCACCTCCCATAGGGGTGGAGCCGCATATTCATCACTGTAATGAGCGGTAAAACGTGACCGCTCATAAAGGAAGAAGCTGCGGCGCTGAGAGGAAGCATCGAGGGAGCTGGGTGAGTATTTTATTTCCAGCGGGTGGGCGCACAGGGGGTGGGAGGGGGGTGGTGACAAGGATATTTATTTTAAAAACAAAAAAAATAAATAACAATGATTTTTCATTCCTTCTCTCCAGCGAATGCTGCTGGAGAGAAGAAATGAATGGCAGCTTCAGCACCACGCTGGAGGGACAGCGCTTACTGTAGCGCTGTCTCCTGCATGGCACACGGACTGCACACGGACAGCATCCGTGTGCGGTACGTGTTTTACACGGACCCATTGACTTTAATGGGTCCGTGTGATACGTGCGCTCCCACGAACACTGACATGTCTCCGTGTTTTTCAAACGGACACACGGTCCGTGAAAACACGCTGACATGTACAGAGACACATTGATTTTAATGTGTCTACGTGAGTCAGTGTCTCCGGTACGTGAGAAAACTGTCACCACACGTACCGGAGCCACTGACGTGTGAAACCGGCCTTAGATGTCACTCCCATACATATTAGATCTTACTCGGTTGAGTGACCCTATGTTCTTTTTGCAAGATACGCTGCCAGACACATTTGGTGGCAGATTATTCTGGGAAAAACAAAAGAATTGGCACTCAAAATCGGACTCCAACTATCAATGTCTGGGGCACCCATACACATTAGACTGTCGACTGAACCTGTTGTTCTCAGGTAATTCAGCCAACATTATTCTAATGTGTATGGGGGGCTTTAGTCACCCATTAGAGACAGGTTAGATATGGAAATAAGGTTTCTGTTGCAGACGGTGAATGTACCGCAGACGTCATCATCATCATTCTCTAAGAACTACTAAACTTTATCATGTAGATATATAAGATTACATTTATATGATGACACCAATTAGCACATAGAAGTAATACTACTTAGTATAATGATACAATGTATTTCAGAAGGCAGAGAATTAATCTAGCACAGCATCTAAATTGCAAAAATCTTTCCTGACAGAACATGTTCTTTTATTTCCTAACACAATAGTTGTGGCTGTGAAGTTATAATCATTTTCAGCCCCTCAAGGAGATATGAGCAACTCTCTTCCTAATCTGTAAAATCAATTGCCCCCTCACCCCCTTGCGAACCTTCTGTCTATAGTTGCCATCTGCTCCAGCACTTTTTACATTCTGATTGTTCCAGTGATGAGAGGGGAAGGGAGAGGCGGCTGGAAACTAGTGAGCTGTATCTTCAGCTCAGCTGCCCAGAGCTTTGCATTTTCCATGAGGAAGGATTTTAGAATTTTGCTAAATTCTTTATTTGAAATTGCATATGATTGGGAATGAGAAATAGCAATAAGTGCTGTAAAGCATAGTACAGATCAATATGTTACAGTATAAGTATTACTTTTATTATCCTTATTATTTATGTCCTTAGAAAGTTGTTACTGACGTGTGTGTAAATAATAATTGTATAATAATCACATTCAGATGTCAGAACCTGATAGTTATACAGAGACAATGGCGCTCCGTAGATGCTGCACAACTTTTTCTTCTGGAGTCTGCTGCAGATCACCTCCACAAAAATTTTTTTTGTCTTGTACCAAACACTGATATGTAACGCTTCTTCTTTTATTGATGAGCACATTTTTTTCAAATGGCCATCTAATATTGATATTAATAATAATAATCTTTAATTTTATATAGCGCTAACATATTCCGCAGCGATTTGCATACATTATATTGATATTGACTTTTCTTCACGCTAGTGTAGCAAGATCATTTTCTCTCCATTCGATTGGATAATGTTAATGAGATTCTGATCAGATTGGAGAGAAAAATAAGAAGTTGTTGCACTTTCTCCATGCAGTCAGTCCTTGAAAATCGGACCACATTTAGATGACATCCCAGTGCGGTCGGATGTTTTCCATGGATCTATAGACTTGCATTTGATTCAACACCCAGATCAAAGTCGAACATGTCAATGATTTTTGACTCGACCGCTCAGTTTGAAGAAAACCCAGCCCCATAGAATAACATGAGTGCGACCATGGGTAACACTTGTCCGATTTACACAGTCATGTGCGCGAATCCTTAGTCAACATTGTTAGTCAACAATGTCAGATCGGTTTGGTCTGAAGCATGGCACCCCCCACTGATCAGTAGTTTCCAATACTCTGATGAATGGATGTAGACATAAAATGTAGATTAACAGCAAAGCTCTGTGCAGCAGTCGCTGATGGGTACTGCAGATAATTTCCTAGTCAGCACCGCCAGAGGTGATAACAGCTGACCTGTGGGGGTGACGACTGTAACTGATTAAATATCGATGACCAATCTCTAAGATATTAGATTGCCGGACATCCCCTATAACAATATGGAGTGTGGCTAAACAGTTCCTACGATGCGTAGAAGTTTAATATATACTTCAACTGTTGCAGATCTTTTTAAAAACCCCGAGGTAAATCTCTACTATTGCATTTGTTTTTTTGTATACTGCTGACACACACATGAAAAGGATGAGGAAGTTTCATATCAATCAATGATGAACAGAAAACTTCCCTTAATCGTCAAACAGCAATTCTGCAGCAGCTGAGGTGGGAATTATAACATCCCGCCCATTGTAATGTATGAGAATAACTGAGGTCATCTCAGATCAGAGAACTCCCTCATATTTGGATAACATATGGTATGGGCATTGTCCCATATTTTATTACTATTTACTGTTGATCGAGCGCTCAAATGCTCGAGTGCTCGGTACCCGAATCGATCACGCCGGAAGCGCGGACATGCTTGTCTCGCAGAGCGAGCATAATGGAAGTGAAAGGCAAAGTCGAGCTTTTTTTTCCAGATCTCTCCCTCGTCCATCACTATTACTATTTAGAAAATATAAGGGTTTTCCGCAGTAAGGTATTTTACGTCTGATATGAAAAGTATATGTACTGTGTAGACATATATGAAGTGTGCATCCACTGTGAGGTTACATAGAATACTATATGTAATAATAACATGATATATTCTGACACAGGGGGTGAGCAGATTTGGAATCCTGTGTAACATGACATCTCTGCAACATCAGCAGGATGGTTTCACTCTAAAGGTTACATTGTGGTTTGTCTATTTTGGGTCCTCCCTATCTAGGGGTCACCTAGCAATTACACTGTCTGCAACTTGGAGAGATCTAAATAGATCAGTATTCCTCATAAGGTAGTCACTAAAACATGACTTTCTCTATGTAAAATATACAAATAATATACTTAGAGAAGTAATTAATGTAATCATTTGTGAGCACAAGATTAGAGTATAATGATATTGTTACATTTCTTGAGTCAGAACAGAATGCATCTACTCCTTTTCTCCTGAAACTGTCAAGATGGGATATGTGACATAGGGAATGGACATCCATGGAATACATGGACAGGCTGAGAGGGCTATTCTTTTGTAGTGTTTCTACTTTGCCTTATAAAGGATGGGGGTCATGAGAGCATATGAGCACAACCGGGTGTCGAGAGAAGATATTTTGGTGCCCTAGGTAGATGAGGATTATGGTGCCCCCTCCTACAAGTTTGTGGAATGGCAGTGGCAGCAATTCAGCAAATCAATGGAAAGAAAGGTGACTGATGAATCTGAGACAGAGACTTGAAAGAATTAGTATATAGAATAAATCATATGTCAGCACTGCTGCCTAATGTTAGAAACAAGCGACATTTTTATTATTTGCACTAGGGCAGCACTACTGTACTTCTGAGTCCCTATGAGTGACACCTCCAGGGTGTCTGCAGACTGCAGCTGCCGCTGGCCTGGCACCCCTTATTTCTACTGACTAAGGGTATGTTCACACAGGGCGTTTTTGCAGCTTTTTTTTTCTGCAGCAAAACCTGATCTTCTTGGCAGGAAAGAAGCTGCGTCAAAAACGCAGGTTTAGGTGCGTTTTTTGTTGCGTATTTGGTGTGTTTTTTTATGTTTTTTTTTTCCATGCTAATGTCCTAGGATTTTCAGCAGCAAAAACGCAGCAAATAATGATGCCTGCGTTTTTGCTGCGTTTTTTTCAATACCCATTCAAGTCAATGGGTGAAAAAACGCAGCAAAAATGCTGAAAGAAGTGACATTTTGTATGTCCAAAAAATGCAGTATGCGGTATGAGGGGGCACATTTTATAAACGTTTATTTCAGCGTGTGCAGGGAGCATAACTAAAAGAGCCACCTTGTTAGAATGCAGCATTTGTGCTGCACAAGATGGCTCTTTTAGTTACAAACGCCTGAGGGGGGGTGATAGGTTCCCTTTAAAATAAAAAACCCTTTAATTATGATCATTGTGTAGCGAGGTGGGGGAGACCCTCATTTGCCCCTACCCCACACAGGACTTATGTGACCCTTCTTTTGTGTTATGTTTCATGTGCATTTACAGTGTATGGCAACACTTGTAATATATGCTACACATTCTTATTGTATTATGCTGTGTTTGCTGTGATGTCTCTTTTAGTGTGTAATGTATCACTGTTTAACTGTATTATGTTGCCCTGTACATGTTAGAGGCAGGGATAGCAAAGGGTTACCTTGTGGGCTGAACCAGCAGCCGCTAGGGAGCAGGAAGTTCCTGCTTCCTGGTCAGAGCCCGGGGCATGTTTGCCCAGGGCACAAGCTCAGCAACAGCGGGGCATTGCCAGACCCCAGGAGGGGAAGAATCTAAATCTGTTGCCCCAGACTAAATGACAGTGACATGGGCATTGCCAGACTCCAGGAGGGGATAGAATCTGTTGCCCAGGTCCTAAGGACTGCAACACGGGCTTGAGGGCATGGTAAGGGCCCCACTGAAGGTACTTCAAGCATCCAGAATCCGGCGTAAGGACTACTGCCTCTTTTGGCTGCCGTGGCTGTTGTGGGTATGGCCATGGATAGAGCTAGGGAGAGAGCAGGAAGCCAGTGTTTGTACTTCATTTAACTCTGTTATTAAAAATTGTTCTCCCTGTTGGACTGCAGCGGTGACTGGAATAAGTTTGTCCTGCCTATTTCTGTACAAGGTACCGGGGTGTCTACTGACTGTGGCTTAGTTGACTCGGCTGGAACTACCACCCCGGACCACCTTGTTACAACACAAAATTATTAATAATAGCTAATGATAGTAGAACACAGAAAGTACCCTGTAGGGGGAACCCCAGCACTATCCAAACAATAATACATCCATGACCTATACCTAAGTCCCTTGTGAAAGATCACCCGCTATGCAAAATAATGATAATAATAATAAATATAATAAAGGTACCCACATGATAATGTATGTGAATGGCTGTAAATAACACAAAATAAGGACTTGTGGGATATTGGGTATAGAATAGTGGCTGTAGTGGAACAGCGTACATAGGTCACCTTACCTAGTGCAAATAAGGCTGCAGGTGAAGAAAGGAAAGGATAGTCCAGGTGTTCCCCCTCAACCCGATGCGTGTTTTGCTCGAGCCCCCGAAAGAAGCCTTGTATGGGTGCAAGTGAGCCGAGTCTCGCAGCCACTCGCAGTGTACTGCCATTGTTCTCTCAACCCGAGTCAGTATGAGAAAATAATGGCAGATCTGAGCTGCCCTAACACTGTTTCATCACATAGTACTCGGCCGTATTATACGGTAGTGTGACGCCGGCCTAACATGTAAAATTGTGCTGACAACTTCTCTTTAAACTTCAATTTTTGCAGAACGGTGGCAGTCTGGCAGAGATTAGAACACCCAGGTCGGGGTCACACAAGTGAGGATTGTCTCTTCTGAGAGATCAGATCAATTTTGATAATGACACTCAGAGCAAACCCTGTCAGAGTTTCATCCTAATGTCAGTTTACAGTGATCAGATTCTCTTGCATCATGGAATAGCAGCACAGGCGCGGAGAATACGGAGAACTTCATTTTCCATCTTCTCCATTGTCTCTGTCTGCATAAATAGTACTGTACTCAGAGGACATCGGAGTGCAGTCCGATCTTTTACACGCACCCGTAAACTTGAATGCGTGCGTAATCCGCAGATCTTCACTGCACGATACAATAAAATTGATCCGAGTGCTCTCCGATAAAACATTGAATAGCAGTTGTCCGATGTATACGCCCTCAAGATGAGATTTGTATAGGAGTTATAGCCCCTACAAGACTTTGTGCTTAGTTTATACTGTCAGGTGAGGATGATAGATTCCCGTTAACAATATATTCTCTAACAACACTGAACACGGCATTCACATACTCTAATGTGCATTGTTGATGGGTCCTGGTGCTGCCTTTCCCTCCTTGGGTACAAACAGCAGAGAAAGGGCTTGATACTCTTAATCCTTTTCAGTTATAGTGAAAGCTCACATCTTACATGCCATTTTCTGTAGTCTACACTGTTTCCATAGATCTGTTACCTCTTTATTGTACACTGAAAGCTGCCTTTTATTTCATTGTTTGCTTGGTACAATAACTTCCTTCCCTTATGGCACAAGCACCAGGTGTGTGTACAGTTCTGTTATACCTCCCCCCGGCAATCTATTGACTTCTCTTCTGTACAGTGCCCTGGCTTTTCTATTAGCTCTATGGAGAAGTGTAATTATAACACTGTCTGGCACATTCTCTATGTATTTTGGGAAAATTCCTTAGTTTGAGTAAATATTAAACCACAATATTTGTGGTATTTATAAACTACAGACCAATACTGCAGAGGAAAGGCCTGTAGGAAAAGCTAAAAAGCCATAAAAAATGTATTATTAAATAAAATATACATATACAAAAATATAAATACATATAAATTAATGCTCCTGCAGTCACTATTTATGTGGGTAGTGTATACTGCACATAGATCATGTCTTGTACCCCTACCTTATGAAAATGGGAATCTCATGATGACTGTTCACTTCAGAAATACCAAAATTCAACAGCCAAGAAGAGGTGAAGAAGACACATATGTGTGGCATACTCTTAAAAATGAATGGGAATCTGACTCACCACCTTTATGCCGCCCTCTCTGAGGTAGTGGCAGACACGCAGATTTCTTTCTCTTATGTTTATCTGTTACACTTTATCAGATACAGTGCTATCTCGAAATTCATGAGCTGCAGGGCAAGCCCAACTCACCAGTAATGATGGACAGCTCTTTCCCTATTACTGTGCATAGGAAGAAAGCTGTCAATCAGCAGCTCATGAATACCATGAACTCCAGAGCAAACGCCATTGAGAGGTCCCCTTCTTATGAGTACTTCATCTCATAACGTGTATGCTTCTCCACAACTGCTATACAAACACACCCAACAGACTGAATGACGATATCACTATTGTATGCTACCCTGACAGAGGGAAGAATAAAGGTGGTCAATGGCCCCCTTTAAGGGAGTCAGTAGCTCTCCAAAATTGCCATAGATTTTTGAAAAGAAGGACATGTACGTTTGCCTACCTCTGCTATATGTAGCAGCCATGAGGGGAATTGGATGATATAGGGGAACCTACTGGTGGACCCAAAGCAGTTGTGTCATGACACAGCTGTTGAGTGACATGGGACCAGGGGTTTCTTTCCTGGCCATAACAATAATGGGCACCCTAGCTTGCCATATTCCCTGGGATACTTCAGATGGCGAAGACGCCGGGGCCTACGCCCTTGCCCTATCTCCTAAGTTAGCCCTTCATCTGTCCCCATCCCCCACCCAGGGAAGAGAGGGCACTACTGTGCACCACAGTACACCAACCCGACAAACAGGGCAGCAAAGACAAGGGGAAATTGAAAACCGCACACACAAAATATTCACTCACATATAACAGAGGAATCCACGGGGGTGTGCAGGAGAGGGAAGAAAGCAAAACAGGGAAGGATAAGGGAATATCAAGCATACAAACCAAACAGTCACTTATAACTCTTCCAGCACCTTCTATACCAGCTTCTCTCCCTCCTTTTGTCATGCAGCAAAAGCTAACTCTGACAAGGATTAGTAAAGAGCTCAGATTATATAGGGAAAAGGAGTGGCTAACCGAGCACAGCTAAACACAGGGATTTCCAACATGGCTGATTAACCTCTTTTCTGCTGGAAGAAATAAACACGTTTAATACACCTGAGAAGTGCTTCTCAGCGGCAGAGTAGGAACAGCCAGATGCTGCGGTCTTCTGGCTCTGCTCCTTTGCGGTAACCCCA
Source organism: Ranitomeya variabilis (assembly GCF_051348905.1). Classification (NCBI taxonomy): domain Eukaryota; kingdom Metazoa; phylum Chordata; class Amphibia; order Anura; family Dendrobatidae; genus Ranitomeya; species Ranitomeya variabilis. The sequence goes on from NC_135232.1 coordinate 110,164,437, forward strand.
TGACAAGTTGCTGTCCTTAAACATGTGGTACTGATATGTTATGTGTTTCATTCTAGTGAGCGTGAGCTAAAAACAGAAAACTGCACAATTACACCTATACATGCCCTTTACTGCTGCTGTTATTCCATAGAGTTAGATAGAGTTCCACAATATCAATAATTCAATATTGTGACATTGTGATTATTGTGATGCATGGCTCCACTTGCTTCAGTTTGTCTTGTACCTTTATATTGCAATTACCTGTTGCTGAGATCTAAATAAAGGAGATTCATTGACATGTCCTTTCTCCGCTACAGAGAAATTCCTTACTATTAAAGCTAAAAAGCGTAAAATGATGTCCTGACATGGCTGGCACTGATCTGGTGCTTGTCAAGATAATTACGGTATTTTTAAGTCATATGTGGATCAGACAAAAATGTGAAGTTTTTTGCTCCCCTTGTAGAATATGTCTTTGTGCACCCAATCTATCATGCCGCACTTATACCACCGGTGTCGTCTTCTGCATCACCTACTTTCATGCATAGGCAAGTATTATCTTGAAATACCTGCCCATAACATAGCGCACATTAGCATCATGGCTTACATTACAAATGGAAGCTATTAAACAAACTTGAAAATAGGGAAAAGAACTTGGACCATCAATATGATTATTCAATTTATTTGTTTTATCCATCTATAAAACAAGTATAGATGTGTCCATTATGTTAATTCAAGGGAAATAAGATGCTAGAAAAACAAAGAAATGAAATAATAAGTATAATAGTTGAAGGGGATTTCTACAAAAATATTAAAATGTCCAAATATTAGTAAATCAGATGGTAGAGTCAAAGTTTGTCAATTATGTCATTGTTTTATTTACTTCTATACACATTGCAATTTCTTATATTGTTGTAAGGATCATTTTTGAAAAGAAATAGTCTTATTTGCCCCCAAAATAATTTTTTTCGTTTTTTTTTTCTTGTTTTCCTTATATAGCATAGGTTGTATGCCTGAATTACTGCTAATGCTGCTGTAATCACACAGCTTTTATTCAGGAAGCAATTTCACTCTACAGACACAAAAACAGCTTGTAATTAAATTTTTGAATAATTTTTAGCATAATTTTTTCTTAATCTCTTTATCTGTTGCTGTGCTTGACATCAGTAGGGAGGAAGTAAAGGGCTCAAATTTACTTCTACTGTAGTTCCTATTGAAATCCCTAGACCTTTCAAGTGAATGTTCTCTCTGTATTTGCGTGGGTTTCCTCCGGGTACTCCGGTTTCCTCCCACATTCCAAAGACATACTGATAGGGAATTTAGATTGTGAGCCCCAACGGGGACAGCGATGATACTGTGTGCAAACTGTAAAGCGCTGCGGAATATGTTAGCTCTATATAAAAAATAAAAATAAAGCTTATTAAGTGAATGAAGCCACCAAACAGCATGTAAGGAAAGTGAAAAGTGGCTGAAAAAGGAGAGATGCCATCAAATAATACAAAAATAATCCACCTGATTAATCCATCATCATTTTAGAGCTGAACTATTGGTGTCCTGAATTGGAGGCAGCAGTACCCCGGTAAGACAAGCCGTAGCACCTATCCAAAGGCCAAGTTTTGAGAAAGTATAATCTCTAGGTTTTTTGGAGAGTGACCCACTGAGTGCAAAATGGATCATAAATACCCATAAATTCCCATTTATCGCCAGAACCCTAATGGAGCTCTATAGTAACTCTCGGTAGGTCAAGCTTTTGCGATTATATGTTCCAGTTTTATTACTTTCTATCCTATTGCTTTGGAGAGTTGCTGACCGCTGTGACCGATGAAGCCAAATTGCTTTAGCTTCTTTCAAACATATGATCTATATTACGTAATGATAATGAATGATTCTTGATACACTCTCCCCCAAAAGAAGGGGCCTACTCTAGGCGTAACTGTGTCTACCTACAGTTGTACCAATTCCTTGAATAGTAACATTCAGGAGTCTAGAAAAGGTGGGTCACAACTTCAGTGTAAGCAGTAATATGGCAAAACATGCAAAATAGAAATGCAAATTCAAGGGCAGAGGACGACGCAAGGACATCTATTTACTGACAATTGTATAATTTTAGGGGATAATGGTTCCTAAAGCACAAATCCTCTGCATGCAGTGAGAACGTGCAATGTTTCTTTTGTTTCACAGTTTGTATTAAATGTTCTTTGAGTTTATAAACCGTGCGCTCGGTGCCTCAGGTGTTTAGGTCTTTGTTCCCTCACTGCTATTCTCCAAAATAACTCCCTCTGACATTTCCAATCAATACTGCGCACAGCCAGAGTGGAGCTTCACGGGACAGATGAGGTATGAAATACACTATGTGGCCCTGTGATAAATCGCATTAACTGTTTTTATTTTCTGACCTTCTTAAGTCTATTGAAAGTCACAATAAAGAACAAATATGTTCATACATGAACTGATCCCAGTATCAGAAGAATAGAGAATGTGGCAATGAGGAGAAAGTATGAGCATGGAGAATTGTCTCATCTGCTGGTCCGTTATGCCCAAATCATAAGGAAAATCTACACTCTGGATTTAATGACTAATGAACAAGGATCTTGCAATAATAAATTGAACTGAATTTTTATTTACACGCTCCTTTAGTAGGTTTTAAAAGGGATGTCCAGTTAAAACAAGTTGTCATGTCACAGGGGATAGGTGATAACTTGCCGGTCAGCATGTGTCCAACTGCTGGGCTCAGCACTAATTGGCAAATTGAGGCATTTTTATCCTCAATGGTGAACTTTAATTCCCATTGGAAAACGTTGCGGCAAAACAGATGTCCGATCTTCACTCCATTCATTCTCTAACTGTTGGAAAAAGTAGAAAGCAGTGCTCAACAGCTCTATAGGGAACAAGCAGGTCAGTAGTCAAGCATTTCAAAATGCACTCCCACTCCATTCTAACGGATAAAAGTTTCCCAAGTGACGGTGGTGGGTGAGGACCCACTGGACAACTTGTCAGCCCTATCTGGGAGGGGCGTGATTAAGAGACCACCTGGTCCTCTGATGGTGAGGATATGCTTGGGCCATAGGATACCAGTCCAGGGCAGTCCCCGGACTTTCAGCAGCTGACCAATGAGTCAAGGCAGGGATGCAAGGTACAGGGGGCACAGGCAGAGACGTAGTTAAGCAATCAGAGGTCGGGGCAGGCAGCACAGGATCAGAATAGGTAGCCGGGGTCAGGAGCATAGAGGTAAGACAGTGTCAAGGTGAAAATATATTTTCTTACATACCTTTGTACTTTTATATATCATATACTGTGAAACAATAAGTTTTCCCCTGCTAAAGCAAATGTAATTGTATTTAAAGATGGCCGCCAGAGTTCAGTTTCGTTTCAGGTTAGTGTCTGGAGGGATGAAGATTCATTTCTTTAGAAACGAAACTGAAGGAATGTGAAGAAAAGGAGGATCCACCAGAAGATGTTAGAACAAATCAGAAAGACTGAATGCTAGCTTAAACCCCGCCTAATGCACGCCTTCCCCTAACACTCAATATAGTATTGTGTATTTTTAGAATAAAGCCAGTTGCTGTGACTGTTACACACATGTGTGTGGATTCACGAGCATGCACTGAGATTGAACCAGCTACCTGTCTGACTCATTCTTACCCGGTACCACATGCTTATAGTTTAATTTGGAATGACTGGTGAATGAGGATTTATATTGTCGTTTACGACCCCAACAATTTGGCAGCCCAACGGGGGGCGTGGCCAGCGATCCGAGACCCCCTGGACCCATGCCTGGATGTCTGTGGATGATACCCGTAGTGGCTGACCTCGAGGACTGATCACCCTCCGTACACGGTAAGTGGCGATCATGTACATTGTATATGTCACACTTGCTAGTGTCTCAGCCATTATTGGTTTGTCTGTGGTCTCTTTGGGTCCGGGAGGTGACTGATCGAGTGGTGAGATCGAATGCGATCCTGTGCCACGCTCTGAACCAGCAACTGAGAGACGTCACATCCTGTGCGACCTCTGTACACCATACCTCCTCCACCGGTCATTGTACTCCGTTCAACCACCTTACCCGTGACTATTGTCCAGTAGTGAAGTGGAGTGAAAGATTGAGCTAGTTGTAGAGTGTGGGGCAGCTTAGAGAAAGGGATAGGAGACGCAGCCTCTGTGATATTGTACCAGCTAGGTAATTAAGACGTCCCGAGCAGGGACCACCTGTATTTCTGTGGAGGGCTCTCACTAGGAGACCGCCTCCCGACTGTTTAGAATATCATGGCAGGATAGTCTGTTAATCACTGGTGTTCAGGTTAGGGACAGAAAATATTGAGCGCGAGGCTCTAATTTTTCTAATACGTTGAGCGAGATTCCGTATTGCAGAATACCAGTGTTGATATCGCTGCCAGCGATCCTGAGCTATAGCAGGGCGTAGTATTCTGTAAGCCAAGCTGCGTATCTTAAAGCAGAAGAAGTCAGTGCCCCACAAGTTAGATGAGGATGCCGTGGAAGTCAAGACAATAGTCACGGGAGGGCAAGAGGCAGTCAAGAAGCTTATCTGCGAGTTGCGCGAAGCTTAAAGAATAAAGGAAGAAAATAGGTTGAGAGGAAGGATCAGAGAATACAGAACCCGTATTTGGTTATAAAATGCCTTTGAACTGTGATCTTACAGATTGTAAAATGGCCGCCGTGCCACTGATGATGAAAATGCAGTCTCAGCCAGCGCCCTGTAATGGCGGCGGAAAGAGATCTCCAGAAGCGTAGGTGTGTCCTGTTTGTGTTGTGCAGAATCCAACCTGGGTGGAGACCTGCCTTGTGTGTGCGTACGGACCGTCCTTGGGGCTCCGCCCAGACCACGGAGGATTATAGGAAAAGTTTTGTAGAAATTAAGTCTGAAAACTGCTGTAATTTGTGACTTTGTAGAGGATACGGAGCTTTGTATCAGTGCTGTGTACTAGATGGGAGGGGCGGAGCAGACCGCTGCGAGATTTGTCAGTTCTTCTCTTTTCTCCTTATCTGCGCTACGTGCTGGAGTAAGGGGGGCATACATCTGGGCTTTTGTATTCTCCCTTGTGCGCTGAGGAATGCAGTGACTTCCTTATCTCCTGTTTCTGGTGAGGAGGGGGGACGCGCGCGTAGCTGCACTTTTGAGTCTCCCTGTGTTTATTTGGTGTAGATTACGCACTGGTAGATTTGGGTTTTGCTTAAAGTGACAATACTGTTTTGAAGTACAAAGAAATATTATAATCTGGAAAGTTGAAAGTGAAATAGACCTGTGCCTGGTCTTGGAGGAAAACTTGTAAGTAATTGAAAGATTGGTAAAAGGCACCAATATATCCTGGACTGCCGAGAAGTTCTATGGGCGTCTTATGGTAGTATTTAAAGATCTGGGATTCCCATTGTAATAAAAAGCCCATTCATACCTTTTTGTAGTAGACCCGATATTGAGATTTCCACTCCGGATGATGTATTGAAAATAGTAAAGAGTTTTCAAAAGAATTTAGCCCAGCAGGAAAGACAAGGATTAAGTCACTAGCTGTAATAATTCTTGCTCGCTCACTGGCCCCCATCGCTGCAGCTGCGAGATCAGTGTTCCTTATCTCCATGTAACAGACTCCAGTTTCTGCCCCCTCCTATTGTACATGCAAGTCCAGCTTCACACTCCAATACGCCTTTAACCCTGTATAGGAATCTAACTCCCTCCCCAGCCCCATGTCAATTTTCAGACCAAGAGCTTGCTTTAATCGGTGTAAATGCCAGACCTCCCAGCCTGGAAAGGCCTCTACATCTCCTCTTCCCGTGAAACCTTCACACTTACAAGGCCAGACTTTCTAGGAATCTGAAGTTTGGTTTCCCTGTCATTCACGCTACTATATCACACCTCAGGAATCCCAGGTTCTTTTCTCAGTAGGGTATGGGGACATAATTACCCACCAGGCAGGAGCCATAGTGAACCCAGCTAACTCTACCCTGTCACATAGAGGTTGTTTGGCCCAACAGATAGCTAGAAAAGGGGAGCCAGTCATAGCCCAAGAGTGTCAAGCCTACCTTGCCGCTCATGGCCCCTTGCATCCAGGAGATGCTATGTCCACTCAAAGAGGGAATTTGCCCTGTGATATAGTGTTACACATTGCAGGCCCCGTATATGATTGCAAGACACCCGAGCACTGCCGTACAGTATTGCAGACAGAGCTCACCTGCAGGACATACTACAGGTGTGCTGATTCAGCTTCATGGAGACAAACAGAGACCTGTTGCTTATTACAGTGGCCGCCTGGATACGGTGGCAAGAGGAAGTTCCTCCTGTGTTTGGACTGTGTTGTCTGCCCAGCTGTTGCTACACAAATCTTCAGAGATTGTTTTGGATTATCCACTGATGGTCCACACCCCACACGATGTACATAGTATCTTTAACCAGGTACAACCTAGCCACATGTCCATGGCTGGACAGCTGCGACTTCAGTCTGCTATTCTCATGCCTACTAATGTGACTTTGAAAAGGTGCACTGTCCTGAACCCCGCTACTCTTCTCCTAGTTCCCCTGGATCCAAAGGGGGGAGGAGTAGGTGACATGAACAAGGACACTTTTTCTTTCTAGAATGGATCCAGAGGAACAAGATTAGGTTTCCAAACCCCATGATTGTCTAGAATTGATGTCTCAGGAAACGGCTGGTCTCTAGTGTGCCTATTCTAATGCTGATTTTGAGCTTTTTGTAGATGGATCCCGTCACCAAGATGACCGAGGACGCTACTGTACCAGATATGCTGTGGTCTCAGAACATGAGGTAATCAAGGCAGAGTCAATGCCAGCTCATATGTCTGCACAAGAAGCAGAAGCTCAAGGCGCTTACAGAAGCGTGCAAACTAGCAGAAGGTAAGACTGTAAATATCTACACTGATTCCAGGTATGCTTTTGGCATTGCACACGGTTATGGGCCTATCTGGAGAGCCAGGGCTTTCCTGACAGCAAATGGCCACCCCTTTAAACATGCTGAGGCAGTCCAGCAACTTATGAATGCACTACAGTTTCCCACCTAAGCAGGCATCATAAAGGTAAAGGCACATAGCAAAGGCACTGATGGACGGACAAAAGGGTAACGCACTGGCAGACCAGGCTGCCAAGAAAGCAGCAAGCACTCCTGTGGCTTCTAGAGTACATCACCTAGACACCCCACCATCTCCACTTGTGTTGAAAGACATCTTAGCCCGGTTACAAGAACAGGCAAGTAAGGAGGAGAAAAATAGGTGGCAAAAGATAGGGGCTTGCTCTGATACCGTTACCGGACTATGGGGGAGGGGTGAAAAGGTCTGCTTACCACAGGTACTGTACCCAATGATGGCACAGGTTCTGCACGGGAATGTGCACCACTCGAAGCCGGCCATGTGTGACACCCTACAGAAACAATGGATTGCCCCCGAGTTTTCCACCTGCGCAGAAAGGCAGGTACAGAGCTGCATGATATGTGCCACACATAATCAGGGTAGGACAGTGAAAACCCCATCCAAACACACTCCCCGGCCCTTTAACCAATTCCAGAGACTGCAGATTGATTAAATTCAGTTACTCAGGGTAGGGACGTATGAGTATGTGTTGGTCTGCATTGATTTATTTTCAGGTTGGCCAGAAGCCTACCCAGTTGCCAAAGCTACGGCTAAGACAACGGTGAAGAAACTGATGGCTGAGATCATATGCAGGTATGGAGTTCCTGAAGTCATTGAAAGCGATCAGGGTTCCCATTTTACTGGAGAGATCATGTCAGAGGTAATGGCAGCACTGGGGGTAAGTCAAGCATTGCATACTCCATCCGCAGAACAGTGGAAAAGTGGAGAGACTAAATGGAACTTTTAAGCTTAAAATCCAGAAGGCAATGACAGAGACTGGTAAACCATGGACAGAATGTCTCCCTCTAGCTTTGTTTTCAGTAAGATATACCCCAAACAGGAAGATAGGACTGTCACCGTATGAGATTCTGTTTGGCAGGAGCCCCAATCTTGAATGTTTCTTTCCACAACAGTTGTAGCCCAAGTATCAGGACTTGACTAGCTATGTGCAGGCCTTACATGGACACCTTGTCAAAGTGCATTTAACTGTCTTCAGTTCTCTTCCAGACCCAGACAAGGTTCCTGGACACCATCCCTTTTGTGCCAGGAGACCTGGTGTATGTGAAAAAGTTTGTGCGCAGAGATTGTCTCCAGACGAGATTTGAAGGACTTCACACGGTGATCCCGGTCACCCCCACTGCAGTAAAACTTGAAGGAAAGAGCACCTGTATCCACGCCTCACACTGTAAAAGAGACTGAACCAGTGTTTAGTCACAGAAGTGACTGAAGGGAAATGTTGCTGTTGTTTTTGATCTTGAGGTTGGGGGCCATCCTCGCCCCTACCTCTTCGGCCCCTATTGTAAATAAGAATTCTGGTCCCACTATATTCTGGGTAAACCTGACAGCCCCGGTAAATATCTGGCGATTTGATTTCTGTGATGTAGTCAAGTGCCTCGAGACTGAACGGGTGGTAGAGGGAATCATCCAGTTTTATATATATGTTACCAGAAATGACAACAATAACCGTTATTATTGGACAGATGCTGCCTGGAATACGGGAGATGATTGGGGATATAAACCTAGTGAAGCCATGTTCCCAAGGATGGGACAGGTAGGAGTCTTCGTGAGAGAATGCATTAAACAGCCCTTCTGCAACCACTTAGAGGCTGTAAATGGGGTAAAAGTTGTCACCCCCTCCTCCTGAATCTTGAAAACCCCCAATCTGCTGATCTGCAGACGTTTGTACTGGGAAGGAATTATAATTATGTATTTAGTGCTGGACCCTATGTGTATTTAGGCCATATACAGCCCCAAGAAAAAAACCTATGGTTAGAATGGGTGAGATACAATGTAAGAGTCCAGAATATCTCTGTAGGATGTATTGCTTGTGCTGCTGCGAATACATATCTGAACACACATGCATTGCTTTTCCTGATGACAACACCACCGCCTGTGTCATGAATCTGTTGAAAGGTTTGAAGCCCACTGATTGCCCAGATTATGTCCCACTAATTCATAAGGAACCCAGACTAAAGGTCCCAGGAGAAGTAAGCTGACAATTACACCTGCTATAATTCCCACGACACCACAGGTATACCAGTAGAAATCTCCGAGACAGGTTACTGCAAAGAGAGCAGTTCTCTAGATACTGATTTGCTAATCAAACATACAGAATATATGCACGACATTTATTGGTTATGTGGAGATGGTAAGCTCCGTCCTAGGTTGCCTAATGCCTGGATAGGCCAATGCACCCTTGTTAGACTGGCCATGCAGTTCAAGATTTTACCTTGGGATCCAGAGGTACCTGATGAACCTACCAGAAAAAGGAGAAGTCTCGATCAGCTCCACATGAGTTATGAAGAAGATCCACTAGTATATATTGATGCCATTGGAGAGCCAAGGGGGGTGCCTGACCAGTTTAAAGCCCAGAACCAGATTTATGCCGGCTTTGCTTCTATAGTACCACAGATGCAGATTAATAAAAATGTTGAATGGATCAAATATATATATTTATATATTACAATGAACAAAGATTTGTCAATTATAGCTGTGATGCCTTTTAGGGTATAGTTGAGGATTTGGGCCCCAACACTTGTATGACCCGTGCTGCAACCCGACCTAAGAGAATTACACTGAATCCTGTCCAGACAAGATCACATGCAGTGATATAAGAAGCTGACACAGGATTGTGGTTGGCGGATAGTGGGGACATTAACTTTTAGGAGTAGGCTGACAGTAATCCTTTTGGGAAGGAGCTGTAGACCAGCATGTCATGTCACTCCCCACCACCAGAGAACCAACCACATCAGGTAGGGTAAGACAGATACAGGAGTATTATCCCTGGAGGCCCTCTGACTAGCTAGCTACGCAAAAACATTTGGCTGACCCTGAGAACCAACCTTTCTCATTCTACAGACAAATAATGACCATATGATGGACGTATAAGTGCACCTGGGCAGGCCTAGGTAGTTAGTGAGCACAAAAACACGTGACGTGCTAGGACGCAAATTAAGATTTTCTACAGATGTGACAAAGGAGAGAGTGTAGAGCTATACTTTGGACGGTTACAGCTGAAATGGGAAGATATGGAGTACAGTCCCATAAACCCACTTGATGTTAGAATATTGGTAAATACATTCATTGACGGTATGACCAAAGACATACGAGACGAAATATAGACAGCCAGACCTGAATGGCGAAATGTAGACCCGAAAGACCTGAAGGTTTCTAAAGAAGTTGAAAAAATTAGGACAATAAGACGACGTGTCATGTATGCTGGAGTAGACACATCTTTCTTCTCCAGTTGGTTAGGTGGGATCAAGGGATTCCTTCAACAAGTTTGTTTAGTACTAATTGCCCTCCTTATAATTGTATCGATAATCCTCTGTTGTGTTATTCCCTTGTACAAAAAGGTTATTGCCAAAGCAACTCCGACTGACACCTTTCTCAATCAAGAAGTAGACCCACCAGAGTACAATGGTACTGATCCAGGGGAGATCCCGAAGTATATTCCTCTCAAGAGAATAGACAAAACCCCCCCATTCTCAGATGATGCCAAGAGATTTAGTTTAGGGACAGTGGGAGAACTCCATGTGAGGTTAGTGAAAGGTTCAGCTGCCTGGAGGCCTCTCGCTAGGGGAGAGTTTCTGAGGTGTCTGGATGAAGAAATCCACCTCCCCTTTTCCCATCACATGGACAGTCTCGAAGGATCTTTCTTTAAGGGAAAAACTTAGTGTTTAGGGGGGATTGTCAAGGTGAAAATATATTTTCTTACATACCTTTGTACTTTTATATATCATATACTGTGAAACAATAAGTTTTCCCCTGCTAAAGCAAATGTAATTGTATTTAAAGATGGCCGCCAGAGTTCAGTTTCGTTTCAGGTTAGTGTCTGGAGGGATGAAGATTCATTTCTTTAGAAACGAAACTGAAGGAATGTGAAGAAAAGGAGGATCCACCAGAAGATGTTAGAACAAATCAGAAAGACTGAATGCTAGCTTAAACCCCGCCTAATGCACGCCTTCCCCTAACACTCAATATAGTATTGTGTATTTTTAGAATAAAGCCAGTTGCTGTGACCGTTACACACATGTGTGTGGATTCACGAGCATGCACTGAGATTGAACCAGCTACCTGTCTGACTCATTCTTACCCGGTACCACATGCTTATAGTTTAATTTGGAATGACTGGTGAATGAGGATTTATATTGTTGTTTACGACCCCGACAACAGAATGGGTATATAAGCTGGGTCAATGACAGGAGAGACAATACAAACAAGCTAGTGATGATTAAGCACTAAAATGCTCGAGTGCTTGCTACTCAAATTGAGCAGGTTGGCCGCATGAATGGGCTCAACTCAAGTGTTGAGTATAATGGAAGTCAATAGTAAACTTGAGCATTTTTCCGGAACACCCTAACAGGAGAGTTGGCGGTTAGGAAAATCACTGAAATGTATAGAAAGAGCGTTCAAATGGAATGGGAACCGCATGGGGTAGATGCCTGGATGCATCTCTGACTCCCAGGTCACTGTTGGGAACAATGTTGTCAGAGTATTACACCACATTTACGGACTAACAATAAAACATGCAAAAACTAAGATAAAATGGATTTTACAGGAAAAATTTTTAGGAAACATTCTTTCGTGTATAATGACTTGCATATGAGGCAACATTAAAAAGAGAAAAAAACAAGCAAAAAAACACTTCCTCCTCCCTGGTAATAATTTAAAAAAAATGACTCGAGGTCCTTCCTATTTTTGATAACCAGCCAAGTAAAAGCAGACAGCAGACAGATAGTTATCTGGCCCATACCATCCTAAAAATACAAGTGCACAGCTGCCCCAGAATTGGTGCATCCATTAGATGCGCCAATTCTGGCTCTTTGCCCGTTTTTTTTCGATTGCGCTGGTCCTGTGGCAATCAGGGTTTTGGTAGTTGGGGTTGATGACAGCTGTAATTTGTCTAAAAACTCCCAGCTGCCATGAAGCCGTGGGGTTAGTAATGTAGAGGCATCTATCAGACATTGCTAACCTGGTAATAAAAAATAAAGGCACACATAAAGTATTTTTTTTATTTGAATAAAGTCTCCCCACACTTTCCCGCGTTCACCAATTTATTTTTTTTTTTTAAATCCCATGCAGGTTAGATGTAATTCAATGAATCCGAAGTGATCCTCTGCCACTTCTATTATAACAGTTCCCAGGATGACATGAGACCACTGCAGCCAGTCACTGATTGTATCAGGTCGCTATTGCAGCTAGTGAATCCCTGCAGTGGTCTCATGTGCCTTCATGTTTATAGACTGTTGCTGAAATGTCTGCAACAATACTTCCGTGTGTGAATATGCCCAAATAATCTCTCTAAATGGTGTATAAACAGTTGCAATCTTATCATTTTCTGACATACATAAATATTTTCTAGATCTCATTACCATGGTTGTATATCGATACTCATACCTGGAATTTATTTTGCACAGGTGGGAACAGTTTACCCTGTTTTCTTATCAAAAATTCTACAAGTAAATACTGAGCCCAGACTGACATCCTGGTAATTCATTATGTGTATTTTGCTCTCTGTGAACCAAGTCAATGAGTAAATGAAATAACAGATACCTAGCATGCTACGTTCAAATATGTGAAGTATGTGGTATTTTCAGTAGGGAAGTATTACTGACCATGTTATGTAAAGAAAGACCTCGCTGAGGTTTCTAATTTTACATTTTTTATCACAGCTGAGAAATGTCCTGATAAGGGAAGTCTGGCATTACTGCAACTCCTGGCCTACAATTACCACTTTTTAATCTAACCTGTAAACTTCAGTGAATCTCCACTTTCAAAAATCACAGTTTTAAAGTTCATTATTCTGCTTATTAATTTCTTAAAGGGGTTGTTCAACACTGAAATTTTATCTTTTTAGGCCTTGCTATTTTCAAAATAACTAAAGTATACACACCTACCATTCATCACCCTTGTGGATGCAGCACAGGCCACCTGCATGGTCTCTGCTCTGAAATAAATACCTGTGCATACAAACTCCTTGCAGATGTTGTCCTTGGTTGGATTTGAACCCAGGACCCCAGGGCTGCAAAAGCTAGAGTGCTAACCACTGAGCAAACATTGAGTGTATCTTTGATGCTGAGCTCTTCCACTCACCTGACTGCTGCAGCCAATCACAGCTTCAGAGATCATTTTGATATCCGGATGGCAGAAATGTCCCTTCAAGATGGGGAAGGGTGAATCAAGTCCTTAGAATTTGCCAACAGTGCATTTTTTCCAGCACTTCTCATAGACGTGGGACATGGCAGTGCACAGATCTTGAATCTTAGTATGGACCCTGTGTACTGTGATGGACGGAGAGTGATGAATTGCTAAGCCAAGCAGAGGCATAGCAATGGTTACTGAGAATGTTATAATCCACAGCGTACTAGATCCTGCTAGATGTTGGTCTGATTGACTTCCTGGCGGTCTAACACTGACAAGATGGATAATGCACTGCACTATATAAGAAGTACAGTGTATTATCTATATGTTCAAAGGATGACATGTTCAAATTCCTGTGACGAAACACCATTTAATCTTAATTATCCAGACATCTATTTTCAGGAGGGGGCATAGACTGTTATCTTTATGGTGACTTTCGAATTGATGTGTTTTTTCTTTGGTTGGTCAAGAAACGCAGACTATTGTTCATACTAGCCTGAATGTGACCCTGTAGGTGCTGTTTTTTGCAAGCTCATTGTCTGCAATCTTTGAGGGATAGAGACATATGGTAATTGAACAAAAGATGTTTGATAATATGATGATTGACCATTGTGTGGGACCCTACAGCTTGTTGACTTGCAAAACAGAGGAGGAAAAACTAAGCAAATTGATTAAATATTCAAACAATGTAAATTAATCTCATCATACCTTCCTCTTGACCTCTGGATGATGGCTTGAAGGACAACAGTTGTGAACTATATAAAGGGGATTCGCCTCTGTACCAAGAGATCCAAAGAACCAAAGACTCTTTGCAAAACCACAGGCAGAAACACTCTACAGGACAGCAGCCAGGACATCATGGCTCCATCATGAGGGACACAGATTTGACATTCTACAGGATACCAGCTTAAGGGACCACGGCCTCGGCTGAAAGAATACAGATCTTCTCCACTGACCATGACTGAACCCATGGATACGTTTGGGGAAGCCAGGATTTTGACCCACTGCTCACTTGAGCCCCATTGATACTTTTGGAAAACCCAGAATTGGGACCCCCTGGTCACCTGGCTCCATGGAGATGTTCTCAGAAGCCAGATTGTGACCCTCCGGTCACCTGGCCTAGTGCCACAATGAACTGTCAGCTTCCTAAGCTTGTCGTTACCTCCTCTCTGTGCATGCCACAGGAGGGTATTCGGCCCTGGAAGTCGCAGCTACTTTAATCCTGGCGAATCAGTAGAAGGGTGAGATTCTGTATTTTTGCACCATCTTGGGTATTTTCCTGGGACTGTTCTATATGTTATTATCTGTTTTGTCATTCAATAAAGTATTGCCACACTGTTTTACCTTCACCCTGTGTTGTCTGAGTAGTATTGTGTTCACGGTAGAAGGAGAGCGGGCGATCAGTGAGATGATCTCTGGTCCACGTGGTCTAGGGCCAACGGACTAGAGCACCCTTTGACCCCTGTGTTTCCACAGTCCTCTATTGGGACTAATACGTATTATAAAAAAAAATAAAAAAGGGTTTTAAATTTAAAAATGTAAACAAAAAAATTCCCTCTTTTAGAAATATACAGTGGGTGGTACTCATCCAATATACATGTTTGTGTAAGATCAGCTCTCATAAGTTGTCTATAAGGGCATACAGGTCATAGAAAGTTGAAAACAATGACGCCCTGACATCTGCTTTCTGATATCTTACTCCAGAGAAATCCATGTTTTTTTTATGTAAATGAGCTGTTAAGATCTATGGGTCAGACACAGATCTTTCTGAGAGTGGTAATATTTCTACAAATAATATATATACAGTGGGTACAGAAAGTATTCAGACACCTTTACATTTTTCATTCTTTATTTCATTGCAACCAATTGGTAAATTCAAAAAAGTTCATTTTTTTCTCATTAACGTATACTCGGCACCCCATCTTGACTGAAAAAACACAGAAATGTAGTAATTTTTGCAAATTTATTAAAAAGAAAAACTGAAATATCACATGGTCATAAGTATTCAGACCCTTTGCTCAGTATTAAGTGGAAGCACCCGTTTGAGCTAGTACAGCCATGAGTATTCTTGGGAATGATGCAACAAGTTTTTCACATCTGGATTTGGGGATCTTCTGTCATTCTTCCTTGCAGATCCTCTCCAGTTCCGTCAGGTTGGATGGTGAACGTTGATGGACAGCCATTTTCAGGTCTCTCCAGAGATGCTCAATTGGGTTTAGGTCAGGGCTCTGGCTGGGCCAGTCAAGAATGGTCACAGAAATACAAAAGAGCACAGTGAGGTAAAAAATACTCTGTTGTAAAAAAAAAATCACAGTAATCAGCAAGTGCTATTCAAAAGATGTAAAGAAAACAGGGTATTTAGTTGATACGGTTTTTTTGCAAAAAAATGTATACTAAGCTGCTCCACCAAATCGTCAAGGTGTACCCTTATAGAGCAGTCCTAACTAATGTATAGAATCCCTATCTGATGTATTTAAAACCTGATCATCTGTATAGTACCTGTATAAGCAGGGTTCAGAGAAGGACTATCCATGTGGACATGCAGGATGGAACAGCTTAAATGCAAATGACCCTCAGAGGAGTGGTGGACTCCCCAGTCTTGTAGAAACAAGAGAACAATTATAGAACCACAGAAGTCTGTAGGAACCTGTTCACACCACCAGAAAACTTGAAGACACAAAAGAGCACAGTGAGGTAAAAAATACCCTGTTGTAAAAAAAATCACAGGTAAAGCATTTTTTACCTCACTGTGCTCTTTTGTGTCTTCAAGTTTTCTGGTGGTGTGAACATGTTCCTACAGACTTGTTCAATGTGCAAGTAGCCCATGTGTTTCTGGTTCTATCACAGAGATGTTCTGTAGACACTCCTTAATTATTTTAGCTGTATGCTTATGGTCATTGTCTTGTTGGAACGTGAACCTTTGGCCAAGTCTGAGGTCCAGAGCACTCTGGAAGAGGTTTTCATTCAGGATATCTCTGTACTTGGCAGCATTCATGTTTCTGGAGCGGCCCCCAGATGCAGGATGGTGGGGTACTCGGTACCGGGTCTATCAGTTCTGAGGATGTCACGGTGGCCTGACCCGGTCCGTGGTCCTGCTAAGGGGCGCCCAATAAAAGGTGTAGGTGATGGTGTAGGTCGCAGTAAATAACGAGGACACAGGGTTGCAGTCTCTTTACCTCTTTACTGAAGGCTTCGGCATCCGCAATCCAGAGCACTGTCGACTGAGCTGGCTGAGACCGGCCGGTCCGAAGGCACATCCAGAGTTCCCTTTACAGGTGGAAATCAGTGTCTTTCCTACCAGTGCCTGTGTGTTGTAGTACTTCCCTGCTTAGCACCACGGGATAGTCCTCACAACTGTCGTGTATGTTTCTGTTTTTTCTCTCCGTCCCCCAGATGATATGGACAGGACGCACCCGTATGACGGGGTAGGCCTGGAGTTATTTTATAGGGACCCTAGAGATGCCCCTCTCCCACCATTGCCTCCGTTGTCTTCGTTAGGTGTAAAGGTGAGACAGCCAACCTAAAGTTAACTGCCCGGCCGTAGTTCAAAGTAATGCGTGGAGTCTCTTACTTTCTCGGCGTTCCGGCCGCCGGCTACGCGCCTCAGAAGGATGTTGCTGATCTTAAGGCACAACTCCTTCTGGTTCTATCTCCTTTGTGCTGTGATCCAGTTTCTCACTTCTCCACAATATGCTTCGCTTCGTGTCCTTTCTTAGGAGTCTGCCACTATAAGGCACAGGCATGGCTCCGTAACGATCTGTCCTTTTCTAGGCCTCTGTCAGGATCCCACCCCTGACAGGTCCTCTCTCGAGCTCTTCCCAGCTACTTTCTTCCTCACTTTCTATCCAACCCCCAGTTTTACCCAAGTGTGAGGAGTGGCCTAGTAGATAGGGCCTTTTGCTCCCCCTGGCGGCCGGAGTGTGAAGTGTAATGTGTGTCTGTGATACCTGGTCAGGTGAACTCCTTTAGTGCCATCAGACATACCATCACTCCCCTTAGTGGCTGAGCGACAGTACTGCAACGACCAGGACTCTGGGGCGCTGCATTTCCTTCAATGACAACCAGTCGTCCTGTCCATCTCTGGAGCTCAGCCACAGTGATCTTGGGGTTCTTCTTTACCTCTCTCACCAAGGCTCTTCTCCCACGATTGCTCAGTTTGGCTGGACGGCCAGGCCTAGGAAGACTTCTGGTGGTCCCAAACTTCTTCCATTTAAGGATTATGGAGGCCACTGTCCTCTTACAAACCTTGAGTACTGCAGAAATTCTGTTGCAACATTGGTCAGATCTGTGCCTTGTCACAATTCTGTCTCTGAGCTCCTTGGAAATTTCCTTTGACCTCATGATTCTCATTCGGTCTGACATGCACTGTGAGCTGTGAGGTCTTATATAGACAGGTGTGTGCATTTCCAAATCAAGTCCTATCAGTTTAAATAAATACAGCTGGACTCAATGAAGGAGTAGAACCTTCTCAAGGAGTATCACAAGGAAATGGACAGCAGGTGACTTAAATATGAGTGTCTGAGCAAAGGGTCTGAATACTTATGACAATGTGTTATTTCAGTTTTTCTTTTTTAATAAATTTGCAAAAATTACTACATTTCTGGGGTTTTTTCAGTCAAGATGAGGTGCAGAGTGCACATTAATGTGAAAAAGAATTACTTTTTTGAATTTACCAAATTGCTGCAATGAAACAAAGAGTGAAAAATTTAAAGGGGTCTGAATACTTTCCGTACCCACTGTATATGTATTTTTTTTGTAGAAATATCACCGCTTTCATTGAGATCTGTGTCTGACCCATAGATCTTAACAGCTCATTTACATAAAAAACCATGGATTTCTCTGGAATAAGACATCAGAAAGCAGATGTCAGGCAGGGCATCATTGTTTTCAACTTTCTATGACCTTTATGCCCTTATAGACAACTTATGAGAGCTGATCTTACTGACAGATTCTGTTTATGCCACGTTCACACACACAACGGTAGTTGGTCCATATTCTACATTATTATTGTTATTATTATACATTTTTATAGCGCCATTTATTCCATGGCGCTTTACATGTGAACAGGGCAAATATAGACAAGTACAATAAACATGAGTACATCAGTATTTGTAAGTGAAAACCAGGAGTGGAGCAGTCAGAGGAAAAGTATAATAGAAACACCTCACCACTTCTGCATTTTTAACCCACTCCTGGTTTTGGCTTACAAATACTAATGCAAAATACTGACCAAATAATGAATGTGTGAACGTGGCCTTAAAGGCTCACTCACAGGAGTATATAAGTGGGATCAGTGTTTTCTGATTTTTTTTTATTGGATAGCAAACTGGGGCATGTTATTCAATGAGGCAATGCAGAGGGACAATTTTTTTCACTGACAGAATCTGGCTGAAGTCACATGAGCATATGAAAAATCGATCCCATTCTCATCCAGAGAAGTGCGACAATATCTTTCTCATTTGTTATTTGCGTGATGTCCATATTTACTAAGCTGCTATAAATCTGTTTCAGGACCATTCACAAAATTATAATGAATCCGTAAAAATCAGATGCCACTCTGATGGTCCGTATGGCATCCAATTTATTTTTTTGCACTTAACCGATATTGGAGTCAAATTGCCGCATGCTGCAAATTGTTCCTTATGCTGAATACAGATGAGAAAAAAATGCAGATTTGCACTGCCTGATTGCATAACAATGGCCTAAGGGCAATCCAATAAACCATAGGGTGGCGCTCATCCGATATACATGCTCCGGTGAGCGAGCCCTCTGTGAAAAAAATAGTAGCATGTTTCGATTTCAGTCTGTATTTGGCTGAGTGCGAGAAAAAAATTTGATGCCATATGATGAGGATATATTACAATTCTGTAAGATGGGAAACTATATATGGACCAGTAAAAGATTCATAGCTGCTGAGTAAATATGGATTTCATATGGACAGAACACGGATAATAAGTGAGAAAAAACTGTCCCACTCTTCTGGATGAGAATGAGACCCATTATTTAAGGGGTATCGTTTCTCCTTAGACCCCAGTCCAGAGCCTCTCACCTAGCCAAATCGGTTCTCATGCTTCGCACTGACGAGGGCCAACAGCCCAAAACACCGTGTCTGCGAATTGAGATACTGATTTGGCTTTTATCCTAAGTCATATTGCACGACTCGTTAGAGGGTTGATTGTGACTTGTAGGATCGCTACTTCCAACCGGTGGCGCTATAGAGTTAAGTCCTCTTTTTCTCAGAAGAGGCAATTTGCATATTTAATTACCCATTATTTATACACTCGTGTGACCCCAGTCTAGGGGTACAACCCTTGTTCCTATAACCTTCTGTGGATGTCATAGATGGTCAGTTGTTGCCAGAGGGATGGCGATGTAGGGTGGGAATGATACCCAGGAGATGCACTTTGAAAGGACTTGTTTCCAATGAGATTGATCGTTTCCTCAGCCGTATCTGCGTTGTGTATTGTAGCTTCCATTTATTCCTTCTATTCTTACATGCTGCAACCTCTATAATTAGGTTAAGCCAAAGGTATAACTCAATGTGATGAAACTTCTCCTGTTCTACATCTGGACACTTTCTTGACCTGCATACCGAGGAGGTTAACCCTTCTGATTTATTATCCAAGAACCAACCGTCATTTCTAAATTTAAGCACTTGCCTCCCAGTGAATGAAAGCAGAGACCTCAAAATTCCTTCATTGCCCCCATAGTTTTTTCCTAATCCTTCACCTAACGTGTAGAAGTGAAATTGTATCACATGTATTTATAGGAGACAGGTCATTAAATGCAGACCTTCTATGGCCTTCTGTCATCATTCTCCATAAACAGGAGAGCTTTAGTCATTTTGACCCAGCAGTTTTTTGGAGAGTACATAGTTACCGTACTTAGTGCAAAATGTATTTAGGACATGATAGACCTGTTGTACTTTTCAGTTACAGTTTCAGTCAAGACTTTGTTGCAGATGCTGTCGCTTTATTATGCAGAACATTGTACTTCAATTAGGCTTAATTATGATAGAGATAAACTTGATTACCAAAATTGTGGCACATTGATCACAATTGACATAAAAAACAAGTAGTCCTAGTCTTAAAAGTTATTCTTAATGGAACCAGAATGGGGTAATAAATAAAAAACACCTATTTACCTGTACAACCAGCCACACTCCTCTTCCCTGCTCCCCTTCAGGACAGTGTGCTACGCAGTTCCCATAGCATCAATATCCAGAGGGGATGTCGTGAGTCTTCTAATTTTTTTTTAATTAAGTCCGGATTCTGTGTATTAAGAATAATTATTAAAGTTGGGGACAATTATGCAAATTGATCAAAATCTGATCACAGTTTGATCAGATTGTGATCATAGTGTGATCTGATTCTTTCTGATTAGAAAAAATTTCACCATTTTATCAATTCGGTCTGTTCATAGAATTCAGACTGCACTCAGATGTCATCCAAGTGCAGTCCGATCTTTTCCACGCACTCATGCCGACGTTAGCTGCTGGCCTCTAATTATCCGGTAGAGTGTACTGCCTTGCATGAACCCGATGGGTCTCTGCGTTGTAATATACTGCAGCTGAATGTGTCCAAGGACACACATCCAGTTGAAGTTTGCACTGGCGTTGACGGGCCCCTCACCCGCACAAGCTCAGTTGTGGTGGCAACCTTTGTGACTGTGGTCGTTATGCCCCCGCAAGAGGGGCATTTGTCCTAGATGCAGCCTGCAGCAGGACACCGTCGGGCCACCTGGTGTGGCAGTCCGAGGTGTCTCCCCAGCAGCTGCATTTTGCCGCCCCCATAGTAGGAGTCAATTTTGGCTGCTGATTACGAATATGAACTCGGTTTTTTGGCTATCACATCAGGATTTCGAGATATT
Organism: Ranitomeya variabilis; assembly: GCF_051348905.1. Lineage (NCBI taxonomy): Eukaryota > Metazoa > Chordata > Amphibia > Anura > Dendrobatidae > Ranitomeya > Ranitomeya variabilis. The sequence continues at coordinate 110,185,512 of NC_135232.1, forward strand.
TTCAATTTTTGATGAAAATTACTCCTAATGTTTTATGATAAAAACATATGATTTTCGGTACTACATTTTGTATATTTTTAATCAAGGAATAACAAAGATTACAAAGTCTATGTACAGAAAATCAAATATACTTACAGAATTAAACTACAAAATATAAAAACACATATATATGGCATACAGATGAATGACAAATGGCAGTTATTTGAACTTTCTTTTCTTGGCTGATCTGTGATGTACAGCTTCTGGGTTGTCTCTCATCAAGCTCCAGCAATAGTCAGCCATCATATGTGAGTCCCACCGGCCTTGATACCTTTCTTCCATTGTTTTAATGTCCTGATGAAAACGCTCCCCTTGTTCCTCGCTCACATCCCCAAGGTTCTCTGGAAAAAAGTCCAAATGGCTGTGTAAATAGTGAATCTTGATACTCATTCTACATCCAAGATTTCGCAGACTCATTAGTAGTTCTTCCACAATCTCTTCATAGTTGTCTGCTTTCTTATTCCCTAGAAAATTCTGCACCACATTACAAAATGCATTCCAAGCTCTTTCTTCTGTCTCATTCATTGATGTGATAACATTTGGGTCTCTCATAAGTGTTCTTATTTGAGGTCCATCAAATATTCCAACCTTTTTCCTCTCTTCACTAAGACCAGGAAAAGTTGAACATATATAGTTAAAGCATTCTCCACTGTGATTGAGAGCTTTGACGAACTGCTTCATCTATCCAAGTTTTATGTGTAAGGGAGGAAAGACAATGTCCTTCCTATCCACTAGAGGATCATGGATGACATTCTTATTGCCAGATGCCAAACTCTGTAGCTGAGGCCATTCAGTTTTCACCCAATGCTCTGCTGTAGCTCTACTGTCCCAGTAGCACAGAAAACAAGGGTGTTGTGTGTACCCTCCTTGCAGACCCAAAAGAAAGTTAACCATTTTCAAATCAACACAAATTAACCACCCAAATTAAACTAAATTTACCTTAGTGAACCGTATAAACCGGCACTTTTCATACACTACTTATATTTATCATGGAATTCATGAAAATGGGCTATATACCTGTAGCGCAAAAACGTGATGTGATAAATTATAAGATCAGATTTGAATTCAGCACAATCAAATTAGTCTAAAACTGTTCTTAAAGTCTATGTCAGAATTTTGTTTTTGTAGACCAGTGTAATAGATAGATAATAGATAGATAATAAACAGATGGATAGATAGTTGATAGATAATAGATAGATGATAGATAGATGATAGATAGATAGATAGATAGATAGATAGATAAACAGATAGATAATAGATAAATAGTTAATAGATAGATAATTGATAGATAATAGAAGATAGATAAATAATAGATAATAGATAAATAGTTAATAAATAAGATAGATAATTAATAAATAGATAGATGATAGCTATATAATAGATAGAAGATACATAGTAATTGATAAACAGATAATAGATGGATGGATGGATAGATACTCTAGACATAGTGTCTTGCAGGCAGGTTGAGAATGTCTGGGGGATTTCTCTCCATTTTCGGCGGTGGTGTCGGATAGCTGCTTTCTGTGCCCAATGCACTAACCTTACATGAACCTGTCCTTGCTCTCTTGGTGTGACTGTATATGTCACAGCGTAAGTGCCAGGTTCCTGTCATTTTTAAGAAAACCTCTTCTGTACACACTCTATAAGTATCCCTGCTGCAATGTGACAGGATCTCAGCGTTTATATTGCCATCAGTCTGTGGGCAAGGATATTAGTGCCAATACCATTAATATGCCGGTTGGAGAAAGTGCCGGGTTGTTGCTCTTCTCACAGGCAGAAAGACCATTAAATATTAAAAAGGAAAGTGACAAATGTGTATGATTCTGATCCCACAGATAACAGCCACTTGGCTTACAAGTAAATGTTTTCCGAAGTTTAGTGTCACGTTCTCCTACGCGGGCAGGATCTATGGTTATGCACCTTGTGCTTCCAGCTTTATGCCCAGACCCTTATTAAACACTGACACTGATTGCCATCAGACTGCAGAGTGGAAGGAAAAAGGGAGGATTGGAAAGTTTGTCAGATTTTTTTAATAAATATCACCCAAAACATGTTTTTATTAATCATTCGTTTAGGGTTGTTCCCATATGGGACATTTATGGCATATCGAAAGAATAGAATAAAAATGTATAATGGGGCTCTCCTTGCTTGTGTTTAGGAATGTAGAGGTGTCTTAGCTGTGCAAATCTCTTTATTAATTTCTTTGGGAGGTCTTAAAATTAAAGAGCGCACCTCAGCGGTTTCTTAGTATCGTTGGGTTGGACCAACTGTCTAATGCATATTGGGTCCTCGACAGATGATGTCAGGGGAAATAAGGAACCAGCATGTCCGTTTTTTGACTGCCGATTCTTTTGTTTTTGAGATAAATCACCGTCAGACATGTCTGGCTGCAACTTTGTCATAAAGAACATAGGAGCACTCATCAGAGAGAGCATTGCTCTGTATGGAGGAGATGGGCGAGACAGCTGCCGGACAGACGATCAGCCAAACCATTGTTCTGCTCAGCTGTCAGCTATCTAGAGGGTATTTCTAGGATCACACAACCGATTTTGTCTCATCTGAGAAAATCGGTCCAATTATGCTAATCACACTCTGATCAAACTCTGGCCAGGATTTGATCACAGTGTGATCTGATTTTCTCACATGGAGAAAATGAAAAAAAATCTCCATCTTTTCCATTCTGTGATAAAATCGGACCGCGTTCAGATGTCATCTGAGTGCGGTCTGATTTTTTGGACAGACCCATTGAATTGCATGTCTGAGTGCAATCCCATTTACAGATGCAAATCGTATATGTGCCAAGTCTGTCCAGGTAGAAAATGAGAGATGAGCACAGCCCCATAAAACAACATTGGTCCGAGTGTGATCTGATATTTTGCTGGATCGTACTTTTGTCTGAAAATATGGTAGTCTGCACCTACCCTAAGGAAAACATTATACCAAAACTCTTGCAATCTCTAAATTAGGAGACATTAGCCCTATATATCCCCCACCAATAGGTCCCCAGTAGGGTTGTATGACTCCGTGCATGTACTGCCGCTATGTAATGTATAGTAGAGAATGCTAAAATACTAAAAGCAAAACCTGAGCACAGAGTGTGAACGCTCTATAAAACAGGAGTATCACAAGAGTCCATGAGAGAAATAATTGGAAGGCAGAGCTGAATTGTATTTTCTGCCTTCTCTTAATATATCTGTATCATTTTAGAACAATGTGTTAATCCAGAGCTAACTTGTCTGTAGACATCTGGTTTGACCTCTCCCTTCCTTACCTGCTTGGAAAAACTCTTGTGTGTGCACAGAGGGGAAGCCACAACTCATTATCAGCTTATGTCAAACCCTTGTGGGAATATTAACTATCCTGACTTGTTGTTCAATAATTATAGGATATAGCACCTTTGGCACCAAATATTAATTACTGCCGAGTTTATCAGAGATGTTACTTCGGCAACAACACAGTCCACATTTTAGAAAAGTTAATTACTATAATTCTTTTTAAATGACTAACCATGTAATTCACTTTCATATAAAAATAGTGGGGGTTGCCTGGGAATTTTACATTGATGACCTACCAGGTTTGTCAATTTGACATTTTGTTTTTTCTGGATAGATTATCAAACAAATCACAGACAGACAATATCTTTTACTGATACATTGGAAAACCATAATATATCATTAGGATTATAAGTGATACCTGTCTACAGCCCATAATTCTGATGTGAGACATTGGCTGTGCAGCGCCCCAGAGTCCTGGTCGTTGCAGTACTGTGGCTCCGCCGCTAAGGGGGGCTATGGTACGTCTGATGGCACTGAAGGAGTTCATCTGACCAGGTATCACATACACCAATACATTTCACAGTCGGGCCTCCAGGGGGAGCTAAGGGTGCTATTTATTAGGCCACTCCTCACCACAGTGGGTAAACTGGGGGTCAGGCAGGAAGTTAGTCAGAAAGCTGACTGGGTTGGAACCAGGCAACACCTTGTGGCAGAGGGTGTTGTGGGGGGAAGATTCGGTAGGGTCCCTGTCAGGTTTGGGACCCTGACAGAGGCCTGGCAACAAGGAAGAGCGTCACGGGACCGTGCCTGCTCAGTATAGCGGCGGTGCCCTAAGAAAGGATCAGAAGCGAGATATATTGTGCTCAGTGAGAAACGAGATCAAAGCAAAAGGAGAAATACCAGTAGGAGTCATGCTGTAAGACCGAGGCAACATCCTACTGAGGCGCACAACCGGCGGCCGGAACGCCGAGGAAGTATTTATATATCTAGCTTCAAGCAATACTTCAAACCACGGCAGGACAGTCAGTCTCAGGTGGGCTGTCTAATATACATCACCTATGAAGACATGGGGGGCGCACTAGGAGAGGGGCGACTCTAGGGTCCCGGAAGAGCTCCGAGCCTACTCGTCATACGGGTGCCGTCCTAACCAGAACATCAGGGAGGGACGGAGGAGAAGAACATCATCCGAACGAGTTGTGAGGGAACTTAAGAAACAGACACAACAGTTGTGTGGTACTATCCCGTAAGCACAGCAGGGGAGGACCACAACACATAGCGCTAGCGGGAAAGCACAGATTTCCACCTGCAAAGAGAACTCTGGAGGTGCCATTGGACCGGCCGGACTTGCGCGGCCTGGTGAACCGTATTCCGGACTGAGGACCCAGAGATCTTCAGTAAAGAGGTAAAGAGACTGCAACCTGGTGTCCTCGTTATTTACTGCGACCGGCACTACACCGCACCACGACCAACATCCATATCTATCATTCACTGTACGCCCCTCAGCAGGGTCACGGACCGGGTCTAGCCACCGTGACAACCCCAGAGCAGAGACTCAGAGGCCCGGTACCGGGTACCCCTGGGCCCTGCGGCGGTGGGGGCGCTACAACTTGGCGTCACGAACAGGATCTACTTAAGCCTGAAGAATCAGGTCATGTGTGCCTTGGAACTGTGATTTATTGTGCTTGGACTGTACTTTATTGCAAGGACTGTGCTGCGCCATTTACCGCCAAAATCTGCCGCCATTACAGCGCTGAGGCGAGCGCAGGAGAAAAAGAGGGGCGTGGAGTGGGCGTAGACAAGCTGAAGAGCGCGAAGGACAATGGCCGCCCAGTCTAAATGTTTATGTGTCATGAGGACGTGTCCGTCAACAGTCGAGGTCCGCCTCCTGATCCTGTTTGGAGGGTGGAGACCATGGAGACGGGGCCGCCCACGAAAGAGACCGCGGGAAGAGGACACCAGAGAAGAAGCGAAAATGGCGACGCCGGAAGCACCGGGTGCGAATGCCCCAACTCAGCACGAGGTTGCAGAACCCGACACAGCCCCGGACGCGCCATCGTTGCGGGAACTGACCCTTGCGGAGCTACCGATAGGCCAACCCCCATGGCCGATGTCCGAGGAGTGTGTGGCTGCAGCCGAGGCCCGGCAGGTAGCCTACCGCCTGGAAGCCGATGCCCGTGTAATCGCTCGGCTGGGCCAACCCACGGAGGTCCGCCTGTCTCCGGTGTCTCCCGCTTCCTTCATCCCGGCCGCGGCGGAGTGTGAGCTGCAGGCACAGGGCCTGAGGATCCTGCCGGAGGCGGAGCACCTGCAGCGCCTGATGACAGCGTGGCGGAACAGGCCCCAACCGGCAGCCGAGGTCGATCTGAGGAGTGTTGAGGAGGTTCCACCGTCACACTGGGGTGTAGTAATATCCTTTAACTCCCGGAAAGGAAGGGGAGTTATACAGGAGATCGGGGGGCCACTGCAGGTCCGTGTGGATCGGGAAGAAGTGGAGCCCTGCGGGGGAAGGTACGATCTTGATCTGGAGCCTGGCGATGCAGTGACCTACACCCGGTGGAGGAGGGAAGCTGGCGAAGCTGTCTGGATAGCTCGGGGCGTCCAGCGGTGCGTCGCCCTCCAGGCTGCTGCCGGAACGCCGGAGGACGAGCCTTCTGCAGGGAAGGTGCCGGAGCCCGTCCCCGCGGAACCTCAGGAGGTCCGGGTCCACCGCGTGCCTCTGGGTCGCGCTCGCCCACAAGCAAGGACGGCATCCCGGCGAGGGATCCTGTCGCTGCTGGAGCCAGGACCGGCCCTTGCTACACCAAGGCGACGCGTTGGCCGGGTGAGGCCTCGAAGACGACCACCCCCTACACTACAAGACTGAGTAAGCAAGAATGCTTTAACGAATGTAAATAGTTACTGTTCTACTGTTTTGCTGCTAAACCCGTCCAGGGTTAACTCTACTGGTTTTACTTAAGGGAGGACTCTTTGCGAAGATACCGCACCGGAGCCTTTGCTGAGTATGGACTGGTAGCTTGAGAAGATGTGCTACCTCATAAAGACTTGATCCCCTCTTAAAGGGGATGTTCACCTGTGTACTTATGAGTAATACTGCCTTAAAACAGTAAAATGATAATGATGTCTTAAAAGAGAAAGTAATGCTGCTGATATGTACAAGTTATATACAACTCACTCGTTGAAAGAAAGAAATGTTTAATAATGTGTTCTGAGATAAAGTAATTATTGGAAAGGTGCAGTAGACCCGTAGGGGTAGACATGAAGTCCTGCATAAGTGAAAGTTAGAAGAAAGATGCAGTAGACCCGTAGGGGTAGACATTGCGTCCTGCATATTTGTCAGTAAGAAAGTAATGATGGAAGTTTAATGTTTTAAGAAAATGTATGATGTGTTAAAGAATGAGGACAGGAAGTGAACCCGTAGGGGTTAGTGGTGAGTCCTCTTAGGAGCCATAAAGAGATGGCTCAGTAATTTCAAACTGAAAGTAAATGTTATGTTCTATACTGTGTATAGCAGTGGAAGGACAGAGGCCCGGGCTGAAAGGGGCGGTCCTGTAACGAAAGGAGAGGCAGTAGGTCTGGAGCATCTAGGACAGGCGGTCCTGCAGATTTAAAGAAGGAGTATGAAGTTAAATGCCTTATAATGTGTTATAAGAAGGTCTTTAGTGGATTTAGAGTGTACATCCTTAAAGGCAATGTTACATTATTGTTCAACAATTTTGCACTAAGTAGAATACCCGGTTGGGTAAAAGAAAGTTGTCTATAGCATGTTGCTATAATATTTAACCATGTTTTGTAACGTTCAAGTGTCCTCACCTCCCATAAAGGGAAGCCTGTTTAAATATGCTTACTGTTATTGCACTCACAAAAATTGTATGTCTTTTTGCTAACCTGTATTGTTGTTTTCTTCCCAGTCCCGGAGTACTGGATTTAACCAGGGGGGAGTGCAGCGCCCCAGAGTCCTGGTCATTGCAGTACTGTGGCTCCGCCGCTAAGGGGGGCTATGGTACGTCTGATGGCACTGAAGGAGTTCATCTGACCAGGTATCACATACACCAATACATTTCACAGTCGGGCCTCCAGGGGGAGCTAAGGGTGCTATTTATTAGGCCACTCCTCACCACAGTGGGTAAACTGGGGGTCAGGCAGGAAGTTAGTCAGAAAGCTGACTGGGTTGGAACCAGGCAACACCTTGTGGCAGAGGGTGTTGTGGGGGGAAGATTCGGTAGGGTCCCTGTCAGGTTTGGGACCCTGACAGAGGCCTGGCAACAAGGAAGAGCGTCACGGGACCGTGCCTGCTCAGTATAGCGGCGGTGCCCTAAGAAAGGATCAGAAGCGAGATATATTGTGCTGAGTGAGAAACGAGATCAAAGCAAAAGGAGAAATACCAGTAGGAGTCGTGCTGTAAGACCGAGGCAACATCCTACTGAGGCGCACAACCGGCGGCCGGAACGCCGAGGAAGTATTTATATATCTAGCTTCAAGCAATACTTCAAACCATGGCAGGACAGTCAGTCTCAGGCGGGTTGTCTAACATACATCACCTATGAAGACATGGGGGGCGCACTAGGAGAGGGGCGACTCTAGGGTCCCGGAAGAGCTCCGAGCCTACTCGTCATACGGGTGCCATCCTAACCAGAACATCAGGGAGGGACGGAGGAGAAGAACATCATCCGAACGAGTTGTGAGGGAACTTAAGAAACAGACACAACAGTTGTGTGGTACTATCCCGTAAGCACAGCAGGGGAGGACCACAACACATAGCGCTAGCGGGAAGGCACAGATTTCCACCTGCAAAGAGAACTCTGGAGGTGCCATTGGACCGGCCGGACTTGCGCGGCCTGGTGAACCGTATTCCGGACTGAGGACCCAGAGATCTTCAGTAAAGAGGTAAAGAAACTGCAACCTGGTGTCCTCGTTATTTACTGCGACCGGCACTACACCGCACCACGACCACCATCCATATCTATCATTCACTGTACGCCCCTCAGCAGGGTCACGGACCGGGTCTAGCCACCGTGACAACCCTCAGAGACTCAGAGGCCCGGTACCAGGTACCCCTCGGCCCTGCGGCGGTGGGGGCGCTACAGCTGTATTCACTGTAAACTGTAAAATGATAATAATTACAGTCAAAATAATCTGTATAAGTTTCTTCAGCTTATAAAAATTAATGGATACCTCAAAAATGTTTACAGACGGGGTACAAAAGTTTCTAATTTTTATGGAGTATCTTGGAATTTCTGGATGGTTGGCAACCCTGTGGCCTACCCTTAGGCCAGGTGATCAATATCTTATTAGTGGGGGTGGGACATCCGGCACCACAGCTGATCAGCTGTTCACATTGCCGACGGCAGCCGGATGTGCTCAGTTTTGGAGCAACAGCTTCGTCAGCTGTAAAGTGATTGCAACTGAATACTGCATATCCACTCCCTATTCGATTCCAAAGTTGATTACTGTGTTTTCTAGTTTATTAGCCTCCCCAACTAATTTCAGTACCCTTCATATCTGTACTTAAAATATAAAAGAAGAGGGAGAAACTAGTCGCATGCATTGCTCAGGTGTGATTTTGGCCCATTCTTCCAAACAAACACTCTTCAAATCCTGAAGGTCCCATGCGCTCCTTCTATAAACTCTTTAGCTTTAATTCCTTCCATAAATTTTCTATTGGATTTAGGTCAGGTGATTGACTGGGCCATTCTAGCAGCTTTGTTTTCTTTCTCTGAAACCAATTGAGAGTCTCCTTGGCTGCGTATTTGGGCTTAATGTTTTGCTGAAATATCCACCCTCATTTCATTATTATCGTGGTACATTGCAGCAAATTTTTATCAAGGATGTCTCGGTACATTTATCCATTCATCCTTCCTTGAATTAAATGAAGTTTGCCAGTGGCTTATGCTCAAAAACTTCCCCGCACTATGTTGGTTTAATGTTTTTGGGGTGATATGCAGTGCCTTTTGGCCCCCAAACATGGTGTGTATTATGGATTTCAAAGAGTTCAATTTTGGTCTCATCTGACCAGACTATATTCTCCCAGTATTACACAGGTCTTTCTAAATGTTTTCAAGCAAAATTTAACCATTGGAGTCTTGCGTGGTGAGTGTGCATATAGGCCATGTAGTTTGAGTGTGTTACTTATTGTTTTCTTTGAAACATTTGTACCTGCAGACTTCAGGTCTTTTTGTAGGTCTCTGCAGGTGGTCCTTGGCTCTTGGACAACTCATCTGATAATTCTTTTCATTCCTCTGTGGAAAATCTTGCACCTGGTCATGGTCGGTTTATGGTGAAATGGCCCTTAGGGTACCGTTACACAAAACGATTTACCAGCGATCACGACCAGCGATACGACCTGGCCGTGATCGTTGGTAAGTCGTTGTGTGGTCGCTGGAGAGCTGTCACACAGACAGCTCTCCAGCGACCAACGATGCCGAAGTCCCCGGGTAACCAGGGTAAACATCGGGTTACTAAGCACAGGGCCGCGCTTAGTAACCCGATGTTTACCCTGGTTACCATCGTAAATGTAAAAAAACCAAACAGTACATACTCACATTCCGGTGTCCGTCAGGTCCCTCGCCGTCTGCTTCCCGCACTGACTGTGTTAGTGCCGGCCGTAAAGTGAAAGCAGAGCACAGCGGTGATGTCACCGCTGTGCCCTGCTTTCCGGCTGGCACTCACAGTCAGTGCGGGAAGCGGACGGCGAGGGACCTGATGGACACCGGAATGTGAGTATGTACTGTTTGGTTTTTTTTACATTTACGATGGTAACCAGGGTAAACATCGGGTTACTAAGCACGGCCCTGCGCTTAGTAACCCGATGTTTACCCTGGTTACAAGCGAACGCATCGCTGGATCGGTGTCACACACACCGATCCAGCGATGACAGCGGGAGATCCAGCGACGAAATAAAGTTCCAAACGATCTGCTACGACGTACGATTCTCAGCAGGTTCCCTGATCGCTGCTGCGTGTCAGACACAGCGATATCGTATGGATATCGCTGGAACGTCACGGATCGTGCCGTCGTAGCGACAAAAGTGCCACTGTGAGACGGTACCCTAACAGTGCTCACTGGAACCTTCAGTAGTTCAGGAATTCTTCTGTAACCAATGCCATCAGTATGTTTTGGAGCAATAAAGTTGTGAAGGTCTTGAGACCTGTCACTGGTTTTACCCATCATGAGATGTTTCTTGTGTGGCACCTAGGTAATGAGACACCTTTTTATAGGCCATCAGTTGAACCAGCTGATATTATTTTCCGCAAAGTGGCAGGATTGCTTTCTAATTACTGATAGATTTCAGCTGGTGTCATGACTTTCCCTGGGTTTTTGAACCTCTTTTTCTTCATGTGTTCAATATTTTTTTTCCCTGTGTCAGTTCTCATAATTACACATAATTTATGGACCTATTTTGGTTTGATTTCTTTACCTGTGTGAATTGGATGGGTTGTTACTGACTTTGTGTAAGAATTTTTCATGCCAATAGCACCTTTAGAAATAAATGTACTTAGAAAATTGGTGATGTGTTCAATACTTCACCCGCTGGATGCTATAACTACAGAAAGTATTTATTTTTTTAAAAGAAACAATCTTTAATGTAGATTCATGTGTCTTTTCAAAATAAGGTGTTGTGTGTGTGTAAATGAGGAAAAACACTTGTATCCTACATGTTGCAGTAGTTTTCTCTTCTGCAGTCTCCATCTTTAATGTGAAGCTCTGTTTGAGATAGCAGGTGTAGTCACCTACTATCCTCTATATAGGACATTTTCAGACAATATAGTTGCTCAGTGGTTAGCACTGTTGCTTTGCAGAGCTGGAGTCCGAGGTATAAGTCACACCAAGGACAACAAACATCTGCAAAAGGTTGTTTGTTCTTCCCGTCTTTTTGTGAGTGTCCCCAGGGAACTCCGGTTTTCTCCCACACTCCAAAGACATACAGATTGGAAACTTAGATTGTGAACACCAGTGAGGACAGCAATGACCATATCTGTAAACTGCTGTGTAATATGATTGTGCTCTAGAAGTATAGTAAGCATAATAATAATAGTAGCAGTACGAAGCAGTGTTGCTGTGAATCCAGCACTGGAGTGAGGTAACATGCTCTGCTGCTCTTCTCCTCTCTTTATTAATGATAAATAACAACTGTAATCTGACACCTCAGTGAGTTCAGAGTCTGTCTTCTCTTCAGTCAGATGAATTTTGGCAGTTTTTTAAATGATGAGTTCAGAAGGGAGAAAAAGAAATGTCTGATAAATGGACTCTGATAAGATATATTGCAAATTTTCTTGTATTTGCTTTTATTTTTGATTTCTGCAAAATATTTTGAAAACACTGACCATTAAAAGCAAAAATACATTTGAGTGATTCTAAAAATGCAGTAAAAAAAAGACTAAACGTGTCAATACCAAACCTTATGTAAAGCATATGTATAACCATCTAGTAAAGCAATGAAATAACGTTTATTGCAAAAATGCAAAAAAACAGGCATGTACCCACATTCAGATGTCATTATTCTTGCCACATTAAAACATTGCAGCTGTCAGTAGGTGGACCATAAAAAACCCCATTTAAATAAATTATATAAAGTAAGATGAAAATTAGATTGGTGATGAATTGGCGACTACCACATGGTGAGAAATATATGGGAAATCGGATTGGATTACAATAATACAGTCTCATTATTAGATTTCCTGCCTTTTGGCAGTGGAGGATGAGGGCAGCGCAGCGTAATGTGCACAGGGCCTCGCCACACTGTAGGTGTCCTGGACGGTAATATCAATAATATAGTTACATGGTAACACAAACCTCGCTGTAATCGCATTGTCATTAGCATGAATGGCTTCATCAAAGGCGTAAATTGAGTTTTGTGCTAAACTTTTTGTGGCAGCCCATCATATGGGGACAGCTGATGTCTTCTTGGCACAGCACTGCGCTGAGGGACAGCTGCCAGCTAGGCTGTGGGAGCAGACAGATATAAAACAGCATGTACCAAATGAAAGTATATATTTTAAGTGTTATTTCCACTTTGAAATTTTCTACTTGACATGTCACACGTCGGCTCCGACTGCCTCAGAATAGAAAGGCCTATTTTCAAATGAAAAAGAGGATTTTATCTTGAAAATCGCTGTTTAGAAACATTTATGTTGTGTATTAATGGTAAGAAGTGGGATACTTATGTTACTAGATGGTGGCTCGATTCTAACTCATCGGGTATTCTAGAATATGTATGTAGTTTATTTATGAAGTAAACGTGAGTGAACTATGTGGCACTGTGACTGACAGAACTTGTTCAGTAAACGTGACTGAACTATGTGGCACTGTGACTGACAGAACTTGTTCAGTAAACGTGACTGAACTACGTGGCACTGTGACTGACAGAACATGTTCAGTAAGGCTTCTTTCACACTTCGGTCGGTACGGGGCCGTCACGAAGCGTCAGCGCGACGTACCGACGGAAGTGTTTGTTTTCACATTTACTTCCACTTTGCCGAGCAGGAAAGATCGTGAGAGCGATATTTCCTACTGGGCATGCGCAGTGTGAAACACTGGATGCGACGTACGGAAAAACGTTCCCTTGAACGTTTTTCCGAGACGACGGTCTGCCAAAACCCGATGCATCCAGTGGACGACGCATGCAACGTATGGCCATACGTCGCAATGTGACGCTAACGCAAGTCTATTGAGAAAAAACGCATCCTGTGGGCAACTTTGCAGGATGCGTTTTTTCTCCAAAAGGTTATTGTTTTCGAAAGGGTGCACGATACCGAGATCCAGCTGTTCTTAAAGGTATACCCCACTATTTTTGTTTGATGGCATTTCTGAGCACAATGCACTTTTCACTTTTAATATACTCTTAAGGCACATTTTTTTACTCTGGCACTTGTGCACTTTAGGCTACTTTCACATTAGCGTCGTGCACTGCACGTCGCAATGCAACGTTGCAGCGCACCGACGCATAATGTGGAAGCGCCGCACAAAGGGGGCAGCGGATGCTGTTTTTCAATGCATCCGCTGCCCCAATGTGAGGTGCGGGGAGGCGGGGGCGGAGTTCCAGCCGCGCATGCGCGGTCGGAAATGCTGCAGACGATGCACCAAAAAACATTACATGCAACGTTTTTTGGTGGCGACGGTCCGACGCAACATGACGCAACCGTCGCACAACGGTTGCGACGTGTGACAATGCGTCGCACTGCGTCACTAATGCTAGTCTATGGAGAAAAACGCATCCTGCAAGCACTTTTGCAGGATGCGTTTTTTCTCCAAAACGACGTATAGCGACGTGCAGTGCACGACGCTAGTGTGAAAGTAGCCTTAGTTGTTATCCTCAGTTGTGGCCCCTAGAACTGATATTGCAATTTTATATTGTTTTTAAAATATGTTTTTTTATATACTTCATTTGGGTCACTATAAATATATACAATTTTTATATGGTGCACTCCTAATTTATATTTTTTGCCTATGTGTGAGGCTCACGTTTTTCTTTTTCTTATATTATTATATTATGTTTTAGCGGTGCCTCTTGGACAAATTGATACATTTTTTTTTTTTGGGGGGGGGGGTTTATTTTGAGCTATACCTTTGAACCGCCATGTGTTTAATTGGTTTTATATATATGTAAGATTTCCTTTTTATAAATTTTGATTTTGTAAATCTTGGTATGTGCACAATTGAATTGTGCCATTTTTTGGTCTTTCTTTATTTTTTATATACTATTCAATAAAGATATATCTTTTTATTATATATCCCTTATCTGGATATCTTTTGTTTTTGCCATGATTAGATTTTAATAGCTTTTTTCCTTTGAGTGGTTCCCTCAAATTCTACAGTACATCACGGGGATAAATGATTATATATAACTTTGAACTGCTGATATCAAATTCTGTAGGGTGTTACTGTTGTGTCTATGTAATAGATCAGACCTTAATGGATATGGCGATAACAAACATGATTTTTTTTTGCTCTTTATTTTTAAACTGGCAAAAAAACTGGGATTCCAAATGTTACATTTACGAAAAAAAAGTACTTTTTTTTTCACTTTCTTGTTTTTTGTTTTTTTTTTGTCTCCCTAGGGAACTTGAACCTGTGATTGCTTGTACTGTATCCTGCAGCACTCTGGTATTACAGTGTATAATAAGGATGGTAATCTCCTATGGTGTACAAAGATGGCTGCTACAGGGACCGTCCGTAGTATCTAAATGGTTAAAATAGCAATGATTGGAGCTGGCAGTATAACACAGTGCCCCCAGACATGTATGGGATGGTTTAAGGTCCTGAGTAGTGGTGAGTGAATATACTCGTTACTCGAGATTTCTCGAGCATGCTCGGGGGTACTCCGAGTATTTTTTAGTGCTCGGAGATTTTTATTGCCGCAGCTGAAATGATTTACATCTCTTAGCCAGCTTGATTACATGTGGGGGTTGCCTAGCAACCAGGCAACCCCCACATGTACTTATGCTGGCTATCAGATGTAACTCATTCAGCTGTGGCGATGAAAACTAAATCTCTGAGCACCAAAAAATACTCGGAGGACACACGAGCGTGCTCGAGAAATCTCGAGTAACGAGTATATTCGATCATCACTAGTCCTAAGCTTACTTGATATACCTGTACCTGATATTGGATGTATATGTATATCATATCTTGGAAAGGGATTTAATGGGTTATATGGGTATATTTGAGGATCAGGTCTTCAACGTGAGGAATATTTTACTGGGAGAGAAGACATGACTCGTACATACAGTAGTTTGTTTTTTCTGCTGTAACATGAAGATTGGAAACCTGGACAATAAATAAGTCTGAAGAAGAATCGATGCCTTTGAAATGCGGTGCTGGACAAGGATGTTATCATCAATACCATGGATGGCAAGAAGAATAAACAAATCAATTTGGGAACAAATCAAGCCAGACATGTCACTCGAAGCAAGGATCAACAAGCTGCTACTTGCCTAATTTTGAATCATAATACGAAGATGGCAAGCAATGGAGAAGGACATCATGGTCTGAAGAATAGAAGGAACAAGGCGAAGAGGAAAACAGCAAGCAGATGGCTTTATACTATCAAGATAGTGGCAGAGAAGACCATGTGGACCTATCTAGGCTTGCACAAGATCGATCTTCCTACAGAGCGTTCATCCATCAAGTCACCATGGCTCAAGATCAAGACGAAGGCCATTAAAACAAACAAAAAACAGATGTACTGGCAGTAGCTAACCAGCAGGCAATGTGATAAAATAATAAAATTACCTATACTGACGGCAAATCTTCTGCACCCGCACCCGTGGTCCATATCAGACATTTTTTTACCATTCTGCTGCAAAATTGTGCTATGCATTCAAGTGTCCGCTATAGCCTTTCACTTGCCTAAGTGGAGATGCCTGCAATTATGGTACAAAGCCGCCGAGGCTGGTGATTGCCTTTGGCAGTGGCGCATGGCAAGAAAGCAATAATCGGTGGGGAATACTAGAGCGTAGGCAGTGGAGCAACGGAGGATTTACCAGATAAGTAGTGGTTATTTATTTATTTTGTCACACTGTCTGTTGTTAGGCTAGTTTTCTTTGCAAAAAACATTGTCCCATGCCCCAAGAGCAATTACAGTCATCGCTCACAACACTGTGAGCGGCGGATACATGCACGCTCCAGCACTGATTGACAGCTGACTCTGCATTGATGTTCTGCAGACCCAGCTGTCAGTGCCGGGATGTGCTTATGCAGCGCCCCAGAGTCCTGGTCGTTGCAGTATTGTCGCTCTTCCACCAGGGGGAGGGATGGTACGTCTGATGGCACTAAAGGAGTTCACCTGACCAGGTATTACAGTCACACACTGCACTTCACACTCTGACCACCAGGGGGAGCAAAAGGTCCTATCTATTAGGCCACTCCTCACACTCGGGTAAAACTGGGGGTTGGATAGGAAGTTAGTCAGAAAGATGTCTGGGTGAGACCCAGGAAAGACCTGTCAGGCAGACAGGGAGAGGAGGAGGAACATCTGAGCAGCAGACAGAGGTCCCTGTCAAGGGTGGGATCCTGGCAGAGACTTAGCAAGAGATAGAACGTTACGGAGCTGCGCCTGCATCTGATTGCGGCAGCATCCTAAGAAAGGACAAGAAGCGGAGTATATTGTGGAGAAGTGAGAAACAAGATCACAGCTGTTGTGAATTAGACTTTTTTGGCTCCCTCTTGTGGTTACTAGTGATATGACTCTGGGATTTCCTTCCCTCAGTTTGCACCCAGCTGGGTCGTTACTTCAGGGGTGTTGCTATATAAACCTCCTGGAACCTTAGTCCAGTGCCTGGCATCGGTGTTATCAGACACATTCTGTTTGCTCCTGTTTGCTGGTCCTGGTTCGTGCAAAATTAAGCTAAGTCTTGCTTCTTTGTTTTTTGGGTTATTTGTTTGCTATCATTTTTGTCCAGCTTGTACTACATGTGATTCCTGTCCTTGCTGGAAGCTCTAGGGGGCTGGTGTTCTCCCCCCGGGCCGTTAGACGGTTCGGGGGTTCATGAATTTCCAGTGTGGATATTTTTGATAGGATTTTTTGCTGACCATATAAGTTATCTTTCTATATTCTGCTATTAGCTAGTGGGCCTCTCTTTGCTAAATACCTAGCTCATTCTTATGTTTGTCTTTTCCTCTTACCTCACCATTATTATTTGTGGGGGGCTTCTATCCAACTTTTGGGGTATTTCCTCTGGAGGCAAGAAAGGTCTTTCTTTTCCCTTCTAGGGGTAGTTAGCTCTCCGGCTGGCGCGAGACGTCTAGGATCAACGTAGGAACGTTCCCCGGCTGCTGGTATTTGTGGTGCTAGGATTAGTTATATGGTCAGCCCAGTTACCACTGCCCTATGAGCTGGTTTTCTGTATTTACAGACTTAGCATTATTCCTGAGACCCTCTGCCATTGGGGTCATAACAGTATGCCAGGCCAACATTGAATGTTTAAAGCATTGCAGAAGTGGGATAATAAGAAAGGAAATTCTGAGTTTTTTTTTTTTTTTTCCTTCTCTTCCTCCCCTTTACCTTTGAGTGGCTTGTGCTTGCTGCAGACATGAATGTCCAGACCTTGATTACAAGTGTAGACCAGCTGGCAGCTCGTGTGCAGGGTATACAAGATTTTGTTACCAGTAGTCCTATGTCTGAACCTAAAATACCTATTCCGGAATTGTTTTCTGGAGACCGATTTAGGTTTAGGAATTTCAAGAATAATTGTAAATTGTTTCTTTCTCTGAGACCCCGTTCATCTGGAGATTCAGCTCAGCAAGTTAAAATTGTTATTTCTTTTTTGCGGGGCGACCCTCAGGATTGGGCTTTCTCGCTAGCGCCAGGAGATCCGGCATTGGCGAATATTGATGCGTTTTTTCTGGAGCTCAGATTGC
The DNA here is from genome assembly GCF_051348905.1 of Ranitomeya variabilis. Taxonomy (NCBI): domain Eukaryota; kingdom Metazoa; phylum Chordata; class Amphibia; order Anura; family Dendrobatidae; genus Ranitomeya; species Ranitomeya variabilis. The sequence continues at coordinate 110,203,181 of NC_135232.1, forward strand.
TTTACGAGGAACACAATCTTGAAATTCAGGCAGAAAAAGCCTTGCTGGCCATTTCTCAGGGTCAGGACGAAGCTGAAGTGTATTGCCAAAAATTTCGGAAATGGTCCGTGCTTACTCAGTGGAATGAGTGTGCTCTGGCCGCAAATTTCAGAAATGGCCTTTCTGAAGCCATTAAGAATGTGATGGTGGGTTTCCCCATTCCTACAAGTCTGAATGATTCTATGGCGCTTGCTATTCAAATTGACCGGCGTTTGCGGGAGCGCAAAACCGCTAATCCTCTGGTGGTGTTGTCTGAACAAACACCTGATTTAATGCAATGTGATAGAATTCAGACTAGAAATGAACGGAAAAATCATAGACGTCAGAATGGGTTGTGTTTTTACTGTGGTGATTCTACACATGTTATATCAGCATGCTCTAAACGCCTAACAAGGGTTGTTAGTCCTGTCGCCATTGGTAATTTGCAACCTAAATTTATTTTGTCTGTGACTTTAATTTGCTCTTTGTCTTCTTACCCTGTTATGGCGTTTGTGGATTCAGGTGCTGCCCTGAGTCTTATGGATCTGTCATTTGCCAAGCGCTGTGGTTTTGTTCTTGAACCGTTAGTGAATCCTATTCCTCTTAGAGGTATTGATGCTACGCCATTGGCGGAAAATAAACCGCAGTTTTGGACGCAGGTGACCATGTGCATGACTCCTGAACATCGGGAGGTGATTCGTTTTCTTGTTCTGCATAAAATGCATGATTTGGTCGTTTTGGGTCTGCCATGGTTACAGACCCACAATCCAGTCTTGGATTGGAAGGCAATGTCTGTGTCAAGTTGGGGCTGTCAGGGAATTCATGCTGATTCCCCGCCGGTGTCTATTGCTTCCTCTACTCCTTCGGAAGTTCCTGAGTATTTGTCTGATTATCAGGATGTATTCAGTGAGTCCAGATCCAGTGCTCTGCCTCCTCATAGGGACTGTGACTGCGCCATAGATTTGATTCCAGGTAGTAAATTTCCTAAGGGAAGATTATTTAATCTGTCAGTACCTGAGCATGCCGCAATGCGTTCATATATCAAGGAGTCTCTGGAGAAGGGGCATATCCGTCCTTCCTCTTCCCCTCTTGGTGCGGGATTCTTTTTTGTGGCCAAGAAGGACGGATCTTTGAGACCTTGTATTGACTATCGGCTACTGAATAAAATCACTGTAAAATTTCAGTATCCTTTGCCTCTCTTGTCGGACTTGTTTGTCCGGATTAAGGGTGCCAAGTGGTTCACCAAGATAGATCTTCGTGGTGCGTACAACCTTGTGCGCATTAAGCAAGGTGATGAATGGAAGACTGCATTTAATACGCCCGAAGGTCATTTTGAGTACTTGGTGATGCCTTTTGGGCTTTCTAATGCTCCCTCAGTATTTCAGTCCTTTATGCATGATATTTTCCGGAAGTATCTGGATAAATTTATGATTGTTTATCTGGACGATATTCTGGTTTTCTCTGAAGATTGGGACTCACATGTGGAGCAGGTCAGGATGGTGTTTCAGGTTTTGCGTGAGAATGCCTTGTTTGTTAAAGGCTCAAAGTGTCTCTTTGGAGTACAGAAAGTTCCCTTTTTGGGGTTTATTTTTTCCCCTTCTGCTGTGGAGATGGACCCAGTCAAGGTCCGAGCTATTCATGAGTGGACTCAACCCACGTCAGTTAAGAGTCTTCAGAAGTTCTTGGGTTTTGCTAACTTCTACCGTCGTTTTATCGCTAATTTTTCTAGCGTTGTTAAACCTTTGACGGATATGACCAAGAAAGGTTCTGATGTTGCTAACTGGGCTCCTGCGGCCGTGGAGGCGTTCCAGGAGCTGAAGCGCCGGTTTACTTCGGCGCCTGTTTTGTGCCAGCCTGATGTCTCACTTCCCTTTCAGGTCGAGGTGGATGCTTCTGAGATTGGGGCAGGGGCCGTTTTGTCACAGAGAGGCCCTGGTTGCTCGGTAATGAGACCATGTGCTTTCTTCTCTAGGAAGTTTTCGCCTGCTGAGCGGAATTATGATGTTGGCAATCGGGAATTACTGGCCATGAAGTGGGCATTTGAGGAGTGGCGTCATTGGCTCGAGGGTGCTAAGCATCGTGTGGTGGTCTTGACTGATCACAAAAATTTGATGTATCTCGAGTCTGCTAAACGCTTGAATCCTAGACAGGCCCGCTGGTCATTGTTTTTCTCCCGTTTTGACTTTGTGGTCTCGTATTTACCAGGTTCAAAGAATGTGAAAGCTGATGCTCTTTCAAGGAGCTTTGTGCCTGACTCTCCTGGAGTCACAGAACCTGTTGGTATTCTTAAAGAAGGAGTTATTTTGTCAGCCATTTCTCCTGATTTGCGACGTGTGTTGCAGAGATTTCAAGCTGGTAGACCCGACTCTTGTCCACCTGACAGACTGTTTGTTCCTGATAAGTGGACCAGCAGAGTCATTTCCGAGGTTCATTCCTCGGTGTTGGCAGGTCATCCGGGAATTTTTGGCAGCAGAGATCTGGTGGCTAGGTCATTTTGGTGGCCTTCCTTGTCACGGGATGTACGGTCATTTGTGCAGTCCTGTGGGACTTGTGCTCGAGCTAAGCCTTGCTGTTCCCGTGCCAGCGGGTTGCTCTTGCCCTTGCCTGTCCCGAAGAGGCCTTGGACACATATTTCCATGGATTTCATTTCTGATCTCCCGGTGTCTCGGGGTATGTCTGTCATCTGGGTCGTATGTGATCGCTTTTCAAAAATGGTCCATTTGGTGCCTTTGCCTAAGCTGCCTTCCTCTTCCGATCTGGTTCCTGTGTTCCTTCAGAATGTGGTTCGTTTACACGGCATTCCGGAGAATATTGTGTCTGACAGAGGATCCCAGTTTGTTTCCAGGTTCTGGCGATCCTTTTGTGCTAGGATGGGCATTGATTTGTCGTTCTCGTCTGCCTTTCATCCTCAGACTAATGGACAAACTGAGCGAACTAATCAGACTCTGGAGGCTTACTTGAGGTGTTTTGTTTCGGCAGATCAGGATGATTGGGTGACCTTCTTGCCGTTGGCTGAGTTTGCCCTAAATAATCGGGCTAGTTCCGCTACTTTGGTTTCGCCATTTTTCTGCAACTCTGGTTTCCATCCTCGTTTTTCCTCGGGACATGTGGAGCCTTCTGACTGTCCTGGGGTGGATTCTGTGGTGGATAGGTTGCAGCAGATCTGGAATCATGTGGTGGACAACTTAAAATTGTCACAGGAGAAGGCTCAGCGTTTTGCCAACCGCCGCCGCGGTGTGGGTCCCCGACTTCGTGTTGGGGATTTGGTGTGGCTGTCTTCTCGATTTGTTCCTATGAAGGTCTCCTCTCCTAAATTTAAGCCTCACTTCATCGGTCCTTACAAGATATTGGAAATCCTTAATCCAGTGTCCTTTCGCTTGGATCTTCCGGTTTCGTTTGCCATTCACAACGTGTTCCATAGGTCTTTGTTACGACGCTACGTTGTGCCTGTGGTTCCTTCTGCTGAGCCTCCTGCTCCGGTGTTGGTTGAGGGCGAGTTGGAGTACGTGGTGGAGAAGATCTTGGATTCTCGTCTCTCCAGGCGGAGGCTTCAGTATTTGGTCAAGTGGAAGGGTTATGGTCAGGAGGATAATTCCTGGGTGGTTGCCTCTGATGTGCATGCGGCCGATTTAGTTCGTGCCTTTCACGCTGCTCATCCTGATCGCCCTGGTGGTCTTGGTGAGGGTTCGGTGACCCCTCCTTAAGGGGGGGGTACTGTTGTGAATTAGACTTTTTTGGCTCCCTCTTGTGGTTACTAGTGATATGACTCTGGGATTTCCTTCCCTCAGTTTGCACCCAGCTGGGTCGTTACTTCAGGGGTGTTGCTATATAAACCTCCTGGAACCTTAGTCCAGTGCCTGGCATCGGTGTTATCAGACACATTCTGTTTGCTCCTGTTTGCTGGTCCTGGTTCGTGCAAAATTAAGCTAAGTCTTGCTTCTTTGTTTTTTGGGTTATTTGTTTGCTATCATTTTTGTCCAGCTTGTACTAAATGTGATTCCTGTCCTTGCTGGAAGCTCTAGGGGGCTGGTGTTCTCCCCCCGGGCCGTTAGACGGTTCGGGGGTTCATGAATTTCCAGTGTGGATATTTTTGATAGGATTTTTTGCTGACTATATAAGTTATCTTTCTATATTCTGCTATTAGCTAGTGGGCCTCTCTTTGCTAAATACCTAGCTCATTCTTATGTTTGTCTTTTCCTCTTACCTCACCATTATTATTTGTGGGGGGCTTCTATCCAACTTTTGGGGTATTTCCTCTGGAGGCAAGAAAGGTCTTTCTTTTCCCTTCTAGGGGTAGTTAGCTCTCCGGCTGGCGCGAGACGTCTAGGATCAACGTAGGAACGTTCCCCGGCTGCTGGTATTTGTGGTGCTAGGATTAGTTATATGGTCAGCCCAGTTACCACTGCCCTATGAGCTGGTTTTCTGTATTTACAGACTTAGCATTATTCCTGAGACCCTCTGCCATTGGGGTCATAACACACAGCACAAGGAGATAATACCGGGAGGAGTCTTGCCCTAAGATCGGCAACATCCTTCTGAGGCGCGTAGCCGGTGGCCGGAACACCGAGGGAGTAATAGGCTCCATGCATTACTTCAAACTACGGCAGGACAGTTAATTCCAAGTTGGCTGCCCAACCTTTAACCTAATGAAGACAACGGAGGCAAATTGTGGGAGAGGGGCGTCTCTAGGGTCCCTATAAAATAGCTCCAGGCCTACCCCGTCATATGGGTCGTCCTACCCATATCATCTGGGGGACGGAGAGAGAATGTCAGAAACATACACGACAGTTGTGAGGACTATCCCGTGGTGCTCAGCAGGGAAGTACTACAACACACAGACGCTAGTAGGAAGGCTACTGATTTCCACCTGCAAAGGGAACTCTGGATGTGCCTTCGGACCGGCCGGATTCAGCCAGCCCTGTTAGCAGTGCTCTGGATTGTGGACGCTGAAGTCTACAGTAAAAGGTAAAGAGACTGCAATCCTGTGTCCTCGTTATTTACTGCGACCTACACCATCATCATCTACTTTACTGGGAAGCCCTGGGGACATACTTCACCTGTGGGAAGGTATTTCATCTAGCTGCCATAACATCACCCCAGTGGACCCCTAAGCAGCGTCGGTCACCCTGACCGAATACCACAGGTGGCGTCATGAACACTTGACAAACTACACCTTTAATTTGGCGCCCCTTTGCAGGGCCACGGACCGGGTCGGGCCACCGAGACATCCCCAGAACCGAGACAGAGGGACCCGGTACCGAGTACCCCACTGCCCTGCGCCTGGGGGCGATCCACTTACAGCCAAAGATTTCAGTGCTGGGACCAGAGACCGTAATTGATCTTGGCTCTTCAGTGGCTCCCCAGGAGATATAAAGTTAATTTTCATTTGGGTGCCGAACTTTTAGTGCTGTGGTTGGTCACCTCCATAACACTATTAACCTGCAGATTAACCCCATATCTCTACGTTAATAACATTATCGGACCTGATAGGTTCCCTAAAGTCATATATCCTTCTGAATTATTTTTACATATCATTCAAAAAACAAAACCAAAAAAAACCCACATGTTCAAGTATATGTTTCTAATAACAAAGATATACAAGATTAATCCTTTGATGCCACCAAAGTCATGTTATTCTATTGCAGCCTTATACAATGAAATACAACTCATCACTTTCTTACTAAAACAAAGAGAAGGAGCACACTGAGTTCAAAGAGATGTTAACATATTTCAGATCCCTCTGTGATTAGATAACTAGTGTAATCTTTGCATTACTGAATTCTTTTTACATTACGTCTACATTGAAGAGAAAATGTTTACGTATTCCCAGGACATCAATTATTTGACAACGTAGCTCAACTATTCAATCTAATGGCTAATAAAGATATAGGATGAAAGTTAGAAAAGTGTACAGAAGTTTTTTTTTTAATTTCAAAGGTTTCACTTTTTTATACCATGGCAAATGATATGTAACCCCTTAGTGACCGTGCCAATTTTGACCTTAATGACCAAGACAAATTTTACAATTCTGACCAGTGTCACTTTATGAGGTTATAACTCTGGAACGCTTCAACATATCCCACCAATTCTGAGATAGTTTTTTTGTGTGACTTATTGTACTTCATGATAGTGGTAATATTTCTTCAATATGACTTGTGTTTATTTGTGAAAAGAATGAAAATTTGGCGAAAATTTTACAACTTTTAAACTTTTAATTCTTATGCCCGTAAATCAGAGAGATATGTCAAACAAAATAGTTAATAAATAACATTTCCCACATGTCTACTTTACATTAGCACAATTTTGGAAGCATATTTTTTTGTTAGGAAGTTAGAAGGGGTTAAAAGTTGACCAGCGATTTCTCCTTTTTCCAACAAAATTTACAAAATCATTTTTTTTAGGGACCACATCACATTTGAAGTGACTTTGAGGGGTGTACATGACAGTATCCAAAACAGGCACCATTCTAAAAACTGCACCCCTCAAGGTGCTCAAAGCCACATTCAAGAATTTTATTAACCGTTCAGGTGCTTCACAGGAACTGAAGCAATGTGGAAGGAAAAAATTAATATTTAATTTTTTTCACCAAAAATTTACTTTAGACCCCAAATTTTTTATTTTCGCATGGGTAACAGGAGAAAGTGGACCCCAAAATTTGTTGTGCAATTTCTCCTGAATGCGCCCAAACCTTATTTGTGGGGAAATCTACTGTTTCAGCGCACGGCAGGACTCAGAAGGGAAGGAGCGCCATTTGACTTTTTGAACTCACCGCTGCACCGTGACAAGGCCATCATTTCTCTTGGCAGGTTCCTCAAATCACAAATAAAGGAAAGTCATAAAAGAGGTGCCGAGTGTGTTACAGAAGGGGGTATGCAAGGACACAACTTATCAAGGTGACACCTGCCTCGACAAACCTGGCCTGTATATAAAAGAATGCTTCAGACTACACTGCACATTCCTTAACTGCTAAATTTATTTCTGACTTACACAACTCATGGATGTGAACCTGATGAACACTAAACTACTCACGTATGACAACCTGATGAGCTGTTCACTACCTACATATGCCACTACATTATGCAATTCACATACCAGGAACAAGTAGATCAGTATCAAAATGGTGATTTACATGATGACCATTCCATCAAAGTCTGCATTCCATGACATCACTTCCGAGCTCTGATGTGTGCCCAAACAGTGGTTTTCTCCCACATATGATGTATCAATGTACACATGAGAAATTGCAAAATAAATGTTGGGGTCAATTTTCCCCTTTTACTCTTGTAGCAATAAAAAACAATTGGGACTAAGATAATTTTTGTGGTAAAAATATAATTTTTAATACTTTTTAGTTAAAATTACCCATACAGTAGAGTCAGGAGAATAACACAATCTTAACAATACTAAAAAGGAGGTTGGTGCCATATTGTTATGGGTTCACAACAATATGGCACCAACCTTCTTAGAGTGGCAAAATCCTGACACGTATACAAGTAATTTCTCTTTATTTATGACATTGCTCACTAATGCACCTTATTATAATAGACTACATGACATAAGTGTACTGATGGTATACAAAGCAGAAATTAATTCTGAATAAGATTGGCATACCTTCTTGGAGAAAGAATACACTGATGCAGATTTTTGCATAGCACTTTATTGCACAATAGCACTTTAAGTAATAATGGTGTTGGTGATCGTTTTTCTCTGTTAGTTCCTCCCTTTAGGGTCATAAGTAGTGTTGAGCGATACCTTCCGATATTTGAAAGTATCGGTATCGGATTGGATCGGTCAATATCCAAAAAATATCGGATATCGCCGATACCGATACCCGATACCAATACAAGTCAATGGGACACAAATATCGGAAGTGATCCTGGATGGTTCCCAGGGTCTGAAGGAGAGGAAACTCTCCTTTAGGCCCTGGGATCCATATTCATGTAAAAAATAAAGAATAAAAATAAAAAATATGGACGGGCCCTGGCTGTCACCACTGCAAGCGTCTGCCTCCGTTCCTAAGAATGCAGAGTGAAGGACCTTCGATGACGTCGCGGCTTGTGATTGGTCGCGTGACCGCTCATGTGACCGCTCACGCGACCAATCACAAGTCACGACGTCATCGCAGGTCCTACACTCACTGCATTCTTAGGAACGGAGGCTGCCGGTTGCACCGCTGAGGTCCAGGGTGTCGGAGGGGTGAGTATATCCATATTTTTTATTTTTATTCTTTATTTTTTACATGAATATGGATCCCAGGGCCTGAAGGAGAGTCTCCTCTCCTCCAGACCCTGGGAACCATACGCACCGCACACGCCTGGGAACTTATAGGAACTTCCGATTCCGATTTCCGATATCACAAAAATATCTGAACTCGGTATCGGAATTCCGATACAGCGAATATCGGCCGATACCCGATATTTGCAGTATCGGAATGCTCAACACTAGTCATAAGGGAGAACCGATGTTGAGTGGGGACGTCATGTCGAACTTAGCGTGCGAACCTCCGCGGTAAGGCAGGGTGAGAAAGGGAGAGTTCACCACTTCACCTAGTTTATCTCTATTCTTTTTAGTATTGTTAAGATTGTGTTATTCTCCTGACCATAATATATGGATAATTGTAGATAAAATGTATTAAAAGTTATATTTTAGGGGTATTTTTTCTGTGTTGGTTTAAATATTTGACATATACTCCGGTGCTTATTACATTTGGTTTAATCTACCGTATATCTTGATTTTTCCAAAGCATTTGATACCGTGCCACACAAGATGTTGGTACACAAAATAAGAATGCTGGGTCTGGTGGAAAATGTGTGTAAATGAGTGGCTTAGTGATAGAAAGCAGAGGGTGGTTATAAATAGTATATCCTCTAACTGGGTCGCTGTGACCAGTGTAGTACCGCAGGGGTCGGTGTTGGGACCTATTCTCTTCCACATATTTAGTAACGATTTGGTAGAAGGTTTACACAGTAAAATATCGAAATTTGCAGATGATACAAAACTATGCAAAACAGTCAATACAAGAGAAGATAGTATTCTGCTACAGATGGATCTGGATAAGTTGGAAACTTGGTCCGAAAAGTGGCAGATGCAATGTTAAATGTAAGGTTATATACATGGAAAGAAGGAATCAATATCACCATTACACACTGAACGGGAAACCACTGGGTAAATCTGACATGAAGAAGAACTTGGGGATCCTAGTTAATAATAAACTTACCTGAAGCAGCCAGTGCCAGCAACGGCTGCCAAGGCAAACAGGATCATGGGGTGCATTAAAAGAGGTCTGGATACACATGATGAGAGCATTATACTACCTCTGTACAAATCCCTGGTTAGATCGCATATGGAGTACTGTGTACAGTTTTGGGCATCGGTGCTCAGGAAGGATATAATGGAACTAGAGTGAGTACAAAGGAGGGCAACAAAATTAATAAAGGGGATAATTAGAGCGGCTCCCAAATGCAGGGCAGCGGTGTACTCGGTACCGGGTCTCTCGGTTCTGGGAATGTCACGGTGGCCCGACCCGGTCCGTGGCCCTGCTAAGGGGCACCCAATAAAAGGAGTAGGTGGTGGCGTAGGTTGCAGTAAATGTCAAGGAGACAGGGTTGCAGTCTCTTTACCTCTTTACTGAAGGCTTCGGCATCCGCAATCCAGAGCACTGCTAACAGGGCTGGCTAAGGCCGGCCGGTCCGAAGGCATATCCAGAGTTCCCTTTGCAGGTGGAAATCAGTAGCCTACCTACTAGCGCCTGGGTGTTGTAGTTCTTCCCTGCTGAGCACCACGGGATAGTCCTCACAACTGTCGTGTATGTTTATGTTCTTTCTCTCCGTCCACCAGATGATATGGATAGGACGCACCCGTATGACGTGGTATGCCTGGAGTTATTTTATAGGGACCCTAGAGACTCCCCTCTCCCACAATTGCCTCCGTTGTCTTCGTTAGGTGTAAAGGTGAGACAGCCAACCTAAAGTTAACTGCCCTGCTGTAGTTCAAAGTAATGCGTAGAGTCTATTACTTCCTCGGCGTTCCGGCCACCGGCTACGTGCCTCAGAAGGATGTTGCTGATCTTGGAGCACGACTCCTTCCGGTTCTATCTCCTTTTGTGCTGTGATCCCGTTTCTCACTTCTCCACAATATACTTCGCTTCGTGTCCTTTCTTAGGAATCTGCCGCTATACGGTACAGGCACGGCTCCATAACGATCTGTCCTTTTGCTAGGCCTCTGTCAGGATCCCACCCCTGACAGGTCCTCTCTCGAACTCTCCCCAGCTACTTTCTCCCTAACTTCCTATCCAACCCTCAGTTTTACCCATGTGTGAGGAGTGGCCTAGTAAATAGGACCTTTTGCTCCCCCTGGTGGCCGGAGTGTGAAGTGTAATGTGTGACTGTGATACCTGGCAAGGTGAACTCTTTTAGTGCAATCAGACGTCCCATCACTCCCCCTGGTGGAAGAGCAACACCACTGCAACCACCAGATTCTGGGGCGCTGCACTCCCCCCCGTTTAATCCAGTACTCCCGGACTGGGAAAAGAAGAACAACAATACATGTTAGCAAAAGACATACAAAATTTTGAAATGCTATGAACAAGTAAATGCTATGAACAAGTAAATACAACAGTGCTTCCCTTTATGGGAGGTGAGTACACTTGAACGTTGCGAAAGTCTTGGTCATGCACAGTTCATGACTCCCAGTTCAGTGGGTGCAACTTTGAAACAGCAGGGATCCCGGGTAAACAAAGGGATCCCTTTTGAAAGCTTTGGAGCAATTCACTGTCCATTACTCCATTGTCCATTTTTAAACCTGTAACAAAGATATTTACACAAACATTTTCAACCAAATAGCAGCTATCGTTAATATTTCCAAGTTTTGTAGCGAAGTGGAGTTTGATTCTTGGTGCTACGTGTAGACCTCCGCAGTTTCAGGGGTTGCTATTGGCCTAACAGGGCCCGCTGCGCTTGCTATCACTGGTGTAGTGCACTGTCTTCTAGCTACACTTCTAGTGAGTCTGGGTAACACTGGCCGGCTGGAGCTCTCAGGGCTGCTGCTACTAATGGTGGGCATGGCAGGTTCACTGACAGCAGAGGGAGGCCTTGCTGGTTCAACTGTTGGCATGGCATCCTCTGGTGGGGTCTGCTGTGATTGCGGGTCTGGATGATCTGGCACCACATTTAGTTCTGGCGGGTTCAGTTGACGAAACGTTGGGACAGGTACCACGATGGCCTGATTTATTTGAGTCCAAGACTGGGGAAAATCGCCAAGAACAGTGTGTATCATATTCTCCTCTTCTACAGGTGGAGAGGTTCTTGGATCCGTTTTCCTCTCTCTCAACTTATCAGGGCATATTTTAAGGTGGTCTCTTGATATTGCCGTTGAGGTTTCCACTCCATCTTTGCTGATGAGACAGACCTTCGCATTGTCAAAATCGGATGGCAGGATGGTATACGGTTCCGCTTCCCATTGGTCGTCAAGCTTGTGTAATCTCCTCTTTCATTTGAGTACTTGCTCACCGGGTGACAAGGGAATCGCAGGAGCATGCTGGTTGTAGTCCCTTTCTTGTTTTTGTCTGGCTTGGGCTAGACTTCTTTCCACGCATTCCTGTATTTTGCGGTACCTTTGCTGCCTTTCTGTATCCCAATCGTCATCTGGCGAGGTATCTTCGGGGGTTAGGACCCCCATGTCTAGATCAACAGGTAACTTGCTAGATCTTCCTCGCATCAGGTACGCTGGAGTGCAGTTGGTGGAATTCACTGGGATGTGGTTGTACATGTATACCAAGTCAGGCAACTTTGTTGGCCACAAGTTCCGTTCCTCCACAGGCAAGGTCTTCAGTAAGTCGATTACCACTTGGTTCATCTTCTCACACATCCCGTTGGTTTGTGGGTGGTACGGTGTGGTTCTGATCTTCTTACACCCGTACAGATTGCAGTACTCCTGGAACACCTCTGCTTCAAATGCTGGCCCCTGATCGGTCAGTACCTTCTCCGGGTACCCATGTGGTCTACAGAAGTACTGCTGGAAGGTTTTGGCGGCCGTCCTGGCCGTTAGATCTTTGACAGGCACAACTACCAGAAATCTAGAGCAGTGATCCACGATGGTAAGAGCGTAGACATAGCCTGACTGGCTAGGTGTTAGCTTCACATGATCTAGCGCGACCAGTTCGAGCGGCCGTTTGGTGATGATAGGCTGCAAGGGAGCCCGTTGACTGTCACGGTCCTTCCTGCGTAGGCTACATGGGCCACACTCTCGACACCACTTCTCGATGGCTTTCTTCATGCCAATCCAGTAGAACCTCCCACGGAGTAGCCTCTCCAACTTCCTCCATCCAAAGTGTCCTGCCCCATCGTGGTACGCTCCCAGAACCATTGGTGCATCTTGCCTTGGGACCACTATCTGCCATACCAATTCATGAGTGCGTGGGTCGATGCTTCTCCGGCACAGCTTACCATCGTGAATAAACAGTTTGCTTCTCCCCTTCCACAGCTGTTGTGTCTCTTGTGGATCATCCGGGCCGGGATGCAAACCTGCCTGCATCAGGAGCTCTTTCACCCGACGGACCGCGGGGACACCATCCTGGGTCTCTGCCCATCCGTGGTGGGGCAGGGGATTCAGCATGGCGTCCTGCTTGTTCTTGCGCCTGTTCTCCACATGATGGGAACACTGGGTGGCCTTGGGGCGATGGATAGCGGGCAGCTCTACCTCTTCAAGTGCCTCCGGGTCTTCCCCCGTTTCTGGCAAGTTGGGCATCCGGGACAATGCATCGGAATTCGCATTCTTGTGCCCTGCCCGGTACTTGATGGTGAAGTCGTAATTGGACAGCCGGGCAATCCACCTCTGTTCCAAGGCACCGAGTTTTCCTGTGTCCAAATGCGTTAGTGGATTATTATCCATGAAGACGGTGAATTTGGCTGAGGACAGGTAGTGCTTGAACCTCTCCGTCACTGCCCAAACGATGGCGAGGAATTCCAGCTTAAAGGAACTGTAGTTGTCAGGGTTCCTTTCAGTGGGACGAAGCTTCCTGCTGGCGTAAGCGATTACCCTCTCCTTGCCTTTCTGGACCTGGGACAACACGGCTCCCAGTCCCACGTTGCTGGCATCCGTATACAGCACAAACGGTTGGTCATATTCAGGGTAGGCCAGTACCTCTTCTCCCGTCAGCGCTAACTTTAAGCAAGTGAACAATCCTTCCAGTCCATCGTTCCAATCAATTGGGGTATTCTTACCCTTGGTTTTCTTGGATTGGTCCACCAACAGGTCTTGCAATGGCGCGGCCTTCTTGGTGAAGTCCTTGATAAACCTCCTGTAGTAGCCTACCAACCCGGGGAACTGCCGGACATCATGGAGGTTGCCGGGCTTCGGCCAGTCTTTGATCACAGTGATCTTGTCAGGGTCTGGGGCCACCCCTTCGGCACTCACTACATGGCCCAGGTACTGCACCTTGGGTTTTAGCAGATGGCATTTAGATGGTTTTACCATTAGGCCAAAGTTGGACAGGGCTTCGAACACCTCGGCCAGGTGCTTCAGATGGTCCTCATAAGTCTTGGAGAAGACGATGACATCGTCCAGGTATAGCAACATGGTTTCAAAGTTCTTGTGCCCTAGACAGCACTCCACCATCCTCTGGAAAGTTCCCGGGGCATTGCACAATCCGAAGGGCATGTAGTTGAATTCGCAGAGACCCATCGGCGTCGTGAAGGCCGTCTTTTCCTTGCCACGGGAACCTGCCAGTACCCACTGGTGAGATCCAAGGTAGAGAAATAGTTAGCAGATTTTAAAGCAGCCAAGGACTCCTCTATCCTGGGCAGTGGGTATGCATCCTTATGTGTAATGCGATTTAGCTGCCTATAATCAACACACATCCTCATTGGGCCATCTTTCTTCCTAACGAGGACTAATGGAGCTGCCCAGGGGCTACAACTGTCCCTCACTACCCCAGCCTCCTTCATCTCTTGCAACCTGTCTTTGGCACACTGATAATGAGCTGGGGGTACAGGACGGTATCTCTCTTTTATGGGTGGATGATCTCCTGTGGGGATATGATGTTAAATCCCTTTTACCTGCCCGAAATCTAGAGGGTGTGCAGCGCCCCAGAGTCCTGGTCGTTGCAGTACTGTGGCTCCGCCACTATGGGGAGCTATGGTACGTCTGATTGCACTAAAGGAGTTATCAGGTAACACCTCACTACACTTCACACTCCGGCCACCAGGGGGGGTGGTCCTATCTAGTAGGCCACTCCTCACACTCTGGTAAAACTGGGGGTTGGACAGGAAGACGGGGAGAAGTAGCTGGGAAGAGCTAGTGAGAGGACCTGTCAGGGATGGGATCCTGACATACTCCTCAGAGCAGAACTAACCAGTGCACAACGGGAATACAGTAAAGAGGAATTGGGACCAGGAGGAGTCGTGCTGTTAGACCGAGGCAACATCCTTCTGAGGCGCAAACAGTCGGTGGCCGGAACGCCGAGCAAGTAAGAGACTTTAAGTACTACTGCAAACCACGGCAGGACAGCCAATTACAGGTTGGCTGTCTCACTTAACACCTAAGCAGACAACGGAGGCAGCTGTGGGAGAGGGGCGACTCTAGGGTCCCGGAAGAACTCCAGGCCTACCCCGTCATACGGGTGCGTCCTACCATATCACCTGGAGGATGGAGAGAACGAACATCAGAGATAGACAGAACCAGTTGTGAGGACTATCCCGGGAGCTCAGCAGGGAAGGACTACAACACCCAGCGCTAGAAGGTAGACACTGATTCCCACCTGTAAAGGGAACTCCTGATGTGTCTTTAGACCGGCCGGTCTCTGACAGCCCTGGTAACAGCGCTCTGGACTGAGGACTTTAAAATCTTCAGTAAAGAGGTAAAGAGACTGCAACTTGGTGTCCTCGTTATTTACTGCACCGCACCACCACCGCTATCCACATCTATTACTGTACGCCCCTCAGCAGGGTCACGGACCGGGTCTAGCCACCGCGACAACCCCAGAGCAGAGACTCACAGGCCCGGTATCGGGTACCCCTCGGCCCTGTGGCAGTGGGGGCGCTACAACTTGGCGTCACAAACAGGATCTACTTAAGCCTGAAGAATCAGGTCATGTGTGCCTTAGAACTGTGATTTATTGTGCTTGGACTGTACTTTATTGCAAAGGCTGTGCTGTGCCATTTACCGCCAAAATTCGCCATTGCCGCGCACGGAGGGAGGAGCCTTAGCTTCGTGGGCGGAACCAGCCAAAAGAAGCGCGGAACGGAAAGCGCAGTAAGGCGCCAATCCCGGAAGAGGAACTCCGACCTCTAGCAGGTTAGTGGGAGGAAGGGACAGCCATGTCCGAGTCGGGAGGAGAGGAGGTGGCGGCCGCAGCCGCGGACGCAGGGGCAGCTCCGGTCCCCGCAGCGAGTGAAGCCGCGGCCCTAATACCACCACCGGTGTTGTGAAATTGGATTTTGGGCTCCCCCGGTGGCCACTGGTGGAATTGAACTTGTGTGCATCATCCCCTCTGTTCACCTGTTCCCATCAGGATGTGGGAGTCGCTATTTAACCTTGCTCCTCTGTCACTTCCATGCCGGTCAACATTGTAATCAGAAGCCTTTCTGTGCATGTTCCTGCTACCAGACAACTTCCAGCTAAGTCGGACTTTTGTCCTTGTTTGTTTTTTGCATTTTGTTCCAGTTCACAGCTGCAGTTTCGTTTCTGTGTCTGGAAAGCTCTTGTGATCTGAAATTGCCACTCTGATGTTATGAGTTAATACTAGAGTCTTAAAGTAATTTCAGGATGGTGTATTGATAGGGTTTTCAGCTGACCATGAAAGTACCCTTTCTGTCTTCCTGCTATCTAGTAAGCGGACCTCGATTTTGCTAAACCTATTTTCATACTACGTTTGTCATTTTCATCTTAAATCACCGCCAATATATGTGGGGGCCTCTGTCTGCCTTTCGGGGAAATTTCTCTAGAGGTGAGCCAGGACTATATTTTCCTCTGCCAGGATTAGTTAGTCCTCCGGCCGGCGCTGGGCGTCTAGGGATAAAACGCAGGCTACGCTACCCGGCTACTGTTAGTTGTGCGGCAGGTTTAGTTCATGGTCAGTTTAAGTTTCCATCCTTCCAAGAGCTAGTTCCTATGTATGCTGGGCTATGTTCTCTTGCCATTGAGAACCATAACAGTTTGACCGGCCCACAAAGGGTTAAATTAATTGGCAGAGAAAGGAGAGAGTCTGCTGAAAAATTTTTTTTTTTTTTTTTTTCCCTTCAGTTCTGAGTGTGCTTTCAATTGAATCACTTGCAAGTCTGCCTACATTGCAGCCTTCCTCTCTCTCTCTCCTTCTAATCCTGGAATGGCTCTGTGTTCACCTGTTTAAAATGGATATTCAGAGTTTAGCTGCAGGTTTGAATAATCTCACCACGAAAGTTCAAAATTTACAAGATTTTGTTGTTCATGTTCCTATATCTGAACCTAGAATTCCTTTGCCTGAATTTTTCTCGGGGAATAGATCTTGCTTTCAAAATTTCAAAAATAATTGCAAGTTGTTTTTGTCCCTGAAATCTTGCTCTGCTGGAGATCCTGCTCAGCAGGTCAGGATTGTGATTTCCTTGCTCCGGGGCGACCCTCAAGATTGGGCTTTTGCATTGGCTCCAGGGGATCCTGCGTTGCTCAATGTGGATGCGTTTTTTCTGGCCTTGGGGTTGCTTTATGAGGAACCTCATTTAGAGCTTCAGGCGGAAAAAGCCTTGATGTCCCTATCTCAGGGGCAAGATGAAGTTGAAATATACTGCCAAAAATTCCGTAAATGGTCTGTGCTTACTCAGTGGAATGAGTGCGCCCTGGCGGCGAATTTCAGAGAGGGTCTCTCTGATGCCGTTAAGGATGTTATGGTGGGGTTCCCTGTGCCTGCGGGTCTGAATGAGTCCATGACAATGGCTATCCAGATCGATAGACGTCTGCGGGAGCGCAAACCTGTGCACCATTTGGCGGTGTCTACTGAGAAGACGCCAGAGAATATGCAATGTGATAGAATTCTGTCCAGAAGCGAACGGCAGAATTTTAGACGAAAAAATGGGTTGTGCTTTTATTGTGGTGATTCAACTCATGTTATATCAGCATGCTCTAAGCGTACTAAGAAGCTTGATAAGTCAGTTTCAATTGGCACTTTTCAGTCTAAGTTTATTCTATCTGTGACCCTGATTTGTTCTTTATCATCTATTACCGCGGATGCCTATGTCGACTCTGGCGCCGCTTTGAGTCTTATGGATTGGTCCTTTGCCAAACGCTGTGGGTATGATTTAGAGCCTCTTGAAACTCCTATACCTCTGAAGGGGATTGACTCCACCCCATTGGCTAGTAATAAACCACAATACTGGACACAAGTAACTATGCGAATTAATCCGGATCATCAGGAGATTATTCGCTTTCTTGTGCTGTATAATCTACATGATGTGTTGGTGCTTGGATTGCCATGGCTGCAATCTCATAACCCAGTCCTCGACTGGAACGCTATGTCTGTGTTAAGCTGGGGATGTAAGGGGATGCATGGGGACGTACCTTTGGTTTCCATTTCGTCATCTATTCCCTCTGAGATTCCTGAATTCTTGTCTGACTATCGTGACGTTTTTGTAGAACCTAAGCTTGGTTCATTACCTCCGCACCGGGAGTGCGATTGTGCCATAGATTTGATTCCGGGTTGTAAATACCCTAAGGGTCGTTTATTTAATCTGTCTGTGCCTGAACATGCTGCTATGCGAGAATATATAAAGGAGTCCTTGGAAAAGGGACATATTCGTCCTTCGTCATCTCCCTTAGGAGCCGGTTTTTTCTTTGTGTCTAAGAAAGATGGCTCTTTGAGGCCGTGTATTGATTATCGGCTTTTGAATAAAATCACGGTTAAATATCAATATCCGTTGCCACTGCTGACTGATTTGTTTGCTCGCATAAAGGGGGCCAAGTGGTTCTCTAAGATATCAGATCTCCGTGGGGCGTATAATTTGGTGCGAATTAAGCAGGGGGATGAGTGGAAAACCGCATTTAATACGCCCGAGGGCCACTTTGAGTATTTGGTGATGCCTTTTGGCCTTTCAAATGCCCCTTCAGTCTTTCAGTCCTTTATGCATGACATTTTCCGTGATTATTTGGATAAATTTATGATCGTGTATCTGGATGATATTCTGATTTTTTCGGATGACTGGGACTCTCATGTCCAGCAGGTCAGGAGGGTTTTTCAGGTTTTGCGGTCTAATTCCTTGTGTGTGAAGGGTTCTAAGTGCGTTTTTGGGGTTCAAAAGATTTCCTTCTTGGGATACATTTTTTCCCCCTCTTCCATCGAGATGGATCCTGTCAAGGTTCGGGCTATTTGTGATTGGACGCAACCCTCTTCTCTTAAGAGTCTTCAGAAATTTTTGGGCTTTGCTAACTTTTATCGTCGATTTATTGCTGGTTTTTCTGATGTTGTTAAACCATTGACTGATTTGACTAAGAAGGGTGCTGATGTTGCTGATTGGTCCCCTGCTGCTGTGGAGGCCTTTCGGGAGCTTAAGCGCCGCTTTTCTTCCGCCCCTGTGTTGCGTCAGCCTGATGTTGCTCTTCCTTTTCAGGTTGAGGTCGACGCTTCTGAAATCGGAGCTGGGGCGGTTTTGTCGCAAAGAAGTTCCGACTGCTCCGTGATGAAACCTTGTGCTTTTTTTTCTCGTAAATTTTCGCCCGCCGAGCGGAATTATGATATTGGGAATCGGGAGCTTTTGGCCATGAAGTGGGCTTTTGAGGAGTGGCGTCATTGGCTTGAGGGGGCTAGACATCAAGTGGTGGTATTGACCGACCACAAAAATTTAATTTATCTTGAGTCCGCCAGACGCCTGAATCCTAGACAGGCGCGCTGGTCATTGTTTTTCTCTCGGTTTAATTTTGTGGTGTCATACCTACCGGGTTCTATGAATGTTAAGGCGGATGCCCTTTCTAGGAGTTTTGAGCCTGACTCCCCTGGTAATTCTGAACCTACAGGTATCCTTAAGGATGGAGTGATATTGTCTGCCGTTTCTCCAGACCTGCGGCGGGCCTTGCAGGATTTTCAGGCGGATAGACCTGATCGTTGCCCACCTGGTAGACTGTTTGTTCCTGATGATTGGACCAGTAAAGTCATTTCTGAGGTTCATTCTTCTGCGTTGGCAGGTCATCCTGAAATCTTTGGTACCAGGGATTTGGTGGCAAGGTCCTTCTGGTGGCCTTCCCTGTCACGAGATGTACGAGGCTTTGTGCAGTCTTGTGACGTTTGTGCTCGGGCCAAGCCTTGTTGTTCTCGGGCTAGTGGATTGTTGTTGCCCTTGCCTATCCCGAAGAGGCCTTGGACGCACATCTCGATGGATTTTATTTCGGATCTTCCTGTTTCTCAGAAGATGTCTGTCATCTGGGTGGTGTGTGACCGTTTCTCTAAGATGGTCCATTTGGTTCCCCTGCCTAAGTTGCCTTCTTCTTCCGAGTTGGTTCCTCTGTTTTTTCAAAATGTGGTTCGTTTGCATGGTATTCCGGAGAATATCGTTTCTGACAGAGGAACCCAATTCGTGTCTAGATTTTGGCGGGCATTCTGTGCTAGGATGGGCATAGATTTGTCTTTCTCGTCTGCTTTCCATCCTCAGACTAATGGCCAGACCGAGCGGACGAATCAGACTTTGGAGACATATTTGAGGTGCTTTGTGTCTGCAGATCAGGATGATTGGGTTGCTTTTTTGCCTTTAGCGGAGTTTGCCCTCAATAATCGGGCCAGCTCTGCCACCTTGGTGTCTCCTTTTTTCTGTAATTCGGGGTTTCATCCTCGATTTTCCTCCGGTCAGGTGGAATCTTCGGATTGTCCTGGAGTGGATGCTGTGGTGGAGAGGTTGCATCAGATTTGGGGGCAGGTGGTGGACAATTTGAAGTTGTCCCAGGAGAAGACTCAGCTTTTTGCCAACCGCCGGCGTCGGGTTGGTCCTCGGCTTTGTGTCGGGGACTTGGTGTGGTTGTCTTCTCGTTTTGTCCCTATGAGGGTTTCTTCTCCTAAGTTTAAGCCTCGGTTCATCGGCCCGTACAAGATATTGGAGATTCTTAACCCTGTGTCCTTCCGTTTGGACCTCCCTGCATCTTTTTCTATTCATAATGTTTTTCATCGGTCATTGTTGCGCAGGTATGAGGTACCGGTTGTGCCTTCCGTGGAGCCTCCTGCTCCGGTGTTGGTTGAGGGCGAGTTGGAGTACGTTGTGGAAAAAATCTTGGACTCCCGTGTTTCCAGACGGAAACTCCAGTATCTGGTCAAATGGAAGGGATACGGTCAGGAGGATAATTCTTGGGTGACTGCCTCTGATGTTCATGCCTCCGATCTGGTCCGTGCCTTTCATAGGGCTCATCCTGATCGCCCTGGTGGTTCTGGTGAGGGTTCGGTGCCCCCTCCTTGAGGGGGGGGTACTGTTGTGAAATTGGATTTTGGGCTCCCCCGGTGGCCACTGGTGGAATTGAACTTGTGTGCATCATCCCCTCTGTTCACCTGTTCCCATCAGGATGTGGGAGTCGCTATTTAACCTTGCTCCTCTGTCACTTCCATGCCGGTCAACATTGTAATCAGAAGCCTTTCTGTGCATGTTCCTGCTACCAGACAACTTCCAGCTAAGTCGGACTTTTGTCCTTGTTTGTTTTTTGCATTTTGTTCCAGTTCACAGCTGCAGTTTCGTTTCTGTGTCTGGAAAGCTCTTGTGATCTGAAATTGCCACTCTGATGTTATGAGTTAATACTAGAGTCTTAAAGTAATTTCAGGATGGTGTATTGATAGGGTTTTCAGCTGACCATGAAAGTACCCTTTCTGTCTTCCTGCTATCTAGTAAGCGGACCTCGATTTTGCTAAACCTATTTTCATACTACGTTTGTCATTTTCATCTTAAATCACCGCCAATATATGTGGGGGCCTCTGTCTGCCTTTCGGGGAAATTTCTCTAGAGGTGAGCCAGGACTATATTTTCCTCTGCCAGGATTAGTTAGTCCTCCGGCCGGCGCTGGGCGTCTAGGGATAAAACGCAGGCTACGCTACCCGGCTACTGTTAGTTGTGCGGCAGGTTTAGTTCATGGTCAGTTTAAGTTTCCATCCTTCCAAGAGCTAGTTCCTATGTATGCTGGGCTATGTTCTCTTGCCATTGAGAACCATAACACACCGGTTGCCGCAGAACCCGCGGTTCCCCTCAGCCAGTCGGACACTGCCGCTAACACAAAAGCCATAATGCCCTTCTCCATGCCGTACCTGCCCGGAGCGGCCTGGCTCCCACGATACTCTGGGGAGTCGCATACATTCACTGACTTTAAAGAAGGGCTCTGCAGCCTGCTCGAGTTCTATCCCCTGACAGAGCCTCAGAAGGTTCATATGATAACCGGCCAACTCTTTGGGGCGGCTCTGAGAGAATTGAAGTCCTGGCCCGCCGAGGATAAGGGAACTGCACAACAGATTTTTGCAAAGCTTAAAGCCACCTTCAATACTCGCACTGCTACAGAAATTAAACTGACTTTCTATGGATGCAAACAAAGGCCGCAGGATAGCTTACGGGACTATGCCCTTAATCTCCAAGAGGCGATGCGGGCCATTAAGCAGAGTGACCCCAGCAGCATGCAAGATGAGGATAAACTTCTGAAGGAGCGGTTCATTGAGGGGCTCCTGTGCAGTCACCAGCGGGGCCAATTGCACTTCCTGGCCATGCAAAATCCAGACTTGACTTTTGCGCAATTTAAAGATAAGGCTATCCAGGCATTGCAGGAGCGACAGCCCAGCCGGGCAATACCACCCAGGCGCCCCGCTCTCACATACCACGAGGAGGTGGCATCGGATACCCCAGTTGCCGCGGAGGTCGACGCCCAGAGCTTCGAGGACGACTCCCCTGCAGGACTTCGCCTCCAGATGCAAGAGCTAACCAAGAGCGTTGCTGCCCTAGCCCGGACGGTGCAGTCCCTACAGGAGGCCCCCAAAGAAAAGATCCAGCTAGCCTCCGGACCAGAAGATGTCCCCTGGACGCGACAGAAGAGGACCCCACCGACCAGAGGCCGGGACAGCGATCGCTTCCATCAGGACGGACGACCCATCTGCCGCCGATGTCACCAGGTGGGCCACCTTGCAAGGTACTGTCCTTTAAACGAGCAACCCCTGGGGCAAAGGGCCAACCCCCAGGAGTAGGACGGTCAGGCCCGCAGCATTGGAGAACCAAGTATATTGGAGGACGACCAGTTCTCCCTGTAGTGATTGATGGAATCCCCTTGAACGCCTTGCTGGACACCGGTTCTCAGGTGACGACTATACCTTACGTGCTTTATAAACGGTATTGGGAGGACGCTGATATTACTCGTGGCCCTGACGATGATTTCACCATAATAGCCAGTAATGGTCAGCCGTTGCCACAAGTGGGGTATAAGGAGGTCACCATCAAGGTGGGGCGGGTGGAATTGAAAGCCCAAGGGATTGTGATTGTTGATATTGATCGTCGAGAATGTAATCCCATGATGACTCTTGGTACTAATGTTATAGAAAATTGTCTTGCAGAAGTTATTGTTTTGTTGCAACAGGTGGCAGAAACCGCTGGCCACAGTGAGCAACGTGCCCTGCAGAAGGAAATCAGAGCTCTGATGCAGAGACAGCAGGTAGAGCTGACTGGTGGTGAGATTGGTCGTGTCACTGTGAGTGATTCAAACCCCATCGCGATACCCCCCAGGAGTGAGATGTTAATATGGTGTCGGGCAGCCATAGGCCTCAGGGGTAAGGACTACCAGGCCTTGGTAGAACCCGTATATTCAGACAATAGGCCTACTGTTCTGACAGCCCGGGGGGTGGTCGACGTCCGCCAGGGGAGAGTGCCCGTACGTGTCCTCAATTGTGGGGAGGAAGAGGTTCACCTCACCAAGTATACCACGCTCGCCAAACTGTTCACTGTCAATAATAGTGTGATACAGACACCTGAACCCTTGGTCCCGTCAAACGTGGCGGAGAACAAAGGCTCTGCAGAGCACTCGAAAGACTGGTGTCGGGAATTGCATGTGGGCACTGACTCTACCCCATCCCATCAAAAACAGGGGGCCTACAGGGTGGTACACGAGTACGAGCAGGTATTCAGCAAACACCCCTTAGATTTTGGGCAGGTGAAAGGGATCCAACATCACATCCCCACGGGAGATCACCGACCCATAAAAGAGAGATATCGCCCTGTACCCCCAGCTCATTACCAGTGTGCCAAGGACATGTTGCGGGAAATGAAGGAGGCTGGGGTGGTGAGAGACAGCTGTAGCCCCTGGGCAGCTCCGTTAGTCCTTGTTAAAAAGAAAGATGGTACAATGAGGATGTGTGTTGATTACAGGCAGTTGAATCGCATTACACATAAGGACGCATACCCACTGCCCAGGATAGAGGAGTCTCTGGCTGCCTTAAAATCTGCTAACTACTTCTCTACCTTAGATCTCACCAGTGGGTACTGGCAGGTTCCTGTAGCGGAGGCGGACAAGGAGAAGACGGCCTTCACGACACCAATGGGTCTCTGCGAGTTCAACTACATGCCCTTCGGATTGTGCAATGCTCCCGGGACATTCCAGAGGATGATGGAGTGCTGCCTAGGACACATGAACTTTGAAACTGTGCTGCTGTATTTGGATGATGTCATTGTCTTCTCTAAGACCTACGAAGACCATCTGAAGCACCTGGCCGAGGTGTTTGAAGCCCTGTCCAACTTCGGCTTAAAGGTGAAACCGTCCAAGTGTCATCTGCTGAAACCTAAAGTGCAGTACCTGGGCCATGTGGTGAGCGCTGAAGGAGTGGCCCCAGACCCCGACAAGGTCACAGTGATCAAGGACTGGCCAAAGCCCAGTGACCTCCACGAAGTCCGGCAGTTCCTCGGGCTGGTAGGCTATTACCGGAGGTTCATTAAGGACTTCACCAAGAAGGCCGCACCCTTGCAAAACCTGTTGGTGGGCCAACCAAAGAAGACCAAGGGGAGGAACACCCCCTTTGATTGGAACGAGGAGCTGGAGGAATCCTTCACCTGTTTGAAGTCGGCACTGACGGGAGAAGAGGTACTGGCTTACCCCGAATATGACCAACCGTTTGTGCTGTACACAGATGCCAGCAATGTGGGATTAGGAGCCGTGCTGTCTCAGGTCCAGAAAGGCAAAGAGAGGGTGATCGCTTACGCCAGCAGGAAACTCCGTCCCACGGAAAGGAACCCTGACAACTACAGTTCCTTTAAGCTGGAATTCCTTGCCATTGTCTGGGCAGTGACAGAGAGGTTCAAACACTACCTGGCCTCCGCGAAATTCACCATCTTCACGGACATCAATCCGCTAACGCATCTGGATACTGCCAAACTCGGGGCCTTGGAACAGCGATGGATGGCCCGGCTGTCCAACTACGATTACACCATCAAGTACCGGGCAGGACACGAGAATGCCAATGCCGATGCCTTGTCCCGAATGCCCAATTTGCCAGAAGCGGGAGAAGACCCGGAGGCACTTGAAGAGGTGGAGCTGCCTGCATTCCATCGCCCCAAAGCCACTCAGAGCTCTCATCATGTGAAGAACAGGCACAAGAACCAACCGGATGACGCGCTGAATCCCCTGCCCCATCACGGGTGGGCGGAAAACCAGGATGGTGACCCTGCGGTCCGTCGAGTGAAAGAGCTCTTGACGCAGGCAGGGTCGCACCCTGGCCCAGATGACCCACAAGAGACCCAACAGCTGTGGAAGGGGAGAAGCAAGCTGTTTATCCATGATGGCAAGTTGTGCAGGAGGAGCATCGACCCACGTACTCATGAATTGGTGTGGCAGATAGTGGTGCCAAGGCGAGATGCGCCCATGGTTCTGGGAGCCTACCATGATGGAGCCGGACACTTCGGATGGAGGAAGCTAGAAAGGCTACTCCGAGGGAGGTTCTATTGGATTGGCATGAAGAGAACCATTGAGAAGTGGTGTCGGGAGTGTGGTCCATGTAGTCTGTGCAGGAAGGACCGTGACAGTCAACGGGCTCCCCTGCGGCCTATCATCACCAAACGGCCGCTCGAACTGGTCGCGCTGGATCATGTGAAGCTGACACCTAGCCGGTCGGGCTATATCTACGCCCTTACCATCGTGGACCACTACTCCAGGTTTTTGGTGGTTGTACCTGTCAAGGATCTAACGGCCAGGACTGCAGCCAGGGCCTTCCAGCAGCACTTTTGTAGGCCCCATGGCTACCCAGAGAAGGTACTGACTGATCAGGGACCTGCATTCGAAGCGGTAGTGTTCCAAGAATTCTGTCAATTGTACGGGTGTAAGAAGATCAGAACCACACCGTACCATCCTCAAACCAACGGGATGTGTGAGAAGATGAACCAAGTGGTAATCGATTTATTGAAGACCTTGCCTGTGGAGGAACGGAACCTGTGGCCACTAAAGTTGCCTGACTTGGTGGATATGTACAATCACATCCCAGTAAGTTCCACCAACTGTACCACAGCGTACCTGATGCGAGGAAGATCTAGTCGGTTACCCGTTGATTTGGACATGGGGGTCCTAGTACCCGAAGATACCTCGCCGGATGCCGACTGGGATGCAGAAAGGCAGCGAAGGTACCGCGAGGTACAGGAGTGTGTAGAAAGAAGTCTCGCCCAGGCTAGGCAAAAACAAGAAAGGGACTACAACCAACACGCTCCTGCGATTCCCCTGTCCCCTGGTGAACAAGTACTTAAATGAAAGAGGAGATTACACAAGCTCGATGACCAATGGGAAGCGGAACCGTATACCATCCTGCCATCCGACTTCGATAACACGAAGGTCTGTCTCATCAGCAAGGACAGAGGGGAGACTTCGACAGCGGTATCCAGGGATCACCTTAAGGTCTGCCCCGATAAGTTGAGAGAGAGGGACATGGCCCCGGAAATCTCCCCTTGGAAATCTTGGTGACTTTCCCCAGTCCTGGACTCAGATAAATCAAGCCATCGTGGTACCTGTTCTAATGTTTCAACAGCCGGACCCACCAGAAACAATGGTGGTACCAGATCATCCGGTCCCGCTACCTCAACAAGCCCTACCTGAAGATGCCATGCCAACTGTTGAACCGGCAAATCCTCCCTCTGCTATCGGTGAACCTGCTGTACCCACTGTTGATAGCAGCAGCTCTGAGAGCCCCAACCTGCCAGTGCTACCCAGACTCACTAGAAGTGTAGCTAGAAGACAGTGCACTACACCAGCGGTAGCAAGCATAGCGGGCCCTGTTAGGCCAATAGCAACCCCTGCGCTGCAAAGGTCCACACGCAGCACTCAAAATCAAACTCCCCTCCGCTACAAAACTTGGAGGTATTAATAAGGGCTGCTATTCAGTTGAAATTGTTCGTGTGCATATCTTTTGTTACAGGTTTTAAAATGGACAATAGAGTAATGGACGGTGAATTGCTCAAAAACTTTCAAAAAGGGGGACCCCTTTGTTTACCCGGGGTCCCCGCTGTTTCGACCACTGAACTGAGAGTCATAAACTGTGCATGACCTAATTTTCGCAACGTTCAAGAGTTCTCACCTCCCATAAAGGGAAGCGCTGTTATGTTTAATTGTTTATGCTATTTCAAAATTTTGTGTGTTCCCTGTTAACATGTATTGTTGTTCTTGTTTTCCCAGTCCCGGAGTACTGGATTTAACCGGGGGGGAGTGCAGCGCCCCAGAGTCCTGGTCGTTGCAGTACTGTGGCTCCGCCACTATGGGGAGTTATGGTACGTCTGATTGCACTAAAGGAGTTTCTCTGATCAGGTAACACCTCACTACACTTCACACTCCGGCCACCAGGGGGGGTGGTCCTATCTAGTAGGCCACTCCTCACACTCTGGTAAAACTGGGGGTTGGACAGGAAGACGGGGAGAAGTAGCTGGGAAGAGCTAGTGAGAGGACCTGTCAGGGATGGGATCCTGACCGACTCCTCAGAGCAGAACTAACCAGTGCACAACGGGAATACAGTAAAGAGGAATTGGGACCAGGAGGAGTCGTGCTGTTAGACCGAGGCAACATCCTTCTGAGGCGCAAACAGTCGGTGGCCGGAACGCCGAGCAAGTAAGAGACTTTAAGTACTACTGCAAACCACGGCAGGACAGCCAATTACAGGTTGGCTGTCTCACTTAACACCTAAGCAGACAACGGAGGCAGCTGTGGGAGAGGGGCGACTCTAGGGTCCCGGAAGAACTCCAGGCCTACCCCGTCATACGGGTGCGTCCTACCATATCACCTGGAGGACGGAGAGAACGAACATCAGAGATAGACAGAACCAGTTGTGAGGACTATCCCGGGAGCTCAGCAGGGAAGGACTACAACACCCAGCGCTAGAAGGTAGACACTGATTCCCACCTGTAAAGGGAACTCCTGATGTGTCTTTAGACCGGCCAGTCTCTGACAGCCCTGGTAACAGCGCTCTGGACTGAGGACTTTAAAACCTTCAGTAAAGAGGTAAAGAGACTGCAACTTGGTGTCCTCGTTATTTACTGCACCGCACCACCACCGCTATCCACATCTATTACTGTACGCCCCTCAGCAGGGTCACGGACCGGGTCTAGCCACCGCGACAACCCCAGAGCAGAGACTCACAGGCCCGGTATCGGGTACCCCTCGGCCCTGCGGCAGTGGGGGCGTTACAGGTGCTTGCTGAATACCCGCTCATACTCATGAACCACCCTGTAGGCCCCCTGTTTCTGGTGAGGTGGGGTAGAGTCAGTGCCCACGTGCAATTCCCGACACCAATTTTTCAGTTGCCCTGCAGAACCGTTGTTCTCCGCCGGATTGGACAGGACCAAAGGTCCGGGTGCCTGTATCACACTATTATTAACAGTAAACAGTTTGGCAAGTGTGGCATATCTGGTTAGGCGGACTTCTTCCTCCCCACAGTTAAGAACACGTACTGGCACCCTCCCCTTGCGGACGTCAACCACCCCTCTGGCTGTCAGGAGGGTAGGCCTATTATTTGAATATACAGGTTCTACCAGGGACTGATAGTCTTACCCCTGAGGCCTATGGCTGCCCGACACCATATAAACATTTCACTCCTGGGGGGTATCGCAATGGGGTTTGAATCACTCACTGTGACACGGCACTGTGACACGGCCAATTTCACCACCAGTCAGCTCCACCTGCTGTCTCTGCATCAGAGCTCTGATTTCTTTCTGCAGGGCACGTTGTTCACTGTAACCAGCTGTTTCTGCTACCTGCTGTAACAAGACAATAACCTCTGCAAGACAATTTTCTATGACGTTAGTACCAATGGTCATCATGGGATTACACTCACGTCGGTCAATATCAACAATTACAATCCCTTGGGCCTCCAATTCCACCCACCCCACTTTAATGGTGACCTCTTTATACCCCACTTGTGGCAATGGCTGACCAATACTAGCTATTATGGTGAAATCATCATCGGGGCCATGAGTAATGTCGGTGTCCTCCCAATAACATTTATAAAGGATGTAAGGCATAGTTGTCACCCAAGAACCGGTGTCCAGCAAAGCGTTCATGGGGATACCGTCGATCACGATGGAAAGAACTGGTCGCCCTCCAATGTATTTGGTTCTCCAATTTTGCGGGCCTGATCGTCCTAGTCCTGGGGGTTGGCCCTCTGCCCCAGGGGTTGTTCGTTTAAATGACAGTACCTTGCAAGGTGGCTCACCTGGTGGCAGCGGCGGCAGATCCATCGGGACAGACGACCTAAGCGATCGTCGTCCCTGCCTCTGGTCGGCGGAATCCTCCTCTGTCGCTGCCAGGGGACATCCTCTGGTCTGGAAGCCAGCTGGATCTCCTTGGGGGCCTCCTGTAGGGACTGTACGGTCTGGGCTAGGGCAGCAATGCTCTTGGTCAGCTCCTGCATCTGGAGGCGTAGTCCTGCAGGGGAATCGTTTTCCAGGATCTGGGCATCGGCCTCAGCGGAAACTGGAGCATCTGGCGCCACCTCCTGGTGGTACGTGAGAGCTTGGCGCCTGGGAAGTACTGCACGGCTGGGCTGTCGCTCCTGTAGCACCTGGATGGCTTTATCTTTGAATTGTGCGAAAGTCAGGTCTGGATTCTGCATGGCCAGGAAGTGCAGTTGGGCCCTTGTTGATGGCCCGCAGTGCCTCCTGGAGATTAAGGGCATAGTCCCGTAAGCTATCCTGCGGCCTCTGCTTGCACCCATAGAACGTCAATTTAATTTCTGTAGCGGTGCGGGTGTCAAAGGTGGTTTTAAGCTTTGCAAAGACCTGCTGCGCAGTTCTCTTATCAACGGCGGGCCAGGACTTCACTTCTCTCAGAGCCACTCCAAAGAGTTGGCCTGTTATTAGTGTTGAGCATTCCGATACCGCAAGTATCGGGTATCGGCCGATACTTGCGGGTATCGGAATTCCGATACCGAGATCCGATACTTTTGTGGTATCGGGAATCGGTATCGGGATTAATATCAATGTGTAAAATAAAGAATTAAAATAAAAAATAGGGATATACTCACCTCTCCGGCGGCTCCTGGACTTTACCGCCATAACCGGGAGCCGTTGTACCTAAGAATGCGCGCTTGAAGGGCCTTAGATGAGGTCACTGCGCTCTGATTGGTCCGTAGCGGTCGCGTGACCGCTACGCGACCAATCACAAAGCAGTGACGTCTTCTAAGGTATTTCAAGCGCCAAAAAAAGGAGTAGGTGGTGGTGTAGGTTGCAGTAAATGACAAGGACACAGGGTTGCAGTCTCTTTACCTCTTTACTGAAGGCTTCGGCATCCGCAATCCAGAGCACTGCTAACAGGGCTGGCTGAGACCGGCCGGTCCGAAGGCATATCCAGAGTTCCCTTTGCAGGTGGAAATCAGTAGCCTACCTACTAGCGCCTGGGTGTTGTAGTTCTTCCCTGCTGAGCACCACGGGATAGTCCTCACAACTGTCGTGTATGTTTCTGTTCTTTCTCTCCGTCCCCCAGATGATATGGATAGGACGCACCCGTATGACGGGCTATGCCTGGAGTTATTTTATAGGGACTCTAGAGACGCCCCTCTTCCACAATTGCCTCCGTTGTCTTCGTTAGGTGTAAAGGTGAGACAGCCGACCTAAAGTTAACTGCCCTGCCGTAGTTCAAAGTAATGCGTAGAGTCTATTACTTCCTCGGCGTTCCGGCCACCGGCTACGCGCCTCAGAAGGATGTTGCTGATCTTGGAGCACAACTCCTTCTTGTTCTATCTCCTTTTGTGCTGTGATCCCGTTTCTCACTTCTCCACAATATACTTCGCTTCGTGTCCTTTCTTAGGAGTCTGCCGCTATAAGGTACAGGCACGGCTCCGTAACGATCTGTCTTTTTGCTAGGCCTCTGTCAGGATCCCACCCCTGACAGGTCCTCTCTCGAACTCTCCCCAGCTACTTTCTCCCTAACTTCCTATCCAACCCCCAGTTTTACCCATGTGTGAGGAGTGGCCTAGTAAATAGGACCTTTTGCTCCCCCTGGCGGCCGGAGTGTGAAGTGTAATGTGTGACTGTGATACCTGGCAAGGTGAACTCTTTTAGTGCAATCAGACGTACCATCACTCCCCCTGGTGGAAGAGCGACGCCACTGCAATGACCAGACTCTGGGGCGCTGCATAAGGGAACTACAATACCCAGAGAAATTAGCACAATTAGGATTATTTAGTCTAGAAAAAAGACGACAGAAGTGTGATCTAATAACCATGTATAAGTGTATAAGGGGACAATACAAATATCTGTCTGAGGATCTGTTTATGCCAAGGAAGGTGACCGGCACAAGGGAGCATTCTCTGTGTCTGGAGGAGAGAAGGTTTTTCCACCAACATAGAAGAGGATTCTTTACTGTTAGGGCAGTGAGAATCTGGAATTCCTTGCCTGAGGAGGTGTTGATGGCGAACTCAGTCGAGGGGTTCAAGAGAGGCCTGGATGTCTTCCTGGAGCATAACAATATTGTATCTTACAGTTATTAGGTTCTTTAGAAGGACGTAGATCTGGGGATTTATTCTGACAAAATATAGGCTGAACTGGATGGACAAATGTCTTTTTTCGGCATTGCTAACTATGTTACTATGTATTGGATTTTGGCATGTTCTGTAGAAATTGCACTACAAATTTTGGGGTCCATTTTTTCCAGTTACGCTTTTTTGAAAATAAAAAAATTAGGGTCTAAAGTAAAATTTTAGTGAAAAAAAGTAACATTTTAATGTTTTCCTTCCACATTGCTTCAGCTCCTGTGAAGCATTTGAAGGGTTAATAAACTTCTTGAATGTGGTTTTGGGCACCTTGAGGGATGTAGGTTTTAGAATGGTTTCACTTTTGGGTATTTTCTGTTGCATAAACACCTCAAAGTCTCTTCAAATATGATGTGGGTCCTAAAAAAATGGTTTGTTAGGGAGTCCCCACATGTGTTCAGGCTGTCTAGCAGCCGCAGATCATGCACCTGCGGCGACACAAACTAAATCTCCGAGCACGCCCAAAATATTCGGTGATCACCCGAGCATGCTCGGAAATCTCGAGTAGCAAGCATACTCACTCATCACTAGTTAAGATTAGGGATGAGCGAGTGTGCTCAGTGTTACTCGAGATTTCCGAGCATGCTTGGGTGTTCTCCGAGTATCTTGGGTGTGCTCGGAGATTATGTTTGAGTTGCTACAGCTGCATGATTTGTGGGTGCTAGAGAGCCCGAATACATGTGGGGATTTCCTAACAAACAGGCAACCCCCACATGTATTCAGGCTGTCTGGCAGCCGCAAATCATGCAGTTGCAGCGACTCAAACATAATCTCTGAGCACACCCAAAATACTTGTAGAACACCTGAGCATGCTCGAAAATCTCAAGTAACGAGCACACTCGCTCATCACTAGTTAGGATCACAGGATTTTGTCTCTTTTTATAGACCCTGAAATCTTGTTTGGTTTTGCGGCTGCTGCCTGACATTGAGCACCGCTGCTCAACTTACTTGTAACCAGAATACCCAAGTCTTTCTCCTGTTCTGTAGGCCAGAGTATACTCCCATTTACTGTATATGCAGCAATATGATTATTCTGTCCTAGGTGCATTACTCTACATTTATCTACATTTACTAAGCGTTTGACCATTAAATCACATTATCAAGATTGTTTTTTAATATTTTACTAATTGATAAGTAAACATGTACTTACAATATATGCACTAATGTATTTATGGTGTGGTTTGTTTGGTATTGCCAGGCATATAGTTAAAGAAATAACTTCATTGCTAAATAAATATAATAGACACAAAAAGTGATGAGAATAATAATTACTTAAGAATCATCATGAGTACTTATCAGGGTTAAAAATGCAGCAATATCAAGCCTATTTCCAAATTTAATTAAATTATCATGTGTGGCCAACATAAAAGTCTATTATGACAATGAATGCCAAACAATGAACGAAGATTGGAGATTAAAAAGTGTGATCTCCACCTAAGGGTACCGTCACACAGTGAAATTTTCATCGCTACGACGGCACGATTCGTGACGTTCTAGCGATATCGTTATGATATTGCTGTGTCTGACACGCTACTGCGATCAGACATCACGCTGAGAATCGTACGTCGTAGCAGATCGTTTGGAACTTTCTTTCGTCGCTTGATCACCCACTGACATCGCTGGATCGTTGTGTGTGACAGCGATCCAGCGATGTGTTCGCTTGTAACCAGGGTAAACATCGGGTAACTAAGCGCAGGACCGCGCTTGGCAACCCGATGTTTACCCTGGTTACCAGCGTAAACGTAAAAAAACCAAACGGTGACGTCACCGCTCTGCTTTCCGGCTATGGTGCTTACACAGTGCAGAGAAGCAGAACACCGGGGGACAGACACCGGAATGTAAGTATGTACTGTTTGGTTTTTTTACGTTTACGCTGGTAACCAGGGTAAACATCGGGTTACTAAGCGTGGCCCTGCGCTTAGTAACCCGATGTTTACCCTGGTTACCCGGGGACTTCGGCATCGCTCCAGCGCCGTGATTGCAAAGTGTGACAGCAGTCTACGACGCTGGAGCGATAATCATACGACGCTGCGACATCAGGATCGTGCCGTCGTAGCGATGAAAATGGCACTGTGTGACGGTACCCTAAAACCATAGGAAAATGGTTTCGGGTCAATTGAATAACAAAATATTACTCATTCTTATGCCCATAATTCATTTGAATGGTTTCATTCTGGAAAGGGATCATAAAAATAAAACAACATAGAAAATATATAGGTTGGTTCATGTTAACTTGTAAAAGGAAACGTTGTTTAAAAATATAATTCAGCATTCACTGTGCACTAAAACTGACCTGGCAACTTTTTTTTGGCGGATCATGTATATAGCTGTTTATGTTTTGCTACCTTTAAAAGATAAAATAAAAACCGGCACGTGCCTTCATAAGTTTTTTCTTAACTTTCCTGCTTTTTAAGCTATACGAAATCATGTTATTTTGCAGGGTGTATACATCATATGTTTGAAGGGGTTAAAATAAATTAGTTAATAATTGCACAGATGGAGTGGTGCTTTACATGTGCTTCTCCTGCCCCCCTCCAATACTCACCACATCACATCACAACAAAAACACACATATCTTCAAGGGGGAACGTGGGCGGTATGACCATCTCGTTGCACATTCATTGCCTTTGTTCACTGAGAACAGTGTAAGAATGGTTGCCAATAGTGGTAAGGGAATCTGAAGGCCAGGAAATTCGATTCACATTGGATTTTTTTAAATTTGAATCAAAATTTACCTTATTATGCTCTAAGGTATCTACAGACACAATAATCATAGGGTGAAAAAAATACCTCTCTGCTCACCTGTCTTACTGCCGCAACCCCACATTTGGTACTCTGCACAACGTACTGCCATGGCACTGACATTACGTTAACAAAACTGCAGCCAGCCGGTGAACTCAGCAGCTCTGAGCAGGGTGTTCCATATACACTGGTAGAGCTACTGACTTCACTAATTGGCTGCCATGCTGTCAATCTGACGTGAAAGCTGCAGACAATACCAGATACCAGGAGCAGCATCAAAAACTCATTGTTGGGAGTGCTCCTCAAAAAGGGTTATCAAGAGTCTAAAAATCTTGCTCCCAAGGTGTAATTTGTTATAAAAAAAAACTATGCTACACAAATATACACAGATTTAATTAAAACAACAGTTTATGGGAATGCTTCTTAAATGTTTCACTATTATGGTCACTGTTATTGGAACTTTTGGATCTATGGATCTAGATTTACTCCAAACAATGACTAATAATTAGAATAAATAATGTAAAATGATCTATTATTTCCTGAAATATGCAGTGCAAAGCTAATTTACAGTAGAATCGGTTAGTCACGCAAAACAGTAGATCATGTTTTGCTACTGTATTAGAATCAATGACTAAGTCTCTTCCTCTTGTTATGATGGATTCCCGACTCCCCTGCTGGCTTCCATCCGGTGACTTGTGTTTGTAGTCACAAGGAGAAAACCACAAGATTGTAGAGATCAGAGCTGCTGATGGGAACGTAGAGCAGCTTGTCATTCCCAGATGTTATCATTCCTCTACATTATTTCCTTAAAGTGAACCTGTCACCATGTTTTTTCCTTATAACCTAAGCCCATCACCTTTCAGCTCTGTGTTACGGTATTCTGGAATTCTGTATATAAGTCTCCAAGCCGCTCTGCAAAACAAAAAAAGACCTTTTATTACACTCACCTACAGGGCAGACGAGTCCGATGGGCATCGCTGGTCTTCATAACGTGCCTCCTCTCTTCTTGACATGTCGTCCTCCTTCTCTGTTTCGTGTGGATGACGCATCCTACATCATCCACATAGTGCTCCTCATTGCACATGTGTGCAGGCGTACTTCTCTTTACCCTTTTGAGGGCAGAGCAAAGTACTGTTCTGAGCATGTCCGGGGAAAGGCAAAGAGCGCTGGCGCATGGGAACTACAGTACTTTACTCTGCATTCAGCAGGGAAGAGAGAAGTATGCCTGTGCAGGAGCTCCATGGGGAACACTTCACTGCCAAGTAATGGATGAGACCGCCGCTGTTTTCACTACTAGTTATAGGGGAACTCACAGTGAGCATAAAGTATTTACACATCCGATTCCAATACATGTAATATATATATACCCTGGTCACTGCCACAATAACAAAAGAAACTAGCTGGCACCTCCAATTTTTTATACAGGCTGATTGGACAGCCGTTACAGGAGCGTACGTGTGGCACCCCAGAAGTCCGGTTGCCACAGTTGCATTGCTCCCTCATAGGGGGTGATGTCATGCCTGGAAGCAAGGAGGGGTCCCCTTAACAGGTAACACCAGTGTTACGGAACCCCCCAGTACTCAGAATATGTTGTGCAGTTATATGTATATATAATAGGTTCCATGTGAGATGCATGTCCCTAATGCATCAGCCCACAGGCTGCGCCCCTGGGCAGAGGGGACAAGATATCCCCCTTCTGACCTCCCCCACCTTTGTAATTCCCACAGTAAATATCGGCAGGCTCTGGCCACCTGCGGCTATTGTAATGTATGTCTGGCCTGCCGCTTTTCAATTGGTCTGCCCTCTGTATCTGTGTGATATATTCTGTGTCCTGTGAGTAAAGTGTTGTCACACTGGAAATACGTGGAGAAGCAGTGATCTTTTATATGTGCCCATGTAACCAAGCAATTCCAGCCAGCGTCCTTCATTCAGACTCCAGCCAAAGCAGAGTGGACCTCCTGAAACACGGGGTGGTACTGAAAGAGGTACTCCAGCACGGTAGACCCCATTACAACCAGCATCCAACAGTTTCCTTCTCCAGACCAGAAGGGGGAGCTCTAACACCGGTTTCAGGGGAGCTTCCCTATAAGTTCTGGCCTGGAGGTCGAGTTAGTGAGTCTAGTCAGAGAGAGAGGAGAGAAGTCGAGGAGAACCTGGGGAGTGGAGCTGTAACCAGGCTCACCCCAGAACAGAGCGCTGACAAACAGGATGCCACAGTCCTTGGCTGTGTGTGTGTACTGTATGCCCCGACAGCTGAATCTGGATGGCAGGGAACTGCAAGCTCCCTGGCCACACTGATCACCTGGATGCACCACAGCAGACTAAGAGCCCAGGGCTGCCAGAGAAAATGCAATGCTCGTGAAAGGCTCACACTGTCTGCCATTCAGGTTAGAAGCAACATGCAGGAGAGGGACTTGTGCAGAGCTTCAGGCAGCAAGAACCTAAGAGAACAGCACAGAAGGAAGGCCTCCGAACCCACCTGGCTAGGTGGATCCTAAATTGCTTCCAGGCTGCCCAGATCCATCATCACCTGTTACCCGTGCCCCGGACTGCACCTTCTACCACCAAGTAAAGGTAAAGAAACTAAAATCCTTGTGTCCTCCAGTCATTTCCCGCACCCGCAGTCCTGCAACTCATTGTCCATGATTCCTTACAAAATTATACCGGTAGCCCTGGGGCCCCGCTCCACCTGTGGGGAGCAGAACCATCCTAGCTGTGTCACCATCGGCCCCAGTGGTCTCCTTAAGCAGCGTCGGCCAGTCATTGCCGAACACCACAAGTGGTGTCACGTTAAATCCCCTACAATCTTTCCCTCATCATTTTTATTGGATGCCCAGGGCCATGCACTGGGTCACTGCTGCCGTGACATCTCCCCTGAAGACCTGTCCGACCCGGCCCGAATACCCCACGGCCCTAGCGGGTGCTCCGTATGGCTTCAGGATGCCTGTTTATAGAGCAGTAGGAACAAAACTATTACATTTTATATATGTAATCCGAAAGTAGGTAGTATTTATAAAACAATATAGAGATAACAAAATGGGTGCAATAAAATATACAGTAGTATACCGTCATGGCTGAAAGTGTTGGCACCCTTGAAATTGTTCCAGAAAATGAAGTATTTACACATGTTTTGTTATACATGTTTTTTCCTTTTTATCTATTGGAACACCACAAAAAAACTGAAAGAAAAAGGTAAATTGGACATAATTTCACACAAAACCCTAAAATTGGGCAGGACAAAATTGTTAGCACCCTCAACTTAATATTTGGTTGCACACCCTGCAATCAATTGCTTCCTATAACGATAAACAAGCTTCTTACACCTCTCCACTGGAATTTTGGACCATTCTTCTTTTGAAAACTACTCCACGTCTCTCATATTCGAAGGCGCCTTCTCCTAACAGCAATTGTAAGATCTCTCCACAGGTGTTCAATGGGATTTACATCCGGACTCATTGCTGGCCACTTCAGAACTCTCCAGCACTGTTTCCATTAATTTCTAGGTGCTTCTTGAAGTATATTTGGGGTCATTTTCCTGCTGGAAGACCAGGGCTGGTTTTAGACAAAGTGGGGCCCTGGGTAAAAGTTTAAAATGGGGCCCTAAATGCTAACATATTGCGCCACTCAAACATTTCGGTTGACTTACATGCATGGAGTTCAGACCGTTAAATGAGCACGATCAACAATAATGAAGTCATCCGGTGCTTGTTTACCGGCCACTTTACAAAGGCTGCCAAAGAATGATGGGCACAGAACCATCATCAATCTGTCCTCACACACGATCGTATTATCAGCAGCATATCTGCAGGTTACACTGGACGATGTGCTGCTGAGAATAATGATTTTTATTCTACCATAAACAATCCAATCACCCAATGAATGAGCAACATTTTGCTCATTCTTTGGGTGATTGCCAACATGTTTACACCTATGTTTACACCTTTGAACTCTCGTCTGCTTTGCCCATATTTATAAATGTGGATGCTATGTAAGGGGAAGAAACCAATTAGGCATGTCTCCTCAGTAATGGTTCCGGAGCCGTCGGGGCTGTCACCTAATTTACAAGGGGGAAAGCTTACAGTGCGGAAAGCTCCCTGGACTCGAGAAAAGGGAGCGTGGTCAAGCTGAGAGAACGTTTGCAAGCGAGGATTCAAACAGCTTGGGCGGGAACGGTAAGTGCACGAGACGCCTGTGAGGTAAAATCAGCTGTGAGGCGACTGGGCAGAGTAGAGCAGAGCATGGAACGGAAAAGCGCTTGGACAGGAGACTACCAACGGAGTACCGCTCAGATGCCGTTGTCCCCACTAACATCGCTGCCCTCGCTGAGACTGCTGCCACAGCCACCCCCGCTAACAGCACTGACCGTGAGAGACAAGGTCTGTGATCGGGACTTAGGAACGCAATGAAAAGACATAGCGAACCTGGCTGCCCATTGTAAACTGTGTTTAGGTAGTGCTGCAGGTCTCCGTAGTGTTGGGACACTACCCGCTGAGGATAAGGACGTTTCCCCCTTCGTCGCCTCATCTACTGGACCCAAGACCTGTGTCAGGATCCCGAGGAGTCATCGCCATCGTCAGGACCATGAGAGGACATCACTAGTGTTGAGCGATACCTTCCGATATCGGAAAGTATCGGTATCGGAAAGTATCGGCCGATACCGTTAAAGTATCGGATCTAATCCGATACCGATACCCGATCTCAATGCAAGTCAATGGGACGAAAATATCGGAATTAAAATAAACCCTTTCTTTCCTTGTAGGTTAATTCTACATGAAGGAAAACAACTAAGAATAATGTAGGATGTATTGGGGGAGGTGGCGGAGACATTAAAGGCACAGAGGTTTATCCCAATCAAATAGAATAGCAGGATTTTGTTTTTTTTTTATGACGTTCGGCGTTAGAAAGATTTTGACTATGTTATTTTTTTTTTTTTTTTTGTCAGATATTGATGTTTCACTACTTCCACGCCCTTCACCTTCTTTTTTACTTCTCCCACACTTTCTTCTTCATTATCCTCATCATCAGCTTCTTTGACATCAACTATCTTCACCTTATTCATCTTCTTCTTCATCTTCTACCTATAATTTTTTTTTTTACATTGTTCATATTCTTTTTATTTAACTATTATCTTCTTCATATTCAACTTCTTCATCATATTCTTATTTGTGACAGGCATTCCCGTAGTTGTTATCTATAAAAGTTTGAAGATTACACCTTCCGTTCTGCCTGTCACAAAAGAGTTTCATTTGTCCGCGTTCAGATTGGCCTGCAGCATCAGGCTTTATCCAGGGGCACCACGAGGAGGAACGGACTCACCCCCATACACTGCTTAGTCTTCTTCTGCTTATAATTTAGATAATATCTTTTGCTCTGATATTTAGTGTTATGCTTAATGTTCTTCTGCTCTTTGTTCTGCAGCCTCTTGTTCTTCTGCTTCTCGGTCTCCCATGTCGTCGTCGTCGTCTCCAGGGTCGTCGTCTCCAGGGTCGTCGTCTCCGGGGTCGTCGTCATCGGGGTGGTCTTCAGGGTCATCGTCTCCAGGGTCGTCATCATCTCAGTGGTCGTCGTCTCTGGTGTCATCGTCATCTTAGGGGTGGTCTTCCGGGTCGTCGTCTTTAGGGTCTTGAACTTGGAAATGTAGCAGAAGGTACATGAAGGCTGAGAAAATGCCGAGAAACAGCTGATGGAACTGGAACTCGGATGGCTACCCGAAGGTCCAAGAGCCAATGGAACTACCGAGGACCAGCTGACGTTACTGGAACCCGGTTACTAAGCAGGAGGTACCCGTGCCTGAAAGCACTACCAAGGACCACCTGACGTTGGTGGAACTCGGATACCCAGAAGGAGGCACCTAAGCCAAAGGCTCTGCCCGGAACCAGCTGACGGTACTGGAACCAGGATGGGGAGCAGAAGGTACAAGAGCAAAAGACACTGCCTAGAACCAGCTGACGGTACTGGAACCCGGATGGGTAGCCGAAGGTCCAAGAGCCAATGGAACTACCGAGGACCAGCTGACGTTACTGGTACCCGGTTACTAAGCAGGAGGTACCCGTGCCTGAAAGCACTACCAAGGACCACCTGACGTTGGTGGAACTCGGATACCCAGAAGGAGGCACCTAAGCCAAAGGCTCTGCCCGGAACCAGCTGACGGTGCTGGAACCAGGATGGGGACCTATTCAAGCTTATCTTCCTAGAGCCCCAACTAGCGGTGTTGGAGCAAAGGGTCAGCAGGGGGAGCAGAGTGTAGGCCGAAGCCTGCACTGGCGGCAGCTTTGTGTCTGCGTGGCTGTTGCAGGACACGTTGCCGGCTACACAGCAGGGGAACAGCTGGCAGTGCTGAACCCCACTGACACATTGGCGAGGTGTTTTTCTCTGTGCAGCCAGCACTTCGGGGCACCAACTGGCGGTGTTGGAGCCCAGACTCTGCAGGGGGAGCAGAGTGTAGGCCGAAGCCTAATTGAACCAATTTTAAAGGTAACCTTTAACCCCCCCCTCAGGTGTTACAAACTAGAAGAGCCACGCCTTATGCAGCAGTAGTGCTGCACAAGTCAAAGGTTGCTCTTTTAATTTTTCTCCTTGCACACGCTGAAAGGAACACGTATAACATTTAGGCCCTTACACAGTCAAACTGATTTTGAGGCGTGAGTTCCCTTCGTAAAGAGACGCAGCACAGCTGGCAAAAATACC
This sequence comes from Ranitomeya variabilis, assembly GCF_051348905.1. Lineage (NCBI taxonomy): Eukaryota > Metazoa > Chordata > Amphibia > Anura > Dendrobatidae > Ranitomeya > Ranitomeya variabilis. Next base: position 110,243,574 of record NC_135232.1, read on the forward strand.
ACCTTGGTGCGGCCTCCTGAGCATCGCATTTTGATGTACAGGAGTCTGCGTTGTTGCGTTATCCCTTGGCCATGCGCTGCCCGTCTTCTGACATAATTTCATGTCGGCCGTTGCGGTTCGCGATGCCCATGAATCCCAGCCCCGCAGTGTCTTTACAGTGTTTCACACTGCGGGGCTGGGATTCATGGCCTGGCGCAGTACATATGTTCGCCTCTCGCTCGTGTCCTTACACCTGCTACAGACTGTGCGGCGTCAGCTGATCCCTTATCGCATGCCACGGCCATGAAGCCGCACAGTCTGAAGAAGGCGGAAGGAGATGAGTGACAGCCTGGCGAAGATATGCACTGCTCATGCCCGTCAATCACACCCTCGCAGTCAAAATAAATAAGACACCGAGGGGCGTTGTGTCGGGCAGGGCGGCCGCAGAGGCGCAGCCAGCCAAACAATGATGTCAGAAGAAGGGCTGTGCTACCAAGGGGGTCGTTGCGTGTCATTACAAAGGAAAGTCACACCTCAGGGACGTTTTAATGGTCTCAGGGGACACATTGTAGACGTGTTCTGTTCCACGTGTGCAAGGAGAATAAGTTTATGAGCCACCTTGCACACATGCAGTAATGTACAAGGTGGCAGTAAAACATACAAACACCTGGGGGTGGGGCGACAGGATCCCTTCAATTTCAGTTCTTGTGTCTGCGTGGCTTTTGCAGGACACGATGCCGGCTACACAGCAGGGGAACAGCTGGCGGTGCTGAACCCCACTGACACATTGGCTGGTGTTTTTCTCTGTGCAGCTAGCAGTACCGGGCACCAACTGGCGGTGTTAGAGCCCAGGGTCAGCAGGAGGAGAGGGAGCAGAGTGTAGGCCGAAGCCTGCACTGGCGGCAGCTTTGTGTCTGCGTGGCTGTTGCAGGACACGTTGCCGGCTACACAGCAGGGGAACAGCTGGCGGTGCTGAACCCCACTGACACTTTGGCTGGTGTTTTTCTCTGTGCAGCTAGCACATCTGGGCCCCAACTGGCGGTGTTAGAGCACAGGGTCAGCAGGAGGAGGAGAGGGAGCGGAGTGTAGGCCGAAGCCTAATTGAACCAATTTCAAAGGTAACCTTAAACCCCCCCTCAGGTGTTCCAAACTAGAAGAGCCACAGCTTATGCAGCAGTAGTGCTGCACAAGTCAAAGGTTGCTCTTTTAATTTTTCTCCTTGCACACGCTGAAAGGAACACGTATAACATTTAGGCCCTTACACAGTCAAACTGATTTTGAGGCATTAGTTCTCTTCGTAAAGAGACGCAGCACAGCTGGCAAAAATACCACCTTGGTGCGGCCTCCTGAGCATCGCATTTTGATGTACAGGAGTCTGCGTTGTTGCGTTATCCCTTGGCCATACGCTGCCCGTCTTCTGACATCATTTCATGTCGGCTGGTGCGGTTCGCGATACCCATGAATCCCAGCCCCGCAGTGTCTTTACAGTGTTTCACACTGTGGGGCTGGGATTCATGGCCTGGCGCAGTACATATGTTCGCCTCTCGCTCGTGTCCTTACACCTGCTACAGACTGTGCGGCGTCAGCTGATCCCTTATCGCATGCCACGGCCATGAAGCCGCACAGTCTGAAGAAGGCGGAAGGAGATGAGTGACAGCCTGGCGAAGATATGCACTGCTCATGCCCGTCAATCACACCCTCGCAGTCAAAATAAATAAGACACCGAGGGGCGTTGTGTCGGGCAGGGCGGCCGCAGAGGTGCAGCCAGCCAAACAATGATGCCAGAAGACGGGCAGCGCTACCAAGGGGGTTGCAGCGTGTCATTACAAAGGAAAGTCACACCTCTGGGACGGTTAAATGGTCACACAGAGGACACATTTTAGACGTGTTTTCAGTTCCACATGTGCGAGGAGAATAAGTTTATGAGCCACCTTGCACACATGCAGCATTACTGCTGTACAAGGTGGCTGGAAAACATACAAACGCCTGGGGGAGGGGGGACAGGTTCCCTTCAATTTCAGTTCTTGTGTCTGCGTGGCTGTTGCAGGACACGTTGCCGGCTACACAGCAGGGGAACAGCTGGCGGTGCTGAACCCCACTGACACATTGGCTGGTGTTTTTCTCTGTGCAGCTAGCACATCTGGGCCCCAACTGGCGGTGTTAGAGCCCAGGGTCAGCAGGAGGAGGAGAGGGAGCAGAGTGTAGGCCGAAGCCTGCACTGGCGGCAGCTTTGGGTCTGTTGTGCCTGCGTGGCTGTTGCAGGACACGTTGCCGGCTGCACAGCAGGGGAACAGCTGGCGTTGCTGAACCCCACTGACACTTTGGCTGGTGTTTTTCTCTGTGCAGCTAGCACATCTGGGCCCCAACTGGCGGTGTTAGAGCACAGGGTCAGCAGGAGGAGGAGAGGGAGCGGAGTGTAGGCCGAAGCCTAATTGAACCAATTTCAAAGGTAACCTTAAACCCCCCCTCAGGTGTTCCAAACTAGAAGAGCCACAGCTTATGCAGCAGTAGTGCTGCACAAGTCAAAGGTTGCTCTTTTAATTTTTCTCCTTGCACACGCTGAAAGGAACACGTATAACATTTAGGCCCTTACACAGTCAAACTGATTTTGAGGCGTGAGTTCCCTTCGTAAAGAGACGCAGTACAGCTGGCAAAAATGCCACCTTGGTGCTTGGCGCGGCCTCCTGAGCATCGTTATTTGTTGCACAGGAGTCTGCGCTGTCGTGTTATCCCTTGGCCTTGCGCTGTTAGCGCTGCCCATCCTCTGACATCATGTAATGTCGGCCGTTGCGGTTTGCGATGACCATGAATCCCAGCCCCGCAGTGTCTTAACATTGTTAAAACACTGCGGGGCTGGGATTCATGGCCTGGCGCAGTACATATGTTCGCCTCTCGCTTGGGTTCTTACACCCGCTTCAGACTATGCGGCGTCAGCTGATCCCTTATCGCATGCCACGGCCATGAAGACGCACAGTCCGAAGAAGGCGGAAGGAGATGAGGGACAGGCGAAGAAATGCACCGTTCATGCCCATCAATCACACCCTCGCAGTCCAAATAAATAAGACACCGAAGGGCGTTGTGTGGGGCAAGGCGGCCGCAGAGGCGCAGGCAGCCAAACAATGATGCCAGAAGACGGGCAGCGCTACCAAGGAGCTTGTTGCGTGTCAATACAAAGGAAAATCACACCTGAGGGACGTTTTAATGGTCGCAGAGGACTCATTTTAGACGTGTTCAGTTCAACACGGGCAAGGAGAATAAGTTTCTGAGCCACCTTGCACACATGCAGCATTACTGTCGTACAAGGTGGCTGTAAAACGTAGAAACACCTGGGGGAGGGGGGACAGGTTTCCTTCAATTTCAGTTCTTGTGTCTGCGTGGCTGTTGCAGGACACGTTGCCGGCTACACAGCAGGGGAACAGCTGGCGGTGCTGAACCCCACTGACACATTGGCTGGTGTTTTTCTCTGTGCAGCTAGCACATCTGGGCCCCAACTGGCGGTGTTAGAGCCCAGGGTCAGCAGGAGGAGGAGAGGGAGCAGAGTGTAGGCCGAAGCCTGCACTGGCGGCAGCTTTGGGTCTGTTGTGCCTGCGTGGCTGTTGCAGGACACGTTGCCGGCTGCACAGCAGGGGAACAGCTGGCGTTGCTGAACCCCACTGACACTTTGGCAGGTGTTTTTCTCTGTGCAGCTAGCACATCTGGGCCCCAACTGGCAGTGTTGGAGCCCAGGGTCAGCAGGAGGAGGAGAGGGAGCAGAGTGTAGGCCGAAGCCTGCACTGGAGTAAGTTGAAAGGGAACCTTTAAACTCCCCCCCAGTCGTTTGTAGCTGAAAGAGCCATCGTGTACAGGACCAATGCTGGAAAAGGTAAACTTAGCTCTTTTAATTATGGTCCTTGCACATGCTGAACCTAACACTTATGAAAAGTGTCCCCTCCTACCGTGATACCGTCCGGTTGGTGGAACTTTCCTTTGTGATGTGACGCAGCACAGCCGTCATTCTTACCCCCTTGGGGCCGTGCGCCGCCTCCTCAGCGTTGTTTGAATCAGTCCCGGAGCCTGCGCTGTTAGGTTAGCCCTTGGCCATGCACACATTTTGCGCTGCCCGTCTTCTGACATCATTTGGTGTCAGACTGGCTGCGCCTGTGCGGCTGCGCTAGCCGAGATCCCGCCTCGCAGTGTCGTCTAATGTAATCCCACCGCGGGCCTGGGATCCGTGGCCATGCGCAGTGCATATCCTCACCTCTCACTCCTCTCCCTACGGCTTCTTCAGACTGTGCGGTGTCACGGCCGTGGCATGCTATTAGGGATCAGCTGACACCGCACAGTCTGAAGAAGCCGTAGGGAGATGAGTGAGAGGTGGAGGTTCAGATATGCACTGCGCATGTCCATGGATCTCAGGCCCCCAATGGGATTAAATCAGAAGACACTACGAGGCGGGATCTCGTCCAGCGCGGCCGCACAGGCTCAGCCAGCCTGACACCAAATGATGTCAGAAGACGGGCAGCGCAAAATGTGTGCATGGCCAAGGGCTAACCTAACAGCGCAGGCTCCGGGACTGATTCAAACAACGCTGAGGAAGCGGCGCACGGCCCCAAGGGGGTAAGAATGACGGCTGTGCTGCGTCACATCACAAAGGAAAGTTCCACCTACCGGACGGTATCACGGTAGGAGGGGACACATTTCATAAGTGTTAGGTTCAGCATGTGCAAGGAGCACCACGAAAAGAGGCACTTTTTCCCTTTGCATCATTACTGCTGCACAAGGTGGCTCATTCAGTAACAAACGCCTGGGGGGGGGACAGGTTCCCTTAAATTTAACTTGTTGTGCCTGCGTGGCGGTCGCAGTACACGTTGCCGTATACACAGCAGGGGAACAGCTGGCGGTGCTGAACCCCACTAACACATTGGCGAGGTGTTTGGCTCTGTGCGGACAGCACTTCTGGACAGCCACTAGCGGTGTTGGAGGGATTGCCACACACACAGCTGGGGAACAGCTGACTTTACTGAACCTCAATAACAGAGGAGGGACTGTTGGGACTGTGCGTACAGCACTACCAGGCAACAACTAGCGGTGTTGGAGCCCAGGGACAGGAGGAGGAGGAGGAGGTGGTGGAGGAGATAGGAGGGATTGCCACACACACAGCTGGGGAACAGCTGACGTTACTGAACCCCAATAACAGAGGAGGGACTGTTGGGACTGTGCGTACAGCACTTCTGGACAGCAACTAGCGGTGTTGGAGCCCAGGGACAGGAGGAGGAGGAGGTGGAGGAGATAGGAGGGATTGCCACACACACAGCAGGGGAACAGCTGACGTTACTGAACCCCAATAACAGAGGAGTGACTGTTGACTGTGTGTACAGCACTTCTGGACAGCAACTAGCGGTGTTGGAGCCCAGGGACAGGAGTAGGAGGAGGAGGTGGAGGAGATAGGAGGGATTGCCACACACACAGCAGGGGAACAGCTGACATTACTGAACCCCAATAACAGAGAAGGGACTGTTGACTGTGCGTACAGCACTTCTGGACAGCAACTAGCGGTGTTGGAGCCCAGGGACAGGAGGAGGAGGAGGAGGTGGGGGAGATAGGAGGGATTGCCACACACACAGCAGGGGAACAGCTGACGTTACTGAACCCCAATAACAGAGGAGTGACTGTTGACTGTACGTACAGCACTTCTGGACAGCAACTAGCGGTGTTGGAGCCCAGGGACAGGAGGAGGAGGAGGAGGTGGAGGAGATAGGAGGGATTGCCACACACACAGCTGGGGAACAGCTGACATTACTGAACCCCAATAACAGAGGAGGGACTGTTGGGACTGTGCGTACAGCACTACCAGGCAACAACTAGCGGTGTTGTAGCCCAGGGACAGCAGGAGAAGCAGAGGAACACAATGTAGGCCGAAGCCTGATTGGAGAAAGTCGAAACGGAACCTTTAACCCCCCCCCCAAGGCGTTTGTAGCTGAAAGAGCCAGCTTGTGCAGCACAAAAGATGCAAAAGGAAAAGGTGGCTCTTTTCATTATGCTCCTTGCAAACACAGAACTAAACACTTATAAAATGTGTCCCCTGAAACCGTGAGACCGTCCCGGAGGTGGGACTTTCCTTCGTAATATGACGCAGCACAGCTGTCATTCCTACACCCTTGGCGCCGTGCCCCGGCTCCTCAGCGTTGTTTGAATCTGTCCCGGAGCCTGCGCTGTTATGTTATCCCTTGGCCAGGCACACTTAGCGCTGCCCATCTTCTGACATCATTTGGTGTCAGGCTGGCTGCGCCTGTGCGGCCGCGCTGGACGAGATCCCGCCTTGCAGTGTCGTCTAATGTAATCCCACCGCGGGCCTGGGATCCGTGGCCATGCGCAGTGCATATCCTCGCCTCTCACTCCCCTCCCTACGGCTTCTTCAGACTGTGCGGCATCACGGCCGTGGCATGCTATTAGGGATCAGCTGACGGCGCACAGTCTGAAGAAGGCGTAGGGAGATGAGTGAGAGGCGGAGTTTTAGATATGCACTGCGCATGTCCATGGATCTCAGGCCCCCAGTGGGATGAAATCAGAAGACAATGCGAGGCGGGCTCTCGGCCAGCGCGGCCTCACAGGCGCAGCCAGCCTGACACCAATTGATGTCAGAAGATGGGCAGCGCTAAGTGTGCCTGGCCAAGGGATAACATAACAGCGCAGGCTCCGGGACAGATTTAAACAACGCTGAGGAGCCGGGGCACGGCGCCAAGGGGGTAGGAATGACAGCTGTGCTGCGTCATATTACGAAGGAAAGTCCCACCTCCGGGACGGTTTTACGGTATCAGTGGACACATTTTATAAGTGTTAAGTTCTGCGTGTGCAAGGAGCTAAACAAAAATAGCTACCTTTTCCTTGTGCAGCATTACTGCTGCACAAGGTGGCTCTTTCAGTAACAAACGCCTTGGGGGGGGGGGACAGGTTCCCTTACATTTCAGTTGTTGTGTCAGCGTGGCGGTCGCAGGACACATTGCCGGCTACACAGCTGGGGATCAGCTGACGTTACTGAAACCCAATAACACTGGGTCGTATGTTTTGACTGTGCAGATGGCACTTCTGAGCCTCAACTGGCGGTGTTGGAGCCCAGGAATTTAAGTTCAGGTGGTAGAAAGATGAACACAACAGGAGACCTGGATAACGTAGACAGTCACCTAATTATTTAATCAGGAAGAGGAGTGGCAAATTCCTGCGAGATCCAGGCCTTGTTCATTTTCAGGAAAGTAAGCCGGTCAACGTTATCGGAGGATAGTCGCATGCGACGGTCAGTTAGTACACCACCTGCAGCACTAAAGACGCGTTCCGATAATACACTAGCCGCAGGGCAAGCCAGCACCTCCAATGCATACTGGCTTAGCTCTGGCCATGTATCCAGCTTTGAGACCCAAAACTTGAAAGGTGAAGAGCCGTCTGGGAGTACAGCAAGAGGGCAAGACATGTAGTCTGTCACCATCTGACGGAACCGTTGCCTCCTGCTGACTGGAGCCGTCTGTGATGGTGTTGACTTTTGTGGCGGGCACAGAAAACTGTGCCACAGTTGGGCCATACTGCTCTTGCCTTGGGCAGAGGCACTGCTTCTGCTCCCTCTTTGTGCAGAGCCTCCACCACTGCCTGGACGCACTGAGCTGCTTTGTAATGCACTAGCAGCACTTCTCTCACTTGGAATGGAGAAGATGATGGAATTCACCAGTGTGTCTTGGTACTCCCGCATTTTTCGCTCCCGGTTCAACGGTGTGATGAGGCTTTCTACGTTGTCCCGGTAGCGAGGATCGAGGAGGGTGAACACCCAATATTCAGACATGTTGAGAATGTGGGCGATGCGGAGGTCGTTTCTCAGGCACTGCAGCATGTAATCCACCATGTGCTGCAGACTGCCAACTGCCCAAGAAACGCTGTCCCCTGCTGGAGGCGTGATCTCTGCCCGCTTGTCATCACCCCACCCTCGCTGTACACACTGAGTACTGGACAATTGTGTAACTCCCTCCTCTGGACGGATGTCTTCCTCCTCCATTGACTCCTCCTCATCCTCCTCACAAACTGTCCCCTGCCTACGCGTTTGTGAGGAACCACGTGGCGCTGACTGTCCAGAAGATGATGGAAATGCTGAATCCTCATCCTCCACCTCTTCCACAACATCATCCCTTAGCGCTTGCAGTGATTTTTCAAGCAGGCAGATAAGGGGGACAGTCATGCTGACTAGTGCATCATCTGCACTCGCCATCCGCGTGGAATAATCGAAGGGACGCAAAACCTGGCAGACGTCATTCATAGTGGCCCACTCTGTGGTTGTGAAGTCTGAACGGCGCGGAGTGCGACTTCTTTGCGCCTGATGCAGCTGGTACTCCATTACAGCTTGCTGCTGCTCACACAACCGCTCCAACATATGTAACGTGGAATTCCACCTGGTAGGTAGGTCACATATGATGCGATGTTCCGGCAGGTGGTGTCGGCGCTGCAGAGCCGCAATGCGCGCTTTTGCTGTGCTGGAACGCCGCAAGTGAGCACACTCTAGGCGGACCTTGTGCAGCAGTGCATCAAGATCCGGATAGTCCCTCAAAAAACTCTGCACGACCAAATTGAGCACATGTGCCAGACATGGGATGTGAGTGAGGTTGCCGAGGCCCAGAGCTGCCACCAGATTTCGGCCATTATCACACACTACCATGCCTGGCTGGAGATTCACTGGCACAAACCACACATCGCTCTCCTGCTTGATGGCATTCCAGAGCTCCTGCGCTGTGTGGCTTCGATTCCCCAAAGAAATTAATTTCAAGACGGCCTGTTGACGTTTGGCCACGGCTGTGCTCATGTCGGTCGTAACAGGTAAACGTTCATCACGGGTCCATGTGGAGGTGGACTGTGACGGCTCCTGCAGCGATGATTCTGAGGAACTGGTGTAAGAGGAGGAGTCAATGCGTACAGAATGGATTCCTGCAATCCTTGGAGTGGGCAGGACACGTCCTACGCCACTCGCACGATCTGTACCCGGCTCAACGACATTAACCCAATGGGCAGTGAGGGAAAGGTATCGCCCCTGTCCATGTTGACTGGTCCACGCATCGGTGGTGAGGTGGACCTTGCTACTGACGGCATTCAGTAGCGCGTGTTTTATGTGTCCCTCCACATGCTTGTGCAGGGCAGGGATGGCTTGCCTGCTGAAGTAAAAGCGGCTGGGCACATTGTACTGTGGGACTGCCAATGACATCAAGTCACGGAAGCTGTCAGTCTCCACCAGCCTGAATGACAGCATTTCCAGTGACAGAAGTTTGGCAATGCCTGCAGTCAGAGCCTGTGCTCGTGGGTGGTTTGACGAGAAAGGCCGCCTTTTCTCCCATGCCTGTACTACCGATGGCTGTACACTGGGCTGGGAGTGTGTGGATGACAGGGAAAGTGGTGCTGCGGGTGGAATTACAGCGTGTCTCTGGACAACAGGGCCAGAGGTTCTTCCACGGCGATCCTGGGAGGAAGCCGAACCAGCTGCGTGTGAGCTGGAGGAAGAGGCAACACGAGCTGAAGAGGTGGTAGCTGCCGCTGTTGTTTGGCCTAGCTCTTCAGTGTGTTTTTCTAACTCTGCCGCGTGCCTGTTGCGCACATGTTTCCACATTTTGGAGGTATTGAGGTTGCTGACATTTCGACCTCTTTTTACTTTGTGATGACACACCTTGCTTTTGGAAGAGACATGCTCCTAACCGGTGCCAAAGCGGAGGCTGCAGGATCCGCAGTCTTCCCCCTCCCTCTCCCTCTTTGGGCCGTACGGGGAATCTCTTCCTCAGAGCTGCTCCCACCACCTTCCTGTCCCTCACGCCAAGATGGGTCAAGGACCTCATCATCTACACTACCCTCTGCCCCCAACTGCTCCTCCTGGGTAGTCTCAGCAGCAGAGCACGCACCAGAAAGTGGCACCTGAGTGTCATCATCAGCGGATGCGGCCTGCGATGTGGTGACCGGAAGCACTGGCCCACCCGCCTCTTCAGAGGAAGAGAGAAAAAGCTGTTGGGCATCACTGCACCCTGCCTCTTCTTCCATTTCTCCAATGCTGCTTGGCTGGCCCCCTGTTTCCAAGCCAAGAGATTCAGAGAACAGAAGTAGAGACGGCTCCTGTCCTGGGCTCTCTGTCTGCCTGGGCAATTTGGCAGGTGGTGAAGAGACAGATGGCTGCTCTCCAGTGCTCTGTGTCTGAGAGGATGTGGCACTAATTGAAGTTGATGCATTAGCTGCCATCCATCCGACAACGGCTTCAATTTGTTCTTCACGCAGCAGCGGTGTACGGCGCTCTGCGACAAAGCTGCGCATGAAGGACTGTTCCCTGGTGAAAGTGGGTGCTGATGAGTCACCGGTGCCCGCAGCAGGCACAGAATCCCCACGTCCTCTCCCTGCTCCACGCCCACGCCCACGTGCCTTACTCACTGCCTTCTTCATCTTGGTTGACTGATAAAGATAAGCAGAAAAGTACTAACGGCTTTGTGTGCTTATTCCTGAACAACTCCTAACAGGTATAAGAAACACTAATTTTATAAAGTGTGGACTAGACTTTAATATGAGCTAATGTGGCCTACACAAATGTTAAGTGGTGTCACTGGTGTGTTTGGTGAACTTTATTATTTATTTATTTTTTGGGGACTGAACTAACAACAGAGAGAGCTGCAGTCACACGGAGACCGTGCAGACAGCCGTAAACGGCGCTGCAAGGCCCAAAAACCCTCCTCTACGTTATCCTATGTAGTGTTTTTCCACAAGTTAGCTGGAGACGGGTGGAAAGACACTAATAGGAATTTTTTGAAAAAATGTGCAGCAGCCTGCACTACTTAAAACAAAAGGAAAATTGATTTTACGGTATGACGCAGTGAAGAACCCTGAGCTGGAGACAACCAGGCTATGGCTGCTCACAGACTACAGGGCGAGCTGCAGTCACACGGAGACCGTGCAGACAGCCGTAAACGGCGCTGCAAGGCCCAAAAACCCTCCTCTACGTTATCCTATGTAGTGTTTTTCCACAAGTTAGCTGGAGACGGGTGGAAAGACACTAATAGGAATTTTTTGAAAAAATGAGCAGCAGACTACACTACTTGAAAAAAAAAAAAAAAAAAAAAACAGTATGAGGCAATGAACCACCCTCCCTGAACTGAATACAACCAGCTATGGATGGCCTATGGCTGCACTCAGACTAGAGAGTGGGCTGCACTCACACACACACACACACAGACCTTGCAAATCGCTGTGAAAACAGCGCTACAAGGCAAAAGCAAGGTGAATAGTAGGTGAACACAGCGGTTGCTAAATTAGCCTTTGAAAAGCACAAAGAAGCAAATCGCTATCTCTAAACTGGCCCTCAGTCAGCAAACAGCGTCCTGTCACTAACTGAATTCACAGCAGAGTGAGCGCAAAATGGCGCCAGCGACTTTTAAACTGCATCATGACATCATTTCAGCAGCCAATCACAGCCATGCCATTAGTTTCATGCCCTCCATGCTGAACAGGATGTGCCCACACTTGGAATCATTCTCATTGGCTGAATTTGTGCAGTTTGAATCTGGGAACTTCCGATTCCGGTATCCGATACGCGGCAAGTATCGGATCTCGGTATCGGAATGCTCAACACTAGACATCACCAATGTCAGGAGATATTACCCCATCTTAATCAGAACTGTGACAAACTCCCACTGCGACGCAATCTAAGCAGCCCCAGTCACAGATAGGAGTTCGACCGTGACTGGCGTCTGAGTGATAAGTTATTATTAATTGAATTGTCAGTTTTATTTGTCCTTGTTTCTTTAATTTAACCACCCCATTAGCCATTTACTGTATTAGGGAATATTGTCCCTCCATTTTCTCCCTGCCTGGAGTTTCTGTTGTTTAATAAATCTGCACCACCCTTGGCCTGTGTACAGTACGTTACTGCATCCTTGGTACCTGCTATCTCACAGCTACACACACACACACACCGTAAGTGACACACACATTGTATGAAACAATGTAAAAAAATGGGCCTGACCACTGCCTTTCTTGACCAATTCTCCATCTGGCTCCTTCACTTTCTGTCTGCTGACATTCCCACCATCATCATGGGTGACTTCAGCATCCCCATTGACACCCACCAGTCAGCAGCCTCCAAACTCCTGTCCCTTACTTTATCTTTTGGACTTACTCAGTGGTCCTCCTCAGCCACCCACACAGATGGACATACATTAGACCTGGTGTTCACCCGTCTTTGCTCCCTATCTAACTTCACATCCTCCCCTCTCCCTCTATCTGACCACCATCTACTCAGTTTCTTATCCCTGTCCTCCTCACCTGTCACCCATATTCAGCAACATGCACACCCCTGCAGAAACCGCGCACACCTTGACACCCACACGCTCTCTGAATATCCTACCACTGGCATCCATATCCTCACTCCACGACACAGACACTGCCACTAGATTCTACAATGCCACTCTTGCATCAGCCATCGACTCGGTCGCCCCTGTCTTGCACAGCAGAGTGCGATGAATCAATTAGCAACCATGGCACAATAACATCACAAAAAGCTGCGGCAAGTATCCAGAATTGCAAAAAGGCATTGGAAGAAAACACAATTGCAAGATGATTTCACTGCACTCAAACAAGCAACACTCGCATTCAAATCAGCTCTCAGATCTGCTAAAGAGGCCTATTTTACATCCCTCGTATCCCTTCTTTATTATTATTTATTATTAACTCCCTCCTCCGCCCACCACTTCCCCCACCGAGTTCCCTAATCTCTGTCAAGGACTTTGCCACGCACTTCAAAAATAAGATAGACCAAACAAGGCAAGTCTTTGTTGACAAACCACCACAACCCCTTTGTATACCAGATCAATGCCCTAACCCCATAATTTCCTTCTCCAAAATCACTGAAGGGGAGCTTGCTCATCTTCTCTCCAAATCACACCTCACCACTTGTGCGCTTGACCCCATCCCATCCCACTTCCTCCCCAACCTCACCACCACACTAATCCCATCCCTAACCCATCTCTTCAACCTATCACTAATTTCTTGTACCTTCCCCTCTGCTTTCAAACATGCCACAATTACGCCTATCCTCAAAAAGCCATCCCTTGACCCGAAAGCTATGTCCAGCTATCGCCCCATATCTTTGCTCCCATTTGCTTCCAAACTCCTTGAGCAGCACGTCCATGCTGAATTATCCTCTCACTTTGCATCTAACTCTCTCTTCGACAACCTACAATCTGGCTTCCGTCCCCACCATTCCACTGAGACTGCCCTGACCAAAATTACTAGCAACCTACTTACAGCCAAAGCTAACAGACAATTTCACTATACTTCTCCTTCTAGACCTGTCCTCTGCCTTTAACACAGTTGACCACTGCCTCCTACTACAGATCCTCTCTTCCTTTGGTGTCAAAGACGTTGCCCTATCTTGGATCTCCTCATACCTTACCAACTGCACATTTAGGGTTTCCTACTCCCATATTATCTCCTCATCTTGCCCTCTCTCTGTTGGTGTCCCTCAAGGCTCTGTCCTAGGACCCTTACTCTTCTCAATCTATACACTTGGCCTGGGACAACTCAAAGTCCTATGGCTTCCAGTACCATCTATATGCTGATGACACTGCACCCCTCCAGTCTGTCCTTAAGTCTGCTGCCCGACTAATTACTCTCTCTCCTCGCTACACTCCTTCTTCCCCTCTTTGCAAATCCCTTCACTGGCTCCCAATTTCCCAGCGTATCCAGTTTAAACTACTAACACTGACCTACAAAGCCATCCATAACCTTTCTCCTCCGTATATTTCCAAACTAATCTCTCAATATCTTCCCTCGCGTAATCTCCGGTCCTCCCTAGACCTCCTTCTCTCCTCCATGCTTATTCGTTCCTCACCCAATCGCCTCAAAGACTTCTCCCGAATAACCCCCATCCTCTGGAATTCTGGGCCCCAACATGTCCGGCTATCCACCACATTTGGATCCTTCAAAAGAAACCTCAAAACCAACCTCTTCAAGAAAGCTTACAACCTGTAATGACCACACGGCCACCTCAACACCATCGGAGCTACTGCAACCCCCGACCTACTGTCTCCTTCCCCATAATCCTGTAGAATGCACTGGTCACATGATCATGACATCACTGCAGGTCCTCAAGCTCCTGCAGGGAAAAGGGGTACAGTTAGCACCCCCACTCAGGTGAGGTATATGGGTACCCAGACCCTCCCATCTCTCATAGCTACCAGCAACCCAGACCCAGGAGCACTAAACGACATCTTCAGTGCTTATGTGCACTAATGACAAAATACTCCGGGTTGCATCTCAAGGATCATCCATCCATGTGACATATACCTCCCATTAACCATGTGATCACCAGTCACACCACAGTGGTTTATTGCCTCATAAACCAAAAAAAGCAAAAATGTTAACATGTTGTCCGGCTCAAATGAAAAGAAACAGTTCATACACCATCCTGCCCAGGTCCTCTGGGATAACACATACGGCAGCTCTTGAAGGAGCTAGCAATCCGGAGGCTTGCTTTCCTCCACATACATAGACAGAGAAAAAAAACTGGCTGACATTTAACTCCCTCCAGCCACACCCTGGAGGTGGAGATATGGTGTGTAGGCGTCCCAGCCATCTCTGACGTACCCACCATGAAAGCCAGGCCCATATAGCAGCTGGATTGCTCTCAGCACATATCATGCTGGAGAAAACACTTATGGCTTTTACATCACACAGGAAAGCAATCTTTGTGACATATATCTCCCCTCGTAGAACACCAGTGACCCTGTCACAGTACATACACACACATAGCACACATGAGTATATACACACACACACATATCACATTCATGTATACCCAGAGCATATAAACTTATCGACATAGCAAAAAGGCAATGGTATTTTCCAGGTTGGGTCACTATGGAAAATGCACAAACAGGATGCAGAAGACCCTCTTTCTAAAGGAGGTAACACAGGTGCAAAATACTGATGAAACAGCCACTCTCGGCCTACTAATCCATGGAGGGGATGATTGCCTAGTATTAGAATTGCAAACAGAGGAAGCATTCAATAGGACGCAAATCACACACATCTATGAGCAGTAGGAGCACTTTTGTTCCATTCAAGATGGGGCTCTGCAGGGCTCAATTCCTGGGTTCTAGGCCCCTGTTCTCGTGATTGCTGAGGGTCCCCTATTCTATGAATATGAGACAACTTATTATTTTGAGAAAAAGCTTTTACCAGCTAAAGCCTTCACTGTGCATTGTGACGAGGGTAATTGCTCATTCCATGTCCTCCTCTTATCTTGCACTTTCACATGGATGATTTCAAATCAATAAAATATTTTAAAAAAAATTCAATTTAATTCCTATAAAAATATTAAATATTGTCAATGGAAAGAAAATCAATGCTCAGTAAATAATTAAAACTTTGCTGAACAGAGACTTGTATTTCAGCTGTTTATTCCAAGAAATGGTTCGTGAGGATGAAAAGTCATCATCCAACAATACAGGAATGGGGCATTAAATGCCCCATTACCATTTGGAATATCAATGTGTCAAGGATGATGGAGTGAAGGAATCAATAGTAAAGCACTCACTGTCCACTCGATACAAGTGTTTGATGTGATGCATAATCCTCGGTTACTGTGGAAGTCATATTGGTTTCATTGCCAGAACTTTGACTATGTTCATTATTCATTCAGGCGGTCAGTGAAAATTAATCTCACTTGGGCAATTTCTGTGAAGCTGTGGGTGTACCTAGATACATAAATACATATATTACTGTGCTGGGCCAGAAATCATCCCAGCAAGTAATAATCCTTAATAATAACCCTAAAGGAAGACATTGGTAGTGCAAATCTATAACAATGAAACATTGAGGAAAATGAAATATTCTGTATTTTATTCATCAAAATGAAAATTCTGTCACGCATATTTATTACAGCAATATTTCTCCTTCATTGAACTCTCCTATTAGGGAACTACATAGAAAGAAAATGCATAATATATTTCCATGACCAGAAGGGTTTTCTCACCTTTCCAAGTGCCCTACGTACATGAGTGGGGAGCACAGAGAAACAACACTATCTCTGGCCACTATCTGACTTGTAGTCTGTATTTTCAAACATTTTCTCATTCCTTTGCAGGCTTGATCTCTAATTTTCAGTTCTGTATGGGCTAGTGGGTGGAAACTAACTGCTATGTCTCCTATTCATAGAACAGAGAGAGAGAGAGTCTGATGAAGAGGGATTCCTGCTCTTCTTTCTCTGTAGCACACAGAAAGATTCAGCAGCAGCATGGAGTACATTATATGACAGTACTGAGCAGTGGGGCTGTGAATCCAGCACTGAAGTGATTTAAATGTGCCAGAAGCTGTAGCATACAAAGAGTAAAAATCCAGCCATGCAACTTTTTAAATCTAAATCAGTCTTTATTAATTTTCCATTAGAAGACATCCATGAGTAATGACTACGTTTGATCTGAGAGTCATAATTCACTGCACACTCTGATAGGTTACTTGAAAAATTGGTGATAATTTATTACACAAATAATTAATCCAATGAACAAAAAAATGCCAACAAAAATGTGATTTTCTTAGTAGTGCAAATGCGACTGAAATACCCGATGTTTCGTCCCTCCTGGGTCTTAGTCATAGGGTCGCTTGGTTTCAGGTTTGGAAAGTATGCAAGTGTAAAGAAGTAGGGTCCCTGAGGAAGTCCACAGACACTAACAGTGGTGGCCGTCAGGGTTAGAGGGAACTTTATAACAAGAGATGTTTTGTCACGCTCCCGCGTCTTGCTGCTTGTGCTGGCGTGGAAACACGTAGGAAAAATGCTTACATTAATGTGTAGTTTGTACCTGGAGATATTAATTTAATTTTACAGGAAAAAAGATGTCTGGAATATTTTTAATCCAAGAAACAACTGAAGTATCTCTTTGTGTATACAGTATGATGGCCAGCAAAATAAAGTAATGTATTTTTTACTAGTTTCAGACTGATGTACAGACCTTACTAAGCTATAAGATGTGCTACGATTCTGTTTTAATTGCTCCAAATATTGAGTTCCAACTCCTACTTGATAGAAACACGTACACCACTGGTGTATGGGGAAAAAGGACTAAAAGAGAAGGCAGAGCACAGTTTGAAGTGAAAACAAGATTTATCATAAATGCTGCAAGTGAAGCAAAGCTTTATCAGACAATATTCTACATGGGTGGCAGGACAATCCACAAAAATGGCAACCATGCAACAAACACTCAATAATGTAGAATGAAGTCATGTTTTTTATTTAAGCCATTCAAATTTAATACAAACATCCAGAAGGTTTTTCTATTAAATAACTTATGAGAATCCTGAGATTAGAAGTAGAAGCTGCAGCACGATCTGTCTGTGTCTGTCTGGTCTCTCCTTGCGCTGAGTGCTCCGAGTCCTCACTCCTCTTCCTACAACCCTCTCTATAGACTTCAAAATGCTCTGTAACTTGAGACCTCACTGTGCTGTCCATATTATTTTAACCATGAGCGTAAAGAGAATTGAAAAGGCATGGACTGGGGTGTGTGAGAGGGATGAAGAATTGTCTCATGAGTGGAGAAAGAAGGACAATTTTCTGTTCAGATATTTTATTAATTAATTAATTAATTAATTAAAGCTTTTGGTGTCCAATACAAATCTGCTACACACCAGTTTTTAAGTTGCACCTGGTGCCTTATGTAATAGACGGGCCTATGGATGAGTACCAGATCCTGGGTGTAACAGCTATATCTGCACTTTCGATAGCTCTGCCCTTGAAAAACAATATTTTGCAGTGTAGAATGGCTGGTATACAACTGAAAATATATGGACATCTGTAACTTGTCAAGGGTTTCCTCATTCTAATGAATGGCAATCAGCAGATCTGTGGGTGGACTTCAGCTAAAATATGTAAAAATGACAGGTAAATATGTTCTTATACAGTGGCATATGGTCTTGGAGGTCTGTATTGGAACCTCAAGGCTTTCTGTACGGCACTATAAAGAGCTTCTAAGCACTTTGTGTTGTTGTATGGAGCCACCATCATGCATCATATTCAGCTATGAAATCTATACTTCTAGGGGAGAAAAACATCTCATTCAACACAAACTCACATAGGATCCTTGAAAAAAAAATGGGTGTCTTTGTATAAAGGTGGAGACGAAAAATGGTACACAATGTGTTCAAAGAATTATATATTTACTGTATTTGGGCCCTAAATACAGCTAAGTGTTTGAGACCTACCTGCAATTTGACATCGGCTTTTCTGTAAAGGCCCTCCTACACAATAGGTAGTGATTGGCAAAACAATCATTCAGTCAGCAACTATGTTTCCAGACTCTCCCATATATAGGAATACTCAGCTTGACTGAGCGCTCCTATGCTCTCTATCAGAGAGCTGCTGCCAGTTTCCCCTGGCAGAGGCTAATCTCCAGGGAGAAGAAAACGATTCCTGTTGTGAAATTGGATTCTGGGCTCCCCCGGTGGCCACTTGTGGAATTGTACTTGTGTGCATCATCCCCTCTGTTCACCTGCTCCTATCAGGATGTGGGAGTCGCTATATAACCTTGCTCCTCTGTCAGTTTCATGCCGGTCAACAATGTAATCAGAAGCCTTTCTGTGCATGTTCCTGCTACTAGACAACTCCCAGCTAAGTTGGACTTTTGTCCTTGTGTGTTTTTGCATTTTGTTCCTGTTCACAGCTGCTGTTTCGTTACTGTGTCTGGAAAGCTCTTGTGAGCGGAAATTGCCACTCTGGTGTTATGAGTTAATGCTAGAGTCTTAAAGTAATTTCTGGATGGTGTTTTGATAGGGTTTTCTGCTGACCATGAAAGTGCCCTTTCTGTCTTCTTGCTATCTAGTAAGCGGACCTCGATTTTTGCTAAACCTATTTTCATACTACGTTTGTCATTTCATCTAAAATCACCGCCAATATATGTGGGGGCCTCTGTCTGCCTTTTGGGAAAATTTCTCTAGAGGTGAGCCAGGACTGTCTTTTCCTCTGCTAGGACTAGGTAGTTCTCCGGCTGGCGCTGGGCATCTAGGGATAAAAAAACGTAGGCATGCTACCCGGCCACTTCTAGTTGTGCGGCAGGTTTAGTTCATGGTCAGTATAGTTTCCATCTTCCAAGAGCTAGTTCTCATATATGCTGGGCTATGTTCTCTCGCCATTGAGAATCATGACAGTTTGACCGGCCAAAAAAAAAGGGTTAAATTACTGGCTGAGAAAGGAGAGAAAAAAGAAGTCTGCTACAATTTTTTTTTTTTTTTTTTTTTTTTTCCCCTCTAGTTCTGAGTGTGCTCTTAATTGAATCACTTGCTAGTCTGCCTATACTGCAGCCTTCCTCTCTTTCTCTCCTTCTTATCCTTGAATGGCTCTGTGTTCACCTGTTTCAAATGGATCTTCAGAGTGTAGCTACAGGTTTGAATAATCTCGCCACAAAGGTACAAAATTTGCAAGATTTTGTTGTTCATGCACCTATGTCTGAGCCTAGAATTCCTTTGCCTGAATTCTTCTCGGGGAATAGATCTCACTTTCAAAATTTTAAAAATAATTGCAAATTGTTTTTGTCCCTGAAGTCTCGCTCTGCCGGAGACCCTGCACAGCAGGTCAGGATTGTAATTTCCTTGCTCCGGGGCGACCCTCAAGACTGGGCTTTTGCATTGGCACCAGGGGATCCTGCGTTGCTCAATGTGGATGCGTTTTTTCTGGCCTTGGGGTTGCTTTATGAGGAACCTCATTTAGAGCTTCAGGCGGAAAAGGCCTTGATGTCCTTGTCTCAGGGGCAAGATGAAGCTGAAATATACTGCCAAAAATTCCGCAAATGGTCTGTGCTTACTCAGTGGAATGAGTGCGCCCTGGCGGCGATTTTCAGAGAAGGTCTCTCTGATGCCATTAAGGATGTTATGGTGGGGTTCCCTGTGCCTGCGAGTCTGAATGAGTCCATGACGATGGCTATTCAGATCGATAGGCGTCTGCGGGAGCGCAAACCTGTGCACCATTTGGCGGTGTCTACTGAGAAAACGCCAGAAAATATGCAATGTGATAGAATTCTGTCCAGAAGCGAGCGGCAGAATTTTAGACGAAAAAATGGGTTGTGCTTCTATTGTGGTGATTCAACTCATGTTATATCAGCATGCTTTAAGCGTACTAAGAAGCCTGACAAGTCTGTTTCAATTAGCACTTTACAGTCTAAGTTTATTCTATCTGTGACCCTGATTTGTTCTTTGTCATCTATTACCGCGGACGCCTATGTCGACTCTGGCGCTGCTTTGAGTCTTATGGATTGGTCCTTTGCCAAACGCTGTGGGTATGATTTGGAGCCATTGGAGGCTCCGATACCTCTGAAAGGGATTGACTCCACCCCATTGGCTAGTAATAAACCACAATACTGGACAAAAGTGACTATGCGTGTTAATCCGGATCACCAGGAGGTTATTCGCTTTCTGGTGCTGTATAATCTACATGATGTTTTGGTGCTGGGATTGCCATGGCTGCAATCTCATAACCCAGTCCTCGACTGGAGAGCTATGTCTGTGTTAAGCTGGGGATGTAAAGGAACTCATGGGGACGTACCTTTGGTTTCCATTTCATCATCTATTCCCTCTGAGATTCTTGAATTCTTGTCTGACTTTCGTGACGTTTTTGAAGAACCCAAGGTTGGTTCACTACCTCCGCACCGGGAGTGCGATTGTGCCATAGACTTGATCCCGGGTAGTAAATACCCTAAGGGTCGTTTATTTAATCTGTCTGTGCCTGAACACGCGGCTATGATTTGTTTGCTCGTATAAAGGGGGCCAAGTGGTTCTCTAAGATTGATCTCCGTGGGGCGTATAATTTGGTGCGAATCAAGCAGGGGGATGAGTGGAAAACCGCATTTAATACGCCCGAGGGCCATTTTGAGTATTTGGTGATGCCTTTTGGTCTTTCAAATGCCCCTTCAGTCTTCCAGTCCTTTATGCATGACATTTTCCGCGATTATTTGGACAAATTTATGATTGTGTATCTGGATGATATTCTGATTTTTTCGGATGACTGGGACTCTCATGTCCAGCAGGTCAGGAGGGTTTTTCAGGTTTTGCGGTCTAATTCCTTGTGTGTGAAGGGTTCTAAGTGTGTTTTTGGGGTTCAAAAGATTTCCTTCTTGGGATACATTTTTTCCCCCTCTTCCATCGAGATGGATCCTGTCAAGGTTCAGGCTATTGGTGATTGGACGCAACCCTCTTCTCTTAAGAGTCTTCAGAAATTTTTGGGCTTTGCTAACTTTTATCGTCGATTTATTGCTGGTTTTTCTGATGTTGTAAAACCATTGACTGATTTGACTAAGAAGGGTGCTGATGTTGCTGATTGGTCCCCTGATGCTGTGGAGGCCTTTCGGGAGCTCAAGCGCCGCTTTTCTTCCGCCCCAGTGTTGCGTCAGCCTGATGTTGCTCTTCCTTTTCAGGTTGAGGTCGACGCTTCTGAAATCGGAGCTGGGGCGGTGTTGTCGCAGAGAAGTTCCGACTGCTCCGTGATGAGACCTTGTGCTTTTTTTTCCCGTAAATTTTCGCCCGCCGAGCGGAATTATGATATTGGGAATCGGGAGCTTTTGGCCATGAAGTGGGCTTTTGAGGAGTGGCGTCACTGGCTTGAGGGGGCCAGACATCAGGTGGTGGTATTGACTGACCACAAAAATTTAATTTACCTTGAGTCTGCCAGGCGCCTGAATCCTAGACAGGCGCGCTGGTCGTTGTTTTTCTCTCGGTTTAATTTTGTGGTGTCTTACCTACCGGGTTCTAAGAATGTTAAGGCGGATGCCCTTTCTAGGAGTTTTGAGCCTGACTCCCCTGGTAATTCTGAGCCCACAGGTATCCTTAAAGATGGAGTGATATTGTCTGCCGTTTCTCCAGACCTGCGGCGGGCCTTGCAGGAGTTTCAGGCGGATAGACCTGATCGTTGCCCACCTGGTAGACTGTTTGTTCCTGATGATTGGACCAGTAGAGTCATCTCTGAGGTTCATTCTTCTGCGTTGGCAGGTCATCCTGGAATCTTTGGTACCAGGGATTTGGTGGCAAGGTCCTTCTGGTGGCCTTCCCTGTCACGAGATGTGCGAGGCTTTGTGCAGTCTTGTGACGTTTGTGCTCGGGCCAAGCCTTGTTGTTCTCGGGCTAGTGGATTGTTGTTACCCTTGCCTATCCCGAAGAGGCCTTGGACGCACATCTCGATGGATTTTATTTCGGATCTGCCTGTTTCTCATAAGATGTCTGTCATCTGGGTGGTGTGTGACCGTTTCTCTAAGATGGTCCATCTGGTTCCCTTGCCTAAGTTGCCTTCTTCTTCCGAGTTGGTTCCTCTGTTTTTTCAAAATGTTGTTCGTTTGCATGGTATTCCGGAGAATATCGTTTCTGACAGAGGGACCCAATTCGTGTCTAGATTTTGGCGGGCATTCTGTGCTAGGATGGGCATAGATTTGTCTTTTTCGTCTGCTTTCCATCCTCAGACTAATGGCCAGACCGAGCGGACTAATCAGACCTTGGAGACATATTTGAGGTGTTTTGTGTCTGCGGATCAGGATGATTGGGTTGCTTTTTTGCCTTTGGCGGAGTTCGCCCTCAATAATCGGGCCAGCTCTGCCACCTTGGTGTCCCCGTTTTTCTGTAATTCGGGGTTTCATCCTCGATTTTCCTCCGGTCAAGTGGAATCTTCGGATTGTCCTGGAGTGGATGCTGTGGTGGAGAGGTTGCATCAGATTTGGGGGCAGGTGGTGGACAATTTGAAGTTGTCCCAGGAGAAGACTCAGCTTTTTGCCAACCGCCGTCGTCGTGTTGGTCCTCGGCTTTGTGTTGGGGACTTGGTGTGGTTGTCTTCTCATTTTGTCCCTATGAGGGTTTCTTCTCCTAAGTTTAAGCCTCGGTTCATCGGCCCGTTCTAGATATTGGAGATTCTTAACCCTGTGTCCTTCCGTTTGAACCTCCCTGCATCCTTTTCGATTCATAATGTTTTTCATCGGTCATTGTTGCGCAGGTATGAGGTACCGGCTGTGCCTTCCGTTGAGCCTCCTGCTCCGGTGTTGGTTGAGGGTGAGTTGGAGTACGTTGTGGAAAAGATCTTGGACTCTCGTGTTTCCAGACGGAAACTCCAGTATCTGGTCAAATGGAAGGGATACGGTCAGGAGGATAATTCTTGGGTCACTGCCTCTGATGTTCATGCCTCCGATCTTGTCCGTGCCTTTCATAGGGCTCATCCTGATCGCCCTGGTGGTTCTGGTGAGGGTTCGGTGCCCCCTCCTTGAGGGGGGGGTACTGTTGTGAAATTGGATTCTGGGCTCCCCCGGTGGCCACTTGTGGAATTGTACTTGTGTGCATCATCCCCTCTGTTAACCTGCTCCTATCAGGATGTGGGAGTCGCTATATAACCTTGCTCCTCTGTCAGTTTCATGCCGGTCAACAATGTAATCAGAAGCCTTTCTGTGCATGTTCCTGCTACTAGACAACTCCCAGCTAAGTTGGACTTTTGTCCTTGTGTGTTTTTGCATTTTGTTCCTGTTCACAGCTGCTGTTTCGTTACTGTGTCTGGAAAGCTCTTGTGAGCGGAAATTGCCACTCTGGTGTTATGAGTTAATGCTAGAGTCTTAAAGTAATTTCTGGATGGTGTTTTGATAGGGTTTTCTGCTGACCATGAAAGTGCCCTTTCTGTCTTCTTGCTATCTAGTAAGCGGACCTCGATTTTTGCTAAACCTATTTTCATACTACGTTTGTCATTTCATCTAAAATCACCGCCAATATATGTGGGGGCCTCTGTCTGCCTTTTGGGAAAATTTCTCTAGAGGTGAGCCAGGACTGTCTTTTCCTCTGCTAGGATTAGGTAGTTCTCCGGCTGGCGCTGGGCATCTAGGGATAAAAAAACGTAGGCATGCTACCCGGCCACTTCTAGTTGTGCGGCAGGTTTAGTTCATGGTCAGTATAGTTTCCATCTTCCAAGAGCTAGTTCTCATATATGCTGGGCTATGTTCTCTCGCCATTGAGAATCATGACAGATTCCCTGTTGGAATCCCAATGTTTAAATCCATCCAAGAACAACATCTGCATGGAGTTTGTATGTTCTTCTCGTTTTTACGTGAGTTTCCTCCACGTTCTCCAGTTTCCTCCCACACTCCAAAGACATACTGATAGATTATGTAGATTATGAGTCCCAATGGGTACAGTGATGATAATGTATGTAAAGTGCTTCTTTTTTTCTTTCTATCTTTCTTTTTTATCGCTATTTAGTATTTTATTGGCTTTTCTCTGTTGTGGGATTGCTTTAATTAGCTGAAAACATTACATTAAATTACAAAAATATGTTTAGTGCTATAATTTTGAGTGAAGCTTTCAAATTGGAAACAAATACACAAAACAAGTGAACTTGAGTTTGTTAATTAAACAGGATCTGATAGATCTCTTGTTGTATCTGTTTTAGTAAATGCCTAAGAAGGGTTTCCTCTACTAATTTCACCCCCTATCAAATGTCCTAACTCTTAAAATATCTTTTCTAATATACTTATACAGTATTATCTATGCTGCTCCTGTGAGCTCATCTCTCTGTGGGTCCTTTGTTCCTCTCCTCTGTTGTGATTATGGCTCTGCTACTTCCGATCTGGGGATTGGAATAGCAAAAATTGAGCAGCGCATATCATTGGTGGAAGTGGGGCTACTTCACTGAGTGACAGCATTCTCCTCATGCTCAGATCAGACTTCACATTCCTCTGTCTGGATCCTGCTGATGCTTTGGAGTGCTGTCTCTTCAGCTGACAAGCGCTGCGTTGTGCTGCTGCTCATTAGAAAGCATATTACAGGGTTCCTCAGCTGAAGGGCCGATGCTCAAAAGTTTTGCCAAAGTCAGTCTGCACCACGCAAGACCAAGATGAGATCAGGCTTCACTCGTCTCCTCTCCCTGGATTCTGACAAATTTTTGGAGCGCCGACCTTTTAGCTGACAAGCCCTGTGATATGCTTTGCAATTATCAGCAGCACATAATTGTCAGCTGTAGGTATGGCACTCTGCAGGATCCAAGCAGAGGAGAGTGAAGTCTGAACTAAGCATGCATTCTCAGCCTTCTGTCAATCGCTCCGCCCCCACCATAGACATATGTTGCTCAGTTTGTCCAATTCCGGTCCCCAGATTGGAAGTAACAGTGGCTGCATTACGACAGAAGAACATATAACCCACACAGATAAGAGCTCACAGAAGCAGAGCAGGTAACAGAAGCATACTAGAAAAGTGATTGTTAGGAACAGTTAGGACTCATGAAAGAGAGTGAAATTAGTAGTAGGAAACCTCTAAACCCCTTTTACCACCTGAGACGTATTCATACGTCCCTGTCACCTGGTACTTATTGACCTGGATGTATGGATACGTCCTGGTGATTTTGCGCGCACAGAGCCTGACTCTGACAGCTGATACCTGGCATTCAGTGCCAGGGTTGGTCCAGCACTGCTCCCGGCACTTAAAACCCCTAAATGCTGCGATTGAACTCTATCGCAGCATTTCTAGAGCAGGCAAAGTGAAGACAACCTTTATGTCCTTGGATCGGAGACCACGCAAAGTCTGCATGGTGTCCCTATCTTTGCCATGGTGACCCGAAGCCATCATGATGGCATCTGGATCACCAGAGTAAGCAAAGTTGCTTGATCATGCTGGGAGCATGATGAAGCAACTTTGTCAGTGCAACGCTGACAATTTTCTATACAAGCGATCAGTCTGCAAAAAATGAAAGTCCCATAGTGGGACAAAGTAAAAAAAATTAAATATATTGTACCCAAGAATAAATATTTGTATGGAAAAAAAATGTATACACACGTGGTCAAAATTGTTGTTACTAGTGCTGAGCGATACCGTCCGATACTTGAAAGTATCGGTATCGGAAAGTATCGGCCGATACCGGCAAAGTATCGGATCTAATCCGATACCGATACCCGATACCAATACAAGTCAATGGGACACCAAGTATCGGACGGTATCCTGTATGGTTCCCAGGGTCTGAAGGAGAGGAAACATAGAGCTGATGTGCATTGCCAAAAAGTTCAATTCATCTGTCAATAGGACATTCTCCTAGAAGCTTTGTGGCTTGTAAACATGCAGGTTGTCAAAATCCAGTCTGGCTTTTTTAGGATTTTTTTTTCAAAAATTGTGTCCTCCTTGGTTGTCTCCCATGAAGTCCACTTTGGCTCATACAACGATGGATGGTGCGATCTGACACTGATTTTCCTTGACTTGAAGTTCACCTTTAGTCTGTTTAGAAGTTTTTCTGGACTCTTTTATTACCATTCGTATTATCCGTCTCTTTGATTTGTCATCAATTTTCCTTCCGCGGCCAACGCCAGGGAGGTTGGCTACAGTCTCATGGCTCTTAAATTTCTGAATAATATGTGGAACTGTAGTCACAGGAACATCAAGCTGCTTGGAGATGTTTTTATAACTTTTACCTTTAACATGTTTGTCTACAATTTTCTTTCTAATCTCCTGAGACAACTCTTTCCTTTTCTTCCTCTG
Organism: Ranitomeya variabilis; assembly: GCF_051348905.1. Classification (NCBI taxonomy): domain Eukaryota; kingdom Metazoa; phylum Chordata; class Amphibia; order Anura; family Dendrobatidae; genus Ranitomeya; species Ranitomeya variabilis. The sequence goes on from NC_135232.1 coordinate 110,270,046, forward strand.
GTCCATGTTGAGTGTGATACACACCATGTCACCAAACAGCACAGTGAGTATCTAAAAGGAACCCCGAAATGTGGACTATCATAAAATAATGGACAAGGAATATTCAAATAAAATTGCCTTTATTAAATCAACATTGGCAAACTGCAGTACTAAGTAACTAAAAAACAAAAAACATGAACGTTTTAGGACCACACATAAGATGTATAAAAAATATATATAGATATATAATCAAACATATAAAAATAAGTAGAGGACCGAAAGGGTTATTGATCACACAAAAAATAATAGAGTTGTTGAATATATTAACCCCTTCCCGACCCGCCACGTAGGCGTCATGAAAGTCGGTGCCAATCCGACCTGTGATGCCTATGTGGTGTCATGGAGGGATCGCGTCCCTGGAGATCGTGTGAAAGGGTTAACTCCAATTTCACCTGATCTGCAGGGACAGGGAGAGTGGTACTTCAGCCCAGGGGGGGGGGGGCTTCATCCCCCATGGCTACGATCGCTCTGATTGGCTGTTGAAAGTGAAACAGCCAATCAGAGCAATTTGTAATATTTCACCATGAAAAGTGGTGAAATATTACAATCCAGCCATGGCCGATGCTGCAATATCATCGGCCATGGATGGAAACCCTGATCTGCCCCCCGCCACCGCCACCGATCTGCTCCCCAGTCCTCCTTTCTGCCCCGTACTGTGGTCCGCTCCCCTCCGTCCTCCTGTCTGCTTCCCCGTCCTCCTGTTCACTCTCCCCGTGCTCCGATCCACCCCCCGTGCTCCAATCCACTCCCGTGCTCCGATCTCCCCCCTCATACTTACCGAGCCTCCCGGTGTCCGTCCGTCTTCTTCATGGGCGCCGCCATGTTCCAAAATGGCAGGCGCATGCGCAGTGCGCCCGCCGAATCTGCCGGCTGGCAGATTCATTCCAGGTACATTTTTATCACTGTGATAAAATCTATCACAGTGATCAAAATAAAAAAAATAGTAAATGAACCCCCTTTATCACCCCCATAGGTAGGGACAATAATAAAATAAAGAAAATATATATATTTTTTTCTTCCCCCACTAGGGTTAGGGTTAGGGCTAGGGTTAGGGCTAGGGCTAGGGTTAGGGCTAGGGTTAGGGCTAGGGTTAGAATTAGGGTTAGAACTAGAGTTAGGGTTTGAGTAGGCTATGTGCACACGTTGCGGATTTGGCTGTGGATCCGCAGTGGATTGGCCGCTGCGGATTCGTAGCAGTTTTCCATCAGGTTTACAGTACCATGTAAACCTATGGAAAACCAAATCCGCTGTGCCCATGGTGCGGAAAATACCACGCGGAAACGCTGTGTTGTATTTTCCGCAGCATGTCAATTCTTTGTGCGGATTCAGTTTTACACCTGTTCCTCAATAGGAATCCGCAGGTAAAATCCGCACAAAAAAACACTGGAGATCTGCGGTAAATCCGCAGGTAAAACGCAGTGCCTTTTACCTGCGGATTTTTCAAAAATGGTGTGGAAAAATCTCACACGAGTCCGCAATGTGGGCACATAGCCTTAGGGTTATTGTTGAAATTAGAGTTAGGGTTGGAATTAGGGCTAGGGTTGGATATAGAGTTAAGAATAGGCTTGTGGTTAGGGTTATGGTTAGGGGTGTGTTGGGGTTAGGGTTGTGGTTAGGGTTGGGATTAGGGTTAGGGTTGGGATTAGGGTTAGGATTAGGGTTAGGGTTGGGATTAGCATTAGGGGTGTGTTGGGGTTGGGGTTGTGGTTAGAGGTGTGTTGGGGTTAGGGTTATATCTAGAGTTGGGATTAGGGTTTGGGGTGTATTGGGGTTAGTGTTGGAGTAAGAATTGAGGGGTTTCCACTGTTTAGGCACATCAGGGGTCTCCAAACGCAACATGGCGCCACCATTGATTCCAGCCAATCTTGCGTTCAAAAAGTCAAATGGTGCTCCCTCCCTTCTAAGCCCCGACGTGTGCCCAAACAGTGGTTTACCCCCACATATGGGGTACCAGCATACTCAGGACAAACTGGGCAACAATTATTGGGGTCCAATTTCTCCTGTTACCATTGCAAAAATAAAAAATTGCTTGCTAAAACATCATTTTTGAGGAAAGAAAAATGATTTTTTATTTTCACGGCTCTGCGTTGTAAACTTCTGTGAAGCACTTGGGGGTTTAAAGTGCTCACCACATATCTAGATAAGTTCCTTGGGGGGGTCTAGTTTCCAAAATAGGGTCAGTTGTGGGGGGTTTCTACTGTTTAGGCACATCAGGGGCTCTGCAAATGCAACGTGATGCCCGCAGACCATTCCATCAAAGTCTGCATTTCAAAAGTCATTACATCCCTTCCGAGCCCCGACGTGTGCCCAAACAGTGGTTTACCCCCACATATGGGGTATCAGTGTACTCAGGACAAACTGGGCAACAACTATTGGGGTCCAATTTCTCCTGTTACCCTTGTGAAAATAAAAAATTGCTTGCTAAAACATCATTTTTCAGGAATGAAAAATTATTTTTTATTTTCACGGCTCTGCGTTGTAAACTTCTGTGAAGCACTTTGGGGTTCAAAGTGCTCACCACATATCTAGATAAGTTCCTTGGGGGGGTCTAGTTTCCAAAATGCGGACACTTGTGGGGGGTTTCTACTGTTTAGGTACATCAGGGGCTCTGCAAACATAACATGATGCTCGCTAACGATTGGAGCTAATTTGTTATTCAAAAAGTCAAACGGCGCTCCTTCCCTTCCGAGCCTTGCCGTGTGCCCAAAAAGTGGTTTACCCCCACATGTGAGGTATCGGTGTACTCAGGAGAAATTGCCCAATAAATTTTAGGATCCATTTTATCCTGTTACCCTTGTGGAAATGAACAAATTGAGGCTAAAATAAATTTTTTGTGAAAAAAAAAACTTTTTCATTTTTACGGATCAATTTGTGAAGCACCTGGGGGTTCAAAGTGCTCACTATGCACCTAGATAAGTTCCTTGGGGGGTCTAGTTTGGGGGGGAGCTCCAATGTTTAGGCACACAGGGGCTCTCCAAACGCGACATGGTGTCCGCTAAAGATTGGAACCAATTTTTCATTGAAATAGTCAAATGGCGCTCCTTCCCTTCCAAGCCGTGGTGCGCCCAAACAGTGGTTCCCCTCCATATATGGGATATTGGCGTACTCAGGACAAATTGTACAATAACTTTTGGGGTCCAGTTTCTCTTTTTACCTTTGGGGAAAAGTTAAATGTTCATTTTTTCCTTCCATGTTGCTTCTGCTGCTGTGAAGCACCTGAAGTGTTAATAAACTTCTTGAATGTGGTTTTGAGTACCTTGAGGGGTGCAGTTTTTATAATGGTGTCACTTTTGGGTATTTTCAGCCATATAGACCCCTCAAACTACCACTAACATGAAGCCCAATATGTCACGAAAAAACAATCTCACAACTGCTAGGATCCGTTGAAGCGTTCCTGAGTTATTCCCTCATAAAGGGACACTGGTCAGAATTGCAAAAAACGGCCAGGTCATTAAGGTCAAAATAGGCTGGGCCATGAAGGGGTTAAAATATATCTATGTGATCACATGAGAGACTCCCCAGGAACAGGGGGAGGGAAGGAATAATTATAAAAAATATTAGAAGTGTACAATAAAAATATATTAAGAGCCACAAGTGAATCACAGCAAGAGCAGTAATATATATGTCATTCAACAGCTGACCGCACCACCAGAGTACTCGTTCCAATAGCCGAACACGCCCACTTACAGCTGAAGCTGGCCACTCGATCTCGGGTGCTTAGCTGAAGGAACATGTAGATACATCTCAAAGACAAAGTAAAGTGGCAGCACTCACCGATCTTCTAAAACAGGTAAACCTTTACGGGACCCGTAGAAGTGCCGTATCGGCACGAAACGGCCGTCGTTCGGACCTACACACTCCTCTGAATGTACACCCCCGAGCCGTGAAGATTTTATAATGACTGAATAAAAGTTCACCTGTTTTAGTGAGTGCTGCCACTTTTCTTTGTCTTTGAGATTAATATATATGTGTAAACAATAGTGAAAAAAAAGAAAATATTAAAAAATATGTAGAGAGAAGTCACTCCACTGTGGTGACTATTAAAGTGCAGCATTGTATAAACAAGGAGGGCAACCAGGGCTATAGAATACTCAAAGTACAAAGTGAGAACACAGGGGATGAAAATAAGGGCAATATACCTTTAAGGTCTGCAAGGTCCAAGATGACGCACACACCTTGTCAAATCTAAGGGCTCATACCCATTTGCGAGAAAAACGGACGAGGGCAATCAGATAAAAAATCGTATTGCACTCGGACCAATGTTGTTCAATGGGTGACATCTCATCTGCGATTTTTTCTTCAGATAAAATCAGACTGAGAAAAAAACCACAACATGCTGTGATTTGCTGCGTATCTCGCACACGACTCGCCAAGTTAAAGGATGCGAGAAAAAAATGTACAGCACTCGCACCATCGCATCGGTGTCCTTTGAAAAGCCGGCAATTCATATGCGGCTACTGTAAAAATCACACTGACAAGTTACAATATAATAGATAGAATAGAAATATACACATAGAATATATATATATATAATAATGTGGTAATGTTTTGTAGTTGATCATTTGTGCTATGTGATATGTGTATGTAAATTAACTGTTTGTTTTGCATAATTGTAAGAACATTGATGAGAACCTGATACCAATGGCAGACCTCTCGGATTTTCAAAGAGGCCAAATTGTTGATGCTCGTATGGCAGGCGCTAGTGTAACAGAAAGTGCCCGAATGCTTGGCGTGTCAAGAGGTACTGTCTCCAAAGTAATGACTGCATTTGAAAGAGAAGGAAAAACATCCGCAGCAAAGCACAAGTCCGGCCGAAAGTCAAAGTTGACTGAGAGAGACCGTCGGACTCTAAAGCAAATTGTGAGAGAGGATCGCAAGACCACGGCTCTGAAAATCACTGCTGAGCTCAATGAACACCTACAGAACCCAGTTTCCACGAAAACTGTTTGTCGAGAGCTGCACAAATCTGGATTCCAGGGAAGAGCTTCAATTAGAAAACCGCTGCTCTCAATGACAAATGTTTCCAAACGTTTAGAGACCTCCAGAATTGGTCCCTCGAGCAGTGGAAACATGTGATATTCTCAGATGAATCATTGTTTACCCTATTTCAAACCTCTGGCCGAGTGTATGCTTGGAGACAGCCGAAAGAAGCATTCCATCCAGACTGCGTTCTCCCAACCGTAAAACATGGTGCAGGTTCTGTGATGATCTGGGTTGCTATTTCATGGATATACGCTGGGCCAATGATATCCCTTCATGGAAGAATTAACAGCTGAGATTATTTAGGCATTTTGGGCGACCAAGTGCATCCAATGGTTCAAGCACTGTTCCCGGAGGGGAAAGCCATCTTTCAGGATGATAATGCACCAATTCATACAGCTAGAATCGTTAAAGCATGGCACGAGGAACATTCTAATGAAGTTGAGAATCTCATCTGGCCCCCACAATTACCAGACATCAACATTATTGAGCATTTATGGTCGATTGTAGAGATTCAAGTTAGATGTCGATTTCCACCGCCATTGTTGCTCAAAGAACTGGAGGGTGTTTTAACTGCAGAATGGGCTAAAATTCCTTTGGAAACAATTCACACCTTGTATGAATCTATACCTCGGAGAATTGAGGCTGTAATCGCCGCAAAAGGTGGACCTACACCATATTAAACTAACTTTTGTTGATGTTTCCAGGTGTTTCCATTATTTTGTCCAACCCCTGTATATATATACAGTACAGACCAAAAGTTTGGACACACCTTCTCAATTAAAGATTTTTCTGTATTTTCATGACTATGAAAATTGTACATTCACACTGAAGGCATCAAAACTATGAATTAACACATGTGGAATTATATACTTAACAAAATATGCAAATTGCCTCTTCTCAGAAGAGGCAATTTGCATATTTAATTTCCCAGAGGAGCATTGCATGGCGAATAAGCCTCCTTACCTTGTCAAGCCAGCTGGTATGTCACTCTCCATAAGGAGAAACGTTACCCCTTAGACCCCATACTTAACAAAAGAGTGTGAGACAACTGAAAATGTGTCTTATATTCTAGGTTCTTCAAAGTAGCCACCTTTTGCTTTGATGACTGCTTTGCACACTTTTGGCATTCTCTTGATGAGCTTCAAGAGGTAGACACTGTGAATGGTCTTCCAACAATCTTGAGATGCTTAGCACTTGTTAGTAGTGTTGAGCATTCCGATACCGCAAGTATCGGGTATCGGCCGATACTTGCGGTATCGGAATTCCGATAACCGAGTTCCGATACTTTTGTGGTATCGGGAATCAGTATCGGAACCATATTCATGTGTAAAATAAAGAATTAAAATAAAAAATATGGATATACTCACCTCTCCGGCGGCCCCTGGATCTTACCGATGTAACCGGGAGCCTCCGTTCCTAAAAATGAGCGCGTGAAGGGCCTTCGATGACGTTGCGTCTTCTGATTGGTCGCGTGAAGCCGCGACGTCATCGAAGGCCCTTCACGCGCTCATTCTTAGGAACGGAGGCTCCCGGTTACAGCGGTAAGATCCAGGGGCCACCGGAGAGGTGAGTATATCCATATTTTTTATTTTAATTCTTTATTTTACACATGAATATGGATCCCAGGGCCTGAAGGAGAGTTTCCTCTCCTTCAGACCCTTGGAACCATTCCGATACTTTGCGTCCCATTGAAATGCATTGGTATCGGGTATCGGTATCGGCGATATCCGATATTTTTCGGGTATCGGCCGATACTATCCGATACCGATACTTTCAAGTATCGGACGGTATCGCTCAACACTACTTGTTAGCCCTTTTGCCTTCTCTCTGTGGGCATCAGCACTCAGCTGCCACAGAAAAGGCGCCTCTGTAAAATGTGCCAATTCTGGCACTTAGCCTCACTCTTCCCACTTGCCCTGTAGAGGTGGAAAGTGGGGTAATAGTTGTGGGGTTGATGTCACCTTTGTATTGAAAGGTGACATCTAGCCCGGCTTAGTAATGGAGAGGTGTCAATAAGACACCTATCCATTACTAATCCTATAATTGGTACATGTTAACCCCTTCATGACCCAGCCTATTTTGGCCTTAATGACCTTGCCGTTTTTTGCAATTCTGACCAGTGTCCCTTTATGAGGTAATAACTCAGGAACGCTTCAACGGATCCTAGCGATTCTGAGATTGTTTTTTCGTGACATATTGGGCTTCATGTCAGTGGTAAATTTAGGTCGATAATTTCTGAGTTTATTTGTGAAAAAAGCGGAAATTTGGCAAAAATTTTGAAAATTTCGCAATTTTCACATTTTGAATTTTTATTCTGTTAAACCAGAGAGTTATGTGACACAAAATAGTTAATAAATAACATTTCCCACATGTCTACTTTACATCAACACAATTTTGGAAACAAATTTTTTTTTTGCTAGGAAGTTATAAGGGTTAAAATTTGACCAGTGATTTCTCATTTTTACAACAAAATTTACAAAACCATTTTTTTTAGGGACCACCTCACATTTGAAGTCAGTTTGAGGGTTCTATATGGCTGAAAATACCCAAAAGTGACACCATTCTAAAAACTGCACCCCTCAAGGTGCTCAAAACCACATTCAAGAAGTTTTTTTAACCCTTCAGGTGTTTCACAGCAGCAGAAGAAACATGGACGTAAAAAATGAACATTTAACTTTTTAGTCACAAAAATGATCTTTTAGCAACAATTTTTTTATTTTCCCAAGGGTAAAAGGAGAAACTGGACCACGGACGTTGTTGTCCAATTTGTCCTGAGTACGCTGATACCTCATATGTGGGGGTAAACCACTGTTTGGGCGCACGGCAGGGCTCGGAAGGGAAGGAGCGCCATTTGACTTTTTCAATGAAAAATTGGCTCCAATCTTTAGCGGACACCATGTCGCGTTTGGAGAGCCCCCGTGTGCCTAAACATTGGAGCTCCCCCACAAGTGACCCCATTTTGGAAACTAGACCCCCCAAGGAACTTATCTAGAAGCATAGTGAGCACTTTAAACCCCCAGGTGCTTCACAAATTGATCCGTAAAAATGAAAAAGTACTTTTTTTTCACAAAAAAATTATTTTAGCCTCAATTTTTTCATTTTCACATGGGCAACAGGATAAAATGGATCCTAAATTTTGTTGGGCAATTTCTCCTGAGTACACCAATACCTCACATGTGGGGGTAAACCACTGTTTGGGCACATGGTAAGGCTCGGAAGGGAAGGAGCGCCATTTGACTTTTTGAATGAAAAATTATCTCCATCGTTAGCGGACACCATGTCGCGTTTGGAAAGTCCCTGTGTGCCTAAACATTGGAGCTCCTCCACAAGTGACCCCATTTTGGAAACTAGACCCCCCAAGGAACTCATCTAGAGGCATAGTGAGCACTTTAAACCCCCAGGTGCTTCACAAATTGATCCGCAAAAATGAAAAAGTACTTTTTTTTCACACAAAATTTATTTTAGCCTCAATTCTTTCATTTTCACATGGGCAACAGGATAAAATGGATCCTAAAATTAGTTGGGCAATTTCTCCTGAGTATGCCGATACCTCATATGTGGGGGTAAACCACTGTTTGGGTGCACGGCAAGGCTCGGAAGGGGAGGCGTGCCATTTGACTTTTTGAATGGAAAATTAGCTCCAATCGTTAGCGGACATCATGTCGTGTTTGGAGAGCCCCTGTGTGCCTAAACATTGGAGCTCCCCTACAAGTGACCCCATTTTGGAAACTAGACCCCCCAAGGAACTTATCTAGATGCATAGTGAGCACTTATAACCCCCAGATGCTTCACAGAAGTTTATAACGCAGAGCCGTGAAAATAAAAAAATAATTTTTCTTTCCTCAAAAATGATTTTTAGCCCAGAATTTTTTATTTTCCCAAGGGTAATAGGAGAAATTGGACCCCAAATGTTGTTGTCCAGTTTGTCCTGAGTACGATGATACCCCATATGTGGGGGTAAACCACTGTTTGGGCGCACGGCAGGGCTCGGAAGGGAAGGCACGCCATTTGGCTTTTTGAATGGAAAATTAGCTCCAATCATTAGCGGACACCATGTCGCGTTTGGAGAGCCCCTGTGTGCCTAAACATTGGAGCTCCCGCACAAGTGAACCCATTTTGGAAACTAGACCTCCCAAGGAACTAATCTAGATGTGTGGTGAGCACTTTGAACCCCCAAGTGCTTCACAGAAGTTTATAACGCAGAGCCATGAAAATAAAAAATAATTTTTCTTTTCTCAAAAATGAGTTTTTAGCCCACAATTTTTTATTTTCCCAAGGGTAACAGGAGAAATTGGACCCCAAAAGTTGTTGTCCAGTTTCTCCTGAGTACGCTGATACCCCATATGTGGGGGTAAACCACTGTTTTGGCACACGTCAGGGTTCGGAAGGAAAGTAGTGACGTTTTGAAATGCAGACTTTGATGGAATGCTCTGCGGGCGTCACGTTGCATTTGCAGAGCCCCTGATGTGCCTAAACAGTAGGAACTCCCCACAAGTGACTCCATTTTGGAAACTAGACCCCCAAGGGAACTTATCTAGATGTGTAGTGAGCACTTTGAACCCCCAAGTGCTTCACAGAAGTTTATAACGCAGAGCCGTGAAAATAAAAAATGTGTTTCCTTTCCTCAAAAATATTTTTTTAGCCCAGAATTTTTTTATTTCTGCAAGAGTAACAGGAGAAATTGGACCCCAAAAGTTGTTGTCCAGTTTCTCCTGAGTACGCTGATACCCCATATGTGGGGGTAAACCACTGTTTGGGCACATGCCGGGGCTCGGAAGGGAAGTAGTAACGTTTTGGAATGCAGACTTTGATGGAATGGTCTGCGGGCATCATGTTACGTTTGCAGAGCCCCTGATATGCCTAAACAGTAGAAACCCCCCACAAGTGACCCCATTTTGGAAACTAGACCCCCCAAGGAACTTATCTAGATGTGTGGTGAGCACGTTCAACCCCCAAGTGCTTCACAGAAGTTTACAACGCAGAGCCGTGAAAATAAAAAATCATTTTTCTTTCCTCAAAAAAGATGTTTTAGCAAGCAATTTTTTATTTTCACAAAGGTAACAGGAGAATTTGGACCCCAATATTTGTTGCCCAGTTTGTTGTGAATACGCTGATACCCCATATGTGGGGGTAAACCACTGTTTGGGCACACGTCGGGGCTCGGAAGGGAAGTAGTGACATTTGAAATGCAGACTTTGATGGAATGGTCTGCGGCCGTCACATTGCATTTGCAGAGCCCCTGATGTGCCTAAACAGTAGAAACACCCCACAAGTGACCCCATTTTGGAAACTAGACCCCGGAAGGAACTTATCTAGATGTGTGGTGAGCACTTTCAACCCCCAAGTGCTTCACAGAAGTTTATAACGCAGAGCCGTGAAAATAAAAAATAATTGTTCTTTCCTCAAAAATTATGTTTTAGCAAGTAATTTTTTATTTTTGCAAGGGTAACAGGAGAAATTGGACCCCAACAGTTGTTGCCCAGTTTGTCCTGAGTACGCTGGTACCCCAAATGTGGGGGTAAACCACTGTTTGGGCGCACGTCGGGGCTTGGAAGGGCGGGAGCACCATTTGACTTTTTGAACGCAAGATTGGCTGGAATCAATGGTGGCGCCATGTTGCGTTTGGAGACCCCTGATGTGCCTAAACAGTGGAAACCCCTCAATTCTAACTTCAACACTAACCCCAACAGACCCCTAATCCTAATCCCAACTGTAGCCATAACCCTAATCACAACCCTAACCCCAACACACCCCTAACCCTAATCCTAACCGCAACACACCCGTAACCCTAATTCCAACCCTAATCCTAACCCTAATCCCAACCGTAACCCTAATCCCAACCCTAACCACAACTGTAACCCCAACACACCCCTAACCCTATCCGTAACCCTAACCACAAGCCTAATCTTAACCCTATTTCACACCCTAGCCCTAATTCCAACCCTAACTCTAATTCCAACCCTAACCCTAAGGCTATGTGCCCACATTGCGGATTCGTGTGAGATCTTTCCGCACGATTTTTGAAAAATCTGCAGGTAAAAGGCACTGCGTTTTACCTGCGGATTTACAGCAGATTTCCAGTGTTTTTTTGTGTGGATTTCACCTGCGGATTCCTATTGAGGAACAGGTGTAAAACGCTGCGGAATCCGCACAAAGAATTGACATGCTGCGGAAAATACAATGCAGCGTTTCTGCACGGAATTTTCCGCACCATGGGCACAGCGGATTTGGTTTTCCTTAGGTGTACAGGGTACTGTAAACCTGATGGAAAACTGCTTCGAATTTGCAGCGGCCAATCCGCTGCGGATCCGCGGCCAATCCGCTGCCGATCCGCGGCCAATCCGCTGCGGATCCGCTGCCGATCCGCTGCGGATCCGCTGCCGATCCGCTGCGGATCCGCGGCCGATCCGCTGCGGATCCGCGGCCGATCCGCTGCCGATCCGCGGCCGATCCGCTGCGGATCCGCGGCCGATCCGCTGCGGATCCGCTGCCGATCCGCTGCCGATCCGCTGCCCATCCGCTGCGGATCCGCGGCCAATCCGCTGCCGATCCGCGGCCGATCCGCTGCGGATCCGCGGCCGATCCGCTGCGGATTCGCTGCCGATCCGCTGCGTATCCGCTGCCGATCCGCTGCGGATCCGCGGCCGATCCGCTGCCGATCCGCGGCCGATCCGCTGCCGATCCGCGGCCGATCCGCTGCGGATCCGCTGCCGATCCGCTGCGGATCCGCGGCCGATCCGCTGCCGATCCGCGGCCGATCCGCTGCCGATCCGCGGCCGATCCGCTGCGGATCCGCTGCCGATCCGCTGCGGATCCGCGGCCGATCCGCTGCGGATCCGCTGCCGATCCGCTGCCGATCCGCTGCGGATCCGCTGCGGATCCGCTGCGGATCCGCTGCCGATCCGCTGCCGATCCGCGGCCGATCCGCGGCCGATCCGCTGCGGATCCGCTGCCGATCCGCTGCCGATCCGCTGCGGATCCTCTGCCGATCCGCTGCCGATCCGCGGCCGATCCGCTGCGGATCCGCGGCCGATCCGCTCTGTGTGCACATGCCATAACCCTACCCCTAACCCGTAACCCTAACCCTACCCCTAACCCTACCCCTAGTTCTAACCCTAGTTCTAACCCTAACCCTAGTGGAAAAAGAAAAAAAAATATTTTCTTTATTTTATTATTGTCCCTACCTATGGGGGTGATAAAGGGGGGGTTTTATTTATTATTTTTTTATTTTGATCGCTGTGTTAGAACCTACCACAGCGATCAAAATGTACCTGTAATGAATCAGCCAGCCGGCTGATTCGGCGGGCGCACTGAGCATGCGCCCGACATTTTGGAAGATGGCGGCGCCCAGCGAGGAGACGGACCGACACCGGGAGCCTAGGTAAGTATAAGGGGGGGGGGAGATCGGGGCACGGGGGGGGGAGATCGGGGCACGGGGGGGGCATCGGAGCACCGGGGGGTGACATAGGAGCAGGGGGGGAGCGGGCAGGAGGACGGGGGAGCGGAGCACAGGACGGAGGGGACCGGACCCCATAACGGAGCACTGGGGGGGCGATCGGTGGGGTGGGGGGGGGTCACTTCAGGTTTTCCAGCCATGGCCGATGGTATTGCAGCATCGGCCATGGCTGGATTGTAATATTTCACCAGTTTTTTAGGTGAAATATTACAAATCGCTCTGATTGGCAGTTTCACTTTCAACAGCCAGAGCGATCGTAGCCACGGGGGGGTGAAGCTACCTCCCCTGGGCTGAAGTACCACTCCCCCTCTCCCTGCAGATCGGGTAAAATAGGAGTTAACCCCTTCACCCGATCTGCAGGGACGCGATCATTCCATGACGCCACATAGGCGTCATGGGTCGGATTGGCACCGGTTTTCATGACGCCTACGTGGCGTCAAAGGTCGGGAAGGGGTTAAATAAAGACAGAATAAAACCTTTAATGAAATAAAACACAACACAGTTTGACCATTTTATTATTACTCTTTATTGTTAAGTATCATTGTCAGAAGCTCCCTGTCCTCTCAAACTGCTGCAGGAACCTTTCCTTGCAACGAGAAAAAATGTAAAACCTGTCTATTTATAATTACCAAGGACAAGATAAAGATCCCCAATTCACATCAGGACTGAAAGATCCCAAGTACTTTCAGCTGCATCACATCTAATGTGGTGTACCTAATTATTTGTACTAAATGTCCAACTGGGGGTCTATATGTAGGGGAGACAGGGCAAAAACTGAGAACAAGGATGAACTCTCATCATCACACAATAAGAGAAAAAAGAATAGATCTAAATGTGGGAAAACAATTTTGTCTCCCTGATCACAGCAACATGGACATGAGATTACTTGTATTAAAGTGTAATTTCAAATCTCAGAGAGACAGAAGAGTCTGAAAGGATAAGCTGATGACGACCTTTGACACTCTCAGTGCAGGAATGAATGTGTCACGTGCATTTATGTCTTTCTACATCAATTAAGGAATTTGCTTCTCAGACCTTGTGGAGGGCATTACAACACAGAACCAGACCCCAATCAGAGGACAATATAACATTCACACTCCTTATCTATGAACTGTTCCAATATTTATGGACACAACTGTTTATCCCCCTCTCCCATAATGATAGCTCTGCTTCACCTCACTTGTCTTATCCATTGCATCATCTTTCTGCTGTGTTGTGTATAAATATGTGTTTCTTCAGAATTTGTATTAGTCTGTGCCTGATGAAGAGACCTGAGTAGTCTCGAAAGCTTGCAATTTGTTGCCATCTTTTCAGTTAGCCATTAAAAGGTATCAGGACTGAGGACTCTCAATTCTAAATATTTTTCTATCTACTGGCTAACATGGTACCAAGATATACACTCACCGGCCACTTTATTAGGTACACCATGCTAGTAACGGGTTGGACCCCCTTTTGCCTTCAGAACTGCCTCAATTCTTCGTGGCATAGATTCAACAAGGTGCTGGAAGCATTCCTCAGAGATTTTGGTCCATATTGACATGATGGCATCACACAGTTGCCGCAGATTTGTCGGCTGCACATCCCAAAGATGCTCCATACAAGGCAGGATGGATCCATGCTTTCATGTTGTTTACGCCAAATTCTGACCCTACCATCCGAATGTCGCAGCAGAAATCGAGACTCATCAGACCAAGCAACGTTTTTCCAATCTTCTACTGTCCAATTTCGATGAGCTTGTACAAATTGTAGCTTCAGTTTCCTGTTCTTAGCTGAAAGGAGTGGTACCCGGTGTGGTCTTCTGCTGCTGTAGCCCATCTGCCTCAAAGTTCGACGCACTGTGCGTTCAGAGATGCTCTTAGGCCTACCTTGGTTGTAACGGGTGGCGATTTGAGTCACTGTTGCCTTTCTATCAGCTCGAACCAGTCTGCCCATTCTCCTCTGACCTCTGGCATCAACAAGGCATTTCCGCCCACAGAACTGCCGCTCACTGGATTTTTTTTCTTTTTCGGACCATTCTCTGTTAACCCTAGAGATGGTTGTGCGTGAAAATCCCAGTAGATCAGCAGTTTCTGAAATACTCAGACCAGCCCTTCTGGCACCAACAACCATGCCACGTTCAAAGGCACTCAAATCACCTTTCTTCCCCATACTGATGCTCGGTTTGAACTGCAGGAGATTGTCTTGACCATGTCTACATGGCTAAATGCACTGAGTTGCCGCCATGTGATTGGCTGATTAGAAATTAAGTGTTAACAAGAAGTTGGACAGGTGTACCTAATAAAGTGGCCAGTGAGTGTATATCTTTCCTGTATTTGATTACTAGTCACTCAGATTCAAAGTTTAGATGTTCAGCAGAAGAAACACAGTTAGAGAAACAAGGCTGGCCGATCATATTTGCAAGGGGCAGGCAGGCGTTATAACAATTTTTGCATTAATAATTTAACATTCTTCTACCACCAGTGTCAATGCTGCAGGTGGTGCATCTACGTCGTTTGGGAGGTAGGAGAGGTAGTGATTTTTCTCAATTATCTTTGTGATGAAATCTTTTCAGCCGGATTTGCAGGCTAGAGGGGATTCCACTTGTCTTCAGATTTTTTTTTTGCATAGCTCTCCACTCACCAATTCGTTAGCCAACGTTTTCAGGTAAATTCTTCTACGCAATGGTTCCATTTGATGCCGAGGTAAATCACTTGTGAATTGATACCACCCACATTCAACATCGCAAAGATGATGACCAGCGCTAGGTATTTCGGCTAACGCTATAAGTAGCTTCTTGCTCCTCTTGATCTTTTTATCTTTGATCAAACAATAGGTGTAATCTGTATCTTGTTCATCTGTATCAGTCTCCTTACTATCCTGCTCTGTTCCTGAATCACTTTTCCATTCTTCCACCTCAGCTTGGGATGAAATGTCACTCTCTTCCCCTAAAATCTGCACTCAGTGTGGGTCACCCTCATCATAATTTAATAGCAGATTCTTCATTTCTTCAACATGAAGGGGGTTAGATAAATCATACATTTTACTGGCCATTTCAGCAAAGAATCTGAAGTGAGAGAGAGAGTGCGTTTTTGGGCGCAATGTGCCTTAGAGGCCACCTTCTTTTTTTCAAAGAAAACCTTATTTATTTCCATTAATGTTGCATTATTAATTCATAAATTAAGGCTAAATAATCAATTATGATGAATAAAAAGAGAAAATAGAAAATGTGAGATGAGTTCAGGCGCTGTGAGCCTCAGAAGACACAATGGTCCAATCTGCTCTCCAGAAGGTCTGCTGTAACACTATGAGATCTGGTTTCAAACAACCTGTAAAGACAGGAAATACCTGGAAGGGGGGAGATTTTCTGATAATTTAGAGATGAGAGAGAAACAAAAACAAAACTAATAGAGCTGTGCCAGTCAGATCAGCTGTGCCTGACGGAGGATTAAATGAAAATATCCACTGGGACATCTTCTTACACATGAAATTAATTGACAGGGTTTCCTACTGTACATGCTCATGGTTACTTGTCTCATTAACATTTTAGGGCAGTTTCGGACAGTGTAACATGGTTGTGACCATTTTAAATCTGTAGCGATTACCTCCCTAAACAAACCGAGTGTGATTTGTTAATAAAAAGCTATTTATAAATTTATTTATAATTACTTTTAATTTAGCTATTTCTTTCTATTCATGCATGGTGAACCTCTTTAAAGGGGAGCTTTTACTTTACTTTTTCTGGGCTAAATTGACCACATCATGATGGAGTGACTGAAGATCTGAATAAAATGTATTTTTTTTTATTTCTCATTATTGAGGTATTAGCCTGAAAATATGCTAATTTCCACTACAACTAAGGGGGCATTAGCAGACATCCTTCTCTGGAGGTGTTTCCCCCTGCATAACGTTGCCCAATCATATACAAGAAGCATCCCCTATTTATCTGATCTAATACTGGAGATACCAGAGATGCTGATGTAGGAAGAGGCTGCCCACACTGCTGGGAATCCTGTCTTTCTGATCTCATATTGGAGATACTAGAGGTGCTGAGTTAAGAAAAGGATGCTCACACTGATATCCATCCTGAATTTCTCATCTAATACTAGAAATACCAGGGGTGCTGAGGTAAGAAGAATCTGATCTCTCTGATGTTCACCTCATCTTTCTGTTATAAAAATGGAGATTCCAGAAGTGCTGAGGTAAGGAAATATTGCTCACAATGCTGTCAATAAAGTATTTCTGATTTTTTTTACTGAAGATACTAGGGATACTAAGGGTGCTGGTGTAAGAAGATGCCATTCACACAGCTGTTCAGCCTATCTATCTGATGTAATACTGGAGATACCAGGGGTGCTGAGATAAGAAGAGGCTGCTCACACTGCTGTCCACCCTGTCTTTCAGAGCTCATAATGGAGATACTAGAGGAGCTGAAGTAAGAAAATGCCGCTCACGCTGATGTGCACCTTGCATTTCTGATCTAATCCTGGAGATACCAGTGGTGCTGAGGTAAGAAGACGATGTTCACACTGCTGTCTACTATATCTTTCTGATCTAGTACTGGAGATAGTCGGGATGCTGTGGTAAGAAGAGGCTGCTCACACTGCTGTCCATCCTGTCTTTCTGAATGTTGAAAATGTTGAGCAAGTGCTGTCAGCCAATAATAGCTTGGAAGCATGTGGAATAGGTTATTTCAAAGTCACAGCAGAGGAGCTTCCTACTGCACATGCTCACAGGCACAAGGCCAGTTAACATTCTAGGACAAGTGTACGTCAGTGTAACAAGGTGATAGTCATTTTATTTCTATAGTGAATAGGTAGTCAATAACAAGTGTGATTTGCTGATGAAAGGAATTTAGCAATTCATTTGTAATGCAATTTCTGTTATTTATTGTTTTTCTATTCCAGGAAAACTTCTTTAAGTAGTATTTGCAGACAGACCAGTGGCTTCTCATTCAGTGCTGCTCATCAGAAAGTAATGGTGCTAGTAAGTAAGGTTGGTATACGGTAATACAAAAAATTGTATTTGCTTTTGCTCCATATGTCACATGCCACCAATTTTGATAATGTTATTGACTTACAACATTGCTATTTGTGGGAAAGGAGTGATGTAGGAAGAGTAATTTCTCTGTAGTGGTAACTGAGAGACTTTACATGCTAGTTCAAGGGCAGCTTTAAAGAAAAAAGCAAAAACAAACCATGACCAACAGGAATATAGACAAGCCACCATGATTTACAGAGGGGAGAGCTCACAAGTAGTGTTGAGCGATACCGTCTGATACTTGAAAGTATCGGTATCGGAAAGTATCGGCCGATACCGGCAAAGTATCGGATCTAATCCGATACCGATACCCGATACCAATACAAGTCAATGGGACTCAAGTATCGGACGGTATTTCTGATGGTTCCCAGGGTCTGAAGGAGAGGAAACTCTCCTTCAGGCCCTGGGATCCATATTAATGTGTAAAATAAAGAATTAAAATAAAAAATATTGCTATACTCACCTCTCCGACGCAGCCTGGACCTCACCGAGGGAACCGGCAGCGTTGTTTGCTTAAAAAGCGCGCGTTTCCTGCTTCCCGCGACGTCACGGCTTCTGATTGGTCGCGTGCCGCCCATGTGGCCGCGACGCGACCAATCACAGCAAGCCCTGACGTAATTTTAAGGTCCTGGATGCCTAATTCTAGGCATTCAGGATTTTAAAATTACGTTCCGGCTTGTGATTGGTCGCGTCGCGGTCACATGGGCCGTGACGTCACGGGAGGCAGGACACGCGCGCATTTTTAAAATTACGTCACGGCTTGTGATTGGTTGCGTGCCGCCCATGTGGCCGCGACGCGACCAATCACAGCAAGCCGTGACGTAATTTCAGGTCCTGAATGCAGAAATAGGCATTTAAGCAAACAACGCTGCCGGTTCCCTCCGTGAGGTCCAGGCTGCATCGGAGAGGTGAGTATAGCAATAATTTTTATTTTAATTCTTTATTTTACACATTAATGTTGTATTTTACACATTAATGTTGTTTCGATACCGATACCCGATACCACAAAAGTATCGGATCTCGGTATCGGAATTCCGATACCCGCAAGTATCGGCCGATACCCGATACTTGCGGTATCGGAATGCTCAACACTACTCACAAGTGCAATATATTAGTGAACCTTCTGTCCTAAGTATAGACATGGCCGATAGGCTGATAGTAAATCATATGCCTGGCACCCCTAAGAAGCCTTATCTACCTGCACTAGTAACAATAGGCAGCCACCCATATCTTGAGTGGTTGCATGCAAATGGCTGTTCATGAGTATTTTGCACCTGTGCACTCCCTCCCTTTCCCCTATATAAAGTAACATTATGACTTGTCTGCATCCTATTGGCAACTTGTTTTTTAATTTGTCTTTTACATTTGACTTTTACATTGATGTGAGCTGAATTTATCACGTTTATGATTTTGTTTTTCAATTGATGCCATTTCTCAGTTAGAAGTAGCACAAAGTTGGTCAGTATGAAGACATGAGTCTATCAGTTATCAGAAAAGATGTGAGAACCTGGGATAAATCCATGCAATGTCAGTCATAAAAGAACTCCTCTATGTCTGTTAGGGCATGACTGGGGCTGAATCAGCCCTTGTATTTGAAAGAATATGTTGCCCCGCACTTTTCTAAATTGTGGTCTGTATTAAAAATATTGCCCTGCCTTACGTTGGAGAAAATCAATATTTACTGCATGATTAACATTGCCAATAATTTCACTACATAAGGGTAAATAATGTGGGAATACTATGACCGTGTCATATTACCACATAACAACAAAGTAATTCCAGAAAAAATGATCATTAATAGGGATTAGCGAACGCGCTTGGTGATACTCATCAGAGGTTATAAAAGGACTGGTTCGGCCATGCTCAACTCACTGATGCCATTGCACAGCTCGTGCACAGTTCTGAATGGAGGGAGAGACCAGCCATCCAGGCCTGTGTGCAGTTTAACTAATAAGAGTCCTCTAGTGTTATACTGGTGCTGATGCTGAACCATCATACTAACATTAGTGATGAGCGAGTATACTCGTTACTCGGGTTTCCCCAAGCATACTCAGGTAGTCTCCAAGTATTTTGGCGTGTTCGGAGATTTAGTATTCGTCGCCGCAGCTGCATGATTTGCGACTGCTAGACAGCCTGATTACATGTGGGGGTTGCCTGTTTGTTAGGGAATTCCTACATGTATTCAGCCTGTCTAGCAGCCGCAAATCATGCAGCTGCGTTGACATAAACTAAATGTCCGAGCACACCGAAATACTCAGAGACCACCCGAGTTGCTCGGGGAAACACGAGTAACGAGTATACTCACTCATCACTAACAGTCCTTTCGCAGGCTAAACCTGTGTTTTGCTGTTTATATCAGACACATTCTAGGGACAGTTGAAGGAGCAGGTAGAGTGGCAGAATACAGCCTCTAGGTAGGGCTTAGGGCTTTGCAGACCTTTGCTAAAAATACAGCTGACCATATTCTTTTTTTGTGGGGGGTGAAAAAATGTACTATATTGTCAGGGTTTAGCATGGTTAGTGTTACATTACAGTGGTATATAAAACTCCAAAAACATAAAATAAATGTTTGTCTCTTGTGCATGCTGATAAAGTTTAGTGTTTAAAGAAAAGTTCTATTCTATAGAATCAGGTTGTGGGACAAAAAGCGCAGCAAAACCCGTTACCTGCGTTTTTTCAGCGATTGTTCGTCACCAATTCATTTCAATGAGTGAAAAATGCTGAAAAAGCGATAAAAGAAGTTTCATGCTCCATTGTGAAAAATTAAAATGCAAATAAAAAAATCCTGATGACAAAAAACCAAGCTGTGTGCATGAGATTTCAGAAATTTCATAGACTTTGCTGGTACTGTAAAACACAGCTGAACATTTGCATTAAAAAATGCTGCAAAAACACATAATGTGAACTTAGCCTCAGTGCTACATTATGGTGGTATATAAAACTCAAAAAAAAATTATGGATTGAATTAGTCATCTGTAGAGTTTAACTTGGTTAGTATTTCATTACAGTGGTATATAAAACTTCAAAAAATGTTCAACATTTTTTTCTGGATTGAATTAGTATTTTAGACTTTAACATGGTTAGTGGTACATTACAGTGGTATATAAAACTCCCAAAAATTTTAAAAAATAATAATTTGGATTGAATTAGCCATCCATAGAGTTTAACGTGGTTATTGTTACTTTACGGTGGTATATAAAACTGACGAAAAATGTTCCAATATTTTTTTTCTAAAACTCCAAAAAGGTCAATTATTTTTATTCAATTAGTAATCCATAAAGTTTAATGTGGTTCATGTTACATTACAGGTGGTATATAAAACTCCACAAAATGTTATAATTTTTTCTCTGGATACAATTAGTCATCCATACAGTTTAACATGGTTAGTGTTACATTACAGTGGCATATAAAACTTCCAAAAGCGGTCCAAATTTTTGGGTGGATTCAAATAGTTATCCATAAACCTTAGCTCACTGCTTAGTGTTACATTATAGTAGGGTATAAAACTGCCCCCCAAAAATTTCACTTTTTTCTGTATTCAATTAGTCTTCCATATAGTTTAACATGGTTAGTGTTACATTCTGGTTTTATGTAAAAATAATAAAAAAGTTAATTTTTTTTTCTGGATTCAATTAGTCATCCATAGAATTTAACATGGATAGTGTGACGTTACGATGGTATATAAAACACTAAAAAAGGTTCCATTTTCTTTTTCAACATTCAATTAGTCATCTACACTGTGTTCCAAATTATTATGCAAATTGGATTTAAGTGTCATAAAGATTTAATTGTTTTGTTTTTCAAATAAACTCGTGGATGGTATTGTGTCTCAGTGCTCAATGGATCACTGAAATCAATCTTAAACACATGTGATAATTGGTTTTCCAGGTGATTCTATTTAAAGGAAAACTACTTAAAAATGATGTTCCACATTATTAAGCAGGTCACAGTTTTCAAGTAACATGGGAAAGAAAAAGGATCTCTCTGCTGCTGAAAAGCATCAAATAGTGCAATGCCTTGGTGAAGGGATGAAAACATTAGAAATTTTCCAAAAACATAAGCGTGATCATCGTACTGTTAAGAGATTTGTGGCTGTATCTGAGCACAAATGTGTTTGTGCTGATAAAGGCATAATAAGGAAGATTTCTGCCAGGCAAGTTCATCAGATTAAGAGAGCAGATGCTAAAAAGCCATTACAAAGCAGCAAACAGATATTTGAAGCTGCTGGTGCCTCGGGAGTCCCTCGAACATCAAGGTGTAGGCTGTCATGATTCCCAATGGCAGGGACATGGGCAAAAACGGACTAGGTCTAGGAAGATGGTATCTCAGGTAACCGCGATGCTGAACCTAACACGCAAATAAAAGCAGCCAGGGGGTGTGCCTATGTTTTATCCCTAGACACCTCGCACCAGCCGGAAATCTAGCTGCCCCTAGAAGAGGAATACACAGACCTGGCTTGCCTCCAGGGAAACCCCAAAAGTTATAGTAGCCCCCCACATATAATAACGGTTAGGCAAGAGGAAAACACAAACGCAGTATGAATATAGATTCAGCAAAGTGAGGCCCTCTGACTAGATAGATGAAAATACAAAAGAGGACTTCACGGTTACCTCAAAACCCTAAGGAGCCATCCTGAAACTACCTTGACTCCGTTATCAACTCATGACACCGGAGTAGTAATTTCAGATCACTAGAGCTTCCAGCAGCACGAGAAATACAAATGCATGCTGGACAAAACAAACACAAAAAATGCCAAAAAATTCAACTTAGCTGAATAGCAGACTTGGAGCAGGTAGCAAGCAACAGAGGTGCTCTGGTAACATTGATTGCCGGCACTAGAATGACTGAGAAGCCAGACTAAAATAGGAAACTCCCAGTTTTCTGATGGGAACAGGTGCAAGACAAAAGTCAGCCAGTACCACCAGTAACCACCAGAGGGAGCCCAAAAACAGAACTCACAACAGTACCCCCCCCTTAAGGAGGGGGCACCGAACCCTCATGAGAACCACCAGGGCGATCTGGATGCGCCCTATGAAAGGCGCGAACCAAATCAGAGGCATGAACATCGGAGGCAGTCACCCAAGAATTATCCTCCTGACCGTATCCCTTCCATTTAACCAAATATTGAAGTCTCCGTCTGGAAATGCGAGAGTCCAAAATATTCTCCACAACATACTCCAATTCACCCTCCACCAGCACAGAAGCAGGAGGCTCAACAGAAGGAACAACCGGTACCTCGTACCTCCGCAACAACGACCGATGGAAGACATTATGAATGGTGAAAGATGCTGGTAGGTCCAAACGAAAAGATACAGGATTAAGAATCTCCAAAATCTTATAAGGACCAATGAACCGAGGTTTAAACTTAGGAGAAGAGACCTTCATAGGGACAAAACGAGAAGATAACCACACCAAGTCCCCAACGCAGAGATGATGACCCACACGACGATGACGATTAGCAAACTGCTGAGTCTTCTCCTGAGACAACTTCAAATTGTCCACCACATGACTCCAAATCCGGTGCAGTCTATCCACCACAGAATCCACTCCAGGACAATCCGAAGATTCCACCTGACCAGATGAAAAACGAGGGTGAAACCCAGAATTGCAAAAGAAAGGAGAAACCAGAGTAGCAGAACTGGCCCGATTATTGAGGGCAAACTCTGCCAACGGCAAAAAGGTGACCCAATCGTCCTGATCAGCAGACACAAAACACCTCAAATAAGTCTCCAAAGTTTGATTAGTTCGCTCCGTCTGGCCATTAGTCTGAGGATGGAACGCAGATGAAAAAGACAAATCAATGCCCATCCTGGCACAGAACGCTCGCCAGAACCTAGACACAAATTGAGATCCTCTATCAGACACGATGTTTTCCGGGATACCATGTAAGCGAACCACATTCTGAAAAAATAAAGGAACCAACTCCGATGAAGAAGGCAATTTGGGCAAGGGTACCAAATGAACCATCTTAGAAAAACGGTCACACACCACCCAAATGACGGACATTTTCTGAGAAACCGGGAGATCCGAGATAAAGTCCATAGAGATGTGCGTCCACGGCCTCTTCGGAATAGGCAGGGACAACAACAATCCACTATCCCGAGAACTTCTGAAGACTCTTCAGGGAAGTAGGCTGCGTCCAATCACAAATAGCTCGAACCTTGACAGGATCCATCTCAACAGAAGAAGGGGAAAAAATATACCCCAAAAAGGAGATCTTCTGAACCCCAAAGATACACTTTGAACCCTTTACAAACAGAGAATTGGACCGCAAAACCTGAAAAACCTTCCTAACCTGTTGAACATGCGACTCCCAGTCATCCGAAAAAATCAAAATATCATCCAAATACACAATCATAAATTTATCCAGGTATTTACGGAAAATATCGTGCATAAAGGACTGAAAGACTGAAGGAGCATTAGAAAGACCAAAAGGCATTACCAAATACTCAAAATGGCCCTCGGGCGTATTAAATGCAGTTTTCCACTCATCTCCCTGCTTAATCCGCACCAAATTATACGCACCCCGAAGATCAACCTTAGAGAACCACTTTGCCCCTTTAATACGAGCAAATAAATCAGTCAATAGTGGCAATGGATACTGGTATTTGACTGTAATCTTATTCAACAGGTGATAATCAATACAGGGCCTCAGGGAGCCATCTTTTTTACCCACAAAAAAAAACCTGCTCCTAAAGGGGAAGAGGATGGACGGATATGTCCCTTTTCCAAGGACTCCTTAATATACTCTCGCATAGCAGCATGCTCAGGCACAGATAGATTGAACAAACGACCCTTGGGAAACTTGCTGCCCGGAATCAAGTCTATAGCACAATCGCAATCCCTGTGAGGGGGGAGAGAACTAAGTTTAGGCTCCTCAAACACATCACAATAATCAGACAAAAATGCCGGAATTTCAGAGGGAGTAGATGAAGCAATGGAAACCAAAGGTACTTCCCCATGAGCCCCCTGACATCCCCAACTTAACACAGACATTGTTTTCCAGTCAAGGACTGGATTATGAGTTTGCAACCATGGCAATCCAAGCACTAAGACATCATGCAAGTTATGCAACACAAGGAAGCGAATCACCTCCCGATAGTCAGGAGTCATACACATAGTCACTTGTGTCCAGTGTTGTGGTTTATTCCTAGCCAATGGTGTGGAGTCGATACCCTTCAGAGGGATAGGAACTTCCAAAGGCTCTAGGCTAAACCCACAGCATCTGGCAAAGGACAAATCCACATAGGCATCCACAGTAATAGATGACAATGAACAGATCAAAGTTACAGACAAAATAAACTTAGACTGTAAAGTGCCAATTGCAAAAGACTTATCAACCTTTTTTGTGCGTTTAGAGCATGCTGATATAACATGAGCAGAATCACCACAGTAGAAGCACAACCCATTTTTACGCCTATAATTCTGCCGTTCACTTCTGGACAGAATTCTATCACATTGCATAATCTCCGGTGCCTGCTCAGAAGACACCGCCAAATGGTGCACAGGTTTGCGCTCCCGTAAACGCCGATCAATCTGAATAGCCATAGTCATGGATTCATTCAGACCTGTGGGCGTAGGAAACCCCACCATGACATCTTTAACGGCGTCAGAGAGACCTTCTCTAAAATTTGCCGCCAGGGCGCACTCATTCCACTGAGTAAGCACCGACCATTTTCGAAATTTTTGACAATATATTTCAGCTTCATCATGCCCTTGAGAGAGGGCCATCAAGGCCTTTTCAGCCTGAATCTCCAAATTAGGTTCCTCATAGAGCAACCCCAGTGCCAGAAAAAACGCATCCACATTGAGCAGCGCAGGATCCCCTGGTGCCAATGCAAATGCCCAATTCTGGGGGTCACCCCGCAACAAGGAAATAACAATTCTAACCTGCTGAGCAGGGTCTCCAGCGGAGCGAGATCTCAGAGAAAGATACAATTTACAATTGTGCTTAAAATTCAGAAAACGAGATCTATCTCCAGAAAAGAACTCAGGTATAGGGATCTTGGGTTCAGACATAGGAGCATGTATAACATAGTCAAGGATATTTTGAACCTTAGAGGCAAGAGTATTAAGATTTGAAGCTAAACTCTGGATATCCATTTCTCAACAGCAGAGATCTGAGCCATTCAGGGGTTAAGAGGAGAAAAAAAAAAAAACAGCAGATGGCAATTATGGCTAGACAGAACTGAGTAAAAAAAAAAAAAAAAAGTCAGAAACTTCTTTTTTTCTCTCCTTCTTTAGCCAATACCTTTAATACATTTTGGCCGGCAATACAGTCATGATTCCCAATGGCAGGGACACGGGCAAAAACGGACTAGCTCTAGGAAGATGGTATCTCAGGTAACCGCGATGCTGAACCTAACACGCAAATAAAAGCAGCCAGGGGGTGTGCCTATGTTTTATCCCTAGACACCTCGCGCCAGCCGGAGATCTAGCTGCCCCTAGAAGAGGAATACACAGACCTGGCTTGCCTCCAGGGAAACCCCAAAAGTTATAGTAGCCCCCCACATATAATAACGGTTAGGCAAGAGGAAAACACAAACGCAGTATGAATATAGATTCAGCAAAGTGAGGCCCTCTGACTAGATAGATGAAAATACAAAAGAGGACTTCACGGTTACCTCAAAACCCTAAGGAGCCATCCTGAAACTACCTTGACTCCGTTATCAACTCATGACACCGGAGTAGTAATTTCAGATCACTAGAGCTTCCAGCAGCACGAGAAATACAAATGCATACTGGACAAAACAAACACAAAAAATGCCAAAAAATTCAACTTAGCTGAATAGCAGACTTGGAGCAGGTAGCAAGCAACAGAGGTGCTCTGGTAACATTGATTGCCGGCACTAGAATGACTGAGAAGCCAGACTAAAATAGGAAACTCCCAGTTTCCTGATGGGAACAGGTGCAAGACAAAAGTCAGCCAGTACCACCAGTAACCACCAGAGGGAGCCCAAAAACAGAACTCACAACAGTAGGCTCCTTCAAAGGCTTGCTGTGGTGCATAAACCTACTATTCAGCCACCCTTAAACAGTGTTCACAAGCAGAAATGGTTGTATTGGGCCCACACATACATGAAGACTAATTTCCAAACAGTCTTGTTTACTGATAAGTGTTGAGCAACCCTGGATGGTCCAAATGGATTGAGTAGTGGATGGTTGGTGGATGGCCACCATGTTCCAACAAGGCTGCAACGTCAGCAAGGAGGTGGAGGAGTCATGTTTTGGGCCAGAATCATGGAAAACAGCTGGTAAGGTGCTTTAAGGTTCCTGAAGGTGTGAAAATGACCTCTGCAAAGTATATAGAGTTTCTGACTGACAACTTTCTTCTATGGTCTAAAAAGCAGAAACGTGCCTTCAGGAGCAAAATCATCTTCATGCCCCATCTCATGCTGCAAAGAATACCTCTGAGTCATTGGCTGCTATGGGCATAAAAGGAGATAAACTCATGGTGTGGCCACCATCTTCCCCTGACCTCAACCCTATAGAGAACCTTTAGAGGATCATCAAGCAAAAGATCTATGAGGGTGGGAGGCCGTTCACATCAAAACAGCAGCTCTGGGAGGCTATTCCAACTTCATGCAAAGAAATACAAGCAGAAACTCTCCAAAAACTCACAAGTTCAATGGATGCAAGAATTGTGAAGGTGATATCAAAGAAGGGTCCTATGTTAACATGTAACTCGGCCTGTTAGGAGGTTTTGGAGTTAAATAGCTTTTTTGTTCAGTGAATGTGACCTCCTAATGCTGCAAATTCCACAAATGAGCATTTTCAGTTCTTTAAAACATATCAAATGTTTAGAAATTCTACTGTGCATAATAATTTGGAACACTGCATTGTGGGGTTTTATTCATTTTGGAGATTATACTGTTATCATTGGGAGGTTTCTTCAATAAAATTCGATGTATAATCTAACGGGTGATGACTTTTATTAGACTGACTGTCATTTGCACCGACCATTTAAGAAAATCTGATAAAAATGTAATTTGCATAATAATTTGGAACATAGTGTATAGAGTTTAACTTGCTTAGTGTTACATTACGGTGGTATATAAATCTCCAAAGACGGTTCAAACATTTTTTGTGGATTCAATTAGTCATCCATTCACTTTTACGCTTTGCTTAGTGTTACATTATGGTGGTATATTAAACTAAAAAAAATTCTACATTTTTTCAGGATTCAATTAGTCATCCATACAGTTTAACATGATTATTGTTACATTACTGTGGTATGTAAGACTACAAAAAGTTTAAATATATTTTGTGGATTCAATTAGTCTTCCATAGACTTTAAAGCTCTGCTTAGTGTTACATTGCAGTGATATATAAAACTTCAAGAAAAGTTCAATATTTTTTTTTCTGGATTCAATTGGTCATCCATACAGTTTAATGTTGTGAGTGTTACATTAAGGTGTTATATAAGCCTACAAAAAGTTAAAAATTGATATCTGGATTCAGTCATCCATAGAGTTTAGCGTGGTTAGTTTTATATTACGGGGCTATATAAAACTCCAAAAAAAGTTTATTTTTTTTCTGGATTCAATTAGTCATCCAAAGAGTTTAACATGCTTAGTGTTACATTACAGTGTTATATAAAAGCATCCAACAGGTCTATTGTGGTATTCCCACTAGACAAGAAGCGATTCCAGCTCAAGAAATATGATTAAAAAATAAATTTTATTAATTCATAGTAAAATCCATCATACATAAAGGTTTATAAAAGACAGGGCAAATAAAACCTCCAAAAAGAGGAGGGGAAGACATGGCATGATGTCACCAATTAATCTACCATGACCAAAAAATATATATATCTCCAAAAAATGTTTAAGAGACTCAATGTTGCACCAATTATTTCCACCCCAAAAATAGCATAATAATATAAATAAGCTAGCTGAAGAGCCCGGTGTTGCCCAGGCAGAGTAACTGTTAGTTATAGCACCTCACTTCTCTCATTTTCCCATCACGCCTCTCATTTTCCCATCACGCCTCTCATTTTCCCCCTCACATCTCTCATTTTCCCCCTCACATCTCTCATTTTCCCCTCACTCCTCTCATTTTCCCCCACACCTCATTTTCCCCCTCACACCTCATTTTCCCCCTCACACCTCTCATTTTCGCCCCTCACTTCTCTCATTTCCCCCCAATACCTGTCATTTTTGACCTCACACCTGTCTTTTTCCAATCACTCCACTATTTCCCCCTCACTCCACTTCATTTTCACCTCACACCTCTTATTTTCCCCTCAGTATATACCTGTATGTCATCTCCTACTGTATATAGTATATACCTGTACGTCATTTCCCCTGTATATAGTATATAACTGTAAGTCATCTCCTCCTGTATATAGTATATACCTGTATGTCATCCCCTGTATATATAGTATATACCTGTATGTAATCTCCCCTGTATATAGTATATACCTGTATGTCATCCCCCTGTATATAGTACATACCTGTATGTCACCTCCTGTATATAGTATATACCTGTATGTCACCTCCTGTATATAGTATATACCTGTATGTCATCTATCCTGTATATAGTATATACCTGTGTGTCATCTCCCCTGTATATAGTATATACCTGTATGTCATCCCCCTGTATATAGTATATAGCTGTATGTCATCTCCCTGTGTATAGTATATACCTGTATGTCACCTCCTGTATATAGTATATATTGTACCTGTATGTCATTTCCCCTGTATATAGTATATAACTGTATGTCATCTCCTCCTGTATAGAGTATATACCTGCATGTCATCTCCCCTGTATATAGTATATACCTGTATGTCATCCCCCTGTATATAGTATATACCTGTATGTCACCTCCTGTATATACTATATACCTGTATGTCATCTCCTGTATATAGTATATACCTGTAAGTCATCTCCCCTGTATATAGTATATACCTGTACGTCATCTCCTGTATATAGTATATACCTGTATGTCATCTCCTGTATATACCTGTACGTCATCTCCCCTGTATATAGTATATACCTGTATGTCATCTCCTGTATATAGTATATACCTGTATGTCATCTCCTGTATATACCTGTATGTCATCTCCTGTATATAGTATATACCTGTATGTCATCTTCCCTGTATATAGTATATACCTGTATGTCATCTCCTGTATATAGTATATACCTATATGTCATCTTCTGTATATAATATATAGCTGTATTTAATCTCCTCCTGTATATAGTATATACGTGTATGTCATCTCCCCTGTATATAGTATATACCTGTATGTCATCTCCTGTATATAGTATATACCTGTGTGTCATCTATCCTGTATATAGCATATACCTGTATGTCATCTCCTGTAAATACCTGTACGTCATCTCCCCTGTATTTAGTATATACCTGTATGTCATCTCCTGTATATAGTATATACCTGTATGTCATCTCCTGTATATAGTATATACCTGTATGTCACCTCCTGTATATAGTATATACCTGTATGTCATCTATCCTGTATATAGTATATACCTGTATGTCATCTCCTGTATATACCTGTACGTCATCTTCCCTGTATATAGTATGTACCTGTATGTCATCTCCTGTATATACCTGTAAGTCATCTCCCCTGTATATAGTATATACCTGTATGTCATCTCCCCTATATATAGTATATACCTGTATGTCATCTCCTCCTGTATATAATATATAGCTATATGTCATCTCCTCCTGTATATAGTATATATGTGTATGTCATCTCCCCTGTATATAGTATATACCTGTATGTCATCTCCTCCTGTATATAATATATAGCTATATGTCATCTCCTCCTGTATATAGTATATACGTGTATATCATCTCCCCTGTATATATTATATACCTGTATGCCATCTCCTCCTGGCTGTCAATTTGCCTCCAACACTTTTCCTTTCACCTTTTCCCCATTATGTAGATAGGGGCAAAATTGTTTGGTGAATTGGAACGCGCAGGGTTAAAATTTCGCCTCACAACATAGCCTATGACGCTCTTGGGGTCCAGACGTGTGACTGTGCAAAATTTTGTGGATGGAGCTGCAACGGTGCAGACGCCAATCCCGGACATACACACATACACACACACATTCAGCTTTATATATTAGATAGTGGCTCAGGTAGAAAATAGATTTAGTCAGTGGAAAATTAATTCATGAAGCTATAATATGGGAAAATGCATGGTGCAGGCAAATCCAGGTGTGAAAAACTTGTTGCATCATTCCCAAGAAGACTCATGGCTGCACTAGCTCAAAAGGGTGCTTTTACTCAATTCTGAGCAAAGGGTCTGAATACTTATGACCATGTGATATTTTATTTTTTATTTTTTTATAAATATGCAAACATTTCTACATTTTTGTGTTTTTTTTTCAGTCCAGATGGGGTGCAGAGTGTACATTAATGAGAAAAAAAGAACTTTTGGAATTTACCAAATGGCTGCAATGAAAGAAGAGTGACAAATTTAATGGGGTCTAAATACTTTCCGTACCCACTGTATAAACCCACCAAAAACCATGAAAAACTGTTTTAAGGATTTAATTAGTCATCCATAGACTTTAACCCCTTCACGACCAGATGTATTTTCGTTTTTGCATTTTCTTTGTTTTTTTGCTCACCTTCTTCCCAGAGCTATAACTTTTTTATTTTTCTGTCAATATGGTCATGTGAGAGCTTGATTTTTGTGGGACATGTTGTACTTTTCATTGATTTGAACATATCGTGTACTGGAAAATAGAAAAAAAATTCCAAGTGCTGTGAAATTGCAGAAAAGTGCAATTCCACAGTTATTATTACTATTTTTTACCATCTTCACTAAATGCTAAAACTGACCTGCCATTATGATTCTCCAGGTCATTACAAGTTCATAGACACCAAACATGTCTAGGTTATTTTTTATTTAAGTGGAGAAAAAAATCCAAAATTTGGTACAAAAAACAAATTGGCGCCATTTTCCCAGACCTGTAGCATCTCCATTTTTGTTTTCTGGGTCTGGATGAGGGCTTATTTTTTGGGCGCCAAGCTGATACCATTTTGGTGTAGATACAATATTTTGATTGCCCATTATTGCATTTTATTGCAATGTAGCGGCGACCAATAAAGCAGCGACCAAAAAACGTAATTCTGACGGTTTGAATTTTTTCTCATTACGCCGTTTAGCGATTGGGTTACATTTTTTTATACTGATAGATTGGGTGATACCAAATACGTGTATGTTTGTTTTTTATTGTTTTATTTTGAATGGGAAGAAAGGGGGGTGATTTGAACTATTATATCTTTTTATTTTTCAAATTTTTTATTTTTTTTAACTTTTTGCATGCTTCAATAGTCTCCATGGGAGACTAGATGCTGCAGTACTTTGATGATCAGATCGCCTGTGTGTAGCAGAAATGCTCACTTGCTATTAGCATCGAGAACGGGGTGGCACTCATAGCAAGGTTTGCTTCAGTCCTCTGGTTGTTATGATGACTCATTGCTGGCCTATGATCATGTGACGGGGTCTCAGATGGGTGGGATTTAAGACGCGCTTCCGGTTAGTGTGAGTTAAGTGCTGCTGTCAGAAATTGACAGTGGCATTTAACTAGTTAACAGCTGTGGGTGGATCGCGATTCCACCTGCGGCTATTTTGGGCACATGTCAGCTGTAAAGATCAGCTTTCATGTGCCCAGAAAGGTGTGGGCTCAGTGCTGGAGCCCACACCGAACAGGGGGAGTCCGACATCGGCATACTATTACGCCCGATGTTGGAAAGGGGCTAACAAATTACTTAGTGTTACATTACAGTGTTATACTGTATAAAACTCCAAAAAAAGTTCAACATTTTTTTTCTGGATTCAATTAGTCATCCATACAGTTTAATGTGCTGTTAGGGGTCGAGTTCCCACCTCTGCACATGGGGAATCTCAGGCCATCTCCACTGCAGTCTCCCATTCTTCTCCTGCCACAGTGGAGCCTGCTCAGCGGAGACGTCGGTCCCAGCGTCTCGCTCAGTCTGACTCTGTACAAACAGTTACTGCTGCTTTCCCTGCTTCTGCCATTGAAGTCAGTGCTGGGCAGCGGCGAGCAGACGCTTCTGGGACTAAGGCCTGCTTTTCTCGTTCTGAGCATGCCCAGAGTAAGATCTCTCAGTGGAGACCGAGGGTCACATGATCAGATACTGCAGCTTAGGCCATTGGTCCTTCAGGAAGGTCCTGTAGGTGCTCATGCTCTGTGGCTGCCTCTCATTGGTCCTTCTAGGAAGGTCCTGTACGTGCTGCAACTATGTAAGGCTCGCATGGCCGCACGGCCATGCGCTAGTATTGTTCTAAGTTATGTACTTTGCGCCAGTGTGGTCATGTATGATTGTGTTCAGGGACCCGGCTGAAATAAGCCCCTAGAATGCTGGAACCTCCGGTGAGGAGTTTGTGTATTCAGGGACCTGGCTGAAATAAGCCCCTAGAACGCTGGCACCTCCGGCTAGGAGTTTTGTGTGCATGCATGACCACTGACTGCTCTCGTTTGAGTAGTTATCCTGTGCCACTGTGAAGTCTAACAGGGTGCAGTGCTTTGAGTTCACGGCTACTCTGTGAAGTAACAGAGTTAGCTCATACCGCCATATAGTTCCGCCATTTGCTAGCAGCAGGTTCGCCTGCACGGTGGACCCCGGGCTGCGAACGCATCTATTATAATAAAATCTCTATTTTCATTCGGTGCATTACGCTAGCCCTAACATGTGCTTAGTATTACATTACGGTGGCATATAAAATTCTAAAAAAAAGTTAAAATTTTTTGTCTGGATTCAATTAGTCATCCATAGAGTTTAATGAGGTTAGCGTTACATTACAGTGGTTTATATAACTCCACAGAAAGGTAAAAATTATTTTCTGGATTCAATTAGTCATCCATACAGTATAATGTACTCTGTGTAAAATTACAGTGGTTTAAAATAAAAAAAAAATGCTTACCTATGCACAAAGCGTATGGTTAGGGAAAGGGAAGTGAAAGTGCTGATGATGGTGCACTCAGAAGCCGAGAACGTGGAGCAGGTGTGACTGCAACTGTTCCTGGAGCATAAGAAATATGCCCGTCCACGACACATAGCTTCCTGTCCCACTTTGCAGGAAGGCATGTGACACCACTTCTCAAGTCACACCATTGCTAACAGGTAGTTAGTTAGATAGCAGATAATGCTTCCAAAATGCTTGTCAGCACCACCCAGTCGTCATCATGGTTCAGTCTCACCAGCCAATAGCCTGAATCACTGAATCTTCAACCTGATTTTCCTTCCTCCCACCATGTTGATTCCCAGAAAACCAGTGATCCCACACTAGGACACTCCGTGGAGCTCTTTACAACATCATTTCTTGATTGTGGCCTCTCACTCTGCATCTTCCAGGAGGGAAAGGAGGAGATGCTCTGTACTGATGCACAAAACTTAGAGCAGCCAGGGTCACAAGAAGATGACGGTGGTAAATGGCAAACTTTTTCTATTGAGGTAGATGACAATGAGACAGTTGTCGACAAGTTACCAAGTCAGAAGGACCAGGGTCCGGAGGTGAAAGACTAGGTGGTGGATGGTGAAGTCACCGACCCAACTCGGGAAGCTGGCATGCAGAGCGAGGCAAGCAGTGCTGAGTGGGAGGGATTGGCATCACCAAAAGAGGTAGGAAGAGGCAGTGGGGTGGCCAGAGGGAGAAGGCAGTTCAACTGTTCGTCAGAGCACTGACTTTCGTGAATTTCTCCATCAAAGAGGTATTCCTCAGTCTGGAACTTTTTAAGAGATATCTGAAACAAAATAAAGGTTATTTGCAACCCGTGTTATGCCAACATCAGAAGGGACCTGACCACTAAGAGCCTAACCAGGCACATGTCATCTAAGCACTGGACTCTTTTGGCCACACTCCTGAGTCCACGATTGGTTCTGTCGGGGGACACCACTGCCTATTCCCCTGTGCCAGGTGCTTCCAAATCCCCTGCCCATGACACTGGCGCAGATGCCTCCTTTGCACTTAGTGCATAGACTTTATGAGTCAAGGAGTACAACTAAATAACAATGTGAACATAATGTGTATTAGTCTCTCCTTTTTTCTAATACAGACTGTATCTGAGTCCCTCTTTCATCAAATTTTTGGCAGTTCTTGCTTCCTTCATAAATTACACTGAAATGTACAATTTTTAAAAAAGATTTCAATTTTGGTTTACGTAAATTATATATTTTTTAAAATCCTTTTTAAATTTTGCCTTATATACAAGTCATTATGCAAGAAAGAATGTTTCTTAACATTTTTTTCCTGTAAACTCCAATTTCTAATTGGTTTTGAATGTTTTATTGTCAGTCCTTAAAGTAGAGTAAAACTGTGACACCATTCTTCTTAGCAGCGATCTGGAAGTCAGAGAAGCTTCCAGGGGTCTTCCCCATGTGGCTCTCCTTCCATACAGCATGTTTTCCATTTATTTCAACAGTTTCACTACTGCCCAGACCTCCTTGTAGGGTCTGCCGCAAAAATGCTCGGATTTCTCATTGACTCCTATTATACTTGTTGATTGAAATAAGCATCCGAGCATTAGGAATTGCTTGGTTCGAGTAACAAGCAACCGAGCATTTTATTACTCACTCATCCCAAATCATTAACAATAATGACTCTACCACAAGCAATATTTTTATCACTACTGCAATATAAGAGACAAATAATACCAACAGATTATAACCAAATATTACCAGCATCATAAGAACTTCTGTACTAAGACTGCTATTATTACCGTACAGTGATCATCTAATGGTAGATATCAGTTCTTCAGCAGTGCTCACTGTACCATAAATGTGTATAGTGTACAGATAAATCCAGTGAATCACAGAGGATGTTATGGTTGATTGTAATCATTCACTTTCCTTTTTTTATTATCTGCAAAACATAACATAGAGACACATCTTTGACTTATTGCTTTTCCAGCACCCTACACATATTCCACCACCACTAGTGTTGAGCGATACCGTCCGATACTTGAAAGTATCGGTATCGGAAAGTATCGGCCGATACCGGCAAAGTATCAGATCTCGCCGATACCGATACCAATACAAGTCAATGGGACTCAAGTATTGGAAGGTATCCCTGATGGTTCCCAGGGTCTGAAGGAGAGGAAACTCTCCTTCAGGCCCTAGGATCCATATGAATGTGTAAAATAAAGAATTAAAATAAAAAATATTGATATACTCACCTCTCCGACGCAGCCTGGACCTTACCGCTGTGAACCGGCAGCCTTCTTTGCTTAAAATGAGCGCGTTCAGTACCTTCCATGACGTCACGGCTTCTGTTTGGTCGCGTGCCGCTCATTTGACCGCCACGCGACCAATCAGAAGCCGTGACGTCATCCCTCAGGTCCTAAATTCCTAGAAGGGAATTTAGGACCTGAGGGATGATGTCGCGGCTTGTGATTGGTCGCGTGGCGGTCACATGAGCGGCACGCGACCAATCAGAAGCCGCGACGTCATGGAAGGCCCTAAACGCGCTCATTTTAAGCAAAGAAGGCTGCCGGTTCACAGCGGTAAGGTCCAGGCTGCGTCGGAGAGGTGAGTATATCAATATTTTTTATTTTAATTCTTTATTTTACACATTAATATGGTTCCGATACCGATTCCCGATACCACAAAAGTATCGGATCTCGGTATCGGAATTCCGATACCGCAAGTATCGGCCGATACCCGATACTTGCGGTATCGGAATGTTCAACACTAACCACCACAACACAAATTATAAAGTGTTATACTCAGAGTCCTATACAGTAATAATGTCTCCTCTGTACCCTGTACAGTAGTAGTACCCTATTTTTGTGCCCTCTCTGTGCCCCTACAGAGTATTAATGTTTCCTGTGTGACTCTGCATGGTAATAGTGCCCCTTCTGTGTCTCCTCATAGTAACAATGCCTCCCTGTGCCTCCATATAGTTAAACCTACTCCTAGAAGTGCCTCTTTATATTATTTATTTCTCCTATGTCTCCTTATAATAATAATTGTCTTGGTTCTTCCTTATAATAGTGATAATCTCCCCCTACATCTTCATAATAACACCCCCTTGTGCCTCCTTATAATTATCATTCTTCATGTGCTTCTTATAATATTCTCTCAGTACTTTCTTATAGTAATAATAAACCTTCCCTACATCTAATAATGCCCCAATTTGCCTCCCTATAATAATCATGCTCCTTGTGTTTCCTTATAATTATAATAATCCCTATGCTCCCTATGTTGCCTGACTTGCTGGCCCATCCGGCATTTGCCAGAATTGCCAGAGGACCAGTCCAGCCCTGATCACAATAAAAATGTTGTGGAAATAAATTAATAAGGAAATAGCTACTATCCCTGTGTAACATATGGATATTGTTCCCATGCTTCTGACACTTTATTGCTGTTGTGTTGTAATGAGTCATTGCTAAAAGGTTTGAAGGCTTCTGTGCCAGCAAAAACCTTTTTAGTTAACTTCCCTTAAATGACTGTTTAATATGAGTTGAATATTTATCTAATACAGAAAGTAAGTATACTTTTCCATGAGATGACCGTAATAGGTGTGCAGAGTTAGCCTGGAAGTACCCATAGATTGTTCGACCAGATAATAATACACTGGTTCCCAGCCTATTCATAGCCCACAAAACTTTCCCAGTAGCTCCAATATATAAGATTTTACTATAACCAGTCAGTTTAACAGCAGGGACTGGATACATTTTTAACAGATGTGTGCACTACAAGCATGACGGTGAATATAGTCTCAGCATTAAAGGGGTTGCCCACTATTAGGACAAGCCCCTTTATAATCCTCATTTTTTCCATAATAAAATAACAACACTTACGCTCACCTACAATGCCGATGCCGACACAAATCATATACATCCAGAGGAACTCAGAGCTGCTGCTTTCACTTCTGCCGGATCTATGTGTTTTGTCCAAAGGTGGGGAGAATGAAGCCAGCTCTGATTGACTGCAGGGATTGCATGACATAATGTTACGCGATCCCTGGGAGAGCCAGTGCCGACACTGCTGGAACGTCGCCGGCACAGAATGTAAGTAAAAGTGTTATTACTTTACAAGGAGGAAACATAAGGATTGAAAAGGAGTTGTTCAAGTACCTTTTTAAGATTAGCATTGAACTTTATGGTTCAATCACTTCCGCAAATTGCACAATGGAAAGGTGCAGAAGCTGTTAGCTATTTACATGCAGTCATCTTGGCTGTAAATCAGACCAGACAAGAACATGATTTGTTTTTTTTCTGCGTGGCCCTGAGGGCTAGTACACTATCACATCGGCTAAAGTTGGTCTGTGTGCTGTCCGTGTAGGGTCTATTGCACATACAAGACGGCACAAGATCCTAAAATGCGCTCGTCTGAATTTAGGATAAAGTTTAGAGAAATAGCAAGCCCTGCACAAAATGACACGTGACAGGAACATGAATATTGGTAATTACTGTTTTTTTTTCGGAAAGATTGGTAATTTTCGAAAATTATTTAAAACATATGGTCAGATCATCAAGTAATTTTTGGGGGAAGGTTATTGGAAATGCCCTTTAAGCTTTTTTTTCCTTTTGTGTGCCTACAAGTGTACTCATACTATCAGATGTCTTCTTCAAACAGAGGCTGGACAGACATCTGTCTGAGATGGTTTAGTGAGTCCTGCATTGAGCAGGGGGTTGGACACCCTACCATTCCATGATTCTATGTTTCTATGATTGTATGATCATATAAACCTGCAATAGGTAAGCCTACACAACCCACATCTAAATTGTACAAGGTTTCCGTCATTGGAAAAACATTATTTCACTAAAATTGTTTCAGCATTAATAGTTTCCGCACAACGAAACTAATGACTTTCTGTAAAAGCACATTTACTCTTACAGACATATGCAAACAATTACAGACATACATTCTCTTTTTCAGCTTCAAAGTCTTCTAAAAAAAAAGTCTCAATCATTATTTTGCTATTCCTTCCATGTTTATTGCTACAATGTGTTGTGGTCGTGTACTAGATGACTCACAAATCATGTGACATCTACACTAAAGAAGCCAAATCCTTTTGTATTTTAGCACAAAACTGGACAGGACCTTACCACTTAGAGAAGATAACACCCTATGCACGATGTGTCAGAGATACTTTTGGTAAAAGCCCCATAGTAACCTGAACAAGACCAAAAGAGTGACCTTTTGGTTTCCATCAGGCCAGTATTTTTCTGAGATATTTTTTTTTTTCAATTATATAGAGGAACACCACAAAAAATGTATTCTTTGCAGTAAACACTTTCTTTTTCAATGACAGTTAATGGCTGTCATATGTCACCGTGTGCACAGAGCATAAATGTCTATTTGCAGCATTTTCTATTATAAGATGACTTGATTTACAGTTCCTTGTAAAAGTATTCATACCCAGTGAACATTTCCACATTATTCACATTACACAAACCTATATGTATATTATTGGGATTTTATGTGATATACCAACACAGAGTGACAAGTATTTGTGAAGTGCAAATTAAATGATACATGGTTTTGTAAATATTTAAAAAATATGAGTCTGAAAATTGTGAAGTGCATTTGACCAATTGCCTCTAGAAGCCACATAATTACGTTTAAAAAAAATAACCCCCACTCTGAACATCTCAATTCATCATCCAAAAATGGAAGGAGTATGGCACAACAGCAAACCTACAAAAACATGTCCGTCCATGTAACCTGACATCCCAAGAAAGGAGAGCAGTAGCTAGAGAAACAACCAAGAGGCCCATTGTCACTCTAGAGGCCCATTGTCACTCAAATCCTAGCAATAGTCACAGATAAATCCACCAACTGCCTACTCTAATAACACCACTAACAACCTCCAGCCATGAAGCAAAAACTAGCTCTGACAATGAGTGTTAGCCAAGGCCCATATTATATAGGAGATGGGGGTGGCTAACAGTGAGATCCTAAATGCTCCAGGAGCTCTCAACAGAGCAGATTAACCCCTGCACTGCCCAAAATTTTTTACACAGTTTAATACGAAGGTGAAGTGCTTCTAACCAGTGCAGGAGTAGGAAAAATCAGACGCTGCGGTCTTCTGGGTCCTCTCTGTCATGTTTGACCTTTATGGAAGAGTGGCAAGAATAAAGCCATTTTTGAAAGCAAACCATAAGAAGTCCCATTTACAGTTTGCAAAAAAGCCAAGTAGGGGATACAGCTAGCATGTGGAAGAAGGTGCTCTGGTCAGACCAAATTAGATCTTTTGGGGCAAAATGCAATGTGTGATGGAAAACTAACACTGTGCATCACCGTGAAAACACCATCCCTACCATCTTCAAACATGGTGCTGGCAACATCATGCTGTGGGGATGCTTCTCTTCAGCAGGGACAGGGAATCTGGTCAGAGTCGATGTGAAGATTGATGGAGCTAAATACAAGGCAATCCTGGATGAAAACCTGTTAGAGGCTGCAAAATGCTTGAGACTGTGGTGTAAACTCACCTTCCAGCAGGACAGTGACCCTAGACATGCTGTCAAAGCTACAATGGATGGTATAGATCAAAGCATATTCCTGTATGTGAATGGCCCAGTCACAGTCCAGACCTGAAATCCCACTGAAAATACTGACTGGAAAATTGCTGCTTTCAATCTCACTGAGCTAGTGCGAGTGTGTAAAGAAGAATTGGGCTAAAACTTCAGCCTCAAGATGTCCAAAGCTGGTAGAGATGACCCCCAAAAACTTGTAGCAGTAATTGCAGGGAAAAGTGGTCCTATAAAGTATTGACTCAGAGGGGCTGAATACAAATGCACATCACAATTTTCAGATTTATATTTTTCAAATAATTAGAAAACCATGTATCATTTCATTTACGCTTTACAAATACATGCTGCTTTGTGTTGGTATATCACATAAAATCCCAGTAAAATACATTTAAGTTTCTGGATGTAACATATAAAAATATGAAAAACTTTATGGAGGGGACTACTTTTTCAAGGCACTGTAATTACATTACTAGAAATTCCCCGGATTGCTGCATGCAATGATATAATCTCCTGATTTATATCCCAAACTTGTTCTTAAATGATAATTGAAATGAAAATGGATCTATAATTACCAAATAAATAGCATACAATAATACCCTAATAGCATTTTTCTCCTTTACTAAGGAGTGAAGCAGGTAAGGAAAAGTAACAGGCATGGGGGCTTCCTGCCATTGTTCCTACAAATGAGATGGCATAAACCAGAACTTTAGCCCCCAAATTATTATTTTTTGCTTTCGAATCCTCATTTTATTTGATGATCCTACCCTTATCCCATAGAAAAGATGACTATATAAAATGTCATAAGTCTTTCTTTCAAGATAGCAAAATATACAGAGATGCACTGTAACATCTAACGGTATGTTGAGTGTGTATGTTTTGCATCAGGAAATTTGCTTCACATGTCTATAGACCGTAAAGGCCTGATGGATGGCAAAATAGTATCCTTTGGCATCCACTGCTTTTCTATAAAGTATGGCACAAAAAAAGAATGCTATATGATATATGGTAATTTTTTATCAATGATGGCCTATGAACAACTGTAAAGTCTAAATTGCATACATTATAAATAAAGCCTAACTGCATACATTGGGAGTGTTTGTTCACTTCTACTTTAATGCACTCCTTTAATGCAATTCCAACACCAGTAAGGAATAGTTGTAGAATTATGAAAATCACAGGATGGATGGTAACGATAATCATATAAAAATGATGAAAAATAGAAACAAAAATTTCAAAACATCTCAATTTTGTCAGTATTGAGTATCTGCATCACGTGCAGAAATTCCAGCACTTAAACTCCTTGGCTGCTATCAATGAAATTATTAACAATAGTCTGAGGTATGCGATGCTATGCTGAATGCACCTGGGCACACAAACTATCAAGATCCGCTGCTGTCAGCTCCCTTTGCAATTTTCGACAGATGATATGTCAGATGTGCTCAATGGGAGAAAAGTCCCGAGATGCTGCAGGCCATGGTAGCTTGTTTAGGCTACACAGGATGCTCATAATTATTAATGAGGTTA
Source organism: Ranitomeya variabilis (assembly GCF_051348905.1). Classification (NCBI taxonomy): domain Eukaryota; kingdom Metazoa; phylum Chordata; class Amphibia; order Anura; family Dendrobatidae; genus Ranitomeya; species Ranitomeya variabilis. The sequence continues at coordinate 110,311,551 of NC_135232.1, forward strand.
TTAGTGGTTGTCTGAGGACTATTCTGCTGCGCTGAATACACTTGGGGAAATCATCAATATCCACTGCTGATAGCTCACTTCATTGCCAGCCACTGATATTCCAGATGTGCTTGAGATGCTGCAGGCCATTGGAGCACATTTCAGCCAAGCAGGCTGTACACAAAAGCAAGAGCAACATGCAGCCTGGCATTGTCATGTTGAAAAATAGCTCCTGGGACAATTTCGAGAAATGGCCATACCACTGGTTCCACCATCAAATCAATGTAATGCTGATCTGTTAGAGTTAGGGTACCGTCACACAGTGGCATTTTTATCGCTACGACGGTACGATTCGTGACGTTCTAGCGATATCGTTACGATATCGCAGTGTCTGACACGCAGCAGCGATCAGGGACCCTGCTGAGAATCGTACGTCGTAGCAGATCGTTTGAAACTTTCTTTCGTCGCTGGATCTCCCGCTGTCATCGCTGGATCGTTGTGTGTGACAGCGATCCAGCGATGAGTTCGCTGGTAACCAGGGTAAACATCGGGTAACTAAGCGCAGGGCCGCGCTTAGTAACCCGATGTTTACCGTGGTTACCAGCGTAAAAGTAAAAAAAAAAAAACCGTACATACTCACCATCTGATGTCTGTCATGTCCCTTGCAGTCTGCTTCCCGCTCTGACTGTGAGGGCCGGCCGGAAAGTGAGAGCAGATCACAGCAGTGACGTCACCGCTGCGCTCTGCTCTCAGTGTACGGCCGGCACTGTCAGAGCAGGAAGCAGACTGCAAGGGACCTGACGGACATCAGATGGTCAGTATGTACTGTTTGGTTTTTTTTACTTTTACGCTGGTAACCACGGTAAACATCGGGTTACTAAGCGCGGCCCTGCGCTTAGTAACCCGATGTTTACCCTGGTTACCAGCGAACCTCGGCATCGCTCCAGCGCCGTGATTGCAAAGTGTGACCGCAGTCTACGACGCTGGAGCGATAGTCATACGACGCTGCGACGTCACGGATCGTGCCGTCGTAGCGATCGTAATTGCACGGTGTGACGGTACCCTAACTGGAAAGAAGATTAGAGGAGTCCGTCTATTGTACCTTATGCTACCCGACACCTTAACCCGGAGAGTAGGACCAGTATGATGTTCTCTCATGAAGGCCTCTTCATTGTATTATAATTAGTAGCAGAAAAGCGCCATAGCACTCACCAGGTTGGCAGTTCGAAATTCCTTTATTTGAATCACATACAAAAAAGTCTCTTCACGTGCCGTGAAGAGACTTTTTTGTATGTGATTCAAATAAAGGAATTTCGAACTGCCAACCTGGTGAGTGCTATGGCGCTTTTCTGCTACTAATTATTCTATGATATACTCTTATATCCACGCAAGCACCTCCATGTTTGTCTTGGACATCCAGCTGACTTTATTTATCTCACGATTATCTATGACTCTAGCATAAAAGACAGTGCAGCTCTCTGTTTGCTGAATTTTTGCTCTTCATTGTATTGCTCACATAGTTTCAGACCAATTTCTGGCTATCATTACATCCAAGACAAAAGCGAGAATCGTCGTTGAAGCAGATAGACCTCCAATCCAGCCTCCATAGGTCCGTTCCAACCTATAGTCTCCATTTGAAGACCACATAGGCAATGCAATGAAATGATTTTAATGAGGGACAATCACACTGGTACTCTTCCCAGAATTATGAGGTAGGTTTGCATTATGTATGGTTGCCAGAATCCTCTGGTCTTCAATTCAGTTATACTAACAGCTCAAAGTTACATTGATTTGTTTGTTGAACTAGTAGTACAGGCGTTTTTCAAACTGACACCAGACTGCATGTTGCTCATGCTACTGTGAGCACCCTATCTTGCCTAAATGTGTTGACCTGCAGCATTTCTGAGCACATCTGGAGGGTTATTGGTCGGCAATTGCAAACAGAGCTACCAGTAGCGGATCTTGATATTTTGCCTGAGTGCATTCAGCGTGGCGTGAACATTCCTGAAGCAACTATTACTAACCTCACAGATAGCATCCAAGACATGCAAGTGCAGGGAATTCTGCATGTGGTGCTCATACTTGATACTAAATAAATCAAGATGTTTTGAAAATTTGGCTTCCACCATTTTTTCATCATTTGCATATGGGCCGGCGTCAGCACCTGGGCAAATGCCGGGGCCCTGGCGAGACGGGGGGCCCATTTATGGTAGTACACTACATCCCTGCTGTGTGTGACTACAGTGACTCAGTCATTCAAATCCCTCATCCCCGGCGCCCGGCGGCGCCTCAGCAGCAGGCGGCACAGAGCTCTGAGGGCTTCGCTGGCGCCTGGAGCTGCGCAGCTGCAATACTCACCTCCGCTGGCCCGTCACCATGGATACAATACAAAGAGAGTCACTTCCGGGCGACGCCGGGTCATCTTTCCTGTCACTTCCGGTCGGCTCGTCATCCTAAGAGCTGGCAAGAAGAGCTCAGAGAAGATCATCCGTTCGTTGTTCCATTCCACGTCCACCATCCAGGACAGGTCCAGCAGTGGCAGCGCCAAGCAGGAGAAGATGAGCAGCAGCTGCAGTCAGGTGCACGGTCAGTGCACCCTCTCCCTGTGTCCACAACGAGGGCGACGGCGCCGAGTGAAGCAGTGAGTGAGTGACTCGTCTTCCGGGATGGTCCTAACGTTGCACATTGCGGAGGCGGGGGGAATGGGATGCAGCCTGCTGAGCCTGGGCCTGCTGCGTGCATCCTGTAATGCCAAGCTGTATTGCTTCATTCAGAGTTTGTGAACCAGACCTTTCCTGGTTTCTGATTCTGGAGTCTGAGTTAGCTCTCAATGGGAAGATCATGTTTAGGTCATCATATAGACTGAGGCTATTTCCCCTCCCTATTTTATCCCCCCCATAGATAGTCAGAAGAGAACACTGACCCTTTTACTTTCCAAATCTCAAATGTTGCATCATACAGACTAAAGGCATAGACTACTGACTGTATATACTAAATGGCTGGCTGTGTTATGTACTACGTGGGCAGTGTGTGTTATATACTACGTCACGGGGCTGTGCTATACTACGTGCGCTGTGCTGTATACTACATGGGCTGTGTTATATACTGCGTGGGCTGTTATATACTACGTGGGCTGTGCTATATACTACATGGCTGTTCTATATACTATGTGGGCTGTGTTATATAATATGTGGCTGTGCTATATACTATATGGGCTGTTATATGCTACGTGGCTGTGCTTTATCCTACGTGGGCTGTGTTATATACTACATGGCTGTGTTATATGCTACGTGGGCTGTTATATACTACATGGCTGTGTTATATGTTACGTGGCTGTGCTATATACTACGTGGGCTGTTATATACTACATGGCTGTGTTATATGTTACGTGGCTGTGCTATATACTACGTGGGCTGTGCTATATACTACATGGCTGTTCTATATACTACGTGGGCTGGTTATATAATATGTGGCTGTGCTATATACTATATGGGCTGTTATATGCTACGTGGCTGTGCTATATACTACGTGGGCTATGCTATATACTACATGGCTGTGTTATATGCGATCATGAATCGTGGTATGTGTTAAAGGGGGGGCCCACTGAGACTCTTTCACCCGGGGCCCTCAAAAACCTGGAGCCGGCCCTGCATATCATTATCAAGTCTATCGATCTTGAGATATTTATAACTCCAGGACTTTTCCTTCTTGAAGTTGCATTTTCAATGTTGAGGAGTGTAGTTTTTTTTCCCATAAATGGGCCAACTATTAGTAATTATCAAGAATAATCTTTTTGCTTCTCTAGCTCCATTTATTCCTCCTGCAGTGCTGGGACGCCCGGCTTTTAAACATAAAAGGAATCTACAATATATAAGAATGTGCTCCACTTACTCTTACCTAAAAGGACTCTGGTGTCTACTGTAGTGTTATTATTTATAATTATTTAGATGGTTATTATCATGTTTATTATATATTCGCACGGTGCTAAAAATTACTAGTCATGCTGTTAGGAACCCTCTGTTCACTAAATTAAAGGCCATTTCAATTCAAGGATGCGGGCTTAATCTATGTAGATATTAAACCACCAGGAGGGTAAATACAAGTGTAAAGAAAACTACAAATCAAGACAAAACAATAGCCTTCGACTTTTGAAACTGGAACTGGTCAGTCAGCCATAATGGCCTTAAGCAATCTGTGACCTTAGGCATCCCATGGTCTACACATAAGTTTCATGCTGACAACTTAATGATGTGTAATTAGGGTTACCAACCTCATCATATACCACTAAACACACATGTTTCATTTAGTCTAAAACTTCTGATAAACTGACACATGCTAGGTAAGGGTTAGATTGCATGTCACTGATTCATCTATAGAGGATTTTATTACATATTATGCTGCTCCATTAAAACCCAAACATCAGCGAATTCTACAATGAAATGAATGCAGGCTTGCAGTTTTTTTATGTTTTCTCCATGATCCGTGCTTTTGTGAGTACGCTATCGCAGAGTTCAGCTTATCAATGCACATAGCTTGGCTTTATCCATAAGTAAAACTTCCTGCACAATTCATCCTAGCGCTTTTCTGCATATGTGATCTAAAAAGAGAACACTAGATGCTCATGTTTAATTGTATTTGTCTATATTTGCCCCCTTTTCACATGTAAAGCGCCATGGAATAAATTAGACTATAAAAATGTATAATAATAACAATAATGATAAGCCTCACTGAAGGACCATAAGCGCCCTTATAAAAAGTACAATCTTGTAGACAGAAAATCTATTAGAACGTAAAATTACGAGTCACAAAAGCATTGATGATGACTAGGGTTGAGCGAAACGGGTCGATCATTTTCAAAAGTCGCCGACTTTTGGCTAAGTCGGCGTCTCATGAAACCCGATCCGACCCCTGTGCTTGTCGGCCATGCGGTACGCGACTTTCGCGCCAAAGTCGCGTTTCAATGACGCGAAAAGCGCCATTTCTCAGCCAATGAAGGTGAACGCAGAGTGTGGGCAGCGTGATGACATAGATCCTGGTCCCCACCATCTTAGAGAAGGGCATTGCAGTGATTGGCTTGCTGTCTGCGGCGTCACAGGGGCTATAAAGGGGCGTTCCCGCCGACCGCCATCTTACTGCTGCTGATCTGAGCTTAGGGACAGGTTGCTGCCGCTTCGTCAGAAGCAGGGAGAGCGTTAGGCAGGGTCCACTAACCACCAAACCGCTTGTGCTGCAGCGATTTCCACTGTCCAACACCACCTTCGGTGTGCAGGGACTGTGGAAGCTATTTTTTTTTTTTTTTCCCCTCAGCGCTGTAGCTCATTGGGCTGCCCTAGAAGGCTCCGTGATAGCTGTATTGCTGTGTGTACGCCACTGTGGAAACCAACTGCTTTTTTCAAAGCACATATCCTCTTGTTCCTTCCTTTCTGCACAGCTATCTTTTTTGTTTGTCCACACTTTTTATTTAATTTGTGCATCAGTCCACTCCTATTGCTGCCTGCCATACCTGGCTTACATTACTGCAGGGAGATAGTAATTGTAGGACAGTCCCTGTTTTTTTTTTGTTTTTTTTGTTGGAGATTAACCCCTTAAGCCCCGAGGGTGGTTTGCACGTTAATGACCGGGCCAATTTTTACAATTCTGACCACTGTCCCTTTATGAGGTTATAACTCTGGAACGCTTCAACGGATCTTGGCGATTCTGACATTGTTTTCTCGTGACATATTGTACTTCATGTTAGTGGTAAAATTTATTCGATATAACTTGCGTTTATTTGTGAAAAAAACGAATATTTGGCGAAAATTTTGAAAATTTCGCAATTTTCCAACTTTGAATTATTATGCCCTTAAATCACAGACATATGTCATGCAAAATACTTAATAAGTAACATTTCCCACATGTCTACTTTACATCAGCACAATTTTGGAACCAAAATTTTTTTTTGTGACGGAGTTATAAGGGTTAAAAGTTGACCAGCAATTTCTCATTTTTACAACACCATTTTTTTTTAGGGACCACATCTCATTTGAAGTCACTTTGAGGTGTCTATATGATAGAAAATACCCAAGTGTGACACCATTCTAAAAACTGCACCCCTCAAGGTACTCAAAACCACTCTGAAGAAGTTTATTAACCCTTCAGGTGTTTCACAGGAATTTTTGGAATGTTTAAATAAAAATGAACATTTAACTTTTTTTCACACAAAATTTATTTCAGATCCAATTTGTTTTATTTTACCAAGGGTAACAGGAGAAAATAGACCCCAAAAGTTGTTGTACAATTTGTCCTGAGTACGCTGATACCCCATATGTGGGGGTAACCCACTGTTTGGGCACATGGCAGAGCTCGGAAGGAAAGGAGCGCCATTTGACTTTTCAATGCAAAATTGACTGGAATTGAGATGGGACGCATGTTGCATTTGGAGAGCCCCTAATGTGCCTAAACATTGAAACCCCCCACAAGTGACACCATTTTGGAAAGTAGACCCCCTAAGGAACTTATCTAGATGTGTGGTGAGCACTTTGACCCAACAAGTGCTTCACAGAAGTTTATAATGCGGAGCCGTAAAAATAAAAAATCATATTTTTTCACAAAAATGATCTTTTCGCCCCCAATTTTTTATTTTCCCAAGGGTAGGAGAAGAAATTGGACCCCAAAAATTGTTGTGCAATTTGTCCTGAGTACGCTGATACCCCATATGTGGGTGTAAACCATTGTTTGGGCGCAGGGCAGAGCTCGGAAGGGAAGGAGCGCCATTTGACTTTTCAATGCAAAATTGACTGGAATTGAGATGGGACGCCATGTTGCGTTTGGAGAGCCCCTGATGTGCCTAAACATTGAAACCCCCCACAAGTGACACCATTTTGGAAAGTAGACCCCCTAAGGAACTTATCTAGATGTGTGTTGAGCACTTTGACCCAACAAGGGCTTCACAGAAGTTTATAATGCAGAGCCGTAAAAATAAAAAAATCATATTTTTTCACAAAAATGATCTTTTCGCCCCCATTTTTTTATTTCCCCAAGGGTAAGATTAGAAATTAGACCACAAAAGTTATTGTGCAATTTGTCCTGAGTACGACGATGCCCCATATGTGGGGGTAAACCACTGTTTGGGCGCATAGCAGAGCTCGGAAGGGAAGGAGCGCTATTTTACTTTTCAATGCAAAATTGACTGGAATTAAGATGGGATGCCATGTTGCGTTTGGAGAGCCCCTGATGTGCCTAAACATTAAACCCCCCCACAAGTGACACCATTTTGGAAAGTAGACGCCATAAGGAACTTATCTAGATGTGTTTTTAGAGCTTTGAACCCCCAAGTGTTTCACTACAGTTTATAATGCAGAGCCGAGAAAATAAAAATTCTTTTTTTTTTTCACAAAAATGATTTTTTAGCCCCCAGTTTTGTATTTTCACAAGGGTATCAGGATAAATTGGACCCCAAAAGTTGTTGTCCAATTTATCCTGAGTACGCTGATACCCAATATGTGGGGGGGAACCACTGTTTGGGCGCATGACAGAGCTCGGAAGGGAAGGAGCGCCATTTGGAATGCAGACTTAAATGGATTGGTCTGCAGGCGTCACGTTGCATTTGCAGAGCCCCTGATGTACCCAAACAGTACAAACCCCCCACAAGTGACCCCATATTGGAAACTAGACCCCCCAAGGAACTTATCTAGATGTGTTGTGAGAACTTTGAACCCCCAAGTGTTTCACTACAGTTCATAACGCAGAGCCGTGAAAATAAAAATTCTTTTTTTTTTTTCACAAAAATGATTTTTTAGCCCCCAGTTTTGTATTTTCACAAGGGTATCAGGATAAATTGGACCCCAAAAGTTGTTGTCCAATTTGTCCTGGGTACACTGATACCCAATATGTGGGGGGGAACCACTGTTTGGGCGCATGACAGAGCTCGGAAGGGAAGGAGCGCCATTTGGAATGCAGACTTAAATGGATTGGTCTGCAGGCGTCACGTTGCATTTGCAGAGCCCCTGATGTACCCAAACAGTACAAACCCCCCACAAGTGACCCCATATTGGAAACTAGACCCCCCAAGGAACTTATCTAGATGTGTTGTGAGAACTTTGAACCCCCAAGTGTTTCACTACAGTTTATAACGCAGAGCCGTGAAAATAAAAATTCTTTTTTTTTTCACAAAAATGATTTTTTAGCCCCCAGTTTTGTATTTTCACAAGGGTAGCAGGAGAAATTGGACCCCAAAAGTTGTTGTCCAATTTGTCCTGAGTACGCTGATACCCAATATGTGGGGGGGGAACCACTGTTTGGGCACATGACAGAGCTCGGAAGGGAAGGAGCGCCATTTGGAATGCAGACTTAAATGGATTGGTCTGCAGGCGTCACGTTGCATTTGCAGAGCCCCTGATGTACCCAAACAGTACAAACCCCCCACAAGTGACCCCATATTGGAAACTAGACCCCCCAAGGAACTTATCTAGATGTGTTGTGAGAACTTTGAACCCCCAAGTGTTTCACTACAGTTTATAACGCAGAGCCGTGAAAATAAAAATTCTTTTTTTTTTCACAAAAATGATTTTTTAGCCCCCAGTTTTGTATTTTCACAAGGGTAGCAGGAGAAATTGGACCCCAAAAGTTGTTGTCCAGTTTGTCCTGAGTACGCCGATACCCCATATGTTGGGGTAAACCCCTGTTTGGGCACACGGGAGAGCTCTGAAGGGAAGGAGCACTGTTTTCCTTTTTCAACGCAGAATTGGCTGGAATTGAGATCGGATGCCATGTCCCGTTTGGAGAGCCCCTGATGTGCCTAAACAGTGGAAACCCCCCAATTATAACTGATACCCTAATCCAAACACACCCCTTACTCTAATCCCAACAGTAACCCTAACCACACCCCTAACCCAGACACACCCAACCCTATTCCCAACCGTAAATGTAATCCAAACCCTAACCCTATCTTTAGCCCCAACCCTAACTGTAGCCCCAACCCTAGCCCCAACCCTAACCCTAATGGGAAAATGGAAATAAATACATTTTTTTTAATTTTTTTATTTTTCCCTAACTAAGGGGGTGATAAAGGGGGGTTTGATTTACTTTTATAGCGGGTTTTTTAGTGGATTTTTATGATTGGCAGCCGTCACACACTGAAAGACGCTTTTTATTGCAAAAAATATTTTTTGCGTTACCACATTTTGAGAGCTATAATTTTTCCATATTTTGGTACATAGAGTCATGTGAGGTCTTGTTTTTTGCGGGACGAGTTGACGTTTTTGTTGGTAACATTTTCAGACACGTGACATTTTTTGATCGCTTTTTATTCCGATTTTTGTGAGGCAGAGTGATCAAAAACCAGCTATTCATGAATTTCTTTTGGGGGAGGCGTTTATACCGTTCCACGTTTGGTAAAATTGATAAAGCAGTTTTATTCGTCGGGTCAGTACGATTACAGCGATATCTCATTTATATCATTTTTTTATGTTTTGGCGCTTTTATACGATAAAAACTATTTTATAGAAAAAATTATTATTTTGGTATTGCTTTATTCTCAGGACTATAACTTTTTTATTTTTTTGCTGATGATGCTGTATGGCGGCTTGTTTTTTGCGGGACAAGATGACGTTTGCAGCGGTACCATGGTTATTTATATCTGTCTTTTTGATCGCGTGTTTTTCCACTTTTTTGTTCGGCGGTATGGTAATAAAGCGTTGTTTTTTGCCTCGTTTTTTTTTTTTTTTTTCTTACGGTGTTTACTGAAGGGCTTAACTAGTGGGCCAGTTTTATAGGTCGGGTCGTTACGGACGCGGCAATACTAAATATGTGTACTTTTATTGTTTTTTTTATTTTATTTAGATAAAGAAATGTATTTATGGGAATAATATATATATTTTTTTTTCATTATTTTGGAATATTTTTTTTTTATTTTTTTTTACACATTTGGAAATTTTTTTTTTTACTTTTTTACTTTGCCCCAGGGGGGGACAATACAGATCGGTGATCTGTCAGTTTGCATAGCACTCTCACAGATCACCGATCTGAGGAAAGTGCAGGCTGCTTCACAGTGCCTGCTCTGAGCAGGCTTCTGTGAAGCCACCTCCCTCCCTGCAGGACCCGGATCCGCGGCCATCTTGGATCCGGGTCTGGAGCAGGCAGGGAGGGAGGTAAGACCCTCGCAGCAACGCGATCACATCGCGTTGCTGCGGGGGGCTCAGGGAAGCCCGCAGGGAGTCCCCTCCCTGCGCGATGCTTCCCTGCACCGCCGGCACATCGCGATCATGTTTGATCGCGATGTGCCGGGGGTTAATGTGCCGGGGGCGGTCCGTGACCGCTCCTGGCACATAGTGCCGGATGTCAGCTGCGATAGGCAGCTGACACCCGGCCGCGATCGGCCGCGCTCCCCCCGTGAGTGCGGCCGATCGCGTATGACGTACTATCCCGTCACCAGGAATTAAGTCCCAGGTCACCTTGACGGGATAGTACGTCAAACGGGATTAAGGGGTTAAGATTGGCATTTCTGCTACAGTGCCATCCCTGTGTGTGCCATCTCTCACTGAGTGGGCCATAGAAAGCCTATTTATTTTTTCCGTGATTTGTGTTCTAAATTCTACCTCAACACAAAAACACTACATCAATCAGTGGGAGAAAAATATTGGCCTCAGTCAGGGCTTGTGTGCCACTGCTGTGTGTGCTATCTCTCATTCAGTGGGCTATAGCAAGCCTATTTTTTTTTTTTTTTTTTTTTAAATATTATTGGGTTTCTAAAGTCTCCCTTAAAAAACAAAAAATACATAAAAAAACAGTGGGAGAGTAATATTGCCCTTTCAGCTTTTGTGCCAGGCTTGACTCCTGGGTGTGCCACCTCTCTCCCTCTCATTCAGTGGGCCATAGAAAGCCTATTTATTTTTTTTTTTAAATATTATTGGGTTTCTAAAGTCTCCCTGAAAAAACAAAAAATACATAAAAAAACAGTGGGAGAGTAATATTGCCCTTTCAGCTTGTGTGCCAGTCTTGACTCCTGGGTGTGCCACCTCTCTCTCATTCAGTGGGCCATAGAAAGCATTTTGTTTTTTTTTTTCCTTGATTTGTGTTCTAAAATCTACCTCAACACAAAAACACTACATCAATCAGTGGGAGAAAAATATTGGCCTCAGTCAGGGCTTGTGTGCCACTGCTGTGTGTGCTATCTCTCATTCAGTGGGCTATAGAAAGCCTATTTATTTATTTATTTTTTTTCTTATTATTTGGTTTCTAAAGTCTCCCTGAAAAAAAAAAAAAAAACATAAAAAAACAGTGGGAGAGTAATATTGCCCTTTCAGCTTGTGTGCCAGTCTTGACTCCTGGGTGTGCCACCTCTCTCCCTCTCATTCAGTGGGCCATAGAAAGCCTATTTATTTTTTTTTTTAAATATTATTGGGTTTCTAAAGTCTCCCTGAAAAAACAAAAAATACATAAAAAAACAGTGGGAGAGTAATATTGCCCTTTCAGCTTGTGTGCCAGTCTTGACTCCTGGGTGTGCCACCTCTCTCTCATTCAGTGGGCCATAGAAAGCATTTTTTTTTTTTTTCCTTGATTTGTGTTCTAAAATCTACCTCAACACAAAAACACTACATCAATCAGTGGGAGAAAAATATTGGCCTCAGTCAGGGCTTGTGTGCCACTGCTGTGTGTGCTATCTCTCATTCAGTGGGCTATAGAAAGCCTATTTATTTATTTATTATTTTTCTTATTATTTGGTTTCTAAAGTCTCCCTGAAAAAAAAAAAAAAACATAAAAAAACAGTGGGAGAGTAATATTGCCCTTTCAGCTTGTGTGCCAGTCTTGACTCCTGGGTGTGCCACCTCTCTCCCTCTCATTCAGTGGGCCATAGAAAGCCTATTTATTTATTTTTTTAAATATTATTGGGTTTCTAAAGTCTCCCTTAAAAAACAAAAAATACATAAAAAAACAGTGGGAGAGTAATATTGCCCTTTCAGCTTGTGTGCCAGTCTTGACTCCTGGGTGTGCCACCTCTCTCTCATTCAGTGGGCCATAGAAAGCATTTTTTTTTTTTTTCCTTGATTTGTGTTCTAAAATCTACCTCAACACAAAAACACTACATCAATCAGTGGGAGAAAAATATTGGCCTCAGTCAGGGCTTGTGTGCCACTGCTGTGTGTGCTATCTCTCATTCAGTGGGCTATAGAAAGCCTATTTATTTATTTATTATTTTTCTTATTATTTGGTTTCTAAAGTCTCCCTGAAAAAAAAAAAAAACATAAAAAAACAGTGGGAGAGTAATATTGCCCTTTCAGCTTGTGTGCCAGTCTTGACTCCTGGGTGTGCCACCTCTCTCCCTCTCATTCAGTGGGCCATAGAAAGCCTATTTATTTATTTTTTTAAATATTATTGGGTTTCTAAAGTCTCCCTTAAAAAACAAAAAATACATAAAAAAACAGTGGGAGAGTAATATTGCCCTTTCAGCTTGTGTGCCAGGCTTGACTCCTGGGTGTGCCACCTCTCTCCCTCTCATTCAGTGGGCCATAGAAAGCCTATTTATTTTTTTTTTTAAATATTATTGGGTTTCTAAAGTCTCCCTGAAAAAAAAAAAAAAACATAAAAAAACAGTGGGAGAGTAATATTGCCCTTTCAGCTTGTGTGCCAGTCTTGACTCCTGGGTGTGCCACCTCTCTCTCTCATTCAGTGGGCTATAGAAAGCCTATTTTTTTTTTTTTTTTTTAATATTATTTGGTTTCTAAAGTCTCCCTGAAATAAAAAAAAAACTTAAAAAAACAGTGGGAGAGTAATATTGCCCTTTCAGCTTGTGCGCCAGTCTTGACTCCTGGGTGTGCCACCTCTCTCTCTCTAATTGTGGGCCATAGAAAGCCTTTTTTTTTTTTTTTTTTTTAATATTATTTGGTTTCTAAAGTCTCCCTGAGAAAAAAAAAAAAATAAATTAGGTGGGAGATTAATATTGACATTAGTGCTTGAGTGACAGTCCTGCGTGTGTGTCATCTCTGTGATTTTGTGCCACAGAAAACAGAGTGTGTAACATTGTGCCTGATTTTCCTTGTGGTCTCACCAACCTGTTAAGGGATATTGAAATCATACTGAAGTTATAGCTCACCGTGTAAGTTGTTTGACAGCAACAAATAAAGTTACTTTGGTTAAGATTTTAAAACAATGAGGAAGTCTGGTGCAAGAGGTCGTCGTGGGCGTACATTGTCAGCTGGTAATGATGGTAGTGGTAGTGGAGCATCAGGTGGTCGTGGGGATAAAAATATTCCACCTAAGTCTGGAGCTGTGGAGCCAGTTTCGTCGTCAGGCTACACAAGGCCTCGAACGCTCTCTTTTCTGGGAGTAGGAAAACCGCTTTTAAAGGCGGAGCAGCAACAGCAAGTTTTGGCTTACATTGCAGACTCAGCCTCTAGCTCTTTTGCCTCCTCTTCCGAAACTGGTAAATGTAAAAGCAGCGCGTCGCTTGTGGATGTTCACGGTCAGGGACAAGTCGCTTCCTTGTCCTCCTCAGCAAAAACTACAACAAGAGAGAAGGATGCAGCAGGCGACACAACGGGTCACTCCATGGAGCTCTTTACACATACCGTCCCTGGCTTAGAAAGTGAAACATTTAACAGGCCATGCCCATTACAAGTATATTCTGACATGGAGTGCACTGATGCACAGCCACAGCCAGAGTACTATGCTGCTCCTTTGACTCAGACCACCACATTGCCCTCTCAGGGTACAGATCCACAATCAGACCCTGATGAGACTATGTTGCCCCGCCACGAACGCTATACCACCGACCGACACAGTGACACAGACGAAGTTGCACACGAGCTCGAAGAGGAGGTAATAGATGACCCAGTTATTGACCCCGATTGGCAGCCATTGGGGGAACAGGGTGCAGGCGGCAGTAGTTCAGAAGCGGAGGTGGAGGAGGGGCCGCAGCAGGCATCAACATCGCAACAGGTTCCATCTGCCGGGCCCGTATCTGGCCCAAAACGCGTGTCAAAGCCAAAACCTGTTGGAGCACAGCGTTGCCATCCGGTTAAAGCTCAGTCTGCAATCCCTGAAAAGGGATCCGAGTCTAGGAAGAGTGCAGTCTGGCATTTTTTTAAACAACATCCAACTGATCAGCGCAAAGTCATCTGTCAAAAATGTTCAACTAGCTTAAGCAGAGGTCAGAATCTGAAAAAAGTCTAAATACTAGTTGCATGCATAGACACTTAACCACCATGCATTTTCAAGCCTGGACTAACTACCAAACGTCCCTCAAGGTTGTAGCACCCTCGGCCAATGAAGCTAGTCAGCAACGCAACATCCCTTCCGTCACTGTAAGGCCACCATTTTCCGCACCACCGGCAGTATCTGTGCAGGTTTCTTTGCCAGCCAAAAGCAGTCAGGGTCAGGGAATCACCAGTTTTGTAGGAGGAAATATTGCATCTAGGGCACCGGCGGAAACAATACCGTCTCCAACCGTCTCTCAGTCTGCCATGTACACCGGCACACCCGAAAGTTCCACGATCTCCAGCTCTCCAGTCCAGCTCACCCTACATGAGACTCTGGTTAGAAAAAGGAAGTACTTATCCTCGCATCCGCGTACACAGTGTTTTAACGCCCACATAGCTAGACTAATCTCGTTAGAGATGATGCCCTACCGGTTAGTTGAAAGCGAAGCTTTCAAAGCCCTGATGGAGTACGCTGAACCACGATACGAGCTACCCAGTCGACACTTTTTTTCCAGAAAAGCCATCCCAGCCCTGCACCAGCATGTTAAACAGCGCATCGTCCATGCACTCAGGCAATCTGTGAGTACAAAGGTGCACCTGACTACAGATGCATGGACCAGTAGGCATGGCCAGGGACGTTATGTGTCCATCACGGCACACTGGGTGAATGTGGTGGATGCAGGGTCCACAGGCGACATCAATTTAGGGACAGTTGTGCCTAGCCCACGGTCTAGGAAACAGTTGGCTGTAGGCGTTCGCACCCCCTCCTCCTCCTCCTCCTCGTCCTCCTGCAGAAGCTACAGCTCTTCCACAGAACACAGTCTGCCAACCACTCCATCGGCAGATGACACTGTTGCACACCAGTTGTCCCATTATGGGCCAGCTACTGCCAAGCGTCAGCAGGCTGTATTGGCTATGAAGTGCTTGGGCGACAACAGACACACCGCGGAAGTTCTGTCCGAGTTCTTGCAACAAGAAACGCAGTCGTGGCTGGGCACAGTAGATCTTGAGGCAGGCAAGGTAGTGAGTGATAACGGAAGGAATTTCATGGCTGCCATCTCCCTTTCCCAACTGAAACACATTCCTTGCCTGGCTCACACCTTAAACCTGGTGGTGCAGTGCTTATTGAAAACTTATCCTGGGTTCTCCGACCTGCTCCTCAAAGTGCGTGCACTTTGCTCACATATCCGACGTTCGCCTGTACACGCCAGCCGTATGCAGACCTATCAGCGGTCTTTGAACCTTCCCCAGCATCGCCTAATCATAGACGTTGCAACAAGGTGGAACTCAACACTGCACATGCTTCAGAGACTGTGCGAACAGAGGCGTGCTGTTATTTATTTGTGGGAGGATACACGGGCAGGCAGTAGGATGGCAGACATGGAGTTGTCAGGTGTGCAGTGGTCTAAGATACAAGACATGTGTCAAGTCCTTCAGTGTTTTGAGGAATGCACACGGCTGGTTAGTGCAGACAACGCCGTAATAAGCATGAGCATCCCCCTAATGCGTCTGCTGATGCAAAGTTTGACGCACATAAAGGAGCAGGCGTCTGCACCAGAGGAAGAGGAAAGCCTTGATGACAGTCAGCCATTGTCTGGTCAGGGCAGTGTACAGGACGAGGTAGCGGGCGAAGAGGAGGTGGAGGACGAGGAGGATGATGGGGATGAGTATATTTTTAATGCCGAACCTTTCCCGGGGGCACAGGAAATTGGTTGCGTGTCACGGCCGGGTTCTGGTTTTTTGAGGGACACAAGTGACGTAGATTTGCCTGCAACTGCCCCTCAACCAATCACAACCGGAGATTTTACAACTGGAACTTTGGCCCACATGGCGGATTATGCCTTACGTATCCTAAAAAGGGACACACGCATTACGAAAATGATGAACGATGACGATTACTGGTTGGCCTGCCTCCTTGATCCACGCTATAAAGGCAAATTGCAAAATATTATGCCACATGAGAACTTGGAACTAATATTAGCAACCAAACAATCAACTCTTGTTGACCGTTTGCTTCAGGCATTCCCAGCACACAGCGCACGTGATCGTTCTCACACGAGCTCCAGGGGGCAGCAGACTAGGAGTGTTAGGGGTGCACACATCAGAAGTGGCGTTGGACAGAGGGGTTTTCTGACCAGGTTGTGGAGTGATTTTGCTATGACCGCAGACAGGACAGGTACTGCTGCATCAATTGAAAGTGACAGGAGACAACATTTGTCCAGTATGGTTACTAACTATTTTTCATCCCTTATCGATGTTCTCCCTCAACCGTCATTCCCATTTGATTACTGGGCCTCCAAATTAGACACCTGGCCAGAATTGGCAGAATATGCATTGCAGGAGCTTGCTTGCCCGGCAGCAAGTGTCCTATCAGAAAGAGTATTCAGTGCTGCAGGTTCAATATTAACCGAAAAAAGGACTCGTCTGGCTACCCAAAATGTTGACGATCTAACATTCATTAAAATGAACCACAACTGGATTTCGAAATCTTTTGCCCCACCTTGCCCGGCCGACACCTAGCTTTCCTATGAAAGGCTCTTGCCTGTGAATTACTTTTCTAATGTCTAATTTGCTGCAGCTGATTGTACAGCATACGACATGTTTACACCTCCCTAAATGGCCAAACTCCCCACACGGGGCCGTGGTATCGCGACTTGGCGCAAGCACCCGTGAGACTGCTGTTTGTCTGAAGAGGTGGGTGTGCTCGCTTTTGGTTGACGGCATTGCTACTGGGTCCCTCATAGTACAATGTAGTGTCTCTGGCGGTGGTGGTGCGCACCCAACGTCAGACACACCGTTGTAACATGAGGGGCCCTGGGGCGGTCCCGCCGGCCTCTAGAGAGTTCCCCCCTACCCCAGCTCAAAATGTGCTCTACCACATGCAAAATTATGTCGCACAGCTCCACCAATCTTTAGTCTATTCGCTGACATCATTCAATGTCTGGCACTGACAATACAAATTTGTAGACATCTACGATGCAACTTAAAGTAGTCTGTGTCTGTGTCCTATATTGGCACCATTAAATAGTTACTGCCAAATTACTATGTCAGAAACTCAGCAGATGAGCCCACCCCTGTACCTAAGTATGCCACCTTTTTTTTTGTTTTGGTTGTTTTGCGAGACATTAACATCTATTTATATTTTGGGAGTACTGGGACAGACACTCCTTGCACTACTCCTCCACTCACCACCAAGCTGCCCGTGTATCCATGTAACCGCTGTAAAACTGCCATGAGCCTATTGTTTGTTATTTTAGGCCTTTGAAGCCTGTCTGCGGTCCCTCCTTCCACTAGTCCTCCACTGACCAGACCACTGCTGCCCGTGTACCCCTGGAACCAATTATAAAGTGCCTACAGCCAGCCCATTTTTTTATGTTAGGCCTTTGAAGCCTGTCTGCGGTCCCTCCTTCCACTAGTCCTCCACTGGCCAGACCACTGCTGCCCGTGTACCCCTGGAACCAATTATAAAGTGCCTACAGCCAGCCCATTTTTTTATGTTAGGCCTTTGAAGCCTGTCTGCGGTCCCTCCTTCCACTAGTCCTCCACTGACCAGACCACTGCTGCCCGTGTACCCCTGGAACCAATTATAAAGTGCCTACAGCCAGCCCATTTTCTTATGTTAGGCCTTTGAAGCCTGTCTGCGGTCCCTACTTTAAATACTCCTCCACTGACCACCAAGCTGCCTGCCCGTGTATCCATGTAACCGCTGTAAAACTGCCATGAGCCTATTGTTTGTTATTTTAGGCCTTTGAAGCCTGTCTGCGGTCCCTCCTTCCACTAGTCCTCCACTGACCAGACCACTGCTGCCCGTGTACCCCTGGAACCAATTATAAAGTGCCTACAGCCAGCCCATTTTTTTATGTTAGGCCTTTGAAGCCTGTCTGCGGTCCCTCCTTCCACTAGTCCTCCACTGGCCAGACCACTGCTGCCCGTGTACCCCTGGAACCAATTATAAAGTGCCTACAGCCAGCCCATTTTTTTATGTTAGGCCTTTGAAGCCTGTCTGCGGTCCCTCCTTCCACTAGTCCTCCACTGACCAGACCACTGCTGCCCGTGTACCCCTGGAACCAATTATAAAGTGCCTACAGCCAGCCCATTTTCTTATGTTAGGCCTTTGAAGCCTGTCTGCGGTCCCTACTTTAAATACTCCTCCACTGACCACCAAGCTGCCTGCCCGTGTATCCATGTAACCGCTGTAAAACTGCCATGAGCCTATTGTTTGTTTTTTTAGGCCTTTGAAGCCTGTCTGCGGTCCCTCCTTCCACTAGTCCTCCACTGACCAGACCACTGCTGCCCGTGTACCCCTGGAACCAATTATAAAGTGCCTACAGCCAGCCCATTTTTTTATGTTAGGCCTTTGAAGCCTGTCTGCGGTCCCTCCTTCCACTAGTCCTCCACTGGCCAGACCACTGCTGCCCGTGTACCCCTGGAACCAATTATAAAGTGCCTACAGCCAGCCCATTTTTTTATGTTAGGCCTTTGAAGCCTGTCTGCGGTCCCTCCTTCCACTAGTCCTCCACTGACCAGACCACTGCTGCCCGTGTACCCCTGGAACCAATTATAAAGTGCCTACAGCCAGCCCATTTTCTTATGTTAGGCCTTTGAAGCCTGTCTGCGGTCCCTACTTTAAATACTCCTCCACTGACCACCAAGCTGCCTGCCCGTGTATCCATGTAACCGCTGTAAAACTGCCATGAGCCTATTGTTTGTTATTTTAGGCCTTTGAAGCCTGTCTGCGGTCCCTACTTTAAATACTCCTCCACTGACCACCAAGCTGCCTGCCCGTGTATCCATGTAACCGCTGTAAAACTGCCATGAGCCTATTGTTTGTTATGTTAGGCCTTTGATAGCCTGTCTGCGGTCCCTACTTTAAATACTCCTCCACTCACCGCCAAGCTGCCTGCCCGTCTATCCATGTAACCGCTGTAAAACTGCAATGAGCCTATTGTTTGTTATTTTAGGCCTTTGATAGCCTGTCTGCGGCCCCTACTTGCAATACTCCTCCACTGACCACAATGCTGCCTGGAGTGCCTGCCTGTGTATCCATGTAACCGATGTAAAACTGCCATGACTGCCTACTGTTTGTTATTTTAGGCCTTTGATAGCCTGTCTGCAGCCCCTACTTGCAATACTCCTCCACTGACCACACCAATGCTGCCCGTGTACCCCTGGAACCTATTTAAAAGTTCATAGAGCCTAGTTATATATTTTATTTACTATTAATAAGGCCATGATGGACTACGCTGTACCACGCTACAAGCTAACCAGTCGACACTTCTTTTGCGAGAAAAGCCATCCCAACCCTCCACCAGCATGTAGAAGACCGCATTGTCCATGCACTCTGGCAATCTGTGAGTACAAAGGTGCACCTGACAACAGACGCATGGACCTGTAGGCATGGCCACGGAAGATTACGTGTCCATTACGGCGCAATGGGTTAATGTGGTGGATGCATGGTCCACAGGGGACAGCCTACTAAGTCTGTCTGCAGTCCCTAATTCAAATTGTCCTCCACTGTCTAAATCGGAGCTTCCACCTTCTGGCTTTCGGCCTATAGTATCAGAAATTAAACTGCATTTGGCCTTCAACTTTGGTTAGGGCCTACTAACGGCTTCTGCCCCTCCCTGGTGTTGCCCTCAACTAAATAAAGCTGAGCTTCAACCTTCTGCTCCAAATTACCATTTTAAAAAATGCAATAGGCTTTTCCGGCCTACTAAAGGTGTCTGTCTGTGTGCCCCTGCCTGGTGTTGTCCTCAACTAAATAAAGCTGAGCTTCAACCTTCTGCTCCAAATTACCATTTTAAAAAATGCAATAGGCTTTTCCGGCCTACTAAAGGTGTCTGTCTGTGTGCCCCTGCCTGGTGTTGTCCTCAACTAAATAAAGCTGAGCTTCAACCTTCCGGCTCTCATTAAGTGGTTTTAAAAAAAAAAAATGGTGGTTAGGGCCTACTAACGGCTTCTGCCCCTCCCTGGTGTTGCCCTCAACTAAATAAAGCTGAGCTTCAACCTTCTGCTCCAAATTACCATTTTAAAAAATGCAATAGGCTTTTCCGGCCTACTAAAGGTGTCTGTCTGTGTGCCCCTGCCTGGTGTTGTCCTCAACTAAATAAAGCTGAGCTTCAACCTTCCGGCTCTCATTAAGTGGTTTTAAAAAAAAAAAATGGTGGTTAGGGCCTACTAACGGCTTCTGCCCCTCCCTGGTGTTGTCCTCAACTAAATAAAGCTGAGCTTCAACCTTCTGCTCCAAATTACCATTTTAAAAAATGCAATAGGCTTTTCCGGCCTACTAAAGGTGTCTGTCTGTGTGCCCCTGCCTGGTGTTGTCCTCAACTAAATAAAGCTGAGCTTCAACCTTCTGCTCCAAATTACCATTTTAAAAAATGCAATAGGCTTTTCCGGCCTACTAAAGGTGTCTGTCTGTGTGCCCCTGCCTGGTGTTGTCCTCAACTAAATAAAGCTGAGCTTCAACCTTCTGCTCCAAATTACCATTTTAAAAAATGCAATAGGCTTTTCCGGCCTACTAAAGGTGTCTGTCTGTGTGCCCCTGCCTGGTGTTGTCCTCAACTAAATAAAGCTGAGCTTCAACCTTCCGGCTCTCATTAAGTGGTTTTAAAAAAAAAAAATGGTGGTTAGGGCCTACTAACGGCTTCTGCCCCTCCCTGGTGTTGCCCTCAACTAAATAAAGCTGAGCTTCAACCTTCTGCTCCAAATTACCATTTTAAAAAATGCAATAGGCTTTTCCGGCCTACTAAAGGTGTCTGTCTGTGTGCCCCTGCCTGGTGTTGTCCTCAACTAAATAAAGCTGAGCTTCAACCTTCCGGCTCTCATTAAGTGGTTTTAAAAAAAAAAAATGGTGGTTAGGGCCTACTAACGGCTTCTGCCCCTCCCTGGTGTTGTCCTCAACTAAATAAAGCTGAGCTTCAACCTTCTGCTCCAAATTACCATTTTAAAAAATGCAATAGGCTTTTCCGGCCTACTAAAGGTGTCTGTCTGTGTGCCCCTGCCTGGTGTTGTCCTCAACTAAATAAAGCTGAGCTTCAACCTTCCGGCTCTCATTAAGTGGTTTTAAAAAAAAAAAATGGTGGTTAGGGCCTACTAACGGCTTCTGCCCCTCCCTGGTGTTGTCCTCAACTAAATAAAGCTGAGCTTCAACCTTCTGCTCCAAATTACCATTTTAAAAAATGCAATAGGCTTTTCCGGCCTACTAAAGGTGTCTGTCTGTGTGCCCCTGCCTGGTGTTGTCCTCAACTAAATAAAGCTGAGCTTCAACCTTCTGCTCCAAATTACCATTTTAAAAAATGCAATAGGCTTTTCCGGCCTACTAAAGGTGTCTGTCTGTGTGCCCCTGCCTGGTGTTGTCCTCAACTAAATAAAGCTGAGCTTCAACCTTCTGCTCCAAATTACCATTTTAAAAAATGCAATAGGCTTTTCCGGCCTACTAAAGGTGTCTGTCTGTGTGCCCCTGCCTGGTGTTGTCCTCAACTAAATAAAGCTGAGCTTCAACCTTCCGGCTCTCATTAAGTGGTTTTAAAAAAAAAAAATGGTGGTTAGGGCCTACTAACGGCTTCTGCCCCTCCCTGGTGTTGCCCTCAACTAAATAAAGCTGAGCTTCAACCTTCTGCTCCAAATTACCATTTTAAAAAATGCAATAGGCTTTTCCGGCCTACTAAAGGTGTCTGTCTGTGTGCCCCTGCCTGGTGTTGTCCTCAACTAAATAAAGCTGAGCTTCAACCTTCCGGCTCTCATTAAGTGGTTTTTAAAAAAAAAAATGGTGGTTAGGGCCTACTAACGGCTTCTGCCCCTCCCTGGTGTTGTCCTCAACTAAATAAAGCTGAGCTTCAACCTTCTGCTCCAAATTACCATTTTAAAAAATGCAATAGGCTTTTCCGGCCTACTAAAGGTGTCTGTCTGTGTGCCCCTGCCTGGTGTTGTCCTCAACTAAATAAAGCTGAGCTTCAACCTTCCGGCTCTCATTAAGTGGTTTTAAAAAAAAAAAATGGTGGTTAGGGCCTACTAACGGCTTCTGCCCCTCCCTGGTGTTGTCCTCAACTAAATAAAGCTGAGCTTCAACCTTCTGCTCCAAATTACCATTTTAAAAAATGCAATAGGCTTTTCCGGCCTACTAAAGGTGTCTGTCTGTGTGCCCCTGCCTGGTGTTGTCCTCAACTAAATAAAGCTGAGCTTCAACCTTCCGGCTCTCATTAAGTGGTTTTAAAAAAAAAAAATGGTGGTTAGGGCCTACTAACGGCTTCTGCCCCTCCCTGGTGTTGCCCTCAACTAAATAAAGCTGAGCTTCAACCTTCTGCTCCAAATTACCATTTTAAAAAATGCAATAGGCTTTTCCGGCCTACTAAAGGTGTCTGTCTGTGTGCCCCTGCCTGGTGTTGTCCTCAACTAAATAAAGCTGAGCTTCAACCTTCCGGCTCTCATTAAGTGGTTTTAAAAAAAAAAAATGGTGGTTAGGGCCTACTAACGGCTTCTGCCCCTCCCTGGTGTTGTCCTCAACTAAATAAAGCTGAGCTTCAACCTTCTGCTCCAAATTACCATTTTAAAAAATGCAATAGGCTTTTCCGGCCTACTAAAGGTGTCTGTCTGTGTGCCCCTGCCTGGTGTTGTCCTCAACTAAATAAAGCTGAGCTTCAACCTTCTGCTCCAAATTACCATTTTAAAAAATGCAATAGGCTTTTCCGGCCTACTAAAGGTGTCTGTCTGTGTGCCCCTGCCTGGTGTTGTCCTCAACTAAATAAA
The DNA here is from genome assembly GCF_051348905.1 of Ranitomeya variabilis. Lineage (NCBI taxonomy): Eukaryota > Metazoa > Chordata > Amphibia > Anura > Dendrobatidae > Ranitomeya > Ranitomeya variabilis. Next base: position 110,334,452 of record NC_135232.1, read on the forward strand.
GCTGAGCTTCAACCTTCTGCTCCAAATTACCATTTTAAAAAATGCAATAGGCTTTTCCGGCCTACTAAAGGTGTCTGTCTGTGTGCCCCTGCCTGGTGTTGTCCTCAACTAAATAAAGCTGAGCTTCAACCTTCCGGCTCTCATTAAGTGGTTTTAAAAAAAAAAAATGGTGGTTAGGGCCTACTAACGGCTTCTGCCCCTCCCTGGTGTTGCCCTCAACTAAATAAAGCTGAGCTTCAACCTTCTGCTCCAAATTACCATTTTAAAAAATGCAATAGGTTTTTCCGGCCTACTAAAGGTGTCTGTCTGTGTGCCCCTGCCTGGTGTTGTCCTCAACTAAATAAAGCTGATCTTCAACCTTCCGGCTCTCATTAAGTGGTTTTAAAAAAAAAAAATGGTGGTTAGGGCCTACTAACGGCTTCTGCCCCTCCCTGGTGTTGCCCTCAACTAAATAAAGCTGAGCTTCAACCTTCTGCTCCAAATTACCATTTTAAAAAATGCAATAGGCTTTTCCGGCCTACTAAAGGTGTCTGTCTGTGTGCCCCTGCCTGGTGTTGTCCTCAACTAAATAAAGCTGAGCTTCAACCTTCTGCTCCAAATTACCATTTTAAAAAATGCAATAGGCTTTTCCGGCCTACTAAAGGTGTCTGTCTGTGTGCCCCTGCCTGGTGTTGTCCTCAACTAAATAAAGCTGAGCTTCAACCTTCTGCTCCAAATTACCATTTTAAAAAATGCAATAGGCTTTTCCGGCCTACTAAAGGTGTCTGTCTGTGTGCCCCTGCCTGGTGTTGTCCTCAACTAAATAAAGCTGAGCTTCAACCTTCCGGCTCTCATTAAGTGGTTTTAAAAAAAAAAAATGGTGGTTAGGGCCTACTAACGGCTTCTGCCCCTCCCTGGTGTTGTCCTCAACTAAATAAAGCTGAGCTTCAACCTTCTGCTCCAAATTACCATTTTAAAAAATGCAATAGGCTTTTCCGGCCTACTAAAGGTGTCTGTCTGTGTGCCCCTGCCTGGTGTTGTCCTCAACTAAATAAAGCTGAGCTTCAACCTTCCGGCTCTCATTAAGTGGTTTTAAAAAAAAAAATGGTGGTTAGGGCCTACTAACGGCTTCTGCCCCTCCCTGGTGTTGCCCTCAACTAAATAAAGCTGAGCTTCAACCTTCTGCTCCAAATTACCATTTTAAAAAATGCAATAGGCTTTTCCGGCCTACTAAAGGTGTCTGTCTGTGTGCCCCTGCCTGGTGTTGTCCTCAACTAAATAAAGCTGAGCTTCAACCTTCCGGCTCTCATTAAGTGGTTTTAAAAAAAAAAAATGGTGGTTAGGGCCTACTAACGGCTTCTGCCCCTCCCTGGTGTTGCCCTCAACTAAATAAAGCTGAGCTTCAACCTTCTGCTCCAAATTACCATTTTAAAAAATGCAATAGGCTTTTCCGGCCTACTAAAGGTGTCTGTCTGTGTGCCCCTGCCTGGTGTTGTCCTCAACTAAATAAAGCTGAGCTTCAACCTTCTGCTCCAAATTACCATTTTAAAAAATGCAATAGGCTTTTCCGGCCTACTAAAGGTGTCTGCCCCTCCCTGGTGTTGTCCTCAACTGAACAAAGCTGAGCTTCCACATTCTGGCTTTCGCCCTATACTATCAGATATTAAACTGCATTTGGCCTACTAGTGTGGTTAGGCCCTTGAAACAGTGTCTGCTGCTCTTGGGTTTGCTACTCCACTGAACAAAGCAATGCCGCCTGTTTAGTCCTGTTACCAATTTTGAACTGCATGTAGCCTACTTTATTCTTTGGCCCTATATCTGTTTCCTCCTCATCCTGCCCATTGCCCAGCCACTGCTAAATGAGTCTGCTGGTACATTGACCTAGACCACTACATTCCCCTTGTACTCTACACAGCCAGAATCTGACCCTGCTGAAAGTAAGGTTCCCCTTCCCGCATGTTATACCACCTTACACAGGGACAAAGAGGAAGGTGCAGATGAAAGTGCAGGTTCCTTCATCAGGTGGGGGGGCATACTCGTTGGCGACGTCACTGGCACAGGGCCCCTCAGAGTACGCAAAAGTGTCGCTGCTGGTGGGAGGCACCCCCGCCATGCAAACACACCGCCGTACTTTGAGGGGCCCTGTGCCAGTGGCAATGCGAACGAGTGGGCCCCCCCTGCTTGCTCAGGATCACAGCACTTGCAACTTTTAAATACTTACCTTTCCCTGCAACACCGCCGTGACGTAGTCCGCATTTCCTGGGCCCACGAAAAACTTGAGCCAGCCCTACTCCCCCCACAACTTTCCCCCAATTCCCTATGCCCAACTATTATTATACAGTTAATTAAGATTGGCAAGCTTCAGAAACAAGAATGGATGTTTTTGGCATTAAAATGGGCACTGTAGGTGTTTTCCTGGCCTCCACTCACTGCCGACTATGCTTCCCCATTGACTTGCATTGGGTTTCGTGTTTCGGTCGATCCCCGACTTTTAGCGATAATCGGCCGACTGCACTCGACTCGACTCTGGACAAAATCGGGTTTCCCAAAACCCTACTCGATCTTAAAAAAATGAAAGTCGCTCAACCCTAATGATGACTATATGACAAAAATATGCTAAAAAAAAGAGTTCTGTGACACAAAATGATAATTTATTACCAAGTTGAATAATTTGTCATAAAGCAGTGTTACTTTTATTATATCAATCATTTTCCTCCCTGGAAAATTTTCATTATTTTTTCTTTTTGGTTTAAATAAAATAAATCTTTGGCTCTTGGAAGAAGAGAAAAATTCCTCTTCTTTCAAGAGCTGTAGTTTTTTTTTTAATTTTCCATTGAAATAGCTGTATGTAATCTTGAATGATATAATTGATTTTACCATATAAAGTATTGAAAAAGTAGAAAATAATATTCCAAATGGAGTTAATTGGTAAAAACAAATTTGCAATTTCACCATTATTTTTCGGTTTTGGTTTTACGGCCTTTATTGTAAGTCAAAATTTACCTGGAAACATGGTTACCATAGCATGACTACCATTTATTTACTTATTTTGCTCACTTATATAGCACCATTAATTCCACAGCACTTTACAGACACAATCATCGCTGTCCCCATTGGGACTCACAATCTAAATTCCCTATCAGTAGGTCTTTGGAGTGTGGGAGGAAACCGGAGATCCTGCAGTAAACCCACACAAACACGGGGAGAACATACAAACTCCTTGCAGAACTGATTTTTTGCTGATAAAATTTCGAAGTACATACAATATTTTGCTTTTTCTTGCGTTTTTTTAGCAAGGTGCAGTTTTTTTTCTATATACGGCTTTTAGTTTTATATTTTGCTAGACTTGACTTTTATGAAGTCGGCAATGCCAAATATGTTTATGTTTTATTTCTTGAATTTTAAAGTTGAAAGGAGGTGATTCAAAATTATATATCATTTTTATTTTCTTTATTTTTTAACATCGTTAGGGGACTTGAATCTGAGATTGTTTGATTGCTTCTTCTGTATGCCAAAGTAGTGCAGTATATAGTGAAAATAACCCATCAGCACTTACAATTGTGTCGCGGCAGAGTGCCAATGGGTGCCGTAAAGAGCATGCCATCGAGAGCACGCCACATAAACGCTGCTGTTAGAGATTGACAGTGGCATTTAAGAGGTTAAACAGCAACAATTAGAGCAAGCTCTGATCCCTGCTGTTAGATGAAAATATTAACTGTATAACACAGCTGTCACCTCCCTGTGTGGAGCAGACTCCATTCCTGGGCCTCTGCCATATACCCAAATACACAACATAAAACATAATGTTTCAGCACTTCTACCTATGACTATGGAGCTGTTCACATCCGTGATTTTTTTGTGGACCGAGTCTTCCTTGCAAAATCGTGGAGATATATCTCAGAGTGTCAGTTAAAACTCAGTAGAGAAAATCTATGGCAAAAAGTTGGATGGCATTTGGATGCCAACTGTTTTTCGCTGACTGATAGTAGAATGTAGAGAAACTTTTTTTGTCATCAGTGAAAAAAACTGATGAAACTCGACCCAAACTGTATTGAAAATCACTGAAGGAAACTTGGCCCTTTTTTTCTTGTACATCAAAAAAACTGACATCTGAGCGAGACCTACCTCCGACACTCTTATTTATCCGCACTGTGATTCCAGCTCTGATTTCAGCTACTTAACTCCTTTCTAACATTTGACGTAGCCATACGTTCAGATCGGTAAGTACTTACCGACCTTGGACATATGGATCTATCATGGTGATTTTGCGTTCACAGAAGCTGTGCGCGCATGATCGCCGCCGGGTTTTCATCAATTCTCACAGCTGACACATGCGCAGTGCATGATCGAAATAACTTGTGTCAGTGCAGCACTGACAGTTGCAAAGCAAAGCAATACTCCTACATTGCTATGCTCTATAACTGCGATCAGAGAGCTCAAAGTGGATGTCCCATATAGTGGGACTAGGTAAAAAAAAAATGTGTAAAAAAAAAAAAAAGGAAAAAAAGTTGTTAAAATACAAAATAATGATTATCATCACCAAACAAAAAGTTAAATGAGATGAGATAAAAAAAGCAAATGTAAATAAAAATGATATACCGTATTTTTTGCTTTGTAAGACGTTACGGATTATAAGACGCACCCCAAATTTTGAGGAGAAAAATAGGAAAAAACTTTTTTTAATTAATTGGTGGGGCTTCTTATAATCCATATGTCTTATTGCTTACCAGGGGTTGTGGCTGCGGTGGATCAGGGTTCCAGGGTCGTTGCTGGAGGCAGGAGTGGAGCATTGCTGCAGGCTGGGATGAGGGGGTCTGCAGGGGGGCTCCTGTGCTGCAGGCTGGGATGAGGGGGTCTGCAGGGGGGCTCCTGTGCTGCAGGCTGGGATGAGGGGCTCTGCAGGGGGGCTCTGGTGCTGCAGGGCTGTCTCCGGTGCTGCAGGGCTGTCTCCGGTGCTGTGGGGGGCTCTGCTGACATTTTGTGAAAGGCCAGAGCCCCCGGCAGTTCGTCCATGTTTTCCCGTGCAGTGGACTTCCGGAAAATGGCCGCCGGGAGGCGGCGCATGCGCAGATGGAGATCTTGGGACCAAGATCTCGAGAGATGAGATCTCAGCCCTGAAATCTCATCTCCCGAGATTCCGGCGGCCATTTTCCCAGAGTCAGTCATACAGGAAAGCATGGACGAACTGCCAGGGGGCTCTGGTCTTTCACAAAATGTCGCCAGAGCCCCCCACAGCACCGGAGCCTCCAGCATCACCCGGGGCAGCAGCGGACAACCGCGGCAGCGATGGCGGGCGGTAGCGGTGGTGGACAACCGCGGCGGCGGACACCCCCCTCATTCCAGCTTTGTAAGACGCACCCCCATTTCCCCCCCAAATTTGGAGGAAATAAAGTGCGTCTTACAAATCGGAAAATACGGTTGTTTAAATTGTCATCTTGTCCCGCAAAAAACAAGCTACCATACAGCTGCATCAGCGGAAAAATAAAAAAGTGACTGGTGTCAGAATAAAGAGATACAAAAATATATATTTTTTCTATAAAATAGTTTTTATAATTTAAAAGCACAAACATAAAAAAAATATAAATGTAGTTTTGCTGTAATCTTACTGACCCGAAGAATGAAGCTGCCTTACCAATTTTACCACCTGCAGAACAGCATAAAAAAAAAAAAAAAAAAACAATTCCTGAATTGCTGGTTTTTGTTTATTCTGCCTCCCAAAAATCGAAATAGAAAATGATAAAAAAAAATGTCATGTGTCCAAATATGGTATCAGTAAAAACGTCAACTCATCCCATAAAAACAACCTCTCACATACAATTGTAAAATTTGGCTTGGTTAGGAAGGGCGAGGGGGGGTGGTAAAAGGGGTTAATAAATGCTATAATATAAAAGTATCATCAGTCTGTTATCTTTCTCATATAATCGGGATACATAGAACATAAAAGATATTTATTGGTATACAGTTCACGAACAAACAACTTTCTAAAATTCCTATAAAAGTAAATATGTGGCAAGCTATGCACTCAATAAATCAATTATACAGTCTTAAATTGTACTTCGACTCCACCCAGAACTACAGTAACCTTGACTCCAACTCCACATCCCTAATTAATATTCACAAAAATGCAAATATATGTTGCTAAATTATATAGGTTCCAAAATAGCATCTTGTGACACAGAGCGGTATGTCGTGTCCTGTGGCATTTTACTTATTTGATGCTAGACTAGTTAAACAAGTAATTTTACACCACACAATGTACTTTTACATTTTTATAAATAGTAGAAGCTGAATGGTATTTGTTCCCAATGTGATTGGAAAGACTGGAAGTGCCATTCATGTGAAATCTAATGAAGTTACAAACATATCACGCCGAAAATGCACTTGGGGTGTCCCATCACTTGGGAGAAGTAGTCCTAGTACATTCCTTCACCCCCAGTGCACTTCCAGCCTGATTTGACTATGGCTTCTGTGCTAAGTATCTTATAAGTGGCACATCGGATATCTAAAAATAAAAGGGTGATAGATAAGTTTCTATGCAGCAATACTACTACTTCCATATATAAAAATGTGCTGACAACTGGTTCCCAAAGATATCCATTTTTATATGCAAAAGCCTGATCTTTTGCCTGGAAAGAAGCTGCTGCAGAAAAAGTATGTTTTCCTTGGTTTTCCTTGTTTTGTCTTGCGTTTTTTTGTGCATTTTTTTGTCACCCATTCAAGTCAATGGGTGAAAAATCCTGAAAAAAAATCAATGTTCAGTGTCTCAATATCGAATTTTGCCTTTAAAAGAAATCTGACAGTAGAATCGTCCCTCGCAAGTGCTCTATGTGGGCATGTAGGTCATAGGAAGCTGAATAAAATGACACCTTGATATCTGCGATCTGATGTCATAATCCAGAGAAATCTATGTTTTCCTCATACATGTAAATAAGATCCTACTGATAGATTCCCTTTAAATGTCCCATTGTAAAAAGATAAGAGAGAAGCAGCATTGTGAGCAGAAGTATATCCTGTAGCTGAGGGCAAAGCCTTCCAAGAGGAGAAATCCATTTCCCCAAAAGTTGCAAATTTGTTTCATATACATCCAGGATGAACCGGAGAGAATTGGCATACTACAGACTCTAAGAAGAGATGCTCCAGTCTCTTTGGGGCTGCGGGTTTGAAATTTTGGGCAGCACGGTGGCTCAGTGGTTATCACCGTTACTTTGCAACATTGGGATCCTGGGTTCAAATTCCAACCAAGCACAATATCTGCAAGGAGTTTGTATGTTCTCCCCGTGTTTGGGTGGGTTTCCTCCAAGTTCTCCAGTTTCCTCCCACACTGATAGTGAGCCCCATCGGGGACTGTGATCATAAGGTCTGTACAGCGTTGTGGAATATGATAGTGCATAATAATAATGCTCTGTAGCATTAGAATAAAAAAGACTAGACCTATTATAATTCTGGATATATAGACATGTGACTACAGTAGCCAATTACTGCTGAAACTGATGGCCAAATTGGAAAAAAAGGTCCAGAAACTGTGGAGAAACCTAACAGGGAAATCAGCAGATGAGTATATGTTTACTAGTATAAATGTATATATATTTACTTTCTGTGCATCCTGGGGCAATACTGGACAACCCCCTTAGTCCCAAATACCCATTTTATGATGAAGTTGTTACAAAAATGATTTGCACTGGTTTACTGTGGAAATAAGCTCCATTACATCTGTAAAATTGTTTTTTTTCTCACCTTTTTAATAGTGGATTTTTTGCTATTTACAGAAGCTGACACTTGATATCTCTATGTATAATGGTAGTTTCGCTGCTGAGATTATTATTATCATATATTGACATTTCTTGCTCCCTAGTTTGTATTATTAATGGACTTTGATAGTATATTTGCTTTAGGATTAATTTATAACCATTACAATGCCATGTTTTAATCTGATTGAAGGGAAAAAGCAATTACAGAAATATTTGACCAAAGGTCACTATCTATCTCCTCCTTGTGAGAGAAATAAGGGAAATGGTAAATGCACCAACTGTTCTACTTTTGTGTCTGAATTTATATGCCCCAGGGTCGGTGACCTTTACTTCTTTATGATCCCTGAGCTGTGCCTAGAAGAGGCGAGATGAAGTCAGGGCACCTCTATGGCCTCCAGGAAATACACAGGTCAATGCCCTTCTATTTCTGACCATTTAACTTACTCTAGTGGGCCATGAAAAACTAAATCCCATTTCTTTCAGACTCCTGGGAAGCTATGCACTACTCCAAGCTCAACATGATTGTCCTTTTCTCTGACAGTTCCCATGCATGCCAAGAACCAAAGACACATTACTAGCTACAGGAGTGGAGTCAGATGAGGTCACCACACCACATGCCTCTTGCAGGAAGAACTATCGGAAGCATAACGCTGGACATACAACCATATCAATAATGACGGTATTCATAAATAAATATGATAATAGCTTCCTGCGATTATAGTGATTGAGAACACAAAATGTATATTAAGACCAGCTGGTAAAGTTACACAATACCACGGAGATGAAAGGATGTTCATAATCAAATTTCCTGTGAATCATAAGTAAAAGAATATCTATCTATCTATCTATCTATCTATCTATCTATCTATCTATCTATCTATCTATCTATCTATCTATCTATCTGTCTATCTACCTATCTGTCTATCTATCATGAAAAGAAAGTAGCACCATACAAACCAGATATATCAAACATGTATAAGCCTGTGTAAGATTATCCTTCATATTAAGTGACTTGAAAAAATATTCATAAACGTGAAATTTTCCACATTTTTTTTACATTACACTCACAAACTTAATCTATTTTGTTGTGCTTTTACGTGCTATACCAACACAAAGTAGCAACTATATGCAAAGTGTAAAGACAGTGATACATGGTTTTCTAAATATCTGAAAAATATAAATCTGAAAATTGTAATGTGCATTTTTATTCAGCCCTCCCAGAGTCAATACTTTGTAGGACCAACTTTCATTGCAATTACTGCGGCAAGTCTTTTGGCATATGTCTACCAGGTCTACATATCTAGAGGCTGAAATCTTTGCCCGTTCTTGCTCAGTGATATCGGATGGAGACGTCTGTGAACAGCAATTTTCACGTCTTGCCCCAGATTCTCAATAGAACTTAGGTTTGAATTGTGACTGGGTCATTCACACAGGAATATGCTTTCATTTAAACGCTTCCATTGTATTTTTCTAGTATGTTTAGGGTCGTTGTCCTGCATGAAGTTGAACCTATACCCTAGACTCACATCTTTTGCAGCCTTTTACAGGTTTTCCTCCAGGATTGCCATGTATTTAGCTCCATACTTCTTCACATCAACTCTGACCAGTTTCCCTGTCCCTGCTGAAGAAAAGCATCCCCACAGCATGCTACCAGCACCATGTTGGATGTTGGTGGGGATGATGTTTTCAGGGTGATATGTAGTGTTAGTTTTATGCCACGAATAATATTTTGCATTTAGCATGAAAAGTTCTAGATCTGACCAGAGTACATCATCCATATGCCATGCAAATAACACAGCTAGCATGTGGAAGAAGAGGCTTTGGTCACTTGTGCAAAAAAAAAATCTGAAAATCGGCATGGTCGGGAAAGGGGGTAAATGACTTCATCTTGAATTAGTTAATGTATTCATTGCAGATAATATATGGAAACTAAACTGGGCCTTTGCAGAATTTTTATATGTAGATGTTGCGTACATGTCAACTTTGGACACATAGAACACAAAACAGATGTGAAAAACAGACATTTGGAACACTAAAAAAAATCCATTTTCATCCAGAAACATCTAAACCCTGCCTTAAACATGAGGTGCAAATATTTTCTTTAATTATCAAACCAAAAACTGAAAGCCACAAGTAAAAGAGGAAAAAGTTATAACCAGATGCTGTACAAATATGAAGAATGTCACAATGCCACATTGGGCATCCTGCCTACACCACCAATTGGTTAAAGGTTTATTCAGATTGTCAATGCCCTCAATTCCCATTTAGTGATGACATTTGCTCATGTCTGCCTGGTACTGACACCACTCTTAGCATCACGGACTACCCAAGAATACTGCATGTTTCAACATTTTATATTCCTAGGAATGCTATTTTCCAAATTATTGGTCGGTCTAAACATGCTGCCAATCATCTGTTGGACAAGCAGGGTGCTAGTTTGGTAGGTGAAATGATTTTTAAGCTTGCTTTAAAATCATCCTTCTTGGCAGCACATTGTCCTGTGTAAACAGTACATGTGCTGCCAAAAACATTGGTATTCTATGTGCATAAAACGATCTCATTAACGTTTGTTCTGCGCGCTATTGGCTCGCATATAGCTGATTCATGATTATTTAAAAGCTGTGATCAGGCTCCATACCCTGGAGATCGTATTTGGATAAGACTCATGTTTTATTGTAGCCATTCTAAAATAATCTCAATAAAGAATTAAGGTGGGTTTAGATTACCTAATTTAACATCGCTAAATGATCCATGGATTAGAATTGTCAACTTGACTTTTTATTTTTTCTTGGCAACTAATCAGAAAATCATGGACAGACAATAATTTTTAAGGATACATTGTAAAACCATAATAAATCATTATGACTATAAGTGATAAATGTCTACAGCAAGTAATTTTGATATTAAGGCATCAGCTGCAACCACTGTAAGCTGTAAAATAATAAGTTTCCTCAGCTTCAAAAAAATCAACGAACGTCTTCAATTTTTTTTACGAACAGGGCGAAAAAGTGCCCAATTTTTATGAATTTCTCTAGAATTTCTTGACATCCTTGCCACCTATGGGTACATATTTAACTTATTGATGTGCAATGAACTATCTGTAATAAATTGTTCAGTGCACATAGGCAGCATGAGTCCTGTACTGAATGATGCGCTGCCAAGAACGATAATCTTGTGAAAACCAAAAGATCATTTCACCTGATGGATGCGTAAAACGTTCGTTCACCAGGTGAAATGATCTTTTGAACAACAAATGACAGACTGTTGTAAAAAGAAAAGAGGATGTTACACAATAGTAAACATGTCACCAAACTTTTGGAAATGTGTTGCTGCCATAATAAGTTCTAATTGAGTTAATTTTTTCAAATGAAATGGAAAAATGTCTAATTTTCCACTTTTTGATCTCCATTCTGTTGTGAATAAAATACAGCTACACGAAGTGGTGTAACTAGAGTTTTATGGACCCCATAAAAAAAAAAATGTGAAAAAGTGTTTGCCCCTTCCTGATTTAGTATTCTTTTGCATGTTTGTCACACTTAAATGTCTCAGATCACCAACTTTAAATAAAGATAACACAATTAAAGACAAAACACAGTTTTTAAATACAGGTCTTTATTGTTAGAGGAAAAAGAAATCCAAACCTACAGGGCCCTGTGTGAAAAAGTGATTGCCCCCCACCCCTTAAAACATAAATTAACTGTGGTTTATCACATGTTAGGGAAGCTTAGTTCAAATTCCCCAGCCACACCCAGGCCTGATTACTACCACACCTGTTCTCAATCAAGAAATCACTTAAATAGGACCTGCCTGACAAAGTGAAATAGATCAAAGAACCTTAAAAGCTAGACAACATGCCGCGATCCAAAGAAATTCTGGAACAAATGAGAAACAAAGCAATTAAGATCTATCAGTCTGGAAAAGGTTATAAAGCCATTTCTAAAGCTTTGGGACTCCAGCAAAACACAGTGAGAGCCATTATCCACAAATAGCAAAAACATGGAACAGTTGTAAAACTTCCCAGGAGTTGCTGGCCAACCAAAATTATCCCAAGAGCGCAAAAGACCCCACAGGAACATCCAAACAACTGAAGGTCTAACTTGCCTCTAATAATAAATAATAATAATTTTGTTTCTATAGCGCCAACATATTATGCAGCACTTTACATTTTAGAGGGACTTGTACAGACAGTAAAAGACATTACAGAATAACAATAATCACATAAACATAAACCAACAGATGCCAAGAGGAGCTCAGTTAAGGTCAGTGTTCATGACTCCACCATAAGAAAGAGACTGGGCAAAAATGGCATGCATGGAAAAGTTCCAAGATGAAAAGCACAGCTGAGCAATAAGAATATAAAGGCTTGTCTCAGTTTTCCCAGAAAACATCTTGATGATCCCCAAGACTTTTGGGAGAATACTCTGTGGACTGAGGAGACAAAAAATTAAACTATTTGGAAGGTGTATGTCCCATTAGGTCTGGCATAGAAGTAACACAGCATTTCAGAAAAGGAACATTTGGGGTTGGTGGTTTGATGGTCTGGGGCTGTTTTGCTGCGTCAGGAACAGGAAGACTTGCTGTGGTAAATTAAACCATGAATTCAGTTGTCTACCAAAAACTCCTGAAGGAGAATGTTATGCCATCTGTTTGTGAGCTCATGCTGAAGCGCACTTGAGTTATGCAGCAGGAAAATGATGCAAAACACACCAGCAAGTCTGCCTCTGAATGGCTTAAGAAAAACAAAATTAAGACTTTGGAGTGGCCTTGTCAAAGCACTGACCTTAATCCGATTGAGATGATGTGACATGACCTTAAAAAGGTGGTTCATGCTCGAAAACCCTCCTATGTGGCTGAATTACAACAATTCTGCAAAGATGACTGGGCCAAAATTCCTGCGGAGTATTGTAAAAGACTCATTGCCAATTATCACAAATGCTTGATTGCAATTGTTGCTCCTAAGTGTGGCCCAACCAGTTATTAGGTTTAGGGGGTGTAGTGTGGCTAATGGTCACGTAGTCGATGGGAGGTGTGTGTCGCAGAGATGGCTTGTCTTTGCTATGTAATCTGGAGTATTTTCTCTAGTGCATGAAAGCACTAAGAGGTTTGTTTGTTTGTTGCTCCTGGGACCATGTTACAGGTAGCTGTGAGAAATGGGGGGGTCTAGCTACCCACATACCTCACCTATAGGTGTGATTAGCAGCATATATAATGGAGGCTGTTGTTTGTCACATGGTCTGTATATTGGGAGGGAGAAGGCCTTCTGTGTGTTTTTGGCTCCAGACCAAGCTTGAATACTGGACGCTACCCCAGTGTGTATGCCCACAGGCCTGGAAGGAGCAGAGCCCTTCTATGGACATTTGTATTTTGTTTACCTGATCTGAAAGCTGTTTATTTTCTGTTTGGCTTCTGGGTTTCTGAAGCAATAAATCCATATGAGCTTTTAATGAACAAGTCTCCTGTCCTCCTCCTGATGCACACAAATGAGTACAACTGCTACAATTGATGTCAGACGTGTGGGCAGCGTTCCCAACAGAGACGTGTGACTGCTACAGGAAGGACGGCATGTCCTGGCTTAAGTCTGTTGCAAGCCAGCAAGCATTGCCAGAAAAAATGGAGGACCTGCTAAAAAACCTGGTCCAGTCGCAGCAGCACCAGCAAGAGACCAACAGGCTGTTGTTACAGCAAAGCCAGCAGGAACAATGGCAGCAGATGCAGCTTCTGACAACTGTCACTCAGGGCAGGCCGAGCGCCTCAACCCCAAGTCCGGCTGATGACGCCCACGTCCGGAAGACTGTAAGATGGGCTTTGCAGAAAATGACCCCCAGGGATGATGTTGAGGCCTTCCTGAGTGTGTTTGAAATGGTCGCCGAGGGGAAGAAACTCCCACCAGAGCAGTAGGCAGAGGTACTGGTGTCATACTTGACGGGAGAATCCCAGAAAGTATACTATAATTTACCTTTGCAGGATGCCAAAGAGTATGACAAGCTAAAAACTGAGATTCTTGTACACTTGGGGGTAACAATCACTATCAAGGCACAGTGGATTCACCGCTGGGCATATCACCGGAACAAACAACCTCACTCCTAAATGTTTGACCTGTTGCACCTGGTCCAGAAGTAGCTGCAGCCAGAGTCCTCTATGCCGACACAGATGGTAGAACGGGTGGTGATGGACCAGATTGTGCACTCCCTGCCGAGGCTCATACAGACTTGGGTTGCCCAGGGTGATCCCCGGAATGCCGATGAATTGGTCGGGCTGATCGAGAGATACCAGGGGGTTGATAGTGCCTTGGGAAGGCAGCCCACTCCATACTGGAGGTCCCAATAAGGGGCGGAGGCCCAAAGTGGTTGGGGCATCCAAAGTCCAAAGGGGCGGGGGAGGGAGTGTCCAAGGTCCCTATGGGTGATGTTTGCTGGAGGTGCCACGGCCCAGGCCATATAGCCACCCATTATCCCCTGACCCCTGAGCAGATGGACTGCAGCATAGGATGCCGATGTTCGTATTATGCATATCCAGCCTGCAGTGTAAACTGTCCCCCCAGCGAGGGGCCTCAAGCATGTCCTGTGAAGGTGAATGTTAGGGAGGTAACGGCACTGCTAGACTCTGGGAGTTTAGTGATCATTGTGAGAGCCACCTTTCATCTCCAACTTATCCCAGGTAAAAAAAGTCAGCGTTCAGTGCATACATGATGATGCTAAGGACTACCCTACCATGGACATTTGTATTTTGTTTGCCTGATCTGAAGGCTGTTTGTTTTCTGTTTGGCTTCTGGGGTTATGAAGCAATAAATCCATATGAGCTTTTAATGAACAAGTCTCCTGTCCTCCTCCTGATGCACACAAGTGAGTACAACTGCTACAATTGATGTCAGACGTGTGGGCAGCGTTCCCAACAGAGACGTGTGACTGCTACAGGAAGGACGGCATGTCCTGGCTTAAGTCTGTTGCAAGCCAGCAAGCATTGCCAGAAAAAATGGAGGACCTGCTAAAAAACCTGGTCCAGTCGCAGCAGCACCAGCAAGAGACCAACAGGCTGTTGTTACAGCAAAGCCAGCAGGAACAATGGCAGCAGATGCAGCTTCTGACAACTGTCACTCAGGGCAGGCCGAGCGCCTCAACCACAAGTCCGGCTGATGACGCCCACGTCCGGAAGACTGTAAGATGGGCTTTGCAGAAAATGACCCCCAGGGATGATGTTGAGGCCTTCCTGAGTGTGTTTGAAATGGTCGCCGAGGGGAAGAAACTCCCACCAGAGCAGTAGGCAGAGGTACTGGTGTCATACTTGACGGGAGAATCCCAGAAGGTATACTATAATTTACCTTTGCAGGATGCCAAAGAGTATGACAAGCTAAAAACTGAGATTCTTGTACACTTGGGGGTAACAATCACTATCAAGGCACAGTGGATTCACCGCTGGGCATATCACCGGAACAAACAACCTCACTCCTAAATGTTTGACCTGTTGCACCTGGTCCAGAAGTAGCTGCAGCCAGAGTCCTCTATGCCGACACAGATGGTAGAACGGGTGGTGATGGACCAGATTGTGCACTCCCTGCCGAGGCTCATACAGACTTGGGTTGCCCAGGGTGATCCCCGGAATGCCGATGAATTGGTCGGGCTGATCGAGAGATACCAGGGGGTTGATAGTGCCTTGGGAAGGCAGCCCACTCCATACTGGAGGTCCCAATAAGGGGCGGAGGCCCAAAGTGGTTGGGGCATCCAAAGTCCAAAGGGGCGGGGGAGGGAGTGTCCAAGGTCCCTATGGGTGATGTTTGCTGGAGGTGCCACGGCCCAGGCCATATAGCCACCCATTATCCCCTGACCCCTGAGCAGATGGACTGCAGCATAGGATGCCGATGTTCGTATTATGCATATCCAGCCTGCAGTGTAAACTGTCCCCCCAGCGAGGGGCCTCAAGCATGTCCTGTGAAGGTGAATGTTAGGGAGGTAACGGCACTGCTAGACTCTGGGAGTTTAGTGATCATTGTGAGAGCCACCTTTCATCTCCAACTTATCCCAGGTAAAAAAAGTCGGCGTTCAGTGCATACATGATGATGCTAAGGACTACCCTACCATGGACATTTGTATTTTGTTAGCCTGATCTGAAGGCTGTTTGTTTTCTGTTTGGCTTCTGGGGTTATGAAGCAATAAACCCACATGAACTTTTAATGGAATGAACCTCCTGTTGTCCTCCTGACGCACGCGAGTACAACCCCTGCAGTGGCAATCACTTTTTCACACAGGGTCCTATAGGTTTGGATTTCTTTTCACCTTGATAATAAAGACCTTAATTTCAAAACTGCATTGTGTGTTTACTTGTGTTATGATTGTCTAATATTTAAACTTGTTTGGTGATCTGAAACATTTAAGTGTAAAAAAAAAAACATGCAAAAGAATAGGAAATCAGGAAGGGGGCTAAAACTTTTCACTTTTTCACACAACTGTGTGTGTATATATATATATATATATATATATATATATATATATATATACATACTAAATACACCCACCATCCTTTTATATACAGTGCCTTGCGAAAGTATTCGGCTCCTTGGAACTTTTCAACCTTTTCCCACATATCATGCTTCAAGCATAAAGATACCAAATGTAAATTTTTGGTGAAGAATCAACAAGTGGAACACAATTGTGAAGTTGAACGAAATGTATTGGTTATTTTAAGTTTTTGTGGAAATTCAAAAACTGAAAAGTGGGGCGTGCGATATTATTCGGCCCCTTTAACTTAATACTTTGTTGCCCCAATTTTTGCTGCGATTACAGTTGCAAGTTGATTGGCGTATGTCTCTATCAGTTTTGTACAGAGACTAAAATTCTTGCCCATTTTTCCTTGGCAAACAGCTCGAGCTCAGTGAGGTTTGATGGAGATCGTTTGTGAACAGCGGTTTTCAGCTCTTTCCACAGATTCTCGATTGGAGTGAGGTCTGGACTTTGACTTGGCCATTCTAACACCTGGATACATTTATTTGTGAACCATTGCATTGTAGATTTTGCTTTATGTTTGGGATCATTGTCTTGTTGGAAGACAAATCTCTGTCCCAGTCTCAGGTCTTTTGCAGACTCCAACAGGTTTTCTTCAAGAATGGTCCTGTATTTGGCTCCATCCATCTTCCCATCAATTTTAACCATCTTCCCTGTCCCTGCTGAAGAAAAGCAGCCATGATGCTGCCACCACCATGTTTGACAGTGGGGATGGTGTGTTCAGGGTGATGAGCTGTGTTGCCTTTACGCCAAACATATCGTTTGGCATTGTTGCAAAAAGTTCGATTTTGGTTTCATCTGACAAGAGCACCTTCTTCCACATGTTTGGTGTGTCTCCCAGGTGGCTTGTTGCAAACTTTAAACACTTTTAAAGGATGTATTTGAGAAATGGCTTTCTTCTTGCCCCTCTTCCATAAAGGCCAGATTTGTGCAGTGTACGACTAGTTGTTGTCCTATGGACAGACTGTCCCACCTCAGCTGTAGATCTCTGCAGTTCATCCAGAGTGATAATGGGCCTCTTGGCTGCATCTCTGATCAGTCTTCTCCTTGTTTGAGATTAAAGTTTAGATGGACGGCCTGGTCTTGGTAGATTTGCAGTGGTATGATATTCCTTCCATTTCAATATAATCGCTTGCACAGTGCTCCTTGGGATGCTTAAAGTTTTGGAAATCATTTTGTATCCAAATCTGGCTTTAAACTTCTCCACAACAGTATCACAGACCTGCCTGTTGTGTTCCTTGGTCTTCATGATGCTCACTGTGCTTCAAACAGAACCCTGAGACTATCACAGAGCAGGTGCATTTATACGGAGACTTGATTACACACAAATGGATTATATTTATCATCATTAGGCATTTAGGACAACATTGGATCATTCAGAGATCCACAATGAACTTCTGGAGTGAGTTTGCCGCACTGAAAGTAAAGGGGCTGATTAATATTGCCCGCCCCACTTTTCAGCTTTTGAATTTCCACAAAAATTTAAAATGACCAATACATTTCGTTCAACTTCACAATTGTGTTCCACTTTTTGTTGATTCTTCACCAAAAATTTACACTTGGTATCTTTATGTTTGAAACATGATATGTGGGAAAAGGTTGAAAAGTTCCAGGGAGCCGAATGCTTTCGCAAGGCACTGTATGTTCCCCATCCTGGCCCCATCCTAGTATATACAGTATATCGACCATTCTGGTATCTATTCCCTGTTCTGCTGATGTTCTTTTATGAATAGAAGAAAATAAACCATTATACTCATCAGTGGCTTGCATAGAAGTCATGGGGCCACATAGAAGTATAATGCACCCTCCATAGTCCTCCATATAATATACTGCACAACGCATAGTCATCCATGTAGTATAATGCACCCCCATAGTCATCCATAAAGCATAATGCACTCCATAGTCATTCATAAAGTACAATGCACCCCATAGTCATCCCTGTACTATTAGGCATGTCTATAGTCATCCATAAAGTATAATGCACACCATAGTCATACATAATGTATAATGTACATCTGATATTCACCCATGAAGTATATTGTACTCCATAGTCATCCATGTATTAATATGGCCACTGATTTTAAAAATAAATACTCACCTTTTCTTCATTCCCCCACTGCACACATCCTCTTGTGAAGCCAGAAGCTGACTTAAGTGTGCGACAAGAGCGTATAACATCACTGCCATGCACCCCATCACATGCACGCTGACATCAGCTGCTGACCTCTGAATGCCCAGCAGCATGCATTGCCACACACATACCGGATGCGTACTGTATGTGTGCCCCAATACACTTCAACTGGTGTGCATCCAAGGACGCATATCCAGTTGAAGTTTCTGCTGGCATAGGTGTACCCCTGACCCGGCAAATGCTACAACCATGGTTGTGACGTCCCTGGCTACAAGGGATTTCCAGATCATTGCATTCTTGTTTTCCTTACATTTTACACAGTGCCCCAACAGTTTTGGAGCTACTTGTTGTAGAAGTTAGCTAAGAGCTGCTTTCTGCCTGATGTATAGTCATCAATGTAATCAGCTCAGTTTTTAGAAGATCGCAGAGATGAATGATTAGGATTGGTACCGCTTTCTGAGAGTAAACTGAATTGCTCTAGAAGATTGCTTTAGCGTCTCCCATATTTGCTTATGGAGTGATTTTTGTTTATCTGATTTTACAAGAACAAAGGCATAGTTTCGTATCGTCAACTCTTTTTGTACATGCTGGCTCTTCTAGTGGAACTGGTTGGACTGGTGCACGTGGTGTTATTCACATTGACTGTATGATTTTATTAGCTTCTTCTCTAATGAGGGTCAGCTATAAAATTGTTGTATAAGAGATGAACCCATGCTGAGACATCCATTAATGAAACAATGGGCTGCGTATTCTTTAGGATTAAAAATAGAACATCCCTCATCATGTCCATAGGAATCAAAATTACTGGTGATCATGAGAGGTATATGGTAAAACTTTACATAGCATAATAATACCATTGCATAGTATGAGCCTTACAAACGGTAAATGCACTCCCTTCATTGTTCTGAGGCACAGTGCCATATATTTGGTAATGCCAGTACCAAGTACAGCAGTTCACTGCAATTGAATGGGACTGACCTATAGCACCAGGCACTTCTACTACCAAATGGGTAGGACTGTGCCTGATAAACAATGAAGGAGACGTGGTACTTAGGCTACGTTCACATTTGCGTTGTGCGCCGCAGCGTCGGCGCCGCAGCGCACAACGCAAACAAAAACGCGGCAAAACGCATGCACAACGCTGCGTTTTGCGCCGCATGCGTCCTTTTTTTCATTGATTTTGGACGCAGCAAAAATGCAACTTGCTGCGTCCTCTGCGCACCGACGCGGGCGCCGCAGGGACGCATGCGGCACCAAACGCAAGTGCACCGCATGTCCATGCGCCCCCATGTTAAATATAGGGGCGCATGATGCATGCGGCGCCGCTGCGGCGCCCGACGCTGCGGCGAGGACCGCAAATGTGAACGTAGCCTTACCGCAGCATTGGGTCTCCTTCAGTCAACTGATCAATGTGATTTCATAAACCAAACCTATCCTAAGCATATGCCATCAATATTATGGTCTCTGAACAGCCCTTAAATGAATATGGGCACACCTTGGCTGGATTCACATGTTAGTTGTGCCCTGCCGATTATATCATGCCTGAACGAGACACAAACTACAGCAATCCATCATCTGTAGCTAGACAGAAAAATGGGCCACACAGCTGATCCATCAAAACTGTACCATGAAAGCATATGATCAGTTTTATTCTCAGTTTCCGTCAGGTGTTTTTGCATGACAGTCAAGCATGTACACTACTGTCTATTTATTGTCTACAGGACTGTATTCCACATTTCCTGGAGTCCCATTGAGAATGGATACAATGGTGGTGCAGATGTTTTTCTGCTCCATTCAGACTAGGTTCTGCTGAGACCCATTCTCATGATGGGTGGAGGTGGGTGAAGATCCCACAGTGATCAGTAAGCTGTTACCTAAACTATGGATAGGTGATAAATTTAAGACTTGATACAAATAGTTTAAGTGTTTCTTACCTTGTGCTTTGCACTTCATACACTTGCAGGGAAATAAAATTTGCCTTACAGCTTAGATGCCAGTCAACTAAAAGGCTTATTTGGCTGTCGCCTTTTACTTCTGAACCCTACCCCACCTCCAATAGATATGCATCCGAGTGTGCATGTATTGTTATTAGGTAGAGAGTATATGTTCCAGAAAGGCTCCTATGAGAGAAATGGCTAGGTGGCATTTGCAAGATAGTTTCTTGTATTCTGTGAGAGAGCTAATTTGCATATTTTCCTCCCATGGAGCATTGTCTTTAATACTACATATTCCTGATCTTTGAGAAGCCCATGTTGACTCAAGAGCATCGCTTTCAGCCAGCCAGACATTGCTCCACATTGATGAGGGTCAATCCCCCAAGACAAGCTGTTGGTGGATGAGTTTCTAGCTTGACATTTATTTCTGGTCATGTTGTAGGGCTCAAAAATGGTCCAACATTAACTTATGGGGTTATACCTCTTATTACACACCTGTTCTGGGTATCCTGAGCTCCGTTTCTTTCCCCTGAGTTTCCGTCACCTGTCCACTGCGGTGCTCTATGTGGTTTTGCAAGTTGCCCGGAGTGGATCAGTGACATGATCTCCTTAGACCTATTTAAGGCCTATTTAGACACACACCTGGGTCTTGGGATTGAGACTCTGGTCCAGTGTTTCCCAAACTCCAGTCCTCACGGACCCCAACAGGTCATGTTTTCAGGATTTCCTTAGTATTGCACAGGTGATGGAAGTATCAGGAGTTTTCTCACTTGTGCAGCACTATGGAAATCCTGAAAACATTGACCTGTTGGGGTCCGTGAGGACTGGAGTTTGGGAAATACTGCTCTAGTCCTATGATTGTGTGCTCAACTGCGTTTTTGTGCTTGTGCTTGCATTTTGGGTTCCTTGTTATTCATCCTGCTTGAGCTTCACGTGTTGCTAAGTCTTTGCAGCCAAAGTGTCTTCCTGCTTGCTGCAACAACACTCAGGGTCCCTGTGTCTGGTCTTAAGGTACCGTCACACTCAGCGACGCTGCAGCGATATAGACAATGAGCCGATCGCTGCAGCGTCGCTGTTTAGGTCGCTGTAGAGACGTCAAACACAGCAGCTCCAGAAAGATGCAGGAGCGATCCTGTGACGTAACGGTGACTCACTTATCGTTCTCACAGGTCGTTAGCTCCATGTAAAACATTGCTGGCATCGTTGCTTTTGCTGTCAAACACGACGATACACGCCGACCTGACGACCAAATAAAGTTCTGGACTTCTAGCTCCGACCAGCGATATCACAGCGGGATCCAGATCGCTGCTGCGTGTCAAACACAACGAGATCGCTAACCAGGACGCTGCAACATCACGGATCGTTGTCGTTCTCGTTGTAAAGTTGCTGAGTGTGAATGTACCTTTAGTGGATCCATCTCACCAGGTGAGCATTAACACCTCTCCTAGTTGGTACTTGGAGATAGTTTATTTTGTTCTTGCGAGATAGCTAATTGTGAAACAAAGGATAACACAACCATCCTTCCTTACCTGTCATCATTGTTGGGGTTGACTTAGGACATCCATCATACAGATTAGTTGTGCAATCAATCTTGCCAAAACCTGTGGGTTTATCCAATGTTCATCAAAGAGTGTGAAGGGATCAGGAGTTGCAGTCACATCGGGGACCTGAATTTTTGAAGACCCAAAAGGTTCCTTTAACTTTTACAAATCCTTGATAGTTGGGGCCACTTTGGAGACTTTGCTTTGGGGATCATATTCCTCAAGTTGCGCCACTGTCATATGTCATCTTCAAAGACTTTGATATGTGTCTTCAAATTAGCTGTGATATGGAGTTTACGAGTGTGAAACACGGTATCTCAAAGCAAGTGTGCGCGAGGCTGTGATGAAATACTGACACTTTACCAATGTGTAGTTATGTCAGAATTTATGTCTCACTTCCTTATCATACACAGGTACATGCACTTTATATAAAAGATCAAATGATTTTATTAACACAGTGAAGATTAAGACAATTATGAGTGAGTTGACATTTACAAGCCTGAAGTAGATGAAATGAATCATTTTCCCATAGATTCTTGCAGTGTAATATGCCATCACCTCTTATGCCCTTTCCAGGTTTATGAGTTCAGGTCTATGAGTAATGTTAAATAAAGCTGAGATATCTCTATATCTAGAAACACTTAGTGCCATTAGTGGAACAGTGAATGGTACAGAGTGATATCAGTAATGCCCTATGTAATAAAAAACGTGCCATTATTATAAAAAGGACAAACATTATAACGTACACCATCACGGAACAAATCAGGAATCGTTTACTGCATACACTCATGGGGGGCTGATGTCATTAACATTTATATCAATATTCTGACAAAGGTTTCTTATGCTTTGTGGCTTAGTTTGTCGAACATTGACTAGGTTGCATCAGGGAAAGCAAAAGTTATGGCCATGATGGTATTTTGAAGGATATGAAATAGGTGAAAGGAGAACTGTTCAGAAAACATAATGTGAAGCATAAATCTGAAATCTGTAAAACTAAAGAATGTTTTTAAGGTTTTTGCTGTGATGTAAGCTCCTGATATGTGCAAATATATGGTTTAGGTGATGTTCACACGTTCAGTATTTGGTCAGTATTTTACCTCAGTATGTGTAAGACAAAACCAGGAGAGGAACATTCAGAGGAAAAGTATAATAGAAATATGTCACCACTTCTGTATTTATCACCCACTCCTGGTTTTGGCTTACAAATACTGAGGTGAAATACTGGCCAAATAATAAACGTGTGAACGAGGCCTAAGACAGAGGAGAGCTTGGAAGACTTCTGGTTTTGGCTTACATATACTGAGGTAAAAAACTCTCCAAATACTGAACGTGTGAACAAGGCCAGAGGAAAGCTTGGAAGACAGTCTAAAGCCATGTTCAATATTTGGCCAGTATTTTACCTCAGTATTTGTAAGCCAAAATCAGGAGTGGGTGAGAAATGCAGAAGTGGTGACGTGTTTCTATTATACTTTTCCTCTTATTGTTCCACTCCTGATTTTGGCTTACAAATACTGAGGTAAAATAGTGACCAGATATTGAACATGTGAACTTGGCTTTAAACTGTCTTTCAAGCTCTACCCTGCCTTTGGCCTTGCTCACACGTTCAATATTTGGTCAGTATTTTACCTCAGTATTTGTAAGCCAAAATCAGGAGTAGAACAATCAGAGGAAAAGTATAATAGAAACATATGCAGCACTTCTGCATTTATCACCCACTCCTGGTTTTGGCTATAAAGACTGATGTAAAATACTGACCAAATACTGAAAGTGTGAATGTGGCCTTAGAGAGCTGAAAAGGGTACAATATCAGTGATGGAAGTTACACACAAGAAATTCAGTAAATTTCTCCTGCCACAAAAGAGTCGAGTCAAAAAGTCAATGAAAAGTAAGCAGAATGCATAAAGCGCTAAGGGGTATAGCCGCTTCTACAGTTTCTCATTTGTATCCATAACCCATCATTACTGCACACATTAAAATAGTTCATTTAAGGCTTATGGTTTCTTTGTAAGCATGGCTATTAGTGGTACAGTAACAGAAAAAGACGAGTTTAAGACAGCATGGCCATTAATTCACGGTTATTGACAAAGTTACTGATGCATAGGTAATTGTGGCTGCTGATTCCAAAACAATCTTTCTCTCTTCCCAGCTGAAGCAAATTACTGTAAATCCCTGTAAATCTCTAACAACTGAATTAACCTGTTTCTCTTCGGTTGGTTCCCACAGCTCTCAGTCCTGAGAGGTACAAATCATTGATCCATTTGAGATTATATTTAAATCTTTGTAACAAATAATATTGGAACATCGCCAGGTAATTAAAGGGATTTTTAGGGGACATGAACATTGATGGCCTATTCTTAGGCTGGGTCATGAATACCAGATTGGTGGTGTGACAACCCCACTGATTAGATATTACCCGCGAGGGGCAAATGGGTTCAGTTGGGGAAAACCGCACAGCTCCGTCAACTGCATAGTGGTCACAACTGGCTGCTGCAAAGCCACCCTTATTCATTTGATTAGAAGGGAGAGGTGCAGTACCCATCATCGGCCGCTATGCAGAAGATTGTGCTGCACAGCCTATCAGTCACATGGTCCCTGGCCTGCTTTTAATAGTTAAAGAATAAAACATACACTGCTGCTCTAATGCAGATGCTGTTTGTTTCCTACGGCCCGTGGTTGGGCAGCATGAATCTGCTGTCAGGTTCATTTTAATACTATGAATATCATGTTCTGATACATCCCACAGATTTGGATCTGGTGACTGCGTGGGCCATTGAGTTTGCACAGCACTGATGATTTAACTTTGTTGTATCCTTATCGCATTAGCGATAAAGAGGCATACAGTATGTGGTGAGCAACACAACTCTGATAAACTGTGACAAATGAAGAAAAGGAAGGTGAGTGCACCATTGTCTCCACCAGCGCATAGAACTCAGAGACCCAGCAAGCCCCTCGGCCAGGGTAGGTAAATCTAATGAGAAGAAAAAGGCTGATGTCTCCAATAAATCAGACGCTTTTTTCTTCTTATTGGAAACTTTGACATAAAGTTTAGCTGGAGATGTGTATCATTGCTTTTCTGTATTTTGAGCAATTTTTGTCATTTCTGTGTTGTAATTGTATGCACTAAATTTATCAATGACTTACGCCATTTAATACACCATTTAACTACCTATGTTAAAACTTTAAAATAATGAAAAATTGGAATGCGGTGAACCATTTGTCACAGAGAACAATATATTACTGAAATAATTTCTATAAAAAAGTCATGCTATCCAAACAAGTCAAAGCAGTCTTGAAAATGGCGTGGGAATATACATTTATATTGCAATCTTACATTTAACATGCATAAAAATTTGCAAATTGTTTAAAATTTAAATTATTTGACATTTGACACATTGGTGTCATCCTAAGGAGAAACGTAAGACCCTGAAACAAATTTGTCTCAACCAGACTCCTACTTTGCACAGATGAGTGGCAAGAACCCTGATACAGCTGTCAGCAAATGGAGATCATTTCCTTTGAAGAAGAAGGTAATGTAGATAAGTTTTTTAAATGGTCAAAGATAACTTCAAAGTTTCAACCTCCAAACGTTAGCACTGGAGATGCTTTTCTCTTACCTCTATGAGGAGACCATTTACCTACTTTGTATCTTGCTATTTTCTACCATTAGGAAGTGTACGAAACATGCATAATTTACCCTGGTGTAATTTGTTTGGAATTTATTATTAAGGTGTGACATTCGATAAATATGGAGTGGTAGAGTTGGCACAAATGACACCAATTTTTATAAATGTTGACCAATATTATGAGCCACCATAATGGTTCTGAAACAAAAACAGATTACTTGTTTTTTATATCTTTTTATTTCAATCCCAAAATATATTATTTATAATAATTTAAAATAAATGTCCCACATACTGTACCCCCTACTCTTTGTGAGTGAAAAGAATAATATATAATTTAAGTAAATTAAAATTTTCATGATTCTTCAAAAACTAGAGGTTTCTTTTTTGATACAGAAATTTCCATTTCATATAGCAGAAAGCTGTGCATATTGTTTCCGATTGTTTCAAAGAGGAAAATTCCTTGGAAGCCACAATTGTATGATTACATTAGGTTCCAGCAATATATAGAGCACTGAGAATGGAAGCTTTGTATATATTGTGGCAAACCAAAGAAGTCTCCAAGCAAACACACTCTGCCATCTAATATCATCTCCATATTAAAGCTTTTTTTCCAGGTACCCACAAATTGTCTCCCAAAATCTATACCGCTTGGAATATCTCCAGATACTGTTAGGTCAACTTTCCTCATTCCTTAGACGTTTGGGGCAATTACTAAACTATCTTCCCAATTTTAAAAGGAATATGTTACCTTTTTTTCAATTTTGGAAATTTTTTTTCTCCATATAACAATCATTACTAAAAAAAATAAAATTAGTAATCTCACAATTTTCACACTTGCCACTAGGTCGTGTTTGTTCTCATACTTCCTTTGTTTTTCAGAAAGATTTTACAGTAGTTTCCTTGTCATCAGAGGCAGGATTACAATGACAATTAACAGTTCAATAGGCAGCTGATAACACAGTATCCACCAATTACAAAAGACAATGTCACACCTGAGCCTGCTCCCTCACCCTTCGCAACATTTGCACATGCTCATTAGGTGCTTATGTACAAAATATAGGGTAAGAGCCTGTTCGTTGCTGCTAATGTACATGTGAATTTTGGAAACAGCAGGAAATGAAATGTTAAAATATCTAATTTTTAATAAACATTGTGATCTGGAAAAAATATTGCCAAAAATATATATTTAACACGACAACCTAATTTAAAAATTAGATTATTTTCTGTTTGCACATTCCATTTAATGAAGAATTATATTATTTATATTATACTTAGACTCCATTATACCAACTCAATTGTAATATTTCACTCAGTCCAGGCAACAGTTTTCAATCTTCTAGCTTTGATCATGTTCTACTCTTTAGCCACATGTTGGCCATACACATTAGATAGCTGTCGCCAAACATCTGTCTCTCCTCTCCCCTGATTCTCGGTGTCATGTCTGCATGGAGTTAGGCATTAATGTTTACTAACAGGATTGGCGAGTCACGTCTATGAATGAATTCGCAGGTATGGCAGCATTATTTGGTGATAGATGGCGGCATTAGGAATTGAATAGCTGAATTACGTGGGAACTAAATGGCAGCGTTATGCTCTTCAATTTATTTTTGATGCTGCATATACATTTAATATTTTAACATTTTGTGTGCAGCATGATCTTGGTACTGTATAGCAGTATGTTATTGGATGGAATTATTAAATAAATTGTCTAAAAATTATCACAGTTTTAACACTTTTTTGTAGAGTTTTCAAATTTTTGTGAAGCTTATCTATAAAAAATAAGCATCTGCATAAAGAAAGTAACCATTGTCACCAGAACACACAGTAAATTAAAGGAAACTAACAGGCAAAGTACGCATTATCATTGTTTCATCAATGATAATCTATGGTGCAGCACGGAATACAAACCTTTGATGCAGTTTTTGCTTGCCCAGAATGGTTTGTTTTGACAGTTTAGAAAAGTTAGAAGAAAAGAGAGAAATTTGTCAGCGTTTGGTTTTGTAATCAAAGGGTTGTTATGACATCTGTAGGATTTCAGATAATTAAGATGCAAGAGAAACAAAGCGGCCTCAGACAATAGGGAGAGGAAGAATGTGCAAGAACAAAAGGCAAATTGCATAGACCCAGCCGAGCAAAGAATAATAAAACATTTACTGCTGGGCATAAAACACATAAACATTATGTAGCCAGTTACAATAAATAATGCCATCCTTTCCCAATCTTCCAACGCTTCCAAGACGTTTCCAGAAATGCTTCCTCTGAACAAGATTCTTGCTGAATTACTGAATACATCAAATACTTGATGGCTTCTCAAAGGGATTCAGTCTCCCACAATGCAATTGTTTTTTCCGTCTGTATGACAGGGCAGACAGGTGGTCAGTTTGCGCTTGGCAGTTTGCCTCGTTCATTCATATTTGCTACTTGGATGTTCTTAAAGAAGAAAGAATACGTTTTTAATTGCTTTTGACTTTGAAAATAATAATAATCACCATTAGTAATATCGACGCGACTGGCGTAATGGTGTTTTCTCACTATTTTCTGTGAAGCCATGTCACTCGGATGTGCTATCATATATTGATCCAATTGCCAGAATTAGGGACCCGATAGCCAGAATCCCCATCGTACTGAGGCTGGAGGAACAATGACAATGGCTGAGCGCTGCTATCTCACATCTACCTTGAATGCTGACATTTACCTACCGGCTGCCTGCTGTGCACATGGATAGTTGGAAGCCAAGACCAATGCCGTTACCACATATTTTAGCATTACATTTATATTTACTGTTATAGACAGAACCTAAGATAAAACAAAATGAGCAAATACCCTGTAGTAAGACAATACATAGTAATAGTACATGTAATTAGCATAGGGGACTCGGCAATATTTTGATCCAAAAAGTGTAAAAACCATCCTACCGTGTCAAGGTTTACCCAATCAGAATGGTCTCTAACTCTTGTAGGTCACCTGACTATGTGTCCCTTTTAGTGATGAGCGAATGTGCTGGGATAAGGTGTTATCATGCTCGGTGCTAATACTGTGTCTTCGGGGTGCTCGAATAATATGTACGAGTCCCCGCGGCTGCATGCCTCATGGCTCGACAGCCACAACACATACAGGGATTTCCTGTTTGTTAGGCAATCCCTGCATGTGTTGTGGCTGTCGAAGAGCCATGAGGCATGTGAGTCGCCCACTAGGGCAATGGGGATACTCGATACCGGGTCCGGTCGCTCTTAAAGGGGATGTCACAGTGGTTGCCACCCGGTCCGTGGCTCTGGGCACTCAAATAAAGGGGAAAAGTCTTTAAAGGGAATTTGGTAATAAAGTCTATTTGTGATGCCACCTGTGGTGTTCGGTCAGTGGGGAACCGACGCCGCTAAAAGGGGTCCTCTGGGGTGATGGTATGGCGGCTAATTGGTGATGCTTCCCACAGGTGAAGCGGGGTCCCCAGGGCTCCCAAGGTGTATGGCAGGGATGGTAGTTTGCCGATAAATAAGTGGAGGACACAGTGTTGTAAAGTCTTTACCTGGTGTACTGATGGTAGTAGTCAACTTCAGTCCCGGGTACCAGGTACAGGTGAGGTCCGTAAGCCTTTCCTACTTGCGCTGATGTGTGAAGTCCCTGCTGCCTGAAGCTTGCGGGAAAAGTACTCCTTTCCTCTCCTGTCCTGGGACAGGTGCCTGCACGGTGGGCAGTGTGAGCTGTTTTACAGGGTCTCTATCACGGCCCGGGCTCTTAAGATACTGCTTCACCTCAGACTTGGTGTGGGCAAGTAACGTACAGTGTAATGCCCTCCAGTTCTGTTGTGCATCCTGGAGAGCGACACGACCTCGGGCTTCTGCGCTCTGGCTCTGAGGGTGCCCGGTCACAGTTCCCCTCTGAGCCCCTTTCCCTTCACTGTGCTCCTTCCTTCTTTGGCTCCACCACTTTCAACCCCTCGGGTTCTCCTCCTTTCCTGGAGCTGCAGCTTAAAGCCTGGCTGCACGGCTCCACCACCTGCTCTTCACTCCTCAGTGTCACTCACTAACTGCCTAACTCCTCCTCCAGCCCAGGATATATCTATCTGAGGGAAGCTCCCCTGAATCCGGGTTCAGAACTCTCCCTTCTGGCCGGGATTCAGAATAATAGTAATAATAATAATCTTTATTTTTATAATGTGTTGTGTGTGGGTGCCTTACCTGGTAAAGGAAACTCCCCTTGCCTCCAAGCATGATATTACCCTCCCCGAAAGGAAGGCAACATCACTGTAACAACCGGTTACCTGGGGTGTTACAAATGCAGCTGCGGGGACTCAAACATATTATTCAAACACACCAAAGACACTGGTTTAGCACCCGAGCATGCTCATATAACACCTTCTCTCAGCACATTCACTCATTACTAGTCAGCAGGACTCAAAATAGACGAGGGCAGAACAGGACCCAGAACTGACTGTTCAGACATCTGCGCATAGAAAGCTATCTAAACAAATGATTTTTGCTCTGCTCACACAAAATGAGGTGAACAACAAGAGTTAGGTAAGGCTGGTTTCACACATCAAGTTTTTACCTCATGTGTGAAAAAGGGTTGCTGTGGTTCAGGGAGCTGGACCCACTTTGGATCCGTGTGAGTACTTTTCAATCCTTCTTTCACCAATTTATCTCATATGAAGAAAACATGTTCTTAGCTTCTCCTATCCATCCATACAAATAGCACACAGATGACATCCATGTTCTAGATACTTTTTTTTCACTAGTCAATTTAATTGCAATGGTGAGTTTGATCCATCAAGATGGGACGGGTCTTTCCTTTTTTTAGGTGACAAAAATACACCTGAAGTTCCAGATTTGTTGTCATGAGCCCAAGAACTATACCAGAAAATAATGCATAGCACATATACAGAAAAAAAATCATGAGCCTCATGCTAGCGAATCCGACCGGCATCTAAAGAACCTATTGATTAATAATAATTATAGAAATATAAGAATTTAAACAAAAAGATGTTCTGCAGCAGATGGGAGAGAAAAGTGTGTAATAAACACCACAGCTGATGATGAACCTCTTTTTACAAAGAGAGGCAGCAGTTAATAGAGGAACCTTCTACAAAAACACCCTGTAATAGTATAGAAAGTGATGACTTGTCGTCGATGTATCTGTCTGTATCTTTCTAAGATCTATGGTTAGAATTATATATTTATACAGAGTTCCTTTTCCGTTTAAAATCTCCAAATATTAATCATCACCATCATAAGATGAAGTAAGGTATTTATGATTGGTTTGATCATTAGTATGTGCTGCATGATCACACACATGAAATGGAGAAATCCAATAGCAGCTTAACTTTCTTCAATGTATGCAGTTTTGCTTCATGGTTTCAGGGTTCCCTGATCCGATCCGCACGGTTTCATGTCTAGAAGCTGCTGTGACAGCTGGTTAGAATTTGTTGTGAAAAACTTTTCATAAAAGCAGAAAGAAATCCTCAATAATTGGAACAGGAAAGACAGAATTGCTTTAAATTAGCGAGCTGTGACAAACGTGTCCATTCTGTAAATCTTTGTTTTAGCTTCATTGTAACCTTTATGATCAGGATGTCATTGGGTGGAGGATCACAGGGGAAGCTTAGCCAACATTCAGTATTTCATTTCTGCTTCACAGCTTTGAAGAAGCGGCTATTTTCTTCATGGGTTATTAAACTCAATAACTATTTTTTTGGCATGTGAAAGCTATTGTTAGTATAGTTTAGATATATTTTATATAAAGAGCAAGAATGAAGTGAAGAGAATCAATAAAAAAAGCTTATAGGGAATCTGTCAGCAGGATTTTGTTATGTAATCTGAGCACACCATGAGGTAGGGGTTAAAACACTGAATTCATTGATATGTCCCTTATCAGGCTGAATGCTGTTGTATACTTACAGTGAACGTTTACTTACAATGAGTTGGAAGGGGCCCCCAGGGTCATCATGTCCAATCCCTTGCTCAATACCGGATTCACTAAACCATCTCAGACAAATGTTTGTCCAGCCAATTCAACCATGTATCACTTATCAGGCTCTGTGCTGTTGTTTACTTTCACAGAAGGTTTTATCCCTAGGGCATTATCATTGGTGTAACTAGCTGGTACAGGCACTCATCCTATTCCATCCCCTCCTGTGATAAGCACCTCACTGTCTATAAACTTTCTGTTGCATAGTTTGGTCACAGAAGAAACTTGTGAGAGTAGATTACATGGGGTAATTCAACTGTTATCTTCACAAAACATGAGATACATGCATCAGCTTCTTAATACAGCATAACAGGAAGTCTGAAGGACCCTTTACCAGAGAGGAAGTGAAACCAAAGTACAACAAGTATATGCATTACATTCAACTAAGCATATACAGTTAGGTCCATATATATTTGGACAGAGACAACATTTTTCTAATTTTGGTTATAGACATTACCACAATGAATTTTAAGCAAAACAATTCAGATGCAGTTGAAGTTCAGACTTTCAGCTTTCATTTGAGGGTATCCACATTAAAATTGGATGAAGGGTTTAGGAGTTTCAGCTCCTTAACAAGTGCCACCCTGTTTTTAAAGGGACCAAAAGTAATTGGACAATTGACTTCAAGGCTATTTCATGGATAGGTGTGGGCAGTCCCTTCGTTATGTCATTCTAAATTAAGCAGATAAAAGGCCTGGAGTTGATTTGAAGTGTGGTGCTTGCATTTGGAAGGTTTTGCTGTGAAGTAAACATGCGGTCAAAGGAGCTCTCCATGCAGCTGAAACAAGCCATCCTTAAGCTGCGAAAACAGAAAAAAAAAAACATCCGAGAAATTGCTACAATATTAGGAGTGGCAAAATCAACAGTTTGGTGCATCCTGAGAAAGAAAGAAAGCACTGGTGAACTCATCAATGCAAAAAGACCTGGGCGCCCACGGAAGACAACAGTGGTGGATGATCGCAGAATAATCTCCATGGTGAGGAGAAATCCATTCACAACAGCCAACCAAGTGACCAACACTCTCCAGGAGGTCGGCGTATCAATATCCAAATCTACCATAAAGAGAAGACTGCATGAAAGTAAATACAGAGGGTTCACTGCACGGTGCAAGCCACTCATAAGCATCAAGAATAAAAAGGCTAGACTGGACTTTGCTAAAAAAAACAACTAAAAAAGCCAGCACAGTTCAGGAAGAACATTCTTTGGACAGATGAAACCAAGATCAACCTCTACCAGAATGATGGAAAGAGAAAAGTATGGCGAAGGCGTGGTACAGCTCATGATCCAAAGCATACCACATCATCTGTAAAACACGGCGGAGGCAGTGTGATGGCTTGGGCATGCATGGCTGCCAGTGGCACTGGGTCACTAGTGTTTATTGATGATGTGACACAGGACAGAAGCAGCCAAATGAATTCTGAGGTATTCAGAGCCGCCATACTGTGTGCTCAGATCCAGCCAAATGCAGCCAAACTGATTGGTCGTCATTTCATACTACAGATGGACAACGACTCAAAATATAAAGCCAAAGCTTACCCAGGAGTTTATTAAAGCAAAGAAGTTTAATATTCTTGAATGGCCAAGTCAGTCACCTGATCTCAATCCAATTGAGCATGCATTTCACTTGTTAAAGACTAAACTTCAGACAGTAAGGCCCACAAACAAACAGCAACTGAAAACCACCGCAGTGAAGGCCTGGCAGAGCATCAAAAAGGAGGAAACACAGCGTCTGGTGATGTCCATGAGTTCAAGACTTCAGGCAGTCATTGCCAACAAAGGATTTTCAACCAAGTACTAGAAATGAACATTTTATTTAAAATTATTTAATCTGTCCAATTACTTTTGGTCCCTTTAAAAACAGGGAGGCACATGTTAAGGAGTTGAAACTCCTAAACCCTTCATCCAATTTTAATGTGGATACCCCCAAATGAAAGCTGAAAGTCTGAACTTCAACTGCATCGGAATTGTTTTGTTTAAAATTCATTGTGGTAATGTCTATAACCAAAATTAGAAAAATGTTGTCTGTGTCCAAATATATATGGACCTAACTGTAACAGTAACAACATCACCATCTACTGTCAGAAAAGTGTAAACTCCTCCTGCACACAAATAAGTCTGTATATGTTGCATATCTGCCAACACTTTCTACATATAGAGCTTGGTGTGGGCGGGGTTAGCTTTCTCAGCTCTGCTTCATTCTAAATCTAAAAGCTCTGATTGAGTCAGAATGGCTGTACCCAGTAATCTAAATGATACATTGTTGAATTCAGGTACTTTTTGCCTACATCATGCTGCTTTCAGATGAAATAGAAAAAACCTGCTGGCAGATTCTCTTTAACTGGTAGAGTAATATCTCATATGTTGTATCCAAGGTCATACACACCTGAGCTGCAGAACATGGTGCATCTGCCATGGGGCTCTTTGGGAAAGGGTATAGCTCTGCTTGGTCCCATCCCCTTTGCCACCTGTGCAGATGTATTTATTCTGAGAAACTGGATTGTTGGAAAACAAGTGAATGGGTAATTGGCACTAAGGTCATGAAAAAGTCATTAAGGGGTTAAGTCAAACACAGGCTCTTCTGGCCTTTGTAGGAAAACCCAGTCCCATTTTGATCTTTACTTTGAGGCATCCTCTCCTATGTATGTCACAGGTTATTTTTACTGATATGCCTGTGCAAAACACATACATGCAGTTACATTTCCAATGGTGGGTAACAGGTTAATCTTGTTTAACCCCTTACCGACATGTCAGTAGTGGGTTTAGGGTGACCTCACCCCATATCTGGCAGGTAATGGCTGTGTGTTACAGCCTAGACCTGCCTCTAACAGATGTGACTGCCTCAATGGAGTGACTGCAGACTTGCCTCCTATGGCCGGACAATCCCTTTAAGGTTAAGGTTTAATGGTCAGCTAGTGAAAGGCAGATTTCCCAGTGAGGTTTATCCCTTTTAGTAATTATTATTTTTGAATTCATTTCTGTCACAGGCCTGAGAAGCATCTCAGTATATTTGTTCTCATATTATTCCATCTTTATGCACTTTGCTTTGTGCGCTGCGGCTTTCATGAACAGAACAGGGTCTTCCCCATACTGTTCCCACAAAATTAGAAGCATACAGTTTTCCAAACTTCATTAGCATTATTCCTCCTCCACAAAACTTTACATAGTTACAT
This sequence comes from Ranitomeya variabilis, assembly GCF_051348905.1. NCBI lineage: Eukaryota > Metazoa > Chordata > Amphibia > Anura > Dendrobatidae > Ranitomeya > Ranitomeya variabilis. The sequence continues at coordinate 110,369,034 of NC_135232.1, forward strand.
AAGTTGAAAAAATACACAGGTCCATGAAGTTAAACCTTTCTCCATCGCTACATCTTAATATATACTTACCTTGTAATGTCTTCACACCCTGTTCCATCCAGATGTGTCCGGATCCCAGAATTCCAAGCAGCGGAAGTTCACCGACTGCCATATTGGGACACCCCAAGTGATGGGTGTCTCAATATGGAAACTGCTGGAGGTACCAGCCTCTTGCGCGATACCACCAGCGGAACACTGTCGCACCACACACGCACACACACTGTATACGCCGTATGCACCACACACACACTGTAAATGCTGTATGTACCATACAGACACACTGTATACGTCGTATACACCACACACACGTACACACACTGTATACGCCGTACGCACCACACACACACACACTGTATATGCTGTACGTACCACACAGACACACTGTGTACGTCGTACACATCACACACACACACGTACACACACTGTATATGCCGTATGCAGCCTCTTGCGCGATACCACCAGTGGAACACTGTCGCACCACACACGCACTCACACTGTATACGCCGTACGCACCACACACACACACACTGTATATGCTGTACGTACCACACAGACACACTGTGTACGTCGTACACATCACACACACACACGTACACACACTGTATATGCCGTATGCAGCCTCTTGCGCGATACCACCAGCGGAACACTGTCGCACCACACACGCACACACACTGTATACGCCGTATGCACCACACACACACTGTATATGCTGTATGTACCATACAGACACACTGTATACGTCGTATACACCACACACACGTACACACACTGTATACGCCGTACGCACCACACACACACACACTGTATATGCTGTACGTACCACACAGACACACTGTGTACGTCGTACACATCACACACACGTACACACACTGTATATGCCGTATGCAGCCTCTTGCGCGATACCACCAGCGGAACACTGTCGCACCACACATGCACTCACACTGTATACGCCGTACGCACCACACACACACACACACTGTATATGCTGTACGTACCACACAGACACACTGTATACGTCGCATACACCACACACACACACACACGTACACACACTGTATATGCCGTATGCAGCCTCTTGCGCGGTTCCACCAGCGGAACACCGTCGTGAACACGTTGCCACCGGGATCAGCTGAATGATTCACTGACCACCGCCATCTTTGTACAGGAGGAGCGCATGTGCAGTTTTAATGTGACCGCCGCTATCTGTCTGCACAAAGATTTCGGTGGTCTGATTTACTGTGCCTGCGCAAATTCCATGCAGGCGCAGTGAATCATTAGGCTGATCCTGGCGGCAGATGTGCGACGTGTCTACAGGCAGAGGAAGCCGGTCACATGAAAGGGGTTTTCCCATGAATGAAAGTTCATTTTAAAAATTCTCTGTCTCTGACCGTGTACAGAACATACCATATCTTCTGGGCAGAGGAGGAAGCAAAAGACAATACTGACATTACAGCAGGGGATCACAGAGGATTTCTTTTGCCAGGTAAAATATTTCACTGACTGGTTTTAAACAATATTTTACCTCACAAAATGTATCCTCTGCGATCTCCTGCTGTAATGTCAGTATTGTCTTTGTGGGGAGAACACAGCACAGGAAGGAGAGAGACAGCAGACAAGGGGGATAGCACATGGGGTGAACAGGTCAAAGAAGAGAGCACAGACGGGAGAAGTCAGCACATGGGGAAAGAGAATGGATAGGTGGGTGAGCACATGGGGGGAGAGATTCTCCACACTGCAAAGCCTGCCCCAATCGTGACATTACCTCCCTCCCGATGCGATAGCATCCGTTCTCCATGCTGTCATATTATCTTCCATTACTTCTATTACTACCTCTTGTACCTCTTCTTCAGCCTGCTTTAACTGTAAAGAACCCTTTCCTATTTAGCTGCCAGAATCGCCTTTCCTTCACATGTAATGAAAATCCACTGGTCTTTTGTATGGTCCTTGGAAGAAATAAGTCATGTGCCCGTCCTTTGTATTGACCGCACATGTTTTTATACATATAAATGGGATTGCCTCTAAAGCATTTTTCCAAGCTAAGCAAGCCAAATTTATCCAACCTCTTACTATAGGAGAGGTCTTCCTTCCCATGTAATATCCTAATTGTTGTCTTTGGACTAATTCTGACTTTGCAATATTCTTTTTAAAATGTGGACCCTAAAACTTGATTCCATATTCTGGATGTGGCAGAATGCGGTCAGGCAGGTGACGTTCTCCTGGTATTATCTATAACCAGACACTTCCACTGCTCCACAGGCCACTCAAGTTTTGGTGCTGATGATAATGCCAGAGGAGGCTTGAACTCTCCTATCACTGAGTTAGAAGAGGGTTGATGACTTATGCACTATGCTCCTCAGTACTCGGTGACTCTCTTCTGTAACTTTATGTTGTCTTCTACATTATTATTATTATTTATTTATATAGCACCATTGATTCCATGGTGCTGTACATGAGATGGGGTTACATACAAATTACAGATATCACTGACAGTAAGCAAACTAACAATTACAGGCTGATACAGATGGGTGACGACCCTGCCCTTGCGGGTTTACATTCTGAGGCTGAATCGCTGTTGTTCCCAAAAGCTTCCATAATAATATCACTTACTGTTGATTGTGAAATATTTACAGGGGATCCTTCACCAGGGTTTTGCCACCTAAGCTGAGAGCAGCATGGTGTAGAGACAAAGACCCTGATTACAGTGAGATGTAACTTACTAGGTTAGTGTAGTTTTGATAAAAATCACTTTTTTTTATCAGTCTGAGATTATTACTAGAGGATTAATAACCATGCTGCCATGTAGTCCACCATATTCATGAGCTCTGTATAACCCCGCCCCCATTACTGCTTTCTGCCTATGCACAGTATAAACTTAAGGCCATGGTCACACTTGCGTGTTTAATGCGAGAAACTTGCGCGAGTCTCCTACATCAACAGCCGGCACTTGGGACCCGACTGTGCGGCTGCACAGAAATACATGGAGATGCACACTCTGGTCCCGATTGCCGGCAGCAGTGCTGGGTATTGATGCGAGTTTCTCGCATTACATACGCAAGTGTGACCCCGGCCTAAAGTTAACAATCAGTGGTGTAAGTGGGGCTATACTGAGCTCGGTATTCAGAGAACTGGGATATCTGCAGCAGGGAAAACAGTAATTTTGTGAAAACTAAAACAAGTAGCACAGTAAGTGATAGAGGACTGGAATCAGGGTCTCTTCCTCTACACTATGCTGCTCCTAGATGGGGTTGCAAAATATCGGTGATGTATTTTATTTGCGCTTTTTCCCATTCATCCTGTTCAAATTTGCAGAAAAAAAGCAGCATGTGCATGTCATTTCATAAATCTCATTCCCTCTGATGGTTTTGTAAAATGATGCAATTTTTTCTATGTAAAACATGAGCAAAAAAAAAGCAATGCGTAAACAAGTCCTAAGAGCGAAGACATTTCACAAACTGACTTGACATCCTATCACAGGATGATGCTCCCAGTCAGTGGGACGAGTCATTTTTTCACAAATGTGAATGGCAGCCGGCATGGTGAGGAGGTGCATGTCATACACCTGTGCCAATGGGACAGAATGTAAAACCTAAATTCAATAATTAAGCGTGTCCCAGTGCTTTTTTACTTCGGCTATGTTCACGCTAGGCATTTTTGCAGCATTTTTTTTTCTGCAGCAAAACCTGATCTCTTTGCAGGAACCAAACTGTGACAAAAACGCATGTCGTGTTGCATTTTTGGTGTTTTTTTTGCTGCGTTTTTGTGCATTTTTTTCTGCGGCTTTATGATACATTTGACTCTTGTGCATGTTTATTGAAAAAAAAAGATCTCATTCTAGTTAATCAAATTTTAGCACAAGAAATGCTGCAAAACCTGGTTTTGTTGCCACCCATTACTTTCAATGGGTGAAAAACGCTGACAAAAATGCAGAAAAAAATGCTGAAAGAAGTGACATGCTCTATTGTGCAAAAAAACATGCAAAGCACAAAATACTGATGACTAAAAACAAGCTGTGTGCATGAGATTTCAGAAATCTCGTAGACTTTGCTAGTACTGTAAAACGCAGCTGAATATTTGCATATATAAAGCATAAAAAACCGCTGCAAAAACGCTCAGTGTGAATAAAGCCATATAGTACAGAAGATTTATCTCAGCTACAGCAAAGAGCTTGTTTGTCATTTTTTATTAAATTCACCTTAGTGTTATCAAGTTCCTAAGTTGACCTACTGAAACTCCATTATGTTGGCCATCGTAAATTAAGGCATGATTTGTTTTTCTCCATAAGTATTTTATCTTTAACAAATGAACACATTCCTAGAAACATATATTCTCAGTTGAAAACTTTTTTTTACTCATCTGAAATGACAAAGAATGTCACCCATAACATAAACAGCTTTCAACGTCTTGCCAAAACGTAGAATGTGCGCGAGCTAAAACAAACTATGATCCTATCCCAGCAGTAGAGCTCTCATCTTCAGCATGTCCACAAACAAATGCTTCTCTTGAGAGGCACCGTAATTGATGATGAGCGCTGTCTGTCTTCTATGACCTGCTGTGACTATGCACCACCTCAAGACCAGCTCTGCAAGGTTACCAGCTTTGCTTTAGTATAAATACACAGATGGCGCAGTCACGGGTCACTTATATGGGTAAACCGCTTGTATCCTTTATTTAAACAACATCATTCATCCACAGCTGTTGAAGTGGATAGGTGAAACCCATTACAGGTATAACCTGCTAAAGCACCTGCTGGTGTGATGGTGGACTCAATGGACTTGATGACATAATTAAACAATGCTTAGCGTCACCCTAGGTTTACTGCATAATGACTGCTGACAGATGTGGTTTGGATTTTTTTCAGTTTCTATTTTTTGGTGTTCTGTAAAATACAGTGAAAACTTTTTGAAAGACCACCTTCTCATCCAGATCAAATTTTCTATAACTTAATTTCCATTCCATAATATACTATGGGTTCCTGCCTTGTTCTTTGAAAAATACCATCCATCAGATAATTATTTTTCAAAGCAATGTGAAGTAGTTACTAGTGATGAGCAGATGTGCTCGTTAGCTGAGATTTCCTGAGCATGCTCGGGTGTTTTCCGAGTATTTGGGCATGCCCGGAGATTTAGTTTGTGTTACCGCAGCAGCATGATTTGCGGCTGCTAGACAACCTGATTACATGTGGGGATTGCCTGTTTGTTACACAATCCCCACATGTATTCAGCCTGTCTAGCAGCTGCGGCAAAACAAACTAAATCTCCAAGCATGCCCAAATACTCAGAGAACACCCCAGCATGCTCAGGAAATCTCGGCTAACGAGCACATCTGCTTATCACTAGTAGTTATCACAAAGTGGTTTATGATAATAATAATTTTATTTCTATAACGCCAAAAGATTCCACAGCACTTTACAATTCAGAGGGGATTTGTACGGACAATAAAGGCATACCAGAGTACACAGATAATTCAACATATACCCAGAGGAGGGAAAACCCTGCTCGCAAGCTTATAATAGGGGAAACACGACAGGTAATTGGTAAAAAGTGCTTGCATTGTACAGTCCAGCTATCAATGTAATAAATAAGGTATTTAAATAACGATGCATGAACCAGTCAGCAGCCAGTATCTGCATAAATCTGCATAAGTACAGATACAAAGTGCAATTAAGCGCATGGAGGCTGTGGAAGAGTTACTATGAGGGACCAGAGTTGGAAGAAAATTTTGTAAGGGCAAAACTGGAATAGTTACATAAGTGACGTGAGGTGGTAGGCCAGTCTAAAGAAGTATGTTTTTAGGGCACGCTTAAAACTGTGGATATTGGAAATTAAGAGAATTATCCTGGTTAGTGCACTCCAGAAAAGTGGTGAAGCTCGTGAGAAGTCTTGGAAATTGGAGTGAGAGGTTCGGACTATTGAGGATGTTAGTCTTAGGTCATTAGTAGTGTTGAGCTTTCCGATACCGCAAGTATCGGGTATCGGCCGATATTTGCTGTATCGGAATTCCGATACCGAGATCCGATACTTTTGTGATATCGGGAATCGGTATCAAGATCGATATTAATGTGTAAAATAAAGAATAAAAAAAAAAATATTGATATACTCACCTCTCCAACGCAGCCTGGACCTTACCGATGTAACCAGCAGCTTCCGTTCCTAAGAATGAGAGCTTGAAAGACCTTAGATGACGTCGCGGCTTGTGATTGGTCACGTGGCGGTCACGTGACCGCTCATGCGACCAATCACAGGCCGCGACGTCATCTAAGGTCTTTCAAGCGCTCATTCTTAGGAACGGAAGCTGCCGGTTACAGCGGTAAGGTCCAGGCTGCGTCGGAGAGGTGAGTATATCAATATTTTTTATTTTTATTCTTTATTTTACATATTAATATGGATCCCAGGGCCTGAAGGAGAGTTTCCTCTCCTTCAGACCCTGGGAACCATACAGGATACCTTCCGATACTTGGTGTCCCATTGACTTGTATTGGTATCGGGTATCGGTATCGGCGATATCCGATACTTTTCGGGTATCGGCCGATACTATCCGATACCGATACTTTCAAGTATCGGACGGTATCGCTCAACACTAGTCATTAGTGGAATGGAGGGCACAGGTAGGGTGATTGACAGAGATGGGCGAGGAGATGTAGAGTAGTGCAGAACTGTGAAGCACTTTGTGGGTGAGAGTGATAAGTTTATATTGGATTCTGTAGAAGATGAACAACCAGTGCAAAGGTTAAAGGCATCGGTGTAGCAGTTTGAGAGGAATATGATCCTGGCTGCTTCATGCAAGATTGATTGGAGAAGGGATAGTTTAGTAATAGGGAGACCGATTAATAGAGAGTTGCAATAGTCCAGACGAGAATGAATAAGAGCAACAGTGAGAGTTTTTGCAGAGTCAAAGATTAGAAAAGGTCAAATTCCAGAGATGTTTTTGAGCTGCAGGTGACATGAGCAAACAAGTGACAGAGGGCACGATGCTCAGGATGGTAGAACCACACACGAAAATGGCAATATTGGGTTCTGGAAGGTGGGTGGAGGGAGAAAACACAAGGAGTTCGGTATTTGACAGATTCAGTTTTCGATAGAGGGAAGGCATGATGTTAGAGACAGTATAAAGACAGTCACTGGTATTTTGGTATTTGGCAGTTAAAGATGCATTGAAGCAATGGTCAGAGAGCTAGGAGGAGATCCAAGAGAGCTCACTATCCTTGAGTCCAATAGAGCGGTGCATAGTGAGGAGGAGCTGGTAACATAGTTATGTAACATAGTTATTAAGGTTGAAGGAAGACTTTAAGTCCATCTAGTTCAACCCATAGCCTAACATGCCCTAACATGTTGATCCAGGGGAAGGCAAAAAAACCCCATCTGGTAAGAGTAAGCTCCACCATGGGGAAAAAAATTCCTTCCCGACCCCACATACGGCAATCAGACTAGTTCCCTGGATCAACGCCCTATCAAAGAATCTAATATATATACCCTGTAACATTATACTTTTCCAGGAAGGTATCCAGTCCCCTCTTAAATTTAAGTAATGACTCACTCATTACAACATCATACGGCAGAGAGTTCCATAGTCTCACTGCTCTTACAGTAAAGAATCCGCGTCTGTTATTATGCTTAAACCTTTTTTCCTCCAGACGTAGAGGATGCCCCCTTGTCCCTGTCACCGGTCTATGATTAAAAAGATCATCAGAAAGGTCTTTGTACTGTCCCCTCATATATTTATACATTAACATAAGATCACCCCTTAGCCTTCGTTTTTCCAAACTAAATAGCCCCAAGTGTAATAACCTATCTTGGTATTGCAGACCCCCCAGTCCTCTAATAACCTTGGTCGCTCTTCTCTGCACCCGCTCCAGTTCAGCTATGCCTTTCTTATACACCGGAGACCAGAACTGTGCACAGTATTCTAAGTGTGGTCGAACTAGTGACTTGTATAGAGGTAAAATTATGTTCTCCTCATGAGCATCTATTCCTCTTTTAATGCATCCCATTATTTTTTTTGCCTTTGTAGCAGCTGCCTGACACTGGCCACTGAATATGAGTTTATCATCCACCCATACACCCAGGTCTTTTTCATTGATGGTTTTGCCCAGAGTTTTAGAATTAAGCACATAGTTATACATCTTATTCCTTCTACCCAAGTGCATGACCTTACATTTATCCCCATTAACGCTCATTTGCCATTTATCAGCCCAAGCTTCTAGTTTACATAAATCATCCTGTAATATAAAATTGTCCTCCTCTGTATTGATTACCCTGCAGAGTTTAGTGTCATCTGCAAATATTGAAATTCTACTCTGAATGCCCCCTACAAGGTCATTAATAAATATGTTAAAAAGAAGAGGGCCTAATACTGACCCCTGTGGTACCCCACTGCTAACCGCGACCCAGTCCGAATGTGCTCCATTAATAACCACCCTTTGTTTCCTATCCCTGAGCCAGCTCTCAATCCACTTACACATATTTTCCCCTATCCCCATTATTGTATGTATATTATATGTAACAACCTTTTGTGTGGCACCGTATCAAAAGCTTTTGAAAAGTCCATATACACTACATCCACTGGGCTCCCTTGGTCCTGTCCGGAACTTACCTCTTCATAGAAGCTGAACAAATTAGTCTGACATGAACGGTCCCTAGTAAACCCGTGCTGATACTGGGTCATGAGGTTATTCCTCTTCAGATACTCCAGTATAGCATCCCTTAGAATGCCCTCCAGGATTTTACCCACAGTAGAGGTTAAACTTACTGGCCTATAATTTCCGAGTTCAGTTTTTGTCCCCTTTTTGAATATTGGCACCACATTTGCTATAAGCCAGTCCTGTGGTACAGACCCTGTTATTATGGACTCTTTAAAGATTAAAAATAATGGTCTATCAATGACTGTACTTAATTCCTGCAGTACTCGGGGGTGTATCCCATCCGGGCCCGGAGATTTGTCAATTTTTGTGATTTTTAGACGCCGCCGTACTTCCTGCTGGGTTAAGCAGGTAACCTTTAATTGGGAATTTTTATCACTAGTTATATTGGCTGCCATGGGATTTTCTTTTGTAAATACTGATGAAAAAAAGTCATTTAGCATATTGGCTTTTTCCTCATCCTCATCCACCATTTCACCCAGACTATTTTTAAGGGGGCCAACACTATCATTTTTTAGTTTCTTACTATTTATGTAGTTAAAGAATATTTTGGGATTATTTTTGCTCTCTCTGGCAATGAGTCTCTCTGTCTCAATCTTTGCTGCCTTGATTTGCTTTTTACAGAATTTATTTAATTTTCTGTATTTATTTAATGCCTCCTCAGTCCTCACTACCTACTTCCTTTAATTCTCTAAATGCTTTCTTTTTGTCCCTTATTGCGCCCCTTGCAGCTCTATTTAGCCATATTGGTTTCCTCTTATTTCTAGTATGTTTATTCCCATACGGTATATACTGTGCACAGGTCCTATCCAGGATGCTAATAAACGTCTCCCATTTTCTTTGTGTATTTTTATGCCTCAGGATATCGTCCCAGTTAATTGCACCAAGATCCTCTCTCATCCTTTGGAAATTTGCCCTCCTGAAGTTTAGTGTCCATGTCACCCCTCTACTACACATCTTATTAAAGGAGACATGAAAACTTATTATTTTGTGATCACTATTCCCCAAGTGACCCCCAACCCTTATATTTGATATGCGGTCTGGCCTGTTGGTTAATATTAGGTCTAGCAGTGCCCCCCTCCTTGTTGGGTCCTGAACCAGTTGTGAAAGGTAATTGTCTCTCATAGTTGTCAAAAACCGATTACCTTTACTGGAACTGCAGGTTTCTGTTCCCCAATCTATTTCAGGGTAGTTGAAGTCCCCCATAATAATGACTTCTCCTTGAGTCGCAGCTTCATCTATTTGCTTTACAAGGATATTCTCCATTGCTTCCATTATTTTTGGAGATTTATAACAAACCCCTATCAGTAATTTATTATTTTTTCCTCCTCCCCTTATCTCCACCCACAGGGACTCTACATTTTCATTAGATTCACCTATATTATCACGCAGGATGGGTTTTAAGGTCGATTTTACATACAGACACACCCCACCCCCTCGCTTATCTGTACGGTCATTTCTGAAAAGGCTATAGCCCCGCAAGTTAACAGCCCAGTCATGGCTCTCATCCAGCCATGTTTCAGATATCCCCACCATGTCATAATTATGCTCCAACAACATTAATTCTAATTCGTCCATTTTGTTGGCGAGGCTTCTGGCATTAGTATACATGCACTTGATGTTCCTCTCTGTACCTCTATTCTTTCTTAAATTACTAACTGTTCTGGTGATCCATAGTTTTGAATGCTGCAGAGAGATCCAGGAGAATTAGTATGGAGCAGTGACCATTAGATTTATCTGTTAGCAGATCATTGGAGACCTTAGTAAGGGCAGTTAGGGGATTGGGAGAAGATTTCCTGCCGGATATGGTCAATTTTTTCTCTGAAATAATTGGGCAGATCATCAGCACTAATAGTGGTTGGGGCCTGCACTCTTGGATTGAGGAGGGAATGAAAAGTGTCAAAGAGGGAATTAGGATTCTTAGATAGTGAGGTGATAAGGGTGTTAAAGAAGGCTTGTTTGGAGAGATAAAGGGTAGAGTTGTGTGTTTTAAGCATAGACTTATAATGGATGAAATCTTGGATTTTCTTCACAGATGTTGATGAGAACCTGCAGCACCGCTGGAGGAAACGTGTTTGCAGCATGTGCCAGGGTTGCTGCCTTCTGTGCTGTGTTGTTCCATGTGTAGGAGGTGCAGCTTCATTAAGGACACTTCACAGTGTTTCAATATAATGTTTCAGCACATAGTCAGGAAATGAGAGGGAGGAGATAGAGGCCAATAATGACTGCACATTTTCATAAGTGTCTGGGTATTAATGGCATGTATATTACTATAAGTGTTGTATGTCGGGGACTGCTGAGTGGGGTGAAAGTTCTTGATATAGAATGAAAGTTTGTTGTGGTCAGAAAATGGGAGAGGGATGTCAGTAAAATTGGGCACTAAACAGAGCAAGGAGAAGATCAGGTCCAGCATATTCCTATCTTCATGTGTTCCTAAGTTAGTAAGATGTGAAATGCAGAGAGAGGAGCTTAGAGATAAAAGATGAGCCGCAGTTGGGGAAATGAGATCATCAATAGGGATTTAAAAGTTCCCATGTTGAGAGTGGGGATATCACAGGGTAGAAAGTGCAGAAGCCAGGTGGCAAAGTGATTGAGGAAGTGAAGGGAGGGACCCGGAGTGTGATACTGTTGGAATTATGCTTATTATTGTATATTGCAATAACTACTATTTAATACTATTTAATAGTGCATGAATTTTTGTCTCCAGCAATAGCGTTATACTGTCAGTAAAGCATTGTTCAAAAAAAAACCAACAACATCCCAGACATATGTCTGTTGATCCTCTGTTTGAAGACTTCTATTGAAGGAGAACTCACTACCTCTTGTGGAAGTCTATTCCATTCATTGATCACCCTCACTGTCAAAAAGTTTTTTCTGATATCTAGATGAACAAAGCAAAGATGATGAAGAAGCAAAGATGGCCAACAGCAGCAACTCTGTGAAGTTGACAGTGCTAAATTTGACTAACCAGAACTACCAATCCTGGAAATTCAAGGTAAAGATGCTGCTGATAAGAGAGGGTACTTAGACATACACACAGAAGTCTAGATCTCACCCACTACCAGAAGACTGGATAGAGAAGGATCAAAAAGCACAAAGTTCTCCTTCAGTGTAGATGATGATAAGATTGTGCATATATGCAAATGTGAAACTGTGTAGGAACAACTGCAGAAAGTGCATACAATGATAAATCTCAGCAAAAAGCTCTATTTAATGAGGAAGCTGTAGAAGTCTAAAGGTACCATCACACATAACGATTTCGTTAATGATATCGTTGCTTTTTGTGACGTAGCAACGATATCGTTAACAAAATCGTTATGCGTGACAGCGACCAACGATGAGGCCCCTGCTGGGAGATCGTTGGTCGCTGCGAATGATCAGGACCTTTTTTTGGTCGCTGATCACCCGCTGTCATCGCTGCATCGGCGTGTGTGATGCCGATCCAGCGATGTCTTCACTGGTAACCAGGGTAAACATCGGGTCACTAAGCGCAGGGCCGCGCTTAGTAACCCGATGTTTACCCTGGTTACCATTGTAAACGTAAAAAAAAAAACACTACATACTTACATTCCGGTGTCTGTCACGTCCCTCGCCGTCAGCTTCCCGCACTGACTGTGTCAGCGCCGGCCGTAAAGCACAGCACAGCGGTGACGTCACCGCTGTGCTTTACGGCCGGCGCTCACAGTCAGTGCGGGAAGCTGACGGCGAGGGACGTGACAGACACCGGAATGTAAGTATGTAGTGTTTTTTTTTAACGTTTACAATGGTAACCAGGGTAAACATCGGGTTACTAAGCACGGCCCTGCGCTTAGTAACCCAATGTTTACCCTGGTTACCCGGGGACTTCGGCATCGTTGGTCGCTGGAGTGCTGTCTGTGTGACAGCTCTCCAGCGACCACACAACGACTTACCAACGATCACGGCCAGGTCGTATCGCTGGTCGTGATTTGGTAAATCGTTAAGTGTAACGGTACCTTAAGCTAAGTAAGGGCCAAGATATGCAGGATTACATAAGAAGTGTTCTAGAAATTATGGAGTACCTGCAGGGCATTGGGAAGATTTACAGGATTTAAATGTACTGCACTACTTCTACGTGGTCTACCAAAAAGCTTTGACACACTTGTAACTACACTAGATGCACACCCAGATTATGAGTTTTCATTGCAGCATATCATAGGAATGCTTATTGATAAGTAAAAGCAAAAGACAGAAAATATAAGAAGCAATGGGGAATCCAAACCCGAATACGTTTTAAAAACGCAAGATCTACTCAAAAATAAAAATAATTTGAAGGAAACACGTGTTTTGTCTGCAATAAATCAGAACACCTAAAGGCTGACTGCTGAGTCTGGAAAGCTAGAATCAGCTGAAAAAGCAAAATATTCATCAAAGGTTTATAAGGGCCATCACTGAAGAATATGACACTTTAAGCACTGAGCTGTGTTTACTGTTCACACAAGTACATCAAAGCATGCATGGTGTATTGACTGTGGGGCAATTATTCATGACTAATGACAGAATCTTCTTATCTAACCTTGAACAAAGTAAAGGTACCGTCACATTAAGCGACGCTGCAGCGATATAGACAACAAGCCGATCGCTGCAGCGTCGCTGTTTAGGTCGCTAGGAGACGTCAGACACTGGCAACAGCAGAACGATGCAGGAGCGATCCAGTGACGTACTTATCGTTCTCGCTGGTTGTTCGCTCCAGTTCGCTCCATGAAGAAACATTGCAGGCATCGTTGCTTTTGCTGTCAAACACGACGATACACGCCGATCTGACGACCAAATAAAGTTCTGGACTTCTAGCTCCGACCAGCGATATCACAGCGGGATCCAGATCGCTGCTGCGTGTCAAACACAACGAGATCGTTATCCAGGACGCTGCAATGTCACGGATCGTTGTCGTTCTCGTTGGAAAGTTGTTTACTGTGAAGGTACCTTTAGTCACAGAAAGTGATCTTGTCTAATGGTCAGTATATGAATTCAGAGGGGATAGGAAAGAGAATAGGAGATAGGAGGTTATAATTATTATCAAGTCTCCCAAACAGAAAGCAGAAAGAACCCAGTAAAAGAAATGCTCTATGTCGCTAGTCTTGAAAGCAATCTTTTATCTGTGAAGAAACTCACAAGACAAGGAAATTGTTACATTTAAAGATGGCAGCTGTATCATCTCAAAAGAAGGTCACCCACTATCAGAAGGAAAAATCAAAGATAATTTGCATCAGATAAAATGCAAGGAAGATGTATACACTGCTAAACATGCACAGCACAAGTATTGTATCCATGTATGTGACAGGCGTCTTGCACATAGAGACCGAGAAGCAATAAAAAAGTTAAAAAACAACTTGCTGATGGTATTACACTCGATCTGGGCAATCAGGCAATGAAATGCATAGTACTACAAAATCAAAACAGCTTCTGGATTTAATACACACAGATGTTTGTGCTCCAATGAATACTCAAACTCTTGGAATCGATGATTATTCAAGATATACAGTCGTCTCTCTGCTTCACAGCAAAGATGAAGTTTCAGAGAAACTTGAAATATATCTTGCTGAAGTATATAACCAATATGGAAGAATGCCAAAAATTCTGCGTGCAGATAATGGAACTAAATATCCAAGTAATGAGACATAAAGTGTTTTAAGGAAAAATTAAATTCTGTTTCAGACCACTGTACCATACAACCCTGAACTAAATGGTGTAGCGGAAAGGAGGAACCGGACACTTTGTAAAAGTATTTGATGCAGATTTGCCAACAAAATATTGGGGTAAATCATGACAGCTTGCTATAAATGGAGAAAACTCCATTTGAGCAATCACAACAAGAAACCTGAACTACAAGACAAAATATTTGCAAGTAAAGTATTTGTACATATTCCCAATGAACAACATATTAATTGAGAATCTCATGCAAAATAGGGTATTCTGGTGGTCTACAGTGAAACCAAGAAAGGATATAGAATCCGGCACCCACTAACAAACAAGGTCACGAAAAGCAAAGATATAATGATTGATGAGAACTTTGTATGTCTCAAGTTTCATGACATCAAACCTGTAGTCCAGCTGAAGCAACATTAATCTCAGCCACAATTTCAAAATAACAAGAAAAAGGATATAAAAGTTTGGTTATGTCCTGTGGACATCAAAACTGCATTTTTAAGTGGCAACATTGAAGAGGACCTGTACATGACTAAACCTGAGGGTTATATCAAAGAGGGTGACGAGAATCTCGTTTGCAAGCTACAAAAATCTCTCTGTGGTCTTAAGCAATTGGCTAGAGAATGGAACACCAAAATGAACAAAGTCATATTGGAAGATGGATTTAAAAGGGGTCAAGCAAATTTGTGTTTATAGACAAAATGTATTGACGGAATTGGGTGCATATTATCTTTTATGTGGATAATGTGATTATGGGTCATCAAGAGGAAACAGACATTGCAAAGATGACTACAATTCTGAATCAGCGTTTTGAAATTAAAGACTTTGGAAATGTGATATATTATCTAGGAATCCATGTCCCCCCCAAAAATGTAAGCTTTCTTCTAAGCCAAAGCTGATTCTATTCTGAATCAGTTTGGAATGTCAGAAGCCAAAGGTTTATCAACCCCAATGGAACCATTCTACTTAAAGTTGAAAGGAGAATATTATGATATGTTGCCTAATAATGAGAAATACAGACATGTAGTGGACGAACTTCTATACATAGCTCCTATGACTCGACCGGATATAGCCGCAACAATTGCAGTTTTCTGCAGATATGTGTAAAAACTGTGTCAAAAAGACTGGAATGCCATTAAGAAAGTTTTTCAATACTTGAAAGAGACTCAAGCCATGAATTTAAGGCTATGTGGATGCAGACTGCGCTGGTGACTTAAGTGATTGTAAATTGAAAAGCGGCTATTTGTTCAAGTTTGAAGAAAGTTCAATTTATTGGTTTAGCAGAAAACAGGAGTATGTAGCCTTGTCATCTACAGAAGCAGAGTATGTGTCTCCAGCCCAAGCAAGACAACAGGTCACTTGGTTAAACCAAATATTAGGCGATCTTGGTAAGCCGTCAAGTCAGCCGACTGTAATTTATGAAGACAACCAAGGATACATTAAACTTGCATACAGTGAGAAGATTAATGTGAGAACCAAACAAATTGATGTTAAACATCATCATTGATTGAAAGTGGCATAGTTGAGTTTGTTTATTGCGAGACTGACCAGATGATAGCTGATGTTATTACAAAGCCATTTCGAAGAGCCAAATTTGAAGAATTCAGAGCCACTATGGAACTAACAAAAGTAGTTGTTGTGTAGGGGTGTTGGAATAATGATCATTATTGTATATATTGCAACTACTACTATTTGCTACTGTTTAATAAAGCTTGAGTTTCTATCTCCAGTAATAGTGTTATATTGCTAGTAATGCAGTGTTTAAGGCTTCTTTCACACTAGCGTCGGGCTCGGTCCGTCGCAGTGCGTCGGGCCGAGGTCACCGACGCTAGCGTTGTCTCCGCTGCACAACGGGGGCAGCGGATGCATTTTTCCAGTGCATCCGCTGCCCCATTGTGAGGTGCGGGGAAGTGCGGGGAGGTGGGGGCAGAGTTCTGGCCGCGCATGCGCGGTCGGAAAAAGCGGACCGTCGGGAGCAAAAAACATTACATGCAACATTTTTTGGTCCCGACGGTCCGCCACAACACAGCGCAACCGTCGCATGATGGTTTGCGACGTGTGGCAATGCGTCGCAAATGCGTCGCTAATGTTAGTCAATGCTGAAAAAACGCATCCTGCAAGCACTTTTGCAGGTTGCGTTTTTTCAGCAAAACGACGCATTTGCGACGTATTGCAGTTAACGCTAGTGTGAAAGTAGCCTAAGAGAAAACAAAACAGGAAGTTCCTGTTTACTGTAGGTGTAGCTGGAGCACATTATTACTTTTACTTTGCAAGCTGACAGACAGATGCTAAGATCCTAAAGGTACCGTCACATTAAGCGACGCTGCAGCGATAACGACAACGATGCCGATCGCTGCAGCGTCGCTGTTTGATCGCTGGAGAGCTGTCACACAGACCGCTCTCCAGCGATCAACGATGCCGAGGTCCCCTGGTAACCAGGGTAAACATCGGGTAACTAAGCGCAGGGCCGCGCTTAGTAACCCGATGTTTACCCTGGTTACCAGCGTAAAATCTAAAAAAAACAAACAGCACATACTTACATTCACGTCCCCCTGCGTCCACTTCCTGACTGACTGAGCGCCGTACAGTGAGAGCAGAGCGGTGACGTCACCACTGTGCTGCTTTCACTTTCACTTTGCGGCGCTGAGTCAGAGGAGGAAGCAGACTGCAGGGGACGCAATGTGAGTATGTGCTGTTTGTTTTTTTTACATTTTACGCTGGTAACCAGGGTAAACATCGGGTTACTAAGCGCGGCCCCGCGCTTAGTTACCCGATGTTTACCCTGGTTACCAGTGTAAAATATCGCTGGTATCGTTGCATTTGGTGTCAAACACAACGATACACAGCGATCAAACGACCAAATAAAGTTCTGGACTTTATTCAGCGACCAGCGACATCACAGCAGGATCCTGATCGCTGCTGCGTGTCAAACTAAACGATATCGCTAGCGAGGACGCTGCAACGTCACGGATCGCTAGCGATATCGTTATAAAGTCGTTTAGTGTGACGGTACCTTAAGCTATGAGAACTATCAGTTGTAAGCTGTGTTATCTTTGTTCCTGAATAAATATTTGCTATTAAATGGCTGGACAGTACAGAGATTAATCCGCTGAAAACAGATACACAACTGTCACTCACAGGAGAAAGGGACTGAAAAGCCTGACAGTGTAGACCTCAAAAGAAGGGAAGATAAATGAGGATACTAAGAGGATAACCTGAAAAGCACATTTTGTTGAAAGAAGCAGAACAACACTTCCACCAGGTGTGGTTCTACCTGAAAAATGTAAGCCACCATACAAGAGAGCAGGAGCAGCAGTGGTGTCCGATGACTGGATCCAGGTTTCAGTAAGAGCCAGAAGGTTAAGGAAGTTTAAAAATAAAAAGTCATGGACGTAGGAGAATTTGTTACATACTAACCGTGAGTTCTAGAAGGCACAGTGAAAGGATATTGAAGGCATGCAAAGAATATTAATGAGATTCGTGGGGTTCCAGAGTGTCACAGAGAAGGAATTAAAGTTACCATTACAAGAAAGGACTAGGTTCAGGAAGCTATGTCCTGCAACATGGGAAGGTTTTAAGCAAAGGTGGGCCCTGGGCAAAAGTTCAATTTACATGCTCTGAGTTATGATCATGAAATGAGTACGATTGACAATATTGAAGTAATTCTCTATTTCTTTATCAGCCTCTTTACACAGCTTACTGAATATTGATGGTACAGAACGATCACTAGTAAATCAAACTGTCCCAGTACAGTATCATGTTATCAGCAGCACATCTACAATTTACATCAGGTGATGTGCTGCTGAGAACAATGATTTTTGTTCTGCCATAAGCAATCCAATCACTCAATGAATGAGCAACAATTTTGCTCATTCGTTGGTAGTGTTGAGCGATACCATCCGATACTTGAAAGTATCGGATAGTATCGGCCGATACCCGAAAAGTATTGGATATCGCCGATACCGATACCCGATACCAATACAAGTCAATGGGACACCAAGTATCGGAAGGTATCCTGATGGTTCCCAGGGTCTGAAGGAGAGGAAACTCTCCTTCAGGCCCTGGGATCCATATTACTGTGTAAAATAAAGAATTAAAATAAAAAATATTGATATACTCACCTCTCCGGAGGCCCCTGGACATCACCGCTGGTAACCGGCAGCCTTCTTTGCTTAAAATGAGCGCGTTTAGGGCCTTCCATGACGTCACGGCTTCTGATTGGTTGCGTGCCGCTCATGTGACCGCCACGCGACCAATCACAAGCCGTGACGTCATTCTCAGGTCCTAAATTTCGAATTCTAGGAATTTAGGACCTGAGAATTACGTCACGGCTTGTGATTGGTCGCGTGGCGGTCACATGAGCGGCACGCGACCAATCAGAAGCCGTGACGTCATGGAAGGTGCTGAACGCGCTCATTTTAAGCAAAGCAGGCTGCCGGTTACTAGCGGTGATGTCCAGGGGCCTCCGGAGAGGTGAGTATATCAATATTTTTTATTTTAATTCTTTATTTTTTACATGGATATGGATCCCAGGGCCTGAAGGAGAGTTTCCTCTCCTTCAGACCCTGGGAACCATACAGTGGGAACTTCCGATTCCGATTCCTGATACCACAAAAGTATCGGATCTCGGTATCGGAATTCCGATACCGCAAGTATCGGCCGATACCCGATACTTGCGGTATCGGAATGCTCAACACTATTCGTTGGGCGATTGCCAACCTATGAACTCTTATCTATGCATCCGAGATTTCTAAATGGATGCTACATAAACACACTGTATGCAACAGACACACATCTGTATAGACATGCACAGCACAAATGCATGTATACACAGAGCACATGCACACATGTATACACATAGAACATACATATAAATGTTTGCAGAGCACATACGTAGACATACAGTATGTGTACACACAGCACATACACACATGTATGCACAGAGGACATATATACATATAGACATATGTGAACCTTCATACAAACACATGCATACAAAGAGCACATACAGTTGTGCTCAAAATTTTACATACCCCAGCAAATGTTTTGCTTTCTTGGCCTTTTTCCAGAGAATATGAATGGTAACACCAAAACTTTTTAAACTTTTTCTCCATTCATGGTTATTGGTTGGGTGAAGCCATTTATTGTCAAACTACTGTGTTTTCTCTTTTTAAATTATAATGGCAACAGAAAACATCAAAATGACCCTGATCAAAAGTTCAAATACCCCATTTCTGAATACCGTGTATTGCCCCCTCTAACATCAATGACAGCTTGAAGTCTTTTGTGGTAGTTGTGGATGAGGTTCTTTATTTTCTCAGATGGTAAAGCTGCCCACTCTTCTTGTCAAAAAGCCTCCAGTTCCTGTAAATTCCTGGGCTGTCTAGCATGAACTGCACGCTTGAGATCTCCTCAGAATGGCTCAATGTTATTGAGGTCAGGAGACTGAGATGGTCACTCCAGAACCTTCACTTTATTCTGCTGTAGCCAATGACAGGTTGACTTGGCCTTGTGTTTTCGATCGTTGTCATGTTGGAGCGTCCAAATACGTCCCATGTTCAGCTTCGGGGTTGATGAGTGCAAATTTGCCTCCAGTATTTGCTGATAACGTGCTGCATTCATCTTTCCTTCAACTTTGACCAAGTTTCCTGTGCCTTTGTAGCTCAATATCCCCAAAACATCAACAATCCACCTAGGTGCTTTATAGTAGTAATGGTGTTCCTTTCATCATAGGCCTTGTTGACCTCTCTCCAAATGTAACGTTTATGGTTGTGGCCAAAAAGTTCAGTTTTAGTCTTATCACTACAAATTACTTTGTTGAAGTTTTGAGGCTTGTCCCTGCGCTGTTTTGCGTATTGTAGGTGAGATACTTTGTGGCATTTGAGCAGTAATGGCTTTCTTCTGGCAACTCAACCATGCAGCCCATTTTTCTTCAAGTGCCTCCTTATTGTGCATCTTGAAACAGCCACACCGCTAGTTTTCAGAGAGTCTAGTACTTCAGCTGATGTTATTTGTGGGTTTTTCTTTGCATCCCGAACAATTTTTCTGGCAGTTATGATCAAAATTTTTGTTGGTCTACCTGACCGTGGTTTTGTTTTTACAGAGCTCCTGATTTTCCATTTATTAATCACAGTTTGAACGCTGCTGACTGGCATTATCAATTCCTTGGACATCTTTTTGTATCCCTTTTATTTTATACAGTTCAACTACCTTTTCCCATAGATCCGTTGACAATTCTTTTGCTTTCTCCATGACTCACAATCCAGAAATGTCACTGGCTGGATGAAAGATGCAAGAATCTGTCTGGATCCTAGAAACTCACTTAGCTTTTATGCACACACACTGTTTACAAGCAAACAGGTCACAGATGAGGATGTTACCTTTAGTAGCTATTCAAACCCATTTGTGTCAACTTCTGTGCATGTTATCAGGCCAAAATCACGAGGGAATGTGAACTTTTGATCAGGGTCATTTGGATGTTTTGGGTTGTCATTATGATTTAAAAAGAGAAAACATAATCAGTTGACAATAAATGGCTTCACCCAACCACTAACCATGAGTGGAGACAAAGTTTTGGAGTTATTATTCATATTCTCAGAAAAAAAGGTCAAGAAAGCAAAAATTCTGAGGGGGGTATGTAAACTTTTGAGCACAAGTGTACATACAAGCCAGGGTCAGCTCCAGGTTTTCATGGGCTGCGGGAGAAAGGGTCTAAGTGGGCACCTTTAACACATTCCACAATTCATGATGCACAGATACGGCAGAGAAATAAAGGTATAGTATAAATGACAAATATTTCACTTACTTCTTACATTACATGAGGCTCAGAAACCAGACAGTACAGTATAGCCCTCCATACAGTATTATGGACACCACATAGTGCTCCATACAGAATAATGAGCCCCATATAATGCTCCATATAGTATTATGGGCACCATATAATGCCTCATATATTGCTCCATGCAGACTAATGGACCCCATACAATGATCCATACAGTATAATGTGCCACATATATTGCTCCATACAGTATAATGATCCCCAAGTATTGCTCCATACAGTATTGTGGGTACCACATAGCGCTCCATACAGAATGATGAGCCCTATATATTTCTCCATACAGAATAATGGACCCCATATAATGGCCATACAGAATTAGCCCCATATATATCTTGTAGATTGTGAGCCCTCGCGGGCAGAGTCCTCTCTCCTCCTGTTCCAGTTGTGACTTGTATTGTTCAAGATTATTGTATTTGTTTTTATTATGTATACTCCTCCTCACAGGTAAAGCGCCATGGAAAAAATGGTGCTATAATAATAAATAATAATAATAATAATAATAATAATATATTGCTCCATACAGTATAATGAACCCCATATATTGCTCCAAACAGTATAATTGGCCCCATATATTGCTCCATACAGTTTAATGAGCCCCATATAATGCTCCAAACAGTATAATGAGCCCCATAAAATGCTCCATACAGTATTATGAGCCCCATATACTGCACCATACATAATGTGCCCCATATAATGTTCTATACAATATATGATGGGCCACATATAATGCTCCAGTATAAGATGAGCCCCATATATTGCTCCAAACAGAATGGGCTCCATTTAATGCTCCATATATAATAGGCCCCATAGGATGCTCAATATATAATGGGCCCCATATAATGCTCCATATATAATGGGCCCATATGATGCTCCATATATAATGGGCCCCATATTATGTTCCATATATAATAGGCTCCATATGATGCTCCAACTTATGATGGGCCCCATATATGATGGTCCAGTGTATGATGCATCCCATATAGTGATGAGTGAATATACTCATTACTCGAGATTTCCCGAGCACGCTCGGGTGACCTCCAAGTATTTTTTAGAGCTCGGAGATTTAGTTTTCATTGCCGCAGCTGAATAATTTACATCTGTTAGCCAGCATAAGTACATCTGGGGGTTGCCTGGTTGCTAAGCAATCCCACATGTAATCAAGCTGGCTAAGAGATGTAAATCATTCAGCTGAGGTGAGGAAAACTAAATCTCCGAGCACTAAAAAATACTCGGATGTCACCTGAGCGTGCTTGGGAAATCTCGAATAATGGGTATATTCGCTCATCACTAGTCCCATATAATGCTCCATACATAATTGGCCCCATATATGATGCTCCGGTGTATGATGTGCCCCATATAATGCTTCATATATAATGTGCCCCATATATGATGCTCTAGTGTATGATGGGCCCCATATAATGCTCTAGGAACAGGGTGAGGTAAGTACTGCAAGTACTGGGGTCCTGAGTAAGTGGGGGTCCCACCTGTGGATGTCGGCACTGGAACTGGGCCCCCATAGTGTGCCGGTGTCCCCGACAGCGAATGGGCTCCCCGACCCTGATACTAACACATATATACCTACTGGGAGCCCATAAATTCTGATGTCTTCATTAATATATACTGGGACATAGAGCCATTCCAGCAGGAGGAGATGACAAAAGGTTTCAATAGTTACCCCACATTTATTATTTCTCCTACTATGTATTAATCACGGTTTGGACATCTAAACTCGGGCTGTGACTCTTATAGCACTTTGCCCTTCACATATATATCCTGCATATTGTGAACACATACTGCCTTTTAGTTATCTCTTCTGCTGTTTTGTGTTATCCCCCTTTTTTGTGTACTCTTTTTATTTTTAAACTTCTATTCTACACCTGTAACTTGGCTATTTTTTGTGAGCAACTTTTGGTTTAGCTATTTATTTATGGCCACATGTACCACCATTATCCAAACATTCTAAGGTGCTTCTATTGACACTATGTATTATAAATATTGGGACTTTTTGATATTTTTCACAGAGAAAAATTAAAATCCATAAGAAATCTCAGGAGAGGTTACATATCACCTTCACATTGAACATATTGATGGGTTTAATTATAGCTAGGGAGGAGAGAAAACTAATCATAACTAGGGAAGTGAGAGAGCTGGTACTTCAAGCTCCATTGAAGTATGGTCCTCCTGTAGTGACCAGGTAACTACAACAGGGAGATTTGCTGGAAAGAAGACACCAAGTCTGGGATATGTTTACGCAGAAGTGGGAAAGTACACTTTCAAACCAAATACCTTCCTCTAATCAAAGAATCTTTCAGAGACATTTCAGAGATAGTGGTCACTGGTGAATATCGGGGTTTGCATTGATCCAATATTTATGGTAGATATATTTTCGGAGTCGTAGAAAAGGGACGTGCATAACACATTCACTCACATCACCATAAAGCCAGCAGAACCCCCAACTTAAAGAGGTAGTCCACTACATTGCATATAACCCCATTGATTTACACCTTTTAACTACCGTATTTTGTGGATTATAAGATGCTCCGGATTATAAGACGCACCCCAAATTTTGAGGAGAAAAATAAGAAAAAAATATTTTTAAATAAAATGGTGGTGCTTCTTATAATCCATGCGTCTTAATGCTTACTGCGGATGGTGGGTGCGGTGAAGCGGGGTCCCAGGGTTGCTGCTGGAGGAGGCAGGAGTGGGGTGATGCTGCAGGCCGCAGGCTAGGATGAGGGGGGCTCTGATGTGCGGTGCACTGGTGCAGGGGTCTTGTGCTGGTACATGTCCGGTGCTGTTTTGCATGTCTCCGGGTGCCCGGCGGTTGCTAGCCGATGCTGCAGGTGTCTCCAGTGCCGAGTGGTGCTGCATGGGTGTTCGGCACTGCCCGACCTCTGCCGACATTTTGCAACAGGCCAGAGCCCCGGTAATTTTACGGTTCCCTGTGCGTGTGAGGTCGACTCCGGGAATATGGCCGCCGCAGATGTGATCTTAGGTCCAAGATCTCGACGGATGAGATTTTAGCGCTGAGATCTCATCTCTCGAGGTCTTGGTCTCGAGATCACCATCTACGCATGCGACACCCGAACACCCCCTCATCCCAACCTGCAGCCTACACCCACGATGTCGGTAAAGCATGTACGCTTTGTAAGATGCATCCCCCATTTTCCCAACTTTGGGGGAAAAAAGTGCATCTTACAAAGCGAAAAATACAGTGACTGTGAGTGACGCTGTCACTGCTCGCTCAGTCTGCATCGCATGACCCCGGCTGCAACCACCGCTGGCATCTGCTAATGTCACATCAACTCCAGGATTTCCTGGATTCACCCAGGCGTGACCCAGTAGTTCGTACCCCCCCCCCCGATTGACTGAGCTATGGGCAGTATATCATCACAAGTCACAGCCCAGTATCCAGCGTGCACTTGCTGCCAATGAAAGCAGAGGAGAGAGGGAAAGCATGCCCCGGATACTGGGCTGTGACATACGGCGAAACGCTGCCCACAGTCCAGTAAATAAGAGGGGGTGTGTGCAAATGGGTCACACCTGAGTGAATCAAGGAAGTACGGAAGTTGAGGTGATATCAGAGGCAGCAGCAGCCGTGGTCATGTGATGCAGACTGAGTAAGCAGCGATAGCATTGCTTACAGGCACATATTGCAGCAGAAGGTATTTACAAAATTACTTAGTTAAAAGGTGCAAATTGATGGGGGCATTATACAATGTAGTGGACCATCTCTTTAATCTCTTTTACCGTCCAATGGATTGTGCTAGCTAAGCCATGTTTCATCTTTATAGACAGATAAAATTGCGATAAGAAAAATGTCGCCAATATCTACTGCATGGGACCTCCAGTGACGAAGATACCCTGAAAGTTAGGGATTTCATAAAATTCTAACAGACCTAATACATCCCACAAACACCCCCATATCAGCTCACCAAGTAGAGGCATGAGGGCATAACGTTGATCTAATAAAAAGGAGAATTTGGATGTCTGTCATTTGTCATTCTGGAAGACATAGTTTGCTGTGAGAGTGGTCAATTTTCCCAATCAGAGTGCTTCCCTCCTTAAAGATAAGAGCCGTTCCAAACATCAGGTTTAGTAATTCTCTTTCATTGTTCCTTTTATTTCATGTAATTGTATATCGAATAGCTTTGTTCCCATTTTATATAATCTTTGTACATTTTTTATAAACATTGCACACTTTTCTGGATTAAATACATAATATTTAATAGCTTTGTTCTTCTTGCTCTATAAACCCCACCCCTGAAGCCATACACTACCTGTAACGGGTGCTAATCGGCCTGTATAAATGATTGGTGGAGGCAGCTAGTAGTTTTTGTTATTAGTTGGCAGGCACTCAGAAACAGCCCTCACTTATGGCTTGTTGTGGCACATGTTACAGCTGCAGCAATCAGGAATGATCCGGCCTCAGACTCCAGGTAACAGATTGCCCTACCCTGTCAGCCAACCTGGCCTTTAATAATACATCTTCTCAACCGTAAGTTTGGCACGTCTTACATAAGGATGCATGTATACACTTAATCTATGATGCTAAGCTTTGGGATCTACATCGATCAAATAGGGCCCTCCCAGATACGGGGCTAAGTGGCCATAGCCTCCAGTAACATTGTGCCCCTGCTGATTCTTACATGCACTATGTCACCACCCAATAAAGAGTACATCTTTAAAATAGTGATGTGAGTAATAAGAGTTGAACTCATATTTAGTCAATCTGATTCTTAGAGGCCCCATTCGGTGATGTCCATGTGTAGAGTTGCCATTTGTGATTTTGGAAGTGTGTGCTCATAATGGTCAGTTTATTTGTTGTGCAAAAGTCAATGAATCTGCCTTCAGCCTTATTTTGTTCGCCAAGACAAAAGTTTCCAACAATGGGTCAAGGTTTGCCGTGGTCCATTTTGGCATTCATGTCTCCCAAGATGATGAGTAAGTCTTGTTTCGGCATCTCATCGATTTCCTATTTAACTTGATAATAGCATAGTTCAACCTCCTCCTCTTTGGTATCTGTTGTTCGTGAGTAGACTTGTATAACTGTGACCTAGATTGACGCTCCTTGTTGTCGTATCAAGATGACTCTATCACTGACTGCACTGTACTTCTGGACAGTGCCAGCCAATCTTTGATTGAGAACAAAAGTGACATTGCTTCATTTTTGGTTGTCGTAATAAGAGATTTAGTAATCATATTAAATTTTTTTACTATGAGAGAGGCAAATGTCTAATTTTACACATCTTTGCAAGCATAAGGCCTATTTTTTTTTATTTATGACAGATTTAAATATATTTTTCACTGGTTTAATATCTAAATAGCCATAACATGCATCCTATATTCGCAGAAGATTACAAACTCTAATATCATAGGAGCTTGGTCTAGTTTATAAATCCCATATATCGCTGTTTATAAGTTATCAGGACCCAAGCAACTAACTCAACTCAAAGTTGAAGTAGTCAGTCATGAGATCTGTGTCTTAATCTGGTAAGGAAAGATAAATTATATTTTTCCAGACAACCATGACCAAGACATCCTTGAATCACTTGTCAGGTCAAGTTAAGAGTAATAATAAAAAGAAGTGAAGACTGAAAAAGCTGATTACGAAGCCTAAGGTAAACATGGCTGGTGGCCTGTGTTCTAAACAATGGAGTCAGCTGGCACACCATGCGTTTTCCTTGCTGTGCTTTTAATGTCCCTCACTTCTTCCTACAGACAAAGTTACATGTTGAGAAGATGCAAGACATGGAAAAGCCTGGGATTTGTCTTGTTATTTTAGCTGGGTGAGTTTATAATGTCTGTGTGAGTTCCTACTCTGGGACACAAACTAAGTTACAGGCATCTTCCTAATTTAAAAAAAATAACATTAAAACCATCTCATCCCTTTATTTCAAGGCCAACAATCATGAAAGAGAAATGTTAGCACCTCACATCTTGTACTAATTTGCTCTTGTCAAGGCTTTGCCTTTATTAACAACCATGGGAAATATGTTTTGGGACTGACTTGAGGTCAGTTTTAAGGATGGGAACAAACAAGTATGTTTTTTTTTATTAAGCTCAATATTTATGTCAGTATTATGGTGTTTCATTATTTTTCATCCATATCGTTATTTGTGATGTATTAAATTTTTTCTCATGTTCTAGATAAAAAATCAGATCTGTAATATGGATTTCACATGGTTGTGAAATATGTATGCTGTGAAAAATGATACTTTTATGCTTAGAACATGCGGTGCACACCAAGCTTT
The DNA here is from genome assembly GCF_051348905.1 of Ranitomeya variabilis. Classification (NCBI taxonomy): domain Eukaryota; kingdom Metazoa; phylum Chordata; class Amphibia; order Anura; family Dendrobatidae; genus Ranitomeya; species Ranitomeya variabilis. The sequence continues at coordinate 110,396,464 of NC_135232.1, forward strand.
AACCCCTTCCCGACATGTGACGGAATAGTACGTCACATGTCGGGACCCCCGCTTTGATGTGCGCTCCGGCGGTGAGCGCACATCAAAGTCGCGACATGTCAGCTGTTTTTTACAGCTGACATGTGCGCGCAATAGCGGCGGGTGAAATCGCGATCACCCGCCGCTATTAACTAGTTAAATGCCGCTGTCAAACTCAGACAGCGGCATTTAACTACCGCATCCGGCCGTGCGGCCGGATATGAGCGCATCGCCGACCCCTGTCACATGATCGGGGGTCGGCGATGCTTGTGCATTGTAACCATAGAGGTCCTGGAGACCTCTATGGTTACTGATTGCCGGTGGCTGTGAGCGCCCCCCTGTGGTCGGCGCTCACAGCACACCTGCATTTTAGCTACATAACAGCGATCTGATGATCGCTGTTATGTAGCAGAGCCGATCGGGCTGTGCCTGCTTCTAGCCTCCCATGGAGGCTATAGAAGCATGGTAAAAGTTAAAAAAAAAAGTAAAAAAAAATGTGAAAAAAATAAAAAAAATATAAAAGTTTAAATCACCCCCCTTTCGCCCCAATCAAAATAAATCAATAAAAAAAAAGCCCAACCTACACATATTTGGTATCGTCGTGTTCAGAATCGCCCGATCTATCAATAAAAAAAAAGCATTAACCTGATCGCTAAACGGCGTAATGAAAAAAAAAATCGAAACGCCAGATTTACGTTTTTTTGGTCGCCACGACATTGCATTAAAATGCAATAACGGGCGATCAAAAGAACGTATCTGCACCGAAATGCTATCATTAAAAATGCCAGCTCGGCACGCAAAAAATAAGCCCTCACCCGACCCCAGATCACGAAAAATGGAGACGCTACGGGTATCGGAAAATGGCGCAATTTTATTTATTTATTTTTTTGCAAAGTTTGGAATTTTTTTTCACCACTTAGGTAAAAAAGAACCTAGTCATGTTTGGTGTCTATGAACTCGTACTGACCTGGAGAATCATAATGGCAGGTCAGTTTTAGCATTTAGTGAACCTAGCAAAATAGGCAAGCAAAAAACAAGTGTGGGATTGCACTTTTTTTGCAATTTCACTGCACTTGGAATTTTTTTCCCGTTTTCTAGTACACGACATGGTAAAACCAATGATGTCGTTCAAAAGTACAACTCGTCCCGCAAAAAATGAGCCCTCACATGGCCAAATTGACAGAAAAATAAAAAAGTTATGGCTCTGGGAAGGAGGGGAGCGAAAAACGAAAACGGAAAAACGGAAAAAGCTCCGGGGGTGAAGGGGTTAAAAAACAAACTGACACAGATGTAAATAAGGAAATACACGTATTTGGCAGCATTTTCAGAAATTATATATCTGGAATGATTACAGATCCTGAAGTGTAGAAGAGAAATAATTCTCAACAAGCCGTTATGCTAAAACAAAGTAAGATAAATTGTGCACATAAAATGCTTTATCTTCAGACCGAAAATGAAGAAAGGATTCCAGCTCAACGAGACGGTGAAAAAGTAAAAACTGGGTACTTTATTCACTTCATATCGGAAGCAGAGGATAAAACATCAGCACAATATAATAAAAACACTATCTACGCGTTTCAGGTGGCACAGCACCCTTAATCATGATATCTAGTGTGCAGCCTGTTCCATGCTTTTGATATATGAGCACCCGGTAGGCACACCGGTGCAATGGCTAATCTAATGAAAATAGAAACACCTGATAGTGTATGTAGACACCAATTAGTTGCACAGAAAAAAAAAAAACAAAAAAAAACACACATATGCTTTGGCTGTATAGAACAAGAAATATAAAATACAACAGTATGATTGCTCAATTGTGTGAAAAGAAATAATTTTTAGCGACAATAAAATACAAAATTACATTACATGCAAAAAATGATGTAGAAAAATGTATCATGTATTATATCAGGCTCTTCATGAAGTAGTTGGAGGGACAGAATTGGAACAATATCCGAATAAATAGCCTGTTGAAGTGATCCATAATAATTATTCAAAGAATGCACCATAACATATAAATCAGAAAAATGCACAGATTCTTGAACGAAATGAATATTCAGAGACCTATAGAAATGTATATGAAAAATGAAGATATAAAATAATTAGTAATCAGGTTGCTGAGAATATGTATACACATAATAGAAATTCAGTAGAAACTTTGCAATGAATATTATGAAGAATAATGAATATTTTACTGAATGAGGAAATAGCGAACTGCAATAGGTACATTTGATTACAAAAATCCCTAGTAACAAAACTAGACCAGTGGTTATATACGCAGGAGGGAGAAAGAACATAACGACCATATAGGCCAGAAAACATGGAACCAGACAACCTCGAACCGGTTCACATGGCTCACTAAAAAAAAAAAAATAAAAAAAAAAAAATAATAAATTAAAAATAAATAAATAAAATCCTCATTACTATCCTGTACAAGCACGTAAACCTGTAATGGATAGGTTTCAAACTGCTATAGAAACACAGCTAAGTCTCCTCTCGGAAAGCACTCATGATGCATATCTGCACCATAGTAACCTTAAACCTAAACTACAACAGGCATTACGGGAATTACGAGACAAAGATGACCTTGTCATCAAAAATTCTGACAAGGGGGGTTCAGTTGTAATTATGAACAGGGACAATTATATTGCCTGGGTTGACAAAATGTTATCTGATTCTGCTGTGTACAAACGTTTACCCACCAATCCTACCTCATTGATTAAGGACAAAATATTTGGGCTTATTGATGAGGGTCTCAGTTTGGGCTTTTTTAATGAAAAAGAGAGTGAATATCTCAAAGTTTCAACTCCTGTTACCCCAATAATGTATGCTTTACCCAAAACGCATAAAGACGTATATCCTCCACCTATGAGACCGATTGTCTCAGGCATTGGGTCCCTGGGTGAGAGACTGGGAGAGTGGTTAGATCTGCTCCTTCAGCCTCTCGTCCAGAGGACACCTGGTTATCTCAGGGATAGTACAGATGTCCTCCATGTCATGAAAGATCTCACATGGCAAACTCATTTTTCATGGATCACCTCGGACGTTGTTTCATTATACCCTTCCATACCACATGAGATAGCACTCCATGCATTAAGATTCCACATGGAGAAACATAGTGATTTTTCCCCAGATTTTCAATCCTATATAATAGAAGTTACTCATTTTTTGATTACCACAAATTTTTTTTGCTTTAACCAAATCTACTACATGCAAATCAGCGGCGTCTCAATGGGGGCCAAGTATTCGCCTTCCCTCGCCAATTTGGTGATGAGTTGGTGGGAGGAGACCTATATTTACACTACTGAGAACCCATTTAGGGATTACATATTTTGGTACGGTAGATACAGCGACGATATCATATTGATATGGAATTTCGATGTATCTACCGTACAGAAATTAATTGATTACTTCAATAGTAACCCTTTCAACCTCAGTTTCACCGCTCGTCAGGAACATACTTGCATTGAGTTTTTAGATTTAAAGCTCAAAGGCATTGGTGATACTCCTGTAGTAACATCAACCTTTAGAAAAACCACAGCAGGAAACACAATATTGCGGGCAAATAGCCACCATCCTAAACATACTATCAAAAGCATACCCGTAGGGGAAATGGTCAGAGCAAAACGCAATTGTAGTATTCAGTAGGATTATACTAGAGAGGTTGAGGACATCAAGGGCAGACTCACACAGAGAGGTTACAGTAGGTGGTGTTTACAGAGGGCAGAAAAAATAGTTGACAAAAAACCTCGCTTCAAACTCAAACAGAATAAAAAAACTATTTCCACCAACCCCATTACTCTGGTTTTTCAATATAGCAATCAATTTGCTTCCATCAGCAAACTGTCATGAATCCCCAATGGCTAGGGAAGCACAGGATAAGCAAAGTATAATAAATATCGGACGAGCTCTAGGGTGATGGAACCTGGGCTGACCGCTGCCCTACGCCTGACAAACGCAACTAGAGATAGCCAGGGAGCGTGCCTACGTTGGTTCTAGACGCCACGCACCAGCCTAAGAGCTAACTAGTACTGCAGAGAAAACAAAGACCTCACTTGCCTCCAGAGGAATTAACCCCAAAGGTATAGTTGCCCCCCACATGTATTGACGGTGAAATGAGAGGAAGGCACACACATAGAGATGATGTATATAGCTTTAGCAAATAGAGGCCCACTGAAAACTAGAAAGCAGAATGACACAAAAGGGGACTGAGCGGTCAGCAAAAAACCCTAATCAAAAAAACCATCCTGAGATTACAAGAACCCATGTGCCAACTCATGGCACATGGGGAGAACCTCAGTCCACTAGAGCAACCAGCTAACAAAGAGACATTCTAAGCAAGCTGGACAAAAAACCAAACAACTGAAAATCAGCACTTAGCTTATCCTGAAAGATCTGGGAGCAGGTAGGCAGGAACCAAACAGAGCACATCTGAACACATTGATAGCCGGCAAGAGAAATGACAGAAAGGCCAGGTAAAATAGGAAACACCCAGCCTCTGATGGACAGATGGAAACCAAAGGCCGCAACCCACCAAAGTCACCCAGTACCAGCAGTAACCACCAGAGGGAGCCCGCAAACAGAATCCACAACAGCAAACTAATTAGAAATAATCTATCTATTTTAAGGGAAGATCCGGACATTGCGGTCATATTAAAACATGGTTGCAGAATTGTGTCAAGAAAAGCACCCTCCTTAGGTCATAGTCTATCCCCTAGCTCCTTAAATACGTCCCATGCCCAGCCCTCTAATTGGCTCAGCATCAAGGGCTTTCATAAATGTGGTGCTTCAGTTTGTAAAATCTGCAAATTTGCACAGAAACGCTCCGACTTTGCGGACGCAAATAATCAAAAAACATACCAAATTAAAACATTCCTCAATTGTAATACCAATAACGTAGTGTACATTATGGAATGCACAACCTGCAATCTCAAATATGTCGGGAGCACCATACGCCCACTTAAAACAAGAATTTGCGAGCATATTTATGATGTGGAAAATGTCAATATCCATAGAAATATATCGCAAGTGTCAAAACACTTTATTAATTCACATCAATCCAACCTTGACTCACTAAAGGTTTATGCGATCGAAAAGACACATAGACTCTTCAGAGGAGGAGACACTGAGGTAACTTTAAGAAATAGGGAAACATGGCGGATCTTTAAATTGGGGACTAGAACACCGCATGGCCTCAATAAGAGAAAGGATATTATGCTTTTCTATTAGACATACCGCTTTTAAAATGCATGAATTTTTCGCTTTCCTGGCACATAGATTTTCTTCTTCCTCATGTATCCTCATTGTAGCTCGCAGTTAATTTATTTATTTATTTTTTTTATTTTTTTATTTATTTTTAAATTTTTTTTTTTAACCCCTTCACCCCCAAGGGTGGTTTGCACGTTAATGACCGGGCCAATTTTTACAATTCTGACCACTGTCCCTTTATGAGGTTATAACTCTGGAACGCTTCAACGGATCCCAGTGATTCTGACATTGTTTTCTCGTGACATATTGTACTTCATGATAGTGGTAAAAATTCTGTGATAGTACCTGCGTTTATTTGTGAAAAAAATGGAAATTTGGCGAAAATTTTGAAAATTTCGCAATTTTCCAACTTTGAATTTTTATGCAATTAAATCACAGAGATATGTCACACAAAATACTTAATAAGTAACATTTCCCACATGTCTACTTTACATCAGCACAATTTTGGAACCAACATTTTTTTTTCTTAGGGAGTTATAAGGGTTAAAAGTTGACCAGCAATTTCTCATTTTTACAACACCATTTTTTTTAGGGACCACATCTCATTTGAAGTCATTTTGAGGGGTCTATATGATAGAAAATACCCAAGTGTGACACCATTCTAAAAACTGCACCCCTCAAGGTGCTCAAAACCATATTCAAGAAGTTTATTAACCCTTCTGGTGCTTCACAGGAATTTTTGGAATGTTTAAATAAAAATGAACATTTAACTTTTTTTCACAAAAAATTTACTTCAGCTCCAATTTGTTTTATTTTACCAAGGGTAACAGGAGAAAATGGACCCCAAAAGTTGTTGTACAATTTGTCCTGAGTACGCCGATACCCCATATGTGGGGGTAAACCACTGTTTGGGCGCATGACAGAGCTCGGAAGCGAAGGAGCGCCATTTGACTTTTCAATACAAAATTGACTGGAATTGAGATGGGACGCCATGTTGCGTTTGGGGAGCCCCTGATGTGCCTAAATATTGAAACCCCCCACAAGTGACACCATTTTGGAAAGTAGACCCCCTAAGGAACTTATCTAGAGGTGTGGTGAGCACTTTGACCCACCAAGTGCTTCACAGAAGTTTATAATGCAGAACCGTAAAAATAAAAAATCATATTTTTTCACAAAAATTATGTTTTCACCCCCAATTTTTTATTTTCCCAAGGGTAAGAGAAGAAATTGGACCCCAAAAGTTGTTGTACAATTTGTCCTGAGTACGCTGATACCCCATATGTGGGGGTAAACCACTGTTTGGGCGCATGGTAGACCTCGGAAGGGAAGGAGCACCGTTTGACTTTTCAATGCAAAATTGACAGGAATTGAGATGGGACGCCATGTTGCGTTTGGAGAGCCACTGATGTGCCTAAACATTGAAACCCCCCACAAGTGACACTATTTTGGAAAGTGGACCCCCTAAGGAACTTATCTAGATGTGTTTTGAGCGCTTTGACCCACCAAGGGCTTCACAGAAGTTTATAATGCAGAGCCGTAAAAATAAAACAAAAATTTTTTCCCACAAAAATTATTTTTTTAGCCCCCAGTTTTGTATTTTCCCGAGGGTAGCAGGAGAAATTGGACCCCAAAATTTGTTGTCCAAGTTGTCCTGAGTGCGATGATACACCATATGTGGGGAGAACCACTGTTTGGGCGCATGGGAGGGCTCGGAAAGGAAGGAGCGTCATTTGGAAGGCAAACAGATGGAATGGTCTGCAGGTGTCACATTGCGTTTGCAGAGCCCCTAATGTACCTAAACAGTAGAAACCCCCCACAAGTGACACCATTTTGGAAAGTAGACCCCCTAAGGAACTTATCTAGATGTGTGGTGAGTGCTTTGACCCACCAAGGGCTTCACAGAAGTTTATAATGCAGAGCCGTAAAAATAAAACAAAAATTTTTTCCCACAAAAATTATTTTTTAGCCCCCAGTTTTGTATTTTCCCGAGGGTAACAGGAGAAATTGGACCCCAAAAGTTGTTGTCCAATTTGTCCTGAGTGCGCTGATACCCCATATGTGGGGGGGAACCACCGTTTGGACGCATGGAAGGGCTCGGAAGGGAAGGAGCGCCATTTGAAATGCAGACTTAGATGGAATGGTCTGCAGGCGTCACATTGCGTTTGCAGAGCCCCTAATGTACCTAAACAGTAGAAGCCCCACACAAGTGACCCCATTTTGGAAACTAGACCCCCCAAGGAACTTATCTAGATGTGTTGTAAGAACTTTGAACCCCCAAGTGTTTCACTACAGTATATAACGCAGAGCCGTGAAAATAAAAAATCCTTTTTTTTTCCCACAAAAATTATTTTTTAGCCCCCAGTTTTGTATTTTCCCAGGGGTAACAGGAGAAATTGGACCCCAAAGGTTGTTGTCCTATTTGTCCTGAGTACGCTGATACCCCATATGTTGGGGTAAACCCCTGTTTGGGCACACGGGAGAGCTTGGAAGGGAAGGAGCACTGTTTTACTTTTTCAACGCAGAATTGGCTGGAATTGAGATCGGTTGCCATGTCGCGTTTGGAGAGCCCCTGATGTGCCAAAACAGTGGAAAACCCCCAATTATAACTGAAACCCTAATCCAAACACACCCCTAACCCTAATCCCAACAGTAACCCTAACCACACCTCTAACCCTGACACACCCCTAACCCTAATCCCAACCCTATTCCCAACCGTAAATGTAATCTAAACCCTAACCGTAACTTTAGCCCCAACCCTAACCCTAACTTTAGCCCCAACCCTAACTGTAGCCTTAACCCTTGGCCCAGCCCTAACCCTAACCCTAGCCCTAATGGGAAAATGGAAATAAATACATTTTTTTTATTTTTCCCTAACTAAGGGGGTGATGAAGGGGGGTTTGATTTACTTTTATAGCGAGTTTTTTAGCGGATTTTTATGATTGGCAGCCGTCACACACTGAAAGACGCTTTTTATTGCAAAAAATATTTTTTGCGTTACCACATTTTGAGAGCTATAAATTTTCCATATTTTGGTCCACAGAGTCATGTGAGGTCTTGTTTTTTGCGGGACGAGTTGACGTTTTTATTGGTAACATTTTTGGGCACGTCACATTTTTTCATCGCTTTTTATTCCGATTTTTGTGAGGCAGAATGACCAAAAACCAGCTATTCATGAATTTCTTTTGGGGGAGGCGTTTATACCGTTCCGCGTTTGGTAAAATTGATAAAGCAGTTTTATTCTTCGGGTCAGTACGATTACAGCGATACCTCATTTATATTATTTTATTATGTTTTGGCGCTTTTATACGATAAAAACTATTTTATGGAAAAAATTATTATTTTTGCATCGCTTTATTCTCAGGACTATAACTTTTTTATTTTTTTGCTGATCATGCTGTATGGCAGCTCGTTATTTGCGGGACAAGATGACGCTTTCAGCGGTACCATGGTTATTTATATCTGTCTTTTTGATCGCGTGTTATTCCACTTTTTTTTCGGCGGTATGATAATAAAGCGTTGTTTTTTGCCTCGTTTTTTTTTTTTTTCTTACGGTGTTTACTGAAGGGGTTAACTAGTGGGCCAGTTTTATAGGTCGGGTCGTTACGGACGCGGCAATACTAAATATGTGTACTTTTATTGTTTTTTTTTTTATTATTTAGATAAAGAAATGTATTTATGGGACAAATATTTTTTTATTTTTTCATTATTTTGGAATATTTTTTTTTACACATTTGGAAATTTTTTTTTTAACTTTTTTACTTTGCCCCAGGGGGGGACAATACAGATCGGTGATCTGCCAGTTTGCATAGCACTCTGTCAGATCACCGATCTGAGAGAAGTGCAGGCTGCTTCACAGTGCCTGCTCTGAGCAGGCTTCTGTGAAGCCACCTCCCTCCCTGCAGGACCCGGATCCGCGGCCATCTTGGATCCGGGTCTGGAGCAGGCAGGGAGGGAGGTAAGACCCTCGTAGCAGCGCGATCACATCGCGTTGCTGCGGGGGGCTCAGGGAAGCCCGCAGGGAGCCCCCTCCCTGCGCGATGCTTCCCTGCACCGCCGGCACATCGCGATCATGTTTGATCGCGGTGTGCCGGGGGTTAATGTGCACATAGTGCCGGATGTCAGCTGCGATAGGCAGCTGACACCCGGCCGCGATCGGCCGCGCTCCCCCCGTGAGCGCCGCCGATCGCGCTGGATGTACTATCCCGTCCGTGGTCATGGGGGCCCACCCCACCTCGACGGGATAGTACGTCCGATGTCAGAAAGGGGTTAAATAATTTTTTTTTTTTTTTTAGTGAGCCATGTGAACCGGTTCGAGGTTGTCTGGTTCCATGTTTTCTGGCCTATATGGTCGTTATGTTCTTTCTCCCTCCTGCGTATATAACCACTGGTCTAGTTTCGTTACTAGGGATTTTTGTAATCAAATGTACCTATTGCAGTTCGCTATTTCCTCATTCAGTAAAATATTCATTATTCTTCATAATATTCATTGCAAAGTTTCTACTGAATTTCTATTATGTATATACATATTCTCAGCAACCTGATTACTAATTATTTTATATCTTCATTTTTCATATACATTTCTATAGGTCTCTGAATATTCATTTCGTTCAAGAATCTGTGCATTTTTCTGATTTATATGTTATGGGGCATTCTTTGAATAATTATTATGGATCACTTCAACAGGCTATTTATTTGGATATTGTTCCAATTCTGTCCCTCCAACTACTTCATGAAGAGCCTGATATAATACATGATACATTTTTCTACATCATTTTTTGCATGTAATGTAATTTTGTATTTTATTGTCGCTAAAAATTATTTCTTTTCACACAATTGAGCAATCATACTGTTGTATTTTATATTTCTTGTTCTATATAGCCAAAGCATATGTGTGGTTTTTTTTTGTTTTTTTTTTTCTGTGCAACTAATTGGTGTGTACATACACTATCAGGTGTTTCTATTTTCATTAGATTAGCCATTGCACCGGTGTGCCTACCGGGTGCTCATATATAAAAAGCATGGAACAGGCTGCACACTAGATATCATGATTAAGGGTGCTGTGCCACCTGAAACGCGTAGATAGTGTTTTTATTATATTGTGCTGATGTTTTATCCTCTGCTTCCGATATGAAGTGAATAAAGTACCCAGTTTTTACTTTTTCACTGTCTCGTTGAACTGGAATCCTTTCTTCATTTTCGGCTTCTTCACGTCTTGACACAGCGTTTCCGTGCTCCGAGTTTCTTGGGACAACGACTATGGTGAGCTGGACTTTTCTTTTTGCTTTATCTTCAGACACAGAAAAAAAGAGAATCCAGCATTGCAGAGATCATTACAATAAATTATTGTTTTTTTATTCCACCGTTACAAAGGAGTATAAAAAACAAATAACTGCCACGGTCGAGATTTAGGCTAGTGAGCTATTACTCATAGCCAGGGCAAGATGGTTATGGTTAAATGGCAAGCTCTGGAGCTGTTGTGGAAGAGGAGGCGCTGGTACTCCTGAATAGCTCCTGCATGATTTGTCATTGGTGCAGGAAGGCTGTTAAATTTTGGCTAGACGGGACTACGTGGAGCCAACCAGCACCAGAAGAGTTGCAAGGAGAAATGAGTTCATGTGCGGCACTCAGTCAGGTGCTTTTGATGACAAAGTTCCCGGATATAAAAGTCCTGCATGCCAAACCATGGGGTGGTTTTGTGCCCAGGAAAGAGAGGTGCAGATATGGGCAAGACGCAATGCTGAAGCCATAGTGACAGGCCTCAGTGGAAAGCATGTGCCAGCATGGTGCTGGCTGCTGTCAGATGAGGCCCCATGAGACCCGAAGACCCACCTACGCCAGACAAGACCCGAGGAACAGTTATATACTGGTCAAGACCCAGAGCCCAGACTGTGCTGATCAAGGTCCCAGCACTCTTTCCTCCAGGTCCAGGAGACATCTGCCATCAGTCAAGCACCGAATATCGAAGGAGGCTTAGCGTTCCTTGATAGACTTCATTAGGAGGTCTTGTGGCCTATCGGGAATACTCAGTGACCGCTGCTAGGGGCATTCTGTGAAGATGATCTAGTGTAGCAGCTTTCCTAGGAATGAATATATCAGCCCTGACAGAAAGACACCTGTATAATCCTTTAAGAGACTTCTCTGATTATTCAGATTGAGCTTTAAGACTCACTCACTAGTATCACTCTCTAGTGTTTGGGCTGTTTTTCTACTGTTAAAACGCTTCCCCAGTTCTATAAGTTCCCTCCATAAAGCAGTAAATAATTTGTTGTCTGTTCCCACCTTGTGCTCATTTGTGCGTTGCATCCGGTCACCTGCTTACACACACATAATTATTACTAGTCCATTGGACATAATTGAATAATTGTAATAGTTTTAAAGGTGCAGCCATGCAAACATTTTTAAATAAATGATAAATCAATTGTGAATTGATAAGTTTTTGTCATGCAGTTTTGTATGTTTAAAAGGGGATGTCACAGACACGAAGCTCAATTCATCAAGGAGTGTATGCCAGTTTTCTGGAGTAAAACACCTTGAAATGTTGGAATTTTTTTTTGCACAACTTCAAGTTGCACAAAAATTTTGCAGCGTTTGGTGTTTTTCGCCAGTTTTGGCTAGCTTTACCAAAGCAGAGGAAGCTAGCTTGGGGCAGGATGTGGTGAAGTCTGCAGTCATGAAAATCTACCCCACACTAGTGGGGTAAAATTTACCAAAAATATACTACAGTTTCTAATTGGAGTTGATCTGTGGCGAAAGTGCTCACAGTTTCTAATATGCATCTTATTCATTATGTGGTTTGGGCTTCTTAATGAATTACATGCACCAGACTCCAACGGTCCGGTTAATTAATATTGCCATATGAAACATCAGCCTTAATGAATCAGGGCCACAGTATTTTGTGGAAGAGCACAGTTTTAAATTTTGGGTAGAGGTATTCTGTAGGCCACAAATTTATCATTGCATTTTCTGTCATTTCAGCAAACTTTAAATTATTGCACTTCAACAAAAACATGGATTGGATAAGTCAAAGTCACACAGATGCAAAAAGCAAGGCAAAGCTTTAGCCACTGCAAATAAGCTTCACAGATTTTACTACCATTGAATCAATAGGTTGCAGCTTTACAAGTTAGTCTATAAATCTATTCTTGGGATTAAACATTGTTCATGTTAGCAACCTGTGAACCTATTTAGAATAGCAGACAGCTGAGAACTATCAGCTATAATTCTACAGTATTTCCTCATCATTAATGCCATGGGTGAGGAGCACAAGAGAATCCAATCTTTGAGAGAATCTTTAATTTTCAAAACAGCTATAAAAAATAACATTGCAGGCTCAGACTGTGACCTAAGCATACTGTCACAATAATGACTACAAGCCCCTTATTTCAGGATACATGGAGTTTCATCATTCTCATTGGACATTTGCAATAACTCATTTTACTGACAATATTTGATCAGACGGTGGGTGGCGAGAGCTGGACAGCCAATCATCTAATATTGATGGCCCATGACCTAAGCTATCAATACTGTTCTCCTGGCAATCTTCTTTAAATCTATGTCTATTCAGGGGTTTGGAGCTCTGTGTCACACAAATGTAGCTTCAGTTCATGATATACTATTACATTAATTCACAGAGTCTGCTGTACATTCTCTTAAAATAAATCTATTAGCAGTAGTTCACCCCCCAAACTCTTCATATGTGCATAAGCTCTTTCAAGGACAAGTCCAGCAATACCTTTACATGGTCACTCCATTCTTCCATTATTAAAAAATCAGCATTTGAATTGGTATGGAAGAACTATGAGGGGTTACCCAAAAAAAGAGAATTATTAAATTTAATTTGTTCAAGATAAAATCTTAAAAACATAAATCTCCTTCAAAATACTGTCCATTAGATGATATACACTTGTCACAATGGTTTTTCCACTCTTAGAAACATTTTTTATATTCTTCTGAACTAATGCTTTTAAGTGCCTCCAGCTAGTCTTTCTTATCCTCTTCTTCGTCCTGAAAACTCCTCCTCTTTAGGTTTTTCATCATTCTAGGGAAAAAGAAGTCACATGGGGCTAGGTTGGGCGAGTAAGGAGGTGACCCTGATTTTTTGGACAAAAATCATCACAAGGGAGGAATCATGTTGTTACACCCGTCATCCTGAAACAAAACAGCAGTCCAGCCAGTGGAAGACGGCTTCATAGCTCAGACCAAAAAAAGCACGGCAAGAGAAATCAAATTTGAAGTCCATGATGGTTTCCTTTTCGACATCAAAGGTGTTGTTCATGTCGCATTTGTTCCTCAGGGCACCACAGCGAACCAACATTATTATCTGCAATTGCTGAAGTGATTGCACGAGGCAGTGAGAAAAAAACAACCTAAATTGTGGAGATCGGGGGGCTGGCTGCTTCATCATGACAACAAGCCTGTCCACACAGCATTGGAAATCAACCAGTTTTTGGCAAAAAATGGCATGACAACGGTTTCTCACCCCCTTACTCGCCCAAGTAAATTTACAAAATACTAACAAAATAATGAAAAATAAAATTTAGATTTTTAGGAGCAAAACAGTAACAATGCAGTGACATGACAAGAATCTGCATAACTAATCATATGCTATATAGTTGCAAGTCAAATTAATGTATGAGATAGCCAAGATGATTGTCTATAAAATGATGGTAGTCTCATGTTGGATAGTGGATGGCGAGATATGGAGCCTGAAAGTCAAAAGTTCAAAACATTGTTTCCCTTTTGCTCATCAGTGTACCTGCTCGTATAAATTGTTTGGAGGGTGAAATCCTGCTGACAGATTCCCTTTAAGCAGTCTAGATACAATTTTAACCTCACACCTTTTATGCAGACTGTGCAGACAAGCCCAATATCATCACTATGTAATAACTTTTGGTTAATGTGAGTTTTCAGTGCACATATCAAGTGACCCATTAAATGTCTGCCACAGTAATAGCTGTAAATAAAGAGATTAAGTTTAGTCCAACTTTAATGTAGGTGCATTGAATTTCCTAAGTAAACCGCAGAGAAACATTCCATAAACAGCAGATTGGTTTTCTGTGTTTGCTATATGTCCTGCTTTTATTTACATTTTGATCCGAGCTTGAAAAGTGTTTAAAAAGGCGTATAATGCAGTCACCGCTCTGCTTCCCTTTTTCTATACTCTCTTTGATTGCTCAAAACTTCCTTTCTCTGTTAAATCTTCCCAAAGCAAACTTCTCAAGTGACTGATGACTTAAGTGTTGCTTAGGTGAATAACCCATTCTTATCTTTATTCCGGTTCTGCCTTTAATAAGTAAATTAGAACATTATCTGATGCAGACTGTAGTTGCTAACAATCCAGTTTTCCTGATTGTTGCACCACTGACTCAGATGGATCATGCTTTGGGTTGGTTATTGCTGTGACACTGAAGGATGTTCACAACATCTACTTCAATCTTTCCAGATTCTTCTTATTCTTATCTTCCAGCAAAGCTTTTTTCTTGCACACTGCTGTGACTCTTGACTGGGGACTCGTGAGTACGCTAAACCAGGGGTAGACAGAGAAAGAAGAGGGCCCCTGTACAAGAACAGTATATTGGCCCGTAGCAGTCCAATAAGGCACACCATATCACACACACCTTGCATCTGTAACAAGCTTCTTGCTGCTTTTAAGGTAGAAGTGGGCCCTCTTTTCTTTTGTGCCTGTGTGGCTGCACAGATTGCATCAATGGTATTTCCTTCCCTGTACTAAATAGGTCTTTAAAGTGCTCTTTAGGACTGATCCTCGAACCTAGCTTCTGACACTCCAATTAATTCTTTGGTATGTCACACAGCTGTAGCATACAATGGTACCTGCATAATCTGGTGAAATCATGGCATTACTGACATTCTGACTGACCAAAAATTACGATGCAAATAACTTAGCACGCTTCATGCAGAAACGAGTAAGGTTGCTTTCACAATTCCTCCACTCAGTGAGTGATTGTTTTGCTTCCCTATGGAATCTGGGTCATGCTGAGTTGTCGGTGTTTTCATTAACAGCTCGGCCATCCAATCTTGTGATGGGCCTGCTGAGCTGTCAGTAGTTTGACAGCTTGGCTGTCCAATCTGTGACTGGGAGGTGCAGGGCTTTCTCCAGGTGTTCTCTGTTCTGGAGATTCCCCAGCTACTTAATTGAGGTGTCTGCCTCTGATCCCTGCCAGACACAGGTTTTTGCTTTCTGGTGAGTCTTTGCCTGATTCTATTGTGCTGAGTTCAGATCTTCTGCTGCCTGACCCTTTAGACTGCATTCTGACTATCCCTTTGTCTTGCCCTTTTGCTTAGATGTGCTATCTCCTGGTATTTTGACCCCGGACCGTGATCTGACTACCTTTGTCTTTTCCCTTGGGTTTCTATGTGCTCTCTTGGTACTGACCCCGGAACGTCTGACTTCTCTGCCTCACAGTCTGCCTGTGAGTAGTGACTAGCATCAAAGTTGCATTAAAGTAAATCTGTTAGTAGGATCAACCCTCTTATGCTGTGTGTATGGGCATGTAGGTTCTACTGTTCTGTGTTGCATGTCTCACAATGATAATTCCCCCTTTAATTGAATGTAATCTCTGGATACAGATCGTTATACAGATCAGTGTCCAGTCCATAGACCAGATCAACTCCTTTACATATAAGAAAAATGTGGATTTCTCTGGAATAAGACATCATATCGCAGATATCAAGGAATCATTTTATGTAGCTTCCTAGGACCTAAATACCCATATAGAGGGTTGATTCTGCTGACAAATTTCCTTTAAAGTCACTATTTTCCTTTAAACTTTGAAATATTTGCAAAACATTCTGGATATTTTAAACTTGAAAGAATTATATAATAATATATAACTATTGTACATATATATTTGTTTTATCTGTTCGCATTATACCAAGCAGCTAATGATATAGTCTCCAATTCAGCATTGTTTGATGGTAAATGCAGTTTCTCCGAAAGCTCCTATTGGCAGGCAGAGGACGATCAGATATGCATTTTTAAGCATAAGGCTGCTTGCGTGCCAATTTATTTTTCTCGACCCAGGGTGTTATTAATTTCAGTTAGAGTATGATATGGGAGAAACACCGGGAGATACTTTACAGCTCATTAATTTCAATCTCAGAGCAGAGGTCAAGGCTTCAGCCCTGTGCTGCATGAAATCTGTTTGAGTTTAAGGATATGATGTGTTATCTCTGGTAACAGCAAAGACAGATGAAATTATTTTATGGCAATCTGTAGCGGTCATGAAGGACACTCTTTTGTCTTCTGCATTGGCTTGAAGATTGCTAATGAGTTTCAGTTGTAGCATGTAGGCTTTTGTATTGGACTCTGAAATATGAAATTTCTGCTATATTTGCCTTTAATGTTTGACACATGGACACATGTTTTTCCATTTTAATCTATGTGGAAGTAGGCAGTAAACTTAGAAGAGAAATGTTTCATTATAATGCCTTGTTCATAAATATCTTTAAAGGCTCATTTATCATTTTAAAAGTAGTTGAAAATCAGACTAAAATTACAAATATTCTTCCATTTCTATTTTTTTTCTCCTAAATGCACAATCAATTAAAAGGAGGAAACAAAATTACCTAGAGATTCTGCTAAAGCCAAAAAAGGCCTTGATGACTTCAATATGAACTGCTTTTATAGCTGCACCTCACCAATACCTGTGGGGCACCTTCAACATTGGGGCCTATCTCACATTTTGAGAAAGTACCACCACAAAGTTGCTAATAGCCTCGAATTTACTGGGATTTTATAGAAACATGAAATCCTGGAAAATTTGGGAAAATCCAAGGCCTTATGTGTTATATAAACCCCACCCAAAAGTGTGACTAATGTTGTCACATGACTAAAGTTTGCTAGGTGTCACAGTGCAATGTAAATGGAAAGGGTCGCATTGTGACTCTGAGAGCAACTATGACAAACAAGTCTTCCAACCTTGTTTTTTTGCGACCTTGTCATTGTCACAGTACCCTTGGGTACATGAAGTGACACCCAGTTCCCATGTAAATCACCATGAGCCATAATCCAAGAGTGGACAAACCAGAAACGCACAGTTTGCTTATGACCATGGCACATAGGCAATAAGTGTTTTTATCCATGATTGAATAAATTAATTAGATTTTTATACCAGGTACTGGAATTTTATCAACTTTTTGTATTTACCATCAAAATTAGGTAATTGTACCTGGTTGGTTTGAGGATGTTCTTGGACTTCATTGGTGCATTTTGAGGTGGGACTGGAGACAGAACTTATGTCCCTATTTTGCCAACAGAAAATTTTCTACAATAAAGAATATCATAGAGATACAACAATGAAATATTCAATGCTATATAGAAATTTAAAGGATCTCAATGAAAGGGGTCTTTTTGTTGAGCCACAAAAAAATACTATCGATGCAAACTGGTATGGAAAAGTGGGAAATAAAAGAGTTATCTGCCATAGTAAAATTGATGTTAAGGCCCTTAATGGGGTTATCAAGGACAGTCCAGAGCTACCTTTGCATTAGAAATAAACGGTGTTGATAAGGATATGTTCCCACACACTTGCTGAGGTGCATGATGATCGGCATTAATGATGCATGTGTTGTACTCTAATAAACAGTACATGTGTACAATACTTGCAGATTATGTGTATGTAGCGCAGCGCAGGGCGGTAGTCACGGTTGAGGCTCTCAACTGAGGCACACCAGCATGCAACATTAAAGTGGAGGTCTTGGCTGGGTGCGTGGACTTGTGCTGTGAGGGCATTAGCCCATGTAAGCCACAGGTAACTGATGTTGCTAGTTTTCCAGGACCAGATGTTTCACAGTTCAATGAGGGCGACCACCATTCAAAAATAAACCCTTTACTAAATGACTTTTTCACACAGTTTCATTCCTTAGTACAGTGCCGGCAAAACAATTTTTACATTTGTGAGGCAAAAAAACCCCTGTAAAATCTGCGTCATGGTTTCATTTGTTAAAAGTCCACTGTAATAATTATAGGGGATAACTCAGGAGACTCTTTGCGTGGAACAAGACAACTACAGGACACAGTTTTATAAGTGGTAAAGTCTATATTATCACACGGTGATTCAAACAGGTGCAGAGAGAAACTCAAGTCCACAACACTTGGTGCAAATAATAAACGCAGCTTAGCAGTCTATAGGAAACTTCAGAGGAAAATGCAATCAAGCAGAAAGTCTATGAAGCACAGTTATTCTTGAGGATACTTGACACGAATAAATCCTTGTCTTAGTCCAGGCACAGATAGATATGTTTATTAGGCAGTTCAAATCATATCTTAGCTCAAACAGGGAGGCCTGGTTAATAATCTCAGGTTATTGCAAAGCAGCAACAGCTTACATGTCCAGCAAATGCAGATGGAAGCAAACACGAGCAGCAGATGAAAGAGGATTACTGGAAACTTGTGTATGCAGCAGGAACTCAGAGCAGAGTAGCAGGATCACCACACAGGTTCACAGGAGCAGGTGTATAGCCAGGGAGTAATCAGAGGTCAGGAGCTGGATGCAAGGCAGAATACTCTAGCACAGACTGAAGGCTGGGGTGGAGTTTTATAGCAGGAAGACACAGTGCACATGAGACCAAAGACGCCATCTTGGAAAAGGGCAGTAATGCACAAAAGGTAAAAAATGTTCAGAGTCCTGACATTACTCCCTCCTTAGAAGCGGCCTCAGGACGATCCTGGACCTGGTTTCTCAGGGAATCTCTGATGAAAATGAGAAATCTTCTGTTGGGCATTGATGTTTTCCACAGGTTCCCAGGAGTCTTCCTCAGGGGGATATCCCTGCCATCTTATCAGATATTGGAGCCGATTCCTGCGAATCCTGGAATCAATAATTTCCTCCACCACGAATTGTTCTTGCCCATCAATCACCACAGGCTTTGGAGGTGGCACAACACGGCCCTGGAAGGTATTAGGAGATACAGGCTTTAGTAAAGATACATGAAAAACTGGGTGTACCTTCATTGTCCTAGGCAGCTTCAGCCGGCAGGACACAGAGCTCACAATACCGTTGATCTTGAAAGGGCCAATGAATTTCTGTCCAAGTTTTTGTGAAGGAACGTTTAACTTCAGATTCTTAGTTGCCAACCACACGGAATCTCCTAACTTGAACATGGGTGCAGGTCTACGGAATCTATCAGCCGATCTCTTATAACTTTCTTGAGCTGTGGTCAGGGATTCCTTCAGAACCTCCAGATTCTGTCTCATCGCAGTCAGCCTATCCTCCACTGCCGGAGAATTAATTGGAGACCTAGGTAAAATACACGGATGATAACCCAGATTGGCAAAGAAAGGTGTAAATTTAGTGGAGGCGCTCTGAGAATTATTATATGAAAATTCGGCTAATGGCAACAACTCCAACCAATCATCCTGGAGATGGCTGACATAACATCTTAGATATTGTTCCAGCGTCTGGTTGGTACGCTCAGTCTGACCATTTGTCTGGGGATGGTAAGCAGAAGAGAGACAGACAATAATATTGAGTGCAGAGCAAAACCCCTTCCATAATCTTGAAGTGAACTGTACTCCACGGTCAGAGATGATCTCATCCGGAACCCCGTCCACCCGAAAGACATTCTGTATAACCAAGTTCACTGTATCTTTAGCTGAGGGGAGGCCGGTGCACAGAACAAAATGAGCAGCTTTAGTCAGGCGATCAACTACCACCATGATTGTATTCATGCCCCCCGATGTAGGCAGCTCCACAATAAAGTCCATTGATATAGACCCCCAAGGGCGGGACGGAACAGGTAATGGGCGTAGAAGACCCGTAGGTGCCACATGAGGAGTCTTGTAACGGGCACATACCTCGCAAGAGAGAACATAGTCCTTGGTATCCTTCAGGCAAGTTGGCCACCAGAAGAATCGGCTCAGGAACTATTGTGTCTTCTGTACCCCCCTGTGAGCAGCCAACTTGGAGTCATGTACCAACTTGAGGATCTGCAGACGGACGACCTCCGGGACGTAGATACGTCGATCTCTGAACCACATGCCACCCTTAAAGACAAGATTAATATCCACAGGTGGGTTGGCCAGAAATACATCACCTTCATAGGCCTCCCTGCACTCCTTCCACAAGTCCTGATCGTGGATAACTC
The DNA here is from genome assembly GCF_051348905.1 of Ranitomeya variabilis. Lineage (NCBI taxonomy): Eukaryota > Metazoa > Chordata > Amphibia > Anura > Dendrobatidae > Ranitomeya > Ranitomeya variabilis. Next base: position 110,416,792 of record NC_135232.1, read on the forward strand.
CGATGAAATTGGCATCAGATAGAATGGTCTTGGACGGGGCTCCAGGTATGGAATCTGCAGCATGGATTCGGGATAAAGCATCAACCTTCCCATTACGAGAACCTGGACGGTACGAGATAACAAAGTTAAATTGATTTAAAAATAAGTTCCAATGAGCCTGACGAGGAGAAAGACATCTAGCAGATCTAAGGAACTCTAGATTGCGATGGTCAGTTAGCACTATGATCTGTTGTGCAGCTCCTTGCAGATGATGCCTCCATTCTTTGAAAGCCGCAATAATAGCCAGCAATTCCTTGTCTCCCACGTCATAATTCTTCTCTGCTGAGGTTAGTCTACGGGAAAAGAAAGCACAAGGATGCAGCAGACCCTTCTCTCCAGTTCTTTGGGAGAGAATAGCCCCCAAAGCATTATCAGAAGCGTCCACCTCCACAAAGAAAGGAAGTGTTGGATCTGGGTGTATCAACAGCGGTGCTGATGTGAAACAGATCTTAAGCCGATCAAAAGCTTCTTGAGCCTGTGATGACCACTTAAAGGGCTTTTCCTTCTTTGTCAAGGAAGTAATGGGACGGACAATATCAGAAAAATTTCAAATGAAGCGTCTGTAGAAATTTGCAAAACCAATAAAATGTTGCACTTCCTTAAAGTTCTTGTCAAGGCAAGGATAGCCTGAATCTTAAAATGAGTAGTTGATTGCATAAAAATATGCTATCAGACGTATCCGCGCTAGTGTTACTGCCTGCAAGTTAGGACTTCTAATAGTAGCAATAGATAGAAAATTGTGTGGGTAATTAACCCCACCTACTGATATGCACACTTAGAGGTTGAATACCCAATTGTTGAAGTCAGCATAAATGCAGACTCAATAGGGAGAAAAAGAGATCTTACCCCTGTCAGAGGTCTGCAGGGAGGGTGATGAGAGTCATGAAGAAAGTCTGCTGTCTGGAAGAAGTCCGACGGGTGCTGTTTTGCTGCCTTGGCCAGTGGCAGACAACTGCTCCTAGGTGGACTGGAAGTAGCGATGTCTCAGCAGAAAATGAATTCCCCCTGGTACAAGCGATACGAGCGGCACCCGTGCAAGACCGATGTGCCGGGGTGAGCAGGGCCGGTTTTAGGCAAAGTGGGGCCCTAGGCAAAGTTTAAAATGGGGCCCCAAATGCTAACATATTGCACGTCACACAGAAGCATTTCGGTTGTATTTACCTGCGCTGATCTCAGGCCGCTAAACGAGTGTGATCGACAATACTGAAGTCGTTGGACGCTTGTTTCCCGGCCTCTTTCCACCATCTGAGAAAGAATGATGGGACAGAACCATCACTAATAGATCACTAACAGATCACCATACAGGATCATGTTATCAACAGCACATCTACAGTTTACACCGGCGATGTGCTGCTGAGAACAATGATTTTTATTCCGGCATAAACAATCCAATCACCCAATGAATATGCAGCATTTTGCTTGTTTAGTATAATACACCCCATAGTCCTCCATATATTATAATGTGCACCACAGTCCTCCATATTGTAAAATGCACACGCCATAGTCCTCCATATAGTATACAGCAGAGCCCACAGTAGTATACAGCAGAGCCCCCAGTGGTATACAGCAGAGCCCACAGGGGTATACAGCAGAGCCCACAGGGGTATACAGCACAGCCCCCAGTGGTATACAGCAGAGCCCCCAGTGGTATACAGCAGAGCCCCCAGGGGTATACAGCACAGCCCCCAGTAGTATACAGCACAGCCCCCAGTGGTGTACAGCAGTGCCCCCAGGGGTATACAGCAGAGCCCCCAGTAGTATACAGCAGAGCCCACAGGGGTATACAGCAGAGCCCCCAGGGGTATACAGCAGAGCCCCCAGGGGTATACAGCAGAGCCCCCAGGGGTATACAGCAGAGCCCCCAGGGGTATACAGCAGAGCCCCCAGGGGTATACAGCAGAGCCCCCAGGGGTATACAGCAGAGCCCCCAGGGGTATACAGCAGAGCCCCCAGGGGTATACAGCAGAGCCCCCAGTAGTATACAGCACAGCCCCCAGTGGTGTACAGCAGTGCCCCCAGGGGTATACAGCAGAGCCCCCAGTAGTATACATCACAGCCCCCAGTAATATACAGCAGAGCCCCCAGGGGTATACAGCAGAGCCCCCAGTAGTATACATCACAGCCCCCAGTAATATACAGCAGAGCCCCCAGGGGTATACAGCAGAGCCCCCAGTAGTATACAGCACAGCCCCCAGTGGTGTACACCACAGCTCACATCCCCCCCTCTCCTCTCCCCTCCTCCCCTCTCCTCTCCCCTCCTCCCCTCTCCTCTCCCCTCCTCCCCTCTCCTCTCCCCTCCTCCCCTCTCCTCTCCCCGTCCAGTAAAAAGAAAAAAAAAAACAAAACACAAGCTCCTCACCTCTCCACACGTGCCCGCGCTGCTCCTGTGTCGGTGGCTGCAGCTGCTCTGCCTGGGACACAGTGAGTGCGCGCGCACCCGCTGTGTCAGAGGCAGAGCGGGGAATGATGGGAGAGGGGGCGTCAGGTGACGCTCTCTCCTCCATCATTGCTTTGAACTGTACCGGCAGACGCCGGTACAGTTCAATGCGGCGGGGGAGTCAGCGCTGGCGGCAGGCGGGCCCCCTGCCTCACAGGGGCCCCCTGCCTCACAAGGGCCCCATAGCGGCTGCGTGATTTGCCGCTAGCTGGGGGCCCCTGGGGGAGTGGGGGGCCCCTGGGGGAGTGGGGGCCCCAGGCAGCTGCCTGGTCTGCCTGCCCCTAACGCCGGCCCTGGGGGTGAGCAGCTGTTTCTCTCTACGTCACCAGAACCCAGCTTTAACGCCACAGTCCTGATCAACAAGTCTCATTTACTTGTTCAGCTGTTCAGTGTCCTATTTCTTCAACTACTGGTACCCTGAAAAGTGTACTCTGGACCCTTCAGTAGTTCTCCATACTGACTCCTGTTTAGGCCCATTACCTCTAAGCATTAAAAGTCCATGTTCTCGTGGCTAGCGTTTTGTCCTGGAACCCATCTCTAGAAAGCGATTGTATTTCTTTTAGTCACTTATCTTCAGGATCTCGCTATCCCTTCTCTCTGGACTCCGCTCATCTAGAGTCACCCAGGTCAGCAGCGCTGCTCACTCAGTACTTCAGACCCTATCTGCCTTCCTAGCTGGAAGGAGTCGCTTTCCCTAAGACTATCCCCTCCCAGTCCCAAACATTAATTCTAAACTATCCTACAGTAAAACACACACTATATATTACGTTATATTGACAAAAGATGCAAGACATTATTCACATTACACTTTACATGACACTGACGTGATTGGAGCCTTCTGGGTAGGACTGCAGCGGTCCACCATCCTTACAGAGTGTAGCATTCTGGGCACTGCTTTCTTCTGGTGTAGAAGTAAATGGCTCTGGACTACACTGTTTAACCCTTTTAAGGGCCCTAACAGCAATGTTACTTTGTCATATAACCCTTTTAAATGCCAATGTCCGGTGTTATCAACATAATGTCATTCTAAATGTTTTGCTGTCATTTGCAGAGTGAATTATTTGTGAAGCTTGGAAATGCAGCATGTAGATATTATGTAGAATGAGATTTGTACAAATCACATTCACATTTGTACTGTATTTGAAAAGTTCACGTTTTTGGGTCTCATTGATTTTGAAAAAAACAACCCATGGTGTTACATTATTGACTGTGTTTTTTTCATTATTTCCTTCCTTGTTGACTTCAGCATGGAAAAATCAACAGTTTTTTACAATGGGGAAAAAAAGTATTTAGTCAGCGACTAATTGTGCAAGTTCTCCCACTTAAAAAGATGAGAGAGGCCTGTAATTGACATCATAAGTAGACCACAACTATGAGAGGCAAAATGAGAAAACAAATCCAGAAAATCGCCTTGTCTGATTTGGCAAGACCTGATGATATGAGCATCAGTTTTTGCGTTTTAATTTTTTTTATACAATGTTCACTGAGGGGGTAAGATAGTGGCATAGTTTTATAGGTCAAGTCGTTCCGGAAGTGGGGATACCAAATATGTGTACTTTTTTGTTTATTTTTTTAACATAAATAAATGTATTTATTGGAATAATATCTTTTTCTTTTGTTTTGTTCTTTATTTGTTTGTCTTTTTATATATTTTTACAATTTCTAATAACTTTATTTAGTTACTTTCATACATTGTCCCACTATGGGACATCATCTTTACACTGACAGAGCGCTGATCTGATACTCTGAAATGCTTCTGCACTGAAGGGCATCAGAGTAGCGTCTGACAGGCAGGGAGCAGGCGCGTCAGCTCCTGCTCTCAGCATGTGCTCACAGGTCACCTTCCCTGCAGGACCCTGAAGGACCCCGTGGCCATCTTGTGCCCTGGTGTCACCATGGTGACCATCATCACAATGGGAGTGCATCGTATAATGTCGATGGGAGCAAACAGGGAGCTCACTCCCTCAGCGATGCTCCTTGATATTGCTGTCACTATTGACAGCAGCATCAGAGGTGTTAAACATCCATGATCAGTGTTAGCACCGTTCATGGGTGTGCTGCAGCATGTCATCTGCACTCAATCGCGGTGGCGCTCAGCGTGAGCCCGCACGATCGAGAAGAAGTATATGTACTGGGGTTAATTACAGTCACAAGATTGCGGAGCTGGACTGCAGCTGCGCTGGGAAGAGCTGAAAACAGTGACTGGTAAGTATAATACTAGGTCATGGACCTTATATTATTGACACCACTCTATCAATGGAATAAAAAGGAAAACACTGGAGTGGTGCTTTAAATAAGGAAGGAAAATATTTGCCTTTGGTATGTTGAGAAGAACATATTTTTGGTCTGGGCACAGTTCATGTGGAAAATGGATGGCCCATGTACTGCATTTAGACCAATGTTAACTAATGTGTTAGTTCACATGGAGATTTCCATATGGAATTATGGTGTGTTGGAAAAAAAATTGCATCATCTAGTCTCTTCCATTTTTTGGATAAGACTCATCTCTAAATTTCAATGGGTGTGGTCAAAAATGGAAACAATACCAACACCATCTGACTGGCATCCATTTTTTATCACTCACAAATATTTAAATTTTAATTATTGATATAAAAAAAGGATTCCATACTGATGTCAAAAACAGACATATGGAAGGCAAAAAACTGACAATACGGATTAAAAAACGACAAAAATTGACTTTTTTTCATATGCTTTTGTGAGCTTAGCCTTATTAGTACTAGAATATTACACATAATTAATTCATCAATAAAAAGTGTTAAAAAAAACAAAGACTGTCTATTCATATTGAGTATGTAGCTTGTATTCTGCACTTATAACCCCAAAAATGTTATTAGGCAGTGGAATAAGAGCTGAGGATATGACTATCCCCATTACTGATGTGACGGTGACCACTACCGATTGGTCTCTATGGTAACCATTTAATTAGGACTCTACTGTCAATTAAATATTCACTTTCCTCTTGAATTGCTCTTCCATGCTAAACATCCTGGAATTAATTCATTTATAAATGTGTGTTGGCAGATAAACATATTGGTCACAGGTTTCTTCTTGTCACAGCCACATAAACCTTTGAAATCGGTTTGAAGCCTAATGATGTGTACATGTCTACAGGACACCATATAAGTAGCAACACATCCAGTTTCTGTATTTAATTACCATAACTTCTGCCAAAATAAATTGATAAAGTAGAAAAGATCACAGGGTTCAACAAAATGGATGTAATAAATTCTTTCCACATTTGCCTCTAGACACGTTACCTCACATCATTCCCTGTAGTTTCATTCAAGGTGCACACAGTGTTGGACTGGGGTGCCAAGGGCCCACCAGTAACCAACTCCAGGGCCCCACTTTTCAGCTACATGCAAATGTGACATTATCCTCAATCACAAATGTATATAACAATGAACTTGGTAGACTGTTAAATGAATAAGATGCTGCCTTTGTCTGTACATAATGATTCAAGATAATTAGTTGCATAGTTACATAGGTTGAAAAAATACCTAAGTCCATCAAGTTCAACCTTTCTCCACCAACTGTACATTTCGTCACAAATTTAACTATAAGCCGCAATGTTATGTGTATGAAGGAAATTGTCCAGCCCTTTTTTAAAAGCTGTTATAGTGTCTGCCATTACTACCTCTTGCAGTCGACACTCCACAGTCTGACTGCTCTAACTGTAAAGAATCCTTTCCTATTTAGCTGCCGGAGTTGCCTTTCTTCCACCTGTAATGAGGGCCCCTCTGGTCCTTAGTGTGGTCCTGGGAAGGATTAAGTCATACGCCAGTCCTTTTTACTGACCAAACATATATTTATACATGTAAGCAAGATTACCTCTGAGGCGTCTTTTTTTAAGCTAAGGAAGCCCAACTGTCCCAACCTTTCATCATGAGAGGCTTTCCATACCTTGTAATAATCTAGTTGCTCACCTTTGAAATGACTCTAGTTTCTCAATGTCCTTTGTAAAATGTGGAGCCCAAAACTGGATCCCATATTTTAGATGTGGCCTCACCAATGATTTATTAAGGGGTAATAATTAGTGTTGAGCGATACCTTCCGATATGCAAAGGTATCGGTATCGGATTGGATCGGCCGATACCCAAAAAGTATCGGATATCGCCGATACCGATACCCGATACCAATGCATATCAATGGGACACAAAATATCGGAATGGTTCCCAGGGTCTGAAGGAGAGGAAGCTCTCCTTCAGGCCCTGGGATCCATATTCATGTATAAAATAAAGAATAAAAATAAAAAATATGGATATACTCACCCCTCTGACGGCCCCGGCTCTCACCGATCCAAGCGTCTGCCTCCGTTCCCTAAGAATGCAGAGTGAAGGACCTTCGATGACGTCGCGGCTTGTGATTGGTCGCGTGACCGCTCATGTGACCGCTCACGCGACCAATCACAAGCCGCGACATCATCGCAGGCCCTACACTCACTCATTCTTAGGAACGGAGGCTGCCGGTTACATCGCTAAGGTCCAGGGTCCGCCGGAGGTGTGAGTATATCAATATTTTTTATTTTTATTATTTATTTTTTACATGAATATGGATCCCAGGGCCTGAAGGAGAGTCTCCTCTCCTCCAGACCCTGGGAACCATACGCACCGCACACTTCCGATTACGATTTCCGATATCGCAAAAATATCGGAACTCGGTATCGGAATTCCGATACAGCAAATATCGGCCGATACCCGATACTTGCAGTATCGGAATGCTCAACACTAGTAATAATACATTGGCATTGCGGGATTTTAACTCTCTTTTTATACATCTTAAAATCTTGTTTGCTTTTGCTCAGCTTACTTGTATCCAGAATATTCAAGTCCTTCTCCTGTTCTGTAGTCTCGAGTATGGTCCAATTTAATGTATATGCAGCTATAGGATTACTCCATCCTAGGTGCATTACTCTACATTTATCTACATTAAATCTCAATTGCCAAGTGTTTCCCCATTCAGTCATCTTATTCCAATCGCTTTACAATATTGTAATGTCAAGGCCAGATTATAATATCCTACTTAGTTTGGTGTCGACAGCAAAGACTGACACTTTACTCTCAATCTCATCCAGAAGGTCATTAATAAAGAGGTTAAACACAATCGGTCCTAGCACAGATCCCTGTGGTCTCCACTGCTGACTATATGCCATTTAGAGAACGTAACATTTATGAGAACTCTTTGTTTCCTGTCATTTAGCCAATTCCTTACCCATCTGTATATAGTTTCCTCCAGTCCCTGCTTATGGAGCTTCAGTATAAGGCTGTTATGTGGAACAGTATCAAATACCTTTGCAAAGTCCAGATAAATCACATGAGCTGCATTACCAACATCCTGATTTGCATTTACCTCTGTTGTGAATTCTGCTTTTGGGTTCCCTCCGGTGGTAGTAGGTGGTAATGCAGTTGTCCCTGGGTTGCAGTCCTGGTCAGGTGGGTCTGCTGATTGCAGTTCTGACTGGGGTATTTAGGTGTGCAGGATTCATTAGTCCTTGCCAGTTGTCAATTGTTGTTGGGAGGTGTGGACCTCTGCCTGGTTCCTCCTGTCTTTCTGCCAAATCAGCAAAGATAAGTGTCTGGTTTTTTTTTCCTGTGGCACACATGCTGTGTGCTTCACAATTCAGTGCTATTCTTTGTGTTTTCTTGTCCAGCTTAGATTGTGTCAGTATTTTCTCAGTCTTGCTGGAGTGGCAGATATACATTCCATGTCTTTAGTTAGATTGTGGAACTTTTTGTATTATCTGTTGTGGATATTTTTGGAAGGGTTTTAATACTGACTGCCTAGTAATCTGTCCTATCCTTTCCTATTTAGCTAGAGTGGCCTCTTTTGCTAAATACTGTTTTCTACCTGCGTGTGTCTATTCTTCTCCTACTCACAGTAATTATTCGTGGGGGGCTGCCTATCCTTTGGGGGTCTGCTCTGAGGCAAGATAGCATTCCTATTTCCATCTATAGGGGAATTTAGTCCTCCGGCTGGGTCGAGGTGTTTAGGGTTTGTTAGGCACACCCCACGGCTACTTCTAGTTGCGGTGTTAGTTCAGGATTTGCGGTCAGTACAGGTTCCATCGACTCCAGAGAAAGTTTTCATGCGGCTCCAAGGTCACCGAATCATAACAGTACAACTGGCCGATAATGAGTTAAATGCATCTCAGAAGAAGGGAAGAAAGGTGTTAAGCCATTTTTTTTTTCTGCAGTCTGTTTTGTCTTCTCTTCCCTCTATATTTAAGGGTGGCTGAGGAGTCTTGTGCCAGCATGGATGTTCAGGAATTAGCTTCTCGTGTAGACCAGCTTGCTGCTAGGGTACAGGATATTTCTGATTATATTGTTCAGACTCCTGCTTTAGAGCCGAAGATTCCTACTCCTGATTTGTTTTTTGGTGATAGGTCCAAATTTTGGGGTTTTAAAAACAATTCTAAACTGTTTTTTGCTCTGAGAACGCGATCCTCCGGTGATTCCATTCAGCAGGTTAAAATTGTCATCTCCCTGCTGCGTGGCGATCCACAGGATTGGGCATTTTCCCTGGAATCTGGGAATCCGGCCTTGCTTAAGGTAGATTCCTTTTTTCAGGCTTTAGGATTATTATATGATGAACCGAATTCTGTGGATCAAGCGGAGAAAACCTTGTTGGCCCTGTCTCAGGGTCAAGAGGCGGCAGAATTGTATTGTCAGAAATTTAGAAAATGGTCAGTGTTGACTAAATGGAATGATGATGCTTTGGCGGCAATTTTCATAAAGGGTCTTTCTGAATTTGTTAAAGATGTTATGGTGGGGTTTCCCACGCCTTCCGGTCTGAGTGATTCTATGTCTCTGGCCATTCAGATTGATCGGCGTTTGCGGGAGCGTCAAACTGTGCGCTCTGTGGCGTCGTCCTTAGAGCAAAGTCCTGAGCCAATGCAGTGTGATAGGATTTTGTCTAGAACGGAACGACAAGGACTCAGACGTCAGAATAGGTTGTGTTATTATTGTGACGACGCTTCTCATGTCATTTCAGTCTGCCCTAAGCGGACAAAAAGGATCGCTAGTTCATTTACTATCAGTACTGTACAACCTAAATTTCTGTTATCGGTGTCCTTGATCTGCTCATTGTCATCATTTTCTGTCATGGCGTTTGTGGATTCAGGCGCCGCCTTGAACTTAATGGATTTTGAGTTTGCCAGGCATTGTGGTTTTCCCTTGCAGCCGTTGCAGAACCCTATTCCTTTAAGGGGGATTGATGCTACACCTTTGGCTAAAAATAAGCCCCAGTTTTGGACACAGGTGACCATGCACATGGCGCCAGCCCATCAGGAAGATTGTCGATTTCTGGTGTTGCATAATTTGCATGATGTTATCGTGCTGGGGTTCCCGTGGTTGCAGGTACATAATCCTGTGTTGGATTGGAAATCTTTGTCTGTGACTAGTTGGGGTTGTCAGGGGGTTCATAATGATGTTCCTATGATGTCAATCTCCTCTTCTTCCTCTTCTGAAATTCCAGAGTTTTTGTCTGATTTTCAGGATGTATTTGATGAGCCCAAGTCCAGTTCCCTTCCACCGCACAGGGACTGTGATTGTGCGATTGACTTGATTCCAGGCAGTAAGTTTCCTAAGGGCCGACTTTTCAACCTGTCTGTGCCTGAACATACCGCCATGCGGAGTTATGTTAAGGAGTCTTTGGAGAAAGGGCATATTCGGCCATCTTCTTCACCGTTGGGAGCAGGGTTTTTTTTGTTGCTAAGAAGGATGGCTCCTTGAGACCTTGTATTGATTATCGCCTCTTGAATAAGATCACGGTCAAGTTTCAATACCCTTTACCTTTGCTTTCCGATTTGTTTGCTAGGATTAAGGGGGCTAGTTGGTTTATGAAGATTGACCTTCGGGGGGCATATAATCTTGTTCGTATTAAGCAGGGTGATGAATGGAAAACTGCGTTTAATACGCCCAAAGGCCATTTTGAATACCTTGTGATGCCATTTGGGCTCACTAACGCTCCATCTGTTTTTCAATCCTTCATGCATGATATCTTCCGGACTTATATTGATAAATTCTTGATTGTATATTTGGACGATATTTTGATTTTTTCCGATGATTGGAAGTCTCATGTGGAACAGGTCAGGATGGTATTTCAGATCCTTCGTGACAATGCTTTGTTTGTGAAGGGGTCTAAGTGTCTCTTTGGGGTGCAGAAGGTTTCTTTTTTGGGCTTTATTTTTTCTCCCTCATCTATGGAGATGGATCCGGTTAAGGTTCAGGCCATTCATGATTGGATTCAACCCACATCCGTAAAGAGCCTTCAGAATTTTTGGGGTTTTGCAAATTTTTATCGCCGGTTCATTGCTATCTTCTCCAGCGTGGTTAAACCCTTGACCGATTTGACGAAAAAAGGCGCTGATGTGGCGAATTGGTCCTCTGCGGCTGTCTCTGCCTTCCAGGAGCTTAAATGCCGATTTACTTCTGCTCCGGTGTTGCGCCAACCAGATGTTTCTCTTCCGTTTCAGGTTGAGATTGATGCTTCTGAGATTGGGGCAGGGGCTGTTTTGTCTCAGAGGGATTCTGTTGGTTCTTTGATGAAACCGTGTGCCTTCTTCTCCCGCAAGTTTTCGCTTGCTGAACGCAATTATGATGTCGGCAATCTGGAGTTGTTGGCTATGAAGTGGGCGTTTGAGGAGTGGCGACATTGGCTTGAGGGAGCTAAGCACCGTATTGTGGTCCTGACCGATCATAAGAATTTGATTTACCTCGAGTCTGCTAAACGGCTGAGTCCTAGACAGGCTCGATGGTCCTTGTTTTTTTCCCGTTTTGATTTCGTGGTTTCGTATCTTCCGGGTTCTAAGAATATTAAGGCTGATGCCCTTTCTATGAGTTTTTTGCCTGATTCTCCTGAGGTCCTTGAACCGGCCGGCATTCTGAAAGAAGGGGTGGTCCTTTCTGCCATTTCCCCTGATTTACGGCGGGTTCTTCAGGAATTTCAGGCTGATAGACCTGACCGCTGTCCTGTGGGGAAATTGTTTGTTCCTGACAGATGGACTAGTAGAGTGATTTCTGAGGTTCACTGTTCTGTGTTGGCTGGTCATCTGTTATGACCCCAATGGCGAGGGTCTCAGAGGAACGTGGAAGTCTGCAGAATACAAAAATCCAGCTCATAGGGCAGTGGTAACTGGGTTGACCATATATCTACTCCTAACGCCAACACTAGAAGTAGCCGGGGATCATTCCTACGTTGATTCTAGATGACACGCGCCAGCCGGAGAATCTAGCTACCCCTAGTAGAGGAAAACAAAGACCTTTCTTGCCTCTAGAGAAGGGGACCCCAAAGCTGGATAGAAGCCCCCCACAAATAATGACGGTGAGGTAAGAGGAAATGACAAACACAGAAATGAACCAGGTTTAGCACAGAGAGGCCCGCTTACTGATAGCAGAATAAAGAAAGGTAACTTATATGGTCAACAAAAACCCTATCAAAATCCACACTGGAAATTCAAGAACCCCCGAACCGTCTAACGGTCCGGGGGGAGAACACCAGCCCCCCTAGAGCTTCCAGCAAAGGTCAGGATATAGTTTTGGAACAAGCTGGACAAAAAATACAAAACCAAAACAAATAGCAAAAAGCAAAAGGCAGACTTAGCTGATATAACTGGAACCAGGATCAGTAGACAAGAGCACAGCAGACTAGCTCTGATAACTACGTTGCCAGGCATTGAACTGAAGGTCCAGGGAGCTTATATAGCAACGCCCCTAACTAACGACCCAGGTGCGGATAAAAGGAATGACAGAAAAACCAGAGTCAAAAAACTAGTAACCACTAGAGGGAGCAAAAAGCAAATTCACAACAGTACCCCCCCCTTAGTGAGGGGTCACCGAACCCTCACCACGACCACCAGGGCGATCAGGATGAGCGGCATGAAAGGCACGAACTAAATCGGCCGCATGAACATCAGAGGCGACCACCCAGGAATTATCCTCCTGACCATAGCCCTTCCACTTGACCAGGTACTGAAGCCTCCGCCTGGAGAGGCGAGAATCCAAGATCTTCTCCACCACGTACTCCAACTCGCCCTCAACCAACACCGGAGCAGGAGGCTCAGCAGAAGGAACTACAGGCACAATGTACCGCCGCAACAAGGACCTATGAAATACATTGTGAATAGCAAACGACACAGGAAGATCCAGACGAAAAGATACAGGATTAAGGATTTCCAATATCTTGTAAGGCCCAATAAAACGAGGTTTAAATTTGGGAGAGGAGACCTTCATAGGAACAAAGCGGGAAGAAAGCCATACCAAATCCCCAACGCGTAGTCGGGGACCCACACCGCGGCGGCGGTTGGCAAAGCGCTGAGCCTTCTCCTGTGACAACTTCAAGTTGTCCACCACATGATTCCAGATCTGCTGCAACCTATCCACCACAGAATCCACCCCAGGACAGTCAGAAGGCTCCACATGACCCGAAGAAAAGCGAGGATGGAAACCAGAGTTGCAGAAAAAAGGTGAAACCAAAGTGGCGGAACTAGCCCGATTATTAAGGGCAAACTCAGCCAACGGCAAGAATGTCACCCAATCGTCCTGATCAGCAGAGACAAAACACCTCAAATAAGCCTCCAAAGTCTGATTGGTTCGCTCCGTCTGTCCATTAGTCTGAGGATGGAAAGCAGACGAAAACGACAAATCAATGCCCATCCTACTACAAAAGGATCGCCAGAACCTGGAAACGAACTGGGATCCTCTGTCAGACACAATATTCTCAGGGATGCCGTGCAAACGAACCACGTTCTGGAAAAACACAGGAACCAGATCGGAAGAGGAAGGCAGCTTAGGCAAAGGAACCAAATGGACCATCTTGGAGAAGCGATCACATATCACCCAGATAACGGACATGCCCTGAGATAGCGGAAGATCAGAAATGAAATCCATGGAGATATGTGTCCAAGGTCTCTTCGGGACAGGCAAGGGCAAGAGCAAACCGCTGGCACGAGAACAGCAAGGCTTAGCTCGAGCACAAGTCCCACAGGACTGCACAAATGACCGCACATCCCTTGACAAGGAAGGCCACCAAAAGGACCTGGCCACCAGATCTCTGGTGCCAAAAATTCCCGGGTGACCTGCCAACACCGAGGAATGAACCTCGGAAATGACTCTGCTGGTCCACTTATCCGGGACAAACAGTCTGTCAGGTGGACAAGACTCAGGCCTATCAGCCTGAAATCTCTGCAACACACGTCGCAGATCCGGAGAAATAGCTGACAAGATAACTCCATCTTTAAGAATACCAACAGGATCAGCGACTCCAGGAGCATCAGGCACAAAGCTCCTAGAAAGAGCATCGGCCTTCACATTCTTTGAACCAGGTAAATACGAGACAACAAAATCAAAGCGGGAGAAAAACAATGACCAGCGGGCCTGTCTCGGATTAAGGCGTTTAGCAGACTCGAGATACATCAGATTTTTGTGATCAGTCAAGACCACCACACGATGCTTAGCACCCTCGAGCCAATGACGCCACTCCTCAAATGCCCATTTCATGGCCAACAACTCCCGATTGCCCACATCATAATTTCGCTCGGCAGGCGAAAACTTCCTAGAGAAAAAGGCACAAGGTTTCATAACAGAGCAACCAGGGCCTCTCTGCGACAAAACGGCCCCTGCCCCAATCTCCGAAGCATCCACCTCAACCTGAAAGGGAAGTGAGACGTCAGGCTGGCACAAAACAGGCGCCGAAGTAAACCGGCGTTTCAACTCCTGGAAAGCCTCCACGGCAGCAGGAGCCCAGTTAGCTACATCGGAGCCCTTCTTGGTCATATCCGTCAAAGGTTTCACAATGCTAGAAAAATTAGCGATAAAACGACGGTAGAAGTTAGCGAAGCCCAAGAACTTCTGAAGACTCTTAACTGACGAGGGCTGAGTCCAATCAAGAATAGCTCGGACCTTGACTGGGTCCATCTCCACAGCAGAAGGGGAAAAAATGAACCCCAAAAAGGGAACCTTCTGTACACCAAAGAGACACTTTGAGCCCTTGACAAACAAAGAATTTTCACGCAAAATTTTAAAGACCAACCTGACCTGCTCCACATGCGAATCCCAATTATCAGAAAAAACCAAAATATCATCCAGATAAACAATCAAAAATTTATCCAGATACTTCCGGAAAATGTCATGCATAAAGGACTGAAAAACTGAAGGCGCATTGGAGAGACCAAAAGGCATCACCAAGTACTCAAAATGACCTTCGGGCGTATTGAATGCGGTTTTCCATTCATCACCTTGCTTAATGCGCACAAGGTTGTACGCACCACGAAGGTCTATCTTGGTGAACCACTTGGCACCCTTAATCCGGGCAAACAAGTCAGACAACAGCGGTAAAGGATACTGAAATTTGACAGTGATCTTATTTAAAAGCCGATAATCAATACAAGGTCTCAAAGATCCGTCCTTTTTTGCCACAAAAAAGAATCCCGCACCAAGAGGGGAAGAAGACGGACGAATATGTCCTTTCTCCAGAGACTCCTTGATATATGAACGCATAGCGGTATGTTCAGGTACCGACAGATTAAACAGTCTTCCCTTAGGAAATTTACTGCCTGGGATCAAATCTATAGCACAGTCACAGTCCCTATGAGGAGGCAGTGCACTGGACTCAGACTCACTGAAGACGTCCTGATAATCAGACAAATACTCCGGAACTTCCGAAGGCGTAGAAGAAGCAATAGACACAGGCAGGGAATCCCCATGAATACCACGACAGCCCCAACTTGAGACTGACATAGCCTTCCAGTCCAGGACTGGATTATGGGTCTGTAACCATGGCAGCCCTAAAACAACCAAATCATGCATTTTATGTAAAACCAGGAAACGTATCACCTCGCGGTGTTCAGGAGTCATGCACATGGTAACCTGTGTCCAATACTGCGGTTTATTTGCAGCCAATGGTGTAGCATCAATACCCCTAAGAGGAATAGGATTTTCTAATGGTTCAAGAGTAAAACCACAGCGCTTAGCAAATGAGAGATCCATGAGACTCAGGGCAGCACCTGAATCTACAAACGCCATGACAGGATAAGATGACAGTGAGCAAATCAAAGTTACAGACAGAATAAATTTAGGTTGCAAATTACCAACGGTGACAGGACTAACAACCTTAGCTATACGTTTAGAGCATGCTGAGATAACATGTGTAGAATCACCACAGTAGTAGCACAAGCCATTCCGGCGTCTATGAATTTTCCGCTCATTTCTAGTCAGGATTCTATCACATTGCATTAAATCAGGTGTCTGTTCAGACAACACCATGAGGGAATTTGCGGTTTTTCTATCACATTGCACCGAATTAGGTGTCTGTTCAGACAACACCATGAGGGAATTTGCGGTTTTGCGCTCCCGCAACCGCCGGTCAATTTGAATAGCCAGTGCCATAGTATCATTCAGACCTGTGGGAATGGGAAAACCCACCATAACATTCTTAATGGCTTCAGAAAGGCCATTTCTAAAATTAGCGGCCAGTGCACACTCGTTCCAATGTGTCAGCACGGACCATTTCCGAAATTTTTGGCAATACACTTCAGCCTCGTCCTGCCCCTGAGACATAGCCAGCAAGGCCTTTTCTGCCTGAATCTCAAGATTGGGTTCCTCATAAAGTAAACCGAGCGCCAGAAAAAACGCATCAAGATCAGCCAATGCCGGATCTCCTGGCGCCAGCGAAAAAGCCCAATCCTGAGGGTCGCCCCGTAAGAACGAAATAACAATTTTTACTTGCTGAGCAGAATCTCCAGATGAACAGGGTCTCAGGGACAAAAACAATTTACAATTATTCACGAAATTCCTAAACTTAAACCTGTCTCCGGAAAACAGTTCAGGAATCGGTATTTTAGGTTCTGACCTAGGATTTCTGATAACATAGTCTTGTATGCCCTGCACACGAGTAGCCAGCTGGTCCACACTTGTAATCAAGGTCTGGACATTCATGTCTGCAGCAAGCATAGCCACTCTGAGGTAAAGGGGAAGAAGAAAAAAAAAAAAAACTCAGAATCTTCTTTCTTATAATCCCTCTTCTGCAATGCATTAAACATTTAATACTGGCCTGGCAAACTGTTATGACCCCAATGGCGAGGGTCTCAGAGGAACGTGGAAGTCTGCAGAATACAAAAATCCAGCTCATAGGGCAGTGGTAACTGGGTTGACCATATATCTACTCCTAACGCCAACACTAGAAGTAGCCGGGGATCATTCCTACGTTGATTCTAGATGACACGCGCCAGCCGGAGAATCTAGCTACCCCTAGTAGAGGAAAACAAAGACCTTTCTTGCCTCCAGAGAAGGGGACCCCAAAGCTGGATAGAAGCCCCCCACAAATAATGACGGTGAGGTAAGAGGAAATGACAAACACAGAAATGAACCAGGTTTAGCACAGAGAGGCCCGCTTACTGATAGCAGAATAAAGAAAGGTAACTTATATGGTCAACAAAAACCCTATCAAAATCCACACTGGAAATTCAAGAACCCCCGAACCGTCTAACGGTCCGGGGGGAGAACACCAGCCCCCCTAGAGCTTCCAGCAAAGGTCAGGATATAGTTTTGGAACAAGCTGGACAAAAAATACAAAACCAAAACAAATAGCAAAAAGCAAAAGGCAGACTTAGCTGATATAACTGGAACCAGGATCAGTAGACAAGAGCACAGCAGACTAGCTCTGATAACTACGTTGCCAGGCATTGAACTGAAGGTCCAGGGAGCTTATATAGCAACGCCCCTAACTAACGACCCAGGTGCGGATAAAAGGAATGACAGAAAAACCAGAGTCAAAAAACTAGTAACCACTAGAGGGAGCAAAAAGCAAATTCACAACAGTCATCCTGGTATTTTTGGTACCAGAGATTTGGTTGGTAGGTCCTTTTGGTGGCCTTCGTTGTCACGTGATGTGCGTTCTTTTATGCAGTCCTGTGGGACTTGTGCGCGGGCCAAGCCTTGTTGTTCCCATGCTAGTGCGTTACTTTTGCCATTGCCGGTCCCTGAGAGGCCCTGGACGCATATTTCTATGGATTTTATTTCTGATCTTCCGGTTTCCCAGAGGATGTCGGTTATCTGGGTTGTTTGTGACCGGTTTTCTAAGATGGTTCATTTGGTGCCTTTGCCTAAATTGCCTTCCTCTTCAGAGTTGGTTCCGTTGTTTTTTCAGCATGTGGTTCGTTTGCATGGTATTCCGGAGAATATTGTGTCCAACAGAGGTTCCCAGTTTGTTTCTAGGTTTTGGCGGGCCTTTTGTGCTAGGCTGGGCATTGATTTGTCTTTTTCTTCTGCATTTCATCCTCAGACAAATGGCCAGACCGAGCGAACTAATCAGACTTTGGAGACTTATTTGAGATGCTTTGTGTCTGCCGATCAGGATGATTGGGTGGCCTTTTTGCCATTGGCCAAGTTTGCCCTTAATAATCGGGCTAGTTCGGCTACTTTGGTTTCGCCTTTTTTTTGTAATTTTGGTTTTCATCCTCGTTTTTCTTCTGGGCAGGTTGAGCCTTCTGACTGTCCTGGGGTGGATTCTGTGGTTGACAGGTTGCAGCAGATTTGGGCTCATGTGGTGGACAATTTGGTGTTGTCTCATGAGGAGGCTCAACGTTTTGCTAACCGTCGTCGGTGTGTTGGTTCCCGGCTTCGGGTTGGGGATTAGGTTTGGTTGTATTCCCGTCATGTTCCTATGAAGGTCTCTTCCCCTAAGTTTAAGCCTCGGTTTATTGGTCCTTATAGGATTTCTGAGATTATTAATCCGGTGTCTTTTCGATTGGCGCTTCCGGCCTCTTTTGCTATCCATAATGTCTTCCATAGATCTTTATTGCGGAAATATGTGGTGCCCGTTGTTCCCTCTGTTGATCCTCCGGCCCCTGTTTTGGTTGATGGGGAGTTGGAGTATGTGGTTGAGAAGATTTTGGATTCTCGTTTTTCGAGGCGGAGGCTTCAGTACCTTGTCAAATGGAAGGGTTATGGCCAGGAGGATAATTCTTGGGTTTTTGCTTCTGATGTCCATGCTGCTGATCTGGTCCGTGCCTTTTATCTGGCTCGTCCTAATCAGCCTGGGGGCGCTGGTGAGGGTTCGGTGACCCCTCCTCAAGGGGAGGGTACTGTTGTGAAGTCTGCTTTTGGGTTCCCTCCGGTGGTAGTAGGTGGTAATGCAGTTGTCCCTGGGTTGCAGTCCTGGTCAGGTGTGTCTGCTGATTGCAGTTCTGACTGGGGTATTTAGGTATGCAGGATTCATTAGTCCTTGCCAGTTGTCAATTGTTGTTTTGAGGTGTGGACCTCTGCCTGGTTCCTCCTGTCTTTCTGCCAAATCAGCAAAGATAAATGTCTGTTTTTTTTTTCCTGTGGCACACATGCTGTGTGCTTCACAATTCAGTGCTATTCTTTGTGTTTTCTTGTCCAGCTTAGATTGTGTCAGTATTTTCTCAGTCTTGCTGGATTCTCTGGAGTGGCAGATATACATTCCATGTCTTTAGTTAGATTGTGGAACTTTTTGTATTATCTGTTGTGGATATTTTTGGAAGGGTTTTCATACTGACTGCCTAGTAATCTGTCCTATCCTTTCCTATTTAGCTAGAGTGGCCTCTTTTGCTAAATCCTGTTTTCTACCTGCGTGTGTCTATTCTTCTCCTACTTACAGTCATTATTCGTGGGGGGCTGCCTATCCTTTGGGGGTCTGCTCTGAGGCAAGATAGCATTGCTATTTCCATCTATAGGGGAATTTAGTCCTCCGGCTGTGTCGAGGTGTCTAGGGTTTGTCAAACTACTCCGATCCAGAGAGACATACTGGATTTACACGCTCGACACGCTAGCACCTAAGGGCCTAAATAGGGAAATTGACTGGTTGCCATAATGATGATACTGATATGTCTTCTTTTCTCTTTCTATAGACCCGCTGACCGTTGTCGTTTGTCTATTCACAATTGGTATGACTACCCTCTTTCCCCCTAAGGAAGCTATTTTCCTCATTCCTAACCTCTTGTCTTTACTTTTTCTTTCATTTTTTATACCGTATTCTCTTATTTTTATTCCTTATTTTTACTTTTATTTTTTCATTTTTCCATTTATTGTTTACTTGTTATTTTAGTTTTGACTCTTTTTCCCTATGGGTGCATATTTTATTCCTATCGTGGTCTTCTATTTTTGTTCCATTTTATTTATTGCTCACTCATTTTTTATGTCATTTTTTTATGTTATTTATTTCATTCATAATTTATTTCAATTTCAATTTTTTTTCCCTTTTTCTTTTTTCTTTTTTCTCTTTTCCGTTCTCTTAATTGTTTCTATTTTATTTTTATCTTTATTTTTATTTTTATTTTTATTATTTTTTCTCATATAATTTTCCCAATTTTTACCTTTATTGGTTTTTACTTCTATTTTGATTATTTGAACCTTCATTGCGTGTTTTCTTGTTTTTTATTTTTTATTTTTTATTACTACCATTATTTATTGCCATTTTTCCATATCTACAGTAATTCTCCCTAGCTTTGGACCTGCCTTTAGTCTATTCCCCTTCCATTTATCTAAATGTTCTAATCCAAACCAAGTCACCATACATTTAGAGGGAACAGTCCCTCGTAGCTGCACCAATTATCCAGGACCGCACTTGTAGTTTGTTTGGGCACTTCACTAATACTTTATTCTGCTGGCCTTCTAGCAGCGCAGGCGCAGATGCAGCGGCTAAATACACACTGCTAGATCCCCTTAACAACGCCCGCGCATGCGCACATGACCGCTACTACCAGACGGCGGGACTTCCGGTGCCGGATGACGCACTTCCGGCACCGCGGGTCCCGCCGCTCTTAAATACAGGGACAGAGACGTCACACGGCACCGGCCATCACAGCAAGGCGCAGGAGCGCCGCTTACAACACAGCACCTCAAGGTAATGCCCTGACCCACCAATGCAAGGACAGCCCTCGGTTCCATGTCACACATGACCGGGGCATTCTATATCATGTTTATTACTGGCTCACATATTGCATTTCCCCCTAGAGGTCTCCTACCCACGGTTCTTTTTGCCGTCTATGCAATTACCGCATACAGCCAGTGTGGAACCTCACCTATGCAGGTATTATTTTCTAACGCCTCTTTCGAAGCACTAGTGCTTTATATATATTTCACCTGACCCATACCTTTATGCCTGCACAGGTCCCCCGTTTCCACTTTTGTGTAGCTGCTGTGAGTTGGCACATGGGTGCTTGTAATCTCAGGATGGTTTTTGATTAGGGTTTTTTGCTGACCGCTCAGACCCCTTTTGTATCCTTCTGCTTTCTAGTTATAGCGGGCCTCGTTTTGCTAACTCTATTTTCATATCTATGTGCGTGCCTTCCTCTCATTTTCACCGTCAATACATGTGGGGGGCAACTATACCTTTGGGGTTTATTTCTCTGGAGGCAAGTTAGGTCTTTATTTTCTCTGCAGTGCTAGTTAGCTCTTAGGCTGGCGCGAGGCGTCTAGAATCAACGTAGGCATGCTCCCTGGCTATTTCTAGTTGTGTTTGTCAGGAGTAGGGCAGCGGTCAGCCCAGGTTCCATCACCCTAGAGCTCGTCCGTTATTTGAGTTATTTTTTGCTTGTCCAGTGCGATCCCCTAGCCATTGGGATCCATAACAGTATAGCCGGCCCACAAAGTGTTAATTGTTTGGGCTGAAGCAGGAGAAAAAGAAGTGTTGAAGGGAAATTTTTTATTTTTTTTTTTCCCCTCAGAGTTTTGCTGCCTAGCCTTTAATTGCTGTCTAGCTGCTTCTTACCTCCTCTTAACCCTTGAATGGCTCTGACCTTAGCTGTTTAATATGGATGTCCAGAGTTTGGCTTCCAGCCTGAATAATCTCGCTGCAAAAGTTCAAAACATACAGGATTTTGTTGTTCACACTCCTATGTCTGAACCTAGAATTCCTATTCCAGAGTTTTTTTCTGGAGATAGATCTACCTTCCTGAATTTCAGGAACAATTGCAAATTGTTTCTTTCTTTGAAATCTCGCTCCTCTGGAGACCCTGCTCAGCAGGTCAAGATTGTAATATCTTTCCTGCGGGGCGACCCTCAGAATTGGGCATTTGCATTGGCACCAGGGGATCCTGCATTGCTCAGTGTGGATGCGTTTTTTCTGGCACTGGGATTGCTCTATGAGGAACCTAACCTGGAGATTCAGGCTGAAAAGGCTTTATTAGCCCTCTCTCAGGGGCATGATGAAGCGGAAGTATATTGTCAAAAATTTCGGAAATGGTCGGTACTTACTCAGAGGAATGAGTGCGCACTGGCTGCAAACTTCAGAGATGGTCTTTCTGAGGCCATTAAGGATATTATGGTGGGGTTCCCTGCGCCTACAGGTCTGAATGAGTCTATGACTATGGCCATTCAGATTGATCGGCGTTTGCGGGAGCGCAAACCTGTGCACCAGTTGGCGGTGTCTTCTGAACAGGCACCTGAGACTATGCAATGTGATAGAATTCAGTCCAGAAGTGAACGGCAAAATTATAGGCGGAAAAACGGATTGTGTTTTTATTGTGGTGATTCAGCTCATGTTATATCAGCATGCTCTAAACGCACAAAAAAGGTTGATAAATCTTTTGCCATTAGTACTCTGCAGTCTAAGTTCATTTTGTCTGTAACTCTGATTTGTTCACTGTCATCCATTTCCGTCGATGCTTATGTGGATTCGGGTGCTGCCCTGAGTCTTATGGATTGGTCATTTGCCAAACGCTGCGGTTTTAGTCTGGAGCCTCTGGAAGTTCCTATTCCTTTGAAGGGAATTGACTCTACACCACTGGCTATGAATAAACTGCAGTACTGGACACAAGTGACCATGCGCATGACTCCCATTCATCAGGAGGTGATTCGCTTCCTTGTACTGTATAATTTACATGATGTACTAGTGCTTGGTCTGCCATGGTTACAAACTCATAATCCAGTCCTGGATTGGAAAACAATGTCTGTGTTAAGCTGGGGATGTCAGGGGGTTCATGATTATGCACCTCTGATTTCAATCGCTTCATCTACTCCTTCTGAGGTCCCTGCGTTTTTGTCTGACTATCGGGATGTTTTTGAGGAGCCTAAGCTCAATTCGCTCCCTCCTCATAGGGATTGTGACTGTGCTATAGAATTAATTTCTGGCAGTAAGTTCCCTAAGGGTCGTTTATTTAATCTGTCAGTGCCAGAGCATACTGCTATGCGGAATTATATTAAGGAGTCCTTGGAAAAGGGACATATTCGTCCATCTTTGTCCCCTCTGGGAGCAGGGTTTTTTTTCGTGGCTAAAAAAGATGGTTCCCTGAGGCCTTGTATAGATTATCGCCTTCTGAATAAGATTACAGTCAAATATCAGTATCCATTGCCATTATTGACTGATTTGTTTGCTCGCATTAAGGGGGCTAGGTGGTTCACTAAGATAGATCTTCGCGGTACGTATAATCTTGTGCGGATAAAGCAGGGTGATGAGTGGAAAACCGCATTTAATACGCCTGAGGGCCATTTTGAGTATTTGGTAATGCCTTTTGGACTTTCTAATGCTCCTTCAGTCTTTCAGTCCTTTATGCACAATATTTTCCGTGAATATCTGGATAAGTTTATGATTGTGTATTTGGATGATATTTTGGTGTTTTCTGATGACTGGGAGTCTCATGTTCTACAGGTCAGGAAGGTGTTTCAAGTCCTGCGGGCCAATTCTCTGTTTGTGAAGGGCTCAAAATCTCTCTTCGGAGTCCAGAAGATTTCTTTTTTGGGGTACATTTTTTCTCCTTCTACTATTGAGATGGATCCCATCAAGGTTCAGGCGATTTGTGACTGGACACAACCTACATCTGTTAAGAGTCTTCAGAGGTTCTTGGGTTTTGCTAATTTTTATCGTCGGTTCATTGCTAATTTTTCCAGTGTTGTTAAACCTTTGACTGATTTGACTAAAAAGGGTGCTGATGTTGCTAATTGGTCTCCTACGGCTGTGGAGGCCTTTCAGGAACTTAAGCGCCGGTTTTCTTCTGCTCCTGTGTTATGTCAACCAGATGTTTCACTTCCTTTTCAGGTTGAGGTTGATGCTTCCGAGATTGGAGCGGGGGCGGTTTTGTCACAGAGAAGTTCCGATGGCTTGGTGATGAAGCCATGTGCGTTCTTTTCTAGAAAATTCTCGCCCGCCGAGTGCAATTATGATGTGGGTAATCGGGAGCTTTTGGCCATGAAGTGGGCATTTGAGGAGTGGCGTCATTGGCTTGAGGGTGCTAGACATCGTGTGGTGGTCTTGACTGATCACAAAAATCTGATTTACCTTGAGTCTGCCAGGCGTCTGAATCCTAGACAGGCTCGTTGGTCGTTGTTTTTTTCTCGTTTCAATTTTGTGGTTTCATACCTGCCAGGTTCAAAGAATGTGAAGGCAGATGCTCTTTCCAGGAGTTTTGTGCCTGACTCTCCTGGAGACTCTGGGCCTACTGGTATCCTTAGGGATGGGGTAATATTGTCCGCCGTCTCCCCAGACTTGCGTCGTGCATTGCAGGAGTTTCAGGCGGATAAACCTGATCGTTGTCCACCAGAAAGACTGTTTGTTCTGGATGATTGGACCAGTAGAGTCATCTCCGAGGTCCATTCTTCTGTGTTGGCTGGTCATCCGGGAATATTTGGTACTAGAGACTTGGTGGCCAGGTCTTTTTGGTGGCCTTCCTTGTCAAGGGATGTGCGCACCTTCGTGCAGTCTTGTGAAGTGTGTGCTCGGGCTAAGCCTTGCTTTTCTCGGGCCAGTGGGTTGTTGTTATCCTTGCCTATCCCGAAGAGGCCTTGGACGCACATTTCCATGGATTTTATTTCAGATCTCCCTGTCTCACAGAAAATGTCCGTTATCTGGGTTGTGTGTGACCGCTTTTCTAAGATGGTTCATTTGGTACCCTTGCCTAAGTTGCCTTCCTCCTCTGAGTTGGTCCCTTTATTTTTTCAGAACGTGGTTCGTTTGCATGGGATTCCGGAGAATATCGTTTCTGACAGGGGATCCCAGTTTGTGTCTAGATTTTGGCGGACGTTTTGTGCTAAGATGGGCATTAATTTGTCTTTCTCGTCTGCATTCCATCCTCAGACGAATGGCCAGACGGAGCGAACTAATCAGACCTTGGAAACTTATTTAAGGTGTTTTGTTTCTGCTGATCAAGATGACTGGGTTGCCTTTTTGTCACTGGCCGAATTTGCCCTTAATAATCGGGCTAGTTCTGCTACTTTGGTTTCTCCTTTCTTTTGTAATTCGGGGTTTCATCCTCGTTTTTCCTCTGGTCAGGTGGAGCCTTCGGATTGTCCTGGAGTGGACGTGGTGGTGGACAGGCTACATCAGATTTGGAATCAGGTGGTGGACAATTTGAAGTTGTCTCAGGAGAAGGCTCAGCAGTTTGCTAATCGCCGTCGCCGCGTGGGTCCCCGACTTCGTGTTGGGGACTTGGTGTGGTTGTCTTCTCGTTTTATCCCTATGAAGGTCTCTTCTCCCAAGTTCAAGCCTCGGTTCATCGGTCCTTATAAGATCTTGGAGATTCTTAACCCTGTATCTTTTCGTTTGGATCTCCCAGCATCGTTTGCTATTCATAATGTGTTCCATCGGTCGTTATTGCGGAGGTATGAGGTGCCCGTTGTTCCTTCGGTTGAGCCTCCTGCTCCGGTGCTGGTGGAGGGAGAATTGGAGTATGTTGTTGAGAAGATCTTGGATTCTCGTGTTTCCAGACGTAAACTCCAGTATTTGGTTAAGTGGAAGGGTTATGGTCAGGAGGATAATTCCTGGGTGGTCGCCTCTGATGTTCATGCGACTGATTTGGTCCGCGCCTTCCATAGAGCTCATCCTGATCACCCTGGGGGTTCTCGTGAGGGTTCGGTGACCCCTCCTCAAGGGGGGGGTACTGTTGTGGATTCTGTTTTTGGGCTCCCTCTGGTGGTTACAACTGGTACTGGGTGACTTTGGAGGGTTGCGGTCTCTGGTTTCCACCTGTCCATCTGAGGCTGGGTGTTTCCTATTTGACCTGGCTTTCCTGTCATTCCCTTGCCGGCTATCAATGTATTCAGATGTGCTCAGTTTGGTTCTGACTACCTGCTTCCAGATCTCTCAGGATAAGCTAAGTTATGCTTTTCAGTTGTTTTGTTTTTTGTCCAGCTTGCTAAATATTACTCTATGCTAGTTGGAAGCTCTAGTGGGCTGAGGTGCTCCCCATGTGCCATGAGTTGGCACATGGGTGCTTGTAATCTCAGGATGGTTTTTGATTAGGGTTTTTTGCTGACCGCTCAGACCCCTTTTGTATCCTTCTGCTTTCTAGTTATAGCGGGCCTCGTTTTGCTAACTCTATTTTCATATCTATGTGCGTGCCTTCCTCTCATTTTCACCGTCAATACATGTGGGGGGCAACTATACCTTTGGGGTTTATTTCTCTGGAGGCAAGTTAGGTCTTTATTTTCTCTGCAGTGCTAGTTAGCTCTTAGGCTGGCGCGAGGCGTCTAGAATCAACGTAGGCATGCTCCCTGGCTATTTCTAGTTGTGTTTGTCAGGAGTAGGGCAGCGGTCAGCCCAGGTTCCATCACCCTAGAGCTCGTCCGTTATTTGAGTTATTTTTTGCTTGTCCAGTGCGATCCCCTAGCCATTGGGATCCATAACACATGTGACCCTCGATCTCCAATGAGAGATCTTACCCTGGGCATGCTCAGAAGGAGAAAAGCAAGACTTCGTCCCAAAAGCATCTGCTCACCGCTGCCCAGCACTGACTACAATAGCAGAAGCTGGAAGAATAATAATAATAATAATAATAATAATTTTATTTATATAGCGCCAACATATTCCGCAGCGCTTTACAACTTATAGAGGGGACTTGTACAGACAACAGACATTACAGCATAACAGAAATCACAGTTCAAAACAGATACCAGGAGGAATGAGGGCCCTGCTGCTCGCAAGCTTACAATCTATGAGGAAAAGGGGAGACACAAGAGGTGGATGGTAACAATTGCTTTAGTTATTTGGACCAGCCATAGTGTAAGGCTCGGGTGTTCATGTAAAGCTGCATGAACCAGTTAACTGCCTAAGTATGTAACAGTACAGACACAGAGGCTATTAACTGCATAAAGTGTATGAGAACATGATGGAGGAACGTGATTATGTTGTTGTTTTTTATTAATAGGCCACACAGGGATAATTAGGTTAATGCGTTGAGGCGGTAGGCCAATCTGAACAAATGAGTTTTTAGTGCACGCTTAAAACTGTGGGGATTGGGGATTAATCGTATTAACCTAGGTAGTGCATTCCAAAGAATCGGCGCCGCACGTGTAAAGTCTTGGAGACGGGAGTGGGAGGTTCTGATTATTGAGGATGCTAACCTGAGGTCATTAGCAGAGCGGAGGGCACGGGTAGGTTGGTAGACTGAGACCAGAGAGGAGATGTAGGGTGGTGCTGAGCCATGGAGTGCTTTGTGGATGAGGGTAGTAGTTTTG
The DNA here is from genome assembly GCF_051348905.1 of Ranitomeya variabilis. Taxonomy (NCBI): domain Eukaryota; kingdom Metazoa; phylum Chordata; class Amphibia; order Anura; family Dendrobatidae; genus Ranitomeya; species Ranitomeya variabilis. The sequence goes on from NC_135232.1 coordinate 110,443,693, forward strand.
TACTGGATTCTGGATTGGATGGGTAGCCAGTGTAATGACTGGCACAAGGTAGAGGCATCGGTGTAACGGTTGGCGAGGAATATGATCCTGGCAGCAGCATTCAGGACAGATTGGAGCGGGGAGAGTCTGGTAAAAGGTAGGCCAATTAGTAGAGAGTTACAATAGTCCAGACGAGAATGAATAAGTGAGACAGTAAGAGTTTTTGCAGAGTCGAAAGTAAGAAAAGGGCGAATTCTGGAAATGTTTTTGAGATGCAGATAAGAAGAGCGAGCCAGTGATCGGATGTGGGGGGTGAATGAAAGCTCGGAAGAACAGCAGTAATCCTCCTCACAGAGTCAGATTGAGTGAGACGCTGAGACTGATGTCTCCGCTGAGCAGCCTCCACTGTGGCAGGAGAAGAATGGGAGACTGCAGTGGAGATGATCCGAGATTCCCCCTGTGCAAAGGCGGGAACTCAACCCCTAACAGTTAGTATATTATTATCTACAATATATTTCTGCAGTTCATCTTTTGTAATGCTCTCAAACATTTTGCACACTATTGATGTCAGGCTTACTGGACGGTAGTTGCCTGGATCCACCTTCTTACCTTTCTTAAATATTGGTACCACGTGAGCCAATCTCCAATCCTGTGGCACCACCCCTGTTACAAGAGAGTCTATGAACATGAGATACAGTAGTCTGTCAATTATTGAGAACAATTCCCTCAGTATCTGTGGATGAATGCCACCTGGGCCGTGGGATTTGTCAATGTTTAAATTGCTCAGAAGTAGATGCTGTTAGGGCTGGCGGAATGCACCAAATAATATTAAGGAAGCTATAAGGTGCGTTCACAGCCACCATGCAGAGATGACACCTGCTGCTCGGTAATGGTGGACAGTATATGGTGGTATAATGTGAACACACACGGGTTAGCTTCACCCGGTTTGTAAGGAGGCGAACCCTGTTGCATCACAGGGCCACAATGCCGCAGAGTGAAGCTAGTGTTTGGTCACAGGACTCTACCCCAAGGACACAGTGTTAGAGTCCCTCTAGACCCACTAGCACTCAGCGCCGGAACTGCAGTGCCAGGAGAAATTATATAAAATAATAGATTTAGCACATTAGGTGCTCGCAGCGCCGCTCTGGTGGACGCCACTAATCACCTTAACTAGGGCCTGGTTGCGCATGGCGCCACACTGACAAACGCTGTTGCTCTTGTGCTGGATTATACCATCTGGTGCTAGTCAGCTCCAAACACCCAACCACATTCAACAACACTAGGGAAGGGGTTCAATTAGGAGCTTTCATCAGATTGCATACACACATCCACGCATACACGATTTTAGGTTAATACTAACGCATGGCCGAGCGGCCATGCGAACCTTTTATAGCTGCGTCCTTCTGGGACCTTCATGGTGGTCCAATCAGGGCCGCCTCAGGAACTGTACCTGTGACCCCCGACCTCCAATGAGAGGTCATCCCATGGGCATGCTCAGTTGACAGAAAGCAGGACTTAGTCCCTGGAACGTCTGCTCGACGCTGATTACTGCTGGTTACAATAGCTGAACCTGAGAGGGCAACAGTAACCAGACACTTATCATCAGCTTGAGCAAGATGCTGGGAGCGATGTCTCTGCTGAACAGGCTCCCCTGCGGCTGGGGAAGAATTGTAGACCGCAGAGAACATGGTTTGAGATTCCCCCTGTGCAGCAGTGGGAACTCAACACCTAACAGATGTGCTTCTTTTTGTATTAAACAAGTTATATCAGGTTATGAATTTTGATTTTTGCCTTGTTGAATGATCCCTGTAACAGACCGTTCAATGGTGAACATGGATGAAAAGTGCCTGTTTAATACCTCAGCCTTTTCTTTGTCCTCTGTAATTATGATTTAAAAAGAGAAAACACAGTAGTATGACAATAAATGGCTTCACCCAGCAGCACGGTGGCTCAGTGGATAGCACTGCAGCCTTGCAGCGCTGGGGTCCTGGGTTCAAGCCCCATCCTGGACATCTGAAAAGAGTTTGTATGTTCTCTCTGTGTTTGCGTGGTTTCCTCCCACATTCCGAAGACATACTGATAGGGAATATAGATTGTGAGCCCCATTGGGGACAGACAGTGATGATAATTTGTGCAAACTGTAAAGCGCTGCGGAATATGTTAGCGCTATATAAAAATAAAGATTATTATTATTCACCCAACCACTAACCATGAGTGGAGAAAAAGTTTTGGTGCTATCATTCATATTCTCTGAAGAAAGGCCAAAAGAGCAAAAATTTTACTGGGGTATGTAAACTTTTGAGCACAACTGTATTTGTTATCCATCTTGACAGCTGACTGCGACCATTAGAAAGCTATGAACTACTAATGAAGGCATTTATAAATCAAAATCAGCTCTGTTCATTTTAGCATTATAGTGTCTTGTTCGGCATAATTTCTAATAAAATAGCTAAAAAAAAATGTTTCCTTGAAACCTCATTTTGACTTTTACAAAAAATACACAAAACAATTACTGCACCCCCAGGTCGCCCAAGTGTAGCAGACACAGGCTCTTTGACAGAGCCTCTGTTATACGACCTAGATTGTCTTGTAAGACACCTATTGAAAGATGCGTCATCTTATTTGAAGGACACTAATACATTTCTGAAGGTTTTACATGAGATATCTTGTCAAGACAATTTTAAATTAGCATCTATAGATGTCGTAAATATATACACATGCATTCCACAATGTCAGGAACAGCACTCCTGCTGTCACCAATCTGTCACGAAATCACTCGCTCGCAACACGCGTGCCTGGGATGCTACTATAAAGGGGGACTCGGCTTCCCACACTATCTCATTTATATCAATAGACTGACAATCAGATAAGCGCACCCCACAGCCAGTTCTCACATCCACCTCACCCTTTTTTCTGCCACTACTTCTTATTTATTTTGATAAGCCAGTGAAATGCCTACACTGGGTCACACACTAGTGCACACACGCCACCCAGCTTTTCCGACCACCTGATAGGTACTCTTCTTGCACTCTGCACACACAGGGTAAAACAAGCAAACTATACTCTTCCAGCTTAGGGTTTATGGGTACGTTTAGAGTAGCAAGGAACAAACTTATTATATTTTAGATTTAATAAAAAAAAGAAGTACAGTGCTTAAAAAAGATTCAAAAGGTGAAATAGCAAAAACATACATAAAAGCAAAAGCAGTATAAAATAAAAGATATAAAATACCGATACTTCCTATGAATTCGATCAATAAGATCTTCTGATGGAGGAGAGTGCCACAGGAAATATGGACAGATCTGCAATACTTCTTGCTTCTCCTGGAGTCTGACAATGATATTCAGTAGATCATATGTTCTAAAGTGTCTCACCAGACCCCTCACTCCGCTCTCTGCTTATTGCTTAGATAAGTGAGGAATGGCTAATTAGATTAGATTGTAATCCAGTTTTAGTGCTTATTTTTTCTGTTGGTCTTATTTTCCCCGAGGAACCTCCTGGAGAAACAATATGGCCATCATCTTATCATCTTTCATGTATTCTATACATATCACACATGAATATAATATATCCGTAATTCATGGAGATATTATGTTCCTGTGGATTACCAGCTACCAAAACTTTAGCAATGTTACCTACAGATGCAAATATGTTCCCTGATCATTTATATATCTATGGATTATATCAAACTCAGATTTTATAGATATGGCATGAAAAATATTGTACTTCCATTTTCATTTGAGGTCTCTGATATCGATTTGCACTGTCTGCCTTCCTGCAGCTATCTTTACCTTGTGTTGATTAGCATCTGTTGGTAATAAAGATGTACACATTGAAAATGTACCCTACCAACAACTTTCAGCTACTTGTAAATTGCTCTGTGTGAACACTCCATGTCTGCTCTCCATCAGATAACCTTCTTCAATTATGTGTTCACAGTGGGGGATGCAGGCAGTGATCCTGTGTCTCCAGCCTTTGATCTGTATAGCTCATAACTCCATTTATGACATGCAAGAAAAAGACATTGAAGTGATGAAATGCATACTTAATTCTATCGGAAAGTCTAATGCTGGCCATACACATTAGATGGAAGTTGGCCGAATGTTGTTTCGGCCAACAGCCATCTAAGCCAACATTCCCATGCACAGGAGCGCTCGCTTGGCCAAGAACTTGTGTTCTCTGGGAAAAAAAGCACTGAATGACACATTGACTGGTGCTTTTTCATAGGGAGAAGAATGCAATCCGCAATCCGAAATCACACAAGTGTGATTAACTTGTCTCCCAACTTTCAGTTGGCCAGCACCGCCATACACATTGGGACCGTCTTGATTTGGATACATCTTGTCGTGGTGGGATGGCTTTTATGCTTTTTTTTTAATCAACAACTGTGTTCACCAAGTACTGTGTTATTTATATGTACTATTACACCATGTTTTTTTGCTAATGTTTCATTCTTAAGTTTTGTCATCTCTTGCTAGGTAAGTAGATTTTCTCATTGAGGTAGTCCAGAAGAAATCCTTAGGAGGAAATTTTGTCTCTTTTTTTCTACTTGAATGATGACAGCCCTTTGTTGGTTAAGAATAAAATTGTAAAGTGTAACTGAGTGGTGATGGCCAGGGTTCTTGGCGTACAAAGACCAAGAGTGGAGGGCAAATTTCCTTGGAGAGCTGCTGACAATCTTAAAGATGATGGTGGTTATAACTGGCAGCAAAGTGTCAAAGACAATAGCGCAAGTCAAGGACGGAGCACGCTGTATGGATTCATAATCAATAAAACATGGTCACGGTCACGGGCAGAAGACAAAGGTCAAGCCAAAGTCGCAGTTGTGCTCATAAATCAGACAGTAAAATATGCCCAAGCGGAATAGGTTACCCAACCTGTTGGTCTTGCACAACAGGCAGAGACGGCTAAATGTATTTGAGTGACATCATAGATTTTTCAGTTTTTCTTTTTATCTACAGTATGTAACAGTGATAAATTACTGTGGTTGCCTAACTCTGCAAAAAAACAATACCATATCCCTTGTGTCCCACATCTGTGGAAGACATATTTCGGTAATAACCCCGCAATTCATTAAAGTCTGTATTTCATTTTTCTGTTTTATCATAATTGTATTGTTTTTCTCCCTTTATAGTTGCAGTATTGTAAATTACCACACAGAAGAAGAATCCCCCGACTGCTGCATGTTCCACTCCCTTATGCCTGGGAGCTTAGATTAAATAGACTTCTTTATGGAAGAACATGTGGTGATCTAATGCTGCATAGTTTCTAAATGAATTTCATCCTTCAGTCAAAACTCCCCAAAAGGAAGCAGTATGTATTGAGTATATAACGTAGCAGAAAGGGAGTAATCATAGGTCATTAGTGGGAACATTCCAGATCGGCTTCTAAGAGAGTGCCGTAGAATATACTGTATATGTCAGGTACACTTTTGTAGGGTGGCTGCATATATATAGACATGTATAGCTACTGTATGTGTTGACATAGTGGCGTGGTACGGCTTTATTGTTACAAGACAACATAAGAATTTGTTGTATGTGCGGGCGTCACTTGTTTATAATACACCCTTAATACAAAAGAGTAGACGAAGAAGGAAATTACACAGTACAGAGGAAGAGTCATCAGACAGTGATTTTATATAGTAGGTGACTCCCTCTGGAGAGGCCCTTTGTGCAATCATCCTTGGAGTGAGATTAATTTTTGGAAGGCGAAGGCGCCGGCAGTGAATAGCAATCTCTATGTTTTTATGTGTGTGTCTTGTATACAAGGTCATATGAGAAGCCAACACATTGTCATGGAAGATAAATAACAAAGGATGTTCTGAATTTGTTATGTGGGAAGCCGTAACCCAAAAAAACAAACAAAACCAGACGTGGTAAAGTCTGACTTCTACGCAAGCCTATGCTATGTCTATGTGTATATACTGTAATAGCAACTAGCACAGGAATGTTTGTCATCATGTGCTGAGGTAAAATACATGTACATCTAACCAATATGGTTCAAATACTGCCCAAACTCTTAAAGGGGTCTTCTCGGAATAGAAAAAGTAAACAACTAAAGGAAATATAATTGTAGATGACATGTGAGCATGTGCAGTATGAAGCTTCGCCTCACTCGCCATCATGTGTAGGAAGATGTGCTCCCTATGAATATTCTAATCTAATATTTGTGATATCAGGGGTGCTGAGAAGAAGAAGAGGCTGCACATATTGCTTTTCACTCTGATTATATAATCTAATACTTGAGATACCAGGGGTGCTGAGGTAAGAAAAAGCTGTTCACATTATTGTCCACCCTATTTTTCTGATCTAACACTGGAGATACCATGTGTGAAAAGATAAGAAGAGGCTGCTCACACTTCTGTCCTCCCGGTCCTTCTGATCTAATACTGGACATACCAGGAGCGGTGAAGTAAGAAAATGCTTCTCATACTGCTGTCAACTCTATTTGTTTGATCGATTGCTGAAAGTACCAGAGATACTGATGTAAGAAAAGGCTGCTGTTCACCCTGTCTATATGATCTAATATTGGAGATTACAGAGGAGCTGAGATAAGAGACTGCTCATTCTGCTGTCCACCCTATCTGATCTAATACTCATACAGCTGTTTATCCTGTCTGTATGGTCTAATAATGGAGATACCAGGGGTGCTGAGGTAAGAAGAGTTTGCTCACATTTCTCTGCACGCTTGTATATATGATCAAATACTAGAGATTTAAGGTGTTCTGAGGTAAAAAACAAAAAAAGCTATTTACACTGCTGTCCACCCTGTTTTTTTCAAATCTAATACTAGGGCTGCTATGGTTAGAAAAGTCTGAATATACTGCTATCCACCCTGTTTTTCAGATTATATTATACACACCCAGGGGCGTTCCTGCTGCGGTCCGGTCCGATGGGCGTCGCGGTCCGGTCCGATGGGCATCGCGGTCCGGTCCGAGGCCTCCTATCTTCATAGGATGACATCCTCTTCTTGTCTTGACGCTGCGGCTGTGGGGCAGGTGTACTATGTCTGCCCTGTTGAGGGCAGAGCAAAGTACTGCAGTGTGCAGGCACCGGGCCTCTCTGACCTTTCCCAGCGCCTGCGCACTGCAGTACTTTGCTCTGCCCTCAACAGGGCAGACAAAGTACGCCTGCGCCGGAGCCGCAGCGTGAAGACAAGAAGAGCACGTCATCGTAAGAAGATGGGAGGCCCCGGACAGGACCGCGATGCCCATCGGATCTGAACGCCCCCCCCAGGTGAGTATAATCTAACCTCTTTTTCTCATCTTTCAGGATAAATCGGGGGCTTATCTGCAGCATTACAGAATGCTGTAGATAAGCCCCTGATGCCGGTGGGCTTAGCTCAACTTCGATTTTGGGGGTGACAGGTTCCCTTTAATGCTATTAATTTCATGTCTTTGGTGCTGTTATCAGGGATACAAAAATGTTTGGCCACAGGTAGACCTATTCTTTTTTTCTTTTATTATGTGGCGATGAGAATTCATCCTTTTTCTAAGTTTTTGCCCTATCTCCCCTACATACAGACCCCCAGTTGGATTACAAATTTGGATTATAAAGGGACATGTTTTATTTTTTTTCTGGTTGCAGGGAAAGGCTCCTGTAGCTGTTGGAGAGGACAGGGAGCTTCTAACAATTATGCTTCTTAGATTTGAGGGCTTCCTAAAACAGAGTAGTCGAGGGTCTGGGAATATGGATTGTAATTGAGCCTCTTTTTACAGTAAGGGTTGTCATTTTCATGCAGCTCCTCTTCGCACCTCTTCGTGAGTTGTGAACTGGTGCATTGTCTTGCAGTAGGCTGACACCTTCGGTGAGCATGACACGTCTCTTGGTTTTGATGGCCTCCAGCAATTTCTGCAGCAGTAAATAATAGTATTCCCCAGTGATCATGGTAGCCTTTGCTAGGAAATTCATCAATACCACTCTGTGCTGGTCACAAAATACTGTGACCATGACCTTGCCTGCCGAGGGTTGGGCATTTGCCTTCTTTGAAGGCGGCGGTGTGTCATGATGCTTCCATTGGATGGACTGGACTTTAGTCTCAGGATCATAGTGATGGACCCAGCTTTCAACCTGTGTGATCATTCTGTTGAAAAAGTCCTCCTGGTTTCCATGGCACATCGTCAATAGAGACTGAGAACATTTGACTTGCTTCTGCTTCAGGAAAGGTGTGAGCAGCCGGGTAACCCAGTGAGTGGAAACATTATGCATGTGAAGATGATCTTGCACGATTTTTTTCCACGGACTCTTCCACACTAATCTTGACACTTTGGGCTAGATGGTTAAAGGTTACGCTGCGATTTTCAAAAATGGCGACCTCCGCTTGCTGGATGGTGTGTTCATCAATAACAGAGTGGGGTCGCCCTGCAATTGGAGCTGTTTGCACCTAAGTCCGAACACATTTGCATTGACGATGCCAATTCTTGACTACATCATATGATGTGGAATCTTCACCATAAACCTTTTTCATCTCATTGAACGTCTCCGTTGGTGAGCGGCCTTTCAAGTAAAGGAACTTGTTGACTGCTCTGTATTTCACTGGGTCCATTATCAAACCTCACACCACTTCAGCACCTGTAAAATAAAGACCGTTATCAGTTTTGAGTTGCAAATTGGCACGTAACCTATAGAGACTTATTGTCATGTCGGACACTGTTCAGACCAGGTCGTCTGACAGACAGCGGTAATTCCGCGTTTGACCACTGTTTGCTCATTGGAGTCGGCTAGTTTTTGTCTGGCTGCTCTGGGGTTAATTTATCTGATCCTCGGATTGGAAGCTGGGCCATGCCCATTTCCTTTAAATGGTTCTCCTGATCTTTGGGCGTCGCCGATTATAGCTTCTGTCTTATCCGTAGTTATCTCGGTCCGGAGTGGAGAGCTGGTTGTTGGAGAATCGTTGCTGGTGGTGTATTTTCCTTTGTCTTATTTACTCCTTCCTATATTTGTATTTATTTTGCCCTGCACCTTTATAGTGTATTCCTGATTGACTGCGGCGTGGTGTATATTTTCCTTTATCCTTGTTTGTTATAACTGTGGGTATTGGCCTACACCTACAACCAGGCGCAGCATACATCTCTGATGTGTTCTATACACACAGAATCTTTTCCCATATGCCTCCTGAGGAACCACATCATGGGGGGGAAACGCATTGAGGCGAAAGATGAACACAGATAAGTTGATCAGTGTTTTTAAAAACTTTATTTCTGTTTTTCACCGCTTGTGGGCTCACAACCTGTACCTAGGCATGTGTTTTTGGTAATATCTGTACGCACTAAGAACATGCTGTAACTACCAATATAATTTGGATCTTGAGTAGTTTACAGCAAGTAGCAGCAGGTACCCTAGGTGTTGTGTGTTTAGTTTGCTTTTTTCTTTATGGTCTGACCATTAAGAGCTGTCCGGGGGCATGGACCACTAGTATAGTTCCCTAGGCACCTCGCCCCTTTAGCATCCCCATACGGTAAGGGATTTATCAGGGCTTTTAGGGAGAGCCGCCGAGGAGCGGGGGCGCCATTTTGCGTTCAAGAGGGTGCCAACCTCCGCTGGCAGGCAGGGTTACGAGGCTAGGGACCCTGGAGGGCATAACAGCCATTAGAGCAGGACAGTTAGATAAAGGTACGGTCAGACCATATTGGGTTTTTGCCACACTCTGGTGAAAATATTATTTGGCACCGGTTTGGTTTATTGTTTTCTCTTAGGCCCTGCACTGTGGGTAACTCAGGATTACATTTATATGTCTTATAGGATGCCCATGCGTGTTTAGGGACCCATAGGGTTTTCAGGGTGAGCCGCCGTTGAGTGGGGGCGCCACAGTACGTTCAAGAGGGTGCCAACCCCCGCTGACAGGCAGCTATAAATCTAGGGACAGATAGAGAGATGTATATATATATGTCCCCACCCGTCTTCTCCTAACTATCGGGCCAGATTTTTAGTGACCCACCACTTTGATAAGCTGTTGGGCATTGTTTGTGCTTTTATAGGTCCTATTATGTGTATATTTTTTTGATTAAATAAAATTATCGTTTAGGTATTAGTTTTTTTATTTATTTTTGCACTGGATACTAATTTCAATCATCTAGCAGTATATTCTTCATTCCAGGAGGTCTCCAATGCCTAGCGTCTGAACTGAAAGCAGTAGTCCTCCACTTTATTATTTCCCTGAACCCACCTATGAATCATTGATTCAGCAACTGCAACTTTATTTGTGTTCCATAGTTTGGAAGTGATAAGTGTACAGTACAGTTTAGGCAAGGACTATAGGGCAAGTTAGACTGCGACAAACATTGCGCCAATAATTTTAGCATCACAATACTACAGTAAATTGGACCATAATGACGGAGACTGTATCAATTCACTAGAAATTCAGGCAGGCTTTGATTTCTAGCAACATGCCAAGGGACCACTTATAGGCTGCAATCCAACCGCATTCACTTTCATTGTAATACTACAATCCTTACCCATGCTGTGTCTCATGGCAAAATTTGCAATGTATCCTCAGCCTTATCACAAAAATCTATGAATATAAACAGGCACATACACATACTGTATACACATATACATTTATTTCCATAAACAAGATTACACAAGGAAATAGTCATATTGGCAATGACTTCATCAATTTTATAATCCAAATTGGGTTTTATTTTCCTTGTCCAGTAATTAAATCCCCCATAAGTTCTTTTAGGATCAATATAAAAGCATTACACTCACATATGGGATCAATTATTGTTAGTTTTGGCTCAGGATTAGAAATAGTAGAAAAAAATGTTTAAAATCTAGGCGTAATAGATTTTAACTTGGCAACTTTCTTCTTGGTGCATTGTAATAGCAATCTTATATAGGCTGTATCCCACACAGTGTTTACTTATCTGTTGGCCTGCGATCAAAGACTGAACTAATCTCAAGCTAGAATGGAGTTTTAAATCTTATGATGAAAAGTTAAAGTCTGAGGCTCGTGGTGTTAAATAAGTGCACATATTGCAAAGTTTCATTCAAAGTGGATTTCCAGAGACTAGTTTATTTCCCAAAGTTCATATTTAAGGTGCATTTTGATGAAACATTTAAGCTTGGATATATAATAGTAAATCAGATTATAGGGTGATAGAAAGAATGTATTAAAGTTTTTGTCTGGGCACGTACTCACTGCACTTACTGGCTTTGGGAACTGCAGGGTTCAATGGTCTTACACTTCAATCTGGGCGTCAATACATCGGGTACCTACTGAATGATGCTGAGCTTCCTTCAGACACGTGTTCAATGGCTCTGCTGGTTCTTCTCTCAGCTTGATCTGTGGAACTTCTGTAATTGGGATGCTTAGCACAAGCCTGACTGACTCAAGGGTGCTGCAACTAACAGAAAGGAGCATAGTTGATGACATTTGGTTAATCAGATTTGATTTTACAGTCCAAGGCACGGAAAAATGAAGAATGAAGATGGAAGAGAAAACCAGACCCGGAGGCTGGATGGGAGCCAGTTGAGGACTGAGTGGGAAGCTGTGGTGTCAGGGCAGGTGAAGAAATAAAATATTGTTTATTTGTGTTTTAACTCCTTTCTGGCCCTAAAATGAAAAAGAAAATGGTGGCCAGGTTAGCTAATCAAATTGCCAAAAATTGAGGTTCTTGCAAATCTGCATTTTTTTGTGAAATTACAAGAAAATTCCATTTACCATTAATTAGATTATCTTTAGTGACCAACACTCAACTTCTGCTGCATAGGGTGTATTGGGGGTAGTCCAGGAGTCCAACACTGCTCTTTGGTCCAGCTTTACCTTTGTAGACAGGTCCTCTTGTCCTTCTGTCAGGCTCCTGTGCCAAGCACACATAGACTAAATTATAACTTGACAATCACTCTACCCTTCTGCGTTCCACAAATCAGCTTCTCGGGAACCAGCTCTCCTCATGGTGTGCTCCAACTTAGTTATAATATCACTTTTTAATGGTACGAAAACTTTATTTTATCACTGATTTTTTCAATTGCTCAATTGTAAGATTGGTGAGTGGCGGCATACACAGGGATTTATTTTTGCTCCGAAGGCCTTTTTGTCCTATGTAAATGCTCGACTTTAGGTATTCTAAAAATTCCTACCTTTAAATTTGCATATCTTTTATATTCCGGTACAATTAGGTCTCATTATAGAGCCAAATGACTATGACAACCCAACGATTGTGCCATTGTGTATGTATGTATGTTCTATTTCAGCTTCTCTGCTAACATAAAATTACATTACTAAGAGACCTGCTGTGGTTTGGGTATTCTAACACAAATAAGTAATGTGATCTAGTAAAATCTCCAGTTTCAATCCTGTCATTTAACACATCAGAAAGTGAGTGTGCAAAAAACAACTAAACCCAAACTGAAAGCTACCCTTTGGATAAGAGCATAAGGCAACCTCCATGGAAGATGGAGACTAAAAATAAGACTTTCGTATCTCGACCCTGCTGCCTGTTTCTGCCTGGTAGCCCTAGTAGCCACTTCAGTTTACAATTACAGTATGTCTACAGAAATTGCCGAACAATGGAAAGGCAGTCATTTCTAGCATGCAAATAATAGGGAGTAAGGCTGTGCATTTTCAATAATACAACAATGATAGGCCCCAATCCCTGGGAGGGTTAGAAGCTGAGTTCTAAATATGTGTATATATTTATGCAGCTAAGGTGAACATCTACTAACAGGGTCGTCCAGTCCAAATCAATAACTCTGCAGGCACTCTGTGTGATTGCAGACTTATGAATCCCCCCAGGGCACACACTGTTATGGATAAGTTGTACATACTCATAGCCAGAGACCATCCAGTGGGTGCTGCCTCATTCCATACATTTCTATGGAGTAAGGCCGAGATCTCTGGACAGCCGCGTCACTAGTCAGGGTATTACATAGCTCCATACAAGTGTATGGAGTGAGGCCATGCCCACTGGACGGGTTCTGGCTGTGAGTATGTATAACATTTACATACCCTTCTGTCCCGGCTCAGAATCCGGCAAATACTCGCAGCTCACAGTGCGTGCACTGGGAGGACTCATAAGTGTGCCATCACACAAAATAACTACAGACTTATCAATTTGGACAAGACAACCCCTTTAAGGTTTTGTCTCATCTGGTAAGGGGATACTCAAAGCTCTTGGAATGGATGAGCAGTTGTGAAGCTGCACAGACTGATGATGTTGGGGAAGCAGGGAGCTCTAGATGGAACAATTGAATTTTTTGTGGCAGAGCGGCAACAAGAGGTGAAAACAGAATCTGTGGTGAAGAAGAATTAAGACTACACCAACAGGTATAACAGAGTTGTAATCCACAAGGGAGACTCGGCACTGATACAGAGCGGAGTTCACTTAGCATTATAGTAGAATTGAGTTTGTTACAGAATCTGATTCAGAGCTGGCAATATTTTTACTGATTGAAGTTTTTCTGCTTCAAGTAATAGAAGTCTATGTGTTTAATTATAATAATAATAATAGTAATAATAATAATTTTATTTCTACAGCACCAACATATTTCGCAGCACTTTACATTTTAGAGGGGACTTGTACAGACAATAGACATTACAGCATACCAATAAACACATAGATCAAAACAGAGAACAAAAGGAATGAGGGCCTTGCTCGCAAGCTTACATTCTATGAACTTTAAAATTTAAGTCTGTTATCTTCTCATATAACTTACCTGACAAACCTGAACCCCCCAAAAAATGTTGAAAAATTAAGTAATTCTTGTGTATATCACTCAACGCTGCTGATATCAAGGGGGTTCAATCTGGCATGATGTGGTATGAAAAAGCTTAAGCCAATTTAAATACCAGAGTATAAATTGGTCTAGGCGATAATATACCCGGAGCATAATCAAGCCTAGGCTGTATTAACCCCGGGTATCGTCTGGACTTGGGGTACACGATGGCCTGCTACACTGGGATTCTTGCAAATCCATGGAGTGAAGAACAGCAATTACTTTGGCATACTGTAGCTACTGCACAGTGGAGATCCCTGACACACACTAACAAAACCTAAGTTACAAATAAAATTAACATATACCCTGCTGTAAGTAAAAAAGCAATAGTGCATATACAGTTGAAACTAGAAGTTTGCATACACTATATAACAAGATATATATGCATGTTTTTCTCAATATCCATCATGAAATCAGAATAAACCTTTTCCGTTTTAGGTCAATTAGGATTACCATAATTATTAATATTTGCCCAATGCCAGAATAATGAGAGAGAGAGAATGTTTTAAGGCCTTTTTATTACTTACTGCAAAGTCAAAAGTTTACATACACTAGTCACACTAGTCACAAGTCACTAGTTCGACCACACTTAGAATACTGTGCACAGTTCTGGTCTCCGGTGTATAAGAAAGACATAGCTGAACTAGAGCGGGTGCAGAGAAGAGCGACCAAGGTTATTAGAGGACTGAGGGGTCTGCAATACCAAGATAGGTTATTACACTTGGGGCTATTTAGTTTGAAAAAACGAAGACTAAGGGGTGATCTTATTTTAATGTATAAATATATGAGGGGACAGTACAAAGACCTTTCTGGTGATCTTTTTAATCATAGACCTGAGACAGGGACAAGGGGGCATCCTCTACGTCTGGAGGAAAGAAGGTTTAAGCATAATAACAGACGCGGATTCTTTACTGTAAGAGCAGTGAGACTATGGAACTCTCTGCCTTATGATGTTGTAATGAGTGATTCATTAATTAAATTTAAGAGGGGACTGGATGCCTTTCTGGAAAAGTATAATGTTACAGGGTATATACACTAGATTCCTTGATAAGGCGTTGATCCAGGGAACTAGTCTGATTGCCGTATGTGGAGTCGGGAAGGAATTTTTTTCCCCATGGTGGAGTTACTCTTTGCCACATGGGGTTTTTTTGCCTTCCCCTGGATCAACATGTTAGGGCATGTTAGGCTAGGCTATGGGTTGAACTAGATGGACTTACAGTCTTCTTTCAACCTTAATAACTATGTAACTATGTAACTATGTAACTAAGATTACTATACCTTTAAACAATTCTGGACTGCCCATATGATGATGTCATGTGTTTGGAAGCTTCTGTTAATTAGAAATACACCTGTGGATGTATTTTAATGCACACCTGAAACACACTGCTTCTTTGTGTAGCATCATGGGAAAGTCTAAAGAAATCAGCCAAGATATCAGGCAAAGAATTGTGGACTTGCACAAGTCTGGCTTATCCTTATGTACAATTTTCAAGATGCCTGAAGGTACCCCGTTCATCTGTACAAACAATTATGCGCAAGTACAACCAAAATGGGAATGTCCAGCCATCATACCGCTCAGGAAGGAGATAGGTTCTGTGTCCCAGAGATGAAGGTGCTTTGGTCCTACATGTGCATATCAACTCAATGACAAAAGCAAAAGACCTTGTGAAGATGATGGATGAAGTTGGTAACATTGTGTCAATATCCACAGTGAAACGAGTACAGTTTCAACATGGGCTGAAAGACCACTCTGCCAGGAAGAAGCCATTACTCCAAAAGAAATGCACAAAAGTCAGATTAATGTTTGCAAATGCACACAGGAACAAAGACCTTAATTTTTGGAGACATGTCCTGTTGTCTGATGAAACTAAAATTGATCTTTTTGGGCATAATGACCATCGTTACTTTTGGAGAAAATGGAGAAGCTTGGAAGCCTAAGAGCACCATCCCAACTTTGAAACATGGGGGTGGCAGCATCATGTTGTGGGGTTGTTTTGCTGCAGGAGGAACTGCTGCACTTCACAAAATAGATGGCATCATGAGAAAAGAAGATTATGTGGCAATACTGAAGCAACATCTCAAGACATCAGTCAGGAAGTTAACGCTTGGGCGGAATTGGGTCTTCCAAATGGATAATGACCTGAAGCATACTGTCAAAATGGTAACAAAGTGGCTTAAGGATAACAAAGTAAATGTTTTGGAGTGGCCATCACAAAGGCCTGATCTCAATCCTATTGAAAACTTATGGGTAAGGCTGAAAAGACAGGTGCAAGCAAGGCGACCTACAAACCTAGATCAGTTACACCAATTTTGTCTAGAGGAATGGGCCCAAATTACAACCAAGTATTGTGAGAAGCTTGTGGAAGGATGTTCCAAATGTTTGATCCAAGTCATTCGGTTTAAGGGCAATGACACAACAAATTAATGAAATGTATGTAAACTTTTGACTTTGCAATAAGTAATAAAAATGCCTGAAAACATTCTCTCTTTCATTATTCTGGCATTTGGCAATTATTAATAATTATGGTAATCTTAGTTGACCTAAAACAGGAAAGATTTATTCTGATTTCATATCAAATATTGAGAAAATAATGCATTAGTGTTTTTTATATAGTACACATAAACTTCAAGTTTCAACTGTAAATAGCATGCAGTACTTAGTAAACACTGTTTTTGATAATAAAAAATCATAAAAGCCATCCCATCAGCGACAAGATGTACTCTGTCGGTATGGTCCTAACCCCCAGTATTAAAACCTTACCATATGTCAAAAATTACCTCTATGTGAATAAGGACTGAACAGTACCAGGGCACCAAGCGCAAAAACCTATAGCAAAACAAAAATAAAGGAACTTGAGTATAAGTTGGTATACATGAAACATGTAGGAGCAAGTTCACACTGGCCACTAAACAGATAAAACCTAGGATAGAAAGAAAATTAACATAAACCCTGCTGTAAAGGGTATATGATCATTTTGTTTCAATCTTAGGTTTTGTCTGTTTAATTACCAGTCTGAATATGCTCCTACACATTACAGAGATGGTACATACTAACAATATGCCATCACTACCTACAATTGAAAAACTATATTTCCATAAGAATGAAATCTATAAATTAAATCTGTAAAACCAGATAGCACTGTGTAAAGGCACGCCATGAATAAATGTATTACCTTAATGCATTTGTCACTCTCAGTGACATTCCTAAGCCAAACATTGTTTTATTAAAGATAAAGGATTTGGCTTAGCTGTGGGTCTCAAAGATTTAATACACTTTCAATCCCTTCTAACAATTCTTTTGTGAGAGGACATAAGATTCTGTTTTACAGGCAAAAGAAATCCCAGGGAGTTAAGAAGTCTTTTTGTGTTACTGGGATTTCAAAGGTGGGAATTCCTTAATAATCCTGTTAGGTACCATGACATCATAAATTTCAATGGGATCATCAGGAGTTAAGAGGTGAATCTATACATCTAGGAACTACCATACAGAACATTACATGGATGGTCAGCGTTGAATAATCACACTCAGGCCATGACATTCCTCATGATTGGGGTCATTAATAATGGATTACTCTGTTGACTTCATGGGATCTTGCAAGCTATAAGTTACCTACATTACTTGTAATGGACTATTTTATACTCTGGAGATCACCCTAGTTTATTATAGCATTAAGAAATGGAGATGTGCATATTTTTGCTTGTACAATATCTATCTATGTATAGCATATAACTATCTACGCTACAAGGACAGCTCACAGATGCATGTTAAAGGGAACCTGTCAGCAGGATTTCATCCACAAATTATTCATATGCATATGTAGCTCTTTCTAAGACAAGTCCAGTAATACTTTTACATGGCCAGTCTTCTCCTCCATTACTGAGAAATATAGATTTGAATTAATGTCCAAATGAGACTGAAAAGCTATATGTAGATCTGAAGACTTTGTCACTCCAACTCTATTCCCAATGCAGTGCTGCCTCCTCCTGCTTGACTGACAGCCTCTATGCTGTGTGACTTCAGTGAAGCAAGAGGAGGTAACTCTGGGTAAGGAATAGAGATGGTGGGATAGATGCTTCAGTTTTACAAATGCAATGAATGAGGAATATGGTGGTTCAGAGTCTTCGCTGCCCAAGGTTGAAACATACGATCACACACCAAGGTGAAGCATGAATGTGGTTTATTGTCAATGCATTTCAAGGTTTCCAATCCTCTTCATCAGGACCAAACCACAATGATAGCATAAAGATTTCATTACAAATTTGTCACACAATCCCTGCAGGTGTTGTGGCTGTCTACCAACCGCGACACGAAGGGATAAGGGGAAGGTAACCCAACACTAGGTAAGGGGGATTGGAGGCCCCTAGGCAGATCTAACGTCACCCTGTCTGCCCTAAGTGTCTCTATATAGGTTCCGCACCTATCGCCGAGCAGCATACCTAACCCCTGCCTGACCCTGGCAATAAGCCCTGAATAGTGATGAGTGAGTATACTCATTGCTCGAATTTTCCCGAGCACGCTCGGGTGATCTCCGAGTATTTGTTAGTGCTCAGAGATTTAGTTTTTGTGGCCTCAGCTGCATGATTTACGGCTGATGGAAATGTGGGAATTCCCTAACAAACAGGCATTCCTCACATGTATTCAGCCTGTCTAGCAGCAGTAAATCATGCAGCTGCGGCAACGATAGCTAAATCTCCGAGCACTAACAAATACTCAGAGACCACCCGAGTGTGCTCAGGAAAACCCGAGCAACGAGTACACTCACTAATCACTAGCCCTGCATAGGGAAGGACAGAATTAGCACTAGTCAATCCCCACTACCACTAAAGATAGCTGGGATACACAAACAAGGGGAACACTTAGCTTGAGTAGACTAAAGGTACCTTCACACGAAGCGACGCTGCAGCGATAGCGACAACGATGCCGATCGCTGCAGCGTCGCTGTTTGGTCGCTGGAGAGCTGTCACACAGACAGCTCTCCAGCGACCAACGATGCCGAGGTCCACGGGTAACCAGGGTAAACATCGGGTTGCTAAGCGCAGGGCCGCGCTTAGTAACCCGATGTTTACCCTGGTTACCAGCGTAAAAGTAAAAAAAACAAACACTACATACTCACCTGCGCGTCCCCCAGCGTCTGCTTCCTGCCACTGACTGAGCTCCGGCCCTAACAGCACAGCGGTGACGTCACCGCTGTGCTTTCACTTTCACTTTAGGGCCGGAGCTCAGTCAGTGTCAGGAAGCAGACGCTGGGGGACGCGCAGGTGAGCATGTACTGTTTGGTTTTTTTACTTTTACGCTGGTAACCAGGGTAAACATCGGGTTACTAAGCGCGGCCCTGCGCTTGGTAACCCGATGTTTACCCTGGTTACCAGTGTAAAACATCGCTGGTATCATTGCTTTTGCTTTCAAACACAACGATACATGGCGATCGGACGACCAAATAAAGTTATGGACTTTATTCAGCGACCAGCAACATCACAGCAGGATCCTGATCGCTGCTGCGTGTCAAACTAAACGATATCGCTAGCGAGGACGCTGCAACGTCACGGATCGCTAGCGATATCGTTACAAAGTCGTTTCGTGTGAAGGTACCTTAAGAGAGAAATACAGATGTCCTCCAAACACCAAAGAGGAAGATAGCAAACTGCTATAGCTCCAAGCCTCAACAGGGAAATTGAATTATCACTGGCAACTCCCAGCAGCAAGCTGGGAGTTATAAATTCCCCGGCCCATGTATGTCAACTAGAGCCAGGGGAGGTTGCCACTGGGTCCTAAAGTCAGAAGGACTAGGAAGGAGTCTGCAAAGCCAACCGCTGAGACCTTCTGCAGCTAGATGCAGTGCAACTATCTGCAGCCTCTGACATACCCGTGACAGCCGAAGACACTCAGTTAGAACACGAGCATGCTCGGATAACAACTTATCCGAGCACGTTCGCTCATCACTAGTCCCCACTTGTCCTTCAGACAAAACCTGAAGCAAAACCTGATGTCAGCAAAGTGAATGAGAAATCTGACACGTAATGCGCATAAAAAGTATTTTTGACATGCAGATTTGGTGCAGAATATAATCTGCAGTATGTTAATTCTCTGTGTGTTTTTGCCCTGCCTGACTTCACTCTAATCAATCAAAAACTTAGGGCAAAAATCCAGGCAAAAACATGCATTTTTTCAGCTGCGTTTTTCCTGACAAGAGATGAAGTGGTGCAGAAATTTAACTCAACGTGTGCACATACCCTCATCGGTATAATATTGCTCACTCCTAGACTATTCCGTGGTCTCGAAGTACATTTCATTGGTATATAACCCTCAAAAGTGCATAGACTTTATGAGTCTAGGAGAACTAATACATGACAATTTAAACAGAATGTGTATGAGCCACTCCTTTATGTCTAATACAGGGTGTATGTGAATTCCTTATTTTGGCAATTCTTGCTTCCTTCATAAATTAAACTGAAATGTCCTATGTTTTAATAAAAAATCTATTTTAGTTTACATAAATTATTTTTGTTTCTCAATCCTTTTTAAATTTTGCCTTACATACAAGTCATTATACAAGAAAAAATGTTTTTTAACTTTTTCCCTGTAAAATGCAATTTTTCATCAGTTTAGAATGTTTTATTGTCACTCCTTAACCCCTTCACCCCCAAGGGTGGTTTGCACGTTAATGAACGGGCCAATTTTTACAATTCTGACCACTGTCCCTTTATGAGGTTATAACTCTGGAACTCTTCAACGGATCTTGGCGATTCTGACATTGTTTTCTCGTGACATATTGTACTTCATGATAGTGGTAAAATTTCTTCGATATAACTTGCGTTTATTTGTGAAAAAAACGAATATTTGGCGAAAATTTTGAACATTTCGCAATTTTCCAACTTTGAATTTTTATGCCCTTAAATCACAGACATATGTCACACAAAATACTTAATAAGTAACATTTCCCACATGTCTACTTTACATCAGCACAATTTTGGAACCAAAATTTTTTTTTGTGACGGAGTTATAAGGGTTAAAAGTTGACCAGCAATTTCTCATTTTTACAACACCATTTTTTTTAGGGACCACATCTCATTTGAACTCATTTTGAGGGGTCTATATGATAGAAAATACCCAAGTGTGACACCATTCTAAAAACTGCACCCCTCAAGGTACTCAAAACCACTTTCAAGAAGTTTATTAACCCTTTAGGTGTTTCACAGGAATTTTTGGAATGTTTAAATAAAAATGAACATTTAACTTTTTTTCACACAAAATTTATTTCAGCTCCAATTTGTTTTATTTTACCAAGGGTAACATGAGAAAATAGACCCCAAAATTTGTTGTACAATTTGTCCTGAGTACGCTGATACCCCATATGTGGGGGTAAACCACTGTTTGGGCGCATGGCAGAGCTCGGAAGGAAAGGAGCGCCATTTGACTTTTCAATGCAAAATTGACTGGAATTGAGATGGGACGCCATGTTGCATTTGGAGAGCCCCTGATGTGCCTAAACATTGAAATCCCCCACAAGTGACACCATTTTGGAAAGTAGACCCGCTAAGGATCTTATCTAGATGTGTGGTGAGCACTTTGACCCAACAAGTGCTTCACAGAAGTTTATAATGCAGAGCCGTAAAAGTAAAAAATCATATTTTTTCACAAAAATGATCTTTTCGCCCCCAATTTTTTATTTTCCCAAGGGTAAGAGAAGAAATTGGATGCCAAAAATTGTTGTGCAATTTGTCCTGAGTACGCTGATACCCCATATGTGGGTGTAAACCATTGTTTGGGCGCAGGGCAGAGCTCGGAAGGGAAGGAGCACCATTTGACTTTTCAATGCAAAATTGACTGGAATTGAGATGGGACGCCATGTTGCGTTTGGAGAGCCCCTGATATGCCTAAACATTGAAACCCCCCACAAGTGACACCATTTTGGAAAGTAGACCCCTTAAGGAACTTATCTAGATGTGTGTTGAGCACTTTGACCCAACAAGTGCTTCACAGAAGTTTATAATGCAGAGCCGTAAAAGTAAAAAATCATATTTTTTCACAAAAATGATCTTTTCGCCCCCATTTTTTTATTTCCCCAAGGGTTAGAGAAGAAATTAGACCACAAAAGTTGTTGTGCAATTTGTCCTGAGTACGACGATACCCCATATGTGGGGGTAAACCACTGTTTGGGCGCATAGCAGAGCTCGGAAGGGAAGGAGCGCTATTTTACTTTTCAATGCAAAATTGACTGGAATTAAGATGGGATGCCATGTTGCGTTTGGAGAGCCCCTGATGTGCCTAAACATTAAAACCCCCCACAAGTGACACCATTTTGGAAAGTAGACCCCCTAAGGAACTTATCTAGATGTGTTGTGAGAGCTTTGAACCCCCAAGTATTTCACTACAGTTTATAACGCAGAGCCGTGAAAATAAAAATTCTTTTTTTTTTCACAAAAATGATTTTTTAGCCCCCAGTTTTGTATTTTCACAAGGGTATCAGGATAAATTGGACCCCAAAAGTTGTTGTCCAATTTGTCCTGAGTACGCTGATACTCCATATGTGGGCGGGAACCACTGTTTGGGCGCATGACAGAGCTCGGAAGGGAAGGAGCTCCATTTGGAATGCAGACTTAAATGGATTGGTCTGCAGGCGTCACGTTGCATTTGCAGAGCCCCTGATGTACCCAAACAGTACAAACCCCCAACAAGTGACCCCATATTGGAAACTAGACCCCCCAAGGAACTTATCTAGATGTGTTGTGAGAGCTTTGAACCCCCAAGTGTTTCACTACAGTTTATAACGCAGAGCCGTGAAAATAAAAATTCTTTTTTTTTCACAAAAATGATTTTTTAGCCCCCAGTTTTGTATTTTCACAAGGGTATCAGGATAAATTGGACCCCAAAAGTTGTTGTCCAATTTGTCCTGAGTACGCTGATACTCCATATGTGGGGGGAAACCACTGTTTGGGCGCATGACAGAGCTCGGAAGGGAAGGAGCGCCATTTGGAATGCAGACTTAAATGGATTGGTCTGCAGGCATCACGTTGCATTTGCAGAGCCCCTGATGTACCCAAACAGTACAAACCCCCCACAAGTGACCCCATATCGGAAACTAGACCCCCCAAGGAACTTATCTAGATGTGTTGTGAGAACTTTGAACCCCCAAGTGTTTCACTACAGTTTACAACGCAGAGCCGTGAAAATAAAAAATCCTTTTTTTCCCACAAAACTTATTTTTTGGCCCCCAGTTTTGTATTTTCCCAAGGGTAGCAGTAGAAATTGGACCCCAAAAGATGATGTCCAATTTGTCCTGAGTACGCTGATACCCCATATGTTGGGGTAAACCCCTGTTTGGGCACACGGGAGAGCTCTGAAGGGAAGGAGCACTGTTTTCCTTTTTCAACGCAGAATTGGCTGGAATTCAGATCAGATGCCATGTCCCGTTTGGAGAGCCCTTGATGTGCCTAAACAGTGGAAACCCCCCAATTATAACTGAAACCCTAATCCAAACACACCCCTTACCCTAATCCCAACAGTAACCCTAACCACTCCTCTAACCCAGACACACCCAACCCTATTCCCAACCGTAAATGTAATCCAAACCCTAACCCTATCTTTAGCCCCAACCCTAACTGTAGCCCCAACCCTAGCCCCAACCCTAACCCTAGCCCTAACCCTAGCAATAACCCTAGCCCTATCACTAGCCCTAACCCTAGCCCTAACCCTAGCAATAACCCTAGCACTATCACTAGCCCTAACACTAGCCGTAACACTAACCCTAGCCCTAACCCTAACCCTAGCCCTAACCCTAGCCCCAACTCTAGCCCTAACCCTAGCCCCAACCCTAGCCCCAACCCTAACCCTAGCCCTAACCCTAGCCCCAACTCTAGCCCTAACCCTAGCCCCAACCCTAACCCTAGCCCTAACTCTAGTCCTAACTCTAGCCCTAACCCTAACCCTAACCCTAATGGGAAAATGGAAATAAATACATTTTTTAATTTTTTTATTTTTCCCAAACTAAGGGGGTGATGACGGGGGGTTTGATTTACTTTTATAGCGGGTTTTTTAGCGGATTTTTATGATTGGCAGCCGTCACACACTGAAAGACGCTTTTCATTGCAAAAAATATTTTTTGCGTTACCACATTTTGAGAGCTGTAATTTTTCCATATTTGAGTCCACAGAGTCATGTGAGATCTTGTTTTTTGCGGGACGAGTTGACGTTTTTATTGGTAACATTTTTGGACACGTGGCATTTTTTGATCGCTTTTTATTCTGATTTTTGTGAGGCAGAGTGATCAAAAACCAGCTATTCATGAATTTCTTTTGGGGGAGGCGTTTATACCGTTCCGCGTTTGGTAAAATTGATAAAGCAGTTTTATTCGTCAAGTCAGTACGATTACAGCGATATCTCATTTATATTATTTTTTTTATGTTTTGGCGCTTTTATACGATAAAAACTATTTTATAGAAAAAATAATTATTTTGGTATCGCTTTATTCTCAGGACTATAACTTTTTTATTTTTTTGCTGATGATGCTGTATTGTGGCTCATTTTTTGCCGGACAAGATGACGTTTTCAGCGGTACCATGGTTATTTATATGCGTCTTTTTGATCGCGTGTTATTCCACTTTTTGTTCGGCGGTATGATAATAAAGCGTTGTTTTTTGCCTCGTTTTTTTTTTTCTTACGGTGTTTACTGAAGGGGTTAACTAGTGGGGCAGTATTATAGGTTGGGTCGTTACGGACGCGGCGATACTAAATATGTGTACTTTTATTGTTTTTTTTATTTTATTTAGCTAAAGAAATGTATTTATGGGAATAATATATTTTTTTTTTTCTTTATTTAGGATATTTTTTTTATTTATTTTTTTACACATGTGGGGAATTTTTTTTTGACTTTTTTACTTTGTCCCAGGGGGGGACATTACAGATCATTGATCTGACAGTGTGCACAGCACTCTGTCAGATCGACGATCTGCTGTGCAGGGCTGCAGGCTTACCAAGTGTCTGCTCTGAGCAGACACTCGGTAAGCCACCTCCCTCCCTGCAGGACTCGGATGCCGGGGCCATCTTGGATCCGGGACCTGCGGCGAGGAGGGAGGTAGGAGACCCTCAGAGCAACGCGATCACATCGCGTTGCTCCGGGGCTCTCAGGGAAGCCCGCAGGGAGCCCCCTCCCTGCGCGATGCTTCCCTATACCGCCGGTACACCGCGATCATGTTTGATCGCGGTGTGCCGGGGGTTAATGTGCCGGGGGCGGTCCGTGACCGCTCCTGGCACATAGTGCCGGATGTCAGCTGCGATATGCAGCTGACACCCGGCCGCGATCGGCCGCGCTCCCCCCGTGAGCGCGGCCGATCGCGTATGACGTACTATCCCGTCGGTGGTCATACGGGCCCACCCCACCTCGACGGGATAGTACGTCTGATGTCAGGAAGGGGTTAAAGTGGAGTAAAAGTGTGACACCATTGTTCTCAGCAGAGATCTGGGATGCTTCCAGGGGTCTTCCCCATGCTGTCCTCCTTCCATTCAGCACTTTTCCCATCCATTTGAACATTTTCACTGCCCCCCAGACTTCTTTGTAGTTGGAAAATAGCTTGGCTTTCTCATTGACTTCCATTATACTCGTTACTCGCAACGAGCATGTGAGTATAAGGCTGGAGTCACACACACACAACGTATAAAAATAAAGTCAGTTTTTTTACGGACCAAATATGCAGAAATGTTCGCTGAACAGTGATCCGTATGTCATCCGTTGGCAAGGTGTGGCTGCATATTTCGCTCATGTACACCTCCGTATGGCGAGTTTTTCTCGCCAGCTTGCAAAATGGACATATAATGGATCCATGGGCTCAAATACTCTTGAGAACATATATACACTCTCTCTATATATATCTATATATCAGTGAGACACTGTTAGGTGTCGAGTTCCCGCCGCTGCACAGGGGGAATCTCGAACCATCTCCACTGTGGTCTCTCATTCTCCTCCAGCCACAGTGGAGCCTGCTCAGCAGAGACGACAGTCCCAGCACCTGGCTCAAGCTGATACTGTCCAGCTGGTTACTGCTGTCCTTCTGGGCTCAGCCATTGTAACCAGTACTGATCAGTGGCGAGCAGGCGTCCCTGGGACTAAGACCTGCTTTTCTTCTTCTGAGCATGCCCAAGGAACGACCTTTCATTGGAGGTCGGGGTTCACATGCTCAGGTCCTGGAGCAGCTCCTATTGGACCACTAGAAAGGTCCCGGAGCATCTCTGCTATAAAAAGTTTGCATGGCCGCACGGCCATGCGCTAGTATAACCTTACTAATGTGTGTGTGGATGTATGCCTGTCGATGGATGAAAGCTCCAAATCATTCCCATCGATAGAGTTGTTGACTGTTCGCGAATGATGGAGTAATCTAGTGCCAGACAGTGCTATCCAAGCACAAGAGCATGATCCTTACAGCGTCTATCCAGCAATGACCGCCAGTGTGGCACCTGTTATGATCTGGTGACCTTGGAGCCGCATGAAAACTTTCTCTGGAGTCGGTGGAACCTGTACTGACCGCAAATCCTGAACTAACACCGCAACTAGAAGTAGCCGTGGGGTGTGCCTAACAAACCCTAGACACTTCGACACAGCCGGAGGACTAAATACCCCTATAGATGGAAATAGGAATGCTATCTTGCCTCAGAGCAGACACCCAAAGGATAGGCAGCCCCCCACGAATAATGACTGTGAGTAGGAGAAGAATAGACACACGCAGGTAGAAAACAGGATTTAGCAAAAGAGGCCACTCAACAACGGGCACCACATATTTCCGCAATAAAGATCTATGGAAGACATTATGGATAGCAAAAGAGGCCGGAAGCGCCAATTGAAAAGACACCAGATTAATAATCTCAGAAATCCTATAAGGACCAATAAACCGAGGTTTAAACTTAGGGGAAGAGACCTTCATAGGAACATGACGGGAAGACAACCAAACCAAATCCCCAACCCGAAGCCGGGAACCAACACACCGACGACGGTTAGCAAAACGTTGAGCCTCCTCCTGAGACAACACCAAATTGTCCACCACATGAGCCCAAATCTGCTGCAACCTGTCAACCACAGAATCCACACCAGGACAGTCAGAAGGCTCAACCTGCCCAGAAGAAAAACGAGGATGAAAACAAAAATTACAAAAAAATGGCGAAACCAAAGTAGCCGAACTAGCCCGATTATTAAGGGCAAACTCGGCCAACGGCAAAAAGGCCACCCAATTATCCTGATCGGCAGACACAAAGCATCTCAAATAAGTCTCCAAAGTCTGATTAGTTCGCTCGGTCTGGCCATTTGTCTGAGGATGAAATGCAGAAGAAAAAGACAAATCAATGCCCAGCCTAGCACAAAAGGCCCGCCAAAACCTAGAAACAAACTGGGAACCTCTGTCGGACACAATATTCTCCGGAATACCATGCAAACGAACCACATGCTGAAAAAACAACGGAACCAACTCTGAAGAGGAAGGCAATTTAGGCAAAGGCACCAAATGAACTATCTTAGAAAACCGGTGACAAACAAACCAGATAACCGACATCCTCTGGGAAACCGTTAGAGCAGAAATAAAATCCATAGAAATATGCATCCAGGGCCTCTCAGGGACCGGCAATGGCAAAAGTAACCCACTAGCACGGGAACAACAAGGCTTGGCCCGCGCACAAGTCCCACAGGACTGCAGAAAAGAACACACATCACGTGACAACGAAGGCCACCAAAAGGACCTACCAACCAAATCTCTGGTACCAAAAATACCAGGATGACCAGCCAACACAGAACAGTGAACCTCAGAAATCACTCTACTAGTCCATCTGTCGGGAACAAACAATTTCCCCACAGGACAGCGGTCAGGTCTATCAGCCTGAAATTCCTGAAGAACCCGCCGTAAATCAGGGGAAATGGCAGAAAGGACCACCCCTTCTTTCAGAATGCTGACCGGTTCAAGGACCTCAGGAGAATAAGGCAAGAAACTCCTAGAAAGGGCATCAACCTTAATATTCTTAGAACCCGGAAGATACGAAACCACAAAATCAAAACGGGAAAAAAACAAAGACCATCGAGCCTGTCTAGGACTCAGCCGTTTGGCAGACTCGAGGTAAATCAAATTCTTATGATCGGTCAGGACCACAATACGGTGCTTAGCTCCCTCAAGCCAATGTCGCCACTCCTCAAATGCCCACTTCATAGCCAACAACTCCCGATTGCCGACATCATAATTGCGTTCAGCAGGCGAAAACTTGCGGGAGAAGAAGGCACACGGTTTCATCAAAGAACCAACAGAATCCCTCTGAGACAAAACGGCCCCTGCCCCAATCTCAGAAGCATCAATCTCAACCTGAAACGGAAGAAAAACATCTGGTTGGCGCAACACTGGAGCAGAAGTAAATCGGCGTTTAAGCTCCTGAAAGGCAGAGACAGCCTCAGAGGACCAATTTGCCACATCAGCACCTTTTTTCGTCAAATCAGTCAAGGGTTTAACCACGCTGGAGAAGTTAGCAATGAACCGGCGATAAAAATTTGCAAAACCCAAAAATTTCTGAAGGCTCTTCACGGATGTGGGTTGAATCCAATCATGAATGGCCTAAACCTTAACCGGATCCATCTCCATAGATGAGGGAGAAAAAATAAAGCCCAAAAAAGAAACCTTCTGCACCCCAAAGAGACACTTAGACCCCTTCACAAACAAAGCATTGTCATGAAGGATCTGAAATACCATCCTGACCTGTTCCACATGAGACTTCCAATCATCGGAAAAAATCAAAATATCGTCCAAATATGCAATCAAGAATTTATCAATATAAGTCCGGAAGATATCATGCATGAAGGATTGAAAAACAGATGGAGCGTTAGTGAGCCCGAATGGCATCACAAGGTATTCAAAATGGCCTTCGGGCGTATTAAACGCAGTTTTCCATTCATCACCCTGCTTAATACGAACCAAATTATATGCCCCCCGAAGGTCAATCTTCGTAAACCAACTAGCCCCCTTAATCCTAGCAAACAAATCAGAAAGCAAAGGTAAAGGGTATTGAAACTTGACCGTGATCTTATTCAAGAGGCGATAATCAATACAAGGTCTCAAGGAGCCATCCTTCTTAGCAACAAAAAAAACCCTGCTCCCAACGGTGAAGAAGATGGCCGAATATGCCCTTTCTCCAAAGACTCCTTCACATAACTCCGCATGGCGGTATGTTCAGGCACAGACGGGTTGAAAAGTCGGCCCTTAGGAAACTTACTGCCTGGAATCAAGTCAATAGCACAATCACAGTCCCTGTGCAGTGGAAGGGAACTGGACTTGGGCTCATCGAATACATCCCGAAAATCAGACAAAAACTCTGGAATTTCAGAAGAGGAAGAAGAGGAGATTGACATCAAAGGAACATCATTATGAACCCCCTGACAACTCCAACTAGTCACAGACATAGATTTCCAATCCAACACAGGATTATGTACCTGCAACCACGGAAAACCCAGCACGATAACATCATGCAAATTATGCAACACCAGAAATCGGCAATCTTCCTGATGGGCTGGCGCCATGTGCATGGTCACCTGTGTCCAAAACTGGGGCTTATTTTTAGCCAAAGGTGTAACATCAATCCCCCTTAAAGGAATAGGGTTCTGCAAAGGCTGCAAGGGAAAACCACAATGCCTGGCAAACTCAAAATCCATTAAGTTCAAGGCGGCGCCTGAATCCACAAACGCCATGACAGAAAATGATGACAATGAGCAGATCAAGGATACCGATAACAGAAATTTAGGTTGTACAGTACTGATAGTAAATGAACTAGCGATCCTTTTTGTCCACTTAGGGCAGACTGAAATGACATGAGAAGCGTCGCCATAATAATAACACAACCTATTCTGACGTCTGAATCCTTGTCGTTCCGTTCTAGACAAAATCCTATCACACTGCATTGGCTCAGGACTTTGCTCTAAGGACGACGCCACAGCGCGCACAGTTTGACGCTCCTGCAGGCGCCGATCAATCTGA
Organism: Ranitomeya variabilis; assembly: GCF_051348905.1. Lineage (NCBI taxonomy): Eukaryota > Metazoa > Chordata > Amphibia > Anura > Dendrobatidae > Ranitomeya > Ranitomeya variabilis. The sequence goes on from NC_135232.1 coordinate 110,473,374, forward strand.
ATGGCCAGAGACATAGAATCACTCTGACCGGAAGGTGTGCGAAACCCCACCATAACATCTTTAACGGATTCAGAAAGACCCTTTCTGAAAATTGCCGCCAAATTATCATCATTCCATTTAGTCAACACAGACCATTTTCTGAATTTCTGACAATACAATTCTGCCGCCTCTTGACCCTGAGACAGGGCCAACAAGATTTTCTCCGCTTGATCCACAGAATTCGGTTCATCATATAATAATCCTAAAGCCTGAAAAAAGGAATCTACATTAAGCAAGGCCGGATTCCCAGATTCCAGGGAAAATGCCCACTCCTGTGGATCGCCACGCATCAGGGAGATTACAATTTTAACCTGCTGAATGGAATCACCGGAGGATCGCGGTCTCAGAGCAAAAAACAGTTTACAATTGTTTTTAAAACCCCAAAATTTGGACCTATCACCAAAAAACAAATCAGGAGTAGGAATCTTCGGCTCTAAAGCAGGAGTCTGAACAATATAATCAGAAATACCCTGTACCCTAGCAGCAAGCTGGTCTACATGAGAAGCTAATTTCTGAACATCCATGCTGGCACAAGACTCCTCAGCCACCCATCAATAAAGAGGGAAGAAAAGACAAAACAGACTGCAGAAAAAAAAAATGGCTCAACACCTTTCTTCCCTTCTTCTGAGATGCATTTAACTCATTATTGGCCAGTTGTACTGTTATGATCTGGTGACCTTGGAGCCGCATTATACTTTCTCTGGAGTCGGTGGAACCTGTACTGACCGCAAATCCTGAACTAACACCGCAACTAGAAGTAGCCGTGGGGTGTGCCTAACAAACCCTAGACACCTCGACACAGCCGGAGGACTAAATACCCCTATAGATGGAAATAGGAATGCTATCTTGCCTCAGAGCAGACCCCCAAAGGATAGGCAGCCCCCCCACGAATAATGACTGTGAGTAGGAGAAGAATAGACACACGCAGGTAGAAAACAGGATTTAGCAAAAGAGGCCACTCTAGCTAAATAGGAAAGGATAGGACAGATTACTAGGCGGTCAGTATCAAAACCCTTCCAAAAATATCCACAGCAGATAATACAAAAAGTTCCACAATCTAACTAAAGACATGGAATGTATATCTGCCACTCCAGAGAATCCAACAAGACTGATAAAATACTGACACAGTCTAAGCTGGACAAGAAAACACAAAGAAGAGCACTGAATTGTGAAGCACACAGCATGTGTGCCA